>NW_027436583.1:0-2934148 GCF_031877795.1 Strix aluco
CAGCCTCGCTTGCTCACACACTATGCAGCCGTACCGTGCTTGGCGTGACGCACGCAGACCCCGGGTGCACGGTGGCGGCCTGGCCCACTGTGGACTATGAAGAGGGCTCCTTCCTCACCCAGAGAGGCAGGGTCTCTCTTCCCACAGTGGAGGCAGCTGCTGCCCAGGCGGCCTTGACTTTCTTCCTGTTTCTCAGGCCTCTCCAGCTTCAGCTGTGACAGCTCCTCTCCAAACATTTGAGCCCGGTTTGCACTGAACCCTTGGCCTTGCATGCCAGGAGTGGCAAGGGGACACAGAGGCCAGCAAATAGTGGAGACCAAAGGGCAGGTAAAGGGCAGAAACTTGTGGAGTACGAAATGGGGTGGGAGACTGGAAAGGGCTGGGTGGGCAAAAAAGGGTCCAAAGTTCAAAGAGCACATAAAGGCCAGAATAAAGGAGGGGGCTGAAAAGCTGCCAGAGGTCAGAAAGGGAGGGTGGAAGGGAAATAGAGGCCAGAAAAATGTGGAAGCCAAAAAGGGGTGGGAGGCTGAAAAGAGCTGGGAAGAAAGTAAAGGCTAGGAAAAATTGGAGGCCAAGAGGTGGTGGGAGGCCAAAAGCAAGTAGAGGTCAGAGAATTTGGAGGCCAGAGGGCAAATATGGGCCAGAAAAAGGTAGATGCCAAAAAGGGGTGCAAGGTGGAGACACAGGAACAAAGTGAGATGCACAGAGAGAAAGAGGGTCAAAGTCAGACATCCAAAAAGCCACACAGGAACCAACCCTAACTAATACACTTTTTTTAAAGCTACATTACAAAACAGCTTTTACTTATTTGATAACAGTAGAACCAGGAGCAAATATACCTTTATTGAAGCTACCTTAAAGCATAACTTTCATTTGCTTAAGAAATCTTAGAACCAGAGCAAAGACACTTTTACTAAAGCTATATTACAAAACACCTTTTACCTATTTGATACACCTTGGAACCAAAAGCAAATACACCTTGATTAAACCTACTTGACACCAAGACTGATGCACTTCACAAACCCTAAAGCCCTAAGGAGAGATTTCCCTACCCCCATGACCTCTCCCAGCACTGATGCTCATTTCACACACTCCTATTGGCATCATGTCTCTCCTACCTGGATTCATCACTATTTAAATACCACTGTGACACACAGGAGACCAGGAACACCGCTCACGGGAGGCCTCCAACATTGCCCGGCCTGCAGAAACCCCAGCCCTACCCACTCTGCATCCAAACACTGGCGCTGATCATCGCCTCGCAGAGCGGCCAGGACCAGGGAAAAAACACCCAGCCAGGGGAAACAAAAAAAAAATCCCTCGCTCCCCCACCTGGCATTTTTAAATTATTTTTTTCTAAATACTCAAAAACCTCAACTCCACCTGCAACACAAAGCCAATGCATAAAGCAATCACACCCAGGGAGACCCATTCCAAGCACAGCACTCCTTCAGTTACCCCACAAACCCCCCTCACTCTCAGCTCACCCACCTGGCCACCTGACCACCACAACAGTTCTCTGCCCCACAGCTGCAGCACTCCTCACAACACAGCTCCCAGAGGCCTCCAAAATCCCCCTGCCTGCAAACACCACAGCCTGAGCCCAACCTCCACCCAAACACTGGCCATGAACATCACCTGACAGAGCAGCCAGCACCAGGTGACCATCAACCAGGTCAAGGAGAAACAGAAATTGCCCTGCTTGAGAGTTTCTCTACTATTTTTGAAAGACAGGAGGAGCTACCTCTACATTCCATAGACCCTGAAATGAAAGACAGCCTCACATACAAGGATAGATACCTTCTAAAACTAACACTCATTCAACATCTACTCTATCCAACCTTCACCTCCCGGAGTGGCAGAGCAACCCAATTCCATAACCATCCCTGGAACTGCATCATCACACACCTGAAGCCATCGCTACCACTCCACATGATTCCACACCACAGGCCCCCACAGTTGGGAGCAGAGGAATACGTCCACCACTCCTTCTTTGCTTCCATTTGTACACTCCATCAAATCTCCTGGAAGGATTCGCTTCTGGGATGCCAGTGGCCTTATGGCACCAGCAGCAGACAGAAGGAGGAACTCTAGAGCCTGCTTGGTGATAACTACTGTCTATCCCCAAAACCAGCCTACACAACCTCCACCCAAACAGGCCACGCTCACCACCACACTACCATCCCCTGCTTGGACCATTCCACCCCATCTGGAATGGCTACAAACACACAAAGCAGCTCCACCTCAAACACACACATCTACATGCTCCACAAACAGGACCTAAGGATGCAGGACTACCACACAGGCTAGAGTTAACGCCAGATCAAAAGACACAGCCTGACAGTACGTGCAATGATGCCAAGGCCACCTGACACAGATGCCCCGGTGTGGCCTGCTGTACAATAATGCCAGAACTCTGGATGAAAGATGGGTAATAACACCCCAGTGACCGATGGAGACAAAATGCTGGGAAAGACTAAAAGCTATGATGACGCAGCGGCTTCACCCTTCCGACGCCACGTGCGTCACCTGCAAAAACCAAAGTACCGCTTGCTGGGATACTGCCCAAAACTACAGCCTGCCCACACCCATAACCCTCTCCCACTCCTTTACCTTGCGTGCTTACCCACCCCACCTCTGCTGGTCACAGCTTGTCCTGTGGAGGCTTGGGTACCACCTGTAAGACACAAACTGCAAGGGATGCTTCTAATGGCACCAACAATACAGAACCTGAAAAATAACTGCTAAGCTAGTCCCAGCTCACCTCGCTCGACTGCCCTCGGCTGCCGCTATCCTGCTTACACCTCCAAAATAAAACACGTTTATAGGGTGGTCATAGAGCCACCACTCTCATCTTCCCTCCGACGCCGTACATCAACTGACCTTCTCACAGCGCTCCGCTCGCCTCCTCCGTCGCCCTTTGGCGCCCAGGTCTCCCCACTGCACCTGCAGAAACGGTGTCAAACAAGTCACATGGATGCTGAGCGATGGCTGAACAATTCCAGAGGTCTCATTTCCATGGAGGTACACCACCTAGATCCTCCCTGCAGCCTGCCACTAAACACAACCCAGCCATCCCCAGTGTCTCTGCACAGCACTACAGAAAGACTCTTGCCTGCTGCATATGAGGCTACTTGCTCTGAAACAGGCCGCACACCCTCTGCCTACAAAGTCTGGGCTTATCACCACGTCAGCCTTCGATTCTTAGACTATTCGTTTGTTGCCCATCACTGCTGTGCCCCCAGGCAGAACAGCTCCCACCCAGACACAAACAGGCACAGACCAGCGCTGCACACAGACAAGCCAAATGCTGTGACTGAGACATTAAAACAAGCTCTCCAGGAGTGACCCCTCAGGCCAGAGACGCTGCCGGATGAGAAGACCTCGGGGGCCAAAAGGAAGAATCCATGGCAGGCTGAGAAGAGACAAACGTTGTGGCCCGAGACAAAAACAGGTGGGAGCAGCCAGGATGAGGCATGTGCAAGAAGCCTCACTGCAAGAACTAAGAATGTAAGGATGCAGGGAAGAACTCCCAGAAAAGCTCTTTGCAGAAATGGACCGCCCAGGGTCAGAGAGGTTAACATAGCCTGGAACAACGCTGCCAAAGCAGACTGATCTCCTGAAACTTCCGAGACCTATCCATGCTTTAGGCTTGTAATGCAATAAAAGAAGCACCCGGCCACCATTCTGCAATGACTACGGGCACGCCTGACCCCAGGGATGGCACCCGAGGCACATGCTGTGCTACTTGAGCACAAAGAGCAACAGGGACATCGAGACCTGAGGAAGCTCTAGGACACAGAAAACAGAAGACACAAGCCACACAACACCACAGCCATAGGCTGGAACTGCCCTGCCCAGCACTGGGCAGTTGCATGCAGAAGGGTACCCTGCTCCCTTTCCCAGCCCAAAGGATGCTGCTCCTGGACAGGCCTCTGCCCTACGCTGACTGGAGAACCCCTCCCTGCAATTCCCAACCTTGGGCTCCCCCCAGAGCCCTCTCCCAAACACCAGTCCCTCGACTGAGCTGGGGGCTGGGAGTCTGAAGCCATCTTCCACAAAAACCACACCAGCTAACCAGGATATTCCTGCAGACACCAGGCTCCTCGTCATCAGCTGCACAACAACTGCATGTGTCAGCCGACACAGCCCCTTCCACAACACCCTCCTCCTCAAAAGCATCTTGCTTTCCGCTCACCTGCTTCACACCGTTGCCAGTATTGGACGCTATGGCTGTCGTCGCTTGTGGCACCTATGATAGCAAAAGAAAAAACATTATGGTGGTGCTTGTGTGAAAACACCAAGCCCGTGCTCCTACTCTCTACTACCCCATCTCACCTCAAACACTCATCCTACTTCAAAGGTGCCCACCTGTACAAAACTACACGGTGCTCTGTGCACAATAGGAAAACACAATGAGCCATCCCATATCCCAAAGGACACTGCTCCTTACATTCCTGCTGCTTTTTTGAGAAACGCCCAAACTGCACCTACAGGTGCATGCAGGATGCTCACTTCAACCCGTGCTCCATCTTCTCACCATTGGGCCTACTGAGACAGAGGAGATCAACAACTGACACAGTATGCAGCAAAACTAGGGGAAAAAAACAACGGTGCATCTTCCATCGAGTCAGAAAAGCCAGGAAAACGCAACACAATGCTATTAAGCCATCTTAAACACACACACACCCAACCACCTCTTGATACAAAATTACTCACCTGAAAATAAACCCCTACATGCCAGTGCACCTCGTATTCCATACGCTGCTGAACCTTGACGGGTCCTGACACTCTCCCCACAGGTACCTCTGTTGCTGTGAATATCCAAACACTCCTGCCCAAAGAGCTTCCACAGCTCTAAAGCTGCCACCCACTCAAGGACCTCTAGAGCACTGACCTCAGAGAAGCCCAGAAGCAGAAGGAGCTCCCTGACCAGAGCCTGGGGCTCATATACCCTGGGACCCACCCACCACCCTGACCACAATCACCTGGGGTAGGGGAGGGGCGAACCCCCAGAGGCATCCAGGCAGCCAGGGGAGCAGCAGCAAGTTTTCTCCTCTGCCTTAAGTTTACAGCGCGCAAAAGGCTGAATAAAGAAAACAACCCTTCCTGGAAACAACAATGTCTGTTCTTTCACTACTTCTATTGATTCAGTGATGGGACTGGGTAGGGAATTAAACTGAGCTTTTCTGGAGTATAGATAAAGACAGGTATCATACTAAGCTATGTAGGAAAGTAGTTGGCTAAATGCCATAAGAATATCATTAACCAAAACAATACACTTTATTTTCCTATGAAAAAAAACCAGAATGCTACGGGGTTACGCTTCTTTTCTAGCAAGACCCCACATGCTGCCTAACTTCTAACAGAACGTGTTCTGGATAGGAGTGAAGACCAGAGCAGAATTAGATCCTGTAAGAATCCCATCTCAAAAACACCACCGGTTGCAATATAAATTATTGACTGTCCATGGCCAACAACTCAGAGTGACCTTGACAGTCTCTCCAATTAATGCCCTGAAGAGTCCCAGAGGACAGAAAAGACCAAAAAAACATGGAATTGCAAGAAATGTATCAGAAGCTGTATGAAGCAGCCTAGTTAACACTTAAGTAGCCAGAACAAAAAGAAATTGCAAAACATGACAGAAAACACCACGGGAGACGCATCGATCATAGATGAAGGTGATCGTCTTCTCTGGAAAAACTCCAGAACACATCTGAGCTGACAGTACACATCTTTGGGATACCAGACACCAAATAAAAACATGTGATAGGGTGGAAAACCAAAAGACAGTTCTGGAACACAAAGATGGCTTCAGAAAAGGTTCTGGCAAAACAAGAAGCATTATCACAGGGATTAGAGAGACCAAAGAAGTCTTAGGGATGCAACAAACTCAAAAGGGAATTGAACAAAGTCCAGACGTCCTCAGGGGGCCGGGGGCTGAATGAAGGCATGCCTAATACTTAAAAGTAAGAGAAGAGAGCTCTGGAGAGCACAAAATAATAAAATTGAAAGGGAGCCAAGGTGCTACAAGAGTGCGGTGGAGTATGTGAAAGGACATGGAAGACGTTGTTCTAGAGAGTAATCAGGAAGGGGCAGGGTAAGAAAAGAGGGCTCGGAGACACAGCGAGGACATCGAGGCAAACTACAGACGAGCGAGAGAACAAGCAAACGGAGACACGCTGGATGGTAGAGAGAGGGATAAAGGAGCGCTGAGTAACAAAGAAAGAAGGGGGGCTCTGACAGAACGAGAGAAAAGGAGCTGGAGTGCTAAAAGCTGCAGTGGAGATCGAGGAAGATCCGAGCCGGCATTGTGACTGCGAGGAGAGGGGTGTTGAGGGGGCCGATGGACAAAAGAAGGCTCAGAGATGACAAGGAGGAATTCGGGTGATCATCTGAGCAGAGCAGGGGTGGTCTCGGGTGGCCGGGAACTGAATGCTGGAATCCCAGATAGCAGAGAGGAACAAAGGAGTGTTCTGTGGTTCAAAGATGGCCCCACCTAAAGCACTACAAGATGGAACCGGAGAACCAGGAAGGTCTCGGGAAGGCATCGTGACCAGAACTGTCCCAAGGGAGCCAGGGAGTCATCCAAAGGACTGGGGACATGACCATGAAATCCTGAGAGGATCCCAACTGGGTAAATGTGTCATCACAGGCCCAGGGCAGTAATAGAGGCACGGCTAGAGGGAAGAGAGGACAGAATGACCGGCCTGGGTCACAGACATGGATGGGGGAAACTCTCTAAGGGAACGAGAAGGGTCTGAGGCCCACGACAAAGCTAGAAGTCTGCTAAGGGCAACCTCAAAGACACCGATAGGCATCACTGTGCCACTAGAGGGGTCCTGACTGGGCCCAAGACACCACAGAAGTCTCAGAGACACAAGGAAGAAGCCTGGAGGGGATTCCAGTACAGTACAGATGTCCTCAGGAGGCCGGGGACCAAGTGGAGACACTCTAGACGGCAGAGAGGATGACGATAACAACGCTCCCTCCGAGACATAAACCCGCAGATGGGTTTCTGAGGAAATGAGACAGGATCAACGTCCGCTGCAGAGCTAAAACCGGGCTGTGGTACACAGAGACCATCTCATGACACATGGTGACTGGGAGCAGGGGGGGGTCACAAAAGTCTCGTAGCAATAAGAGAGATAAAAAGAGAGGCAACATGCTACCAAAATTCTGTGGAGCACAAGGAAGGTCTCGAGAGGCATCCTAGATAGCAGAGACAAGAAAAACAAGGCTCCTTTTTGGGAATGGAGATATTGGGAGCAGTGTGACTGCGACAAAAGGAGTCCAAAGGGGCTTACGGTGCTAAAAGCATGCTCAGGGAATATCCAAACCCCAAAATACTCCCCCCTGAAACACTAACACCCCAACATAATCCCCCCGAAATATTACCCCTCAAAACAGTCCCTCCCAAAATACTCTCCTCCAAATACTCCCCTCCAAAATATTCCCCCCAAAATACTCCTCCCCCAAAACACTCACCTGAAATACTCCCCCTGAAATAATGCTCCTGAACCACTGTCCCCCAAAATACTACCCTGGAATACTCCCCCAAAAACACTCCCGCTGAATTACTCCCCCCAAAACTCTCTTCCCAGAATACTCCCCCTCTGAAATTCTCCCCCCCAACATAATCCCCCTGAAACAGTCGTCTCCCACCCCCACCCCTCCCAAAATACTCCCCTGGAAATACTCCCCCCTGAAATACTCCCCACCCAAAATAGTCCCACCAAAATACTCTCCCCCCCAAAATAGTCCCCACCCATAACACTCCCCCCTGAAATACCACACACACACCCCACCTCTGAAAAACTCCCGCCTGGAATACTCCCCTCGAATTACTCCTTCTCTGAAACACTCACCTGAAATACTTCCTCCCAAAATGCTCCCCCCAAAATAATGCTCCTGTAACACTGCCCCCCGAAATACTCCCCCCAAAACACTCCCCCCAACATACTGCTCCTGGAATACTCCCCCTCAAACTGCTCCACTGTGAGACTCCCCATGAAATTCTCTCCCCTAAATAGTCTCCCCAAAATACTCCCCCCGAATTAGTCCCCCTCTGAAACAGTTTCCCCTGAAAGAGTCCACTCGAAAGACCCACCCCCAACCCCCCAAAATACTCCCACCCCGAAATACTCCCCCACAAACAGTCCCCCCTGAAAAACTCCCCCCAAAATGCTCCCACCAAAATAGTACCCCCTGAAATACTCCTGAATCACTCCCCTCCTGAAATACTTCCCTGTGGGAGCTATGCACATGATCACACAGTGATTAAGCAATGCCTACTTTATTATGGTGGACAAGCCTTTTATAATGCAGGTGAAAATCACAAGATACAATCACATGGTACAATTCTTTCTGATTGGACAGTTAGCTTCGCACATGCTCCTTAAGCTCTCTTCTGATTGGATGAGAACTGCCACATCGACATTGTACAAACTTCTTCTCTGCCCAGACCAACACCCTGAAGTTGTTTAACTTCCTGGGTTCTTCCTCATTCTTCCAGGGTCATCTCCTCATCACATCCTTGCCGACGCCGAGGCTTTGCCAGTCTTGCTCATATGCAGGATTGCTCACATGCTGATTTCCTAGCAGGAAATCCTTTAGAATCCCCACATATCCCTCTTTTTGTTTTTGAGCAATCCAAACTCCTTGCAAGCTTTTCTGCAACGATTGTCTAATACAAGAAATTAAGCATGGCAAAATAATAGCAAGCACAATAATTACAATGATTACTCCTTTTAACAATACTTTGCTCATAATAAGTTGACCTTGCCGAAAGGTTGTGGTGTTGGTGCCGGCCTGGGTAATTTGAGCAATGTCATTGGCCTGTGAAAGTTTCATTTTTGCCCAACTATCGTCTGACACAAACCCAATGAATTCTTGTGGATTCTTGACCTGTCTCTTTAGCTATAGTTACCCATATGTTTGGTCGGGGAAACACTACTTTTGCTGGATGAGCATTAGTCACTGTCAGAACCATCACAAGGCTTAGAATCACAAAATTGATCTCCTTTCCAAGCCGCACCCAACGAGATGGAGCCCATCTAGTGCCGGTATCGGTAATAACGCAGGCATAGCCTTGACCCGTCATTGTTAGTTCCACAGGTCCTTTCCACTCTCCTATAGCAACATCTTTGTACTGAGCAAAAGCACTATCTCCACACTGGCTTATACCGGATTTCAGACCCATACTTATGTATTACTACTGGTGGTTCCGCCCTATCACCTGTGAGCCATAAGTAATTTAACACATACACCGCTTTTGCAAGTGGTTCTGCAGCAGCCAAGACCTCTCCCCCTTTTTGTTTTTGCAAAAGCGCCTTTCAAGTTTTGATGCGCTCTCTCCACTATGGCTTGCCCCGTGGGGGAATGTGGTATACCTGTGATGTGATGTATACCCCAGAGTTGACAAAAAAAAAAAAATAATTTTGAGAGGTATAGGCTGGTCCATTATTAGTTTCACGGGTCAATTGAACTAATTTTCCATATTCTCTGGCGCATTCCGCCCTACAACGATGGTAACTTCTCACAGCTTAGTGCTTTTTCGCAGTTCAGTGTTGTAGCTGTCTGCTGGTTTTGCCCGCTACCTTGGCATAACTCAGCAGTTTCTTATCTATCTTCCAAGGCCTGTTCTTCCTAGCTATTGCTCAGAGGATGTGTAAAGCTGCACCTGCAAGACTTATTTCGAGACTTCATCAATTAAGGGTTAGGCAAGCTTCAAAACACAGCATACTTAAAATAGTTTCACAGAACGCTAGAAACAACACAGCAGTTACAGTTACTAGAGTAAGATAATTGCAGTATCCACAACTAAGGGATATGATGAAATACTACAAAAGTAAACAGTAAGGAAAAATATGAAATAGCACACTTACTTAATGGGGTGCTAACATTCAGATCCGCAATTGCTGGGGAACCCTGGATGCAGCGAGAATTTAGAGTGCCCTTCCTCACAAACTGGAAAGTCCTACATGATGTGTCCATCCGTAGGTGAGGCATCCAAAATTGCTGCAAGCAGGTCCAACCTCCAAATCAGCAGGCCAAAATAACTGGCAATTTCCTTTGAGCGGAAACATCTCATTTCACCCTCCTGTTGGGTTCCACCCAGAGCCTGGCCACCACTCACGGGGGAAAACCAAGGGAGTTTCTAATAAGGTTAAACACTTGACTTCTTAATTCTTAATATTGCTAAACAAAGAAAGGTGAATACACACATTCTTATAGCATTTCATCCTTATTAATAACTACATTTTGTCTAACCTACTTCTTTCACTAGTGACTAGTAAGCCTATCTATTTCATCAAGGAGTTGCAATTACTGTCAGCATTTTCTCTTAAAAGAGTTGGCAACTGTGGTGTGATTAAAGACTGAGATAGTGTATTTTGTCCTATTGCAATAGCAAGCATTACCCATACATTCTGCTTAAATGATCAGTTGAAGAGATCGCGAACTGTTGGCACAGGGGCATCCACAGCACCCACAGCTGGCTCCTGAGTGTCTACCAAAAGCTGCCTCTCACGCCTCAGGTGTCGTTGCACACAACTTGCTGGTAATCACCTGTGGGGACTGTGACCTGTGGAGACACAAGCATAACCTCTTCCCCCGGTTATCAAGGGATATGGTCCTTCCCAGTTAGCACTTTCCAGGTTTTTTGCTAACACTTGAGCCTTATGACACTTGAAACACTTAGTTTGAAGAAACAGGCTGCACCGATGACCCAGCAGGCACTTGGGTGCTCTGTCAGAGCGCTCCACACTCCGCAGCTGCAGCTGGGCTGCATCTCACACACAGAAAACAATCACACAAAGAGGCCTCTTACACTTATCACTCACACAACATAAAATGACAAACACTACAAACATCAAAACACCATTAAGAATATATAAAGTCATTGCTAGTTGATTATGTGGTGCGTCCAGAAAATTCCCCCTTCTTTGTTTTATACCATTCACCTATTTCAGCCCATTTTGCTGGCTCAAAGGCGGTGAGGGTATCAGCAGGATAGCCGTGGTTTCTGCACCATTTAAATAACCTTCGTAAAGAAGTTTCATTATAAGTTATCCCTCTCATAGAGAGTATATGCAGCAGGAGTCTGACAGTGGCCGTCTCCTCTGCGGGCTTGTTCTGCCCCATGCTCTACCGACTGAGCTAGCTGGGCTCCTTATTAATAACTAGGCTCATAATAAATTGTTAAAAAATGGTGCAACCGCTTCACGCACTGCAGCGGCATAGGCTGCAACATTAGCCTGTTGCATTCCTCTGTTGGTTAATTCAATCATGTCAGCTACAGATGCTCCATGTGGGAGGGTCACTAACAGCCGTTTGGTAGATGGATTAGCATTTTTGAAGGCCATTAACTTAAATTTATTTTCCTTCATCTCTTGGGTCATGTCAGGTTGTTGTTCTAGAGAGTCATAAAGATGATCTACAAATTTTGAAAAAGGTTCATTAAGTCCTTGTTTTACTGTTACAAACTTGTCCTGTTTCTTTCCTTCTGTATCAGGTACAGACATTAGGGCCTGACTGGCTATTGACTGTGATAACCTTAACACTTCGTTAGAAAAATTGGCCTGTAGATCTACTGTGGCGAAAGGCCCTGTACCCAATAGCATTTGTGCTTGGACAAGATAGAGGGGATCACCCTCTGGTCGTGGACGAACCTGTTTGTTAGCTAACTTCACCCACGTGCTTTCAAATAATTTTTTGAGATGGAGTTAAAATAACTGCCGCTATTTGATCGATATCTTTTGGAATTAACAATGATGATGAGAAGATATAGTTAATTGATGGTGGAGACCATTTTGTACTACTGAGGCCCTAACCTTTTCAAGCAGCTTCCAATCTAAGGGATCCCACTCATTGGCACCAGTAACAGTATTAAAAGAAACTGGAAATGCTTGTATGCTTTCTGGGATAAAAGATCCTTCTACTATAGCATCTCTAATAATTCCTTTCCATCAGCACTCTGCACCTGTGAAGAGAAAAGATGTGAAGTTGCAGGGTGAGATGGCAGGGATGCAGTCACCGTCTCTGGTAATGACGAGAAGAAGGAATTAGTAGCAGGCACGGGAGCTGAATATTCGAGCGATGGATCAGAAGGAGCAGATGGTTGTGGTTCCGTATTTGACGAAAACGTATATGGTTTCTGCTTCATCTTCTCTCCCTGTGATACAGTCAGTTTCTGAAGGCTGTTTACAAGCTGCAGGAGTAAAGTTTCAGTGTTTGAAGAGCCAACTTGTGAAGCGGGGGTGTGTTCTTCTGTGGCGTTGACTTGTGAGGGAGGGAGAGGCGGGCACAAGTACCTGCTACCCACACCCTCATCTGTGTCCCGCCCACTATTGGAGTCTTTAGCCTCTTTCGGTTTCTCCTCAGTCCCTTTCCGGTTCGCATCAGATACACTTCCGCTGTTTCCAGCCCCTGATTACGTAGTTTTGGATTTAGCCCCCACTGCTCGCTGCAGTCCCGGCGGCACAATTGATAAGGCAAACAGAGTTTTTGGCTGACCCAGCGTGGCGGGAGCCACAAGCAGCAGAGAGTAGCCCCCTCCCTCGTCGCCCCGGGGCGAGGAGGCCGAGGTGGGGGAAGGGGCCGGACCATCCCTCTGGCTGTGGCCGGGGCAGTGCGGTAGCGGCGGCAGCGGCGGTGTGGCTGATATATCAAAGTTAGAAGATGCTCCGAGAGCTGCAGAGGCAGAAGCCGCAGCCGCACACTCACTACTCATCTCCTGTAGTGTCTCTCGGATTAATTTCCACAGCGTGGTGTAACCGGTCACTTCTTTTGCCGACTTTCCTCCATCACTAACTGGGTCCCATAGCTGTTTCCCTATGGCTTCCCAGGTAGCGGCTTCAAATACAAGCCCTGGACTGGGGATAAGTCCTTTCTCTCGGCTCCACTTTAATAAGCCTTCTAAGTTGGACTTGTCATATTTTATCCCTCTCACGGAGAGGATATGTTGGAGGAGTTTCACCACTGCTTGCTCATCTCTAGTAAGTGTGGACCCCATTCCTCCCTGGCTGCCGCCAGAGGCAGATCCCTGGCTACCGCCTCTCACGGAGCCTTAAAGTTACAGCGCATTGATTCTCTCCTTCAGACACCAGGGCAGCGTCTGGAACAGTTTCGACCAGCTTTCCACCCGTGATTGCACATCACCAAGTCCTCATCAGACTTGTACGAATCTGAGGGTCCCTGCAGAGGGAGCCATATGCGGGAGAGATGGACATGCGGACAACCAGATTGATTAAGCAATGCCAATTTTATTATGGTGAAACAAGCCTTTTATAATGCAGGTGAAAATCACATGATACAACCACGTGGTAGAATTCTCTCTGATTGGACAGTTAGCTTTGCACATGCTCCTTAAGCTCTCTTCTGATTGAAAGAGAACTGCCACATCGACATTGTACAAACTTCTTCCTCCGTCCAAACCCACACCCTGAAGTTGTTTAACTTCCTGGGTTCTTCCTCATTCTTCCAGGGTCATTTCATCACATCCTTGCCAACACTGAGGCTTTACCAGCCTTACTCATATGCAGGACTGCTCACATGCCCATTTCCCCCAGGAGGTCCTTACAAATCCCCACAATGCACCATCCCACAAAACACCATCCCCCATCCAGATTCCCACCATCCACCATCAACATACACCATCCCACAATCCACTATCCACCATCCACCATCCACCTTCCACGATCCATCATCAACCATCAACCATCCACCATCCCACAATCCACCAACAACCAAACACCTTCACACCGTCCAACATCCACCATCCCACAATCCAGCATCCAACATCCAACATCCACGTTCCCACAATTAAACATCAGCCATCGACCATCCACCTTCCCACCAACAACCTTCACACCATCCACAATTTACCATCCCACAATCCACCATCCCACAATCCACCATCCACCATCCCACAATCAGCAATCCACTATCCACCCTCCAACTTCCCACCATCAACCATCCAACATATACCATACCACAATACACCATACACCATCCTCCATTCAACATCCACCACCACCCATCCACCTTCCAATATCATACAAAAAACTATCCACCATCCACCATCCCAATTTCCACCATCCACCATCCAACATGTACCATCCATCATCAACAATCCATCATTTACCATCCAACACCCGACAATCCACGATCGACAATGAAGCTTACCAACATCCACCAATCCACATCCACCACTCAGCATCCCAGGATCCACCATCGCACTTTAAAGCAGAGGACATTAATGCACATACGGGCGGAAATAAAGCACAGAGTCTCAGATTCGCTCTTGCCCTGGAGAGCTTGCAGAGCACTGGGGAAAGGCAGGCAGAAAATTCCCTGCTAGCACCTTCTCTGTGCCTGGGAAGCAGAAGTGTTCACATTGCTTCGCAGAATCGCTTTTGTGCAGAAAACACTAACACTTGTTCAGAACGAAAGAAAGCAGAGAGCCCCAGATTTGCTGTTGTCCTGGAGAGCTTGCAGAGCACTGGGGAAAGGCAGGCAGAGAATTCCCTGCTAGCACCTTCTCTGTGCCTGGGAAACAGAAGTGTTCACATCGCTTTGCAGAATCGCTTTTGTGCAGAAAACAGTAACACTTGTTCAGAATGAAAGAAAGCACAGAGCCCCAGATTTGATGTTGTCCTGGAGAGCTTGCAGAGCACTGGGGAAAGGCAGGCAGAGAATTCCCTGCTAGCACCTTCTCTGTGCCTGGGAAGCAGAAGTGTTCACATTGCTTCGCAGAATCGCTTTTGTGCAGAAAACACTAACACTTGTTCAGAACGAAAGAAAGCACAGAGCCCCAGATTCTATGTTGTCCTGGAGAGCTTGCAGAGCACTGGGGAAAGGCAGGCAGAGAATTCCCTGCTAGCACCTTCTCTGTGCCTGGGAAGCAGAAGTGTTTACATTGCTTCACAGAATCGCTTTTGTGCAGAAAACAGTAACACTTGTTCAGAACGAAAGAAAGCAGAGAGCCCCAGATTCTATGTTGTCCTGGAGAGCTTGCAGAGCACTGGGGAAAGGCAGGCAGAGAATTCCCTGCTAGCACCTTCTCTGTGCCTGGGAAGCAGAAGTGTTCATATTGCTTCTCAGAATCGCTTTTGTGCAGAAAACAGTAACACTTGTTCAGAATGAAAGAAAGCACAGAGCCCCAGATTTGCTGTTGTCCTGGAGAGTTTGCAGAGCACTGGGGAAAGGCAGGCAGAGAATTCCCTGCTAGCACCTTCTCTGTGCCTGGGAAGCAGAAGTGTTCACATTGCTTCGCAGAATCGCTTTTGTGCAGAAAACAGTAACACTTGTTCAGAATGAAAGAAAGCACAGAGCCCCAGATTTGCTGTTGTCCTGGAGAGCTTGCAGAGCACTGGGGAAAGGCAGGCAGAGAATTCCCTGCTAGCACCTTCTCTGTGCCTGGGAAGCAGAAGTGTTCACATTGCTTCGCAGAATCGCTTTTGTGCAGAAAACACTAACACTTGTTCAGAACGAAAGAAAGCACAGAGCCCCAGATTCGATGTTGTCCTGGAGAGCTTGCAGAGCACTGGGGAAAGGCAGGCAGAGAATTCCCTGCTAGCACCTTCTCTGTGCCTGGGAAACAGAAGTGTTCCCATTGCTTCGCAGAATCGCTTTTGTGCAGAAAACACTAACACTTGTTCAGAACGAAAGAAAGCACAGAGCCCCAGATTCTATGTTGTCCTGGAGAGCTTGCAGAGCACTGGGGAAAGGCAGGCAGAGAATTCCCTGCTAGCACCTTCTCTGTGCCTGGGAAGCAGAAGTGTTCACATTGCTTCGCAGAATCGCTTTTGTGCAGAAAACACTAACACTTGTTCAGAACGAAAGAAAGCACAGAGCCCCAGATTTGCTATTGTCCTGGAGAGCTTGCAGAGCACTGGGGAAAGGCAGGCAGAGAATTCCCTGCTAGCACCTTCTCTGTGCCTGGGAAGCAGAAGTGTTCACATTGCTTCGCAAGAATAGCTTTTGTGCAGAAAACACTAACAGTTGTTAGAACGAAAGAAAGCAGAGAGCCCCAGATTCTATGTTGTCCTGGAGAGCTTGCAGAGCACTGGGGAAAGGCAGGCAGAGAATTCCCTGCTAGCACCTTCTCTGTGCCTGGGAAGCAGAAGTGTTCACATTGCTTCGCAGAATCGCTTTTGTGCAGAAAACACTAACACTTGTTCAGAAGGAAAGAAAGCACAGAGCCCCAGATTCTATGTTGTCCTGGAGAGCTTGCAGAGCACTGGGGAAAGGCAGGCAGAGAATTCCCTGCTAGCACCTTCTCTGTGCCTGGGAAGCAGAAGTGTTCACATTGCTTCACAAGAATCGCTTTTGTGCAGAAAACAGTAACACTTGTTCAGAACGAAAGAAAGCACAGAGCCCCAGATTTGATGTTGTCCTGGAGAGCTTGCAGAGCACTGGGGAAAGGCAGGCAGAGAATTCCCTGCTAGCACCTTCTCTGTGCCTGGGAAACAGAAGTGTTCCCATTGCTTCGCAAAATCGCTTTTGTGCAGAAAACAGTAACACTTGTTCAGAATGAAAGAAAGCACAGAGCCCCAGATTCTATGTTGTCCTGGAGAGCTTGCAGAGCACTGGGGAAAGGCAGGCAGAGAATTCCCTGCTAGCACCTTCTCTGTGCCTGGGAAGCAGAAGTGTTCACATTGCTTCGCAGAATCGCTTTTGTGCAGAAAACACTAACACTTGTTCAGAACGAAAGAAAGCACAGAGCCCCAGATTCTATGTTGTCCTGGAGAGCTTGCAGAGCACTGGGGAAAGGCAGGCAGAGAATTCCCTGCTAGCACCTTCTCTGTGCCTGGGAACCAGAAGTGTTCATATTGCCTCGCAGAATCGCTTTTGTGCAGAAAACAGTAACACTTGTTCAGAATGAAAGAAAGCACAGAGCCCCAGATTTTATGTTGCCCTGGAGAGCTTGCAGAGCACTTGGGAAAAGCAGGCAGAGAATTCCCTGCTAGCACCTTCTCTGTGCCTGGGAAGCAGTAGTGTTCACATTGCTTCGCAGAATCGCTTTTGTGCAGAAAACACTAACACTTGTTCAGAACGAAAGAAAGCACAGAGCCCCAGATTCGATGTTGTCCTGGAGAGCTTGCAGAGCACTGTGGAAAGGCAGGCAGAGAATTCCCTGCTAGCACCTTCTCTGTGCCTGGGAAGCAGAAGTGTTCACATCGCTTTGCAGAATCGCTTTTGTGCAGAAAACAGTAACACTTGTTCAGAATGAAAGAAAGCACAGAGCCCCAGATTTGATGTTGTCCTGTAGAGCTTGCAGAGCACTGGGGAAAGGCAGGCAGAGAATTCCCTGCTAGCACCTTCTCTGTGCCTGGGAAGCAGAAGTGTTCACATTGCTTCGCAGAATCGCTTTTGTGCAGAAAACACTAACACTTGTTCAGAACGAAAGAAAGCACAGAGCCCCAGATTCTATGTTGTCCTGGAGAGCTTGCAGAGCACTGGGGAAAGGCAGGCAGAGAATTCCCTGCTAGCACCTTCTCTGTGCCTGGGAAGCAGAAGTGTTTACATTGCTTCGCAGAATCGCTTTTGTGCAGAAAACAGTAACACTTGTTCAGAACGAAAGAAAGCAGAGAGCCCCAGATTCTATGTTGTCCTGGAGAGCTTGCAGAGCACTGGGGAAAGGCAGGCAGAGAATTCCCTGCTAGCACCTTCTCTGTGCCTGGGAAGCAGAAGTGTTCACATTGCTTCGCAGAATCGCTTTTGTGCAGAAAACAGTAACACTTGTTCAGAATGAAAGAAAGCACAGAGCCCCAGATTTGCTGTTGTCCTGGAGAGTTTGCAGAGCACTGGGGAAAGGCAGGCAGAGAATTCCCTGCTAGCACCTTCTCTGTGCCTGGGAAGCAGAAGTGTTCCCATTGCTTCGCAGAATCGCTTTTGTGCAGAAAACAGTAACACTTGTTCAGAATGAAAGAAAGCACAGAGCCCCAGATTTGCTGTTGTCCTGGAGAGCTTGCAGAGCACTGGGGAAAGGCAGGCAGAGAATTCCCTGCTAGCACCTTCTCTGTGCCTGGGAAGCAGAAGTGTTCACATTGCTTCGCAGAATCGCTTTTGTGCAGAAAACACTAACACTTGTTCAGAACGAAAGAAAGCACAGAGCCCCAGATTCTATGTTGTCCTGGAGAGCTTGCAGAGCACTGGGGAAAGGCAGGCAGAGAATTCCCTGCTAGCACCTTCTCTGTGCCTGGGAAACAGAAGTGTTCCCATTGCTTCGCAGAATCGCTTTTGTGCAGAAAACACTAACACTTGTTCAGAACGAAAGAAAGCACAGAGCCCCAGATTCTATGTTGTCCTGGAGAGCTTGCAGAGCACTGGGGAAAGGCAGGCAGAGAATTCCCTGCTAGCACCTTCTCTGTGCCTGGGAAGCAGAAGTGTTCACATTGCTTCGCAGAATCGCTTTTGTGCAGAAAACACTAACACTTGTTCAGAACGAAAGAAAGCACAGAGCCCCAGATTTGCTATTGTCCTGGAGAGCTTGCAGAGCACTGGGGAAAGGCAGGCAGAGAATTCCCTGCTAGCACCTTCTCTGTGCCTGGGAAGCAGAAGTGTTCACATTGCTTCGCAAGAATAGCTTTTGTGCAGAAAACACTAACAGTTGTTAGAACGAAAGAAAGCACAGAGCCCCAGATTTGATGTTGTCCTGGAGAGCTTGCAGAGCACTGGGGAAAGGCAGGCAGAGAATTCCCTGCTAGCACCTTCTCTGTGCCTGGGAAGCAGAAGTGTTCACATTGCTTCGCAGAATCGCTTTTGTGCAGAAAACAGTAACACTTGTTCAGAAGGAAAGAAAGCACAGAGCCCCAGATTCTATGTTGTCCTGGAGAGCTTGCAGAGCACTGGGGAAAGGCAGGCAGAGAATTCCCTGCTAGCACCTTCTCTGTGCCTGGGAAGCAGAAGTGTTCACATTGCTTCACAAGAATCGCTTTTGTGCAGAAAACAGTAACACTTGTTCAGAACGAAAGAAAGCACAGAGCCCCAGATTTGATGTTGTCCTGGAGAGCTTGCAGAGCACTGGGGAAAGGCAGGCAGAGAATTCCCTGCTAGCACCTTCTCTGTGCCTGGGAAACAGAAGTGTTCCCATTGCTTCGCAAAATCGCTTTTGTGCAGAAAACAGTAACACTTGTTCAGAATGAAAGAAAGCACAGAGCCCCAGATTCTATGTTGTCCTGGAGAGCTTGCAGAGCACTGGGGAAAGGCAGGCAGAGAATTCCCTGCTAGCACCTTCTCTGTGCCTGGGAAGCAGAAGTGTTCACATTGCTTCGCAGAATCGCTTTTGTGCAGAAAACACTAACACTTGTTCAGAACGAAAGAAAGCACAGAGCCCCAGATTCTATGTTGTCCTGGAGAGCTTGCAGAGCACTGGGGAAAGGCAGGCAGAGAATTCCCTGCTAGCACCTTCTCTGTGCCTGGGAACCAGAAGTGTTCACATTGCTTCGCAGAATCTCTTTTGTGCAGAAAACAGTAACACTTGTTCAGAATGAAAGAAAGCACAGAGCCCCAGATTTGCTGTTGTCCTGGAGAGCTTGCAGAGCACTGGGGAAAGGCAGGCAGAGAATTCCCTGCTAGCACCTTCTCTGTGCCTGGGAAGCAGAAGTGTTCACATTGCTTCGCAGAATCGCTTTTGTGCAGAAAACACTAACACTTGTTCAGAACGAAAGAAAGCACAGAGCCCCAGATTCTATGTTGTCCTGGAGAGCTTGCAGAGCACTGGGGAAAGGCAGGCAGAGAATTCCCTGCTAGCACCTTCTCTGTGCCTGGGAACCAGAAGTGTTCACATTGCTTCGCAGAATCTCTTTTGTGCAGAAAACAGTAACACTTGTTCAGAACGAAAGAAAGCACAGAGCCCCAGATTTGCTGTTGTCCTGGAGAGCTTGCAGAGCACTGCGGAAAGGCAGGCAGAGAATTCCCTGCTAGCACCTTCTCTGTGCCTGGGAAGCAGAAGTGTTCACATTGCTTCGCAAGAATAGCTTTTGTGCAGAAAACACTAACACTTGTTAGAACGAAAGAAAGCACAGAGCCCCAGATTCTATGTTGTCCTGGAGAGCTTGCAGAGCACTGGGGAAAGGCAGGCAGAGAATTCCCTGCTAGCACCTTCTCTGTGCCTGGGAAGCAGAAGTGTTCACATTGCTTCGCAGAATCGCTTTTGTGCAGAAAACACTAACACTTGTTCAGAACGAAAGAAAGCACAGAGCCCCAGATTCTATGTTGTCCTGGAGAGCTTGCAGAGCACTGGGGAAAGGCAGGCAGAGAATTCCCTGCTAGCACCTTCTCTGTGCCTGGGAAGCAGAAGTGTTCCCATTGCTTCGCAGAATCGCTTTTGTGCAGAAAACAGTAACACTTGTTCAGAACGAAAGAAAGCACAGAGCCCCAGATTCTATGTTGTCCTGGAGAGCTTGCAGAGCACTGGGGAAAGGCAGGCAGAGAATTCCCTGCTAGCACCTTCTCTGTGCCTGGGAAGCAGAAGTGTTCACATAGCTTCGCAAGAATCGCTTTTGTGCAGAAAACAGTAACACTTGTTCAGAACGAAAGAAAGCACAGAGCCCCAGATTCTATGTTGTCCTGGAGAGCTTGTAGAGCATTGGGGAAAGGCAGGCAGAGAATTCCCTGCTAGCACCTTCTCTGTGCCTGGGAACCAGAAGTGTTCATATTGCCTCGCAGAATCGCTTTTGTGCAGAAAACAGTAACACTTGTTCAGAATGAAAGAAAGCACAGAGCCCCAGATTTTATGTTGCCCTGGAGAGCTTGCAGAGCACTTGGGAAAAGCAGGCAGAGAATTCCCTGCTAGCACCTTCTCTGTGCCTGGGAAGCAGTAGTGTTCACATTGCTTCGCAGAATCGCTTTTGTGCAGAAAACACTAACACTTGTTCAGAACGAAAGAAAGCACAGAGCCCCAGATTCGATGTTGTCCTGGAGAGCTTGCAGAGCACTGTGGAAAGGCAGGCAGAGAATTCCCTGCTAGCACCTTCTCTGTGCCTGGGAAGCAGAAGTGTTCACATCGCTTTGCAGAATCGCTTTTGTGCAGAAAACAGTAACACTTGTTCAGAATGAAAGAAAGCACAGAGCCCCAGATTTGATGTTGTCCTGTAGAGCTTGCAGAGCACTGGGGAAAGGCAGGCAGAGAATTCCCTGCTAGCACCTTCTCTGTGCCTGGGAAGCAGAAGTGTTCACATTGCTTCGCAGAATCGCTTTTGTGCAGAAAACACTAACACTTGTTCAGAACGAAAGAAAGCACAGAGCCCCAGATTCTATGTTGTCCTGGAGAGCTTGCAGAGCACTGGGGAAAGGCAGGCAGAGAATTCCCTGCTAGCACCTTCTCTGTGCCTGGGAAGCAGAAGTGTTTACATTGCTTCGCAGAATCGCTTTTGTGCAGAAAACAGTAACACTTGTTCAGAACGAAAGAAAGCAGAGAGCCCCAGATTCTATGTTGTCCTGGAGAGCTTGCAGAGCACTGGGGAAAGGCAGGCAGAGAATTCCCTGCTAGCACCTTCTCTGTGCCTGGGAAGCAGAAGTGTTCATATTGCTTCGCAGAATCGCTTTTGTGCAGAAAACAGTAACACTTGTTCAGAATGAAAGAAAGCACAGAGCCCCAGATTTGCTGTTGTCCTGGAGAGTTTGCAGAGCACTGGGGAAAGGCAGGCAGAGAATTCCCTGCTAGCACCTTCTCTGTGCCTGGGAAGCAGAAGTGTTCCCATTGCTTCGCAGAATCGCTTTTGTGCAGAAAACAGTAACACTTGTTCAGAATGAAAGAAAGCACAGAGCCCCAGATTTGCTGTTGTCCTGGAGAGCTTGCAGAGCACTGGGGAAAGGCAGGCAGAGAATTCCCTGCTAGCACCTTCTCTGTGCCTGGGAAGCAGAAGTGTTCACATTGCTTCGCAGAATCGCTTTTGTGCAGAAAACACTAACACTTGTTCAGAACGAAAGAAAGCACAGAGCCCCAGATTCTATGTTGTCCTGGAGAGCTTGCAGAGCACTGGGGAAAGGCAGGCAGAGAATTCCCTGCTAGCACCTTCTCTGTGCCTGGGAAACAGAAGTGTTCCCATTGCTTCGCAGAATCGCTTTTGTGCAGAAAACACTAACACTTGTTCAGAACGAAAGAAAGCACAGAGCCCCAGATTCTATGTTGTCCTGGAGAGCTTGCAGAGCACTGGGGAAAGGCAGGCAGAGAATTCCCTGCTAGCACCTTCTCTGTGCCTGGGAAGCAGAAGTGTTCACATTGCTTCGCAGAATCGCTTTTGTGCAGAAAACACTAACACTTGTTCAGAACGAAAGAAAGCACAGAGCCCCAGATTTGCTATTGTCCTGGAGAGCTTGCAGAGCACTGGGGAAAGGCAGGCAGAGAATTCCCTGCTAGCACCTTCTCTGTGCCTGGGAAGCAGAAGTGTTCACATTGCTTCGCAAGAATAGCTTTTGTGCAGAAAACACTAACAGTTGTTAGAACGAAAGAAAGCACAGAGCCCCAGATTTGATGTTGTCCTGGAGAGCTTGCAGAGCACTGGGGAAAGGCAGGCAGAGAATTCCCTGCTAGCACCTTCTCTGTGCCTGGGAAGCAGAAGTGTTCACATTGCTTCGCAGAATCGCTTTTGTGCAGAAAACAGTAACACTTGTTCAGAAGGAAAGAAAGCACAGAGCCCCAGATTCTATGTTGTCCTGGAGAGCTTGCAGAGCACTGGGGAAAGGCAGGCAGAGAATTCCCTGCTAGCACCTTCTCTGTGCCTGGGAAGCAGAAGTGTTCACATTGCTTCACAAGAATCGCTTTTGTGCAGAAAACAGTAACACTTGTTCAGAACGAAAGAAAGCACAGAGCCCCAGATTTGATGTTGTCCTGGAGAGCTTGCAGAGCACTGGGGAAAGGCAGGCAGAGAATTCCCTGCTAGCACCTTCTCTGTGCCTGGGAAACAGAAGTGTTCCCATTGCTTCGCAAAATCGCTTTTGTGCAGAAAACAGTAACACTTGTTCAGAATGAAAGAAAGCACAGAGCCCCAGATTCTATGTTGTCCTGGAGAGCTTGCAGAGCACTGGGGAAAGGCAGGCAGAGAATTCCCTGCTAGCACCTTCTCTGTGCCTGGGAAGCAGAAGTGTTCACATTGCTTCGCAGAATCGCTTTTGTGCAGAAAACACTAACACTTGTTCAGAACGAAAGAAAGCACAGAGCCCCAGATTCTATGTTGTCCTGGAGAGCTTGCAGAGCACTGGGGAAAGGCAGGCAGAGAATTCCCTGCTAGCACCTTCTCTGTGCCTGGGAAGCAGAAGTGTTCATATTGCTTCGCAGAATCGCTTTTGTGCAGAAAACAGTAACACTTGTTCAGAATGAAAGAAAGCACAGAGCCCCAGATTTGCTGTTGTCCTGGAGAGTTTGCAGAGCACTGGGGAAAGGCAGGCAGAGAATTCCCTGCTAGCACCTTCTCTGTGCCTGGGAAGCAGAAGTGTTCCCATTGCTTCGCAGAATCGCTTTTGTGCAGAAAACAGTAACACTTGTTCAGAATGAAAGAAAGCACAGAGCCCCAGATTTGCTGTTGTCCTGGAGAGCTTGCAGAGCACTGGGGAAAGGCAGGCAGAGAATTCCCTGCTAGCACCTTCTCTGTGCCTGGGAAGCAGAAGTGTTCACATTGCTTCGCAGAATCGCTTTTGTGCAGAAAACACTAACACTTGTTCAGAACGAAAGAAAGCACAGAGCCCCAGATTCTATGTTGTCCTGGAGAGCTTGCAGAGCACTGGGGAAAGGCAGGCAGAGAATTCCCTGCTAGCACCTTCTCTGTGCCTGGGAAACAGAAGTGTTCCCATTGCTTCGCAGAATCGCTTTTGTGCAGAAAACACTAACACTTGTTCAGAACGAAAGAAAGCACAGAGCCCCAGATTCTATGTTGTCCTGGAGAGCTTGCAGAGCACTGGGGAAAGGCAGGCAGAGAATTCCCTGCTAGCACCTTCTCTGTGCCTGGGAAGCAGAAGTGTTCACATTGCTTCGCAGAATCGCTTTTGTGCAGAAAACACTAACACTTGTTCAGAACGAAAGAAAGCACAGAGCCCCAGATTTGCTATTGTCCTGGAGAGCTTGCAGAGCACTGGGGAAAGGCAGGCAGAGAATTCCCTGCTAGCACCTTCTCTGTGCCTGGGAAGCAGAAGTGTTCACATTGCTTCGCAAGAATAGCTTTTGTGCAGAAAACACTAACAGTTGTTAGAACGAAAGAAAGCACAGAGCCCCAGATTTGATGTTGTCCTGGAGAGCTTGCAGAGCACTGGGGAAAGGCAGGCAGAGAATTCCCTGCTAGCACCTTCTCTGTGCCTGGGAAGCAGAAGTGTTCACATTGCTTCGCAGAATCGCTTTTGTGCAGAAAACAGTAACACTTGTTCAGAAGGAAAGAAAGCACAGAGCCCCAGATTCTATGTTGTCCTGGAGAGCTTGCAGAGCACTGGGGAAAGGCAGGCAGAGAATTCCCTGCTAGCACCTTCTCTGTGCCTGGGAAGCAGAAGTGTTCACATTGCTTCACAAGAATCGCTTTTGTGCAGAAAACAGTAACACTTGTTCAGAACGAAAGAAAGCACAGAGCCCCAGATTTGATGTTGTCCTGGAGAGCTTGCAGAGCACTGGGGAAAGGCAGGCAGAGAATTCCCTGCTAGCACCTTCTCTGTGCCTGGGAAACAGAAGTGTTCCCATTGCTTCGCAAAATCGCTTTTGTGCAGAAAACAGTAACACTTGTTCAGAATGAAAGAAAGCACAGAGCCCCAGATTCTATGTTGTCCTGGAGAGCTTGCAGAGCACTGGGGAAAGGCAGGCAGAGAATTCCCTGCTAGCACCTTCTCTGTGCCTGGGAAGCAGAAGTGTTCACATTGCTTCGCAGAATCGCTTTTGTGCAGAAAACACTAACACTTGTTCAGAACGAAAGAAAGCACAGAGCCCCAGATTCTATGTTGTCCTGGAGAGCTTGCAGAGCACTGGGGAAAGGCAGGCAGAGAATTCCCTGCTAGCACCTTCTCTGTGCCTGGGAACCAGAAGTGTTCACATTGCTTCGCAGAATCTCTTTTGTGCAGAAAACAGTAACACTTGTTCAGAATGAAAGAAAGCACAGAGCCCCAGATTTGCTGTTGTCCTGGAGAGCTTGCAGAGCACTGGGGAAAGGCAGGCAGAGAATTCCCTGCTAGCACCTTCTCTGTGCCTGGGAAGCAGAAGTGTTCACATTGCTTCGCAGAATCGCTTTTGTGCAGAAAACACTAACACTTGTTCAGAACGAAAGAAAGCACAGAGCCCCAGATTCTATGTTGTCCTGGAGAGCTTGCAGAGCACTGGGGAAAGGCAGGCAGAGAATTCCCTGCTAGCACCTTCTCTGTGCCTGGGAACCAGAAGTGTTCACATTGCTTCGCAGAATCTCTTTTGTGCAGAAAACAGTAACACTTGTTCAGAACGAAAGAAAGCACAGAGCCCCAGATTTGCTGTTGTCCTGGAGAGCTTGCAGAGCACTGCGGAAAGGCAGGCAGAGAATTCCCTGCTAGCACCTTCTCTGTGCCTGGGAAGCAGAAGTGTTCACATTGCTTCGCAGAATCGCTTTTGTGCAGAAAACACTAACACTTGTTCAGAACGAAAGAAAGCACAGAGCCCCAGATTCTATGTTGTCCTGGAGAGCTTGCAGAGCACTGGGGAAAGGCAGGCAGAGAATTCCCTGCTAGCACCTTCTCTGTGCCTGGGAAGCAGAAGTGTTCCCATTGCTTCGCAGAATCGCTTTTGTGCAGAAAACAGTAACACTTGTTCAGAACGAAAGAAAGCACAGAGCCCCAGATTCTATGTTGTCCTGGAGAGCTTGCAGAGCACTGGGGAAAGGCAGGCAGAGAATTCCCTGCTAGCACCTTCTCTGTGCCTGGGAAGCAGAAGTGTTCACATAGCTTCGCAAGAATCGCTTTTGTGCAGAAAACAGTAACACTTGTTCAGAACGAAAGAAAGCACAGAGCCCCAGATTCTATGTTGTCCTGGAGAGCTTGTAGAGCATTGGGGAAAGGCAGGCAAAGAATTCCCTGATAGCACCTTCTCTGTGCCTGGGAAGCAGAAGTGTTCCCATTGCTTCGCAGAATCGCTTTTGTGCAGAAAACAGTAACACTTGTTCAGAACGAAAGAAAGCACAGAGCCCCAGATTTGCTGTTGTCCTGGAGAGCTTGCAGAGCACTGGGGAAAGGCAGGCAGAGAATTCCCTGCTAGCACCTTCTCTGTGCCTGGGAAGCAGAAGTGTTCACATTGCTTCGCAGAATCGCTTTTGTGCAGAAAACAGTAACACTTGTTCAGAATGAAAGAAAGCAGAGAGCACCAGATTCTATGTTGTCCTGGAGAGCTTGCAGAGCACTGGGGAAAGGCAGGCAGACAATTCCTTGCTAGCACCTTCTCTGTGCCTGGGAAGCAGAAGTGTTCACATTGCTTCGCAAGAATCGCTTTTGTGAAGAAAAGAGTAACACTTGTTCAGAACGAAAGAAAGCACAGAGCCCCAGATTCTATGTTGTCCTGGAGAGCTTGCAGAGCACTGGGGAAAGGCAGGCATAGAATTCCCTGCTAGCACCTTCTCTGTGCCTGGGAAGCAGAAGTGTTTACATTGCTTCGCAGAATCGCTTTTGTGCAGAAAACAGTAACACTTGTTCAGAACGAAAGAAAGCAGAGAGCCCCAGATTCTATGTTGTCCTGGAGAGCTTGCAGAGCACTGGGGAAAGGCAGGCAGACAATTCCTTGGTAGCACCTTCTCTGTGCCTGGGAAGCAGAAGTGTTCACATTGCTTCGCAATAATCGCTTTTGTGAAGAAAAGAGTAACACTTGTTCAGAACGAAAGAAAGCACAGAGCCCCAGATTCTATGTTGTCCTGGAGAGCTTGCAGAGCACTGGGGAAAGGCAGGCAGAGAATTCCCTGCTAGCACCTTCTCTGTGCCTGGGAAACAGAAGTGTTCACATTGCTTCGCAGAATCGCTTTTGTGCAGAAAACACTAACACATGTTCAGAACGAAAGAAAGCACAGAGCCCCAGATTTGCTATTGTCCTGGAGAGCTTGCAGAGCACTGGGGAAAGGCAGGCAGAGAATTCCCTGCTAGCACCTTCTCTGTGCCTGGGAAGCAGAAGTGTTCACATTGCTTCGCAAGAATAGCTTTTGTGCAGAAAACACTAACAGTTGTTAGAACGAAAGAAAGCACAGAGCCCCAGATTCTATGTTGTCCTGGAGAGCTTGCAGAGCACTGGGGAAAGGCAGGCAGAGAATTCCCTGCTAGCACCTTCTCTGTGCCTGGGAAGCAGAAGTGTTCACATTGCTTCGCAGAATCGCTTTTGTGCAGAAAACAGTAACACTTGTTCAGAATGAAAGAAAGCAGAGAGCACCAGATTCTATGTTGTCCTGGAGAGCTTGCAGAGCACTGGGGAAAGGCAGGCAGACAATTCCTTGCTAGCACCTTCTCTGTGCCTGGGAAGCAGAAGTGTTCACATTGCTTCGCAAGAATAGCTTTTGTGCAGAAAACACTAACACTTGTTAGAACGAAAGAAAGCACAGAGCCCCAGATTCTATGTTGTCCTGGAGAGCTTGCAGAGCACTGGGGAAAGGCAGGCAGAGAATTCCCTGCTAGCACCTTCTCTGTGCCTGGGAAGCAGAAGTGTTCACATTGCTTCGCAGAATCGCTTTTGTGCAGAAAACACTAACACATGTTCAGAATGAAAGAAAGCACAGAGCCCCAGATTTGCTATTGTCCTGGAGAGCTTGCAGAGCACTGGGGAAAGGCAGGCAGAGAATTCCCTGCTAGCACCTTCTCTGTGCCTGGGAAGCAGAAGTGTTCACATTGCTTCGCAAGAATAGCTTTTGTGCACAAAAAACACTAACAGTTGTTAGAACGAAAGAAAGCACAGAGCCCCAGATTCTATGTTGTCCTGGAGAGCTTGCAGAGCACTGGGGAAAGGCAGGCAGAGAATTCCCTGCTAGCACCTTCTCTGTGCCTGGGAAGCAGAAGTGTTCACATTGCTTCGCAGAATCGCTTTTGTGCAGAAAACACTAACACTTGTTCAGAAGGAAAGAAAGCACAGAGCCCCAGATTCTATGTTGTCCTGGAGAGCTTGCAGAGCACTGGGGAAAGGCAGGCAGAGAATTCCCTGCTAGCACCTTCTCTGTGCCTGGGAAGCAGAAGTGTTCACATTGCTTCACAAGAATCGCTTTTGTGCAGAAAACAGTAACACTTGTTCAGAACGAAAGAAAGCACAGAGCCCCAGATTTGATGTTGTCCTGGAGAGCTTGCAGAGCACTGGGGAAAGGCAGGCAGACAATTCCTTGCTAGCACCTTCTCTGTGCCTGGGAAGCAGAAGTGTTCACATTGCTTCGCAAGAATCGCTTTTGTGAAGAAAAGAGTAACACTTGTTCAGAACGAAAGAAAGCACAGAGCCCCAGATTCTATGTTGTCCTGGAGAGCTTGCAGAGCACTGGGGAAAGGCAGGCAGAGAATTCCCTGCTAGCACCTTCTCTGTGCCTGGGAAGCAGAAGTGTTCACATTGCTTCGCAGAATCGCTTTTGTGCAGAAAACACTAACACATGTTCAGAACGAAAGAAAGCACAGAGCCCCAGATTTGCTATTGTCCTGGAGAGCTTGCAGAGCACTGGGGAAAGGCAGGCAGAGAATTCCCTGCTAGCACCTTCTCTGTGCCTGGGAAGCAGAAGTGTTCACATTGCTTCGCAAGAATAGCTTTTGTGCAGAAAACACTAACAGTTGTTAGAACGAAAGAAAGCACAGAGCCCCAGATTCTATGTTGTCCTGGAGAGCTTGCAGAGCACTGGGGAAAGGCAGGCAGAGAATTCCCTGCTAGCACCTTCTCTGTGCCTGGGAAGCAGAAGTGTTCACATTGCTTCGCAGAATCGCTTTTGTGCAGAAAACACTAACACTTGTTCAGAACGAAAGAAAGCACAGAGCCCCAGATTCTATGTTGTCCTGGAGAGCTTGCAGAGCACTGGGGAAAGGCAGGCAGAGAATTCCCTGCTAGCACCTTCTCTGTGCCTGGGAAGCAGAAGTGTTCACATTGCTTCGCAGAATCTCTTTTGTGCAGAAAACAGTAACACTTGTTCAGAACGAAAGAAAGCACAGAGCCCCAGATTTGCTGTTGTCCTGGAGAGCTTGCAGAGCACTGGGGAAAGGCAGGCAGAGAATTCCCTGCTAGCACCTTCTCTGTGCCTGGGAAGCAGAAGTGTTCACATTGCTTCGCAAGAATAGCTTTTGTGCAGAAAACACTAACACTTGTTAGAACGAAAGAAAGCACAGAGCCCCAGATTCTATGTTGTCCTGGAGAGCTTGCAGAGCACTGGGGAAAGGCAGGCAGAGAATTCCCTGCTAGCACCTTCTCTGTGCCTGGGAAGCAGAAGTGTTCACATTGCTTCGCAGAATCGCTTTTGTGCAGAAAACACTAACACTTGTTCAGAACGAAAGAAAGCACAGAGCCCCAGATTTGCTGTTGTCCTGGAGAGCTTGCAGAGCACTGGGGAAAGGCAGGCAGAGAATTCCCTGCTAGCACCTTCTCTGTGCCTGGGAACCAGAAGTGTTCACATTGCTTCTCAGAATCGCTTTTGTGCAGAAAACACTAACACTTGTTCAGAAGGAAAGAAAGCACAGAGCCCCAGATTTGCTGTTGTCCTGGAGAGCTTGCAGAGCACTGGGGAAAGGCAGGCAGAGAATTCCCTGCTAGCACCTTCTCTGTGCCTGGGAAGCAGAAGTGTTCATATTGCTTCTCAGAATCGCTTTTGTGCAGAAAACAGTAACACTTGTTCAGAATGAAAGAAAGCACAGAGCCCCAGATTTGCTGTTGTCCTGGAGAGCTTGCAGAGCACTGGGGAAAGGCAGGCAGAGAATTCCCTGCTAGCACCTTCTCTGTGCCTGGGAAGCAGAAGTGTTCACATTGCTTCGCAGAATCGCTTTTGTGCAGAAAACACTAACACTTGTTCAGAACGAAAGAAAGCACAGAGCCCCAGATTTGCTGTTGTCCTGGACAGCTTGCAGAGCACTGGGGAAAGGCAGGCAGAGAATTCCCTGCTAGCACCTTCTCTGTGCCTGGGAAGCAGAAGTGTTCACATTGCTTCGCAGAATCGCTTTTGTGCAGAAAACAGTAACACTTGTTCAGAATGAAAGAAAGCAGAGAGCACCAGATTCTATGTTGTCCTGGAGAGCTTGCAGAGCACTGGGGAAAGGCAGGCAGAGAATTCCCTGCTAGCACCTTCTCTGTGCCTGGGAAGCAGAAGTGTTCACATTGCTTCGCAAGAATCGCTTTTGTGAAGAAAAGAGTAACACTTGTTCAGAACGAAAGAAAGCACAGAGCCCCAGATTCTATGTTGTCCTGGAGAGCTTGCAGAGCACTGGGGAAAGGCAGGCAGAGAATTCCCTGCTAGCACCTTCTCTGTGCCTGGGAAGCAGAAGTGTTCACATTGCTTCGCAGAATCGCTTTTGTGCAGAAAACACTAACACATGTTCAGAACGAAAGAAAGCACAGAGCCCCAGATTTGCTATTGTCCTGGAGAGCTTGCAGAGCACTGGGGAAAGGCAGGCAGAGAATTCCCTGCTAGCACCTTCTCTGTGCCTGGGAAGCAGAAGTGTTCACATTGCTTCGCAAGAATAGCTTTTGTGCAGAAAACAGTAACACTTGTTCAGAATGAAAGAAAGCACAGAGCCCCAGATTCTATGTTGTCCTGGAGAGCTTGCAGAGCACTGGGGAAAGGCAGGCAGAGAATTCCCTGCTAGCACCTTCTCTGTGCCTGGGAAGCAGAAGTGTTCCCATTGCTTCGCAGAATCGCTTTTGTGCAGAAAACACTAACACTTGTTCAGAATGAAAGAAAGCACAGAGCCCCAGATTCTATGTTGTCCTGGAGAGCTTGCAGAGCACTGGGGAAAGGCAGGCAGAGAATTCCCTGCTAGCACCTTCTCTGTGCCTGGGAAACAGAAGTGTTCACATTGCTTCGCAGAATCGCTTTTGTGCAGAAAACACTAACACATGTTCAGAACGAAAGAAAGCACAGAGCCCCAGATTTGCCATTTTCCTGGAGAGCTTGCAGAGCACTGGGGAAAGGCAGGCAGAGAATTCCCTGCTAGCACCTTCTCTGTGCCTGGGAAGCAGAAGTGTTCACATTGCTTCGCAAGAATAGCTTTTGTGCAGAAAACACTAACAGTTGTTAGAACGAAAGAAAGCACAGAGCCCCAGATTCTATGTTGTCCTGGAGAGCTTGCAGAGCACTGGGGAAAGGCAGGCAGAGAATTCCCTGCTAGCACCTTCTCTGTGCCTGGGAAGCAGAAGTGTTCACATTGCTTCGCAGAATCGCTTTTGTGCAGAAAACAGTAACACATGTTCAGAATGAAAGAAAGCACAGAGCCCCAGATTTGCTATTGTCCTGGAGAGCTTGCAGAGCACTGGGGAAAGGCAGGCAGAGAATTCCCTGCTAGCACCTTCTCTGTGCCTGGGAAGCAGAAGTGTTCACATTGCTTCGCAAGAATAGCTTTTGTGCAGAAAACACTAACAGTTGTTAGAACGAAAGAAAGCACAGAGCCCCAGATTCTATGTTGTCCTGGAGAGCTTGCAGAGCACTGGGGAAAGGCAGGCAGAGAATTCCCTGCTAGCACCTTCTCTGTGCCTGGGAAGCAGAAGTGTTCATATTGCTTCTCAGAATCGCTTTTGTGCAGAAAACACTAACACTTGTTCAGAACGAAAGAAAGCACAGAGCCCCAGATTCTATGTTGTCCTGGAGAGCTTGCAGAGCACTGGGGAAAGGCAGGCAGAGAATTCCCTGCTAGCACCTTCTCTGTGCCTGGGAAGCAGAAGTGTTCACATTGCTTCACAAGAATCGCTTTTGTGCAGAAAACAGTAACACTTGTTCAGAACGAAAGAAAGCACAGAGCCCCAGATTTGATGTTGTCCTGGAGAGCTTGCAGAGCACTGGGGAAAGGCAGGCAGACAATTCCTTGCTAGCACCTTCTCTGTGCCTGGGAAGCAGAAGTGTTCACATTGCTTCGCAAGAATCGCTTTTGTGAAGAAAAGAGTAACACTTGTTCAGAACGAAAGAAAGCACAGAGCCCCAGATTCTATGTTGTCCTGGAGAGCTTGCAGAGCACTGGGGAAAGGCAGGCAGAGAATTCCCTGCTAGCACCTTCTCTGTGCCTGGGAAGCAGAAGTGTTCACATTGCTTCGCAGAATCGCTTTTGTGCAGAAAACACTAACACATGTTCAGAACGAAAGAAAGCACAGAGCCCCAGATTTGCTGTTGTCCTGGAGAGCTTGCAGAGCACTGGGGAAAGGCAGGCAGAGAATTCCCTGCTAGCACCTTCTCTGTGCCTGGGAAGCAGAAGTGTTCACATTGCTTCGCAAGAATAGCTTTTGTGCAGAAAACACTAACAGTTGTTAGAACGAAAGAAAGCACAGAGCCCCAGATTTGCTATTGTCCTGGAGAGCTTGCAGAGCACTGGGGAAAGGCAGGCAGAGAATTCCCTGCTAGCACCTTCTCTGTGCCTGGGAAGCAGAAGTGTTCACATTGCTTCGCAAGAATAGCTTTTGTGCAGAAAACACTAACAGTTGTTAGAACGAAAGAAAGCACAGAGCCCCAGATTCTATGTTGTCCTGGAGAGCTTGCAGAGCACTGGGGAAAGGCAGGCAGAGAATTCCCTGCTAGCACCTTCTCTGTGCCTGGGAAGCAGAAGTGTTCACATTGCTTCGCAGAATCGCTTTTGTGCAGAAAACACTAACACTTGTTCAGAAGGAAAGAAAGCACAGAGCCCCAGATTCTATGTTGTCCTGGAGAGCTTGCAGAGCACTGGGGAAAGGCAGGCAGAGAATTCCCTGCTAGCACCTTCTCTGTGCCTGGGAAGCAGAAGTGTTCACATTGCTTCACAAGAATCGCTTTTGTGCAGAAAACAGTAACACTTGTTCAGAACGAAAGAAAGCACAGAGCCCCAGATTTGATGTTGTCCTGGAGAGCTTGCAGAGCACTGGGGAAAGGCAGGCAGACAATTCCTTGCTAGCACCTTCTCTGTGCCTGGGAAGCAGAAGTGTTCACATTGCTTCGCAAGAATCGCTTTTGTGAAGAAAAGAGTAACACTTGTTCAGAACGAAAGAAAGCACAGAGCCCCAGATTCTATGTTGTCCTGGAGAGCTTACAGAGCACTGGGGAAAGGCAGGCAGAGAATTCCCTGCTAGCACCTTCTCTGTGCCTGGGAAGCAGAAGTGTTCACATTGCTTCGCAGAATCGCTTTTGTGCAGAAAACACTAACACATGTTCAGAACGAAAGAAAGCACAGAGCCCCAGATTTGCTATTGTCCTGGAGAGCTTGCAGAGCACTGGGGAAAGGCAGGCAGAGAATTCCCTGCTAGCACCTTCTCTGTGCCTGGGAAGCAGAAGTGTTCACATTGCTTCGCAAGAATCGCTTTTGTGCAGAAAACAGTAACACTTGTTCAGAACGAAAGAAAGCACAGAGCCCCAGATTTGATGTTGTCCTGGAGAGCTTGCAGAGCACTGGGGAAAGGCAGGCAGAGAATTCCCTGCTAGCACCTTCTCTGTGCCTGGGAAACAGCAGTGTTCCCATTGCTTCGCAAAATCGCTTTTGTGCAGAAAACAGTAACACTTGTTCAGAATGAAAGAAAGCACAGAGCCCCAGATTTGCTGTTGTCCTGGAGAGCTTGCAGAGCACTGGGGAAAGGCAGGCAGAGAATTCCCTGCTAGCACCTTCTCTGTGCCTGGGAAGCAGAAGTGTTCACATTGCTTCGCAGAATCGCTTTTGTGCAGAAAACAGTAACACTTGTTCAGAACGAAAGAAAGCACAGAGCCCCAGATTTGCTGTTGTCCTGGAGAGCTTGCAGAGCACTGGGGAAAGGCAGGCAGAGAATTCCCTGCTAGCACCTTCTCTGTGCCTGGGAAGCAGAAGTGTTCCCATTGCTTCGCAGAATCGCTTTTGTGCAGAAAACAGTAACACTTGTTCAGAATGAAAGAAAGCAGAGAGCACCAGATTCTATGTTGTCCTGGAGAGCTTGCAGAGCACTGGGGAAAGGCAGGCAGACAATTCCTTGCTAGCACCTTCTCTGTGCCTGGGAAGCAGAAGTGTTCACATTGCTTCGCAAGAATCGCTTTTGTGAAGAAAAGAGTAACACTTGTTCAGAACGAAAGAAAGCACAGAGCCCCAGATTCTATGTTGTCCTGGAGAGCTTGCAGAGCACTGGGGAAAGGCAGGCAGAGAATTCCCTGCTAGCACCTTCTCTGTGCCTGGGAAGCAGAAGTGTTCACATTGCTTCGCAGAATCGCTTTTGTGCAGAAAACACTAACACAGGTTCAGAACGAAAGAAAGCACAGAGCCCCAGATTCTATGTTGTCCTGGAGAGCTTGCAGAGCACTGGGGAAAGGCAGGCAGAGAATTCCCTGCTAGCACCTTCTCTGTGCCTGGGAAGCAGAAGTGTTCACATTGCTTCGCAAGAATAGCTTTTGTGCAGAAAACAGTAACACTTGTTCAGAATGAAAGAAAGCACAGAGCCCCAGATTCTATGTTGTCCTGGAGAGCTTGCAGAGCACTGGGGAAAGGCAGGCAGAGAATTCCCTGCTAGCACCTTCTCTGTGCCTGGGAAGCAGAAGTGTTCACATTGCTTCGCAAGAATAGCTTTTGTGCAGAAAACACTAACACATGTTCAGAACGAAAGAAAGCACAGAGCCCCAGATTTGCCATTTTCCTGGAGAGCTTGCAGAGCACTGGGGAAAGGCAGGCAGAGAATTCCCTGCTAGCACCTTCTCTGTGCCTGGGAAGCAGAAGTGTTCACATTGCTTCGCAAGAATAGCTTTTGTGCAGAAAACACTAACAGTTGTTAGAACGAAAGAAAGCACAGAGCCCCAGATTCTATGTTGTCCTGGAGAGCTTGCAGAGCACTGGGGAAAGGCAGGCAGAGAATTCCCTGCTAGCACCTTCTCTGTGCCTGGGAAGCAGAAGTGTTCACATTGCTTCGCAGAATCGCTTTTGTGCAGAAAACACTAACACTTGTTCAGAATGAAAGAAAGCACAGAGCCCCAGATTTGCTATTGTCCTGGAGAGCTTGCAGAGCACTGGGGAAAGGCAGGCAGAGAATTCCCTGCTAGCACCTTCTCTGTGCCTGGGAAGCAGAAGTGTTCACATTGCTTCGCAAGAATAGCTTTTGTGCAGAAAACACTAACAGTTGTTAGAACGAAAGAAAGCACAGAGCCCCAGATTCTATGTTGTCCTGGAGAGCTTGCAGAGCACTGGGGAAAGGCAGGCAGAGAATTCCCTGCTAGCACCTTCTCTGTGCCTGGGAAGCAGAAGTGTTCACATTGCTTCGCAGAATCGCTTTTGTGCAGAAAACACTAACACTTGTTCAGAAGGAAAGAAAGCACAGAGCCCCAGATTCTATGTTGTCCTGGAGAGCTTGCAGAGCACTGGGGAAAGGCAGGCAGAGAATTCCCTGCTAGCACCTTCTCTGTGCCTGGGAAGCAGAAGTGTTCACATTGCTTCGCAGAATCGCTTTTGTGCAGAAAACAGTAACACTTGTTCAGAACGAAAGAAAGCACAGAGCCCCAGATTTGATGTTGTCCTGGAGAGCTTGCAGAGCACTGGGGAAAGGCAGGCAGAGAATTCCCTGCTAGCACCTTCTCTGTGCCTGGGAAACAGAAGTGTTCCCATTGCTTCGCAAAATCGCTTTTGTGCAGAAAACAGTAACACTTGTTCAGAATGAAAGAAAGCACAGAGCCCCAGATTTGCTGTTGTCCTGGAGAGCTTGCAGAGCACTGGGGAAAGGCAGGCAGAGAATTCCCTGCTAGCACCTTCTCTGTGCCTGGGAAGCAGAAGTGTTCACATTGCTTCGCAGAATCGCTTTTGTGCAGAAAACAGTAACACTTGTTCAGAACGAAAGAAAGCACAGAGCCCCAGATTTGCTGTTGTCCTGGAGAGCTTGCAGAGCACTGGGGAAAGGCAGGCAGAGAATTCCCTGCTAGCACCTTCTCTGTGCCTGGGAAGCAGAAGTGTTCACATTGCTTCGCAGAATCGCTTTTGTGCAGAAAACAGTAACACTTGTTCAGAATGAAAGAAAGCAGAGAGCACCAGATTCTATGTTGTCCTGGAGAGCTTGCAGAGCACTGGGGAAAGGCAGGCAGACAATTCCTTGCTAGCACCTTGTCTGTGCCTGGGAAGCAGAAGTGTTCACATTGCTTCGCAAGAATCGCTTTTGTGAAGAAAAGAGTAACACATGTTCAGAACGAAAGAAAGCACAGAGCCCCAGATTCTATGTTGTCCTGGAGAGCTTGCAGAGCACTGGGGAAAGGCAGGCAGAGAATTCCCTGCTAGCACCTTCTCTGTGCCTGGGAAGCAGAAGTGTTCACATTGCTTCGCAGAATCTCTTTTGTGCAGAAAACACTAACACATGTTCAGAACGAAAGAAAGCACAGAGCCCCAGATTCTATGTTGTCCTGGAGAGCTTGCAGAGCACTGGGGAAAGGCAGGCAGAGAATTCCCTGCTAGCACCTTCTCTGTGCCTGGGAAGCAGAAGTGTTCACATTGCTTCGCAAGAATAGCTTTTGTGCAGAAAACAGTAACACTTGTTCAGAATGAAAGAAAGCACAGAGCCCCAGATTCTATGTTGTCCTGGAGAGCTTGCAGAGCACTGGGGAAAGGCAGGCAGAGAATTCCCTGCTAGCACCTTCTCTGTGCCTGGGAAGCAGAAGTGTTCCCATTGCTTCGCAGAATCGCTTTTGTGCAGAAAACACTAACACTTGTTCAGAATGAAAGAAAGCACAGAGCCCCAGATTCTATGTTGTCCTGGAGAGCTTGCAGAGCACTGGGGAAAGGCAGGCAGAGAATTCCCTGCTAGCACCTTCTCTGTGCCTGGGAAACAGAAGTGTTCACATTGCTTTGCAGAATCGCTTTTGTGCAGAAAACACTAACACATGTTCAGAACGAAAGAAAGCACAGAGCCCCAGATTTGCCATTTTCCTGGAGAGCTTGCAGAGCACTGGTGAAAGGCAGGCAGAGAATTCCCTGCTAGCACCTTCTCTGTGCCTGGGAAGCAGAAGTGTTCACATTGCTTCGCAAGAATAGCTTTTGTGCAGAAAACACTAACAGTTGTTAGAACGAAAGAAAGCACAGAGCCCCAGATTCTATGTTGTCCTGGAGAGCTTGCAGAGCACTGGGGAAAGGCAGGCAGAGAATTCCCTGCTAGCACCTTCTCTGTGCCTGGGAAGCAGAAGTGTTCACATTGCTTCGCAGAATCGCTTTTGTGCAGAAAACACTAACACATGTTCAGAATGAAAGAAAGCACAGAGCCCCAGATTTGCTATTGTCCTGGAGAGCTTGCAGAGCACTGGGGAAAGGCAGGCAGAGAATTCCCTGCTAGCACCTTCTCTGTGCCTGGGAAGCAGAAGTGTTCACATTGCTTCGCAAGAATAGCTTTTGTGCAGAAAACACTAACAGTTGTTAGAACGAAAGAAAGCACAGAGCCCCAGATTCTATGTTGTCCTGGAGAGCTTGCAGAGCACTGGGGAAAGGCAGGCAGAGAATTCCCTGCTAGCACCTTCTCTGTGCCTGGGAAGCAGAAGTGTTCACATTGCTTCGCAGAATCGCTTTTGTGCAGAAAACACTAACACTTGTTCAGAATGAAAGAAAGCACAGAGCCCCAGATTTGCTGTTGTCCTGGAGAGCTTGCAGAGCACTGGGGAAAGGCAGGCAGAGAATTCCCTGCTAGCACCTTCTCTGTGCCTGGGAAGCAGAAGTGTTCACATTGCTTCACAAGAATCGCTTTTGTGCAGAAAACAGTAACACTTGTTCAGAATGAAAGAAAGCACAGAGCCCCAGATTTGATGTTGTCCTGGAGAGCTTGCAGAGCACTGGGGAAAGGCAGGCAGACAATTCCTTGCTAGCACCTTCTCTGTGCCTGGGAAGCAGAAGTGTTCACATTGCTTCGCAAGAATCGCTTTTGTGAAGAAAAGAGTAACACTTGTTCAGAACGAAAGAAAGCACAGAGCCCCAGATTCTATGTTGTCCTGGAGAGCTTGCAGAGCACTGGGGAAAGGCAGGCAGAGAATTCCCTGCTAGCACCTTCTCTGTGCCTGGGAAGCAGAAGTGTTCACATTGCTTCGCAAGAATTGCTTTTGTGCAGAAAACACTAACAGTTGTTAGAACGAAAGAAAGCACAGAGCCCCAGATTCTATGTTGTCCTGGAGAGCTTTTAGAGCACTGGGGAAAGGCAGGCAGAGAATTCCCTGCTAGCACCTTCTCTGTGCCTGGGAAGCAGAAGTGTTCACATTGCTTCGCAGAATCGCTTTTGTGCAGAAAACACTAACACTTGTTCAGAAGGAAAGAAAGCACAGAGCCCCAGATTCTATGTTGTCCTGGAGAGCTTGCAGAGCACTGGGGAAAGGCAGGCAGAGAATTCCCTGCTAGCACCTTCTCTGTGCCTGGGAAGCAGAAGTGTTCACATTGCTTCGCAGAATCTCTTTTGTGCAGAAAACACTAACACATGTTCAGAACGAAAGAAAGCACAGAGCCCCAGATTCTATGTTGTCCTGGAGAGCTTGCAGAGCACTGGGGAAAGGCAGGCAGAGAATTCCCTGCTAGCACCTTCTCTGTGCCTGGGAAGCAGAAGTGTTCACATTGCTTCGCAAGAATAGCTTTTGTGCAGAAAACAGTAACACTTGTTCAGAATGAAAGAAAGCACAGAGCCCCAGATTCTATGTTGTCCTGGAGAGCTTGCAGAGCACTGGGGAAAGGCAGGCAGAGAATTCCCTGCTAGCACCTTCTCTGTGCCTGGGAAGCAGAAGTGTTCACATTGCTTCGCAGAATCGCTTTTGTGCAGAAAACACTAACACTTGTTCAGAATGAAAGAAAGCACAGAGCCCCAGATTTGCTGTTGTCCTGGAGAGCTTGCAGAGCACTGGGGAAAGGCAGGCAGAGAATTCCCTGCTAGCACCTTCTCTGTGCCTGGGAAACAGAAGTGTTCACATTGCTTTGCAGAATCGCTTTTGTGCAGAAAACACTAACACATGTTCAGAACGAAAGAAAGCACAGAGCCCCAGATTTGCCATTTTCCTGGAGAGCTTGCAGAGCACTGGGGAAAGGCAGGCAGAGAATTCCCTGCTAGCACCTTCTCTGTGCCTGGGAAGCAGAAGTGTTCACATTGCTTCGCAAGAATAGCTTTTGTGCAGAAAACACTAACAGTTGTTAGAACGAAAGAAAGCACAGAGCCCCAGATTCTATGTTGTCCTGGAGAGCTTGCAGAGCACTGGGGAAAGGCAGGCAGAGAATTCCCTGCTAGCACCTTCTCTGTGCCTGGGAAGCAGAAGTGTTCACATTGCTTCGCAGAATCGCTTTTGTGCAGAAAACACTAACACATGTTCAGAATGAAAGAAAGCACAGAGCCCCAGATTTGCTATTGTCCTGGAGAGCTTGCAGAGCACTGGGGAAAGGCAGGCAGAGAATTCCCTGCTAGCACCTTCTCTGTGCCTGGGAAGCAGAAGTGTTCACATTGCTTCGCAAGAATAGCTTTTGTGCAGAAAACACTAACAGTTGTTAGAACGAAAGAAAGCACAGAGCCCCAGATTCTATGTTGTCCTGGAGAGCTTGCAGAGCACTGGGGAAAGGCAGGCAGAGAATTCCCTGCTAGCACCTTCTCTGTGCCTGGGAAGCAGAAGTGTTCACATTGCTTCGCAGAATCGCTTTTGTGCAGAAAACAGTAACACTTGTTGAGAAGGAAAGAAAGCACAGAGCCCCAGATTTGCTGTTGTCCTGGAGAGCTTGCAGAGCACTGGGGAAAGGCAGGCAGAGAATTCCCTGCTAGCACCTTCTCTGTGCCTGGGAAGCAGAAGTGTTCACATTGCTTCACAAGAATCGCTTTTGTGCAGAAAACAGTAACACTTGTTCAGAATGAAAGAAAGCACAGAGCCCCAGATTTGATGTTGTCCTGGAGAGCTTGCAGAGCACTGGGGAAAGGCAGGCAGACAATTCCTTGCTAGCACCTTCTCTGTGCCTGGGAAGCAGAAGTGTTCACATTGCTTCGCAAGAATCGCTTTTGTGAAGAAAAGAGTAACACTTGTTCAGAACGAAAGAAAGCACAGAGCCCCAGATTCTATGTTGTCCTGGAGAGCTTGCAGAGCACTGGGGAAAGGCAGGCAGAGAATTCCCTGCTAGCACCTTCTCTGTGCCTGGGAAGCAGAAGTGTTCACATTGCTTCGCAAGAATTGCTTTTGTGCAGAAAACACTAACAGTTGTTAGAACGAAAGAAAGCACAGAGCCCCAGATTCTATGTTGTCCTGGAGAGCTTTTAGAGCACTGGGGAAAGGCAGGCAGAGAATTCCCTGCTAGCACCTTCTCTGTGCCTGGGAAGCAGAAGTGTTCACATTGCTTCGCAGAATCGCTTTTGTGCAGAAAACACTAACACTTGTTCAGAAGGAAAGAAAGCACAGAGCCCCAGATTCTATGTTGTCCTGGAGAGCTTGCAGAGCACTGGGGAAAGGCAGGCAGAGAATTCCCTGCTAGCACCTTCTCTGTGCCTGGGAAGCAGAAGTGTTCACATTGCTTCACAAGAATCCCTTTTGTGCAGAAAACAGTAACACTTGTTCAGAACGAAAGAAAGCACAGAGCCCCAGATTTGATGTTGTCCTGGAGAGCTTGCAGAGCACTGGGGAAAGGCAGGCAGAGAATTCCCTGCTAGCACCTTCTCTGTGCCTGGGAAGCAGAAGTGTTCACATTGCTTCGCAGAATCGCTTTTGTGCAGAAAACACTAACACTTGTTCAGAAGGAAAGAAAGCACAGAGCCCCAGATTCTATGTTGTCCTGGAGAGCTTGCAGAGCACTGGGGAAAGGCAGGCAGAGAATTCCCTGCTAGCACCTTCTCTGTGCCTGGGAAGCAGAAGTGTTCACATTGCTTCACAAGAATCGCTTTTGTGCAGAAAACAGTAACACTTGTTCAGAACGAAAGAAAGCACAGAGCCCCAGATTTGATGTTGTCCTGGAGAGCTTGCAGAGCACTGGGGAAAGGCAGGCAGACAATTCCTTGCTAGCACCTTCTCTGTGCCTGGGAAGCAGAAGTGTTCACATTGCTTCGCAAGAATCGCTTTTGTGAAGAAAAGAGTAACACTTGTTCAGAACGAAAGAAAGCACAGAGCCCCAGATTCTATGTTGTCCTGGAGAGCTTGCAGAGCACTGGGGAAAGGCAGGCAGAGAATTCCCTGCTAGCACCTTCTCTGTGCCTGGGAAGCAGAAGTGTTCACATTGCTTCGCAGAATCGCTTTTGTGCAGAAAACACTAACACATGTTCAGAACGAAAGAAAGCACAGAGCCCCAGATTTGCTATTGTCCTGGAGAGCTTGCAGAGCACTGGGGAAAGGCAGGCAGAGAATTCCCTGCTAGCACCTTCTCTGTGCCTGGGAAGCAGAAGTGTTCACATTGCTTCGCAAGAATAGCTTTTGTGCAGAAAACACTAACAGTTGTTAGAACGAAAGAAAGCACAGAGCCCCAGATTCTATGTTGTCCTGGAGAGCTTGCAGAGCACTGGGGAAAGGCAGGCAGAGAATTCCCTGCTAGCACCTTCTCTGTGCCTGGGAAGCAGAAGTGTTCACATTGCTTCACAGAATCGCTTTTGTGCAGAAAACACTAACACTTGTTCAGAAGGAAAGAAAGCACAGAGCCCCAGATTCTATGTTGTCCTGGAGAGCTTGCAGAGCACTGGGGAAAGGCAGGCAGAGAATTCCCTGCTAGCACCTTCTCTGTGCCTGGGAAGCAGAAGTGTTCACATTGCTTCACAAGAATCGCTTTTGTGCAGAAAACAGTAACACTTGTTCAGAACGAAAGAAAGCACAGAGCCCCAGATTTGATGTTGTCCTGGAGAGCTTGCAGAGCACTGGGGAAAGGCAGGCAGAGAATTCCCTGCTAGCACCTTCTCTGTGCCTGGGAAACAGAAGTGTTCCCATTGCTTCGCAAAATCGCTTTTGTGCAGAAAACAGTAACACTTGTTCAGAATGAAAGAAAGCACAGAGCCCCAGATTTGCTGTTGTCCTGGAGAGCTTGCAGAGCACTGGGGAAAGGCAGGCAGAGAATTCCCTGCTAGCACCTTCTCTGTGCCTGGGAAGCAGAAGTGTTCACATTGCTTCGCAGAATCGCTTTTGTGCAGAAAACAGTAACACTTGTTCAGAACGAAAGAAAGCACAGAGCCCCAGATTCTATGTTGTCCTGGAGAGCTTGCAGAGCACTGGGGAAAGGCAGGCAGAGAATTCCCTGCTAGCACCTTCTCTGTGCCTGGGAAGCAGAAGTGTTCACATTGCTTCGCAGAATCTCTTTTGTGCAGAAAACAGTAACACTTGTTCAGAACGAAAGAAAGCACAGAGCCCCAGATTCTATGTTGTCCTGGAGAGCTTGCAGAGCACTGGGGAAAGGCAGGCAGAGAATTCCCTGCTAGCACCTTCTCTGTGCCTGGGAAGCAGAAGTGTTCACATTGCTTCTCAAGAATAGCTTTTGTGCAGAAAACAGTAACACTTGTTCAGAACGAAAGAAAGCACAGAGCCCCAGATTTGCTGTTGTCCTGGAGAGCTTGCAGAGCACTGGGGAAAGGCAGGCAGAGAATTCCCTGCTAGCACCTTCTCTGTGCCTGGGAAGCAGAAGTGTTCACATAGCTTCGCAAGAATCGCTTTTGTGCAGAAAACAGTAACACTTGTTCAGAACGAAAGAAAGCACAGAGCCCCAGATTCTATGTTGTCCTGGAGAGCTTGTAGAGCATTGGGGAAAGGCAGGCAAAGAATTCCCTGATAGCACCTTCTCTGTGCCTGGGAAGCAGAAGTGTTCCCATTGCTTCGCAGAATCGCTTTTGTGCAGAAAACACTAACACTTGTTCAGAACGAAAGAAAGCACAGAGCCCCAGATTTGCTGTTGTCCTGGAGAGCTTGCAGAGCACTGGGGAAAGGCAGACAGAGAATTCCCTGCTAGCACCTTCTCTGTGCCTGGGAAGCAGAAGTGTTCACATTGCTTCGCAGAATCGCTTTTGTGCAGAAAACAGTAACACTTGTTCAGAATGAAAGAAAGCAGAGAGCACCAGATTCTATGTTGTCCTGGAGAGCTTGCAGAGCACTGGGGAAAGGCAGGCAGACAATTCCTTGCTAGCACCTTCTCTGTGCCTGGGAAGCAGAAGTGTTCACATTGCTTCGCAAGAATAGCTTTTGTGCAGAAAACACTAACAGTTGTTAGAACGAAAGAAAGCACAGAGCCCCAGATTCTATGTTGTCCTGGAGAGCTTGCAGAGCACTGGGGAAAGGCAGGCAGAGAATTCCCTGCTAGCACCTTCTCTGTGCCTGGGAAGCAGAAGTGTTCACATTGCTTCGCAGAATCGCTTTTGTGCAGAAAACAGTAACACTTGTTCAGAAGGAAAGAAAGCACAGAGCCCCAGATTCTATGTTGTCCTGGAGAGCTTGCAGAGCACTGGGGAAAGGCAGGCAGAGAATTCCCTGCTAGCACCTTCTCTGTGCCTGGGAAGCAGAAGTGTTCACATTGCTTCACAAGAATCGCTTTTGTGAAGAAAAGAGTAACACTTGTTCAGAACGAAAGAAAGCACAGAGCCCCAGATTCTATGTTGTCCTGGAGAGCTTACAGAGCACTGGGGAAAGGCAGGCAGAGAATTCCCTGCTAGCACCTTCTCTGTGCCTGGGAAGCAGAAGTGTTCACATTGCTTCGCAGAATCGCTTTTGTGCAGAAAACACTAACACATGTTCAGAACGAAAGAAAGCACAGAGCCCCAGATTTGCTATTGTCCTGGAGAGCTTGCAGAGCACTGGGGAAAGGCAGGCAGAGAATTCCCTGCTAGCACCTTCTCTGTGCCTGGGAAGCAGAAGTGTTCACATTGCTTCGCAAGAATAGCTTTTGTGCAGAAAACACTAACAGTTGTTAGAACGAAAGAAAGCACAGAGCCCCAGATTCTATGTTGTCCTGGAGAGCTTGCAGAGCACTGGGGAAAGGCAGGCAGAGAATTCCCTGCTAGCACCTTCTCTGTGCCTGGGAAGCAGAAGTGTTCACATTGCTTCGCAGAATCGCTTTTGTGCAGAAAACACTAACACTTGTTCAGAAGGAAAGAAAGCACAGAGCCCCAGATTCTATGTTGTCCTGGAGAGCTTGCAGAGCACTGGGGAAAGGCAGGCAGAGAATTCCCTGCTAGCACCTTCTCTGTGCCTGGGAAGCAGAAGTGTTCACATTGCTTCACAAGAATCGCTTTTGTGCAGAAAACAGTAACACTTGTTCAGAACGAAAGAAAGCACAGAGCCCCAGATTTGATGTTGTCCTGGAGAGCTTGCAGAGCACTGGGGAAAGGCAGGCAGAGAATTCCCTGCTAGCACCTTCTCTGTGCCTGGGAAACAGAAGTGTTCCCATTGCTTCGCAAAATCGCTTTTGTGCAGAAAACAGTAACACTTGTTCAGAATGAAAGAAAGCACAGAGCCCCAGATTTGCTGTTGTCCTGGAGAGCTTGCAGAGCACTGGGGAAAGGCAGGCAGAGAATTCCCTGCTAGCACCTTCTCTGTGCCTGGGAAGCAGAAGTGTTCACATTGCTTCGCAGAATCGCTTTTGTGCAGAAAACAGTAACACTTGTTCAGAACGAAAGAAAGCACAGAGCCCCAGATTCTATGTTGTCCTGGAGAGCTTGCAGAGCACTGGGGAAAGGCAGGCAGAGAATTCCCTGCTAGTACCTTCTCTGTGCCTGGGAAGCAGAAGTGTTCACATTGCTTCGCAGAATCTCTTTTGTGCAGAAAACAGTAACACTTGTTCAGAACGAAAGAAAGCACAGAGCCCCAGATTTGATGTTGTCCTGGAGAGCTTGCAGAGCACTGGGGAAAGGCAGGCAGAGAATTCCCTGCTAGCACCTTCTCTGTGCCTGGGAAGCAGAAGTGTTCACATTGCTTCGCAAGAATAGCTTTTGTGCAGAAAACAGTAACACTTGTTAGAACGAAAGAAAGCACAGAGCCCCAGATTCTATGTTGTCCTGGAGAGCTTGCAGAGCACTGGGGAAAGGCAGGCAGAGAATTCCCTGCTAGCACCTTCTCTGTGCCTGGGAAGCAGAAGTGTTCACATTGCTTCGCAGAATCGCTTTTGTGCAGAAAACACTAACACTTGTTCAGAACGAAAGAAAGCACAGAGCCCCAGATTCTATGTTGTCCTGGAGAGCTTGCAGAGCACTGGGGAAAGGCAGGCAGAGAATTCCCTGCTAGCACCTTCTCTGTGCCTGGGAAGCAGAAGTGTTCATATTGCTTCGCAGAATCGCTTTTGTGCAGAAAACAGTAACACTTGTTCAGAACGAAAGAAAGCACAGAGCCCCAGATTCTATGTTGTCCTGGAGAGCTTGCAGAGCACTGGGGAAAGGCAGGCAGAGAATTCCCTGCTAGCACCTTCTCTGTGCCTGGGAAGCAGAAGTGTTCACATAGCTTCGCAAGAATCGCTTTTGTGCAGAAAACAGTAAAACTTGTTCAGAACGAAAGAAAGCACAGAGCCCCAGATTCTATGTTGTCCTGGAGAGCTTGTAGAGCATTGGGGAAAGGCAGGCAAAGAATTCCCTGATAGCACCTTCTCTGTGCCTGGGAAGCAGAAGTGTTCCCATTGCTTCGCAGAATCGCTTTTGTGCAGAAAACACTAACACTTGTTCAGAACGAAAGAAAGCACAGAGCCCCAGATTTGCTGTTGTCCTGGAGAGCTTGCAGAGCACTGGGGAAAGGCAGACAGAGAATTCCCTGCTAGCACCTTCTCTGTGCCTGGGAAGCAGAAGTGTTCACATTGCTTCGCAGAATCGCTTTTGTGCAGAAAACAGTAACACTTGTTCAGAATGAAAGAAAGCAGAGAGCACCAGATTCTATGTTGTCCTGGAGAGCTTGCAGAGCACTGGGGAAAGGCAGGCAGACAATTCCTTGCTAGCACCTTCTCTGTGCCTGGGAAGCAGAAGTGTTCACATTGCTTCGCAAGAATCGCTTTTGTGAAGAAAAGAGTAACACTTGTTCAGAACGAAAGAAAGCACAGAGCCCCAGATTCTATGTTGTCCTGGAGAGCTTGCAGAGCACTGGGGAAAGGCAGGCAGAGAATTCCCTGCTAGCACCTTCTCTGTGCCTGGGAAGCAGAAGTGTTCACATTGCTTCGCAGAATCGCTTTTGTGCAGAAAACAGTAACACTTGTTCAGAACGAAAGAAAGCAGAGAGCCCCAGATTCTATGTTGTCCTGGAGAGCTTGCAGAGCACTGGGGAAAGGCAGGCAGAGAATTCCCTGCTAGCACCTTCTCTGTGCCTGGGAAGCAGACTGTTCACATTGCTTCGCAAGAATCGCTTTTGTGCAGAAAACACTAACACTTGTTCAGAAGGAAAGAAAGCACAGAGCCCCAGATTTGATGTTGTCCTGGAGAGCTTGCAGAGCACTGGGGAAAGGCAGGCAGAGAATTCCCTGCTAGCACCTTCTCTGTGCCTGGGAAGCAGAAGTGTTCACATTGCTTCGCAGAATCGCTTTTGTGCAGAAAACACTAACACTTGTTCAGAACGAAAGAAAGCACAGAGCCCCAGATTCTATGTTGTCCTGGAGAGCTTGCAGAGCACTGGGGAAAGGCAGGCAGAGAATTCCCTGCTAGCACCTTCTCTGTGCCTGGGAAGCAGAAGTGTTCACATTGCTTCGCAAGAATAGCTTTTGTGCAGAAAACACTAACAGTTGTTAGAACGAAAGAAAGCACAGAGCCCCAGATTCTATGTTGTCCTGGAGAGCTTGCAGAGCACTGGGGAAAGGCAGGCAGAGAATTCCCTGCTAGCACCTTCTCTGTGCCTGGGAAGCAGAAGTGTTCACATTGCTTCGCAGAATCGCTTTTGTGCAGAAAACACTAACACTTGTTCAGAAGGAAAGAAAGCACAGAGCCCCAGATTCTATGTTGTCCTGGAGAGCTTGCAGAGCACTGGGGAAAGGCAGGCAGAGAATTCCCTGCTAGCACCTTCTCTGTGCCTGGGAAGCAGAAGTGTTCACATTGCTTCACAAGAATCGCTTTTGTGCAGAAAACAGTAACACTTGTTCAGAACGAAAGAAAGCACAGAGCCCCAGATTTGATGTTGTCCTGGAGAGCTTGCAGAGCACTGGGGAAAGGCAGGCAGAGAATTCCCTGCTAGCACCTTCTCTGTGCCTGGGAAACAGAAGTGTTCACATTGCTTCGCAAAATCGCTTTTGTGCAGAAAACAGTAACACTTGTTCAGAATGAAAGAAAGCACAGAGCCCCAGATTCTATGTTGTCCTGGAGAGCTTACAGAGCACTGGGGAAAGGCAGGCAGAGAATTCCCTGCTAGCACCTTCTCTGTGCCTGGGAAGCAGAAGTGTTCACATTGCTTCGCAGAATCGCTTTTGTGCAGAAAACACTAACACATGTTCAGAACGAAAGAAAGCACAGAGCCCCAGATTTGCTATTGTCCTGGAGAGCTTACAGAGCACTGGGGAAAGGCAGGCAGAGAATTCCCTGCTAGCACCTTCTCTGTGCCTGGGAAGCAGAAGTGTTCACATTGCTTCGCAAGAATAGCTTTTGTGCAGAAAACACTAACAGTTGTTAGAACGAAAGAAAGCACAGAGCCCCAGATTCTATGTTGTCCTGGAGAGCTTGCAGAGCACTGGGGAAAGGCAGGCAGAGAATTCCCTGCTAGCACCTTCTCTGTGCCTGGGAAGCAGAAGTGTTCACATTGCTTCGCAGAATCGCTTTTGTGCAGAAAACACTAACACTTGTTCAGAAGGAAAGAAAGCACAGAGCCCCAGATTCTATGTTGTCCTGGAGAGCTTGCAGAGCACTGGGGAAAGGCAGGCAGAGAATTCCCTGCTAGCACCTTCTCTGTGCCTGGGAAGCAGAAGTGTTCACATTGCTTCGCAGAATCGCTTTTGTGCAGAAAACAGTAACACTTGTTCAGAACGAAAGAAAGCACAGAGCCCCAGATTTGCTGTTGTCCTGGAGAGCTTGCAGAGCACTGGGGAAAGGCAGGCAGAGAATTCCCTGCTAGCACCTTCTCTGTGCCTGGGAAGCAGAAGTGTTCACATTGCTTCGCAGAATCGCTTTTGTGCAGAAAACAGTAACACTTGTTCAGAATGAAAGAAAGCAGAGAGCACCAGATTCTATGTTGTCCTGGAGAGCTTGCAGAGCACTGGGGAAAGGCAGGCAGACAATTCCTTGCTAGCACCTTGTCTGTGCCTGGGAAGCAGAAGTGTTCACATTGCTTCGCAAGAATCGCTTTTGTGAAGAAAAGAGTAACACATGTTCAGAACGAAAGAAAGCACAGAGCCCCAGATTCTATGTTGTCCTGGAGAGCTTGCAGAGCACTGGGGAAAGGCAGGCAGAGAATTCCCTGCTAGCACCTTCTCTGTGCCTGGGAAGCAGAAGTGTTCACATTGCTTCGCAGAATCTCTTTTGTGCAGAAAACACTAACACATGTTCAGAACGAAAGAAAGCACAGAGCCCCAGATTCTATGTTGTCCTGGAGAGCTTGCAGAGCACTGGGGAAAGGCAGGCAGAGAATTCCCTGCTAGCACCTTCTCTGTGCCTGGGAAGCAGAAGTGTTCACATTGCTTCGCAAGAATAGCTTTTGTGCAGAAAACAGTAACACTTGTTCAGAATGAAAGAAAGCACAGAGCCCCAGATTCTATGTTGTCCTGGAGAGCTTGCAGAGCACTGGGGAAAGGCAGGCAGAGAATTCCCTGCTAGCACCTTCTCTGTGCCTGGGAAGCAGAAGTGTTCCCATTGCTTCGCAGAATCGCTTTTGTGCAGAAAACACTAACACTTGTTCAGAATGAAAGAAAGCACAGAGCCCCAGATTCTATGTTGTCCTGGAGAGCTTGCAGAGCACTGGGGAAAGGCAGGCAGAGAATTCCCTGCTAGCACCTTCTCTGTGCCTGGGAAACAGAAGTGTTCACATTGCTTTGCAGAATCGCTTTTGTGCAGAAAACACTAACACATGTTCAGAACGAAAGAAAGCACAGAGCCCCAGATTTGCCATTTTCCTGGAGAGCTTGCAGAGCACTGGTGAAAGGCAGGCAGAGAATTCCCTGCTAGCACCTTCTCTGTGCCTGGGAAGCAGAAGTGTTCACATTGCTTCGCAAGAATAGCTTTTGTGCAGAAAACACTAACAGTTGTTAGAACGAAAGAAAGCACAGAGCCCCAGATTCTATGTTGTCCTGGAGAGCTTGCAGAGCACTGGGGAAAGGCAGGCAGAGAATTCCCTGCTAGCACCTTCTCTGTGCCTGGGAAGCAGAAGTGTTCACATTGCTTCGCAGAATCGCTTTTGTGCAGAAAACACTAACACATGTTCAGAATGAAAGAAAGCACAGAGCCCCAGATTTGCTATTGTCCTGGAGAGCTTGCAGAGCACTGGGGAAAGGCAGGCAGAGAATTCCCTGCTAGCACCTTCTCTGTGCCTGGGAAGCAGAAGTGTTCACATTGCTTCGCAAGAATAGCTTTTGTGCAGAAAACACTAACAGTTGTTAGAACGAAAGAAAGCACAGAGCCCCAGATTCTATGTTGTCCTGGAGAGCTTGCAGAGCACTGGGGAAAGGCAGGCAGAGAATTCCCTGCTAGCACCTTCTCTGTGCCTGGGAAGCAGAAGTGTTCACATTGCTTCGCAGAATCGCTTTTGTGCAGAAAACACTAACACTTGTTCAGAATGAAAGAAAGCACAGAGCCCCAGATTTGCTGTTGTCCTGGAGAGCTTGCAGAGCACTGGGGAAAGGCAGGCAGAGAATTCCCTGCTAGCACCTTCTCTGTGCCTGGGAAGCAGAAGTGTTCACATTGCTTCACAAGAATCGCTTTTGTGCAGAAAACAGTAACACTTGTTCAGAATGAAAGAAAGCACAGAGCCCCAGATTTGATGTTGTCCTGGAGAGCTTGCAGAGCACTGGGGAAAGGCAGGCAGACAATTCCTTGCTAGCACCTTCTCTGTGCCTGGGAAGCAGAAGTGTTCACATTGCTTCGCAAGAATCGCTTTTGTGAAGAAAAGAGTAACACTTGTTCAGAACGAAAGAAAGCACAGAGCCCCAGATTCTATGTTGTCCTGGAGAGCTTGCAGAGCACTGGGGAAAGGCAGGCAGAGAATTCCCTGCTAGCACCTTCTCTGTGCCTGGGAAGCAGAAGTGTTCACATTGCTTCGCAAGAATTGCTTTTGTGCAGAAAACACTAACAGTTGTTAGAACGAAAGAAAGCACAGAGCCCCAGATTCTATGTTGTCCTGGAGAGCTTTTAGAGCACTGGGGAAAGGCAGGCAGAGAATTCCCTGCTAGCACCTTCTCTGTGCCTGGGAAGCAGAAGTGTTCACATTGCTTCGCAGAATCGCTTTTGTGCAGAAAACACTAACACTTGTTCAGAAGGAAAGAAAGCACAGAGCCCCAGATTCTATGTTGTCCTGGAGAGCTTGCAGAGCACTGGGGAAAGGCAGGCAGAGAATTCCCTGCTAGCACCTTCTCTGTGCCTGGGAAGCAGAAGTGTTCACATTGCTTCGCAGAATCTCTTTTGTGCAGAAAACACTAACACATGTTCAGAACGAAAGAAAGCACAGAGCCCCAGATTCTATGTTGTCCTGGAGAGCTTGCAGAGCACTGGGGAAAGGCAGGCAGAGAATTCCCTGCTAGCACCTTCTCTGTGCCTGGGAAGCAGAAGTGTTCACATTGCTTCGCAAGAATAGCTTTTGTGCAGAAAACAGTAACACTTGTTCAGAATGAAAGAAAGCACAGAGCCCCAGATTCTATGTTGTCCTGGAGAGCTTGCAGAGCACTGGGGAAAGGCAGGCAGAGAATTCCCTGCTAGCACCTTCTCTGTGCCTGGGAAGCAGAAGTGTTCACATTGCTTCGCAGAATCGCTTTTGTGCAGAAAACACTAACACTTGTTCAGAATGAAAGAAAGCACAGAGCCCCAGATTTGCTGTTGTCCTGGAGAGCTTGCAGAGCACTGGGGAAAGGCAGGCAGAGAATTCCCTGCTAGCACCTTCTCTGTGCCTGGGAAACAGAAGTGTTCACATTGCTTTGCAGAATCGCTTTTGTGCAGAAAACACTAACACTTGTTCAGAAGGAAAGAAAGCACAGAGCCCCAGATTCTATGTTGTCCTGGAGAGCTTGCAGAGCACTGGGGAAAGGCAGGCAGAGAATTCCCTGCTAGCACCTTCTCTGTGCCTGGGAAGCAGAAGTGTTCACATTGCTTCACAAGAATCGCTTTTGTGCAGAAAACAGTAACACTTGTTCAGAACGAAAGAAAGCACAGAGCCCCAGATTTGATGTTGTCCTGGAGAGCTTGCAGAGCACTGGGGAAAGGCAGGCAGACAATTCCTTGCTAGCACCTTCTCTGTGCCTGGGAAGCAGAAGTGTTCACATTGCTTCGCAAGAATCGCTTTTGTGAAGAAAAGAGTAACACTTGTTCAGAACGAAAGAAAGCACAGAGCCCCAGATTCTATGTTGTCCTGGAGAGCTTGCAGAGCACTGGGGAAAGGCAGGCAGAGAATTCCCTGCTAGCACCTTCTCTGTGCCTGGGAAGCAGAAGTGTTCACATTGCTTCGCAGAATCGCTTTTGTGCAGAAAACACTAACACATGTTCAGAACGAAAGAAAGCACAGAGCCCCAGATTTGCTATTGTCCTGGAGAGCTTGCAGAGCACTGGGGAAAGGCAGGCAGAGAATTCCCTGCTAGCACCTTCTCTGTGCCTGGGAAGCAGAAGTGTTCACATTGCTTCGCAAGAATAGCTTTTGTGCAGAAAACACTAACAGTTGTTAGAACGAAAGAAAGCACAGAGCCCCAGATTCTATGTTGTCCTGGAGAGCTTGCAGAGCACTGGGGAAAGGCAGGCAGAGAATTCCCTGCTAGCACCTTCTCTGTGCCTGGGAAGCAGAAGTGTTCACATTGCTTCACAGAATCGCTTTTGTGCAGAAAACACTAACACTTGTTCAGAAGGAAAGAAAGCACAGAGCCCCAGATTCTATGTTGTCCTGGAGAGCTTGCAGAGCACTGGGGAAAGGCAGGCAGAGAATTCCCTGCTAGCACCTTCTCTGTGCCTGGGAAGCAGAAGTGTTCACATTGCTTCACAAGAATCGCTTTTGTGCAGAAAACAGTAACACTTGTTCAGAACGAAAGAAAGCACAGAGCCCCAGATTTGATGTTGTCCTGGAGAGCTTGCAGAGCACTGGGGAAAGGCAGGCAGAGAATTCCCTGCTAGCACCTTCTCTGTGCCTGGGAAACAGAAGTGTTCCCATTGCTTCGCAAAATCGCTTTTGTGCAGAAAACAGTAACACTTGTTCAGAATGAAAGAAAGCACAGAGCCCCAGATTTGCTGTTGTCCTGGAGAGCTTGCAGAGCACTGGGGAAAGGCAGGCAGAGAATTCCCTGCTAGCACCTTCTCTGTGCCTGGGAAGCAGAAGTGTTCACATTGCTTCGCAGAATCGCTTTTGTGCAGAAAACAGTAACACTTGTTCAGAACGAAAGAAAGCACAGAGCCCCAGATTCTATGTTGTCCTGGAGAGCTTGCAGAGCACTGGGGAAAGGCAGGCAGAGAATTCCCTGCTAGCACCTTCTCTGTGCCTGGGAAGCAGAAGTGTTCACATTGCTTCGCAGAATCTCTTTTGTGCAGAAAACAGTAACACTTGTTCAGAACGAAAGAAAGCACAGAGCCCCAGATTCTATGTTGTCCTGGAGAGCTTGCAGAGCACTGGGGAAAGGCAGGCAGAGAATTCCCTGCTAGCACCTTCTCTGTGCCTGGGAAGCAGAAGTGTTCACATTGCTTCTCAAGAATAGCTTTTGTGCAGAAAACAGTAACACTTGTTCAGAACGAAAGAAAGCACAGAGCCCCAGATTTGCTGTTGTCCTGGAGAGCTTGCAGAGCACTGGGGAAAGGCAGGCAGAGAATTCCCTGCTAGCACCTTCTCTGTGCCTGGGAAGCAGAAGTGTTCACATAGCTTCGCAAGAATCGCTTTTGTGCAGAAAACAGTAACACTTGTTCAGAACGAAAGAAAGCACAGAGCCCCAGATTCTATGTTGTCCTGGAGAGCTTGTAGAGCATTGGGGAAAGGCAGGCAAAGAATTCCCTGATAGCACCTTCTCTGTGCCTGGGAAGCAGAAGTGTTCCCATTGCTTCGCAGAATCGCTTTTGTGCAGAAAACACTAACACTTGTTCAGAACGAAAGAAAGCACAGAGCCCCAGATTTGCTGTTGTCCTGGAGAGCTTGCAGAGCACTGGGGAAAGGCAGACAGAGAATTCCCTGCTAGCACCTTCTCTGTGCCTGGGAAGCAGAAGTGTTCACATTGCTTCGCAGAATCGCTTTTGTGCAGAAAACAGTAACACTTGTTCAGAATGAAAGAAAGCAGAGAGCACCAGATTCTATGTTGTCCTGGAGAGCTTGCAGAGCACTGGGGAAAGGCAGGCAGACAATTCCTTGCTAGCACCTTCTCTGTGCCTGGGAAGCAGAAGTGTTCACATTGCTTCGCAAGAATAGCTTTTGTGCAGAAAACACTAACAGTTGTTAGAACGAAAGAAAGCACAGAGCCCCAGATTCTATGTTGTCCTGGAGAGCTTGCAGAGCACTGGGGAAAGGCAGGCAGAGAATTCCCTGCTAGCACCTTCTCTGTGCCTGGGAAGCAGAAGTGTTCACATTGCTTCGCAGAATCGCTTTTGTGCAGAAAACAGTAACACTTGTTCAGAAGGAAAGAAAGCACAGAGCCCCAGATTCTATGTTGTCCTGGAGAGCTTGCAGAGCACTGGGGAAAGGCAGGCAGAGAATTCCCTGCTAGCACCTTCTCTGTGCCTGGGAAGCAGAAGTGTTCACATTGCTTCACAAGAATCGCTTTTGTGAAGAAAAGAGTAACACTTGTTCAGAACGAAAGAAAGCACAGAGCCCCAGATTCTATGTTGTCCTGGAGAGCTTACAGAGCACTGGGGAAAGGCAGGCAGAGAATTCCCTGCTAGCACCTTCTCTGTGCCTGGGAAGCAGAAGTGTTCACATTGCTTCGCAGAATCGCTTTTGTGCAGAAAACACTAACACATGTTCAGAACGAAAGAAAGCACAGAGCCCCAGATTTGCTATTGTCCTGGAGAGCTTGCAGAGCACTGGGGAAAGGCAGGCAGAGAATTCCCTGCTAGCACCTTCTCTGTGCCTGGGAAGCAGAAGTGTTCACATTGCTTCGCAAGAATAGCTTTTGTGCAGAAAACACTAACAGTTGTTAGAACGAAAGAAAGCACAGAGCCCCAGATTCTATGTTGTCCTGGAGAGCTTGCAGAGCACTGGGGAAAGGCAGGCAGAGAATTCCCTGCTAGCACCTTCTCTGTGCCTGGGAAGCAGAAGTGTTCACATTGCTTCGCAGAATCGCTTTTGTGCAGAAAACACTAACACTTGTTCAGAAGGAAAGAAAGCACAGAGCCCCAGATTCTATGTTGTCCTGGAGAGCTTGCAGAGCACTGGGGAAAGGCAGGCAGAGAATTCCCTGCTAGCACCTTCTCTGTGCCTGGGAAGCAGAAGTGTTCACATTGCTTCACAAGAATCGCTTTTGTGCAGAAAACAGTAACACTTGTTCAGAACGAAAGAAAGCACAGAGCCCCAGATTTGATGTTGTCCTGGAGAGCTTGCAGAGCACTGGGGAAAGGCAGGCAGAGAATTCCCTGCTAGCACCTTCTCTGTGCCTGGGAAACAGAAGTGTTCCCATTGCTTCGCAAAATCGCTTTTGTGCAGAAAACAGTAACACTTGTTCAGAATGAAAGAAAGCACAGAGCCCCAGATTTGCTGTTGTCCTGGAGAGCTTGCAGAGCACTGGGGAAAGGCAGGCAGAGAATTCCCTGCTAGCACCTTCTCTGTGCCTGGGAAGCAGAAGTGTTCACATTGCTTCGCAGAATCGCTTTTGTGCAGAAAACAGTAACACTTGTTCAGAACGAAAGAAAGCACAGAGCCCCAGATTCTATGTTGTCCTGGAGAGCTTGCAGAGCACTGGGGAAAGGCAGGCAGAGAATTCCCTGCTAGCACCTTCTCTGTGCCTGGGAAGCAGAAGTGTTCACATTGCTTCGCAGAATCTCTTTTGTGCAGAAAACAGTAACACTTGTTCAGAACGAAAGAAAGCACAGAGCCCCAGATTTGATGTTGTCCTGGAGAGCTTGCAGAGCACTGGGGAAAGGCAGGCAGAGAATTCCCTGCTAGCACCTTCTCTGTGCCTGGGAAGCAGAAGTGTTCACATTGCTTCGCAAGAATAGCTTTTGTGCAGAAAACAGTAACACTTGTTAGAACGAAAGAAAGCACAGAGCCCCAGATTCTATGTTGTCCTGGAGAGCTTGCAGAGCACTGGGGAAAGGCAGGCAGAGAATTCCCTGCTAGCACCTTCTCTGTGCCTGGGAAGCAGAAGTGTTCACATTGCTTCGCAGAATCGCTTTTGTGCAGAAAACACTAACACTTGTTCAGAACGAAAGAAAGCACAGAGCCCCAGATTCTATGTTGTCCTGGAGAGCTTGCAGAGCACTGGGGAAAGGCAGGCAGAGAATTCCCTGCTAGCACCTTCTCTGTGCCTGGGAAGCAGAAGTGTTCATATTGCTTCGCAGAATCGCTTTTGTGCAGAAAACAGTAACACTTGTTCAGAACGAAAGAAAGCACAGAGCCCCAGATTTGCTGTTGTCCTGGAGAGCTTGCAGAGCACTGGGGAAAGGCAGGCAGAGAATTCCCTGCTAGCACCTTCTCTGTGCCTGGGAAGCAGAAGTGTTCACATAGCTTCGCAAGAATCGCTTTTGTGCAGAAAACAGTAAAACTTGTTCAGAACGAAAGAAAGCACAGAGCCCCAGATTCTATGTTGTCCTGGAGAGCTTGTAGAGCATTGGGGAAAGGCAGGCAAAGAATTCCCTGATAGCACCTTCTCTGTGCCTGGGAAGCAGAAGTGTTCCCATTGCTTCGCAGAATCGCTTTTGTGCAGAAAACACTAACACTTGTTCAGAACGAAAGAAAGCACAGAGCCCCAGATTTGCTGTTGTCCTGGAGAGCTTGCAGAGCACTGGGGAAAGGCAGACAGAGAATTCCCTGCTAGCACCTTCTCTGTGCCTGGGAAGCAGAAGTGTTCACATTGCTTCGCAGAATCGCTTTTGTGCAGAAAACAGTAACACTTGTTCAGAATGAAAGAAAGCAGAGAGCACCAGATTCTATGTTGTCCTGGAGAGCTTGCAGAGCACTGGGGAAAGGCAGGCAGACAATTCCTTGCTAGCACCTTCTCTGTGCCTGGGAAGCAGAAGTGTTCACATTGCTTCGCAAGAATCGCTTTTGTGAAGAAAAGAGTAACACTTGTTCAGAACGAAAGAAAGCACAGAGCCCCAGATTCTATGTTGTCCTGGAGAGCTTGCAGAGCACTGGGGAAAGGCAGGCAGAGAATTCCCTGCTAGCACCTTCTCTGTGCCTGGGAAGCAGAAGTGTTCACATTGCTTCGCAGAATCGCTTTTGTGCAGAAAACAGTAACACTTGTTCAGAACGAAAGAAAGCAGAGAGCCCCAGATTCTATGTTGTCCTGGAGAGCTTGCAGAGCACTGGGGAAAGGCAGGCAGAGAATTCCCTGCTAGCACCTTCTCTGTGCCTGGGAAGCAGACTGTTCACATTGCTTCGCAAGAATCGCTTTTGTGCAGAAAACACTAACACTTGTTCAGAAGGAAAGAAAGCACAGAGCCCCAGATTTGATGTTGTCCTGGAGAGCTTGCAGAGCACTGGGGAAAGGCAGGCAGAGAATTCCCTGCTAGCACCTTCTCTGTGCCTGGGAAGCAGAAGTGTTCACATTGCTTCGCAGAATCGCTTTTGTGCAGAAAACACTAACACTTGTTCAGAACGAAAGAAAGCACAGAGCCCCAGATTCTATGTTGTCCTGGAGAGCTTGCAGAGCACTGGGGAAAGGCAGGCAGAGAATTCCCTGCTAGCACCTTCTCTGTGCCTGGGAAGCAGAAGTGTTCACATTGCTTCGCAAGAATAGCTTTTGTGCAGAAAACACTAACAGTTGTTAGAACGAAAGAAAGCACAGAGCCCCAGATTCTATGTTGTCCTGGAGAGCTTGCAGAGCACTGGGGAAAGGCAGGCAGAGAATTCCCTGCTAGCACCTTCTCTGTGCCTGGGAAGCAGAAGTGTTCACATTGCTTCGCAGAATCGCTTTTGTGCAGAAAACACTAACACTTGTTCAGAAGGAAAGAAAGCACAGAGCCCCAGATTCTATGTTGTCCTGGAGAGCTTGCAGAGCACTGGGGAAAGGCAGGCAGAGAATTCCCTGCTAGCACCTTCTCTGTGCCTGGGAAGCAGAAGTGTTCACATTGCTTCACAAGAATCGCTTTTGTGCAGAAAACAGTAACACTTGTTCAGAACGAAAGAAAGCACAGAGCCCCAGATTTGATGTTGTCCTGGAGAGCTTGCAGAGCACTGGGGAAAGGCAGGCAGAGAATTCCCTGCTAGCACCTTCTCTGTGCCTGGGAAACAGAAGTGTTCACATTGCTTCGCAAAATCGCTTTTGTGCAGAAAACAGTAACACTTGTTCAGAATGAAAGAAAGCACAGAGCCCCAGATTCTATGTTGTCCTGGAGAGCTTACAGAGCACTGGGGAAAGGCAGGCAGAGAATTCCCTGCTAGCACCTTCTCTGTGCCTGGGAAGCAGAAGTGTTCACATTGCTTCGCAGAATCGCTTTTGTGCAGAAAACACTAACACATGTTCAGAACGAAAGAAAGCACAGAGCCCCAGATTTGCTATTGTCCTGGAGAGCTTACAGAGCACTGGGGAAAGGCAGGCAGAGAATTCCCTGCTAGCACCTTCTCTGTGCCTGGGAAGCAGAAGTGTTCACATTGCTTCGCAAGAATAGCTTTTGTGCAGAAAACACTAACAGTTGTTAGAACGAAAGAAAGCACAGAGCCCCAGATTCTATGTTGTCCTGGAGAGCTTGCAGAGCACTGGGGAAAGGCAGGCAGAGAATTCCCTGCTAGCACCTTCTCTGTGCCTGGGAAGCAGAAGTGTTCACATTGCTTCGCAGAATCGCTTTTGTGCAGAAAACACTAACACTTGTTCAGAAGGAAAGAAAGCACAGAGCCCCAGATTCTATGTTGTCCTGGAGAGCTTGCAGAGCACTGGGGAAAGGCAGGCAGAGAATTCCCTGCTAGCACCTTCTCTGTGCCTGGGAAGCAGAAGTGTTCACATTGCTTCGCAGAATCGCTTTTGTGCAGAAAACAGTAACACTTGTTCAGAACGAAAGAAAGCACAGAGCCCCAGATTTGCTGTTGTCCTGGAGAGCTTGCAGAGCACTGGGGAAAGGCAGGCAGAGAATTCCCTGCTAGCACCTTCTCTGTGCCTGGGAAGCAGAAGTGTTCACATTGCTTCACAAGAATCGCTTTTGTGCAGAAAACAGTAACACTTGTTCAGAATGAAAGAAAGCACAGAGCCCCAGATTTGATGTTGTCCTGGAGAGCTTGCAGAGCACTGGGGAAAGGCAGGCAGACAATTCCTTGCTAGCACCTTCTCTGTGCCTGGGAAGCAGAAGTGTTCACATTGCTTCGCAAGAATCGCTTTTGTGAAGAAAAGAGTAACACTTGTTCAGAACGAAAGAAAGCACAGAGCCCCAGATTCTATGTTGTCCTGGAGAGCTTGCAGAGCACTGGGGAAAGGCAGGCAGAGAATTCCCTGCTAGCACCTTCTCTGTGCCTGGGAAGCAGAAGTGTTCACATTGCTTCGCAAGAATTGCTTTTGTGCAGAAAACACTAACAGTTGTTAGAACGAAAGAAAGCACAGAGCCCCAGATTCTATGTTGTCCTGGAGAGCTTTTAGAGCACTGGGGAAAGGCAGGCAGAGAATTCCCTGCTAGCACCTTCTCTGTGCCTGGGAAGCAGAAGTGTTCACATTGCTTCGCAGAATCGCTTTTGTGCAGAAAACACTAACACTTGTTCAGAAGGAAAGAAAGCACAGAGCCCCAGATTCTATGTTGTCCTGGAGAGCTTGCAGAGCACTGGGGAAAGGCAGGCAGAGAATTCCCTGCTAGCACCTTCTCTGTGCCTGGGAAGCAGAAGTGTTCACATTGCTTCGCAGAATCTCTTTTGTGCAGAAAACACTAACACATGTTCAGAACGAAAGAAAGCACAGAGCCCCAGATTCTATGTTGTCCTGGAGAGCTTGCAGAGCACTGGGGAAAGGCAGGCAGAGAATTCCCTGCTAGCACCTTCTCTGTGCCTGGGAAGCAGAAGTGTTCACATTGCTTCGCAAGAATAGCTTTTGTGCAGAAAACAGTAACACTTGTTCAGAATGAAAGAAAGCACAGAGCCCCAGATTCTATGTTGTCCTGGAGAGCTTGCAGAGCACTGGGGAAAGGCAGGCAGAGAATTCCCTGCTAGCACCTTCTCTGTGCCTGGGAAGCAGAAGTGTTCACATTGCTTCGCAGAATCGCTTTTGTGCAGAAAACACTAACACTTGTTCAGAATGAAAGAAAGCACAGAGCCCCAGATTTGCTGTTGTCCTGGAGAGCTTGCAGAGCACTGGGGAAAGGCAGGCAGAGAATTCCCTGCTAGCACCTTCTCTGTGCCTGGGAAACAGAAGTGTTCACATTGCTTTGCAGAATCGCTTTTGTGCAGAAAACACTAACACATGTTCAGAACGAAAGAAAGCACAGAGCCCCAGATTTGCCATTTTCCTGGAGAGCTTGCAGAGCACTGGGGAAAGGCAGGCAGAGAATTCCCTGCTAGCACCTTCTCTGTGCCTGGGAAGCAGAAGTGTTCACATTGCTTCGCAAGAATAGCTTTTGTGCAGAAAACACTAACAGTTGTTAGAACGAAAGAAAGCACAGAGCCCCAGATTCTATGTTGTCCTGGAGAGCTTGCAGAGCACTGGGGAAAGGCAGGCAGAGAATTCCCTGCTAGCACCTTCTCTGTGCCTGGGAAGCAGAAGTGTTCACATTGCTTCGCAGAATCGCTTTTGTGCAGAAAACACTAACACATGTTCAGAATGAAAGAAAGCACAGAGCCCCAGATTTGCTATTGTCCTGGAGAGCTTGCAGAGCACTGGGGAAAGGCAGGCAGAGAATTCCCTGCTAGCACCTTCTCTGTGCCTGGGAAGCAGAAGTGTTCACATTGCTTCGCAAGAATAGCTTTTGTGCAGAAAACACTAACAGTTGTTAGAACGAAAGAAAGCACAGAGCCCCAGATTCTATGTTGTCCTGGAGAGCTTGCAGAGCACTGGGGAAAGGCAGGCAGAGAATTCCCTGCTAGCACCTTCTCTGTGCCTGGGAAGCAGAAGTGTTCACATTGCTTCGCAGAATCGCTTTTGTGCAGAAAACAGTAACACTTGTTGAGAAGGAAAGAAAGCACAGAGCCCCAGATTTGCTGTTGTCCTGGAGAGCTTGCAGAGCACTGGGGAAAGGCAGGCAGAGAATTCCCTGCTAGCACCTTCTCTGTGCCTGGGAAGCAGAAGTGTTCACATTGCTTCACAAGAATCGCTTTTGTGCAGAAAACAGTAACACTTGTTCAGAATGAAAGAAAGCACAGAGCCCCAGATTTGATGTTGTCCTGGAGAGCTTGCAGAGCACTGGGGAAAGGCAGGCAGACAATTCCTTGCTAGCACCTTCTCTGTGCCTGGGAAGCAGAAGTGTTCACATTGCTTCGCAAGAATCGCTTTTGTGAAGAAAAGAGTAACACTTGTTCAGAACGAAAGAAAGCACAGAGCCCCAGATTCTATGTTGTCCTGGAGAGCTTGCAGAGCACTGGGGAAAGGCAGGCAGAGAATTCCCTGCTAGCACCTTCTCTGTGCCTGGGAAGCAGAAGTGTTCACATTGCTTCGCAAGAATTGCTTTTGTGCAGAAAACACTAACAGTTGTTAGAACGAAAGAAAGCACAGAGCCCCAGATTCTATGTTGTCCTGGAGAGCTTTTAGAGCACTGGGGAAAGGCAGGCAGAGAATTCCCTGCTAGCACCTTCTCTGTGCCTGGGAAGCAGAAGTGTTCACATTGCTTCGCAGAATCGCTTTTGTGCAGAAAACACTAACACTTGTTCAGAAGGAAAGAAAGCACAGAGCCCCAGATTCTATGTTGTCCTGGAGAGCTTGCAGAGCACTGGGGAAAGGCAGGCAGAGAATTCCCTGCTAGCACCTTCTCTGTGCCTGGGAAGCAGAAGTGTTCACATTGCTTCACAAGAATCCCTTTTGTGCAGAAAACAGTAACACTTGTTCAGAACGAAAGAAAGCACAGAGCCCCAGATTTGATGTTGTCCTGGAGAGCTTGCAGAGCACTGGGGAAAGGCAGGCAGAGAATTCCCTGCTAGCACCTTCTCTGTGCCTGGGAAGCAGAAGTGTTCACATTGCTTCGCAGAATCGCTTTTGTGCAGAAAACACTAACACTTGTTCAGAAGGAAAGAAAGCACAGAGCCCCAGATTCTATGTTGTCCTGGAGAGCTTGCAGAGCACTGGGGAAAGGCAGGCAGAGAATTCCCTGCTAGCACCTTCTCTGTGCCTGGGAAGCAGAAGTGTTCACATTGCTTCACAAGAATCGCTTTTGTGCAGAAAACAGTAACACTTGTTCAGAACGAAAGAAAGCACAGAGCCCCAGATTTGATGTTGTCCTGGAGAGCTTGCAGAGCACTGGGGAAAGGCAGGCAGACAATTCCTTGCTAGCACCTTCTCTGTGCCTGGGAAGCAGAAGTGTTCACATTGCTTCGCAAGAATCGCTTTTGTGAAGAAAAGAGTAACACTTGTTCAGAACGAAAGAAAGCACAGAGCCCCAGATTCTATGTTGTCCTGGAGAGCTTGCAGAGCACTGGGGAAAGGCAGGCAGAGAATTCCCTGCTAGCACCTTCTCTGTGCCTGGGAAGCAGAAGTGTTCACATTGCTTCGCAGAATCGCTTTTGTGCAGAAAACACTAACACATGTTCAGAACGAAAGAAAGCACAGAGCCCCAGATTTGCTATTGTCCTGGAGAGCTTGCAGAGCACTGGGGAAAGGCAGGCAGAGAATTCCCTGCTAGCACCTTCTCTGTGCCTGGGAAGCAGAAGTGTTCACATTGCTTCGCAAGAATAGCTTTTGTGCAGAAAACACTAACAGTTGTTAGAACGAAAGAAAGCACAGAGCCCCAGATTCTATGTTGTCCTGGAGAGCTTGCAGAGCACTGGGGAAAGGCAGGCAGAGAATTCCCTGCTAGCACCTTCTCTGTGCCTGGGAAGCAGAAGTGTTCACATTGCTTCACAGAATCGCTTTTGTGCAGAAAACACTAACACTTGTTCAGAAGGAAAGAAAGCACAGAGCCCCAGATTCTATGTTGTCCTGGAGAGCTTGCAGAGCACTGGGGAAAGGCAGGCAGAGAATTCCCTGCTAGCACCTTCTCTGTGCCTGGGAAGCAGAAGTGTTCACATTGCTTCACAAGAATCGCTTTTGTGCAGAAAACAGTAACACTTGTTCAGAACGAAAGAAAGCACAGAGCCCCAGATTTGATGTTGTCCTGGAGAGCTTGCAGAGCACTGGGGAAAGGCAGGCAGAGAATTCCCTGCTAGCACCTTCTCTGTGCCTGGGAAACAGAAGTGTTCCCATTGCTTCGCAAAATCGCTTTTGTGCAGAAAACAGTAACACTTGTTCAGAATGAAAGAAAGCACAGAGCCCCAGATTTGCTGTTGTCCTGGAGAGCTTGCAGAGCACTGGGGAAAGGCAGGCAGAGAATTCCCTGCTAGCACCTTCTCTGTGCCTGGGAAGCAGAAGTGTTCACATTGCTTCGCAGAATCGCTTTTGTGCAGAAAACAGTAACACTTGTTCAGAACGAAAGAAAGCACAGAGCCCCAGATTCTATGTTGTCCTGGAGAGCTTGCAGAGCACTGGGGAAAGGCAGGCAGAGAATTCCCTGCTAGCACCTTCTCTGTGCCTGGGAAGCAGAAGTGTTCACATTGCTTCGCAGAATCTCTTTTGTGCAGAAAACAGTAACACTTGTTCAGAACGAAAGAAAGCACAGAGCCCCAGATTCTATGTTGTCCTGGAGAGCTTGCAGAGCACTGGGGAAAGGCAGGCAGAGAATTCCCTGCTAGCACCTTCTCTGTGCCTGGGAAGCAGAAGTGTTCACATTGCTTCTCAAGAATAGCTTTTGTGCAGAAAACAGTAACACTTGTTCAGAACGAAAGAAAGCACAGAGCCCCAGATTTGCTGTTGTCCTGGAGAGCTTGCAGAGCACTGGGGAAAGGCAGGCAGAGAATTCCCTGCTAGCACCTTCTCTGTGCCTGGGAAGCAGAAGTGTTCACATAGCTTCGCAAGAATCGCTTTTGTGCAGAAAACAGTAACACTTGTTCAGAACGAAAGAAAGCACAGAGCCCCAGATTCTATGTTGTCCTGGAGAGCTTGTAGAGCATTGGGGAAAGGCAGGCAAAGAATTCCCTGATAGCACCTTCTCTGTGCCTGGGAAGCAGAAGTGTTCCCATTGCTTCGCAGAATCGCTTTTGTGCAGAAAACACTAACACTTGTTCAGAACGAAAGAAAGCACAGAGCCCCAGATTTGCTGTTGTCCTGGAGAGCTTGCAGAGCACTGGGGAAAGGCAGACAGAGAATTCCCTGCTAGCACCTTCTCTGTGCCTGGGAAGCAGAAGTGTTCACATTGCTTCGCAGAATCGCTTTTGTGCAGAAAACAGTAACACTTGTTCAGAATGAAAGAAAGCAGAGAGCACCAGATTCTATGTTGTCCTGGAGAGCTTGCAGAGCACTGGGGAAAGGCAGGCAGACAATTCCTTGCTAGCACCTTCTCTGTGCCTGGGAAGCAGAAGTGTTCACATTGCTTCGCAAGAATAGCTTTTGTGCAGAAAACACTAACAGTTGTTAGAACGAAAGAAAGCACAGAGCCCCAGATTCTATGTTGTCCTGGAGAGCTTGCAGAGCACTGGGGAAAGGCAGGCAGAGAATTCCCTGCTAGCACCTTCTCTGTGCCTGGGAAGCAGAAGTGTTCACATTGCTTCGCAGAATCGCTTTTGTGCAGAAAACAGTAACACTTGTTCAGAAGGAAAGAAAGCACAGAGCCCCAGATTCTATGTTGTCCTGGAGAGCTTGCAGAGCACTGGGGAAAGGCAGGCAGAGAATTCCCTGCTAGCACCTTCTCTGTGCCTGGGAAGCAGAAGTGTTCACATTGCTTCACAAGAATCGCTTTTGTGAAGAAAAGAGTAACACTTGTTCAGAACGAAAGAAAGCACAGAGCCCCAGATTCTATGTTGTCCTGGAGAGCTTACAGAGCACTGGGGAAAGGCAGGCAGAGAATTCCCTGCTAGCACCTTCTCTGTGCCTGGGAAGCAGAAGTGTTCACATTGCTTCGCAGAATCGCTTTTGTGCAGAAAACACTAACACATGTTCAGAACGAAAGAAAGCACAGAGCCCCAGATTTGCTATTGTCCTGGAGAGCTTGCAGAGCACTGGGGAAAGGCAGGCAGAGAATTCCCTGCTAGCACCTTCTCTGTGCCTGGGAAGCAGAAGTGTTCACATTGCTTCGCAAGAATAGCTTTTGTGCAGAAAACACTAACAGTTGTTAGAACGAAAGAAAGCACAGAGCCCCAGATTCTATGTTGTCCTGGAGAGCTTGCAGAGCACTGGGGAAAGGCAGGCAGAGAATTCCCTGCTAGCACCTTCTCTGTGCCTGGGAAGCAGAAGTGTTCACATTGCTTCGCAGAATCGCTTTTGTGCAGAAAACACTAACACTTGTTCAGAAGGAAAGAAAGCACAGAGCCCCAGATTCTATGTTGTCCTGGAGAGCTTGCAGAGCACTGGGGAAAGGCAGGCAGAGAATTCCCTGCTAGCACCTTCTCTGTGCCTGGGAAGCAGAAGTGTTCACATTGCTTCACAAGAATCGCTTTTGTGCAGAAAACAGTAACACTTGTTCAGAACGAAAGAAAGCACAGAGCCCCAGATTTGATGTTGTCCTGGAGAGCTTGCAGAGCACTGGGGAAAGGCAGGCAGAGAATTCCCTGCTAGCACCTTCTCTGTGCCTGGGAAACAGAAGTGTTCCCATTGCTTCGCAAAATCGCTTTTGTGCAGAAAACAGTAACACTTGTTCAGAATGAAAGAAAGCACAGAGCCCCAGATTTGCTGTTGTCCTGGAGAGCTTGCAGAGCACTGGGGAAAGGCAGGCAGAGAATTCCCTGCTAGCACCTTCTCTGTGCCTGGGAAGCAGAAGTGTTCACATTGCTTCGCAGAATCGCTTTTGTGCAGAAAACAGTAACACTTGTTCAGAACGAAAGAAAGCACAGAGCCCCAGATTCTATGTTGTCCTGGAGAGCTTGCAGAGCACTGGGGAAAGGCAGGCAGAGAATTCCCTGCTAGTACCTTCTCTGTGCCTGGGAAGCAGAAGTGTTCACATTGCTTCGCAGAATCTCTTTTGTGCAGAAAACAGTAACACTTGTTCAGAACGAAAGAAAGCACAGAGCCCCAGATTTGATGTTGTCCTGGAGAGCTTGCAGAGCACTGGGGAAAGGCAGGCAGAGAATTCCCTGCTAGCACCTTCTCTGTGCCTGGGAAGCAGAAGTGTTCACATTGCTTCGCAAGAATAGCTTTTGTGCAGAAAACAGTAACACTTGTTAGAACGAAAGAAAGCACAGAGCCCCAGATTCTATGTTGTCCTGGAGAGCTTGCAGAGCACTGGGGAAAGGCAGGCAGAGAATTCCCTGCTAGCACCTTCTCTGTGCCTGGGAAGCAGAAGTGTTCACATTGCTTCGCAGAATCGCTTTTGTGCAGAAAACACTAACACTTGTTCAGAACGAAAGAAAGCACAGAGCCCCAGATTCTATGTTGTCCTGGAGAGCTTGCAGAGCACTGGGGAAAGGCAGGCAGAGAATTCCCTGCTAGCACCTTCTCTGTGCCTGGGAAGCAGAAGTGTTCATATTGCTTCGCAGAATCGCTTTTGTGCAGAAAACAGTAACACTTGTTCAGAACGAAAGAAAGCACAGAGCCCCAGATTTGCTGTTGTCCTGGAGAGCTTGCAGAGCACTGGGGAAAGGCAGGCAGAGAATTCCCTGCTAGCACCTTCTCTGTGCCTGGGAAGCAGAAGTGTTCACATAGCTTCGCAAGAATCGCTTTTGTGCAGAAAACAGTAAAACTTGTTCAGAACGAAAGAAAGCACAGAGCCCCAGATTCTATGTTGTCCTGGAGAGCTTGTAGAGCATTGGGGAAAGGCAGGCAAAGAATTCCCTGATAGCACCTTCTCTGTGCCTGGGAAGCAGAAGTGTTCCCATTGCTTCGCAGAATCGCTTTTGTGCAGAAAACACTAACACTTGTTCAGAACGAAAGAAAGCACAGAGCCCCAGATTTGCTGTTGTCCTGGAGAGCTTGCAGAGCACTGGGGAAAGGCAGACAGAGAATTCCCTGCTAGCACCTTCTCTGTGCCTGGGAAGCAGAAGTGTTCACATTGCTTCGCAGAATCGCTTTTGTGCAGAAAACAGTAACACTTGTTCAGAATGAAAGAAAGCAGAGAGCACCAGATTCTATGTTGTCCTGGAGAGCTTGCAGAGCACTGGGGAAAGGCAGGCAGACAATTCCTTGCTAGCACCTTCTCTGTGCCTGGGAAGCAGAAGTGTTCACATTGCTTCGCAAGAATCGCTTTTGTGAAGAAAAGAGTAACACTTGTTCAGAACGAAAGAAAGCACAGAGCCCCAGATTCTATGTTGTCCTGGAGAGCTTGCAGAGCACTGGGGAAAGGCAGGCAGAGAATTCCCTGCTAGCACCTTCTCTGTGCCTGGGAAGCAGAAGTGTTCACATTGCTTCGCAGAATCGCTTTTGTGCAGAAAACAGTAACACTTGTTCAGAACGAAAGAAAGCAGAGAGCCCCAGATTCTATGTTGTCCTGGAGAGCTTGCAGAGCACTGGGGAAAGGCAGGCAGAGAATTCCCTGCTAGCACCTTCTCTGTGCCTGGGAAGCAGACTGTTCACATTGCTTCGCAAGAATCGCTTTTGTGCAGAAAACACTAACACTTGTTCAGAAGGAAAGAAAGCACAGAGCCCCAGATTTGATGTTGTCCTGGAGAGCTTGCAGAGCACTGGGGAAAGGCAGGCAGAGAATTCCCTGCTAGCACCTTCTCTGTGCCTGGGAAGCAGAAGTGTTCACATTGCTTCGCAGAATCGCTTTTGTGCAGAAAACACTAACACTTGTTCAGAACGAAAGAAAGCACAGAGCCCCAGATTCTATGTTGTCCTGGAGAGCTTGCAGAGCACTGGGGAAAGGCAGGCAGAGAATTCCCTGCTAGCACCTTCTCTGTGCCTGGGAAGCAGAAGTGTTCACATTGCTTCGCAAGAATAGCTTTTGTGCAGAAAACACTAACAGTTGTTAGAACGAAAGAAAGCACAGAGCCCCAGATTCTATGTTGTCCTGGAGAGCTTGCAGAGCACTGGGGAAAGGCAGGCAGAGAATTCCCTGCTAGCACCTTCTCTGTGCCTGGGAAGCAGAAGTGTTCACATTGCTTCGCAGAATCGCTTTTGTGCAGAAAACACTAACACTTGTTCAGAAGGAAAGAAAGCACAGAGCCCCAGATTCTATGTTGTCCTGGAGAGCTTGCAGAGCACTGGGGAAAGGCAGGCAGAGAATTCCCTGCTAGCACCTTCTCTGTGCCTGGGAAGCAGAAGTGTTCACATTGCTTCACAAGAATCGCTTTTGTGCAGAAAACAGTAACACTTGTTCAGAACGAAAGAAAGCACAGAGCCCCAGATTTGATGTTGTCCTGGAGAGCTTGCAGAGCACTGGGGAAAGGCAGGCAGAGAATTCCCTGCTAGCACCTTCTCTGTGCCTGGGAAACAGAAGTGTTCACATTGCTTCGCAAAATCGCTTTTGTGCAGAAAACAGTAACACTTGTTCAGAATGAAAGAAAGCACAGAGCCCCAGATTCTATGTTGTCCTGGAGAGCTTACAGAGCACTGGGGAAAGGCAGGCAGAGAATTCCCTGCTAGCACCTTCTCTGTGCCTGGGAAGCAGAAGTGTTCACATTGCTTCGCAGAATCGCTTTTGTGCAGAAAACACTAACACATGTTCAGAACGAAAGAAAGCACAGAGCCCCAGATTTGCTATTGTCCTGGAGAGCTTACAGAGCACTGGGGAAAGGCAGGCAGAGAATTCCCTGCTAGCACCTTCTCTGTGCCTGGGAAGCAGAAGTGTTCACATTGCTTCGCAAGAATAGCTTTTGTGCAGAAAACACTAACAGTTGTTAGAACGAAAGAAAGCACAGAGCCCCAGATTCTATGTTGTCCTGGAGAGCTTGCAGAGCACTGGGGAAAGGCAGGCAGAGAATTCCCTGCTAGCACCTTCTCTGTGCCTGGGAAGCAGAAGTGTTCACATTGCTTCGCAGAATCGCTTTTGTGCAGAAAACACTAACACTTGTTCAGAAGGAAAGAAAGCACAGAGCCCCAGATTCTATGTTGTCCTGGAGAGCTTGCAGAGCACTGGGGAAAGGCAGGCAGAGAATTCCCTGCTAGCACCTTCTCTGTGCCTGGGAAGCAGAAGTGTTCACATTGCTTCACAAGAATCGCTTTTGTGCAGAAAACAGTAACACTTGTTCAGAACGAAAGAAAGCACAGAGCCCCAGATTTGATGTTGTCCTGGAGAGCTTGCAGAGCACTGGGGAAAGGCAGGCAGAGAATTCCCTGCTAGCACCTTCTCTGTGCCTGGGAAACAGAAGTGTTCCCATTGCTTCGCAAAATCGCTTTTGTGCAGAAAACAGTAACACTTGTTCAGAATGAAAGAAAGCACAGAGCCCCAGATTTGCTGTTGTCCTGGAGAGCTTGCAGAGCACTGGGGAAAGGCAGGCAGAGAATTCCCTGCTAGCACCTTCTCTGTGCCTGGGAAGCAGAAGTGTTCACATTGCTTCGCAGAATCGCTTTTGTGCAGAAAACACTAACACTTGTTCAGAACGAAAGAAAGCACAGAGCCCCAGATTCTATGTTGTCCTGGAGAGCTTGCAGAGCACTGGGGAAAGGCAGGCAGAGAATTCCCTGCTAGCACCTTCTCTGTGCCTGGGAAGCAGAAGTGTTCACATTGCTTCGCAGAATCTCTTTTGTGCAGAAAACAGTAACACTTGTTCAGAACGAAAGAAAGCACAGAGCCCCAGATTTGCTGTTGTCCTGGAGAGCTTGCAGAGCACTGGGGAAAGGCAGGCAGAGAATTCCCTGCTAGCACCTTCTCTGTGCCTGGGAAGCAGAAGTGTTCACATTGCTTCGAAAGAATAGCTTTTGTGCAGAAAACAGTAACACTTGTTAGAACGAAAGAAAGCACAGAGCCCCAGATTCTATGTTGTCCTGGAGAGCTTGCAGAGCACTGGGGAAAGGCAGGCAGAGAATTCCCTGCTAGCACCTTCTCTGTGCCTGGGAAGCAGAAGTGTTCACATTGCTTCGCAGAATCGCTTTTGTGCAGAAAACACTAACACTTGTTCAGAAGGAAAGAAAGCACAGAGACCCAGATTCTATGTTGTCCTGGAGAGCTTGCAGAGCACTGGGGAAAGGCAGGCAGAGAATTCCCTGCTAGCACCTTCTCTGTGCCTGGGAAGCAGAAGTGTTCATATTGCTTCGCAGAATCGCTTTTGTGCAGAAAACAGTAACACTTGTTCAGAACGAAAGAAAGCACAGAGCCCCAGATTTGCTGTTGTCCTGGAGAGCTTGCAGAGCACTGGGGAAAGGCAGGCAGAGAATTCCCTGCTAGCACCTTCTCTGTGCCTGGGAAGCAGAAGTGTTCACATTGCTTCGCAAGAATCGCTTTTGTGCAGAAAACAGTAACACTTGTTCAGAACGAAAGAAAGCACAGAGCCCCAGATTCTATGTTGTCCTGGAGAGCTTGTAGAGCATTGGGGAAAGGCAGGCAAAGAATTCCCTGATAGCACCTTCTCTGTGCCTGGGAAGCAGAAGTGTTCCCATTGCTTCGCAGAATCGCTTTTGTGCAGAAAACACTAACACTTGTTCAGAAGGAAAGAAAGCACAGAGCCCCAGATTCTATGTTGTCCTGGAGAGCTTGCAGAGCACTGGGGAAAGGCAGACAGAGAATTCCCTGCTAGCACCTTCTCTGTGCCTGGGAAGCAGAAGTGTTCACATTGCTTCGCAGAATCGCTTTTGTGCAGAAAACAGTAACACTTGTTCAGAATGAAAGAAAGAAGAGAGCACCAGATTCTATGTTGTCCTGGAGAGCTTGCAGAGCACTGGGGAAAGGCAGGCAGAGAATTCCCTGCTAGCACCTTCTCTGTGCCTGGGAAGCAGAAGTGTTTACATTGCTTCGCAGAATCGCTTTTGTGCAGAAAACAGTAACACTTGTTCAGAAGGAAAGAAAGCAGAGAGCCCCAGATTCTATGTTGTCCTGGAGAGCTTACAGAGCACTGGGGAAAGGCAGGCAGAGAATTCCCTGCTAGCACCTTCTCTGTGCCTGGGAAGCAGACTGTTCACATTGCTTCGCAAGAATCGCTTTTGTGCAGAAAACACTAACACTTGTTCAGAAGGAAAGAAAGCACAGAGCCCCAGATTTGATGTTGTCCTGGAGAGCTTGCAGAGCACTGGGGAAAGGCAGGCAGAGAATTCCCTGCTAGCACCTTCTCTGTGCCTGGGAAGCAGAAGTGTTCACATTGCTTCGCAGAATCGCTTTTGTGCAGAAAACACTAACACTTGTTCAGAACGAAAGAAAGCACAGAGCCCCAGATTCTATGTTGTCCTGGAGAGCTTGCAGAGCACTGGGGAAAGGCAGGCAGAGAATTCCCTGCTAGCACCTTCTCTGTGCCTGGGAAGCAGAAGTGTTCACATTGCTTCGCAAGAATAGCTTTTGTGCAGAAAACACTAACAGTTGTTAGAACGAAAGAAAGCACAGAGCCCCAGATTCTATGTTGTCCTGGAGAGCTTGCAGAGCACTGGGGAAAGGCAGGCAGAGAATTCCCTGCTAGCACCTTCTCTGTGCCTGGGAAGCAGAAGTGTTCACATTGCTTCGCAGAATCGCTTTTGTGCAGAAAACACTAACACTTGTTCAGAAGGAAAGAAAGCACAGAGCCCCAGATTCTATGTTGTCCTGGAGAGCTTGCAGAGCACTGGGGAAAGGCAGGCAGAGAATTCCCTGCTAGCACCTTCTCTGTGCCTGGGAAGCAGAAGTGTTCACATTGCTTCACAAGAATCGCTTTTGTGCAGAAAACAGTAACACTTGTTCAGAACGAAAGAAAGCACAGAGCCCCAGATTTGATGTTGTCCTGGAGAGCTTGCAGAGCACTGGGGAAAGGCAGGCAGAGAATTCCCTGCTAGCACCTTCTCTGTGCCTGGGAAACAGAAGTGTTCCCATTGCTTCGCAAAATCGCTTTTGTGCAGAAAACAGTAACACTTGTTCAGAATGAAAGAAAGCACAGAGCCCCAGATTCTATGTTGTCCTGGAGAGCTTGCAGAGCACTGGGGAAAGGCAGGCAGAGAATTCCCTGCTAGCACCTTCTCTGTGCCTGGGAAGCAGAAGTGTTCACATTGCTTCGCAGAATCGCTTTTGTGCAGAAAACAGTAACACTTGTTCAGAACGAAAGAAAGCACAGAGCCCCAGATTCTATGTTGTCCTGGAGAGCTTGCAGAGCACTGGGGAAAGGCAGGCAGAGAATTCCCTGCTAGCACCTTCTCTGTGCCTGGGAAGCAGAAGTGTTCACATTGCTTCGCAGAATCTCTTTTGTGCAGAAAACAGTAACACTTGTTCAGAACGAAAGAAAGCACAGAGCCCCAGATTCTATGTTGTCCTGGAGAGCTTGCAGAGCACTGGGGAAAGGCAGGCAGAGAATTCCCTGCTAGCACCTTCTCTGTGCCTGGGAAGCAGAAGTGTTCACATTGCTTCGCAAGAATAGCTTTTGTGCAGAAAACACTAACACTTGTTAGAACGAAAGAAAGCACAGAGCCCCAGATTCTATGTTGTCCTGGAGAGCTTGCAGAGCACTGGGGAAAGGCAGGCAGAGAATTCCCTGCTAGCACCTTCTCTGTGCCTGGGAAGCAGAAGTGTTCACATTGCTTCGCAGAATCGCTTTTGTGCAGAAAACAGTAACACTTGTTCAGAACGAAAGAAAGCACAGAGCCCCAGATTCTATGTTGTCCTGGAGAGCTTGCAGAGCACTGGGGAAAGGCAGGCAGAGAATTCCCTGCTAGCACCTTCTCTGTGCCTGGGAAGCAGAAGTGTTCATATTGCTTCGCAGAATAGCTTTTGTGCAGAAAACAGTAACACTTGTTCAGAACGAAAGAAAGCACAGAGCCCCAGATTCTATGTTGTCCTGGAGAGCTTGCAGAGCACTGGGGAAAGGCAGGCAGAGAATTCCCTGCTAGCACCTTCTCTGTGCCTGGGAAGCAGAAGTGTTCACATAGCTTCGCAAGAATCGCTTTTGTGCAGAAAACAGTAACACTTGTTCAGAACGAAAGAAAGCACAGAGCCCCAGATTCTATGTTGTCCTGGAGAGCTTGTAGAGCATTGGGGAAAGGCAGGCAAAGAATTCCCTGATAGCACCTTCTCTGTGCCTGGGAAGCAGAAGTGTTCCCATTGCTTCGCAGAATCGCTTTTGTGCAGAAAACACTAACACTTGTTCAGAACGAAAGAAAGCACAGAGCCCCAGATTTGCTGTTGTCCTGGAGAGCTTGCAGAGCACTGGGGAAAGGCAGACAGAGAATTCCCTGCTAGCACCTTCTCTGTGCCTGGGAAGCAGAAGTGTTCACATTGCTTCGCAGAATCGCTTTTGTGCAGAAAACAGTAACACTTGTTCAGAATGAAAGAAAGCAGAGAGCACCAGATTCTATGTTGTCCTGGAGAGCTTGCAGAGCACTGGGGAAAGGCAGGCAGACAATTCCTTGCTAGCACCTTCTCTGTGCCTGGGAAGCAGAAGTGTTCACATTGCTTCGCAAGAATCGCTTTTGTGAAGAAAAGAGTAACACTTGTTCAGAACGAAAGAAAGCACAGAGCCCCAGATTCTATGTTGTCCTGGAGAGCTTGCAGAGCACTGGGGAAAGGCAGGCAGAGAATTCCCTGCTAGCACCTTCTCTGTGCCTGGGAAGCAGAAGTGTTTACATTGCTTCGCAGAATCGCTTTTGTGCAGAAAACAGTAACACTTGTTCAGAACGAAAGAAAGCAGAGAGCCCCAGATTCTATGTTGTCCTGGAGAGCTTGCAGAGCACTGGGGAAAGGCAGGCAGAGAATTCCCTGCTAGCACCTTCTCTGTGCCTGGGAAGCAGACTGTTCAAATTGCTTCGCAAGAATCGCTTTTGTGCAGAAAACACTAACACTTGTTCAGAACGAAAGAAAGCACAGAGCCCCAGATTTGCTGTTGTCCTGGAGAGCTTGCAGAGCACTGGGGAAAGGCAGGCAGAGAATTCCCTGCTAGCACCTTCTCTGTGCCTGGGAAGCAGAAGTGTTCACATTGCTTCGCAGAATCGCTTTTGTGCAGAAAACAGTAACACTTGTTCAGAACGAAAGAAAGCACAGAGCCCCAGATTTGCTGTTGTCCTGGAGAGCTTGCAGAGCACTGGGGAAAGGCAGGCAGAGAATTCCCTGCTAGCACCTTCTCTGTGCCTGGGAAGCAGAAGTGTTCCCATTGCTTCGCAGAATCGCTTTTGTGCATAAAACAGTAACACTTGTTCAGAATGAAAGAAAGCAGAGAGCACCAGATTCTATGTTGTCCTGGAGAGCTTGCAGAGCACTGGGGAAAGGCAGGCAGACAATTCCTTGCTAGCACCTTCTCTGTGCCTGGGAAGCAGAAGTGTTCACATTGCTTCGCAAGAATCGCTTTTGTGAAGAAAAGAGTAACACTTGTTCAGAACGAAAGAAAGCACAGAGCCCCAGATTCTATGTTGTCCTGGAGAGCTTGCAGAGCACTGGGGAAAGGCAGGCAGAGAATTCCCTGCTAGCACCTTCTCTGTGCCTGGGAAGCAGAAGTGTTCACATTGCTTCGCAGAATCGCTTTTGTGCAGAAAACACTAACACTTGTTCAGAACGAAAGAAAGCACAGAGCCCCAGATTCTATGTTGTCCTGGAGAGCTTGCAGAGCACTGGGGAAAGGCAGGCAGAGAATTCCCTGCTAGCGCCTTCTCTGTGCCTGGGAACCAGAAGTGTTCACATTGCTTCGCAAGAATAGCTTTTGTGCAGAAAACAGTAACACTTGTTCAGAATGAAAGAAAGCACAGAGCCCCAGATTCTATGTTGTCCTGGAGAGCTTGCAGAGCACTGGGGAAAGGCAGGCAGAGAATTCCCTGCTAGCACCTTCTCTGTGCCTGGGAAGCAGAAGTGTTCACATTGCTTCGCAAGAATAGCTTTTGTGCAGAAAACACTAACAGTTGTTAGAACGAAAGAAAGCATAGAGCCCCAGATTCTATGTTGTCCTGGAGAGCTTGCAGAGCACTGGGGAAAGGCAGGCAGAGAATTCCCTGCTAGCACCTTCTCTGTGCCTGGGAAGCAGAAGTGTTCACATTGCTTCGCAAGAATCGCTTTTGTGCAGAAAACAGTAACACTTGTTCAGAACGAAAGAAAGCACAGAGCCCCAGATTTGATGTTGTCCTGGAGAGCTTGCAGAGCACTGGGGAAAGGCAGGCAGAGAATTCCCTGCTAGCACCTTCTCTGTGCCTGGGAACCAGAAGTGTTCACATTGCTTCGCAGAATCGCTTTTGTGCAGAAAACAGTAACACTTGTTCAGAATGAAAGAAAGCACAGAGCCCCAGATTCTATGTTGTCCTGGAGAGCTTGCAGAGCACTGGGGAAAGGCAGGCAGAGAATTCCCTGCTAGCACCTTCTCTGTGCCTGGGAAGCAGAAGTGTTCACATTGCTTCGCAGAATCGCTTTTGTGCAGAAAACACTAACACTTGTTCAGAAGGAAAGAAAGCACAGAGCCCCAGATTCTATGTTGTCCTGGAGAGCTTGCAGAGCACTGGGGAAAGGCAGGCAGAGAATTCCCTGCTAGCACCTTCTCTGTGCCTGGGAAGCAGAAGTGTTCACATTGGTTCGCAGAATCGCTTTTGTGCAGAAAACAGTAACACTTGTTCAGAATGAAAGAAAGTAGAGAGCCCCAGATTCTATGTTGTCCTGGAGAGCTTGCAGAGCACTGGGGAAAGGCAGGCAGAGAATTCCTTGCTAGCACCTTCTCTGTGCCTGGGAAGCAGAAGTGTTCACATTGCTTCGCAAGAATCGCTTTTGTGAAGAAAAAAGTAACACTTGTTCAGAACGAAAGAAAGCACAGAGCCCCAGATTCTATGTTGTCCTGGAGAGCTTGCAGAGCACTGGGGAAAGGCAGGCAGAGAATTCCCTGCTAGCACCTTCTCTGTGCCTGGGAAACAGAAGTGTTCACATTGCTTCGCAGAATCGCTTTTGTGCAGAAAACACTAACACATGTTCAGAACGAAAGAAAGCACAGAGCCCCAGATTTGCTATTGTCCTGGAGAGCTTGCAGAGCACTGGGGAAAGGCAGGCAGAGAATTCCCTGCTAGCACCTTCTCTGTGCCTGGGAAGCAGAAGTGTTCACATTGCTTCGCAAGAATAGCTTTTGTGCAGAAAACACTAACAGTTGTTAGAACGAAAGAAAGCACAGAGCCCCAGATTCTATGTTGTCCTGGAGAGCTTGCAGAGCACTGGGGAAAGGCAGGCAGAGAATTCCCTGCTAGCACCTTCTCTGTGCCTGGGAAGCAGAAGTGTTCACATTGGTTCGCAGAATCGCTTTTGTGCAGAAAACAGTAACACTTGTTCAGAATGAAAGAAAGCAGAGAGCACCAGATTCTATGTTGTCCTGGAGAGCTTGCAGAGCACTGGGGAAAGGCAGGCAGACAATTCCTTGCTAGCACCTTCTCTGTGCCTGGGAAGCAGAAGTGTTCACATTGCTTCGCAAGAATCGCTTTTGTGAAGAAAAGAGTAACACTTGTTCAGAACGAAAGAAAGCACAGAGCCCCAGATTCTATGTTGTCCTGGAGAGCTTGCAGAGCACTGGGGAAAGGCAGGCAGAGAATTCCCTGCTAGCACCTTCTCTGTGCCTGGGAAGCAGAAGTGTTCACATTGCTTCGCAGAATCGCTTTTGTGCAGAAAACACTAACACATGTTCAGAACGAAAGAAAGCACAGAGCCCCAGATTTGCTATTGTCCTGGAGAGCTTGCAGAGCACTGGGGAAAGGCAGGCAGAGAATTCCCTGCTAGCACCTTCTCTGTGCCTGGGAAGCAGAAGTGTTCACATTGCTTCGCAAGAATAGCTTTTGTGCAGAAAACACTAACAGTTGTTAGAACGAAAGAAAGCACAGAGCCCCAGATTCTATGTTGTCCTGGAGAGCTTGCAGAGCACTGGGGAAAGGCAGGCAGAGAATTCCCTGCTAGCACCTTCTCTGTGCCTGGGAAGCAGAAGTGTTCACATTGCTTCGCAGAATCGCTTTTGTGCAGAAAACAGTAACACTTGTTCAGAACGAAAGAAAGCACAGAGCCCCAGATTCTATGTTGTCCTGGAGAGCTTGCAGAGCACTGGGGAAAGGCAGGCAGAGAATTCCCTGCTAGCACCTTCTCTGTGCCTGGGAAGCAGAAGTGTTCACATTGCTTCGCAGAATCTCTTTTGTGCAGAAAACAGAAACACTTGTTCAGAACGAAAGAAAGCACAGAGCCCCAGATTCTATGTTGTCCTGGAGAGCTTGCAGAGCACTGGGGAAAGGCAGGCAGAGAATTCCCTGCTAGCACCTTCTCTGTGCCTGGGAAGCAGAAGTGTTCATATTGCTTCGCAGAATCGCTTTTGTGCAGAAAACAGTAACACTTGTTCAGAACGAAAGAAAGCACAGAGCCCCAGATTCTATGTTGTCCTGGAGAGCTTGCAGAGCACTGGGGAAAGGCAGGCAGAGAATTCCCTGCTAGCACCTTCTCTGTGCCTGGGAAGCAGAAGTGTTCACATTGCTTCGCAGAATCGCTTTTGTGCAGAAAACAGTAACACTTGTTAGAACGAAAGAAAGCACAGAGCCCCAGATTCTATGTTGTCCTGGAGAGCTTGCAGAGCACTGGGGAAAGGCAGGCAGAGAATTCCCTGCTAGCACCTTCTCTGTGCCTGGGAAGCAGAAGTGTTCACATTGCTTCACAAGAATCGCTTTTGTGCAGAAAACAGTAACACTTGTTCAGAACGAAAGAAAGCACAGAGCCCCAGATTTGATGTTGTCCTGGAGAGCTTGCAGAGCACTGGGGAAAGGCAGGCAGAGAATTCCTTGCTAGCACCTTCTCTGTGCCTGGGAAGCAGAAGTGTTCACATTGCTTCGCAAGAATCGCTTTTGTGAAGAAAAGAGTAACACTTGTTCAGAACGAAAGAAAGCACAGAGCCCCAGATTCTATGTTGTCCTGGAGAGCTTGCAGAGCACTGGGGAAAGGCAGGCAGAGAATTCCCTGCTAGCACCTTCTCTGTGCCTGGGAAGCAGAAGTGTTCACATTGCTTCGCAGAATCGCTTTTGTGCAGAAAACAGTAACACTTGTTCAGAACGAAAGAAAGCACAGAGCCCCAGATTCTATGTTGTCCTGGAGAGCTTGCAGAGCACTGGGGAAAGGCAGGCAGAGAATTCCCTGCTAGCACCTTCTCTGTGCCTGGGAAGCAGAAGTGTTCCCATTGCTTCGCAGAATCGCTTTTGTGCAGAAAACACTAACAGTTGTTCAGAAGGAAAGAAAGCACAGAGCCCCAGATTCTATGTTGTCCTGGAGAGCTTGCAGAGCACTGGGGAAAGGCAGGCAGAGAATTCCCTGCTAGCACCTTCTCTGTGCCTGGGAAGCAGAAGTGTTCACATTGCTTCACAAGAATCGCTTTTGTGCAGAAAACAGTAACACTTGTTCAGAACGAAAGAAAGCACAGAGCCCCAGATTTGATGTTGTCCTGGAGAGCTTGCAGAGCACTGGGGAAAGGCAGGCAGAGAATTCCCTGCTAGCACCTTCTCTGTGCCTGGGAAACAGAAGTGTTCACATTGCTTCGCAAAATCGCTTTTGTGCAGAAAACAGTAACACTTGTTCAGAATGAAAGAAAGCACAGAGCCCCAGATTCTATGTTGTCCTGGAGAGCTTGCAGAGCACTGGGGAAAGGCAGGCAGAGAATTCCCTGCTAGCACCTTCTCTGTGCCTGGGAAGCAGAAGTGTTCACATTGCTTCGCAAGAATAGCTTTTGTGCAGAAAACACTAACACTTGTTAGAACGAAAGAAAGCACAGAGCCCCAGATTCTATGTTGTCCTGGAGAGCTTGCAGAGCACTGGGGAAAGGCAGGCAGAGAATTCCCTGCTAGCACCTTCTCTGTGCCTGGGAAGCAGAAGTGTTCACATTGCTTCGCAGAATCGCTTTTGTGCAGAAAACAGTAACACTTGTTCAGAACGAAAGAAAGCACAGAGCCCCAGATTCTATGTTGTCCTGGAGAGCTTGCAGAGCACTGGGGAAAGGCAGGCAGAGAATTCCCTGCTAGCACCTTCTCTGTGCCTGGGAAGCAGAAGTGTTCATATTGCTTCGCAGAATAGCTTTTGTGCAGAAAACAGTAACACTTGTTCAGAACGAAAGAAAGCACAGAGCCCCAGATTCTATGTTGTCCTGGAGAGCTTGCAGAGCACTGGGGAAAGGCAGGCAGAGAATTCCCTGCTAGCACCTTCTCTGTGCCTGGGAAGCAGAAGTGTTCACATAGCTTCGCAAGAATCGCTTTTGTGCAGAAAACAGTAACACTTGTTCAGAACGAAAGAAAGCACAGAGCCCCAGATTCTATGTTGTCCTGGAGAGCTTGTAGAGCATTGGGGAAAGGCAGGCAAAGAATTCCCTGATAGCACCTTCTCTGTGCCTGGGAAGCAGAAGTGTTCCCATTGCTTCGCAGAATCGCTTTTGTGCAGAAAACACTAACACTTGTTCAGAACGAAAGAAAGCACAGAGCCCCAGATTTGCTGTTGTCCTGGAGAGCTTGCAGAGCACTGGGGAAAGGCAGACAGAGAATTCCCTGCTAGCACCTTCTCTGTGCCTGGGAAGCAGAAGTGTTCACATTGCTTCGCAGAATCGCTTTTGTGCAGAAAACAGTAACACTTGTTCAGAATGAAAGAAAGCACAGAGCCCCAGATTCTATGTTGTCCTGGAGAGCTTGCAGAGCACTGGGGAAAGGCAGGCAGAGAATTCCCTGCTAGCACCTTCTCTGTGCCTGGGAAACAGAAGTGTTCACATTGCTTCGCAGAATCGCTTTTGTGCAGAAAACACTAACACATGTTCAGAACGAAAGAAAGCACAGAGCCCCAGATTTGCTATTGTCCTGGAGAGCTTGCAGAGCACTGGGGAAAGGCAGGCAGAGAATTCCCTGCTAGCACCTTCTCTGTGCCTGGGAAGCAGAAGTGTTCACATTGCTTCGCAAGAATAGCTTTTGTGCAGAAAACACTAACAGTTGTTAGAACGAAAGAAAGCACAGAGCCCCAGATTCTATGTTGTCCTGGAGAGCTTGCAGAGCACTGGGGAAAGGCAGGCAGAGAATTCCCTGCTAGCACCTTCTCTGTGCCTGGGAAGCAGAAGTGTTCACATTGGTTCGCAGAATCGCTTTTGTGCAGAAAACAGTAACACTTGTTCAGAATGAAAGAAAGCAGAGAGCACCAGATTCTATGTTGTCCTGGAGAGCTTGCAGAGCACTGGGGAAAGGCAGGCAGACAATTCCTTGCTAGCACCTTCTCTGTGCCTGGGAAGCAGAAGTGTTCACATTGCTTCGCAAGAATCGCTTTTGTGAAGAAAAGAGTAACACTTGTTCAGAACGAAAGAAAGCACAGAGCCCCAGATTCTATGTTGTCCTGGAGAGCTTGCAGAGCACTGGGGAAAGGCAGGCAGAGAATTCCCTGCTAGCACCTTCTCTGTGCCTGGGAAGCAGAAGTGTTCACATTGCTTCGCAGAATCGCTTTTGTGCAGAAAACACTAACACATGTTCAGAACGAAAGAAAGCACAGAGCCCCAGATTTGCTATTGTCCTGGAGAGCTTGCAGAGCACTGGGGAAAGGCAGGCAGAGAATTCCCTGCTAGCACCTTCTCTGTGCCTGGGAAGCAGAAGTGTTCACATTGCTTCGCAAGAATAGCTTTTGTGCAGAAAACACTAACAGTTGTTAGAACGAAAGAAAGCACAGAGCCCCAGATTCTATGTTGTCCTGGAGAGCTTGCAGAGCACTGGGGAAAGGCAGGCAGAGAATTCCCTGCTAGCACCTTCTCTGTGCCTGGGAAGCAGAAGTGTTCACATTGCTTCGCAGAATCGCTTTTGTGCAGAAAACAGTAACACTTGTTCAGAACGAAAGAAAGCACAGAGCCCCAGATTCTATGTTGTCCTGGAGAGCTTGCAGAGCACTGGGGAAAGGCAGGCAGAGAATTCCCTGCTAGCACCTTCTCTGTGCCTGGGAAGCAGAAGTGTTCACATTGCTTCGCAGAATCTCTTTTGTGCAGAAAACAGAAACACTTGTTCAGAACGAAAGAAAGCACAGAGCCCCAGATTCTATGTTGTCCTGGAGAGCTTGCAGAGCACTGGGGAAAGGCAGGCAGAGAATTCCCTGCTAGCACCTTCTCTGTGCCTGGGAAGCAGAAGTGTTCATATTGCTTCGCAGAATCGCTTTTGTGCAGAAAACAGTAACACTTGTTCAGAACGAAAGAAAGCACAGAGCCCCAGATTCTATGTTGTCCTGGAGAGCTTGCAGAGCACTGGGGAAAGGCAGGCAGAGAATTCCCTGCTAGCACCTTCTCTGTGCCTGGGAAGCAGAAGTGTTCACATTGCTTCGCAGAATCGCTTTTGTGCAGAAAACAGTAACACTTGTTAGAACGAAAGAAAGCACAGAGCCCCAGATTCTATGTTGTCCTGGAGAGCTTGCAGAGCACTGGGGAAAGGCAGGCAGAGAATTCCCTGCTAGCACCTTCTCTGTGCCTGGGAAGCAGAAGTGTTCACATTGCTTCACAAGAATCGCTTTTGTGCAGAAAACAGTAACACTTGTTCAGAACGAAAGAAAGCACAGAGCCCCAGATTTGATGTTGTCCTGGAGAGCTTGCAGAGCACTGGGGAAAGGCAGGCAGAGAATTCCTTGCTAGCACCTTCTCTGTGCCTGGGAAGCAGAAGTGTTCACATTGCTTCGCAAGAATCGCTTTTGTGAAGAAAAGAGTAACACTTGTTCAGAACGAAAGAAAGCACAGAGCCCCAGATTCTATGTTGTCCTGGAGAGCTTGCAGAGCACTGGGGAAAGGCAGGCAGAGAATTCCCTGCTAGCACCTTCTCTGTGCCTGGGAAGCAGAAGTGTTCACATTGCTTCGCAGAATCGCTTTTGTGCAGAAAACAGTAACACTTGTTCAGAACGAAAGAAAGCACAGAGCCCCAGATTCTATGTTGTCCTGGAGAGCTTGCAGAGCACTGGGGAAAGGCAGGCAGAGAATTCCCTGCTAGCACCTTCTCTGTGCCTGGGAAGCAGAAGTGTTCCCATTGCTTCGCAGAATCGCTTTTGTGCAGAAAACACTAACAGTTGTTCAGAAGGAAAGAAAGCACAGAGCCCCAGATTCTATGTTGTCCTGGAGAGCTTGCAGAGCACTGGGGAAAGGCAGGCAGAGAATTCCCTGCTAGCACCTTCTCTGTGCCTGGGAAGCAGAAGTGTTCACATTGCTTCACAAGAATCGCTTTTGTGCAGAAAACAGTAACACTTGTTCAGAACGAAAGAAAGCACAGAGCCCCAGATTTGATGTTGTCCTGGAGAGCTTGCAGAGCACTGGGGAAAGGCAGGCAGAGAATTCCCTGCTAGCACCTTCTCTGTGCCTGGGAAACAGAAGTGTTCACATTGCTTCGCAAAATCGCTTTTGTGCAGAAAACAGTAACACTTGTTCAGAATGAAAGAAAGCACAGAGCCCCAGATTCTATGTTGTCCTGGAGAGCTTGCAGAGCACTGGGGAAAGGCAGGCAGAGAATTCCCTGCTAGCACCTTCTCTGTGCCTGGGAAGCAGAAGTGTTCACATTGCTTCGCAAGAATAGCTTTTGTGCAGAAAACACTAACACTTGTTAGAACGAAAGAAAGCACAGAGCCCCAGATTCTATGTTGTCCTGGAGAGCTTGCAGAGCACTGGGGAAAGGCAGGCAGAGAATTCCCTGCTAGCACCTTCTCTGTGCCTGGGAAGCAGAAGTGTTCACATTGCTTCGCAGAATCGCTTTTGTGCAGAAAACAGTAACACTTGTTCAGAACGAAAGAAAGCACAGAGCCCCAGATTCTATGTTGTCCTGGAGAGCTTGCAGAGCACTGGGGAAAGGCAGGCAGAGAATTCCCTGCTAGCACCTTCTCTGTGCCTGGGAAGCAGAAGTGTTCATATTGCTTCGCAGAATAGCTTTTGTGCAGAAAACAGTAACACTTGTTCAGAACGAAAGAAAGCACAGAGCCCCAGATTCTATGTTGTCCTGGAGAGCTTGCAGAGCACTGGGGAAAGGCAGGCAGAGAATTCCCTGCTAGCACCTTCTCTGTGCCTGGGAAGCAGAAGTGTTCACATAGCTTCGCAAGAATCGCTTTTGTGCAGAAAACAGTAACACTTGTTCAGAACGAAAGAAAGCACAGAGCCCCAGATTCTATGTTGTCCTGGAGAGCTTGTAGAGCATTGGGGAAAGGCAGGCAAAGAATTCCCTGATAGCACCTTCTCTGTGCCTGGGAAGCAGAAGTGTTCCCATTGCTTCGCAGAATCGCTTTTGTGCAGAAAACACTAACACTTGTTCAGAACGAAAGAAAGCACAGAGCCCCAGATTTGCTGTTGTCCTGGAGAGCTTGCAGAGCACTGGGGAAAGGCAGACAGAGAATTCCCTGCTAGCACCTTCTCTGTGCCTGGGAAGCAGAAGTGTTCACATTGCTTCGCAGAATCGCTTTTGTGCAGAAAACAGTAACACTTGTTCAGAATGAAAGAAAGCAGAGAGCACCAGATTCTATGTTGTCCTGGAGAGCTTGCAGAGCACTGGGGAAAGGCAGGCAGACAATTCCTTGCTAGCACCTTCTCTGTGCCTGGGAAGCAGAAGTGTTCACATTGCTTCGCAAGAATCGCTTTTGTGAAGAAAAGAGTAACACTTGTTCAGAACGAAAGAAAGCACAGAGCCCCAGATTCTATGTTGTCCTGGAGAGCTTGCAGAGCACTGGGGAAAGGCAGGCAGAGAATTCCCTGCTAGCACCTTCTCTGTGCCTGGGAAGCAGAAGTGTTTACATTGCTTCGCAGAATCGCTTTTGTGCAGAAAACAGTAACACTTGTTCAGAACGAAAGAAAGCAGAGAGCCCCAGATTCTATGTTGTCCTGGAGAGCTTGCAGAGCACTGGGGAAAGGCAGGCAGAGAATTCCCTGCTAGCACCTTCTCTGTGCCTGGGAAGCAGACTGTTCAAATTGCTTCGCAAGAATCGCTTTTGTGCAGAAAACACTAACACTTGTTCAGAACGAAAGAAAGCACAGAGCCCCAGATTTGCTGTTGTCCTGGAGAGCTTGCAGAGCACTGGGGAAAGGCAGGCAGAGAATTCCCTGCTAGCACCTTCTCTGTGCCTGGGAAGCAGAAGTGTTCACATTGCTTCGCAGAATCGCTTTTGTGCAGAAAACACTAACACTTGTTCAGAACGAAAGAAAGCACAGAGCCCCAGATTTGCTGTTGTCCTGGAGAGCTTGCAGAGCACTGGGGAAAGGCAGGCAGAGAATTCCCTGCTAGCACCTTCTCTGTGCCTGGGAAGCAGAAGTGTTCACATTGCTTCGCAGAATCGCTTTTGTGCAGAAAACAGTAACACTTGTTCAGAATGAAAGAAAGCAGAGAGCACCAGATTCTATGTTGTCCTGGAGAGCTTGCAGAGCACTGGGGAAAGGCAGGCAGACAATTCCTTGCTAGCACCTTCTCTGTGCCTGGGAAGCAGAAGTGTTCACATTGCTTCGCAAGAATCGCTTTTGTGAAGAAAAGAGTAACACTTGTTCAGAACGAAAGAAAGCACAGAGCCCCAGATTCTATGTTGTCCTGGAGAGCTTGCAGAGCACTGGGGAAAGGCAGGCAGAGAATTCCCTGCTAGCACCTTCTCTGTGCCTGGGAAGCAGAAGTGTTCACATTGCTTCGCAGAATCGCTTTTGTGCAGAAAACACTAACACTTGTTCAGAACGAAAGAAAGCACAGAGCCCCAGATTCTATGTTGTCCTGGAGAGCTTGCAGAGCACTGGGGAAAGGCAGGCAGAGAATTCCCTGCTAGCACCTTCTCTGTGCCTGGGAACCAGAAGTGTTCACATTGCTTCGCAAGAATAGCTTTTGTGCAGAAAACAGTAACACTTGTTCAGAATGAAAGAAAGCACAGAGCCCCAGATTCTATGTTGTCCTGGAGAGCTTGCAGAGCACTGGGGAAAGGCAGGCAGAGAATTCCCTGCTAGCACCTTCTCTGTGCCTGGGAAGCAGAAGTGTTCACATTGCTTCGCAAGAATAGCTTTTGTGCAGAAAACACTAACAGTTGTTAGAACGAAAGAAAGCATAGAGCCCCAGATTCTATGTTGTCCTGGAGAGCTTGCAGAGCACTGGGGAAAGGCAGGCAGAGAATTCCCTGCTAGCACCTTCTCTGTGCCTGGGAAGCAGAAGTGTTCACATTGCTTCGCAAGAATCGCTTTTGTGCAGAAAACAGTAACACTTGTTCAGAACGAAAGAAAGCACAGAGCCCCAGATTTGATGTTGTCCTGGAGAGCTTGCAGAGCACTGGGGAAAGGCAGGCAGAGAATTCCCTGCTAGCACCTTCTCTGTGCCTGGGAACCAGAAGTGTTCACATTGCTTCGCAGAATCGCTTTTGTGCAGAAAACAGTAACACTTGTTCAGAATGAAAGAAAGCACAGAGCCCCAGATTCTATGTTGTCCTGGAGAGCTTGCAGAGCACTGGGGAAAGGCAGGCAGAGAATTCCCTGCTAGCACCTTCTCTGTGCCTGGGAAGCAGAAGTGTTCACATTGCTTCGCAGAATCGCTTTTGTGCAGAAAACACTAACACTTGTTCAGAAGGAAAGAAAGCACAGAGCCCCAGATTCTATGTTGTCCTGGAGAGCTTGCAGAGCACTGGGGAAAGGCAGGCAGAGAATTCCCTGCTAGCACCTTCTCTGTGCCTGGGAAGCAGAAGTGTTCACATTGGTTCGCAGAATCGCTTTTGTGCAGAAAACAGTAACACTTGTTCAGAATGAAAGAAAGTAGAGAGCCCCAGATTCTATGTTGTCCTGGAGAGCTTGCAGAGCACTGGGGAAAGGCAGGCAGAGAATTCCTTGCTAGCACCTTCTCTGTGCCTGGGAAGCAGAAGTGTTCACATTGCTTCGCAAGAATCGCTTTTGTGAAGAAAAAAGTAACACTTGTTCAGAACGAAAGAAAGCACAGAGCCCCAGATTCTATGTTGTCCTGGAGAGCTTGCAGAGCACTGGGGAAAGGCAGGCAGAGAATTCCCTGCTAGCACCTTCTCTGTGCCTGGGAAACAGAAGTGTTCACATTGCTTCGCAGAATCGCTTTTGTGCAGAAAACACTAACACATGTTCAGAACGAAAGAAAGCACAGAGCCCCAGATTTGCTATTGTCCTGGAGAGCTTGCAGAGCACTGGGGAAAGGCAGGCAGAGAATTCCCTGCTAGCACCTTCTCTGTGCCTGGGAAGCAGAAGTGTTCACATTGCTTCGCAAGAATAGCTTTTGTGCAGAAAACACTAACAGTTGTTAGAACGAAAGAAAGCACAGAGCCCCAGATTCTATGTTGTCCTGGAGAGCTTGCAGAGCACTGGGGAAAGGCAGGCAGAGAATTCCCTGCTAGCACCTTCTCTGTGCCTGGGAAGCAGAAGTGTTCACATTGGTTCGCAGAATCGCTTTTGTGCAGAAAACAGTAACACTTGTTCAGAATGAAAGAAAGCAGAGAGCACCAGATTCTATGTTGTCCTGGAGAGCTTGCAGAGCACTGGGGAAAGGCAGGCAGACAATTCCTTGCTAGCACCTTCTCTGTGCCTGGGAAGCAGAAGTGTTCACATTGCTTCGCAAGAATCGCTTTTGTGAAGAAAAGAGTAACACTTGTTCAGAACGAAAGAAAGCACAGAGCCCCAGATTCTATGTTGTCCTGGAGAGCTTGCAGAGCACTGGGGAAAGGCAGGCAGAGAATTCCCTGCTAGCACCTTCTCTGTGCCTGGGAAGCAGAAGTGTTCACATTGCTTCGCAGAATCGCTTTTGTGCAGAAAACACTAACACATGTTCAGAACGAAAGAAAGCACAGAGCCCCAGATTTGCTATTGTCCTGGAGAGCTTGCAGAGCACTGGGGAAAGGCAGGCAGAGAATTCCCTGCTAGCACCTTCTCTGTGCCTGGGAAGCAGAAGTGTTCACATTGCTTCGCAAGAATAGCTTTTGTGCAGAAAACACTAACAGTTGTTAGAACGAAAGAAAGCACAGAGCCCCAGATTCTATGTTGTCCTGGAGAGCTTGCAGAGCACTGGGGAAAGGCAGGCAGAGAATTCCCTGCTAGCACCTTCTCTGTGCCTGGGAAGCAGAAGTGTTCACATTGCTTCGCAGAATCGCTTTTGTGCAGAAAACAGTAACACTTGTTCAGAACGAAAGAAAGCACAGAGCCCCAGATTCTATGTTGTCCTGGAGAGCTTGCAGAGCACTGGGGAAAGGCAGGCAGAGAATTCCCTGCTAGCACCTTCTCTGTGCCTGGGAAGCAGAAGTGTTCACATTGCTTCGCAGAATCTCTTTTGTGCAGAAAACAGAAACACTTGTTCAGAACGAAAGAAAGCACAGAGCCCCAGATTCTATGTTGTCCTGGAGAGCTTGCAGAGCACTGGGGAAAGGCAGGCAGAGAATTCCCTGCTAGCACCTTCTCTGTGCCTGGGAAGCAGAAGTGTTCATATTGCTTCGCAGAATCGCTTTTGTGCAGAAAACAGTAACACTTGTTCAGAACGAAAGAAAGCACAGAGCCCCAGATTCTATGTTGTCCTGGAGAGCTTGCAGAGCACTGGGGAAAGGCAGGCAGAGAATTCCCTGCTAGCACCTTCTCTGTGCCTGGGAAGCAGAAGTGTTCACATTGCTTCGCAGAATCGCTTTTGTGCAGAAAACAGTAACACTTGTTAGAACGAAAGAAAGCACAGAGCCCCAGATTCTATGTTGTCCTGGAGAGCTTGCAGAGCACTGGGGAAAGGCAGGCAGAGAATTCCCTGCTAGCACCTTCTCTGTGCCTGGGAAGCAGAAGTGTTCACATTGCTTCACAAGAATCGCTTTTGTGCAGAAAACAGTAACACTTGTTCAGAACGAAAGAAAGCACAGAGCCCCAGATTTGATGTTGTCCTGGAGAGCTTGCAGAGCACTGGGGAAAGGCAGGCAGAGAATTCCTTGCTAGCACCTTCTCTGTGCCTGGGAAGCAGAAGTGTTCACATTGCTTCGCAAGAATCGCTTTTGTGAAGAAAAGAGTAACACTTGTTCAGAACGAAAGAAAGCACAGAGCCCCAGATTCTATGTTGTCCTGGAGAGCTTGCAGAGCACTGGGGAAAGGCAGGCAGAGAATTCCCTGCTAGCACCTTCTCTGTGCCTGGGAAGCAGAAGTGTTCACATTGCTTCGCAGAATCGCTTTTGTGCAGAAAACAGTAACACTTGTTCAGAACGAAAGAAAGCACAGAGCCCCAGATTCTATGTTGTCCTGGAGAGCTTGCAGAGCACTGGGGAAAGGCAGGCAGAGAATTCCCTGCTAGCACCTTCTCTGTGCCTGGGAAGCAGAAGTGTTCCCATTGCTTCGCAGAATCGCTTTTGTGCAGAAAACACTAACAGTTGTTCAGAAGGAAAGAAAGCACAGAGCCCCAGATTCTATGTTGTCCTGGAGAGCTTGCAGAGCACTGGGGAAAGGCAGGCAGAGAATTCCCTGCTAGCACCTTCTCTGTGCCTGGGAAGCAGAAGTGTTCACATTGCTTCACAAGAATCGCTTTTGTGCAGAAAACAGTAACACTTGTTCAGAACGAAAGAAAGCACAGAGCCCCAGATTTGATGTTGTCCTGGAGAGCTTGCAGAGCACTGGGGAAAGGCAGGCAGAGAATTCCCTGCTAGCACCTTCTCTGTGCCTGGGAAACAGAAGTGTTCACATTGCTTCGCAAAATCGCTTTTGTGCAGAAAACAGTAACACTTGTTCAGAATGAAAGAAAGCACAGAGCCCCAGATTCTATGTTGTCCTGGAGAGCTTGCAGAGCACTGGGGAAAGGCAGGCAGAGAATTCCCTGCTAGCACCTTCTCTGTGCCTGGGAAGCAGAAGTGTTCACATTGCTTCGCAAGAATAGCTTTTGTGCAGAAAACACTAACACTTGTTAGAACGAAAGAAAGCACAGAGCCCCAGATTCTATGTTGTCCTGGAGAGCTTGCAGAGCACTGGGGAAAGGCAGGCAGAGAATTCCCTGCTAGCACCTTCTCTGTGCCTGGGAAGCAGAAGTGTTCACATTGCTTCGCAGAATCTCTTTTGTGCAGAAAACAGTAACACTTGTTCAGAACGAAAGAAAGCACAGAGCCCCAGATTTGCTGTTGTCCTGGAGAGCTTGCAGAGCACTGGGGAAAGGCAGGCAGAGAATTCCCTGCTAGCACCTTCTCTGTGCCTGGGAAGCAGAAGTGTTCACATTGCTTCGCAAGAATAGCTTTTGTGCAGAAAACACTAACACTTGTTAGAACGAAAGAAAGCACAGAGCCCCAGATTCTATGTTGTCCTGGAGAGCTTGCAGAGCACTGGGGAAAGGCAGGCAGAGAATTCCCTGCTAGCACCTTCTCTGTGCCTGGGAAGCAGAAGTGTTCCCATTGCTTCGCAGAATCGCTTTTGTGCAGAAAACACTAACACTTGTTCAGAACGAAAGAAAGCACAGAGCCCCAGATTTGCTGTTGTCCTGGAGAGCTTGCAGAGCACTGGGGAAAGGCAGGCAGAGAATTCCCTGCTAGCACCTTCTCTGTGCCTGGGAAGCAGAAGTGTTCATATTGCTTCGCAGAATCGCTTTTGTGCAGAAAACAGTAACACTTGTTCAGAACGAAAGAAAGCACAGAGCCCCAGATTCTATGTTGTCCTGGAGAGCTTGCAGAACACTGGGGAAAGGCAGGCAGAGAATTCCCTGCTAGCACCTTCTCTGTGCCTGGGAAGCAGAAGTGTTCATATTGCTTCGCAGAATCGCTTTTGTGCAGAAAACAGTAACACTTGTTCAGAACGAAAGAAAGCACAGAGCCCCAGATTCTATGTTGTCCTGGAGAGCTTGCAGAGCACTGGGGAAAGGCAGGCAGAGAATTCCCTGCTAGCACCTTCTCTGTGCCTGGGAAGCAGAAGTGTTCACATAGCTTCGCAAGAATCGCTTTTGTGCAGAAAATAGTAACACTTGTTCAGAACGAAAGAAAGCACAGAGCCCCAGATTTGCTATTGTCCTGGAGAGCTTGTAGAGCACTGGGGAAAGGCAGGCAAAGAATTCCCTGATAGCACCTTCTCTGTGCCTGGGAAGCAGAAGTGTTCACATTGCTTCGCAGAATCGCTTTTGTGCAGAAAACACTAACACTTGTTCAGAACGAAAGAAAGCACAGAGCCCCAGATTCTATGTTGTCCTGGAGAGCTTGCAGAGCACTGGGGAAAGGCAGGCAGAGAATTCCCTGCTAGCACCTTCTCTGTGCCTGGGAAGCAGAAGTGTTCACATTGCTTCGCAGAATCGCTTTTGTGCAGAAAACAGTAACACTTGTTCAGAATGAAAGAAAGCAGAGAGCACCAGATTCTATGTTGTCCTGGAGAGCTTGCAGAGCACTGGGGAAAGGCAGGCAGACAATTCCTTGCTAGCACCTTCTCTGTGCCTGGGAAGCAGAAGTGTTCACATTGCTTTGCAAGAATCGCTTTTGTGAAGAAAAGAGTAACACTTGTTCAGAATGAAAGAAAGCACAGAGCCCCAGATTCTATGTTGTCCTGGAGAGCTTGCAGAGCACTGGGGAAAGGCAGGCAGAGAATTCCCTGCTAGCACCTTCTCTGTGCCTGGGAAGCAGAAGTGTTCACATTGCTTCGCAGAATCGCTTTTGTGCAGAAAACACTAACACATGTTCAGAACGAAAGAAAGCACAGAGCCCCAGATTTGCTATTGTCCTGGAGAGCTTGCAGAGCACTGGGGAAAGGCAGGCAGAGAATTCCCTGCTAGCACCTTCTCTGTGCCTGGGAAGCAGAAGTGTTCACATTGCTTCGCAAGAATAGCTTTTGTGCAGAAAACAGTAACAATTGTTCAGAATGAAAGAAAGCACAGAGCCCCAGATTCTATGTTGTCCTGGAGAGCTTGCAGAGCACTGGGGAAAGGCAGGCAGAGAATTCCCTGCTAGCACCTTCTCTGTGCCTGGGAAGCAGAAGTGTTCACATTGCTTCGCAGAATCGCTTTTGTGCAGAAAACAGTAACACTTGTTCAGAACGAAAGAAAGCACAGAGCCCCAGATTCTATGTTGTCCTGGAGAGCTTGCAGAGCACTGGGGAAAGGCAGGCAGAGAATTCCCTGCTAGCACCTTCTCTGTGCCTGGGAAGCAGAAGTGTTCCCATTGCTTCGCAGAATCTCTTTTGTGCAGAAAACAGTAACACTTGTTCAGAACGAAAGAAAGCACAGAGCCCCAGATTTGCTGTTGTCCTGGAGAGCTTGCAGAGCACTGGGGAAAGGCAGGCAGAGAATTCCCTGCTAGCACCTTCTCTGTGCCTGGGAACCAGAAGTGTTCACATTGCTTCGCAAGAATCGCTTTTGTGCAGAAAACACTAACACTTGTTAGAACGAAAGAAAGCACAGAGCCCCAGATTCTATGTTGTGCTGGAGAGCTTGCAGAGCACTGGGGAAAGGCAGGCAGAGAATTCCCTGCTAGCACCTTCTCTGTGCCTGGGAAGCAGAAGTGTTCACATTGCTTCGCAGAATCGCTTTTGTGCAGAAAACACTAACACTTGTTCAGAACGAAAGAAAGCACAGAGCCCCAGATTCTATGTTGTCCTGGAGAGCTTGCAGAGCACTGGGGAAAGGCAGGCAGAGAATTCCCTGCTAGCACCTTCTCTGTGCCTGGGAAGCAGAAATGTTCATATTGCTTCGCAGAATCGCTTTTGTGCAGAAAACAGTAACACTTGTTCAGAATGAAAGAAAGCACAGAGCCCCAGATTTGCTGTTGTCCTGGAGAGCTTGCAGAGCACTGGGGAAAGGCAGGCAGAGAATTCCCTGCTAGCACCTTCTCTGTGCCTGGGAAGCAGAAGTGTTCACATTGCTTCGCAAGAATAGCTTTTGTGCAGAAAACACTAACAGTTGTTAGAACGAAAGAAAGCACAGAGCCCCAGATTCTATGTTGTCCTGGAGAGCTTGCAGAGCACTGGGGAAAGGCAGGCAGAGAATTCCCTGCTAGCACCTTCTCTGTGCCTGGGAAGCAGAAGTGTTCACATTGCTTCGCAGAATCGCTTTTGTGCAGAAAACACTAACACATGTTCAGAATGAAAGAAAGCACAGAGCCCCAGATTTGCTATTGTTCTGGAGAGCTTGCAGAGCACTGGGGAAAGGCAGGCAGAGAATTCCCTGCTAGCACCTTCTCTGTGCCTGGGAAGCAGAAGTGTTCACATTGCTTCGCAAGAATAGCTTTTGTGCAGAAAACACTAACAGTTGTTAGAACGAAAGAAAGCACAGAGCCCCAGATTCTATGTTGTCCTGGAGAGCTTGCAGAGCACTGGGGAAAGGCAGGCAGAGAATTCCCTGATAGCACCTTCTCTGTGCCTGGGAAGCAGAAGTGTTCACATTGCTTCGCAGAATCGCTTTTGTGCAGAAAACACTAACACTTGTTCAGAAGGAAAGAAAGCACAGAGCCCCAGATTCTATGTTGTCCTGGAGAGCTTGCAGAGCACTGGGGAAAGGCAGGCAGAGAATTCCCTGCTAGCACCTTCTCTGTGCCTGGGAAGCAGAAGTGTTCACATTGCTTCACAAGAATCGCTTTTGTGCAGAAAACAGTAACACTTGTTCAGAACGAAAGAAAGCACAGAGCCCCAGATTTGATGTTGTCCTGGAGAGCTTGCAGAGCACTGGGGAAAGGCAGGCAGAGAATTCCCTGCTAGCACCTTCTCTGTGCCTGGGAAACAGAAGTGTTCCCATTGCTTCGCAAAATCGCTTTTGTGCAGAAAACAGTAACACTTGTTCAGAATGAAAGAAAGCACAGAGCCCCAGATTTGCTGTTGTCCTGGAGAGCTTGCAGAGCACTGGGGAAAGGCAGGCAGAGAATTCCCTGCTAGCACCTTCTCTGTGCCTGGGAAGCAGAAGTGTTCACATTGCTTCGCAGAATCGCTTTTGTGCAGAAAACAGTAACACTTGTTCAGAATGAAAGAAAGCAGAGAGCACCAGATTCTATGTTGTCCTGCAGAGCTTGCAGAGCACTGGGGAAAGGCAGGCAGACAATTCCTTGCTAGCACCTTCTCTGTGCCTGGGAAGCAGAAGTGTTCACATTGCTTCGCAAGAATCGCTTTTGTGCAGAAAACACTAACACATGTTCAGAATGAAAGAAAGCACAGAGCCCCAGATTTGCTATTGTCCTGGAGAGCTTGCAGAGCACTGGGGAAAGGCAGGCAGAGAATTCCCTGCTAGCACCTTCTCTGTGCCTGGGAAGCAGAAGTGTTCACATTGCTTCGCAGAATCGCTTTTGTGCAGAAAACACTAACACATGTTCAGAACGAAAGAAAGCACAGAGCCCCAGATTTGCTATTGTCCTGGAGAGCTTGCAGAGCACTGGGGAAAGGCAGGCAGAGAATTCCCTGCTAGCACCTTCTCTGTGCCTGGGAAGCAGAAGTGTTCACATTGCTTCGCAAGAATAGCTTTTGTGCAGAAAACACTAACAGTTGTTAGAACGAAAGAAAGCACAGAGCCCCAGATTCTATGTTGTCCTGGAGAGCTTGCAGAGCACTGGGGAAAGGCAGGCAGAGAATTCCCTGCTAGCACCTTCTCTGTGCCTGGGAAGCAGAAGTGTTCACATTGCTTCGCAGAATCGCTTTTGTGCAGAAAACAGTAACACTTGTTCAGAACGAAAGAAAGCACAGAGCCCCAGATTCTATGTTGTCCTGGAGAGCTTGCAGAGCACTGGGGAAAGGCAGGCAGAGAATTCCCTGCTAGCACCTTCTCTGTGCCTGGGAAGCAGAAGTGTTCACATTGCTTCGCAGAATCTCTTTTGTGCAGAAAACAGAAACACTTGTTCAGAACGAAAGAAAGCACAGAGCCCCAGATTCTATGTTGTCCTGGAGAGCTTGCAGAGCACTGGGGAAAGGCAGGCAGAGAATTCCCTGCTAGCACCTTCTCTGTGCCTGGGAAGCAGAAGTGTTCATATTGCTTCGCAGAATCGCTTTTGTGCAGAAAACAGTAACACTTGTTCAGAACGAAAGAAAGCACAGAGCCCCAGATTCTATGTTGTCCTGGAGAGCTTGCAGAGCACTGGGGAAAGGCAGGCAGAGAATTCCCTGCTAGCACCTTCTCTGTGCCTGGGAAGCAGAAGTGTTCACATTGCTTCGCAGAATCGCTTTTGTGCAGAAAACAGTAACACTTGTTAGAACGAAAGAAAGCACAGAGCCCCAGATTCTATGTTGTCCTGGAGAGCTTGCAGAGCACTGGGGAAAGGCAGGCAGAGAATTCCCTGCTAGCACCTTCTCTGTGCCTGGGAAGCAGAAGTGTTCACATTGCTTCACAAGAATCGCTTTTGTGCAGAAAACAGTAACACTTGTTCAGAACGAAAGAAAGCACAGAGCCCCAGATTTGATGTTGTCCTGGAGAGCTTGCAGAGCACTGGGGAAAGGCAGGCAGAGAATTCCTTGCTAGCACCTTCTCTGTGCCTGGGAAGCAGAAGTGTTCACATTGCTTCGCAAGAATCGCTTTTGTGAAGAAAAGAGTAACACTTGTTCAGAACGAAAGAAAGCACAGAGCCCCAGATTCTATGTTGTCCTGGAGAGCTTGCAGAGCACTGGGGAAAGGCAGGCAGAGAATTCCCTGCTAGCACCTTCTCTGTGCCTGGGAAGCAGAAGTGTTCACATTGCTTCGCAGAATCGCTTTTGTGCAGAAAACAGTAACACTTGTTCAGAACGAAAGAAAGCACAGAGCCCCAGATTCTATGTTGTCCTGGAGAGCTTGCAGAGCACTGGGGAAAGGCAGGCAGAGAATTCCCTGCTAGCACCTTCTCTGTGCCTGGGAAGCAGAAGTGTTCCCATTGCTTCGCAGAATCGCTTTTGTGCAGAAAACACTAACAGTTGTTCAGAAGGAAAGAAAGCACAGAGCCCCAGATTCTATGTTGTCCTGGAGAGCTTGCAGAGCACTGGGGAAAGGCAGGCAGAGAATTCCCTGCTAGCACCTTCTCTGTGCCTGGGAAGCAGAAGTGTTCACATTGCTTCACAAGAATCGCTTTTGTGCAGAAAACAGTAACACTTGTTCAGAACGAAAGAAAGCACAGAGCCCCAGATTTGATGTTGTCCTGGAGAGCTTGCAGAGCACTGGGGAAAGGCAGGCAGAGAATTCCCTGCTAGCACCTTCTCTGTGCCTGGGAAACAGAAGTGTTCACATTGCTTCGCAAAATCGCTTTTGTGCAGAAAACAGTAACACTTGTTCAGAATGAAAGAAAGCACAGAGCCCCAGATTCTATGTTGTCCTGGAGAGCTTGCAGAGCACTGGGGAAAGGCAGGCAGAGAATTCCCTGCTAGCACCTTCTCTGTGCCTGGGAAGCAGAAGTGTTCACATTGCTTCGCAAGAATAGCTTTTGTGCAGAAAACACTAACACTTGTTAGAACGAAAGAAAGCACAGAGCCCCAGATTCTATGTTGTCCTGGAGAGCTTGCAGAGCACTGGGGAAAGGCAGGCAGAGAATTCCCTGCTAGCACCTTCTCTGTGCCTGGGAAGCAGAAGTGTTCACATTGCTTCGCAGAATCTCTTTTGTGCAGAAAACAGTAACACTTGTTCAGAACGAAAGAAAGCACAGAGCCCCAGATTTGCTGTTGTCCTGGAGAGCTTGCAGAGCACTGGGGAAAGGCAGGCAGAGAATTCCCTGCTAGCACCTTCTCTGTGCCTGGGAAGCAGAAGTGTTCACATTGCTTCGCAAGAATAGCTTTTGTGCAGAAAACACTAACACTTGTTAGAACGAAAGAAAGCACAGAGCCCCAGATTCTATGTTGTCCTGGAGAGCTTGCAGAGCACTGGGGAAAGGCAGGCAGAGAATTCCCTGCTAGCACCTTCTCTGTGCCTGGGAAGCAGAAGTGTTCCCATTGCTTCGCAGAATCGCTTTTGTGCAGAAAACACTAACACTTGTTCAGAACGAAAGAAAGCACAGAGCCCCAGATTTGCTGTTGTCCTGGAGAGCTTGCAGAGCACTGGGGAAAGGCAGGCAGAGAATTCCCTGCTAGCACCTTCTCTGTGCCTGGGAAGCAGAAGTGTTCATATTGCTTCGCAGAATCGCTTTTGTGCAGAAAACAGTAACACTTGTTCAGAACGAAAGAAAGCACAGAGCCCCAGATTCTATGTTGTCCTGGAGAGCTTGCAGAACACTGGGGAAAGGCAGGCAGAGAATTCCCTGCTAGCACCTTCTCTGTGCCTGGGAAGCAGAAGTGTTCATATTGCTTCGCAGAATCGCTTTTGTGCAGAAAACAGTAACACTTGTTCAGAAGGAAAGAAAGCACAGAGCCCCAGATTCTATGTTGTCCTGGAGAGCTTGCAGAGCACTGGGGAAAGGCAGGCAGAGAATTCCCTGCTAGCACCTTCTCTGTGCCTGGGAAGCAGAAGTGTTCACATAGCTTCGCAAGAATCGCTTTTGTGCAGAAAACAGTAACACTTGTTCAGAACGAAAGAAAGCACAGAGCCCCAGATTTGCTATTGTCCTGGAGAGCTTGTAGAGCACTGGGGAAAGGCAGGCAAAGAATTCCCTGATAGCACCTTCTCTGTGCCTGGGAAGCAGAAGTGTTCACATTGCTTCGCAGAATCGCTTTTGTGCAGAAAACACTAACACTTGTTCAGAACGAAAGAAAGCACAGAGCCCCAGATTCTATGTTGTCCTGGAGAGCTTGCAGAGCACTGGGGAAAGGCAGGCAGAGAATTCCCTGCTAGCACCTTCTCTGTGCCTGGGAAGCAGAAGTGTTCACATTGCTTCGCAGAATCGCTTTTGTGCAGAAAACAGTAACACTTGTTCAGAATGAAAGAAAGCAGAGAGCACCAGATTCTATGTTGTCCTGGAGAGCTTGCAGAGCACTGGGGAAAGGCAGGCAGACAATTCCTTGCTAGCACCTTCTCTGTGCCTGGGAAGCAGAAGTGTTCACATTGCTTTGCAAGAATCGCTTTTGTGCAGAAAACACTAACACTTGTTCAGAATGAAAGAAAGCACAGAGCCCCAGATTCTATGTTGTCCTGGAGAGCTTGCAGAGCACTGGGGAAAGGCAGGCAGAGAATTCCCTGCTAGCACCTTCTCTGTGCCTGGGAAGCAGAAGTGTTCACATTGCTTCGCAGAATCGCTTTTGTGCAGAAAACACTAACACATGTTCAGAACGAAAGAAAGCACAGAGCCCCAGATTTGCTATTGTCCTGGAGAGCTTGCAGAGCACTGGGGAAAGGCAGGCAGAGAATTCCCTGCTAGCACCTTCTCTGTGCCTGGGAAGCAGAAGTGTTCACATTGCTTCGCAAGAATAGCTTTTGTGCAGAAAACAGTAACAATTGTTCAGAATGAAAGAAAGCACAGAGCCCCAGATTCTATGTTGTCCTGGAGAGCTTGCAGAGCACTGGGGAAAGGCAGGCAGAGAATTCCCTGCTAGCACCTTCTCTGTGCCTGGGAAGCAGAAGTGTTCACATTGCTTCGCAGAATCGCTTTTGTGCAGAAAACAGTAACACTTGTTCAGAACGAAAGAAAGCACAGAGCCCCAGATTCTATGTTGTCCTGGAGAGCTTGCAGAGCACTGGGGAAAGGCAGGCAGAGAATTCCCTGCTAGCACCTTCTCTGTGCCTGGGAAGCAGAAGTGTTCCCATTGCTTCGCAGAATCTCTTTTGTGCAGAAAACAGTAACACTTGTTCAGAACGAAAGAAAGCACAGAGCCCCAGATTTGCTGTTGTCCTGGAGAGCTTGCAGAGCACTGGGGAAAGGCAGGCAGAGAATTCCCTGCTAGCACCTTCTCTGTGCCTGGGAACCAGAAGTGTTCACATTGCTTCGCAAGAATCGCTTTTGTGCAGAAAACACTAACACTTGTTAGAACGAAAGAAAGCACAGAGCCCCAGATTCTATGTTGTGCTGGAGAGCTTGCAGAGCACTGGGGAAAGGCAGGCAGAGAATTCCCTGCTAGCACCTTCTCTGTGCCTGGGAAGCAGAAGTGTTCACATTGCTTCGCAGAATCGCTTTTGTGCAGAAAACACTAACACTTGTTCAGAACGAAAGAAAGCACAGAGCCCCAGATTCTATGTTGTCCTGGAGAGCTTGCAGAGCACTGGGGAAAGGCAGGCAGAGAATTCCCTGCTAGCACCTTCTCTGTGCCTGGGAAGCAGAAATGTTCATATTGCTTCGCAGAATCGCTTTTGTGCAGAAAACAGTAACACTTGTTCAGAATGAAAGAAAGCACAGAGCCCCAGATTTGCTGTTGTCCTGGAGAGCTTGCAGAGCACTGGGGAAAGGCAGGCAGAGAATTCCCTGCTAGCACCTTCTCTGTGCCTGGGAAGCAGAAGTGTTCACATTGCTTCGCAAGAATAGCTTTTGTGCAGAAAACACTAACAGTTGTTAGAACGAAAGAAAGCACAGAGCCCCAGATTCTATGTTGTCCTGGAGAGCTTGCAGAGCACTGGGGAAAGGCAGGCAGAGAATTCCCTGCTAGCACCTTCTCTGTGCCTGGGAAGCAGAAGTGTTCACATTGCTTCGCAGAATCGCTTTTGTGCAGAAAACACTAACACATGTTCAGAATGAAAGAAAGCACAGAGCCCCAGATTTGCTATTGTTCTGGAGAGCTTGCAGAGCACTGGGGAAAGGCAGGCAGAGAATTCCCTGCTAGCACCTTCTCTGTGCCTGGGAAGCAGAAGTGTTCACATTGCTTCGCAAGAATAGCTTTTGTGCAGAAAACACTAACAGTTGTTAGAACGAAAGAAAGCACAGAGCCCCAGATTCTATGTTGTCCTGGAGAGCTTGCAGAGCACTGGGGAAAGGCAGGCAGAGAATTCCCTGATAGCACCTTCTCTGTGCCTGGGAAGCAGAAGTGTTCACATTGCTTCGCAGAATCGCTTTTGTGCAGAAAACACTAACACTTGTTCAGAAGGAAAGAAAGCACAGAGCCCCAGATTCTATGTTGTCCTGGAGAGCTTGCAGAGCACTGGGGAAAGGCAGGCAGAGAATTCCCTGCTAGCACCTTCTCTGTGCCTGGGAAGCAGAAGTGTTCACATTGCTTCACAAGAATCGCTTTTGTGCAGAAAACAGTAACACTTGTTCAGAACGAAAGAAAGCACAGAGCCCCAGATTTGATGTTGTCCTGGAGAGCTTGCAGAGCACTGGGGAAAGGCAGGCAGAGAATTCCCTGCTAGCACCTTCTCTGTGCCTGGGAAACAGAAGTGTTCCCATTGCTTCGCAAAATCGCTTTTGTGCAGAAAACAGTAACACTTGTTCAGAATGAAAGAAAGCACAGAGCCCCAGATTTGCTGTTGTCCTGGAGAGCTTGCAGAGCACTGGGGAAAGGCAGGCAGAGAATTCCCTGCTAGCACCTTCTCTGTGCCTGGGAAGCAGAAGTGTTCACATTGCTTCGCAGAATCGCTTTTGTGCAGAAAACAGTAACACTTGTTCAGAATGAAAGAAAGCAGAGAGCACCAGATTCTATGTTGTCCTGCAGAGCTTGCAGAGCACTGGGGAAAGGCAGGCAGACAATTCCTTGCTAGCACCTTCTCTGTGCCTGGGAAGCAGAAGTGTTCACATTGCTTCGCAAGAATCGCTTTTGTGCAGAAAACACTAACACATGTTCAGAATGAAAGAAAGCACAGAGCCCCAGATTTGCTATTGTCCTGGAGAGCTTGCAGAGCACTGGGGAAAGGCAGGCAGAGAATTCCCTGCTAGCACCTTCTCTGTGCCTGGGAAGCAGAAGTGTTCACATTGCTTCGCAAGAATAGCTTTTGTGCAGAAAACACTAACAGTTGTTAGAACGAAAGAAAGCACAGAGCCCCAGATTCTATGTTGTCCTGGAGAGCTTGCAGAGCACTGGGGAAAGGCAGGCAGAGAATTCCCTGCTAGCACCTTCTCTGTGCCTGGGAAGCAGAAGTGTTCACATTGCTTCGCAGAATCGCTTTTGTGCAGAAAACACTAACACTTGTTCAGAAGGAAAGAAAGCACAGAGCCCCAGATTCTATGTTGTCCTGGAGAGCTTGCAGAGCACTGGGGAAAGGCAGGCAGAGAATTCCCTGCTAGCACCTTCTCTGTGCCTGGGAAGCAGAAGTGTTCACATTGCTTCACAAGAATCGCTTTTGTGCAGAAAACAGTAACACTTGTTCAGAACGAAAGAAAGCACAGAGCCCCAGATTTGATGTTGTCCTGGAGAGCTTGCAGAGCACTGGGGAAAGGCAGGCAGAGAATTCCCTGCTAGCACCTTCTCTGTGCCTGGGAAACAGAAGTGTTCCCATTGCTTCGCAAAATCGCTTTTGTGCAGAAAACAGTAACACTTGTTCAGAATGAAAGAAAGCACAGAGCCCCAGATTTGCTGTTGTCCTGGAGAGCTTGCAGAGCACTGGGGAAAGGCAGGCAGAGAATTCCCTGCTAGCACCTTCTCTGTGCCTGGGAAGCAGAAGTGTTCACATTGCTTCGCAGAATCGCTTTTGTGCAGAAAACAGTAACACTTGTTCAGAATGAAAGAAAGCAGAGAGCACCAGATTCTATGTTGTCCTGCAGAGCTTGCAGAGCACTGGGGAAAGGCAGGCAGACAATTCCTTGCTAGCACCTTCTCTGTGCCTGGGAAGCAGAAGTGTTCACATTGCTTCGCAAGAATCGCTTTTGTGAAGAAAAGAGTAACACTTGTTCAGAACGAAAGAAAGCACAGAGCCCCAGATTCTATGTTGTCCTGGAGAGCTTGCAGAGCACTGGGGAAAGGCAGGCAGAGAATTCCCTGCTAGCACCTTCTCTGTGCCTGGGAAGCAGAAGTGTTCACATTGCTTCGCAGAATCGCTTTTGTGCAGAAAACACTAACACTTGTTCAGAACGAAAGAAAGCACAGAGCCCCAGATTCTATGTTGTCCTGGAGAGCTTGCAGAGCACTGGGGAAAGGCAGGCAGAGAATTCCCTGCTAGCACCTTCTCTGTGCCTGGGAAGCAGAAGTGTTCACATTGCTTCGCAAGAATAGCTTTTGTGCAGAAAACAGTAACACTTGTTCAGAATGAAAGAAAGCACAGAGCCCCAGATTCTATGTTGTCCTGGAGAGCTTGCAGAGCACTGGGGAAAGGCAGGCAGAGAATTCCCTGCTAGCACCTTCTCTGTGCCTGGGAAGCAGAAGTGTTCCCATTGCTTTGCAGAATCGCTTTTGTGCAGAAAACACTAACAGTTGTTCAGAAGGAAAGAAAGCACAGAGCCCCAGATTCTATGTTGTCCTGGAGAGCTTGCAGAGCACTGGGGAAAGGCAGGCAGAGAATTCCCTGCTAGCACCTTCTCTGTGCCTGGGAAGCAGAAGTGTTCACATTGCTTCGCAGAATCGCTTTTGTGCAGAAAACAGTAACACTTGTTCAGAATGAAAGAAAGCAGAGAGCACCAGATTCTATGTTGTGCTGGAGAGCTTGCAGAGCACTGGGGAAAGGCAGGCAGAGAATTCCCTGCTAGCACCTTCTCTGTGCCTGGGAAGCAGAAGTGTTCACATTGCTTCGCAAGAATAGCTTTTGTGCAGAAAACACTAACAGTTGTTAGAACGAAAGAAAGCACAGAGCCCCAGATTCTATGTTGTCCTGGAGAGCTTGCAGAGCACTGGGGAAAGGCAGGCAGAGAATTCCCTGCTAGCACCTTCTCTGTGCCTGGGAAGCAGAAGTGTTCACATTGCTTCGCAGAATCGCTTTTGTGCAGAAAACACTAACACATGTTCAGAATGAAAGAAAGCACAGAGCCCCAGATTTGCTATTGTCCTGGAGAGCTTGCAGAGCACTGGGGAAAGGCAGGCAGAGAATTCCCTGCTAGCACCTTCTCTGTGCCTGGGAAGCAGAAGTGTTCACATTGCTTCGCAAGAATAGCTTTTGTGCAGAAAACACTAACAGTTGTTAGAACGAAAGAAAGCACAGAGCCCCAGATTCTATGTTGTCCTGGAGAGCTTGCAGAGCACTGGGGAAAGGCAGGCAGAGAATTCCCTGCTAGCACCTTCTCTGTGCCTGGGAAGCAGAAGTGTTCACATTGCTTCACAAGAATCGCTTTTGTGCAGAAAACAGTAACACTTGTTCAGAACGAAAGAAAGCACAGAGCCCCAGATTTGATGTTGTCCTGGAGAGCTTGCAGAGCACTGGGGAAAGGCAGGCAGACAATTCCTTGCTAGCACCTTCTCTGTGCCTGGGAAGCAGAAGTGTTCACATTGCTTCGCAAGAATCGCTTTTGTGAAGAAAAGAGTAACACTTGTTCAGAACGAAAGAAAGCACAGAGCCCCAGATTCTATGTTGTCCTGGAGAGCTTGCAGAGCACTGGGGAAAGGCAGGCAGAGAATTCCCTGCTAGCACCTTCTCTGTGCCTGGGAAGCAGAAGTGTTCACATTGCTTCGCAGAATCGCTTTTGTGCAGAAAACACTAACACATGTTCAGAACGAAAGAAAGCACAGAGACCCAGATTTGCTATTGTCCTGGAGAGCTTTTAGAGCACTGGGGAAAGGCAGGCAGAGAATTCCCTGCTAGCACCTTCTCTGTGCCTGGGAAGCAGAAGTGTTCACATTGCTTCGCAGAATCGCTTTTGTGCAGAAAACACTAACACTTGTTCAGAAGGAAAGAAAGCACAGAGCCCCAGATTCTATGTTGTCCTGGAGAGCTTGCAGAGCACTGGGGAAAGGCAGGCAGAGAATTCCCTGCTAGCACCTTCTCTGTGCCTGGGAAGCAGAAGTGTTCACATTGCTTCGCAGAATCGCTTTTGTGCAGAAAACACTAACACTTGTTCAGAAGGAAAGAAAGCACAGAGCCCCAGATTCTATGTTGTCCTGGAGAGCTTGCAGAGCACTGGGGAAAGGCAGGCAGAGAATTCCCTGCTAGCACCTTCTCTGTGCCTGGGAAGCAGAAGTGTTCACATTGCTTCACAAGAATCCCTTTTGTGCAGAAAACAGTAACACTTGTTCAGAACGAAAGAAAGCACAGAGCCCCAGATTTGATGTTGTCCTGGAGAGCTTGCAGAGCACTGGGGAAAGGCAGGCAGAGAATTCCCTGCTAGCACCTTCTCTGTGCCTGGGAAGCAGAAGTGTTCACATTGCTTCGCAGAATCGCTTTTGTGCAGAAAACACTAACAGTTGTTAGAACGAAAGAAAGCACAGAGCCCCAGATTCTATGTTGTCCTGGAGAGCTTGCAGAGCACTGGGGAAAGGCAGGCAGAGAATTCCCTGCTAGCACCTTCTCTGTGCCTGGGAAGCAGAAGTGTTCACATTGCTTCACAAGAATCGCTTTTGTGCAGAAAACAGTAACACTTGTTCAGAACGAAAGAAAGCACAGAGCCCCAGATTTGATGTTGTCCTGGAGAGCTTGCAGAGCACTGGGGAAAGGCAGGCAGAGAATTCCTTCCTAGCACCTTCTCTGTGCCTGGGAAGCAGAAGTGTTCACATTGCTTCGCAAGAATCGCTTTTGTGAAGAAAAGAGTAACACTTGTTCAGAACGAAAGAAAGCACAGAGCCCCAGATTCTATGTTGTCCTGGAGAGCTTACAGAGCACTGGGGAAAGGCAGGCAGAGAATTCCCTGCTAGCACCTTCTCTGTGCCTGGGAAGCAGAAGTGTTCACATTGCTTCGCAGAATCGCTTTTGTGCAGAAAACACTAACACATGTTCAGAACGAAAGAAAGCACAGAGCCCCAGATTTGCTATTGTCCTGGAGAGCTTGCAGAGCACTGGGGAAAGGCAGGCAGAGAATTCCCTGCTAGCACCTTCTCTGTGCCTGGGAAGCAGAAGTGTTCACATTGCTTCGCAAGAATAGCTTTTGTGCAGAAAACACTAACAGTTGTTAGAACGAAAGAAAGCACAGAGCCCCAGATTCTATGTTGTCCTGGAGAGCTTGCAGAGCACTGGGGAAAGGCAGGCAGAGAATTCCCTGCTAGCACCTTCTCTGTGCCTGGGAAGCAGAAGTGTTCACATTGCTTCGCAGAATCGCTTTTGTGCAGAAAACACTAACACTTGTTCAGAAGGAAAGAAAGCACAGAGCCCCAGATTCTATGTTGTCCTGGAGAGCTTGCAGAGCACTGGGGAAAGGCAGGCAGAGAATTCCCTGCTAGCACCTTCTCTGTGCCTGGGAAGCAGAAGTGTTCACATTGCTTCGCAGAATCGCTTTTGTGCAGAAAACAGTAACACTTGTTCAGAACGAAAGAAAGCACAGAGCCCCAGATTCTATGTTGTCCTGGAGAGCTTGCAGAGCACTGGGGAAAGGCAGGCAGAGAATTCCCTGCTAGCACCTTCTCTGTGCCTGGGAAGCAGAAGTGTTCACATTGCTTCGCAGAATCTCTTTTGTGCAGAAAACAGTAACACTTGTTCAGAACGAAAGAAAGCACAGAGCCCCAGATTTGCTGTTGTCCTGGAGAGCTTGCAGAGCACTGGGGAAAGGCAGGCAGAGAATTCCCTGCTAGCACCTTCTCTGTGCCTGGGAAGCAGAAGTGTTCACATTGCTTCGCAAGAATAGCTTTTGTGCAGAAAACAGTAACACTTGTTAGAACGAAAGAAAGCACAGAGCCCCAGATTCTATGTTGTCCTGGAGAGCTTGCAGAGCACTGGGGAAAGGCAGGCAGAGAATTCCCTGCTAGCACCTTCTCTGTGCCTGGGAAGCAGAAGTGTTCACATTGCTTCGCAGAATCGCTTTTGTGCAGAAAACACTAACACTTGTTCAGAACGAAAGAAAGCACAGAGCCCCAGATTCTATGTTGTCCTGGAGAGCTTGCAGAGCACTGGGGAAAGGCAGGCAGAGAATTCCCTGCTAGCACCTTCTCTGTGCCTGGGAAGCAGAAGTGTTCATATTGCTTCGCAGAATCGCTTTTGTGCAGAAAACACTAACACTTGTTCAGAACGAAAGAAAGCACAGAGCCCCAGATTTGATGTTGTCCTGGAGAGCTTGCAGAGCACTGGGGAAAGGCAGGCAGAGAATTCCCTGCTAGCACCTTCTCTGTGCCTGGGAAGCAGAAGTGTTCACATAGCTTCGCAAGAATCGCTTTTGTGCAGAAAACAGTAACACTTGTTCAGAACGAAAGAAAGCACAGAGCCCCAGATTCTATGTTGTCCTGGAGAGCTTGTAGAGCATTGGGGAAAGGCAGGCAAAGAATTCCCTGATAGCACCTTCTCTGTGCCTGGGAAGCAGAAGTGTTCCCATTGCTTCGCAGAATCGCTTTTGTGCAGAAAACACTAACACTTGTTCAGAACGAAAGAAAGCACAGAGCCCCAGATTTGCTGTTGTCCTGGAGAGCTTGCAGAGCACTGGGGAAAGGCAGACAGAGAAATCCCTGATAGCACCTTCTCTGTGCCTGGGAAGCAGAAGTGTTCACATTGCTTCGCAGAATCGCTTTTGTGCAGAAAACAGTAACACTTGTTCAGAATGAAAGAAAGCAGAGAGCACCAGATTCTATGTTGTCCTGGAGAGCTTGCAGAGCACTGGGGAAAGGCAGGCAGACAATTCCTTGCTAGCACCTTCTCTGTGCCTGGGAAGCAGAAGTGTTCACATTGCTTCGCAAGAATCGCTTTTGTGAAGAAAAGAGTAACACTTGTTCAGAACGAAAGAAAGCACAGAGCCCCAGATTCTATGTTGTCCTGGAGAGCTTGCAGAGCACTGGGGAAAGGCAGGCAGAGAATTCCCTGCTAGCACCTTCTCTGTGCCTGGGAAGCAGAAGTGTTCACATTGCTTCGCAGAATCGCTTTTGTGCAGAAAACACTAACACATGTTCAGAACGAAAGAAAGCACAGAGCCCCAGATTTGCTATTGTCCTGGAGAGCTTGCAGAGCACTGGGGAAAGGCAGGCAGAGAATTCCCTGCTAGCACCTTCTCTGTGCCTGGGAAGCAGAAGTGTTCACATTGCTTCGCAAGAATAGCTTTTGTGCAGAAAACACTAACAGTTGTTAGAACGAAAGAAAGCACAGAGCCCCAGATTCTATGTTGTCCTGGAGAGCTTGCAGAGCACTGGGGAAAGGCAGGCAGAGAATTCCCTGCTAGCACCTTCTCTGTGCCTGGGAAGCAGAAGTGTTCACATTGCTTCGCAGAATCGCTTTTGTGCAGAAAACACTAACACTTGTTCAGAAGGAAAGAAAGCACAGAGCCCCAGATTCTATGTTGTCCTGGAGAGCTTGCAGAGCACTGGGGAAAGGCAGGCAGAGAATTCCCTGCTAGCACCTTCTCTGTGCCTGGGAAGCAGAAGTGTTCACATTGCTTCACAAGAATCCCTTTTGTGCAGAAAACAGTAACACTTGTTCAGAACGAAAGAAAGCACAGAGCCCCAGATTTGATGTTGTCCTGGAGAGCTTGCAGAGCACTGGGGAAAGGCAGGCAGAGAATTCCCTGCTAGCACCTTCTCTGTGCCTGGGAAGCAGAAGTGTTCACATTGCTTCGCAGAATCGCTTTTGTGCAGAAAACACTAACAGTTGTTAGAACGAAAGAAAGCACAGAGCCCCAGATTCTATGTTGTCCTGGAGAGCTTGCAGAGCACTGGGGAAAGGCAGGCAGAGAATTCCCTGCTAGCACCTTCTCTGTGCCTGGGAAGCAGAAGTGTTCACATTGCTTCACAAGAATCGCTTTTGTGCAGAAAACAGTAACACTTGTTCAGAACGAAAGAAAGCACAGAGCCCCAGATTTGATGTTGTCCTGGAGAGCTTGCAGAGCACTGGGGAAAGGCAGGCAGAGAATTCCTTGCTAGCACCTTCTCTGTGCCTGGGAAGCAGAAGTGTTCACATTGCTTCGCAAGAATCGCTTTTGTGAAGAAAAGAGTAACACTTGTTCAGAACGAAAGAAAGCACAGAGCCCCAGATTCTATGTTGTCCTGGAGAGCTTACAGAGCACTGGGGAAAGGCAGGCAGAGAATTCCCTGCTAGCACCTTCTCTGTGCCTGGGAAACAGAAGTGTTCACATTGCTTCGCAGAATCGCTTTTGTGCAGAAAACACTAACACATGTTCAGAACGAAAGAAAGCACAGAGCCCCAGATTTGCTATTGTCCTGGAGAGCTTGCAGAGCACTGGGGAAAGGCAGGCAGAGAATTCCCTGCTAGCACCTTCTCTGTGCCTGGGAAGCAGAAGTGTTCACATTGCTTCGCAAGAATAGCTTTTGTGCAGAAAACACTAACAGTTGTTAGAACGAAAGAAAGCACAGAGCCCCAGATTCTATGTTGTCCTGGAGAGCTTGCAGAGCACTGGGGAAAGGCAGGCAGAGAATTCCCTGCTAGCACCTTCTCTGTGCCTGGGAAGCAGAAGTGTTCACATTGCTTCGCAGAATCGCTTTTGTGCAGAAAACACTAACACTTGTTCAGAAGGAAAGAAAGCACAGAGCCCCAGATTCTATGTTGTCCTGGAGAGCTTGCAGAGCACTGGGGAAAGGCAGGCAGAGAATTCCCTGCTAGCACCTTCTCTGTGCCTGGGAAGCAGAAGTGTTCACATTGCTTCACAAGAATCGCTTTTGTGCAGAAAACAGTAACACTTGTTCAGAACGAAAGAAAGCACAGAGCCCCAGATTTGATGTTGTCCTGGAGAGCTTGCAGAGCACTGGGGAAAGGCAGGCAGAGAATTCCCTGCTAGCACCTTCTCTGTGCCTGGGAAACAGAAGTGTTCCCATTGCTTCGCAAAATCGCTTTTGTGCAGAAAACAGTAACACTTGTTCAGAATGAAAGAAAGCACAGAGCCCCAGATTTGCTGTTGTCCTGGAGAGCTTGCAGAGCACTGGGGAAAGGCAGGCAGAGAATTCCCTGCTAGCACCTTCTCTGTGCCTGGGAAGCAGAAGTGTTCACATTGCTTCGCAGAATCGCTTTTGTGCAGAAAACAGTAACACTTGTTCAGAACGAAAGAAAGCACAGAGCCCCAGATTCTATGTTGTCCTGGAGAGCTTGCAGAGCACTGGGGAAAGGCAGGCAGAGAATTCCCTGCTAGCACCTTCTCTGTGCCTGGGAAGCAGAAGTGTTCACATTGCTTCGCAGAATCTCTTTTGTGCAGAAAACAGTAACACTTGTTCAGAACGAAAGAAAGCACAGAGCCCCAGATTCTATGTTGTCCTGGAGAGCTTGCAGAGCACTGGGGAAAGGCAGGCAGAGAATTCCCTGCTAGCACCTTCTCTGTGCCTGGGAAGCAGAAGTGTTCACATTGCTTCGCAGAATCGCTTTTGTGCAGAAAACAGTAACACTTGTTCAGAACGAAAGAAAGCACAGAGCCCCAGATTCTATGTTGTCCTGGAGAGCTTGCAGAGCACTGGGGAAAGGCAGGCAGAGAATTCCCTGATAGCACCTTCTCTGTGCCTGGGAAGCAGATGTGTTCATATTGCTTCGCAGAATCGCTTTTGTGCAGAAAACAGTAACACTTGTTCAGAACGAAAGAAAGCACAGAGCCCCAGATTTGATGTTGTCCTGGAGAGCTTGCAGAGCACTGGGGAAAGGCAGGCAGAGAATTCCCTGCTAGCACCTTCTCTGTGCCTGGGAAGCAGAAGTGTTCACATAGCTTCGCAAGAATCGCTTTTGTGCAGAAAACAGTAACACTTGTTCAGAACGAAAGAAAGCACAGAGCCCCAGATTCTATGTTGTCCTGGAGAGCTTGTAGAGCATTGGGGAAAGGCAGGCAAAGAATTCCCTGATAGCACCTTCTCTGTGCCTGGGAAGCAGAAGTGTTCCCATTGCTTCGCAGAATCGCTTTTGTGCAGAAAACACTAACACTTGTTCAGAACGAAAGAAAGCACAGAGCCCCAGATTTGCTGTTGTCCTGGAGAGCTTGCAGAGCACTGGGGAAAGGCAGACAGAGAAATCCCTGATAGCACCTTCTCTGTGCCTGGGAAGCAGAAGTGTTCACATTGCTTCGCAGAATCGCTTTTGTGCAGAAAACAGTAACACTTGTTCAGAATGAAAGAAAGCAGAGAGCACCAGATTCTATGTTGTCCTGGAGAGCTTGCAGAGCACTGGGGAAAGGCAGGCAGACAATTCCTTGCTAGCACCTTCTCTGTGCCTGGGAAGCAGAAGTGTTCACATTGCTTCGCAAGAATCGCTTTTGTGAAGAAAAGAGTAACACTTGTTCAGAACGAAAGAAAGCACAGAGCCCCAGATTCTATGTTGTCCTGGAGAGCTTGCAGAGCACTGGGGAAAGGCAGGCAGAGAATTCCCTGCTAGCACCTTCTCTGTGCCTGGGAAGCAGAAGTGTTTACATTGCTTCGCAGAATCGCTTTTGTGCAGAAAACAGTAACACTTGTTCAGAACGAAAGAAAGCAGAGAGCCCCAGATTCTATGTTGTCCTGGAGAGCTTGCAGAGCAGTGGGGAAAGGCAGGCAGAGAATTCCCTGCTAGCACCTTCTCTGTGCCTGGGAAGCAGACTGTTCACATTGCTTCGCAAGAATCGCTTTTGTGCAGAAAACACTAACACTTGTTCAGAAGGAAAGAAAGCACAGAGCCCCAGATTTGATGTTGTCCTGGAGAGCTTGCAGAGCACTGGGGAAAGGCAGGCAGAGAATTCCCTGCTAGCACCTTCTCTGTGCCTGGGAAGCAGAAGTGTTCACATTGCTTCGCAGAATCGCTTTTGTGCAGAAAACACTAACACATGTTCAGAACGAAAGAAAGCACAGAGCCCCAGATTCTATGTTGTCCTGGAGAGCTTGCAGAGCACTGGGGAAAGGCAGGCAGAGAATTCCCTGCTAGCACCTTCTCTGTGCCTGGGAAGCAGAAGTGTTCACATTGCTTCGCAAGAATAGCTTTTGTGCAGAAAACACTAACAGTTGTTAGAACGAAAGAAAGCACAGAGCCCCAGATTCTATGTTGTCCTGGAGAGCTTGCAGAGCACTGGGGAAAGGCAGGCAGAGAATTCCCTGCTAGCACCTTCTCTGTGCCTGGGAAGCAGAAGTGTTCACATTGCTTCGCAGAATCGCTTTTGTGCAGAAAACACTAACACTTGTTCAGAACGAAAGAAAGCACAGAGCCCCAGATTCTATGTTGTCCTGGAGAGCTTGCAGAGCACTGGGGAAAGGCAGGCAGAGAATTCCCTGCTAGCACCTTCTCTGTGCCTGGGAAGCAGAAGTGTTCACATTGCTTCACAAGAATCGCTTTTGTGCAGAAAACAGTAACACTTGTTCAGAACGAAAGAAAGCACAGAGCCCCAGATTTGATGTTGTCCTGGAGAGCTTGCAGAGCACTGGGGAAAGGCAGGCAGAGAATTCCCTGCTAGCACCTTCTCTGTGCCTGGGAAACAGAAGTGTTCCCATTGCTTCGCAAAATCGCTTTTGTGCAGAAAACAGTAACACTTGTTCAGAATGAAAGAAAGCACAGAGCCCCAGATTCTATGTTGTCCTGGAGAGCTTGCAGAGCACTGGGGAAAGGCAGGCAGAGAATTCCCTGCTAGCACCTTCTCTGTGCCTGGGAAGCAGAAGTGTTCACATTGCTTCGCAGAATCGCTTTTGTGCAGAAAACACTAACACTTGTTCAGAACGAAAGAAAGCACAGAGCCCCAGATTTGCTGTTGTCCTGGAGAGCTTGCAGAGCACTGGGGAAAGGCAGGCAGAGAATTCCCTGCTAGCACCTTCTCTGTGCCTGGGAAGCAGAAGTGTTCACATTGCTTCGCAAGAATAGCTTTTGTGCAGAAAACACTAACAGTTGTTAGAACGAAAGAAAGCACAGAGCCCCAGATTCTATGTTGTCCTGGAGAGCTTGCAGAGCACTGGGGAAAGGCAGGCAGAGAATTCCCTGCTAGCACCTTCTCTGTGCCTGGGAAGCAGAAGTGTTCACATTGCTTCGCAGAATCGCTTTTGTGCAGAAAACACTAACACTTGTTCAGAAGGAAAGAAAGCAGAGAGCAACAGATTCTATGTTGTCCTGGAGAGCTTGCAGAGCACTGGGGAAAGGCAGGCAGAGAATTCCCTGCTAGCACCTTCTCTGTGCCTGGGAAGCAGAAGTGTTCACATTGCTTCGCAGAATCGCTTTTGTGCAGAAAACAGTAACACTTGTTCAGAACGAAAGAAAGCACAGAGCCCCAGATTCTATGTTGTCCTGGAGAGCTTGCAGAGCACTGGGGAAAGGCAGGCAGAGAATTCCCTGCTAGCACCTTCTCTGTGCCTGGGAAGCAGAAGTGTTCATATTGCTTCGCAGAATCGCTTTTGTGCAGAAAACAGTAACACTTGTTCAGAACGAAAGAAAGCACAGAGCCCCAGATTCTATGTTGTCCTGGAGAGCTTGCAGAGCACTGGGGAAAGGCAGGCAGAGAATTCCCTGCTAGCACCTTCTCTGTGCCTGGGAAGCAGAAGTGTTCACATAGCTTCGCAAGAATCGCTTTTGTGCAGAAAACAGTAACACTTGTTCAGAACGAAAGAAAGCACAGAGCCCCAGATTCTATGTTGTCCTGGAGAGCTTGTAGAGCATTGGGGAAAGGCAGGCAAAGAATTCCCTGATAGCACCTTCTCTGTGCCTGGGAAGCAGAAGTGTTCCCATTGCTTCGCAGAATCGCTTTTGTGCAGAAAACACTAACACTTGTTCAGAACGAAAGAAAGCACAGAGCCCCAGATTTGCTGTTGTCCTGGAGAGCTTGCAGAGCACTGGGGAAAGGCAGACAGAGAATTCCCTGCTAGCACCTTCTCTGTGCCTGGGAAGCAGAAGTGTTCACATTGCTTCGCAGAATCGCTTTTGTGCAGAAAACAGTAACACTTGTTCAGAATGAAAGAAAGCAGAGAGCACCAGATTCTATGTTGTCCTGGAGAGCTTGCAGAGCACTGGGGAAAGGCAGGCAGACAATTCCTTGCTAGCACCTTCTCTGTGCCTGGGAAGCAGAAGTGTTCACATTGCTTCGCAAGAATCGCTTTTGTGAAGAAAAGAGTAACACTTGTTCAGAAGGAAAGAAAGCACAGAGCCCCAGATTCTATGTTGTCCTGGAGAGCTTTCAGAGCACTGGGGAAAGGCAGGCAGAGAATTCCCTGCTAGCACCTTCTCTGTGCCTGGGAAGCAGAAGTGTTTACATTGCTTCGCAGAATCGCTTTTGTGCAGAAAACAGTAACACTTGTTCAGAACGAAAGAAAGCAGAGAGCCCCAGATTCTATGTTGTCCTGGAGAGCTTGCAGAGCACTGGGGAAAGGCAGGCAGAGAATTCCCTGCTAGCACCTTCTCTGTGCCTGGGAAGCAGACTGTTCAAATTGCTTCGCAAGAATCGCTTTTGTGCAGAAAACACTAACACTTGTTCAGAAGGAAAGAAAGCACAGAGCCCTAGATTTGCTGTTGTCCTGGAGAGCTTGCAGAGCACTGGGGAAAGGCAGGCAGAGAATTCCCTGCTAGCACCTTCTCTGTGCCTGGGAAGCAGAAGTGTTCACATTGCTTCGCAGAATCGCTTTTGTGCAGAAAACACTAACACTTGTTCAGAACGAAAGAAAGCACAGAGACCCAGATTCTATGTTGTCCTGGAGAGCTTGCAGAGCACTGGGGAAAGGCAGGCAGAGAATTCCCTGCTAGCACCTTCTCTGTGCCTGGGAAGCAGAAGTGTTCACATTGCTTCGCAGAATCTCTTTTGTGCAGAAAACAGTAACACTTGTTCAGAACGAAAGAAAGCACAGAGCCCCAGATTTGCTGTTGTCCTGGAGAGCTTGCAGAGCACTGGGGAAAGGCAGGCAGAGAATTCCCTGCTAGCACCTTCTCTGTGCCTGGGAAGCAGAAGTGTTCACATTGCTTCGCAAGAATAGCTTTTGTGCAGAAAATAGTAACACTTGTTAGAACGAAAGAAAGCACAGAGCCCCAGATTCTATGTTGTCCTGGAGAGCTTGTAGAGCATTGGGGAAAGGCAGGCAGAGAATTCCCTGATAGCACCTTCTCTGTGCCTGGGAAGCAGAAGTGTTCCCATTGCTTCGCAGAATCGCTTTTGTGCAGAAAACACTAACACTTGTTCAGAACGAAAGAAAGCACAGAGCCCCAGATTTGCTGTTGTCCTGGAGAGCTTGCAGAGCACTGGGGAAAGGCAGACAGAGAATTCCCTGCTAGCACCTTCTCTGTGCCTGGGAAGCAGAAGTGTTCACATTGCTTCGCAGAATCGCTTTTGTGCAGAAAACAGTAACACTTGTTCAGAATGAAAGAAAGCAGAGAGCACCAGATTCTATGTTGTCCTGGAGAGCTTGCAGAGCACTGGGGAAAGGCAGGCAGACAATTCCTTGCTAGCACCTTCTCTGTGCCTGGGAAGCAGAAGTGTTCACATTGCTTCGCAAGAATCGCTTTTGTGAAGAAAAGAGTAACACTTGTTCAGAACGAAAGAAAGCACAGAGCCCCAGATTCTATGTTGTCCTGGAGAGCTTGCAGAACACTGGGGAAAGGCAGGCAGAGAATTCCCTGCTAGCACCTTCTCTGTGCCTGGGAAGCAGAAGTGTTCACATTGCTTCGCAGAATCGCTTTTGTGCAGAAAACAGTAACACTTGTTCAGAACGAAAGAAAGCAGAGAGCCCCAGATTCTATGTTGTCCTGGAGAGCTTGCAGAGCACTGGGGAAAGGCAGGCAGAGAATTCCCTGCTAGCACCTTCTCTGTGCCTGGGAAGCAGACTGTTCACATTGCTTCGCAAGAATCGCTTTTGTGCAGAAAACACTAACACTTGTTCAGAAGGAAAGAAAGCACAGAGCCCCAGATTTGATGTTGTCCTGGAGAGCTTGCAGAGCACTGGGGAAAGGCAGGCAGAGAATTCCCTGCTAGCACCTTCTCTGTGCCTGGGAAGCAGAAGTGTTCACATTGCTTCGCAGAATCGCTTTTGTGCAGAAAACACTAACACATGTTCAGAACGAAAGAAAGCACAGAGCCCCAGATTTGCTATTGTCCTGGAGAGCTTGCAGAGCACTGGGGAAAGGCAGGCAGAGAATTCCCTGCTAGCACCTTCTCTGTGCCTGGGAAGCAGAAGTGTTCACATTGCTTCGCAAGAATAGCTTTTGTGCAGAAAACACTAACACTTGTTAGAACGAAAGAAAGCACAGAGCCCCAGATTCTATGTTGTCCTGGAGAGCTTGCAGAGCACTGGGGAAAGGCAGGCAGAGAATTCCCTGCTAGCACCTTCTCTGTGCCTGGGAAGCAGAAGTGTTCACATTGCTTCGCAGAATCGCTTTTGTGCAGAAAACACTAACACTTGTTCAGAAGGAAAGAAAGCACAGAGCCCCAGATTCTATGTTGTCCTGGAGAGCTTGCAGAGCACTGGGGAAAGGCAGGCAGAGAATTCCCTGCTAGCACCTTCTCTGTGCCTGGGAAGCAGAAGTGTTCACATTGCTTCACAAGAATCGCTTTTGTGCAGAAAACAGTAACACTTGTTCAGAACGAAAGAAAGCACAGAGCCCCAGATTTGATGTTGTCCTGGAGAGCTTGCAGAGCACTGGGGAAAGGCAGGCAGAGAATTCCCTGCTAGCACCTTCTCTGTGCCTGGGAAGCAGACTGTTCACATTGCTTCGCAAAATCGCTTTTGTGCAGAAAACAGTAACACTTGTTCAGAATGAAAGAAAGCACAGAGCCCCAGATTCTATGTTGTCCTGGAGAGCTTGCAGAGCACTGGGGAAAGGCAGGCAGAGAATTCCCTGCTAGCACCTTCTCTGTGCCTGGGAAGCAGAAGTGTTCACATTGCTTCGCAGAATCGCTTTTGTGCAGAAAACAGTAACACTTGTTCAGAACGAAAGAAAGCACAGAGCCCCAGATTCTATGTTGTCCTGGAGAGCTTGCAGAGCACTGGGGAAAGGCAGGCAGAGAATTCCCTGCTAGCACCTTCTCTGTGCCTGGGAAGCAGAAGTGTTCACATTGCTTCGCAGAATCGCTTTTGTGCAGAAAACACTAACACTTGTTCAGAAGGAAAGAAAGCACAGAGCCCCAGATTCTATGTTGTCCTGGAGAGCTTGCAGAGCACTGGGGAAAGGCAGGCAGAGAATTCCCTGCTAGCACCTTCTCTGTGCCTGGGAAGCAGAAGTGTTCACATTGCTTCACAAGAATCGCTTTTGTGCAGAAAACAGTAACACTTGTTCAGAACGAAAGAAAGCACAGAGCCCCAGATTCTATGTTGTCCTGGAGAGCTTGCAGAGCACTGGGGAAAGGCAGGCAGAGAATTCCCTGCTAGCACCTTCTCTGTGCCTGGGAAACAGAAGTGTTCCCATTGCTTCGCAAAATCGCTTTTGTGCAGAAAACAGTAACACTTGTTCAGAATGAAAGAAAGCACAGAGCCCCAGATTCTATGTTGTCCTGGAGAGCTTGCAGAGCACTGGGGAAAGGCAGGCAGAGAATTCCCTGCTAGCACCTTCTCTGTGCCTGGGAAGCAGAAGTGTTCACATTGCTTCGCAGAATCGCTTTTGTGCAGAAAACAGTAACACTTGTTCAGAACGAAAGAAAGCACAGAGCCCCAGATTCTATGTTGTCCTGGAGAGCTTGCAGAGCACTGGGGAAAGGCAGGCAGAGAATTCCCTGCTAGCACCTTCTCTGTGCCTGGGAAGCAGAAGTGTTCACATTGCTTCGCAGAATCGCTTTTGTGCAGAAAACAGTAACACTTGTTCAGAACGAAAGAAAGCACAGAGCCCCAGATTCTATGTTGTCCTGGAGAGCTTGCAGAGCACTGGGGAAAGGCAGGCAGAGAATTCCCTGCTAGCACCTTCTCTGTGCCTGGGAAGCAGAAGTGTTCACATTGCTTCGCAGAATCTCTTTTGTGCAGAAAACAGTAACACTTGTTCAGAACGAAAGAAAGCACAGAGCCCCAGATTTGCTGTTGTCCTGGAGAGCTTGCAGAGCACTGGGGAAAGGCAGGCAGAGAATTCCCTGCTAGCACCTTCTCTGTGCCTGGGAAGCAGAAGTGTTCACATTGCTTCGCAAGAATAGCTTTTGTGCAGAAAACACTAACACTTGTTCAGAACGAAAGAAAGCACAGAGCCCCAGATTCTATGTTGTCCTGGAGAGCTTGCAGAGCACTGGGGAAAGGCAGGCAGAGAATTCCCTGCTAGCACCTTCTCTGTGCCTGGGAAGCAGAAGTGTTCACATTGCTTCGCAGAATCGCTTTTGTGCAGAAAACAGTAACACTTGTTCAGAACGAAAGAAAGCACAGAGCCCCAGATTCTATGTTGTCCTGGAGAGCTTGCAGAGCACTGGGGAAAGGCAGGCAGAGAATTCCCTGCTAGCACCTTCTCTGTGCCTGGGAAGCAGAAGTGTTCATATTGCTTCGCAGAATCGCTTTTGTGCAGAAAACAGTAACACTTGTTCAGAACGAAAGAAAGCACAGAGCCCCAGATTCTATGTTGTCCTGGAGAGCTTGCAGAGCACTGGGGAAAGGCAGGCAGACAATTCCTTGCTAGCACCTTCTCTGTGCCTGGGAAGCAGAAGTGTTCACATTGCTTCGCAAGAATCGCTTTTGTGAAGAAAAGAGTAACACTTGTTCAGAACGAAAGAAAGCACAGAGCCCCAGATTCTATGTTGTCCTGGAGAGCTTGCAGAGCACTGGGGAAAGGCAGGCAGAGAATTCCCTGCTAGCACCTTCTCTGTGCCTGGGAAGCAGAAGTGTTCACATTGCTTCGCAGAATCGCTTTTGTGCAGAAAACACTAACACTTGTTCAGAAGGAAAGAAAGCACAGAGCCCCAGATTCTATGTTGTCCTGGAGAGCTTGCAGAGCACTGGGGAAAGGCAGGCAGAGAATTCCCTGCTAGCACCTTCTCTGTGCCTGGGAAGCAGAAGTGTTCACATTGCTTCACAAGAATCGCTTTTGTGCAGAAAACAGTAACACTTGTTCAGAACGAAAGAAAGCACAGAGCCCCAGATTTGATGTTGTCCTGGAGAGCTTGCAGAGCACTGGGGAAAGGCAGGCAGAGAATTCCCTGCTAGCACCTTCTCTGTGCCTGGGAAGCAGACTGTTCACATTGCTTCGCAAAATCGCTTTTGTGCAGAAAACAGTAACACTTGTTCAGAATGAAAGAAAGCACAGAGCCCCAGATTCTATGTTGTCCTGGAGAGCTTGCAGAGCACTGGGGAAAGGCAGGCAGAGAATTCCCTGCTAGCACCTTCTCTGTGCCTGGGAAGCAGAAGTGTTCACATTGCTTCGCAGAATCGCTTTTGTGCAGAAAACAGTAACACTTGTTCAGAACGAAAGAAAGCACAGAGCCCCAGATTCTATGTTGTCCTGGAGAGCTTGCAGAGCACTGGGGAAAGGCAGGCAGAGAATTCCCTGCTAGCACCTTCTCTGTGCCTGGGAAGCAGAAGTGTTCACATTGCTTCGCAGAATCGCTTTTGTGCAGAAAACACTAACACTTGTTCAGAAGGAAAGAAAGCACAGAGCCCCAGATTCTATGTTGTCCTGGAGAGCTTGCAGAGCACTGGGGAAAGGCAGGCAGAGAATTCCCTGCTAGCACCTTCTCTGTGCCTGGGAAGCAGAAGTGTTCACATTGCTTCACAAGAATCGCTTTTGTGCAGAAAACAGTAACACTTGTTCAGAACGAAAGAAAGCACAGAGCCCCAGATTCTATGTTGTCCTGGAGAGCTTGCAGAGCACTGGGGAAAGGCAGGCAGAGAATTCCCTGCTAGCACCTTCTCTGTGCCTGGGAAACAGAAGTGTTCCCATTGCTTCGCAAAATCGCTTTTGTGCAGAAAACAGTAACACTTGTTCAGAATGAAAGAAAGCACAGAGCCCCAGATTCTATGTTGTCCTGGAGAGCTTGCAGAGCACTGGGGAAAGGCAGGCAGAGAATTCCCTGCTAGCACCTTCTCTGTGCCTGGGAAGCAGAAGTGTTCACATTGCTTCGCAGAATCGCTTTTGTGCAGAAAACAGTAACACTTGTTCAGAACGAAAGAAAGCACAGAGCCCCAGATTCTATGTTGTCCTGGAGAGCTTGCAGAGCACTGGGGAAAGGCAGGCAGAGAATTCCCTGCTAGCACCTTCTCTGTGCCTGGGAAGCAGAAGTGTTCACATTGCTTCGCAGAATCTCTTTTGTGCAGAAAACAGTAACACTTGTTCAGAACGAAAGAAAGCACAGAGCCCCAGATTTGCTGTTGTCCTGGAGAGCTTGCAGAGCACTGGGGAAAGGCAGGCAGAGAATTCCCTGCTAGCACCTTCTCTGTGCCTGGGAAGCAGAAGTGTTCACATTGCTTCGCAAGAATAGCTTTTGTGCAGAAAACACTAACACTTGTTAGAACGAAAGAAAGCACAGAGCCCCAGATTCTATGTTGTCCTGGAGAGCTTGCAGAGCACTGGGGAAAGGCAGGCAGAGAATTCCCTGCTAGCACCTTCTCTGTGCCTGGGAAGCAGAAGTGTTCACATTGCTTCGCAGAATCGCTTTTGTGCAGAAAACAGTAACACTTGTTCAGAACGAAAGAAAGCACAGAGCCCCAGATTCTATGTTGTCCTGGAGAGCTTGCAGAGCACTGGGGAAAGGCAGGCAGAGAATTCCCTGCTAGCACCTTCTCTGTGCCTGGGAAGCAGAAGTGTTCATATTGCTTCGCAGAATCGCTTTTGTGCAGAAAACAGTAACACTTGTTCAGAACGAAAGAAAGCACAGAGCCCCAGATTCTATGTTGTCCTGGAGAGCTTGCAGAGCACTGGGGAAAGGCAGGCAGACAATTCCTTGCTAGCACCTTCTCTGTGCCTGGGAAGCAGAAGTGTTCACATTGCTTCGCAAGAATCGCTTTTGTGAAGAAAAGAGTAACACTTGTTCAGAACGAAAGAAAGCACAGAGCCCCAGATTCTATGTTGTCCTGGAGAGCTTGCAGAGCACTGGGGAAAGGCAGGCAGAGAATTCCCTGCTAGCACCTTCTCTGTGCCTGGGAAGCAGAAGTGTTCACATTGCTTCGCAGAATCGCTTTTGTGCAGAAAACACTAACACATGTTCAGAACGAAAGAAAGCACAGAGCCCCAGATTTGCTATTGTCCTGGAGAGCTTGCAGAGCACTGGGGAAAGGCAGGCAGAGAATTCCCTGCTAGCACCTTCTCTGTGCCTGGGAAGCAGAAGTGTTCACATTGCTTCGCAAGAATAGCTTTTGTGCAGAAAACACTAACACTTGTTAGAACGAAAGAAAGCACAGAGCCCCAGATTCTATGTTGTCCTGGAGAGCTTGCAGAGCACTGGGGAAAGGCAGGCAGAGAATTCCCTGCTAGCACCTTCTCTGTGCCTGGGAAGCAGAAGTGTTCACATTGCTTCGCAGAATCGCTTTTGTGCAGAAAACACTAACACTTGTTCAGAAGGAAAGAAAGCACAGAGCCCCAGATTCTATGTTGTCCTGGAGAGCTTGCAGAGCACTGGGGAAAGGCAGGCAGAGAATTCCCTGCTAGCACCTTCTCTGTGCCTGGGAAGCAGAAGTGTTCACATTGCTTCACAAGAATCGCTTTTGTGCAGAAAACAGTAACACTTGTTCAGAACGAAAGAAAGCACAGAGCCCCAGATTTGATGTTGTCCTGGAGAGCTTGCAGAGCACTGGGGAAAGGCAGGCAGAGAATTCCCTGCTAGCACCTTCTCTGTGCCTGGGAAACAGAAGTGTTCCCATTGCTTCGCAAAATCGCTTTTGTGCAGAAAACAGTAACACTTGTTCAGAATGAAAGAAAGCACAGAGCCCCAGATTCTATGTTGTCCTGGAGAGCTTGCAGAGCACTGGGGAAAGGCAGGCAGAGAATTCCCTGCTAGCACCTTCTCTGTGCCTGGGAAGCAGAAGTGTTCACATTGCTTCGCAGAATCTCTTTTGTGCAGAAAACAGTAACACTTGTTCAGAACGAAAGAAAGCACAGAGCCCCAGATTTGCTGTTGTCCTGGAGAGCTTGCAGAGCACTGGGGAAAGGCAGGCAGAGAATTCCCTGCTAGCACCTTCTCTGTGCCTGGGAAGCAGAATTGTTCATATTGCTTCGCAGAATCGCTTTTGTGCAGAAAACAGTAACACTTGTTCAGAACGAAAGAAAGCACAGAGCCCCAGATTCTATGTTGTCCTGGAGAGCTTGCAGAGCACTGGGGAAAGGCAGGCAGAGAATTCCCTGCTAGCACCTTCTCTGTGCCTGGGAAGCAGAAGTGTTCACATTGCTTCGCAGAATCGCTTTTGTGCAGAAAACAGTAACACTTGTTCAGAACGAAAGAAAGCACAGAGCCCCAGATTCTATGTTGTCCTGGAGAGCTTGCAGAGCACTGGGGAAAGGCAGGCAGAGAATTCCCTGATAGCACCTTCTCTGTGCCTGGGAAGCAGAAGTGTTCATATTGCTTCGCAGAATCGCTTTTGTGCAGAAAACAGTAACACTTGTTCAGAAGGAAAGAAAGCACAGAGCCCCAGATTCTATGTTGTCCTGGAGAGCTTGCAGAGCACTGGGGAAAGGCAGGCAGAGAATTCCCTGCTAGCACCTTCTCTGTGCCTGGGAAGCAGAAGTGTTCACATAGCTTCGCAAGAATCGCTTTTGTGCAGAAAACAGTAACACTTGTTCAGAACGAAAGAAAGCACAGAGCCCCAGATTCTATGTTGTCCTGGAGAGCTTGTAGAGCATTGGGGAAAGGCAGGCAAAGAATTCCCTGATAGCACCTTCTCTGTGCCTGGGAAGCAGAAGTGTTCCCATTGCTTCGCAGAATCGCTTTTGTGCAGAAAACACTAACACTTGTTCAGAACGAAAGAAAGCACAGAGCCCCAGATTTGCTGTTGTCCTGGAGAGCTTGCAGAGCACTGGGGAAAGGCAGACAGAGAATTCCCTGCTAGCACCTTCTCTGTGCCTGGGAAGCAGAAGTGTTCACATTGCTTCGCAGAATCGCTTTTGTGCAGAAAACAGTAACACTTGTTCAGAATGAAAGAAAGCAGAGAGCACCAGATTCTATGTTGTCCTGGAGAGCTTGCAGAGCACTGGGGAAAGGCAGGCAGACAATTCCTTGCTAGCACCTTCTCTGTGCCTGGGAAGCAGAAGTGTTCACATTGCTTCGCAAGAATCGCTTTTGTGAAGAAAAGAGTAACACTTGTTCAGAACGAAAGAAAGCACAGAGCCCCAGATTCTATGTTGTCCTGGAGAGCTTGCAGAGCACTGGGGAAAGGCAGGCAGAGAATTCCCTGCTAGCACCTTCTCTGTGCCTGGGAAGCAGAAGTGTTTACATTGCTTCGCAGAATCGCTTTTGTGCAGAAAACAGTAACACTTGTTCAGAACGAAAGAAAGCAGAGAGCCCCAGATTCTATGTTGTCCTGGAGAGCTTGCAGAGCACTGGGGAAAGGCAGGCAGAGAATTCCCTGCTAGCACCTTCTCTGTGCCTGGGAAGCAGACTGTTCAAATTGCTTCGCAAGAATCGCTTTTGTGCAGAAAACACTAACACTTGTTCAGAAGGAAAGAAAGCACAGAGCCCCAGATTTGCTGTTGTCCTGGAGAGCTTGCAGAGCACTGGGGAAAGGCAGGCAGAGAATTCCCTGCTAGCACCTTCTCTGTGCCTGGGAAGCAGAAGTGTTCACATTGCTTCGCAGAATCGCTTTTGTGCAGAAAACACTAACACTTGTTCAGAACGAAAGAAAGCACAGAGCCCCAGATTTGCTGTTGTCCTGGAGAGCTTGCAGAGCACTGGGGAAAGGCAGGCAGAGAATTCCTTGCTAGCACCTTCTCTGTGCCTGGGAAGCAGAAGTGTTCACATTGCTTCGCAGAATCGCTTTTGTGCAGAAAACAGTAACACTTGTTCAGAACGAAAGAAAGCAGAGAGCACCAGATTCTATGTTGTCCTGGAGAGCTTGCAGAGCACTGGGGAAAGGCAGGCAGACAATTCCTTGCTAGCACCTTCTCTGTGCCTGGGAAGCAGAAGTGTTCACATTGCTTCGCAAGAATCGCTTTTGTGAAGAAAAGAGTAACACTTGTTCAGAACGAAAGAAAGCACAGAGCCCCAGATTCTATGTTGTCCTGGAGAGCTTGCAGAGCACTGGGGAAAGGCAGGCAGAGAATTCCCTGCTAGCACCTTCTCTGTGCCTGGGAAGCAGAAGTGTTCACATTGCTTCGCAGAATCGCTTTTGTGCAGAAAACACTAACACATGTTCAGAACGAAAGAAAGCACAGAGCCCCAGATTTGCTATTGTCCTGGAGAGCTTGCAGAGCACTGGGGAAAGGCAGGCAGAGAATTCCCTGCTAGCACCTTCTCTGTGCCTGGGAAGCAGAAGTGTTCACATTGCTTCGCAAGAATAGCTTTTGTGCAGAAAACACTAACAGTTGTTAGAACGAAAGAAAGCACAGAGCCCCAGATTCTATGTTGTCCTGGAGAGCTTGCAGAGCACTGGGGAAAGGCAGGCAGAGAATTCCCTGCTAGCACCTTCTCTGTGCCTGGGAAGCAGAAGTGTTCACATTGCTTCGCAGAATCGCTTTTGTGCAGAAAACACTAACACTTGTTCAGAAGGAAAGAAAGCACAGAGCCCCAGATTCTATGTTGTCCTGGAGAGCTTGCAGAGCACTGGGGAAAGGCAGGCAGAGAATTCCCTGCTAGCACCTTCTCTGTGCCTGGGAAGCAGAAGTGTTCACATTGCTTCACAAGAATCGCTTTTGTGCAGAAAACAGTAACACTTGTTCAGAACGAAAGAAAGCACAGAGCCCCAGATTTGATGTTGTCCTGGAGAGCTTGCAGAGCACTGGGGAAAGGCAGGCAGAGAATTCCCTGCTAGCACCTTCTCTGTGCCTGGGAAACAGAAGTGTTCCCATTGCTTCGCAAAATCGCTTTTGTGCAGAAAACAGTAACACTTGTTCAGAATGAAAGAAAGCACAGAGCCCCAGATTCTATGTTGTCCTGGAGAGCTTGCAGAGCACTGGGGAAAGGCAGGCAGAGAATTCCCTGCTAGCACCTTCTCTGTGCCTGGGAAGCAGAAGTGTTCACATTGCTTCGCAGAATCGCTTTTGTGCAGAAAACACTAACACTTGTTCAGAACGAAAGAAAGCACAGAGCCCCAGATTCTATGTTGTCCTGGAGAGCTTGCAGAGCACTGGGGAAAGGCAGGCAGAGAATTCCCTGCTAGCACCTTCTCTGTGCCTGGGAAGCAGAAGTGTTCACATTGGTTCGCAGAATCGCTTTTGTGCAGAAAACAGTAACACTTGTTCAGAATGAAAGAAAGCAGAGAGCACCAGATTCTATGTTGTCCTGGAGAGCTTGCAGAGCACTGGGGAAAGGCAGGCAGAGAATTCCTTGCTAGCACCTTCTCTGTGCCTGGGAAGCAGAAGTGTTCACATTGCTTCGCAAGAATCGCTTTTGTGAAGAAAAGAGTAACACTTGTTCAGAACGAAAGAAAGCACAGAGCCCCAGATTCTATGTTGTCCTGGAGAGCTTGCAGAGCACTGGGGAAAGGCAGGCAGAGAATTCCCTGCTAGCACCTTCTCTGTGCCTGGGAAACAGAAGTGTTCACATTGCTTCGCAGAATCGCTTTTGTGCAGAAAACACTAACACATGTTCAGAACGAAAGAAAGCACAGAGCCCCAGATTTGCTATTGTCCTGGAGAGCTTGCAGAGCACTGGGGAAAGGCAGGCAGAGAATTCCCTGCTAGCACCTTCTCTGTGCCTGGGAAGCAGAAGTGTTCACATTGCTTCGCAAGAATAGCTTTTGTGCAGAAAACACTAACAGTTGTTAGAACGAAAGAAAGCACAGAGCCCCAGATTCTATGTTGTCCTGGAGAGCTTGCAGAGCACTGGGGAAAGGCAGGCAGAGAATTCCCTGCTAGCACCTTCTCTGTGCCTGGGAAGCAGAAGTGTTCACATTGGTTCGCAGAATCGCTTTTGTGCAGAAAACAGTAACACTTGTTCAGAATGAAAGAAAGCAGAGAGCACCAGATTCTATGTTGTCCTGGAGAGCTTGCAGAGCACTGGGGAAAGGCAGGCAGACAATTCCTTGCTAGCACCTTCTCTGTGCCTGGGAAGCAGAAGTGTTCACATTGCTTCGCAAGAATCGCTTTTGTGCAGAAAACAGTAACACTTGTTCAGAACGAAAGAAAGCACAGAGCCCCAGATTCTATGTTGTCCTGGAGAGCTTGCAGAGCACTGGGGAAAGGCAGGCAGAGAATTCCCTGCTAGCACCTTCTCTGTGCCTGGGAAGCAGAAGTGTTCACATTGCTTCGCAGAATCGCTTTTGTGCAGAAAACACTAACACATGTTCAGAACGAAAGAAAGCACAGAGCCCCAGATTTGCTATTGTCCTGGAGAGCTTGCAGAGCACTGGGGAAAGGCAGGCAGAGAATTCCCTGCTAGCACCTTCTCTGTGCCTGGGAAGCAGAAGTGTTCACATTGCTTCGCAAGAATAGCTTTTGTGCAGAAAACACTAACAGTTGTTAGAACGAAAGAAAGCACAGAGCCCCAGATTCTATGTTGTCCTGGAGAGCTTGCAGAGCACTGGGGAAAGGCAGGCAGAGAATTCCCTGCTAGCACCTTCTCTGTGCCTGGGAAGCAGAAGTGTTCACATTGCTTCGCAGAATCGCTTTTGTGCAGAAAACAGTAACACTTGTTCAGAACGAAAGAAAGCACAGAGCCCCAGATTCTATGTTGTCCTGGAGAGCTTGCAGAGCACTGGGGAAAGGCAGGCAGAGAATTCCCTGATAGCACCTTCTCTGTGCCTGGGAAGCAGAAGTGTTCACATTGCTTCGCAGAATCTCTTTTGTGCAGAAAACAGAAACACTTGTTCAGAACGAAAGAAAGCACAGAGCCCCAGATTTGCTGTTGTCCTGGAGAGCTTGCAGAGCACTGGGGAAAGGCAGGCAGAGAATTCCCTGCTAGCACCTTCTCTGTGCCTGGGAAGCAGAAGTGTTCATATTGCTTCGCAGAATCGCTTTTGTGCAGAAAACAGTAACACTTGTTCAGAACGAAAGAAAGCACAGAGCCCCAGATTCTATGTTGTCCTGGAGAGCTTGCAGAGCACTGGGGAAAGGCAGGCAGAGAATTCCCTGCTAGCACCTTCTCTGTGCCTGGGAAGCAGAAGTGTTCACATTGCTTCGCAGAATCTCTTTTGTGCAGAAAACAGTAACACTTGTTCAGAACGAAAGAAAGCACAGAGCCCCAGATTCTATGTTGTCCTGGAGAGCTTGCAGAGCACTGGGGAAAGGCAGGCAGAGAATTCCCTGCTAGCACCTTCTCTGTGCCTGGGAAGCAGAAGTGTTCACATTGCTTCGCAGAATCGCTTTTGTGCAGAAAACACTAACACTTGTTCAGAACGAAAGAAAGCACAGAGCCCCAGATTTGATGTTGTCCTGGAGAGCTTGCAGAGCACTGGGGAAAGGCAGGCAGACAATTCCTTGCTAGCACCTTCTCTGTGTCTGGGAAGCAGAAGTGTTCACATTGCTTCGCAAGAATCGCTTTTGTGAAGAAAAGAGTAACACTTGTTCAGAACGAAAGAAAGCACAGAGCCCCAGATTCTATGTTGTCCTGGAGAGCTTGCAGAGCACTGGGGAAAGGCAGGCAGAGAATTCCCTGCTAGCACCTTCTCTGTGCCTGGGAAGCAGAAGTGTTCACATTGCTTCGCAAGAATAGCTTTTGTGCAGAAAACACTAACACTTGTTAGAACGAAAGAAAGCACAGAGCCCCAGATTCTATGTTGTCCTGGAGAGCTTGCAGAGCACTGGGGAAAGGCAGGCAGAGAATTCCCTGCTAGCACCTTCTCTGTGCCTGGGAAGCAGAAGTGTTCACATTGCTTCGCAGAATCGCTTTTGTGCAGAAAACACTAACACTTGTTCAGAACGAAAGAAAGCACAGAGCCCCAGATTCTATGTTGTCCTGGAGAGCTTGCAGAGCACTGGGGAAAGGCAGGCAGAGAATTCCCTGCTAGCACCTTCTCTGTGCCTGGGAAGCAGAAGTGTTCACATTGCTTCGCAGAATCTCTTTTGTGCAGAAAACAGAAACACTTGTTCAGAACGAAAGAAAGCACAGAGCCCCAGATTTGCTGTTGTCCTGGAGAGCTTGCAGAGCACTGGGGAAAGGCAGGCAGAGAATTCCCTGCTAGCACCTTCTCTGTGCCTGGGAAGCAGAAGTGTTCATATTGCTTCGCAGAATCGCTTTTGTGCAGAAAACAGTAACACTTGTTCAGAACGAAAGAAAGCACAGAGCCCCAGATTCTATGTTGTCCTGGAGAGCTTGCAGAGCACTGGGGAAAGGCAGGCAGAGAATTCCCTGCTAGCACCTTCTCTGTGCCTGGGAAGCAGAAGTGTTCACATTGCTTCGCAGAATCTCTTTTGTGCAGAAAACAGTAACACTTGTTCAGAACGAAAGAAAGCACAGAGCCCCAGATTCTATGTTGTCCTGGAGAGCTTGCAGAGCACTGGGGAAAGGCAGGCAGAGAATTCCCTGCTAGCACCTTCTCTGTGCCTGGGAAGCAGAAGTGTTCACATTGCTTCGCAGAATCGCTTTTGTGCAGAAAACACTAACACTTGTTCAGAACGAAAGAAAGCACAGAGCCCCAGATTTGATGTTGTCCTGGAGAGCTTGCAGAGCACTGGGGAAAGGCAGGCAGACAATTCCTTGCTAGCACCTTCTCTGTGTCTGGGAAGCAGAAGTGTTCACATTGCTTCGCAAGAATCGCTTTTGTGAAGAAAAGAGTAACACTTGTTCAGAACGAAAGAAAGCACAGAGCCCCAGATTCTATGTTGTCCTGGAGAGCTTGCAGAGCACTGGGGAAAGGCAGGCAGAGAATTCCCTGCTAGCACCTTCTCTGTGCCTGGGAAGCAGAAGTGTTCACATTGCTTCGCAAGAATAGCTTTTGTGCAGAAAACACTAACACTTGTTAGAACGAAAGAAAGCACAGAGCCCCAGATTCTATGTTGTCCTGGAGAGCTTGCAGAGCACTGGGGAAAGGCAGGCAGAGAATTCCCTGCTAGCACCTTCTCTGTGCCTGGGAAGCAGAAGTGTTCACATTGCTTCGCAGAATCGCTTTTGTGCAGAAAACACTAACACTTGTTCAGAAGGAAAGAAAGCACAGAGCCCCAGATTCTATGTTGTCCTGGAGAGCTTGCAGAGCACTGGGGAAAGGCAGGCAGAGAATTCCCTGCTAGCACCTTCTCTGTGCCTGGGAAGCAGAAGTGTTCACATTGCTTCACAAGAATCGCTTTTGTGCAGAAAACAGTAACACTTGTTCAGAACGAAAGAAAGCACAGAGCCCCAGATTTGATGTTGTCCTGGAGAGCTTGCAGAGCACTGGGGAAAGGCAGGCAGAGAATTCCCTGCTAGCACCTTCTCTGTGCCTGGGAAACAGAAGTGTTCCCATTGCTTCGCAAAATCGCTTTTGTGCAGAAAACAGTAACACTTGTTCAGAATGAAAGAAAGCACAGAGCCCCAGATTCTATGTTGTCCTGGAGAGCTTGCAGAGCACTGGGGAAAGGCAGGCAGAGAATTCCCTGCTAGCACCTTCTCTGTGCCTGGGAAGCAGAAGTGTTCACATTGCTTCGCAGAATCTCTTTTGTGCAGAAAACAGTAACACTTGTTCAGAACGAAAGAAAGCACAGAGCCCCAGATTTGCTGTTGTCCTGGAGAGCTTGCAGAGCACTGGGGAAAGGCAGGCAGAGAATTCCCTGCTAGCACCTTCTCTGTGCCTGGGAAGCAGAATTGTTCATATTGCTTCGCAGAATCGCTTTTGTGCAGAAAACAGTAACACTTGTTCAGAACGAAAGAAAGCACAGAGCCCCAGATTCTATGTTGTCCTGGAGAGCTTGCAGAGCACTGGGGAAAGGCAGGCAGAGAATTCCCTGCTAGCACCTTCTCTGTGCCTGGGAAGCAGAAGTGTTCACATTGCTTCGCAGAATCGCTTTTGTGCAGAAAACAGTAACACTTGTTCAGAACGAAAGAAAGCACAGAGCCCCAGATTCTATGTTGTCCTGGAGAGCTTGCAGAGCACTGGGGAAAGGCAGGCAGAGAATTCCCTGATAGCACCTTCTCTGTGCCTGGGAAGCAGAAGTGTTCATATTGCTTCGCAGAATCGCTTTTGTGCAGAAAACAGTAACACTTGTTCAGAAGGAAAGAAAGCACAGAGCCCCAGATTCTATGTTGTCCTGGAGAGCTTGCAGAGCACTGGGGAAAGGCAGGCAGAGAATTCCCTGCTAGCACCTTCTCTGTGCCTGGGAAGCAGAAGTGTTCACATAGCTTCGCAAGAATCGCTTTTGTGCAGAAAACAGTAACACTTGTTCAGAACGAAAGAAAGCACAGAGCCCCAGATTCTATGTTGTCCTGGAGAGCTTGTAGAGCATTGGGGAAAGGCAGGCAAAGAATTCCCTGATAGCACCTTCTCTGTGCCTGGGAAGCAGAAGTGTTCCCATTGCTTCGCAGAATCGCTTTTGTGCAGAAAACACTAACACTTGTTCAGAACGAAAGAAAGCACAGAGCCCCAGATTTGCTGTTGTCCTGGAGAGCTTGCAGAGCACTGGGGAAAGGCAGACAGAGAATTCCCTGCTAGCACCTTCTCTGTGCCTGGGAAGCAGAAGTGTTCACATTGCTTCGCAGAATCGCTTTTGTGCAGAAAACAGTAACACTTGTTCAGAATGAAAGAAAGCAGAGAGCACCAGATTCTATGTTGTCCTGGAGAGCTTGCAGAGCACTGGGGAAAGGCAGGCAGACAATTCCTTGCTAGCACCTTCTCTGTGCCTGGGAAGCAGAAGTGTTCACATTGCTTCGCAAGAATCGCTTTTGTGAAGAAAAGAGTAACACTTGTTCAGAACGAAAGAAAGCACAGAGCCCCAGATTCTATGTTGTCCTGGAGAGCTTGCAGAGCACTGGGGAAAGGCAGGCAGAGAATTCCCTGCTAGCACCTTCTCTGTGCCTGGGAAGCAGAAGTGTTTACATTGCTTCGCAGAATCGCTTTTGTGCAGAAAACAGTAACACTTGTTCAGAACGAAAGAAAGCAGAGAGCCCCAGATTCTATGTTGTCCTGGAGAGCTTGCAGAGCACTGGGGAAAGGCAGGCAGAGAATTCCCTGCTAGCACCTTCTCTGTGCCTGGGAAGCAGACTGTTCAAATTGCTTCGCAAGAATCGCTTTTGTGCAGAAAACACTAACACTTGTTCAGAAGGAAAGAAAGCACAGAGCCCCAGATTTGCTGTTGTCCTGGAGAGCTTGCAGAGCACTGGGGAAAGGCAGGCAGAGAATTCCCTGCTAGCACCTTCTCTGTGCCTGGGAAGCAGAAGTGTTCACATTGCTTCGCAGAATCGCTTTTGTGCAGAAAACACTAACACTTGTTCAGAACGAAAGAAAGCACAGAGCCCCAGATTTGCTGTTGTCCTGGACAGCTTGCAGAGCACTGGGGAAAGGCAGGCAGAGAATTCCTTGCTAGCACCTTCTCTGTGCCTGGGAAGCAGAAGTGTTCACATTGCTTCGCAGAATCGCTTTTGTGCAGAAAACAGTAACACTTGTTCAGAACGAAAGAAAGCAGAGAGCACCAGATTCTATGTTGTCCTGGAGAGCTTGCAGAGCACTGGGGAAAGGCAGGCAGACAATTCCTTGCTAGCACCTTCTCTGTGCCTGGGAAGCAGAAGTGTTCACATTGCTTCGCAAGAATCGCTTTTGTGAAGAAAAGAGTAACACTTGTTCAGAACGAAAGAAAGCACAGAGCCCCAGATTCTATGTTGTCCTGGAGAGCTTGCAGAGCACTGGGGAAAGGCAGGCAGAGAATTCCCTGCTAGCACCTTCTCTGTGCCTGGGAAGCAGAAGTGTTCACATTGCTTCGCAGAATCGCTTTTGTGCAGAAAACACTAACACATGTTCAGAACGAAAGAAAGCACAGAGCCCCAGATTTGCTATTGTCCTGGAGAGCTTGCAGAGCACTGGGGAAAGGCAGGCAGAGAATTCCCTGCTAGCACCTTCTCTGTGCCTGGGAAGCAGAAGTGTTCACATTGCTTCGCAAGAATAGCTTTTGTGCAGAAAACACTAACAGTTGTTAGAACGAAAGAAAGCACAGAGCCCCAGATTCTATGTTGTCCTGGAGAGCTTGCAGAGCACTGGGGAAAGGCAGGCAGAGAATTCCCTGCTAGCACCTTCTCTGTGCCTGGGAAGCAGAAGTGTTCACATTGCTTCGCAGAATCGCTTTTGTGCAGAAAACACTAACACTTGTTCAGAAGGAAAGAAAGCACAGAGCCCCAGATTCTATGTTGTCCTGGAGAGCTTGCAGAGCACTGGGGAAAGGCAGGCAGAGAATTCCCTGCTAGCACCTTCTCTGTGCCTGGGAAGCAGAAGTGTTCACATTGCTTCACAAGAATCGCTTTTGTGCAGAAAACAGTAACACTTGTTCAGAACGAAAGAAAGCACAGAGCCCCAGATTTGATGTTGTCCTGGAGAGCTTGCAGAGCACTGGGGAAAGGCAGGCAGAGAATTCCCTGCTAGCACCTTCTCTGTGCCTGGGAAACAGAAGTGTTCCCATTGCTTCGCAAAATCGCTTTTGTGCAGAAAACAGTAACACTTGTTCAGAATGAAAGAAAGCACAGAGCCCCAGATTCTATGTTGTCCTGGAGAGCTTGCAGAGCACTGGGGAAAGGCAGGCAGAGAATTCCCTGCTAGCACCTTCTCTGTGCCTGGGAAGCAGAAGTGTTCACATTGCTTCGCAGAATCGCTTTTGTGCAGAAAACACTAACACTTGTTCAGAACGAAAGAAAGCACAGAGCCCCAGATTCTATGTTGTCCTGGAGAGCTTGCAGAGCACTGGGGAAAGGCAGGCAGAGAATTCCCTGCTAGCACCTTCTCTGTGCCTGGGAAGCAGAAGTGTTCACATTGGTTCGCAGAATCGCTTTTGTGCAGAAAACAGTAACACTTGTTCAGAATGAAAGAAAGCAGAGAGCACCAGATTCTATGTTGTCCTGGAGAGCTTGCAGAGCACTGGGGAAAGGCAGGCAGAGAATTCCTTGCTAGCACCTTCTCTGTGCCTGGGAAGCAGAAGTGTTCACATTGCTTCGCAAGAATCGCTTTTGTGAAGAAAAGAGTAACACTTGTTCAGAACGAAAGAAAGCACAGAGCCCCAGATTCTATGTTGTCCTGGAGAGCTTGCAGAGCACTGGGGAAAGGCAGGCAGAGAATTCCCTGCTAGCACCTTCTCTGTGCCTGGGAAACAGAAGTGTTCACATTGCTTCGCAGAATCGCTTTTGTGCAGAAAACACTAACACATGTTCAGAACGAAAGAAAGCACAGAGCCCCAGATTTGCTATTGTCCTGGAGAGCTTGCAGAGCACTGGGGAAAGGCAGGCAGAGAATTCCCTGCTAGCACCTTCTCTGTGCCTGGGAAGCAGAAGTGTTCACATTGCTTCGCAAGAATAGCTTTTGTGCAGAAAACACTAACAGTTGTTAGAACGAAAGAAAGCACAGAGCCCCAGATTCTATGTTGTCCTGGAGAGCTTGCAGAGCACTGGGGAAAGGCAGGCAGAGAATTCCCTGCTAGCACCTTCTCTGTGCCTGGGAAGCAGAAGTGTTCACATTGGTTCGCAGAATCGCTTTTGTGCAGAAAACAGTAACACTTGTTCAGAATGAAAGAAAGCAGAGAGCACCAGATTCTATGTTGTCCTGGAGAGCTTGCAGAGCACTGGGGAAAGGCAGGCAGACAATTCCTTGCTAGCACCTTCTCTGTGCCTGGGAAGCAGAAGTGTTCACATTGCTTCACAAGAATCGCTTTTGTGCAGAAAACAGTAACACTTGTTCAGAACGAAAGAAAGCACAGAGCCCCAGATTCTATGTTGTCCTGGAGAGCTTGCAGAGCACTGGGGAAAGGCAGGCAGAGAATTCCCTGCTAGCACCTTCTCTGTGCCTGGGAAGCAGAAGTGTTCACATTGCTTCGCAGAATCGCTTTTGTGCAGAAAACACTAACACATGTTCAGAACGAAAGAAAGCACAGAGCCCCAGATTTGCTATTGTCCTGGAGAGCTTGCAGAGCACTGGGGAAAGGCAGGCAGAGAATTCCCTGCTAGCACCTTCTCTGTGCCTGGGAAGCAGAAGTGTTCACATTGCTTCGCAAGAATAGCTTTTGTGCAGAAAACACTAACAGTTGTTAGAACGAAAGAAAGCACAGAGCCCCAGATTCTATGTTGTCCTGGAGAGCTTGCAGAGCACTGGGGAAAGGCAGGCAGAGAATTCCCTGCTAGCACCTTCTCTGTGCCTGGGAAGCAGAAGTGTTCACATTGCTTCGCAGAATCGCTTTTGTGCAGAAAACAGTAACACTTGTTCAGAACGAAAGAAAGCACAGAGCCCCAGATTCTATGTTGTCCTGGAGAGCTTGCAGAGCACTGGGGAAAGGCAGGCAGAGAATTCCCTGATAGCACCTTCTCTGTGCCTGGGAAGCAGAAGTGTTCACATTGCTTCGCAGAATCTCTTTTGTGCAGAAAACAGAAACACTTGTTCAGAACGAAAGAAAGCACAGAGCCCCAGATTTGCTGTTGTCCTGGAGAGCTTGCAGAGCACTGGGGAAAGGCAGGCAGAGAATTCCCTGCTAGCACCTTCTCTGTGCCTGGGAAGCAGAAGTGTTCATATTGCTTCGCAGAATCGCTTTTGTGCAGAAAACAGTAACACTTGTTCAGAACGAAAGAAAGCACAGAGCCCCAGATTCTATGTTGTCCTGGAGAGCTTGCAGAGCACTGGGGAAAGGCAGGCAGAGAATTCCCTGCTAGCACCTTCTCTGTGCCTGGGAAGCAGAAGTGTTCACATTGCTTCGCAGAATCTCTTTTGTGCAGAAAACAGTAACACTTGTTCAGAACGAAAGAAAGCACAGAGCCCCAGATTCTATGTTGTCCTGGAGAGCTTGCAGAGCACTGGGGAAAGGCAGGCAGAGAATTCCCTGCTAGCACCTTCTCTGTGCCTGGGAAGCAGAAGTGTTCACATTGCTTCGCAGAATCGCTTTTGTGCAGAAAACACTAACACTTGTTCAGAACGAAAGAAAGCACAGAGCCCCAGATTTGATGTTGTCCTGGAGAGCTTGCAGAGCACTGGGGAAAGGCAGGCAGACAATTCCTTGCTAGCACCTTCTCTGTGTCTGGGAAGCAGAAGTGTTCACATTGCTTCGCAAGAATCGCTTTTGTGAAGAAAAGAGTAACACTTGTTCAGAACGAAAGAAAGCACAGAGCCCCAGATTCTATGTTGTCCTGGAGAGCTTGCAGAGCACTGGGGAAAGGCAGGCAGAGAATTCCCTGCTAGCACCTTCTCTGTGCCTGGGAAGCAGAAGTGTTCACATTGCTTCGCAGAATCTCTTTTGTGCAGAAAACAGTAACACTTGTTCAGAACGAAAGAAAGCACAGAGCCCCAGATTTGCTGTTGTCCTGGAGAGCTTGCAGAGCACTGGGGAAAGGCAGGCAGAGAATTCCCTGCTAGCACCTTCTCTGTGCCTGGGAAGCAGAAGTGTTCATATTGCTTCGCAGAATCGCTTTTGTGCAGAAAACAGTAACACTTGTTCAGAACGAAAGAAAGCACAGAGCCCCAGATTCTATGTTGTCCTGGAGAGCTTGCAGAGCACTGGGGAAAGGCAGGCAGAGAATTCCCTGCTAGCACCTTCTCTGTGCCTGGGAAGCAGAAGTGTTCACATTGGTTCGCAGAATCGCTTTTGTGCAGAAAACAGTAACACTTGTTCAGAATGAAAGAAAGCAGAGAGCACCAGATTCTATGTTGTCCTGGAGAGCTTGCAGAGCACTGGGGAAAGGCAGGCAGAGAATTCCTTGCTAGCACCTTCTCTGTGCCTGGGAAGCAGAAGTGTTCACATTGCTTCGCAAGAATCGCTTTTGTGAAGAAAAGAGTAACACTTGTTCAGAACGAAAGAAAGCACAGAGCCCCAGATTCTATGTTGTCCTGGAGAGCTTGCAGAGCACTGGGGAAAGGCAGGCAGAGAATTCCCTGCTAGCACCTTCTCTGTGCCTGGGAAGCAGAAGTGTTCACATTGCTTCGCAGAATCGCTTTTGTGCAGAAAACACTAACACATGTTCAGAACGAAAGAAAGCACAGAGCCCCAGATTTGCTATTGTCCTGGAGAGCTTGCAGAGCACTGGGGAAAGGCAGGCAGAGAATTCCCTGCTAGCACCTTCTCTGTGCCTGGGAAGCAGAAGTGTTCACATTGCTTCGCAAGAATAGCTTTTGTGCAGAAAACACTAACAGTTGTTAGAACGAAAGAAAGCACAGAGCCCCAGATTCTATGTTGTCCTGGAGAGCTTGCAGAGCACTGGGGAAAGGCAGGCAGAGAATTCCCTGCTAGCACCTTCTCTGTGCCTGGGAAGCAGAAGTGTTCACATTGCTTCGCAGAATCGCTTTTGTGCAGAAAACACTAACACATGTTCAGAACGAAAGAAAGCACAGAGCCCCAGATTTGCTATTGTCCTGGAGAGCTTGCAGAGCACTGGGGAAAGGCAGGCAGAGAATTCCCTGCTAGCACCTTCTCTGTGCCTGGGAAGCAGAAGTGTTCACATTGCTTCGCAAGAATAGCTTTTGTGCAGAAAACACTAACAGTTGTTAGAACGAAAGAAAGCACAGAGCCCCAGATTCTATGTTGTCCTGGAGAGCTTGCAGAGCACTGGGGAAAGGCAGGCAGAGAATTCCCTGCTAGCACCTTCTCTGTGCCTGGGAAGCAGAAGTGTTCACATTGGTTCGCAGAATCGCTTTTGTGCAGAAAACAGTAACACTTGTTCAGAATGAAAGAAAGCAGAGAGCACCAGATTCTATGTTGTCCTGGAGAGCTTGCAGAGCACTGGGGAAAGGCAGGCAGACAATTCCTTGCTAGCACCTTCTCTGTGCCTGGGAAGCAGAAGTGTTCACATTGCTTCGCAGAATCGCTTTTGTGCAGAAAACACTAACACTTGTTCAGAAGGAAAGAAAGCACAGAGCCCCAGATTCTATGTTGTCCTGGAGAGCTTGCAGAGCACTGGGGAAAGGCAGGCAGAGAATTCCCTGCTAGCACCTTCTCTGTGCCTGGGAAGCAGAAGTGTTCACATTGCTTCACAAGAATCGCTTTTGTGCAGAAAACAGTAACACTTGTTCAGAACGAAAGAAAGCACAGAGCCCCAGATTTGATGTTGTCCTGGAGAGCTTGCAGAGCACTGGGGAAAGGCAGGCAGAGAATTCCCTGCTAGCACCTTCTCTGTGCCTGGGAAACAGAAGTGTTCCCATTGCTTCGCAAAATCGCTTTTGTGCAGAAAACAGTAACACTTGTTCAGAATGAAAGAAAGCACAGAGCCCCAGATTCTATGTTGTCCTGGAGAGCTTGCAGAGCACTGGGGAAAGGCAGGCAGAGAATTCCCTGCTAGCACCTTCTCTGTGCCTGGGAAGCAGAAGTGTTCACATTGCTTCGCAGAATCTCTTTTGTGCAGAAAACAGTAACACTTGTTCAGAACGAAAGAAAGCACAGAGCCCCAGATTTGCTGTTGTCCTGGAGAGCTTGCAGAGCACTGGGGAAAGGCAGGCAGAGAATTCCCTGCTAGCACCTTCTCTGTGCCTGGGAAGCAGAATTGTTCATATTGCTTCGCAGAATCGCTTTTGTGCAGAAAACAGTAACACTTGTTCAGAACGAAAGAAAGCACAGAGCCCCAGATTCTATGTTGTCCTGGAGAGCTTGCAGAGCACTGGGGAAAGGCAGGCAGAGAATTCCCTGCTAGCACCTTCTCTGTGCCTGGGAAGCAGAAGTGTTCACATTGCTTCGCAGAATCGCTTTTGTGCAGAAAACAGTAACACTTGTTCAGAACGAAAGAAAGCACAGAGCCCCAGATTCTATGTTGTCCTGGAGAGCTTGCAGAGCACTGGGGAAAGGCAGGCAGAGAATTCCCTGATAGCACCTTCTCTGTGCCTGGGAAGCAGAAGTGTTCATATTGCTTCGCAGAATCGCTTTTGTGCAGAAAACAGTAACACTTGTTCAGAAGGAAAGAAAGCACAGAGCCCCAGATTCTATGTTGTCCTGGAGAGCTTGCAGAGCACTGGGGAAAGGCAGGCAGAGAATTCCCTGCTAGCACCTTCTCTGTGCCTGGGAAGCAGAAGTGTTCACATAGCTTCGCAAGAATCGCTTTTGTGCAGAAAACAGTAACACTTGTTCAGAACGAAAGAAAGCACAGAGCCCCAGATTCTATGTTGTCCTGGAGAGCTTGTAGAGCATTGGGGAAAGGCAGGCAAAGAATTCCCTGATAGCACCTTCTCTGTGCCTGGGAAGCAGAAGTGTTCCCATTGCTTCGCAGAATCGCTTTTGTGCAGAAAACACTAACACTTGTTCAGAACGAAAGAAAGCACAGAGCCCCAGATTTGCTGTTGTCCTGGAGAGCTTGCAGAGCACTGGGGAAAGGCAGACAGAGAATTCCCTGCTAGCACCTTCTCTGTGCCTGGGAAGCAGAAGTGTTCACATTGCTTCGCAGAATCGCTTTTGTGCAGAAAACAGTAACACTTGTTCAGAATGAAAGAAAGCAGAGAGCACCAGATTCTATGTTGTCCTGGAGAGCTTGCAGAGCACTGGGGAAAGGCAGGCAGACAATTCCTTGCTAGCACCTTCTCTGTGCCTGGGAAGCAGAAGTGTTCACATTGCTTCGCAAGAATCGCTTTTGTGAAGAAAAGAGTAACACTTGTTCAGAACGAAAGAAAGCACAGAGCCCCAGATTCTATGTTGTCCTGGAGAGCTTGCAGAGCACTGGGGAAAGGCAGGCAGAGAATTCCCTGCTAGCACCTTCTCTGTGCCTGGGAAGCAGAAGTGTTTACATTGCTTCGCAGAATCGCTTTTGTGCAGAAAACAGTAACACTTGTTCAGAACGAAAGAAAGCAGAGAGCCCCAGATTCTATGTTGTCCTGGAGAGCTTGCAGAGCACTGGGGAAAGGCAGGCAGAGAATTCCCTGCTAGCACCTTCTCTGTGCCTGGGAAGCAGACTGTTCAAATTGCTTCGCAAGAATCGCTTTTGTGCAGAAAACACTAACACTTGTTCAGAAGGAAAGAAAGCACAGAGCCCCAGATTTGCTGTTGTCCTGGAGAGCTTGCAGAGCACTGGGGAAAGGCAGGCAGAGAATTCCCTGCTAGCACCTTCTCTGTGCCTGGGAAGCAGAAGTGTTCACATTGCTTCGCAGAATCGCTTTTGTGCAGAAAACACTAACACTTGTTCAGAACGAAAGAAAGCACAGAGCCCCAGATTTGCTGTTGTCCTGGAGAGCTTGCAGAGCACTGGGGAAAGGCAGGCAGAGAATTCCTTGCTAGCACCTTCTCTGTGCCTGGGAAGCAGAAGTGTTCACATTGCTTCGCAGAATCGCTTTTGTGCAGAAAACAGTAACACTTGTTCAGAACGAAAGAAAGCAGAGAGCACCAGATTCTATGTTGTCCTGGAGAGCTTGCAGAGCACTGGGGAAAGGCAGGCAGACAATTCCTTGCTAGCACCTTCTCTGTGCCTGGGAAGCAGAAGTGTTCACATTGCTTCGCAAGAATCGCTTTTGTGAAGAAAAGAGTAACACTTGTTCAGAACGAAAGAAAGCACAGAGCCCCAGATTCTATGTTGTCCTGGAGAGCTTGCAGAGCACTGGGGAAAGGCAGGCAGAGAATTCCCTGCTAGCACCTTCTCTGTGCCTGGGAAGCAGAAGTGTTCACATTGCTTCGCAGAATCGCTTTTGTGCAGAAAACACTAACACATGTTCAGAACGAAAGAAAGCACAGAGCCCCAGATTTGCTATTGTCCTGGAGAGCTTGCAGAGCACTGGGGAAAGGCAGGCAGAGAATTCCCTGCTAGCACCTTCTCTGTGCCTGGGAAGCAGAAGTGTTCACATTGCTTCGCAAGAATAGCTTTTGTGCAGAAAACACTAACAGTTGTTAGAACGAAAGAAAGCACAGAGCCCCAGATTCTATGTTGTCCTGGAGAGCTTGCAGAGCACTGGGGAAAGGCAGGCAGAGAATTCCCTGCTAGCACCTTCTCTGTGCCTGGGAAGCAGAAGTGTTCACATTGCTTCGCAGAATCGCTTTTGTGCAGAAAACACTAACACTTGTTCAGAAGGAAAGAAAGCACAGAGCCCCAGATTCTATGTTGTCCTGGAGAGCTTGCAGAGCACTGGGGAAAGGCAGGCAGAGAATTCCCTGCTAGCACCTTCTCTGTGCCTGGGAAGCAGAAGTGTTCACATTGCTTCACAAGAATCGCTTTTGTGCAGAAAACAGTAACACTTGTTCAGAACGAAAGAAAGCACAGAGCCCCAGATTTGATGTTGTCCTGGAGAGCTTGCAGAGCACTGGGGAAAGGCAGGCAGAGAATTCCCTGCTAGCACCTTCTCTGTGCCTGGGAAACAGAAGTGTTCCCATTGCTTCGCAAAATCGCTTTTGTGCAGAAAACAGTAACACTTGTTCAGAATGAAAGAAAGCACAGAGCCCCAGATTCTATGTTGTCCTGGAGAGCTTGCAGAGCACTGGGGAAAGGCAGGCAGAGAATTCCCTGCTAGCACCTTCTCTGTGCCTGGGAAGCAGAAGTGTTCACATTGCTTCGCAGAATCGCTTTTGTGCAGGAAACACTAACACTTGTTCAGAACGAAAGAAAGCACAGAGCCCCAGATTCTATGTTGTCCTGGAGAGCTTGCAGAGCACTGGGGAAAGGCAGGCAGAGAATTCCCTGCTAGCACCTTCTCTGTGCCTGGGAAGCAGAAGTGTTCACATTGGTTCGCAGAATCGCTTTTGTGCAGAAAACAGTAACACTTGTTCAGAATGAAAGAAAGCAGAGAGCACCAGATTCTATGTTGTCCTGGAGAGCTTGCAGAGCACTGGGGAAAGGCAGGCAGAGAATTCCTTGCTAGCACCTTCTCTGTGCCTGGGAAGCAGAAGTGTTCACATTGCTTCGCAAGAATCGCTTTTGTGAAGAAAAGAGTAACACTTGTTCAGAACGAAAGAAAGCACAGAGCCCCAGATTCTATGTTGTCCTGGAGAGCTTGCAGAGCACTGGGGAAAGGCAGGCAGAGAATTCCCTGCTAGCACCTTCTCTGTGCCTGGGAAACAGAAGTGTTCACATTGCTTCGCAGAATCGCTTTTGTGCAGAAAACACTAACACATGTTCAGAACGAAAGAAAGCACAGAGCCCCAGATTTGCTATTGTCCTGGAGAGCTTGCAGAGCACTGGGGAAAGGCAGGCAGAGAATTCCCTGCTAGCACCTTCTCTGTGCCTGGGAAGCAGAAGTGTTCACATTGCTTCGCAAGAATAGCTTTTGTGCAGAAAACACTAACAGTTGTTAGAACGAAAGAAAGCACAGAGCCCCAGATTCTATGTTGTCCTGGAGAGCTTGCAGAGCACTGGGGAAAGGCAGGCAGAGAATTCCCTGCTAGCACCTTCTCTGTGCCTGGGAAGCAGAAGTGTTCACATTGCTTCGCAGAATCGCTTTTGTGCAGAAAACACTAACACATGTTCAGAACGAAAGAAAGCACAGAGCCCCAGATTTGCTATTGTCCTGGAGAGCTTGCAGAGCACTGGGGAAAGGCAGGCAGAGAATTCCCTGCTAGCACCTTCTCTGTGCCTGGGAAGCAGAAGTGTTCACATTGCTTCGCAAGAATAGCTTTTGTGCAGAAAACACTAACAGTTGTTAGAACGAAAGAAAGCACAGAGCCCCAGATTCTATGTTGTCCTGGAGAGCTTGCAGAGCACTGGGGAAAGGCAGGCAGAGAATTCCCTGCTAGCACCTTCTCTGTGCCTGGGAAGCAGAAGTGTTCACATTGCTTCGCAGAATCGCTTTTGTGCAGAAAACACTAACACTTGTTCAGAAGGAAAGAAAGCACAGAGCCCCAGATTCTATGTTGTCCTGGAGAGCTTGCAGAGCACTGGGGAAAGGCAGGCAGAGAATTCCCTGCTAGCACCTTCTCTGTGCCTGGGAAGCAGAAGTGTTCACATTGCTTCACAAGAATCGCTTTTGTGCAGAAAACAGTAACACTTGTTCAGAACGAAAGAAAGCACAGAGCCCCAGATTTGATGTTGTCCTGGAGAGCTTGCAGAGCACTGGGGAAAGGCAGGCAGAGAATTCCCTGCTAGCACCTTCTCTGTGCCTGGGAAACAGAAGTGTTCCCATTGCTTCGCAAAATCGCTTTTGTGCAGAAAACAGTAACACTTGTTCAGAATGAAAGAAAGCACAGAGCCCCAGATTCTATGTTGTCCTGGAGAGCTTGCAGAGCACTGGGGAAAGGCAGGCAGAGAATTCCCTGCTAGCACCTTCTCTGTGCCTGGGAAGCAGAAGTGTTCACATTGCTTCGCAGAATCGCTTTTGTGCAGGAAACACTAACACTTGTTCAGAACGAAAGAAAGCACAGAGCCCCAGATTCTATGTTGTCCTGGAGAGCTTGCAGAGCACTGGGGAAAGGCAGGCAGAGAATTCCCTGCTAGCACCTTCTCTGTGCCTGGGAAGCAGAAGTGTTCACATTGGTTCGCAGAATCGCTTTTGTGCAGAAAACAGTAACACTTGTTCAGAATGAAAGAAAGCAGAGAGCACCAGATTCTATGTTGTCCTGGAGAGCTTGCAGAGCACTGGGGAAAGGCAGGCAGAGAATTCCTTGCTAGCACCTTCTCTGTGCCTGGGAAGCAGAAGTGTTCACATTGCTTCGCAAGAATCGCTTTTGTGAAGAAAAGAGTAACACTTGTTCAGAACGAAAGAAAGCACAGAGCCCCAGATTCTATGTTGTCCTGGAGAGCTTGCAGAGCACTGGGGAAAGGCAGGCAGAGAATTCCCTGCTAGCACCTTCTCTGTGCCTGGGAAACAGAAGTGTTCACATTGCTTCGCAGAATCGCTTTTGTGCAGAAAACACTAACACATGTTCAGAACGAAAGAAAGCACAGAGCCCCAGATTTGCTATTGTCCTGGAGAGCTTGCAGAGCACTGGGGAAAGGCAGGCAGAGAATTCCCTGCTAGCACCTTCTCTGTGCCTGGGAAGCAGAAGTGTTCACATTGCTTCGCAAGAATAGCTTTTGTGCAGAAAACACTAACAGTTGTTAGAACGAAAGAAAGCACAGAGCCCCAGATTCTATGTTGTCCTGGAGAGCTTGCAGAGCACTGGGGAAAGGCAGGCAGAGAATTCCCTGCTAGCACCTTCTCTGTGCCTGGGAAGCAGAAGTGTTCACATTGGTTCGCAGAATCGCTTTTGTGCAGAAAACAGTAACACTTGTTCAGAATGAAAGAAAGCAGAGAGCACCAGATTCTATGTTGTCCTGGAGAGCTTGCAGAGCACTGGGGAAAGGCAGGCAGACAATTCCTTGCTAGCACCTTCTCTGTGCCTGGGAAGCAGAAGTGTTCACATTGCTTCGCAAGAATCGCTTTTGTGCAGAAAACAGTAACACTTGTTCAGAACGAAAGAAAGCACAGAGCCCCAGATTCTATGTTGTCCTGGAGAGCTTGCAGAGCACTGGGGAAAGGCAGGCAGAGAATTCCCTGCTAGCACCTTCTCTGTGCCTGGGAAGCAGAAGTGTTCACATTGCTTCGCAGAATCGCTTTTGTGCAGAAAACACTAACACATGTTCAGAACGAAAGAAAGCACAGAGCCCCAGATTTGCTATTGTCCTGGAGAGCTTGCAGAGCACTGGGGAAAGGCAGGCAGAGAATTCCCTGCTAGCACCTTCTCTGTGCCTGGGAAGCAGAAGTGTTCACATTGCTTCGCAAGAATAGCTTTTGTGCAGAAAACACTAACAGTTGTTAGAACGAAAGAAAGCACAGAGCCCCAGATTCTATGTTGTCCTGGAGAGCTTGCAGAGCACTGGGGAAAGGCAGGCAGAGAATTCCCTGCTAGCACCTTCTCTGTGCCTGGGAAGCAGAAGTGTTCACATTGCTTCGCAGAATCGCTTTTGTGCAGAAAACAGTAACACTTGTTCAGAACGAAAGAAAGCACAGAGCCCCAGATTCTATGTTGTCCTGGAGAGCTTGCAGAGCACTGGGGAAAGGCAGGCAGAGAATTCCCTGATAGCACCTTCTCTGTGCCTGGGAAGCAGAAGTGTTCACATTGCTTCGCAGAATCTCTTTTGTGCAGAAAACAGAAACACTTGTTCAGAACGAAAGAAAGCACAGAGCCCCAGATTTGCTGTTGTCCTGGAGAGCTTGCAGAGCACTGGGGAAAGGCAGGCAGAGAATTCCCTGCTAGCACCTTCTCTGTGCCTGGGAAGCAGAAGTGTTCATATTGCTTCGCAGAATCGCTTTTGTGCAGAAAACAGTAACACTTGTTCAGAACGAAAGAAAGCACAGAGCCCCAGATTCTATGTTGTCCTGGAGAGCTTGCAGAGCACTGGGGAAAGGCAGGCAGAGAATTCCCTGCTAGCACCTTCTCTGTGCCTGGGAAGCAGAAGTGTTCACATTGCTTCGCAGAATCTCTTTTGTGCAGAAAACAGTAACACTTGTTCAGAACGAAAGAAAGCACAGAGCCCCAGATTCTATGTTGTCCTGGAGAGCTTGCAGAGCACTGGGGAAAGGCAGGCAGAGAATTCCCTGCTAGCACCTTCTCTGTGCCTGGGAAGCAGAAGTGTTCACATTGCTTCGCAGAATCGCTTTTGTGCAGAAAACACTAACACTTGTTCAGAACGAAAGAAAGCACAGAGCCCCAGATTTGATGTTGTCCTGGAGAGCTTGCAGAGCACTGGGGAAAGGCAGGCAGACAATTCCTTGCTAGCACCTTCTCTGTGTCTGGGAAGCAGAAGTGTTCACATTGCTTCGCAAGAATCGCTTTTGTGAAGAAAAGAGTAACACTTGTTCAGAACGAAAGAAAGCACAGAGCCCCAGATTCTATGTTGTCCTGGAGAGCTTGCAGAGCACTGGGGAAAGGCAGGCAGAGAATTCCCTGCTAGCACCTTCTCTGTGCCTGGGAAGCAGAAGTGTTCACATTGCTTCGCAGAATCTCTTTTGTGCAGAAAACAGTAACACTTGTTCAGAACGAAAGAAAGCACAGAGCCCCAGATTTGCTGTTGTCCTGGAGAGCTTGCAGAGCACTGGGGAAAGGCAGGCAGAGAATTCCCTGCTAGCACCTTCTCTGTGCCTGGGAAGCAGAAGTGTTCATATTGCTTCGCAGAATCGCTTTTGTGCAGAAAACAGTAACACTTGTTCAGAACGAAAGAAAGCACAGAGCCCCAGATTCTATGTTGTCCTGGAGAGCTTGCAGAGCACTGGGGAAAGGCAGGCAGAGAATTCCCTGCTAGCACCTTCTCTGTGCCTGGGAAGCAGAAGTGTTCACATTGGTTCGCAGAATCGCTTTTGTGCAGAAAACAGTAACACTTGTTCAGAATGAAAGAAAGCAGAGAGCACCAGATTCTATGTTGTCCTGGAGAGCTTGCAGAGCACTGGGGAAAGGCAGGCAGAGAATTCCTTGCTAGCACCTTCTCTGTGCCTGGGAAGCAGAAGTGTTCACATTGCTTCGCAAGAATCGCTTTTGTGAAGAAAAGAGTAACACTTGTTCAGAACGAAAGAAAGCACAGAGCCCCAGATTCTATGTTGTCCTGGAGAGCTTGCAGAGCACTGGGGAAAGGCAGGCAGAGAATTCCCTGCTAGCACCTTCTCTGTGCCTGGGAAGCAGAAGTGTTCACATTGCTTCGCAGAATCGCTTTTGTGCAGAAAACACTAACACATGTTCAGAACGAAAGAAAGCACAGAGCCCCAGATTTGCTATTGTCCTGGAGAGCTTGCAGAGCACTGGGGAAAGGCAGGCAGAGAATTCCCTGCTAGCACCTTCTCTGTGCCTGGGAAGCAGAAGTGTTCACATTGCTTCGCAAGAATAGCTTTTGTGCAGAAAACACTAACAGTTGTTAGAACGAAAGAAAGCACAGAGCCCCAGATTCTATGTTGTCCTGGAGAGCTTGCAGAGCACTGGGGAAAGGCAGGCAGAGAATTCCCTGCTAGCACCTTCTCTGTGCCTGGGAAGCAGAAGTGTTCACATTGGTTCGCAGAATCGCTTTTGTGCAGAAAACAGTAACACTTGTTCAGAATGAAAGAAAGCAGAGAGCACCAGATTCTATGTTGTCCTGGAGAGCTTGCAGAGCACTGGGGAAAGGCAGGCAGACAATTCCTTGCTAGCACCTTCTCTGTGCCTGGGAAGCAGAAGTGTTCACATTGCTTCGCAAGAATCGCTTTTGTGCAGAAAACAGTAACACTTGTTCAGAACGAAAGAAAGCACAGAGCCCCAGATTCTATGTTGTCCTGGAGAGCTTGCAGAGCACTGGGGAAAGGCAGGCAGAGAATTCCCTGCTAGCACCTTCTCTGTGCCTGGGAAGCAGAAGTGTTCACATTGCTTCGCAGAATCGCTTTTGTGCAGAAAACACTAACACATGTTCAGAACGAAAGAAAGCACAGAGCCCCAGATTTGCTATTGTCCTGGAGAGCTTGCAGAGCACTGGGGAAAGGCAGGCAGAGAATTCCCTGCTAGCACCTTCTCTGTGCCTGGGAAGCAGAAGTGTTCACATTGCTTCGCAAGAATAGCTTTTGTGCAGAAAACACTAACAGTTGTTAGAACGAAAGAAAGCACAGAGCCCCAGATTCTATGTTGTCCTGGAGAGCTTGCAGAGCACTGGGGAAAGGCAGGCAGAGAATTCCCTGCTAGCACCTTCTCTGTGCCTGGGAAGCAGAAGTGTTCACATTGCTTCGCAGAATCGCTTTTGTGCAGAAAACAGTAACACTTGTTCAGAACGAAAGAAAGCACAGAGCCCCAGATTCTATGTTGTCCTGGAGAGCTTGCAGAGCACTGGGGAAAGGCAGGCAGAGAATTCCCTGATAGCACCTTCTCTGTGCCTGGGAAGCAGAAGTGTTCACATTGCTTCGCAGAATCTCTTTTGTGCAGAAAACAGAAACACTTGTTCAGAACGAAAGAAAGCACAGAGCCCCAGATTTGCTGTTGTCCTGGAGAGCTTGCAGAGCACTGGGGAAAGGCAGGCAGAGAATTCCCTGCTAGCACCTTCTCTGTGCCTGGGAAGCAGAAGTGTTCATATTGCTTCGCAGAATCGCTTTTGTGCAGAAAACAGTAACACTTGTTCAGAACGAAAGAAAGCACAGAGCCCCAGATTCTATGTTGTCCTGGAGAGCTTGCAGAGCACTGGGGAAAGGCAGGCAGAGAATTCCCTGCTAGCACCTTCTCTGTGCCTGGGAAGCAGAAGTGTTCACATTGCTTCGCAGAATCTCTTTTGTGCAGAAAACAGTAACACTTGTTCAGAACGAAAGAAAGCACAGAGCCCCAGATTCTATGTTGTCCTGGAGAGCTTGCAGAGCACTGGGGAAAGGCAGGCAGAGAATTCCCTGCTAGCACCTTCTCTGTGCCTGGGAAGCAGAAGTGTTCACATTGCTTCGCAGAATCGCTTTTGTGCAGAAAACACTAACACTTGTTCAGAACGAAAGAAAGCACAGAGCCCCAGATTTGATGTTGTCCTGGAGAGCTTGCAGAGCACTGGGGAAAGGCAGGCAGACAATTCCTTGCTAGCACCTTCTCTGTGTCTGGGAAGCAGAAGTGTTCACATTGCTTCGCAAGAATCGCTTTTGTGAAGAAAAGAGTAACACTTGTTCAGAACGAAAGAAAGCACAGAGCCCCAGATTCTATGTTGTCCTGGAGAGCTTGCAGAGCACTGGGGAAAGGCAGGCAGAGAATTCCCTGCTAGCACCTTCTCTGTGCCTGGGAAGCAGAAGTGTTCACATTGCTTCGCAGAATCTCTTTTGTGCAGAAAACAGTAACACTTGTTCAGAACGAAAGAAAGCACAGAGCCCCAGATTTGCTGTTGTCCTGGAGAGCTTGCAGAGCACTGGGGAAAGGCAGGCAGAGAATTCCCTGCTAGCACCTTCTCTGTGCCTGGGAAGCAGAAGTGTTCATATTGCTTCGCAGAATCGCTTTTGTGCAGAAAACAGTAACACTTGTTCAGAACGAAAGAAAGCACAGAGCCCCAGATTCTATGTTGTCCTGGAGAGCTTGCAGAGCACTGGGGAAAGGCAGGCAGAGAATTCCCTGCTAGCACCTTCTCTGTGCCTGGGAAGCAGAAGTGTTCACATTGCTTCACAAGAATCGCTTTTGTGCAGAAAACAGTAACACTTGTTCAGAACGAAAGAAAGCACAGAGCCCCAGATTTGATGTTGTCCTGGAGAGCTTGCAGAGCACTGGGGAAAGGCAGGCAGACAATTCCTTGCTAGCACCTTCTCTGTGCCTGGGAAGCAGAAGTGTTCACATTGCTTCGCAGAATCGCTTTTGTGCAGAAAACACTAACACATGTTCAGAACGAAAGAAAGCACAGAGCCCCAGATTTGCTATTGTCCTGGAGAGCTTGCAGAGCACTGGGGAAAGGCAGGCAGAGAATTCCCTGCTAGCACCTTCTCTGTGCCTGGGAAGCAGAAGTGTTCACATTGCTTCGCAAGAATAGCTTTTGTGCTGAAAACACTAACAGTTGTTAGAACGAAAGAAAGCACAGAGCCCCAGATTCTATGTTGTCCTGGAGAGCTTGCAGAGCACTGGGGAAAGGCAGGCAGAGAATTCCCTGCTAGCACCTTCTCTGTGCCTGGGAAGCAGAAGTGTTCACATTGCTTCGCAGAATCGCTTTTGTGCAGAAAACACTAACACTTGTTCAGAACGAAAGAAAGCACAGAGCCCCAGATTCTATGTTGTGCTGGAGAGCTTGCAGAGCACTGGGGAAAGGCAGGCAGAGAATTCCCTGCTAGCACCTTCTCTGTGCCTGGGAAGCAGAAGTGTTCACATTGCTTCACAAGAATCGCTTTTGTGCAGAAAACAGTAACACTTGTTCAGAACGAAAGAAAGCACAGAGCCCCAGATTTGATGTTGTCCTGGAGAGCTTGCAGAGCACTGGGGAAAGGCAGGCAGAGAATTCCCTGCTAGCACCTTCTCTGTGCCTGGGAAACAGAAGTGTTCACATTGCTTCGCAGAATCGCTTTTGTGCAGAAAACACTAACACATGTTCAGAACGAAAGAAAGCACAGAGCCCCAGATTTGCTATTGTCCTGGAGAGCTTGCAGAGCACTGGGGAAAGGCAGGCAGAGAATTCCCTGCTAGCACCTTCTCTGTGCCTGGGAAGCAGAAGTGTTCACATTGCTTCGCAAGAATAGCTTTTGTGCTGAAAACACTAACAGTTGTTAGAACGAAAGAAAGCACAGAGCCCCAGATTCTATGTTGTCCTGGAGAGCTTGCAGAGCACTGGGGAAAGGCAGGCAGAGAATTCCCTGCTAGCACCTTCTCTGTGCCTGGGAAGCAGAAGTGTTCACATTGCTTCGCAGAATCGCTTTTGTGCAGAAAACACTAACACTTGTTCAGAAGGAAAGAAAGCACAGAGCCCCAGATTCTATGTTGTGCTGGAGAGCTTGCAGAGCACTGGGGAAAGGCAGGCAGAGAATTCCCTGCTAGCACCTTCTCTGTGCCTGGGAAGCAGAAGTGTTCACATTGCTTCACAAGAATCGCTTTTGTGCAGAAAACAGTAACACTTGTTCAGAACGAAAGAAAGCACAGAGCCCCAGATTTGATGTTGTCCTGGAGAGCTTGCAGAGCACTGGGGAAAGGCAGGCAGAGAATTCCCTGCTAGCACCTTCTCTGTGCCTGGGAAACAGAAGTGTTCACATTGCTTCGCAAAATCGCTTTTGTGCAGAAAACAGTAACACTTGTTCAGAATGAAAGAAAGCACAGAGCCCCAGATTCTATGTTGTCCTGGAGAGCTTGCAGAGCACTGGGGAAAGGCAGGCAGAGAATTCCCTGCTAGCACCTTCTCTGTGCCTGGGAAGCAGAAGTGTTCACATTGCTTCGCAAGAATAGCTTTTGTGCAGAAAACACTAACACTTGTTAGAACGAAAGAAAGCACAGAGCCCCAGATTCTATGTTGTCCTGGAGAGCTTGCAGAGCACTGGGGAAAGGCAGGCAGAGAATTCCCTGCTAGCACCTTCTCTGTGCCTGGGAAGCAGAAGTGTTCACATTGCTTCGCAGAATCTCTTTTGTGCAGAAAACAGTAACACTTGTTCAGAACGAAAGAAAGCACAGAGCCCCAGATTTGCTGTTGTCCTGGAGAGCTTGCAGAGCACTGGGGAAAGGCAGGCAGAGAATTCCCTGCTAGCACCTTCTCTGTGCCTGGGAAGCAGAAGTGTTCACATTGCTTCGCAAGAATCGCTTTTGTGCAGAAAACACTAACACTTGTTCAGAACGAAAGAAAGCACAGAGCCCCAGATTCTATGTTGTCCTGGAGAGCTTGCAGAACACTGGGGAAAGGCAGGCAGAGAATTCCCTGCTAGCACCTTCTCTGTGCCTGGGAAGCAGAAGTGTTCATATTGCTTCGCAGAATCGCTTTTGTGCAGAAAACAGTAACACTTGTTCAGAACGAAAGAAAGCACAGAGCCCCAGATTCTATGTTGTCCTGGAGAGCTTGCAGAACACTGGGGAAAGGCAGGCAGAGAATTCCCTGCTAGCACCTTCTCTGTGCCTGGGAAGCAGAAGTGTTCATATTGCTTCGCAGAATCGCTTTTGTGCAGAAAACAGTAACACTTGTTCAGAACGAAAGAAAGCACAGAGCCCCAGATTCTATGTTGTCCTGGAGAGCTTGCAGAGCACTGGGGAAAGGCAGGCAGAGAATTCCCTGCTAGCACCTTCTCTGTGCCTGGGAAGCAGAAGTGTTCACATAGCTTCGCAAGAATCGCTTTTGTGCAGAAAACAGTAACACTTGTTCAGAACGAAAGAAAGCACAGAGCCCCAGATTCTATGTTGTCCTGGAGAGCTTGTAGAGCACTGGGGAAAGGCAGGCAAAGAATTCCCTGATAGCACCTTCTCTGTGCCTGGGAAGCAGAAGTGTTCACATTGCTTCGCAGAATCGCTTTTGTGCAGAAAACACTAACACTTGTTCAGAACGAAAGAAAGCACAGAGCCCCAGATTTGCTGTTGTCCTGGAGAGCTTGCAGAGCACTGGGGAAAGGCAGGCAGAGAATTCCCTGCTAGCACCTTCTCTGTGCCTGGGAAGCAGAAGTGTTCACATTGCTTCGCAGAATCGCTTTTGTGCAGAAAACAGTAACACTTGTTCAGAATGAAAGAAAGCAGAGAGCCCCAGATTCTATGTTGTCCTGGAGAGCTTGCAGAGCACTGGGGAAAGGCAGGCAGAGAATTCCCTGCTAGCACCTTCTCTGTGCCTGGGAAGCAGAAGTGTTCATATTGCTTCGCAGAATCGCTTTTGTGCAGAAAACAGTAACACTTGTTCAGAACGAAAGAAAGCACAGAGCCCCAGATTCTATGTTGTCCTGGAGAGCTTGCAGAACACTGGGGAAAGGCAGGCAGAGAATTCCCTGCTAGCACCTTCTCTGTGCCTGGGAAGCAGAAGTGTTCATATTGCTTCGCAGAATCGCTTTTGTGCAGAAAACAGTAACACTTGTTCAGAACGAAAGAAAGCACAGAGCCCCAGATTCTATGTTGTCCTGGAGAGCTTGCAGAGCACTGGGGAAAGGCAGGCAGAGAATTCCCTGCTAGCACCTTCTCTGTGCCTGGGAAGCAGAAGTGTTCACATTGCTTCGCAGAATCTCTTTTGTGCAGAAAACAGTAACACTTGTTCAGAACGAAAGAAAGCACAGAGCCCCAGATTTGATGTTGTCCTGGAGAGCTTGCAGAGCACTGGGGAAAGGCAGGCAGAGAATTCCCTGCTAGCACCTTCTCTGTGCCTGGGAAGCAGAAGTGTTCATATTGCTTCGCAGAATCGCTTTTGTGCAGAAAACAGTAACACTTGTTCAGAACGAAAGAAAGCACAGAGCCCCAGATTCTATGTTGTCCTGGAGAGCTTGCAGAGCACTGGGGAAAGGCAGGCAGAGAATTCCCTGCTAGCACCTTCTCTGTGCCTGGGAAGCAGAAGTGTTCACATTGCTTCACAAGAATCGCTTTTGTGCAGAAAACAGTAACACTTGTTCAGAACGAAAGAAAGCACAGAGCCCCAGATTTGATGTTGTCCTGGAGAGCTTGCAGAGCACTGGGGAAAGGCAGGCAGACAATTCCTTGCTAGCACCTTCTCTGTGCCTGGGAAGCAGAAGTGTTCACATTGCTTCGCAGAATCGCTTTTGTGCAGAAAACACTAACACATGTTCAGAACGAAAGAAAGCACAGAGCCCCAGATTTGCTATTGTCCTGGAGAGCTTGCAGAGCACTGGGGAAAGGCAGGCAGAGAATTCCCTGCTAGCACCTTCTCTGTGCCTGGGAAGCAGAAGTGTTCACATTGCTTCGCAAGAATAGCTTTTGTGCTGAAAACACTAACAGTTGTTAGAACGAAAGAAAGCACAGAGCCCCAGATTCTATGTTGTCCTGGAGAGCTTGCAGAGCACTGGGGAAAGGCAGGCAGAGAATTCCCTGCTAGCACCTTCTCTGTGCCTGGGAAGCAGAAGTGTTCACATTGCTTCGCAGAATCGCTTTTGTGCAGAAAACACTAACACTTGTTCAGAAGGAAAGAAAGCACAGAGCCCCAGATTCTATGTTGTGCTGGAGAGCTTGCAGAGCACTGGGGAAAGGCAGGCAGAGAATTCCCTGCTAGCACCTTCTCTGTGCCTGGGAAGCAGAAGTGTTCACATTGCTTCACAAGAATCGCTTTTGTGCAGAAAACAGTAACACTTGTTCAGAACGAAAGAAAGCACAGAGCCCCAGATTTGATGTTGTCCTGGAGAGCTTGCAGAGCACTGGGGAAAGGCAGGCAGAGAATTCCCTGCTAGCACCTTCTCTGTGCCTGGGAAACAGAAGTGTTCACATTGCTTCGCAGAATCGCTTTTGTGCAGAAAACACTAACACATGTTCAGAACGAAAGAAAGCACAGAGCCCCAGATTTGCTATTGTCCTGGAGAGCTTGCAGAGCACTGGGGAAAGGCAGGCAGAGAATTCCCTGCTAGCACCTTCTCTGTGCCTGGGAAGCAGAAGTGTTCACATTGCTTCGCAAGAATAGCTTTTGTGCTGAAAACACTAACAGTTGTTAGAACGAAAGAAAGCACAGAGCCCCAGATTCTATGTTGTCCTGGAGAGCTTGCAGAGCACTGGGGAAAGGCAGGCAGAGAATTCCCTGCTAGCACCTTCTCTGTGCCTGGGAAGCAGAAGTGTTCACATTGCTTCGCAGAATCGCTTTTGTGCAGAAAACACTAACACTTGTTCAGAAGGAAAGAAAGCACAGAGCCCCAGATTCTATGTTGTGCTGGAGAGCTTGCAGAGCACTGGGGAAAGGCAGGCAGAGAATTCCCTGCTAGCACCTTCTCTGTGCCTGGGAAGCAGAAGTGTTCACATTGCTTCACAAGAATCGCTTTTGTGCAGAAAACAGTAACACTTGTTCAGAACGAAAGAAAGCACAGAGCCCCAGATTTGATGTTGTCCTGGAGAGCTTGCAGAGCACTGGGGAAAGGCAGGCAGAGAATTCCCTGCTAGCACCTTCTCTGTGCCTGGGAAACAGAAGTGTTCACATTGCTTCGCAAAATCGCTTTTGTGCAGAAAACAGTAACACTTGTTCAGAATGAAAGAAAGCACAGAGCCCCAGATTCTATGTTGTCCTGGAGAGCTTGCAGAGCACTGGGGAAAGGCAGGCAGAGAATTCCCTGCTAGCACCTTCTCTGTGCCTGGGAAGCAGAAGTGTTCACATTGCTTCGCAAGAATAGCTTTTGTGCAGAAAACACTAACACTTGTTAGAACGAAAGAAAGCACAGAGCCCCAGATTCTATGTTGTCCTGGAGAGCTTGCAGAGCACTGGGGAAAGGCAGGCAGAGAATTCCCTGCTAGCACCTTCTCTGTGCCTGGGAAGCAGAAGTGTTCATATTGCTTCGCAGAATCGCTTTTGTGCAGAAAACAGTAACACTTGTTCAGAACGAAAGAAAGCACAGAGCCCCAGATTCTATGTTGTCCTGGAGAGCTTGCAGAGCACTGGGGAAAGGCAGGCAGAGAATTCCCTGCTAGCACCTTCTCTGTGCCTGGGAAGCAGAAGTGTTCACATTGCTTCACAAGAATCGCTTTTGTGCAGAAAACAGTAACACTTGTTCAGAACGAAAGAAAGCACAGAGCCCCAGATTTGATGTTGTCCTGGAGAGCTTGCAGAGCACTGGGGAAAGGCAGGCAGACAATTCCTTGCTAGCACCTTCTCTGTGCCTGGGAAGCAGAAGTGTTCACATTGCTTCGCAGAATCGCTTTTGTGCAGAAAACACTAACACATGTTCAGAACGAAAGAAAGCACAGAGCCCCAGATTTGCTATTGTCCTGGAGAGCTTGCAGAGCACTGGGGAAAGGCAGGCAGAGAATTCCCTGCTAGCACCTTCTCTGTGCCTGGGAAGCAGAAGTGTTCACATTGCTTCGCAAGAATAGCTTTTGTGCTGAAAACACTAACAGTTGTTAGAACGAAAGAAAGCACAGAGCCCCAGATTCTATGTTGTCCTGGAGAGCTTGCAGAGCACTGGGGAAAGGCAGGCAGAGAATTCCCTGCTAGCACCTTCTCTGTGCCTGGGAAGCAGAAGTGTTCACATTGCTTCGCAGAATCGCTTTTGTGCAGAAAACACTAACACTTGTTCAGAAGGAAAGAAAGCACAGAGCCCCAGATTCTATGTTGTGCTGGAGAGCTTGCAGAGCACTGGGGAAAGGCAGGCAGAGAATTCCCTGCTAGCACCTTCTCTGTGGCTGGGAAGCAGAAGTGTTCACATTGCTTCACAAGAATCGCTTTTGTGCAGAAAACAGTAACACTTGTTCAGAACGAAAGAAAGCACAGAGCCCCAGATTTGATGTTGTCCTGGAGAGCTTGCAGAGCACTGGGGAAAGGCAGGCAGAGAATTCCCTGCTAGCACCTTCTCTGTGCCTGGGAAACAGAAGTGTTCACATTGCTTCGCAGAATCGCTTTTGTGCAGAAAACACTAACACATGTTCAGAACGAAAGAAAGCACAGAGCCCCAGATTTGCTATTGTCCTGGAGAGCTTGCAGAGCACTGGGGAAAGGCAGGCAGAGAATTCCCTGCTAGCACCTTCTCTGTGCCTGGGAAGCAGAAGTGTTCACATTGCTTCGCAAGAATAGCTTTTGTGCTGAAAACACTAACAGTTGTTAGAACGAAAGAAAGCACAGAGCCCCAGATTCTATGTTGTCCTGGAGAGCTTGCAGAGCACTGGGGAAAGGCAGGCAGAGAATTCCCTGCTAGCACCTTCTCTGTGCCTGGGAAGCAGAAGTGTTCACATTGCTTCGCAGAATCGCTTTTGTGCAGAAAACACTAACACTTGTTCAGAAGGAAAGAAAGCACAGAGCCCCAGATTCTATGTTGTGCTGGAGAGCTTGCAGAGCACTGGGGAAAGGCAGGCAGAGAATTCCCTGCTAGCACCTTCTCTGTGCCTGGGAAGCAGAAGTGTTCACATTGCTTCACAAGAATCGCTTTTGTGCAGAAAACAGTAACACTTGTTCAGAACGAAAGAAAGCACAGAGCCCCAGATTTGATGTTGTCCTGGAGAGCTTGCAGAGCACTGGGGAAAGGCAGGCAGAGAATTCCCTGCTAGCACCTTCTCTGTGCCTGGGAAACAGAAGTGTTCACATTGCTTCGCAAAATCGCTTTTGTGCAGAAAACAGTAACACTTGTTCAGAATGAAAGAAAGCACAGAGCCCCAGATTCTATGTTGTCCTGGAGAGCTTGCAGAGCACTGGGGAAAGGCAGGCAGAGAATTCCCTGCTAGCACCTTCTCTGTGCCTGGGAAGCAGAAGTGTTCACATTGCTTCGCAAGAATCGCTTTTGTGCAGAAAACACTAACACTTGTTAGAACGAAAGAAAGCACAGAGCCCCAGATTCTATGTTGTCCTGGAGAGCTTGCAGAGCACTGGGGAAAGGCAGGCAGAGAATTCCCTGCTAGCACCTTCTCTGTGCCTGGGAAGCAGAAGTGTTCACATTGATTCGCAGAATCTCTTTTGTGCAGAAAACAGTAACACTTGTTCAGAACGAAAGAAAGCACAGAGCCCCAGATTTGCTGTTGTCCTGGAGAGCTTGCAGAGCACTGGGGAAAGGCAGGCAGAGAATTCCCTGCTAGCACCTTCTCTGTGCCTGGGAAGCAGAAGTGTTCACATTGCTTCGCAAGAATAGCTTTTGTGCAGAAAACACTAACACTTGTTAGAACGAAAGAAAGCACAGAGCCCCAGATTCTATGTTGTCCTGGAGAGCTTGCAGAGCACTGGGGAAAGGCAGGCAGAGAATTCCCTGCTAGCACCTTCTCTGTGCCTGGGAAGCAGAAGTGTTCCCATTGCTTCGCAGAATCGCTTTTGTGCAGAAAACACTAACACTTGTTCAGAACGAAAGAAAGCACAGAGCCCCAGATTCTATGTTGTCCTGGAGAGCTTGCAGAACACTGGGGAAAGGCAGGCAGAGAATTCCCTGCTAGCACCTTCTCTGTGCCTGGGAAGCAGAAGTGTTCATATTGCTTCGCAGAATCGCTTTTGTGCAGAAAACAGTAACACTTGTTCAGAACGAAAGAAAGCACAGAGCCCCAGATTCTATGTTGTCCTGGAGAGCTTGCAGAACACTGGGGAAAGGCAGGCAGAGAATTCCCTGCTAGCACCTTCTCTGTGCCTGGGAAGCAGAAGTGTTCATATTGCTTCGCAGAATCGCTTTTGTGCAGAAAACAGTAACACTTGTTCAGAACGAAAGAAAGCACAGAGCCCCAGATTCTATGTTGTCCTGGAGAGCTTGCAGAGCACTGGGGAAAGGCAGGCAGAGAATTCCCTGCTAGCACCTTCTCTGTGCCTGGGAAGCAGAAGTGTTCACATAGCTTCGCAAGAATCGCTTTTGTGCAGAAAACAGTAACACTTGTTCAGAACGAAAGAAAGCACAGAGCCCCAGATTCTATGTTGTCCTGGAGAGCTTGTAGAGCACTGGGGAAAGGCAGGCAAAGAATTCCCTGATAGCACCTTCTCTGTGCCTGGGAAGCAGAAGTGTTCACATTGCTTCGCAGAATCGCTTTTGTGCAGAAAACACTAACACTTGTTCAGAACGAAAGAAAGCACAGAGCCCCAGATTTGCTGTTGTCCTGGAGAGCTTGCAGAGCACTGGGGAAAGGCAGGCAGAGAATTCCCTGCTAGCACCTTCTCTGTGCCTGGGAAGCAGAAGTGTTCACATTGCTTCGCAGAATCGCTTTTGTGCAGAAAACAGTAACACTTGTTCAGAATGAAAGAAAGCAGAGAGCCCCAGATTCTATGTTGTCCTGGAGAGCTTGCAGAGCACTGGGGAAAGGCAGGCAGAGAATTCCCTGCTAGCACCTTCTCTGTGCCTGGGAAGCAGAAGTGTTCATATTGCTTCGCAGAATCGCTTTTGTGCAGAAAACAGTAACACTTGTTCAGAACGAAAGAAAGCACAGAGCCCCAGATTCTATGTTGTCCTGGAGAGCTTGCAGAACACTGGGGAAAGGCAGGCAGAGAATTCCCTGCTAGCACCTTCTCTGTGCCTGGGAAGCAGAAGTGTTCATATTGCTTCGCAGAATCGCTTTTGTGCAGAAAACAGTAACACTTGTTCAGAACGAAAGAAAGCACAGAGCCCCAGATTCTATGTTGTCCTGGAGAGCTTGCAGAGCACTGGGGAAAGGCAGGCAGAGAATTCCCTGCTAGCACCTTCTCTGTGCCTGGGAAGCAGAAGTGTTCACATTGCTTCGCAAGAATCGCTTTTGTGCAGAAAACAGTAACACTTGTTCAGAACGAAAGAAAGCACAGAGCCCCAGATTCTATGTTGTCCTGGAGAGCTTGCAGAGCACTGGGGAAAGGCAGGCAAAGAATTCCCTGATAGCACCTTCTCTGTGCCTGGGAAGCAGAAGTGTTCACATTGCTTCGCAAGAATCGCTTTTGTGCAGAAAACAGTAACACTTGTTCAGAAGGAAAGAAAGCACAGAGCCCCAGATTTGATGTTGTCCTGGAGAGCTTGCAGAGCACTGGGGAAAGGCAGGCAGAGAATTCCCTGCTAGCACCTTCTCTGTGCCTGGGAAGCAGAAGTGTTCACATTGCTTCGCAGAATCGCTTTTGTGCAGAAAACACTAACAGTTGTTAGAACGAAAGAAAGCACAGAGCCCCAGATTTGCTATTGTCCTGGAGAGCTTGCAGAGCACTGGGGAAAGGCAGGCAGAGAATTCCCTGCTAGCACCTTCTCTGTGCCTGGGAAGCAGAAGTGTTCACATTGCTTCGCAAGAATAGCTTTTGTGCAGAAAAAACTAACAGTTGTTAGAACGAAAGAAAGCACAGAGCCCCAGATTCTATGTTGTCCTGGAGAGCTTGCAGAGCACTGGGGAAAGGCAGGCAGAGAATTCCCTGCTAGCACCTTCTCTGTGCCTGGGAAGCAGAAGTGTTCACATTGCTTCGCAGAATCGCTTTTGTGCAGAAAACACTAACACTTGTTCAGAAGGAAAGAAAGCACAGAGCCCCAGATTCTATGTTGTGCTGGAGAGCTTGCAGAGCACTGGGGAAAGGCAGGCAGAGAATTCCCTGCTAGCACCTTCTCTGTGCCTGGGAAGCAGAAGTGTTCACATTGCTTCGCAAGAATCGCTTTTGTGCAGAAAACAGTAACACTTGTTCAGAACGAAAGAAAGCACAGAGCCCCAGATTTGATGTTGTCCTGGAGAGCTTGCAGAGCACTGGGGAAAGGCAGGCAGAGAATTCCCTGCTAGCACCTTCTCTGTGCCTGGGAAACAGAAGTGTTCCCATTGCTTCGCAAAATCGCTTTTGTGCAGAAAACAGTAACAATTGTTCAGAATGAAAGAAAGCACAGAGCCCCAGATTCTATGTTGTCCTGGAGAGCTTGCAGAGCACTGGGGAAAGGCAGGCAGAGAATTCCCTGCTAGCACCTTCTCTGTGCCTGGGAAGCAGAAGTGTTCACATTGCTTCGCAGAATCGCTTTTGTGCAGAAAACAGTAACACTTGTTCAGAACGAAAGAAAGCACAGAGCCCCAGATTCTATGTTGTCCTGGAGAGCTTGCAGAGCACTGGGGAAAGGCAGGCAGAGAATTCCCTGCTAGCACCTTCTCTGTGCCTGGGAAGCAGAAGTGTTCCCATTGCTTCGCAGAATCTCTTTTGTGCAGAAAACAGTAACACTTGTTCAGAACGAAAGAAAGCACAGAGCCCCAGATTTGCTGTTGTCCTGGAGAGCTTGCAGAGCACTGGGGAAAGGCAGGCAGAGAATTCCCTGCTAGCACCTTCTCTGTGCCTGGGAACCAGAAGTGTTCACATTGCTTCGCAAGAATCGCTTTTGTGCAGAAAACACTAACACTTGTTAGAACGAAAGAAAGCACAGAGCCCCAGATTCTATGTTGTCCTGGAGAGCTTGCAGAGCACTGGGGAAAGGCAGGCAGAGAATTCCCTGCTAGCACCTTCTCTGTGCCTGGGAAGCAGAAGTGTTCACATTGCTTCGCAGAATCGCTTTTGTGCAGAAAACACTAACACTTGTTCAGAAGGAAAGAAAGCACAGAGCAACAGATTCTATGTTGTCCTGGAGAGCTTGCAGAGCACTGGGGAAAGGCAGGCAGACAATTCCTTGCTAGCACCTTCTCTGTGCCTGGGAAGCAGAAGTGTTCACATTGCTTCGCAAGAATCGCTTTTGTGAAGAAAAGAGTAACACTTGTTCAGAACGAAAGAAAGCACAGAGCCCCAGATTCTATGTTGTCCTGGAGAGCTTGCAGAGCACTGGGGAAAGGCAGGCAGAGAATTCCCTGCTAGCACCTTCTCTGTGCCTGGGAAGCAGAAGTGTTCACATTGCTTCGCAGAATCGCTTTTGTGCAGAAAACACTAACACTTGTTCAGAAGGAAAGAAAGCACAGAGCCCCAGATTCTATGTTGTCCTGGAGAGCTTGCAGAGCACTGGGGAAAGGCAGGCAGAGAATTCCCTGCTAGCACCTTCTCTGTGCCTGGGAAGCAGAAGTGTTTACATTGCTTCGCAGAATCGCTTTTGTGCAGAAAACAGTAACACTTGTTCAGAACGAAAGAAAGCACAGAGCCCCAGATTTGCTGTTGTCCTGGAGAGCTTGCAGAGCACTGGGGAAAGGCAGGCAGAGAATTCCCTGCTAGCACCTTCTCTGTGCCTGGGAAGCAGAAGTGTTCACATAGCTTCGCAAGAATCGCTTTTGTGCAGAAAACAGTAACACTTGTTCAGAACGAAAGAAAGCACAGAGCCCCAGATTCTATGTTGTCCTGGAGAGCTTGTAGAGCATTGGGGAAAGGCAGGCAAAGAATTCCCTGATAGCACCTTCTCTGTGCCTGGGAAGCAGAAGTGTTCACATTGCTTCGCAGAATCGCTTTTGTGCAGAAAACACTAACACATGTTCAGAACGAAAGAAAGCACAGAGCCCCAGATTTGCTATTGTCCTGGAGAGCTTGCAGAGCACTGGGGAAAGGCAGGCAGAGAATTCCCTGCTAGCACCTTCTCTGTGCTTGGGAAGCAGAAGTGTTCACATTGCTTCGCAAGAATAGCTTTTGTGCAGAAAACACTAACAGTTGTTAGAACGAAAGAAAGCACAGAGCCCCAGATTCTATGTTGTCCTGGAGAGCTTGCAGAGCACTGGGGAAAGGCAGGCAGAGAATTCCCTGCTAGCACCTTCTCTGTGCCTGGGAAGCAGAAGTGTTCACATTGCTTCGCAGAATCGCTTTTGTGCAGAAAACACTAACACTTGTTCAGAACGAAAGAAAGCACAGAGCCCCAGATTTGCTGTTGTCCTGGAGAGCTTGCAGAGCACTGGGGAAAGGCAGGCAGAGAATTCCCTGCTAGCACCTTCTCTGTGCCTGGGAAGCAGAAGTGTTCACATTGCTTCACAAGAATCGCTTTTGTGCAGAAAACAGTAACACTTGTTCAGAACGAAAGAAAGCACAGAGCCCCAGATTCTATGTTGTCCTGGAGAGCTTGTAGAGCATTGGGGAAAGGCAGGCAAAGAATTCCCTGATAGCACCTTCTCTGTGCCTGGGAAGCAGAAGTGTTCAAATTGCTTCGCAGAATCGCTTTTGTGCAGAAAACAGTAACACTTGTTCAGAATGAAAGAAAGCACAGAGCCCCAGATTCTATGTTGTCCTGGAGAGCTTGCAGAGCACTGGGGAAAGGCAGGCAGAGAATTCCCTGCTAGCACCTTCTCTGTGCCTGGGAAGCAGAAGTGTTCACATTGCTTCACAAGAATCGCTTTTGTGCAGAAAACACTAACACTTGTTAGAACGAAAGAAAGCACAGAGCCCCAGATTCTATGTTGTCCTGGAGAGCTTGCAGAGCACTGGGGAAAGGCAGGCAGAGAATTCCCTGCTAGCACCTTCTCTGTGCCTGGGAAGCAGAAGTGTTCACATTGCTTCGCAGAATCGCTTTTGTGCAGAAAACACTAACACTTGTTCAGAACGAAAGAAAGCACAGAGCCCCAGATTCTATGTTGTCCTGGAGAGCTTGCAGAGCACTGGGGAAAGGCAGGCAGAGAATTCCCTGCTAGCACCTTCTCTGTGCCTGGGAAACAGAAGTGTTCCCATTGCTTCGCAGAATCGCTTTTGTGCAGAAAACACTAACACTTGTTCAGAACGAAAGAAAGCACAGAGCCCCAGATTCTATGTTGTCCTGGAGAGCTTGCAGAACACTGGGGAAAGGCAGGCAGAGAATTCCCTGCTAGCACCTTCTCTGTGCCTGGGAAGCAGAAGTGTTCACATTGCTTCGCAGAATCGCTTTTGTGCAGAAAACAGTAACACTTGTTCAGAACGAAAGAAAGCACAGAGCCCCAGATTCTATGTTGTCCTGGAGAGCTTGCAGAGCATTGGGGAAAGGCAGGCAAAGAATTCCCTGATAGCACCTTCTCTGTGCCTGGGAAGCAGAAGTGTTCACATTGCTTCGCAGAATCGCTTTTGTGCAGAAAACACTAACACTTGTTCAGAACGAAAGAAAGCACAGAGCCCCAGATTTGCTGTTGTCCTGGAGAGCTTGCAGAGCACTGGGGAAAGGCAGGCAGAGAATTCCCTGCTAGCACCTTCTCTGTGCCTGGGAAGCAGAAGTGTTCACATTGCTTCGCAGAATCGCTTTTGTGCAGAAAACACTAACACTTGTTCAGAAGGAAAGAAAGCACAGAGCAACAGATTCTATGTTGTCCTGGAGAGCTTGCAGAGCACTGGGGAAAGGCAGGCAGACAATTCCTTGCTAGCACCTTCTCTGTGCCTGGGAAGCAGAAGTGTTCACATTGCTTCGCAAGAATCGCTTTTGTGAAGAAAAGAGTAACACTTGTTCAGAACGAAAGAAAGCACAGAGCCCCAGATTCTATGTTGTCCTGGAGAGCTTGCAGAGCACTGGGGAAAGGCAGGCAGAGAATTCCCTGCTAGCACCTTCTCTGTGCCTGGGAAGCAGAAGTGTTCACATTGCTTCGCAAGAATAGCTTTTGTGCAGAAAACACTAACAGTTGTTAGAACGAAAGAAAGCACAGAGCCCCAGATTCTATGTTGTCCTGGAGAGCTTGCAGAGCACTGGGGAAAGGCAGGCAGAGAATTCCCTGCTAGCACCTTCTCTGTGCCTGGGAAACAGAAGTGTTCCCATTGCTTCGCAAAATCGCTTTTGTGCAGAAAACAGTAACAATTGTTCAGAATGAAAGAAAGCACAGAGCCCCAGATTCTATGTTGTCCTGGAGAGCTTGCAGAGCACTGGGGAAAGGCAGGCAGAGAATTCCCTGCTAGCACCTTCTCTGTGCCTGGGAAGCAGAAGTGTTCACATTGCTTCGCAGAATCGCTTTTGTGCAGAAAACAGTAACACTTGTTCAGAACGAAAGAAAGCACAGAGCCCCAGATTCTATGTTGTCCTGGAGAGCTTGCAGAGCACTGGGGAAAGGCAGGCAGAGAATTCCCTGCTAGCACCTTCTCTGTGCCTGGGAACCAGAAGTGTTCACATTGCTTCGCAAGAATCGCTTTTGTGCAGAAAACACTAACACTTGTTAGAACGAAAGAAAGCACAGAGCCCCAGATTCTATGTTGTCCTGGAGAGCTTGCAGAGCACTGGGGAAAGGCAGGCAGAGAATTCCCTGCTAGCACCTTCTCTGTGCTTGGGAAGCAGAAGTGTTCACATTGCTTCGCAGAATCGCTTTTGTGCAGAAAACAGTAACACTTGTTCAGAATGAAAGAAAGCAGAGAGCCCCAGATTCTATGTTGTCCTGGAGAGCTTGCAGAGCACTGGGGAAAGGCAGGCAGACAATTCCTTGCTAGCACCTTCTCTGTGCCTGGGAAGCAGAAGTGTTCACATTGCTTCGCAAGAATCGCTTTTGTGAAGAAAAGAGTAACACTTGTTCAGAACGAAAGAAAGCACAGAGCCCCAGATTCTATGTTGTCCTGGAGAGCTTGCAGAGCACTGGGGAAAGGCAGGCAGAGAATTCCCTGCTAGCACCTTCTCTGTGCCTGGGAAGCAGAAGTGTTCACATTGCTTCGCAAGAATAGCTTTTGTGCAGAAAACACTAACAGTTGTTAGAACGAAAGAAAGCACAGAGCCCCAGATTCTATGTTGTCCTGGAGAGCTTGCAGAGCACTGGGGAAAGGCAGGCAGAGAATTCCCTGCTAGCACCTTCTCTGTGCCTGGGAAGCAGAAGTGTTCACATTGCTTCGCAGAATCGCTTTTGTGCAGAAAACAGTAACACTTGTTCAGAACGAAAGAAAGCACAGAGCCCCAGATTCTATGTTGTCCTGGAGAGCTTGCAGAGCACTGGGGAAAGGCAGGCAGAGAATTCCCTGCTAGCACCTTCTCTGTGCCTGGGAACCAGAAGTGTTCACATTGCTTCACAAGAATCGCTTTTGTGCAGAAAACACTAACACTTGTTAGAACGAAAGAAAGCACAGAGCCCCAGATTCTATGTTGTCCTGGAGAGCTTGCAGAGCACTGGGGAAAGGCAGGCAGAGAATTCCCTGCTAGCACCTTCTCTGTGCCTGGGAAGCAGAAGTGTTCACATTGCTTCGCAGAATCGCTTTTGTGCAGAAAACAGTAACACTTGTTCAGAAGGAAAGAAAGCACAGAGCCCCAGATTCTATGTTGTCCTGGAGAGCTTGCAGAGCACTGGGGAAAGGCAGGCAGAGAATTCCCTGCTAGCACCTTCTCTGTGCCTGGGAAACAGAAGTGTTCCCATTGCTTCGCAGAATCGCTTTTGTGCAGAAAACAGTAACACTTGTTCAGAACGAAAGAAAGCACAGAGCCCCAGATTCTATGTTGTCCTGGAGAGCTTGCAGAGCACTGGGGAAAGGCAGGCAGAGAATTCCCTGCTAGCACCTTCTCTGTGCCTGGGAAGCAGAAGTGTTCACATTGCTTCGCAGAATCGCTTTTGTGCAGAAAACACTAACACTTGTTCAGAAGGAAAGAAAGCACAGAGCCCCAGATTCTATGTTGTCCTGGAGAGCTTGCAGAGCACTGGGGAAAGGCAGGCAGAGAATTCCCTGCTAGCACCTTCTCTGTGCCTGGGAAACAGAAGTGTTCACATTGCTTCGCAGAATCGCTTTTGTGCAGAAAACAGTAACACTTGTTCAGAACGAAAGAAAGCACAGAGCTCCAGATTCTATGTTGTCCTGGAGAGCTTGCAGAGCACTGGGGAAAGGCAGGCAGAGAATTCCCTGCTAGCACCTTCTCTGTGCCGGGGAAGCAGAAGTGTTCACATTGCTTCGCAGAATCGCTTTTGTGCAGAAAACAGTAACACTTGTTCAGAACGAAAGAAAGCACAGAGCCCCAGATTCTATGTTGTCCTGGAGAGCTTGCAGAGCACTGGGGAAAGGCAGGCAGAGAATTCCCTGCTAGCACCTTCTCTGTGCCTGGGAACCAGAAGTGCTCACATAGCTTCGCAAGAATCGCTTTTGTGCAGAAAACAGTAACACTTGTTCAGAACGAAAGAAAGCACAGAGCCCCAGATTCTATGTTGTCCTGGAGAGCTTGTAGAGCATTGGGGAAAGGCAGGCAAAGAATTCCCTGCTAGCACCTTCTCTGTGCCTGGGAAGCAGAAGTGTTCACATTGCTTCGCAGAATCGCTTTTGTGCAGAAAACAGTAACACTTGTTCAGAAGGAAAGAAAGCACGGAGCCCCAGATTTGCTGTTGTCCTGGAGAGCTTGCAGAGCACTGGGGAAAGGCAGGCAGAGAATTCCCTGCTAGCACCTTCTCTGTGCCTGGGAAGCAGAAGTGTTCACATTGCTTCGCAGAATCGCTTTTGTGCAGAAAACAGTAACACTTGTTCAGAATGAAAGAAAGCAGAGAGCACCAGATTCTATGTTGTCCTGGAGAGCTTGCAGAGCACTGGGGAAAGGCAGGCAGACAATTCCTTGCTAGCACCTTCTCTGTGCCTGGGAAGCAGAAGTGTTCACATTGCTTCGCAAGAATCGCTTTTGTGAAGAAAAGAGTAACACTTGTTCAGAACGAAAGAAAGCACAGAGCCCCAGATTCTATGTTGTCCTGGAGAGCTTGCAGAGCACTGGGGAAAGGCAGGCAGAGAATTCCCTGCTAGCACCTTCTCTGTGCCTGGGAAGCAGAAGTGTTCACATTGCTTCGCAAGAATAGCTTTTGTGCAGAAAACACTAACAGTTGTTAGAACGAAAGAAAGCACAGAGCCCCAGATTCTATGTTGTCCTGGAGAGCTTGCAGAGCACTGGGGAAAGGCAGGCAGAGAATTCCCTGCTAGCACCTTCTCTGTGCCTGGGAAGCAGAAGTGTTCACATTGCTTCGCAGAATCGCTTTTGTGCAGAAAACAGTAACACTTGTTCAGAACGAAAGAAAGCAGAGAGCCCCAGATTCTATGTTGTCCTGGAGAGCTTGCAGAGCACTGGGGAAAGGCAGGCAGAGAATTCCCTGCTAGCACCTTCTCTGTGCCTGGGAAGCAGAAGTGTTCACATTGCTTCGCAAGAATCGCTTTTGTGCAGAAAACAGTAACACTTGTTCAGAACGAAAGAAAGCACAGAGCCCCAGATTTGATGTTGTCCTGGAGAGCTTGCAGAGCACTGGGGAAAGGCAGGCAGAGAATTCCCTGCTAGCACCTTCTCTGTGCCTGGGAAACAGAAGTGTTCCCATTGCTTCGCAAAATCGCTTTTGTGCAGAAAACAGTAACAATTGTTCAGAAGGAAAGAAAGCACAGAGCCCCAGATTCTATGTTGTCCTGGAGAGCTTGCAGAGCACTGGGGAAAGGCAGGCAGAGAATTCCCTGCTAGCACCTTCTCTGTGCCTGGGAAGCAGAAGTGTTCACATTGCTTCGCAGAATCGCTTTTGTGCAGAAAACAGTAACACTTGTTCAGAACGAAAGAAAGCACAGAGCCCCAGATTCTATGTTGTCCTGGAGAGCTTGCAGAGCACTGGGGAAAGGCAGGCAGAGAATTCCCTGCTAGCACCTTCTCTGTGCCTGGGAAGCAGAAGTGTTCCCATTGCTTCGCAGAATCTCTTTTGTGCAGAAAACAGTAACACTTGTTCAGAACGAAAGAAAGCACAGAGCCCCAGATTTGCTGTTGTCCTGGAGAGCTTGCAGAGCACTGGGGAAAGGCAGGCAGAGAATTCCCTGCTAGCACCTTCTCTGTGCCTGGGAAGCAGAAGTGTTCACATTGCTTCGCAAGAATCGCTTTTGTGCAGAAAACACTAACACTTGTTAGAACGAAAGAAAGCACAGAGCCCCAGATTCTATGTTGTCCTGGAGAGCTTGCAGAGCACTGGGGAAAGGCAGGCAGAGAATTCCCTGCTAGCACCTTCTCTGTGCCTGGGAAGCAGAAGTGTTCACATTGCTTCGCAGAATCGCTTTTGTGCAGAAAACACTAACACTTGTTCAGAAGGAAAGAAAGCACAGAGCCCCAGATTCTATGTTGTCCTGGAGAGCTTGCAGAGCACTGGGGAAAGGCAGGCAGAGAATTCCCTGCTAGCACCTTCTCTGTGCCTGGGAAACAGAAGTGTTCCCATTGCTTCGCAGAATCGCTTTTGTGCAGAAAACAGTAACACTTGTTCAGAACGAAAGAAAGCACAGAGCCCCAGATTCTATGTTGTCCTGGAGAGCTTGCAGAACACTGGGGAAAGGCAGGCAGAGAATTCCCTGCTAGCACCTTCTCTGTGCCTGGGAAGCAGAAGTGTTCACATTGCTTCTCAGAATCGCTTTTGTGCAGAAAACAGTAACACTTGTTCAGAACGAAAGAAAGCACAGAGCCCCAGATTCTATGTTGTCCTGGAGAGCTTGCAGAGCACTGGGGAAAGGCAGGCAGAGAATTCCCTGCTAGCACCTTCTCTGTGCCTGGGAAGCAGAAGTGTTCACATTGCTTCGCAAGAATCGCTTTTGTGCAGAAAACACTAACACTTGTTCAGAACGAAAGAAAGCACAGAGCCCCAGATTCTATGTTGTCCTGGAGAGCTTGCAGAGCACTGGGGAAAGGCAGGCAGAGAATTCCCTGCTAGCACCTTCTCTGTGCCGGGGAAGCAGAAGTGTTCACATTGCTTCGCAGAATCGCTTTTGTGCAGAAAACAGTAACACTTGTTCAGAACGAAAGAAAGCACAGAGCCCCAGATTCTATGTTGTCCTGGAGAGCTTGCAGAGCACTGGGGAAAGGCAGGCAGAGAATTCCCTGATAGCACCTTCTCTGTGCCTGGGAAACAGAAGTGTTCCCATTGCTTCGCAGAATCGCTTTTTTGCAGAAAACAGTAACACTTGTTCAGAACGAAAGAAAGCACAGAGCCCCAGATTTGCTGTTGTCCTGGAGAGCTTGCAGAGCACTGGGGAAAGGCAGGCAGAGAATTCCCTGCTAGCACCTTCTCTGTGCCTGGGAAGCAGAAGTGTTCACATTGCTTCGCAGAATCGCTTTTGTGCAGAAAACAGTAACACTTGTTCAGAACGAAAGAAAGCACAGAGCCCCAGATTCTATGTTGTCCTGGAGAGCTTGCAGAGCACTGGGGAAAGGCAGGCAGAGAATTCCCTGCTAGCACCTTCTCTGTGCCTGGGAAGCATGGTGTTCATATTGCTTCGCAGAATCGCTTTTGTGCAGAAAACAGTAACACTTGTTCAGAACGAAAGAAAGCACAGAGCCCCAGATTCTATGTTGTGCTGGAGAGCTTGCAGAGCACTGGGGAAAGGCAGGCAGAGAATTCCCTGCTAGCACCTTCTCTGTGCCTGGGAAGCAGAAGTGTTCACATTGCTTCGCAGAATCGCTTTTGTGCAGAAAACAGTAACACTTGTTCAGAATGAAAGAAAGCACAGAGCCCCAGATTCTATGTTGTCCTGGAGAGCTTGCAGAGCACTGGGGAAAGGCAGGCAGAGAATTCCCTGCTAGCACCTTCTCTGTGCCTGGGAAGCAGAAGTGTTCATATTGCTTCTCAGAATCGCTTTTGTGCAGAAAACAGTAACACTTGTTCAGAACGAAAGAAAGCACAGAGCCCCAGATTCGATGTTGTCCTGGAGAGCTTGCAGAGCACTGGGGAAAGGCAGGCAGAGAATTCCCTGCTAGCACCTTCTCTGTGCCTGGGAAGCAGAAGTGTTCACATTGCTTCGCAGAATCGCTTTTGTGCAGAAAACATTAACACTTGTTCAGAACGAAAGAAAGCACAGAGCCCCAGATTCTATGTTGTCCTGGAGAGCTTGCAGAGCACTGGGGAAAGGCAGGCAGACAATTCCTTGCTAGCACCTTCTCTGTGCCTGGGAAGCAGAAGTGTTCACATTGCTTCGCAGAATCGCTTTTGTGCAGAAAACACTAACACTTGTTCAGAACGAAAGAAAGCACAGAGCCCCAGATTCTATGTTGTCCTGGAGAGCTTGCAGAGCACTGGGGAAAGGCAGGCAGAGAATTCCCTGCTAGCACCTTCTCTGTGCCTGGGAAGCATGGTGTTCATATTGCTTCTCAGAATCGCTTTTGTGCAGAAAACACTAACACTTGTTCAGAACGAAAGAAAGCACAGAGCCCCAGATTTGCTGTTGTCCTGGAGAGCTTGCAGAGCACTGGGGAAAGGCAGGCAGAGAATTCCCTGCTAGCACCTTCTCTGTGCCGGGGAAGCAGAAGTGTTCATATCGCTTCTCAGAATCGCTTTTGTGCAGAAAACAGTAACAGTTGTTCAGAACGAAAGAAAGCAAAGAGCCCCAGATTTGATGTTGTCCTGGAGAGCTTGCAGAGCACTGGGGAAAGGCAGGCAGAGAATTCCCTGCTAGCACCTTCTCTGTGCCTGGGAAGCAGAAGTGTTCACATTGCTTCGCAGAATCGCTTTTGTGCAGAAAACAGTAACACTTGTTCAGAACGAAAGAAAGCACAGAGCCCCAGATTTGCTGTTGTCCTGAGAGCTTGCAGAGCACTGGGGAAAGGCAGGCAGAGAATTCCCTGCTAGCACCTTCTCTGTGCCTGGGAAGCAGAAGTGTTCACATTGCTTCGCAAGAATCGCTTTTGTGCAGAAAACAGTAACACTTGTTCAGAACGAAAGAAAGCACAGAGCCCCAGATTTGATGTTGTCCTGGAGAGCTTGCAGAGCACTGGGGAAAGGCAGGCAGAGAATTCCCTGCTAGCACCTTCTCTGTGCCTGGGAAGCAGAAGTGTTCACATTGCTTCGCAGAATCGCTTTTGTGCAGAAAACACTAACACTTGTTCAGAAGGAAAGAAAGCACAGAGCCCCAGATTCTATGTTGTGCTGGAGAGCTTGCAGAGCACTGGGGAAAGGCAGGCAGAGAATTCCCTGCTAGCACCTTCTCTGTGCCTGGGAAGCAGAAGTGTTCATATTGCTTCTCAGAATCGCTTTTGTGCAGAAAACAGTAACACTTGTTCAGAACGAAAGAAAGCACAGAGCCCCAGATTCGATGTTGTCCTGGAGAGCTTGCAGAGCACTGGGGAAAGGCAGGCAGAGAATTCCCTGCTAGCACCTTCTCTGTGCCTGGGAAGCAGAAGTGTTCACATTGCTTCGCAGAATCGCTTTTGTGCAGAAAACATTAACACTTGTTCAGAACGAAAGAAAGCACAGAGCCCCAGATTCTATGTTGTCCTGGAGAGCTTGCAGAGCACTGGGGAAAGGCAGGCAGACAATTCCTTGCTAGCACCTTCTCTGTGCCTGGGAAGCAGAAGTGTTCACATTGCTTCGCAGAATCGCTTTTGTGCAGAAAACACTAACACTTGTTCAGAACGAAAGAAAGCACAGAGCCCCAGATTCTATGTTGTCCTGGAGAGCTTGCAGAGCACTGGGGAAAGGCAGGCAGAGAATTCCCTGCTAGCACCTTCTCTGTGCCTGGGAAGCATGGTGTTCATATTGCTTCTCAGAATCGCTTTTGTGCAGAAAACACTAACACTTGTTCAGAACGAAAGAAAGCACAGAGCCCCAGATTTGCTGTTGTCCTGGAGAGCTTGCAGAGCACTGGGGAAAGGCAGGCAGAGAATTCCCTGCTAGCACCTTCTCTGTGCCGGGGAAGCAGAAGTGTTCATATCGCTTCTCAGAATCGCTTTTGTGCAGAAAACAGTAACACTTGTTCAGAACGAAAGAAAGCAAAGAGCCCCAGATTTGATGTTGTCCTGGAGAGCTTGCAGAGCACTGGGGAAAGGCAGGCAGAGAATTCCCTGCTAGCACCTTCTCTGTGCCTGGGAAGCAGAAGTGTTCACATTGCTTCGCAGAATCGCTTTTGTGCAGAAAACAGTAACACTTGTTCAGAATGAAAGAAAGCACAGAGCCCCAGATTTGCTGTTGTCCTGAGAGCTTGCAGAGCACTGGGGAAAGGCAGGCAGAGAATTCCCTGCTAGCACCTTCTCTGTGCCTGGGAAGCAGAAGTGTTCACATTGCTTCGCAAGAATCGCTTTTGTGCAGAAAACAGTAACACTTGTTCAGAACGAAAGAAAGCACAGAGCCCCAGATTTGATGTTGTCCTGGAGAGCTTGCAGAGCACTGGGGAAAGGCAGGCAGAGAATTCCCTGCTAGCACCTTCTCTGTGCCTGGGAAGCAGAAGTGTTCACATTGCTTCGCAGAATCGCTTTTGTGCAGAAAACACTAACACTTGTTCAGAAGGAAAGAAAGCACAGAGCCCCAGATTCTATGTTGTGCTGGAGAGCTTGCAGAGCACTGGGGAAAGGCAGGCAGAGAATTCCCTGCTAGCACCTTCTCTGTGCCTGGGAAGCAGAAGTGTTCACATTGCTTCGCAAGAATCGCTTTTGTGCAGAAAACAGTAACACTTGTTCAGAAGGAAAGAAAGCACAGAGCCCCAGATTTGATGTTGTCCTGGAGAGCTTGCAGAGCACTGGGGAAAGGCAGGCAGAGAATTCCCTGCTAGCACCTTCTCTGTGCCTGGGAACCAGAAGTGTTCACATTGCTTCGCAGAATCGCTTTTGTGCAGAAAACAGTAACACTTGTTCAGAATGAAAGAAAGCACAGAGCCCCAGATTCTATGTTGTCCTGGAGAGCTTGCAGAGCACTGGGGAAAGGCAGGCAGAGAATTCCCTGCTAGCACCTTCTCTGTGCCTGGGAAGCAGAAGTGTTCACATTGCTTCGCAGAATCGCTTTTGTGCAGAAAACAGTAACACTTGTTCAGAACGAAAGAAAGCACAGAGCCCCAGATTTGCTGTTGTCCTGGAGAGCTTGCAGAGCACTGGGGAAAGGCAGGCAGAGAATTCCCTGCTAGCACCTTCTCTGTGCCTGGGAAGCAGAAGTGTTCACATTGCTTCGCAAGAATAGCTTTTGTGCAGAAAACACTAACAGTTGTTAGAACGAAAGAAAGCACAGAGCCCCAGATTCTATGTTGTCCTGGAGAGCTTGCAGAGCACTGGGGAAAGGCAGGCAGAGAATTCCCTGCTAGCACCTTCTCTGTGCCTGGGAAGCAGAAGTGTTCACATTGCTTCGCAGAATCGCTTTTGTGCAGAAAACACTAACACTTGTTCAGAAGGAAAGAAAGCAGAGAGCAACAGATTCTATGTTGTCCTGGAGAGCTTGCAGAGCACTGGGGAAAGGCAGGCAGAGAATTCCCTGCTAGCACCTTCTCTGTGCCTGGGAAGCAGAAGTGTTCACATTGCTTCGCAAGAATCGCTTTTGTGCAGAAAACAGTAACACTTGTTCAGAACGAAAGAAAGCACAGAGCCCCAGATTTGATGTTGTCCTGGAGAGCTTGCAGAGCACTGGGGAAAGGCAGGCAGAGAATTCCCTGCTAGCACCTTCTCTGTGCCTGGGAAGCAGAAGTGTTCACATTGCTTCGCAGAATCGCTTTTGTGCAGAAAACACTAACACTTGTTCAGAAGGAAAGAAAGCACAGAGCCCCAGATTCTATGTTGTCCTGGAGAGCTTGCAGAGCACTGGGGAAAGGCAGGCAGAGAATTCCCTGCTAGCACCTTCTCTGTGCCTGGGAAGCAGAAGTGTTCACATTGCTTCGCAGAATCGCTTTTGTGCAGAAAACACTAACACTTGTTCAGAACGAAAGAAAGCACAGAGCCCCAGATTCTATGTTGTCCTGGAGAGCTTGCAGAGCACTGGGGAAAGGCAGGCAGAGAATTCCCTGCTAGCACCTTCTCTGTGCCTGGGAAACAGAAGTGTTCCCATTGCTTCGCAGAATCGCTTTTGTGCAGAAAACACTAACACTTGTTCAGAACGAAAGAAAGCACAGAGCCCCAGATTCTATGTTGTCCTGGAGAGCTTGCAGAACACTGGGGAAAGGCAGGCAGAGAATTCCCTGCTAGCACCTTCTCTGTGCCTGGGAAGCAGAAGTGTTCACATTGCTTCGCAGAATCGCTTTTGTGCAGAAAACAGTAACACTTGTTCAGAACGAAAGAAAGCACAGAGCCCCAGATTCTATGTTGTCCTGGAGAGCTTGCAGAGCATTGGGGAAAGGCAGGCAAAGAATTCCCTGATAGCACCTTCTCTGTGCCTGGGAAGCAGAAGTGTTCACATTGCTTCGCAGAATCGCTTTTGTGCAGAAAACACTAACACTTGTTCAGAACGAAAGAAAGCACAGAGCCCCAGATTTGCTGTTGTCCTGGAGAGCTTGCAGAGCACTGGGGAAAGGCAGGCAGAGAATTCCCTGCTAGCACCTTCTCTGTGCCTGGGAAGCAGAAGTGTTCACATTGCTTCGCAGAATCGCTTTTGTGCAGAAAACACTAACACTTGTTCAGAAGGAAAGAAAGCACAGAGCAACAGATTCTATGTTGTCCTGGAGAGCTTGCAGAGCACTGGGGAAAGGCAGGCAGACAATTCCTTGCTAGCACCTTCTCTGTGCCTGGGAAGCAGAAGTGTTCACATTGCTTCGCAAGAATCGCTTTTGTGAAGAAAAGAGTAACACTTGTTCAGAACGAAAGAAAGCACAGAGCCCCAGATTCTATGTTGTCCTGGAGAGCTTGCAGAGCACTGGGGAAAGGCAGGCAGAGAATTCCCTGCTAGCACCTTCTCTGTGCCTGGGAAGCAGAAGTGTTCACATTGCTTCGCAAGAATAGCTTTTGTGCAGAAAACACTAACAGTTGTTAGAACGAAAGAAAGCACAGAGCCCCAGATTTGCTGTTGTCCTGGAGAGCTTGCAGAGCACTGGGGAAAGGCAGGCAGAGAATTCCCTGCTAGCACCTTCTCTGTGCCTGGGAAACAGAAGTGTTCCCATTGCTTCGCAAAATCGCTTTTGTGCAGAAAACAGTAACAATTGTTCAGAATGAAAGAAAGCACAGAGCCCCAGATTCTATGTTGTCCTGGAGAGCTTGCAGAGCACTGGGGAAAGGCAGGCAGAGAATTCCCTGCTAGCACCTTCTCTGTGCCTGGGAAGCAGAAGTGTTCACATTGCTTCGCAGAATCGCTTTTGTGCAGAAAACAGTAACACTTGTTCAGAACGAAAGAAAGCACAGAGCCCCAGATTCTATGTTGTCCTGGAGAGCTTGCAGAGCACTGGGGAAAGGCAGGCAGAGAATTCCCTGCTAGCACCTTCTCTGTGCCTGGGAACCAGAAGTGTTCACATTGCTTCGCAAGAATCGCTTTTGTGCAGAAAACACTAACACTTGTTAGAACGAAAGAAAGCACAGAGCCCCAGATTCTATGTTGTCCTGGAGAGCTTGCAGAGCACTGGGGAAAGGCAGGCAGAGAATTCCCTGCTAGCACCTTCTCTGTGCTTGGGAAGCAGAAGTGTTCACATTGCTTCGCAGAATCGCTTTTGTGCAGAAAACAGTAACACTTGTTCAGAATGAAAGAAAGCAGAGAGCACCAGATTCTATGTTGTCCTGGAGAGCTTGCAGAGCACTGGGGAAAGGCAGGCAGACAATTCCTTGCTAGCACCTTCTCTGTGCCTGGGAAGCAGAAGTGTTCACATTGCTTCGCAAGAATCGCTTTTGTGAAGAAAAGAGTAACACTTGTTCAGAACGAAAGAAAGCACAGAGCCCCAGATTCTATGTTGTCCTGGAGAGCTTGCAGAGCACTGGGGAAAGGCAGGCAGAGAATTCCCTGCTAGCACCTTCTCTGTGCCTGGGAAGCAGAAGTGTTCACATTGCTTCGCAAGAATAGCTTTTGTGCAGAAAACACTAACAGTTGTTAGAACGAAAGAAAGCACAGAGCCCCAGATTCTATGTTGTCCTGGAGAGCTTGCAGAGCACTGGGGAAAGGCAGGCAGAGAATTCCCTGCTAGCACCTTCTCTGTGCCTGGGAAGCAGAAGTGTTCACATTGCTTCGCAGAATCGCTTTTGTGCAGAAAACAGTAACACTTGTTCAGAACGAAAGAAAGCACAGAGCCCCAGATTCTATGTTGTCCTGGAGAGCTTGCAGAGCACTGGGGAAAGGCAGGCAGAGAATTCCCTGCTAGCACCTTCTCTGTGCCTGGGAACCAGAAGTGTTCACATTGCTTCACAAGAATCGCTTTTGTGCAGAAAACACTAACACTTGTTAGAACGAAAGAAAGCACAGAGCCCCAGATTCTATGTTGTCCTGGAGAGCTTGCAGAGCACTGGGGAAAGGCAGGCAGAGAATTCCCTGCTAGCACCTTCTCTGTGCCTGGGAAGCAGAAGTGTTCACATTGCTTCGCAGAATCGCTTTTGTGCAGAAAACAGTAACACTTGTTCAGAAGGAAAGAAAGCACAGAGCCCCAGATTCTATGTTGTCCTGGAGAGCTTGCAGAGCACTGGGGAAAGGCAGGCAGAGAATTCCCTGCTAGCACCTTCTCTGTGCCTGGGAAACAGAAGTGTTCCCATTGCTTCGCAGAATCGCTTTTGTGCAGAAAACAGTAACACTTGTTCAGAACGAAAGAAAGCACAGAGCCCCAGATTCTATGTTGTCCTGGAGAGCTTGCAGAGCACTGGGGAAAGGCAGGCAGAGAATTCCCTGCTAGCACCTTCTCTGTGCCTGGGAAGCAGAAGTGTTCACATTGCTTCGCAGAATCGCTTTTGTGCAGAAAACACTAACACTTGTTCAGAAGGAAAGAAAGCACAGAGCCCCAGATTTGATGTTGTCCTGGAGAGCTTGCAGAGCACTGGGGAAAGGCAGGCAGAGAATTCCCTGCTAGCACCTTCTCTGTGCCGGGGAAGCAGAAGTGTTCACATTGCTTCGCAGAATCGCTTTTGTGCAGAAAACAGTAACACTTGTTCAGAACGAAAGAAAGCACAGAGCCCCAGATTCTATGTTGTCCTGGAGAGCTTGCAGAGCACTGGGGAAAGGCAGGCAGAGAATTCCCTGCTAGCACCTTCTCTGTGCCTGGGAACCAGAAGTGCTCACATAGCTTCGCAAGAATCGCTTTTGTGCAGAAAACAGTAACACTTGTTCAGAACGAAAGAAAGCACAGAGCCCCAGATTCTATGTTGTCCTGGAGAGCTTGTAGAGCATTGGGGAAAGGCAGGCAAAGAATTCCCTGATAGCACCTTCTCTGTGCCTGGGAAGCAGAAGTGTTCACATTGCTTCGCAGAATCGCTTTTGTGCAGAAAACAGTAACACTTGTTCAGAAGGAAAGAAAGCACGGAGCCCCAGATTTGCTGTTGTCCTGGAGAGCTTGCAGAGCACTGGGGAAAGGCAGGCAGAGAATTCCCTGCTAGCACCTTCTCTGTGCCTGGGAAGCAGAAGTGTTCACATTGCTTCGCAGAATCGCTTTTGTGCAGAAAACAGTAACACTTGTTCAGAATGAAAGAAAGCAGAGAGCACCAGATTTGCTGTTGTCCTGGAGAGCTTGCAGAGCACTGGGGAAAGGCAGGCAGACAATTCCTTGCTAGCACCTTCTCTGTGCCTGGGAAGCAGAAGTGTTCACATTGCTTCGCAAGAATCGCTTTTGTGAAGAAAAGAGTAACACTTGTTCAGAACGAAAGAAAGCACAGAGCCCCAGATTCTATGTTGTCCTGGAGAGCTTGCAGAGCACTGGGGAAAGGCAGGCAGAGAATTCCCTGCTAGCACCTTCTCTGTGCCTGGGAAGCAGAAGTGTTCACATTGCTTCGCAAGAATAGCTTTTGTGCAGAAAACACTAACAGTTGTTAGAACGAAAGAAAGCACAGAGCCCCAGATTCTATGTTGTCCTGGAGAGCTTGCAGAGCACTGGGGAAAGGCAGGCAGAGAATTCCCTGCTAGCACCTTCTCTGTGCCTGGGAAGCAGAAGTGTTCACATTGCTTCGCAGAATCGCTTTTGTGCAGAAAACAGTAACACTTGTTCAGAACGAAAGAAAGCACAGAGCCCCAGATTCTATGTTGTCCTGGAGAGCTTGCAGAGCACTGGGGAAAGGCAGGCAGAGAATTCCCTGCTAGCACCTTCTCTGTGCCTGGGAAGCAGAAGTGTTCACATTGCTTCGCAAGAATCGCTTTTGTGCAGAAAACAGTAACACTTGTTCAGAACGAAAGAAAGCACAGAGCCCCAGATTTGATGTTGTCCTGGAGAGCTTGCAGAGCACTGGGGAAAGGCAGGCAGAGAATTCCCTGCTAGCACCTTCTCTGTGCCTGGGAAACAGAAGTGTTCCCATTGCTTCGCAAAATCGCTTTTGTGCAGAAAACAGTAACAATTGTTCAGAATGAAAGAAAGCACAGAGCCCCAGATTCTATGTTGTCCTGGAGAGCTTGCAGAGCACTGGGGAAAGGCAGGCAGAGAATTCCCTGCTAGCACCTTCTCTGTGCCTGGGAAGCAGAAGTGTTCACATTGCTTCGCAGAATCGCTTTTGTGCAGAAAACAGTAACACTTGTTCAGAACGAAAGAAAGCACAGAGCCCCAGATTCTATGTTGTCCTGGAGAGCTTGCAGAGCACTGGGGAAAGGCAGGCAGAGAATTCCCTGCTAGCACCTTCTCTGTGCCTGGGAAGCAGAAGTGTTCCCATTGCTTCGCAGAATCTCTTTTGTGCAGAAAACAGTAACACTTGTTCAGAACGAAAGAAAGCACAGAGCCCCAGATTTGCTGTTGTCCTGGAGAGCTTGCAGAGCACTGGGGAAAGGCAGGCAGAGAATTCCCTGCTAGCACCTTCTCTGTGCCTGGGAAGCAGAAGTGTTCACATTGCTTCGCAAGAATCGCTTTTGTGCAGAAAACACTAACACTTGTTAGAACGAAAGAAAGCACAGAGCCCCAGATTCTATGTTGTCCTGGAGAGCTTGCAGAGCACTGGGGAAAGGCAGGCAGAGAATTCCCTGCTAGCACCTTCTCTGTGCCTGGGAAGCAGAAGTGTTCACATTGCTTCGCAGAATCGCTTTTGTGCAGAAAACACTAACACTTGTTCAGAAGGAAAGAAAGCACAGAGCCCCAGATTCTATGTTGTCCTGGAGAGCTTGCAGAGCACTGGGGAAAGGCAGGCAGAGAATTCCCTGCTAGCACCTTCTCTGTGCCTGGGAAACAGAAGTGTTCCCATTGCTTCGCAGAATCGCTTTTGTGCAGAAAACAGTAACACTTGTTCAGAACGAAAGAAAGCACAGAGCCCCAGATTCTATGTTGTCCTGGAGAGCTTGCAGAACACTGGGGAAAGGCAGGCAGAGAATTCCCTGCTAGCACCTTCTCTGTGCCTGGGAAGCAGAAGTGTTCACATTGCTTCTCAGAATCGCTTTTGTGCAGAAAACAGTAACACTTGTTCAGAACGAAAGAAAGCACAGAGCCCCAGATTCTATGTTGTCCTGGAGAGCTTGCAGAGCACTGGGGAAAGGCAGGCAGAGAATTCCCTGCTAGCACCTTCTCTGTGCCTGGGAAGCAGAAGTGTTCACATTGCTTCGCAAGAATCGCTTTTGTGCAGAAAACACTAACACTTGTTCAGAACGAAAGAAAGCACAGAGCCCCAGATTCTATGTTGTCCTGGAGAGCTTGCAGAGCACTGGGGAAAGGCAGGCAGAGAATTCCCTGCTAGCACCTTCTCTGTGCCGGGGAAGCAGAAGTGTTCACATTGCTTCGCAGAATCGCTTTTGTGCAGAAAACAGTAACACTTGTTCAGAACGAAAGAAAGCACAGAGCCCCAGATTCTATGTTGTCCTGGAGAGCTTGCAGAGCACTGGGGAAAGGCAGGCAGAGAATTCCCTGATAGCACCTTCTCTGTGCCTGGGAAACAGAAGTGTTCCCATTGCTTCGCAGAATCGCTTTTGTGCAGAAAACAGTAACACTTGTTCAGAACGAAAGAAAGCACAGAGCCCCAGATTTGCTGTTGTCCTGGAGAGCTTGCAGAGCACTGGGGAAAGGCAGGCAGAGAATTCCCTGCTAGCACCTTCTCTGTGCCTGGGAAGCAGAAGTGTTCATATTGCTTCTCAGAATCACTTTTGTGCAGAAAACAGTAACACTTGTTCAGAACGAAAGAAAGCACAAAGCCCCAGATTCTATGTTGTCCTGGAGAGCTTGCAGAGCACTGGGGAAAGGCAGGCAGAGAATTCCCTGCTAGCACCTTCTCTGTGCCTGGGAAGCATGGTGTTCATATTGCTTCGCAGAATCGCTTTTGTGCAGAAAACAGTAACACTTGTTCAGAACGAAAGAAAGCACAGAGCCCCAGATTCTATGTTGTGCTGGAGAGCTTGCAGAGCACTGGGGAAAGGCAGGCAGAGAATTCCCTGCTAGCACCTTCTCTGTGCCTGGGAAGCAGAAGTGTTCACATTGCTTCGCAGAATCGCTTTTGTGCAGAAAACAGTAACACTTGTTCAGAAGGAAAGAAAGCACAGAGCCCCAGATTTACTGTTGTCCTGGAGAGCTTGCAGAGCACTGGGGAAAGGCAGGCAGAGAATTCCCTGCTAGCACCTTCTCTGTGCCTGGGAAGCAGAAGTGTTCATATTGCTTCTCAGAATCGCTTTTGTGCAGAAAACAGTAACACTTGTTCAGAACGAAAGAAAGCACAGAGCCCCAGATTCGATGTTGTCCTGGAGAGCTTGCAGAGCACTGGGGAAAGGCAGGCAGAGAATTCCCTGCTAGCACCTTCTCTGTGCCTGGGAAGCAGAAGTGTTCACATTGCTTCGCAGAATCGCTTTTGTGCAGAAAACATTAACACTTGTTCAGAACGAAAGAAAGCACAGAGCCCCAGATTCTATGTTGTCCTGGAGAGCTTGCAGAGCACTGGGGAAAGGCAGGCAGACAATTCCTTGCTAGCACCTTCTCTGTGCCTGGGAAGCAGAAGTGTTCACATTGCTTCGCAGAATCGCTTTTGTGCAGAAAACACTAACACTTGTTCAGAACGAAAGAAAGCACAGAGCCCCAGATTCTATGTTGTCCTGGAGAGCTTGCAGAGCACTGGGGAAAGGCAGGCAGAGAATTCCCTGCTAGCACCTTCTCTGTGCCTGGGAAGCATGGTGTTCATATTGCTTCTCAGAATCGCTTTTGTGCAGAAAACACTAACACTTGTTCAGAACGAAAGAAAGCACAGAGCCCCAGATTCTATGTTGTCCTGGAGAGCTTGCAGAGCACTGGGGAAAGGCAGGCAGAGAATTCCCTGCTAGCACCTTCTCTGTGCCGGGGAAGCAGAAGTGTTCATATCGCTTCTCAGAATCGCTTTTGTGCAGAAAACAGTAACACTTGTTCAGAACGAAAGAAAGCAAAGAGCCCCAGATTTGATGTTGTCCTGGAGAGCTTGCAGAGCACTGGGGAAAGGCAGGCAGAGAATTCCCTGCTAGCACCTTCTCTGTGCCTGGGAAGCAGAAGTGTTCACATTGCTTCGCAGAATCGCTTTTGTGCAGAAAACAGTAACACTTGTTCAGAATGAAAGAAAGCACAGAGCCCCAGATTTGCTGTTGTCCTGAGAGCTTGCAGAGCACTGGGGAAAGGCAGGCAGAGAATTCCCTGCTAGCACCTTCTCTGTGCCTGGGAAGCAGAAGTGTTCACATTGCTTCGCAAGAATCGCTTTTGTGCAGAAAACAGTAACACTTGTTCAGAACGAAAGAAAGCACAGAGCCCCAGATTTGATGTTGTCCTGGAGAGCTTGCAGAGCACTGGGGAAAGGCAGGCAGAGAATTCCCTGCTAGCACCTTCTCTGTGCCTGGGAAGCAGAAGTGTTCACATTGCTTCGCAGAATCGCTTTTGTGCAGAAAACACTAACACTTGTTCAGAAGGAAAGAAAGCACAGAGCCCCAGATTCTATGTTGTGCTGGAGAGCTTGCAGAGCACTGGGGAAAGGCAGGCAGAGAATTCCCTGCTAGCACCTTCTCTGTGCCTGGGAAGCAGAAGTGTTCACATTGCTTCGCAAGAATCGCTTTTGTGCAGAAAACAGTAACACTTGTTCAGAAGGAAAGAAAGCACAGAGCCCCAGATTTGATGTTGTCCTGGAGAGCTTGCAGAGCACTGGGGAAAGGCAGGCAGAGAATTCCCTGCTAGCACCTTCTCTGTGCCTGGGAACCAGAAGTGTTCACATTGCTTCGCAGAATCGCTTTTGTGCAGAAAACAGTAACACTTGTTCAGAATGAAAGAAAGCACAGAGCCCCAGATTTGCTGTTGTCCTGGAGAGCTTGCAGAGCACTGGGGAAAGGCAGGCAGAGAATTCCCTGCTAGCACCTTCTCTGTGCCTGGGAAGCAGAAGTGTTCACATTGCTTCGCAGAATCGCTTTTGTGCAGAAAACAGTAACACTTGTTCAGAACGAAAGAAAGCACAGAGCCCCAGATTTGCTGTTGTCCTGGAGAGCTTGCAGAGCACTGGGGAAAGGCAGGCAGAGAATTCCCTGCTAGCACCTTCTCTGTGCCTGGGAAGCAGAAGTGTTCACATTGCTTCGCAAGAATAGCTTTTGTGCAGAAAACACTAACAGTTGTTAGAACGAAAGAAAGCACAGAGCCCCAGATTCTATGTTGTCCTGGAGAGCTTGCAGAGCACTGGGGAAAGGCAGGCAGAGAATTCCCTGCTAGCACCTTCTCTGTGCCTGGGAAGCAGAAGTGTTCACATTGCTTCGCAGAATCGCTTTTGTGCAGAAAACACTAACACTTGTTCAGAAGGAAAGAAAGCAGAGAGCAACAGATTCTATGTTGTCCTGGAGAGCTTGCAGAGCACTGGGGAAAGGCAGGCAGAGAATTCCCTGCTAGCACCTTCTCTGTGCCTGGGAAGCAGAAGTGTTCACATTGCTTCGCAAGAATCGCTTTTGTGCAGAAAACAGTAACACTTGTTCAGAACGAAAGAAAGCACAGAGCCCCAGATTTGATGTTGTCCTGGAGAGCTTGCAGAGCACTGGGGAAAGGCAGGCAGAGAATTCCCTGCTAGCACCTTCTCTGTGCCTGGGAAGCAGAAGTGTTCACATTGCTTCGCAGAATCGCTTTTGTGCAGAAAACACTAACACTTGTTCAGAAGGAAAGAAAGCACAGAGCCCCAGATTCTATGTTGTGCTGGAGAGCTTGCAGAGCACTGGGGAAAGGCAGGCAGAGAATTCCCTGCTAGCACCTTCTCTGTGCCTGGGAAGCAGAAGTGTTCACATTGCTTCGCAAGAATCGCTTTTGTGCAGAAAACAGTAACACTTGTTCAGAAGGAAAGAAAGCACAGAGCCCCAGATTTGATGTTGTCCTGGAGAGCTTGCAGAGCACTGGGGAAAGGCAGGCAGAGAATTCCCTGCTAGCACCTTCTCTGTGCCTGGGAACCAGAAGTGTTCACATTGCTTCGCAGAATCGCTTTTGTGCAGAAAACAGTAACACTTGTTCAGAATGAAAGAAAGCACAGAGCCCCAGATTTGCTGTTGTCCTGGAGAGCTTGCAGAGCACTGGGGAAAGGCAGGCAGAGAATTCCCTGCTAGCACCTTCTCTGTGCCTGGGAAGCAGAAGTGTTCACATTGCTTCGCAGAATCGCTTTTGTGCAGAAAACAGTAACACTTGTTCAGAACGAAAGAAAGCACAGAGCCCCAGATTTGCTGTTGTCCTGGAGAGCTTGCAGAGCACTGGGGAAAGGCAGGCAGAGAATTCCCTGCTAGCACCTTCTCTGTGCCTGGGAAGCAGAAGTGTTCACATTGCTTCGCAGAATCGCTTTTGTGCAGAAAACACTAACACTTGTTCAGAAGGAAAGAAAGCAGAGAGCAACAGATTCTATGTTGTCCTGGAGAGCTTGCAGAGCACTGGGGAAAGGCAGGCAGAGAATTCCCTGCTAGCACCTTCTCTGTGCCTGGGAAGCAGAAGTGTTCATATTGCTTCTCAGAATCACTTTTGTGCAGAAAACAGTAACACTTGTTCAGAACGAAAGAAAGCACAGAGCCCCAGATTCTATGTTGTCCTGGAGAGCTTGCAGAGCACTGGGGAAAGGCAGGCAGAGAATTCCCTGCTAGCACCTTCTCTGTGCCTGGGAAGCATGGTGTTCATATTGCTTCGCAGAATCGCTTTTGTGCAGAAAACAGTAACACTTGTTCAGAACGAAAGAAAGCACAGAGCCCCAGATTCTATGTTGTGCTGGAGAGCTTGCAGAGCACTGGGGAAAGGCAGGCAGAGAATTCCCTGCTAGCACCTTCTCTGTGCCTGGGAAGCAGAAGTGTTCACATTGCTTCGCAGAATCGCTTTTGTGCAGAAAACAGTAACACTTGTTCAGAATGAAAGAAAGCACAGAGCCCCAGATTTGCTGTTGTCCTGGAGAGCTTGCAGAGCACTGGGGAAAGGCAGGCAGAGAATTCCCTGCTAGCACCTTCTCTGTGCCTGGGAAGCAGAAGTGTTCACATTGCTTCGCAGAATCGCTTTTGTGCAGAAAACAGTAACACTTGTTCAGAACGAAAGAAAGCACAGAGCCCCAGATTCGATGTTGTCCTGGAGAGCTTGCAGAGCACTGGGGAAAGGCAGGCAGAGAATTCCCTGCTAGCACCTTCTCTGTGCCTGGGAAGCAGAAGTGTTCACATTGCTTCGCAGAATCGCTTTTGTGCAGAAAACAGTAACACTTGTTCAGAACGAAAGAAAGCACAGAGCCCCAGATTCTATGTTGTCCTGGAGAGCTTGCAGAGCACTGGGGAAAGGCAGGCAGACAATTCCTTGCTAGCACCTTCTCTGTGCCTGGGAAGCAGAAGTGTTCACATTGCTTCGCAGAATCGCTTTTGTGCAGAAAACACTAACACTTGTTCAGAACGAAAGAAAGCACAGAGCCCCAGATTCTATGTTGTCCTGGAGAGCTTGCAGAGCACTGGGGAAAGGCAGGCAGAGAATTCCCTGCTAGCACCTTCTCTGTGCCTGGGAAGCATGGTGTTCATATTGCTTCTCAGAATCGCTTTTGTGCAGAAAACACTAACACTTGTTCAGAACGAAAGAAAGCACAGAGCCCCAGATTCTATGTTGTCCTGGAGAGCTTGCAGAGCACTGGGGAAAGGCAGGCAGAGAATTCCCTGCTAGCACCTTCTCTGTGCCTGGGAAGCAGAAGTGTTCACATTGCTTCGCAGAATCGCTTTTGTGCAGAAAACACTAACACTTGTTCAGAATGAAAGAAAGCACAGAGCCCCAGATTTGCTGTTGTCCTGGAGAGCTTGCAGAGCACTGGGGAAAGGCAGGCAGAGAATTCCCTGCTAGCACCTTCTCTGTGCCAGGGAAGCAGAAGTGTTCATATCGCTTCTCAGAATCGCTTTTGTGCAGAAAACAGTAACACTTGTTCAGAACGAAAGAAAGCAAAGAGCCCCAGATTTGATGTTGTCCTGGAGAGCTTGCAGAGCACTGGGGAAAGGCAGGCAGAGAATTCCCTGCTAGCACCTTCTCTGTGCCTGGGAAGCAGAAGTGTTCACATTGCTTCGCAGAATCGCTTTTGTGCAGAAAACAGTAACACTTGTTCAGAATGAAAGAAAGCACAGAGCCCCAGATTTGCTGTTGTCCTGAGAGCTTGCAGAGCACTGGGGAAAGGCAGGCAGAGAATTCCCTGCTAGCACCTTCTCTGTGCCTGGGAAGCAGAAGTGTTCACATTGCTTCGCAAGAATCGCTTTTGTGCAGAAAACAGTAACACTTGTTCAGAACGAAAGAAAGCACAGAGCCCCAGATTTGATGTTGTCCTGGAGAGCTTGCAGAGCACTGGGGAAAGGCAGGCAGAGAATTCCCTGCTAGCACCTTCTCTGTGCCTGGGAAGCAGAAGTGTTCACATTGCTTCGCAGAATCGCTTTTGTGCAGAAAACACTAACACTTGTTCAGAAGGAAAGAAAGCACAGAGCCCCAGATTCTATGTTGTGCTGGAGAGCTTGCAGAGCACTGGGGAAAGGCAGGCAGAGAATTCCCTGCTAGCACCTTCTCTGTGCCTGGGAAGCAGAAGTGTTCACATTGCTTCGCAAGAATCGCTTTTGTGCAGAAAACAGTAACACTTGTTCAGAAGGAAAGAAAGCACAGAGCCCCAGATTTGATGTTGTCCTGGAGAGCTTGCAGAGCACTGGGGAAAGGCAGGCAGAGAATTCCCTGCTAGCACCTTCTCTGTGCCTGGGAACCAGAAGTGTTCACATTGCTTCGCAGAATCGCTTTTGTGCAGAAAACAGTAACACTTGTTCAGAATGAAAGAAAGCACAGAGCCCCAGATTTGCTGTTGTCCTGGAGAGCTTGCAGAGCACTGGGGAAAGGCAGGCAGAGAATTCCCTGCTAGCACCTTCTCTGTGCCTGGGAAGCAGAAGTGTTCACATTGCTTCGCAGAATCGCTTTTGTGCAGAAAACAGTAACACTTGTTCAGAACGAAAGAAAGCACAGAGCCCCAGATTTGCTGTTGTCCTGGAGAGCTTGCAGAGCACTGGGGAAAGGCAGGCAGAGAATTCCCTGCTAGCACCTTCTCTGTGCCTGGGAAGCAGAAGTGTTCACATTGCTTCGCAAGAATAGCTTTTGTGCAGAAAACACTAACAGTTGTTAGAACGAAAGAAAGCACAGAGCCCCAGATTCTATGTTGTCCTGGAGAGCTTGCAGAGCACTGGGGAAAGGCAGGCAGAGAATTCCCTGCTAGCACCTTCTCTGTGCCTGGGAAGCAGAAGTGTTCACATTGCTTCGCAGAATCGCTTTTGTGCAGAAAACACTAACACTTGTTCAGAAGGAAAGAAAGCAGAGAGCAACAGATTCTATGTTGTCCTGGAGAGCTTGCAGAGCACTGGGGAAAGGCAGGCAGAGAATTCCCTGCTAGCACCTTCTCTGTGCCTGGGAAGCAGAAGTGTTCACATTGCTTCGCAGAATCGCTTTTGTGCAGAAAACAGTAACACTTGTTCAGAACGAAAGAAAGCAGAGAGCCCCAGATTCTATGTTGTCCTGGAGACCTTGCAGAGCACTGGGGAAAGGCAGGCAGAGAATTCCCTGCTAGCACCTTCTCTGTGCCTGGGAAGCATGGTGTTCATATTGCTTCTCAGAATCGCTTTTGTGCAGAAAACAGTAACACTTGTTCAGAATGAAAGAAAGCAGAGAGCACCAGATTCTATGTTGTCCTGGAGACCTTGCAGAGCACTGGGGAAAGGCAGGCAGACAATTCCTTGCTATCACCTTCTCTGTGCCTGGGAAGCAGAAGTGTTCACATTGCTTCGCAGAATCGCTTTTGTGCAGAAAACACTAACCCTTGTTCAGAATGAAAGAAAGCACAGAGCCCCAGATTCTATGTTGTCCTGGAGAGCTTGCAGAGCACTGGGGAAAGGCAGGCAGAGAATTCCCTGCTAGCACCTTCTCTGTGCCTGGGAAGCAGAAGTGTTCACATTGCTTCTCAGAATCGTTTTTGTGCAGAAAACACTAACAGTTGTTAGAACGAAAGAAAACACAGAGCCCCAGATTCTATGTTGTCCTGGAGAGCTTGCAGAGCACTGGGGAAAGGCAGGCAGAGAATTCCCTGCTAGCACCTTCTCTGTGCCTGGGAAGCAGAAGTGTTCACATTGCTTCGCAGAATCGCTTTTGTGCAGAAAACACTAACACTTGTTCAGAAGGAAAGAAAGCACAGAGCCCCAGATTCTATGTTGTGCTGGAGAGCTTGCAGAGCACTGGGGAAAGGCAGGCAGAGAATTCCCTGCTAGCACCTTCTCTGTGCCTGGGAAGCAGAAGTGTTCACATTGCTTCGCAAGAATCGCTTTTGTGCAGAAAACAGTAACACTTGTTCAGAACGAAAGAAAGCACAGAGCCCCAGATTTGATGTTGTCCTGGAGAGCTTGCAGAGCACTGGGGAAAGGCAGGCAGAGAATTCCCTGCTAGCACCTTCTCTGTGCCTGGGAAGCAGAAGTGTTCACATTGCTTCGCAGAATCGCTTTTGTGCAGAAAACAGTAACACTTGTTCAGAAGGAAAGAAAGCACAGAGCCCCAGATTTGCTGTTGTCCTGGAGAGCTTGCAGAGCACTGGGGAAAGGCAGGCAGAGAATTCCCTGCTAGCACCTTCTCTGTGCCTGGGAAGCAGAAGTGTTCACATTGCTTCGCAGAATCGCTTTTGTGCAGAAAACAGTAACACTTGTTCAGAACGAAAGAAAGCACAGAGCCCCAGATTCTATGTTGTCCTGGAGAGCTTGCAGAGCACTGGGGAAAGGCAGGCAGAGAATTCCCTGCTAGCACCTTCTCTGTGCCTGGGAAGCAGAAGTGTTCACATTGCTTCGCAAGAATAGCTTTTGTGCAGAAAACACTAACAGTTGTTAGAACGAAAGAAAGCACAGAGCCCCAGATTTGATGTTGTCCTGGAGAGCTTGCAGAGCACTGGGGAAAGGCAGGCAGAGAATTCCCTGCTAGCACCTTCTCTGTGCCTGGGAAGCAGAAGTGTTCACATTGCTTCGCAGAATCGCTTTTGTGCAGAAAACAGTAACACTTGTTCAGAATGAAAGAAAGCACAGAGCCCCAGATTTGCTGTTGTCCTGGAGAGCTTGCAGAGCACTGGGGAAAGGCAGGCAGAGAATTCCCTGCTAGCACCTTCTCTGTGCCTGGGAAGCAGAAGTGTTCACATTGCTTCGCAGAATCGCTTTTGTGCAGAAAACAGTAACACTTGTTCAGAACAAAAGAAAGCAGAGAGCCCCAGATTCTATGTTGTCCTGGAGAGCTTGCAGAGCACTGGGGAAAGGCAGGCAGAGAATTCCCTGCTAGCACCTTCTCTGTGCCTGGGAAGCAGAAGTGTTCACATTGCTTCGCAGAATCGCTTTTGTGCAGAAAACAGTAACACTTGTTCAGAATGAAAGAAAGCACAGAGCCCCAGATTTGCTGTTGTCCTGGAGAGCTTGCAGAGCACTGGGGAAAGGCAGGCAGAGAATTCCCTGCTAGCACCTTCTCTGTGCCTGGGAAGCAGAAGTGTTCACATTGCTTCGCAGGAATAGCTTTTGTGCAGAAAACACTAACACTTGTTCAGAACGAAAGAAAGCACAGAGCCCCAGATTCTATGCTGTCCTGGAGAGCTTGCAGAGCACTGGGGAAAGGCAGGCAGAGAATTCCCTGCTAGCACCTTCTCTGTGCCTGGGAAGCAGAAGTGTTCACATTGCTTCGCAGAATCGCTTTTGTGCAGAAAACACTAACACTTGTTCAGAACGAAAGAAAGCACAGAGCCCCAGATTCTATGTTGTCCTGGAGAGCTTGCAGAGCACTGGGGAAAGGCAGGCAGAGAATTCCCTGCTAGCACCTTCTCTGTGCCTGGGAAGCAGAAGTGTTCACATTGCTTCGCAGAATCGCTTTTGTGCAGAAAACACTAACACTTGTTCAGAACGAAAGAAAGCAGAGAGCACCAGATTCTATGTTGTCCTGGAGAGCTTGCAGAGCACTGGGGAAAGGCAGGCAGAGAATTCCCTGATAGCACCTTCTCTGTGCCTGGGAAGCAGAAGTGTTCATATTGCTTCTCAGAATCACTTTTGTGCAGAAAACAGTAACACTTGTTCAGAACGAAAGAAAGCACAGAGCCCCAGATTCTATTTTGTCCTGGAGAGCTTGCAGAGCACTGGGGAAAGGCAGGCAGAGAATTCCCTGCTAGCACGTTCTCTGTGCCTGGGAAGCATGGTGTTCATATTGCTTCGCAGAATCGCTTTTGTGCAGAAAACAGTAACACTTGTTCAGAATGAAAGAAAGCAGAGAGCACCAGATTCTATGTTGTCCTGGAGACCTTGCAGAGCACTGGGGAAAGGCAGGCAGACAATTCCTTGCTAGCACCTTCTCTGTGCCTGGGAAGCAGAAGTGTTCACATTGCTTCGCAGAATCGCTTTTGTGCAGAAAACACTAACACTTGTTCAGAACGAAAGAAAGCACAGAGCCCCAGATTCTATGTTGTCCTGGAGAGCTTGCAGAGCACTGGGGAAAGGCAGGCAGAGAATTCCCTGCTAGCACCTTCTCTGTGCCTGGGAAGCAGAAGTGTTCACATTGCTTCGCAGAATCGCTTTTGTGCAGAAAACACTAACAGTTGTTAGAACGAAAGAAAGCAGAGAGCCCCAGATTCTATGTTGTCCTGGAGAGCTTGCAGAGCACTGGGGAAAGGCAGGCAGAGAATTCCCTGCTAGCACCTTCTCTGTGCCTGGGAAGCAGAAGTGTTCACATTGCTTCGCAGAATCGCTTTTGTGCAGAAAACACTAACACTTGTTCAGAAGGAAAGAAAGCACAGAGCCCCAGATTTGCTGTTGTGCTGGAGAGCTTGCAGAGCACTGGGGAAAGGCAGGCAGAGAATTCCCTGCTAGCACCTTCTCTGTGCCTGGGAAGCAGAAGTGTTCACATTGCTTCGCAAGAATCGCTTTTGTGCAGAAAACAGTAACACTTGTTCAGAACGAAAGAAAGCACAGAGCCCCAGATTTGATGTTGTCCTGGAGAGCTTGCAGAGCACTGGGGAAAGGCAGGCAGAGAATTCCCTGCTAGCACCTTCTCTGTGCCTGGGAAGCAGAAGTGTTCACATTGCTTCGCAGAATCGCTTTTGTGCAGAAAACAGTAACACTTGTTCAGAAGGAAAGAAAGCACAGAGCCCCAGATTTGCTGTTGTCCTGGAGAGCTTGCAGAGCACTGGGGAAAGGCAGGCAGAGAATTCCCTGCTAGCACCTTCTCTGTGCCTGGGAAGCAGAAGTGTTCACATTGCTTCGCAGAATCGCTTTTGTGCAGAAAACAGTAACACTTGTTCAGAACGAAAGAAAGCACAGAGCCCCAGATTTGCTATTGTCCTGGAGAGCTTGCAGAGCACTGGGGAAAGGCAGGCAGAGAATTCCCTGCTAGCACCTTCTCTGTGCCTGGGAAGCAGAAGTGTTCACATTGCTTCGCAAGAATAGCTTTTGTGCAGAAAACACTAACAGTTGTTAGAACGAAAGAAAGCACAGAGCCCCAGATTCTATGTTGTCCTGGAGAGCTTGCAGAGCACTGGGGAAAGGCAGGCAGAGAATTCCCTGCTAGCACCTTCTCTGTGCCTGGGAAGCAGAAGTGTTCACATTGCTTCGCAGAATCGCTTTTGTGCAGAAAACACTAACACTTGTTCAGAAGGAAAGAAAGCACAGAGCCCCAGATTCTATGTTGTGCTGGAGAGCTTGCAGAGCACTGGGGAAAGGCAGGCAGAGAATTCCCTGCTAGCACCTTCTCTGTGCCTGGGAAGCAGAAGTGTTCACATTGCTTCGCAGAATCGCTTTTGTGCAGAAAACAGTAACACTTGTTCAGAATGAAAGAAAGCACAGAGCCCCAGATTTGCTATTGTCCTGGAGAGCTTGCAGAGCACTGGGGAAAGGCAGGCAGACAATTCCCTGCTAGCACCTTCTCTGTGCCTGGGAAGCAGAAGTGTTCACATTGCTTCGCAGAATCGCTTTTGTGCAGAAAACAGTAACACTTGTTCAGAACAAAAGAAAGCAGAGAGCCCCAGATTCTATGTTGTCCTGGAGAGCTTGCAGAGCACTGGGGAAAGGCAGGCAGAGAATTCCCTGCTAGCACCTTCTCTGTGCCTGGGAAGCAGAAGTGTTCACATTGCTTCGCAGAATCGCTTTTGTGCAGAAAACAGTAACACTTGTTCAGAATGAAAGAAAGCACAGAGCCCCAGATTTGCTGTTGTCCTGGAGAGCTTGCAGAGCACTGGGGAAAGGCAGGCAGAGAATTCCCTGCTAGCACCTTCTCTGTGCCTGGGAAGCAGAAGTGTTCACATTGCTTCGCAGGAATAGCTTTTGTGCAGAAAACACTAACACTTGTTCAGAACGAAAGAAAGCACAGAGCCCCAGATTCTATGCTGTCCTGGAGAGCTTGCAGAGCACTGGGGAAAGGCAGGCAGAGAATTCCCTGCTAGCACCTTCTCTGTGCCTGGGAAGCAGAGTGTTCACATTGCTTCGCAGAATCGCTTTTGTGCAGAAAACACAAACACTTGTTCAGAACGAAAGAAAGCACAGAGCCCCAGATTTGCTATTGTCCTGGAGAGCTTGCAGAGCACTGGGGAAAGGCAGGCAGAGAATTCCCTGCTAGCACCTTCTCTGTGCCTGGGAAGCAGAAGTGTTCCCATTGCTTCGCAGAATCGCTTTTGTGCAGAAAACACTAACAGTTGTTAGAACGAAAGAAAGCACAGAGCCCCAGATTCTATGTTGTCCTGGAGAGCTTGCAGAGCACTGGGGAAAGGCAGGCAGAGAATTCCCTGCTAGCACCTTCTCTGTGCCTGGGAAGCAGAAGTGTTCACATTGCTTCGCAGAATCGCTTTTGTGCAGAAAACACTAACACTTGTTCAGAAGGAAAGAAAGCACAGAGCCCCAGATTCTATGTTGTGCTGGAGAGCTTGCAGAGCACTGGGGAAAGGCAGGCAGAGAATTCCCTGCTAGCACCTTCTCTGTGCCTGGGAAGCAGAAGTGTTCACATTGCTTCGCAAGAATCGCTTTTGTGCAGAAAACAGTAACACTTGTTCAGAACGAAAGAAAGCACAGAGCCCCAGATTTGATGTTGTCCTGGAGAGCTTGCAGAGCACTGGGGAAAGGCAGGCAGAGAATTCCCTGCTAGCACCTTCTCTGTGCCTGGGAAGCAGAAGTGTTCACATTGCTTCGCAGAATCGCTTTTGTGCAGAAAACAGTAACACTTGTTCAGAAGGAAAGAAAGCACAGAGCCCCAGATTTGCTGTTGTCCTGGAGAGCTTGCAGAGCAGTGGGGAAAGGCAGGCAGAGAATTCCCTGCTAGCACCTTCTCTGTGCCTGGGAAGCAGAAGTGTTCACATTGCTTCGCAGAATCGCTTTTGTGCAGAAAACAGTAACACTTGTTCAGAAGGAAAGAAAGCACAGAGCCCCAGATTTGCTGTTGTCCTGGAGAGCTTGCAGAGCACTGGGGAAAGGCAGGCAGAGAATTCCCTGCTAGCACCTTCTCTGTGCCTGGGAACCAGAAGTGTTCACATTGCTTCGCAGAATCGCTTTTGTGCAGAAAACAGTAACACTTGTTCAGAACAAAAGAAAGCAGAGAGCCCCAGATTCTATGTTGTCCTGGAGAGCTTGCAGAGCACTGGGGAAAGGCAGGCAGAGAATTCCCTGCTAGCACCTTCTCTGTGCCTGGGAAGCAGAAGTGTTCACATTGCTTCGCAGAATCGCTTTTGTGCAGAAAACAGTAACACTTGTTCAGAATGAAAGAAAGCACAGAGCCCCAGATTTGCTGTTGTCCTGGAGAGCTTGCAGAGCACTGGGGAAAGGCAGGCAGAGAATTCCCTGCTAGCACCTTCTCTGTGCCTGGGAAGCAGAAGTGTTCACATTGCTTCGCAGAATCGCTTTTGTGCAGAAAACACTAACACTTGTTCAGAAGGAAAGAAAGCACAGAGCCCCAGATTCTATGCTGTCCTGGAGAGCTTGCAGAGCACTGGGGAAAGGCAGGCAGAGAATTCCCTGCTAGCACCTTCTCTGTGCCTGGGAAGCAGAAGTGTTCACATTGCTTCGCAGAATCGCTTTTGTGCAGAAAACACTAACACTTGTTCAGAACGAAAGAAAGCAGAGAGCCCCAGATTCTATGTTGTCCTGGAGAGCTTGCAGAGCACTGGGGAAAGGCAGGCAGAGAATTCCCTGCTAGCACCTTCTCTGTGCCTGGGAAGCAGAAGTGTTCACATTGCTTCGCAGAATCTCTTTTGTGCAGAAAACAGTAACACTTGTTCAGAATGAAAGAAAGCACAGAGCCCCAGATTTGCTGTTGTCCTGGAGAGCTTGCAGAGCACTGGGGAAAGGCAGGCAGAGAATTCCCTGCTAGCACCTTCTCTGTGCCTGGGAAGCAGAAGTGTTCATATTACTTCTCAGAATCGCTTTTGTGCAGAAAACAGTAACACTTGTTCAGAACGAAAGAAAGCACAGAGCCCCAGATTCTGTGTTGTCCTGGAGAGCTTGCAGAGCACTGGGGAAAGGCAGGCAGAGAATTCCCTGCTAGCACCTTCTCTGTGCCTGGGAAGCAGAAGTGTTCACATTGCTTCGCAAGAATCGCTTTTGTGCAGAAAACACTAACACTTGTTCAGAATGAAAGAAAGCAGAGAGCAACAGATTCTATGTTGTCCTGGAGAGCTTGCAGAGCACTGGGGAAAGGCAGGCAGAGAATTCCCTGCTAGCACCTTCTCTGTGCCTGGGAACCAGAAGTGTTCACATTGCTTCGCAGAATCGCTTTTGTGCAGAAAACAGTAACACTTGTTCAGAACGAAAGAAAGCAGAGAGCCCCAGATTCTATGTTGTCCTGGAGAGCTTGCAGAGCACTGGGGAAAGGCAGGCAGAGAATTCCCTGCTAGCACCTTCTCTGTGCCTGGGAAGCAGAAGTGTTCACATTGCTTCGCAAGAATCGCTTTTGTGCAGAAAACACTAACACTTGTTCAGAAGGAAAGAAAGCACAGAGCCCCAGATTTGCTGTTGTCCTGGAGAGCTTGCAGAGCACTGGGGAAAGGCAGGCAGAGAATTCCCTGCTAGCACCTTCTCTGTGCCTGGGAAGCAGAAGTGTTCACATTGCTTCGCAGAATCGCTTTTGTGCAGAAAACACTAACACTTGTTCAGAAGGAAAGAAAGCACAGAGCCCCAGATTCTATGTTGTCCTGGAGAGCTTGCAGAGCACTGGGGAAAGGCAGGCAGAGAATTCCCTGCTAGCACCTTCTCTGTGCCTGGGAACCAGAAGTGTTCACATTGCTTCGCAGAATCGCTTTTGTGCAGAAAACAGTAACACTTGTTCAGAACGAAAGAAAGCAGAGAGCCCCAGATTCTATGTTGTCCTGGAGAGCTTGCAGAGCACTGGGGAAAGGCAGGCAGAGAATTCCCTGCTAGCACCTTCTCTGTGCCTGGGAAGCAGAAGTGTTCACATTGCTTCGCAAGAATCGCTTTTGTGCAGAAAACACTAACACTTGTTCAGAAGGAAAGAAAGCACAGAGCCCCAGATTTGCTGTTGTCCTGGAGAGCTTGCAGAGCACTGGGGAAAGGCAGGCAGAGAATTCCCTGCTAGCACCTTCTCTGTGCCTGGGAAGCAGAAGTGTTCACATTGCTTCGCAAGAATCGCTTTTGTGCAGAAAACACTAACACTTGTTCAGAATGAAAGAAAGCAGAGAGCAACAGATTCTATGTTGTCCTGGAGAGCTTGCAGAGCACTGGGGAAAGGCAGGCAGACAATTCCTTGCTAGCACCTTCTCTGTGCCTGGGAAGCAGAAGTGTTCACATTGCTTCGCAGAATCGCTTTTGTGCAGAAAACAGTAACACTTGTTCAGAACGAAAGAAAGCACAGAGCCCCAGATTCTATGTTGTCCTGGAGAGCTTGCAGAGCACTGGGGAAAGGCAGGCAGAGAATTCCCTGCTAGCACCTTCTCTGTGCCTGGGAAGCATGGTGTTCATATTGCTTCGCAGAATCGCTTTTGTGCAGAAAACACTAACACTTGTTCAGAACGAAAGAAAGCACAGAGCCCCAGATTCTATGTTGTCCTGGAGAGCTTGCAGAGCACTGGGGAAAGGCAGGCAGAGAATTCCCTGCTAGCACCTTCTCTGTGCCTGGGAAGCAGAAGTGTTCACATTGCTTCGCAGAATCGCTTTTGTGCAGAAAACACTAACACTTGTTCAGAAGGAAAGAAAGCACAGAGCCCCAGATTCTATGTTGTGCTGGAGAGCTTGCAGAGCACTGGGGAAAGGCAGGCAGAGAATTCCCTGCTAGCACCTTCTCTGTGCCTGGGAAGCAGAAGTGTTCATATTGCTTCTCAGAATCGCTTTTGTGCAGAAAACACTAACACTTGTTCAGAACGAAAGAAAGCACAGAGCCCCAGATTTGATGTTGTCCTGGAGAGCTTGCAGAGCACTGGGGAAAGGCAGGCAGAGAATTCCCTGCTAGCACCTTCTCTGTGCCTGGGAACCAGAAGTGTTCACATTGCTTCGCAGAATCGCTTTTGTGCAGAAAACAGTAACACTTGTTCAGAACGAAAGAAAGCAGAGAGCCCCAGATTCTATGTTGTCCTGGAGAGCTTGCAGAGCACTGGGGAAAGGCAGGCAGAGAATTCCCTGCTAGCACCTTCTCTGTGCCTGGGAAGCAGAAGTGTTCACATTGCTTCGCAAGAATCGCTTTTGTGCAGAAAACACTAACACTTGTTCAGAACGAAAGAAAGCACAGAGCCCCAGATTTGCTGTTGTCCTGGAGAGCTTGCAGAGCACTGGGGAAAGGCAGGCAGAGAATTCCCTGCTAGCACCTTCTCTGTGCCTGGGAAGCAGAAGTGTTCACATTGCTTCGCAGAATCGCTTTTGTGCAGAAAACACTAACACTTGTTCAGAAGGAAAGAAAGCACAGAGCCCCAGATTTGATGTTGTCCTGGAGAGCTTGCAGAGCACTGGGGAAAGGCAGGCAGAGAATTCCCTGCTAGCACCTTCTCTGTGCCTGGGAAGCAGAAGTGTTCACATTGCTTCGCAGAATCGCTTTTGTGCAGAAAACAGTAACACTTGTTCAGAACGAAAGAAAGCACAGAGCCCCAGATTCTATGTTGTCCTGGAGAGCTTGCAGAGCACTGGGGAAAGGCAGGCAGAGAATTCCCTGCTAGCACCTTCTCTGTGCCTGGGAAGCAGAAGTGTTCACATTGCTTCGCAGAATCGCTTTTGTGCAGAAAACACTAACACTTGTTCAGAAGGAAAGAAAGCACAGAGCCCCAGATTCTATGTTGTCCTGGAGAGCTTGCAGAGCACTGGGGAAAGGCAGGCAGAGAATTCCCTGCTAGCACCTTCTCTGTGCCTGCAAACAGAAGTGTTCCCATTGCTTCGCAGAATCGCTTTTGTGCAGAAAACAGTAACACTTGTTCAGAACGAAAGAAAGCACAGAGCCCCAGATTCTATGTGGTCCTGGAGAGCTTGCAGAACACTGGGGAAAGGCAGGCAGAGAATTCCCTGCTAGCACCTTCTCTGTGCCTGGGAAGCAGAAGTGTTCACATTGCTTCGCAGAATCGCTTTTGTGCAGAAAACAGTAACACTTGTTCAGAACGAAAGAAAGCACAGAGCCCCAGATTCTATGTTGTCCTGGAGAGCTTGCAGAGCACTGGGGAAAGGCAGGCAGAGAATTCCCTGCTAGCACCTTCTCTGTGCCTGGGAAGCAGAAGTGTTCACATTGCTTCGCAAGAATCGCTTTTGTGCAGAAAACAGTAACACTTGTTCAGAACGAAAGAAAGCACAGAGCCCCAGATTTGCTGTTGTCCTGGAGAGCTTGCAGAGCACTGGGGAAAGGCAGGCAGAGAATTCCCTGCTAGCACCTTCTCTGTGCCTGGGAACCAGAAGTGTTCACATTGCTTCGCAGAATCGCTTTTGTGCAGAAAACAGTAACACTTGTTCAGAACGAAAGAAAGCACAGAGCCCCAGATTCTATGTTGTCCTGGAGAGCTTGCAGAGCACTGGGGAAAGGCAGGCAGAGAATTCCCTGCTAGCACCTTCTCTGTGCCGGGGAAGCAGAAGTGTTCACATTGCTTCGCAGAATCGCTTTTGTGCAGAAAACAGTTACACTTGTTCAGAACGAAAGAAAGCACAGAGCCCCAGATTCTATGTTGTCCTGGAGAGCTTGCAGAGCACTGGGGAAAGGCAGGCAGAGAATTCCCTGCTAGCACCTTCTCTGTGCCGGGGAAGCAGAAGTGTTCACATTGCTTCGCAGAATCGCTTTTGTGCAGAAAACAGTAACACTTGTTCAGAACGAAAGAAAGCAGAGAGCCCCAGATTCTATGTTGTCCTGGAGAGCTTGCAGAGCACTGGGGAAAGGCAGGCAGAGAATTCCCTGCTAGCACCTTCTCTGTGCCTGGGAAGCAGAAGTGTTCACATTGCTTCGCAAGAATCGCTTTTGTGCAGAAAACACTAACACTTGTTCAGAATGAAAGAAAGCACAGAGCCCCAGATTTGCTGTTGTCCTGGAGAGCTTGCAGAGCACTGGGGAAAGGCAGGCAGAGAATTCCCTGCTAGCACCTTCTCTGTGCCTGGGAAGCAGAAGTGTTCATATTGCTTCTCAGAATCGCTTTTGTGCAGAAAACAGTAACACTTGTTCAGAACGAAAGAAAGCACAGAGCCCCAGATTCTATGTTGTCCTGGAGAGCTTGCAGAGCACTGGGGAAAGGCAGGCAGAGAATTCCCTGCTAGCACCTTCTCTGTGCCTGCAAACAGAAGTGTTCCCATTGCTTCGCAGAATCGCTTTTGTGCAGAAAACAGTAACACTTGTTCAGAACGAAAGAAAGCACAGAGCCCCAGATTCTATGTTGTCCTGGAGAGCTTGCAGAACACTGGGGAAAGGCAGGCAGAGAATTCCCTGCTAGCACCTTCTCTGTGCCTGGGAAGCAGAAGTGTTCACATTGCTTCTCAGAATCGCTTTTGTGCAGAAAACAGTAACACTTGTTCAGAACGAAAGAAAGCACAGAGCCCCAGATTCTATGTTGTCCTGGAGAGCTTGCAGAGCACTGGGGAAAGGCAGGCAGAGAATTCCCTGCTAGCACCTTCTCTGTGCCTGGGAAGCAGAAGTGTTCACATTGCTTCGCAGAATCGCTTTTGTGCAGAAAACACTAACACTTGTTCAGAAGGAAAGAAAGCACAGAGCCCCAGATTCTATGTTGTCCTGGAGAGCTTGCAGAGCACTGGGGAAAGGCAGGCAGAGAATTCCCTGCTAGCACCTTCTCTGTGCCTGGGAACCAGAAGTGTTCACATTGCTTCGCAGAATCGCTTTTGTGCAGAAAACAGTAACACTTGTTCAGAACGAAAGAAAGCACAGAGCCCCAGATTCTATGTTGTCCTGGAGAGCTTGCAGAGCACTGGGGAAAGGCAGGCAGAGAATTCCCTGCTAGCACCTTCTCTGTGCCGGGGAAGCAGAAGTGTTCACATTGCTTCGCAGAATCGCTTTTGTGCAGAAAACAGTTACACTTGTTCAGAACGAAAGAAAGCACAGAGCCCCAGATTCTATGTTGTCCTGGAGAGCTTGCAGAGCACTGGGGAAAGGCAGGCAGAGAATTCCCTGCTAGCACCTTCTCTGTGCCTGGGAAACAGAAGTGTTCACATTGCTTCGCAAGAATCGCTTTTGTGCAGAAAACAGTAACACTTGTTCAGAACGAAAGAAAGCACAGAGCCCCAGATTCTATGTTGTCCTGGAGAGCTTGCAGAGCACTGGGGAAAGGCAGGCAGAGAATTCCCTGCTAGCACCTTCTCTGTGCCTGGGAAGCAGAAGTGTTCATATTGCTTCTCAGAATCGCTTTTGTGCAGAAAACAGCAACACTTGTTCAGAACGAAAGAAAGCACAGAGCCCCAGATTCTATGTTGTCCTGGAGAGCTTGCAGAGCACTGGGGAAAGGCAGGCAGAGAATTCCCTGCTAGCACCTTCTCTGTGCCTGGGAAGCAGAGTGTTCCCATTGCTTCGCAGAATCGCTTTTGTGCAGAAAACAGTAACACTTGTTCAGAATGAAAGAAAGCACAGAGCCCCAGATTTGCTGTTGTCCTGGAGAGCTTGCAGAGCACTGGGGAAAGGCAGGCAGAGAATTCCCTGCTAGCACCTTCTCTGTGCCTGGGAATCAGAAGTGTTCATATTGCTTCTCAGAATCGCTTTTGTGCAGAAAACAGTAACACTTGTTCAGAACGAAAGAAAGCACAGAGCCCCAGATTCTATGTTGTCCTGGAGAGCTTGCAGAGCACTGGGGAAAGGCAGGCAGAGAATTCCCTGCTAGCACCTTCTCTGTGCCTGGGAAGCAGAAGTGTTCACATTGCTTCGCAGAATCGCTTTTGTGCAGAAAACAGTAACACTTGTTCAGAACGAAAGAAAGCAGAGAGCCCCAGATTCTATGTTGTCCTGGAGAGCTTGCAGAGCACTGGGGAAAGGCAGGCAGAGAATTCCCTGCTAGCACCTTCTCTGTGCCTGGGAAGCAGAAGTGTTCACATTGCTTCGCAGAATCTCTTTTGTGCAGAAAACAGTAACACTTGTTCAGAATGAAAGAAAGCACAGAGCCCCAGATTTGCTGTTGTCCTGGAGAGCTTGCAGAGCACTGGGGAAAGGCAGGCAGAGAATTCCCTGCTAGCACCTTCTCTGTGCCTGGGAAGCAGAAGTGTTCATATTGCTTCTCAGAATCGCTTTTGTGCAGAAAACAGTAACACTTGTTCAGAACGAAAGAAAGCACAGAGCCCCAGATTCTATGTTGTCCTGGAGAGCTTGCAGAGCACTGGGGAAAGGCAGGCAGAGAATTCCCTGCTAGCACCTTCTCTGTGCCTGGGAAGCAGAAGTGTTCACATTGCTTCGCAGAATCGCTTTTGTGCAGAAAACAGTAACACTTGTTCAGAAGGAAAGAAAGCAGAGAGCAACAGATTCTATGTTGTCCTGGAGAGCTTGCAGAGCACTGGGGAAAGGCAGGCAGACAATTCCTTGCTAGCACCTTCTCTGTGCCTGGGAAGCAGAAGTGTTCACATTGCTTCGCAGAATCGCTTTTGTGCAGAAAACACTAACACTTGTTCAGAACGAAAGAAAGCACAGAGCCCCAGATTCTATGTTGTCCTGGAGAGCTTGCAGAGCACTGGGGAAAGGCAGGCAGAGAATTCCCTGCTAGCACCTTCTCTGTGCCTGGGAAGCAGAAGTGTTCACATTGCTTCGCAAGAATCGCTTTTGTGCAGAAAACAGTAACACTTGTTCAGAAGGAAAGAAAGCACAGAGCCCCAGATTTGATGTTGTCCTGGAGAGCTTGCAGAGCACTGGGGAAAGGCAGGCAGAGAATTCCCTGCTAGCACCTTCTCTGTGCCTGGGAAGCAGAAGTGTTCACATTGCTTCGCAGAATCGCTTTTGTGCAGAAAACAGTAACACTTGTTCAGAACTAAAGAAAGCAGAGAGCCCCAGATTCTATGTTGTCCTGGAGAGCTTGCAGAGCACTGGGGAAAGGCAGGCAGAGAATTCCCTGCTAGCACCTTCTCTGTGCCTGGGAAGCAGAAGTGTTCACATTGCTTCGCAGAATCTCTTTTGTGCAGAAAACAGTAACACCTGTTCAGAATGAAAGAAAGCACAGAGCCCCAGATTTGCTGTTGTCCTGGAGAGCTTGCAGAGCACTGGGGAAAGGCAGGCAGAGAATTCCCTGCTAGCACCTTCTCTGTGCCTGGGAAGCAGAAGTGTTCATATTGCTTCTCAGAATCGCTTTTGTGCAGAAAACAGTAACACTTGTTCAGAACGAAAGAAAGCAGAGAGCCCCAGATTCTATGTTGTCCTGGAGAGCTTGCAGAGCACTGGGGAAAGGCAGGCAGAGAATTCCCTGCTAGCACCTTCTCTGTGCCTGCAAACAGAAGTGTTCCCATTGCTTCGCAGAATCGCTTTTGTGCAGAAAACAGTAACACTTGTTCAGAACGAAAGAAAGCACAGAGCCCCAGATTCTATGTTGTCCTGGAGAGCTTGCAGAGCACTGGGGAAAGGCAGGCAGAGAATTCCCTGCTAGCACCTTCTCTGTGCCTGGGAAGCAGAAGTGTTCACATTGCTTCGCAGAATCGCTTTTGTGCAGAAAACAGTAACACTTGTTCAGAACGAAAGAAAGCACAGAGCCCCAGATTCTATGTTGTCCTGGAGAGCTTGCAGAGCACTGGGGAAAGGCAGGCAGAGAATTCCCTGCTAGCACCTTCTCTGTGCCTGGGAAGCAGAAGTGTTCACATTGCTTCGCAAGAATCGCTTTTGTGCAGAAAACAGTAACACTTGTTCAGAATGAAAGAAAGCACAGAGCCCCAGATTCTATGTTGTCCTGGAGAGCTTGCAGAGCACTGGGGAAAGGCAGGCAGAGAATTCCCTGCTAGCACCTTCTCTGTGCCGGGGAAGCAGAAGTGTTCACATTGCTTCGCAGAATCGCTTTTGTGCAGAAAACAGTTACACTTGTTCAGAACGAAAGAAAGCACAGAGCCCCAGATTCTATGTTGTCCTGGAGAGCTTGCAGAGCACTGGGGAAAGGCAGGCAGAGAATTCCCTGCTAGCACCTTCTCTGTGCCTGGGAAACAGAAGTGTTCACATTGCTTCGCAAGAATCGCTTTTGTGCAGAAAACAGTAACACTTGTTCAGAACGAAAAAAGCACAGAGCCCCAGATTCTATGTTGTCCTGGAGAGCTTGCAGAGCACTGTGGAAAGGCAGGCAGAGAATTCCCTGCTAGCACCTTCTCTGTGCCTGGGAAACAGAAGTGTTCATATTGCTTCTCAGAATCGCTTTTGTGCAGAAAACAGCAACACTTGTTCAGAACGAAAGAAAGCACAGAGCCCCAGATTCTATGTTGTCCTGGAGAGCTTGCAGAGCACTGGGGAAAGGCAGGCAGAGAATTCCCTGCTAGCACCTTCTCTGTGCCTGGGAAGCAGAGTGTTCACATTGCTTCGCAGAATCGCTTTTGTGCAGAAAACAGTAACACTTGTTCAGAATGAAAGAAAGCACAGAGCCCCAGATTTGCTGTTGTCCTGGAGAGCTTGCAGAGCACTGGGGAAAGGCAGGCAGAGAATTCCCTGCTAGCACCTTCTCTGTGCCTGGGAATCAGAAGTGTTCATATTGCTTCTCAGAATCGCTTTTGTGCAGAAAACAGTAACACTTGTTCAGAACGAAAGAAAGCACAGAGCCCCAGATTCTATGTTGTCCTGGAGAGCTTGCAGAGCACTGGGGAAAGGCAGGCAGAGAATTCCCTGCTAGCACCTTCTCTGTGCCTGGGAAGCAGAAGTGTTCACATTGCTTCGCAGAATCGCTTTTGTGCAGAAAACAGTAACACTTGTTCAGAACGAAAGAAAGCAGAGAGCCCCAGATTCTATGTTGTCCTGGAGAGCTTGCAGAGCACTGGGGAAAGGCAGGCAGAGAATTCCCTGCTAGCACCTTCTCTGTGCCTGGGAAGCAGAAGTGTTCACATTGCTTCGCAGAATCGCTTTTGTGCAGAAAACACTAACACTTGTTCAGAATGAAAGAAAGCACAGAGCCCCAGATTTGCTGTTGTCCTGGAGAGCTTGCAGAGCACTGGGGAAAGGCAGGCAGAGAATTCCCTGCTAGCACCTTCTCTGTGCCTGGGAAGCAGAAGTGTTCATATTGCTTCTCAGAATCGCTTTTGTGCAGAAAACAGTAACACTTGTTCAGAACGAAAGAAAGCACAGAGCCCCAGATTCTATGTTGTCCTGGAGAGCTTGCAGAGCACTGGGGAAAGGCAGGCAGAGAATTCCCTGCTAGCACCTTCTCTGTGCCTGGGAAGCAGAAGTGTTCACATTGCTTCGCAGAATCGCTTTTGTGCAGAAAACAGTAACACTTGTTCAGAAGGAAAGAAAGCAGAGAGCAACAGATTCTATGTTGTCCTGGAGAGCTTGCAGAGCACTGGGGAAAGGCAGGCAGACAATTCCTTGCTAGCACCTTCTCTGTGCCTGGGAAGCAGAAGTGTTCATATCGCTTCTCAGAATCGCTTTTGTGCAGAAAACAGTAACACTTGTTCAGAACGAAAGAAAGCAAAGAGCCCCAGATTTGATGTTGTCCTGGAGAGCTTGCAGAGCACTGGGGAAAGGCAGGCAGAGAATTCCCTGCTAGCACCTTCTCTGTGCCTGGGAAGCAGAAGTGTTCACATTGCTTCGCAGAATCGCTTTTGTGCAGAAAACAGTAACACTTGTTCAGAAGGAAAGAAAGCACAGAGCCCCAGATTTGCTGTTGTCCTGGAGAGCTTGCAGAGCACTGGGGAAAGGCAGGCAGAGAATTCCCTGCTAGCACCTTCTCTGTGCCTGGGAAGCAGAAGTGTTCACATTGCTTCGCAAGAATCGCTTTTGTGCAGAAAACACTAACACTTGTTCAGAAGGAAAGAAAGCACAGAGCCCCAGATTTTATGTTGTCCTGGAGAGCTTGCAGAGCACTGGGGAAAGGCAGGCAGAGAATTCCCTGCTAGCACCTTCTCTGTGCCTGGGAACCAGAAGTGTTCACATTGCTTCGCAGAATCGCTTTTGTGCAGAAAACAGTAACACTTGTTCAGAATGAAAGAAAGCACAGAGCCCCAGATTTGCTGTTGTCCTGGAGAGCTTGCAGAGCACTGGGGAAAGGCAGGCAGAGAATTCCCTGCTAGCACCTTCTCTGTGCCTGGGAAGCAGAAGTGTTCACATTGCTTCGCAGAATCGCTTTTGTGCAGAAAACAGTAACACTTGTTCAGAACGAAAGAAAGCACAGAGCCCCAGATTTGCTGTTGTCCTGGAGAGCTTGCAGAGCACTGGGGAAAGGCAGGCAGAGAATTCCCTGCTAGCACCTTCTCTGTGCCTGGGAAGCAGAAGTGTTCACATTGCTTCGCAAGAATAGCTTTTGTGCAGAAAACACTAACAGTTGTTAGAACGAAAGAAAGCACAGAGCCCCAGATTCTATGTTGTCCTGGAGAGCTTGCAGAGCACTGGGGAAAGGCAGGCAGAGAATTCCCTGCTAGCACCTTCTCTGTGCCTGGGAAGCAGAAGTGTTCACATTGCTTCGCAGAATCGCTTTTGTGCAGAAAACACTAACACTTGTTCAGAAGGAAAGAAAGCACAGAGCCCCAGATTCTATGTTGTGCTGGAGAGCTTGCAGAGCACTGGGGAAAGGCAGGCAGAGAATTCCCTGCTAGCACCTTCTCTGTGCCTGGGAAGCAGAAGTGTTCACATTGCTTCGCAGAATCGCTTTTGTGCAGAAAACAGTAACACTTGTTCAGAACGAAAGAAAGCACAGAGCCCCAGATTCTATGTTGTCCTGGAGAGCTTGCAGAGCACTGGGGAAAGGCAGGCAGAGAATTCCCTGATAGCACCTTCTCTGTGCCTGGGAAGCAGAAGTGTTCATATTGCTTCTCAGAATCGCTTTTGTGCAGAAAACAGTAACACTTGTTCAGAACGAAAGAAAGCACAGAGCCCCAGATTCTATGTTGTCCTGGAGAGCTTGCAGAGCACTGGGGAAAGGCAGGCAGAGAATTCCCTGCTAGCACCTTCTCTGTGCCTGGGAAGCAGACTGTTCACATTGCTTCGCAAGAATCGCTTTTGTGCAGAAAACAGTAACACTTGTTCAGAAGGAAAGAAAGCACAGAGCCCCAGATTCTATGTTGTCCTGGAGACCTTGCAGAGCACTGGGGAAAGGCAGGCATACAATTCCTTGCTAGCACCTTCTCTGTGCCTGGGAAGCAGAAGTGTTCACATTGCTTCGCAGAATCGCTTTTGTGCAGAAAACACTAGAAGTTGTTCAGAACGAAAGAAAGCACAGAGCCCCAGATTCTATGTTGTCCTGGAGAGCTTGCAGAGCACTGGGGAAAGGCAGGCAGAGAATTCCCTGCTAGCACCTTCTCTGTGCCTGGGAAGCAGAAGTGTTCACATTGCTTCGCAGAATCGCTTTTGTGCAGAAAACACTAACAGTTGTTAGAACGAAAGAAAGCACAGAGCCCCAGATTCTATGTTGTCCTGGAGAGCTTGCAGAGCACTGGGGAAAGGCAGGCAGAGAATTCCCTGCTAGCACCTTCTCTGTGCCTGGGAAGCAGAAGTGTTCACATTGCTTCGCAGAATCGCTTTTGTGCAGAAAACAGTAACACTTGTTCAGAAGGAAAGAAAGCACAGAGCCCCAGATTCTATGTTGTGCTGGAGAGCTTGCAGAGCACTGGGGAAAGGCAGGCAGAGAATTCCCTGCTAGCACCTTCTCTGTGCCTGGGAAGCAGAAGTGTTCACATTGCTTCGCAAGAATCGCTTTTGTGCAGAAAACAGTAACACTTGTTCAGAACGAAAGAAAGCACAGAGCCCCAGATTTGATGTTGTCCTGGAGAGCTTGCAGAGCACTGGGGAAAGGCAGGCAGAGAATTCCCTGCTAGCACCTTCTCTGTGCCTGGGAAGCAGAAGTGTTCACATTGCTTCGCAGAATCGCTTTTGTGCAGAAAACAGTAACACTTGTTCAGAAGGAAAGAAAGCACAGAGCCCCAGATTTGCTGTTGTCCTGGAGAGCTTGCAGAGCACTGGGGAAAGGCAGGCAGAGAATTCCCTGCTAGCACCTTCTCTGTGCCTGGGAAGCAGAAGTGTTCACATTGCTTCGCAGAATCGCTTTTGTGCAGAAAACAGTAACACTTGTTCAGAACGAAAGAAAGCACAGAGCCCCAGATTCTATGCTGTCCTGGAGAGCTTGCAGAGCACTGGGGAAAGGCAGGCAGAGAATTCCCTGCTAGCACCTTCTCTGTGCCTGGGAAGCAGAAGTGTTCACATTGCTTCGCAGAATCGCTTTTGTGCAGAAAACACTAACACTTGTTCAGAACGAAAGAAAGCAGAGAGCCCCAGATTCTATGTTGTCCTGGAGAGCTTGCAGAGCACTGGGGAAAGGCAGGCAGAGAATTCCCTGCTAGCACCTTCTCTGTGCCTGGGAAGCAGAAGTGTTCACATTGCTTCGCAGAATCTCTTTTGTGCAGAAAACACTAACACTTGTTCAGAATGAAAGAAAGCACAGAGCCCCAGATTTGCTGTTGTCCTGGAGAGCTTGCAGAGCACTGGGGAAAGGCAGGCAGAGAATTCCCTGCTAGCACCTTCTCTGTGCCTGGGAAGCAGAAGTGTTCATATTGCTTCTCAGAATCGCTTTTGTGCAGAAAACAGTAACACTTGTTCAGAACGAAAGAAAGCACAGAGCCCCAGATTCTATGTTGTCCTGGAGAGCTTGCAGAGCACTGGGGAAAGGCAGGCAGAGAATTCCCTGGTAGCACCTTCTCTGTGCCTGGGAAGCAGAAGTGTTCACATTGCTTCGCAAGAACCGCTTTTGTGCAGAAAACACTAACACTTTTTCAGAATGAAAGAAAGCAGAGAGCAACAGATTCTATGTTGTCCTGGAGAGCTTGCAGAGCACTGGGGAAAGGCAGGCAGACAATTCCTTGCTAGCACCTTCTCTGTGCCTGGGAAGCAGAAGTGTTCACATTGCTTCGCAGAATCGCTTTTGTGCAGAAAACAGTAACACTTGTTCAGAACGAAAGAAAGCACAGAGCCCCAGATTCTATGTTGTCCTGGAGAGCTTGCAGAGCACTGGGGAAAGGCAGGCAGAGAATTCCCTGCTAGCACCTTCTCTGTGCCTGGGAAGCATGGTGTTCATATTGCTTCTCAGAATCGCTTTTGTGCAGAAAACACTAACACTTGTTCAGAACGAAAGAAAGCACAGAGCCCCAGATTCTATGTTGTCCTGGAGAGCTTGCAGAGCACTGGGGAAAGGCAGGCAGAGAATTCCCTGCTAGCACCTTCTCTGTGCCTGGGAAGCAGAAGTGTTCACATTGCTTCGCAGAATCGCTTTTGTGCAGAAAACACTAACACTTGTTCAGAAGGAAAGAAAGCAGAGAGCCCCAGATTCTATGTTGTCCTGGAGAGCTTGCAGAGCACAGGGGAAAGGCAGGCAGAGAATTCCCTGCTAGCACCTTCTCTGTGCCTGGGAAGCAGAAGTGTTCATATTGCTTCGCAGAATCGCTTTTGTGCAGAAAACACTAACACTTGTTCAGAACGAAAGAAAGCACAGAGCCCCAGATTCTATGTTGTCCTGGAGAGCTTGCAGAGCACTGGGGAAAGGCAGGCAGAGAATTCCCTGCTAGCACCTTCCCTGTGCCTGGGAACCAGAAGTGTTCACATTGCTTCGCAGAATCGCTTTTGTGCAGAAAACAGTAACACTTGTTCAGAACGAAAGAAAGCAGAGAGCCCCAGATTCTATGTTGTCCTGGAGAGCTTGCAGAGCACTGGGGAAAGGCAGGCAGAGAATTCCCTGCTAGCACCTTCTCTGTGCCTGGGAAGCAGAAGTGTTCACATTGCTTCGCAAGAATCGCTTTTGTGCAGAAAACAGTAACACTTGTTCAGAATGAAAGAAAGCACAGAGCCCCAGATTCTATGTTGTCCTGGAGAGCTTGCAGAGCACTGGGGAAAGGCAGGCAGAGAATTCCCTGCTAGCACCTTCTCTGTGCCTGGGAAGCAGAAGTGTTCACATTGCTTCGCAGAATCGCTTTTGTGCAGAAAACACTAACACTTGTTCAGAAGGAAAGAAAGCACAGAGCCCCAGATTCTATGTTGTGCTGGAGAGCTTGCAGAGCACTGGGGAAAGGCAGGCAGAGAATTCCCTGCTAGCACCTTCTCTGTGCCTGGGAAGCAGAAGTGTTCACATTGCTTCGCAGAATCGCTTTTGTGCAGAAAACAGTAACACTTGTTCAGAACGAAAGAAAGCACAGAGCCCCAGATTCTATGTTGTCCTGGAGAGCTTGCAGAGCACTGGGGAAAGGCAGGCAGAGAATTCCCTGATAGCACCTTCTCTGTGCCTGGGAAGCAGAAGTGTTCATATTGCTTCTCAGAATCGCTTTTGTGCAGAAAACAGTAACACTTGTTCAGAACGAAAGAAAGCAGAGAGCCCCAGATTCTATGTTGTCCTGGAGAGCTTGCAGAGCACTGGGGAAAGGCAGGCAGAGAATTCCCTGCTAGCACCTTCTCTGTGCCTGGGAAGCAGAAGTGTTCACATTGCTTCGCAGAATCGCTTTTGTGCAGAAAACAGTAACACTTGTTCAGAATGAAAGAAAGCAGAGAGCACCAGATTCTATGTTGTCCTGGAGACCTTGCAGAGCACTGGGGAAAGGCAGGCAGACAATTCCTTGCTAGCACCTTCTCTGTGCCTGGGAAGCAGAAGTGTTCCCATTGCTTCGCAGAATCGCTTTTGTGCAGAAAACACTAACACTTGTTCAGAATGAAAGAAAGCACAGAGCCCCAGATTTGCTGTTGTCCTGGAGAGCTTGCAGAGCACTGGGGAAAGGCAGGCAGAGAATTCCCTGCTAGCACCTTCTCTGTGCCTGGGAAGCAGAAGTGTTCACATTGCTTCGCAGAATCGCTTTTGTGCAGAAAACAGTAACACTTGTTCAGAATGAAAGAAAGCACAGAGCCCCAGATTCTATGTTGTCCTGGAGAGCTTGCAGAGCACTGGGGAAAGGCAGGCAGAGAATTCCCTGCTAGCACCTTCTCTGTGCCTGGGAAGCAGAAGTGTTCACATTGCTTCGCAGAATCGCTTTTGTGCAGAAAACACTAACACTTGTTCAGAAGGAAAGAAAGCACAGAGCCCCAGATTTGCTGTTGTCCTGGAGAGCTTGCAGAGCACTGGGGAAAGGCAGGCAGAGAATTCCCTGCTAGCACCTTCCCTGTGCCTGGGAAGCAGAAGTGTTCACATTGCTTCGCAGAATCGCTTTTGTGCAGAAAACACTAACACTTGTTCAGAAGGAAAGAAAGCACAGAGCCACAGATTCTATGTTGTGCTGGAGAGCTTGCAGAGCACTGGGGAAAGGCAGGCAGAGAATTCCCTGCTAGCACCTTCTCTGTGCCTGGGAAGCAGAAGTGTTCACATTGCTTCGCAAGAATCGCTTTTGTGCAGAAAACAGTAACACTTGTTCAGAACGAAAGAAAGCACAGAGCCCCAGATTTGATGTTGTCCTGGAGAGCTTGCAGAGCACTGGGGAAAGGCAGGCAGAGAATTCCCTGCTAGCACCTCCTCTGTGCCTGGGAAGCAGAAGTGTTCACATTGCTTCGCAGAATCGCTTTTGTGCAGAAAACAGTAACACTTGTTCAGAAGGAAAGAAAGCACAGAGCCCCAGATTTGCTGTTGTCCTGGAGAGCTTGCAGAGCACTGGGGAAAGGCAGGCAGAGAATTCCCTGCTAGCACCTTCTCTGTGCCTGGGAAACAGAAGTGTTCACATTGCTTCGCAGGAATAGCTTTTGTGCAGAAAACACTAACACTTGTTCAGAACGAAAGAAAGCACAGAGCCCCAGATTCTATGCTGTCCTGGAGAGCTTGCAGAGCACTGGGGAAAGGCAGGCAGAGAATTCCCTGCTAGCACCTTCTCTGTGCCTGGGAAGCAGAAGTGTTCACATTGCTTCGCAGAATCGCTTTTGTGCAGAAAACACTAACACTTGTTCAGAACGAAAGAAAGCACAGAGCCCCAGATTCTATGTTGTCCTGGAGAGCTTGCAGAGCACTGGGGAAAGGCAGGCAGAGAATTCCTTGCTAGCACCTTCTCTCTGCCTGGGAAGCAGAGGTGTTCATATTGCTTCTCAGAATCGCTTTTGTGCAGAAAACAGTAACACGTGTTCAGAATGAAAGAAAGCACAGAGCCCCAGGTTTGCTGTTGTCCTGGAGAACTTGCAGAGCACTGGGGAAAGGCAGGCAGAGAATTCCCTGCTAGCACCTTCTCTGTGCCTGGGAAGCAGAAGTGTTCACATTGCTTCGCAGAATCGCTTTTGTGCAGAAAACAGTAACACTTGTTCAGAATGAAAGAAAGCAGAGAGCACCAGATTCTATGTTGTCCTGGAGACCTTGCAGAGCACTGGGGAAAGGCAGGCAGACAATTACTTGCTAGCACCTTCTCTGTGCCTGGGAAGCAGAAGTGTTCACATTGCTTCGCAGAATCGCTTTTGTGCAGAAAACACTAACACTTGTTCAGAACGAAAGAAAGCACAGAGCCCCAGATTCTATGTTGTCCTGGAGAGCTTGCAGAGCACTGGGGAAAGGCAGGCAGAGAATTCCCTGCTAGCACCTTCTCTGTGCCTGGGAAGCAGAAGTGTTCACATTGCTTCGCAGAATCGCTTTTGTGCAGAAAACACTAACAGTTGTTAGAACGAAAGAAAGCACAGAGCCCCAGATTCTATGTTGTCCTGGAGAGCTTGCAGAGCACTGGGGAAAGGCAGGCAGAGAATTCCCTGCTAGCACCTTCTCTGTGCCTGGGAAGCAGAAGTGTTCACATTGCTTCGCAGAATCGCTTTTGTGCAGAAAACACTAACACTTGTTCAGAACGAAAGAAAGCACAGAGCCCCAGATTCTATGTTGTGCTGGAGAGCTTGCAGAGCACTGGGGAAAGGCAGGCAGAGAATTCCCTGCTAGCACCTTCTCTGTGCCTGGGAAGCAGAAGTGTTCACATTGCTTCGCAAGAATCGCTTTTGTGCAGAAAACAGTAACACTTGTTCAGAACGAAAGAAAGCACAGAGCCCCAGATTTGATGTTGTCCTGGAGAGCTTGCAGAGCACTGGGGAAAGGCAGGCAGAGAATTCCCTGCTAGCACCTTCTCTGTGCCTGGGAAGCAGAAGTGTTCACATTGCTTCGCAGAATCGCTTTTGTGCAGAAAACAGTAACACTTGTTCAGAAGGAAAGAAAGCACAGAGCCCCAGATTTGCTGTTGTCCTGGAGAGCTTGCAGAGCACTGGGGAAAGGCAGGCAGAGAATTCCCTGCTAGCACCTTCTCTGTGCCTGGGAAGCAGAAGTGTTCACATTGCTTCGCAGAATCGCTTTTGTGCAGAAAACAGTAACACTTGTTCAGAACGAAAGAAAGCACAGAGCCCCAGATTTGCTATTGTCCTGGAGAGCTTGCAGAGCACTGGGGAAAGGCAGGCAGAGAATTCCCTGCTAGCACCTTCTCTGTGCCTGGGAAGCAGAAGTGTTCACATTGCTTCGCAGAATCGCTTTTGTGCAGAAAACAGTAACACTTGTTCAGAACGAAAGAAAGCAGAGAGCCCCAGATTCTATGTTGTCCTGGAGAGCTTGCAGAGCACTGGGGAAAGGCAGGCAGAGAATTCCCTGCTAGCACCTTCTCTGTGCCTGGGAACCAGAAGTGTTCACATTGCTTCGCAGAATCGCTTTTGTGCAGAAAACACTAACAGTTGTTAGAACGAAAGAAAGCACAGAGCCCCAGATTCTATGTTGTCCTGGAGAGCTTGCAGAGCACTGGGGAAAGGCAGGCAGAGAATTCCCTGCTAGCACCTTCTCTGTGCCTGGGAAGCAGAAGTGTTCACATTGCTTCGCAGAATCGCTTTTGTGCAGAAAACACTAACACTTGTTCAGAAGGAAAGAAAGCACAGAGCCCCAGATTCTATGTTGTGCTGGAGAGCTTGCAGAGCACTGGGGAAAGGCAGCAGAGAATTCCCTGCTAGCACCTTCTCTGTGCCTGGGAAGCAGAAGTGTTCACATTGCTTCGCAGAATCGCTTTTGTGCAGAAAACAGTAACACTTGTTCAGAACGAAAGAAAGCACAGAGCCCCAGATTTGATGTTGTCCTGGAGAGCTTGCAGAGCACTGGGGAAAGGCAGGCAGAGAATTCCCTGCTAGCACCTTCTCTGTGCCTGGGAAGCAGAAGTGTTCACATTGCTTCGCAGAATCGCTTTTGTGCAGAAAACAGTAACACTTGTTCAGAAGGAAAGAAAGCACAGAGCCCCAGATTTGCTGTTGTCCTGGAGAGCTTGCAGAGCACTGGGGAAAGGCAGGCAGAGAATTCCCTGCTAGCACCTTCTCTGTGCCTGGGAAGCAGAAGTGTTCACATTGCTTCGCAGAATCGCTTTTGTGCAGAAAACAGTAACACTTGTTCAGAACGAAAGAAAGCACAGAGCCCCAGATTTGCTATTGTCCTGGAGAGCTTGCAGAGCACTGGGGAAAGGCAGGCAGAGAATTCCCTGCTAGCACCTTCTCTGTGCCTGGGAAGCAGAAGTGTTCACATTGCTTCGCAAGAATAGCTTTTGTGCAGAAAACACTAACAGTTGTTAGAACGAAAGAAAGCACAGAGCCCCAGATTCTATGTTGTCCTGGAGAGCTTGCAGAGCACTGGGGAAAGGCAGGCAGAGAATTCCCTGCTAGCACCTTCTCTGTGCCTGGGAAGCAGAAGTGTTCACATTGCTTCGCAGAATCGCTTTTGTGCAGAAAACACTAACACTTGTTCAGAAGGAAAGAAAGCACAGAGCCCCAGATTCTATGTTGTGCTGGAGAGCTTGCAGAGCACTGGGGAAAGGCAGGCAGAGAATTCCCTGCTAGCACCTTCTCTGTGCCTGGGAAGCGGAAGTGTTCACATTGCTTCGCAGAATCGCTTTTGTGCAGAAAACAGTAACACTTGTTCAGAATGAAAGAAAGCACAGAGCCCCAGATTTGCTGTTGTCCTGGAGAGCTTGCAGAGCACTGGGGAAAGGCAGGCAGAGAATTCCCTGCTAGCACCTTCTCTGTGCCTGGGAAGCAGAAGTGTTCCCATTGCTTCGCAGAATCGCTTTTGTGCAGAAAACACTAACACTTGTTCAGAATGAAAGAAAGCACAGAGCCCCAGATTTGCTGTTGTCCTGGAGAGCTTGCAGAGCACTGGGGAAAGGCAGGCAGAGAATTCCCTGCTAGCACCTTCTCTGTGCCTGGGAAGCAGAAGTGTTCACATTGCTTCGCAGAATCGCTTTTGTGCAGAAAACAGTAACACTTGTTCAGAATGAAAGAAAGCACAGAGCCCCAGATTCTATGTTGTCCTGGAGAGCTTGCAGAGCACTGGGGAAAGGCAGGCAGAGAATTCCCTGCTAGCACCTTCTCTGTGCCTGGGAAGCAGAAGTGTTCACATTGCTTCGCAGAATCGCTTTTGTGCAGAAAACACTAACACTTGTTCAGAAGGAAAGAAAGCACAGAGCCCCAGATTTGCTGTTGTCCTGGAGAGCTTGCAGAGCACTGGGGAAAGGCAGGCAGAGAATTCCCTGCTAGCACCTTCCCTGTGCCTGGGAAGCAGAAGTGTTCACATTGCTTCGCAGAATCGCTTTTGTGCAGAAAACACTAACACTTGTTCAGAAGGAAAGAAAGCACAGAGCCCCAGATTCTATGTTGTGCTGGAGAGCTTGCAGAGCACTGGGGAAAGGCAGGCAGAGAATTCCCTGCTAGCACCTTCTCTGTGCCTGGGAAGCAGAAGTGTTCACATTGCTTCGCAAGAATCGCTTTTGTGCAGAAAACAGTAACACTTGTTCAGAACGAAAGAAAGCACAGAGCCCCAGATTTGATGTTGTCCTGGAGAGCTTGCAGAGCACTGGGGAAAGGCAGGCAGAGAATTCCCTGCTAGCACCTCCTCTGTGCCTGGGAAGCAGAAGTGTTCACATTGCTTCGCAGAATCGCTTTTGTGCAGAAAACAGTAACACTTGTTCAGAAGGAAAGAAAGCACAGAGCCCCAGATTTGCTGTTGTCCTGGAGAGCTTGCAGAGCACTGGGGAAAGGCAGGCAGAGAATTCCCTGCTAGCACCTTCTCTGTGCCTGGGAAGCAGAAGTGTTCACATTGCTTCGCAGAATCGCTTTTGTGCAGAAAACAGTAACACTTGTTCAGAACGAAAGAAAGCACAGAGCCCCAGATTTGCTATTGTCCTGGAGAGCTTGCAGAGCACTGGGGAAAGGCAGGCAGAGAATTCCCTGCTAGCACCTTCTCTGTGCCTGGGAAGCAGAAGTGTTCACATTGCTTCGCAAGAATAGCTTTTGTGCAGAAAACACTAACAGTTGTTAGAACGAAAGAAAGCACAGAGCCCCAGATTCTATGTTGTCCTGGAGAGCTTGCAGAGCACTGGGGAAAGGCAGGCAGAGAATTCCCTGCTAGCACCTTCTCTGTGCCTGGGAAGCAGAAGTGTTCACATTGCTTCGCAGAATCGCTTTTGTGCAGAAAACACTAACACTTGTTCAGAAGGAAAGAAAGCACAGAGCCCCAGATTCTATGTTGTGCTGGAGAGCTTGCAGAGCACTGGGGAAAGGCAGGCAGAGAATTCCCTGCTAGCACCTTCTCTGTGCCTGGGAAGCAGAAGTGTTCACATTGCTTCGCAGAATCGCTTTTGTGCAGAAAACACTAACACTTGTTCAGAATGAAAGAAAGCACAGAGCCCCAGATTTGCTGTTGTCCTGGAGAGCTTGCAGAGCACTGGGGAAAGGCAGGCAGAGAATTCCCTGCTAGCACCTTCTCTGTGCCTGGGAACCAGAAGTGTTCACATTGCTTCGCAGAATCGCTTTTGTGCAGAAAACAGTAACACTTGTTCAGAACAAAAGAAAGCAGAGAGCCCCAGATTCTATGTTGTCCTGGAGAGCTTGCAGAGCACTGGGGAAAGGCAGGCAGAGAATTCCCTGCTAGCACCTTCTCTGTGCCTGGGAAGCAGAAGTGTTCACATTGCTTCGCAGAATCGCTTTTGTGCAGAAAACAGTAACACTTGTTCAGAAGGAAAGAAAGCACAGAGCCCCAGATTTACTGTTGTCCTGGAGAGCTTGCAGAGCACTGGGGAAAGGCAGGCAGAGAATTCCCTGCTAGCACCTTCTCTGTGCCTGGGAAACAGAAGTGTTCACATTGCTTCGCAGGAATAGCTTTTGTGCAGAAAACACTAACACTTGTTCAGAACGAAAGAAAGCACAGAGCCCCAGATTCTATGCTGTCGTGGAGAGCTTGCAGAGCACTGGGGAAAGGCAGGCAGAGAATTCCCTGCTAGCACCTTCTCTGTGCCTGGGAAGCAGAAGTGTTCACATTGCTTCGCAGAATCGCTTTTGTGCAGAAAACAGTAACACTTGTTCAGAACGAAAGAAAGCAGAGAGCCCCAGATTCTATGTTGTCCTGGAGAGCTTGCAGAGCACTGGGGAAAGGCATGCAGAGAATTCCCTGCTATCACCTTCTCTGTGCCTGGGAAGCAGAAGTGTTCACCCTGCTTCGCAGAATCGCTTTTGTGCAGAAAACAGTAACACTTGTTCAGAACGAAAGAAAGCACAGAGCCCCAGATTCTATGTTGTCCTGGAGAGCTTGCAGAGCACTGGGGAAAGGCAGACAGAGAATTCCCTGCTAGCACCTTCTCTGTGCCTGGGAAGCAGAAGTGTTCACATTGCTTCGCAGAATCGCTTTTGTGCAGAAAACAGTAACACTTGTTCAGAATGAAAGAAAGCAGAGAGCACCAGATTCTATGTTGTCCTGGAGACCTTGCAGAGCACTGGGGAAAGGCAGGCAGACAATTCCTTGCTAGCACCTTCTCTGTGCCTGGGAAGCAGAAGTGTTCACATTGCTTCGCAGAATCGCTTTTGTGCAGAAAACACTAACACTTGTTCAGAACGAAAGAAAGCACAGAGCCCCAGATTCTATGTTGTCCTGGAGAGCTTGCAGAGCACTGGGGAAAGGCAGGCAGAGAATTCCCTGCTAGCACCTTCTCTGTGCCTGGGAAGCAGAAGTGTTCACATTGCTTCGCAGAATCGCTTTTGTGCAGAAAACACTAACAGTTGTTAGAACGAAAGAAAGCACAGAGCCCCAGATTCTATGTTGTCCTGGAGAGCTTGCAGAGCACTGGGGAAAGGCAGGCAGAGAATTCCCTGCTAGCACCTTCTCTGTGCCTGGGAAGCAGAAGTGTTCACATTGCTTCGCAGAATCGCTTTTGTGCAGAAAACACTAACACTTGTTCAGAACGAAAGAAAGCACAGAGCCCCAGATTCTATGCTGTCCTGGAGAGCTTGCAGAGCACTGGGGAAAGGCAGGCAGAGAATTCCCTGCTAGCACCTTCTCTGTGCCTGGGAAGCAGAAGTGTTCACATTGCTTCGCAGAATCGCTTTTGTGCAGAAAACACTAACACTTGTTCAGAACGAAAGAAAGCAGAGAGCCCCAGATTCTATGTTGTCCTGGAGAGCTTGCAGAGCACTGGGGAAAGGCAGGCAGAGAATTCCCTGCTAGCACCTTCTCTGTGCCTGGGAAGCAGAAGTGTTCACATTGCTTCGCAGAATCGCTTTTGTGCAGAAAACAGTAACACTTGTTCAGAAGGAAAGAAAGCACAGAGCCCCAGATTTGCTGTTGTCCTGGAGAGCTTGCAGAGCACTGGGGAAAGGCAGGCAGAGAATTCCCTGCTAGCACCTTCTCTGTGCCTGGGAAGCAGAAGTGTTCACATTGCTTCGCAGGAATAGCTTTTGTGCAGAAAACACTAACACTTGTTCAGAACGAAAGAAAGCACAGAGCCCCAGATTCTATGCTGTCCTGGAGAGCTTGCAGAGCACTGGGGAAAGGCAGGCAGAGAATTCCCTGCTAGCACCTTCTCTGTGCCTGGGAAGCAGAAGTGTTCACATTGCTTCGCAGAATCGCTTTTGTGCAGAAAACAGTAACACTTGTTCAGAACGAAAGAAAGCAGAGAGCCCCAGATTCTATGTTGTCCTGGAGAGCTTGCAGAGCACTGGGGAAAGGCAGGCAGAGAATTCCCTGCTAGCACCTTCTCTGTGCCTGGGAAGCAGAAGTGTTCACATTGCTTCGCAGAATCGCTTTTGTGCAGAAAACACTAACACTTGTTCAGAAGGAAAGAAAGCACAGAGCCCCAGATTCTATGTTGTCCTGGAGAGCTTGCAGAGCACTGGGGAAAGGCAGGCAGAGAATTCCCTGCTAGCACCTTCTCTGTGCCTGGGAAGCAGAAGTGTTCCCATTGCTTCGCAGAATCGCTTTTGTGCAGAAAACACTAACACTTGTTCAGAATGAAAGAAAGCACAGAGCCCCAGATTTGCTGTTGTCCTGGAGAGCTTGCAGAGCACTGGGGAAAGGCAGGCAGAGAATTCCCTGCTAGCACCTTCTCTGTGCCTGGGAACCAGAAGTGTTCACATTGCTTCTCAGAATCGCTTTTGTGCAGAAAACAGTAACACTTGTTCACAATGAAAGAAAGCACAGAGCCCCAGATTCTATGTTGTCCTGGAGAGCTTGCAGAGCACTGGGGAAAGGCAGGCAGAGAATTCCCTGCTAACACCTTCTCTGTGCCTGGGAAGCAGAAGTGTTCACATTGCTTCGCAGAATCGCTTTTGTGCAGAAAACACTAACACTTGTTCAGAAGGAAAGAAAGCACAGAGCCCCAGATTTGCTGTTGTCCTGGAGAGCTTGCAGAGCACTGGGGAAAGGCAGGCAGAGAATTCCCTGCTAGCACCTTCCCTGTGCCTGGGAAGCAGAAGTGTTCACATTGCTTCGCAGAATCGCTTTTGTGCAGAAAACACTAACACTTGTTCAGAAGGAAAGAAAGCACAGAGCCCCAGATTCTATGTTGTGCTGGAGAGCTTGCAGAGCACTGGGGAAAGGCAGGCAGAGATTTCCCTGCTAGCACCTTCTCTGTGCCTGGGAAGCAGAAGTGTTCACATTGCTTCGCAGAATCGCTTTTGTGCAGAAAACAGTAACACTTGTTCAGAAGGAAAGAAAGCACAGAGCCCCAGATTTGCTGTTGTCCTGGAGAGCTTGCAGAGCACTGGGGAAAGGCAGGCAGAGAATTCCCTGCTAGCACCTTCTCTGTGCCTGGGAAGCAGAAGTGTTCACATTGCTTCGCAGAATCGCTTTTGTGCAGAAAACAGTAACACTTGTTCAGAACGAAAGAAAGCACAGAGCCCCAGATTTGCTATTGTCCTGGAGAGCTTGCAGAGCACTGGGGAAAGGCAGGCAGAGAATTCCCTGCTAGCACCTTCTCTGTGCCTGGGAAGCAGAAGTGTTCACATTGCTTCGCAAGAATAGCTTTTGTGCAGAAAACACTAACAGTTGTTAGAACGAAAGAAAGCACAGAGCCCCAGATTCTATGTTGTCCTGGAGAGCTTGCAGAGCACTGGGGAAAGGCAGGCAGAGAATTCCCTGCTAGCACCTTCTCTGTGCCTGGGAAGCAGAAGTGTTCACATTGCTTCGCAGAATCGCTTTTGTGCAGAAAACACTAACACTTGTTCAGAAGGAAAGAAAGCACAGAGCCCCAGATTCTATGTTGTGCTGGAGAGCTTGCAGAGCACTGGGGAAAGGCAGGCAGAGAATTCCCTGCTAGCACCTTCTCTGTGCCTGGGAAGCAGAAGTGTTCACATTGCTTCGCAGAATCGCTTTTGTGCAGAAAACAGTAACACTTGTTCAGAATGAAAGAAAGCACAGAGCCCCAGATTTGCTGTTGTCCTGGAGAGCTTGCAGAGCACTGGGGAAAGGCAGGCAGAGAATTCCCTGCTAGCACCTTCTCTGTGCCTGGGAACCAGAAGTGTTCACATTGCTTCGCAGAATCGCTTTTGTGCAGAAAACAGTAACACTTGTTCAGAACAAAAGAAAGCAGAGAGCCCCAGATTCTATGTTGTCCTGGAGAGCTTGCAGAGCACTGGGGAAAGGCAGGCAGAGAATTCCCTGCTAGCACCTTCTCTGTGCCTGGGAAGCAGAAGTGTTCACATTGCTTCGCAGAATCGCTTTTGTGCAGAAAACAGTAACACTTGTTCAGAATGAAAGAAAGCACAGAGCCCCAGATTTGCTGTTGTCCTGGAGAGCTTGCAGAGCACTGGGGAAAGGCAGGCAGAGAATTCCCTGCTAGCACCTTCTCTGTGCCTGGGAAGCAGAAGTGTTCACATTGCTTCGCAGGAATAGCTTTTGTGCAGAAAACACTAACACTTGTTCAGAACGAAAGAAAGCACAGAGCCCCAGATTCTATGCTGTCCTGGAGAGCTTGCAGAGCACTGGGGAAAGGCAGGCAGAGAATTCCCTGCTAGCACCTTCTCTGTGCCTGGGAAGCAGAAGTGTTCACATTGCTTCGCAGAATCGCTTTTGTGCAGAAAACACTAACACTTGTTCAGAACGAAAGAAAGCAGAGAGCCCCAGATTCTATGTTGTCCTGGAGAGCTTGCAGAGCACTGGGGAAAGGCATGCAGAGAATTCCCTGCTAGCACCTTCTCTGTGCCTGGGAAGCAGAAGTGTTCACCCTGCTTCGCAGAATCGCTTTTGTGCAGAAAACAGTAACACTTGTTCAGAACGAAAGAAAGCACAGAGCCCCAGATTCTATGTTGTCCTGGAGAGCTTGCAGAGCACTGGGGAAAGGCAGACAGAGAATTCCCTGCTAGCACCTTCTCTGTGCCTGGGAAGCAGAAGTGTTCACATTGCTTCGCAGAATCGCTTTTGTGCAGAAAACAGTAACACTTGTTCAGAATGAAAGAAAGCAGAGAGCCCCAGATTCTATGTTGTCCTGGAGACCTTGCAGAGCACTGGGGAAAGGCAGGCAGACAATTCCTTGCTAGCACCTTCTCTGTGCCTGGGAAGCAGAAGTGTTCACATTGCTTCGCAGAATCGCTTTTGTGCAGAAAACACTAACACTTGTTCAGAACGAAAGAAAGCACAGAGCCCCAGATTCTATGTTGTCCTGGAGAGCTTGCAGAGCACTGGGGAAAGGCAGGCAGAGAATTCCCTGCTAGCACCTTCTCTGTGCCTGGGAAGCAGAAGTGTTCACATTGCTTCGCAGAATCGCTTTTGTGCAGAAAACACTAACAGTTGTTAGAACGAAAGAAAGCACAGAGCCCCAGATTCTATGTTGTCCTGGAGAGCTTGCAGAGCACTGGGGAAAGGCAGGCAGAGAATTCCCTGCTAGCACCTTCTCTGTGCCTGGGAAGCAGAAGTGTTCACATTGCTTCGCAGAATCGCTTTTGTGCAGAAAACACTAACACTTGTTCAGAACGAAAGAAAGCACAGAGCCCCAGATTCTATGCTGTCCTGGAGAGCTTGCAGAGCACTGGGGAAAGGCAGGCAGAGAATTCCCTGCTAGCACCTTCTCTGTGCCTGGGAAGCAGAAGTGTTCACATTGCTTCGCAGAATCGCTTTTGTGCAGAAAACACTAACACTTGTTCAGAACGAAAGAAAGCACAGAGCCCCAGATTCTATGTTGTCCTGGAGAGCTTGCAGAGCACTGGGGAAAGGCAGGCAGAGAATTCCCTGCTAGCACCTTCTCTGTGCCTGGGAAGCAGAAGTGTTCACATTGCTTCGCAGAATCGCTTTTGTGCAGAAAACACTAACACTTGTTCAGAAGGAAAGAAAGCACAGAGCCCCAGATTCTATGTTGTGCTGGAGAGCTTGCAGAGCACTGGGGAAAGGCAGGCAGAGAATTCCCTGCTAGCACCTTCTCTGTGCCTGGGAAGCAGAAGTGTTCCCATTGCTTCGCAGAATCGCTTTTGTGCAGAAAACAGTAACACTTGTTCAGAATGAAAGAAAGCACAGAGCCCCAGATTTGCTGTTGTCCTGGAGAGCTTGCAGAGCACTGGGGAAAGGCAGGCAGAGAATTCCCTGCTAGCACCTTCTCTGTGCCTGGGAACCAGAAGTGTTCACATTGCTTCTCAGAATCGCTTTTGTGCAGAAAACAGTAACACTTGTTCAGAACAAAAGAAAGCAGAGAGCCCCAGATTCTATGTTGTCCTGGAGAGCTTGCAGAGCACTGGGGAAAGGCAGGCAGAGAATTCCCTGCTAGCACCTTCTCTGTGCCTGGGAAGCAGAAGTGTTCACATTGCTTCGCAGAATCGCTTTTGTGCAGAAAACACTAACAGTTGTTAGAACGAAAGAAAGCACAGAGCCCCAGATTTGCTGTTGTCCTGGAGAGCTTGCAGAGCACTGGGGAAAGGCAGGCAGAGAATTCCCTGCTAGCACCTTCTCTGTGCCTGGGAAGCAGAAGTGTTCACATTGCTTCGCAGAATCGCTTTTGTGCAGAAAACACTAACACTTGTTCAGAAGGAAAGAAAGCACAGAGCCCCAGATTCTATGTTGTGCTGGAGAGCTTGCAGAGCACTGGGGAAAGGCAGGCAGAGAATTCCCTGCTAGCACCTTCTCTGTGCCTGGGAAGCAGAAGTGTTCACATTGCTTCGCAAGAATCGCTTTTGTGCAGAAAACAGTAACACTTGTTCAGAACGAAAGAAAGCACAGAGCCCCAGATTTGATGTTGTCCTGGAGAGCTTGCAGAGCACTGGGGAAAGGCAGGCAGAGAATTCCCTGCTAGCACCTCCTCTGTGCCTGGGAAGCAGAAGTGTTCACATTGCTTCGCAGAATCGCTTTTGTGCAGAAAACAGTAACACTTGTTCAGAAGGAAAGAAAGCACAGAGCCCCAGATTTGCTGTTGTCCTGGAGAGCTTGCAGAGCACTGGGGAAAGGCAGGCAGAGAATTCCCTGCTAGCACCTTCTCTGTGCCTGGGAAGCAGAAGTGTTCACATTGCTTCGCAGAATCGCTTTTGTGCAGAAAACAGTAACACTTGTTCAGAACGAAAGAAAGCACAGAGCCCCAGATTTGCTATTGTCCTGGAGAGCTTGCAGAGCACTGGGGAAAGGCAGGCAGAGAATTCCCTGCTAGCACCTTCTCTGTGCCTGGGAAGCAGAAGTGTTCACATTGCTTCGCAAGAATAGCTTTTGTGCAGAAAACACTAACAGTTGTTAGAACGAAAGAAAGCACAGAGCCCCAGATTCTATGTTGTCCTGGAGAGCTTGCAGAGCACTGGGGAAAGGCAGGCAGAGAATTCCCTGCTAGCACCTTCTCTGTGCCTGGGAAGCAGAAGTGTTCACATTGCTTCGCAGAATCGCTTTTGTGCAGAAAACACTAACACTTGTTCAGAAGGAAAGAAAGCACAGAGCCCCAGATTCTATGTTGTGCTGGAGAGCTTTCAGAGCACTGGGGAAAGGCAGGCAGAGAATTCCCTGCTAGCACCTTCTCTGTGCCTGGGAAGCAGAAGTGTTCACATTGCTTCGCAGAATCGCTTTTGTGCAGAAAACAGTAACACTTGTTCAGAATGAAAGAAAGCACAGAGCCCCAGATTTGCTGTTGTCCTGGAGAGCTTGCAGAGCACTGGGGAAAGGCAGGCAGAGAATTCCCTGCTAGCACCTTCTCTGTGCCTGGGAAGCAGAAGTGTTCACATTGCTTCGCAGGAATAGCTTTTGTGCAGAAAACACTAACACTTGTTCAGAACGAAAGAAAGCACAGAGCCCCAGATTCTATGCTGTCCTGGAGAGCTTGCAGAGCACTGGGGAAAGGCAGGCAGAGAATTCCCTGCTAGCACCTTCTCTGTGCCTGGGAAGCAGAAGTGTTCACATTGCTTCGCAGAATCGCTTTTGTGCAGAAAACACTAACACTTGTTCAGAACGAAAGAAAGCAGAGAGCCCCAGATTCTATGTTGTCCTGGAGAGCTTGCAGAGCACTGGGGAAAGGCATGCAGAGAATTCCCTGCTAGCACCTTCTCTGTGCCTGGGAAGCAGAAGTGTTCACCCTGCTTCGCAGAATCGCTTTTGTGCAGAAAACAGTAACACTTGTTCAGAACGAAAGAAAGCACAGAGCCCCAGATTCTATGTTGTCCTGGAGAGCTTGCAGAGCACTGGGGAAAGGCAGACAGAGAATTCCCTGCTAGCACCTTCTCTGTGCCTGGGAAGCAGAAGTGTTCACATTGCTTCGCAGAATCGCTTTTGTGCAGAAAACAGTAACACTTGTTCAGAATGAAAGAAAGCAGAGAGCACCAGATTCTATGTTGTCCTGGAGACCTTGCAGAGCACTGGGGAAAGGCAGGCAGACAATTCCTTGCTAGCACCTTCTCTGTGCCTGGGAAGCAGAAGTGTTCACATTGCTTCGCAGAATCGCTTTTGTGCAGAAAACACTAACACTTGTTCAGAACGAAAGAAAGCACAGAGCCCCAGATTCTATGTTGTCCTGGAGAGCTTGCAGAGCACTGGGGAAAGGCAGGCAGAGAATTCCCTGCTAGCACCTTCTCTGTGCCTGGGAAGCAGAAGTGTTCACATTGCTTCGCAGAATCGCTTTTGTGCAGAAAACACTAACAGTTGTTAGAACGAAAGAAAGCACAGAGCCCCAGATTCTATGTTGTCCTGGAGAGCTTGCAGAGCACTGGGGAAAGGCAGGCAGAGAATTCCCTGCTAGCACCTTCTCTGTGCCTGGGAAACAGAAGTGTTCACATTGCTTCGCAAAATCGCTTTTGTGCAGAAAACACTAACACTTGTTCAGAAGGAAAGAAAGCACAGAGCCCCAGATTCTATGTTGTGCTGGAGAGCTTGCAGAGCACTGGGGAAAGGCAGGCAGAGAATTCCCTGCTAGCACCTCCTCTGTGCCTGGGAAGCAGAAGTGTTCACATTGCTTCGCAGAATCGCTTTTGTGCAGAAAACAGTAACACTTGTTCAGAAGGAAAGAAAGCACAGAGCCCCAGATTTGCTGTTGTCCTGGAGAGCTTGCAGAGCACTGGGGAAAGGCAGGCAGAGAATTCCCTGCTAGCACCTTCTCTGTGCCTGGGAAGCAGAAGTGTTCACATTGCTTCGCAGAATCGCTTTTGTGCAGAAAACAGTAACACTTGTTCAGAACGAAAGAAAGCACAGAGCCCCAGATTTGCTATTGTCCTGGAGAGCTTGCAGAGCACTGGGGAAAGGCAGGCAGAGAATTCCCTGCTAGCACCTTCTCTGTGCCTGGGAAGCAGAAGTGTTCACATTGCTTCGCAAGAATAGCTTTTGTGCAGAAAACACTAACAGTTGTTAGAACGAAAGAAAGCACAGAGCCCCAGATTCTATGTTGTCCTGGAGAGCTTGCAGAGCACTGGGGAAAGGCAGGCAGAGAATTCCCTGCTAGCACCTTCTCTGTGCCTGGGAAGCAGAAGTGTTCACATTGCTTCGCAGAATCGCTTTTGTGCAGAAAACACTAACACTTGTTCAGAAGGAAAGAAAGCACAGAGCCCCAGATTCTATGTTGTGCTGGAGAGCTTGCAGAGCACTGGGGAAAGGCAGGCAGAGAATTCCCTGCTAGCACCTTCTCTGTGCCTGGGAAGCGGAAGTGTTCACATTGCTTCGCAGAATCGCTTTTGTGCAGAAAACAGTAACACTTGTTCAGAATGAAAGAAAGCACAGAGCCCCAGATTTGCTGTTGTCCTGGAGAGCTTGCAGAGCACTGGGGAAAGGCAGGCAGAGAATTCCCTGCTAGCACCTTCTCTGTGCCTGGGAAGCAGAAGTGTTCCCATTGCTTCGCAGAATCGCTTTTGTGCAGAAAACACTAACACTTGTTCAGAATGAAAGAAAGCACAGAGCCCCAGATTTGCTGTTGTCCTGGAGAGCTTGCAGAGCACTGGGGAAAGGCAGGCAGAGAATTCCCTGCTAGCACCTTCTCTGTGCCTGGGAAGCAGAAGTGTTCACATTGCTTCGCAGAATCGCTTTTGTGCAGAAAACAGTAACACTTGTTCAGAATGAAAGAAAGCACAGAGCCCCAGATTCTATGTTGTCCTGGAGAGCTTGCAGAGCACTGGGGAAAGGCAGGCAGAGAATTCCCTGCTAGCACCTTCTCTGTGCCTGGGAAGCAGAAGTGTTCACATTGCTTCGCAGAATCGCTTTTGTGCAGAAAACACTAACACTTGTTCAGAAGGAAAGAAAGCACAGAGCCCCAGATTTGCTGTTGTCCTGGAGAGCTTGCAGAGCACTGGGGAAAGGCAGGCAGAGAATTCCCTGCTAGCACCTTCCCTGTGCCTGGGAAGCAGAAGTGTTCACATTGCTTCGCAGAATCGCTTTTGTGCAGAAAACACTAACACTTGTTCAGAAGGAAAGAAAGCACAGAGCCCCAGATTCTATGTTGTGCTGGAGAGCTTGCAGAGCACTGGGGAAAGGCAGGCAGAGAATTCCCTGCTAGCACCTTCTCTGTGCCTGGGAAGCAGAAGTGTTCACATTGCTTCGCAAGAATCGCTTTTGTGCAGAAAACAGTAACACTTGTTCAGAACGAAAGAAAGCACAGAGCCCCAGATTTGATGTTGTCCTGGAGAGCTTGCAGAGCACTGGGGAAAGGCAGGCAGAGAATTCCCTGCTAGCACCTCCTCTGTGCCTGGGAAGCAGAAGTGTTCACATTGCTTCGCAGAATCGCTTTTGTGCAGAAAACAGTAACACTTGTTCAGAAGGAAAGAAAGCACAGAGCCCCAGATTTGCTGTTGTCCTGGAGAGCTTGCAGAGCACTGGGGAAAGGCAGGCAGAGAATTCCCTGCTAGCACCTTCTCTGTGCCTGGGAAGCAGAAGTGTTCACATTGCTTCGCAGAATCGCTTTTGTGCAGAAAACAGTAACACTTGTTCAGAACGAAAGAAAGCACAGAGCCCCAGATTTGCTATTGTCCTGGAGAGCTTGCAGAGCACTGGGGAAAGGCAGGCAGAGAATTCCCTGCTAGCACCTTCTCTGTGCCTGGGAAGCAGAAGTGTTCACATTGCTTCGCAAGAATAGCTTTTGTGCAGAAAACACTAACAGTTGTTAGAACGAAAGAAAGCACAGAGCCCCAGATTCTATGTTGTCCTGGAGAGCTTGCAGAGCACTGGGGAAAGGCAGGCAGAGAATTCCCTGCTAGCACCTTCTCTGTGCCTGGGAAGCAGAAGTGTTCACATTGCTTCGCAGAATCGCTTTTGTGCAGAAAACACTAACACTTGTTCAGAAGGAAAGAAAGCACAGAGCCCCAGATTCTATGTTGTGCTGGAGAGCTTGCAGAGCACTGGGGAAAGGCAGGCAGAGAATTCCCTGCTAGCACCTTCTCTGTGCCTGGGAAGCAGAAGTGTTCACATTGCTTCGCAGAATCGCTTTTGTGCAGAAAACACTAACACTTGTTCAGAATGAAAGAAAGCACAGAGCCCCAGATTTGCTGTTGTCCTGGAGAGCTTGCAGAGCACTGGGGAAAGGCAGGCAGAGAATTCCCTGCTAGCACCTTCTCTGTGCCTGGGAACCAGAAGTGTTCACATTGCTTCGCAGAATCGCTTTTGTGCAGAAAACAGTAACACTTGTTCAGAACAAAAGAAAGCAGAGAGCCCCAGATTCTATGTTGTCCTGGAGAGCTTGCAGAGCACTGGGGAAAGGCAGGCAGAGAATTCCCTGCTAGCACCTTCTCTGTGCCTGGGAAGCAGAAGTGTTCACATTGCTTCGCAGAATCGCTTTTGTGCAGAAAACAGTAACACTTGTTCAGAAGGAAAGAAAGCACAGAGCCCCAGATTTACTGTTGTCCTGGAGAGCTTGCAGAGCACTGGGGAAAGGCAGGCAGAGAATTCCCTGCTAGCACCTTCTCTGTGCCTGGGAAACAGAAGTGTTCACATTGCTTCGCAGGAATAGCTTTTGTGCAGAAAACACTAACACTTGTTCAGAACGAAAGAAAGCACAGAGCCCCAGATTCTATGCTGTCGTGGAGAGCTTGCAGAGCACTGGGGAAAGGCAGGCAGAGAATTCCCTGCTAGCACCTTCTCTGTGCCTGGGAAGCAGAAGTGTTCACATTGCTTCGCAGAATCGCTTTTGTGCAGAAAACAGTAACACTTGTTCAGAACGAAAGAAAGCAGAGAGCCCCAGATTCTATGTTGTCCTGGAGAGCTTGCAGAGCACTGGGGAAAGGCATGCAGAGAATTCCCTGCTATCACCTTCTCTGTGCCTGGGAAGCAGAAGTGTTCACCCTGCTTCGCAGAATCGCTTTTGTGCAGAAAACAGTAACACTTGTTCAGAACGAAAGAAAGCACAGAGCCCCAGATTCTATGTTGTCCTGGAGAGCTTGCAGAGCACTGGGGAAAGGCAGACAGAGAATTCCCTGCTAGCACCTTCTCTGTGCCTGGGAAGCAGAAGTGTTCACATTGCTTCGCAGAATCGCTTTTGTGCAGAAAACAGTAACACTTGTTCAGAATGAAAGAAAGCAGAGAGCACCAGATTCTATGTTGTCCTGGAGACCTTGCAGAGCACTGGGGAAAGGCAGGCAGACAATTCCTTGCTAGCACCTTCTCTGTGCCTGGGAAGCAGAAGTGTTCACATTGCTTCGCAGAATCGCTTTTGTGCAGAAAACACTAACACTTGTTCAGAACGAAAGAAAGCACAGAGCCCCAGATTCTATGTTGTCCTGGAGAGCTTGCAGAGCACTGGGGAAAGGCAGGCAGAGAATTCCCTGCTAGCACCTTCTCTGTGCCTGGGAAGCAGAAGTGTTCACATTGCTTCGCAGAATCGCTTTTGTGCAGAAAACACTAACAGTTGTTAGAACGAAAGAAAGCACAGAGCCCCAGATTCTATGTTGTCCTGGAGAGCTTGCAGAGCACTGGGGAAAGGCAGGCAGAGAATTCCCTGCTAGCACCTTCTCTGTGCCTGGGAAGCAGAAGTGTTCACATTGCTTCGCAGAATCGCTTTTGTGCAGAAAACACTAACACTTGTTCAGAACGAAAGAAAGCACAGAGCCCCAGATTCTATGCTGTCCTGGAGAGCTTGCAGAGCACTGGGGAAAGGCAGGCAGAGAATTCCCTGCTAGCACCTTCTCTGTGCCTGGGAAGCAGAAGTGTTCACATTGCTTCGCAGAATCGCTTTTGTGCAGAAAACACTAACACTTGTTCAGAACGAAAGAAAGCAGAGAGCCCCAGATTCTATGTTGTCCTGGAGAGCTTGCAGAGCACTGGGGAAAGGCAGGCAGAGAATTCCCTGCTAGCACCTTCTCTGTGCCTGGGAAGCAGAAGTGTTCACATTGCTTCGCAGAATCGCTTTTGTGCAGAAAACAGTAACACTTGTTCAGAAGGAAAGAAAGCACAGAGCCCCAGATTTGCTGTTGTCCTGGAGAGCTTGCAGAGCACTGGGGAAAGGCAGGCAGAGAATTCCCTGCTAGCACCTTCTCTGTGCCTGGGAAGCAGAAGTGTTCACATTGCTTCGCAGGAATAGCTTTTGTGCAGAAAACACTAACACTTGTTCAGAACGAAAGAAAGCACAGAGCCCCAGATTCTATGCTGTCCTGGAGAGCTTGCAGAGCACTGGGGAAAGGCAGGCAGAGAATTCCCTGCTAGCACCTTCTCTGTGCCTGGGAAGCAGAAGTGTTCACATTGCTTCGCAGAATCGCTTTTGTGCAGAAAACAGTAACACTTGTTCAGAACGAAAGAAAGCAGAGAGCCCCAGATTCTATGTTGTCCTGGAGAGCTTGCAGAGCACTGGGGAAAGGCAGGCAGAGAATTCCCTGCTAGCACCTTCTCTGTGCCTGGGAAGCAGAAGTGTTCACATTGCTTCGCAGAATCGCTTTTGTGCAGAAAACACTAACACTTGTTCAGAAGGAAAGAAAGCACAGAGCCCCAGATTCTATGTTGTCCTGGAGAGCTTGCAGAGCACTGGGGAAAGGCAGGCAGAGAATTCCCTGCTAGCACCTTCTCTGTGCCTGGGAAGCAGAAGTGTTCCCATTGCTTCGCAGAATCGCTTTTGTGCAGAAAACACTAACACTTGTTCAGAATGAAAGAAAGCACAGAGCCCCAGATTTGCTGTTGTCCTGGAGAGCTTGCAGAGCACTGGGGAAAGGCAGGCAGAGAATTCCCTGCTAGCACCTTCTCTGTGCCTGGGAACCAGAAGTGTTCACATTGCTTCTCAGAATCGCTTTTGTGCAGAAAACAGTAACACTTGTTCACAATGAAAGAAAGCACAGAGCCCCAGATTCTATGTTGTCCTGGAGAGCTTGCAGAGCACTGGGGAAAGGCAGGCAGAGAATTCCCTGCTAACACCTTCTCTGTGCCTGGGAAGCAGAAGTGTTCACATTGCTTCGCAGAATCGCTTTTGTGCAGAAAACACTAACACTTGTTCAGAAGGAAAGAAAGCACAGAGCCCCAGATTTGCTGTTGTCCTGGAGAGCTTGCAGAGCACTGGGGAAAGGCAGGCAGAGAATTCCCTGCTAGCACCTTCCCTGTGCCTGGGAAGCAGAAGTGTTCACATTGCTTCGCAGAATCGCTTTTGTGCAGAAAACACTAACACTTGTTCAGAAGGAAAGAAAGCACAGAGCCCCAGATTCTATGTTGTGCTGGAGAGCTTGCAGAGCACTGGGGAAAGGCAGGCAGAGATTTCCCTGCTAGCACCTTCTCTGTGCCTGGGAAGCAGAAGTGTTCACATTGCTTCGCAGAATCGCTTTTGTGCAGAAAACAGTAACACTTGTTCAGAAGGAAAGAAAGCACAGAGCCCCAGATTTGCTGTTGTCCTGGAGAGCTTGCAGAGCACTGGGGAAAGGCAGGCAGAGAATTCCCTGCTAGCACCTTCTCTGTGCCTGGGAAGCAGAAGTGTTCACATTGCTTCGCAGAATCGCTTTTGTGCAGAAAACAGTAACACTTGTTCAGAACGAAAGAAAGCACAGAGCCCCAGATTTGCTATTGTCCTGGAGAGCTTGCAGAGCACTGGGGAAAGGCAGGCAGAGAATTCCCTGCTAGCACCTTCTCTGTGCCTGGGAAGCAGAAGTGTTCACATTGCTTCGCAAGAATAGCTTTTGTGCAGAAAACACTAACAGTTGTTAGAACGAAAGAAAGCACAGAGCCCCAGATTCTATGTTGTCCTGGAGAGCTTGCAGAGCACTGGGGAAAGGCAGGCAGAGAATTCCCTGCTAGCACCTTCTCTGTGCCTGGGAAGCAGAAGTGTTCACATTGCTTCGCAGAATCGCTTTTGTGCAGAAAACACTAACACTTGTTCAGAAGGAAAGAAAGCACAGAGCCCCAGATTCTATGTTGTGCTGGAGAGCTTGCAGAGCACTGGGGAAAGGCAGGCAGAGAATTCCCTGCTAGCACCTTCTCTGTGCCTGGGAAGCAGAAGTGTTCACATTGCTTCGCAGAATCGCTTTTGTGCAGAAAACAGTAACACTTGTTCAGAATGAAAGAAAGCACAGAGCCCCAGATTTGCTGTTGTCCTGGAGAGCTTGCAGAGCACTGGGGAAAGGCAGGCAGAGAATTCCCTGCTAGCACCTTCTCTGTGCCTGGGAACCAGAAGTGTTCACATTGCTTCGCAGAATCGCTTTTGTGCAGAAAACAGTAACACTTGTTCAGAACAAAAGAAAGCAGAGAGCCCCAGATTCTATGTTGTCCTGGAGAGCTTGCAGAGCACTGGGGAAAGGCAGGCAGAGAATTCCCTGCTAGCACCTTCTCTGTGCCTGGGAAGCAGAAGTGTTCACATTGCTTCGCAGAATCGCTTTTGTGCAGAAAACAGTAACACTTGTTCAGAATGAAAGAAAGCACAGAGCCCCAGATTTGCTGTTGTCCTGGAGAGCTTGCAGAGCACTGGGGAAAGGCAGGCAGAGAATTCCCTGCTAGCACCTTCTCTGTGCCTGGGAAGCAGAAGTGTTCACATTGCTTCGCAGGAATAGCTTTTGTGCAGAAAACACTAACACTTGTTCAGAACGAAAGAAAGCACAGAGCCCCAGATTCTATGCTGTCCTGGAGAGCTTGCAGAGCACTGGGGAAAGGCAGGCAGAGAATTCCCTGCTAGCACCTTCTCTGTGCCTGGGAAGCAGAAGTGTTCACATTGCTTCGCAGAATCGCTTTTGTGCAGAAAACACTAACACTTGTTCAGAACGAAAGAAAGCAGAGAGCCCCAGATTCTATGTTGTCCTGGAGAGCTTGCAGAGCACTGGGGAAAGGCATGCAGAGAATTCCCTGCTAGCACCTTCTCTGTGCCTGGGAAGCAGAAGTGTTCACCCTGCTTCGCAGAATCGCTTTTGTGCAGAAAACAGTAACACTTGTTCAGAACGAAAGAAAGCACAGAGCCCCAGATTCTATGTTGTCCTGGAGAGCTTGCAGAGCACTGGGGAAAGGCAGACAGAGAATTCCCTGCTAGCACCTTCTCTGTGCCTGGGAAGCAGAAGTGTTCACATTGCTTCGCAGAATCGCTTTTGTGCAGAAAACAGTAACACTTGTTCAGAATGAAAGAAAGCAGAGAGCCCCAGATTCTATGTTGTCCTGGAGACCTTGCAGAGCACTGGGGAAAGGCAGGCAGACAATTCCTTGCTAGCACCTTCTCTGTGCCTGGGAAGCAGAAGTGTTCACATTGCTTCGCAGAATCGCTTTTGTGCAGAAAACACTAACACTTGTTCAGAACGAAAGAAAGCACAGAGCCCCAGATTCTATGTTGTCCTGGAGAGCTTGCAGAGCACTGGGGAAAGGCAGGCAGAGAATTCCCTGCTAGCACCTTCTCTGTGCCTGGGAAGCAGAAGTGTTCACATTGCTTCGCAGAATCGCTTTTGTGCAGAAAACACTAACAGTTGTTAGAACGAAAGAAAGCACAGAGCCCCAGATTCTATGTTGTCCTGGAGAGCTTGCAGAGCACTGGGGAAAGGCAGGCAGAGAATTCCCTGCTAGCACCTTCTCTGTGCCTGGGAAGCAGAAGTGTTCACATTGCTTCGCAGAATCGCTTTTGTGCAGAAAACACTAACACTTGTTCAGAACGAAAGAAAGCACAGAGCCCCAGATTCTATGCTGTCCTGGAGAGCTTGCAGAGCACTGGGGAAAGGCAGGCAGAGAATTCCCTGCTAGCACCTTCTCTGTGCCTGGGAAGCAGAAGTGTTCACATTGCTTCGCAGAATCGCTTTTGTGCAGAAAACACTAACACTTGTTCAGAACGAAAGAAAGCACAGAGCCCCAGATTCTATGTTGTCCTGGAGAGCTTGCAGAGCACTGGGGAAAGGCAGGCAGAGAATTCCCTGCTAGCACCTTCTCTGTGCCTGGGAAGCAGAAGTGTTCACATTGCTTCGCAGAATCGCTTTTGTGCAGAAAACACTAACACTTGTTCAGAAGGAAAGAAAGCACAGAGCCCCAGATTCTATGTTGTGCTGGAGAGCTTGCAGAGCACTGGGGAAAGGCAGGCAGAGAATTCCCTGCTAGCACCTTCTCTGTGCCTGGGAAGCAGAAGTGTTCCCATTGCTTCGCAGAATCGCTTTTGTGCAGAAAACAGTAACACTTGTTCAGAATGAAAGAAAGCACAGAGCCCCAGATTTGCTGTTGTCCTGGAGAGCTTGCAGAGCACTGGGGAAAGGCAGGCAGAGAATTCCCTGCTAGCACCTTCTCTGTGCCTGGGAACCAGAAGTGTTCACATTGCTTCTCAGAATCGCTTTTGTGCAGAAAACAGTAACACTTGTTCAGAACAAAAGAAAGCAGAGAGCCCCAGATTCTATGTTGTCCTGGAGAGCTTGCAGAGCACTGGGGAAAGGCAGGCAGAGAATTCCCTGCTAGCACCTTCTCTGTGCCTGGGAAGCAGAAGTGTTCACATTGCTTCGCAGAATCGCTTTTGTGCAGAAAACACTAACAGTTGTTAGAACGAAAGAAAGCACAGAGCCCCAGATTTGCTGTTGTCCTGGAGAGCTTGCAGAGCACTGGGGAAAGGCAGGCAGAGAATTCCCTGCTAGCACCTTCTCTGTGCCTGGGAAGCAGAAGTGTTCACATTGCTTCGCAGAATCGCTTTTGTGCAGAAAACACTAACACTTGTTCAGAAGGAAAGAAAGCACAGAGCCCCAGATTCTATGTTGTGCTGGAGAGCTTGCAGAGCACTGGGGAAAGGCAGGCAGAGAATTCCCTGCTAGCACCTTCTCTGTGCCTGGGAAGCAGAAGTGTTCACATTGCTTCGCAAGAATCGCTTTTGTGCAGAAAACAGTAACACTTGTTCAGAACGAAAGAAAGCACAGAGCCCCAGATTTGATGTTGTCCTGGAGAGCTTGCAGAGCACTGGGGAAAGGCAGGCAGAGAATTCCCTGCTAGCACCTCCTCTGTGCCTGGGAAGCAGAAGTGTTCACATTGCTTCGCAGAATCGCTTTTGTGCAGAAAACAGTAACACTTGTTCAGAAGGAAAGAAAGCACAGAGCCCCAGATTTGCTGTTGTCCTGGAGAGCTTGCAGAGCACTGGGGAAAGGCAGGCAGAGAATTCCCTGCTAGCACCTTCTCTGTGCCTGGGAAGCAGAAGTGTTCACATTGCTTCGCAGAATCGCTTTTGTGCAGAAAACAGTAACACTTGTTCAGAACGAAAGAAAGCACAGAGCCCCAGATTTGCTATTGTCCTGGAGAGCTTGCAGAGCACTGGGGAAAGGCAGGCAGAGAATTCCCTGCTAGCACCTTCTCTGTGCCTGGGAAGCAGAAGTGTTCACATTGCTTCGCAAGAATAGCTTTTGTGCAGAAAACACTAACAGTTGTTAGAACGAAAGAAAGCACAGAGCCCCAGATTCTATGTTGTCCTGGAGAGCTTGCAGAGCACTGGGGAAAGGCAGGCAGAGAATTCCCTGCTAGCACCTTCTCTGTGCCTGGGAAGCAGAAGTGTTCACATTGCTTCGCAGAATCGCTTTTGTGCAGAAAACACTAACACTTGTTCAGAAGGAAAGAAAGCACAGAGCCCCAGATTCTATGTTGTGCTGGAGAGCTTTCAGAGCACTGGGGAAAGGCAGGCAGAGAATTCCCTGCTAGCACCTTCTCTGTGCCTGGGAAGCAGAAGTGTTCACATTGCTTCGCAGAATCGCTTTTGTGCAGAAAACAGTAACACTTGTTCAGAATGAAAGAAAGCACAGAGCCCCAGATTTGCTGTTGTCCTGGAGAGCTTGCAGAGCACTGGGGAAAGGCAGGCAGAGAATTCCCTGCTAGCACCTTCTCTGTGCCTGGGAAGCAGAAGTGTTCACATTGCTTCGCAGGAATAGCTTTTGTGCAGAAAACACTAACACTTGTTCAGAACGAAAGAAAGCACAGAGCCCCAGATTCTATGCTGTCCTGGAGAGCTTGCAGAGCACTGGGGAAAGGCAGGCAGAGAATTCCCTGCTAGCACCTTCTCTGTGCCTGGGAAGCAGAAGTGTTCACATTGCTTCGCAGAATCGCTTTTGTGCAGAAAACACTAACACTTGTTCAGAACGAAAGAAAGCAGAGAGCCCCAGATTCTATGTTGTCCTGGAGAGCTTGCAGAGCACTGGGGAAAGGCATGCAGAGAATTCCCTGCTAGCACCTTCTCTGTGCCTGGGAAGCAGAAGTGTTCACCCTGCTTCGCAGAATCGCTTTTGTGCAGAAAACAGTAACACTTGTTCAGAACGAAAGAAAGCACAGAGCCCCAGATTCTATGTTGTCCTGGAGAGCTTGCAGAGCACTGGGGAAAGGCAGACAGAGAATTCCCTGCTAGCACCTTCTCTGTGCCTGGGAAGCAGAAGTGTTCACATTGCTTCGCAGAATCGCTTTTGTGCAGAAAACAGTAACACTTGTTCAGAATGAAAGAAAGCAGAGAGCACCAGATTCTATGTTGTCCTGGAGACCTTGCAGAGCACTGGGGAAAGGCAGGCAGACAATTCCTTGCTAGCACCTTCTCTGTGCCTGGGAAGCAGAAGTGTTCACATTGCTTCGCAGAATCGCTTTTGTGCAGAAAACACTAACACTTGTTCAGAACGAAAGAAAGCACAGAGCCCCAGATTCTATGTTGTCCTGGAGAGCTTGCAGAGCACTGGGGAAAGGCAGGCAGAGAATTCCCTGCTAGCACCTTCTCTGTGCCTGGGAAGCAGAAGTGTTCACATTGCTTCGCAGAATCGCTTTTGTGCAGAAAACACTAACAGTTGTTAGAACGAAAGAAAGCACAGAGCCCCAGATTCTATGTTGTCCTGGAGAGCTTGCAGAGCACTGGGGAAAGGCAGGCAGAGAATTCCCTGCTAGCACCTTCTCTGTGCCTGGGAAACAGAAGTGTTCACATTGCTTCGCAAAATCGCTTTTGTGCAGAAAACACTAACACTTGTTCAGAAGGAAAGAAAGCACAGAGCCCCAGATTCTATGTTGTGCTGGAGAGCTTGCAGAGCACTGGGGAAAGGCAGGCAGAGAATTCCCTGCTAGCACCTCCTCTGTGCCTGGGAAGCAGAAGTGTTCACATTGCTTCGCAGAATCGCTTTTGTGCAGAAAACAGTAACACTTGTTCAGAAGGAAAGAAAGCACAGAGCCCCAGATTTGCTGTTGTCCTGGAGAGCTTGCAGAGCACTGGGGAAAGGCAGGCAGAGAATTCCCTGCTAGCACCTTCTCTGTGCCTGGGAAGCAGAAGTGTTCACATTGCTTCGCAGAATCGCTTTTGTGCAGAAAACAGTAACACTTGTTCAGAACGAAAGAAAGCACAGAGCCCCAGATTTGCTATTGTCCTGGAGAGCTTGCAGAGCACTGGGGAAAGGCAGGCAGAGAATTCCCTGCTAGCACCTTCTCTGTGCCTGGGAAGCAGAAGTGTTCACATTGCTTCGCAAGAATAGCTTTTGTGCAGAAAACACTAACAGTTGTTAGAACGAAAGAAAGCACAGAGCCCCAGATTCTATGTTGTCCTGGAGAGCTTGCAGAGCACTGGGGAAAGGCAGGCAGAGAATTCCCTGCTAGCACCTTCTCTGTGCCTGGGAAGCAGAAGTGTTCACATTGCTTCGCAGAATCGCTTTTGTGCAGAAAACACTAACACTTGTTCAGAAGGAAAGAAAGCACAGAGCCCCAGATTCTATGTTGTGCTGGAGAGCTTGCAGAGCACTGGGGAAAGGCAGGCAGAGAATTCCCTGCTAGCACCTTCTCTGTGCCTGGGAAGCAGAAGTGTTCACATTGCTTCGCAGAATCGCTTTTGTGCAGAAAACAGTAACAGTTGTTCAGAATGAAAGAAAGCACAGAGCCCCAGATTTGCTGTTGTCCTGGAGAGCTTGCAGAGCACTGGGGAAAGGCAGGCAGAGAATTCCCTGCTAGCACCTTCTCTGTGCCTGGGAACCAGAAGTGTTCACATTGCTTCGCAGAATCGCTTTTGTGCAGAAAACAGTAACACTTGTTCAGAACAAAAGAAAGCAGAGAGCCCCAGATTCTATGTTGTCCTGGAGAGCTTGCAGAGCACTGGGGAAAGGCAGGCAGAGAATTCCCTGCTAGCACCTTCTCTGTGCCTGGGAAGCAGAAGTGTTCACATTGCTTCGCAGAATCGCTTTTGTGCAGAAAACAGTAACACTTGTTCAGAATGAAAGAAAGCACAGAGCCCCAGATTTGCTGTTGTCCTGGAGAGCTTGCAGAGCACTGGGGAAAGGCAGGCAGAGAATTCCCTGCTAGCACCTTCTCTGTGCCTGGGAAGCAGAAGTGTTCACATTGCTTCGCAGGAATAGCTTTTCTGCAGAAAACACTAACACTTGTTCAGAACGAAAGAAAGCACAGAGCCCCAGATTCTATGCTGTCCTGGAGAGCTTGCAGAGCACTGGGGAAAGGCAGGCAGAGAATTCCCTGCTAGCACCTTCTCTGTGCCTGGGAAGCAGAAGTGTTCACATTGCTTCGCAGAATCGCTTTTGTGCAGAAAACACTAACACTTGTTCAGAACGAAAGAAAGCAGAGAGCCCCAGATTCTATGTTGTCCTGGAGAGCTTGCAGAGCACTGGGGAAAGGCATGCAGAGAATTCCCTGCTAGCACCTTCTCTGTGCCTGGGAAGCAGAAGTGTTCACCCTGCTTCGCAGAATCGCTTTTGTGCAGAAAACAGTAACACTTGTTCAGAACGAAAGAAAGCACAGAGCCCCAGATTCTATGTTGTCCTGGAGAGCTTGCAGAGCACTGGGGAAAGGCAGACAGAGAATTCCCTGCTAGCACCTTCTCTGTGCCTGGGAAGCAGAAGTGTTCACATTGCTTCGCAGAATCGCTTTTGTGCAGAAAACAGTAACACTTGTTCAGAATGAAAGAAAGCAGAGAGCACCAGATTCTATGTTGTCCTGGAGACCTTGCAGAGCACTGGGGAAAGGCAGGCAGACAATTCCTTGCTAGCACCTTCTCTGTGCCTGGGAAGCAGAAGTGTTCACATTGCTTCGCAGAATCGCTTTTGTGCAGAAAACACTAACACTTGTTCAGAACGAAAGAAAGCACAGAGCCCCAGATTCTATGTTGTCCTGGAGAGCTTGCAGAGCACTGGGGAAAGGCAGGCAGAGAATTCCCTGCTAGCACCTTCTCTGTGCCTGGGAAGCAGAAGTGTTCACATTGCTTCGCAGAATCGCTTTTGTGCAGAAAACACTAACAGTTGTTAGAACGAAAGAAAGCACAGAGCCCCAGATTCTATGTTGTCCTGGAGAGCTTGCAGAGCACTGGGGAAAGGCAGGCAGAGAATTCCCTGCTAGCACCTTCTCTGTGCCTGGGAAGCAGAAGTGTTCACATTGCTTCGCAGAATCGCTTTTGTGCAGAAAACACTAACACTTGTTCAGAAGGAAAGAAAGCACAGAGCCCCAGATTCTATGTTGTGCTGGAGAGCTTGCAGAGCACTGGGGAAAGGCAGGCAGAGAATTCCCTGCTAGCACCTTCTCTGTGCCTGGGAAACAGAAGTGTTCACATTGCTTCGCAAAATCGCTTTTGTGCAGAAAACACTAACACTTGTTCAGAAGGAAAGAAAGCACAGAGCCCCAGATTCTATGTTGTGCTGGAGAGCTTGCAGAGCACTGGGGAAAGGCAGGCAGAGAATTCCCTGCTAGCACCTTCTCTGTGCCTGGGAAGCAGAAGTGTTCACATTGCTTCGCAAGAATCGCTTTTGTGCAGAAAACAGTAACACGTGTTCAGAACGAAAGAAAGCACAGAGCCCCAGATTTGATGTTGTCCTGGAGAGCTTGCAGAGCACTGGGGAAAGGCAGGCAGAGAATTCCCTGCTAGCACCTTCTCTGTGCCTGGGAAGCAGAAGTGTTCACATTGCTTCGCAGAATCGCTTTTGTGCAGAAAACAGTAACACGTGTTCAGAAGGAAAGAAAGCACAGAGCCCCAGATTTTATGTTGTCCTGGAGAGCTTGCAGAGCACTGGGGAAAGGCAGGCAGAGAATTCCCTGCTAGCACCTTCTCTGTGCCTGGGAAGCAGAAGTGTTCACATTGCTTCGCAGAATCGCTTTTGTGCAGAAAACAGTAACACTTGTTCAGAACGAAAGAAAGCACAGAGCCCCAGATTTGCTATTGTCCTGGAGAGCTTGCAGAGCACTGGGGAAAGGCAGGCAGAGAATTCCCTGCTAGCACCTTCTCTGTGCCTGGGAACCAGAAGTGTTCACATTGCTTCGCAAGAATAGCTTTTGTGCAGAAAACACTAACAGTTGTTAGAACGAAAGAAAGCACAGAGCCCCAGATTCTATGTTGTCCTGGAGAGCTTGCAGAGCACTGGGGAAAGGCAGGCAGAGAATTCCCTGCTAGCACCTTCTCTGTGCCTGGGAAACAGAAGTGTTCACATTGCTTCGCAGAATCGCTTTTGTGCAGAAAACACTAACACTTGTTCAGAAGGAAAGAAAGCACAGAGCCCCAGATTCTATGTTGTCCTGGAGAGCTTGCAGAGCACTGGGGAAAGGCAGGCAGAGAATTCCCTGCTAGCACCTTCTCTGTGCCTGGGAAGCAGAAGTGTTCCCATTGCTTCGCAGAATCGCTTTTGTGCAGAAAACAGTAACACTTGTTCAGAACGAAAGAAAGCACAGAGCCCCAGATTTGCTGTTGTCCTGGAGAGCTTGCAGAGCACTGGGGAAAGGCAGGCAGAGAATTCCCTGCTAGCACCTTCTCTGTGCCTGGGAACCAGAAGTGTTCACATTGCTTCTCAGAATCGCTTTTGTGCAGAAAACAGTAACACTTGTTCAGAACAAAAGAAAGCAGAGAGCCCCAGATTCTATGTTGTCCTGGAGAGCTTGCAGAGCACTGGGGAAAGGCAGGCAGAGAATTCCCTGCTAGCACCTTCTCTGTGCCTGGGAAGCAGAAGTGTTCCCATTGCTTCGCAGAATCGCTTTTGTGCAGAAAACACTAACAGTTGTTAGAACGAAAGAAAGCACAGAGCCCCAGATTCTATGTTGTCCTGGAGAGCTTGCAGAGCACTGGGGAAAGGCAGGCAGAGAATTCCCTGCTAGCACCTTCTCTGTGCCTGGGAAGCAGAAGTGTTCACATTGCTTCGCAGACTCGCTTTTGTGCAGAAAACACTAACACTTGTTCAGAAGGAAAGAAAGCACAGAGCCCCAGATTCTATGTTGTGCTGGAGAGCTTGCAGAGCACTGGGGAAAGGCAGGCAGAGAATTCCCTGCTAGCACCTTCTCTGTGCCTGGGAAACAGAAGTGTTCACATTGCTTCGCAAAATCGCTTTTGTGCAGAAAACACTAACACTTGTTCAGAAGGAAAGAAAGCACAGAGCCCCAGATTCTATGTTGTCCTGGAGAGCTTGCAGAGCACTGGGGAAAGGCAGAGAGAATTCCCTGCTAGCACCTTCTCTGTGCCTGGGAAGCAGAAGTGTTCACATTGCTTCGCAAGAATCGCTTTTGTGCAGAAAACAGTAACACTTGTTCAGAACGAAAGAAAGCACAGAGCCCCAGATTTGATGTTGTCCTGGAGAGCTTGCAGAGCACTGGGGAAAGGCAGGCAGAGAATTCCCTGCTAGCACCTTCTCTGTGCCTGGGAACCAGAAGTGTTCACATTGCTTCGCAGAATCGCTTTTGTGCAGAAAACAGTAACACTTGTTCAGAAGGAAAGAAAGCACAGAGCCCCAGATTTGCTGTTGTCCTGGAGAGCTTGCAGAGCACTGGGGAAAGGCAGGCAGAGAATTCCCTGCTAGCACCTTCTCTGTGCCTGGGAAGCAGAAGTGTTCACATTGCTTCGCAGAATCGCTTTTGTGCAGAAAACAGTAACACTTGTTCAGAACGAAAGAAAGCACAGAGCCCCAGATTTGCTATTGTCCTGGAGAGCTTGCAGAGCACTGGGGAAAGGCAGGCAGAGAATTCCCTGCTAGCACCTTCTCTGTGCCTGGGAAGCAGAAGTGTTCACATTGCTTCGCAAGAATAGCTTTTGTGCAGAAAACACTAACAGTTGTTAGAACGAAAGAAAGCACAGAGCCCCAGATTCTATGTTGTCCTGGAGAGCTTGCAGAGCACTGGGGAAAGGCAGGCAGAGAATTCCCTGCTAGCACCTTCTCTGTGCCTGGGAAGCAGAAGTGTTCACATTGCTTCGCAGAATCGCTTTTGTGCAGAAAACACTAACACTTGTTCAGAAGGAAAGAAAGCACAGAGCCCCAGATTCTATGTTGTGCTGGAGAGCTTGCAGAGCACTGGGGAAAGGCAGGCAGAGAATTCCCTGCTAGCACCTTCTCTGTGCCTGGGAAGCAGAAGTGTTCCCATTGCTTCGCAGAATCGCTTTTGTGCAGAAAACAGTAACACTTGTTCAGAATGAAAGAAAGCACAGAGCCCCAGATTTGCTGTTGTGCTGGAGAGCTTGCAGAGCACTGGGGAAAGGCAGGCAGAGAATTCCCTGCTAGCACCTTCTCTGTGCCTGGGAACCAGAAGTGTTCACATTGCTTCTCAGAATCGCTTTTGTGCAGAAAACAGTAACACTTGTTCAGAACAAAAGAAAGCAGAGAGCCCCAGATTCTATGTTGTCCTGGAGAGCTTGCAGAGCACTGGGGAAAGGCAGGCAGAGAATTCCCTGCTAGCACCTTCTCTGTGCCTGGGAAGCAGAAGTGTTCACATTGCTTCGCAGAATCGCTTTTGTGCAGAAAACACTAACAGTTGTTAGAACGAAAGAAAGCACAGAGCCCCAGATTCTATGTTGTCCTGGAGAGCTTGCAGAGCACTGGGGAAAGGCAGGCAGAGAATTCCCTGCTAGCACCTTCTCTGTGCCTGGGAAGCAGAAGTGTTCACATTGCTTCGCAGAATCGCTTTTGTGCAGAAAACACTAACACTTGTTCAGAAGGAAAGAAAGCACAGAGCCCCAGATTCTATGTTGTGCTGGAGAGCTTGCAGAGCACTGGGGAAAGGCAGGCAGAGAATTCCCTGCTAGCACCTTCTCTGTGCCTGGGAAACAGAAGTGTTCACATTGCTTCGCAAAATCGCTTTTGTGCAGAAAACACTAACACTTGTTCAGAAGGAAAGAAAGCACAGAGCCCCAGATTCTATGTTGTGCTGGAGAGCTTGCAGAGCACTGGGGAAAGGCAGGCAGAGAATTCCCTGCTAGCACCTTCTCTGTGCCTGGGAAGCAGAAGTGTTCACATTGCTTCGCAAGAATCGCTTTTGTGCAGAAAACAGTAACACGTGTTCAGAACGAAAGAAAGCACAGAGCCCCAGATTTGATGTTGTCCTGGAGAGCTTGCAGAGCACTGGGGAAAGGCAGGCAGAGAATTCCCTGCTAGCACCTTCTCTGTGCCTGGGAAGCAGAAGTGTTCACATTGCTTCGCAGAATCGCTTTTGTGCAGAAAACAGTAACACGTGTTCAGAAGGAAAGAAAGCACAGAGCCCCAGATTTGCTGTTGTGCTGGAGAGCTTGCAGAGCACTGGGGAAAGGCAGGCAGAGAATTCCCTGCTAGCACCTTCTCTGTGCCTGGGAAGCAGAAGTGTTCACATTGCTTCGCAGAATCGCTTTTGTGCAGAAAACAGTAACACTTGTTCAGAACGAAAGAAAGCACAGAGCCCCAGATTTGCTATTGTCCTGGAGAGCTTGCAGAGCACTGGGGAAAGGCAGGCAGAGAATTCCCTGCTAGCACCTTCTCTGTGCCTGGGAACCAGAAGTGTTCACATTGCTTCGCAAGAATAGCTTTTGTGCAGAAAACACTAACAGTTGTTAGAACGAAAGAAAGCACAGAGCCCCAGATTCTATGTTGTCCTGGAGAGCTTGCAGAGCACTGGGGAAAGGCAGGCAGAGAATTCCCTGCTAGCACCTTCTCTGTGCCTGGGAAACAGAAGTGTTCACATTGCTTCGCAGAATCGCTTTTGTGCAGAAAACACTAACACTTGTTCAGAAGGAAAGAAAGCACAGAGCCCCAGATTCTATGTTGTCCTGGAGAGCTTGCAGAGCACTGGGGAAAGGCAGGCAGAGAATTCCCTGCTAGCACCTTCTCTGTGCCTGGGAAGCAGAAGTGTTCCCATTGCTTCGCAGAATCGCTTTTGTGCAGAAAACAGTAACACTTGTTCAGAACGAAAGAAAGCACAGAGCCCCAGATTTGCTGTTGTCCTGGAGAGCTTGCAGAGCACTGGGGAAAGGCAGGCAGAGAATTCCCTGCTAGCACCTTCTCTGTGCCTGGGAACCAGAAGTGTTCACATTGCTTCTCAGAATCGCTTTTGTGCAGAAAACAGTAACACTTGTTCAGAACAAAAGAAAGCAGAGAGCCCCAGATTCTATGTTGTCCTGGAGAGCTTGCAGAGCACTGGGGAAAGGCAGGCAGAGAATTCCCTGATAGCACCTTCTCTGTGCCTGGGAAGCAGAAGTGTTCCCATTGCTTCGCAGAATCGCTTTTGTGCAGAAAACACTAACAGTTGTTAGAACGAAAGAAAGCACAGAGCCCCAGATTCTATGTTGTCCTGGAGAGCTTGCAGAGCACTGGGGAAAGGCAGGCAGAGAATTCCCTGCTAGCACCTTCTCTGTGCCTGGGAAGCAGAAGTGTTCACATTGCTTCGCAGACTCGCTTTTGTGCAGAAAACACTAACACTTGTTCAGAAGGAAAGAAAGCACAGAGCCCCAGATTCTATGTTGTGCTGGAGAGCTTGCAGAGCACTGGGGAAAGGCAGGCAGAGAATTCCCTGCTAGCACCTTCTCTGTGCCTGGGAAACAGAAGTGTTCACATTGCTTCGCAAAATCGCTTTTGTGCAGAAAACACTAACACTTGTTCAGAAGGAAAGAAAGCACAGAGCCCCAGATTCTATGTTGTCCTGGAGAGCTTGCAGAGCACTGGGGAAAGGCAGGCAGAGAATTCCCTGCTAGCACCTTCTCTGTGCCTGGGAAGCAGAAGTGTTCACATTGCTTCGCAAGAATCGCTTTTGTGCAGAAAACAGTAACACTTGTTCAGAACGAAAGAAAGCACAGAGCCCCAGATTTGATGTTGTCCTGGAGAGCTTGCAGAGCACTGGGGAAAGGCAGGCAGAGAATTCCCTGCTAGCACCTTCTCTGTGCCTGGGAAGCAGAAGTGTTCACATTGCTTCGCAGAATCGCTTTTGTGCAGAAAACAGTAACACTTGTTCAGAAGGAAAGAAAGCACAGAGCCCCAGATTTGCTGTTGTCCTGGAGAGCTTGCAGAGCACTGGGGAAAGGCAGGCAGAGAATTCCCTGCTAGCACCTTCTCTGTGCCTGGGAAGCAGAAGTGTTCACATTGCTTCGCAGAATCGCTTTTGTGCAGAAAACAGTAACACTTGTTCAGAACGAAAGAAAGCACAGAGCCCCAGATTTGCTATTGTCCTGGAGAGCTTGCAGAGCACTGGGGAAAGGCAGGCAGAGAATTCCCTGCTAGCACCTTCTCTGTGCCTGGGAAGCAGAAGTGTTCACATTGCTTCGCAAGAATAGCTTTTGTGCAGAAAACACTAACAGTTGTTAGAACGAAAGAAAGCACAGAGCCCCAGATTCTATGTTGTCCTGGAGAGCTTGCAGAGCACTGGGGAAAGGCAGGCAGAGAATTCCCTGCTAGCACCTTCTCTGTGCCTGGGAAGCAGAAGTGTTCACATTGCTTCGCAGAATCGCTTTTGTGCAGAAAACACTAACACTTGTTCAGAAGGAAAGAAAGCACAGAGCCCCAGATTCTATGTTGTGCTGGAGAGCTTGCAGAGCACTGGGGAAAGGCAGGCAGAGAATTCCCTGCTAGCACCTTCTCTGTGCCTGGGAAGCAGAAGTGTTCCCATTGCTTCGCAGAATCGCTTTTGTGCAGAAAACAGTAACACTTGTTCAGAATGAAAGAAAGCACAGAGCCCCAGATTTGCTGTTGTCCTGGAGAGCTTGCAGAGCACTGGGGAAAGGCAGGCAGAGAATTCCCTGCTAGCACCTTCTCTGTGCCTGGGAACCAGAAGTGTTCACATTGCTTCTCAGAATCGCTTTTGTGCAGAAAACAGTAACACTTGTTCAGAACAAAAGAAAGCAGAGAGCCCCAGATTCTATGTTGTCCTGGAGAGCTTGCAGAGCACTGGGGAAAGGCAGGCAGAGAATTCCCTGCTAGCACCTTCTCTGTGCCTGGGAAGCAGAAGTGTTCACATTGCTTCGCAGAATCGCTTTTGTGCAGAAAACACTAACAGTTGTTAGAACGAAAGAAAGCACAGAGCCCCAGATTCTATGTTGTCCTGGAGAGCTTGCAGAGCACTGGGGAAAGGCAGGCAGAGAATTCCCTGCTAGCACCTTCTCTGTGCCTGGGAAGCAGAAGTGTTCACATTGCTTCGCAGAATCGCTTTTGTGCAGAAAACACTAACACTTGTTCAGAAGGAAAGAAAGCACAGAGCCCCAGATTCTATGTTGTGCTGGAGAGCTTGCAGAGCACTGGGGAAAGGCAGGCAGAGAATTCCCTGCTAGCACCTTCTCTGTGCCTGGGAAGCAGAAGTGTTCACATTACTTCGCAAGAATCGCTTTTGTGCAGAAAACAGTAACACTTGTTCAGAACGAAAGAAAGCACAGAGCCCCAGATTTGATGTTGTCCTGGAGAGCTTGCAGAGCACTGGGGAAAGGCAGGCAGAGAATTCCCTGCTAGCACCTTCTCTGTGCCTGGGAAGCAGAAGTGTTCACATTGCTTCGCAGAATCGCTTTTGTGCAGAAAACAGTAACACTTGTTCAGAACGAAAGAAAGCACAGAGCCCCTGATTTGCTGTTGTCCTGGAGAGCTTGCAGAGCACTGGGGAAAGGCAGGCAGAGAATTCCCTGCTAGCACCTTCTCTGTGTATGGGAAGCAGAAGTGTTCACATTGCTTCGCAGAATCGCTTTTGTGCAGAAAACAGTAACACTTGTTCAGAACGAAAGAAAGCACAGAGCCCCAGATTTGCTATTGTCCTGGAGAGCTTGCAGAGCACTGGGGAAAGGCAGGCAGAGAATTCCCTGCTAGCACCTTCTCTGTGCCTGGGAAGCAGAAGTGTTCACATTGCTTCGCAAGAATAGCTTTTGTGCAGAAAACACTAACAGTTGTTAGAACGAAAGAAAGCACAGAGCCCCAGATTCTATGTTGTCCTGGAGAGCTTGCAGAGCACTGGGGAAAGGCAGGCAGAGAATTCCCTGCTAGCACCTTCTCTGTGCCTGGGAAGCAGAAGTGTTCACATTGCTTCGCAGAATCGCTTTTGTGCAGAAAACAGTAACACGTGTTCAGAACGAAAGAAAGCACAGAGCCCCAGATTCTATGTTGTGCTGGAGAGCTTGCAGAGCACTGGGGAAAGGCAGGCAGAGAATTCCCTGCTAGCACCTTCTCTGTGCCTGGGAAGCAGAAGTGTTCCCATTGCTTCGCAGAATCGCTTTTGTGCAGAAAACACTAACACTTGTTCAGAAGGAAAGAAAGCACAGAGCCCCAGATTCTATGTTGTGCTGGAGAGCTTGCAGAGCACTGGGGAAAGGCAGGCAGAGAATTCCCTGCTAGCACCTTCTCTGTGCCTGGGAACCAGAAGTGTTCACATTGCTTCTCAGAATCGCTTTTGTGCAGAAAACAGTAACACTTGTTCAGAACAAAAGAAAGCAGAGAGCCCCAGATTCTATGTTGTCCTGGAGAGCTTGCAGAGCACTGGGGAAAGGCAGGCAGAGAATTCCCTGCTAGCACCTTCTCTGTGCCTGGGAACCAGAAGTGTTCACATTGCTTCGCAGAATCGCTTTTGTGCAGAAAACAGTAACACTTGTTCAGAACAAAAGAAAGCAGAGAGCCCCAGATTCTATGTTGTCCTGGAGAGCTTGCAGAGCACTGGGGAAAGGCAGGCAGAGAATTCCCTGCTAGCACCTTCTCTGTGCCTGGGAAGCAGAAGTGTTCACCCTGCTTCGCAGAATCGCTTTTGTGCAGAAAACACTAACACTTGTTCAGAACGAAAGAAAGCACAGAGCCCCAGATTCTATGTTGTCCTGGAGAGCTTGCAGAGCACTGGGGAAAGGCAGGCAGAGAATTCCCTGCTAGCACCTTCTCTGTGCCTGGGAAGCAGAGTGTTCACATTGCTTCGCAGAATCGCTTTTGTGCAGAAAACAGTAACACTTGTTCAGAACAAAAGAAAGCAGAGAGCCCCAGATTCTATGTTGTCCTGGAGAGCTTGCAGAGCACTGGGGAAAGGCAGGCAGAGAATTCCCTGCTAGCACCTTCTCTGTGCCTGGGAAGCAGAAGTGTTCACCCTGCTTCGCAGAATCGCTTTTGTGCAGAAAACACTAACACTTGTTCAGAACGAAAGAAAGCACAGAGCCCCAGATTCTATGTTGTCCTGGAGAGCTTGCAGAGCACTGGGGAAAGGCAGGCAGAGAATTCCCTGCTAGCACCTTCTCTGTGCCTGGGAAGCAGAGTGTTCACATTGCTTCGCAGAATCGCTTTTGTGCAGAAAACACTAACACTTGTTCAGAACGAAAGAAAGCAGAGAGCCCCAGATTCTATGTTGTCCTGGAGAGCTTGCAGAGCACTGGGGAAAGGCAGGCAGAGAATTCCCTGCTAGCACCTTCTCTGTGCCTGGGAAGCAGAAGTGTTCACATTGCTTCTCAGAATCGCTTTTGTGCAGAAAACAGTAACACTTGTTCAGAATGAAAGAAAGCAGAGAGCACCAGATTCTATGTTGTCCTGGAGACCTTGCAGAGCACTGGGGAAAGGCAGGCAGACAATTCCTTGCTAGCACCTTCTCTGTGCCTGGGAAGCAGAAGTGTTCACATTGCTTCGCAGAATCGCTTTTGTGCAGAAAACACTAACACTTGTTCAGAACGAAAGAAAGCACAGAGCCCCAGATTCTATGTTGTCCTGGAGAGCTTGCAGAGCACTGGGGAAAGGCAGGCAGAGAATTCCCTGCTAGCACCTTCTCTGTGCCTGGGAAGCAGAAGTGTTCACATTGCTTCGCAGAATCGCTTTTGTGCAGAAAACAGTAACACTTGTTCAGAAGGAAAGAAAGCACAGAGCCCCAGATTCTATGTTGTCCTGGAGAGCTTGCAGAGCACTGGGGAAAGGCAGGCAGAGAATTCCCTGCTAGCACCGTCTCTGTGCCTGGGAAGCCAAAGTGTTCACATTGCTTCGCAGAATCGCTTTTGTGCAGAAAACACTAACACTTGTTCAGAAGGAAAGAAAGCACAGAGCCCCAGATTCTATGTTGTGCTGGAGAGCTTGCAGAGCACTGGGGAAAGGCAGGCAGAGAATTCCCTGCTAGCACCTTCTCTGTGCCTGGGAAGCAGAAGTGTTCACATTGCTTCACAGAATCGCTTTTGTGCAGAAAACAGTAACAGTTGTTCAGAATGAAAGAAAGCACAGAGCCCCAGATTTGCTGTTGTCCTGGAGAGCTTGCAGAGCACTGGGGAAAGGCAGGCAGAGAATTCCCTGCTAGCACCTTCTCTGTGCCTGGGAACCAGAAGTGTTCACATTGCTTCGCAGAATCGCTTTTGTGCAGAAAACAGTAACACTTGTTCAGAACAAAAGAAAGCAGAGAGCCCCAGATTCTATGTTGTCCTGGAGAGCTTGCAGAGCACTGGGGAAAGGCAGGCAGAGAATTCCCTGCTAGCACCTTCTCTGTGCCTGGGAAGCAGAAGTGTTCACATTGCTTCGCAGAATCGCTTTTGTGCAGAAAACAGTAACACTTGTTCAGAATGAAAGAAAGCAGAGAGCACCAGATTCTATGTTGTCCTGGAGAGCTTGCAGAGCACTGGGGAAAGGCAGGCAGAGAATTCCCTGCTAGCACCTTCTCTGTGCCTGGGAAGCAGAAGTGTTCACATTGCTTCGCAGGAATAGCTTTTGTGCAGAAAACACTAACACTTGTTCAGAACGAAAGAAAGCACAGAGCCCCAGATTTGCTTTTGTCCTGGAGAGCTTGCAGAGCACTGGGGAAAGGCAGGCAGAGAATTCCCTGCTAGCACCTTCTCTGTGCCTGGGAAGCAGAAGTGTTCACATTGCTTCGCAGAATCGCTTTTGTGCAGAAAACACTAACACTTGTTCAGAACGAAAGAAAGCAGAGAGCCCCAGATTCTATGTTGTCCTGGAGAGCTTGCAGAGCACTGGGGAAAGGCAGGCAGAGAATTCCCTGCTAGCACCTTCTCTGTGCCTGGGAAGCAGAAGTGTTCATATGGCTTCGCAGAATCGCTTTTGTGCAGAAAACAGTAACACTTGTTCAGAAGGAAAGAAAGCAGAGAGCCCCAGATTCTATGTTGTCCTGGAGAGCTTGCAGAGCACTGGGGAAAGGCAGGCAGAGAATTCCCTGCTAGCACCTTCTCTGTGCCTGGGAAGCAGAAGTGTTCACATTGCTTCGCAGAATCGCTTTTGTGCAGAAAACACTAACACTTGTTCAGAAGGAAAGAAAGCACAGAGCAACAGATTCTATGTTGTCCTGGAGAGCTTGCACAGCACTGGGGAAAGGCAGGCAGACAATTCCTTGCTAGCACCTTCTCTGTGCCTGGGAAGCAGAAGTGTTCACATTGCTTCGCAGAATCGCTTTTGTGCAGAAAACACTAACACTTGTTCGGAACGAAAGAAAGCACAGAGCCCCAGATTCTATGTTGTCCTGGAGAGCTTGCAGAGCACTGGGGAAAGGCAGGCAGAGAATTCCCTGCTAGCACCTTCTCTGTGCCTGGGAAGCATGGTGTTCACATTGCTTCGCAGAATCGCTTTTGTGCAGAAAACACTAACACTTGTTCAGAAGGAAAGAAAGCACAGAGCCCCAGATTCTATGTTGTGCTGGAGAGCTTGCAGAGCACTGGGGAAAGGCAGGCAGAGAATTCCCTGCTAGCACCTTCTCTGTGCCTGGGAAGCAGAAGTGTTCCCATTGCTTCGCAGAATCGCTTTTGTGCAGAAAACACTAACACTTGTTCAGAAGGAAAGAAAGCACAGAGCCCCAGATTCTATGTTGTGCTGGAGAGCTTGCAGAGCACTGGGGAAAGGCAGGCAGAGAATTCCCTGCTAGCACCTTCTCTGTGCCTGGGAACCAGAAGTGTTCACATTGCTTCTCAGAATCGCTTTTGTGCAGAAAACAGTAACACTTGTTCAGAACAAAAGAAAGCAGAGAGCCCCAGATTCTATGTTGTCCTGGAGAGCTTGCAGAGCACTGGGGAAAGGCAGGCAGAGAATTCCCTGCTAGCACCTTCTCTGTGCCTGGGAACCAGAAGTGTTCACATTGCTTCGCAGAATCGCTTTTGTGCAGAAAACAGTAACACTTGTTCAGAACAAAAGAAAGCAGAGAGCCCCAGATTCTATGTTGTCCTGGAGAGCTTGCAGAGCACTGGGGAAAGGCAGGCAGAGAATTCCCTGCTAGCACCTTCTCTGTGCCTGGGAAGCAGAAGTGTTCACCCTGCTTCGCAGAATCGCTTTTGTGCAGAAAACACTAACACTTGTTCAGAACGAAAGAAAGCACAGAGCCCCAGATTCTATGTTGTCCTGGAGAGCTTGCAGAGCACTGGGGAAAGGCAGGCAGAGAATTCCCTGCTAGCACCTTCTCTGTGCCTGGGAAGCAGAAGTGTTCACCCTGCTTCGCAGAATCGCTTTTGTGCAGAAAACACTAACACTTGTTCAGAACGAAAGAAAGCACAGAGCCCCAGATTCTATGTTGTCCTGGAGAGCTTGCAGAGCACTGGGGAAAGGCAGGCAGAGAATTCCCTGCTAGCACCTTCTCTGTGCCTGGGAAGCAGAGTGTTCACATTGCTTCGCAGAATCGCTTTTGTGCAGAAAACAGTAACACTTGTTCAGAACGAAAGAAAGCAGAGAGCCCCAGATTCTATGTTGTCCTGGAGAGCTTGCAGAGCACTGGGGAAAGGCAGGCAGAGAATTCCCTGCTAGCACCTTCTCTGTGCCTGGGAAGCAGAAGTGTTCACATTGCTTCTCAGAATCGCTTTTGTGCAGAAAACAGTAACACTTGTTCAGAATGAAAGAAAGCAGAGAGCACCAGATTCTATGTTGTCCTGGAGACCTTGCAGAGCACTGGGGAAAGGCAGGCAGACAATTCCTTGCTAGCACCTTCTCTGTGCCTGGGAAGCAGAAGTGTTCACATTGCTTCGCAGAATCGCTTTTGTGCAGAAAACACTAACACTTGTTCAGAACGAAAGAAAGCACAGAGCCCCAGATTCTATGTTGTCCTGGAGAGCTTGCAGAGCACTGGGGAAAGGCAGGCAGAGAATTCCCTGCTAGCACCTTCTCTGTGCCTGGGAAGCAGAAGTGTTCACATTGCTTCGCAGAATCGCTTTTGTGCAGAAAACAGTAACACTTGTTCAGAAGGAAAGAAAGCACAGAGCCCCAGATTCTATGTTGTCCTGGAGAGCTTGCAGAGCACTGGGGAAAGGCAGGCAGAGAATTCCCTGCTAGCACCGTCTCTGTGCCTGGGAAGCCAAAGTGTTCACATTGCTTCGCAGAATCGCTTTTGTGCAGAAAACACTAACACTTGTTCAGAAGGAAAGAAAGCACAGAGCCCCAGATTCTATGTTGTGCTGGAGAGCTTGCAGAGCACTGGGGAAAGGCAGGCAGAGAATTCCCTGCTAGCACCTTCTCTGTGCCTGGGAAGCAGAAGTGTTCACATTGCTTCGCAAGAATCGCTTTTGTGCAGAAAACAGTAACACTTGTTCAGAACGAAAGAAAGCACAGAGCCCCAGATTTGATGTTGTCCTGGAGAGCTTGCAGAGCACTGGGGAAAGGCAGGCAGAGAATTCCCTGCTAGCACCTTCTCTGTGCCTGGGAAGCAGAAGTGTTCACATTGCTTCGCAGAATCGCTTTTGTGCAGAAAACAGTAACACTTGTTCAGAAGGAAAGAAAGCACAGAGCCCCAGATTTGCTGTTGTCCTGGAGAGCTTGCAGAGCACTGGGGAAAGGCAGGCAGAGAATTCCCTGCTAGCACCTTCTCTGTGCCTGGGAAGCAGAAGTGTTCACATTGCTTCGCAGAATCGCTTTTGTGCAGAAAACAGTAACACTTGTTCAGAACGAAAGAAAGCATAGAGCCCCAGATTTGCTATTGTCCTGGAGAGCTTGCAGAGCACTGGGGAAAGGCAGGCAGAGAATTCCCTGCTAGCACCTTCTCTGTGCCTGGGAAGCAGAAGTGTTCACATTGCTTCGCAAGAATAGCTTTTGTGCAGAAAACACTAACAGTTGTTAGAACGAAAGAAAGCACAGAGCCCCAGATTCTATGTTGTCCTGGAGAGCTTGCAGAGCACTGGGGAAAGGCATGCAGAGAATTCCCTGCTAGCACCTTCTCTGTGCCTGGGAAGCAGAAGTGTTCACATTGCTTCGCAGAATCGCTTTTGTGCAGAAAACACTAACACTTGTTCAGAAGGAAAGAAAGCACAGAGCCCCAGATTCTATGTTGTGCTGGAGAGCTTGCAGAGCACTGGGGAAAGGCAGGCAGAGAATTCCCTGCTAGCACCTTCTCTGTGCCTGGGAAGCAGAAGTGTTCACATTGCTTCGCAGAATCGCTTTTGTGCAGAAAACAGTAACAGTTGTTCAGAATGAAAGAAAGCACAGAGCCCCAGATTTGCTGTTGTCCTGGAGAGCTTGCAGAGCACTGGGGAAAGGCAGGCAGAGAATTCCCTGCTAGCACCTTCTCTGTGCCTGGGAACCAGAAGTGTTCACATTGCTTCGCAGAATCGCTTTTGTGCAGAAAACAGTAACACTTGTTCAGAACAAAAGAAAGCAGAGAGCCCCAGATTCTATGTTGTCCTGGAGAGCTTGCAGAGCACTGGGGAAAGGCAGGCAGAGAATTCCCTGCTAGCACCTTCTCTGTGCCTGGGAAGCAGAAGTGTTCACATTGCTTCGCAGAATCGCTTTTGTGCAGAAAACAGTAACACTTGTTCAGAATGAAAGAAAGCAGAGAGCCCCAGATTCTATGTTGTCCTGGAGAGCTTGCAGAGCACTGGGGAAAGGCAGGCAGAGAATTCCCTGCTAGCACCTTCTCTGTGCCTGGGAAGCAGAAGTGTTCACATTGCTTCGCAGAATCGCTTTTGTGCAGAAAACACTAACACTTGTTCAGAACGAAAGAAAGCAGAGAGCCCCAGATTCTATGTTGTCCTGGAGAGCTTGCAGAGCACTGGGGAAAGGCAGGCAGAGAATTCCCTGCTAGCACCTTCTCTGTGCCTGGGAAGCAGAAGTGTTCATATGGCTTCGCAGAATCGCTTTTGTGCAGAAAACAGTAACACTTGTTCAGAAGGAAAGAAAGCACAGAGCCCCAGATTCTATGTTGTCCTGGAGAGCTTGCAGAGCACTGGGGAAAGGCAGGCAGAGAATTCCCTGCTAGCACCTTCTCTGTGCCTGGGAAGCAGAAGTGTTCACATTGCTTCGCAGAATCGCTTTTGTGCAGAAAACACTAACACTTGTTCAGAAGGAAAGAAAGCACAGAGCAACAGATTCTATGTTGTCCTGGAGAGCTTGCACAGCACTGGGGAAAGGCAGGCAGACAATTCCTTGCTAGCACCTTCTCTGTGCCTGGGAAGCAGAAGTGTTCACATTGCTTCGCAGAATCGCTTTTGTGCAGAAAACACTAACACTTGTTCGGAACGAAAGAAAGCACAGAGCCCCAGATTCTATGTTGTCCTGGAGAGCTTGCAGAGCACTGGGGAAAGGCAGGCAGAGAATTCCCTGCTAGCACCTTCTCTGTGCCTGGGAAGCATGGTGTTCACATTGCTTCGCAGAATCGCTTTTGTGCAGAAAACACTAACACTTGTTCAGAACGAAAGAAAGCACAGAGCCCCAGATTCTATGTTGTCCTGGAGAGCTTGCAGAGCACTGGGGAAAGGCAGGCAGAGAATTCCCTGCTAGCACCTTCTCTGTGCCTGGGAAGCAGAAGTGTTCACATTGCTTCGCAGAATCGCTTTTGTGCAGAAAACACTAACACTTGTTCAGAAGGAAAGAAAGCAAAGAGCCCCAGATTTGCTGTTGTCCTGGAGAGCTTGCAGAGCACTGGGGAAAGGCAGGCAGAGAATTCCCTGCTACCACCTTCTCTGTGCCTGGGAAGCAGTGTGTTCATATTGCTTCTCAGAATCGCTTTTGTGCAGAAAACACTAACACTTGTTCAGAACGAAAGAAAGCACAGAGCCCCAGATTCTATGTTGTCCTGGAGAGCTTGCAGAGCACTGGGGAAAGGCAGGCAGAGAATTCCCTGCTAGCACCTTCTCTGTGCCTGGGAACCAGAAGTGTTCACATTGCTTCGCAGAATCGCTTTTGTGCAGAAAACAGTAACACTTGTTCAGAACGAAAGAAAGCAGAGAGCCCCAGATTCTATGTTGTCCTGGAGAGCTTGCAGAGCACTGGGGAAAGGCAGGCAGAGAATTCCCTGCTAGCACCTTCTCTGTGCCTGGGAAGCAGAAGTGTTCACATTGCTTCGCAAGAATCGCTTTTGTGCAGAAAACAGTAACACTTGTTCAGAATGAAAGAAAGCACAGAGCCCCAGATTTGCTGTTGTCCTGGAGAGCTTGCAGAGCACTGGGGAAAGGCAGGCAGAGAATTCCCTGCTAGCACCTTCTCTGTGCCTGGGAAGCAGAAGTGTTCACATTGCTTCGCAGAATCGCTTTTGTGCAGAAAACACTAACACTTGTTCAGAACGAAAGAAAGCACAGAGCCCCAGATTCTATGCTGTCCTGGAGAGCTTGCAGAGCACTGGGGAAAGGCAGGCAGAGAATTCCTTGCTAGCACCTTCTCTGTGCCTGGGAAGCAGAGGTGTTCATATTGCTTCTCAGAATCGCTTTTGTGCAGAAAACAGTAACACTTGTTCAGAACGAAAGAAAGCACAGAGCCCCAGATTCTATGTTGTCCTGGAGAGCTTGCAGAGCACTGGGGAAAGGCAGGCAGAGAATTCCCTGCTAGCACCTTCTCTGTGCCTGGGAAGCAGAAGTGTTCACATAGCTTCGCAAGAATCGCTTTTGTGCAGAAAACAGTAACACGTGTTCAGAATGAAAGAAAGCACAGAGCCCCAGATTTGCTGTTGTCCTGGAGAGCTTGCAGAGCACTGGGGAAAGGCAGGCAGAGAATTCCTTGCTAGCACCTTCTCTGTGCCTGGGAAACAGAAGTGTTCACATTGCTTCGCAGAATCGCTTTTGTGCAGAAAACACTAACACTTGTTCAGAACGAAAGAAAGCACAGAGCCCCAGATTTGCTGTTGTCCTGGAGAGCTTGCAGAGCACTGGGGAAAGGCAGGCAGAGAATTCCCTGCTAGCACCTTCTCTGTGCCTGGGAAGCAGAAGTGTTCACATTGCTTCGCAGAATCGCTTTTGTGCAGAAAACAGTAACACTTGTTCAGAACGAAAGAAAGCACAGAGCCCCAGATTTGCTGTTGTCCTGGAGAGCTTGCAGAGCACTGGGGAAAGGCAGGCAGAGAATTCCCTGCTAGCACCTTCTCTGTGCCTGGGAAGCAGAAGTGTTCACATTGCTTCGCAAGAATCGCTTTTGTGCAGAAAACACTAACACTTGTTCAGAACGAAAGAAAGCACAGAGCCCCAGATTCTATGTTGTCCTGGAGAGCTTGCAGAGCACTGGGGAAAGGCAGGCAGAGAATTCCCTGCTAGCACCTTCTCTGTGCCTGGGAAGCAGAAGTGTTCATATTGCTTCTCAGAATCGCTTTTGTGCAGAAAACACTAACACTTGTTCAGAACGAAAGAAAGCACAGAGCCCCAGATTCTATGTTGTCCTGGAGAGCTTGCAGAGCACTGGGGAAAGGCAGGCAGAGAATTCCCTGCTAGCACCTTCTCTGTGCCTGGGAACTAGAAGTGTTCACATTGCTTCGCAGAATCGCTTTTGTGCAGAAAACAGTAACACTTGTTCAGAACGAAAGAGAGCACAGAGCCCCAGATTCTATGTTGTCCTGGAGAGCTTGCAGAGCACTGGGGAAAGGCAGGCAGAGAATTCCCTGCTAGCACCTTCTCTGTGCCTGGGAAGCAGAAGTGTTCACATTGCTTCGCAAGAATCGCTTTTGTGCAGAAAACAGTAACACTTGTTCAGAATGAAAGAAAGCACAGAGCCCCAGATTTGCTGTTGTCCTGGAGAGCTTGCAGAGCACTGGGGAAAGGCAGGCAGAGAATTCCCTGCTAGCACCTTCTCTGTGCCTGGGAAGCAGAAGTGTTCACATTGCTTCGCAGAATCGCTTTTGTGCAGAAAACACTAACACTTGTTCAGAACGAAAGAAAGCACAGAGCCCCAGATTCTATGTTGTCCTGGAGAGCTTGCAGAGCACTGGGGAAAGGCAGGCAGAGAATTCCCTGCTAGCACCTTCTCTGTGCCTGGGAAGCAGAGTGTTCACATTGCTTCGCAGAATCGCTTTTGTGCAGAAAACACTAACACTTGTTCAGAATGAAAGAAAGCACAGAGCCCCAGATTCTATGTTGTCCTGGAGAGCTTGCAGAGCACTGGGGAAAGGCAGGCAGAGAATTCCCTGCTAGCACCTTCTCTGTGCCTGGGAAGCAGAAGTGTTCACATTGCTTCGCAGAATCGCTTTTGTGCAGAAAACAGTAACACTTGTTCAGAAGGAAAGAAAGCACAGAGCCCCAGATTTGCTGTTGTCCTGGAGAGCTTGCAGAGCACTGGGGAAAGGCAGGCAGAGAATTCCCTGCTAGCACCTTCTCTGTGCCTGGGAACCAGAAGTGTTCACATTGCTTCGCAGAATCGCTTTTGTGCAGAAAACAGTAACACTTGTTCAGAATGAAAGAAAGCACAGAGCCCCAGATTTGCTGTTGTCCTGGAGAGCTTGCAGAGCACTGGGGAAAGGCAGGCAGAGAATTCCCTGCTAGCACCTTCTCTGTGCCGGGGAAGCAGAAGTGTTCATATCGCTTCTCAGAATCGCTTTTGTGCAGAAAACAGTAACACTTGTTCAGAACGAAAGAAAGCAGAGAGCCCCAGATTCTATGTTGTCCTGGAGAGCTTGCAGAGCACTGGGGAAAGGCAGGCAGAGAATTCCCTGCTAGCACCTTCTCTGTGCCTGGGAAGCAGAAGTGTTCACATCGCTTCGCAAGAATCGCTTTTGTGCAGAAAACAGTAACACTTGTTCAGAACGAAAGAAAGCACAGAGCCCCAGATTTTATGTTGTCCTGGAGAGCTTGCAGAGCACTGGGGAAAGGCAGGCAGAGAATTCCCTGATAGCACCTTCTCTGTGCCTGGGAAGCAGAAGTGTTCACATTGCTTCGCAGAATCGCTTTTGTGCAGAAAACAGTAACACTTGTTCAGAACGAAAGAAAGCAGAGAGCCCCAGATTCTATGTTGTCCTGGACAGCTTGCAGAGCACTGGGGAAAGGCAGGCAGAGAATTCCCTGCTAGCACCTTCTCTGTGCCTGGGAAGCAGAAGTGTTCACATTGCTTCGCAGAATCGCTTTTGTGCAGAAAACAGTAACACATGTTCAGAACGAAAGAAAGCACAGAGCCCCAGATTTGCTGTTGTCCTGGAGAGCTTGCAGAGCACTGGGGAAAGGCAGGCAGAGAATTCCCTGCTAGCACCTTCTCTGTGCCTGGGAAGCAGAAGTGTTCACATTGCTTCGCAAGAATCGCTTTTGTGCAGAAAACACTAACACTTGTTCAGAACGAAAGAAAGCACAGAGCCCCAGATTCTATGTTGTCCTGGAGAGCTTGCAGAGCACTGGGGAAAGGCAGGCAGAGAATTCCCTGCTAGCACCTTCTCTGTGCCTGGGAAACAGAAGTGTTCCCATTGCTTCGCAGAATCGCTTTTGTGCAGAAAACAGTAACACTTGTTCAGAACGAAAGAAAGCACAGAGCCCCAGATTCTATGTTGTCCTGGAGAGCTTGCAGAACACTGGGGAAAGGCAGGCAGAGAATTCCCTGCTAGCACCTTCTCTGTGCCTGGGAAGCAGAAGTGTTCACATTGCTTCGCAGAATCGCTTTTGTGCAGAAAACAGTAACACTTGTTCAGAACGAAAGAAAGCACAGAGCCCCAGATTTGCTATTGTCCTGGAGAGCTTGCAGAGCACTGGGGAAAGGCAGGCAGAGAATTCCCTGCTAGCACCTTCTCTGTGCCTGGGAAGCAGAAGTGTTCACATTGCTTCGCAAGAATCGCTTATGTGCAGAAAACACTAACACTTGTTCAGAATGAAAGAAAGCAGAGAGCCCCAGGTTTGCTGTTGTCCTGGAGAGCTTGCAGAGCACTGGGGAAAGGCAGGCAGAGAATTCCCTGCTAGCACCTTCTCTGTGCCTGGGAAACAGAAGTGTACATATTGCTTCGCAGAATCGCTTTTGTGCAGAAAACAGTAACACTTGTTCAGAATGAAAGAAAGCACAGAGCCCCAGGTTTGCTGTTGTCCTGGAGAGCTTGCAGAGCACTGGGGAAAGGCAGGCAGAGAATTCCCTGCTAGCACCTTCTCTGTGCCTGGGAAGCAGAAGTGTTCACATTGCTTCGCAGAATCGCTTTTGTGCAGAAAACACTAACAGTTGTTCAGAAGGAAAGAAAGCACAGAGCCCCAGATTTGATGTTGTCCTGGAGAGCTTGCAGAGCACTGGGGAAAGGCAGGCAGAGAATTCCCTGCTAGCACCTTCTCTGTGCCTGGGAAGCATGGTGTTCATATTGCTTCTCAGAATTGCTTTTGTGCAGAAAACAGTAACACTTGTTCAGAACGAAAGAAAGCACAGAGCCCCAGATTCTATGTTGTCCTGGAGAGCTTGCAGAGCACTGGGGAAAGGCAGGCAGAGAATTCCTTGCTAGCACCTTCTCTGTGCCTGGGAAGCAGAGGTGTTCATATTGCTTCTCAGAATCGCTTTTGTGCAGAAAACAGTAACACTTGTTCAGAACGAAAGAAAGCACAGAGCCCCAGATTCGATGTTGTCCTGGAGAGCTTGCAGAGCACTGGGGAAAGGCAGGCAGAGAATTCCCTGCTAGCACCTTCTCTGTGCCTGGGAAGCAGAAGTGTTCACATAGCTTCGCAAGAATCGCTTTTGTGCAGAAAACAGTAACACGTGTTCAGAATGAAAGAAAGCACAGAGCCCCAGATTTGCTGTTGTCCTGGAGAGCTTGCAGAGCACTGGGGAAAGGCAGGCAGAGAATTCCTTGCTAGCACCTTCTCTGTGCCTGGGAAACAGAAGTGTTCACATTGCTTCGCAGAATCGCTTTTGTGCAGAAAACACTAACACTTGTTCAGAACGAAAGAAAGCACAGAGCCCCAGATTTGCTGTTGTCCTGGAGAGCTTGCAGAGCACTGGGGAAAGGCAGGCAGAGAATTCCCTGCTAGCACCTTCTCTGTGCCTGGGAAGCAGAAGTGTTCACATTGCTTCGCAGAATCGCTTTTGTGCAGAAAACAGTAACACTTGTTCAGAACGAAAGAAAGCACAGAGCCCCAGATTTGCTGTTGTCCTGGAGAGCTTGCAGAGCACTGGGGAAAGGCAGGCAGAGAATTCCCTGCTAGCACCTTCTCTGTGCCTGGGAAGCAGAAGTGTTCACATTGCTTCGCAGAATCGCTTTTGTGCAGAAAACACTAACACTTGTTCAGAACGAAAGAAAGCACAGAGCCCCAGATTCTATGTTGTCCTGGAGAGCTTGCAGAGCACTGGGGAAAGGCAGGCAGAGAATTCCTTGCTAGCACCTTCTCTGTGCCTGGGAACTAGAAGTGTTCACATTGCTTCGCAGAATCGCTTTTGTGCAGAAAACAGTAACACTTGTTCAGAACGAAAGAAAGCACAGAGCCCCAGATTCTATGTTGTCCTGGAGAGCTTGCAGAGCACTGGGGAAAGGCAGGCAGAGAATTCCCTGCTAGCACCTTCTCTGTGCCTGGGAAGCAGAAGTGTTCACATTGCTTCGCAGAATCGCTTTTGTGCAGAAAACACTAACAGTTGTTCAGAAGGAAAGAAAGCACAGAGCCCCAGATTTGATGTTGTCCTGGAGAGCTTGCAGAGCACTGGGGAAAGGCAGGCAGAGAATTCCCTGCTAGCACCTTCTCTGTGCCTGGGAAGCAGAAGTGTTCATATTACTTCTCAGAATCGCTTTTGTGCAGAAAACACTAACACTTGTTCAGAACGAAAGAAAGCACAGAGCCCCAGATTTTATGTTGTCCTGGAGAGCTTGCAGAGCACTGGGGAAAGGCAGGCAGAGAATTCCCTGATAGCACCTTCTCTGTGCCTGGGAAGCAGAAGTGTTCACATTGCTTCGCAGAATCGCTTTTGTGCAGAAAACACTAACACTTGTTCAGAATGAAAGAAAGCAGAGAGCACCAGATTCTATGTTGTCCTGGAGAGCTTGCAGAGCACTGGGGAAAGGCAGGCAGACAATTCCTTGCTAGCACCTTCTCTGTGCCTGGGAAGCAGAAGTGTTCACATTGCTTCGCAGAATCGCTTTTGTGCAGAAAACAGTAACACTTGTTCAGAAGGAAAGAAAGCACAGAGCCCCAGATTTGCTGTTGTCCTGGAGAGCTTGCAGAGCACTGGGGAAAGGCAGGCAGAGAATTCCCTGCTAGCACCTTCTCTGTGCCTGGGAACGAGAAGTGTTCACATTGCTTCGCAGAATCGCTTTTGTGCAGAAAACAGTAACACTTGTTCAGAATGAAAGAAAGCACAGAGCCCCAGATTTGCTGTTGTCCTGGAGAGCTTGCAGAGCACTGGGGAAAGGCAGGCAGAGAATTCCCTGCTAGCACCTTCTCTGTGCCGGGGAAGCAGAAGTGTTCATATCGCTTCTCAGAATCGCTTTTGTGCAGAAAACACTAACACTTGTTCAGAACGAAAGAAAGCACAGAGCCCCAGATTCTATGTTGTCCTGGAGAGCTTGCAGAGCACTGGGGAAAGGCAGGCAGAGAATTCCCTGCTAGCACCTTCTCTGTGCCTGGGAACTAGAAGTGTTCACATTGCTTCGCAGGATCGCTTTTGTGCAGAAAACAGTAACACTTGTTCAGAACGAAAGAGAGCACAGAGCCCCAGATTCTATGTTGTCCTGGAGAGCTTGCAGAGCACTGGGGAAAGGCAGGCAGAGAATTCCCTGCTAGCACCTTCTCTGTGCCTGGGAAGCAGAAGTGTTCACATTGCTTCGCAAGAATCGCTTTTGTGCAGAAAACAGTAACACTTGTTCAGAATGAAAGAAAGCACAGAGCCCCAGATTTGCTGTTGTCCTGGAGAGCTTGCAGAGCACTGGGGAAAGGCAGGCAGAGAATTCCCTGCTAGCACCTTCTCTGTGCCTGGGAAGCAGAAGTGTTCACATTGCTTCGCAGAATCGCTTTTGTGCAGAAAACACTAACACTTGTTCAGAACGAAAGAAAGCACAGAGCCCCAGATTCTATGTTGTCCTGGAGAGCTTGCAGAGCACTGGGGAAAGGCAGGCAGAGAATTCCCTGCTAGCACCTTCTCTGTGCCTGGGAAGCAGAGTGTTCACATTGCTTCGCAGAATCGCTTTTGTGCAGAAAACACTAACACTTGTTCAGAATGAAAGAAAGCACAGAGCCCCAGATTCTATGTTGTCCTGGAGAGCTTGCAGAGCACTGGGGAAAGGCAGGCAGAGAATTCCCTGCTAGCACCTTCTCTGTGCCTGGGAAGCAGAAGTGTTCACATTGCTTCGCAGAATCGCTTTTGTGCAGAAAACAGTAACACTTGTTCAGAAGGAAAGAAAGCACAGAGCCCCAGATTTGCTGTTGTCCTGGAGAGCTTGCAGAGCACTGGGGAAAGGCAGGCAGAGAATTCCCTGCTAGCACCTTCTCTGTGCCTGGGAACCAGAAGTGTTCACATTGCTTCGCAGAATCGCTTTTGTGCAGAAAACAGTAACACTTGTTCAGAATGAAAGAAAGCACAGAGCCCCAGATTTGCTGTTGTCCTGGAGAGCTTGCAGAGCACTGGGGAAAGGCAGGCAGAGAATTCCCTGCTAGCACCTTCTCTGTGCCGGGGAAGCAGAAGTGTTCATATCGCTTCTCAGAATCGCTTTTGTGCAGAAAACAGTAACACTTGTTCAGAACGAAAGAAAGCAGAGAGCCCCAGATTCTATGTTGTCCTGGAGAGCTTGCAGAGCACTGGGGAAAGGCAGGCAGAGAATTCCCTGCTAGCACCTTCTCTGTGCCTGGGAAGCAGAAGTGTTCACATCGCTTCGCAAGAATCGCTTTTGTGCAGAAAACAGTAACACTTGTTCAGAACGAAAGAAAGCACAGAGCCCCAGATTTTATGTTGTCCTGGAGAGCTTGCAGAGCACTGGGGAAAGGCAGGCAGAGAATTCCCTGATAGCACCTTCTCTGTGCCTGGGAAGCAGAAGTGTTCACATTGCTTCGCAGAATCGCTTTTGTGCAGAAAACAGTAACACTTGTTCAGAACGAAAGAAAGCAGAGAGCCCCAGATTCTATGTTGTCCTGGACAGCTTGCAGAGCACTGGGGAAAGGCAGGCAGAGAATTCCCTGCTAGCACCTTCTCTGTGCCTGGGAAGCAGAAGTGTTCACATTGCTTCGCAGAATCGCTTTTGTGCAGAAAACAGTAACACATGTTCAGAACGAAAGAAAGCACAGAGCCCCAGATTTGCTGTTGTCCTGGAGAGCTTGCAGAGCACTGGGGAAAGGCAGGCAGAGAATTCCCTGCTAGCACCTTCTCTGTGCCTGGGAAGCAGAAGTGTTCACATTGCTTCGCAAGAATCGCTTTTGTGCAGAAAACACTAACACTTGTTCAGAACGAAAGAAAGCACAGAGCCCCAGATTCTATGTTGTCCTGGAGAGCTTGCAGAGCACTGGGGAAAGGCAGGCAGAGAATTCCCTGCTAGCACCTTCTCTGTGCCTGGGAAACAGAAGTGTTCCCATTGCTTCGCAGAATCGCTTTTGTGCAGAAAACAGTAACACTTGTTCAGAACGAAAGAAAGCACAGAGCCCCAGATTCTATGTTGTCCTGGAGAGCTTGCAGAACACTGGGGAAAGGCAGGCAGAGAATTCCCTGCTAGCACCTTCTCTGTGCCTGGGAAGCAGAAGTGTTCACATTGCTTCGCAGAATCGCTTTTGTGCAGAAAACAGTAACACTTGTTCAGAACGAAAGAAAGCACAGAGCCCCAGATTTGCTATTGTCCTGGAGAGCTTGCAGAGCACTGGGGAAAGGCAGGCAGAGAATTCCCTGCTAGCACCTTCTCTGTGCCTGGGAAGCAGAAGTGTTCACATTGCTTCGCAAGAATCGCTTATGTGCAGAAAACACTAACACTTGTTCAGAATGAAAGAAAGCAGAGAGCCCCAGGTTTGCTGTTGTCCTGGAGAGCTTGCAGAGCACTGGGGAAAGGCAGGCAGAGAATTCCCTGCTAGCACCTTCTCTGTGCCTGGGAAACAGAAGTGTACATATTGCTTCGCAGAATCGCTTTTGTGCAGAAAACAGTAACACTTGTTCAGAATGAAAGAAAGCACAGAGCCCCAGGTTTGCTGTTGTCCTGGAGAGCTTGCAGAGCACTGGGGAAAGGCAGGCAGAGAATTCCCTGCTAGCACCTTCTCTGTGCCTGGGAAGCAGAAGTGTTCACATTGCTTCGCAGAATCGCTTTTGTGCAGAAAACACTAACACTTGTTCAGAACGAAAGAAAGCACAGAGCCCCAGATTCTATGTTGTCCTGGAGAGCTTGCAGAGCACTGGGGAAAGGCAGGCAGAGAATTCCCTGCTAGCACCTTCTCTGTGCCTGGGAAGCATGGTGTTCATATTGCTTCTCAGAATTGCTTTTGTGCAGAAAACAGTAACACTTGTTCAGAACGAAAGAAAGCACAGAGCCCCAGATTCTATGTTGTCCTGGAGAGCTTGCAGAGCACTGGGGAAAGGCAGGCAGAGAATTCCTTGCTAGCACCTTCTCTGTGCCTGGGAAGCAGAGGTGTTCATATTGCTTCTCAGAATCGCTTTTGTGCAGAAAACAGTAACACTTGTTCAGAACGAAAGAAAGCACAGAGCCCCAGATTCGATGTTGTCCTGGAGAGCTTGCAGAGCACTGGGGAAAGGCAGGCAGAGAATTCCCTGCTAGCACCTTCTCTGTGCCTGGGAAGCAGAAGTGTTCACATAGCTTCGCAAGAATCGCTTTTGTGCAGAAAACAGTAACACGTGTTCAGAATGAAAGAAAGCACAGAGCCCCAGATTTGCTGTTGTCCTGGAGAGCTTGCAGAGCACTGGGGAAAGGCAGGCAGAGAATTCCTTGCTAGCACCTTCTCTGTGCCTGGGAAACAGAAGTGTTCACATTGCTTCGCAGAATCGCTTTTGTGCAGAAAACACTAACACTTGTTCAGAACGAAAGAAAGCACAGAGCCCCAGATTTGCTGTTGTCCTGGAGAGCTTGCAGAGCACTGGGGAAAGGCAGGCAGAGAATTCCCTGCTAGCACCTTCTCTGTGCCTGGGAAGCAGAAGTGTTCACATTGCTTCGCAGAATCGCTTTTGTGCAGAAAACAGTAACACTTGTTCAGAACGAAAGAAAGCACAGAGCCCCAGATTTGCTGTTGTCCTGGAGAGCTTGCAGAGCACTGGGGAAAGGCAGGCAGAGAATTCCCTGCTAGCACCTTCTCTGTGCCTGGGAAGCAGAAGTGTTCACATTGCTTCGCAGAATCGCTTTTGTGCAGAAAACACTAACACTTGTTCAGAACGAAAGAAAGCACAGAGCCCCAGATTCTATGTTGTCCTGGAGAGCTTGCAGAGCACTGGGGAAAGGCAGGCAGAGAATTCCTTGCTAGCACCTTCTCTGTGCCTGGGAACTAGAAGTGTTCACATTGCTTCGCAGAATCGCTTTTGTGCAGAAAACAGTAACACTTGTTCAGAACGAAAGAAAGCACAGAGCCCCAGATTCTATGTTGTCCTGGAGAGCTTGCAGAGCACTGGGGAAAGGCAGGCAGAGAATTCCCTGCTAGCACCTTCTCTGTGCCTGGGAAGCAGAAGTGTTCACATTGCTTCGCAGAATCGCTTTTGTGCAGAAAACACTAACAGTTGTTCAGAAGGAAAGAAAGCACAGAGCCCCAGATTTGATGTTGTCCTGGAGAGCTTGCAGAGCACTGGGGAAAGGCAGGCAGAGAATTCCCTGCTAGCACCTTCTCTGTGCCTGGGAAGCAGAAGTGTTCATATTACTTCTCAGAATCGCTTTTGTGCAGAAAACACTAACACTTGTTCAGAACGAAAGAAAGCACAGAGCCCCAGATTTTATGTTGTCCTGGAGAGCTTGCAGAGCACTGGGGAAAGGCAGGCAGAGAATTCCCTGATAGCACCTTCTCTGTGCCTGGGAAGCAGAAGTGTTCACATTGCTTCGCAGAATCGCTTTTGTGCAGAAAACACTAACACTTGTTCAGAATGAAAGAAAGCAGAGAGCACCAGATTCTATGTTGTCCTGGAGAGCTTGCAGAGCACTGGGGAAAGGCAGGCAGACAATTCCTTGCTAGCACCTTCTCTGTGCCTGGGAAGCAGAAGTGTTCACATTGCTTCGCAGAATCGCTTTTGTGCAGAAAACAGTAACACTTGTTCAGAAGGAAAGAAAGCACAGAGCCCCAGATTTGCTGTTGTCCTGGAGAGCTTGCAGAGCACTGGGGAAAGGCAGGCAGAGAATTCCTTGCTAGCACCTTCTCTGTGCCGGGGAAGCAGAAGTGTTCATATCGCTTCTCAGAATCGCTTTTGTGCAGAAAACAGTAACACTTGTTCAGAACGAAAGAAAGCAGAGAGCCCCAGATTCTATGTTGTCCTGGAGAGCTTGCAGAGCACTGGGGAAAGGCAGGCAGAGAATTCCCTGCTAGCACCTTCTCTGTGCCTGGGAAGCAGAAGTGTTCACATCGCTTCGCAAGAATCGCTTTTGTGCAGAAAACAGTAACACTTGTTCAGAACGAAAGAAAGCACAGAGCCCCAGATTTTATGTTGTCCTGGAGAGCTTGCAGAGCACTGGGGAAAGGCAGGCAGAGAATTCCCTGATAGCACCTTCTCTGTGCCTGGGAAGCAGAAGTGTTCACATTGCTTCGCAGAATCGCTTTTGTGCAGAAAACAGTAACACTTGTTCAGAACGAAAGAAAGCAGAGAGCCCCAGATTCTATGTTGTCCTGGACAGCTTGCAGAGCACTGGGGAAAGGCAGGCAGAGAATTCCCTGCTAGCACCTTCTCTGTGCCTGGGAAGCAGAAGTGTTCACATTGCTTCGCAGAATCGCTTTTGTGCAGAAAACAGTAACACATGTTCAGAACGAAAGAAAGCACAGAGCCCCAGATTTGCTGTTGTCCTGGAGAGCTTGCAGAGCACTGGGGAAAGGCAGGCAGAGAATTCCCTGCTAGCACCTTCTCTGTGCCTGGGAAGCAGAAGTGTTCACATTGCTTCGCAAGAATCGCTTTTGTGCAGAAAACACTAACACTTGTTCAGAACGAAAGAAAGCACAGAGCCCCAGATTCTATGTTGTCCTGGAGAGCTTGCAGAGCACTGGGGAAAGGCAGGCAGAGAATTCCCTGCTAGCACCTTCTCTGTGCCTGGGAAACAGAAGTGTTCCCATTGCTTCGCAGAATCGCTTTTGTGCAGAAAACAGTAACACTTGTTCAGAACGAAAGAAAGCACAGAGCCCCAGATTCTATGTTGTCCTGGAGAGCTTGCAGAACACTGGGGAAAGGCAGGCAGAGAATTCCCTGCTAGCACCTTCTCTGTGCCTGGGAAGCAGAAGTGTTCACATTGCTTCGCAGAATCGCTTTTGTGCAGAAAACAGTAACACTTGTTCAGAACGAAAGAAAGCACAGAGCCCCAGATTTGCTATTGTCCTGGAGAGCTTGCAGAGCACTGGGGAAAGGCAGGCAGAGAATTCCCTGCTAGCACCTTCTCTGTGCCTGGGAAGCAGAAGTGTTCACATTGCTTCGCAAGAATCGCTTATGTGCAGAAAACACTAACACTTGTTCAGAATGAAAGAAAGCAGAGAGCCCCAGGTTTGCTGTTGTCCTGGAGAGCTTGCAGAGCACTGGGGAAAGGCAGGCAGAGAATTCCCTGCTAGCACCTTCTCTGTGCCTGGGAAACAGAAGTGTACATATTGCTTCGCAGAATCGCTTTTGTGCAGAAAACAGTAACACTTGTTCAGAATGAAAGAAAGCACAGAGCCCCAGGTTTGCTGTTGTCCTGGAGAGCTTGCAGAGCACTGGGGAAAGGCAGGCAGAGAATTCCCTGCTAGCACCTTCTCTGTGCCTGGGAAGCAGAAGTGTTCACATTGCTTCGCAGAATCGCTTTTGTGCAGAAAACACTAACACTTGTTCAGAACGAAAGAAAGCACAGAGCCCCAGATTCTATGTTGTCCTGGAGAGCTTGCAGAGCACTGGGGAAAGGCAGGCAGAGAATTCCCTGCTAGCACCTTCTCTGTGCCTGGGAAGCATGGTGTTCATATTGCTTCTCAGAATTGCTTTTGTGCAGAAAACAGTAACACTTGTTCAGAACGAAAGAAAGCACAGAGCCCCAGATTCTATGTTGTCCTGGAGAGCTTGCAGAGCACTGGGGAAAGGCAGGCAGAGAATTCCTTGCTAGCACCTTCTCTGTGCCTGGGAAGCAGAGGTGTTCATATTGCTTCTCAGAATCGCTTTTGTGCAGAAAACAGTAACACTTGTTCAGAACGAAAGAAAGCACAGAGCCCCAGATTCGATGTTGTCCTGGAGAGCTTGCAGAGCACTGGGGAAAGGCAGGCAGAGAATTCCCTGCTAGCACCTTCTCTGTGCCTGGGAAGCAGAAGTGTTCACATAGCTTCGCAAGAATCGCTTTTGTGCAGAAAACAGTAACACGTGTTCAGAATGAAAGAAAGCACAGAGCCCCAGATTTGCTGTTGTCCTGGAGAGCTTGCAGAGCACTGGGGAAAGGCAGGCAGAGAATTCCTTGCTAGCACCTTCTCTGTGCCTGGGAAACAGAAGTGTTCACATTGCTTCGCAGAATCGCTTTTGTGCAGAAAACACTAACACTTGTTCAGAACGAAAGAAAGCACAGAGCCCCAGATTTGCTGTTGTCCTGGAGAGCTTGCAGAGCACTGGGGAAAGGCAGGCAGAGAATTCCCTGCTAGCACCTTCTCTGTGCCTGGGAAGCAGAAGTGTTCACATTGCTTCGCAGAATCGCTTTTGTGCAGAAAACAGTAACACTTGTTCAGAACGAAAGAAAGCACAGAGCCCCAGATTTGCTGTTGTCCTGGAGAGCTTGCAGAGCACTGGGGAAAGGCAGGCAGAGAATTCCCTGATAGCACCTTCTCTGTGCCTGGGAAGCAGAAGTGTTCACATTGCTTCGCAGAATCGCTTTTGTGCAGAAAACACTAACACTTGTTCAGAACGAAAGAAAGCACAGAGCCCCAGATTCTATGTTGTCCTGGAGAGCTTGCAGAGCACTGGGGAAAGGCAGGCAGAGAATTCCTTGCTAGCACCTTCTCTGTGCCTGGGAACTAGAAGTGTTCACATTGCTTCGCAGAATCGCTTTTGTGCAGAAAACAGTAACACTTGTTCAGAACGAAAGAAAGCACAGAGCCCCAGATTCTATGTTGTCCTGGAGAGCTTGCAGAGCACTGGGGAAAGGCAGGCAGAGAATTCCCTGCTAGCACCTTCTCTGTGCCTGGGAAGCAGAAGTGTTCACATTGCTTCGCAGAATCGCTTTTGTGCAGAAAACACTAACAGTTGTTCAGAAGGAAAGAAAGCACAGAGCCCCAGATTTGATGTTGTCCTGGAGAGCTTGCAGAGCACTGGGGAAAGGCAGGCAGAGAATTCCCTGCTAGCACCTTCTCTGTGCCTGGGAAGCAGAAGTGTTCATATTACTTCTCAGAATCGCTTTTGTGCAGAAAACACTAACACTTGTTCAGAACGAAAGAAAGCACAGAGCCCCAGATTTTATGTTGTCCTGGAGAGCTTGCAGAGCACTGGGGAAAGGCAGGCAGAGAATTCCCTGATAGCACCTTCTCTGTGCCTGTTCACATTGCTTCGCAGAATCGCTTTTGTGCAGAAAACAGTAACACTTGTTCAGAACGAAAGAAAGCACAGAGCCCCAGATTCTATGTTGTCCTGGAGAGCTTGCAGAGCACTGGGGAAAGGCAGGCAGAGAATTCCCTGCTAGCACCTTCTCTGTGCCTGGGAAGCAGAAGTGTTCACATTGCTTCGCAAGAATCGCTTTTGTGCAGAAAACAGTAACACTTGTTCAGAAGGAAAGAAAGCACAGAGCCCCAGATTCTATGTTGTCCTGGAGAGCTTGCAGAGCACTGGGGAAAGGCAGGCAGAGAATTCCCTGATAGCACCTTCTCTGTGCCTGTTCACATTGCTTCGCAGAATCGCTTTTGTGCAGAAAACAGTAACACTTGTTCAGAACGAAAGAAAGCACAGAGCCCCAGATTCTATGCTGTCCTGGAGAGCTTGCAGAGCACTGGGGAAAGGCAGGCAGAGAATTCCCTGATAGCACCTTCTCTGTGCCTGGGAAGCAGCAGTGTTCACATTGCTTCGCAGAATCGCTTTTGTGCAGAAAACAGTAACACTTGTTCAGAAGGAAAGAAAGCACAGAGCCCCAGATTCTATGTTGTCCTGGAGAGCTTGCAGAGCACTGGGGAAAGGCAGGCAGAGAATTCCCTGATAGCACCTTCTCTGTGCCTGTTCACATTGCTTCGCAGAATCGCTTTTGTGCAGAAAACAGTAACACTTGTTCAGAAGGAAAGAAAGCACAGAGCCCCAGATTTTATGTTGTCCTGGAGAGCTTGCAGAGCACTGGGGAAAGGCAGGCAGAGAATTCCCTGCTAGCACCTTCTCTGTGCCTGGGAAGCAGAAGTGTTCACATTGCTTCGCAAGAATCGCTTTTGTGCAGAAAACACTAACACTTGTTCAGAAGGAAAGAAAGCACAGAGCCCCAGATTCTATGTTGTCCTGGAGAGCTTGCAGAGCACTGGGGAAAAGCAGGCAGAGAATTCCCTGATAGCACCTTCTCTGTGCCTGTTCACATTGTTTCGCAGAATCGCTTTTGTGCAGAAAACAGTAACACTTGTTCAGAACGAAAGAAAGCACAGAGCCCCAGATTTTATGTTGTCCTGGAGAGCTTGCAGAGCACTGGGGAAAGGCAGGCAGAGAATTCCCTGATAGCACCTTCTCTGTGCCTGTTCACATTGCTTCGCAGAATCGCTTTTGTGCAGAAAACAGTAACACTTGTTCAGAACGAAAGAAAGCACAGAGCCCCAGATTCTATGTTGTCCTGGAGAGCTTGCAGAGCACTGGGGAAAGGCAGGCAGAGAATTCCCTGCTAGCACCTTCTCTGTGCCTGGGAAGCAGAAGTGTTCACATTGCTTCGCAAGAATCGCTTTTGTGCAGAAAACACTAACACTTGTTCAGAAGGAAAGAAAGCACAGAGCCCCAGATTTTATGTTGTCCTGGAGAGCTTGCAGAGCACTGGGGAAAGGCAGGCAGAGAATTCCTTGCTAGCACCTTCTCTGTGCCTGGGAAGCAGAAGTGTTCACATTGCTTCGCAGAATCGCTTTTGTGCAGAAAACAGTAACACTTGTTCAGAAGGAAAGAAAGCACAGAGCCCCAGATTTTATGTTGTCCTGGAGAGCTTGCAGAGCACTGGGGAAAGGCAGGCAGAGAATTCCCTGATAGCACCTTCTCTGTGCCTGGGAAGCAGAAGTGTTCACATTGCTTCGCAAGAATCGCTTTTGTGCAGAAAACACTAACACTTGTTCAGAAGGAAAGAAAGCACAGAGCCCCAGATTTTATGTTGTCCTGGAGAGCTTGCAGAGCACTGGGGAAAGGCAGGCAGAGAATTCCTTGCTAGCACCTTCTCTGTGCCTGTTCACATTGCTTCGCAGAATCGCTTTTGTGCAGAAAACAGTAACACTTGTTCAGAACGAAAGAAAGCACAGAGCCCCAGATTCTATGTTGTCCTGGAGAGCTTGCAGAGCACTGGGGAAAGGCAGGCAGAGAATTCCCTGCTAGCACCTTCTCTGTGCCTGGGAAGCAGAAGTGTTCACATTGCTTCGCAGAATCGCTTTTGTGCAGAAAACACTAACACTTGTTCAGAAGGAAAGAAAGCACAGAGCCCCAGATTCTATGTTGTCCTGGAGAGCTTGCAGAGCACTGGGGAAAGGCAGGCAGAGAATTCCCTGATAGCACCTTCTCTGTGCCTGTTCACATTGCTTCGCAGAATCGCTTTTGTGCAGAAAACAGTAACACTTGTTCAGAACGAAAGAAAGCACAGAGCCCCAGATTCTATGTTGTCCTGGAGAGCTTGCAGAGCACTGGGGAAAGGCAGGCAGAGAATTCCTTGCTAGCACCTTCTCTGTGCCTGGGAAGCAGCAGTGTTCACATTGCTTCGCAGAATCGCTTTTGTGCAGAAATCAGTAACACTTGTTCAGAAGGAAAGAAAGCACAGAGCCCCAGATTCTATGTTGTCCTGGAGAGCTTGCAGAGCACTGGGGAAAGGCAGGCAGAGAATTCCCTGATAGCACCTTCTCTGTGCCTGTTCACATTGCTTCGCAGAATCGCTTTTGTGCAGAAAACAGTAACACTTGTTCAGAAGGAAAGAAAGCACAGAGCCCCAGCTTTTATGTTGTCCTGGAGAGCTTGCAGAGCACTGGGGAACGGCAGGCAGAGAATTCCTTGCTAGCACCTTCTCTGTGCCTGGGAAGCAGAAGTGTTCACATTGCTTCGCAGAATCGCTTTTGTGCAGAAAACAGTAACACTTGTTCAGAAGGAAAGAAAGCACAGAGCCCCAGATTTTATGTTGTCCTGGAGAGCTTGCAGAGCACTGGGGAAAGGCAGGCAGAGAATTCCCTGATAGCACCTTCTCTGTGCCTGTTCACATTGCTTCGCAGAATCGCTTTTGTGCAGAAAACAGTAACACTTGTTCAGAACGAAAGAAAGCACAGAGCCCCAGATTTGCTGTTGTCCTGGAGAGCTTGCAGAGCACTGGGGAAAGGCAGGCAGAGAATTCCCTGCTAGCACCTTCTCTGTGCCTGGGAAGCAGAAGTGATCACATTGCTTCGCAAGAATCGCTTTTGTGCAGAAAACACTAACACTTGTTCAGAAGGAAAGAAAGCACAGAGCCCCAGATTCTATGTTGTCCTGGAGAGCTTGCAGAGCACTGGGGAAAGGCAGGCAGAGAATTCCCTGATAGCACCTTCTCTGTGCCTGTTCACATTGCTTCGCAGAATCGCTTTTGTGCAGAAAACAGTAACACTTGTTCAGAACGAAAGAAAGCACAGAGCCCCAGATTCTATGTTGTCCTGGAGAGCTTGCAGAGCACTGGGGAAAGGCAGGCAGAGAATTCCTTGCTAGCACCTTCTCTGTGCCTGGGAAGCAGCAGTGTTCACATTGCTTCGCAGAATCGCTTTTGTGCAGAAATCAGTAACACTTGTTCAGAAGGAAAGAAAGCACAGAGCCCCAGATTCTATGTTGTCCTGGAGAGCTTGCAGAGCACTGGGGAAAGGCAGGCAGAGAATTCCCTGATAGCGCCTTCTCTGTGCCTGTTCACATTGCTTCGCAGAATCGCTTTTGTGCAGAAAACAGTAACACTTGTTCAGAAGGAAAGAAAGCACAGAGCCCCAGATTCTATGTTGTCCTGGAGAGCTTGCAGAGCACTGGGGAACGGCAGGCAGAGAATTCCTTGCTAGCACCTTCTCTGTGCCTGGGAAGCAGAAGTGTTCACATTGCTTCGCAGAATCGCTTTTGTGCAGAAAACAGTAACACTTGTTCAGAAGGAAAGAAAGCACAGAGCCCCAGATTTTATGTTGTCCTGGAGAGCTTGCAGAGCACTGGGGAAAGGCAGGCAGAGAATTCCCTGATAGCACCTTCTCTGTGCCTGTTCACATTGCTTCGCAGAATCGCTTTTGTGCAGAAAACAGTAACACTTGTTCAGAACGAAAGAAAGCACAGAGCCCCAGATTTGCTGTTGTCCTGGAGAGCTTGCAGAGCACTGGGGAAAGGCAGGCAGAGAATTCCCTGCTAGCACCTTCTCTGTGCCTGGGAAGCAGAAGTGTTCACATTGCTTCGCAAGAATCGCTTTTGTGCAGAAAACACTAACACTTGTTCAGAAGGAAAGAAAGCACAGAGCCCCAGATTCTATGTTGTCCTGGAGAGCTTGCAGAGCACTGGGGAAAAGCAGGCAGAGAATTCCCTGATAGCACCTTCTCTGTGCCTGTTCACATTGTTTCGCAGAATCGCTTTTGTGCAGAAAACAGTAACACTTGTTCAGAACGAAAGAAAGCACAGAGCCCCAGATTTTATGTTGTCCTGGAGAGCTTGCAGAGCACTGGGGAAAGGCAGGCAGAGAATTCCCTGCTACCACCTTCTCTGTGCCTGTTCACATTGCTTCGCAGAATCGCTTTTGTGCAGAAATCAGTAACACTTGTTCAGAAGGAAAGAAAGCACAGAGCCCCAGATTCTATGTTGTCCTGGAGAGCTTGCAGAGCACTGGGGAAAGGCAGGCAGAGAATTCCCTGATAGCACCTTCTCTGTGCCTGGGAAGCAGAAGTGTTCACATTGCTTCGCAGAATCGCTTTTGTGCAGAAAACAGTAACACTTGTTCAGAACGAAAGAAAGCACAGAGCCCCAGATTTTATGTTGTCCTGGAGAGCTTGCAGAGCACTGGGGAAAGGCAGGCAGAGAATTCCCTGCTAGCACCTTCTCTGTGCCTGGGAAGCAGAAGTGTTCACATTGCTTCGCAAGAATCGCTTTTGTGCAGAAAACACTAACACTTGTTCAGAAGGAAAGAAAGCACAGAGCCCCAGATTCTATGTTGTCCTGGAGAGCTTGCAGAGCACTGGGGAAAAGCAGGCAGAGAATTCCCTGATAGCACCTTCTCTGTTCCTGTTCACATTGCTTCGCAGAATCGCTTTTGTGCAGAAAACAGTAACATTTGCTCAGAAGGAAAGAAAGCACAGAGCCCCAGATTTTATGTTGTCCTGGAGAGCTTGCAGAGCACTGGGGAAAGGCAGGCAGAGAATTCCCTGCTAGCACCTTCTCTGTGCCTGGGAAGCAGAAGTGTTCACATTGCTTCGCAAGAATCGCTTTTGTGCAGAAAACACTAACACTTGTTCAGAAGGAAAGAAAGCACAGAGCCCCAGATTCTATGTTGTCCTGGAGAGCTTGCAGAGCACTGGGGAAAAGCAGGCAGAGAATTCCCTGATTGCACCTTCTCTGTGCCTGTTCACATTGCTTCGCAGAATCGCTTTTGTGCAGAAAACAGTAACACTTGTTCAGAACGAAAGAAAGCACAGAGCCCCAGATTTTATGTTGTCCTGGAGAGCTTGCAGAGCACTGGGGAACGGCAGGCAGAGAATTCCTTGCTAGCACCTTCTCTGTGCCTGGGAAGCAGAAGTGTTCACATTGCTTCGCAGAATCGCTTTTGTGCAGAAAACAGTAACACTTGTTCAGAAGGAAAGAAAGCACACAGCCCCAGATTTTATGTTGTCCTGGAGAGCTTGCAGAGCACTGGGGAAAGGCAGGCAGAGAATTCCCTGCTAGCACCTTCTCTGTGCCTGTTCACATTGCTTCTCAGAATTGCTTTTGTGCAGAAAACAGTAACACTTGTTCAGAACGAAAGAAAGCACAGAGCCCCAGATTCTATGTTGTCCTGGAGAGCTTGCAGAGCACTGGGGAAAGGCAGGCAGAGAATCCCTGCTAGCACCTTCTCTGTGCCTGGGAAGCAGAAGTGTTCACATTGCTTCGCAAGAATCGCTTTTGTGCAGAAAACAGTAACAGTTGTTCAGAACGAAAGAAAGCACAGAACCCCAGATTCTATGTTGTCCTGGAGAGCTTGCAGAGCACTGGGGAAAGGCAGGCAGAGAATTCCTTGCTAGCACCTTCTCTGTGCCTGGGAAGCAGAAGTGTTCACATTGCTTCGCAAGAATCGCTTTTGTGCAGAAAACAGTAACACTTGTTCAGAAGGAAAGAAAGCACAGAGCCCCAGATTTTATGTTGTCCTGGAGAGCTTGCAGAGCACTGGGGAAAGGCAGGCAGAGAATTCCCTGATAGCACCTTCTCTGTGCCTGTTCACATTGCTTCGCAGAATCGCTTTTGTGCAGAAAACAGTAACACTTGTTCAGAACGAAAGAAAGCACAGAGCCCCAGATTCTATGTTGTCCTGGAGAGCTTGCAGAGCACTGGGGAAAGGCAGGCAGAGAATTCCCTGCTAGCACCTTCTCTGTGCCTGGGAAGCAGAAGTGTTCACATTGCTTCGCAAGAATCGCTTTTGTGCAGAAAACAGTAACACTTGTTCAGAAGGAAAGAAAGCACAGAGCCCCAGATTCTATGTTGTCCTGGAGAGCTTGCAGAGCACTGGGGAAAGGCAGGCAGAGAATTCCCTGATAGCACCTTCTCTGTGCCTGTTCACATTGCTTCGCAGAATCGCTTTTGTGCAGAAAACAGTAACACTTGTTCAGAACGAAAGAAAGCACAGAGCCCCAGATTCTATGTTGTCCTGGAGAGCTTGCAGAGCACTGGGGAAAGGCAGGCAGAGAATTCCTTGCTAGCACCTTCTCTGTGCCTGGGAAGCAGCAGTGTTCACATTGCTTCGCAGAATCGCTTTTGTGCAGAAATCAGTAACACTTGTTCAGAAGGAAAGAAAGCACAGAGCCCCAGATTCTATGTTGTCCTGGAGAGCTTGCAGAGCACTGGGGAAAGGCAGGCAGAGAATTCCCTGATAGCACCTTCTCTGTGCCTGTTCACATTGCTTCGCAGAATCGCTTTTGTGCAGAAAACAGTAACACTTGTTCAGAAGGAAAGAAAGCACAGAGCCCCAGATTCTATGTTGTCCTGGAGAGCTTGCAGAGCACTGGGGAACGGCAGGCAGAGAATTCCTTGCTAGCACCTTCTCTGTGCCTGGGAAGCAGAAGTGTTCACATTGCTTCGCAGAATCGCTTTTGTGCAGAAAACAGTAACACTTGTTCAGAAGGAAAGAAAGCACAGAGCCCCAGATTTTATGTTGTCCTGGAGAGCTTGCAGAGCACTGGGGAAAGGCAGGCAGAGAATTCCCTGATAGCACCTTCTCTGTGCCTCTTCACATTGCTTCGCAGAATCGCTTTTGTGCAGAAAACAGTAACACTTGTTCAGAACGAAAGAAAGCACAGAGCCCCAGATTTGCTGTTGTCCTGGAGAGCTTGCAGAGCACTGGGGAAAGGCAGGCAGAGAATTCCCTGCTAGCACCTTCTCTGTGCCTGGGAAGCAGAAGTGTTCACATTGCTTCGCAAGAATCGCTTTTGTGCAGAAAACACTAACACTTGTTCAGAAGGAAAGAAAGCACAGAGCCCCAGATTCTATGTTGTCCTGGAGAGCTTGCAGAGCACTGGGGAAAAGCAGGCAGAGAATTCCCTGATAGCACCTTCTCTGTGCCTGTTCACATTGTTTCGCAGAATCGCTTTTGTGCAGAAAACAGTAACACTTGTTCAGAACGAAAGAAAGCACAGAGCCCCAGAGTTTATGTTGTCCTGGAGAGCTTGCAGAGCACTGGGGAAAGGCAGGCAGAGAATTCCCTGATAGCACCTTCTCTGTGCCTGTTCACATTGCTTCGCAGAATCGCTTTTGTGCAGAAAACAGTAACACTTGTTCAGAAGGAAAGAAAGCACAGAGCCCCAGATTCTATGTTGTCCTGGAGAGCTTGCAGAGCACTGGGGAAAGGCAGGCAGAGAATTCCCTGCTAGCACCTTCTCTGTGCCTGGGAAACAGAAGTGTTCACATTGCTTCGCAAGAATCGCTTTTGTGCAGAAAACAGTAACACTTGTTCAGAACGAAAGAAAGCACAGAGCCCCAGATTTTATGTTGTCCTGGAGAGCTTGCAGAGCACTGGGGAAAGGCAGGCAGAGAATTCCTTGCTAGCACCTTCTCTGTGCCTGTTCACATTGCTTCGCAGAATCGCTTTTGTGCAGAAATCAGTAACACTTGTTCAGAACGAAAGAAAGCACAGAGCCCCAGATTCTATGTTGTCCTGGAGAGCTTGCAGAGCACTGGGGAAAGGCAGGCAGAGAATTCCCTGCTAGCACCTTCTCTGTGCCTGGGAAGCAGAAGTGTTCACATTGCTTCGCAGAATCGCTTTTGTGCAGAAAACACTAACACTTGTTCGGAAGGAAAGAAAGCACAGAGCCCCAGATTCTATGTTGTCCTGGAGAGCTTGCAGAGCACTGGGGAAAGGCAGGCAGAGAATTCCCTGATAGCACCTTCTCTGTGCCTGTTCACATTGCTTCGCAGAATCGCTTTTGTGCAGAAAACAGTAACACTTGTTCAGAACGAAAGAAAGCACAGAGCCCCAGATTCTATGTTGTCCTGGAGAGCTTGCAGAGCACTGGGGAAAGGCAGGCAGAGAATTCCTTGCTAGCACCTTCTCTGTGCCTGGGAAGCAGCAGTGTTCACATTGCTTCGCAGAATCGCTTTTGTGCAGAAATCAGTAACACTTGTTCAGAACGAAAGAAAGCACAGAGCCCCAGATTCTATGTTGTCCTGGAGAGCTTGCAGAGCACTGGGGAAAGGCAGGCAGAGAATTCCCTGATAGCACCTTCTCTGTGCCTGTTCACATTGCTTCGCAGAATCGCTTTTGTGCAGAAAACAGTAACACTTGTTCAGAAGGAAAGAAAGCACAGAGCCCCAGATTTGCTGTTGTCCTGGAGAGCTTGCAGAGCACTGGGGAAAGGCAGGCAGAGAATTCCCTGCTAGCACCTTCTCTGTGCCTGGGAAGCAGAAGTGTTCACATTGCTTCGCAAGAATCGCTTTTGTGCAGAAAACACTAACACTTGTTCAGAAGGAAAGAAAGCACAGAGCCCCAGATTCTATGTTGTCCTGGAGAGCTTGCAGAGCACTGGGGAAAGGCAGGCAGAGAATTCCCTGATAGCACCTTCTCTGTGCCTGTTCACATTGCTTCGCAGAATCGCTTTTGTGCAGAAAACAGTAACACTTGTTCAGAACGAAAGAAAGCACAGAGCCCCAGATTCTATGTTGTCCTGGAGAGCTTGCAGAGCACTGGGGAAAGGCAGGCAGAGAATTCCTTGCTAGCACCTTCTCTGTGCCTGGGAAGCAGCAGTGTTCACATTGCTTCGCAGAATCGCTTTTGTGCAGAAATCAGTAACACTTGTTCAGAAGGAAAGAAAGCACAGAGCCCCAGATTCTATGTTGTCCTGGAGAGCTTGCAGAGCACTGGGGAAAGGCAGGCAGAGAATTCCCTGATAGCACCTTCTCTGTTCCTGTTCACATTGCTTCGCAGAATCGCTTTTGTGCAGAAAACAGTAACACTTGTTCAGAAGGAAAGAAAGCACAGAGCCCCAGATTCTATGTTGTCCTGGAGAGCTTGCAGAGCACTGGGGAACGGCAGGCAGAGAATTCCTTGCTAGCACCTTCTCTGTGCCTGGGAAGCAGAAGTGTTCACATTGCTTCGCAGAATCGCTTTTGTGCAGAAAACAGTAACACTTGTTCAGAAGGAAAGAAAGCACAGAGCCCCAGATTTTATGTTGTCCTGGAGAGCTTGCAGAGCACTGGGGAAAGGCAGGCAGAGAATTCCCTGATAGCACCTTCTCTGTGCCTGTTCACATTGCTTCGCAGAATCGCTTTTGTGCAGAAAACAGTAACACTTGTTCAGAACGAAAGAAAGCACAGAGCCCCAGATTTGCTGTTGTCCTGGAGAGCTTGCAGAGCACTGGGGAAAGGCAGGCAGAGAATTCCCTGCTAGCACCTTCTCTGTGCCTGGGAAGCAGAAGTGTTCACATTGCTTCGCAAGAATCGCTTTTGTGCAGAAAACACTAACACTTGTTCAGAAGGAAAGAAAGCACAGAGCCCCAGATTCTATGTTGTCCTGGAGAGCTTGCAGAGCACTGGGGAAAGGCAGGCAGAGAATTCCCTGATAGCACCTTCTCTGTGCCTGTTCACATTGTTTCGCAGAATCGCTTTTGTGCAGAAAACAGTAACACTTGTTCAGAACGAAAGAAAGCACAGAGCCCCAGATTTTATGTTGTCCTGGAGAGCTTGCAGAGCACTGGGGAAAGGCAGGCAGAGAATTCCCTGCTACCACCTTCTCTGTGCCTGTTCACATTGCTTCGCAGAATCGCTTTTGTGCAGAAATCAGTAACACTTGTTCAGAAGGAAAGAAAGCACAGAGCCCCAGATTTTATGTTGTCCTGGAGAGCTTGCAGAGCACTGGGGAAAGGCAGGCAGAGAATTCCCTGATAGCACCTTCTCTGTGCCTGGGAAGCAGAGGTGTTCACATTGCTTCGCAAGAATCGCTTTTGTGCAGAAAACACTAACACTTGTTCAGAAGGAAAGAAAGCACAGAGCCCCAGATTTTATGTTGTCCTGGAGAGCTTGCAGAGCACTGGGGAAAGGCAGGCAGAGAATTCCTTGCTATCACCTTCTCTGTGCCTGTTCACATTGCTTCGCAGAATCGCTTTTGTGCAGAAATCAGTAACACTTGTTCAGAACGAAAGAAAGCACAGAGCCCCAGATTCTATGTTGTCCTGGAGAGCTTGCAGAGCACTGGGGAAAGGCAGGCAGAGAATTCCCTGCTAGCACCTTCTCTGTGCCTGGGAAGCAGAAGTGTTCACATTGCTTCGCAGAATCGCTTTTGTGCAGAAAACAGTAACACTTGTTCAGAAGGAAAGAAAGCACAGAGCCCCAGATTCTATGTTGTCCTGGAGAGCTTGCAGAGCACTGGGGAAAGGCAGGCAGAGAATTCCCTGATAGCACCTTCTCTGTGCCTGTTCACATTGCTTCGCAGAATCGCTTTTGTGCAGAAAACAGTAACACTTGTTCAGAACGAAAGAAAGCACAGAGCCCCAGATTCTATGTTGTCCTGGAGAGCTTGCAGAGCACTGGGGAAAGGCAGGCAGAGAATTCCCTGCTAGCACCTTCTCTGTGCCTGGGAAGCAGAAGTGTTCACATTGCTTCGCAAGAATCGCTTTTGTGCAGAAAACACTAACACTTGTTCAGAAGGAAAGAAAGCACAGAGCCCCAGATTCTATGTTGTCCTGGAGAGCTTGCAGAGCACTGGGGAAAAGCAGGCAGAGAATTCCCTGATAGCACCTTCTCTGTTCCTGTTCACATTGCTTCGCAGAATCGCTTTTGTGCAGAAAACAGTAACATTTGCTCAGAAGGAAAGAAAGCACAGAGCCCCAGATTTTATGTTGTCCTGGAGAGCTTGCAGAGCACTGGGGAAAGGCAGGCAGAGAATTCCCTGCTAGCACCTTCTCTGTGCCTGGGAAGCAGAAGTGTTCACATTGCTTCGCAAGAATCGCTTTTGTGCAGAAAACACTAACACTTGTTCAGAAGGAAAGAAAGCACAGAGCCCCAGATTCTATGTTGTCCTGGAGAGCTTGCAGAGCACTGGGGAAAAGCAGGCAGAGAATTCCCTGATAGCACCTTCTCTGTGCCTGTTCACATTGCTTCGCAGAATCGCTTTTGTGCAGAAAACAGTAACACTTGTTCAGAACGAAAGAAAGCACACAGCCCCAGATTTTATGTTGTCCTGGAGAGCTTGCAGAGCACTGGGGAAAGGCAGGCAGAGAATTCCCTGCTAGCACCTTCTCTGTGCCTGTTCACATTGCTTCGCAGAATCGCTTTTGTGCAGAAAACACTAACACTTGTTCAGAACGAAAGAAAGCACAGAGCCCCAGATTCTATGTTGTCCTGGAGAGCTTGCAGAGCACTGGGGAAAGGCAGGCAGAGAATCCCTGCTAGCACCTTCTCTGTGCCTGGGAAGCAGAAGTGTTCACATTGCTTCGCAAGAATCGCTTTTGTGCAGAAAACAGTAACAGTTGTTCAGAACGAAAGAAAGCACAGAACCCCAGATTCTATGTTGTCCTGGAGAGCTTGCAGAGCACTGGGGAAAGGCAGGCAGAGAATTCCTTGCTAGCACCTTCTCTGTGCCTGGGAAGCAGAAGTGTTCACATTGCTTCGCAAGAATCGCTTTTGTGCAGAAAACAGTAACACTTGTTCAGAAGGAAAGAAAGCACACAGCCCCAGATTTTATGTTGTCCTGGAGAGCTTGCAGAGCACTGGGGAAAGGCAGGCAGAGAATTCCCTGATAGCACCTTCTCTGTGCCTGTTCACATTGCTTCGCAGAATCGCTTTTGTGCAGAAAACAGTAACACTTGTTCAGAACGAAAGAAAGCACAGAGCCCCAGATTCTATGTTGTCCTGGAGAGCTTGCAGAGCACTGGGGAAAGGCAGGCAGAGAATTCCCTGCTAGCACCTTCTCTGTGCCTGGGAAGCAGAAGTGTTCACATTGCTTCGCAAGAATCGCTTTTGTGCAGAAAACAGTAACACTTGTTCAGAAGGAAAGAAAGCACAGAGCCCCAGATTCTATGTTGTCCTGGAGAGCTTGCAGAGCACTGGGGAAAGGCAGGCAGAGAATTCCCTGATAGCACCTTCTCTGTGCCTGTTCACATTGCTTCGCAGAATCGCTTTTGTGCAGAAAACAGTAACACTTGTTCAGAACGAAAGAAAGCACAGAGCCCCAGATTCTATGTTGTCCTGGAGAGCTTGCAGAGCACTGGGGAAAGGCAGGCAGAGAATTCCTTGCTAGCACCTTCTCTGTGCCTGGGAAGCAGCAGTGTTCACATTGCTTCGCAGAATCGCTTTTGTGCAGAAATCAGTAACACTTGTTCAGAAGGAAAGAAAGCACAGAGCCCCAGATTCTATGTTGTCCTGGAGAGCTTGCAGAGCACTGGGGAAAGGCAGGCAGAGAATTCCCTGATAGCACCTTCTCTGTGCCTGTTCACATTGCTTCGCAGAATCGCTTTTGTGCAGAAAACAGTAACACTTGTTCAGAAGGAAAGAAAGCACAGAGCCCCAGATTCTATGTTGTCCTGGAGAGCTTGCAGAGCACTGGGGAACGGCAGGCAGAGAATTCCTTGCTAGCACCTTCTCTGTGCCTGGGAAGCAGAAGTGTTCACATTGCTTCGCAGAATCGCTTTTGTGCAGAAAACAGTAACACTTGTTCAGAAGGAAAGAAAGCACAGAGCCCCAGATTTTATGTTGTCCTGGAGAGCTTGCAGAGCACTGGGGAAAGGCAGGCAGAGAATTCCCTGATAGCACCTTCTCTGTGCCTCTTCACATTGCTTCGCAGAATCGCTTTTGTGCAGAAAACAGTAACACTTGTTCAGAACGAAAGAAAGCACAGAGCCCCAGATTTGCTGTTGTCCTGGAGAGCTTGCAGAGCACTGGGGAAAGGCAGGCAGAGAATTCCCTGCTAGCACCTTCTCTGTGCCTGGGAAGCAGAAGTGTTCACATTGCTTCGCAAGAATCGCTTTTGTGCAGAAAACACTAACACTTGTTCAGAAGGAAAGAAAGCACAGAGCCCCAGATTCTATGTTGTCCTGGAGAGCTTGCAGAGCACTGGGGAAAAGCAGGCAGAGAATTCCCTGATAGCACCTTCTCTGTGCCTGTTCACATTGTTTCGCAGAATCGCTTTTGTGCAGAAAACAGTAACACTTGTTCAGAACGAAAGAAAGCACAGAGCCCCAGAGTTTATGTTGTCCTGGAGAGCTTGCAGAGCACTGGGGAAAGGCAGGCAGAGAATTCCCTGATAGCACCTTCTCTGTGCCTGTTCACATTGCTTCGCAGAATCGCTTTTGTGCAGAAAACAGTAACACTTGTTCAGAAGGAAAGAAAGCACAGAGCCCCAGATTCTATGTTGTCCTGGAGAGCTTGCAGAGCACTGGGGAAAGGCAGGCAGAGAATTCCCTGCTAGCACCTTCTCTGTGCCTGGGAAACAGAAGTGTTCACATTGCTTCGCAAGAATCGCTTTTGTGCAGAAAACAGTAACACTTGTTCAGAACGAAAGAAAGCACAGAGCCCCAGATTTTATGTTGTCCTGGAGAGCTTGCAGAGCACTGGGGAAAGGCAGGCAGAGAATTCCTTGCTAGCACCTTCTCTGTGCCTGTTCACATTGCTTCGCAGAATCGCTTTTGTGCAGAAATCAGTAACACTTGTTCAGAACGAAAGAAAGCACAGAGCCCCAGATTCTATGTTGTCCTGGAGAGCTTGCAGAGCACTGGGGAAAGGCAGGCAGAGAATTCCCTGCTAGCACCTTCTCTGTGCCTGGGAAGCAGAAGTGTTCACATTGCTTCGCAGAATCGCTTTTGTGCAGAAAACACTAACACTTGTTCGGAAGGAAAGAAAGCACAGAGCCCCAGATTCTATGTTGTCCTGGAGAGCTTGCAGAGCACTGGGGAAAGGCAGGCAGAGAATTCCCTGATAGCACCTTCTCTGTGCCTGTTCACATTGCTTCGCAGAATCGCTTTTGTGCAGAAAACAGTAACACTTGTTCAGAACGAAAGAAAGCACAGAGCCCCAGATTCTATGTTGTCCTGGAGAGCTTGCAGAGCACTGGGGAAAGGCAGGCAGAGAATTCCTTGCTAGCACCTTCTCTGTGCCTGGGAAGCAGCAGTGTTCACATTGCTTCGCAGAATCGCTTTTGTGCAGAAATCAGTAACACTTGTTCAGAACGAAAGAAAGCACAGAGCCCCAGATTCTATGTTGTCCTGGAGAGCTTGCAGAGCACTGGGGAAAGGCAGGCAGAGAATTCCCTGATAGCACCTTCTCTGTGCCTGTTCACATTGCTTCGCAGAATCGCTTTTGTGCAGAAAACAGTAACACTTGTTCAGAAGGAAAGAAAGCACAGAGCCCCAGATTTGCTGTTGTCCTGGAGAGCTTGCAGAGCACTGGGGAAAGGCAGGCAGAGAATTCCCTGCTAGCACCTTCTCTGTGCCTGGGAAGCAGAAGTGTTCACATTGCTTCGCAAGAATCGCTTTTGTGCAGAAAACACTAACACTTGTTCAGAAGGAAAGAAAGCACAGAGCCCCAGATTCTATGTTGTCCTGGAGAGCTTGCAGAGCACTGGGGAAAGGCAGGCAGAGAATTCCCTGATAGCACCTTCTCTGTGCCTGTTCACATTGCTTCGCAGAATCGCTTTTGTGCAGAAAACAGTAACACTTGTTCAGAACGAAAGAAAGCACAGAGCCCCAGATTCTATGTTGTCCTGGAGAGCTTGCAGAGCACTGGGGAAAGGCAGGCAGAGAATTCCTTGCTAGCACCTTCTCTGTGCCTGGGAAGCAGCAGTGTTCACATTGCTTCGCAGAATCGCTTTTGTGCAGAAATCAGTAACACTTGTTCAGAAGGAAAGAAAGCACAGAGCCCCAGATTCTATGTTGTCCTGGAGAGCTTGCAGAGCACTGGGGAAAGGCAGGCAGAGAATTCCCTGATAGCACCTTCTCTGTTCCTGTTCACATTGCTTCGCAGAATCGCTTTTGTGCAGAAAACAGTAACACTTGTTCAGAAGGAAAGAAAGCACAGAGCCCCAGATTCTATGTTGTCCTGGAGAGCTTGCAGAGCACTGGGGAACGGCAGGCAGAGAATTCCTTGCTAGCACCTTCTCTGTGCCTGGGAAGCAGAAGTGTTCACATTGCTTCGCAGAATCGCTTTTGTGCAGAAAACAGTAACACTTGTTCAGAAGGAAAGAAAGCACAGAGCCCCAGATTTTATGTTGTCCTGGAGAGCTTGCAGAGCACTGGGGAAAGGCAGGCAGAGAATTCCCTGATAGCACCTTCTCTGTGCCTGTTCACATTGCTTCGCAGAATCGCTTTTGTGCAGAAAACAGTAACACTTGTTCAGAACGAAAGAAAGCACAGAGCCCCAGATTTGCTGTTGTCCTGGAGAGCTTGCAGAGCACTGGGGAAAGGCAGGCAGAGAATTCCCTGCTAGCACCTTCTCTGTGCCTGGGAAGCAGAAGTGTTCACATTGCTTCGCAAGAATCGCTTTTGTGCAGAAAACACTAACACTTGTTCAGAAGGAAAGAAAGCACAGAGCCCCAGATTCTATGTTGTCCTGGAGAGCTTGCAGAGCACTGGGGAAAGGCAGGCAGAGAATTCCCTGATAGCACCTTCTCTGTGCCTGTTCACATTGTTTCGCAGAATCGCTTTTGTGCAGAAAACAGTAACACTTGTTCAGAACGAAAGAAAGCACAGAGCCCCAGATTTTATGTTGTCCTGGAGAGCTTGCAGAGCACTGGGGAAAGGCAGGCAGAGAATTCCCTGCTACCACCTTCTCTGTGCCTGTTCACATTGCTTCGCAGAATCGCTTTTGTGCAGAAATCAGTAACACTTGTTCAGAAGGAAAGAAAGCACAGAGCCCCAGATTTTATGTTGTCCTGGAGAGCTTGCAGAGCACTGGGGAAAGGCAGGCAGAGAATTCCCTGATAGCACCTTCTCTGTGCCTGGGAAGCAGAGGTGTTCACATTGCTTCGCAAGAATCGCTTTTGTGCAGAAAACACTAACACTTGTTCAGAAGGAAAGAAAGCACAGAGCCCCAGATTTTATGTTGTCCTGGAGAGCTTGCAGAGCACTGGGGAAAGGCAGGCAGAGAATTCCTTGCTATCACCTTCTCTGTGCCTGTTCACATTGCTTCGCAGAATCGCTTTTGTGCAGAAATCAGTAACACTTGTTCAGAACGAAAGAAAGCACAGAGCCCCAGATTCTATGTTGTCCTGGAGAGCTTGCAGAGCACTGGGGAAAGGCAGGCAGAGAATTCCCTGCTAGCACCTTCTCTGTGCCTGGGAAGCAGAAGTGTTCACATTGCTTCGCAGAATCGCTTTTGTGCAGAAAACAGTAACACTTGTTCAGAAGGAAAGAAAGCACAGAGCCCCAGATTCTATGTTGTCCTGGAGAGCTTGCAGAGCACTGGGGAAAGGCAGGCAGAGAATTCCCTGATAGCACCTTCTCTGTGCCTGTTCACATTGCTTCGCAGAATCGCTTTTGTGCAGAAAACAGTAACACTTGTTCAGAACGAAAGAAAGCACAGAGCCCCAGATTCTATGTTGTCCTGGAGAGCTTGCAGAGCACTGGGGAAAGGCAGGCAGAGAATTCCCTGCTAGCACCTTCTCTGTGCCTGGGAAGCAGAAGTGTTCACATTGCTTCGCAGAATCGTTTTTGTGCAGAAAACAGTAACACTTGTTCAGAAGGAAAGAAAGCACAGAGCCCCAGATTTTATGTTGTCCTGGAGAGCTTGCAGAGCACTGGGGAATGGAAGGCAGAGAATTCCCTGCTAGCACCTTCTCTGTGCCTGGGAAGCAGAAGTGTTCACATTGCTTCGCAAGAATCGCTTTTGTGCAGAAAACAGTAACACTTGTTCAGAAGGAAAGAAAGCACAGAGCCCCAGATTTTATGTTGTCCTGGAGAGCTTGCAGAGCACTGGGGAAAGGCAGGCAGAGAATTCCCTGATAGCACCTTCTCTGTTCCTGTTCACATTGCTTCGCAGAATCGCTTTTGTGCAGAAAACAGTAACATTTGTTCAGAAGGAAAGAAAGCACAGAGCCCCAGATTCTATGTTGTCCTGGAGAGCTTGCAGAGCACTGGGGAAAGGCAGGCAGAGAATTCCCTGCTAGCACCTTCTCTGTGCCTGGGAAGCAGAAGTGTTCACATTGCTTCGCAAGAATCGCTTTTGTGCAGAAAACACTAACACTTGTTCAGAAGGAAAGAAAGCACAGAGCCCCAGATTCTATGTTGTCCTGGAGAGCTTGCAGAGCACTGGGGAACGGCAGGCAGAGAATTCCTTGCTAGCACCTTCTCTGTGCCTGTTCACATTGCTTCGCAGAATCGCTTTTGTGCAGAAAACAGTAACACTTGTTCAGAACGAAAGAAAGCACAGAGCCCCAGATTCTATGTTGTCCTGGAGAGCTTGCAGAGCACTGGGGAACGGCAGGCAGAGAATTCCTTGCTAGCACCTTCTCTGTGCCTGGGAAGCAGAAGTGTTCACATTGCTTCGCAGAATCGCTTTTGTGCAGAAAACATTAACACTTGTTCAGAAGGAAAGAAAGCACACAGCCCCAGATTTTATGTTGTCCTGGAGAGCTTGCAGAGCACTGGGGAAAGGCAGGCAGAGAATTCCCTGATAGCACCTTCTCTGTGCCTGTTCACATTGCTTCGCAGAATCGCTTTTGTGCAGAAAACACTAACACTTGTTCAGAACGAAAGAAAGCACAGAGCCCCAGATTCTATGTTGTCCTGGAGAGCTTGCAGAGCACTGGGGAAAGGCAGGCAGAGAATCCCTGCTAGCACCTTCTCTGTGCCTGGGAAGCAGAAGTATTCACATTGCTTCGCAAGAATCGCTTTTGTGCAGAAAACAGTAACAGTTGTTCAGAACGAAAGAAAGCACAGAACCCCAGATTCTATGTTGTCCTGGAGAGCTTGCAGAGCACTGGGGAAAGGCAGGCAGAGAATTCCTTGCTAGCACCTTCTCTGTGCCTGGGAAGCAGAAGTGTTCACATTGCTTCGCAAGAATCGCTTTTGTGCAGAAAACAGTAACACTTGTTCAGAACGAAAGAAAGCACACAGCCCCAGATTTTATGTTGTCCTGGAGAGCTTGCAGAGCACTGGGGAAAGGCAGGCAGAGAATTCCCTGCTAGCACCTTCTCTGTGCCTGTTCACATTGCTTCGCAGAATCGCTTTTGTGCAGAAAACACTAACACTTGTTCAGAACGAAAGAAAGCACAGAGCCCCAGATTCTATGTTGTCCTGGAGAGCTTGCAGAGCACTGGGGAAAGGCAGGCAGAGAATCCCTGCTAGCACCTTCTCTGTGCCTGGGAAGCAGAAGTGTTCACATTGCTTCGCAAGAATCGCTTTTGTGCAGAAAACAGTAACAGTTGTTCAGAACGAAAGAAAGCACAGAACCCCAGATTCTATGTTGTCCTGGAGAGCTTGCAGAGCACTGGGGAAAGGCAGGCAGAGAATTCCTTGCTAGCACCTTCTCTGTGCCTGGGAAGCAGAAGTGTTCACATTGCTTCGCAAGAATCGCTTTTGTGCAGAAAACAGTAACACTTGTTCAGAAGGAAAGAAAGCACAGAGCCCCAGATTTTATGTTGTCCTGGAGAGCTTGCAGAGCACTGGGGAAAGGCAGGCAGAGAATTCCCTGATAGCACCTTCTCTGTGCCTGTTCACATTGCTTCGCAGAATCGCTTTTGTGCAGAAAACAGTAACACTTGTTCAGAACGAAAGAAAGCACAGAGCCCCAGATTCTATGTTGTCCTGGAGAGCTTGCAGAGCACTGGGGAAAGGCAGGCAGAGAATTCCCTGCTAGCACCTTCTCTGTGCCTGGGAAGCAGAAGTGTTCACATTGCTTCGCAAGAATCGCTTTTGTGCAGAAAACAGTAACACTTGTTCAGAAGGAAAGAAAGCACAGAGCCCCAGATTCTATGTTGTCCTGGAGAGCTTGCAGAGCACTGGGGAAAGGCAGGCAGAGAATTCCCTGATAGCACCTTCTCTGTGCCTGTTCACATTGCTTCGCAGAATCGCTTTTGTGCAGAAAACAGTAACACTTGTTCAGAACGAAAGAAAGCACAGAGCCCCAGATTCTATGTTGTCCTGGAGAGCTTGCAGAGCACTGGGGAAAGGCAGGCAGAGAATTCCTTGCTAGCACCTTCTCTGTGCCTGGGAAGCAGCAGTGTTCACATTGCTTCGCAGAATCGCTTTTGTGCAGAAATCAGTAACACTTGTTCAGAAGGAAAGAAAGCACAGAGCCCCAGATTCTATGTTGTCCTGGAGAGCTTGCAGAGCACTGGGGAAAGGCAGGCAGAGAATTCCCTGATAGCACCTTCTCTGTGCCTGTTCACATTGCTTCGCAGAATCGCTTTTGTGCAGAAAACAGTAACACTTGTTCAGAAGGAAAGAAAGCACAGAGCCCCAGATTCTATGTTGTCCTGGAGAGCTTGCAGAGCACTGGGGAACGGCAGGCAGAGAATTCCTTGCTAGCACCTTCTCTGTGCCTGGGAAGCAGAAGTGTTCACATTGCTTCGCAGAATCGCTTTTGTGCAGAAAACAGTAACACTTGTTCAGAAGGAAAGAAAGCACAGAGCCCCAGATTTTATGTTGTCCTGGAGAGCTTGCAGAGCACTGGGGAAAGGCAGGCAGAGAATTCCCTGATAGCACCTTCTCTGTGCCTCTTCACATTGCTTCGCAGAATCGCTTTTGTGCAGAAAACAGTAACACTTGTTCAGAACGAAAGAAAGCACAGAGCCCCAGATTTGCTGTTGTCCTGGAGAGCTTGCAGAGCACTGGGGAAAGGCAGGCAGAGAATTCCCTGCTAGCACCTTCTCTGTGCCTGGGAAGCAGAAGTGTTCACATTGCTTCGCAAGAATCGCTTTTGTGCAGAAAACACTAACACTTGTTCAGAAGGAAAGAAAGCACAGAGCCCCAGATTCTATGTTGTCCTGGAGAGCTTGCAGAGCACTGGGGAAAAGCAGGCAGAGAATTCCCTGATAGCACCTTCTCTGTGCCTGTTCACATTGTTTCGCAGAATCGCTTTTGTGCAGAAAACAGTAACACTTGTTCAGAACGAAAGAAAGCACAGAGCCCCAGAGTTTATGTTGTCCTGGAGAGCTTGCAGAGCACTGGGGAAAGGCAGGCAGAGAATTCCCTGATAGCACCTTCTCTGTGCCTGTTCACATTGCTTCGCAGAATCGCTTTTGTGCAGAAAACAGTAACACTTGTTCAGAAGGAAAGAAAGCACAGAGCCCCAGATTCTATGTTGTCCTGGAGAGCTTGCAGAGCACTGGGGAAAGGCAGGCAGAGAATTCCCTGCTAGCACCTTCTCTGTGCCTGGGAAACAGAAGTGTTCACATTGCTTCGCAAGAATCGCTTTTGTGCAGAAAACAGTAACACTTGTTCAGAACGAAAGAAAGCACAGAGCCCCAGATTTTATGTTGTCCTGGAGAGCTTGCAGAGCACTGGGGAAAGGCAGGCAGAGAATTCCTTGCTAGCACCTTCTCTGTGCCTGTTCACATTGCTTCGCAGAATCGCTTTTGTGCAGAAATCAGTAACACTTGTTCAGAACGAAAGAAAGCACAGAGCCCCAGATTCTATGTTGTCCTGGAGAGCTTGCAGAGCACTGGGGAAAGGCAGGCAGAGAATTCCCTGCTAGCACCTTCTCTGTGCCTGGGAAGCAGAAGTGTTCACATTGCTTCGCAGAATCGCTTTTGTGCAGAAAACACTAACACTTGTTCGGAAGGAAAGAAAGCACAGAGCCCCAGATTCTATGTTGTCCTGGAGAGCTTGCAGAGCACTGGGGAAAGGCAGGCAGAGAATTCCCTGATAGCACCTTCTCTGTGCCTGTTCACATTGCTTCGCAGAATCGCTTTTGTGCAGAAAACAGTAACACTTGTTCAGAACGAAAGAAAGCACAGAGCCCCAGATTCTATGTTGTCCTGGAGAGCTTGCAGAGCACTGGGGAAAGGCAGGCAGAGAATTCCTTGCTAGCACCTTCTCTGTGCCTGGGAAGCAGCAGTGTTCACATTGCTTCGCAGAATCGCTTTTGTGCAGAAATCAGTAACACTTGTTCAGAACGAAAGAAAGCACAGAGCCCTAGATTCTATGTTGTCCTGGAGAGCTTGCAGAGCACTGGGGAAAGGCAGGCAGAGAATTCCCTGATAGCACCTTCTCTGTGCCTGTTCACATTGCTTCGCAGAATCGCTTTTGTGCAGAAAACAGTAACACTTGTTCAGAAGGAAAGAAAGCACAGAGCCCCAGATTTGCTGTTGTCCTGGAGAGCTTGCAGAGCACTGGGGAAAGGCAGGCAGAGAATTCCCTGCTAGCACCTTCTCTGTGCCTGGGAAGCAGAAGTGTTCACATTGCTTCGCAAGAATCGCTTTTGTGCAGAAAACACTAACACTTGTTCAGAAGGAAAGAAAGCACAGAGCCCCAGATTCTATGTTGTCCTGGAGAGCTTGCAGAGCACTGGGGAAAGGCAGGCAGAGAATTCCCTGATAGCACCTTCTCTGTGCCTGTTCACATTGCTTCGCAGAATCGCTTTTGTGCAGAAAACAGTAACACTTGTTCAGAACGAAAGAAAGCACAGAGCCCCAGATTCTATGTTGTCCTGGAGAGCTTGCAGAGCACTGGGGAAAGGCAGGCAGAGAATTCCTTGCTAGCACCTTCTCTGTGCCTGGGAAGCAGCAGTGTTCACATTGCTTCGCAGAATCGCTTTTGTGCAGAAATCAGTAACACTTGTTCAGAAGGAAAGAAAGCACAGAGCCCCAGATTCTATGTTGTCCTGGAGAGCTTGCAGAGCACTGGGGAAAGGCAGGCAGAGAATTCCCTGATAGCACCTTCTCTGTTCCTGTTCACATTGCTTCGCAGAATCGCTTTTGTGCAGAAAACAGTAACACTTGTTCAGAAGGAAAGAAAGCACAGAGCCCCAGATTCTATGTTGTCCTGGAGAGCTTGCAGAGCACTGGGGAACGGCAGGCAGAGAATTCCTTGCTAGCACCTTCTCTGTGCCTGGGAAGCAGAAGTGTTCACATTGCTTCGCAGAATCGCTTTTGTGCAGAAAACAGTAACACTTGTTCAGAAGGAAAGAAAGCACAGAGCCCCAGATTTTATGTTGTCCTGGAGAGCTTGCAGAGCACTGGGGAAAGGCAGGCAGAGAATTCCCTGATAGCACCTTCTCTGTGCCTGTTCACATTGCTTCGCAGAATCGCTTTTGTGCAGAAAACAGTAACACTTGTTCAGAACGAAAGAAAGCACAGAGCCCCAGATTTGCTGTTGTCCTGGAGAGCTTGCAGAGCACTGGGGAAAGGCAGGCAGAGAATTCCCTGCTAGCACCTTCTCTGTGCCTGGGAAGCAGAAGTGTTCACATTGCTTCGCAAGAATCGCTTTTGTGCAGAAAACACTAACACTTGTTCAGAAGGAAAGAAAGCACAGAGCCCCAGATTCTATGTTGTCCTGGAGAGCTTGCAGAGCACTGGGGAAAGGCAGGCAGAGAATTCCCTGATAGCACCTTCTCTGTGCCTGTTCACATTGTTTCGCAGAATCGCTTTTGTGCAGAAAACAGTAACACTTGTTCAGAACGAAAGAAAGCACAGAGCCCCAGATTTTATGTTGTCCTGGAGAGCTTGCAGAGCACTGGGGAAAGGCAGGCAGAGAATTCCCTGCTACCACCTTCTCTGTGCCTGTTCACATTGCTTCGCAGAATCGCTTTTGTGCAGAAATCAGTAACACTTGTTCAGAAGGAAAGAAAGCACAGAGCCCCAGATTTTATGTTGTCCTGGAGAGCTTGCAGAGCACTGGGGAAAGGCAGGCAGAGAATTCCCTGATAGCACCTTCTCTGTGCCTGGGAAGCAGAGGTGTTCACATTGCTTCGCAAGAATCGCTTTTGTGCAGAAAACACTAACACTTGTTCAGAAGGAAAGAAAGCACAGAGCCCCAGATTTTATGTTGTCCTGGAGAGCTTGCAGAGCACTGGGGAAAGGCAGGCAGAGAATTCCTTGCTATCACCTTCTCTGTGCCTGTTCACATTGCTTCGCAGAATCGCTTTTGTGCAGAAATCAGTAACACTTGTTCAGAACGAAAGAAAGCACAGAGCCCCAGATTCTATGTTGTCCTGGAGAGCTTGCAGAGCACTGGGGAAAGGCAGGCAGAGAATTCCCTGCTAGCACCTTCTCTGTGCCTGGGAAGCAGAAGTGTTCACATTGCTTCGCAGAATCGCTTTTGTGCAGAAAACAGTAACACTTGTTCAGAAGGAAAGAAAGCACAGAGCCCCAGATTCTATGTTGTCCTGGAGAGCTTGCAGAGCACTGGGGAAAGGCAGGCAGAGAATTCCCTGATAGCACCTTCTCTGTGCCTGTTCACATTGCTTCGCAGAATCGCTTTTGTGCAGAAAACAGTAACACTTGTTCAGAACGAAAGAAAGCACAGAGCCCCAGATTCTATGTTGTCCTGGAGAGCTTGCAGAGCACTGGGGAAAGGCAGGCAGAGAATTCCCTGCTAGCACCTTCTCTGTGCCTGGGAAGCAGAAGTGTTCACATTGCTTCGCAGAATCGTTTTTGTGCAGAAAACAGTAACACTTGTTCAGAAGGAAAGAAAGCACAGAGCCCCAGATTTTATGTTGTCCTGGAGAGCTTGCAGAGCACTGGGGAATGGAAGGCAGAGAATTCCCTGCTAGCACCTTCTCTGTGCCTGGGAAGCAGAAGTGTTCACATTGCTTCGCAAGAATCGCTTTTGTGCAGAAAACAGTAACACTTGTTCAGAAGGAAAGAAAGCACAGAGCCCCAGATTTTATGTTGTCCTGGAGAGCTTGCAGAGCACTGGGGAAAGGCAGGCAGAGAATTCCCTGATAGCACCTTCTCTGTTCCTGTTCACATTGCTTCGCAGAATCGCTTTTGTGCAGAAAACAGTAACATTTGTTCAGAAGGAAAGAAAGCACAGAGCCCCAGATTCTATGTTGTCCTGGAGAGCTTGCAGAGCACTGGGGAAAGGCAGGCAGAGAATTCCCTGCTAGCACCTTCTCTGTGCCTGGGAAGCAGAAGTGTTCACATTGCTTCGCAAGAATCGCTTTTGTGCAGAAAACACTAACACTTGTTCAGAAGGAAAGAAAGCACAGAGCCCCAGATTCTATGTTGTCCTGGAGAGCTTGCAGAGCACTGGGGAACGGCAGGCAGAGAATTCCTTGCTAGCACCTTCTCTGTGCCTGTTCACATTGCTTCGCAGAATCGCTTTTGTGCAGAAAACAGTAACACTTGTTCAGAACGAAAGAAAGCACAGAGCCCCAGATTCTATGTTGTCCTGGAGAGCTTGCAGAGCACTGGGGAACGGCAGGCAGAGAATTCCTTGCTAGCACCTTCTCTGTGCCTGGGAAGCAGAAGTGTTCACATTGCTTCGCAGAATCGCTTTTGTGCAGAAAACATTAACACTTGTTCAGAAGGAAAGAAAGCACACAGCCCCAGATTTTATGTTGTCCTGGAGAGCTTGCAGAGCACTGGGGAAAGGCAGGCAGAGAATTCCCTGATAGCACCTTCTCTGTGCCTGTTCACATTGCTTCGCAGAATCGCTTTTGTGCAGAAAACACTAACACTTGTTCAGAACGAAAGAAAGCACAGAGCCCCAGATTCTATGTTGTCCTGGAGAGCTTGCAGAGCACTGGGGAAAGGCAGGCAGAGAATCCCTGCTAGCACCTTCTCTGTGCCTGGGAAGCAGAAGTATTCACATTGCTTCGCAAGAATCGCTTTTGTGCAGAAAACAGTAACAGTTGTTCAGAACGAAAGAAAGCACAGAACCCCAGATTCTATGTTGTCCTGGAGAGCTTGCAGAGCACTGGGGAAAGGCAGGCAGAGAATTCCTTGCTAGCACCTTCTCTGTGCCTGGGAAGCAGAAGTGTTCACATTGCTTCGCAAGAATCGCTTTTGTGCAGAAAACAGTAACACTTGTTCAGAAGGAAAGAAAGCACAGAGCCCCAGATTCTATGTTGTCCTGGAGAGCTTGCAGAGCACTGGGGAAAGGCAGGCAGAGAATTCCTTGCTAGCACCTTCTCTGTGCCTGGGAAGCAGAAGTGTTCACATTGCTTCGCAAGAATCGCTTTTGTGCAGAAAACAGTAACACTTGTTCAGAAGGAAAGAAAGCACAGAGCCCCAGATTTTATGTTGTCCTGGAGAGCTTGCAGAGCACTGGGGAAAGGCAGGCAGAGAATTCCCTGATAGCACCTTCTCTGTGCCTGTTCACATTGCTTCGCAGAATCGCTTTTGTGCAGAAAACAGTAACACTTGTTCAGAACGAAAGAAAGCACAGAGCCCCAGATTTGCTGTTGTCCTGGAGAGCTTGCAGAGCACTGGGGAAAGGCAGGCAGAGAATTCCCTGCTAGCACCTTCTCTGTGCCTGGGAAGCAGAAGTGTTCACATTGCTTCGCAGAATCGCTTTTGTGCAGAAAACAGTAACACTTGTTCAGAAGGAAAGAAAGCACAGAGCCCCAGATTCTATGTTGTCCTGGAGAGCTTGCAGAGCACTGGGGAAAGGCAGGCAGAGAATTCCCTGATAGCACCTTCTCTGTGCCTGTTCACATTGCTTCGCAGAATCGCTTTTGTGCAGAAAACAGTAACACTTGTTCAGAACGAAAGAAAGCACAGAGCCCCAGATTCTATGTTGTCCTGGAGAGCTTGCAGAGCACTGGGGAAAGGCAGGCAGAGAATTCCCTGCTAGCACCTTCTCTGTGCCTGGGAAGCAGAAGTGTTCACATTGCTTCGCAGAATCGTTTTTGTGCAGAAAACAGTAACACTTGTTCAGAAGGAAAGAAAGCACAGAGCCCCAGATTTTATGTTGTCCTGGAGAGCTTGCAGAGCACTGGGGAAAGGCAGGCAGAGAATTCCCTGCTAGCACCTTCTCTGTGCCTGGGAAGCAGAAGTGTTCACATTGCTTCGCAGAATCGCTTTTGTGCAGAAAACAGTAACACTTGTTCAGAAGGAAAGAAAGCACAGAGCCCCAGATTTTATGTTGTCCTGGAGAGCTTGCAGAGCACTGGGGAAAGGCAGGCAGAGAATTCCCTGATAGCACCTTCTCTGTTCCTGTTCACATTCCTTCGCAGAATCGCTTTTGTGCAGAAAACAGTAACATTTGTTCAGAAGGAAAGAAAGCACAGAGCCCCAGATTCTATGTTGTCCTGGAGAGCTTGCAGAGCACTGGGGAAAGGCAGGCAGAGAATTCCCTGCTAGCACCTTCTCTGTGCCTGGGAAGCAGAAGTGTTCACATTGCTTCGCAAGAATCGCTTTTGTGCAGAAAACACTAACACTTGTTCAGAAGGAAAGAAAGCACAGAGCCCCAGATTCTATGTTGTCCTGGAGAGCTTGCAGAGCACTGGGGAACGGCAGGCAGAGAATTCCTTGCTAGCACCTTCTCTGTGCCTGTTCACATTGCTTCGCAGAATCGCTTTTGTGCAGAAAACAGTAACACTTGTTCAGAACGAAAGAAAGCACAGAGCCCCAGATTTTATGTTGTCCTGGAGAGCTTGCAGAGCACTGGGGAACGGCAGGCAGAGAATTCCTTGCTAGCACCTTCTCTGTGCCTGGGAAGCAGAAGTGTTCACATTGCTTCGCAGAATCGCTTTTGTGCAGAAAACAGTAACACTTGTTCAGAAGGAAAGAAAGCACACAGCCCCAGATTTTATGTTGTCCTGGAGAGCTTGCAGAGCACTGGGGAAAGGCAGGCAGAGAATTCCCTGATAGCACCTTCTCTGTGCCTGTTCACATTGCTTCGCAGAATCGCTTTTGTGCAGAAAACACTAACACTTGTTCAGAACGAAAGAAAGCACAGAGCCCCAGATTCTATGTTGTCCTGGAGAGCTTGCAGAGCACTGGGGAAAGGCAGGCAGAGAATCCCTGCTAGCACCTTCTCTGTGCCTGGGAAGCAGAAGTGTTCACATTGCTTCGCAAGAATCGCTTTTGTGCAGAAAACATTAACAGTTGTTCAGAACGAAAGAAAGCACAGAACCCCAGATTCTATGTTGTCCTGGAGAGCTTGCAGAGCACTGGGGAAAGGCAGGCAGAGAATTCCTTGCTAGCACCTTCTCTGTGCCTGGGAAGCAGAAGTGTTCACATTGCTTCGCAAGAATCGCTTTTGTGCAGAAAACACTAACACTTGTTCAGAAGGAAAGAAAGCACAGAGCCCCAGATTCTATGTTGTCCTGGAGAGCTTGCAGAGCACTGGGGAAAGGCAGGCAGAGAATTCCTTGCTAGCACCTTCTCTGTGCCTGGGAAGCAGAAGTGTTCACATTGCTTCGCAAGAATCGCTTTTGTGCAGAAAACAGTAACACTTGTTCAGAAGGAAAGAAAGCACAGAGCCCCAGATTCTATGTTGTCCTGGAGAGCTTGCAGAGCACTGGGGAAAGGCAGGCAGAGAATTCCCTGATAGCACCTTCTCTGTGCCTGGGAAGCAGCAGTGTTCACATTGCTTCGCAAGAATCGCTTTTGTGCAGAAAACACTAACACTTGTTCAGAAGGAAAGAAAGCACAGAGCCCCAGATTCTATGTTGTCCTGGAGAGCTTGCAGAGCACTGGGGAAAGGCAGGCAGAGAATTCCCTGATAGCACCTTCTCTGTGCCTGTTCACATTGCTTCGCAGAATCGCTTTTGTGCAGAAAACAGTAACACTTGTTCAGAAGGAAAGAAAGCACAGAGCCCCAGATTTTATGTTGTCCTGGAGAGCTTGCAGAGCACTGGGGAACGGCAGGCAGAGAATTCCTTGCTAGCACCTTCTCTGTGCCTGGGAAGCAGAAGTGTTCACATTGCTTCGCAGAATCGCTTTTGTGCAGAAAACAGTAACACTTGTTCAGAAGGAAAGAAAGCACAGAGCCCCAGATTTTATGTTGTCCTGGAGAGCTTGCAGAGCACTGGGGAAAGGCAGGCAGAGAATTCCCTGATAGCACCTTCTCTGTGCCTGTTCACATTGCTTCGCAGAATCGCTTTTGTGCAGAAAACAGTAACACTTGTTCAGAACGAAAGAAAGCACAGAGCCCCAGATTTGCTGTTGTCCTGGAGAGCTTGCAGAGCACTGGGGAAAGGCAGGCAGAGAATTCCCTGCTAGCACCTTCTCTGTGCCTGGGAAGCAGAAGTGTTCACATTGCTTCGCAAGAATCGCTTTTGTGCAGAAAACACTAACACTTGTTCAGAAGGAAAGAAAGCACAGAGCCCCAGATTCTATGTTGTCCTGGAGAGCTTGCAGAGCACTGGGGAAAAGCAGGCAGAGAATTCCCTGATAGCACCTTCTCTGTGCCTGTTCACATTGTTTCGCAGAATCGCTTTTGTGCAGAAAACAGTAACACTTGTTCAGAACGAAAGAAAGCACAGAGCCCCAGATTTTATGTTGTCCTGGAGAGCTTGCAGAGCACTGGGGAAAGGCAGGCAGAGAATTCCCTGATAGCACCTTCTCTGTGCCTGTTCACATTGCTTCGCAGAATCGCTTTTGTGCAGAAAACAGTAACACTTGTTCAGAAGGAAAGAAAGCACAGAGCCCCAGATTCTATGTTGTCCTGGAGAGCTTGCAGAGCACTGGGGAAAGGCAGGCAGAGAATTCCCTGCTAGCACCTTCTCTGTGCCTGGGAAGCAGAAGTGTTCACATTGCTTCGCAAGAATCGCTTTTGTGCAGAAAACACTAACACTTGTTCAGAAGGAAAGAAAGCACAGAGCCCCAGATTTTATGTTGTCCTGGAGAGCTTGCAGAGCACTGGGGAAAGGCAGGCAGAGAATTCCCTGATAGCACCTTCTCTGTGCCTGGGAAGCAGAAGTGTTCACATTGCTTCACAGAATCGCTTTTGTGCAGAAAACAGTAACACTTGATCAGAAGGAAAGAAAGCACAGAGCCCCAGATTTTATGTTGTCCTGGAGAGCTTGCAGAGCACTGGGGAAAGGCAGGCAGAGAATTCCCTGATAGCACCTTCTCTGTGCCTGGGAAGCAGAAGTGTTCACATTGCTTCGCAAGAATCGCTTTTGTGCAGAAAACAGTAACAGTTGTTCAGAACAAAAGAAAGCACAGAGCCCCAGATTCTATGTTGTCCTGGAGAGCTTGCAGAGCACTGGGGAAAGGCAGGCAGAGAATTCCTTGCTAGCACCTTCTCTGTGCCTGTTCACATTGCTTCGCAGAATCGCTTTTGTGCAGAAAACAGTAACACTTGTTCAGAACGTAAGAAAGCACAGAGCCCCAGATTCTGTGTTGTCCTGGAGAGCTTGCAGAGCACTGGGGAAAGGCAGGCAGAGAATTCCCTGCTAGCACCTTCTCTGTGCCTGGGAAGCAGAAGTGTTCACATTGCTTCGCAGAATCGCTTTTGTGCAGAAAACACTAACACTTGTTCAGAAGGAAAGAAAGCACAGAGCCCCAGATTCTATGTTGTCCTGGAGAGCTTGCAGAGCACTGGGGAAAGGCAGGCAGAGAATTCCCTGATAGCACCTTCTCTGTGCCTGTTCACATTGCTTCGCAGAATCGCTTTTGTGCAGAAAACAGTAACACTTGTTCAGAACGAAAGAAAGCACAGAGCCCCAGATTCTATGTTGTCCTGGAGAGCTTGCAGAGCACTGGGGAAAGGCAGGCAGAGAATTCCTTGCTAGCACCTTCTCTGTGCCTGGGAAGCAGCAGTGTTCACATTGCTTCGCAGAATCGCTTTTGTGCAGAAATCAGTAACACTTGTTCAGAAGGAAAGAAAGCACAGAGCCCCAGATTCTATGTTGTCCTGGAGAGCTTGCAGAGCACTGGGGAAAGGCAGGCAGAGAATTCCCTGATAGCACCTTCTCTGTGCCTGTTCACATTGTTTCGCAGAATCGCTTTTGTGCAGAAAACAGTAACACTTGTTCAGAACGAAAGAAAGCACAGAGCCCCAGATTTTATGTTGTCCTGGAGAGCTTGCAGAGCACTGGGGAAAGGCAGGCAGAGAATTCCCTGATAGCACCTTCTCTGTGCCTGTTCACATTGCTTCGCAGAATCGCTTTTGTGCAGAAAACACTAACACTTGTTCAGAACGAAAGAAAGCACAGAGCCCCAGATTCTATGTTGTCCTGGAGAGCTTGCAGAGCACTGGGGAAAGGCAGGCAGAGAATTCCCTGCTAGCACCTTCTCTGTGCCTGGGAAGCAGAAGTGTTCACATTGCTTCGCAAGAATCGCTTTTGTGCAGAAAACACTAACACTTGTTCAGAAGGAAAGAAAGCACAGAGCCCCAGATTTTATGTTGTCCTGGAGAGCTTGCAGAGCACTGGGGAAAGGCAGGCAGAGAATTCCTTGCTAGCACCTTCTCTGTGCCTGGGAAGCAGAAGTGTTCACATTGCTTCGCAGAATCGCTTTTGTGCAGAAAACAGTAACACTTGTTCAGAAGGAAAGAAAGCACAGAGCCCCAGATTTTATGTTGTCCTGGAGAGCTTGCAGAGCACTGGGGAAAGGCAGGCAGAGAATTCCCTGATAGCACCTTCTCTGTGCCTGGGAAGCAGAAGTGTTCACATTGCTTCGCAAGAATCGCTTTTGTGCAGAAAACACTAACACTTGTTCAGAAGGAAAGAAAGCACAGAGCCCCAGATTTTATGTTGTCCTGGAGAGCTTGCAGAGCACTGGGGAAAGGCAGGCAGAGAATTCCTTGCTAGCACCTTCTCTGTGCCTGTTCACATTGCTTCGCAGAATCGCTTTTGTGCAGAAAACAGTAACACTTGTTCAGAACGAAAGAAAGCACAGAGCCCCAGATTCTATGTTGTCCTGGAGAGCTTGCAGAGCACTGGGGAAAGGCAGGCAGAGAATTCCCTGCTAGCACCTTCTCTGTGCCTGGGAAGCAGAAGTGTTCACATTGCTTCGCAGAATCGCTTTTGTGCAGAAAACACTAACACTTGTTCAGAAGGAAAGAAAGCACAGAGCCCCAGATTCTATGTTGTCCTGGAGAGCTTGCAGAGCACTGGGGAAAGGCAGGCAGAGAATTCCCTGATAGCACCTTCTCTGTGCCTGTTCACATTGCTTCGCAGAATCGCTTTTGTGCAGAAAACAGTAACACTTGTTCAGAACGAAAGAAAGCACAGAGCCCCAGATTCTATGTTGTCCTGGAGAGCTTGCAGAGCACTGGGGAAAGGCAGGCAGAGAATTCCTTGCTAGCACCTTCTCTGTGCCTGGGAAGCAGCAGTGTTCACATTGCTTCGCAGAATCGCTTTTGTGCAGAAATCAGTAACACTTGTTCAGAAGGAAAGAAAGCACAGAGCCCCAGATTCTATGTTGTCCTGGAGAGCTTGCAGAGCACTGGGGAAAGGCAGGCAGAGAATTCCCTGATAGCACCTTCTCTGTGCCTGTTCACATTGCTTCGCAGAATCGCTTTTGTGCAGAAAACAGTAACACTTGTTCAGAAGGAAACAAAGCACAGAGCCCCAGATTTTATGTTGTCCTGGAGAGCTTGCAGAGCACTGGGGAAAGGCAGGCAGAGAATTCCCTGCTAGCACCTTCTCTGTGCCTGGGAAGCAGAAGTGTTCACATTGCTTCGCAAGAATCGCTTTTGTGCAGAAAACACTAACACTTGTTCAGAAGGAAAGAAAGCACAGAGCCCCAGATTCTATGTTGTCCTGGAGAGCTTGCAGAGCACTGGGGAAAGGCAGGCAGAGAATTCCCTGATAGCACCTTCTCTGTGCCTGTTCACATTGCTTCGCAGAATCGCTTTTGTGCAGAAAACAGTAACACTTGTTCAGAACGAAAGAAAGCACAGAGCCCCAGATTCTATGTTGTCCTGGAGAGCTTGCAGAGCACTGGGGAAAGGCAGGCAGAGAATTCCTTGCTAGCACCTTCTCTGTGCCTGGGAAGCAGCAGTGTTCACATTGCTTCGCAGAATCGCTTTTGTGCAGAAATCAGTAACACTTGTTCAGAAGGAAAGAAAGCACAGAGCCCCAGATTCTATGTTGTCCTGGAGAGCTTGCAGAGCACTGGGGAAAGGCAGGCAGAGAATTCCCTGATAGCACCTTCTCTGTGCCTGTTCACATTGCTTCGCAGAATCGCTTTTGTGCAGAAAACAGTAACACTTGTTCAGAAGGAAACAAAGCACAGAGCCCCAGATTTTATGTTGTCCTGGAGAGCTTGCAGAGCACTGGGGAAAGGCAGGCAGAGAATTCCCTGCTAGCACCTTCTCTGTGCCTGGGAAGCAGAAGTGTTCACATTGCTTCGCAAGAATCGCTTTTGTGCAGAAAACACTAACACTTGTTCAGAAGGAAAGAAAGCACAGAGCCCCAGATTCTATGTTGTCCTGGAGAGCTTGCAGAGCACTGGGGAAAGGCAGGCAGAGAATTCCCTGATAGCACCTTCTCTGTGCCTGTTCACATTGCTTCGCAGAATCGCTTTTGTGCAGAAAACAGTAACACTTGTTCAGAACGAAAGAAAGCACAGAGCCCCAGATTCTATGTTGTCCTGGAGAGCTTGCAGAGCACTGGGGAAAGGCAGGCAGAGAATTCCTTGCTAGCACCTTCTCTGTGCCTGGGAAGCAGCAGTGTTCACATTGCTTCGCAGAATCGCTTTTGTGCAGAAATCAGTAACACTTGTTCAGAAGGAAAGAAAGCACAGAGCCCCAGATTCTATGTTGTCCTGGAGAGCTTGCAGAGCACTGGGGAAAGGCAGGCAGAGAATTCCCTGATAGCACCTTCTCTGTGCCTGTTCACATTGCTTCGCAGAATCGCTTTTGTGCAGAAAACAGTAACACTTGTTCAGAAGGAAAGAAAGCACAGAGCCCCAGATTCTATGTTGTCCTGGAGAGCTTGCAGAGCACTGGGGAACGGCAGGCAGAGAATTCCTTGCTAGCACCTTCTCTGTGCCTGGGAAGCAGAAGTGTTCACATTGCTTCGCAGAATCGCTTTTGTGCAGAAAACAGTAACACTTGTTCAGAAGGAAAGAAAGCACAGAGCCCCAGATTTTATGTTGTCCTGGAGAGCTTGCAGAGCACTGGGGAAAGGCAGGCAGAGAATTCCCTGATAGCACCTTCTCTGTGCCTCTTCACATTGCTTCGCAGAATCGCTTTTGTGCAGAAAACAGTAACACTTGTTCAGAACGAAAGAAAGCACAGAGCCCCAGATTTGCTGTTGTCCTGGAGAGCTTGCAGAGCACTGGGGAAAGGCAGGCAGAGAATTCCCTGCTAGCACCTTCTCTGTGCCTGGGAAGCAGAAGTGTTCACATTGCTTCGCAAGAATCGCTTTTGTGCAGAAAACACTAACACTTGTTCAGAAGGAAAGAAAGCACAGAGCCCCAGATTCTATGTTGTCCTGGAGAGCTTGCAGAGCACTGGGGAAAAGCAGGCAGAGAATTCCCTGATAGCACCTTCTCTGTGCCTGTTCACATTGTTTCGCAGAATCGCTTTTGTGCAGAAAACAGTAACACTTGTTCAGAACGAAAGAAAGCACAGAGCCCCAGATTTTATGTTGTCCTGGAGAGCTTGCAGAGCACTGGGGAAAGGCAGGCAGAGAATTCCCTGCTACCACCTTCTCTGTGCCTGTTCACATTGCTTCGCAGAATCGCTTTTGTGCAGAAATCAGTAACACTTGTTCAGAAGGAAAGAAAGCACAGAGCCCCAGATTTTATGTTGTCCTGGAGAGCTTGCAGAGCACTGGGGAAAGGCAGGCAGAGAATTCCCTGATAGCACCTTCTCTGTGCCTGGGAAGCAGAGGTGTTCACATTGCTTCGCAAGAATCGCTTTTGTGCAGAAAACACTAACACTTGTTCAGAAGGAAAGAAAGCACAGAGCCCCAGATTTTATGTTGTCCTGGAGAGCTTGCAGAGCACTGGGGAAAGGCAGGCAGAGAATTCCTTGCTATCACCTTCTCTGTGCCTGTTCACATTGCTTCGCAGAATCGCTTTTGTGCAGAAAACAGTAACACTTGTTCAGAACGAAAGAAAGCACAGAGCCCCAGATTCTATGTTGTCCTGGAGAGCTTGCAGAGCACTGGGGAAAGGCAGGCAGAGAATTCCCTGCTAGCACCTTCTCTGTGCCTGGGAAGCAGAAGTGTTCACATTGCTTCGCAGAATCGCTTTTGTGCAGAAAACAGTAACACTTGTTCAGAAGGAAAGAAAGCACAGAGCCCCAGATTCTATGTTGTCCTGGAGAGCTTGCAGAGCACTGGGGAAAGGCAGGCAGAGAATTCCCTGCTAGCACCTTCTCTGTGCCTGTTCACATTGCTTCGCAGAATCGCTTTTGTGCAGAAAACAGTAACACTTGTTCAGAACGAAAGAAAGCACAGAGCCCCAGATTCTATGTTGTCCTGGAGAGCTTGCAGAGCACTGGGGAAAGGCAGGCAGAGAATTCCCTGCTAGCACCTTCTCTGTGCCTGGGAAGCAGAAGTGTTCACATTGCTTCGCAGAATCGTTTTTGTGCAGAAAACAGTAACACTTGTTCAGAAGGAAAGAAAGCACAGAGCCCCAGATTTTATGTTGTCCTGGAGAGCTTGCAGAGCACTGGGGAATGGAAGGCAGAGAATTCCCTGCTAGCACCTTCTCTGTGCCTGGGAAGCAGAAGTGTTCACATTGCTTCGCAGAATCGCTTTTGTGCAGAAAACAGTAACACTTGTTCAGAAGGAAAGAAAGCACAGAGCCCCAGATTTTATGTTGTCCTGGAGAGCTTGCAGAGCACTGGGGAAAGGCAGGCAGAGAATTCCCTGATAGCACCTTCTCTGTGCCTGTTCACATTGCTTCGCAGAATCGCTTTTGTGCAGAAAACAGTAACACTTGTTCAGAACGAAAGAAAGCACAGAGCCCCAGATTTGCTGTTGTCCTGGAGAGCTTGCAGAGCACTGGGGAAAGGCAGGCAGAGAATTCCCTGCTAGCACCTTCTCTGTGCCTGGGAAGCAGAAGTGTTCACATTGCTTCGCAAGAATCGCTTTTGTGCAGAAAACACTAACACTTGTTCAGAAGGAAAGAAAGCACAGAGCCCCAGATTCTATGTTGTCCTGGAGAGCTTGCAGAGCACTGGGGAAAAGCAGGCAGAGAATTCCCTGATAGCACCTTCTCTGTGCCTGTTCACATTGTTTCGCAGAATCGCTTTTGTGCAGAAAACAGTAACACTTGTTCAGAACGAAAGAAAGCACAGAGCCCCAGATTTTATGTTGTCCTGGAGAGCTTGCAGAGCACTGGGGAAAGGCAGGCAGAGAATTCCCTGCTACCACCTTCTCTGTGCCTGTTCACATTGCTTCGCAGAATCGCTTTTGTGCAGAAATCAGTAACACTTGTTCAGAAGGAAAGAAAGCACAGAGCCCCAGATTTTATGTTGTCCTGGAGAGCTTGCAGAGCACTGGGGAAAGGCAGGCAGAGAATTCCCTGATAGCACCTTCTCTGTGCCTGGGAAGCAGAAGTGTTCACATTGCTTCGCAAGAATCGCTTTTGTGCAGAAAACACTAACACTTGTTCAGTAGGAAAGAAAGCACAGAGCCCCAGATTTTATGTTGTCCTGGAGAGCTTGCAGAGCACTGGGGAAAGGCAGGCAGAGAATTCCTTGCTATCACCTTCTCTGTGCCTGTTCACATTGCTTCGCAGAATCGCTTTTGTGCAGAAAACAGTAACACTTGTTCAGAACGAAAGAAAGCACAGAGCCCCAGATTCTATGTTGTCCTGGAGAGCTTGCAGAGCACTGGGGAAAGGCAGGCAGAGAATTCCCTGCTAGCACCTTCTCTGTGCCTGGGAAGCAGAAGTGTTCACATTGCTTCGCAGAATCGCTTTTGTGCAGAAAACAGTAACACTTGTTCAGAAGGAAAGAAAGCACAGAGCCCCAGATTCTATGTTGTCCTGGAGAGCTTGCAGAGCACTGGGGAAAGGCAGGCAGAGAATTCCCTGCTAGCACCTTCTCTGTGCCTGTTCACATTGCTTCGCAGAATCGCTTTTGTGCAGAAAACAGTAACACTTGTTCAGAACGAAAGAAAGCACAGAGCCCCAGATTCTATGTTGTCCTGGAGAGCTTGCAGAGCACTGGGGAAAGGCAGGCAGAGAATTCCCTGCTAGCACCTTCTCTGTGCCTGGGAAGCAGAAGTGTTCACATTGCTTCGCAGAATCGTTTTTGTGCAGAAAACAGTAACACTTGTTCAGAAGGAAAGAAAGCACAGAGCCCCAGATTTTATGTTGTCCTGGAGAGCTTGCAGAGCACTGGGGAATGGAAGGCAGAGAATTCCCTGCTAGCACCTTCTCTGTGCCTGGGAAGCAGAAGTGTTCACATTGCTTCGCAAGAATCGCTTTTGTGCAGAAAACAGTAACACTTGTTCAGAAGGAAAGAAAGCACAGAGCCCCAGATTTTATGTTGTCCTGGAGAGCTTGCAGAGCACTGGGGAAAGGCAGGCAGAGAATTCCCTGCTAGCACCTTCTCTGTGCCTGGGAAGCAGAAGTGTTCACATTGCTTCGCAGAATCGCTTTTGTGCAGAAAACAGTAACACTTGTTCAGAAGGAAAGAAAGCACAGAGCCCCAGATTTTATGTTGTCCTGGAGAGCTTGCAGAGCACTGGGGAAAGGCAGGCAGAGAACTCCCTGATAGCACCTTCTCTGTTCCTGTTCACATTGCTTCGCAGAATCGCTTTTGTGCAGAAAACAGTAACACTTGTTCAGAAGGAAAGAAAGCACAGAGCCCCAGATTCTATGTTGTCCTGGAGAGCTTGCAGAGCACTGGGGAAAGGCAGGCAGAGAATTCCCTGCTAGCACCTTCTCTGTGCCTGGGAAGCAGAAGTGTTCACATTGCTTCGCAAGAATCGCTTTTGTGCAGAAAACACTAACACTTGTTCAGAAGGAAAGAAAGCACAGAGCCCCAGATTCTATGTTGTCCTGGAGAGCTTGCAGAGCACTGGGGAACGGCAGGCAGAGAATTCCTTGCTAGCACCTTCTCTGTGCCTGTTCACATTGCTTCGCAGAATCGCTTTTGTGCAGAAAACAGTAACACTTGTTCAGAACGAAAGAAAGCACAGAGCCCCAGATTTTATGTTGTCCTGGAGAGCTTGCAGAGCACTGGGGAACGGCAGGCAGAGAATTCCTTGCTAGCACCTTCTCTGTGCCTGGGAAGCAGAAGTGTTCACATTGCTTCGCAGAATCGCTTTTGTGCAGAAAACAGTAACACTTGTTCAGAAGGAAAGAAAGCACACAGCCCCAGATTTTATGTTGTCCTGGAGAGCTTGCAGAGCACTGGGGAAAGGCAGGCAGAGAATTCCCTGATAGCACCTTCTCTGTGCCTGTTCACATTGCTTCGCAGAATCGCTTTTGTGCAGAAAACACTAACACTTGTTCAGAACGAAAGAAAGCACAGAGCCCCAGATTCTATGTTGTCCTGGAGAGCTTGCAGAGCACTGGGGAAAGGCAGGCAGAGAATCCCTGCTAGCACCTTCTCTGTGCCTGTGAAGCAGAAGTGTTCACATTGCTTCGCAAGAATCGCTTTTGTGCAGAAAACAGTAACAGTTGTTCAGAACGAAAGAAAGCACAGAACCCCAGATTCTATGTTGTCCTGGAGAGCTTGCAGAGCACTGGGGAAAGGCAGGCAGAGAATTCCTTGCTAGCACCTTCTCTGTGCCTGGGAAGCAGCAGTGTTCACATTGCTTCGCAGAATCGCTTTTGTGCAGAAATCAGTAACACTTGTTCAGAAGGAAAGAAAGCACAGAGCCCCAGATTCTATGTTGTCCTGGAGAGCTTGCAGAGCACTGGGGAAAGGCAGGCAGAGAATTCCCTGATAGCACCTTCTCTGTGCCTGTTCACATTGTTTCGCAGAATCGCTTTTGTGCAGAAAACAGTAACACTTGTTCAGAACGAAAGAAAGCACAGAGCCCCAGATTTTATGTTGTCCTGGAGAGCTTGCAGAGCACTGGGGAAAGGCAGGCAGAGAATTCCCTGATAGCACCTTCTCTGTGCCTGTTCACATTGCTTCGCAGAATCGCTTTTGTGCAGAAAACAGTAACACTTGTTCAGAAGGAAAGAAAGCACAGAGCCCCAGATTTTATGTTGTCCTGGAGAGCTTGCAGAGCACTGGGGAAAGGCAGGCAGAGAATTCCCTGCTAGCACCTTCTCTGTGCCTGGGAAGCAGAAGTGTTCACATTGCTTCGCAAGAATCGCTTTTGTGCAGAAAACACTAACACTTGTTCAGAAGGAAAGAAAGCACAGAGCCCCAGATTTTATGTTGTCCTGGAGAGCTTGCAGAGCACTGGGGAAAGGCAGGCAGAGAATTCCTTGCTAGCACCTTCTCTGTGCCTGGGAAGCAGAAGTGTTCACATTGCTTCGCAGAATCGCTTTTGTGCAGAAAACAGTAACACTTGTTCAGAAGGAAAGAAAGCACAGAGCCCCAGATTTTATGTTGTCCTGGAGAGCTTGCAGAGCACTGGGGAAAGGCAGGCAGAGAATTCCCTGATAGCACCTTCTCTGTGCCTGGGAAGCAGAAGTGTTCACATTGCTTCGCAAGAATCGCTTTTGTGCAGAAAACACTAACACTTGTTCAGAAGGAAAAAAGCACAGAGCCCCAGATTTTATGTTGTCCTGGAGAGCTTGCAGAGCACTGGGGAAAGGCAGGCAGAGAATTCCTTGCTAGCACCTTCTCTGTGCCTGTTCACATTGCTTCGCAGAATCGCTTTTGTGCAGAAAACAGTAACACTTGTTCAGAACGAAAGAAAGCACAGAGCCCCAGATTCTATGTTGTCCTGGAGAACTTGCAGAGCACTGGGGAAAGGCAGGCAGAGAATTCCCTGCTAGCACCTTCTCTGTGCCTGGGAAGCAGAAGTGTTCACATTGCTTCGCAGAATCGCTTTTGTGCAGAAAACACTAACACTTGTTCAGAAGGAAAGAAAGCACAGAGCCCCAGATTCTATGTTGTCCTGGAGAGCTTGCAGAGCACTGGGGAAAGGCAGGCAGAGAATTCCCTGATAGCACCTTCTCTGTGCCTGTTCACATTGCTTCGCAGAATCGCTTTTGTGCAGAAAACAGTAACACTTGTTCAGAACGAAAGAAAGCACAGAGCCCCAGATTCTATGTTGTCCTGGAGAGCTTGCAGAGCACTGGGGAAAGGCAGGCAGAGAATTCCTTGCTAGCACCTTCTCTGTGCCTGGGAAGCAGCAGTGTTCACATTGCTTCGCAGAATCGCTTTTGTGCAGAAATCAGTAACACTTGTTCAGAAGGAAAGAAAGCACAGAGCCCCAGATTCTATGTTGTCCTGGAGAGCTTGCAGAGCACTGGGGAAAGGCAGGCAGAGAATTCCCTGATAGCACCTTCTCTGTGCCTGTTCACATTGCTTCGCAGAATCGCTTTTGTGCAGAAAACAGTAACACTTGTTCAGAAGGAAACAAAGCACAGAGCCCCAGATTTTATGTTGTCCTGGAGAGCTTGCAGAGCACTGGGGAACGGCAGGCAGAGAATTCCCTGCTAGCACCTTCTCTGTGCCTGGGAAGCAGAAGTGTTCACATTGCTTCGCAAGAATCGCTTTTGTGCAGAAAACACTAACACTTGTTCAGAAGGAAAGAAAGCACAGAGCCCCAGATTCTATGTTGTCCTGGAGAGCTTGCAGAGCACTGGGGAAAGGCAGGCAGAGAATTCCCTGATAGCACCTTCTCTGTGCCTGTTCACATTGCTTCGCAGAATCGCTTTTGTGCAGAAAACAGTAACACTTGTTCAGAACGAAAGAAAGCACAGAGCCCCAGATTCTATGTTGTCCTGGAGAGCTTGCAGAGCACTGGGGAAAGGCAGGCAGAGAATTCCTTGCTAGCACCTTCTCTGTGCCTGGGAAGCAGCAGTGTTCACATTGCTTCGCAGAATCGCTTTTGTGCAGAAATCAGTAACACTTGTTCAGAAGGAAAGAAAGCACAGAGCCCCAGATTCTATGTTGTCCTGGAGAGCTTGCAGAGCACTGGGGAAAGGCAGGCAGAGAATTCCCTGATAGCACCTTCTCTGTGCCTGTTCACATTGCTTCGCAGAATCGCTTTTGTGCAGAAAACAGTAACACTTGTTCAGAAGGAAAGAAAGCACAGAGCCCCAGATTCTATGTTGTCCTGGAGAGCTTGCAGAGCACTGGGGAACGGCAGGCAGAGAATTCCTTGCTAGCACCTTCTCTGTGCCTGGGAAGCAGAAGTGTTCACATTGCTTCGCAGAATCGCTTTTGTGCAGAAAACAGTAACACTTGTTCAGAAGGAAAGAAAGCACAGAGCCCCAGATTTTATGTTGTCCTGGAGAGCTTGCAGAGCACTGGGGAAAGGCAGGCAGAGAATTCCCTGATAGCACCTTCTCTGTGCCTCTTCACATTGCTTCGCAGAATCGCTTTTGTGCAGAAAACAGTAACACTTGTTCAGAACGAAAGAAAGCACAGAGCCCCAGATTTGCTGTTGTCCTGGAGAGCTTGCAGAGCACTGGGGAAAGGCAGGCAGAGAATTCCCTGCTAGCACCTTCTCTGTGCCTGGGAAGCAGAAGTGTTCACATTGCTTCGCAAGAATCGCTTTTGTGCAGAAAACACTAACACTTGTTCAGAAGGAAAGAAAGCACAGAGCCCCAGATTCTATGTTGTCCTGGAGAGCTTGCAGAGCACTGGGGAAAAGCAGGCAGAGAATTCCCTGATAGCACCTTCTCTGTGCCTGTTCACATTGTTTCGCAGAATCGCTTTTGTGCAGAAAACAGTAACACTTGTTCAGAACGAAAGAAAGCACAGAGCCCCAGATTTTATGTTGTCCTGGAGAGCTTGCAGAGCACTGGGGAAAGGCAGGCAGAGAATTCCCTGATAGCACCTTCTCTGTGCCTGTTCACATTGCTTCGCAGAATCGCTTTTGTGCAGAAATCAGTAACACTTGTTCAGAAGGAAAGAAAGCACAGAGCCCCAGATTTTATGTTGTCCTGGAGAGCTTGCAGAGCACTGGGGAAAGGCAGGCAGAGAATTCCCTGATAGCACCTTCTCTGTGCCTGGGAAGCAGAGGTGTTCACATTGCTTCGCAAGAATCGCTTTTGTGCAGAAAACACTAACACTTGTTCAGAACGAAAGAAAGCACAGAGCCCCAGATTTTATGTTGTCCTGGAGAGCTTGCAGAGCACTGGGGAAAGGCAGGCAGAGAATTCCCTGATAGCACCTTCTCTGTGCCTGTTCACATTGCTTCGCTGAATCGCTTTTGTGCAGAAAACAGTAACACTTGTTCAGAACGAAAGAAAGCACAGAGCCCCAGATTCTATGTTGTCCTGGAGAGCTTGCAGAGCACTGGGGAAAGGCAGGCAGAGAATTCCCTGCTAGCACCTTCTCTGTGCCTGGGAAGCAGAAGTGTTCACATTGCTTCGCAGAATCGCTTTTGTGCAGAAAACAGTAACACTTGTTCAGAAGGAAAGAAAGCACAGAGCCCCAGATTCTATGTTGTCCTGGAGAGCTTGCAGAGCACTGGGGAAAGGCAGGCAGAGAATTCCCTGCTAGCACCTTCTCTGTGCCTGTTCACATTGCTTCGCAGAATCGCTTTTGTGCAGAAAACAGTAACACTTGTTCAGAACGAAAGAAAGCACAGAGCCCCAGATTCTATGTTGTCCTGGAGAGCTTGCAGAGCACTGGGGAAAGGCAGGCAGAGAATTCCCTGCTAGCACCTTCTCTGTGCCTGGGAAGCAGAAGTGTTCACATTGCTTCGCAGAATCGTTTTTGTGCAGAAAACAGTAACACTTGTTCAGAAGGAAAGAAAGCACAGAGCCCCAGATTTTATGTTGTCCTGGAGAGCTTGCAGAGCACTGGGGAATGGAAGGCAGAGAATTCCCTGCTAGCACCTTCTCTGTGCCTGGGAAGCAGAAGTGTTCACATTGCTTCGCAAGAATCGCTTTTGTGCAGAAAACAGTAACACTTGTTCAGAAGGAAAGAAAGCACAGAGCCCCAGATTTTATGTTGTCCTGGAGAGCTTGCAGAGCACTGGGGAAAGGCAGGCAGAGAATTCCTTGCTAGCACCTTCTCTGTGCCTGTTCACATTGCTTCGCAGAATCGCTTTTGTGCAGAAAACACTAACACTTCTTCAGAAGGAAAGAAAGCACAGAGCCCCAGATTTTATGTTGTCCTGGAGAGCTTGCAGAGCACTGGGGAAAGGCAGGCAGAGAATTCCTTGCTAGCACCTTCTCTGTGCCTGTTCACATTGCTTCGCAGAATCGCTTTTGTGCAGAAAACAGTAACACTTGTTCAGAACGAAAGAAAGCACAGAGCCCCAGATTCTATGTTGTCCTGGAGAGCTTGCAGAGCACTGGGGAAAGGCAGGCAGAGAATTCCCTGCTAGCACCTTCTCTGTGCCTGGGAAGCAGAAGTGTTCACATTGCTTCGCAGAATCGCTTTTGTGCAGAAAACACTAACACTTGTTCAGAAGGAAAGAAAGCACAGAGCCCCAGATTCTATGTTGTCCTGGAGAGCTTGCAGAGCACTGGGGAAAGGCAGGCAGAGAATTCCCTGATAGCACCTTCTCTGTGCCTCTTCACATTGCTTCGCAGAATCGCTTTTGTGCAGAAAACAGTAACACTTGTTCAGAACGAAAGAAAGCACAGAGCCCCAGATTCTATGTTGTCCTGGAGAGCTTGCAGAGCACTGGGGAAAGGCAGGCAGAGAATTCCTTGCTAGCACCTTCTCTGTGCCTGGGAAGCAGCAGTGTTCACATTGCTTCGCAGAATCGCTTTTGTGCAGAAAACAGTAACACTTGTTCAGAAGGAAAGAAAGCACAGAGCCCCAGATTTTATGTTGTCCTGGAGAGCTTGCAGAGCACTGGGGAAAGGCAGGCAGAGAATTCCCTGATAGCACCTTCTCTGTGCCTGTTCACATTGCTTCGCAGAATCGCTTTTGTGCAGAAAACAGTAACACTTGTTCAGAACGAAAGAAAGCACAGAGCCCCAGATTTGCTGTTGTCCTGGAGAGCTTGCAGAGCACTGGGGAAAGGCAGGCAGAGAATTCCCTGCTAGCACCTTCTCTGTGCCTGGGAAGCAGAAGTGTTCACATTGCTTCGCAAGAATCGCTTTTGTGCAGAAAACACTAACACTTGTTCAGAAGGAAAGAAAGCACAGAGCCCCAGATTCTATGTTGTCCTGGAGAGCTTGCAGAGCACTGGGGAAAGGCAGGCAGAGAATTCCCTGATAGCACCTTCTCTGTGCCTGTTCACATTGCTTCGCAGAATCGCTTTTGTGCAGAAAACAGTAACACTTGTTCAGAACGAAAGAAAGCACAGAGCCCCAGATTCTATGTTGTCCTGGAGAGCTTGCAGAGCACTGGGGAAAGGCAGGCAGAGAATTCCTTGCTAGCACCTTCTCTGTGCCTGGGAAGCAGCAGTGTTCACATTGCTTCGCAGAATCGCTTTTGTGCAGAAATCAGTAACACTTGTTCAGAAGGAAAGAAAGCACAGAGCCCCAGATTCTATGTTGTCCTGGAGAGCTTGCAGAGCACTGGGGAAAGGCAGGCAGAGAATTCCCTGATAGCACCTTCTCTGTGCCTGTTCACATTGCTTCGCAGAATCGCTTTTGTGCAGAAAACAGTAACACTTGTTCAGAAGGAAAGAAAGCACAGAGCCCCAGATTTTATGTTGTCCTGGAGAGCTTGCAGAGCACTGGGGAACGGCAGGCAGAGAATTCCTTGCTAGCACCTTCTCTGTGCCTGGGAAGCAGAAGTGTTCACATTGCTTCGCAGAATCGCTTTTGTGCAGAAAACAGTAACACTTGTTCAGAAGGAAAGAAAGCACACAGCCCCAGATTTTATGTTGTCCTGGAGAGCTTGCAGAGCACTGGGGAAAGGCAGGCAGAGAATTCCCTGATAGCACCTTCTCTGTGCCTGTTCACATTGCTTCGCAGAATCGCTTTTGTGCAGAAAACAGTAACACTTGTTCAGAACGAAAGAAAGCACAGAGCCCCAGATTTGCTGTTGACCTGGAGAGCTTGCAGAGCACTGGGGAAAGGCAGGCAGAGAATTCCCTGCTAGCACCTTCTCTGTGCCTGGGAAGCAGAAGTGTTCACATTGCTTCGCAAGAATCGCTTTTGTGCAGAAAACACTAACACTTGTTCAGAAGGAAAGAAAGCACAGAGCCCCAGATTCTATGTTGTCCTGGAGAGCTTGCAGAGCACTGGGGAAAAGCAGGCAGAGAATTCCCTGATAGCACCTTCTCTGTGCCTCTTCACATTGCTTCGCAGAATCGCTTTTGTGCAGAAAACAGTAACACTTGTTCAGAACGAAAGAAAGCACAGAGCCCCAGATTTTATGTTGTCCTGGAGAGCTTGCAGAGCACTGGGGAAAGGCAGGCAGAGAATTCCCTGCTACCACCTTCTCTGTGCCTGTTCACATTGCTTCGCAGAATCGCTTTTGTGCAGAAATCAGTAACACTTGTTCAGAAGGAAAGAAAGCACAGAGCCCCAGATTTTATGTTGTCCTGGAGAGCTTGCAGAGCACTGGGGAAAGGCAGGCAGAGAATTCCCTGATAGCACCTTCTCTGTGCCTGGGAAGCAGAGGTGTTCACATTGCTTCGCAAGAATCGCTTTTGTGCAGAAAACACTAACACTTGTTCAGTAGGAAAGAAAGCACAGAGCCCCAGATTTTATGTTGTCCTGGAGAGCTTGCAGAGCACTGGGGAAAGGCAGGCAGAGAATTCCTTGCTATCACCTTCTCTGTGCCTGTTCACATTGCTTCGCAGAATCGCTTTTGTGCAGAAAACAGTAACACTTGTTCAGAACGAAAGAAAGCACAGAGCCCCAGATTCTATGTTGTCCTGGAGAGCTTGCAGAGCACTGGGGAAAGGCAGGCAGAGAATTCCCTGCTAGCACCTTCTCTGTGCCTGGGAAGCAGAAGTGTTCACATTGCTTCGCAGAATCGCTTTTGTGCAGAAAACAGTAACACTTGTTCAGAAGGAAAGAAAGCACAGAGCCCCAGATTCTATGTTGTCCTGGAGAGCTTGCAGAGCACTGGGGAAAGGCAGGCAGAGAATTCCCTGCTAGCACCTTCTCTGTGCCTGTTCACATTGCTTCGCAGAATCGCTTTTGTGCAGAAAACAGTAACACTTGTTCAGAACGAAAGAAAGCACAGAGCCCCAGATTCTATGTTGTCCTGGAGAGCTTGCAGAGCACTGGGGAAAGGCAGGCAGAGAATTCCCTGCTAGCACCTTCTCTGTGCCTGGGAAGCAGAAGTGTTCACATTGCTTCGCAGAATCGTTTTTGTGCAGAAAACAGTAACACTTGTTCAGAAGGAAAGAAAGCACAGAGCCCCAGATTTTATGTTGTCCTGGAGAGCTTGCAGAGCACTGGGGAATGGAAGGCAGAGAATTCCCTGCTAGCACCTTCTCTGTGCCTGGGAAGCAGAAGTGTTCACATTGCTTCGCAAGAATCGCTTTTGTGCAGAAAACAGTAACACTTGTTCAGAAGGAAAGCAAGCACAGAGCCCCAGATTTTATGTTGTCCTGGAGAGCTTGCAGAGCACTGGGGAAAGGCAGGCAGAGAATTCCCTGCTAGCACCTTCTCTGTGCCTGGGAAGCAGAAGTGTTCACATTGCTTCGCAGAATCGCTTTTGTGCAGAAAACAGTAACACTTGTTCAGAAGGAAAGAAAGCACAGAGCCCCAGATTTTATGTTGTCCTGGAGAGCTTGCAGAGCACTGGGGAAAGGCAGGCAGAGAACTCCCTGATAGCACCTTCTCTGTTCCTGTTCACATTGCTTCGCAGAATCGCTTTTGTGCAGAAAACAGTAACACTTGTTCAGAAGGAAAGAAAGCACAGAGCCCCAGATTCTATGTTGTCCTGGAGAGCTTGCAGAGCACTGGGGAAAGGCAGGCAGAGAATTCCCTGCTAGCACCTTCTCTGTGCCTGGGAAGCAGAAGTGTTCACATTGCTTCGCAAGAATCGCTTTTGTGCAGAAAACACTAACACTTGTTCAGAAGGAAAGAAAGCACAGAGCCCCAGATTCTATGTTGTCCTGGAGAGCTTGCAGAGCACTGGGGAAAGGCAGGCAGAGAATTCCTTGCTAGCACCTTCTCTGTGCCTGTTCACATTGCTTCGCAGAATCGCTTTTGTGCAGAAAACAGTAACACTTGTTCAGAACGAAAGAAAGCACAGAGCCCCAGATTTTATGTTGTCCTGGAGAGCTTGCAGAGCACTGGGGAACGGCAGGCAGAGAATTCCTTGCTAGCACCTTCTCTGTGCCTGGGAAGCAGAAGTGTTCACATTGCTTCGCAGAATCGCTTTTGTGCAGAAAACAGTAACACTTGTTCAGAAGGAAAGAAAGCACACAGCCCCAGATTTTATGTTGTCCTGGAGAGCTTGCAGAGCACTGGGGAAAGGCAGGCAGAGAATTCCCTGATAGCACCTTCTCTGTGCCTGTTCACATTGCTTCGCAGAATCGCTTTTGTGCAGAAAACACTAACACTTGCTCAGAACGAAAGAAAGCACAGAGCCCCAGATTCTATGTTGTCCTGGAGAGCTTGCAGAGCACTGGGGAAAGGCAGGCAGAGAATCCCTGCTAGCACCTTCTCTGTGCCTGGGAAGCAGAAGTGTTCACATTGCTTCGCAAGAATCGCTTTTGTGCAGAAAACAGTAACAGTTGTTCAGAACGAAAGAAAGCACAGAACCCCAGATTCTATGTTGTCCTGGAGAGCTTGCAGAGCACTGGGGAAAGGCAGGCAGAGAATTCCTTGCTAGCACCTTCTCTGTGCCTGGGAAGCAGAAGTGTTCACATTGCTTCGCAAGAATCGCTTTTGTGCAGAAAACAGTAACACTTGTTCAGAAGGAAAGAAAGCACAGAGCCCCAGATTTTATGTTGTCCTGGAGAGCTTGCAGAGCACTGGGGAAAGGCAGGCAGAGAATTCCCTGATAGCACCTTCTCTGTGCCTGTTCACATTGCTTCGCAGAATCGCTTTTGTGCAGAAAACAGTAACACTTGTTCAGAACGAAAGAAAGCACAGAGCCCCAGATTTGCTGTTGTCCTGGAGAGCTTGCAGAGCACTGGGGAAAGGCAGGCAGAGAATTCCCTGCTAGCACCTTCTCTGTGCCTGGGAAGCAGAAGTGTTCACATTGCTTCGCAAGAATCGCTTTTGTGCAGAAAACACTAACACTTGTTCAGAAGGAAAGAAAGCACAGAGCCCCAGATTCTATGTTGTCCTGGAGAGCTTGCAGAGCACTGGGGAAAAGCAGGCAGAGAATTCCCTGATAGCACCTTCTCTGTGCCTGTTCACATTGTTTCGCAGAATCGCTTTTGTGCAGAAAACAGTAACACTTGTTCAGAAGGAAAGAAAGCACAGAGCCCCAGATTTTATGTTGTCCTGGAGAGCTTGCAGAGCACTGGGGAAAGGCAGGCAGAGAATTCCCTGCTAGCACCTTCTCTGTGCCTGGGAAGCAGAAGTGTTCACATTGCTTCGCAGAATCGCTTTTGTGCAGAAAACAGTAACACTTGTTCAGAAGGAAAGAAAGCACAGAGCCCCAGATTTTATGTTGTCCTGGAGAGCTTGCAGAGCACTGGGGAAAGGCAGGCAGAGAATTCCCTGATAGCACCTTCTCTGTTCCTGTTCACATTGCTTCGCAGAATCGCTTTTGTGCAGAAAACAGTAACACTTGTTCAGAAGGAAAGAAAGCACAGAGCCCCAGATTCTATGTTGTCCTGGAGAGCTTGCAGAGCACTGGGGAAAGGCAGGCAGAGAATTCCCTGCTAGCACCTTCTCTGTGCCTGGGAAGCAGAAGTGTTCACATTGCTTCGCAAGAATCGCTTTTGTGCAGAAAACACTAACACTTGTTCAGAAGGAAAGAAAGCACAGAGCCCCAGATTCTATGTTGTCCTGGAGAGCTTGCAGAGCACTGGGGAACGGCAGGCAGAGAATTCCTTGCTAGCACCTTCTCTGTGCCTGTTCACATTGCTTCGCAGAATCGCTTTTGTGCAGAAAACAGTAACACTTGTTCAGAACGAAAGAAAGCACAGAGCCCCAGATTTTATGTTGTCCTGGAGAGCTTGCAGAGCACTGGGGAAAGGCAGGCAGAGAATTCCCTGATAGCACCTTCTCTGTGCCTGTTCACATTGCTTCGCAGAATCGCTTTTGTGCAGAAAACAGTAACACTTGTTCAGAACGAAAGAAAGCACAGAGCCCCAGATTTGCTGTTGTCCTGGAGAGCTTGCAGAGCACTGGGGAAAGGCAGGCAGAGAATTCCTTGCTAGCACCTTCTCTGTGCCTGTTCACATTGCTTCGCAGAATCGCTTTTGTGCAGAAAACACTAACACTTGTTCAGAAGGAAAGAAAGCACAGAGCCCCAGATTCTATGTTGTCCTGGAGAGCTTGCAGAGCACTGGGGAAAAGCAGGCAGAGAATTCCCTGATAGCACCTTCTCTGTGCCTGTTCACATTGTTTCGCAGAATCGCTTTTGTGCAGAAAACAGTAACACTTGTTCAGAACGAAAGAAAGCACAGAGCCCCAGATTTTATGTTGTCCTGGAGAGCTTGCAGAGCACTGGGGAAAGGCAGGCAGAGAATTCCCTGCTAGCACCTTCTCTGTGCCTGGGAAGCAGAAGTGTTCACATTGCTTCGCAGAATCGCTTTTGTGCAGAAAACACTAACACTTGTTCAGAAGGAAAGAAAGCACAGAGCCCCAGATTCTATGTTGTCCTGGAGAGCTTGCAGAGCACTGGGGAAAAGCAGGCAGAGAATTCCCTGATAGCACCTTCTCTGTGCCTGTTCACATTGTTTCGCAGAATCGCTTTTGTGCAGAAAACAGTAACACTTGTTCAGAACGAAAGAAAGCACAGAGCCCCAGATTTTATGTTGTCCTGGAGAGCTTGCAGAGCACTGGGGAAAGGCAGGCAGAGAATTCCCTGATAGCACCTTCTCTGTGCCTGTTCACATTGCTTCGCAGAATCGCTTTTGTGCAGAAAACAGTAACACTTGTTCAGAAGGAAAGAAAGCACAGAGCCCCAGATTCTATGTTGTCCTGGAGAGCTTGCAGAGCACTGGGGAAAGGCAGGCAGAGAATTCCCTGATAGCACCTTCTCTGTGCCTGGGAAGCAGAAGTGTTCACATTGCTTCGCAAGAATCGCTTTTGTGCAGAAAACACTAACACTTGTTCAGAAGGAAAGAAAGCACAGAGCCCCAGATTTTATGTTGTCCTGGAGAGCTTGCAGAGCACTGGGGAAAGGCAGGCAGAGAATTCCTTGCTAGCACCTTCTCTGTGCCTGGGAAGCAGAAGTGTTCACATTGCTTCGCAGAATCGCTTTTGTGCAGAAAACAGTAACACTTGTTCAGAAGGAAAGAAAGCACAGAGCCCCAGATTTTATGTTGTCCTGGAGAGCTTGCAGAGCACTGGGGAAAGGCAGGCAGAGAATTCCCTGATAGCACCTTCTCTGTGCCTGGGAAGCAGAAGTGTTCACATTGCTTCGCAAGAATCGCTTTTGTGCAGAAAACAGTAACACTTGTTCAGAAGGAAAGAAAGCACAGAGCCCCAGATTCTATGTTGTCCTGGAGAGCTTGCAGAGCACTGGGGAAAGGCAGGCAGAGAATTCCTTGCTAGCACCTTCTCTGTGCCTGTTCACATTGCTTCGCAGAATCGCTTTTGTGCAGAAAACAGTAACACTTGTTCAGAACGAAAGAAAGCACAGAGCCCCAGATTCTATGTTGTCCTGGAGAGCTTGCAGAGCACTGGGGAAAGGCAGGCAGAGAATTCCCTGCTAGCACCTTCTCTGTGCCTGGGAAGCAGAAGTGTTCACATTGCTTCGCAGAATCGCTTTTGTGCAGAAAACACTAACACTTGTTCAGAAGGAAAGAAAGCACAGAGCCCCAGATTCTATGTTGTCCTGGAGAGCTTGCAGAGCACTGGGGAAAGGCAGGCAGAGCATTCCCTGATAGCACCTTCTCTGTGCCTGTTCACATTGCTTCGCAGAATCGCTTTTGTGCAGAAAACAGTAACACTTGTTCAGAACGAAAGAAAGCACAGAGCCCCAGATTCTATGTTGTCCTGGAGAGCTTGCAGAGCACTGGGGAAAGGCAGGCAGAGAATTCCTTGCTAGCACCTTCTCTGTGCCTGGGAAGCAGCAGTGTTCACATTGCTTCGCAGAATCGCTTTTGTGCAGAAATCAGTAACACTTGTTCAGAAGGAAAGAAAGCACAGAGCCCCAGATTCTATGTTGTCCTGGAGAGCTTGCAGAGCACTGGGGAAAGGCAGGCAGAGAATTCCCTGATAGCACCTTCTCTGTGCCTGTTCACATTGCTTCGCAGAATCGCTTTTGTGCAGAAAACAGTAACACTTGTTCAGAAGGAAAGAAAGCACAGAGCCCCAGATTTTATGTTGTCCTGGAGAGCTTGCAGAGCACTGGGGAACGGCAGGCAGAGAATTCCTTGCTAGCACCTTCTCTGTGCCTGGGAAGCAGAAGTGTTCACATTGCTTCGCAGAATCGCTTTTGTGCAGAAAACAGTAACACTTGTTCAGAACGAAAGAAAGCACAGAGCCCCAGATTTTATGTTGTCCTGGAGAGCTTGCAGAGCACTGGGGAAAGGCAGGCAGAGAATTCCCTGATAGCACCTTCTCTGTGCCTGTTCACATTGCTTCGCAGAATCGCTTTTGTGCAGAAAACAGTAACACTTGTTCAGAACGAAAGAAAGCACAGAGCCCCAGATTTGCTGTTGTCCTGGAGAGCTTGCAGAGCACTGGGGAAAGGCAGGCAGAGAATTCCCTGCTAGCACCTTCTCTGTGCCTGGGAAGCAGAAGTGATCACATTGCTTCGCAAGAATCGCTTTTGTGCAGAAAACACTAACACTTGTTCAGAAGGAAAGAAAGCACAGAGCCCCAGATTCTATGTTGTCCTGGAGAGCTTGCAGAGCACTGGGGAAAGGCAGGCAGAGAATTCCCTGATAGCACCTTCTCTGTGCCTGTTCACATTGCTTCGCAGAATCGCTTTTGTGCAGAAAACAGTAACACTTGTTCAGAACGAAAGAAAGCACAGAGCCCCAGATTCTATGTTGTCCTGGAGAGCTTGCAGAGCACTGGGGAAAGGCAGGCAGAGAATTCCTTGCTAGCACCTTCTCTGTGCCTGGGAAGCAGCAGTGTTCACATTGCTTCGCAGAATCGCTTTTGTGCAGAAATCAGTAACACTTGTTCAGAAGGAAAGAAAGCACAGAGCCCCAGATTCTATGTTGTCCTGGAGAGCTTGCAGAGCACTGGGGAAAGGCAGGCAGAGAATTCCCTGATAGCACCTTCTCTGTGCCTGTTCACATTGCTTCGCAGAATCGCTTTTGTGCAGAAAACAGTAACACTTGTTCAGAAGGAAAGAAAGCACAGAGCCCCAGATTCTATGTTGTCCTGGAGAGCTTGCAGAGCACTGGGGAACGGCAGGCAGAGAATTCCTTGCTAGCACCTTCTCTGTGCCTGGGAAGCAGAAGTGTTCACATTGCTTCGCAGAATCGCTTTTGTGCAGAAAACACTAACACTTGTTCAGAAGGAAAGAAAGCACAGAGCCCCAGATTTTATGTTGTCCTGGAGAGCTTGCAGAGCACTGGGGAAAGGCAGGCAGAGAATTCCCTGATAGCACCTTCTCTGTGCCTGTTCACATTGCTTCGCAGAATCGCTTTTGTGCAGAAAACAGTAACACTTGTTCAGAACGAAAGAAAGCACAGAGCCCCAGATTTGCTGTTGTCCTGGAGAGCTTGCAGAGCACTGGGGAAAGGCAGGCAGAGAATTCCCTGCTAGCACCTTCTCTGTGCCTGGGAAGCAGAAGTGTTCACATTGCTTCGCAAGAATCGCTTTTGTGCAGAAAACACTAACACTTGTTCAGAAGGAAAGAAAGCACAGAGCCCCAGATTCTATGTTGTCCTGGAGAGCTTGCAGAGCACTGGGGAAAAGCAGGCAGAGAATTCCCTGATAGCACCTTCTCTGTGCCTGTTCACATTGTTTCGCAGAATCGCTTTTGTGCAGAAAACAGTAACACTTGTTCAGAACGAAAGAAAGCACAGAGCCCCAGATTTTATGTTGTCCTGGAGAGCTTGCAGAGCACTGGGGAAAGGCAGGCAGAGAATTCCCTGCTACCACCTTCTCTGTGCCTGTTCACATTGCTTCGCAGAATCGCTTTTGTGCAGAAATCAGTAACACTTGTTCAGAAGGAAAGAAAGCACAGAGCCCCAGATTCTATGTTGTCCTGGAGAGCTTGCAGAGCACTGGGGAATGGAAGGCAGAGAATTCCCTGCTAGCACCTTCTCTGTGCCTGGGAAGCAGAAGTGTTCACATTGCTTCGCAAGAATCGCTTTTGTGCAGAAAACACTAACACTTGTTCAGAAGGAAAGAAAGCACAGAGCCCCAGATTCCATGTTGTCCTGGAGAGCTTGCAGAGCACTGGGGAAAAGCAGGCAGAGAATTCCCTGATAGCACCTTCTCTGTGCCTGGGAAGCAGAAGTGTTCACATTGCTTCGCAGAATCGCTTTTGTGCAGAAATCAGTAACACTTGTTCAGAACGAAAGAAAGCACAGAGCCCCAGATTTTATGTTGTCCTGGAGAGCTTGCAGAGCACTGGGGAAAGGCAGGCAGAGAATTCCCTGATAGCACCTTCTCTGTGCCTGTTCACATTGCTTCGCAGAATCGCTTTTGTGCAGAAAACAGTAACATTTGCTCAGAAGGAAAGAAAGCACAGAGCCCCAGATTCTATGTTGTCCTGGAGAGCTTGCAGAGCACTGGGGAAAGGCAGGCAGAGAATTCCCTGCTAGCACCTTCTCTGTGCCTGGGAAGCAGAAGTGTTCACATTGCTTCGCAAGAATCGCTTTTGTGCAGAAAACACTAACACTTGTTCAGAAGGAAAGAAAGCACAGAGCCCCAGATTCCATGTTGTCCTGGAGAGCTTGCAGAGCACTGGGGAAAAGCAGGCAGAGAATTCCCTGATAGCACCTTCTCTGTGCCTGTTCACATTGCTTCGCAGAATCGCTTTTGTGCAGAAAACAGTAACACTTGTTCAGAACGAAAGAAAGCACAGAGCCCCAGATTTTATGTTGTCCTGGAGAGCTTGCAGAGCACTGGGGAACGGCAGGCAGAGAATTCCTTGCTAGCACCTTCTCTGTGCCTGGGAAGCAGAAGTGTTCACATTGCTTCGCAAGAATCGCTTTTGTGCAGAAAACAGTAACAGTTGTTCAGAACGAAAGAAAGCACAGAACCCCAGATTCTATGTTGTCCTGGAGAGCTTGCAGAGCACTGGGGAAAGGCAGGCAGAGAATTCCTTGCTAGCACCTTCTCTGTGCCTGGGAAGCAGAAGTGTTCACATTGCTTCGCAAGAATCGCTTTTGTGCAGAAAACAGTAACACTTGTTCAGAAGGAAAGAAAGCACAGAGCCCCAGATTTTATGTTGTCCTGGAGAGCTTGCAGAGCACTGGGGAAAGGCAGGCAGAGAATTCCCTGATAGCACCTTCTCTGTGCCTGTTCACATTGCTTCGCAGAATCGCTTTTGTGCAGAAAACAGTAACACTTGTTCAGAACGAAAGAAAGCACAGAGCCCCAGATTCTATGTTGTCCTGGAGAGCTTGCAGAGCACTGGGGAAAGGCAGGCAGAGAATTCCCTGCTAGCACCTTCTCTGTGCCTGGGAAGCAGAAGTGTTCACATTGCTTCGCAAGAATCGCTTTTGTGCAGAAAACACTAACACTTGTTCAGAAGGAAAGAAAGCACAGAGCCCCAGATTCTATGTTGTCCTGGAGAGCTTGCAGAGCACTGGGGAAAGGCAGGCAGAGAATTCCCTGATAGCACCTTCTCTGTGCCTGTTCACATTGCTTCGCAGAATCGCTTTTGTGCAGAAAACAGTAACACTTGTTCAGAACGAAAGAAAGCACAGAGCCCCAGATTCTATGTTGTCCTGGAGAGCTTGCAGAGCACTGGGGAAAGGCAGGCAGAGAATTCCTTGCTAGCACCTTCTCTGTGCCTGGGAAGCAGCAGTGTTCACATTGCTTCGCAGAATCGCTTTTGTGCAGAAATCAGTAACACTTGTTCAGAAGGAAAGAAAGCACAGAGCCCCAGATTCTATGTTGTCCTGGAGAGCTTGCAGAGCACTGGGGAAAGGCAGGCAGAGAATTCCCTGATAGCACCTTCTCTGTGCCTGTTCACATTGCTTCGCAGAATCGCTTTTGTGCAGAAAACAGTAACACTTGTTCAGAAGGAAAGAAAGCACAGAGCCCCAGATTTTATGTTGTCCTGGAGAGCTTGCAGAGCACTGGGGAACGGCAGGCAGAGAATTCCTTGCTAGCACCTTCTCTGTGCCTGGGAAGCAGAAGTGTTCACATTGCTTCGCAGAATCGCTTTTGTGCAGAAAACAGTAACACTTGTTCAGAAGGAAAGAAAGCACAGAGCCCCAGATTTTATGTTGTCCTGGAGAGCTTGCAGAGCACTGGGGAAAGGCAGGCAGAGAATTCCCTGATAGCACCTTCTCTGTGCCTCTTCACATTGCTTCGCAGAATCGCTTTTGTGCAGAAAACAGTAACACTTGTTCAGAACGAAAGAAAGCACAGAGCCCCAGATTTGCTGTTGTCCTGGAGAGCTTGCAGAGCACTGGGGAAAGGCAGGCAGAGAATTCCCTGCTAGCACCTTCTCTGTGCCTGGGAAGCAGAAGTGTTCACATTGCTTCGCAAGAATCGCTTTTGTGCAGAAAACACTAACACTTGTTCAGAAGGAAAGAAAGCACAGAGCCCCAGATTCTATGTTGTCCTGGAGAGCTTGCAGAGCACTGGGGAAAAGCAGGCAGAGAATTCCCTGATAGCACCTTCTCTGTGCCTGTTCACATTGTTTCGCAGAATCGCTTTTGTGCAGAAAACAGTAACACTTGTTCAGAACGAAAGAAAGCACAGAGCCCCAGATTTTATGTTGTCCTGGAGAGCTTGCAGAGCACTGGGGAAAGGCAGGCAGAGAATTCCCTGATAGCACCTTCTCTGTGCCTGTTCACATTGCTTCGCAGAATCGCTTTTGTGCAGAAAACAGTAACACTTGTTCAGAAGGAAAGAAAGCACAGAGCCCCAGATTCTATGTTGTCCTGGAGAGCTTGCAGAGCACTGGGGAAAGGCAGGCAGAGAATTCCCTGCTAGCACCTTCTCTGTGCCTGGGAAGCAGAAGTGTTCACATTGCTTCGCAAGAATCGCTTTTGTGCAGAAAACACTAACACTTGTTCAGAAGGAAAGAAAGCACAGAGCCCCAGATTTTATGTTGTCCTGGAGAGCTTGCAGAGCACTGGGGAAAGGCAGGCAGAGAATTCCTTGCTAGCACCTTCTCTGTGCCTGGGAAGCAGAAGTGTTCACATTGCTTCGCAGAATCGCTTTTGTGCAGAAAACACTAACACTTGTTCAGAAGGAAAGAAAGCACAGAGCCCCAGATTTTATGTTGTCCTGGAGAGCTTGCAGAGCACTGGGGAAAGGCAGGCAGAGAATTCCCTGATAGCACCTTCTCTGTGCCTGGGAAGCAGAAGTGTTCACATTGCTTCGCAAGAATCGCTTTTGTGCAGAAAACACTAACACTTGTTCAGAAGGAAAGAAAGCACAGAGCCCCAGATTTTATGTTGTCCTGGAGAGCTTGCAGAGCACTGGGGAAAGGCAGGCAGAGAATTCCTTGCTAGCACCTTCTCTGTGCCTGTTCACATTGCTTCGCAGAATCGCTTTTGTGCAGAAAACAGTAACACTTGTTCAGAACGAAAGAAAGCACAGAGCCCCAGATTCTATGTTGTCCTGGAGAGCTTGCAGAGCACTGGGGAAAGGCAGGCAGAGAATTCCCTGCTAGCACCTTCTCTGTGCCTGGGAAGCAGAAGTGTTCACATTGCTTCGCAGAATCGCTTTTGTGCAGAAAACAGTAACACTTGTTCAGAAGGAAAGAAAGCACAGAGCCCCAGATTCTATGTTGTCCTGGAGAGCTTGCAGAGCACTGGGGAAAGGCAGGCAGAGAATTCCCTGCTAGCACCTTCTCTGTGCCTGTTCACATTGCTTCGCAGAATCGCTTTTGTGCAGAAAACAGTAACACTTGTTCAGAACGAAAGAAAGCACAGAGCCCCAGATTCTATGTTGTCCTGGAGAGCTTGCAGAGCACTGGGGAAAGGCAGGCAGAGAATTCCCTGCTAGCACCTTCTCTGTGCCTGGGAAGCAGAAGTGTTCACATTGCTTCGCAGAATCGTTTTTGTGCAGAAAACAGTAACACTTGTTCAGAAGGAAAGAAAGCACAGAGCCCCAGATTTTATGTTGTCCTGGAGAGCTTGCAGAGCACTGGGGAATGGAAGGCAGAGAATTCCCTGCTAGCACCTTCTCTGTGCCTGGGAAGCAGAAGTGTTCACATTGCTTCGCAAGAATCGCTTTTGTGCAGAAAACAGTAACACTTGTTCAGAAGGAAAGAAAGCACAGAGCCCCAGATTTTATGTTGTCCTGGAGAGCTTGCAGAGCACTGGGGAAAGGCAGGCAGAGAATTCCCTGCTAGCACCTTCTCTGTGCCTGGGAAGCAGAAGTGTTCACATTGCTTCGCAGAATCGCTTTTGTGCAGAAAACAGTAACACTTGTTCAGAAGGAAAGAAAGCACAGAGCCCCAGATTTTATGTTGTCCTGGAGAGCTTGCAGAGCACTGGGGAAAGGCAGGCAGAGAACTCCCTGATAGCACCTTCTCTGTTCCTGTTCACATTGCTTCGCAGAATCGCTTTTGTGCAGAAAACAGTAACACTTGTTCAGAAGGAAAGAAAGCACAGAGCCCCAGATTCTATGTTGTCCTGGAGAGCTTGCAGAGCACTGGGGAAAGGCAGGCAGAGAATTCCCTGCTAGCACCTTCTCTGTGCCTGGGAAGCAGAAGTGTTCACATTGCTTCGCAAGAATCGCTTTTGTGCAGAAAACACTAACACTTGTTCAGAAGGAAAGAAAGCACAGAGCCCCAGATTCTATGTTGTCCTGGAGAGCTTGCAGAGCACTGGGGAACGGCAGGCAGAGAATTCCTTGCTAGCACCTTCTCTGTGCCTGTTCACATTGCTTCGCAGAATCGCTTTTGTGCAGAAAACAGTAACACTTGTTCAGAACGAAAGAAAGCACAGAGCCCCAGATTTTATGTTGTCCTGGAGAGCTTGCAGAGCACTGGGGAACGGCAGGCAGAGAATTCCTTGCTAGCACCTTCTCTGTGCCTGGGAAGCAGAAGTGTTCACATTGCTTCGCAGAATCGCTTTTGTGCAGAAAACAGTAACACTTGTTCAGAAGGAAAGAAAGCACACAGCCCCAGATTTTATGTTGTCCTGGAGAGCTTGCAGAGCACTGGGGAAAGGCAGGCAGAGAATTCCCTGATAGCACCTTCTCTGTGCCTGTTCACATTGCTTCGCAGAATCGCTTTTGTGCAGAAAACAGTAACACTTGTTCAGAACGAAAGAAAGCACAGAGCCCCAGATTTTATGTTGTCCTGGAGAGCTTGCAGAGCACTGGGGAAAGGCAGGCAGAGAATTCCCTGATAGCACCTTCTCTGTGCCTGTTCACATTGCTTCGCAGAATCGCTTTTGTGCAGAAAACAGTAACACTTGTTCAGAAGGAAAGAAAGCACAGAGCCCCAGATTCTATGTTGTCCTGGAGAGCTTGCAGAGCACTGGGGAAAGGCAGGCAGAGAATTCCCTGCTAGCACCTTCTCTGTGCCTGGGAAGCAGAAGTGTTCACATTGCTTCGCAAGAATCGCTTTTGTGCAGAAAACACTAACACTTGTTCAGAAGGAAAGAAAGCACAGAGCCCCAGATTTTATGTTGTCCTGGAGAGCTTGCAGAGCACTGGGGAAAGGCAGGCAGAGAATTCCTTGCTAGCACCTTCTCTGTGCCTGGGAAGCAGAAGTGTTCACATTGCTTCGCAGAATCGCTTTTGTGCAGAAAACAGTAACACTTGTTCAGAAGGAAAGAAAGCACAGAGCCCCAGATTTTATGTTGTCCTGGAGAGCTTGCAGAGCACTGGGGAAAGGCAGGCAGAGAATTCCCTGATAGCACCTTCTCTGTGCCTGGGAAGCAGAAGTGTTCACATTGCTTCGCAAGAATCGCTTTTGTGCAGAAAACACTAACACTTGTTCAGAAGGAAAAAAGCACAGAGCCCCAGATTTTATGTTGTCCTGGAGAGCTTGCAGAGCACTGGGGAAAGGCAGGCAGAGAATTCCTTGCTAGCACCTTCTCTGTGCCTGTTCACATTGCTTCGCAGAATCGCTTTTGTGCAGAAAACAGTAACACTTGTTCAGAACGAAAGAAAGCACAGAGCCCCAGATTCTATGTTGTCCTGGAGAGCTTGCAGAGCACTGGGGAAAGGCAGGCAGAGAATTCCCTGCTAGCACCTTCTCTGTGCCTGGGAAGCAGAAGTGTTCACATTGCTTCGCAGAATCGCTTTTGTGCAGAAAACACTAACACTTGTTCAGAAGGAAAGAAAGCACAGAGCCCCAGATTCTATGTTGTCCTGGAGAGCTTGCAGAGCACTGGGGAAAGGCAGGCAGAGAATTCCCTGATAGCACCTTCTCTGTGCCTGTTCACATTGCTTCGCAGAATCGCTTTTGTGCAGAAAACAGTAACACTTGTTCAGAACGAAAGAAAGCACAGAGCCCCAGATTCTATGTTGTCCTGGAGAGCTTGCAGAGCACTGGGGAAAGGCAGGCAGAGAATTCCTTGCTAGCACCTTCTCTGTGCCTGGGAAGCAGCAGTGTTCACATTGCTTCGCAGAATCGCTTTTGTGCAGAAATCAGTAACACTTGTTCAGAAGGAAAGAAAGCACAGAGCCCCAGATTCTATGTTGTCCTGGAGAGCTTGCAGAGCACTGGGGAAAGGCAGGCAGAGAATTCCCTGATAGCACCTTCTCTGTGCCTGTTCACATTGCTTCGCAGAATCGCTTTTGTGCAGAAAACAGTAACACTTGTTCAGAAGGAAACAAAGCACAGAGCCCCAGATTTTATGTTGTCCTGGAGAGCTTGCAGAGCACTGGGGAAAGGCAGGCAGAGAATTCCCTGCTAGCACCTTCTCTGTGCCTGGGAAGCAGAAGTGTTCACATTGCTTCGCAAGAATCGCTTTTGTGCAGAAAACACTAACACTTGTTCAGAAGGAAAGAAAGCACAGAGCCCCAGATTCTATGTTGTCCTGGAGAGCTTGCAGAGCACTGGGGAAAGGCAGGCAGAGAATTCCCTGATAGCACCTTCTCTGTGCCTGTTCACATTGCTTCGCAGAATCGCTTTTGTGCAGAAAACAGTAACACTTGTTCAGAACGAAAGAAAGCACAGAGCCCCAGATTCTATGTTGTCCTGGAGAGCTTGCAGAGCACTGGGGAAAGGCAGGCAGAGAATTCCTTGCTAGCACCTTCTCTGTGCCTGGGAAGCAGCAGTGTTCACATTGCTTCGCAGAATCGCTTTTGTGCAGAAATCAGTAACACTTGTTCAGAAGGAAAGAAAGCACAGAGCCCCAGATTCTATGTTGTCCTGGAGAGCTTGCAGAGCACTGGGGAAAGGCAGGCAGAGAATTCCCTGATAGCACCTTCTCTGTGCCTGTTCACATTGCTTCGCAGAATCGCTTTTGTGCAGAAAACAGTAACACTTGTTCAGAAGGAAAGAAAGCACAGAGCCCCAGATTCTATGTTGTCCTGGAGAGCTTGCAGAGCACTGGGGAACGGCAGGCAGAGAATTCCTTGCTAGCACCTTCTCTGTGCCTGGGAAGCAGAAGTGTTCACATTGCTTCGCAGAATCGCTTTTGTGCAGAAAACAGTAACACTTGTTCAGAAGGAAAGAAAGCACAGAGCCCCAGATTTTATGTTGTCCTGGAGAGCTTGCAGAGCACTGGGGAAAGGCAGGCAGAGAATTCCCTGATAGCACCTTCTCTGTGCCTCTTCACATTGCTTCGCAGAATCGCTTTTGTGCAGAAAACAGTAACACTTGTTCAGAACGAAAGAAAGCACAGAGCCCCAGATTTGCTGTTGTCCTGGAGAGCTTGCAGAGCACTGGGGAAAGGCAGGCAGAGAATTCCCTGCTAGCACCTTCTCTGTGCCTGGGAAGCAGAAGTGTTCACATTGCTTCGCAGAATCGCTTTTGTGCAGAAAACAGTAACACTTGTTCAGAAGGAAAGAAAGCACAGAGCCCCAGATTCTATGTTGTCCTGGAGAGCTTGCAGAGCACTGGGGAAAGGCAGGCAGAGAATTCCCTGCTAGCACCTTCTCTGTGCCTGTTCACATTGCTTCGCAGAATCGCTTTTGTGCAGAAAACAGTAACACTTGTTCAGAACGAAAGAAAGCACAGAGCCCCAGATTCTATGTTGTCCTGGAGAGCTTGCAGAGCACTGGGGAAAGGCAGGCAGAGAATTCCCTGCTAGCACCTTCTCTGTGCCTGGGAAGCAGAAGTGTTCACATTGCTTCGCAGAATCGTTTTTGTGCAGAAAACAGTAACACTTGTTCAGAAGGAAAGAAAGCACAGAGCCCCAGATTTTATGTTGTCCTGGAGAGCTTGCAGAGCACTGGGGAATGGAAGGCAGAGAATTCCCTGCTAGCACCTTCTCTGTGCCTGGGAAGCAGAAGTGTTCACATTGCTTCGCAAGAATCGCTTTTGTGCAGAAAACAGTAACACTTGTTCAGAAGGAAAGAAAGCACAGAGCCCCAGATTTTATGTTGTCCTGGAGAGCTTGCAGAGCACTGGGGAAAGGCAGGCAGAGAATTCCTTGCTAGCACCTTCTCTGTGCCTGTTCACATTGCTTCGCAGAATCGCTTTTGTGCAGAAAACACTAACACTTGTTCAGAAGGAAAGAAAGCACAGAGCCCCAGATTTTATGTTGTCCTGGAGAGCTTGCAGAGCACTGGGGAAAGGCAGGCAGAGAATTCCTTGCTAGCACCTTCTCTGTGCCTGTTCACATTGCTTCGCAGAATCGCTTTTGTGCAGAAAACAGTAACACTTGTTCAGAACGAAAGAAAGCACAGAGCCCCAGATTCTATGTTGTCCTGGAGAGCTTGCAGAGCACTGGGGAAAGGCAGGCAGAGAATTCCCTGCTAGCACCTTCTCTGTGCCTGGGAAGCAGAAGTGTTCACATTGCTTCGCAGAATCGCTTTTGTGCAGAAAACACTAACACTTGTTCAGAAGGAAAGAAAGCACAGAGCCCCAGATTCTATGTTGTCCTGGAGAGCTTGCAGAGCACTGGGGAAAGGCAGGCAGAGAATTCCCTGATAGCACCTTCTCTGTGCCTCTTCACATTGCTTCGCAGAATCGCTTTTGTGCAGAAAACAGTAACACTTGTTCAGAACGAAAGAAAGCACAGAGCCCCAGATTCTATGTTGTCCTGGAGAGCTTGCAGAGCACTGGGGAAAGGCAGGCAGAGAATTCCTTGCTAGCACCTTCTCTGTGCCTGGGAAGCAGCAGTGTTCACATTGCTTCGCAGAATCGCTTTTGTGCAGAAAACAGTAACACTTGTTCAGAAGGAAAGAAAGCACAGAGCCCCAGATTTTATGTTGTCCTGGAGAGCTTGCAGAGCACTGGGGAAAGGCAGGCAGAGAATTCCCTGATAGCACCTTCTCTGTGCCTGTTCACATTGCTTCGCAGAATCGCTTTTGTGCAGAAAACAGTAACACTTGTTCAGAACGAAAGAAAGCACAGAGCCCCAGATTTGCTGTTGTCCTGGAGAGCTTGCAGAGCACTGGGGAAAGGCAGGCAGAGAATTCCCTGCTAGCACCTTCTCTGTGCCTGGGAAGCAGAAGTGTTCACATTGCTTCGCAAGAATCGCTTTTGTGCAGAAAACACTAACACTTGTTCAGAAGGAAAGAAAGCACAGAGCCCCAGATTCTATGTTGTCCTGGAGAGCTTGCAGAGCACTGGGGAAAGGCAGGCAGAGAATTCCCTGATAGCACCTTCTCTGTGCCTGTTCACATTGCTTCGCAGAATCGCTTTTGTGCAGAAAACAGTAACACTTGTTCAGAACGAAAGAAAGCACAGAGCCCCAGATTCTATGTTGTCCTGGAGAGCTTGCAGAGCACTGGGGAAAGGCAGGCAGAGAATTCCTTGCTAGCACCTTCTCTGTGCCTGGGAAGCAGCAGTGTTCACATTGCTTCGCAGAATCGCTTTTGTGCAGAAATCAGTAACACTTGTTCAGAAGGAAAGAAAGCACAGAGCCCCAGATTCTATGTTGTCCTGGAGAGCTTGCAGAGCACTGGGGAAAGGCAGGCAGAGAATTCCCTGATAGCACCTTCTCTGTGCCTGTTCACATTGCTTCGCAGAATCGCTTTTGTGCAGAAAACAGTAACACTTGTTCAGAAGGAAAGAAAGCACAGAGCCCCAGATTTTATGTTGTCCTGGAGAGCTTGCAGAGCACTGGGGAACGGCAGGCAGAGAATTCCTTGCTAGCACCTTCTCTGTGCCTGGGAAGCAGAAGTGTTCACATTGCTTCGCAGAATCGCTTTTGTGCAGAAAACAGTAACACTTGTTCAGAAGGAAAGAAAGCACAGAGCCCCAGATTTTATGTTGTCCTGGAGAGCTTGCAGAGCACTGGGGAAAGGCAGGCAGAGAATTCCCTGATAGCACCTTCTCTGTGCCTGTTCACATTGCTTCGCAGAATCGCTTTTGTGCAGAAAACAGTAACACTTGTTCAGAACGAAAGAAAGCACAGAGCCCCAGATTTGCTGTTGACCTGGAGAGCTTGCAGAGCACTGGGGAAAGGCAGGCAGAGAATTCCCTGCTAGCACCTTCTCTGTGCCTGGGAAGCAGAAGTGTTCACATTGCTTCGCAAGAATCGCTTTTGTGCAGAAAACACTAACACTTGTTCAGAAGGAAAGAAAGCACAGAGCCCCAGATTCTATGTTGTCCTGGAGAGCTTGCAGAGCACTGGGGAAAAGCAGGCAGAGAATTCCCTGATAGCACCTTCTCTGTGCCTCTTCACATTGCTTCGCAGAATCGCTTTTGTGCAGAAAACAGTAACACTTGTTCAGAACGAAAGAAAGCACAGAGCCCCAGATTTTATGTTGTCCTGGAGAGCTTGCAGAGCACTGGGGAAAGGCAGGCAGAGAATTCCCTGCTACCACCTTCTCTGTGCCTGTTCACATTGCTTCGCAGAATCGCTTTTGTGCAGAAATCAGTAACACTTGTTCAGAAGGAAAGAAAGCACAGAGCCCCAGATTCTATGTTGTCCTGGAGAGCTTGCAGAGCACTGGGGAAAGGCAGGCAGAGAATTCCCTGATAGCACCTTCTCTGTGCCTGGGAAGCAGAAGTGTTCACATTGCTTCGCAGAATCGCTTTTGTGCAGAAAACAGTAACACTTGTTCAGAAGGAAAGAAAGCACAGAGCCCCAGATTCTATGTTGTCCTGGAGAGCTTGCAGAGCACTGGGGAAAGGCAGGCAGAGAATTCCCTGCTAGCACCTTCTCTGTGCCTGTTCACATTGCTTCGCAGAATCGCTTTTGTGCAGAAAACAGTAACACTTGTTCAGAACGAAAGAAAGCACAGAGCCCCAGATTCTATGTTGTCCTGGAGAGCTTGCAGAGCACTGGGGAAAGGCAGGCAGAGAATTCCCTGCTAGCACCTTCTCTGTGCCTGGGAAGCAGAAGTGTTCACATTGCTTCGCAGAATCGTTTTTGTGCAGAAAACAGTAACACTTGTTCAGAAGGAAAGAAAGCACAGAGCCCCAGATTTTATGTTGTCCTGGAGAGCTTGCAGAGCACTGGGGAATGGAAGGCAGAGAATTCCCTGCTAGCACCTTCTCTGTGCCTGGGAAGCAGAAGTGTTCACATTGCTTCGCAAGAATCGCTTTTGTGCAGAAAACAGTAACACTTGTTCAGAAGGAAAGCAAGCACAGAGCCCCAGATTTTATGTTGTCCTGGAGAGCTTGCAGAGCACTGGGGAAAGGCAGGCAGAGAATTCCCTGCTAGCACCTTCTCTGTGCCTGGGAAGCAGAAGTGTTCACATTGCTTCGCAGAATCGCTTTTGTGCAGAAAACAGTAACACTTGTTCAGAAGGAAAGAAAGCACAGAGCCCCAGATTTTATGTTGTCCTGGAGAGCTTGCAGAGCACTGGGGAAAGGCAGGCAGAGAACTCCCTGATAGCACCTTCTCTGTTCCTGTTCACATTGCTTCGCAGAATCGCTTTTGTGCAGAAAACAGTAACACTTGTTCAGAAGGAAAGAAAGCACAGAGCCCCAGATTCTATGTTGTCCTGGAGAGCTTGCAGAGCACTGGGGAAAGGCAGGCAGAGAATTCCCTGCTAGCACCTTCTCTGTGCCTGGGAAGCAGAAGTGTTCACATTGCTTCGCAAGAATCGCTTTTGTGCAGAAAACACTAACACTTGTTCAGAAGGAAAGAAAGCACAGAGCCCCAGATTCTATGTTGTCCTGGAGAGCTTGCAGAGCACTGGGGAAAGGCAGGCAGAGAATTCCTTGCTAGCACCTTCTCTGTGCCTGTTCACATTGCTTCGCAGAATCGCTTTTGTGCAGAAAACAGTAACACTTGTTCAGAACGAAAGAAAGCACAGAGCCCCAGATTTTATGTTGTCCTGGAGAGCTTGCAGAGCACTGGGGAACGGCAGGCAGAGAATTCCTTGCTAGCACCTTCTCTGTGCCTGGGAAGCAGAAGTGTTCACATTGCTTCGCAGAATCGCTTTTGTGCAGAAAACAGTAACACTTGTTCAGAAGGAAAGAAAGCACACAGCCCCAGATTTTATGTTGTCCTGGAGAGCTTGCAGAGCACTGGGGAAAGGCAGGCAGAGAATTCCCTGATAGCACCTTCTCTGTGCCTGTTCACATTGCTTCGCAGAATCGCTTTTGTGCAGAAAACACTAACACTTGTTCAGAACGAAAGAAAGCACAGAGCCCCAGATTCTATGTTGTCCTGGAGAGCTTGCAGAGCACTGGGGAAAGGCAGGCAGAGAATCCCTGCTAGCACCTTCTCTGTGCCTGGGAAGCAGAAGTGTTCACATTGCTTCGCAAGAATCGCTTTTGTGCAGAAAACAGTAACAGTTGTTCAGAACGAAAGAAAGCACAGAACCCCAGATTCTATGTTGTCCTGGAGAGCTTGCAGAGCACTGGGGAAAGGCAGGCAGAGAATTCCTTGCTAGCACCTTCTCTGTGCCTGGGAAGCAGAAGTGTTCACATTGCTTCGCAAGAATCGCTTTTGTGCAGAAAACAGTAACACTTGTTCAGAAGGAAAGAAAGCACAGAGCCCCAGATTTTATGTTGTCCTGGAGAGCTTGCAGAGCACTGGGGAAAGGCAGGCAGAGAATTCCCTGATAGCACCTTCTCTGTGCCTGTTCACATTGCTTCGCAGAATCGCTTTTGTGCAGAAAACAGTAACACTTGTTCAGAACGAAAGAAAGCACAGAGCCCCAGATTTGCTGTTGTCCTGGAGAGCTTGCAGAGCACTGGGGAAAGGCAGGCAGAGAATTCCCTGCTAGCACCTTCTCTGTGCCTGGGAAGCAGAAGTGTTCACATTGCTTCGCAAGAATCGCTTTTGTGCAGAAAACACTAACACTTGTTCAGAAGGAAAGAAAGCACAGAGCCCCAGATTCTATGTTGTCCTGGAGAGCTTGCAGAGCACTGGGGAAAAGCAGGCAGAGAATTCCCTGATAGCACCTTCTCTGTGCCTGTTCACATTGTTTCGCAGAATCGCTTTTGTGCAGAAAACAGTAACACTTGTTCAGAAGGAAAGAAAGCACAGAGCCCCAGATTTTATGTTGTCCTGGAGAGCTTGCAGAGCACTGGGGAAAGGCAGGCAGAGAATTCCCTGCTAGCACCTTCTCTGTGCCTGGGAAGCAGAAGTGTTCACATTGCTTCGCAGAATCGCTTTTGTGCAGAAAACAGTAACACTTGTTCAGAAGGAAAGAAAGCACAGAGCCCCAGATTCTATGTTGTCCTGGAGAGCTTGCAGAGCACTGGGGAAAGGCAGGCAGAGAATTCCCTGATAGCACCTTCTCTGTTCCTGTTCACATTGCTTCGCAGAATCGCTTTTGTGCAGAAAACAGTAACACTTGTTCAGAAGGAAAGAAAGCACAGAGCCCCAGATTCTATGTTGTCCTGGAGAGCTTGCAGAGCACTGGGGAAAGGCAGGCAGAGAATTCCCTGCTAGCACCTTCTCTGTGCCTGGGAAGCAGAAGTGTTCACATTGCTTCGCAAGAATCGCTTTTGTGCAGAAAACACTAACACTTGTTCAGAAGGAAAGAAAGCACAGAGCCCCAGATTCTATGTTGTCCTGGAGAGCTTGCAGAGCACTGGGGAACGGCAGGCAGAGAATTCCTTGCTAGCACCTTCTCTGTGCCTGTTCACATTGCTTCGCAGAATCGCTTTTGTGCAGAAAACAGTAACACTTGTTCAGAACGAAAGAAAGCACAGAGCCCCAGATTTTATGTTGTCCTGGAGAGCTTGCAGAGCACTGGGGAAAGGCAGGCAGAGAATTCCCTGATAGCACCTTCTCTGTGCCTGTTCACATTGCTTCGCAGAATCGCTTTTGTGCAGAAAACAGTAACACTTGTTCAGAACGAAAGAAAGCACAGAGCCCCAGATTTGCTGTTGTCCTGGAGAGCTTGCAGAGCACTGGGGAAAGGCAGGCAGAGAATTCCTTGCTAGCACCTTCTCTGTGCCTGTTCACATTGCTTCGCAGAATCGCTTTTGTGCAGAAAACACTAACACTTGTTCAGAAGGAAAGAAAGCACAGAGCCCCAGATTCTATGTTGTCCTGGAGAGCTTGCAGAGCACTGGGGAAAAGCAGGCAGAGAATTCCCTGATAGCACCTTCTCTGTGCCTGTTCACATTGTTTCGCAGAATCGCTTTTGTGCAGAAAACAGTAACACTTGTTCAGAACGAAAGAAAGCACAGAGCCCCAGATTTTATGTTGTCCTGGAGAGCTTGCAGAGCACTGGGGAAAGGCAGGCAGAGAATTCCCTGCTAGCACCTTCTCTGTGCCTGGGAAGCAGAAGTGTTCACATTGCTTCGCAGAATCGCTTTTGTGCAGAAAACACTAACACTTGTTCAGAAGGAAAGAAAGCACAGAGCCCCAGATTCTATGTTGTCCTGGAGAGCTTGCAGAGCACTGGGGAAAAGCAGGCAGAGAATTCCCTGATAGCACCTTCTCTGTGCCTGTTCACATTGTTTCGCAGAATCGCTTTTGTGCAGAAAACAGTAACACTTGTTCAGAACGAAAGAAAGCACAGAGCCCCAGATTTTATGTTGTCCTGGAGAGCTTGCAGAGCACTGGGGAAAGGCAGGCAGAGAATTCCCTGATAGCACCTTCTCTGTGCCTGTTCACATTGCTTCGCAGAATCGCTTTTGTGCAGAAAACAGTAACACTTGTTCAGAAGGAAAGAAAGCACAGAGCCCCAGATTCTATGTTGTCCTGGAGAGCTTGCAGAGCACTGGGGAAAGGCAGGCAGAGAATTCCCTGCTAGCAACTTCTCTGTGCCTGGGAAGCAGAAGTGTTCACATTGCTTCGCAAGAATCGCTTTTGTGCAGAAAACACTAACACTTGTTCAGAAGGAAAGAAAGCACAGAGCCCCAGATTTTATGTTGTCCTGGAGAGCTTGCAGAGCACTGGGGAAAGGCAGGCAGAGAATTCCTTGCTAGCACCTTCTCTGTGCCTGGGAAGCAGAAGTGTTCACATTGCTTCGCAGAATCGCTTTTGTGCAGAAAACAGTAACACTTGTTCAGAAGGAAAGAAAGCACAGAGCCCCAGATTTTATGTTGTCCTGGAGAGCTTGCAGAGCACTGGGGAAAGGCAGGCAGAGAATTCCCTGATAGCACCTTCTCTGTGCCTGGGAAGCAGAAGTGTTCACATTGCTTCGCAAGAATCGCTTTTGTGCAGAAAACAGTAACACTTGTTCAGAAGGAAAGAAAGCACAGAGCCCCAGATTCTATGTTGTCCTGGAGAGCTTGCAGAGCACTGGGGAAAGGCAGGCAGAGAATTCCTTGCTAGCACCTTCTCTGTGCCTGTTCACATTGCTTCGCAGAATCGCTTTTGTGCAGAAAACAGTAACACTTGTTCAGAACGAAAGAAAGCACAGAGCCCCAGATTCTATGTTGTCCTGGAGAGCTTGCAGAGCACTGGGGAAAGGCAGGCAGAGAATTCCCTGCTAGCACCTTCTCTGTGCCTGGGAAGCAGAAGTGTTCACATTGCTTCGCAGAATCGCTTTTGTGCAGAAAACACTAACACTTGTTCAGAAGGAAAGAAAGCACAGAGCCCCAGATTCTATGTTGTCCTGGAGAGCTTGCAGAGCACTGGGGAAAGGCAGGCAGAGCATTCCCTGATAGCACCTTCTCTGTGCCTGTTCACATTGCTTCGCAGAATCGCTTTTGTGCAGAAAACAGTAACACTTGTTCAGAACGAAAGAAAGCACAGAGCCCCAGATTCTATGTTGTCCTGGAGAGCTTGCAGAGCACTGGGGAAAGGCAGGCAGAGAATTCCTTGCTAGCACCTTCTCTGTGCCTGGGAAGCAGCAGTGTTCACATTGCTTCGCAGAATCGCTTTTGTGCAGAAATCAGTAACACTTGTTCAGAAGGAAAGAAAGCACAGAGCCCCAGATTCTATGTTGTCCTGGAGAGCTTGCAGAGCACTGGGGAAAGGCAGGCAGAGAATTCCCTGATAGCACCTTCTCTGTGCCTGTTCACATTGCTTCGCAGAATCGCTTTTGTGCAGAAAACAGTAACACTTGTTCAGAAGGAAAGAAAGCACAGAGCCCCAGATTTTATGTTGTCCTGGAGAGCTTGCAGAGCACTGGGGAACGGCAGGCAGAGAATTCCTTGCTAGCACCTTCTCTGTGCCTGGGAAGCAGAAGTGTTCACATTGCTTCGCAGAATCGCTTTTGTGCAGAAAACAGTAACACTTGTTCAGAACGAAAGAAAGCACAGAGCCCCAGATTTTATGTTGTCCTGGAGAGCTTGCAGAGCACTGGGGAAAGGCAGGCAGAGAATTCCCTGATAGCACCTTCTCTGTGCCTGTTCACATTGCTTCGCAGAATCGCTTTTGTGCAGAAAACAGTAACACTTGTTCAGAACGAAAGAAAGCACAGAGCCCCAGATTTGCTGTTGTCCTGGAGAGCTTGCAGAGCACTGGGGAAAGGCAGGCAGAGAATTCCCTGCTAGCACCTTCTCTGTGCCTGGGAAGCAGAAGTGATCACATTGCTTCGCAAGAATCGCTTTTGTGCAGAAAACACTAACACTTGTTCAGAAGGAAAGAAAGCACAGAGCCCCAGATTCTATGTTGTCCTGGAGAGCTTGCAGAGCACTGGGGAAAGGCAGGCAGAGAATTCCCTGATAGCACCTTCTCTGTGCCTGTTCACATTGCTTCGCAGAATCGCTTTTGTGCAGAAAACAGTAACACTTGTTCAGAACGAAAGAAAGCACAGAGCCCCAGATTCTATGTTGTCCTGGAGAGCTTGCAGAGCACTGGGGAAAGGCAGGCAGAGAATTCCTTGCTAGCACCTTCTCTGTGCCTGGGAAGCAGCAGTGTTCACATTGCTTCGCAGAATCGCTTTTGTGCAGAAATCAGTAACACTTGTTCAGAAGGAAAGAAAGCACAGAGCCCCAGATTCTATGTTGTCCTGGAGAGCTTGCAGAGCACTGGGGAAAGGCAGGCAGAGAATTCCCTGATAGCACCTTCTCTGTGCCTGTTCACATTGCTTCGCAGAATCGCTTTTGTGCAGAAAACAGTAACACTTGTTCAGAAGGAAAGAAAGCACAGAGCCCCAGATTCTATGTTGTCCTGGAGAGCTTGCAGAGCACTGGGGAACGGCAGGCAGAGAATTCCTTGCTAGCACCTTCTCTGTGCCTGGGAAGCAGAAGTGTTCACATTGCTTCGCAGAATCGCTTTTGTGCAGAAAACACTAACACTTGTTCAGAAGGAAAGAAAGCACAGAGCCCCAGATTTTATGTTGTCCTGGAGAGCTTGCAGAGCACTGGGGAAAGGCAGGCAGAGAATTCCCTGATAGCACCTTCTCTGTGCCTGTTCACATTGCTTCGCAGAATCGCTTTTGTGCAGAAAACAGTAACACTTGTTCAGAACGAAAGAAAGCACAGAGCCCCAGATTTGCTGTTGTCCTGGAGAGCTTGCAGAGCACTGGGGAAAGGCAGGCAGAGAATTCCCTGCTAGCACCTTCTCTGTGCCTGGGAAGCAGAAGTGTTCACATTGCTTCGCAAGAATCGCTTTTGTGCAGAAAACACTAACACTTGTTCAGAAGGAAAGAAAGCACAGAGCCCCAGATTCTATGTTGTCCTGGAGAGCTTGCAGAGCACTGGGGAAAAGCAGGCAGAGAATTCCCTGATAGCACCTTCTCTGTGCCTGTTCACATTGTTTCGCAGAATCGCTTTTGTGCAGAAAACAGTAACACTTGTTCAGAACGAAAGAAAGCACAGAGCCCCAGATTTTATGTTGTCCTGGAGAGCTTGCAGAGCACTGGGGAAAGGCAGGCAGAGAATTCCCTGCTACCACCTTCTCTGTGCCTGTTCACATTGCTTCGCAGAATCGCTTTTGTGCAGAAATCAGTAACACTTGTTCAGAAGGAAAGAAAGCACAGAGCCCCAGATTCTATGTTGTCCTGGAGAGCTTGCAGAGCACTGGGGAATGGAAGGCAGAGAATTCCCTGCTAGCACCTTCTCTGTGCCTGGGAAGCAGAAGTGTTCACATTGCTTCGCAAGAATCGCTTTTGTGCAGAAAACAGTAACACTTGTTCAGAAGGAAAGAAAGCACAGAGCCCCAGATTTTATGTTGTCCTGGAGAGCTTGCAGAGCACTGGGGAAAGGCAGGCAGAGAATTCCCTGATAGCACCTTCTCTGTGCCTGGGAAGCAGAAGTGTTCACATTGCTTCGCAGAATCGCTTTTGTGCAGAAATCAGTAACACTTGTTCAGAACGAAAGAAAGCACAGAGCCCCAGATTTTATGTTGTCCTGGAGAGCTTGCAGAGCACTGGGGAAAGGCAGGCAGAGAATTCCCTGATAGCACCTTCTCTGTGCCTGTTCACATTGCTTCGCAGAATCGCTTTTGTGCAGAAAACAGTAACATTTGCTCAGAAGGAAAGAAAGCACAGAGCCCCAGATTCTATGTTGTCCTGGAGAGCTTGCAGAGCACTGGGGAAAGGCAGGCAGAGAATTCCCTGCTAGCACCTTCTCTGTGCCTGGGAAGCAGAAGTGTTCACATTGCTTCGCAAGAATCGCTTTTGTGCAGAAAACACTAACACTTGTTCAGAAGGAAAGAAAGCACAGAGCCCCAGATTCCATGTTGTCCTGGAGAGCTTGCAGAGCACTGGGGAAAAGCAGGCAGAGAATTCCCTGATAGCACCTTCTCTGTGCCTGTTCACATTGCTTCGCAGAATCGCTTTTGTGCAGAAAACAGTAACACTTGTTCAGAACGAAAGAAAGCACAGAGCCCCAGATTTTATGTTGTCCTGGAGAGCTTGCAGAGCACTGGGGAACGGCAGGCAGAGAATTCCTTGCTAGCACCTTCTCTGTGCCTGGGAAGCAGAAGTGTTCACATTGCTTCGCAAGAATCGCTTTTGTGCAGAAAACAGTAACAGTTGTTCAGAACGAAAGAAAGCACAGAACCCCAGATTCTATGTTGTCCTGGAGAGCTTGCAGAGCACTGGGGAAAGGCAGGCAGAGAATTCCTTGCTAGCACCTTCTCTGTGCCTGGGAAGCAGAAGTGTTCACATTGCTTCGCAAGAATCGCTTTTGTGCAGAAAACAGTAACACTTGTTCAGAAGGAAAGAAAGCACAGAGCCCCAGATTTTATGTTGTCCTGGAGAGCTTGCAGAGCACTGGGGAAAGGCAGGCAGAGAATTCCCTGATAGCACCTTCTCTGTGCCTGTTCACATTGCTTCGCAGAATCGCTTTTGTGCAGAAAACAGTAACACTTGTTCAGAACGAAAGAAAGCACAGAGCCCCAGATTCTATGTTGTCCTGGAGAGCTTGCAGAGCACTGGGGAAAGGCAGGCAGAGAATTCCCTGCTAGCACCTTCTCTGTGCCTGGGAAGCAGAAGTGTTCACATTGCTTCGCAAGAATCGCTTTTGTGCAGAAAACACTAACACTTGTTCAGAAGGAAAGAAAGCACAGAGCCCCAGATTCTATGTTGTCCTGGAGAGCTTGCAGAGCACTGGGGAAAGGCAGGCAGAGAATTCCCTGATAGCACCTTCTCTGTGCCTGTTCACATTGCTTCGCAGAATCGCTTTTGTGCAGAAAACAGTAACACTTGTTCAGAACGAAAGAAAGCACAGAGCCCCAGATTCTATGTTGTCCTGGAGAGCTTGCAGAGCACTGGGGAAAGGCAGGCAGAGAATTCCTTGCTAGCACCTTCTCTGTGCCTGGGAAGCAGCAGTGTTCACATTGCTTCGCAGAATCGCTTTTGTGCAGAAATCAGTAACACTTGTTCAGAAGGAAAGAAAGCACAGAGCCCCAGATTCTATGTTGTCCTGGAGAGCTTGCAGAGCACTGGGGAAAGGCAGGCAGAGAATTCCCTGATAGCACCTTCTCTGTGCCTGTTCACATTGCTTCGCAGAATCGCTTTTGTGCAGAAAACAGTAACACTTGTTCAGAAGGAAAGAAAGCACAGAGCCCCAGATTTTATGTTGTCCTGGAGAGCTTGCAGAGCACTGGGGAACGGCAGGCAGAGAATTCCTTGCTAGCACCTTCTCTGTGCCTGGGAAGCAGAAGTGTTCACATTGCTTCGCAGAATCGCTTTTGTGCAGAAAACAGTAACACTTGTTCAGAAGGAAAGAAAGCACAGAGCCCCAGATTTTATGTTGTCCTGGAGAGCTTGCAGAGCACTGGGGAAAGGCAGGCAGAGAATTCCCTGATAGCACCTTCTCTGTGCCTCTTCACATTGCTTCGCAGAATCGCTTTTGTGCAGAAAACAGTAACACTTGTTCAGAACGAAAGAAAGCACAGAGCCCCAGATTTGCTGTTGTCCTGGAGAGCTTGCAGAGCACTGGGGAAAGGCAGGCAGAGAATTCCCTGCTAGCACCTTCTCTGTGCCTGGGAAGCAGAAGTGTTCACATTGCTTCGCAAGAATCGCTTTTGTGCAGAAAACACTAACACTTGTTCAGAAGGAAAGAAAGCACAGAGCCCCAGATTCTATGTTGTCCTGGAGAGCTTGCAGAGCACTGGGGAAAAGCAGGCAGAGAATTCCCTGATAGCACCTTCTCTGTGCCTGTTCACATTGTTTCGCAGAATCGCTTTTGTGCAGAAAACAGTAACACTTGTTCAGAACGAAAGAAAGCACAGAGCCCCAGAGTTTATGTTGTCCTGGAGAGCTTGCAGAGCACTGGGGAAAGGCAGGCAGAGAATTCCCTGATAGCACCTTCTCTGTGCCTGTTCACATTGCTTCGCAGAATCGCTTTTGTGCAGAAAACAGTAACACTTGTTCAGAAGGAAAGAAAGCACAGAGCCCCAGATTCTATGTTGTCCTGGAGAGCTTGCAGAGCACTGGGGAAAGGCAGGCAGAGAATTCCCTGCTAGCACCTTCTCTGTGCCTGGGAAGCAGAAGTGTTCACATTGCTTCGCAAGAATCGCTTTTGTGCAGAAAACACTAACACTTGTTCAGAAGGAAAGAAAGCACAGAGCCCCAGATTTTATGTTGTCCTGGAGAGCTTGCAGAGCACTGGGGAAAGGCAGGCAGAGAATTCCTTGCTAGCACCTTCTCTGTGCCTGGGAAGCAGAAGTGTTCACATTGCTTCGCAGAATCGCTTTTGTGCAGAAAACACTAACACTTGTTCAGAAGGAAAGAAAGCACAGAGCCCCAGATTTTATGTTGTCCTGGAGAGCTTGCAGAGCACTGGGGAAAGGCAGGCAGAGAATTCCCTGATAGCACCTTCTCTGTGCCTGGGAAGCAGAAGTGTTCACATTGCTTCGCAAGAATCGCTTTTGTGCAGAAAACACTAACACTTGTTCAGAAGGAAAGAAAGCACAGAGCCCCAGATTTTATGTTGTCCTGGAGAGCTTGCAGAGCACTGGGGAAAGGCAGGCAGAGAATTCCTTGCTAGCACCTTCTCTGTGCCTGTTCACATTGCTTCGCAGAATCGCTTTTGTGCAGAAATCAGTAACACTTGTTCAGAACGAAAGAAAGCACAGAGCCCCAGATTCTATGTTGTCCTGGAGAGCTTGCAGAGCACTGGGGAAAGGCAGGCAGAGAATTCCCTGCTAGCACCTTCTCTGTGCCTGGGAAGCAGAAGTGTTCACATTGCTTCGCAGAATCGCTTTTGTGCAGAAAACACTAACACTTGTTCAGAAGGAAAGAAAGCACAGAGCCCCAGATTCTATGTTGTCCTGGAGAGCTTGCAGAGCACTGGGGAAAGGCAGGCAGAGAATTCCCTGATAGCACCTTCTCTGTGCCTGTTCACATTGCTTCGCAGAATCGCTTTTGTGCAGAAAACAGTAACACTTGTTCAGAACGAAAGAAAGCACAGAGCCCCAGATTCTATGTTGTCCTGGAGAGCTTGCAGAGCACTGGGGAAAGGCAGGCAGAGAATTCCTTGCTAGCACCTTCTCTGTGCCTGGGAAGCAGCAGTGTTCACATTGCTTCGCAGAATCGTTTTTGTGCAGAAAACAGTAACACTTGTTCAGAAGGAAAGAAAGCACAGAGCCCCAGATTCTATGTTGTCCTGGAGAGCTTGCAGAGCACTGGGGAAAGGCAGGCAGAGAATTCCCTGATAGCACCTTCTCTGTGCCTGTTCACATTGCTTCGCAGAATCGCTTTTGTGCAGAAAACAGTAACACTTGTTCAGAAGGAAAGAAAGCACAGAGCCCCAGATTCTATGTTGTCCTGGAGAGCTTGCAGAGCACTGGGGAAAGGCAGGCAGAGAATTCCCTGCTAGCACCTTCTCTGTGCCTGGGAAGCAGAAGTGTTCACATTGCTTCGCAAGAATCGCTTTTGTGCAGAAAACACTAACACTTGTTCAGAAGGAAAGAAAGCACAGAGCCCCAGATTCTATGTTGTCCTGGAGAGCTTGCAGAGCACTGGGGAAAGGCAGGCAGAGAATTCCTTGCTAGCACCTTCTCTGTGCCTGGGAAGCAGCAGTGTTCACATTGCTTCGCAGAATCGCTTTTGTGCAGAAATCAGTAACACTTGTTCAGAAGGAAAGAAAGCACAGAGCCCCAGATTCTATGTTGTCCTGGAGAGCTTGCAGAGCACTGGGGAAAGGCAGGCAGAGAATTCCCTGATAGCACCTTCTCTGTGCCTGTTCACATTGCTTCGCAGAATCGCTTTTGTGCAGAAAACAGTAACACTTGTTCAGAAGGAAAGAAAGCACAGAGCCCCAGATTCTATGTTGTCCTGGAGAGCTTGCAGAGCACTGGGGAAAGGCAGGCAGAGAATTCCCTGATAGCACCTTCTCTGTGCCTGTTCACATTGCTTCGCAGAATCGCTTTTGTGCAGAAAACAGTAACACTTGTTCAGAACGAAAGAAAGCACAGAGCCCCAGATTTGCTGTTGTCCTGGAGAGCTTGCAGAGCACTGGGGAAAGGCAGGCAGAGAATTCCCTGCTAGCACCTTCTCTGTGCCTGGGAAGCAGAAGTGTTCACATTGCTTCGCAAGAATCGCTTTTGTGCAGAAAACACTAACACTTGTTCAGAAGGAAAGAAAGCACAGAGCCCCAGATTCTATGTTGTCCTGGAGAGCTTGCAGAGCACTGGGGAAAAGCAGGCAGAGAATTCCCTGATAGCACCTTCTCTGTGCCTGTTCACATTGTTTCGCAGAATCGCTTTTGTGCAGAAAACAGTAACACTTGTTCAGAAGGAAAGAAAGCACAGAGCCCCAGATTTTATGTTGTCCTGGAGAGCTTGCAGAGCACTGGGGAAAGGCAGGCAGAGAATTCCCTGCTAGCACCTTCTCTGTGCCTGGGAAGCAGAAGTGTTCACATTGCTTCGCAGAATCGCTTTTGTGCAGAAAACAGTAACACTTGTTCAGAAGGAAAGAAAGCACAGAGCCCCAGATTCTATGTTGTCCTGGAGAGCTTGCAGAGCACTGGGGAAAGGCAGGCAGAGAATTCCCTGATAGCACCTTCTCTGTTCCTGTTCACATTGCTTCGCAGAATCGCTTTTGTGCAGAAAACAGTAACACTTGTTCAGAAGGAAAGAAAGCACAGAGCCCCAGATTCTATGTTGTCCTGGAGAGCTTGCAGAGCACTGGGGAAAGGCAGGCAGAGAATTCCCTGCTAGCACCTTCTCTGTGCCTGGGAAGCAGAAGTGTTCACATTGCTTCGCAAGAATCGCTTTTGTGCAGAAAACACTAACACTTGTTCAGAAGGAAAGAAAGCACAGAGCCCCAGATTCTATGTTGTCCTGGAGAGCTTGCAGAGCACTGGGGAACGGCAGGCAGAGAATTCCTTGCTAGCACCTTCTCTGTGCCTGTTCACATTGCTTCGCAGAATCGCTTTTGTGCAGAAAACAGTAACACTTGTTCAGAACGAAAGAAAGCACAGAGCCCCAGATTTTATGTTGTCCTGGAGAGCTTGCAGAGCACTGGGGAAAGGCAGGCAGAGAATTCCCTGATAGCACCTTCTCTGTGCCTGTTCACATTGCTTCGCAGAATCGCTTTTGTGCAGAAAACAGTAACACTTGTTCAGAACGAAAGAAAGCACAGAGCCCCAGATTTGCTGTTGTCCTGGAGAGCTTGCAGAGCACTGGGGAAAGGCAGGCAGAGAATTCCTTGCTAGCACCTTCTCTGTGCCTGTTCACATTGCTTCGCAGAATCGCTTTTGTGCAGAAAACACTAACACTTGTTCAGAAGGAAAGAAAGCACAGAGCCCCAGATTCTATGTTGTCCTGGAGAGCTTGCAGAGCACTGGGGAAAAGCAGGCAGAGAATTCCCTGATAGCACCTTCTCTGTGCCTGTTCACATTGTTTCGCAGAATCGCTTTTGTGCAGAAAACAGTAACACTTGTTCAGAACGAAAGAAAGCACAGAGCCCCAGATTTTATGTTGTCCTGGAGAGCTTGCAGAGCACTGGGGAAAGGCAGGCAGAGAATTCCCTGCTAGCACCTTCTCTGTGCCTGGGAAGCAGAAGTGTTCACATTGCTTCGCAGAATCGCTTTTGTGCAGAAAACACTAACACTTGTTCAGAAGGAAAGAAAGCACAGAGCCCCAGATTCTATGTTGTCCTGGAGAGCTTGCAGAGCACTGGGGAAAAGCAGGCAGAGAATTCCCTGATAGCACCTTCTCTGTGCCTGTTCACATTGTTTCGCAGAATCGCTTTTGTGCAGAAAACAGTAACACTTGTTCAGAACGAAAGAAAGCACAGAGCCCCAGATTTTATGTTGTCCTGGAGAGCTTGCAGAGCACTGGGGAAAGGCAGGCAGAGAATTCCCTGATAGCACCTTCTCTGTGCCTGTTCACATTGCTTCGCAGAATCGCTTTTGTGCAGAAAACAGTAACACTTGTTCAGAAGGAAAGAAAGCACAGAGCCCCAGATTCTATGTTGTCCTGGAGAGCTTGCAGAGCACTGGGGAAAGGCAGGCAGAGAATTCCCTGCTAGCAACTTCTCTGTGCCTGGGAAGCAGAAGTGTTCACATTGCTTCGCAAGAATCGCTTTTGTGCAGAAAACACTAACACTTGTTCAGAAGGAAAGAAAGCACAGAGCCCCAGATTTTATGTTGTCCTGGAGAGCTTGCAGAGCACTGGGGAAAGGCAGGCAGAGAATTCCTTGCTAGCACCTTCTCTGTGCCTGGGAAGCAGAAGTGTTCACATTGCTTCGCAGAATCGCTTTTGTGCAGAAAACAGTAACACTTGTTCAGAAGGAAAGAAAGCACAGAGCCCCAGATTTTATGTTGTCCTGGAGAGCTTGCAGAGCACTGGGGAAAGGCAGGCAGAGAATTCCCTGATAGCACCTTCTCTGTGCCTGGGAAGCAGAAGTGTTCACATTGCTTCGCAAGAATCGCTTTTGTGCAGAAAACAGTAACACTTGTTCAGAAGGAAAGAAAGCACAGAGCCCCAGATTCTATGTTGTCCTGGAGAGCTTGCAGAGCACTGGGGAAAGGCAGGCAGAGAATTCCTTGCTAGCACCTTCTCTGTGCCTGTTCACATTGCTTCGCAGAATCGCTTTTGTGCAGAAAACAGTAACACTTGTTCAGAACGAAAGAAAGCACAGAGCCCCAGATTCTATGTTGTCCTGGAGAGCTTGCAGAGCACTGGGGAAAGGCAGGCAGAGAATTCCCTGCTAGCACCTTCTCTGTGCCTGGGAAGCAGAAGTGTTCACATTGCTTCGCAGAATCGCTTTTGTGCAGAAAACACTAACACTTGTTCAGAAGGAAAGAAAGCACAGAGCCCCAGATTCTATGTTGTCCTGGAGAGCTTGCAGAGCACTGGGGAAAGGCAGGCAGAGCATTCCCTGATAGCACCTTCTCTGTGCCTGTTCACATTGCTTCGCAGAATCGCTTTTGTGCAGAAAACAGTAACACTTGTTCAGAACGAAAGAAAGCACAGAGCCCCAGATTCTATGTTGTCCTGGAGAGCTTGCAGAGCACTGGGGAAAGGCAGGCAGAGAATTCCTTGCTAGCACCTTCTCTGTGCCTGGGAAGCAGCAGTGTTCACATTGCTTCGCAGAATCGCTTTTGTGCAGAAATCAGTAACACTTGTTCAGAAGGAAAGAAAGCACAGAGCCCCAGATTCTATGTTGTCCTGGAGAGCTTGCAGAGCACTGGGGAAAGGCAGGCAGAGAATTCCCTGATAGCACCTTCTCTGTGCCTGTTCACATTGCTTCGCAGAATCGCTTTTGTGCAGAAAACAGTAACACTTGTTCAGAAGGAAAGAAAGCACAGAGCCCCAGATTTTATGTTGTCCTGGAGAGCTTGCAGAGCACTGGGGAACGGCAGGCAGAGAATTCCTTGCTAGCACCTTCTCTGTGCCTGGGAAGCAGAAGTGTTCACATTGCTTCGCAGAATCGCTTTTGTGCAGAAAACAGTAACACTTGTTCAGAACGAAAGAAAGCACAGAGCCCCAGATTTTATGTTGTCCTGGAGAGCTTGCAGAGCACTGGGGAAAGGCAGGCAGAGAATTCCCTGATAGCACCTTCTCTGTGCCTGTTCACATTGCTTCGCAGAATCGCTTTTGTGCAGAAAACAGTAACACTTGTTCAGAACGAAAGAAAGCACAGAGCCCCAGATTTGCTGTTGTCCTGGAGAGCTTGCAGAGCACTGGGGAAAGGCAGGCAGAGAATTCCCTGCTAGCACCTTCTCTGTGCCTGGGAAGCAGAAGTGATCACATTGCTTCGCAAGAATCGCTTTTGTGCAGAAAACACTAACACTTGTTCAGAAGGAAAGAAAGCACAGAGCCCCAGATTCTATGTTGTCCTGGAGAGCTTGCAGAGCACTGGGGAAAGGCAGGCAGAGAATTCCCTGATAGCACCTTCTCTGTGCCTGTTCACATTGCTTCGCAGAATCGCTTTTGTGCAGAAAACAGTAACACTTGTTCAGAACGAAAGAAAGCACAGAGCCCCAGATTCTATGTTGTCCTGGAGAGCTTGCAGAGCACTGGGGAAAGGCAGGCAGAGAATTCCTTGCTAGCACCTTCTCTGTGCCTGGGAAGCAGCAGTGTTCACATTGCTTCGCAGAATCGCTTTTGTGCAGAAATCAGTAACACTTGTTCAGAAGGAAAGAAAGCACAGAGCCCCAGATTCTATGTTGTCCTGGAGAGCTTGCAGAGCACTGGGGAAAGGCAGGCAGAGAATTCCCTGATAGCACCTTCTCTGTGCCTGTTCACATTGCTTCGCAGAATCGCTTTTGTGCAGAAAACAGTAACACTTGTTCAGAAGGAAAGAAAGCACAGAGCCCCAGATTCTATGTTGTCCTGGAGAGCTTGCAGAGCACTGGGGAACGGCAGGCAGAGAATTCCTTGCTAGCACCTTCTCTGTGCCTGGGAAGCAGAAGTGTTCACATTGCTTCGCAGAATCGCTTTTGTGCAGAAAACACTAACACTTGTTCAGAAGGAAAGAAAGCACAGAGCCCCAGATTTTATGTTGTCCTGGAGAGCTTGCAGAGCACTGGGGAAAGGCAGGCAGAGAATTCCCTGATAGCACCTTCTCTGTGCCTGTTCACATTGCTTCGCAGAATCGCTTTTGTGCAGAAAACAGTAACACTTGTTCAGAACGAAAGAAAGCACAGAGCCCCAGATTTGCTGTTGTCCTGGAGAGCTTGCAGAGCACTGGGGAAAGGCAGGCAGAGAATTCCCTGCTAGCACCTTCTCTGTGCCTGGGAAGCAGAAGTGTTCACATTGCTTCGCAAGAATCGCTTTTGTGCAGAAAACACTAACACTTGTTCAGAAGGAAAGAAAGCACAGAGCCCCAGATTCTATGTTGTCCTGGAGAGCTTGCAGAGCACTGGGGAAAAGCAGGCAGAGAATTCCCTGATAGCACCTTCTCTGTGCCTGTTCACATTGTTTCGCAGAATCGCTTTTGTGCAGAAAACAGTAACACTTGTTCAGAACGAAAGAAAGCACAGAGCCCCAGATTTTATGTTGTCCTGGAGAGCTTGCAGAGCACTGGGGAAAGGCAGGCAGAGAATTCCCTGCTACCACCTTCTCTGTGCCTGTTCACATTGCTTCGCAGAATCGCTTTTGTGCAGAAATCAGTAACACTTGTTCAGAAGGAAAGAAAGCACAGAGCCCCAGATTCTATGTTGTCCTGGAGAGCTTGCAGAGCACTGGGGAATGGAAGGCAGAGAATTCCCTGCTAGCACCTTCTCTGTGCCTGGGAAGCAGAAGTGTTCACATTGCTTCGCAAGAATCGCTTTTGTGCAGAAAACAGTAACACTTGTTCAGAAGGAAAGAAAGCACAGAGCCCCAGATTTTATGTTGTCCTGGAGAGCTTGCAGAGCACTGGGGAAAGGCAGGCAGAGAATTCCCTGATAGCACCTTCTCTGTGCCTGGGAAGCAGAAGTGTTCACATTGCTTCGCAGAATCGCTTTTGTGCAGAAATCAGTAACACTTGTTCAGAACGAAAGAAAGCACAGAGCCCCAGATTTTATGTTGTCCTGGAGAGCTTGCAGAGCACTGGGGAAAGGCAGGCAGAGAATTCCCTGATAGCACCTTCTCTGTGCCTGTTCACATTGCTTCGCAGAATCGCTTTTGTGCAGAAAACAGTAACATTTGCTCAGAAGGAAAGAAAGCACAGAGCCCCAGATTCTATGTTGTCCTGGAGAGCTTGCAGAGCACTGGGGAAAGGCAGGCAGAGAATTCCCTGCTAGCACCTTCTCTGTGCCTGGGAAGCAGAAGTGTTCACATTGCTTCGCAAGAATCGCTTTTGTGCAGAAAACACTAACACTTGTTCAGAAGGAAAGAAAGCACAGAGCCCCAGATTCCATGTTGTCCTGGAGAGCTTGCAGAGCACTGGGGAAAAGCAGGCAGAGAATTCCCTGATAGCACCTTCTCTGTGCCTGTTCACATTGCTTCGCAGAATCGCTTTTGTGCAGAAAACAGTAACACTTGTTCAGAACGAAAGAAAGCACAGAGCCCCAGATTTTATGTTGTCCTGGAGAGCTTGCAGAGCACTGGGGAACGGCAGGCAGAGAATTCCTTGCTAGCACCTTCTCTGTGCCTGGGAAGCAGAAGTGTTCACATTGCTTCGCAAGAATCGCTTTTGTGCAGAAAACAGTAACAGTTGTTCAGAACGAAAGAAAGCACAGAACCCCAGATTCTATGTTGTCCTGGAGAGCTTGCAGAGCACTGGGGAAAGGCAGGCAGAGAATTCCTTGCTAGCACCTTCTCTGTGCCTGGGAAGCAGAAGTGTTCACATTGCTTCGCAAGAATCGCTTTTGTGCAGAAAACAGTAACACTTGTTCAGAAGGAAAGAAAGCACAGAGCCCCAGATTTTATGTTGTCCTGGAGAGCTTGCAGAGCACTGGGGAAAGGCAGGCAGAGAATTCCCTGATAGCACCTTCTCTGTGCCTGTTCACATTGCTTCGCAGAATCGCTTTTGTGCAGAAAACAGTAACACTTGTTCAGAACGAAAGAAAGCACAGAGCCCCAGATTCTATGTTGTCCTGGAGAGCTTGCAGAGCACTGGGGAAAGGCAGGCAGAGAATTCCCTGCTAGCACCTTCTCTGTGCCTGGGAAGCAGAAGTGTTCACATTGCTTCGCAAGAATCGCTTTTGTGCAGAAAACACTAACACTTGTTCAGAAGGAAAGAAAGCACAGAGCCCCAGATTCTATGTTGTCCTGGAGAGCTTGCAGAGCACTGGGGAAAGGCAGGCAGAGAATTCCCTGATAGCACCTTCTCTGTGCCTGTTCACATTGCTTCGCAGAATCGCTTTTGTGCAGAAAACAGTAACACTTGTTCAGAACGAAAGAAAGCACAGAGCCCCAGATTCTATGTTGTCCTGGAGAGCTTGCAGAGCACTGGGGAAAGGCAGGCAGAGAATTCCTTGCTAGCACCTTCTCTGTGCCTGGGAAGCAGCAGTGTTCACATTGCTTCGCAGAATCGCTTTTGTGCAGAAATCAGTAACACTTGTTCAGAAGGAAAGAAAGCACAGAGCCCCAGATTCTATGTTGTCCTGGAGAGCTTGCAGAGCACTGGGGAAAGGCAGGCAGAGAATTCCCTGATAGCACCTTCTCTGTGCCTGTTCACATTGCTTCGCAGAATCGCTTTTGTGCAGAAAACAGTAACACTTGTTCAGAAGGAAAGAAAGCACAGAGCCCCAGATTTTATGTTGTCCTGGAGAGCTTGCAGAGCACTGGGGAACGGCAGGCAGAGAATTCCTTGCTAGCACCTTCTCTGTGCCTGGGAAGCAGAAGTGTTCACATTGCTTCGCAGAATCGCTTTTGTGCAGAAAACAGTAACACTTGTTCAGAAGGAAAGAAAGCACAGAGCCCCAGATTTTATGTTGTCCTGGAGAGCTTGCAGAGCACTGGGGAAAGGCAGGCAGAGAATTCCCTGATAGCACCTTCTCTGTGCCTCTTCACATTGCTTCGCAGAATCGCTTTTGTGCAGAAAACAGTAACACTTGTTCAGAACGAAAGAAAGCACAGAGCCCCAGATTTGCTGTTGTCCTGGAGAGCTTGCAGAGCACTGGGGAAAGGCAGGCAGAGAATTCCCTGCTAGCACCTTCTCTGTGCCTGGGAAGCAGAAGTGTTCACATTGCTTCGCAAGAATCGCTTTTGTGCAGAAAACACTAACACTTGTTCAGAAGGAAAGAAAGCACAGAGCCCCAGATTCTATGTTGTCCTGGAGAGCTTGCAGAGCACTGGGGAAAAGCAGGCAGAGAATTCCCTGATAGCACCTTCTCTGTGCCTGTTCACATTGTTTCGCAGAATCGCTTTTGTGCAGAAAACAGTAACACTTGTTCAGAACGAAAGAAAGCACAGAGCCCCAGAGTTTATGTTGTCCTGGAGAGCTTGCAGAGCACTGGGGAAAGGCAGGCAGAGAATTCCCTGATAGCACCTTCTCTGTGCCTGTTCACATTGCTTCGCAGAATCGCTTTTGTGCAGAAAACAGTAACACTTGTTCAGAAGGAAAGAAAGCACAGAGCCCCAGATTCTATGTTGTCCTGGAGAGCTTGCAGAGCACTGGGGAAAGGCAGGCAGAGAATTCCCTGCTAGCACCTTCTCTGTGCCTGGGAAGCAGAAGTGTTCACATTGCTTCGCAAGAATCGCTTTTGTGCAGAAAACACTAACACTTGTTCAGAAGGAAAGAAAGCACAGAGCCCCAGATTTTATGTTGTCCTGGAGAGCTTGCAGAGCACTGGGGAAAGGCAGGCAGAGAATTCCTTGCTAGCACCTTCTCTGTGCCTGGGAAGCAGAAGTGTTCACATTGCTTCGCAGAATCGCTTTTGTGCAGAAAACACTAACACTTGTTCAGAAGGAAAGAAAGCACAGAGCCCCAGATTTTATGTTGTCCTGGAGAGCTTGCAGAGCACTGGGGAAAGGCAGGCAGAGAATTCCCTGATAGCACCTTCTCTGTGCCTGGGAAGCAGAAGTGTTCACATTGCTTCGCAAGAATCGCTTTTGTGCAGAAAACACTAACACTTGTTCAGAAGGAAAGAAAGCACAGAGCCCCAGATTTTATGTTGTCCTGGAGAGCTTGCAGAGCACTGGGGAAAGGCAGGCAGAGAATTCCTTGCTAGCACCTTCTCTGTGCCTGTTCACATTGCTTCGCAGAATCGCTTTTGTGCAGAAATCAGTAACACTTGTTCAGAACGAAAGAAAGCACAGAGCCCCAGATTCTATGTTGTCCTGGAGAGCTTGCAGAGCACTGGGGAAAGGCAGGCAGAGAATTCCCTGCTAGCACCTTCTCTGTGCCTGGGAAGCAGAAGTGTTCACATTGCTTCGCAGAATCGCTTTTGTGCAGAAAACACTAACACTTGTTCAGAAGGAAAGAAAGCACAGAGCCCCAGATTCTATGTTGTCCTGGAGAGCTTGCAGAGCACTGGGGAAAGGCAGGCAGAGAATTCCCTGATAGCACCTTCTCTGTGCCTGTTCACATTGCTTCGCAGAATCGCTTTTGTGCAGAAAACAGTAACACTTGTTCAGAACGAAAGAAAGCACAGAGCCCCAGATTCTATGTTGTCCTGGAGAGCTTGCAGAGCACTGGGGAAAGGCAGGCAGAGAATTCCTTGCTAGCACCTTCTCTGTGCCTGGGAAGCAGCAGTGTTCACATTGCTTCGCAGAATCGTTTTTGTGCAGAAAACAGTAACACTTGTTCAGAAGGAAAGAAAGCACAGAGCCCCAGATTCTATGTTGTCCTGGAGAGCTTGCAGAGCACTGGGGAAAGGCAGGCAGAGAATTCCCTGATAGCACCTTCTCTGTGCCTGTTCACATTGCTTCGCAGAATCGCTTTTGTGCAGAAAACAGTAACACTTGTTCAGAAGGAAAGAAAGCACAGAGCCCCAGATTCTATGTTGTCCTGGAGAGCTTGCAGAGCACTGGGGAAAGGCAGGCAGAGAATTCCCTGCTAGCACCTTCTCTGTGCCTGGGAAGCAGAAGTGTTCACATTGCTTCGCAAGAATCGCTTTTGTGCAGAAAACACTAACACTTGTTCAGAAGGAAAGAAAGCACAGAGCCCCAGATTCTATGTTGTCCTGGAGAGCTTGCAGAGCACTGGGGAAAGGCAGGCAGAGAATTCCTTGCTAGCACCTTCTCTGTGCCTGGGAAGCAGCAGTGTTCACATTGCTTCGCAGAATCGCTTTTGTGCAGAAATCAGTAACACTTGTTCAGAAGGAAAGAAAGCACAGAGCCCCAGATTCTATGTTGTCCTGGAGAGCTTGCAGAGCACTGGGGAAAGGCAGGCAGAGAATTCCCTGATAGCACCTTCTCTGTGCCTGTTCACATTGCTTCGCAGAATCGCTTTTGTGCAGAAAACAGTAACACTTGTTCAGAAGGAAAGAAAGCACAGAGCCCCAGATTCTATGTTGTCCTGGAGAGCTTGCAGAGCACTGGGGAACGGCAGGCAGAGAATTCCTTGCTAGCACCTTCTCTGTGCCTGGGAAGCAGAAGTGTTCACATTGCTTCGCAGAATCGCTTTTGTGCAGAAAACAGTAACACTTGTTCAGAAGGAAAGAAAGCACAGAGCCCCAGATTTTATGTTGTCCTGGAGAGCTTGCAGAGCACTGGGGAAAGGCAGGCAGAGAATTCCCTGATAGCACCTTCTCTGTGCCTGTTCACATTGCTTCGCAGAATCGCTTTTGTGCAGAAAACAGTAACACTTGTTCAGAACGAAAGAAAGCACAGAGCCCCAGATTTGCTGTTGTCCTGGAGAGCTTGCAGAGCACTGGGGAAAGGCAGGCAGAGAATTCCCTGCTAGCACCTTCTCTGTGCCTGGGAAGCAGAAGTGTTCACATTGCTTCGCAAGAATCGCTTTTGTGCAGAAAACACTAACACTTGTTCAGAAGGAAAGAAAGCACAGAGCCCCAGATTCTATGTTGTCCTGGAGAGCTTGCAGAGCACTGGGGAAAGGCAGGCAGAGAATTCCCTGATAGCACCTTCTCTGTGCCTGTTCACATTGTTTCGCAGAATCGCTTTTGTGCAGAAAACAGTAACACTTGTTCAGAACGAAAGAAAGCACAGAGCCCCAGATTTTATGTTGTCCTGGAGAGCTTGCAGAGCACTGGGGAAAGGCAGGCAGAGAATTCCCTGCTACCACCTTCTCTGTGCCTGTTCACATTGCTTCGCAGAATCGCTTTTGTGCAGAAAACAGTAACACTTGTTCAGAAGGAAAGAAAGCACAGAGCCCCAGATTTTATGTTGTCCTGGAGAGCTTGCAGAGCACTGGGGAAAGGCAGGCAGAGAATTCCCTGATAGCACCTTCTCTGTGCCTGGAAGCAGAAGTGTTCACATTGCTTCGCAAGAATCGCTTTTGTGCAGAAAACACTAACACTTGTTCAGAAGGAAAGAAAGCACAGAGCCCCAGATTTGCTGTTGTCCTGGAGAGCTTGCAGAGCACTGGGGAAAGGCAGGCAGAGAATCCCTGCTAGCACCTTCTCTGTGCCTGGGAAGCAGAAGTGTTCACATTGCTTCGCAAGAATCGCTTTTGTGCAGAAAACAGTAACAGTTGTTCAGAACGAAAGAAAGCACAGAACCCCAGATTCTATGTTGTCCTGGAGAGCTTGCAGAGCACTGGGGAAAGGCAGGCAGAGAATTCCTTGCTAGCACCTTCTCTGTGCCTGGGAAGCAGAAGTGTTCACATTGCTTCGCAAGAATCGCTTTTGTGCAGAAAACAGTAACACTTGTTCAGAAGGAAAGAAAGCACAGAGCCCCAGATTTTATGTTGTCCTGGAGAGCTTGCAGAGCACTGGGGAAAGGCAGGCAGAGAATTCCCTGATAGCACCTTCTCTGTTCCTGTTCACATTGCTTCGCAGAATCGCTTTTGTGCAGAAAACAGTAACACTTGTTCAGAACGAAAGAAAGCACAGAGCCCCAGATTTGCTGTTGTCCTGGAGAGCTTGCAGAGCACTGGGGAAAGGCAGGCAGAGAATTCCCTGCTAGCACCTTCTCTGTGCCTGGGAAGCAGAAGTGTTCACATTGCTTCGCAAGAATCGCTTTTGTGCAGAAAACACTAACACTTGTTCAGAAGGAAAGAAAGCACAGAGCCCCAGATTCTATGTTGTCCTGGAGAGCTTGCAGAGCACTGGGGAAAAGCAGGCAGAGAATTCCCTGATAGCACCTTCTCTGTGCCTGTTCACATTGTTTCGCAGAATCGCTTTTGTGCAGAAAACAGTAACACTTGTTCAGAAGGAAAGAAAGCACAGAGCCTCAGATTTTATGTTGTCCTGGAGAGCTTGCAGAGCACTGGGGAAAGGCAGGCAGAGAATTCCCTGCTAGCACCTTCTCTGTGCCTGGGAAGCAGAAGTGTTCACATTGCTTCGCAGAATCGCTTTTGTGCAGAAAACAGTAACACTTGTTCAGAAGGAAAGAAAGCACAGAGCCCCAGATTTTATGTTGTCCTGGAGAGCTTGCAGAGCACTGGGGAAAGGCAGGCAGAGAATTCCCTGATAGCACCTTCTCTGTTCCTGTTCACATTGCTTCGCAGAATCGCTTTTGTGCAGAAAACAGTAACACTTGTTCAGAAGGAAAGAAAGCACAGAGCCCCAGATTCTATGTTGTCCTGGAGAGCTTGCAGAGCACTGGGGAAAGGCAGGCAGAGAATTCCCTGCTAGCACCTTCTCTGTGCCTGGGAAGCAGAAGTGTTCACATTGCTTCGCAAGAATCGCTTTTGTGCAGAAAACACTAACACTTGTTCAGAAGGAAAGAAAGCAGAGAGCCCCAGATTCTATGTTGTCCTGGAGAGCTTGCAGAGCACTGGGGAACGGCAGGCAGAGAATTCCTTGCTAGCACCTTCTCTGTGCCTGTTCACATTGCTTCGCAGAATCGCTTTTGTGCAGAAAACAGTAACACTTGTTCAGAACGAAAGAAAGCACAGAGCCCCAGATTTTATGTTGTCCTGGAGAGCTTGCAGAGCACTGGGGAAAGGCAGGCAGAGAATTCCTTGCTAGCACCTTCTCTGTGCCTGTTCACATTGCTTCGCAGAATCGCTTTTGTGCAGAAAACACTAACACTTGTTCAGAAGGAAAGAAAGCACAGAGCCCCAGATTCTATGTTGTCCTGGAGAGCTTGCAGAGCACTGGGGAAAAGCAGGCAGAGAATTCCCTGATAGCACCTTCTCTGTGCCTGTTCACATTGTTTCGCAGAATCGCTTTTGTGCAGAAAACAGTAACACTTGTTCAGAACGAAAGAAAGCACAGAGCCCCAGATTTTATGTTGTCCTGGAGAGCTTGCAGAGCACTGGGGAAAGGCAGGCAGAGAATTCCCTGCTAGCACCTTCTCTGTGCCTGGGAAGCAGAAGTGTTCACATTGCTTCGCAGAATCGCTTTTGTGCAGAAAACACTAACACTTGTTCAGAAGGAAAGAAAGCACAGAGCCCCAGATTCTATGTTGTCCTGGAGAGCTTGCAGAGCACTGGGGAAAAGCAGGCAGAGAATTCCCTGATAGCACCTTCTCTGTGCCTGTTCACATTGTTTCGCAGAATCGCTTTTGTGCAGAAAACAGTAACACTTGTTCAGAACGAAAGAAAGCACAGAGCCCCAGATTTTATGTTGTCCTGGAGAGCTTGCAGAGCACTGGGGAAAGGCAGGCAGAGAATTCCCTGATAGCACCTTCTCTGTGCCTGTTCACATTGCTTCGCAGAATCGCTTTTGTGCAGAAAACAGTAACACTTGTTCAGAAGGAAGGAAAGCACAGAGCCCCAGATTCTATGTTGTCCTGGAGAGCTTGCAGAGCACTGGGGAAAGGCAGGCAGAGAATTCCCTGCTAGCACCTTCTCTGTGCCTGGGAAGCAGAAGTGTTCACATTGCTTCGCAAGAATCGCTTTTGTGCAGAAAACACTAACACTTGTTCAGAAGGAAAGAAAGCACAGAGCCCCAGATTTTATGTTGTCCTGGAGAGCTTGCAGAGCACTGGGGAAAGGCAGGCAGAGAATTCCTTGCTAGCACCTTCTCTGTGCCTGGGAAGCAGAAGTGTTCACATTGCTTCGCAGAATCGCTTTTGTGCAGAAAACAGTAACACTTGTTCAGAAGGAAAGAAAGCACAGAGCCCCAGATTTTATGTTGTCCTGGAGAGCTTGCAGAGCACTGGGGAAAGGCAGGCAGAGAATTCCCTGATAGCACCTTCTCTGTGCCTGGGAAGCAGAAGTGTTCACATTGCTTCGCAAGAATCGCTTTTGTGCAGAAAACACTAACACTTGTTCAGAAGGAAAGAAAGCACAGAGCCCCAGATTTTATGTTGTCCTGGAGAGCTTGCAGAGCACTGGGGAAAGGCAGGCAGAGAATTCCCTGCTAGCACCTTCTCTGTGCCTGGGAAGCAGAAGTGTTCACATTGCTTCGCAGAATCGCTTTTGTGCAGAAAACACTAACACTTGTTCAGAAGGAAAGAAAGCACAGAGCCCCAGATTCTATGTTGTCCTGGAGAGCTTGCAGAGCACTGGGGAAAGGCAGGCAGAGAATTCCCTGATAGCACCTTCTCTGTGCCTGTTCACATTGCTTCGCAGAATCGCTTTTGTGCAGAAAACAGTAACACTTGTTCAGAACGAAAGAAAGCACAGAGCCCCAGATTCTATGTTGTCCTGGAGAGCTTGCAGAGCACTGGGGAAAGGCAGGCAGAGAATTCCTTGCTAGCACCTTCTCTGTGCCTGGGAAGCAGCAGTGTTCACATTGCTTCGCAGAATCGCTTTTGTGCAGAAATCAGTAACACTTGTTCAGAAGGAAAGAAAGCACAGAGCCCCAGATTCTATGTTGTCCTGGAGAGCTTGCAGAGCACTGGGGAAAGGCAGGCAGAGAATTCCCTGATAGCACCTTCTCTGTGCCTGTTCACATTGCTTCGCAGAATCGCTTTTGTGCAGAAAACAGTAACACTTGTTCAGAAGGAAAGAAAGCACAGAGCCCCAGATTTTATGTTGTCCTGGAGAGCTTGCAGAGCACTGGGGAACGGCAGGCAGAGAATTCCTTGCTAGCACCTTCTCTGTGCCTGGGAAGCAGAAGTGTTCACATTGCTTCGCAGAATCGCTTTTGTGCAGAAAACAGTAACACTTGTTCAGAAGGAAAGAAAGCACAGAGCCCCAGATTTTATGTTGTCCTGGAGAGCTTGCAGAGCACTGGGGAAAGGCAGGCAGAGAATTCCCTGATAGCACCTTCTCTGTGCCTGTTCACATTGCTTCGCAGAATCGCTTTTGTGCAGAAAACAGTAACACTTGTTCAGAACGAAAGAAAGCACAGAGCCCCAGATTTGCTGTTGTCCTGGAGAGCTTGCAGAGCACTGGGGAAAGGCAGGCAGAGAATTCCCTGCTAGCACCTTCTCTGTGCCTGGGAAGCAGAAGTGATCACATTGCTTCGCAAGAATCGCTTTTGTGCAGAAAACACTAACACTTGTTCAGAAGGAAAGAAAGCACAGAGCCCCAGATTCTATGTTGTCCTGGAGAGCTTGCAGAGCACTGGGGAAAGGCAGGCAGAGAATTCCCTGATAGCACCTTCTCTGTGCCTGTTCACATTGCTTCGCAGAATCGCTTTTGTGCAGAAAACAGTAACACTTGTTCAGAACGAAAGAAAGCACAGAGCCCCAGATTCTATGTTGTCCTGGAGAGCTTGCAGAGCACTGGGGAAAGGCAGGCAGAGAATTCCTTGCTAGCACCTTCTCTGTGACTGGGAAGCAGCAGTGTTCACATTGCTTCGCAGAATCGCTTTTGTGCAGAAATCAGTAACACTTGTTCAGAAGGAAAGAAAGCACAGAGCCCCAGATTCTATGTTGTCCTGGAGAGCTTGCAGAGCACTGGGGAAAGGCAGGCAGAGAATTCCCTGATAGCACCTTCTCTGTGCCTGTTCACATTGCTTCGCAGAATCGCTTTTGTGCAGAAAACAGTAACACTTGTTCAGAACGAAAGAAAGCACAGAGCCCCAGATTTTATGTTGTCCTGGAGAGCTTGCAGAGCACTGGGGAAAGGCAGGCAGAGAATTCCCTGCTAGCACCTTCTCTGTGCCTGGGAAGCAGAAGTGTTCACATTGCTTCGCAAGAATCGCTTTTGTGCAGAAAACACTAACACTTGTTCAGAAGGAAAGAAAGCACAGAGCCCCAGATTCTATGTTGTCCTGGAGAGCTTGCAGAGCACTGGGGAAAAGCAGGCAGAGAATTCCCTGATAGCACCTTCTCTGTGCCTGTTCACATTGTTTCGCAGAATCGCTTTTGTGCAGAAAACAGTAACACTTGTTCAGAACGAAAGAAAGCACAGAGCCCCAGATTTTATGTTGTCCTGGAGAGCTTGCAGAGCACTGGGGAAAGGCAGGCAGAGAATTCCCTGCTACCACCTTCTCTGTGCCTGTTCACATTGCTTCGCAGAATCGCTTTTGTGCAGAAATCAGTAACACTTGTTCAGAAGGAAAGAAAGCACAGAGCCCCAGATTCTATGTTGTCCTGGAGAGCTTGCAGAGCACTGGGGAATGGAAGGCAGAGAATTCCCTGCTAGCACCTTCTCTGTGCCTGGGAAGCAGAAGTGTTCACATTGCTTCGCAAGAATCGCTTTTGTGCAGAAAACAGTAACACTTGTTCAGAAGGAAAGAAAGCACAGAGCCCCAGATTTTATGTTGTCCTGGAGAGCTTGCAGAGCACTGGGGAAAGGCAGGCAGAGAATTCCCTGATAGCACCTTCTCTGTGCCTGGGAAGCAGAAGTGTTCACATTGCTTCGCAGAATCGCTTTTGTGCAGAAAACAGTAACACTTGTTCAGAACGAAAGAAAGCACAGAGCCCCAGATTTTATGTTGTCCTGGAGAGCTTGCAGAGCACTGGGGAAAGGCAGGCAGAGAATTCCCTGATAGCACCTTCTCTGTTCCTGTTCACATTGCTTCGCAGAATCGCTTTTGTGCAGAAAACAGTAACACTTGCTCAGAAGGAAAGAAAGCACAGAGCCCCAGATTCTATGTTGTCCTGGAGAGCTTGCAGAGCACTGGGGAAAGGCAGGCAGAGAATTCCCTGCTAGCACCTTCTCTGTGCCTGGGAAGCAGAAGTGTTCACATTGCTTCGCAAGAATCGCTTTTGTGCAGAAAACACTAACACTTGTTCAGAAGGAAAGAAAGCACACAGCCCCAGATTTTATGTTGTCCTGGAGAGCTTGCAGAGCACTGGGGAAAGGCAGGCAGAGAATTCCCTGCTAGCACCTTCTCTGTGCCTGTTCACATTGCTTCGCAGAATCGCTTTTGTGCAGAAAACACTAACACTTGTTCAGAACGAAAGAAAGCACAGAGCCCCAGATTCTATGTTGTCCTGGAGAGCTTGCAGAGCACTGGGGAAAGGCAGGCAGAGAATCCCTGCTAGCACCTTCTCTGTGCCTGGGAAGCAGAAGTGTTCACATTGCTTCGCAAGAATCGCTTTTGTGCAGAAAACAGTAACAGTTGTTCAGAACGAAAGAAAGCACAGAACCCCAGATTCTATGTTGTCCTGGAGAGCTTGCAGAGCACTGGGGAAAGGCAGGCAGAGAATTCCTTGCTAGCACCTTCTCTGTGCCTGGGAAGCAGAAGTGTTCACATTGCTTCGCAAGAATCGCTTTTGTGCAGAAAACAGTAACACTTGTTCAGAAGGAAAGAAAGCACAGAGCCCCAGATTTTATGTTGTCCTGGAGAGCTTGCAGAGCACTGGGGAAAGGCAGGCAGAGAATTCCCTGATAGCACCTTCTCTGTGCCTGTTCACATTGCTTCGCAGAATCGCTTTTGTGCAGAAAACAGTAACACTTGTTCAGAACGAAAGAAAGCACAGAGCCCCAGATTCTATGTTGTCCTGGAGAGCTTGCAGAGCACTGGGGAAAGGCAGGCAGAGAATTCCCTGCTAGCACCTTCTCTGTGCCTGGGAAGCAGAAGTGTTCACATTGCTTCGCAAGAATCGCTTTTGTGCAGAAAACACTAACACTTGTTCAGAAGGAAAGAAAGCACAGAGCCCCAGATTCTATGTTGTCCTGGAGAGCTTGCAGAGCACTGGGGAAAGGCAGGCAGAGAATTCCCTGATAGCACCTTCTCTGTGCCTGTTCACATTGCTTCGCAGAATCGCTTTTGTGCAGAAAACAGTAACACTTGTTCAGAAGGAAAGAAAGCACAGAGCCCCAGATTTTATGTTGTCCTGGAGAGCTTGCAGAGCACTGGGGAACGGCAGGCAGAGAATTCCTTGCTAGCACCTTCTCTGTGCCTGGGAAGCAGAAGTGTTCACATTGCTTCGCAGAATCGCTTTTGTGCAGAAAACAGTAACACTTGTTCAGAAGGAAAGAAAGCACAGAGCCCCAGATTTTATGTTGTCCTGGAGAGCTTGCAGAGCACTGGGGAAAGGCAGGCAGAGAATTCCCTGATAGCACCTTCTCTGTGCCTCTTCACATTGCTTCGCAGAATCGCTTTTGTGCAGAAAACAGTAACACTTGTTCAGAACGAAAGAAAGCACAGAGCCCCAGATTTGCTGTTGTCCTGGAGAGCTTGCAGAGCACTGGGGAAAGGCAGGCAGAGAATTCCCTGCTAGCACCTTCTCTGTGCCTGGGAAGCAGAAGTGTTCACATTGCTTCGCAAGAATCGCTTTTGTGCAGAAAACACTAACACTTGTTCAGAAGGAAAGAAAGCACAGAGCCCCAGATTCTATGTTGTCCTGGAGAGCTTGCAGAGCACTGGGGAAAAGCAGGCAGAGAATTCCCTGATAGCACCTTCTCTGTGCCTGTTCACATTGTTTCGCAGAATCGCTTTTGTGCAGAAAACAGTAACACTTGTTCAGAACGAAAGAAAGCACAGAGCCCCAGAGTTTATGTTGTCCTGGAGAGCTTGCAGAGCACTGGGGAAAGGCAGGCAGAGAATTCCCTGATAGCACCTTCTCTGTGCCTGTTCACATTGCTTCGCAGAATCGCTTTTGTGCAGAAAACAGTAACACTTGTTCAGAACGAAAGAAAGCACAGAGCCCCAGATTCTATGTTGTCCTGGAGAGCTTGCAGAGCACTGGGGAAAGGCAGGCAGAGAATTCCCTGCTAGCACCTTCTCTGTGCCTGGGAAGCAGAAGTGTTCACATTGCTTCGCAAGAATCGCTTTTGTGCAGAAAACACTAACACTTGTTCAGAAGGAAAGAAAGCACAGAGCCCCAGATTCTATGTTGTCCTGGAGAGCTTGCAGAGCACTGGGGAAAGGCAGGCAGAGAATTCCCTGATAGCACCTTCTCTGTGCCTGTTCACATTGCTTCGCAGAATCGCTTTTGTGCAGAAAACAGTAACACTTGTTCAGAACGAAAGAAAGCACAGAGCCCCAGATTTTATGTTGTCCTGGAGAGCTTGCAGAGCACTGGGGAACGGCAGGCAGAGAATTCCTTGCTAGCACCTTCTCTGTGCCTGGGAAGCAGAAGTGTTCACATTGCTTCGCAGAATCGCTTTTGTGCAGAAAACAGTAACACTTGTTCAGAAGGAAAGAAAGCACAGAGCCCCAGATTTTATGTTGTCCTGGAGAGCTTGCAGAGCACTGGGGAAAGGCAGGCAGAGAATTCCCTGATAGCACCTTCTCTGTGCCTCTTCACATTGCTTCGCAGAATCGCTTTTGTGCAGAAAACAGTAACACTTGTTCAGAACGAAAGAAAGCACAGAGCCCCAGATTTGCTGTTGTCCTGGAGAGCTTGCAGAGCACTGGGGAAAGGCAGGCAGAGAATTCCCTGCTAGCACCTTCTCTGTGCCTGGGAAGCAGAAGTGTTCACATTGCTTCGCAAGAATCGCTTTTGTGCAGAAAACACTAACACTTGTTCAGAAGGAAAGAAAGCACAGAGCCCCAGATTCTATGTTGTCCTGGAGAGCTTGCAGAGCACTGGGGAAAAGCAGGCAGAGAATTCCCTGATAGCACCTTCTCTGTGCCTGTTCACATTGTTTCGCAGAATCGCTTTTGTGCAGAAAACAGTAACACTTGTTCAGAAGGAAAGAAAGCACAGAGCCCCAGATTCTATGTTGTCCTGGAGAGCTTGCAGAGCACTGGGGAAAGGCAGGCAGAGAATTCCCTGATAGCACCTTCTCTGTGCCTGTTCACATTGCTTCGCAGAATCGCTTTTGTGCAGAAAACAGTAACACTTGTTCAGAAGGAAAGAAAGCACAGAGCCCCAGATTCTATGTTGTCCTGGAGAGCTTGCAGAGCACTGGGGAAAGGCAGGCAGAGAATTCCCTGCTAGCACCTTCTCTGTGCCTGGGAAGCAGAAGTGTTCACATTGCTTCGCAAGAATCGCTTTTGTGCAGAAAACACTAACACTTGTTCAGAAGGAAAGAAAGCACAGAGCCCCAGATTCTATGTTGTCCTGGAGAGCTTGCAGAGCACTGGGGAAAAGCAGGCAGAGAATTCCCTGATAGCACCTTCTCTGTGCCTGTTCACATTGTTTCGCAGAATCGCTTTTGTGCAGAAAACAGTAACACTTGTTCAGAACGAAAGAAAGCACAGAGCCCCAGATTTTATGTTGTCCTGGAGAGCTTGCAGAGCACTGGGGAAAGGCAGGCAGAGAATTCCCTGCTACCACCTTCTCTGTGCCTGTTCACATTGCTTCGCAGAATCGCTTTTGTGCAGAAATCAGTAACACTTGTTCAGAAGGAAAGAAAGCACAGAGCCCCAGATTCTATGTTGTCCTGGAGAGCTTGCAGAGCACTGGGGAATGGAAGGCAGAGAATTCCCTGCTAGCACCTTCTCTGTGCCTGGGAAGCAGAAGTGTTCACATTGCTTCGCAAGAATCGCTTTTGTGCAGAAAACAGTAACACTTGTTCAGAAGGAAAGAAAGCACAGAGCCCCAGATTTTATGTTGTCCTGGAGAGCTTGCAGAGCACTGGGGAAAGGCAGGCAGAGAATTCCCTGATAGCACCTTCTCTGTGCCTGGGAAGCAGAAGTGTTCACATTGCTTCGCAGAATCGCTTTTGTGCAGAAAACAGTAACACTTGTTCAGAACGAAAGAAAGCACAGAGCCCCAGATTTTATGTTGTCCTGGAGAGCTTGCAGAGCACTGGGGAAAGGCAGGCAGAGAATTCCCTGATAGCACCTTCTCTGTTCCTGTTCACATTGCTTCGCAGAATCGCTTTTGTGCAGAAAACAGTAACACTTGCTCAGAAGGAAAGAAAGCACAGAGCCCCAGATTCTATGTTGTCCTGGAGAGCTTGCAGAGCACTGGGGAAAGGCAGGCAGAGAATTCCCTGCTAGCACCTTCTCTGTGCCTGGGAAGCAGAAGTGTTCACATTGCTTCGCAAGAATCGCTTTTGTGCAGAAAACACTAACACTTGTTCAGAAGGAAAGAAAGCACACAGCCCCAGATTTTATGTTGTCCTGGAGAGCTTGCAGAGCACTGGGGAAAGGCAGGCAGAGAATTCCCTGCTAGCACCTTCTCTGTGCCTCTTCACATTGCTTCGCAGAATCGCTTTTGTGCAGAAAACACTAACACTTGTTCAGAACGAAAGAAAGCACAGAGCCCCAGATTCTATGTTGTCCTGGAGAGCTTGCAGAGCACTGGGGAAAGGCAGGCAGAGAATCCCTGCTAGCACCTTCTCTGTGCCTGGGAAGCAGAAGTGTTCACATTGCTTCGCAAGAATCGCTTTTGTGCAGAAAACAGTAACAGTTGTTCAGAACGAAAGAAAGCACAGAACCCCAGATTCTATGTTGTCCTGGAGAGCTTGCAGAGCACTGGGGAAAGGCAGGCAGAGAATTCCTTGCTAGCACCTTCTCTGTGCCTGGGAAGCAGAAGTGTTCACATTGCTTCGCAAGAATCGCTTTTGTGCAGAAAACAGTAACACTTGTTCAGAAGGAAAGAAAGCACAGAGCCCCAGATTTTATGTTGTCCTGGAGAGCTTGCAGAGCACTGGGGAAAGGCAGGCAGAGAATTCCCTGATAGCACCTTCTCTGTGCCTGTTCACATTGCTTCGCAGAATCGCTTTTGTGCAGAAAACAGTAACACTTGTTCAGAACGAAAGAAAGCACAGAGCCCCAGATTCTATGTTGTCCTGGAGAGCTTGCAGAGCACTGGGGAAAGGCAGGCAGAGAATTCCCTGCTAGCACCTTCTCTGTGCCTGGGAAGCAGAAGTGTTCACATTGCTTCGCAAGAATCGCTTTTGTGCAGAAAACACTAACACTTGTTCAGAAGGAAAGAAAGCACAGAGCCCCAGATTCTATGTTGTCCTGGAGAGCTTGCAGAGCACTGGGGAAAGGCAGGCAGAGAATTCCCTGATAGCACCTTCTCTGTGCCTGTTCACATTGCTTCGCAGAATCGCTTTTGTGCAGAAAACAGTAACACTTGTTCAGAAGGAAAGAAAGCACAGAGCCCCAGATTTTATGTTGTCCTGGAGAGCTTGCAGAGCACTGGGGAACGGCAGGCAGAGAATTCCTTGCTAGCACCTTCTCTGTGCCTGGGAAGCAGAAGTGTTCACATTGCTTCGCAGAATCGCTTTTGTGCAGAAAACAGTAACACTTGTTCAGAAGGAAAGAAAGCACAGAGCCCCAGATTTTATGTTGTCCTGGAGAGCTTGCAGAGCACTGGGGAAAGGCAGGCAGAGAATTCCCTGATAGCACCTTCTCTGTGCCTCTTCACATTGCTTCGCAGAATCGCTTTTGTGCAGAAAACAGTAACACTTGTTCAGAACGAAAGAAAGCACAGAGCCCCAGATTTGCTGTTGTCCTGGAGAGCTTGCAGAGCACTGGGGAAAGGCAGGCAGAGAATTCCCTGCTAGCACCTTCTCTGTGCCTGGGAAGCAGAAGTGTTCACATTGCTTCGCAAGAATCGCTTTTGTGCAGAAAACACTAACACTTGTTCAGAAGGAAAGAAAGCACAGAGCCCCAGATTCTATGTTGTCCTGGAGAGCTTGCAGAGCACTGGGGAAAAGCAGGCAGAGAATTCCCTGATAGCACCTTCTCTGTGCCTGTTCACATTGTTTCGCAGAATCGCTTTTGTGCAGAAAACAGTAACACTTGTTCAGAAGGAAAGAAAGCACACAGCCCCAGATTTTATGTTGTCCTGGAGAGCTTGCAGAGCACTGGGGAAAGGCAGGCAGAGAATTCCCTGATAGCACCTTCTCTGTGCCTGTTCACATTGCTTCGCAGAATCGCTTTTGTGCAGAAAACAGTAACACTTGTTCAGAAGGAAAGAAAGCACAGAGCCCCAGATTCTATGTTGTCCTGGAGAGCTTGCAGAGCACTGGGGAAAGGCAGGCAGAGAATTCCCTGCTAGCACCTTCTCTGTGCCTGGGAAGCAGAAGTGTTCACATTGCTTCGCAAGAATCGCTTTTGTGCAGAAAACACTAACACTTGTTCAGAAGGAAAGAAAGCACAGAGCCCCAGATTTTATGTTGTCCTGGAGAGCTTGCAGAGCACTGGGGAAAGGCAGGCAGAGAATTCCTTGCTAGCACCTTCTCTGTGCCTGGGAAGCAGAAGTGTTCACATTGCTTCGCAGAATCGCTTTTGTGCAGAAAACAGTAACACTTGTTCAGAAGGAAAGAAAGCACAGAGCCCCAGATTTTATGTTGTCCTGGAGAGCTTGCAGAGCACTGGGGAAAGGCAGGCAGAGAATTCCCTGATAGCACCTTCTCTGTGCCTGGGAAGCAGAAGTGTTCACATTGCTTCGCAAGAATCGCTTTTGTGCAGAAAACACTAACACTTGTTCAGAAGGAAAGAAAGCACAGAGCCCCAGATTTTATGTTGTCCTGGAGAGCTTGCAGAGCACTGGGGAAAGGCAGGCAGAGAATTCCTTGCTAGCACCTTCTCTGTGCCTGTTCACATTGCTTCGCAGAATCGCTTTTGTGCAGAAATCAGTAACACTTGTTCAGAACGAAAGAAAGCACAGAGCCCCAGATTTTATGTTGTCCTGGAGAGCTTGCAGAGCACTGGGGAAAGGCAGGCAGAGAATTCCCTGCTACCACCTTCTCTGTGCCTGTTCACATTGCTTCGCAGAATCGCTTTTGTGCAGAAATCAGTAACACTTGTTCAGAAGGAAAGAAAGCACAGAGCCCCAGATTCTATGTTGTCCTGGAGAGCTTGCAGAGCACTGGGGAATGGAAGGCAGAGAATTCCCTGCTAGCACCTTCTCTGTGCCTGGGAAGCAGAAGTGTTCACATTGCTTCGCAAGAATCGCTTTTGTGCAGAAAACAGTAACACTTGTTCAGAAGGAAAGAAAGCACAGAGCCCCAGATTTTATGTTGTCCTGGAGAGCTTGCAGAGCACTGGGGAAAGGCAGGCAGAGAATTCCCTGATAGCACCTTCTCTGTGCCTGGGAAGCAGAAGTGTTCACATTGCTTCGCAGAATCGCTTTTGTGCAGAAAACAGTAACACTTGTTCAGAACGAAAGAAAGCACAGAGCCCCAGATTTTATGTTGTCCTGGAGAGCTTGCAGAGCACTGGGGAAAGGCAGGCAGAGAATTCCCTGATAGCACCTTCTCTGTTCCTGTTCACATTGCTTCGCAGAATCGCTTTTGTGCAGAAAACAGTAACACTTGCTCAGAAGGAAAGAAAGCACAGAGCCCCAGATTCTATGTTGTCCTGGAGAGCTTGCAGAGCACTGGGGAAAGGCAGGCAGAGAATTCCCTGCTAGCACCTTCTCTGTGCCTGGGAAGCAGAAGTGTTCACATTGCTTCGCAAGAATCGCTTTTGTGCAGAAAACACTAACACTTGTTCAGAAGGAAAGAAAGCACAGAGCCCCAGATTCCATGTTGTCCTGGAGAGCTTGCAGAGCACTGGGGAAAAGCAGGCAGAGAATTCCCTGATAGCACCTTCTCTGTGCCTGTTCACATTGCTTCGCAGAATCGCTTTTGTGCAGAAAACAGTAACACTTGTTCAGAACGAAAGAAAGCACAGAGCCCCAGATTTTATGTTGTCCTGGAGAGCTTGCAGAGCACTGGGGAACGGCAGGCAGAGAATTCCTTGCTAGCACCTTCTCTGTGCCTGGGAAGCAGAAGTGTTCACATTGCTTCGCAGAATCGCTTTTGTGCAGAAAACAGTAACACTTGTTCAGAAGGAAAGAAAGCACAGAGCCCCAGATTTTATGTTGTCCTGGAGAGCTTGCAGAGCACTGGGGAAAGGCAGGCAGAGAATTCCCTGATAGCACCTTCTCTGTGCCTGTTCACATTGCTTCGCAGAATCGCTTTTGTGCAGAAAACACTAACACTTGTTCAGAACGAAAGAAAGCACAGAGCCCCAGATTCTATGTTGTCCTGGAGAGCTTGCAGAGCACTGGGGAAAGGCAGGCAGAGAATCCCTGCTAGCACCTTCTCTGTGCCTGGGAAGCAGAAGTGTTCACATTGCTTCGCAAGAATCGCTTTTGTGCAGAAAACAGTAACAGTTGTTCAGAACGAAAGAAAGCACAGAACCCCAGATTCTATGTTGTCCTGGAGAGCTTGCAGAGCACTGGGGAAAGGCAGGCAGAGAATTCCTTGCTAGCACCTTCTCTGTGCCTGGGAAGCAGAAGTGTTCACATTGCTTCGCAAGAATCGCTTTTGTGCAGAAAACAGTAACACTTGTTCAGAAGGAAAGAAAGCACAGAGCCCCAGATTTTATGTTGTCCTGGAGAGCTTGCAGAGCACTGGGGAAAGGCAGGCAGAGAATTCCCTGCTAGCACCTTCTCTGTGCCTGTTCACATTGCTTCGCAGAATCGCTTTTGTGCAGAAAACACTAACACTTGTTCAGAACGAAAGAAAGCACAGAGCCCCAGATTTTATGTTGTCCTGGAGAGCTTGCAGAGCACTGGGGAAAGGCAGGCAGAGAATTCCCTGCTACCACCTTCTCTGTGCCTGTTCACATTGCTTCGCAGAATCGCTTTTGTGCAGAAAACAGTAACACTTGTTCAGAAGGAAAGAAAGCACAGAGCCCCAGATTCTATGTTGTCCTGGAGAGCTTGCAGAGCACTGGGGAATGGAAGGCAGAGAATTCCCTGCTAGCACCTTCTCTGTGCCTGGGAAGCAGAAGTGTTCACATTGCTTCGCAAGAATCGCTTTTGTGCAGAAAACAGTAACACTTGTTCAGAAGGAAAGAAAGCACAGAGCCCCAGATTTTATGTTGTCCTGGAGAGCTTGCAGAGCACTGGGGAAAGGCAGGCAGAGAATTCCCTGATAGCACCTTCTCTGTGCCTGGGAAGCAGAAGTGTTCACATTGCTTCGCAGAATCGCTTTTGTGCAGAAAACAGTAACACTTGTTCAGAACGAAAGAAAGCACAGAGCCCCAGATTTTATGTTGTCCTGGAGAGCTTGCAGAGCACTGGGGAAAGGCAGGCAGAGAATTCCCTGATAGCACCTTCTCTGTGCCTCTTCACATTGCTTCGCAGAATCGCTTTTGTGCAGAAAACAGTAACACTTGTTCAGAACGAAAGAAAGCACAGAGCCCCAGATTTGCTGTTGTCCTGGAGAGCTTGCAGAGCACTGGGGAAAGGCAGGCAGAGAATTCCCTGCTAGCACCTTCTCTGTGCCTGGGAAGCAGAAGTGTTCACATTGCTTCGCAAGAATCGCTTTTGTGCAGAAAACACTAACACTTGTTCAGAAGGAAAGAAAGCACAGAGCCCCAGATTCTATGTTGTCCTGGAGAGCTTGCAGAGCACTGGGGAAAAGCAGGCAGAGAATTCCCTGATAGCACCTTCTCTGTGCCTGTTCACATTGTTTCGCAGAATCGCTTTTGTGCAGAAAACAGTAACACTTGTTCAGAAGGAAAGAAAGCACACAGCCCCAGATTTTATGTTGTCCTGGAGAGCTTGCAGAGCACTGGGGAAAGGCAGGCAGAGAATTCCCTGATAGCACCTTCTCTGTGCCTGTTCACATTGCTTCGCAGAATCGCTTTTGTGCAGAAAACAGTAACACTTGTTCAGAAGGAAAGAAAGCACAGAGCCCCAGATTCTATGTTGTCCTGGAGAGCTTGCAGAGCACTGGGGAAAGGCAGGCAGAGAATTCCCTGCTAGCACCTTCTCTGTGCCTGGGAAGCAGAAGTGTTCACATTGCTTCGCAAGAATCGCTTTTGTGCAGAAAACACTAACACTTGTTCAGAAGGAAAGAAAGCACAGAGCCCCAGATTTTATGTTGTCCTGGAGAGCTTGCAGAGCACTGGGGAAAGGCAGGCAGAGAATTCCTTGCTAGCACCTTCTCTGTGCCTGGGAAGCAGAAGTGTTCACATTGCTTCGCAGAATCGCTTTTGTGCAGAAAACAGTAACACTTGTTCAGAAGGAAAGAAAGCACAGAGCCCCAGATTTTATGTTGTCCTGGAGAGCTTGCAGAGCACTGGGGAAAGGCAGGCAGAGAATTCCCTGATAGCACCTTCTCTGTGCCTGGGAAGCAGAAGTGTTCACATTGCTTCGCAAGAATCGCTTTTGTGCAGAAAACACTAACACTTGTTCAGAAGGAAAGAAAGCACAGAGCCCCAGATTTTATGTTGTCCTGGAGAGCTTGCAGAGCACTGGGGAAAGGCAGGCAGAGAATTCCTTGCTAGCACCTTCTCTGTGCCTGTTCACATTGCTTCGCAGAATCGCTTTTGTGCAGAAATCAGTAACACTTGTTCAGAACGAAAGAAAGCACAGAGCCCCAGATTTTATGTTGTCCTGGAGAGCTTGCAGAGCACTGGGGAAAGGCAGGCAGAGAATTCCCTGCTACCACCTTCTCTGTGCCTGTTCACATTGCTTCGCAGAATCGCTTTTGTGCAGAAATCAGTAACACTTGTTCAGAAGGAAAGAAAGCACAGAGCCCCAGATTCTATGTTGTCCTGGAGAGCTTGCAGAGCACTGGGGAATGGAAGGCAGAGAATTCCCTGCTAGCACCTTCTCTGTGCCTGGGAAGCAGAAGTGTTCACATTGCTTCGCAAGAATCGCTTTTGTGCAGAAAACAGTAACACTTGTTCAGAAGGAAAGAAAGCACAGAGCCCCAGATTTTATGTTGTCCTGGAGAGCTTGCAGAGCACTGGGGAAAGGCAGGCAGAGAATTCCCTGATAGCACCTTCTCTGTGCCTGGGAAGCAGAAGTGTTCACATTGCTTCGCAGAATCGCTTTTGTGCAGAAAACAGTAACACTTGTTCAGAACGAAAGAAAGCACAGAGCCCCAGATTTTATGTTGTCCTGGAGAGCTTGCAGAGCACTGGGGAAAGGCAGGCAGAGAATTCCCTGATAGCACCTTCTCTGTTCCTGTTCACATTGCTTCGCAGAATCGCTTTTGTGCAGAAAACAGTAACACTTGCTCAGAAGGAAAGAAAGCACAGAGCCCCAGATTCTATGTTGTCCTGGAGAGCTTGCAGAGCACTGGGGAAAGGCAGGCAGAGAATTCCCTGCTAGCACCTTCTCTGTGCCTGGGAAGCAGAAGTGTTCACATTGCTTCGCAAGAATCGCTTTTGTGCAGAAAACACTAACACTTGTTCAGAAGGAAAGAAAGCACAGAGCCCCAGATTCCATGTTGTCCTGGAGAGCTTGCAGAGCACTGGGGAAAAGCAGGCAGAGAATTCCCTGATAGCACCTTCTCTGTGCCTGTTCACATTGCTTCGCAGAATCGCTTTTGTGCAGAAAACAGTAACACTTGTTCAGAACGAAAGAAAGCACAGAGCCCCAGATTTTATGTTGTCCTGGAGAGCTTGCAGAGCACTGGGGAACGGCAGGCAGAGAATTCCTTGCTAGCACCTTCTCTGTGCCTGGGAAGCAGAAGTGTTCACATTGCTTCGCAGAATCGCTTTTGTGCAGAAAACAGTAACACTTGTTCAGAAGGAAAGAAAGCACAGAGCCCCAGATTTTATGTTGTCCTGGAGAGCTTGCAGAGCACTGGGGAAAGGCAGGCAGAGAATTCCCTGATAGCACCTTCTCTGTGCCTGTTCACATTGCTTCGCAGAATCGCTTTTGTGCAGAAAACACTAACACTTGTTCAGAACGAAAGAAAGCACAGAGCCCCAGATTCTATGTTGTCCTGGAGAGCTTGCAGAGCACTGGGGAAAGGCAGGCAGAGAATCCCTGCTAGCACCTTCTCTGTGCCTGGGAAGCAGAAGTGTTCACATTGCTTCGCAAGAATCGCTTTTGTGCAGAAAACAGTAACAGTTGTTCAGAACGAAAGAAAGCACAGAACCCCAGATTCTATGTTGTCCTGGAGAGCTTGCAGAGCACTGGGGAAAGGCAGGCAGAGAATTCCTTGCTAGCACCTTCTCTGTGCCTGGGAAGCAGAAGTGTTCACATTGCTTCGCAAGAATCGCTTTTGTGCAGAAAACAGTAACACTTGTTCAGAAGGAAAGAAAGCACAGAGCCCCAGATTTTATGTTGTCCTGGAGAGCTTGCAGAGCACTGGGGAAAGGCAGGCAGAGAATTCCCTGCTAGCACCTTCTCTGTGCCTGTTCACATTGCTTCGCAGAATCGCTTTTGTGCAGAAAACACTAACACTTGTTCAGAACGAAAGAAAGCACAGAGCCCCAGATTTTATGTTGTCCTGGAGAGCTTGCAGAGCACTGGGGAAAGGCAGGCAGAGAATTCCCTGCTACCACCTTCTCTGTGCCTGTTCACATTGCTTCGCAGAATCGCTTTTGTGCAGAAAACAGTAACACTTGTTCAGAAGGAAAGAAAGCACAGAGCCCCAGATTCTATGTTGTCCTGGAGAGCTTGCAGAGCACTGGGGAATGGAAGGCAGAGAATTCCCTGCTAGCACCTTCTCTGTGCCTGGGAAGCAGAAGTGTTCACATTGCTTCGCAAGAATCGCTTTTGTGCAGAAAACAGTAACACTTGTTCAGAAGGAAAGAAAGCACAGAGCCCCAGATTTTATGTTGTCCTGGAGAGCTTGCAGAGCACTGGGGAAAGGCAGGCAGAGAATTCCCTGATAGCACCTTCTCTGTGCCTGGGAAGCAGAAGTGTTCACATTGCTTCGCAGAATCGCTTTTGTGCAGAAAACAGTAACACTTGTTCAGAACGAAAGAAAGCACAGAGCCCCAGATTTTATGTTGTCCTGGAGAGCTTGCAGAGCACTGGGGAAAGGCAGGCAGAGAATTCCCTGATAGCACCTTCTCTGTTCCTGTTCACATTGCTTCGCAGAATCGCTTTTGTGCAGAAAACAGTAACACTTGCTCAGAAGGAAAGAAAGCACAGAGCCCCAGATTCTATGTTGTCCTGGAGAGCTTGCAGAGCACTGGGGAAAGGCAGGCAGAGAATTCCCTGCTAGCACCTTCTCTGTGCCTGGGAAGCAGAAGTGTTCACATTGCTTCGCAAGAATCGCTTTTGTGCAGAAAACACTAACACTTGTTCAGAAGGAAAGAAAGCACAGAGCCCCAGATTCCATGTTGTCCTGGAGAGCTTGCAGAGCACTGGGGAAAAGCAGGCAGAGAATTCCCTGATAGCACCTTCTCTGTGCCTGTTCACATTGCTTCGCAGAATCGCTTTTGTGCAGAAAACAGTAACACTTGTTCAGAACGAAAGAAAGCACAGAGCCCCAGATTTTATGTTGTCCTGGAGAGCTTGCAGAGCACTGGGGAACGGCAGGCAGAGAATTCCTTGCTAGCACCTTCTCTGTGCCTGGGAAGCAGAAGTGTTCACATTGCTTCGCAGAATCGCTTTTGTGCAGAAAACAGTAACACTTGTTCAGAAGGAAAGAAAGCACACAGCCCCAGATTTTATGTTGTCCTGGAGAGCTTGCAGAGCACTGGGGAAAGGCAGGCAGAGAATTCCCTGCTAGCACCTTCTCTGTGCCTGTTCACATTGCTTCGCAGAATCGCTTTTGTGCAGAAAACACTAACACTTGTTCAGAACGAAAGAAAGCACAGAGCCCCAGATTCTATGTTGTCCTGGAGAGCTTGCAGAGCACTGGGGAAAGGCAGGCAGAGAATCCCTGCTAGCACCTTCTCTGTGCCTGGGAAGCAGAAGTGTTCACATTGCTTCGCAAGAATCGCTTTTGTGCAGAAAACAGTAACAGTTGTTCAGAACGAAAGAAAGCACAGAACCCCAGATTCTATGTTGTCCTGGAGAGCTTGCAGAGCACTGGGGAAAGGCAGGCAGAGAATTCCTTGCTAGCACCTTCTCTGTGCCTGGGAAGCAGAAGTGTTCACATTGCTTCGCAAGAATCGCTTTTGTGCAGAATACAGTAACACTTGTTCAGAAGGAAAGAAAGCACAGAGCCCCAGATTTTATGTTGTCCTGGAGAGCTTGCAGAGCACTGGGGAAAGGCAGGCAGAGAATTCCCTGATAGCACCTTCTCTGTGCCTGTTCACATTGCTTCGCAGAATCGCTTTTGTGCAGAAAACAGTAACACTTGTTCAGAACGAAAGAAAGCACAGAGCCCCAGATTCTATGTTGTCCTGGAGAGCTTGCAGAGCACTGGGGAAAGGCAGGCAGAGAATTCCCTGCTAGCACCTTCTCTGTGCCTGGGAAGCAGAAGTGTTCACATTGCTTCGCAAGAATCGCTTTTGTGCAGAAAACACTAACACTTGTTCAGAAGGAAAGAAAGCACAGAGCCCCAGATTCTATGTTGTCCTGGAGAGCTTGCAGAGCACTGGGGAAAGGCAGGCAGAGAATTCCCTGATAGCACCTTCTCTGTGCCTGTTCACATTGCTTCGCAGAATCGCTTTTGTGCAGAAAACAGTAACACTTGTTCAGAACGAAAGAAAGCACAGAGCCCCAGATTCTATGTTGTCCTGGAGAGCTTGCAGAGCACTGGGGAAAGGCAGGCAGAGAATTCCTTGCTAGCACCTTCTCTGTGCCTGGGAAGCAGCAGTGTTCACATTGCTTCGCAGAATCGCTTTTGTGCAGAAATCAGTAACACTTGTTCAGAAGGAAAGAAAGCACAGAGCCCCAGATTCTATGTTGTCCTGGAGAGCTTGCAGAGCACTGGGGAAAGGCAGGCAGAGAATTCCCTGATAGCACCTTCTCTGTGCCTGTTCACATTGCTTCGCAGAATCGCTTTTGTGCAGAAAACAGTAACACTTGTTCAGAAGGAAAGAAAGCACAGAGCCCCAGATTTTATGTTGTCCTGGAGAGCTTGCAGAGCACTGGGGAACGGCAGGCAGAGAATTCCTTGCTAGCACCTTCTCTGTGCCTGGGAAGCAGAAGTGTTCACATTGCTTCGCAGAATCGCTTTTGTGCAGAAAACAGTAACACTTGTTCAGAAGGAAAGAAAGCACAGAGCCCCAGATTTTATGTTGTCCTGGAGAGCTTGCAGAGCACTGGGGAAAGGCAGGCAGAGAATTCCCTGATAGCACCTTCTCTGTGCCTCTTCACATTGCTTCGCAGAATCGCTTTTGTGCAGAAAACAGTAACACTTGTTCAGAACGAAAGAAAGCACAGAGCCCCAGATTTGCTGTTGTCCTGGAGAGCTTGCAGAGCACTGGGGAAAGGCAGGCAGAGAATTCCCTGCTAGCACCTTCTCTGTGCCTGGGAAGCAGAAGTGTTCACATTGCTTCGCAAGAATCGCTTTTGTGCAGAAAACACTAACACTTGTTCAGAAGGAAAGAAAGCACAGAGCCCCAGATTCTATGTTGTCCTGGAGAGCTTGCAGAGCACTGGGGAAAAGCAGGCAGAGAATTCCCTGATAGCACCTTCTCTGTGCCTGTTCACATTGTTTCGCAGAATCGCTTTTGTGCAGAAAACAGTAACACTTGTTCAGAAGGAAAGAAAGCACAGAGCCCCAGAGTTTATGTTGTCCTGGAGAGCTTGCAGAGCACTGGGGAAAGGCAGGCAGAGAATTCCCTGATAGCACCTTCTCTGTGCCTGTTCACATTGCTTCGCAGAATCGCTTTTGTGCAGAAAACAGTAACACTTGTTCAGAAGGAAAGAAAGCACAGAGCCCCAGATTCTATGTTGTCCTGGAGAGCTTGCAGAGCACTGGGGAAAGGCAGGCAGAGAATTCCCTGCTAGCACCTTCTCTGTGCCTGGGAAGCAGAAGTGTTCACATTGCTTCGCAAGAATCGCTTTTGTGCAGAAAACACTAACACTTGTTCAGAAGGAAAGAAAGCACAGAGCCCCAGATTTTATGTTGTCCTGGAGAGCTTGCAGAGCACTGGGGAAAGGCAGGCAGAGAATTCCTTGCTAGCACCTTCTCTGTGCCTGGGAAGCAGAAGTGTTCACATTGCTTCGCAGAATCGCTTTTGTGCAGAAAACAGTAACACTTGTTCAGAAGGAAAGAAAGCACAGAGCCCCAGATTTTATGTTGTCCTGGAGAGCTTGCAGAGCACTGGGGAAAGGCAGGCAGAGAATTCCCTGATAGCACCTTCTCTGTGCCTGGGAAGCAGAAGTGTTTACATTGCTTCGCAAGAATCGCTTTTGTGCAGAAAACACTAACACTTGTTCAGAAGGAAAGAAAGCACAGAGCCCCAGATTTTATGTTGTCCTGGAGAGCTTGCAGAGCACTGGGGAAAGGCAGGCAGAGAATTCCTTGCTAGCACCTTCTCTGTGCCTGTTCACATTGCTTCGCAGAATCGCTTTTGTGCAGAAATCAGTAACACTTGTTCAGAAGGAAAGAAAGCACAGAGCCCCAGATTTTATGTTGTCCTGGAGAGCTTGCAGAGCACTGGGGAAAGGCAGGCAGAGAATTCCCTGCTACCACCTTCTCTGTGCCTGTTCACATTGCTTCGCAGAATCGCTTTTGTGCAGAAATCAGTAACACTTGTTCAGAAGGAAAGAAAGCACAGAGCCCCAGATTCTATGTTGTCCTGGAGAGCTTGCAGAGCACTGGGGAATGGAAGGCAGAGAATTCCCTGCTAGCACCTTCTCTGTGCCTGGGAAGCAGAAGTGTTCACATTGCTTCGCAAGAATCGCTTTTGTGCAGAAAACAGTAACACTTGTTCAGAAGGAAAGAAAGCACAGAGCCCCAGATTTTATGTTGTCCTGGAGAGCTTGCAGAGCACTGGGGAAAGGCAGGCAGAGAATTCCCTGATAGCACCTTCTCTGTGCCTGGGAAGCAGAAGTGTTCACATTGCTTCGCAGAATCGCTTTTGTGCAGAAAACAGTAACACTTGTTCAGAACGAAAGAAAGCACAGAGCCCCAGATTTTATGTTGTCCTGGAGAGCTTGCAGAGCACTGGGGAAAGGCAGGCAGAGAATTCCCTGATAGCACCTTCTCTGTTCCTGTTCACATTGCTTCGCAGAATCGCTTTTGTGCAGAAAACAGTAACACTTGTTCAGAAGGAAAGAAAGCACAGAGCCCCAGATTCTATGTTGTCCTGGAGAGCTTGCAGAGCACTGGGGAAAGGCAGGCAGAGAATTCCCTGCTAGCACCTTCTCTGTGCCTGGGAAGCAGAAGTGTTCACATTGCTTCGCAAGAATCGCTTTTGTGCAGAAAACAGTAACACTTGTTCAGAAGGAAAGAAAGCACAGAGCCCCAGATTCCATGTTGTCCTGGAGAGCTTGCAGAGCACTGGGGAAAAGCAGGCAGAGAATTCCCTGATAGCACCTTCTCTGTGCCTGTTCACATTGCTTCGCAGAATCGCTTTTGTGCAGAAAACAGTAACACTTGTTCAGAACGAAAGAAAGCACAGAGCCCCAGATTTTATGTTGTCCTGGAGAGCTTGCAGAGCACTGGGGAACGGCAGGCAGAGAATTCCTTGCTAGCACCTTCTCTGTGCCTGGGAAGCAGAAGTGTTCACATTGCTTCGCAGAATCGCTTTTGTGCAGAAAACAGTAACACTTGTTCAGAAGGAAAGAAAGCACACAGCCCCAGATTTTATGTTGTCCTGGAGAGCTTGCAGAGCACTGGGGAAAGGCAGGCAGAGAATTCCCTGCTAGCACCTTCTCTGTGCCTGTTCACATTGCTTCGCAGAATCGCTTTTGTGCAGAAAACACTAACACTTGTTCAGAACGAAAGAAAGCACAGAGCCCCAGATTCTATGTTGTCCTGGAGAGCTTGCAGAGCACTGGGGAAAGGCAGGCAGAGAATCCCTGCTAGCACCTTCTCTGTGCCTGGGAAGCAGAAGTGTTCACATTGCTTCGCAAGAATCGCTTTTGTGCAGAAAACAGTAACAGTTGTTCAGAACGAAAGAAAGCACAGAACCCCAGATTCTATGTTGTCCTGGAGAGCTTGCAGAGCACTGGGGAAAGGCAGGCAGAGAATTCCTTGCTAGCACCTTCTCTGTGCCTGGGAAGCAGAAGTGTTCACATTGCTTCGCAAGAATCGCTTTTGTGCAGAAAACAGTAACACTTGTTCAGAAGGAAAGAAAGCACAGAGCCCCAGATTTTATGTTGTCCTGGAGAGCTTGCAGAGCACTGGGGAAAGGCAGGCAGAGAATTCCCTGATAGCACCTTCTCTGTGCCTGTTCACATTGCTTCGCAGAATCGCTTTTGTGCAGAAAACAGTAACACTTGTTCAGAACGAAAGAAAGCACAGAGCCCCAGATTCTATGTTGTCCTGGAGAGCTTGCAGAGCACTGGGGAAAGGCAGGCAGAGAATTCCCTGCTAGCACCTTCTCTGTGCCTGGGAAGCAGAAGTGTTCACATTGCTTCGCAAGAATCGCTTTTGTGCAGAAAACAGTAACAGTTGTTCAGAAGGAAAGAAAGCACAGAGCCCCAGATTCTATGTTGTCCTGGAGAGCTTGCAGAGCACTGGGGAAAGGCAGGCAGAGAATTCCCTGATAGCACCTTCTCTGTGCCTGTTCACATTGCTTCGCAGAATCGCTTTTGTGCAGAAAACAGTAACACTTGTTCAGAACGAAAGAAAGCACAGAGCCCCAGATTCTATGTTGTCCTGGAGAGCTTGCAGAGCACTGGGGAAAGGCAGGCAGAGAATTCCTTGCTAGCACCTTCTCTGTGCCTGGGAAGCAGCAGTGTTCACATTGCTTCGCAGAATCGCTTTTGTGCAGAAATCAGTAACACTTGTTCAGAAGGAAAGAAAGCACAGAGCCCCAGATTCTATGTTGTCCTGGAGAGCTTGCAGAGCACTGGGGAAAGGCAGGCAGAGAATTCCCTGATAGCACCTTCTCTGTGCCTGTTCACAGTGCTTCGCAGAATCGCTTTTGTGCAGAAAACAGTAACACTTGTTCAGAAGGAAAGAAAGCACAGAGCCCCAGATTTTATGTTGTCCTGGAGAGCTTGCAGAGCACTGGGGAACGGCAGGCAGAGAATTCCTTGCTAGCACCTTCTCTGTGCCTGGGAAGCAGAAGTGTTCACATTGCTTCGCAGAATCGCTTTTGTGCAGAAAACAGTAACACTTGTTCAGAACGAAAGAAAGCACAGAGCCCCAGATTTTATGTTGTCCTGGAGAGCTTGCAGAGCACTGGGGAACGGCAGGCAGAGAATTCCTTGCTAGCACCTTCTCTGTGCCTGGGAAGCAGAAGTGTTCACATTGCTTCGCAGAATCGCTTTTGTGCAGAAAACAGTAACACTTGTTCAGAAGGAAAGAAAGCACACAGCCCCAGATTTTATGTTGTCCTGGAGAGCTTGCAGAGCATTGGGGAAAGGCAGGCAGAGAATTCCCTGCTAGCACCTTCTCTGTGCCTGTTCACATTGCTTCGCAGAATCGCTTTTGTGCAGAAAACACTAACACTTGTTCAGAACGAAAGAAAGCACAGAGCCCCAGATTCTATGTTGTCCTGGAGAGCTTGCAGAGCACTGGGGAACGGCAGGCAGAGAATTCCTTGCTAGCACCTTCTCTGTGCCTGTTCACATTGCTTCGCAGAATCGCTTTTGTGCAGAAAACAGTAACACTTGTTCAGAAGGAAAGAAAGCACAGAGCCCCAGATTTTATGTTGTCCTGGAGAGCTTGCAGAGCACTGGGGAAAGGCAGGCAGAGAATTCCCTGATAGCACCTTCTCTGTTCCTGTTCACATTGCTTCGCAGAATCGCTTTTGTGCAGAAAACAGTAACACTTGCTCAGAAGGAAAGAAAGCACAGAGCCCCAGATTCTATGTTGTCCTGGAGAGCTTGCAGAGCACTGGGGAAAGGCAGGCAGAGAATTCCCTGCTAGCACCTTCTCTGTGCCTGGGAAGCAGAAGTGTTCACATTGCTTCGCAAGAATCGCTTTTGTGCAGAAAACAGTAACACTTGTTCAGAAGGAAAGAAAGCACAGAGCCCCAGATTCCATGTTGTCCTGGAGAGCTTGCAGAGCACTGGGGAAAAGCAGGCAGAGAATTCCCTGATAGCACCTTCTCTGTGCCTGTTCACATTGCTTCGCAGAATCGCTTTTGTGCAGAAAACACTAACACTTGTTCAGAACGAAAGAAAGCACAGAGCCCCAGATTCTATGTTGTCCTGGAGAGCTTGCAGAGCACTGGGGAAAGGCAGGCAGAGAATCCCTGCTAGCACCTTCTCTGTGCCTGGGAAGCAGAAGTGTTCACATTGCTTCGCAAGAATCGCTTTTGTGCAGAAAACAGTAACAGTTGTTCAGAACGAAAGAAAGCACAGAACCCCAGATTCTATGTTGTCCTGGAGAGCTTGCAGAGCACTGGGGAAAGGCAGGCAGAGAATTCCTTGCTAGCACCTTCTCTGTGCCTGGGAAGCAGAAGTGTTCACATTGCTTCGCAAGAATCGCTTTTGTGCAGAAAACAGTAACACTTGTTCAGAAGGAAAGAAAGCACAGAGCCCCAGATTTTATGTTGTCCTGGAGAGCTTGCAGAGCACTGGGGAAAGGCAGGCAGAGAATTCCCTGATAGCACCTTCTCTGTGCCTGTTCACATTGCTTCGCAGAATCGCTTTTGTGCAGAAAACAGTAACACTTGTTCAGAACGAAAGAAAGCACAGAGCCCCAGATTCTATGTTGTCCTGGAGAGCTTGCAGAGCACTGGGGAAAGGCAGGCAGAGAATTCCCTGCTAGCACCTTCTCTGTGCCTGGGAAGCAGAAGTGTTCACATTGCTTCGCAAGAATCGCTTTTGTGCAGAAAACACTAACACTTGTTCAGAAGGAAAGAAAGCACAGAGCCCCAGATTCTATGTTGTCCTGGAGAGCTTGCAGAGCACTGGGGAAAGGCAGGCAGAGAATTCCCTGATAGCACCTTCTCTGTGCCTGTTCACATTGCTTCGCAGAATCGCTTTTGTGCAGAAAACAGTAACACTTGTTCAGAACGAAAGAAAGCACAGAGCCCCAGATTCTATGTTGTCCTGGAGAGCTTGCAGAGCACTGGGGAAAGGCAGGCAGAGAATTCCTTGCTAGCACCTTCTCTGTGCCTGGGAAGCAGCAGTGTTCACATTGCTTCGCAGAATCGCTTTTGTGCAGAAAACACTAACACTTGTTCAGAAGGAAAGAAAGCACAGAGCCCCAGATTCTATGTTGTCCTGGAGAGCTTGCAGAGCACTGGGGAAAGGCAGGCAGAGAATTCCCTGATAGCACCTTCTCTGTGCCTGTTCACATTGCTTCGCAGAATCGCTTTTGTGCAGAAAACAGTAACACTTGTTCAGAAGGAAAGAAAGCACAGAGCCCCAGATTTTATGTTGTCCTGGAGAGCTTGCAGAGCACTGGGGAACGGCAGGCAGAGAATTCCTTGCTAGCACCTTCTCTGTGCCTGGGAAGCAGAAGTGTTCACATTGCTTCGCAGAATCGCTTTTGTGCAGAAAACAGTAACACTTGTTCAGAAGGAAAGAAAGCACAGAGCCCCAGATTTTATGTTGTCCTGGAGAGCTTGCAGAGCACTGGGGAAAGGCAGGCAGAGAATTCCCTGATAGCACCTTCTCTGTGCCTCTTCACATTGCTTCGCAGAATCGCTTTTGTGCAGAAAACAGTAACACTTGTTCAGAACGAAAGAAAGCACAGAGCCCCAGATTTGCTGTTGTCCTGGAGAGCTTGCAGAGCACTGGGGAAAGGCAGGCAGAGAATTCCCTGATAGCACCTTCTCTGTGCCTGTTCACATTGCTTCGCAGAATCGCTTTTGTGCAGAAAACAGTAACACTTGTTCAGAAGGAAAGAAAGCACAGAGCCCCAGATTCTATGTTGTCCTGGAGAGCTTGCAGAGCACTGGGGAAAGGCAGGCAGAGAATTCCCTGCTAGCACCTTCTCTGTGCCTGGGAAGCAGAAGTGTTCACATTGCTTCGCAAGAATCGCTTTTGTGCAGAAAACACTAACACTTGTTCAGAAGGAAAGAAAGCACAGAGCCCCAGATTTTATGTTGTCCTGGAGAGCTTGCAGAGCACTGGGGAAAGGCAGGCAGAGAATTCCTTGCTAGCACCTTCTCTGTGCCTGGGAAGCAGAAGTGTTCACATTGCTTCGCAGAATCGCTTTTGTGCAGAAAACAGTAACACTTGTTCAGAAGGAAAGAAAGCACAGAGCCCCAGATTTTATGTTGTCCTGGAGAGCTTGCAGAGCACTGGGGAAAGGCAGGCAGAGAATTCCCTGATAGCACCTTCTCTGTGCCTGGGAAGCAGAAGTGTTCACATTGCTTCGCAAGAATCGCTTTTGTGCAGAAAACACTAACACTTGTTCAGAAGGAAAGAAAGCACAGAGCCCCAGATTTTATGTTGTCCTGGAGAGCTTGCAGAGCACTGGGGAAAGGCAGGCAGAGAATTCCTTGCTAGCACCTTCTCTGTGCCTGTTCACATTGCTTCGCAGAATCGCTTTTGTGCAGAAATCAGTAACACTTGTTCAGAAGGAAAGAAAGCACAGAGCCCCAGATTTTATGTTGTCCTGGAGAGCTTGCAGAGCACTGGGGAAAGGCAGGCAGAGAATTCCCTGCTACCACCTTCTCTGTGCCTGTTCACATTGCTTCGCAGAATCGCTTTTGTGCAGAAATCAGTAACACTTGTTCAGAAGGAAAGAAAGCACAGAGCCCCAGATTCTATGTTGTCCTGGAGAGCTTGCAGAGCACTGGGGAATGGAAGGCAGAGAATTCCCTGCTAGCACCTTCTCTGTGCCTGGGAAGCAGAAGTGTTCACATTGCTTCGCAAGAATCGCTTTTGTGCAGAAAACAGTAACACTTGTTCAGAAGGAAAGAAAGCACAGAGCCCCAGATTTTATGTTGTCCTGGAGAGCTTGCAGAGCACTGGGGAAAGGCAGGCAGAGAATTCCCTGATAGCACCTTCTCTGTGCCTGGGAAGCAGAAGTGTTCACATTGCTTCGCAGAATCGCTTTTGTGCAGAAAACAGTAACACTTGTTCAGAACGAAAGAAAGCACAGAGCCCCAGATTTTATGTTGTCCTGGAGAGCTTGCAGAGCACTGGGGAAAGGCAGGCAGAGAATTCCCTGATAGCACCTTCTCTGTTCCTGTTCACATTGCTTCGCAGAATCGCTTTTGTGCAGAAAACAGTAACACTTGCTCAGAAGGAAAGAAAGCACAGAGCCCCAGATTCTATGTTGTCCTGGAGAGCTTGCAGAGCACTGGGGAAAGGCAGGCAGAGAATTCCCTGATAGCACCTTCTCTGTGCCTGGGAAGCAGAAGTGTTCACATTGCTTCGCAAGAATCGCTTTTGTGCAGAAAACACTAACACTTGTTCAGAAGGAAAGAAAGCACAGAGCCCCAGATTCCATGTTGTCCTGGAGAGCTTGCAGAGCACTGGGGAAAAGCAGGCAGAGAATTCCCTGATAGCACCTTCTCTGTGCCTGTTCACATTGCTTCGCAGAATCGCTTTTGTGCAGAAAACAGTAACACTTGTTCAGAACGAAAGAAAGCACAGAGCCCCAGATTTTATGTTGTCCTGGAGAGCTTGCAGAGCACTGGGGAACGGCAGGCAGAGAATTCCTTGCTAGCACCTTCTCTGTGCCTGGGAAGCAGAAGTGTTCACATTGCTTCGCAGAATCGCTTTTGTGCAGAAAACAGTAACACTTGTTCAGAAGGAAAGAAAGCACACAGCCCCAGATTTTATGTTGTCCTGGAGAGCTTGCAGAGCACTGGGGAAAGGCAGGCAGAGAATTCCCTGCTAGCACCTTCTCTGTGCCTGTTCACATTGCTTCGCAGAATCGCTTTTGTGCAGAAAACACTAACACTTGTTCAGAACGAAAGAAAGCACAGAGCCCCAGATTCTATGTTGTCCTGGAGAGCTTGCAGAGCACTGGGGAAAGGCAGGCAGAGAATCCCTGCTAGCACCTTCTCTGTGCCTGGGAAGCAGAAGTGTTCACATTGCTTCGCAAGAATCGCTTTTGTGCAGAAAACAGTAACAGTTGTTCAGAACGAAAGAAAGCACAGAACCCCAGATTCTATGTTGTCCTGGAGAGCTTGCAGAGCACTGGGGAAAGGCAGGCAGAGAATTCCTTGCTAGCACCTTCTCTGTGCCTGGGAAGCAGAAGTGTTCACATTGCTTCGCAAGAATCGCTTTTGTGCAGAAAACAGTAACACTTGTTCAGAAGGAAAGAAAGCACAGAGCCCCAGATTTTATGTTGTCCTGGAGAGCTTGCAGAGCACTGGGGAAAGGCAGGCAGAGAATTCCCTGATAGCACCTTCTCTGTGCCTGTTCACATTGCTTCGCAGAATCGCTTTTGTGCAGAAAACAGTAACACTTGTTCAGAACGAAAGAAAGCACAGAGCCCCAGATTCTATGTTGTCCTGGAGAGCTTGCAGAGCACTGGGGAAAGGCAGGCAGAGAATTCCCTGCTAGCACCTTCTCTGTGCCTGGGAAGCAGAAGTGTTCACATTGCTTCGCAAGAATCGCTTTTGTGCAGAAAACACTAACACTTGTTCAGAAGGAAAGAAAGCACAGAGCCCCAGATTCTATGTTGTCCTGGAGAGCTTGCAGAGCACTGGGGAAAGGCAGGCAGAGAATTCCCTGATAGCACCTTCTCTGTGCCTGTTCACATTGCTTCGCAGAATCGCTTTTGTGCAGAAAACAGTAACACTTGTTCAGAACGAAAGAAAGCACAGAGCCCCAGATTCTATGTTGTCCTGGAGAGCTTGCAGAGCACTGGGGAAAGGCAGGCAGAGAATTCCCTGATAGCACCTTCTCTGTGCCTGTTCACATTGCTTCGCAAGAATCGCTTTTGTGCAGAAAACAGTAACACTTGTTCAGAAGGAAAGAAAGCACAGAGCCCCAGATTTTATGTTGTCCTGGAGAGCTTGCAGAGCACTGGGGAACGGCAGGCAGAGAATTCCTTGCTAGCACCTTCTCTGTGCCTGGGAAGCAGAAGTGTTCACATTGCTTCGCAGAATCGCTTTTGTGCAGAAAACAGTAACACTTGTTCAGAAGGAAAGAAAGCACAGAGCCCCAGATTTTATGTTGTCCTGGAGAGCTTGCAGAGCACTGGGGAAAGGCAGGCAGAGAATTCCCTGATAGCACCTTCTCTGTGCCTGTTCACATTGCTTCGCAGAATCGCTTTTGTGCAGAAAACAGTAACACTTGTTCAGAACGAAAGAAAGCACAGAGCCCCAGATTTGCTGTTGTCCTGGAGAGCTTGCAGAGCACTGGGGAAAGGCAGGCAGAGAATTCCCTGCTAGCACCTTCTCTGTGCCTGGTAAGCAGAAGTGTTCACATTGCTTCGCAAGAATCGCTTTTGTGCAGAAAACACTAACACTTGTTCAGAAGGAAAGAAAGCACAGAGCCCCAGATTCTATGTTGTCCTGGAGAGCTTGCAGAGCACTGGGGAAAAGCAGGCAGAGAATTCCCTGATAGCACCTTCTCTGTGCCTGTTCACATTGTTTCGCAGAATCGCTTTTGTGCAGAAAACAGTAACACTTGTTCAGAACGAAAGAAAGCACAGAGCCCCAGAGTTTATGTTGTCCTGGAGAGCTTGCAGAGCACTGGGGAAAGGCAGGCAGAGAATTCCCTGATAGCACCTTCTCTGTGCCTGTTCACATTGCTTCGCAGAATCGCTTTTGTGCAGAAAACAGTAACACTTGTTCAGAAGGAAAGAAAGCACAGAGCCCCAGATTCTATGTTGTCCTGGAGAGCTTGCAGAGCACTGGGGAAAGGCAGGCAGAGAATTCCCTGCTAGCACCTTCTCTGTGCCTGGGAAGCAGAAGTGTTCACATTGCTTCGCAAGAATCGCTTTTGTGCAGAAAACACTAACACTTGTTCAGAAGGAAAGAAAGCACAGAGCCCCAGATTTTATGTTGTCCTGGAGAGCTTGCAGAGCACTGGGGAAAGGCAGGCAGAGAATTCCCTGCTAGCACCTTCTCTGTGCCTGGGAAGCAGAAGTGTTCACATTGCTTCGCAGAATCGCTTTTGTGCAGAAAACAGTAACACTTGTTCAGAAGGAAAGAAAGCACAGAGCCCCAGATTTTATGTTGTCCTGGAGAGCTTGCAGAGCACTGGGGAAAGGCAGGCAGAGAATTCCCTGATAGCACCTTCTCTGTGCCTGGGAAGCAGAAGTGTTCACATTGCTTCGCAAGAATCGCTTTTGTGCAGAAAACACTAACACTTGTTCAGAAGGAAAGAAAGCACAGAGCCCCAGATTCTATGTTGTCCTGGAGAGCTTGCAGAGCACTGGGGAAAGGCAGGCAGAGAATTCCTTGCTAGCACCTTCTCTGTGCCTGTTCACATTGCTTCGCAGAATCGCTTTTGTGCAGAAATCAGTAACACTTGTTCAGAACGAAAGAAAGCACAGAGCCCCAGATTCTATGTTGTCCTGGAGAGCTTGCAGAGCACTGGGGAAAGGCAGGCAGAGAATTCCCTGCTAGCACCTTCTCTGTGCCTGGGAAGCAGAAGTGTTCACATTGCTTCGCAGAATCGCTTTTGTGCAGAAAACAGTAACACTTGTTCAGAAGGAAAGAAAGCACAGAGCCCCAGATTCTATGTTGTCCTGGAGAGCTTGCAGAGCACTGGGGAAAGGCAGGCAGAGAATTCCCTGATAGCACCTTCTCTGTGCCTGTTCACATTGCTTCGCAGAATCGCTTTTGTGCAGAAAACAGTAACACTTGTTCAGAACGAAAGAAAGCACAGAGCCCCAGATTCTATGTTGTCCTGGAGAGCTTGCAGAGCACTGGGGAAAGGCAGGCAGAGAATTCCTTGCTAGCACCTTCTCTGTGCCTGGGAAGCAGCAGTGTTCACATTGCTTCGCAGAATCGCTTTTGTGCAGAAATCAGTAACACTTGTTCAGAATAAAGAAAGCACAGAGCCCCAGATTCTATGTTGTCCTGGAGAGCTTGCAGAGCACTGGGGAAAGGCAGGCAGAGAATTCCCTGATAGCACCTTCTCTGTGCCTCTTCACATTGCTTCGCAGAATCGCTTTTGTGCAGAAAACAGTAACACTTGTTCAGAACGAAAGAAAGCACAGAGCCCCAGATTTGCTGTTGTCCTGGAGAGCTTGCAGAGCACTGGGGAAAGGCAGGCAGAGAATTCCCTGCTAGCACCTTCTCTGTGCCTGGGAAGCAGAAGTGTTCACATTGCTTCGCAAGAATCGCTTTTGTGCAGAAAACACTAACACTTGTTCAGAAGGAAAGAAAGCACAGAGCCCCAGATTCTATGTTGTCCTGGAGAGCTTGCAGAGCACTGGGGAAAAGCAGGCAGAGAATTCCCTGATAGCACCTTCTCTGTGCCTGTTCACATTGTTTCGCAGAATCGCTTTTGTGCAGAAAACAGTAACACTTGTTCAGAACGAAAGAAAGCACAGAGCCCCAGAGTTTATGTTGTCCTGGAGAGCTTGCAGAGCACTGGGGAAAGGCAGGCAGAGAATTCCCTGATAGCACCTTCTCTGTGCCTGTTCACATTGCTTCGCAGAATCGCTTTTGTGCAGAAAACAGTAACACTTGTTCAGAAGGAAAGAAAGCACAGAGCCCCAGATTCTATGTTGTCCTGGAGAGCTTGCAGAGCACTGGGGAAAGGCAGGCAGAGAATTCCCTGCTAGCACCTTCTCTGTGCCTGGGAAGCAGAAGTGTTCACATTGCTTCGCAAGAATCGCTTTTGTGCAGAAAACACTAACACTTGTTCAGAAGGAAAGAAAGCACAGAGCCCCAGATTTTATGTTGTCCTGGAGAGCTTGCAGAGCACTGGGGAAAGGCAGGCAGAGAATTCCTTGCTAGCACCTTCTCTGTGCCTGGGAAGCAGAAGTGTTCACATTGCTTCGCAGAATCGCTTTTGTGCAGAAAACAGTAACACTTGTTCAGAAGGAAAGAAAGCACAGAGCCCCAGATTTTATGTTGTCCTGGAGAGCTTGCAGAGCACTGGGGAAAGGCAGGCAGAGAATTCCCTGATAGCACCTTCTCTGTGCCTGGGAAGCAGAAGTGTTCACATTGCTTCGCAAGAATCGCTTTTGTGCAGAAAACACTAACACTTGTTCAGAAGGAAAGAAAGCACAGAGCCCCAGATTTTATGTTGTCCTGGAGAGCTTGCAGAGCACTGGGGAAAGGCAGGCAGAGAATTCCTTGCTAGCACCTTCTCTGTGCCTGTTCACATTGCTTCGCAGAATCGCTTTTGTGCAGAAATCAGTAACACTTGTTCAGAACGAAAGAAAGCACAGAGCCCCAGATTTTATGTTGTCCTGGAGAGCTTGCAGAGCACTGGGGAAAGGCAGGCAGAGAATTCCCTGCTACCACCTTCTCTGTGCCTGTTCACATTGCTTCGCAGAATCGCTTTTGTGCAGAAATCAGTAACACTTGTTCAGAAGGAAAGAAAGCACAGAGCCCCAGATTCTATGTTGTCCTGGAGAGCTTGCAGAGCACTGGGGAATGGAAGGCAGAGAATTCCCTGCTAGCACCTTCTCTGTGCCTGGGAAGCAGAAGTGTTCACATTGCTTCGCAAGAATCGCTTTTGTGCAGAAAACAGTAACACTTGTTCAGAAGGAAAGAAAGCACAGAGCCCCAGATTTTATGTTGTCCTGGAGAGCTTGCAGAGCACTGGGGAAAGGCAGGCAGAGAATTCCCTGATAGCACCTTCTCTGTGCCTGGGAAGCAGAAGTGTTCACATTGCTTCGCAGAATCGCTTTTGTGCAGAAAACAGTAACACTTGTTCAGAACGAAAGAAAGCACAGAGCCCCAGATTTTATGTTGTCCTGGAGAGCTTGCAGAGCACTGGGGAAAGGCAGGCAGAGAATTCCCTGATAGCACCTTCTCTGTTCCTGTTCACATTGCTTCGCAGAATCGCTTTTGTGCAGAAAACAGTAACACTTGCTCAGAAGGAAAGAAAGCACAGAGCCCCAGATTCTATGTTGTCCTGGAGAGCTTGCAGAGCACTGGGGAAAGGCAGGCAGAGAATTCCCTGCTAGCACCTTCTCTGTGCCTGGGAAGCAGAAGTGTTCACATTGCTTCGCAAGAATCGCTTTTGTGCAGAAAACACTAACACTTGTTCAGAAGGAAAGAAAGCACAGAGCCCCAGATTCCATGTTGTCCTGGAGAGCTTGCAGAGCACTGGGGAAAAGCAGGCAGAGAATTCCCTGATAGCACCTTCTCTGTGCCTGTTCACATTGCTTCGCAGAATCGCTTTTGTGCAGAAAACAGTAACACTTGTTCAGAACGAAAGAAAGCACAGAGCCCCAGATTTTATGTTGTCCTGGAGAGCTTGCAGAGCACTGGGGAACGGCAGGCAGAGAATTCCTTGCTAGCACCTTCTCTGTGCCTGGGAAGCAGAAGTGTTCACATTGCTTCGCAGAATCGCTTTTGTGCAGAAAACAGTAACACTTGTTCAGAAGGAAAGAAAGCACACAGCCCCAGATTTTATGTTGTCCTGGAGAGCTTGCAGAGCACTGGGGAAAGGCAGGCAGAGAATTCCCTGCTAGCACCTTCTCTGTGCCTGTTCACATTGCTTCGCAGAATCGCTTTTGTGCAGAAAACACTAACACTTGTTCAGAACGAAAGAAAGCACAGAGCCCCAGATTCTATGTTGTCCTGGAGAGCTTGCAGAGCACTGGGGAAAGGCAGGCAGAGAATCCCTGCTAGCACCTTCTCTGTGCCTGGGAAGCAGAAGTGTTCACATTGCTTCGCAAGAATCGCTTTTGTGCAGAAAACAGTAACAGTTGTTCAGAACGAAAGAAAGCACAGAACCCCAGATTCTATGTTGTCCTGGAGAGCTTGCAGAGCACTGGGGAAAGGCAGGCAGAGAATTCCTTGCTAGCACCTTCTCTGTGCCTGGGAAGCAGAAGTGTTCACATTGCTTCGCAAGAATCGCTTTTGTGCAGAAAACACTAACACTTGTTCAGAAGGAAAGAAAGCACAGAGCCCCAGATTTTATGTTGTCCTGGAGAGCTTGCAGAGCACTGGGGAAAGGCAGGCAGAGAATTCCCTGATAGCACCTTCTCTGTGCCTGTTCACATTGCTTCGCAGAATCGCTTTTGTGCAGAAAACAGTAACACTTGTTCAGAACGAAAGAAAGCACAGAGCCCCAGATTTGCTGTTGTCCTGGAGAGCTTGCAGAGCACTGGGGAAAGGCAGGCAGAGAATTCCCTGCTAGCACCTTCTCTGTGCCTGGGAAGCAGAAGTGTTCACATTGCTTCGCAAGAATCGCTTTTGTGCAGAAAACACTAACACTTGTTCAGAAGGAAAGAAAGCACAGAGCCCCAGATTCTATGTTGTCCTGGAGAGCTTGCAGAGCACTGGGGAAAGGCAGGCAGAGAATTCCCTGATAGCACCTTCTCTGTGCCTGTTCACATTGCTTCGCAGAATCGCTTTTGTGCAGAAAACAGTAACACTTGTTCAGAACGAAAGAAAGCACAGAGCCCCAGATTCTATGTTGTCCTGGAGAGCTTGCAGAGCACTGGGGAAAGGCAGGCAGAGAATTCCTTGCTAGCACCTTCTCTGTGCCTGGGAAGCAGCAGTGTTCACATTGCTTCGCAGAATCGCTTTTGTGCAGAAAACAGTAACACTTGTTCAGAAGGAAAGAAAGCACAGAGCCCCAGATTCTATGTTGTCCTGGAGAGCTTGCAGAGCACTGGGGAAAGGCAGGCAGAGAATTCCCTGATAGCACCTTCTCTGTGCCTGTTCACATTGCTTCGCAGAATCGCTTTTGTGCAGAAAACAGTAACACTTGTTCAGAACGAAAGAAAGCACAGAGCCCCAGATTTTATGTTGTCCTGGAGAGCTTGCAGAGCACTGGGGAACGGCAGGCAGAGAATTCCTTGCTAGCACCTTCTCTGTGCCTGGGAAGCAGAAGTGTTCACATTGCTTCGCAGAATCGCTTTTGTGCAGAAAACAGTAACACTTGTTCAGAAGGAAAGAAAGCACAGAGCCCCAGATTTTATGTTGTCCTGGAGAGCTTGCAGAGCACTGGGGAAAGGCAGGCAGAGAATTCCCTGATAGCACCTTCTCTGTGCCTGTTCACATTGCTTCGCAGAATCGCTTTTGTGCAGAAAACAGTAACACTTGTTCAGAACGAAAGAAAGCACAGAGCCCCAGATTTGCTGTTGTCCTGGAGAGCTTGCAGAGCACTGGGGAAAGGCAGGCAGAGAATTCCCTGCTAGCACCTTCTCTGTGCCTGGGAAGCAGAAGTGTTCACATTGCTTCGCAAGAATCGCTTTTGTGCAGAAAACACTAACACTTGTTCAGAAGGAAAGAAAGCACAGAGCCCCAGATTCTATGTTGTCCTGGAGAGCTTGCAGAGCACTGGGGAAAAGCAGGCAGAGAATTCCCTGATAGCACCTTCTCTGTGCCTGTTCACATTGTTTCGCAGAATCGCTTTTGTGCAGAAAACAGTAACACTTGTTCAGAACGAAAGAAAGCACAGAGCCCCAGAGTTTATGTTGTCCTGGAGAGCTTGCAGAGCACTGGGGAAAGGCAGGCAGAGAATTCCCTGATAGCACCTTCTCTGTGCCTGTTCACATTGCTTCGCAGAATCGCTTTTGTGCAGAAAACAGTAACACTTGTTCAGAAGGAAAGAAAGCACAGAGCCCCAGATTCTATGTTGTCCTGGAGAGCTTGCAGAGCACTGGGGAAAGGCAGGCAGAGAATTCCCTGATAGCACCTTCTCTGTGCCTGGGAAGCAGAAGTGTTCACATTGCTTCGCAAGAATCGCTTTTGTGCAGAAAACACTAACACTTGTTCAGAAGGAAAGAAAGCACAGAGCCCCAGATTTTATGTTGTCCTGGAGAGCTTGCAGAGCACTGGGGAAAGGCAGGCAGAGAATTCCTTGCTAGCACCTTCTCTGTGCCTGGGAAGCAGAAGTGTTCACATTGCTTCGCAGAATCGCTTTTGTGCAGAAAACAGTAACACTTGTTCAGAAGGAAAGAAAGCACAGAGCCCCAGATTTTATGTTGTCCTGGAGAGCTTGCAGAGCACTGGGGAAAGGCAGGCAGAGAATTCCCTGATAGCACCTTCTCTGTGCCTGGGAAGCAGAAGTGTTCACATTGCTTCGCAAGAATCGCTTTTGTGCAGAAAACACTAACACTTGTTCAGAAGGAAAGAAAGCACAGAGCCCCAGATTTTATGTTGTCCTGGAGAGCTTGCAGAGCACTGGGGAAAGGCAGGCAGAGAATTCCTTGCTAGCACCTTCTCTGTGCCTGTTCACATTGCTTCGCAGAATCGCTTTTGTGCAGAAATCAGTAACACTTGTTCAGAACGAAAGAAAGCACAGAGCCCCAGATTCTATGTTGTCCTGGAGAGCTTGCAGAGCACTGGGGAAAGGCAGGCAGAGAATTCCCTGCTAGCACCTTCTCTGTGCCTGGGAAGCAGAAGTGTTCACATTGCTTCGCAGAATCGCTTTTGTGCAGAAAACACTAACACTTGTTCAGAAGGAAAGAAAGCACAGAGCCCCAGATTCTATGTTGTCCTGGAGAGCTTGCAGAGCACTGGGGAAAGGCAGGCAGAGAATTCCCTGATAGCACCTTCTCTGTGCCTGTTCACATTGCTTCGCAGAATCGCTTTTGTGCAGAAAACAGTAACACTTGTTCAGAACGAAAGAAAGCACAGAGCCCCAGATTCTATGTTGTCCTGGAGAGCTTGCAGAGCACTGGGGAAAGGCAGGCAGAGAATTCCTTGCTAGCACCTTCTCTGTGCCTGGGAAGCAGCAGTGTTCACATTGCTTCGCAGAATCGCTTTTGTGCAGAAATCAGTAACACTTGTTCAGAAGGAAAGAAAGCACAGAGCCCCAGATTCTATGTTGTCCTGGAGAGCTTGCAGAGCACTGGGGAAAGGCAGGCAGAGAATTCCCTGATAGCACCTTCTCTGTGCCTGTTCACATTGCTTCGCAGAATCGCTTTTGTGCAGAAAACAGTAACACTTGTTCAGAAGGAAAGAAAGCACAGAGCCCCAGATTTGCTGTTGTCCTGGAGAGCTTGCAGAGCACTGGGGAAAGGCAGGCAGAGAATTCCCTGCTAGCACCTTCTCTGTGCCTGGGAAGCAGAAGTGTTCACATTGCTTCGCAAGAATCGCTTTTGTGCAGAAAACACTAACACTTGTTCAGAAGGAAAGAAAGCACAGAGCCCCAGATTCTATGTTGTCCTGGAGAGCTTGCAGAGCACTGGGGAAAGGCAGGCAGAGAATTCCCTGATAGCACCTTCTCTGTGCCTGTTCACATTGCTTCGCAGAATCGCTTTTGTGCAGAAAACAGTAACACTTGTTCAGAACGAAAGAAAGCACAGAGCCCCAGATTCTATGTTGTCCTGGAGAGCTTGCAGAGCACTGGGGAAAGGCAGGCAGAGAATTCCTTGCTAGCACCTTCTCTGTGCCTGGGAAGCAGAAGTGTTCACATTGCTTCGCAGAATCGCTTTTGTGCAGAAAACAGTAACACTTGTTCAGAAGGAAAGAAAGCACAGAGCCCCAGATTTTATGTTGTCCTGGAGAGCTTGCAGAGCACTGGGGAAAGGCAGGCAGAGAATTCCCTGATAGCACCTTCTCTGTGCCTCTTCACATTGCTTCGCAGAATCGCTTTTGTGCAGAAAACAGTAACACTTGTTCAGAACGAAAGAAAGCACAGAGCCCCAGATTTGCTGTTGTCCTGGAGAGCTTGCAGAGCACTGGGGAAAGGCAGGCAGAGAATTCCCTGCTAGCACCTTCTCTGTGCCTGGGAAGCAGAAGTGTTCACATTGCTTCGCAAGAATCGCTTTTGTGCAGAAAACACTAACACTTGTTCAGAAGGAAAGAAAGCACAGAGCCCCAGATTCTATGTTGTCCTGGAGAGCTTGCAGAGCACTGGGGAAAAGCAGGCAGAGAATTCCCTGATAGCACCTTCTCTGTGCCTGTTCACATTGTTTCGCAGAATCGCTTTTGTGCAGAAAACAGTAACACTTGTTCAGAACGAAAGAAAGCACAGAGCCCCAGAGTTTATGTTGTCCTGGAGAGCTTGCAGAGCACTGGGGAAAGGCAGGCAGAGAATTCCCTGATAGCACCTTCTCTGTGCCTGTTCACATTGCTTCGCAGAATCGCTTTTGTGCAGAAAACAGTAACACTTGTTCAGAAGGAAAGAAAGCACAGAGCCCCAGATTCTATGTTGTCCTGGAGAGCTTGCAGAGCACTGGGGAAAGGCAGGCAGAGAATTCCCTGCTAGCACCTTCTCTGTGCCTGGGAAGCAGAAGTGTTCACATTGCTTCGCAAGAATCGCTTTTGTGCAGAAAACACTAACACTTGTTCAGAAGGAAAGAAAGCACAGAGCCCCAGATTTTATGTTGTCCTGGAGAGCTTGCAGAGCACTGGGGAAAGGCAGGCAGAGAATTCCTTGCTAGCACCTTCTCTGTGCCTGGGAAGCAGAAGTGTTCACATTGCTTCGCAGAATCGCTTTTGTGCAGAAAACAGTAACACTTGTTCAGAAGGAAAGAAAGCACAGAGCCCCAGATTTTATGTTGTCCTGGAGAGCTTGCAGAGCACTGGGGAAAGGCAGGCAGAGAATTCCCTGATAGCACCTTCTCTGTGCCTGGGAAGCAGAAGTGTTCACATTGCTTCGCAAGAATCGCTTTTGTGCAGAAAACACTAACACTTGTTCAGAAGGAAAGAAAGCACAGAGCCCCAGATTCTATGTTGTCCTGGAGAGCTTGCAGAGCACTGGGGAAAGGCAGGCAGAGAATTCCCTGATAGCACCTTCTCTGTGCCTGTTCACATTGCTTCGCAGAATCGCTTTTGTGCAGAAAACAGTAACACTTGTTCAGAACGAAAGAAAGCACAGAGCCCCAGATTCTATGTTGTCCTGGAGAGCTTGCAGAGCACTGGGGAAAGGCAGGCAGAGAATTCCTTGCTAGCACCTTCTCTGTGCCTGGGAAGCAGAAGTGTTCACATTGCTTCGCAGAATCGCTTTTGTGCAGAAAACAGTAACACTTGTTCAGAAGGAAAGAAAGCACAGAGCCCCAGATTTTATGTTGTCCTGGAGAGCTTGCAGAGCACTGGGGAAAGGCAGGCAGAGAATTCCCTGATAGCACCTTCTCTGTGCCTCTTCACATTGCTTCGCAGAATCGCTTTTGTGCAGAAAACAGTAACACTTGTTCAGAACGAAAGAAAGCACAGAGCCCCAGATTTGCTGTTGTCCTGGAGAGCTTGCAGAGCACTGGGGAAAGGCAGGCAGAGAATTCCCTGCTAGCACCTTCTCTGTGCCTGGGAAGCAGAAGTGTTCACATTGCTTCGCAAGAATCGCTTTTGTGCAGAAAACACTAACACTTGTTCAGAAGGAAAGAAAGCACAGAGCCCCAGATTCTATGTTGTCCTGGAGAGCTTGCAGAGCACTGGGGAAAAGCAGGCAGAGAATTCCCTGATAGCACCTTCTCTGTGCCTGTTCACATTGTTTCGCAGAATCGCTTTTGTGCAGAAAACAGTAACACTTGTTCAGAACGAAAGAAAGCACAGAGCCCCAGAGTTTATGTTGTCCTGGAGAGCTTGCAGAGCACTGGGGAAAGGCAGGCAGAGAATTCCCTGATAGCACCTTCTCTGTGCCTGTTCACATTGCTTCGCAGAATCGCTTTTGTGCAGAAAACAGTAACACTTGTTCAGAAGGAAAGAAAGCACAGAGCCCCAGATTCTATGTTGTCCTGGAGAGCTTGCAGAGCACTGGGGAAAGGCAGGCAGAGAATTCCCTGCTAGCACCTTCTCTGTGCCTGGGAAGCAGAAGTGTTCACATTGCTTCGCAAGAATCGCTTTTGTGCAGAAAACACTAACACTTGTTCAGAAGGAAAGAAAGCACAGAGCCCCAGATTTTATGTTGTCCTGGAGAGCTTGCAGAGCACTGGGGAAAGGCAGGCAGAGAATTCCTTGCTAGCACCTTCTCTGTGCCTGGGAAGCAGAAGTGTTCACATTGCTTCGCAGAATCGCTTTTGTGCAGAAAACAGTAACACTTGTTCAGAAGGAAAGAAAGCACAGAGCCCCAGATTTTATGTTGTCCTGGAGAGCTTGCAGAGCACTGGGGAAAGGCAGGCAGAGAATTCCCTGATAGCACCTTCTCTGTGCCTGGGAAGCAGAAGTGTTCACATTGCTTCGCAAGAATCGCTTTTGTGCAGAAAACACTAACACTTGTTCAGAAGGAAAGAAAGCACAGAGCCCCAGATTTTATGTTGTCCTGGAGAGCTTGCAGAGCACTGGGGAAAGGCAGGCAGAGAATTCCTTGCTAGCACCTTCTCTGTGCCTGTTCACATTGCTTCGCAGAATCGCTTTTGTGCAGAAATCAGTAACACTTGTTCAGAACGAAAGAAAGCACAGAGCCCCAGATTCTATGTTGTCCTGGAGAGCTTGCAGAGCACTGGGGAAAGGCAGGCAGAGAATTCCCTGCTAGCACCTTCTCTGTGCCTGGGAAGCAGAAGTGTTCACATTGCTTCGCAGAATCGCTTTTGTGCAGAAAACACTAACACTTGTTCAGAAGGAAAGAAAGCACAGAGCCCCAGATTCTATGTTGTCCTGGAGAGCTTGCAGAGCACTGGGGAAAGGCAGGCAGAGAATTCCCTGATAGCACCTTCTCTGTGCCTGTTCACATTGCTTCGCAGAATCGCTTTTGTGCAGAAAACAGTAACACTTGTTCAGAAGGAAAGAAAGCACAGAGCCCCAGATTCTATGTTGTCCTGGAGAGCTTGCAGAGCACTGGGGAAAGGCAGGCAGAGAATTCCTTGCTAGCACCTTCTCTGTGCCTGGGAAGCAGCAGTGTTCACATTGCTTCGCAGAATCGCTTTTGTGCAGAAATCAGTAACACTTGTTCAGAAGGAAAGAAAGCACAGAGCCCCAGATTCTATGTTGTCCTGGAGAGCTTGCAGAGCACTGGGGAAAGGCAGGCAGAGAATTCCCTGATAGCACCTTCTCTGTGCCTGTTCACATTGCTTCGCAGAATCGCTTTTGTGCAGAAAACAGTAACACTTGTTCAGAAGGAAAGAAAGCACAGAGCCCCAGATTTGCTGTTGTCCTGGAGAGCTTGCAGAGCACTGGGGAAAGGCAGGCAGAGAATTCCCTGCTAGCACCTTCTCTGTGCCTGGGAAGCAGAAGTGTTCACATTGCTTCGCAAGAATCGCTTTTGTGCAGAAAACACTAACACTTGTTCAGAAGGAAAGAAAGCACAGAGCCCCAGATTCTATGTTGTCCTGGAGAGCTTGCAGAGCACTGGGGAAAGGCAGGCAGAGAATTCCCTGCTAGCACCTTCTCTGTGCCTGTTCACATTGCTTCGCAGAATCGCTTTTGTGCAGAAAACAGTAACACTTGTTCAGAACGAAAGAAAGCACAGAGCCCCAGATTCTATGTTGTCCTGGAGAGCTTGCAGAGCACTGGGGAAAGGCAGGCAGAGAATTCCTTGCTAGCACCTTCTCTGTGCCTGGGAAGCAGCAGTGTTCACATTGCTTCGCAGAATCGCTTTTGTGCAGAAATCAGTAACACTTGTTCAGAAGGAAAGAAAGCACAGAGCCCCAGATTCTATGTTGTCCTGGAGAGCTTGCAGAGCACTGGGGAAAGGCAGGCAGAGAATTCCCTGCTAGCACCTTCTCTGTGCCTGTTCACATTGCTTCGCAGAATCGCTTTTGTGCAGAAAACAGTAACACTTGTTCAGAAGGAAAGAAAGCACAGAGCCCCAGATTCTATGTTGTCCTGGAGAGCTTGCAGAGCACTGGGGAACGGCAGGCAGAGAATTCCTTGCTAGCACCTTCTCTGTGCCTGGGAAGCAGAAGTGTTCACATTGCTTCGCAGAATCGCTTTTGTGCAGAAAACAGTAACACTTGTTCAGAAGGAAAGAAAGCACAGAGCCCCAGATTTTATGTTGTCCTGGAGAGCTTGCAGAGCACTGGGGAAAGGCAGGCAGAGAATTCCCTGATAGCACCTTCTCTGTGCCTGTTCACATTGCTTCGCAAGAATCGCTTTTGTGCAGAAAACAGTAACACTTGTTCAGAACGAAAGAAAGCACAGAGCCCCAGATTTGCTGTTGTCCTGGAGAGCTTGCAGAGCACTGGGGAAAGGCAGGCAGAGAATTCCCTGCTAGCACCTTCTCTGTGCCTGGGAAGCAGAAGTGTTCACATTGCTTCGCAAGAATCGCTTTTGTGCAGAAAACACTAACACTTGTTCAGAAGGAAAGAAAGCACAGAGCCCCAGATTCTATGTTGTCCTGGAGAGCTTGCAGAGCACTGGGGAAAGGCAGGCAGAGAATTCCCTGATAGCACCTTCTCTGTGCCTGTTCACATTGTTTCGCAGAATCGCTTTTGTGCAGAAAACAGTAACACTTGTTCAGAACGAAAGAAAGCACAGAGCCCCAGATTTTATGTTGTCCTGGAGAGCTTGCAGAGCACTGGGGAAAGGCAGGCAGAGAATTCCCTGCTACCACCTTCTCTGTGCCTGTTCACATTGCTTCGCAGAATCGCTTTTGTGCAGAAATCAGTAACACTTGTTCAGAAGGAAAGAAAGCACAGAGCCCCAGATTTTATGTTGTCCTGGAGAGCTTGCAGAGCACTGGGGAAAGGCAGGCAGAGAATTCCCTGATAGCACCTTCTCTGTGCCTGGGAAGCAGAAGTGTTCACATTGCTTCGCAAGAATCGCTTTTGTGCAGAAAACACTAACACTTGTTCAGAAGGAAAGAAAGCACAGAGCCCCAGATTTTATGTTGTCCTGGAGAGCTTGCAGAGCACTGGGGAAAGGCAGGCAGAGAATTCCTTGCTATCACCTTCTCTGTGCCTGTTCACATTGCTTCGCAGAATCGCTTTTGTGCAGAAAACAGTAACACTTGTTCAGAACGAAAGAAAGCACAGAGCCCCAGATTCTATGTTGTCCTGGAGAGCTTGCAGAGCACTGGGGAAAGGCAGGCAGAGAATTCCCTGCTAGCACCTTCTCTGTGCCTGGGAAGCAGAAGTGTTCACATTGCTTCGCAGAATCGCTTTTGTGCAGAAAACAGTAACACTTGTTCAGAAGGAAAGAAAGCACAGAGCCCCAGATTCTATGTTGTCCTGGAGAGCTTGCAGAGCACTGGGGAAAGGCAGGCAGAGAATTCCCTGATAGCACCTTCTCTGTGCCTGTTCACATTGCTTCGCAGAATCGCTTTTGTGCAGAAAACAGTAACACTTGTTCAGAACGAAAGAAAGCACAGAGCCCCAGATTCTATGTTGTCCTGGAGAGCTTGCAGAGCACTGGGGAAAGGCAGGCAGAGAATTCCCTGCTAGCACCTTCTCTGTGCCTGGGAAGCAGAAGTGTTCACATTGCTTCGCAGAATCGTTTTTCTGCAGAAAACAGTAACACTTGTTCAGAAGGAAAGAAAGCACAGAGCCCCAGATTTTATGTTGTCCTGGAGAGCTTGCAGAGCACTGGGGAATGGAAGGCAGAGAATTCCCTGCTAGCACCTTCTCTGTGCCTGGGAAGCAGAAGTGTTCACATTGCTTCGCAAGAATCGCTTTTGTGCAGAAAACAGTAACACTTGTTCAGAAGGAAAGAAAGCACAGAGCCCCAGATTTTATGTTGTCCTGGAGAGCTTGCAGAGCACTGGGGAAAGGCAGGCAGAGAATTCCCTGCTAGCACCTTCTCTGTGCCTGGGAAGCAGAAGTGTTCACATTGCTTCGCAGAATCGCTTTTGTGCAGAAAACAGTAACACTTGTTCAGAACGAAAGAAAGCACAGAGCCCCAGATTTGCTGTTGTCCTGGAGAGCTTGCAGAGCACTGGGGAAAGGCAGGCAGAGAATTCCCTGATAGCACCTTCTCTGTTCCTGTTCACATTGCTTCGCAGAATCGCTTTTGTGCAGAAAACAGTAACATTTGTTCAGAAGGAAAGAAAGCACAGGGCCCCAGATTCTATGTTGTCCTGGAGAGCTTGCAGAGCACTGGGGAAAGGCAGGCAGAGAATTCCCTGCTAGCACCTTCTCTGTGCCTGGGAAGCAGAATGTTCACATTGCTTCGCAAGAATCGCTTTTGTGCAGAAAACACTAACACTTGTTCAGAAGGAAAGAAAGCACAGAGCCCCAGATTCTATGTTGTCCTGGAGAGCTTGCAGAGCACTGGGGAACGGCAGGCAGAGAATTCCTTGCTAGCACCTTCTCTGTGCCTGTTCACATTGCTTCGCAGAATCGCTTTTGTGCAGAAAACAGTAACACTTGTTCAGAACGAAAGAAAGCACAGAGCCCCAGATTTTATGTTGTCCTGGAGAGCTTGCAGAGCACTGGGGAACGGCAGGCAGAGAATTCCTTGCTAGCACCTTCTCTGTGCCTGGGAAGCAGAAGTGTTCACATTGCTTCGCAGAATCGCTTTTGTGCAGAAAACAGTAACACTTGTTCAGAAGGAAAGAAAGCACACAGCCCCAGATTTTATGTTGTCCTGGAGAGCTTGCAGAGCACTGGGGAAAGGCAGGCAGAGAATTCCCTGATAGCACCTTCTCTGTGCCTGTTCACATTGCTTCGCAGAATCGCTTTTGTGCAGAAAACACTAACACTTGTTCAGAACGAAAGAAAGCACAGAGCCCCAGATTTGCTGTTGTCCTGGAGAGCTTGCAGAGCACTGGGGAAAGGCAGGCAGAGAATTCCCTGCTAGCACCTTCTCTGTGCCTGGGAAGCAGAAGTGTTCACATTGCTTCGCAAGAATCGCTTTTGTGCAGAAAACAGTAACACTTGTTCAGAAGGAAAGAAAGCACAGAGCCCCAGATTCTATGTTGTCCTGGAGAGCTTGCAGAGCACTGGGGAAAGGCAGGCAGAGAATTCCCTGATAGCACCTTCTCTGTGCCTGTTCACATTGCTTCGCAGAATCGCTTTTGTGCAGAAAACACTAACACTTGTTCAGAACGAAAGAAAGCACAGAGCCCCAGATTCTATGTTGTCCTGGAGAGCTTGCAGAGCACTGGGGAAAGGCAGGCAGAGAATTCCCTGATAGCACCTTCTCTGTGCCTGGGAAGCAGCAGTGTTCACATTGCTTCGCAAGAATCGCTTTTGTGCAGAAAACACTAACACTTGTTCAGAAGGAAAGAAAGCACAGAGCCCCAGATTCTATGTTGTCCTGGAGAGCTTGCAGAGCACTGGGGAAAGGCAGGCAGAGAATTCCCTGATAGCACCTTCTCTGTGCCTGTTCACATTGCTTCGCAGAATCGCTTTTGTGCAGAAAACAGTAACACTTGTTCAGAACGAAAGAAAGCACAGAGCCCCAGATTTTATGTTGTCCTGGAGAGCTTGCAGAGCACTGGGGAACGGCAGGCAGAGAATTCCTTGCTAGCACCTTCTCTGTGCCTGGGAAGCAGAAGTGTTCACATTGCTTCGCAGAATCGCTTTTGTGCAGAAAACAGTAACACTTGTTCAGAAGGAAAGAAAGCACAGAGCCCCAGATTTTATGTTGTCCTGGAGAGCTTGCAGAGCACTGGGGAAAGGCAGGCAGAGAATTCCCTGATAGCACCTTCTCTGTGCCTGTTCACATTGCTTCGCAGAATCGCTTTTGTGCAGAAAACAGTAACACTTGTTCAGAACGAAAGAAAGCACAGAGCCCCAGATTTGCTGTTGTCCTGGAGAGCTTGCAGAGCACTGGGGAAAGGCAGGCAGAGAATTCCCTGCTAGCACCTTCTCTGTGCCTGGGAAGCAGAAGTGTTCACATTGCTTCGCAAGAATCGCTTTTGTGCAGAAAACAGTAACACTTGTTCAGAACGAAAGAAAGCACAGAGCCCCAGATTTTATGTTGTCCTGGAGAGCTTGCAGAGCACTGGGGAAAGGCAGGCAGAGAATTCCCTGATAGCACCTTCTCTGTGCCTGTTCACATTGCTTCGCAGAATCGCTTTTGTGCAGAAAACAGTAACACTTGTTCAGAAGGAAAGAAAGCACAGAGCCCCAGATTCTATGTTGTCCTGGAGAGCTTGCAGAGCACTGGGGAAAGGCAGGCAGAGAATTCCCTGCTAGCACCTTCTCTGTGCCTGTTCACATTGCTTCGCAGAATCGCTTTTGTGCAGAAAACAGTAACACTTGTTCAGAACGTAAGAAAGCACAGAGCCCCAGATTCTGTGTTGTCCTGGAGAGCTTGCAGAGCACTGGGGAAAGGCAGGCAGAGAATTCCCTGCTAGCACCTTCTCTGTGCCTGGGAAGCAGAAGTGTTCACATTGCTTCGCAGAATCGCTTTTGTGCAGAAAACACTAACACTTGTTCAGAAGGAAAGAAAGCACAGAGCCCCAGATTCTATGTTGTCCTGGAGAGCTTGCAGAGCACTGGGGAAAGGCAGGCAGAGAATTCCCTGATAGCACCTTCTCTGTGCCTGTTCACATTGCTTCGCAGAACCGCTTTTGTGCAGAAAACAGTAACACTTGTTCAGAACGAAAGAAAGCACAGAGCCCCAGATTCTATGTTGTCCTGGAGAGCTTGCAGAGCACTGGGGAAAGGCAGGCAGAGAATTCCTTGCTAGCACCTTCTCTGTGCCTGGGAAGCAGCAGTGTTCACATTGCTTCGCAGAATCGCTTTTGTGCAGAAATCAGTAACACTTGTTCAGAAGGAAAGAAAGCACAGAGCCCCAGATTCTATGTTGTCCTGGAGAGCTTGCAGAGCACTGGGGAAAGGCAGGCAGAGAATTCCCTGATAGCACCTTCTCTGTGCCTGTTCACATTGTTTCGCAGAATCGCTTTTGTGCAGAAAACAGTAACACTTGTTCAGAACGAAAGAAAGCACAGAGCCCCAGATTTTATGTTGTCCTGGAGAGCTTGCAGAGCACTGGGGAAAGGCAGGCAGAGAATTCCCTGATAGCACCTTCTCTGTGCCTGTTCACATTGCTTCGCAGAATCGCTTTTGTGCAGAAAACAGTAACACTTGTTCAGAAGGAAAGAAAGCACAGAGCCCCAGATTCTATGTTGTCCTGGAGAGCTTGCAGAGCACTGGGGAAAGGCAGGCAGAGAATTCCCTGCTAGCACCTTCTCTGTGCCTGGGAAGCAGAAGTGTTCACATTGCTTCGCAAGAATCGCTTTTGTGCAGAAAACACTAACACTTGTTCAGAAGGAAAGAAAGCACAGAGCCCCAGATTTTATGTTGTCCTGGAGAGCTTGCAGAGCACTGGGGAAAGGCAGGCAGAGAATTCCCTGATAGCACCTTCTCTGTGCCTGGGAAGCAGAAGTGTTCACATTGCTTCGCAGAATCGCTTTTGTGCAGAAAACAGTAACACTTGTTCAGAAGGAAAGAAAGCACAGAGCCCCAGATTTTATGTTGTCCTGGAGAGCTTGCAGAGCACTGGGGAAAGGCAGGCAGAGAATTCCCTGATAGCACCTTCTCTGTGCCTGGGAAGCAGAAGTGTTCACATTGCTTCGCAGAATCGCTTTTGTGCAGAAAACAGTAACACATGTTCAGAACGAAAGAAAGCACAGAGCCCCAGATTTTATGTTGTCCTGGAGAGCTTGCAGAGCACTGGGGAAAGGCAGGCAGAGAATTCCTTGCTAGCACCTTCTCTGTGCCTGTTCACATTGCTTCGCAGAATCGCTTTTGTGCAGAAAACAGTAACACTTGTTCAGAAGGAAAGAAAGCACAGAGCCCCAGATTCTATGTTGTCCTGGAGAGCTTGCAGAGCACTGGGGAAAGGCAGGCAGAGAATTCCCTGCTAGCACCTTCTCTGTGCCTGGGAAGCAGAAGTGTTCACATTGCTTCGCAGAATCGCTTTTGTGCAGAAAACACTAACACTTGTTCAGAAGGAAAGAAAGCACAGAGCCCCAGATTCTATGTTGTCCTGGAGAGCTTGCAGAGCACTGGGGAAAGGCAGGCAGAGAATTCCCTGATAGCACCTTCTCTGTGCCTGTTCACATTGCTTCGCAGAATCGCTTTTGTGCAGAAAACAGTAACACTTGTTCAGAACGAAAGAAAGCACAGAGCCCCAGATTCTATGTTGTCCTGGAGAGCTTGCAGAGCACTGGGGAAAGGCAGGCAGAGAATTCCTTGCTAGTACCTTCTCTGTGCCTGGGAAGCAGCAGTGTTCACATTGCTTCGCAGAATCGCTTTTGTGCAGAAATCAGTAACACTTGTTCAGAAGGAAAGAAAGCACAGAGCCCCAGATTCTATGTTGTCCTGGAGAGCTTGCAGAGCACTGGGGAAAGGCAGGCAGAGAATTCCCTGATAGCACCTTCTCTGTGCCTCTTCACATTGCTTCGCAGAATCGCTTTTGTGCAGAAAACAGTAACACTTGTTCAGAAGGAAAGAAAGCACAGAGCCCCAGATTTTATGTTGTCCTGGAGAGCTTGCAGAGCACTGGGGAACGGCAGGCAGAGAATTCCTTGCTAGCACCTTCTCTGTGCCTGGGAAGCAGAAGTGTTCACATTGCTTCGCAGAATCGCTTTTGTGCAGAAAACAGTAACACTTGTTCAGAAGGAAAGAAAGCACAGAGCCCCAGATTTTATGTTGTCCTGGAGAGCTTGCAGAGCATTGGGAATGGCAGGCAGAGAATTCCCTGATAGCACCTTCTCTGTGCCTGTTCACATTGCTTCGCAGAATCGCTTTTGTGCAGAAAACAGTAACACTTGTTCAGAACGAAAGAAAGCACAGAGCCCCAGATTCTATGTTGTCCTGGAGAGCTTGCAGAGCACTGGGGAAAGGCAGGCAGAGAATTCCCTGCTAGCACCTTCTCTGTGCCTGGGAAGCAGAAGTGTTCACATTGCTTCGCAAGAATCGCTTTTGTGCAGAAAACACTAACACTTGTTCAGAAGGAAAGAAAGCACAGAGCCCCAGATTCTATGTTGTCCTGGAGAGCTTGCAGAGCACTGGGGAAAGGCAGGCAGAGAATTCCCTGATAGAACCTTCTCTGTGCCTGTTCACATTGCTTCGCAGAATCGCTTTTGTGCAGAAAACAGTAACACTTGTTCAGAACGAAAGAAAGCACAGAGCCCCAGATTCTATGTTGTCCTGGAGAGCTTGCAGAGCACTGGGGAAAGGCAGGCAGAGAATTCCTTGCTAGCACCTTCTCTGTGCCTGGGAAGCAGCAGTGTTCACATTGCTTCGCAGAATCGCTTTTGTGCAGAAATCAGTAACACTTGTTCAGAAGGAAAGAAAGCACAGAGCCCCAGATTCTATGTTGTCCTGGAGAGCTTGCAGAGCACTGGGGAAAGGCAGGCAGAGAATTCCCTGATAGCACCTTCTCTGTGCCTGTTCACATTGCTTCGCAGAATCGCTTTTGTGCAGAAAACAGTAACACTTGTTCAGAAGGAAAGAAAGCACAGAGCCCCAGATTCTATGTTGTCCTGGAGAGCTTGCAGAGCACTGGGGAACGGCAGGCAGAGAATTCCTTGCTAGCACCTTCTCTGTGCCTGGGAAGCAGCAGTGTTCACATTGCTTCGCAGAATCGCTTTTGTGCAGAAAACAGTAACACTTGTTCAGAAGGAAAGAAAGCACAGAGCCCCAGATTTTATGTTGTCCTGGAGAGCTTGCAGAGCACTGGGGAAAGGCAGGCAGAGAATTCCCTGATAGCACCTTCTCTGTGCCTGTTCACATTGCTTCGCAGAATCGCTTTTGTGCAGAAAACACTAACACTTGTTCAGAACGAAAGAAAGCACAGAGCCCCAGATTTGCTGTTGTCCTGGAGAGCTTGCAGAGCACTGGGGAAAGGCAGGCAGAGAATTCCCTGCTAGCACCTTCTCTGTGCCTGGGAAGCAGAAGTGTTCACATTGCTTCGCAAGAATCGCTTTTGTGCAGAAAACACTAACACTTGTTCAGAAGGAAAGAAAGCACAGAGCCCCAGATTCTATGTTGTCCTGGAGAGCTTGCAGAGCACTGGGGAAAAGCAGGCAGAGAATTCCCTGATAGCACCTTCTCTGTGCCTGTTCACATTGTTTCGCAGAATCGCTTTTGTGCAGAAAACAGTAACACTTGTTCAGAACGAAAGAAAGCACAGAGCCCCAGATTTTATGTTGTCCTGGAGAGCTTGCAGAGCACTGGGGAAAGGCAGGCAGAGAATTCCCTGCTACCACCTTCTCTGTGCCTGTTCACATTGCTTCGCAGAATCGCTTTTGTGCAGAAAACAGTAACACTTGTTCAGAAGGAAAGAAAGCACAGAGCCCCAGATTTTATGTTGTCCTGGAGAGCTTGCAGAGCACTGGGGAAAGGCAGGCAGAGAATTCCCTGATAGCACCTTCTCTGTGCCTGGGAAGCAGAAGTGTTCACATTGCTTCGCAAGAATCGCTTTTGTGCAGAAAACACTAACACTTGTTCAGAAGGAAAGAAAGCATAGAGCCCCAGATTTTATGTTGTCCTGGAGAGCTTGCAGAGCACTGGGGAAAGGCAGGCAGAGAATTCCTTGCTAGCACCTTCTCTGTGCCTGTTCACATTGCTTCGCAGAATCGCTTTTGTGCAGAAAACAGTAACACTTGTTCAGAACGAAAGAAAGCACAGAGCCCCAGATTCTATGTTGTCCTGGAGAGCTTGCAGAGCACTGGGGAAAGGCAGGCAGAGAATTCCCTGCTAGCACCTTCTCTGTGCCTGGGAAGCAGAAGTGTTCACATTGCTTCGCAGAATCGCTTTTGTGCAGAAAACAGTAACACTTGTTCAGAAGGAAAGAAAGCACAGAGCCCCAGATTCTATGTTGTCCTGGAGAGCTTGCAGAGCACTGGGGAAAGGCAGGCAGAGAATTCCCTGATAGCACCTTCTCTGTGCCTGTTCACATTGCTTCGCAGAATCGCTTTTGTGCAGAAAACAGTAACACTTGTTCAGAACGAAAGAAAGCACAGAGCCCCAGATTCTATGTTGTCCTGGAGAGCTTGCAGAGCACTGGGGAAAGGCAGGCAGAGAATTCCCTGCTAGCACCTTCTCTGTGCCTGGGAAGCAGAAGTGTTCACATTGCTTCGCAGAATCGTTTTTGTGCAGAAAACAGTAACACTTGTTCAGAAGGAAAGAAAGCACAGAGCCCCAGATTTTATGTTGTCCTGGAGAGCTTGCAGAGCACTGGGGAATGGAAGGCAGAGAATTCCCTGCTAGCACCTTCTCTGTGCCTGGGAAGCAGAAGTGTTCACATTGCTTCGCAAGAATCGCTTTTGTGCAGAAAACAGTAACACTTGTTCAGAAGGAAAGAAAGCACAGAGCCCCAGATTTTATGTTGTCCTGGAGAGCTTGCAGAGCACTGGGGAAAGGCAGGCAGAGAATTCCTTGCTAGCACCTTCTCTGTGCCTGTTCACATTGCTTCGCAGAATCGCTTTTGTGCAGAAAACACTAACACTTGTTCAGAAGGAAAGAAAGCACAGAGCCCCAGATTTTATGTTGTCCTGGAGAGCTTGCAGAGCACTGGGGAAAGGCAGGCAGAGAATTCCTTGCTAGCACCTTCTCTGTGCCTGTTCACATTGCTTCGCAGAATCGCTTTTGTGCAGAAAACAGTAACACTTGTTCAGAACGAAAGAAAGCACAGAGCCCCAGATTCTATGTTGTCCTGGAGAGCTTGCAGAGCACTGGGGAAAGGCAGGCAGAGAATTCCCTGCTAGCACCTTCTCTGTGCCTGGGAAGCAGAAGTGTTCACATTGCTTCGCAGAATCGCTTTTGTGCAGAAAACACTAACACTTGTTCAGAAGGAAAGAAAGCACAGAGCCCCAGATTCTATGTTGTCCTGGAGAGCTTGCAGAGCACTGGGGAAAGGCAGGCAGAGAATTCCCTGATAGCACCTTCTCTGTGCCTGTTCACATTGCTTCGCAGAATCGCTTTTGTGCAGAAAACAGTAACACTTGTTCAGAACGAAAGAAAGCACAGAGCCCCAGATTCTATGTTGTCCTGGAGAGCTTGCAGAGCACTGGGGAAAAGCAGGCAGAGAATTACCTGATAGCACCTTCTCTGTGCCTGTTCACATTGTTTCGCAGAATCGCTTTTGTGCAGAAAACAGTAACACTTGTTCAGAACGAAAGAAAGCACAGAGCCCCAGATTTTATGTTGTCCTGGAGAGCTTGCAGAGCACTGGGGAAAGGCAGGCAGAGAATTCCCTGATAGCACCTTCTCTGTGCCTGTTCACATTGCTTCGCAGAATCGCTTTTGTGCAGAAAACAGTAACACTTGTTCAGAAGGAAAGAAAGCACAGAGCCCCAGATTCTATGTTGTCCTGGAGAGCTTGCAGAGCACTGGGGAAAGGCAGGCAGAGAATTCCCTGCTAGCACCTTCTCTGTGCCTGTTCACATTGCTTCGCAGAATCGCTTTTGTGCAGAAAACACTAACACTTGTTCAGAAGGAAAGAAAGCACAGAGCCCCAGATTCTATGTTGTCCTGGAGAGCTTGCAGAGCACTGGGGAAAGGCAGGCAGAGAATTCCCTGATAGCACCTTCTCTGTGCCTGTTCACATTGCTTCGCAGAATCGCTTTTGTGCAGAAAACAGTAACACTTGTTCAGAACGAAAGAAAGCACAGAGCCCCAGATTCTATGTTGTCCTGGAGAGCTTGCAGAGCACTGGGGAAAGGCAGGCAGAGAATTCCTTGCTAGCACCTTCTCTGTGCCTGGGAAGCAGCAGTGTTCACATTGCTTCGCAGAATCGCTTTTGTGCAGAAATCAGTAACACTTGTTCAGAAGGAAAGAAAGCACAGAGCCCCAGATTCTATGTTGTCCTGGAGAGCTTGCAGAGCACTGGGGAAAGGCAGGCAGAGAATTCCCTGATAGCACCTTCTCTGTGCCTGTTCACATTGTTTCGCAGAATCGCTTTTGTGCAGAAAACAGTAACACTTGTTCAGAACGAAAGAAAGCACAGAGCCCCAGATTTTATGTTGTCCTGGAGAGCTTGCAGAGCACTGGGGAAAGGCAGGCAGAGAATTCCCTGATAGCACCTTCTCTGTGCCTGTTCACATTGCTTCGCAGAATCGCTTTTGTGCAGAAAACAGTAACACTTGTTCAGAAGGAAAGAAAGCACAGAGCCCCAGATTCTATGTTGTCCTGGAGAGCTTGCAGAGCACTGGGGAAAGGCAGGCAGAGAATTCCCTGCTAGCACCTTCTCTGTGCCTGGGAAGCAGAAGTGTTCACATTGCTTCGCAAGAATCGCTTTTGTGCAGAAAACACTAACACTTGTTCAGAAGGAAAGAAAGCACAGAGCCCCAGATTTTATGTTGTCCTGGAGAGCTTGCAGAGCACTGGGGAAAGGCAGGCAGAGAATTCCCTGATAGCACCTTCTCTGTGCCTGGGAAGCAGAAGTGTTCACATTGCTTCGCAGAATCGCTTTTGTGCAGAAAACAGTAACACTTGTTCAGAAGGAAAGAAAGCACAGAGCCCCAGATTTTATGTTGTCCTGGAGAGCTTGCAGAGCACTGGGGAAAGGCAGGCAGAGAATTCCCTGATAGCACCTTCTCTGTGCCTGGGAAGCAGAAGTGTTCACATTGCTTCGCAAGAATCGCTTTTGTGCAGAAAACACTAACACTTGTTCAGAAGGAAAGAAAGCACAGAGCCCCAGATTTTATGTTGTCCTGGAGAGCTTGCAGAGCACTGGGGAAAGGCAGGCAGAGAATTCCTTGCTAGCACCTTCTCTGTGCCTGTTCACATTGCTTCGCAGAATCGCTTTTGTGCAGAAAACAGTAACACTTGTTCAGAAGGAAAGAAAGCACAGAGCCCCAGATTCTATGTTGTCCTGGAGAGCTTGCAGAGCACTGGGGAAAGGCAGGCAGAGAATTCCCTGCTAGCACCTTCTCTGTGCCTGGGAAGCAGAAGTGTTCACATTGCTTCGCAGAATCGCTTTTGTGCAGAAAACACTAACACTTGTTCAGAAGGAAAGAAAGCACAGAGCCCCAGATTCTATGTTGTCCTGGAGAGCTTGCAGAGCACTGGGGAAAGGCAGGCAGAGAATTCCCTGATAGCACCTTCTCTGTGCCTGTTCACATTGCTTCGCAGAATCGCTTTTGTGCAGAAAACAGTAACACTTGTTCAGAACGAAAGAAAGCACAGAGCCCCAGATTCTATGTTGTCCTGGAGAGCTTGCAGAGCACTGGGGAAAGGCAGGCAGAGAATTCCTTGCTAGCACCTTCTCTGTGCCTGGGAAGCAGCAGTGTTCACATTGCTTCGCAGAATCGCTTTTGTGCAGAAATCAGTAACACTTGTTCAGAAGGAAAGAAAGCACAGAGCCCCAGATTCTATGTTGTCCTGGAGAGCTTGCAGAGCACTGGGGAAAGGCAGGCAGAGAATTCCCTGATAGCACCTTCTCTGTGCCTGTTCACATTGCTTCGCAGAATCGCTTTTGTGCAGAAAACAGTAACACTTGTTCAGAAGGAAAGAAAGCACAGAGCCCCAGATTTTATGTTGTCCTGGAGAGCTTGCAGAGCACTGGGGAACGGCAGGCAGAGAATTCCTTGCTAGCACCTTCTCTGTGCCTGGGAAGCAGAAGTGTTCACATTGCTTCGCAGAATCGCTTTTGTGCAGAAAACAGTAACACTTGTTCAGAAGGAAAGAAAGCACAGAGCCCCAGATTTTATGTTGTCCTGGAGAGCTTGCAGAGCACTGGGGAAAGGCAGGCAGAGAATTCCCTGATAGCACCTTCTCTGTGCCTGTTCACATTGCTTCGCAGAATCGCTTTTGTGCAGAAAACAGTAACACTTGTTCAGAACGAAAGAAAGCACAGAGCCCCAGATTTGCTGTTGTCCTGGAGAGCTTGCAGAGCACTGGGGAAAGGCAGGCAGAGAATTCCCTGCTAGCACCTTCTCTGTGCCTGGGAAGCAGAAGTGTTCACATTGCTTCGCAAGAATCGCTTTTGTGCAGAAAACACTAACACTTGTTCAGAAGGAAAGAAAGCACAGAGCCCCAGATTCTATGTTGTCCTGGAGAGCTTGCAGAGCACTGGGGAAAGGCAGGCAGAGAATTCCCTGATAGCACCTTCTCTGTGCCTGTTCACATTGCTTCGCAGAATCGCTTTTGTGCAGAAAACAGTAACACTTGTTCAGAACGAAAGAAAGCACAGAGCCCCAGATTCTATGTTGTCCTGGAGAGCTTGCAGAGCACTGGGGAAAGGCAGGCAGAGAATTCCTTGCTAGCACCTTCTCTGTGCCTGGGAAGCAGCAGTGTTCACATTGCTTCGCAGAATCGCTTTTGTGCAGAAATCAGTAACACTTGTTCAGAAGGAAAGAAAGCACAGAGCCCCAGATTCTATGTTGTCCTGGAGAGCTTGCAGAGCACTGGGGAAAGGCAGGCAGAGAATTCCCCGATAGCACCTTCTCTGTGCCTGTTCACATTGCTTCGCAGAATCGCTTTTGTGCAGAAAACAGTAACACTTGTTCAGAAGGAAAGAAAGCACAGAGCCCCAGATTCTATGTTGTCCTGGAGAGCTTGCAGAGCACTGGGGAACGGCAGGCAGAGAATTCCTTGCTAGCACCTTCTCTGTGCCTGGGAAGCAGCAGTGTTCACATTGCTTCGCAGAATCGCTTTTGTGCAGAAAACAGTAACACTTGTTCAGAAGGAAAGAAAGCACAGAGCCCCAGATTTTATGTTGTCCTGGAGAGCTTGCAGAGCACTGGGGAAAGGCAGGCAGAGAATTCCCTGATAGCACCTTCTCTGTGCCTGTTCACATTGCTTCGCAGAATCGCTTTTGTGCAGAAAACAGTAACACTTGTTCAGAACGAAAGAAAGCACAGAGCCCCAGATTTGCTGTTGTCCTGGAGAGCTTGCAGAGCACTGGGGAAAGGCAGGCAGAGAATTCCCTGCTAGCACCTTCTCTGTGCCTGGGTAGCAGAAGTGTTCACATTGCTTCGCAAGAATCGCTTTTGTGCAGAAAACACTAACACTTGTTCAGAAGGAAAGAAAGCACAGAGCCCCAGATTCTATGTTGTCCTGGAGAGCTTGCAGAGCACTGGGGAAAAGCAGGCAGAGAATTCCCTGATAGCACCTTCTCTGTGCCTGTTCACATTGTTTCGCAGAATCGCTTTTGTTCAGAAAACAGTAACACTTGTTCAGAACGAAAGAAAGCACAGAGCCCCAGATTTTATGTTGTCCTGGAGAGCTTGCAGAGCACTGGGGAAAGGCAGGCAGAGAATTCCCTGCTACCACCTTCTCTGTGCCTGTTCACATTGCTTCGCAGAATCGCTTTTGTGCAGAAATCAGTAACACTTGTTCAGAAGGAAAGAAAGCACAGAGCCCCAGATTTTATGTTGTCCTGGAGAGCTTGCAGAGCACTGGGGAAAGGCAGGCAGAGAATTCCCTGATAGCACCTTCTCTGTGCCTGGGAAGCAGAGGTGTTCACATTGCTTCGCAAGAATCGCTTTTGTGCAGAAAACACTAACACTTGTTCAGAAGGAAAGAAAGCACAGAGCCCCAGATTTTATGTTGTCCTGGAGAGCTTGCAGAGCACTGGGGAAAGGCAGGCAGAGAATTCCTTGCTATCACCTTCTCTGTGCCTGTTCACATTGCTTCGCAGAATCGCTTTTGTGCAGAAAACAGTAACACTTGTTCAGAACGAAAGAAAGCACAGAGCCCCAGATTCTATGTTGTCCTGGAGAGCTTGCAGAGCACTGGGGAAAGGCAGGCAGAGAATTCCCTGATAGCACCTTCTCTGTGCCTGTTCACATTGCTTCGCAGAATCGCTTTTGTGCAGAAAACAGTAACACTTGTTCAGAACGAAAGAAAGCACAGAGCCCCAGATTCTATGTTGTCCTGGAGAGCTTGCAGAGCACTGGGGAAAGGCAGGCAGAGAATTCCCTGCTAGCACCTTCTCTGTGCCTGGGAAGCAGAAGTGTTCACATTGCTTCGCAGAATCGTTTTTGTGCAGAAAACAGTAACACTTGTTCAGAAGGAAAGAAAGCACAGAGCCCCAGATTTTATGTTGTCCTGGAGAGCTTGCAGAGCACTGGGGAATGGAAGGCAGAGAATTCCCTGCTAGCACGTTCTCTGTGCCTGGGAAGCAGAAGTGTTCACATTGCTTCGCAGAATCGCTTTTGTGCAGAAAACAGTAACACTTGTTCAGAAGGAAAGAAAGCACAGAGCCCCAGATTTTATGTTGTCCTGGAGAGCTTGCAGAGCACTGGGGAAAGGCAGGCAGAGAATTCCTTGCTAGCACCTTCTCTGTGCCTGTTCACATTGCTTCGCAGAATCGCTTTTGTGCAGAAAACACTAACACTTGTTCAGAAGGAAAGAAAGCACAGAGCCCCAGATTTTATGTTGTCCTGGAGAGCTTGCAGAGCACTGGGGAAAGGCAGGCAGAGAATTCCTTGCTATCACCTTCTCTGTGCCTGTTCACATTGCTTCGCAGAATCGCTTTTGTGCAGAAAACAGTAACACTTGTTCAGAACGAAAGAAAGCACAGAGCCCCAGATTCTATGTTGTCCTGGAGAGCTTGCAGAGCACTGGGGAAAGGCAGGCAGAGAATTCCCTGCTAGCACCTTCTCTGTGCCTGGGAAGCAGAAGTGTTCACATTGCTTCGCAGAATCGCTTTTGTGCAGAAAACACTAACACTTGTTCAGAAGGAAAGAAAGCACAGAGCCCCAGATTCTATGTTGTCCTGGAGAGCTTGCAGAGCACTGGGGAAAGGCAGGCAGAGAATTCCCTGATAGCACCTTCTCTGTGCCTGTTCACATTGCTTCGCAGAATCGCTTTTGTGCAGAAAACAGTAACACTTGTTCAGAACGAAAGAAAGCACAGAGCCCCAGATTCTATGTTGTCCTGGAGAGCTTGCAGAGCACTGGGGAAAGGCAGGCAGAGAATTCCTTGCTAGCACCTTCTCTGTGCCTGGGAAGCAGCAGTGTTCACATTGCTTCGCAGAATCGCTTTTGTGCAGAAAACAGTAACACTTGTTCAGAAGGAAAGAAAGCACAGAGCCCCAGATTTTATGTTGTCCTGGAGAGCTTGCAGAGCACTGGGGAAAGGCAGGCAGAGAATTCCCTGCTAGCACCTTCTCTGTGCCTGGGAAGCAGAAGTGTTCACATTGCTTCGCAAGAATCGCTTTTGTGCAGAAAACACTAACACTTGTTCAGAAGGAAAGAAAGCACAGAGCCCCAGATTCTATGTTGTCCTGGAGAGCTTGCAGAGCACTGGGGAAAGGCAGGCAGAGAATTCCCTGATAGCACCTTCTCTGTGCCTGTTCACATTGCTTCGCAGAATCGCTTTTGTGCAGAAAACAGTAACACTTGTTCAGAACGAAAGAAAGCACAGAGCCCCAGATTCTATGTTGTCCTGGAGAGCTTGCAGAGCACTGGGGAAAGGCAGGCAGAGAATTCCTTGCTAGCACCTTCTCTGTGCCTGGGAAGCAGCAGTGTTCACATTGCTTCGCAGAATCGCTTTTGTGCAGAAATCAGTAACACTTGTTCAGAAGGAAAGAAAGCACAGAGCCCCAGATTCTATGTTGTCCTGGAGAGCTTGCAGAGCACTGGGGAAAGGCAGGCAGAGAATTCCCTGATAGCACCTTCTCTGTGCCTGTTCACATTGCTTCGCAGAATCGCTTTTGTGCAGAAAACAGTAACACTTGTTCAGAACGAAAGAAAGCACAGAGCCCCAGATTTGCTGTTGTCCTGGAGAGCTTGCAGAGCACTGGGGAAAGGCAGGCAGAGAATTCCCTGCTAGCACCTTCTCTGTGCCTGGGAAGCAGAAGTGTTCACATTGCTTCGCAAGAATCGCTTTTGTGCAGAAAACACTAACACTTGTTCAGAAGGAAAGAAAGCACAGAGCCCCAGATTCTATGTTGTCCTGGAGAGCTTGCAGAGCACTGGGGAAAAGCAGGCAGAGAATTCCCTGATAGCACCTTCTCTGTGCCTGTTCACATTGTTTCGCAGAATCGCTTTTGTGCAGAAAACAGTAACACTTGTTCAGAACGAAAGAAAGCACAGAGCCCCAGATTTTATGTTGTCCTGGAGAGCTTGCAGAGCACTGGGGAAAGGCAGGCAGAGAATTCCCTGCTACCACCTTCTCTGTGCCTGTTCACATTGCTTCGCAGAATCGCTTTTGTGCAGAAATCAGTAACACTTGTTCAGAAGGAAAGAAAGCACAGAGCCCCAGATTTTATGTTGTCCTGGAGAGCTTGCAGAGCACTGGGGAAAGGCAGGCAGAGAATTCCCTGATAGCACCTTCTCTGTGCCTGGGAAGCAGAGGTGTTCACATTGCTTCGCAAGAATCGCTTTTGTGCAGAAAACACTAACACTTGTTCAGTAGGAAAGAAAGCACAGAGCCCCAGATTTTATGTTGTCCTGGAGAGCTTGCAGAGCACTGGGGAAAGGCAGGCAGAGAATTCCTTGCTATCACCTTCTCTGTGCCTGTTCACATTGCTTCGCAGAATCGCTTTTGTGCAGAAAACAGTAACACTTGTTCAGAACGAAAGAAAGCACAGAGCCCCAGATTCTATGTTGTCCTGGAGAGCTTGCAGAGCACTGGGGAAAGGCAGGCAGAGAATTCCCTGCTAGCACCTTCTCTGTGCCTGGGAAGCAGAAGTGTTCACATTGCTTCGCAGAATCGCTTTTGTGCAGAAAACAGTAACACTTGTTCAGAAGGAAAGAAAGCACAGAGCCCCAGATTCTATGTTGTCCTGGAGAGCTTGCAGAGCACTGGGGAAAGGCAGGCAGAGAATTCCCTGATAGCACCTTCTCTGTGCCTGTTCACATTGCTTCGCAGAATCGCTTTTGTGCAGAAAACAGTAACACTTGTTCAGAACGAAAGAAAGCACAGAGCCCCAGATTCTATGTTGTCCTGGAGAGCTTGCAGAGCACTGGGGAAAGGCAGGCAGAGAATTCCCTGCTAGCACCTTCTCTGTGCCTGGGAAGCAGAAGTGTTCACATTGCTTCGCAGAATCGTTTTTGTGCAGAAAACAGTAACACTTGTTCAGAAGGAAAGAAAGCACAGAGCCCCAGATTTTATGTTGTCCTGGAGAGCTTGCAGAGCACTGGGGAATGGAAGGCAGAGAATTCCCTGCTAGCACCTTGTCTGTGCCTGGGAAGCAGAAGTGTTCACATTGCTTCGCAAGAATCGCTTTTGTGCAGAAAACACTAACACTTGTTCAGAAGGAAAGAAAGCACAGAGCCCCAGATTCTATGTTGTCCTGGAGAGCTTGCAGAGCACTGGGGAACGGCAGGCAGAGAATTCCTTGCTAGCACCTTCTCTGTGCCTGTTCACATTGCTTCGCAGAATCGCTTTTGTGCAGAAAACACTAACACTTGTTCAGAACGAAAGAAAGCACAGAGCCCCAGATTTTATGTTGTCCTGGAGAGCTTGCAGAGCACTGGGGAACGGCAGGCAGAGAATTCCTTGCTAGCACCTTCTCTGTGCCTGGGAAGCAGAAGTGTTCACATTGCTTCGCAGAATCGCTTTTGTGCAGAAAACAGTAACACTTGTTCAGAAGGAAAGAAAGCACACAGCCCCAGATTTTATGTTGTCCTGGAGAGCTTGCAGAGCACTGGGGAAAGGCAGGCAGAGAATTCCCTGATAGCACCTTCTCTGTGCCTGTTCACATTGCTTCGCAGAATCGCTTTTGTGCAGAAAACACTAACACTTGTTCAGAACGAAAGAAAGCACAGAGCCCCAGATTCTATGTTGTCCTGGAGAGCTTGCAGAGCACTGGGGAAAGGCAGGCAGAGAATCCCTGCTAGCACCTTCTCTGTGCCTGGGAAGCAGAAGTGTTCACATTGCTTCGCAAGAATCGCTTTTGTGCAGAAAACAGTAACAGTTGTTCAGAACGAAAGAAAGCACAGAGCCGAAGATTCTATGTTGTCCTGGAGAGCTTGCAGAGCACTGGGGAAAGGCAGGCAGAGAATTCCCTGCTAGCACCTTCTCTGTGCCTGGGAAGCAGAAGTGTTCACATTGCTTCGCAAGAATCGCTTTTGTGCAGAAAACAGTAACACTTGTTCAGAAGGAAAGAAAGCACAGAGCCCCAGATTTTATGTTGTCCTGGAGAGCTTGCAGAGCACTGGGGAAAGGCAGGCAGAGAATTCCCTGATAGCACCTTCTCTGTGCCTGTTCACATTGCTTCGCAGAATCGCTTTTGTGCAGAAAACAGTAACACTTGTTCAGAACGAAAGAAAGCACAGAGCCCCAGATTTGCTGTTGTCCTGGAGAGCTTGCAGAGCACTGGGGAAAGGCAGGCAGAGAATTCCCTGCTACCACCTTCTCTGTGCCTGGGAAGCAGAAGTGTTCACATTGCTTCGCAAGAATCGCTTTTGTGCAGAAAACACTAACACTTGTTCAGAAGGAAAGAAAGCACAGAGCCCCAGATTCTATGTTGTCCTGGAGAGCTTGCAGAGCACTGGGGAAAAGCAGGCAGAGAATTCCCTGATAGCACCTTCTCTGTGCCTGTTCACATTGTTTCGCAGAATCGCTTTTGTGCAGAAAACAGTAACACTTGTTCAGAACGAAAGAAAGCACAGAGCCCCAGATTTTATGTTGTCCTGGAGAGCTTGCAGAGCACTGGGGAAAGGCAGGCAGAGAATTCCCTGCTAGCACCTTCTCTGTGCCTGGGAAGCAGAAGTGTTCACATTGCTTCGCAGAATCGCTTTTGTGCAGAAAACAGTAACACTTGTTCAGAAGGAAAGAAAGCACAGAGCCCCAGATTTTATGTTGTCCTGGAGAGCTTGCAGAGCACTGGGGAAAGGCAGGCAGAGAATTCCCTGATAGCACCTTCTCTGTTCCTGTTCACATTGCTTCGCAGAATCGCTTTTGTGCAGAAAACAGTAACACTTGTTCAGAAGGAAAGAAAGCACAGAGCCCCAGATTCTATGTTGTCCTGGAGAGCTTGCAGAGCACTGGGGAAAGGCAGGCAGAGAATTCCCTGCTAGCACCTTCTCTGTGCCTGGGAAGCAGAAGTGTTCACATTGCTTGGCAAGAATCGCTTTTGTGCAGAAAACACTAACACTTGTTCAGAAGGAAAGAAAGCACAGAGCCCCAGATTCTATGTTGTCCTGGAGAGCTTGCAGAGCACTGGGGAACGGCAGGCAGAGAATTCCTTGCTAGCACCTTCTCTGTGCCTGTTCACATTGCTTCGCAGAATCGCTTTTGTGCAGAAAACAGTAACACTTGTTCAGAACGAAAGAAAGCACAGAGCCCCAGATTTTATGTTGTCCTGGAGAGCTTGCAGAGCACTGGGGAAAGGCAGGCAGAGAATTCCCTGATAGCACCTTCTCTGTGCCTGTTCACATTGCTTCGCAGAATCGCTTTTGTGCAGAAAACAGTAACACTTGTTCAGAACGAAAGAAAGCACAGAGCCCCAGATTTTATGTTGTCCTGGAGAGCTTGCAGAGCACTGGGGAAAGGCAGGCAGAGAATTCCCTGCTACCACCTTCTCTGTGCCTGTTCACATTGCTTCGCAGAATCGCTTTTGTGCAGAAATCAGTAACACTTGTTCAGAAGGAAAGAAAGCACAGAGCCCCAGATTTTATGTTGTCCTGGAGAGCTTGCAGAGCACTGGGGAAAGGCAGGCAGAGAATTCCCTGATAGCACCTTCTCTGTGCCTGGGAAGCAGAGGTGTTCACATTGCTTCGCAAGAATCGCTTTTGTGCAGAAAACACTAACACTTGTTCAGTAGGAAAGAAAGCACAGAGCCCCAGATTTTATGTTGTCCTGGAGAGCTTGCAGAGCACTGGGGAAAGGCAGGCAGAGAATTCCTTGCTATCACCTTCTCTGTGCCTGTTCACATTGCTTCGCAGAATCGCTTTTGTGCAGAAAACAGTAACACTTGTTCAGAACGAAAGAAAGCACAGAGCCCCAGATTCTATGTTGTCCTGGAGAGCTTGCAGAGCACTGGGGAAAGGCAGGCAGAGAATTCCCTGCTAGCACCTTCTCTGTGCCTGGGAAGCAGAAGTGTTCACATTGCTTCGCAGAATCGCTTTTGTGCAGAAAACAGTAACACTTGTTCAGAAGGAAAGAAAGCACAGAGCCCCAGATTCTATGTTGTCCTGGAGAGCTTGCAGAGCACTGGGGAAAGGCAGGCAGAGAATTCCCTGATAGCACCTTCTCTGTGCCTGTTCACATTGCTTCGCAGAATCGCTTTTGTGCAGAAAACAGTAACACTTGTTCAGAACGAAAGAAAGCACAGAGCCCCAGATTCTATGTTGTCCTGGAGAGCTTGCAGAGCACTGGGGAAAGGCAGGCAGAGAATTCCCTGCTAGCACCTTCTCTGTGCCTGGGAAGCAGAAGTGTTCACATTGCTTCGCAGAATCGTTTTTGTGCAGAAAACAGTAACACTTGTTCAGAAGGAAAGAAAGCACAGAGCCCCAGATTTTATGTTGTCCTGGAGAGCTTGCAGAGCACTGGGGAATGGAAGGCAGAGAATTCCCTGCTAGCACCTTGTCTGTGCCTGGGAAGCAGAAGTGTTCACATTGCTTCGCAAGAATCGCTTTTGTGCAGAAAACACTAACACTTGTTCAGAAGGAAAGAAAGCACAGAGCCCCAGATTCTATGTTGTCCTGGAGAGCTTGCAGAGCACTGGGGAACGGCAGGCAGAGAATTCCTTGCTAGCACCTTCTCTGTGCCTGTTCACATTGCTTCGCAGAATCGCTTTTGTGCAGAAAACACTAACACTTGTTCAGAACGAAAGAAAGCACAGAGCCCCAGATTTTATGTTGTCCTGGAGAGCTTGCAGAGCACTGGGGAACGGCAGGCAGAGAATTCCTTGCTAGCACCTTCTCTGTGCCTGGGAAGCAGAAGTGTTCACATTGCTTCGCAGAATCGCTTTTGTGCAGAAAACAGTAACACTTGTTCAGAAGGAAAGAAAGCACACAGCCCCAGATTTTATGTTGTCCTGGAGAGCTTGCAGAGCACTGGGGAAAGGCAGGCAGAGAATTCCCTGATAGCACCTTCTCTGTGCCTGTTCACATTGCTTCGCAGAATCGCTTTTGTGCAGAAAACACTAACACTTGTTCAGAACGAAAGAAAGCACAGAGCCCCAGATTCTATGTTGTCCTGGAGAGCTTGCAGAGCACTGGGGAAAGGCAGGCAGAGAATCCCTGCTAGCACCTTCTCTGTGCCTGGGAAGCAGAAGTGTTCACATTGCTTCGCAAGAATCGCTTTTGTGCAGAAAACAGTAACAGTTGTTCAGAACGAAAGAAAGCACAGAGCCGAAGATTCTATGTTGTCCTGGAGAGCTTGCAGAGCACTGGGGAAAGGCAGGCAGAGAATTCCCTGCTAGCACCTTCTCTGTGCCTGGGAAGCAGAAGTGTTCACATTGCTTCGCAAGAATCGCTTTTGTGCAGAAAACAGTAACACTTGTTCAGAAGGAAAGAAAGCACAGAGCCCCAGATTTTATGTTGTCCTGGAGAGCTTGCAGAGCACTGGGGAAAGGCAGGCAGAGAATTCCCTGATAGCACCTTCTCTGTGCCTGTTCACATTGCTTCGCAGAATCGCTTTTGTGCAGAAAACAGTAACACTTGTTCAGAACGAAAGAAAGCACAGAGCCCCAGATTTGCTGTTGTCCTGGAGAGCTTGCAGAGCACTGGGGAAAGGCAGGCAGAGAATTCCCTGCTACCACCTTCTCTGTGCCTGGGAAGCAGAAGTGTTCACATTGCTTCGCAAGAATCGCTTTTGTGCAGAAAACACTAACACTTGTTCAGAAGGAAAGAAAGCACAGAGCCCCAGATTCTATGTTGTCCTGGAGAGCTTGCAGAGCACTGGGGAAAAGCAGGCAGAGAATTCCCTGATAGCACCTTCTCTGTGCCTGTTCACATTGTTTCGCAGAATCGCTTTTGTGCAGAAAACAGTAACACTTGTTCAGAACGAAAGAAAGCACAGAGCCCCAGATTTTATGTTGTCCTGGAGAGCTTGCAGAGCACTGGGGAAAGGCAGGCAGAGAATTCCCTGCTAGCACCTTCTCTGTGCCTGGGAAGCAGAAGTGTTCACATTGCTTCGCAGAATCGCTTTTGTGCAGAAAACAGTAACACTTGTTCAGAAGGAAAGAAAGCACAGAGCCCCAGATTTTATGTTGTCCTGGAGAGCTTGCAGAGCACTGGGGAAAGGCAGGCAGAGAATTCCCTGATAGCACCTTCTCTGTTCCTGTTCACATTGCTTCGCAGAATCGCTTTTGTGCAGAAAACAGTAACACTTGTTCAGAAGGAAAGAAAGCACAGAGCCCCAGATTCTATGTTGTCCTGGAGAGCTTGCAGAGCACTGGGGAAAGGCAGGCAGAGAATTCCCTGCTAGCACCTTCTCTGTGCCTGGGAAGCAGAAGTGTTCACATTGCTTGGCAAGAATCGCTTTTGTGCAGAAAACACTAACACTTGTTCAGAAGGAAAGAAAGCACAGAGCCCCAGATTCTATGTTGTCCTGGAGAGCTTGCAGAGCACTGGGGAACGGCAGGCAGAGAATTCCTTGCTAGCACCTTCTCTGTGCCTGTTCACATTGCTTCGCAGAATCGCTTTTGTGCAGAAAACAGTAACACTTGTTCAGAACGAAAGAAAGCACAGAGCCCCAGATTTTATGTTGTCCTGGAGAGCTTGCAGAGCACTGGGGAAAGGCAGGCAGAGAATTCCCTGATAGCACCTTCTCTGTGCCTGTTCACATTGCTTCGCAGAATCGCTTTTGTGCAGAAAACAGTAACACTTGTTCAGAACGAAAGAAAGCACAGAGCCCCAGATTTGCTGTTGTCCTGGAGAGCTTGCAGAGCACTGGGGAAAGGCAGGCAGAGAATTCCCTGCTAGCACCTTCTCTGTGCCTGGGAAGCAGAAGTGTTCACATTGCTTCGCAAGAATCGCTTTTGTGCAGAAAACACTAACACTTGTTCAGAAGGAAAGAAAGCACAGAGCCCCAGATTCTATGTTGTCCTGGAGAGCTTGCAGAGCACTGGGGAAAAGCAGGCAGAGAATTCCCTGATAGCACCTTCTCTGTGCCTGTTCACATTGTTTCGCAGAATCGCTTTTGTGCAGAAAACACTAACACTTGTTCAGAACGAAAGAAAGCACAGAGCCCCAGATTTTATGTTGTCCTGGAGAGCTTGCAGAGCACTGGGGAAAGGCAGGCAGAGAATTCCCTGCTAGCACCTTCTCTGTGCCTGGGAAGCAGAAGTGTTCACATTGCTTCGCAGAATCGCTTTTGTGCAGAAAACAGTAACACTTGTTCAGAAGGAAAGAAAGCACAGAGCCCCAGATTCTATGTTGTCCTGGAGAGCTTGCAGAGCACTGGGGAAAGGCAGGCAGAGAATTCCCTGATAGCACCTTCTCTGTGCCTGTTCACATTGCTTCGCAGAATCGCTTTTGTGCAGAAAACAGTAACACTTGTTCAGAACGAAAGAAAGCACAGAGCCCCAGATTCTATGTTGTCCTGGAGAGCTTGCAGAGCACTGGGGAAAGGCAGGCAGAGAATTCCTTGCTAGCACCTTCTCTGTGCCTGGGAAGCAGCAGTGTTCACATTGCTTCGCAGAATCGCTTTTGTGCAGAAATCAGTAACACTTGTTCAGAAGGAAAGAAAGCACAGAGCCCCAGATTCTATGTTGTCCTGGAGAGCTTGCAGAGCACTGGGGAAAGGCAGGCAGAGAATTCCCTGATAGCACCTTCTCTGTGCCTGTTCACATTGCTTCGCAGAATCGCTTTTGTGCAGAAAACAGTAACACTTGTTCAGAAGGAAAGAAAGCACAGAGCCCCAGATTTGCTGTTGTCCTGGAGAGCTTGCAGAGCACTGGGGAAAGGCAGGCAGAGAATTCCCTGCTAGCACCTTCTCTGTGCCTGTTCACATTGTTTCGCAGAATCGCTTTTGTGCAGAAAACAGTAACACTTGTTCAGAACGAAAGAAAGCACAGAGCCCCAGATTTTATGTTGTCCTGGAGAGCTTGCAGAGCACTGGGGAAAGGCAGGCAGAGAATTCCCTGCTAGCACCTTCTCTGTGCCTATTCACATTGCTTCGCAGAATCGCTTTTGTGCAGAAAACAGTAACACTTGTTCAGAAGGAAAGAAAGCACAGAGCCCCAGATTCTATGTTGTCCTGGAGAGCTTGCAGAGCACTGGGGAAAGGCAGGCAGAGAATTCCCTGCTAGCACCTTCTCTGTGCCTGGGAAGCAGAAGTGTTCACATTGCTTCGCAAGAATCGCTTTTGTGCAGAAAACACTAACACTTGTTCAGAAGGAAAGAAAGCACAGAGCCCCAGATTTTATGTTGTCCTGGAGAGCTTGCAGAGCACTGGGGAAAGGCAGGCAGAGAATTCCTTGCTAGCACCTTCTCTGTGCCTGGGAAGCAGAAGTGTTCACATTGCTTCGCAGAATCGCTTTTGTGCAGAAAACAGTAACACTTGTTCAGAAGGAAAGAAAGCACAGAGCCCCAGATTTTATGTTGTCCTGGAGAGCTTGCAGAGCACTGGGGAAAGGCAGGCAGAGAATTCCCTGATAGCACCTTCTCTGTGCCTGGGAAGCAGAAGTGTTCACATTGCTTCGCAAGAATCGCTTTTGTGCAGAAAACACTAACACTTGTGCAGAAGGAAAGAAAGCACAGAGCCCCAGATTTTATGTTGTCCTGGAGAGCTTGCAGAGCACTGGGGAAAGGCAGGCAGAGAATTCCTTGCTAGCACCTTCTCTGTGCCTGTTCACATTGCTTCGCAGAATCGCTTTTGTGCAGAAAACAGTAACACTTGTTCAGAACGAAAGAAAGCACAGAGCCCCAGATTCTATGTTGTCCTGGAGAGCTTGCAGAGCACTGGGGAAAGGCAGGCAGAGAATTCCCTGCTAGCACCTTCTCTGTGCCTGGGAAGCAGAAGTGTTCACATTGCTTCGCAGAATCGCTTTTGTGCAGAAAACAGTAACACTTGTTCAGAAGGAAAGAAAGCACAGAGCCCCAGATTCTATGTTGTCCTGGAGAGCTTGCAGAGCACTGGGGAAAGGCAGGCAGAGAATTCCCTGATAGCACCTTCTCTGTGCCTGTTCACATTGCTTCGCTGAATCGCTTTTGTGCAGAAAACAGTAACACTTGTTCAGAACGAAAGAAAGCACAGAGCCCCAGATTTGCTGTTGTCCTGGAGAGCTTGCAGAGCACTGGGGAAAGGCAGGCAGAGAATTCCCTGCTAGCACCTTCTCTGTGCCTGGGAAGCAGAAGTGTTCACATTGCTTCGCAAGAATCGCTTTTGTGCAGAAAACAGTAACACTTGTTCAGAAGGAAAGAAAGCACAGAGCCCCAGATTTTATGTTGTCCTGGAGAGCTTGCAGAGCACTGGGGAAAGGCAGGCAGAGAATTCCCTGCTAGCACCTTCTCTGTGCCTGGGAAGCAGAAGTGTTCACATTGCTTCGCAGAATCGCTTTTGTGCAGAAAACAGTAACACTTGTTCAGAAGGAAAGAAAGCACAGAGCCCCAGATTTTATGTTGTCCTGGAGAGCTTGCAGAGCACTGGGGAAAGGCAGGCAGAGAATTCCCTGATAGCACCTTCTCTGTTCCTGTTCACATTGCTTCGCAGAAACGCTTTTGTGCAGAAAACAGTAACACTTGTTCAGAAGGAAAGAAAGCACAGAGCCCCAGATTCTATGTTGTCCTGGAGAGCTTGCAGAGCACTGGGGAAAGGCAGGCAGAGAATTCCCTGCTAGCACCTTCTCTGTGCCTGGGAAGCAGAAGTGTTCACATTGCTTCGCAAGAATCGCTTTTGTGCAGAAAACAGTAACACTTGTTCAGAACGAAAGAAAGCACAGAGCCCCAGATTCTATGTTGTCCTGGAGAGCTTGCAGAGCACTAGGGAACGGCAGGCAGAGAATTCCTTGCTAGCACCTTCTCTGTGCCTGTTCACATTGCTTCGCAGAATCGCTTTTGTGCAGAAAACAGTAACACTTGTTCAGAACGAAAGAAAGCACAGAGCCCCAGATTTTATGTTGTCCTGTAGAGCTTGCAGAGCACTGGGGAACGGCAGGCAGAGAATTCCTTGCTAGCACCTTCTCTGTGCCTGGGAAGCAGAAGTGTTCACATTGCTTCGCAGAATCGCTTTTGTGTAGAAAACAGTAACACTTGTTCAGAAGGAAAGAAAGCACACAGCCCCAGATTTTATGTTGTCCTGGAGAGCTTGCAGAGCACTGGGGAAAGGCAGGCAGAGAATTCCCTGATAGCACCTTCTCTGTGCCTGTTCACATTGCTTCGCAGAATCGCTTTTGTGCAGAAAACACTAACACTTGTTCAGAACGAAAGAAAGCACAGAGCCCCAGATTCTATGTTGTCCTGGAGAGCTTGCAGAGCACTGGGGAAAGGCAGGCAGAGAATCCCTGCTAGCACCTTCTCTGTGCCTGGGAAGCAGAAGTGTTCACATTGCTTCGCAAGAATCGCTTTTGTGCAGAAAACAGTAACACTTGTTCAGAACGAAAGAAAGCACAGAGCCCCAGATTTGCTGTTGTCCTGGAGAGCTTGCAGAGCACTGGGGAAAGGCAGGCAGAGAATTCCTTGCTAGCACCTTCTCTGTGCCTGGGAAGCAGAAGTGTTCACATTGCTTAGCAAGAATCGCTTTTGTGCAGAAAACAGTAACACTTGTTGAGAAGGAAAGAAAGCACAGAGCCTCAGATTTTATGTTGTCCTGGAGAGCTTGCAGAGCACTGGGGAAAGGCAGGCAGAGAATTCCCTGATAGCACCTTCTCTGTGCCTGTTCACATTGCTTCGCAGAATCGCTTTTGTGCAGAAAACAGTAACACTTGTTCAGAACGAAAGAAAGCACAGAGCCCCAGATTCTATGTTGTCCTGGAGAGCTTGCAGAGCACTGGGGAAAGGCAGGCAGAGAATTCCCTGCTAGCACCTTCTCTGTGCCTGGGAAGCAGAAGTGTTCACATTGCTTCGCAAGAATCGCTTTTGTGCAGAAAACAGTAACACTTGTTCAGAAGGAAAGAAAGCACAGAGCCCCAGATTCTATGTTGTCCTGGAGAGCTTGCAGAGCACTGGGGAAAGGCAGGCAGAGAATTCCCTGATAGCACCTTCTCTGTGCCTGGGAAGCAGAGGTGTTCACATTGCTTCGCAAGAATCGCTTTTGTGCAGAAAACACTAACACTTGTTCAGAAGGAAAGAAAGCACAGAGCCCCAGATTTTATGTTGTCCTGGAGAGCTTGCAGAGCACTGGGGAAAGGCAGGCAGAGAATTCCTTGCTATCACCTTCTCTGTGCCTGTTCACATTGCTTCGCAGAATCGCTTTTGTGCAGAAAACAGTAACACTTGTTCAGAACGAAAGAAAGCACAGAGCCCCAGATTCTATGTTGTCCTGGAGAGCTTGCAGAGCACTGGGGAAAGGCAGGCAGAGAATTCCCTGCTAGCACCTTCTCTGTGCCTGGGAAGCAGAAGTGTTCACATTGCTTCGCAGAATCGCTTTTGTGCAGAAAACAGTAACACTTGTTCAGAAGGAAAGAAAGCACAGAGCCCCAGATTCTATGTTGTCCTGGAGAGCTTGCAGAGCACTGGGGAAAGGCAGGCAGAGAATTCCCTGATAGCACCTTCTCTGTGCCTGTTCACATTGCTTCGCAGAATCGCTTTTGTGCAGAAAACAGTAACACTTGTTCAGAACGAAAGAAAGCACAGAGCCCCAGATTCTATGTTGTCCTGGAGAGCTTGCAGAGCACTGGGGAAAGGCAGGCAGAGAATTCCCTGCTAGCACCTTCTCTGTGCCTGGGAAGCAGAAGTGTTCACATTGCTTCGCAGAATCGTTTTTGTGCAGAAAACAGTAACACTTGTTCAGAAGGAAAGAAAGCACAGAGCCCCAGATTTTATGTTGTCCTGGAGAGCTTGCAGAGCACTGGGGAATGGAAGGCAGAGAATTCCCTGCTAGCACCTTCTCTGTGCCTGGGAAGCAGAAGTGTTCACATTGCTTCGCAAGAATCGCTTTTGTGCAGAAAACAGTAACACTTGTTCAGAAGGAAAGAAAGCACAGAGCCCCAGATTTTATGTTGTCCTGGAGAGCTTGCAGAGCACTGGGGAAAGGCAGGCAGAGAATTCCTTGCTAGCACCTTCTCTGTGCCTGTTCACATTGCTTCGCAGAATCGCTTTTGTGCAGAAAACACTAACACTTGTTCAGAAGGAAAGAAAGCACACAGCCCCAGATTTTATGTTGTCCTGGAGAGCTTGCAGAGCACTGGGGAAAGGCAGGCAGAGAATTCCCTGATAGCACCTTCTCTGTGCCTGTTCACATTGCTTCGCAGAATCGCTTTTGTGCAGAAAACACTAACACTTGTTCAGAACGAAAGAAAGCACAGAGCCCCAGATTCTATGTTGTCCTGGAGAGCTTGCAGAGCACTGGGGAAAGGCAGGCAGAGAATCCCTGCTAGCACCTTCTCTGTGCCTGGGAAGCAGAAGTGTTCACATTGCTTCGCAAGAATCGCTTTTGTGCAGAAAACAGTAACACTTGTTCAGAACGAAAGAAAGCACAGAGCCGAAGATTCTATGTTGTCCTGGAGAGCTTGCAGAGCACTGGGGAAAGGCAGGCAGAGAATTCCCTGCTAGCACCTTCTCTGTGCCTGGGAAGCAGAAGTGTTCACATTGCTTCGCAAGAATCGCTTTTGTGCAGAAAACAGTAACACTTGTTCAGAAGGAAAGAAAGCACAGAGCCCCAGATTTTATGTTGTCCTGGAGAGCTTGCAGAGCACTGGGGAAAGGCAGGCAGAGAATTCCCTGATAGCACCTTCTCTGTGCCTGTTCACATTGCTTCGCAGAATCGCTTTTGTGCAGAAAACAGTAACACTTGTTCAGAACGAAAGAAAGCACAGAGCCCCAGATTTGCTGTTGTCCTGGAGAGCTTGCAGAGCACTGGGGAAAGGCAGGCAGAGAATTCCCTGCTAGCACCTTCTCTGTGCCTGGGAAGCAGAAGTGTTCACATTGCTTCGCAAGAATCGCTTTTGTGCAGAAAACAGTAACACTTGTTCAGAAGGAAAGAAAGCACAGAGCCCCAGATTCTATGTTGTCCTGGAGAGCTTGCAGAGCACTGGGGAAAGGCAGGCAGAGAATTCCCTGATAGCACCTTCTCTGTGCCTGGGAAGCAGAGGTGTTCACATTGCTTCGCAAGAATCGCTTTTGTGCAGAAAACACTAACACTTGTTCAGAAGGAAAGAAAGCACAGAGCCCCAGATTTTATGTTGTCCTGGAGAGCTTGCAGAGCACTGGGGAAAGGCAGGCAGAGAATTCCTTGCTATCACCTTCTCTGTGCCTGTTCACATTGCTTCGCAGAATCGCTTTTGTGCAGAAAACAGTAACACTTGTTCAGAACGAAAGAAAGCACAGAGCCCCAGATTCTATGTTGTCCTGGAGAGCTTGCAGAGCACTGGGGAAAGGCAGGCAGAGAATTCCCTGCTAGCACCTTCTCTGTGCCTGGGAAGCAGAAGTGTTCACATTGCTTCGCAGAATCGCTTTTGTGCAGAAAACAGTAACACTTGTTCAGAAGGAAAGAAAGCACAGAGCCCCAGATTCTATGTTGTCCTGGAGAGCTTGCAGAGCACTGGGGAAAGGCAGGCAGAGAATTCCCTGATAGCACCTTCTCTGTGCCTGTTCACATTGCTTCGCAGAATCGCTTTTGTGCAGAAAACAGTAACACTTGTTCAGAACGAAAGAAAGCACAGAGCCCCAGATTCTATGTTGTCCTGGAGAGCTTGCAGAGCACTGGGGAAAGGCAGGCAGAGAATTCCCTGCTAGCACCTTCTCTGTGCCTGGGAAGCAGAAGTGTTCACATTGCTTCGCAGAATCGTTTTTGTGCAGAAAACAGTAACACTTGTTCAGAAGGAAAGAAAGCACAGAGCCCCAGATTTTATGTTGTCCTGGAGAGCTTGCAGAGCACTGGGGAATGGAAGGCAGAGAATTCCCTGCTAGCACCTTCTCTGTGCCTGGGAAGCAGAAGTGTTCACATTGCTTCGCAAGAATCGCTTTTGTGCAGAAAACAGTAACACTTGTTCAGAAGGAAAGAAAGCACAGAGCCCCAGATTTTATGTTGTCCTGGAGAGCTTGCAGAGCACTGGGGAAAGGCAGGCAGAGAATTCCTTGCTAGCACCTTCTCTGTGCCTGTTCACATTGCTTCGCAGAATCGCTTTTGTGCAGAAAACACTAACACTTGTTCAGAAGGAAAGAAAGCACACAGCCCCAGATTTTATGTTGTCCTGGAGAGCTTGCAGAGCACTGGGGAAAGGCAGGCAGAGAATTCCCTGATAGCACCTTCTCTGTGCCTGTTCACATTGCTTCGCAGAATCGCTTTTGTGCAGAAAACACTAACACTTGTTCAGAACGAAAGAAAGCACAGAGCCCCAGATTCTATGTTGTCCTGGAGAGCTTGCAGAGCACTGGGGAAAGGCAGGCAGAGAATCCCTGCTAGCACCTTCTCTGTGCCTGGGAAGCAGAAGTGTTCACATTGCTTCGCAAGAATCGCTTTTGTGCAGAAAACAGTAACAGTTGTTCAGAACGAAAGAAAGCACAGAGCCGAAGATTCTATGTTGTCCTGGAGAGCTTGCAGAGCACTGGGGAAAGGCAGGCAGAGAATTCCCTGCTAGCACCTTCTCTGTGCCTGGGAAGCAGAAGTGTTCACATTGCTTCGCAAGAATCGCTTTTGTGCAGAAAACAGTAACACTTGTTCAGAAGGAAAGAAAGCACAGAGCCCCAGATTTTATGTTGTCCTGGAGAGCTTGCAGAGCACTGGGGAAAGGCAGGCAGAGAATTCCCTGATAGCACCTTCTCTGTGCCTGTTCACATTGCTTCGCAGAATCGCTTTTGTGCAGAAAACAGTAACACTTGTTCAGAACGAAAGAAAGCACAGAGCCCCAGATTTGCTGTTGTCCTGGAGAGCTTGCAGAGCACTGGGGAAAGGCAGGCAGAGAATTCCCTGCTAGCACCTTCTCTGTGCCTGGGAAGCAGAAGTGTTCACATTGCTTCGCAAGAATCGCTTTTGTGCAGAAAACACTAACACTTGTTCAGAAGGAAAGAAAGCACAGAGCCCCAGATTCTATGTTGTCCTGGAGAGCTTGCAGAGCACTGGGGAAAAGCAGGCAGAGAATTCCCTGATAGCACCTTCTCTGTGCCTGTTCACATTGTTTCGCAGAATCGCTTTTGTGCAGAAAACAGTAACACTTGTTCAGAACGAAAGAAAGCACAGAGCCCCAGATTTTATGTTGTCCTGGAGAGCTTGCAGAGCACTGGGGAAAGGCAGGCAGAGAATTCCCTGCTAGCACCTTCTCTGTGCCTGGGAAGCAGAAGTGTTCACATTGCTTCGCAGAATCGCTTTTGTGCAGAAAACAGTAACACTTGTTCAGAAGGAAAGAAAGCACAGAGCCCCAGATTTTATGTTGTCCTGGAGAGCTTGCAGAGCACTGGGGAAAGGCAGGCAGAGAATTCCCTGATAGCACCTTCTCTGTTCCTGTTCACATTGCTTCGCAGAATCGCTTTTGTGCAGAAAACAGTAACACTTGTTCAGAAGGAAAGAAAGCACAGAGCCCCAGATTCTATGTTGTCCTGGAGAGCTTGCAGAGCACTGGGGAAAGGCAGGCAGAGAATTCCCTGCTAGCACCTTCTCTGTGCCTGGGAAGCAGAAGTGTTCACATTGCTTCGCAAGAATCGCTTTTGTGCAGAAAACACTAACACTTGTTCAGAAGGAAAGAAAGCACAGAGCCCCAGATTCTATGTTGTCCTGGAGAGCTTGCAGAGCACTGGGGAACGGCAGGCAGAGAATTCCTTGCTAGCACCTTCTCTGTGCCTGTTCACATTGCTTCGCAGAATCGCTTTTGTGCAGAAAACAGTAACACTTGTTCAGAACGAAAGAAAGCACAGAGCCCCAGATTTTATGTTGTCCTGGAGAGCTTGCAGAGCACTGGGGAAAGGCAGGCAGAGAATTCCCTGATAGCACCTTCTCTGTGCCTGTTCACATTGCTTCGCAGAATCGCTTTTGTGCAGAAAACAGTAACACTTGTTCAGAACGAAAGAAAGCACAGAGCCCCAGATTTGCTGTTGTCCTGGAGAGCTTGCAGAGCACTGGGGAAAGGCAGGCAGAGAATTCCCTGCTAGCACCTTCTCTGTGCCTGGGAAGCAGAAGTGTTCACATTGCTTCGCAGAATCGCTTTTGTGCAGAAAACACTAACACTTGTTCAGAAGGAAAGAAAGCACAGAGCCCCAGATTCTATGTTGTCCTGGAGAGCTTGCAGAGCACTGGGGAAAGGCAGGCAGAGAATTCCCTGATAGCACCTTCTCTGTGCCTGTTCACATTGCTTCGCAGAATCGCTTTTGTGCAGAAAACAGTAACACTTGTTCAGAACGAAAGAAAGCACAGAGCCCCAGATTCTATGTTGTCCTGGAGAGCTTGCAGAGCACTGGGGAAAGGCAGGCAGAGAATTCCTTGCTAGCACCTTCTCTGTGCCTGGGAAGCAGCAGTGTTCACATTGCTTCGCAGAATCGCTTTTGTGCAGAAATCAGTAACACTTGTTCAGAAGGAAAGAAAGCACAGAGCCCCAGATTCTATGTTGTCCTGGAGAGCTTGCAGAGCACTGGGGAAAGGCAGGCAGAGAATTCCCTGATAGCACCTTCTCTGTGCCTGTTCACATTGCTTCGCAGAATCGCTTTTGTGCAGAAAACAGTAACACTTGTTCAGAAGGAAAGAAAGCACAGAGCCCCAGATTTGCTGTTGTCCTGGAGAGCTTGCAGAGCACTGGGGAAAGGCAGGCAGAGAATTCCCTGCTAGCACCTTCTCTGTGCCTGTTCACATTGTTTCGCAGAATCGCTTTTGTGCAGAAAACAGTAACACTTGTTCAGAACGAAAGAAAGCACAGAGCCCCAGATTTTATGTTGTCCTGGAGAGCTTGCAGAGCACTGGGGAAAGGCAGGCAGAGAATTCCCTGCTAGCACCTTCTCTGTGCCTATTCACATTGCTTCGCAGAATCGCTTTTGTGCAGAAAACAGTAACACTTGTTCAGAAGGAAAGAAAGCACAGAGCCCCAGATTCTATGTTGTCCTGGAGAGCTTGCAGAGCACTGGGGAAAGGCAGGCAGAGAATTCCCTGCTAGCACCTTCTCTGTGCCTGGGAAGCAGAAGTGTTCACATTGCTTCGCAAGAATCGCTTTTGTGCAGAAAACACTAACACTTGTTCAGAAGGAAAGAAAGCACAGAGCCCCAGATTTTATGTTGTCCTGGAGAGCTTGCAGAGCACTGGGGAAAGGCAGGCAGAGAATTCCCTGCTAGCACCTTCTCTGTGCCTGGGAAGCAGAAGTGTTCACATTGCTTCGCAAGAATCGCTTTTGTGCAGAAAACACTAACACTTGTTCAGAAGGAAAGAAAGCACAGAGCCCCAGATTTTATGTTGTCCTGGAGAGCTTGCAGAGCACTGGGGAAAGGCAGGCAGAGAATTCCTTGCTAGCACCTTCTCTGTGCCTGTTCACATTGCTTCGCAGAATCGCTTTTGTGCAGAAAACAGTAACACTTGTTCAGAACGAAAGAAAGCACAGAGCCCCAGATTCTATGTTGTCCTGGAGAGCTTGCAGAGCACTGGGGAAAGGCAGGCAGAGAATTCCCTGCTAGCACCTTCTCTGTGCCTGGGAAGCAGAAGTGTTCACATTGCTTCGCAGAATCGCTTTTGTGCAGAAAACAGTAACACTTGTTCAGAAGGAAAGAAAGCACAGAGCCCCAGATTCTATGTTGTCCTGGAGAGCTTGCAGAGCACTGGGGAAAGGCAGGCAGAGAATTCCCTGATAGCACCTTCTCTGTGCCTGTTCACATTGCTTCGCAGAATCGCTTTTGTGCAGAAAACAGTAACACTTGTTCAGAACGAAAGAAAGCACAGAGCCCCAGATTTGCTGTTGTCCTGGAGAGCTTGCAGAGCACTGGGGAAAGGCAGGCAGAGAATTCCCTGCTAGCACCTTCTCTGTGCCTGGGAAGCAGAAGTGTTCACATTGCTTCGCAAGAATCGCTTTTGTGCAGAAAACAGTAACACTTGTTCAGAAGGAAAGAAAGCACAGAGCCCCAGATTTTATGTTGTCCTGGAGAGCTTGCAGAGCACTGGGGAAAGGCAGGCAGAGAATTCCCTGCTAGCACCTTCTCTGTGCCTGGGAAGCAGAAGTGTTCACATTGCTTCGCAGAATCGCTTTTGTGCAGAAAACAGTAACACTTGTTCAGAAGGAAAGAAAGCACAGAGCCCCAGATTTTATGTTGTCCTGGAGAGCTTGCAGAGCACTGGGGAAAGGCAGGCAGAGAATTCCCTGATAGCACCTTCTCTGTGCCTGTTCACATTGCTTCGCAGAAACGCTTTTGTGCAGAAAACAGTAACACTTGTTCAGAAGGAAAGAAAGCACAGAGCCCCAGATTCTATGTTGTCCTGGAGAGCTTGCAGAGCACTGGGGAAAGGCAGGCAGAGAATTCCCTGCTAGCACCTTCTCTGTGCCTGGGAAGCAGAAGTGTTCACATTGCTTCGCAAGAATCGCTTTTGTGCAGAAAACAGTAACACTTGTTCAGAACGAAAGAAAGCACAGAGCCCCAGATTCTATGTTGTCCTGGAGAGCTTGCAGAGCACTAGGGAACGGCAGGCAGAGAATTCCTTGCTAGCACCTTCTCTGTGCCTGTTCACATTGCTTCGCAGAATCGCTTTTGTGCAGAAAACAGTAACACTTGTTCAGAACGAAAGAAAGCACAGAGCCCCAGATTTTATGTTGTCCTGGAGAGCTTGCAGAGCACTGGGGAACGGCAGGCAGAGAATTCCTTGCTAGCACCTTCTCTGTGCCTGGGAAGCAGAAGTGTTCACATTGCTTCGCAGAATCGCTTTTGTGTAGAAAACAGTAACACTTGTTCAGAAGGAAAGAAAGCACACAGCCCCAGATTTTATGTTGTCCTGGAGAGCTTGCAGAGCACTGGGGAAAGGCAGGCAGAGAATTCCCTGATAGCACCTTCTCTGTGCCTGTTCACATTGCTTCGCAGAATCGCTTTTGTGCAGAAAACACTAACACTTGTTCAGAACGAAAGAAAGCACAGAGCCCCAGATTCTATGTTGTCCTGGAGAGCTTGCAGAGCACTGGGGAAAGGCAGGCAGAGAATCCCTGCTAGCACCTTCTCTGTGCCTGGGAAGCAGAAGTGTTCACATTGCTTCGCAAGAATCGCTTTTGTGCAGAAAACAGTAACACTTGTTCAGAACGAAAGAAAGCACAGAGCCCCAGATTCTATGTTGTCCTGGAGAGCTTGCAGAGCACTGGGGAAAGGCAGGCAGAGAATTCCCTGATAGCACCTTCTCTGTGCCTGTTCACATTGCTTCGCAGAATCGCTTTTGTGCAGAAAACAGTAACACTTGTTCAGAACGAAAGAAAGCACAGAGCCCCAGATTCTATGTTGTCCTGGAGAGCTTGCAGAGCACTGGGGAAAGGCAGGCAGAGAATTCCCTGCTAGCACCTTCTCTGTGCCTGGGAAGCAGAAGTGTTCACATTGCTTCGCAAGAATCGCTTTTGTGCAGAAAACAGTAACACTTGTTCAGAAGGAAAGAAAGCACAGAGCCCCAGATTCTATGTTGTCCTGGAGAGCTTGCAGAGCACTGGGGAAAGGCAGGCAGAGAATTCCCTGATAGCACCTTCTCTGTGCCTGGGAAGCAGAGGTGTTCACATTGCTTCGCAAGAATCGCTTTTGTGCAGAAAACAGTAACACTTGTTCAGAAGGAAAGAAAGCACAGAGCCCCAGATTCTATGTTGTCCTGGAGAGCTTGCAGAGCACTGGGGAAAGGCAGGCAGAGAATTCCCTGCTAGCACCTTCTCTGTGCCTGGGAAGCAGAAGTGTTCACATTGCTTCGCAGAATCGCTTTTGTGCAGAAAACAGTAACACTTGTTCAGAACGAAAGAAAGCACAGAGCCCCAGATTCTATGTTGTCCTGGAGAGCTTGCAGAGCACTGGGGAAAGGCAGGCAGAGAATTCCTTGCTAGCACCTTCTCTGTGCCTGGGAAGCAGCAGTGTTCACATTGCTTCGCAGAATCGCTTTTGTGCAGAAATCAGTAACACTTGTTCAGAAGGAAAGAAAGCACAGAGCCCCAGATTCTATGTTGTCCTGGAGAGCTTGCAGAGCACTGGGGAAAGGCAGGCAGAGAATTCCCTGATAGCACCTTCTCTGTGCCTGTTCACATTGCTTCGCAGAATCGCTTTTGTGCAGAAAACAGTAACACTTGTTCAGAACGAAAGAAAGCACAGAGCCCCAGATTTGCTGTTGTCCTGGAGAGCTTGCAGAGCACTGGGGAAAGGCAGGCAGAGAATTCCCTGCTAGCACCTTCTCTGTGCCTGGGAAGCAGAAGTGTTCACATTGCTTCGCAAGAATCGCTTTTGTGCAGAAAACACTAACACTTGTTCAGAAGGAAAGAAAGCACAGAGCCCCAGATTCTATGTTGTCCTGGAGAGCTTGCAGAGCACTGGGGAAAAGCAGGCAGAGAATTCCCTGATAGCACCTTCTCTGTGCCTGTTCACATTGTTTCGCAGAATCGCTTTTGTGCAGAAAACAGTAACACTTGTTCAGAACGAAAGAAAGCACAGAGCCCCAGATTTTATGTTGTCCTGGAGAGCTTGCAGAGCACTGGGGAAAGGCAGGCAGAGAATTCCCTGCTACCACCTTCTCTGTGCCTGTTCACATTGCTTCGCAGAATCGCTTTTGTGCAGAAATCAGTAACACTTGTTCAGAAGGAAAGAAAGCACAGCGCCCCAGATTCTATGTTGTCCTGGAGAGCTTGCAGAGCACTGGGGAAAGGCAGGCAGAGAATTCCCTGATAGCACCTTCTCTGTGCCTGGGAAGCAGAGGTGTTCACATTGCTTCGCAAGAATCGCTTTTGTGCAGAAAACACTAACACTTGTTCAGTAGGAAAGAAAGCACAGAGCCCCAGATTTTATGTTGTCCTGGAGAGCTTGCAGAGCACTGGGGAAAGGCAGGCAGAGAATTCCTTGCTATCACCTTCTCTGTGCCTGTTCACATTGCTTCGCAGAATCGCTTTTGTGCAGAAAACAGTAACACTTGTTCAGAACGAAAGAAAGCACAGAGCCCCAGATTCTATGTTGTCCTGGAGAGCTTGCAGAGCACTGGGGAAAGGCAGGCAGAGAATTCCCTGCTAGCACCTTCTCTGTGCCTGGGAAGCAGAAGTGTTCACATTGCTTCGCAGAATCGCTTTTGTGCAGAAAACAGTAACACTTGTTCAGAAGGAAAGAAAGCACAGAGCCCCAGATTCTATGTTGTCCTGGAGAGCTTGCAGAGCACTGGGGAAAGGCAGGCAGAGAATTCCCTGATAGCACCTTCTCTGTGCCTGTTCACATTGCTTCGCAGAATCGCTTTTGTGCAGAAAACAGTAACACTTGTTCAGAACGAAAGAAAGCACAGAGCCCCAGATTCTATGTTGTCCTGGAGAGCTTGCAGAGCACTGGGGAAAGGCAGGCAGAGAATTCCCTGCTAGCACCTTCTCTGTGCCTGGGAAGCAGAAGTGTTCACATTGCTTCGCAGAATCGTTTTTGTGCAGAAAACAGTAACACTTGTTCAGAAGGAAAGAAAGCACAGAGCCCCAGATTTTATGTTGTCCTGGAGAGCTTGCAGAGCACTGGGGAATGGAAGGCAGAGAATTCCCTGCTAGCACCTTCTCTGTGCCTGGGAAGCAGAAGTGTTCACATTGCTTCGCAAGAATCGCTTTTGTGCAGAAATCAGTAACACTTGTTCAGAAGGAAAGAAAGCACAGAGCCCCAGATTTTATGTTGTCCTGGAGAGCTTGCAGAGCACTGGGGAAAGGCAGGCAGAGAATTCCCTGCTAGCACCTTCTCTGTGCCTGGGAAGCAGAAGTGTTCACATTGCTTCGCAGAATCGCTTTTGTGCAGAAAACAGTAACACTTGTTCAGAAGGAAAGAAAGCACAGAGCCCCAGATTTTATGTTGTCCTGGAGAGCTTGCAGAGCACTGGGGAAAGGCAGGCAGAGAATTCCCTGATAGCACCTTCTCTGTTCCTGTTCACATTGCTTCGCAGAATCGCTTTTGTGCAGAAAACAGTAACACTTGTTCAGAAGGAAAGAAAGCACAGAGCCCCAGATTCTATGTTGTCCTGGAGAGCTTGCAGAGCACTGGGGAAAGGCAGGCAGAGAATTCCCTGCTAGCACCTTCTCTGTGCCTGGGAAGCAGAAGTGTTCACATTGCTTCGCAAGAATCGCTTTTGTGCAGAAAACACTAACACTTGTTCAGAAGGAAAGAAAGCACAGAGCCCCAGATTCTATGTTGTCCTGGAGAGCTTGCAGAGCACTGGGGAACGGCAGGCAGAGAATTCCTTGCTAGCACCTTCTCTGTGCCTGTTCACATTGCTTCGCAGAATCGCTTTTGTGCAGAAAACACTAACACTTGTTCAGAACGAAAGAAAGCACAGAGCCCCAAATTTTATGTTGTCCTGGAGAGCTTGCAGAGCACTGGGGAACGGCAGGCAGAGAATTCCTTGCTAGCACCTTCTCTGTGCCTGGGAAGCAGAAGTGTTCACATTGCTTCGCAGAATCGCTTTTGTGCAGAAAACACTAACACTTGTTCAGAAGGAAAGAAAGCACACAGCCCCAGATTTTATGTTGTCCTGGAGAGCTTGCAGAGCACTGGGGAAAGGCAGGCAGAGAATTCCCTGATAGCACCTTCTCTGTGCCTGTTCACATTGCTTCGCAGAATCGCTTTTGTGCAGAAAACACTAACACTTGTTCAGAAGGAAAGAAAGCACAGAGCCCCAGATTCTATGTTGTCCTGGAGAGCTTGCAGAGCACTGGGGAAAGGCAGGCAGAGAATCCCTGCTAGCACCTTCTCTGTGCCTGGGAAGCAGAAGTGTTCACATTGCTTCGCAAGAATCGCTTTTGTGCAGAAAACAGTAACAGTTGTTCAGAACGAAAGAAAGCACAGAACCCCAGATTCTATGTTGTCCTGGAGAGCTTGCAGAGCACTGGGGAAAGGCAGGCAGAGAATTCCTTGCTAGCACCTTCTCTGTGCCTGGGAAGCAGAAGTGTTCACATTGCTTCGCAAGAATCGCTTTTGTGCAGAAAACAGTAACACTTGTTCAGAAGGAAAGAAAGCACAGAGCCCCAGATTTTATGTTGTCCTGGAGAGCTTGCAGAGCACTGGGGAAAGGCAGGCAGAGAATTCCCTGATAGCACCTTCTCTGTGCCTGTTCACATTGCTTCGCAGAATCGCTTTTGTGCAGAAAACAGTAACACTTGTTCAGAACGAAAGAAAGCACAGAGCCCCAGATTTGCTGTTGTCCTGGAGAGCTTGCAGAGCACTGGGGAAAGGCAGGCAGAGAATTCCCTGCTAGCACCTTCTCTGTGCCTGGGAAGCAGAAGTGTTCACATTGCTTCGCAGAATCGCTTTTGTGCAGAAAACAGTAACACTTGTTCAGAAGGAAAGAAAGCACAGAGCCCCAGATTTTATGTTGTCCTGGAGAGCTTGCAGAGCACTGGGGAAAGGCAGGCAGAGAATTCCCTGATAGCACTTTCTCTGTTCCTGTTCACATTGCTTCGCAGAATCGCTTTTGTGCAGAAATCAGTAACACTTGTTCAGAAGGAAAGAAAGCACAGAGCCCCAGATTCTATGTTGTCCTGGAGAGCTTGCAGAGCACTGGGGAAAGGCAGGCAGAGAATTCCCTGCTAGCACCTTCTCTGTGCCTGGGAAGCAGAAGTGTTCACATTGTATCGCAAGAATCGCTTTTGTGCAGAAAACAGTAACACTTGTTCAGAAGGAAAGAAAGCACAGAGCCCCAGATTCTATGTTGTCCTGGAGAGCTTGCAGAGCACTGGGGAACGGCAGGCAGAGAATTCCTTGCTAGCACCTTCTCTGTGCCTGTTCACATTGCTTCGCAGAATCGCTTTTGTGCAGAAAACAGTAACACTTGTTCAGAACGAAAGAAAGCACAGAGCCCCAGATTTTATGTTGTCCTGGAGAGCTTGCAGAGCACTGGGGAAAGGCAGGCAGAGAATTCCCTGATAGCACCTTCTCTGTGCCTGTTCACATTGCTTCGCAGAATCGCTTTTGTGCAGAAAACAGTAACACTTGTTCAGAACGAAAGAAAGCACAGAGCCCCAGATTTGCTGTTGTCCTGGAGAGCTTGCAGAGCACTGGGGAAAGGCAGGCAGAGAATTCCCTGCTAGCACCTTCTCTGTGCCTGGGAAGCAGAAGTGTTCACATTGCTTCGCAAGAATCGCTTTTGTGCAGAAAACACTAACACTTGTTCAGAAGGAAAGAAAGCACAGAGCCCCAGATTCTATGTTGTCCTGGAGAGCTTGCAGAGCACTGGGGAAAAGCAGGCAGAGAATTCCCTGATAGCACCTTCTCTGTGCCTGTTCACATTGTTTCGCAGAAACGCTTTTGAGCAGAAAACAGTAACACTTGTTCAGAACGAAAGAAAGCACAGAGCCCCAGATTTTATGTTGTCCTGGAGAGCTTGCAGAGCACTGGGGAAAGGCAGGCAGAGAATTCCCTGCTAGCACCTTCTCTGTGCCTGGGAAGCAGAAGTGTTCACATTGCTTCGCAGAATCGCTTTTGTGCAGAAAACACTAACACTTGTTCAGAAGGAAAGAAAGCACAGAGCCCCAGATTCTATGTTGTCCTGGAGAGCTTGCAGAGCACTGGGGAAAGGCAGGCAGAGAATTCCCTGATAGCACCTTCTCTGTGCCTGTTCACATTGCTTCGCAGAATCGCTTTTGTGCAGAAAACAGTAACACTTGTTCAGAACGAAAGAAAGCACAGAGCCCCAGATTCTATGTTGTCCTGGAGAGCTTGCAGAGCACTGGGGAAAGGCAGGCAGAGAATTCCTTGCTAGCACCTTCTCTGTGCCTGGGAAGCAGCAGTGTTCACATTGCTTCGCAGAATCGCTTTTGTGCAGAAATCAGTAACACTTGTTCAGAAGGAAAGAAAGCACAGAGCCCCAGATTCTATGTTGTCCTGGAGAGCTTGCAGAGCACTGGGGAAAGGCAGGCAGAGAATTCCCTGATAGCACCTTCTCTGTGCCTGTTCACATTGCTTCGCAGAATCGCTTTTGTGCAGAAAACAGTAACACTTGTTCAGAAGGAAAGAAAGCACAGAGCCCCAGATTTTATGTTGTCCTGGAGAGCTTGCAGAGCACTGGGGAACGGCAGGCAGAGAATTCCTTGCTAGCACCTTCTCTGTGCCTGGGAAGCAGAAGTGTTCACATTGCTTCGCAGAATCGCTTTTGTGCAGAAAACAGTAACACTTGTTCAGAAGGAAAGAAAGCACAGAGCCCCAGATTTTATGTTGTCCTGGAGAGCTTGCAGAGCACTGGGGAAAGGCAGGCAGAGAATTCCCTGATAGCACCTTCTCTGTGCCTGTTCACATTGCTTCGCAGAATCGCTTTTGTGCAGAAAACAGTAACACTTGTTCAGAAGGAAAGAAAGCACAGAGCCCCAGATTTGCTGTTGTCCTGGAGAGCTTGCAGAGCACTGGGGAAAGGCAGGCAGAGAATTCCCTGCTAGCACCTTCTCTGTGCCTGTTCACATTGTTTCGCAGAATCGCTTTTGTGCAGAAAACAGTAACACTTGTTCAGAACGAAAGAAAGCACAGAGCCCCAGATTTTATGTTGTCCTGGAGAGCTTGCAGAGCACTGGGGAAAGGCAGGCAGAGAATTCCCTGCTAGCACCTTCTCTGTGCCTATTCACATTGCTTCGCAGAATCGCTTTTGTGCAGAAAACAGTAACACTTGTTCAGAAGGAAAGAAAGCACAGAGCCCCAGATTCTATGTTGTCCTGGAGAGCTTGCAGAGCACTGGGGAAAGGCAGGCAGAGAATTCCCTGCTAGCACCTTCTCTGTGCCTGGGAAGCAGAAGTGTTCACATTGCTTCGCAGAATCGCTTTTGTGCAGAAAACAGTAACACTTGTTCAGAAGGAAAGAAAGCACAGAGCCCCAGATTTTATGTTGTCCTGGAGAGCTTGCAGAGCACTGGGGAAAGGCAGGCAGAGAATTCCCTGATAGCACCTTCTCTGTGCCTGTTCACATTGCTTCGCAGAATCGCTTTTGTGCAGAAAACAGTAACACTTGTTCAGAAGGAAAGAAAGCACAGAGCCCCAGATTTGCTGTTGTCCTGGAGAGCTTGCAGAGCACTGGGGAAAGGCAGGCAGAGAATTCCCTGCTAGCACCTTCTCTGTGCCTGTTCACATTGTTTCGCAGAATCGCTTTTGTGCAGAAAACAGTAACACTTGTTCAGAACGAAAGAAAGCACAGAGCCCCAGATTTTATGTTGTCCTGGAGAGCTTGCAGAGCACTGGGGAAAGGCAGGCAGAGAATTCCCTGCTAGCACCTTCTCTGTGCCTATTCACATTGCTTCGCAGAATCGCTTTTGTGCAGAAAACAGTAACACTTGTTCAGAAGGAAAGAAAGCACAGAGCCCCAGATTCTATGTTGTCCTGGAGAGCTTGCAGAGCACTGGGGAAAGGCAGGCAGAGAATTCCCTGCTAGCACCTTCTCTGTGCCTGGGAAGCAGAAGTGTTCACATTGCTTCGCAAGAATCGCTTTTGTGCAGAAAACAGTAACACTTGTTCAGAAGGAAAGAAAGCACAGAGCCCCAGATTTTATGTTGTCCTGGAGAGCTTGCAGAGCACTGGGGAAAGGCAGGCAGAGAATTCCTTGCTAGCACCTTCTCTGTGCCTGGGAAGCAGAAGTGTTCACATTGCTTCGCAGAATCGCTTTTGTGCAGAAAACAGTAACACTTGTTCAGAAGGAAAGAAAGCACAGAGCCCCAGATTTTATGTTGTCCTGGAGAGCTTGCAGAGCACTGGGGAAAGGCAGGCAGAGAATTCCCTGATAGCACATTCTCTGTGCCTGGGAAGCAGAAGTGTTCACATTGCTTCGCAAGAATCGCTTTTGTGCAGAAAACACTAACACTTGTGCAGAAGGAAAGAAAGCACAGAGCCCCAGATTTTATGTTGTCCTGGAGAGCTTGCAGAGCACTGGGGAAAGGCAGGCAGAGAATTCCCTGATAGCACCTTCTCTGTGCCTGTTCACATTGCTTCGCAGAATCGCTTTTGTGCAGAAAACACTAACACTTGTTCAGAACGAAAGAAAGCACAGAGCCCCAGATTCTATGTTGTCCTGGAGAGCTTGCAGAGCACTGGGGAAAGGCAGGCAGAGAATCCCTGCTAGCACCTTCTCTGTGCCTGGGAAGCAGAAGTGTTCACATTGCTTCGCAAGAATCGCTTTTGTGCAGAAAACAGTAACACTTGTTCAGAACGAAAGAAAGCACAGAGCCCCAGATTTGCTGTTGTCCTGGAGAGCTTGCAGAGCACTGGGGAAAGGCAGGCAGAGAATTCCTTGCTAGCACCTTCTCTGTGCCTGGGAAGCAGAAGTGTTCACATTGCTTCGCAAGAATCGCTTTTGTGCAGAAAACAGTAACACTTGTTGAGAAGGAAAGAAAGCACAGAGCCTCAGATTTTATGTTGTCCTGGAGAGCTTGCAGAGCACTGGGGAAAGGCAGGCAGAGAATTCCCTGATAGCACCTTCTCTGTGCCTGTTCACATTGCTTCGCAGAATCGCTTTTGTGCAGAAAACAGTAACACTTGTTCAGAACGAAAGAAAGCACAGAGCCCCAGATTCTATGTTGTCCTGGAGAGCTTGCAGAGCACTGGGGAAAGGCAGGCAGAGAATTCCCTGCTAGCACCTTCTCTGTGCCTGGGAAGCAGAAGTGTTCACATTGCTTCGCAAGAATCGCTTTTGTGCAGAAAACAGTAACACTTGTTCAGAAGGAAAGAAAGCACAGAGCCCCAGATTCTATGTTGTCCTGGAGAGCTTGCAGAGCACTGGGGAAAGGCAGGCAGAGAATTCCCTGATAGCACCTTCTCTGTGCCTGTTCACATTGCTTCGCAGAATCGCTTTTGTGCAGAAAACACTAACACTTGTTCAGAACGAAAGAAAGCACAGAGCCCCAGATTCTATGTTGTCCTGGAGAGCTTGCAGAGCACTGGGGAAAGGCAGGCAGAGAATTCCTTGCTAGCACCTTCTCTGTGCCTGGGAAGCAGCAGTGTTCACATTGCTTCGCAGAATCGCTTTTGTGCAGAAATCAGTAACACTTGTTCAGAAGGAAAGAAAGCACAGAGCCCCAGATTCTATGTTGTCCTGGAGAGCTTGCAGAGCACTGGGGAAAGGCAGGCAGAGAATTCCCTGATAGCACCTTCTCTGTGCCTGTTCACATTGCTTCGCAGAATCGCTTTTGTGCAGAAAACAGTAACACTTGTTCAGAAGGAAAGAAAGCACAGAGCCCCAGATTTTATGTTGTCCTGGAGAGCTTGCAGAGCACTGGGGAAAGGCAGGCAGAGAATTCCCTGATAGCACCTTCTCTGTGCCTGTTCACATTGCTTCGCAGAATCGCTTTTGTGCAGAAAACAGTAACACTTGTTCAGAACGAAAGAAAGCACAGAGCCCCAGATTTGCTGTTGTCCTGGAGAGCTTGCAGAGCACTGGGGAAAGGCAGGCAGAGAATTCCCTGCTAGCACCTTCTCTGTGCCTGGGAAGCAGAAGTGTTCACATTGCTTCGCAAGAATCGCTTTTGTGCAGAAAACAGTAACACTTGTTCAGAAGGAAAGAAAGCACAGAGCCCCAGATTCTATGTTGTCCTGGAGAGCTTGCAGAGCACTGGGGAAAAGCAGGCAGAGAATTCCCTGATAGCACCTTCTCTGTGCCTGTTCACATTGTTTCGCAGAATCGCTTTTGTGCAGAAAACAGTAACACTTGTTCAGAAGGAAAGAAAGCACAGAGCCCCAGATTTTATGTTGTCCTGGAGAGCTTGCAGAGCACTGGGGAAAGGCAGGCAGAGAATTCCCTGCTAGCACCTTCTCTGTGCCTGTTCACATTGCTTCGCAGAATCGCTTTTGTGCAGAAAACAGTAACACTTGTTCAGAAGGAAAGAAAGCACAGAGCCCCAGATTCTATGTTGTCCTGGAGAGCTTGCAGAGCACTGGGGAAAGGCAGGCAGAGAATTCCCTGCTAGCACCTTCTCTGTGCCTGGGAAGCAGCAGTGTTCACATTGCTTCGCAAGAATCGCTTTTGTGCAGAAAACACTAACACTTGTTCAGAAGGAAAGAAAGCACAGAGCCCCAGATTTTATGTTGTCCTGGAGAGCTTGCAGAGCACTGGGGAAAGGCAGGCAGAGAATTCCTTGCTAGCACCTTCTCTGTGCTTGGGAAGCAGAAGTGTTCACATTGCTTCGCAGAATCGCTTTTGTGCAGAAAACAGTAACACTTGTTCAGAAGGAAAGAAAGCACAGAGCCCCAGATTTTATGTTGTCCTGGAGAGCTTGCAGAGCACTGGGGAAAGGCAGGCAGAGAATTCCCTGATAGCACCTTCTCTGTGCCTGGGAAGCAGAAGTGTTCACATTGCTTCGCAAGAATCGCTTTTGTGCAGAAAACACTAACACTTGTTCAGAAGGAAAGAAAGCACAGAGCCCCAGATTCTATGTTGTCCTGGAGAGCTTGCAGAGCACTGGGGAAAGGCAGGCAGAGAATTCCTTGCTAGCACCTTCTCTGTGCCTGTTCACATTGCTTCGCAGAATCGCTTTTGTGCAGAAAACAGTAACACTTGTTCAGAACGAAAGAAAGCACAGAGCCCCAGATTTGCTGTTGTCCTGGAGAGCTTGCAGAGCACTGGGGAAAGGCAGGCAGAGAATTCCCTGCTAGCACCTTCTCTGTGCCTGGGAAGCAGAAGTGTTCACATTGCTTCGCAGAATCGCTTTTGTGCAGAAAACAGTAACACTTGTTCAGAAGGAAAGAAAGCACAGAGCCCCAGATTCTATGTTGTCCTGGAGAGCTTGCAGAGCACTGGGGAAAGGCAGGCAGAGAATTCCCTGATAGCACCTTCTCTGTGCCTGTTCACATTGCTTCGCAGAATCGCTTTTGTGCAGAAAACAGTAACACTTGTTCAGAACGAAAGAAAGCACAGAGCCCCAGATTCTATGTTGTCCTGGAGAGCTTGCAGAGCACTGGGGAAAGGCAGGCAGAGAATTCCCTGCTAGCACCTTCTGTGTGCCTGGGAAGCAGAAGTGTTCACATTGCTTCGCAGAATCGTTTTTGTGCAGAAAACAGTAACACTTGTTCAGAACGAAAGAAAGCACAGAGCCCCAGATTTTATGTTGTCCTGGAGAGCTTGCAGAGCACTGGGGAAAGGAAGGCAGAGAATTCCCTGCTAGCACCTTCTCTGTGCCTGGGAAGCAGAAGTGTTCACATTGCTTCGCAAGAATTGCTTTTGTGCAGAAAACAGTAACACTTGTTCAGAAGGAAAGAAAGCACAGAGCCCCAGATTTTATGTTGTCCTGGAGAGCTTGCAGAGCACTGGGGAAAGGCAGGCAGAGAATTCCCTGCTAGCACCTTCTCTGTGCCTGGGAAGCAGAAGTGTTCACATTGCTTCGCAGAATCGCTTTTGTGCAGAAAACAGTAACACTTGTTCAGAAGGAAAGAAAGCACAGAGCCCCAGATTTTATGTTGTCCTGGAGAGCTTGCAGAGCACTGGGGAAAGGCAGGCAGAGAATTCCCTGATAGCACCTTCTCTGTTCCTGTTCACATTGCTTCGCAGAATCGCTTTTGTGCAGAAAACAGTAACACTTGTTCAGAAGGAAAGAAAGCACAGAGCCCCAGATTTTATGTTGTCCTGGAGAGCTTGCAGAGCACTGGGGAACGGCAGGCAGAGAATTCCTTGCTAGCACCTTCTCTGTGCCTGGGAAGCAGAAGTGTTCACATTGCTTCGCAGAATCGCTTTTGTGCAGAAAACACTAACACTTGTTCAGAAGGAAAGAAAGCACAGAGCCCCAGATTTTATGTTGTCCTGGAGAGCTTGCAGAGCACTGGGGAAAGGCAGGCAGAGAATTCCCTGATAGCACCTTCTCTGTGCCTGTTCACATTGCTTCGCAGAATCGCTTTTGTGCAGAAAACAGTAACACTTGTTCAGAACGAAAGAAAGCACAGAGCCCCAGATTTGCTGTTGTCCTGGAGAGCTTGCAGAGCACTGGGGAAAGGCAGGCAGAGAATTCCCTGCTAGCACCTTCTCTGTGCCTGGGAAGCAGAAGTGTTCACATTGCTTCGCAAGAATCGCTTTTGTGCAGAAAACACTAACACTTGTTCAGAAGGAAAGAAAGCACAGAGCCCCAGATTCTATGTTGTCCTGGAGAGCTTGCAGAGCACTGGGGAAAGGCAGGCAGAGAATTCCCTGATAGCACCTTCTCTGTGCCTGTTCACATTGCTTCGCAGAATCGCTTTTGTGCAGAAAACAGTAACACTTGTTCAGAACGAAAGAAAGCACAGAGCCCCAGATTCTATGTTGTCCTGGAGAGCTTGCAGAGCACTGGGGAAAGGCAGGCAGAGAATTCCCTGCTAGCACCTTCTCTGTGCCTGGGAAGCAGAAGTGTTCACATTGCTTCGCAAGAATCGCTTTTGTGCAGAAAACAGTAACACTTGTTCAGAAGGAAAGAAAGCACAGAGCCCCAGATTCTATGTTGTCCTGGAGAGCTTGCAGAGCACTGGGGAAAGGCAGGCAGAGAATTCCCTGATAGCACCTTCTCTGTGCCTGTTCACATTGCTTCGCAGAATCGCTTTTGTGCAGAAAACAGTAACACTTGTTCAGAACGAAAGAAAGCACAGAGCCCCAGATTCTATGTTGTCCTGGAGAGCTTGCAGAGCACTGGGGAAAGGCAGGCAGAGAATTCCTTGCTAGCACCTTCTCTGTGCCTGGGAAGCAGCAGTGTTCACATTGCTTCGCAGAATCGCTTTTGTGCAGAAAACAGTAACACTTGTTCAGAAGGAAAGAAAGCACAGAGCCCCAGATTCTATGTTGTCCTGGAGAGCTTGCAGAGCACTGGGGAAAGGCAGGCAGAGAATTCCCTGATAGCACCTTCTCTGTGCCTGTTCACATTGCTTCGCAGAATCGCTTTTGTGCAGAAAACAGTAACACTTGTTCAGAACGAAAGAAAGCACAGAGCCCCAGATTCTATGTTGTCCTGGAGAGCTTGCAGAGCACTGGGGAACGGCAGGCAGAGAATTCCTTGCTAGCACCTTCTCTGTGCCTGGGAAGCAGAAGTGTTCACATTGCTTCGCAGAATCGCTTTTGTGCAGAAAACAGTAACACTTGTTCAGAAGGAAAGAAAGCACAGAGCCCCAGATTTTATGTTGTCCTGGAGAGCTTGCAGAGCACTGGGGAAAGGCAGGCAGAGAATTCCCTGCTAGCACCTTCTCTGTGCCTGTTCACATTGCTTCGCAGAATCGCTTTTGTGCAGAAAACAGTAACACTTGTTCAGAAGGAAAGAAAGCACAGAGCCCCAGATTCTATGTTGTCCTGGAGAGCTTGCAGAGCACTGGGGAAAGGCAGGCAGAGAAATCCCTGCTAGCACCTTCTCTGTGCCTGGGAAGCAGAAGTGTTCACATTGCTTCGCAAGAATCGCTTTTGTGTAGAAAACACTAACACTTGTTCAGAAGGAAAGAAAGCACAGAGCCCCAGATTTTATGTTGTCCTGGAGAGCTTGCAGAGCACTGGGGAAAGGCAGGCAGAGAATTCCTTGCTAGCACCTTCTCTGTGCTTGGGAAGCAGAAGTGTTCACATTGCTTCGCAGAATCGCTTTTGTGCAGAAAACAGTAACACTTGTTCAGAAGGAAAGAAAGCACAGAGCCCCAGATTTTATGTTGTCCTGGAGAGCTTGCAGAGCACTGGGGAAAGGCAGGCAGAGAATTCCCTGCTAGCACCTTCTCTGTGCCTGGGAAGCAGAAGTGTTCACATTGCTTCGCAAGAATCGCTTTTGTGCAGAAAACAGTAACACTTGTTCAGAAGGAAAGAAAGCACAGAGCCCCAGATTCTATGTTGTCCTGGAGAGCTTGCAGAGCACTGGGGAAAGGCAGGCAGAGAATTCCCTGATAGCACCTTCTCTGTGCCTGTTCACATTGCTTCGCAGAATCGCTTTTGTGCAGAAAACAGTAACACTTGTTCAGAACGAAAGAAAGCACAGAGCCCCAGATTCTATGTTGTCCTGGAGAGCTTGCAGAGCACTGGGGAAAGGCAGGCAGAGAATTCCTTGCTAGCACCTTCTCTGTGCCTGGGAAGCAGCAGTGTTCACATTGCTTCGCAGAATCGCTTTTGTGCAGAAATCAGTAACACTTGTTCAGAAGGAAAGAAAGCACAGAGCCCCAGATTCTATGTTGTCCTGGAGAGCTTGCAGAGCACTGGGGAAAGGCAGGCAGAGAATTCCCTGATAGCACCTTCTCTGTGCCTGTTCACATTGCTTCGCAGAATCGCTTTTGTGCAGAAAACAGTAACACTTGTTCAGAACGAAAGAAAGCACAGAGCCCCAGATTCTATGTTGTCCTGGAGAGCTTGCAGAGCACTGGGGAACGGCAGGCAGAGAATTCCTTGCTAGCACCTTCTCTGTGCCTGGGAAGCAGAAGTGTTCACATTGCTTCGCAGAATCGCTTTTGTGCAGAAAACAGTAACACTTGTTCAGAAGGAAAGAAAGCACAGAGCCCCAGATTTTATGTTGTCCTGGAGAGCTTGCAGAGCACTGGGGAAAGGCAGGCAGAGAATTCCCTGATAGCACCTTCTCTGTGCCTGTTCACATTGCTTCGCAGAATCGCTTTTGTGCAGAAAACAGTAACACTTGTTCAGAAGGAAAGAAAGCACAGAGCCCCAGATTCTATGTTGTCCTGGAGAGCTTGCAGAGCACTGGGGAAAGGCAGGCAGAGAATTCCCTGCTAGCACCTTCTCTGTGCCTGGGAAGCAGAAGTGTTCACATTGCTTCGCAAGAATCGCTTTTGTGCAGAAAACACTAACACTTGTTCAGAAGGAAAGAAAGCACAGAGCCCCAGATTTTATGTTGTCCTGGAGAGCTTGCAGAGCACTGGGGAAAGGCAGGCAGAGAATTCCTTGCTAGCACCTTCTCTGTGCTTGGGAAGCAGAAGTGTTCACATTGCTTCGCAGAATCGCTTTTGTGCAGAAAACAGTAACACTTGTTCAGAAGGAAAGAAAGCACAGAGCCCCAGATTTTATGTTGTCCTGGAGAGCTTGCAGAGCACTGGGGAAAGGCAGGCAGAGAATTCCCTGATAGCACCTTCTCTGTGCCTGGGAAGCAGAAGTGTTCACATTGCTTCGCAAGAATCGCTTTTGTGCAGAAAACACTAACACTTGTTCAGAAGGAAAGAAAGCACAGAGCCCCAGATTTTATGTTGTCCTGGAGAGCTTGCAGAGCACTGGGGAAAGGCAGGCAGAGAATTCCTTGCTATCAGCTTCTCTGTGCCTGTTCACATTGCTTCGCAGAATCGCTTTTGTGCAGAAAACAGTAACACTTGTTCAGAACGAAAGAAAGCACAGAGCCCCAGATTTGCTGTTGTCCTGGAGAGCTTGCAGAGCACTGGGGAAAGGCAGGCAGAGAATTCCCTGCTAGCACCTTCTCTGTGCCTGGGAAGCAGAAGTGTTCACATTGCTTCGCAGAATCGCTTTTGTGCAGAAAACAGTAACACTTGTTCAGAAGGAAAGAAAGCACAGAGCCCCAGATTCTATGTTGTCCTGGAGAGCTTGCAGAGCACTGGGGAAAGGCAGGCAGAGAATTCCCTGATAGCACCTTCTCTGTGCCTGTTCACATTGCTTCGCAGAATCGCTTTTGTGCAGAAAACAGTAACACTTGTTCAGAACGAAAGAAAGCACAGAGCCCCAGATTCTATGTTGTCCTGGAGAGCTTGCAGAGCACTGGGGAAAGGCAGGCAGAGAATTCCCTGCTAGCACCTTCTCTGTGCCTGGGAAGCAGAAGTGTTCACATTGCTTCGCAGAATCGTTTTTGTGCAGAAAACAGTAACACTTGTTCAGAACGAAAGAAAGCACAGAGCCCCAGATTTTATGTTGTCCTGGAGAGCTTGCAGAGCACTGGGGAAAGGAAGGCAGAGAATTCCCTGCTAGCACCTTCTCTGTGCCTGGGAAGCAGAAGTGTTCACATTGCTTCGCAAGAATCGCTTTTGTGCAGAAAACAGTAACACTTGTTCAGAAGGAAAGAAAGCACAGAGCCCCAGATTTTATGTTGTCCTGGAGAGCTTGCAGAGCACTGGGGAAAGGCAGGCAGAGAATTCCCTGCTAGCACCTTCTCTGTGCCTGGGAAGCAGAAGTGTTCACATTGCTTCGCAGAATCGCTTTTGTGCAGAAAACAGTAATACTTGTTCAGAAGGAAAGAAAGCACAGAGCCCCAGATTTTATGTTGTCCTGGAGAGCTTGCAGAGCACTGGGGAAAGGCAGGCAGAGAATTCCCTGATAGCACCTTCTCTGTTCCTGTTCACATTGCTTCGCAGAATCGCTTTTGTGCAGAAAACAGTAACACTTGTTCAGAAGGAAAGAAAGCACAGAGCCCCAGATTTTATGTTGTCCTGGAGAGCTTGCAGAGCACTGGGGAACGGCAGGCAGAGAATTCCTTGCTAGCACCTTCTCTGTGCCTGGGAAGCAGAAGTGTTCACATTGCTTCGCAGAATCGCTTTTGTGCAGATAACAGTAACACTTGTTCAGAAGGAAAGAAAGCACAGAGCCCCAGATTTTATGTTGTCCTGGAGAGCTTGCAGAGCACTGGGGAAAGGCAGGCAGAGAATTCCCTGATAGCACCTTCTCTGTGCCTGTTCACATTGCTTCGCAGAATCGCTTTTGTGCAGAAAACAGTAACACTTGTTCAGAACGAAAGAAAGCACAGAGCCCCAGATTTGCTGTTGTCCTGGAGAGCTTGCAGAGCACTGGGGAAAGGCAGGCAGAGAATTCCCTGCTAGCACCTTCTCTGTGCCTGGGAAGCAGAAGTGTTCACATTGCTTCGCAAGAATCGCTTTTGTGCAGAAAACACTAACACTTGTTCAGAAGGAAAGAAAGCACAGAGCCCCAGATTCTATGTTGTCCTGGAGAGCTTGCAGAGCACTGGGGAAAAGCAGGCAGAGAATTCCCTGATAGCACCTTCTCTGTGCCTGTTCACATTGTTTCGCAGAATCGCTTTTGTGCAGAAAACAGTAACACTTGTTCAGAACGAAAGAAAGCACAGAGCCCCAGAGTTTATGTTGTCCTGGAGAGCTTGCAGAGCACTGGGGAAAGGCAGGCAGAGAATTCCCTGATAGCACCTTCTCTGTGCCTGTTCACATTGCTTCGCAGAATCGCTTTTGTGCAGAAAACAGTAACACTTGTTCAGAAGGAAAGAAAGCACAGAGCCGAAGATTCTATGTTGTCCTGGAGAGCTTGCAGAGCACTGGGGAAAGGCAGGCAGAGAATTCCCTGCTAGCACCTTCTCTGTGCCTGGGAAGCAGAAGTGTTCACATTGCTTCGCAAGAATCGCTTTTGTGCAGAAAACACTAACACTTGTTCAGAAGGAAAGAAAGCACACAGCCCCAGATTTTATGTTGTCCTGGAGAGCTTGCAGAGCACTGGGGAAAAGCAGGCAGAGAATTCCTTGCTAGCACCTTCTCTGTGCCTGGGAAGCAGAAGTGTTCACATTGCTTCGCAGAATCGCTTTTGTGCAGAAAACAGTAACACTTGTTCAGAAGGAAAGAAAGCACAGAGCCCCAGATTTTATGTTGTCCTGGAGAGCTTGCAGAGCACTGGGGAAAGGCAGGCAGAGAATTCCCTGATAGCACCTTCTCTGTGCCTGTTCACATTGCTTCGCAGAATCGCTTTTGTGCAGAAAACAGTAACACTTGTTCAGAACGAAAGAAAGCACAGAGCCCCAGATTCTATGTTGTCCTGGAGAGCTTGCAGAGCACTGGGGAAAGGCAGGCAGAGAATTCCCTGCTAGCACCTTCTCTGTGCCTGGGAAGCAGAAGTGTTCACATTGCTTCGCAAGAATCGCTTTTGTGCAGAAAACAGTAACACTTGTTCAGAAGGAAAGAAAGCACAGAGCCCCAGATTCTATGTTGTCCTGGAGAGCTTGCAGAGCACTGGGGAAAGGCAGGCAGAGAATTCCCTGATAGCACCTTCTCTGTGCCTGTTCACATTGCTTCGCAGAATCGCTTTTGTGCAGAAAACAGTAACACTTGTTCAGAACGAAAGAAAGCACAGAGCCCCAGATTCTATGTTGTCCTGGAGAGCTTGCAGAGCACTGGGGAAAGGCAGGCAGAGAATTCCTTGCTAGCACCTTCTCTGTGCCTGGGAAGCAGCAGTGTTCACATTGCTTCGCAGAATCGCTTTTCTGCAGAAAACACTAACACTTGTTCAGAAGGAAAGAAAGCACAGAGCCCCAGATTTTATGTTGTCCTGGAGAGCTTGCAGAGCACTGGGGAAAGGCAGGCAGAGAATTCCCTGCTAGCACCTTCTCTGTGCCTGGGAAGCAGAAGTGTTCACATTGCTTCGCAAGAATCGCTTTTGTGCAGAAAACAGTAACACTTGTTCAGAAGGAAAGAAAGCACAGAGCCCCAGATTCTATGTTGTCCTGGAGAGCTTGCAGAGCACTGGGGAAAAGCAGGCAGAGAATTCCCTGATAGCACCTTCTCTGTGCCTGTTCACATTGTTTCGCAGAATCGCTTTTGTGCAGAAAACAGTAACACTTGTTCAGAACGAAAGAAAGCACAGAGCCCCAGATTTTATGTTGTCCTGGAGAGCTTGCAGAGCACTGGGGAAAGGCAGGCAGAGAATTCCCTGCTAGCACCTTCTCTGTGCCTGTTCACATTGCTTCGCAGAATCGCTTTTGTGCAGAAAACAGTAACACTTGTTCAGAAGGAAAGAAAGCACAGAGCCCCAGATTCTATGTTGTCCTGGAGAGCTTGCAGAGCACTGGGGAAAGGCAGGCAGAGAATTCCCTGCTAGCACCTTCTCTGTGCCTGGGAAGCAGCAGTGTTCACATTGCTTCGCAAGAATCGCTTTTGTGCAGAAAACAGTAACACTTGTTCAGAAGGAAAGAAAGCACAGAGCCCCAGATTTTATGTTGTCCTGGAGAGCTTGCAGAGCACTGGGGAAAGGCAGGCAGAGAATTCCTTGCTAGCACCTTCTCTGTGCTTGGGAAGCAGAAGTGTTCACATTGCTTCGCAGAATCGCTTTTGTGCAGAAAACAGTAACACTTGTTCAGAAGGAAAGAAAGCACAGAGCCCCAGATTTTATGTTGTCCTGGAGAGCTTGCAGAGCACTGGGGAAAGGCAGGCAGAGAATTCCCTGATAGCACCTTCTCTGTGCCTGGGAAGCAGAAGTGTTCACATTGCTTCGCAAGAATCGCTTTTGTGCAGAAAACAGTAACACTTGTTCAGAAGGAAAGAAAGCACAGAGCCCCAGATTTGCTGTTGTCCTGGAGAGCTTGCAGAGCACTGGGGAAAGGCAGGCAGAGAATTCCTTGCTAGCACCTTCTCTGTGCCTGTTCACATTGCTTCGCAGAATCGCTTTTGTGCAGAAAACAGTAACACTTGTTCAGAACGAAAGAAAGCACAGAGCCCCAGATTTGCTGTTGTCCTGGAGAGCTTGCAGAGCACTGGGGAAAGGCAGGCAGAGAATTCCCTGCTAGCACCTTCTCTGTGCCTGGGAAGCAGAAGTGTTCACATTGCTTCGCAGAATCACTTTTGTGCAGAAAACAGTAACACTTGTTCAGAAGGAAAGAAAGCACAGAGCCCCAGATTCTATGTTGTCCTGGAGAGCTTGCAGAGCACTGGGGAAAGGCAGGCAGAGAATTCCCTGATAGCACCTTCTCTGTGCCTGTTCACATTGCTTCGCAGAATCGCTTTTGTGCAGAAAACAGTAACACTTGTTCAGAACGAAAGAAAGCACAGAGCCCCAGATTCTATGTTGTCCTGGAGAGCTTGCAGAGCACTGGGGAAAGGCAGGCAGAGAATTCCCTGCTAGCACCTTCTCTGTGCCTGGGAAGCAGAAGTGTTCACATTGCTTCGCAGAATCGTTTTTGTGCAGAAAACAGTAACACTTGTTCAGAACGAAAGAAAGCACAGAGCCCCAGATTTTATGTTGTCCTGGAGAGCTTGCAGAGCACTGGGGAAAGGAAGGCAGAGAATTCCCTGCTAGCACCTTCTCTGTGCCTGGGAAGCAGAAGTGTTCACATTGCTTCGCAAGAATCGCTTTTGTGCAGAAAACAGTAACACTTGTTCAGAAGGAAAGAAAGCACAGAGCCCCAGATTTTATGTTGTCCTGGAGAGCTTGCAGAGCACTGGGGAAAGGCAGGCAGAGAATTCCCTGCTAGCACCTTCTCTGTGCCTGGGAAGCAGAAGTGTTCACATTGCTTCGCAGAATCGCTTTTGTGCAGAAAACAGTAACACTTGTTCAGAAGGAAAGAAAGCACAGAGCCCCAGATTTTATGTTGTCCTGGAGAGCTTGCAGAGCACTGGGGAAAGGCAGGCAGAGAATTCCCTGATAGCACCTTCTCTGTTCCTGTTCACATTGCTTCGCAGAATCGCTTTTGTGCAGAAAACAGTAACACTTGTTCAGAAGGAAAGAAAGCACAGAGCCCCAGATTTTATGTTGTCCTGGAGAGCTTGCAGAGCACTGGGGAACGGCAGGCAGAGAATTCCTTGCTAGCACCTTCTCTGTGCCTGGGAAGCAGAAGTGTTCACATTGCTTCGCAGAATCGCTTTTGTGCAGAAAACAGTAACACTTGTTCAGAAGGAAAGAAAGCACAGAGCCCCAGATTTTATGTTGTCCTGGAGAGCTTGCAGAGCACTGGGGAAAGGCAGGCAGAGAATTCCCTGCTAGCACCTTCTCTGTGCCTGGGAAGCAGAAGTGTTCACATTGCTTCGCAAGAATCGCTTTTGTGCAGAAAACACTAACACTTGTTCAGAAGGAAAGAAAGCACAGAGCCCCAGATTCTATGTTGTCCTGGAGAGCTTGCAGAGCACTGGGGAAAGGCAGGCAGAGAATTCCCTGATAGCACCTTCTCTGTGCCTGTTCACATTGCTTCGCAGAATCGCTTTTGTGCAGAAAACAGTAACACTTGTTCAGAACGAAAGAAAGCACAGAGCCCCAGATTCTATGTTGTCCTGGAGAGCTTGCAGAGCACTGGGGAAAGGCAGGCAGAGAATTCCCTGCTAGCACCTTCTCTGTGCCTGGGAAGCAGAAGTGTTCACATTGCTTCGCAAGAATCGCTTTTGTGCAGAAAACACTAACACTTGTTCAGAAGGAAAGAAAGCACAGAGCCCCAGATTCTATGTTGTCCTGGAGAGCTTGCAGAGCACTGGGGAAAGGCAGGCAGAGAATTCCCTGATAGCACCTTCTCTGTGCCTGTTCACATTGCTTCGCAGAATCGCTTTTGTGCAGAAAACAGTAACACTTGTTCAGAACGAAAGAAAGCACAGAGCCCCAGATTCTATGTTGTCCTGGAGAGCTTGCAGAGCACTGGGGAAAGGCAGGCAGAGAATTCCTTGCTAGCACCTTCTCTGTGCCTGGGAAGCAGCAGTGTTCACATTGCTTCGCAGAATCGCTTTTGTGCAGAAAACAGTAACACTTGTTCAGAAGGAAAGAAAGCACAGAGCCCCAGATTCTATGTTGTCCTGGAGAGCTTGCAGAGCACTGGGGAAAGGCAGGCAGAGAATTCCCTGATAGCACCTTCTCTGTGCCTGTTCACATTGCTTCGCAGAATCGCTTTTGTGCAGAAAACAGTAACACTTGTTCAGAACGAAAGAAAGCACAGAGCCCCAGATTCTATGTTGTCCTGGAGAGCTTGCAGAGCACTGGGGAACGGCAGGCAGAGAATTCCTTGCTAGCACCTTCTCTGTGCCTGGGAAGCAGAAGTGTTCACATTGCTTCGCAGAATCGCTTTTGTGCAGAAAACAGTAACACTTGTTCAGAAGGAAAGAAAGCACAGAGCCCCAGATTTTATGTTGTCCTGGAGAGCTTGCAGAGCACTGGGGAAAGGCAGGCAGAGAATTCCCTGATAGCACCTTCTCTGTGCCTGTTCACATTGCTTCGCAGAATCGCTTTTGTGCAGAAAACAGTAACACTTGTTCAGAAGGAAAGAAAGCACAGAGCCCCAGATTCTATGTTGTCCTGGAGAGCTTGCAGAGCACTGGGGAAAGGCAGGCAGAGAATTCCCTGCTAGCACCTTCTCTGTGCCTGGGAAGCAGAAGTGTTCACATTGCTTCGCAAGAATCGCTTTTGTGCAGAAAACACTAACACTTGTTCAGAAGGAAAGAAAGCACAGAGCCCCAGATTTTATGTTGTCCTGGAGAGCTTGCAGAGCACTGGGGAAAGGCAGGCAGAGAATTCCTTGCTAGCACCTTCTCTGTGCTTGGGAAGCAGAAGTGTTCACATTGCTTCGCAGAATCGCTTTTGTGCAGAAAACAGTAACACTTGTTCAGAAGGAAAGAAAGCACAGAGCCCCAGATTTTATGTTGTCCTGGAGAGCTTGCAGAGCACTGGGGAAAGGCAGGCAGAGAATTCCCTGATAGCACCTTCTCTGTGCCTGGGAAGCAGAAGTGTTCACAATGCTTCGCAAGAATCGCTTTTGTGCAGAAAACACTAACACTTGTTCAGAAGGAAAGAAAGCACAGAGCCCCAGATTTTATGTTGTCCTGGAGAGCTTGCAGAGCACTGGGGAAAGGCAGGCAGAGAATTCCTTGCTAGCACCTTCTCTGTGCCTGTTCACATTGCTTCGCAGAATCGCTTTTGTGCAGAAAACAGTAACACTTGTTCAGAACGAAAGAAAGCACAGAGCCCCAGATTCTATGTTGTCCTGGAGAGCTTGCAGAGCACTGGGGAAAGGCAGGCAGAGAATTCCCTGCTAGCACCTTCTCTGTGCCTGGGAAGCAGAAGTGTTCACATTGCTTCGCAGAATCGTTTTTGTGCAGAAAACAGTAACACTTGTTCAGAACGAAAGAAAGCACAGAGCCCCAGATTTTATGTTGTCCTGGAGAGCTTGCAGAGCACTGGGGAAAGGAAGGCAGAGAATTCCCTGCTAGCACCTTCTCTGTGCCTGGGAAGCAGAAGTGTTCACATTGCTTCGCAAGAATCGCTTTTGTGCAGAAAACAGTAACACTTGTTCAGAAGGAAAGAAAGCACAGAGCCCCAGATTTTATGTTGTCCTGGAGAGCTTGCAGAGCACTGGGGAAAGGCAGGCAGAGAATTCCCTGATAGCACCTTCTCTGTTCCTGTTCACATTGCTTCGCAGAATCGCTTTTGTGCAGAAAACAGTAACACTTGTTCAGAAGGAAAGAAAGCACAGAGCCCCAGATTTTATGTTGTCCTGGAGAGCTTGCAGAGCACTGGTGAACGGCAGGCAGAGAATTCCTTGCTAGCACCTTCTCTGTGCCTGGGAAGCAGAAGTGTTCACATTGCTTCGCAGAATCGCTTTTGTGCAGAAAACAGTAACACTTGTTCAGAAGGAAAGAAAGCACAGAGCCCCAGATTTTATGTTGTCCTGGAGAGCTTGCAGAGCACTGGGGAAAGGCAGGCAGAGAATTCCCTGATAGCACCTTCTCTGTGCCTGTTCACATTGCTTCGCAGAATCGCTTTTGTGCAGAAAACAGTAACACTTGTTCAGAACGAAAGAAAGCACAGAGCCCCAGATTTTATGTTGTCCTGGAGAGCTTGCAGAGCACTGGGGAAAGGCAGGCAGAGAATTCCCTGCTAGCACCTTCTCTGTGCCTGGGAAGCAGAAGTGTTCACATTGCTTCGCAAGAATCGCTTTTGTGCAGAAAACACTAACACTTGTTCAGAAGGAAAGAAAGCACAGAGCCCCAGATTCTATGTTGTCCTGGAGAGCTTGCAGAGCACTGGGGAAAGGCAGGCAGAGAATTCCCTGCTAGCACCTTCTCTGTGCCTGGGAAGCAGAAGTGTTCACATTGCTTCGCAAGAATCGCTTTTGTGCAGAAAACACTAACACTTGTTCAGAAGGAAAGAAAGCACAGAGCCCCAGATTCTATGTTGTCCTGGAGAGCTTGCAGAGCACTGGGGAACGGCAGGCAGAGAATTCCTTGCTAGCACCTTCTCTGTGCCTGTTCACATTGCTTCGCAGAATCGCTTTTGTGCAGAAAACACTAACACTTGTTCAGAACGAAAGAAAGCACAGAGCCCCAGATTTTATGTTGTCCTGGAGAGCTTGCAGAGCACTGGGGAACGGCAGGCAGAGAATTCCCTGCTAGCACCTTCTCTGTGCCTGGGAAGCAGAAGTGTTCACATTGCTTCGCAGAATCGCTTTTGTGCAGAAAACAGTAACACTTGTTCAGAAGGAAAGAAAGCACAGAGCCCCAGATTCTATGTTGTCCTGGAGAGCTTGCAGAGCACTGGGGAACGGCAGGCAGAGAATTCCTTGCTAGCACCTTCTCTGTGCCTGTTCACATTGCTTCGCAGAATCGCTTTTGTGCAGAAAACAGTAACACTTGTTCAGAAGGAAAGAAAGCACACAGCCCCAGATTTTATGTTGTCCTGGAGAGCTTGCAGAGCACTGGGGAAAGGCAGGCAGAGAATTCCCTGCTAGCACCTTCTCTGTGCCTGTTCACATTGCTTCGCAAGAATCGCTTTTGTGCAGAAAACACTAACACTTGTTCAGAACGAAAGAAAGCACAGAGCCCCAGATTCTATGTTGTCCTGGAGAGCTTGCAGAGCACTGGGGAAAGGCAGGCAGAGAATCCCTGATAGCACCTTCTCTGTGCCTGGGAAGCAGAAGTGTTCACATTGCTTCGCAAGAATCGCTTTTGTGCAGAAAACAGTAACAGTTGTTCAGAACGAAAGAAAGCACAGAACCCCAGATTCTATGTTGTCCTGGAGAGCTTGCAGAGCACTGGGGAAAGGCAGGCAGAGAATTCCCTGATAGCACCTTCTCTGTGCCTGGGAAGCAGAAGTGTTCACATTGCTTCGCAAGAATCGCTTTTGTGCAGAAAACAGTAACACTTGTTCAGAAGGAAAGAAAGCACAGAGCCCCAGATTTTATGTTGTCCTGGAGAGCTTGCAGAGCACTGGGGAAAGGCAGGCAGAGAATTCCCTGATAGCACCTTCTCTGTGCCTGTTCACATTGCTTCGCAGAATCGCTTTTGTGCAGAAAACAGTAACACTTGTTCAGAACGAAAGAAAGCACAGAGCCCCAGATTCTATGTTGTCCTGGAGAGCTTGCAGAGCACTGGGGAAAGGCAGGCAGAGAATTCCCTGCTAGCACCTTCTCTGTGCCTGGGAAGCAGAAGTGTTCACATTGCTTCGCAAGAATCGCTTTTGTGCAGAAAACAGTAACACTTGTTCAGAAGGAAAGAAAGCACAGAGCCCCAGATTCTATGTTGTCCTGGAGAGCTTGCAGAGCACTGGGGAAAGGCAGGCAGAGAATTCCCTGATAGCACCTTCTCTGTGCCTGTTCACATTGCTTCGCAGAATCGCTTTTGTGCAGAAAACACTAACACTTGTTCAGAACGAAAGAAAGCACAGAGCCCCAGATCCTATGTTGTCCTGGAGAGCTTGCAGAGCACTGGGGAAAGGCAGGCAGAGAATTCCCTGATAGCACCTTCTCTGTGCCTGGGAAGCAGCAGTGTTCACATTGCTTCGCAAGAATCGCTTTTGTGCAGAAAACACTAACACTTGTTCAGAAGGAAAGAAAGCACAGAGCCCCAGATTCTATGTTGTCCTGGAGAGCTTGCAGAGCACTGGGGAAAGGCAGGCAGAGAATTCCCTGATAGCACCTTCTCTGTGCCTGTTCACATTGCTTCGCAGAATCGCTTTTGTGCAGAAAACAGTAACACTTGTTCAGAAGGAAAGAAAGCACAGAGCCCCAGATTTTATGTTGTCCTGGAGAGCTTGCAGAGCACTGGGGAAAGGCAGGCAGAGAATTCCTTGCTAGCACCTTCTCTGTGCCTGGGAAGCAGAAGTGTTCACATTGCTTCGCAGAATCGCTTTTGTGCAGAAAACAGTAACACTTGTTCAGAAGGAAAGAAAGCACAGAGCCCCAGATTTTATGTTGTCCTGGAGAGCTTGCAGAGCACTGGGGAAAGGCAGGCAGAGAATTCCTTGCTAGCACCTTCTCTGTGCCTGTTCACATTGCTTCGCAGAATCGCTTTTGTGCAGAAAACAGTAACACTTGTTCAGAACGAAAGAAAGCACAGAGCCCCAGATTCTATGTTGTCCTGGAGAGCTTGCAGAGCACTGGGGAAAGGCAGGCAGAGAATTCCCTGCTAGCACCTTCTCTGTGCCTGGGAAGCAGAAGTGTTCACATTGCTTCGCAGAATCGCTTTTGTGCAGAAAACACTAACACTTGTTCAGAAGGAAAGAAAGCACAGAGCCCCAGATTCTATGTTGTCCTGGAGAGCTTGCAGAGCACTGGGGAAAGGCAGGCAGAGAATTCCCTGATAGCACCTTCTCTGTGCCTGTTCACATTGCTTCGCAGAATCGCTTTTGTGCAGAAAACAGTAACACTTGTTCAGAACGAAAGAAAGCACAGAGCCCCAGATTCTATGTTGTCCTGGAGAGCTTGCAGAGCACTGGGGAAAGGCAGGCAGAGAATTCCTTGCTAGCACCTTCTCTGTGCCTGGGAAGCAGCAGTGTTCACATTGCTTCGCAGAATCGCTTTTGTGCAGAAATCAGTAACACTTGTTCAGAAGGAAAGAAAGCACAGAGCCCCAGATTCTATGTTGTCCTGGAGAGCTTGCAGAGCACTGGGGAAAGGCAGGCAGAGAATTCCCTGATAGCACCTTCTCTGTGCCTGTTCACATTGCTTCGCAGAATCGCTTTTGTGCAGAAAACAGTAACACTAGTACAGAAGGAAAGAAAGCACAGAGCCCCAGATTTTATGTTGTCCTGGAGAGCTTGCAGAGCACTGGGGAAAGGCAGGCAGAGAATTCCCTGATAGCACCTTCTCTGTGCCTGTTCACATTGCTTCGCAGAATCGCTTTTGTGCAGAAAACAGTAACACTTGTTCAGAAGGAAAGAAAGCACAGAGCCCCAGATTCTATGTTGTCCTGGAGAGCTTGCAGAGCACTGGGGAAAGGCAGGCAGAGAATTCCCTGCTAGCACCTTCTCTGTGCCTGGGAAGCAGAAGTGTTCACATTGCTTCGCAAGAATCGCTTTTGTGCAGAAAACACTAACACTTGTGCAGAAGGAAAGAAAGCACAGAGCCCCAGATTTTATGTTGTCCTGGAGAGCTTGCAGAGCACTGGGGAAAGGCAGGCAGAGAATTCCTTGCTAGCACCTTCTCTGTGCCTGTTCACATTGCTTCGCAGAATCGCTTTTGTGCAGAAAACAGTAACACTTGTTCAGAACGAAAGAAAGCACAGAGCCCCAGATTCTATGTTGTCCTGGAGAGCTTGCAGAGCACTGGGGAAAGGCAGGCAGAGAATTCCCTGCTAGCACCTTCTCTGTGCCTGGGAAGCAGAAGTGTTCACATTGCTTCGCAGAATCGCTTTTGTGCAGAAAACACTAACACTTGTTCAGAAGGAAAGAAAGCACAGAGCCCCAGATTCTATGTTGTCCTGGAGAGCTTGCAGAGCACTGGGGAAAGGCAGGCAGAGAATTCCCTGATAGCACCTTCTCTGTGCCTGGGAAGCAGCAGTGTTCACATTGCTTCGCAGAATCGCTTTTGTGCAGAAAACAGTAACACTTGTTCAGAAGGAAAGAAAGCACAGAGCCCCAGATTTTATGTTGTCCTGGAGAGCTTGCAGAGCACTGGGGAAAGGCAGGCAGAGAATTCCCTGATAGCACCTTCTCTGTGCCTGTTCACATTGCTTCGCAGAATCGCTTTTGTGCAGAAAACAGTAATACTTGTTCAGAACGAAAGAAAGCACAGAGCCCCAGATTTGCTGTTGTCCTGGAGAGCTTGCAGAGCACTGGGGAAAGGCAGGCAGAGAATTCCCTGCTAGCACCTTCTCTGTGCCTGGGAAGCAGAAGTGTTCACATTGCTTCGCAAGAATCGCTTTTGTGCAGAAAACACTAACACTTGTTCAGAAGGAAAGAAAGCACAGAGCCCCAGATTCTATGTTGTCCTGGAGAGCTTGCAGAGCACTGGGGAAAGGCAGGCAGAGAATTCCCTGATAGCACCTTCTCTGTGCCTGTTCACATTGCTTCGCAGAATCGCTTTTGTGCAGAAAACAGTAACACTTGTTCAGAACGAAAGAAAGCACAGAGCCCCAGATTCTATGTTGTCCTGGAGAGCTTGCAGAGCACTGGGGAAAGGCAGGCAGAGAATTCCTTGCTAGCACCTTCTCTGTGCCTGGGAAGCAGCAGTGTTCACATTGCTTCGCAGAATCGCTTTTGTGCAGAAATCAGTAACACTTGTTCAGAAGGAAAGAAAGCACAGAGCCCCAGATTCTATGTTGTCCTGGAGAGCTTGCAGAGCACTGGGGAAAGGCAGGCAGAGAATTCCCTGATAGCACCTTCTCTGTGCCTGTTCACATTGCTTCGCAGAATCGCTTTTGTGCAGAAAACAGTAACACTTGTTCAGAAGGAAAGAAAGCACAGAGCCCCAGATTCTATGTTGTCCTGGAGAGCTTGCAGAGCACTGGGGAACGGCAGGCAGAGAATTCCTTGCTAGCACCTTCTCTGTGCCTGGGAAGCAGAAGTGTTCACATTGCTTCGCAGAATCGCTTTTGTGCAGAAAACAGTAACACTTGTTCAGAACGAAAGAAAGCACAGAGCCCCAGATTTTATGTTGTCCTGGAGAGCTTGCAGAGCACTGGGGAAAGGCAGGCAGAGAATTCCCTGATAGCACCTTCTCTGTGCCTGGGAAGCAGAAGTGTTCACATTGCTTCGCAAGAATCGCTTTTGTGCAGAAAACACTAACACTTGTTCAGAAGGAAAGAAAGCACAGAGCCCCAGATTCTATGTTGTCCTGGAGAGCTTGCAGAGCACTGGGGAAAAGCAGGCAGAGAATTCCCTGATAGCACCTTCTCTGTGCCTGTTCACATTGTTTCGCAGAATCGCTTTTGTTCAGAAAACAGTAACACTTGTTCAGAACGAAAGAAAGCACAGAGCCCCAGATTTTATGTTGTCCTGGAGAGCTTGCAGAGCACTGGGGAAAGGCAGGCAGAGAATTCCCTGCTACCACCTTCTCTGTGCCTGTTCACATTGCTTCGCAGAATCGCTTTTGTGCAGAAATCAGTAACACTTGTTCAGAAGGAAAGAAAGCACAGAGCCCCAGATTTTATGTTGTCCTGGAGAGCTTGCAGAGCACTGGGGAAAGGCAGGCAGAGAATTCCCTGATAGCACCTTCTCTGTGCCTGTTCACATTGCTTCGCAGAATCGCTTTTGTGCAGAAAACAGTAACACTTGTTCAGAAGGAAAGAAAGCACAGAGCCCCAGATTCTATGTTGTCCTGGAGAGCTTGCAGAGCACTGGGGAAAGGCAGGCAGAGAATTCCCTGCTAGCACCTTCTCTGTGCCTGGGAAGCAGAAGTGTTCACATTGCTTCGCAAGAATCGCTTTTGTGCAGAAAACACTAACACTTGTGCAGAAGGAAAGAAAGCACAGAGCCCCAGATTTTATGTTGTCCTGGAGAGCTTGCAGAGCACTGGGGAAAGGCAGGCAGAGAATTCCCTGATAGCACCTTCTCTGTGCCTGTTCACATTGCTTCGCAGAATCGCTTTTGTGCAGAAAACAGTAACACTTGTTCAGAACGAAAGAAAGCACAGAGCCCCAGATTCTATGTTGTCCTGGAGAGCTTGCAGAGCACTGGGGAAAGGCAGGCAGAGAATTCCTTGCTAGCACCTTCTCTGTGCCTGGGAAGCAGCAGTGTTCACATTGCTTCGCAGAATCGCTTTTGTGCAGAAATCAGTAACACTTGTTCAGAAGGAAAGAAAGCACAGAGCCCCAGATTCTATGTTGTCCTGGAGAGCTTGCAGAGCACTGGGGAAAGGCAGGCAGAGAATTCCCTGATAGCACCTTCTCTGTGCCTGTTCACATTGCTTCGCAGAATCGCTTTTGTGCAGAAAACAGTAACACTTGTTCAGAAGGAAAGAAAGCACAGAGCCCCAGATTCTATGTTGTCCTGGAGAGCTTGCAGAGCACTGGGGAACGGCAGGCAGAGAATTCCTTGCTAGCACCTTCTCTGTGCCTGGGAAGCAGAAGTGTTCACATTGCTTCGCAGAATCGCTTTTGTGCAGAAAACAGTAACACTTGTTCAGAAGGAAAGAAAGCACAGAGCCCCAGATTTTATGTTGTCCTGGAGAGCTTGCAGAGCACTGGGGAAAGGCAGGCAGAGAATTCCCTGATAGCACCTTCTCTGTGCCTGTTCACATTGCTTCGCAGAATCGCTTTTGTGCAGAAAACAGTAACACTTGTTCAGAACGAAAGAAAGCACAGAGCCCCAGATTTGCTGTTGTCCTGGAGAGCTTGCAGAGCACTGGGGAAAGGCAGGCAGAGAATTCCCTGCTAGCACCTTCTCTGTGCCTGGGAAGCAGAAGTGTTCACATTGCTTCGCAAGAATCGCTTTTGTGCAGAAAACACTAACACTTGTTCAGAAGGAAAGAAAGCACAGAGCCCCAGATTCTATGTTGTCCTGGAGAGCTTGCAGAGCACTGGGGAAAAGCAGGCAGAGAATTCCCTGATAGCACCTTCTCTGTGCCTGTTCACATTGTTTCGCAGAATCGCTTTTGTGCAGAAAACAGTAACACTTGTTCAGAACGAAAGAAAGCACAGAGCCCCAGATTTTATGTTGTCCTGGAGAGCTTGCAGAGCACTGGGGAAAGGCAGGCAGAGAATTCCCTGCTACCACCTTCTCTGTGCCTGTTCACATTGCTTCGCAGAATCGCTTTTGTGCAGAAATCAGTAACACTTGTTCAGAAGGAAAGAAAGCACAGAGCCCCAGATTTTATGTTGTCCTGGAGAGCTTGCAGAGCACTGGGGAAAGGCAGGCAGAGAATTCCCTGATAGCACCTTCTCTGTGCCTGGGAAGCAGAGGTGTTCACATTGCTTCGCAAGAATCGCTTTTGTGCAGAAAACACTAACACTTGTTCAGAAGGAAAGAAAGCACAGAGCCCCAGATTTTATGTTGTCCTGGAGAGCTTGCAGAGCACTGGGGAAAGGCAGGCAGAGAATTCCTTGCTATCACCTTCTCTGTGCCTGTTCACATTGCTTCGCAGAATCGCTTTTGTGCAGAAAACAGTAACACTTGTTCAGAACGAAAGAAAGCACAGAGCCCCAGATTCTATGTTGTCCTGGAGAGCTTGCAGAGCACTGGGAAAGGCAGGCAGAGAATTCCCTGCTAGCACCTTCTCTGTGCCTGGGAAGCAGAAGTGTTCACATTGCTTCGCAGAATCGCTTTTGTGCAGAAAACAGTAACACTTGTTCAGAAGGAAAGAAAGCACAGAGCCCCAGATTTGCTGTTGTCCTGGAGAGCTTGCAGAGCACTGGGGAAAGGCAGGCAGAGAATTCCCTGCTAGCACCTTCTCTGTGCCTGTTCACATTGCTTCGCAGAATCGCTTTTGTGCAGAAAACAGTAACACTTGTTCAGAACGAAAGAAAGCACAGAGCCCCAGATTCTATGTTGTCCTGGAGAGCTTGCAGAGCACTGGGGAAAGGCAGGCAGAGAATTCCCTGCTAGCACCTTCTCTGTGCCTGGGAAGCAGAAGTGTTCACATTGCTTCGCAGAATCGTTTTTGTGCAGAAAACAGTAACACTTGTTCAGAAGGAAAGAAAGCACAGAGCCCCAGATTTTATGTTGTCCTGGAGAGCTTGCAGAGCACTGGGGAATGGAAGGCAGAGAATTCCCTGCTAGCACCTTCTCTGTGCCTGGGAAGCAGAAGTGTTCACATTGCTTCGCAAGAATCGCTTTTGTGCAGAAAACAGTAACACTTGTTCAGAAGGAAAGAAAGCACAGAGCCCCAGATTTTATGTTGTCCTGGAGAGCTTGCAGAGCACTGGGGAAAGGCAGGCAGAGAATTCCTTGCTAGCACCTTCTCTGTGCCTGTTCACATTGCTTCGCAGAATCGCTTTTGTGCAGAAAACACTAACACTTGTTCAGAAGGAAAGAAAGCACAGAGCCCCAGATTTTATGTTGTCCTGGAGAGCTTGCAGAGCACTGGGAAAAGGCAGGCAGAGAATTCCTTGCTAGCACCTTCTCTGTGCCTGTTCACATTGCTTCGCAGAATCGCTTTTGTGCAGAAAACAGTAACACTTGTTCAGAAGGAAAGAAAGCACAGAGCCCCAGATTCTATGTTGTCCTGGAGAGCTTGCAGAGCACTGGGGAAAGGCAGGCAGAGAATTCCCTGCTAGCACCTTCTCTGTGCCTGGGAAGCAGAAGTGTTCACATTGCTTCGCAGAATCGCTTTTGTGCAGAAAACAGTAACACTTGTTCAGAACGAAAGAAAGCACAGAGCCCCAGATTTTATGTTGTCCTGGAGAGCTTGCAGAGCACTGGGGAAAGGCAGGCCGAGAATTCCCTGCTAGCACCTTCTCTGTGCCTGTTCACATTGCTTGGCAGAATCGCTTTTGTGCAGAAAACAGTAACACTTGTCCAGAACGAAAGAAAGCACAGAGCCCCAGATTCTATGTTGTCCTGGAGAGCTTGCAGAGCACTGGGGAAAGGCAGGCAGAGAATTCCTTGCTAGCACCTTCTCTGTGCCTGGGAAGCAGAAGTGTTCACATTGCTTCGCAGAATCGCTTTTGTGCAGAAAACAGTAACACTTGTTCAGAAGGAAAGAAAGCACAGAGCCCCAGATTTTATGTTGTCCTGGAGAGCTTGCAGAGCACTGGGGAAAGGCAGGCAGAGAATTCCCTGATAGCACCTTCTCTGTGCCTGTTCACATTGCTTCGCAGAATCGCTTTTGTGCAGAAAACAGTAACACTTGTTCAGAACGAAAGAAAGCACAGAGCCCCAGATTTGCTGTTGTCCTGGAGAGCTTGCAGAGCACTGGGGAAAGGCAGGCAGAGAATTCCCTGCTAGCACCTTCTCTGTGCCTGGGAAGCAGAAGTGTTCACATTGCTTCGCAAGAATCGCTTTTGTGCAGAAAACACTAACACTTGTTCAGAAGGAAAGAAAGCACAGAGCCCCAGATTCTATGTTGTCCTGGAGAGCTTGCAGAGCACTGGGGAAAGGCAGGCAGAGAATTCCCTGATAGCACCTTCTCTGTGCCTGTTCACATTGCTTCGCAGAATCGCTTTTGTGCAGAAAACAGTAACACTTGTTCAGAACGAAAGAAAGCACAGAGCCCCAGATTCTATGTTGTCCTGGAGAGCTTGCAGAGCACTGGGGAAAGGCAGGCAGAGAATTCCTTGCTAGCACCTTCTCTGTGCCTGGGAAGCAGCAGTGTTCACATTGCTTCGCAGAATCGCTTTTGTGCAGAAATCAGTAACACTTGTTCAGAAGGAAAGAAAGCACAGAGCCCCAGATTCTATGTTGTCCTGGAGAGCTTGCAGAGCACTGGGGAAAGGCAGGCAGAGAATTCCCTGATAGCACCTTCTCTGTGCCTGTTCACATTGCTTCGCAGAATCGCTTTTGTGCAGAAAACAGTAACACTTGTTCAGAAGGAAAGAAAGCACAGAGCCCCAGATTCTATGTTGTCCTGGAGAGCTTGCAGAGCACTGGGGAACGGCAGGCAGAGAATTCCTTGCTAGCACCTTCTCTGTGCCTGGGAAGCAGAAGTGTTCACATTGCTTCGCAGAATCGCTTTTGTGCAGAAAACAGTAACACTTGTTCAGAAGGAAAGAAAGCACAGAGCCCCAGATTTTATGTTGTCCTGGAGAGCTTGCAGAGCACTGGGGAAAGGCAGGCAGAGAATTCCCTGATAGCACCTTCTCTGTGCCTGTTCACATTGCTTCGCAGAATCGCTTTTGTGCAGAAAACAGTAACACTTGTTCAGAACGAAAGAAAGCACAGAGCCCCAGATTTGCTGTTGTCCTGGAGAGCTTGCAGAGCACTGGGGAAAGGCAGGCAGAGAATTCCCTGCTAGCACCTTCTCTGTGCCTGGGAAGCAGAAGTGTTCACATTGCTTCGCAAGAATCGCTTTTGTGCAGAAAACACTAACACTTGTTCAGAAGGAAAGAAAGCACAGAGCCCCAGATTCTATGTTGTCCTGGAGAGCTTGCAGAGCACTGGGGAAAAGCAGGCAGAGAATTCCCTGATAGCACCTTCTCTGTGCCTGTTCACATTGTTTCGCAGAATCGCTTTTGTGCAGAAAACAGTAACACTTGTTCAGAACGAAAGAAAGCACAGGACCCCAGATTTTATGTTGTCCTGGAGAGCTTGCAGAGCACTGGGGAAAGGCAGGCAGAGAATTCCCTGCTACCACCTTCTCTGTGCCTGTTCACATTGCTTCGCAGAATCGCTTTTGTGCAGAAATCAGTAACACTTGTTCAGAAGGAAAGAAAGCACAGAGCCCCAGATTTTATGTTGTCCTGGAGAGCTTGCAGAGCACTGGGGAAAGGCAGGCAGAGAATTCCCTGATAGCACCTTCTCTGTGCCTGGGAAGCAGAGGTGTTCACATTGCTTCGCAAGAATTGCTTTTGTGCAGAAAACACTAACACTTGTTCAGAAGGAAAGAAAGCACAGAGCCCCAGATTTTATGTTGTCCTGGAGAGCTTGCAGAGCACTGGGGAAAGGCAGGCAGAGAATTCCTTGCTATCACCTTCTCTGTGCCTGTTCACATTGCTTCGCAGAATCGCTTTTGTGCAGAAAACAGTAACACTTGTTCAGAACGAAAGAAAGCACAGAGCCCCAGATTTGCTGTTGTCCTGGAGAGCTTGCAGAGCACTGGGGAAAGGCAGGCAGAGAATTCCCTGCTAGCACCTTCTCTGTGCCTGGGAAGCAGAAGTGTTCACATTGCTTCGCAGAATCGCTTTTGTGCAGAAAACAGTAACACTTGTTCAGAAGGAAAGAAAGCACAGAGCCCCAGATTCTATGTTGTCCTGGAGAGCTTGCAGAGCACTGGGGAAAGGCAGGCAGAGAATTCCCTGATAGCACCTTCTCTGTGCCTGTTCACATTGCTTCGCAGAATCGCTTTTGTGCAGAAAACAGTAACACTTGTTCAGAACGAAAGAAAGCACAGAGCCCCAGATTCTATGTTGTCCTGGAGAGCTTGCAGAGCACTGGGGAAAGGCAGGCAGAGAATTCCCTGCTAGCACCTTCTCTGTGCCTGGGAAGCAGAAGTGTTCACATTGCTTCGCAGAATCGTTTTTGTGCAGAAAACAGTAACACTTGTTCAGAAGGAAAGAAAGCACAGAGCCCCAGATTTTATGTTGTCCTGGAGAGCTTGCAGAGCACTGGGGAATGGAAGGCAGAGAATTCCCTGCTAGCACCTTCTCTGTGCCTGGGAAGCAGAAGTGTTCACATTGCTTCGCAAGAATCGCTTTTGTGCAGAAAACAGTAACACTTGTTCAGAAGGAAAGAAAGCACAGAGCCCCAGATTTTATGTTGTCCTGGAGAGCTTGCAGAGCACTGGGGAAAGGCAGGCAGAGAATTCCCTGCTAGCACCTTCTCTGTGCCTGGGAAGCAGAAGTGTTCACATTGCTTCGCAGAATCGCTTTTGTGCAGAAAACAGTAACACTTGTTCAGAAGGAAAGAAAGCACAGAGCCCCAGATTTTATGTTGTCCTGGAGAGCTTGCAGAGCACTGGGGAAAGGCAGGCAGAGAATTCCCTGATAGCACCTTCTCTGTTCCTGTTCACATTGCTTCGCAGAATCGCTTTTGTGCAGAAAACAGTAACACTTGTTCAGAAGGAAAGAAAGCACAGAGCCCCAGATTCTATGTTGTCCTGGAGAGCTTGCAGAGCACTGGGGAAAGGCAGGCAGAGAATTCCCTGCTAGCACCTTCTCTGTGCCTGGGAAGCAGAAGTGTTCACATTGCTTCGCAAGAATCGCTTTTGTGCAGAAAACAGTAACACTTGTTCAGAAGGAAAGAAAGCACAGAGCCCCAGATTCTATGTTGTCCTGGAGACCTTGCAGAGCACTGGGGAACGGCAGGCAGAGAATTCCTTGCTAGCACCTTCTCTGTGCCTGTTCACATTGCTTCGCAGAATCGCTTTTGTGCAGAAAACAGTAACACTTGTTCAGAACGAAAGAAAGCACAGAGCCCCAGATTTTATGTTGTCCTGGAGAGCTTGCAGAGCACTGGGGAACGGCAGGCAGAGAATTCCTTGCTAGCACCTTCTCTGTGCCTGGGAAGCAGAAGTGTTCACATTGCTTCGCAGAATCGCTTTTGTGCAGAAAACAGTAACACTTGTTCAGAAGGAAAGAAAGCACACAGCCCCAGATTTTATGTTGTCCTGGAGAGCTTGCAGAGCACTGGGGAAAGGCAGGCAGAGAATTCCCTGATAGCACCTTCTCTGTGCCTGTTCACATTGCTTCGCAGAATCGCTTTTGTGCAGAAAACACTAACACTTGTTCAGAACGAAAGAAAGCACAGAGCCCCAGATTCTATGTTGTCCTGGAGAGCTTCCAGAGCACTGGGGAAAGGCAGGCAGAGAATTCCCTGCTAGCACCTTCTCTGTGCCTGGGAAGCAGAAGTGTTCACATTGCTTCGCAAGAATCGCTTTTGTGCAGAAAACAGTAACAGTTGTTCAGAACGAAAGAAAGCACAGAACCCCAGATTCTATGTTGTCCTGGAGAGCTTGCAGAGCACTGGGGAAAGGCAGGTAGAGAATTCCTTGCTAGCACCTTCTCTGTGCCTGGGAAGCAGAAGTGTTCACATTGCTTCGCAAGAATCGCTTTTGTGCAGAAAACACTAACACTTGTTCAGAAGGAAAGAAAGCACAGAGCCCCAGATTTTATGTTGTCCTGGAGAGCTTGCAGAGCACTGGGGAAAGGCAGGCAGAGAATTCCCTGATAGCACCTTCTCTGTGCCTGTTCACATTGCTTCGCAGAATCGCTTTTGTGCAGAAAACAGTAACACTTGTTCAGAACGAAAGAAAGCACAGAGCCCCAGATTCTATGTTGTCCTGGAGAGCTTGCAGAGCACTGGGGAAAGGCAGGCAGAGAATTCCCTGATAGCACCTTCTCTGTGCCTGTTCACATTGCTTCGCAGAATCGCTTTTGTGCAGAAAACAGTAACACTTGTTCAGAACGAAAGAAAGCACAGAGCCCCAGATTCTATGTTGTCCTGGAGAGCTTGCAGAGCACTGGGGAAAGGCAGGCAGAGAATTCCCTGATAGCACCTTCTCTGTGCCTGGGAAGCAGAAGTGTTCACATTGCTTCGCAAGAATCGCTTTTGTGCAGAAAACACTAACACTTGTTCAGAAGGAAAGAAAGCACAGAGCCCCAGATTCTATGTTGTCCTGGAGAGCTTGCAGAGCACTGGGGAAAGGCAGGCAGAGAATTCCCTGATAGCACCTTCTCTGTGCCTGTTCACATTGCTTCGCAGAATCGCTTTTGTGCAGAAAACAGTAACACTTGTTCAGAACGAAAGAAAGCACAGAGCCCCAGATTTTATGTTGTCCTGGAGAGCTTGCAGAGCACTGGGGAACGGCAGGCAGAGAATTCCTTGCTAGCACCTTCTCTGTGCCTGGGAAGCAGAAGTGTTCACATTGCTTCGCAGAATCGCTTTTGTGCAGAAAACAGTAACACTTGTTCAGAAGGAAAGAAAGCACAGAGCCCCAGATTTTATGTTGTCCTGGAGAGCTTGCAGAGCACTGGGGAAAGACAGGCAGAGAATTCCCTGATAGCACCTTCTCTGTGCCTGTTCACATTGCTTCGCAGAATCGCTTTTGTGCAGAAAACAGTAACACTTGTTCAGAACGAAAGAAAGCACAGAGCCCCAGATTTGCTGTTGTCCTGGAGAGCTTGCAGAGCACTGGGGAAAGGCAGGCAGAGAATTCCCTGCTAGCACCTTCTCTGTGCCTGGGAAGCAGAAGTGTTCACATTGCTTCGCAAGAATCGCTTTTGTGCAGAAAACACTAACACTTGTTCAGAAGGAAAGAAAGCACAGAGCCCCAGATTCTATGTTGTCCTGGAGAGCTTGCAGAGCACTGGGGAAAGGCAGGCAGAGAATTCCTTGCTAGCACCTTCTCTGTGCCTGTTCACATTGCTTCGCAGAATCGCTTTTGTGCAGAAAACAGTAACACTTGTTCAGAACGAAAGAAAGCACAGAGCCCCAGATTCTATGTTGTCCTGGAGAGCTTGCAGAGCACTGGGGAAAGGCAGGCAGAGAATTCCCTGCTAGCACCTTCTCTGTGCCTGGGAAGCAGAAGTGTTCACATTGCTTCGCAGAATCGCTTTTGTGCAGAAAACACTAACACTTGTTCAGAAGGAAAGAAAGCACAGAGCCCCAGATTCTATGTTGTCCTGGAGAGCTTGCAGAGCACTGGGGAAAGGCAGGCAGAGAATTCCCTGATAGCACCTTCTCTGTGCCTGTTCACATTGCTTCACAGAATCGCTTTTGTGCAGAAAACAGTAACACTTGTTCAGAACGAAAGAAAGCACAGAGCCCCAGATTCTATGTTGTCCTGGAGAGCTTGCAGAGCACTGGGGAAAGGCAGGCAGAGAATTCCTTGCTAGCACCTTCTCTGTGCCTGGGAAGCAGCAGTGTTCACATTGCTTCGCAGAATCGCTTTTGTGCAGAAATCAGTAACACTTGTTCAGAAGGAAAGAAAGCACAGAGCCCCAGATTCTATGTTGTCCTGGAGAGCTTGCAGAGCACTGGGGAAAGGCAGGCAGAGAATTCCCTGATAGCACCTTCTCTGTGCCTGTTCACATTGCTTCGCAGAATCGCTTTTGTGCAGAAAACAGTAACACTTGTTCAGAAGGAAAGAAAGCACAGAGCCCCAGATTTTATGTTGTCCTGGAGAGCTTGCAGAGCACTGGGGAACGGCAGGCAGAGAATTCCTTGCTAGCACCTTCTCTGTGCCTGGGAAGCAGAAGTGTTCACATTGCTTCGCAGAATCGCTTTTGTGCAGAAAACAGTAACACTTGTTCAGAAGGAAAGAAAGCACAGAGCCCCAGATTTTATGTTGTCCTGGAGAGCTTGCAGAGCACTGGGGAAAGGCAGGCAGAGAATTCCCTGATAGCACCTTCTCTGTGCCTGTTCACATTGCTTCGCAGAATCGCTTTTGTGCAGAAAACAGTAACACTTGTTCAGAACGAAAGAAAGCACAGAGCCCCAGATTTGCTGTTGTCCTGGAGAGCTTGCAGAGCACTGGGGAAAGGCAGGCAGAGAATTCCCTGCTAGCACCTGCTCTGTGCCTGGGAAGCAGAAGTGTTCACATTGCTTCGCAAGAATCGCTTTTGTGCAGAAAACACTAACACTTGTTCAGAAGGAAAGAAAGCACAGAGCCCCAGATTCTATGTTGTCCTGGAGAGCTTGCAGAGCACTGGGGAAAGGCAGGCAGAGAATTCCCTGATAGCACCTTCTCTGTGCCTGTTCACATTGCTTCGCAGAATCGCTTTTGTGCAGAAAACAGTAACACTTGTTCAGAACGAAAGAAAGCACAGAGCCCCAGATTCTATGTTGTCCTGGAGAGCTTGCAGAGCACTGGGGAAAGGCAGGCAGAGAATTCCTTGCTAGCACCTTCTCTGTGCCTGGGAAGCAGCAGTGTTCACATTGCTTCGCAGAATCGCTTTTGTGCAGAAATCAGTAACACTTGTTCAGAAGGAAAGAAAGCACAGAGCCCCAGATTCTATGTTGTCCTGGAGAGCTTGCAGAGCACTGGGGAAAGGCAGGCAGAGAATTCCCTGATAGCACCTTCTCTGTGCCTGTTCACATTGCTTCGCAGAATCGCTTTTGTGCAGAAAACAGTAACACTTGTTCAGAAGGAAAGAAAGCACAGAGCCCCAGATTCTATGTTGTCCTGGAGAGCTTGCAGAGCACTGGGGAACGGCAGGCAGAGAATTCCTTGCTAGCACCTTCTCTGTGCCTGGGAAGCAGAAGTGTTCACATTGCTTCGCAGAATCGCTTTTGTGCAGAAAACAGTAACACTTGTTCAGAAGGAAAGAAAGCACAGAGCCCCAGATTTGCTGTTGTCCTGGAGAGCTTGCAGAGCACTGGGGAAAGGCAGGCAGAGAATTCCCTGCTAGCACCTTCTCTGTGCCTGGGAAGCAGAAGTGTTCACATTGCTTCGCAAGAATCGCTTTTGTGCAGAAAACACTAACACTTGTTCAGAAGGAAAGAAAGCACAGAGCCCCAGATTCTATGTTGTCCTGGAGAGCTTGCAGAGCACTGGGGAAAAGCAGGCAGAGAATTCCCTGATAGCACCTTCTCTGTGCCTGTTCACATTGTTTCGCAGAATCGCTTTTGTTCAGAAAACAGTAACACTTGTTCAGAACGAAAGAAAGCACAGAGCCCCAGATTTTATGTTGTCCTGGAGAGCTTGCAGAGCACTGGGGAAAGGCAGGCAGAGAATTCCCTGCTACCACCTTCTCTGTGCCTGTTCACATTGCTTCGCAGAATCGCTTTTGTGCAGAAATCAGTAACACTTGTTCAGAAGGAAAGAAAGCACAGAGCCCCAGATTTTATGTTGTCCTGGAGAGCTTGCAGAGCACTGGGGAAAGGCAGGCAGAGAATTCCCTGATAGCACCTTCTCTGTGCCTGGGAAGCAGAGGTGTTCACATTGCTTCGCAAGAATCGCTTTTGTGCAGAAAACACTAACACTTGTTCAGAAGGAAAGAAAGCACAGAGCCCCAGATTTTATGTTGTCCTGGAGAGCTTGCAGAGCACTGGGGAAAGGCAGGCAGAGAATTCCTTGCTATCACCTTCTCTGTGCCTGTTCACATTGCTTCGCAGAATCGCTTTTGTGCAGAAAACAGTAACACTTGTTCAGAACGAAAGAAAGCACAGAGCCCCAGATTCTATGTTGTCCTGGAGAGCTTGCAGAGCACTGGGGAAAGGCAGGCAGAGAATTCCTTGCTAGCACCTTCTCTGTGCCTGGGAAGCAGCAGTGTTCACATTGCTTCGCAGAATCGCTTTTGTGCAGAAATCAGTAACACTTGTTCAGAAGGAAAGAAAGCACAGAGCCCCAGATTCTATGTTGTCCTGGAGAGCTTGCAGAGCACTGGGGAAAGGCAGGCAGAGAATTCCCTGATAGCACCTTCTCTGTGCCTGTTCACATTGCTTCGCAGAATCGCTTTTGTGCAGAAAACAGTAACACTTGTTCAGAAGGAAAGAAAGCACAGAGCCCCAGATTCTATGTTGTCCTGGAGAGCTTGCAGAGCACTGGGGAACGGCAGGCAGAGAATTCCTTGCTAGCACCTTCTCTGTGCCTGGGAAGCAGAAGTGTTCACATTGCTTCGCAGAATCGCTTTTGTGCAGAAAACAGTAACACTTGTTCAGAAGGAAAGAAAGCACAGAGCCCCAGATTTTATGTTGTCCTGGAGAGCTTGCAGAGCACTGGGGAAAGGCAGGCAGAGAATTCCCTGATAGCACCTTCTCTGTGCCTGTTCACATTGCTTCGCAGAATCGCTTTTGTGCAGAAAACAGTAACACTTGTTCAGAACGAAAGAAAGCACAGAGCCCCAGATTTGCTGTTGTCCTGGAGAGCTTGCAGAGCACTGGGGAAAGGCAGGCAGAGAATTCCCTGCTAGCACCTTCTCTGTGCCTGGGAAGCAGAAGTGTTCACATTGCTTCGCAAGAATCGCTTTTGTGCAGAAAACACTAACACTTGTTCAGAAGGAAAGAAAGCACAGAGCCCCAGATTCTATGTTGTCCTGGAGAGCTTGCAGAGCACTGGGGAAAAGCAGGCAGAGAATTCCCTGATAGCACCTTCTCTGTGCCTGTTCACATTGTTTCGCAGAATCGCTTTTGTGCAGAAAACAGTAACACTTGTTCAGAACGAAAGAAAGCACAGAGCCCCAGATTTTATGTTGTCCTGGAGAGCTTGCAGAGCACTGGGGAAAGGCAGGCAGAGAATTCCCTGCTACCACCTTCTCTGTGCCTGTTCACATTGCTTCGCAGAATCGCTTTTGTGCAGAAATCAGTAACACTTGTTCAGAAGGAAAGAAAGCACAGAGCCCCAGATTTTATGTTGTCCTGGAGAGCTTGCAGAGCACTGGGGAAAGGCAGGCAGAGAATTCCCTGATAGCACCTTCTCTGTGCCTGGGAAGCAGAGGTGTTCACATTGCTTCGCAAGAATCGCTTTTGTGCAGAAAACACTAACACTTGTTCAGAAGGAAAGAAAGCACAGAGCCCCAGATTTTATGTTGTCCTGGAGAGCTTGCAGAGCACTGGGGAAAGACAGGCAGAGAATTCCTTGCTATCAGCTTCTCTGTGCCTGTTCACATTGCTTCGCAGAATCGCTTTTGTGCAGAAAACAGTAACACTTGTTCAGAACGAAAGAAAGCACAGAGCCCCAGATTCTATGTTGTCCTGGAGAGCTTGCAGAGCACTGGGGAAAGGCAGGCAGAGAATTCCCTGCTAGCACCTTCTCTGTGCCTGGGAAGCAGAAGTGTTCACATTGCTTCGCAGAATCGCTTTTGTGCAGAAAACAGTAACACTTGTTCAGAAGGAAAGAAAGCACAGAGCCCCAGATTCTATGTTGTCCTGGAGAGCTTGCAGAGCACTGGGGAAAGGCAGGCAGAGAATTCCCTGATAGCACCTTCTCTGTGCCTGTTCACATTGCTTCGCAGAATCGCTTTTGTGCAGAAAACAGTAACACTTGTTCAGAACGAAAGAAAGCACAGAGCCCCAGATTCTATGTTGTCCTGGAGAGCTTGCAGAGCACTGGGGAAAGGCAGGCAGAGAATTCCCTGCTAGCACCTTCTCTGTGCCTGGGAAGCAGAAGTGTTCACATTGCTTCGCAGAATCGTTTTTGTGCAGAAAACAGTAACACTTGTTCAGAAGGAAAGAAAGCACAGAGCCCCAGATTTTATGTTGTCCTGGAGAGCTTGCAGAGCACTGGGGAATGGAAGGCAGAGAATTCCCTGCTAGCACCTTCTCTGTGCCTGGGAAGCAGAAGTGTTCACATTGCTTCGCAAGAATCGCTTTTGTGCAGAAAACAGTAACACTTGTTCAGAAGGAAAGAAAGCACAGAGCCCCAGATTTTATGTTGTCCTGGAGAGCTTGCAGAGCACTGGGGAAAGGCAGGCAGAGAATTCCTTGCTAGCACCTTCTCTGTGCCTGTTCACATTGCTTCGCAGAATCGCTTTTGTGCAGAAAACACTAACACTTGTTCAGAAGGAAAGAAAGCACAGAGCCCCAGATTTTATGTTGTCCTGGAGAGCTTGCAGAGCACTGGGGAAAGGCAGGCAGAGAATTCCCTGATAGCACCTTCTCTGTGCCTGTTCACATTGCTTCGCAGAATCGCTTTTGTGCAGAAAACAGTAACACTTGTTCAGAAGGAAAGAAAGCACAGAGCCCCAGATTTTATGTTGTCCTGGAGAGCTTGCAGAGCACTGGGGAACGGCAGGCAGAGAATTCCTTGCTAGCACCTTCTCTGTGCCTGGGAAGCAGAAGTGTTCACATTGCTTCGCAGAATCGCTTTTGTGCAGAAAACAGTAACACTTGTTCAGAAGGAAAGAAAGCACAGAGCCCCAGATTTTATGTTGTCCTGGAGAGCTTGCAGAGCACTGGGGAAAGGCAGGCAGAGAATTCCCTGATAGCACCTTCTCTGTGCCTGTTCACATTGCTTCGCAGAATCGCTTTTGTGCAGAAAACAGTAACACTTGTTCAGAACGAAAGAAAGCACAGAGCCCCAGATTTGCTGTTGTCCTGGAGAGCTTGCAGAGCACTGGGGAAAGGCAGGCAGAGAATTCCCTGCTAGCACCTTCTCTGTGCCTGGGAAGCAGAAGTGTTCACATTGCTTCGCAAGAATCGCTTTTGTGCAGAAAACACTAACACTTGTTCAGAAGGAAAGAAAGCACAGAGCCCCAGATTCTATGTTGTCCTGGAGAGCTTGCAGAGCACTGGGGAAAGGCAGGCAGAGAATTCCCTGATAGCACCTTCTCTGTGCCTGTTCACATTGCTTCGCAGAATCGCTTTTGTGCAGAAAACAGTAACACTTGTTCAGAACGAAAGAAAGCACAGAGCCCCAGATTCTATGTTGTCCTGGAGAGCTTGCAGAGCACTGGGGAAAGGCAGGCAGAGAATTCCTTGCTAGCACCTTCTCTGTGCCTGGGAAGCAGCAGTGTTCACATTGCTTCGCAGAATCGCTTTTGTGCAGAAATCAGTAACACTTGTTCAGAAGGAAAGAAAGCACAGAGCCCCAGATTCTATGTTGTCCTGGAGAGCTTGCAGAGCACTGGGGAAAGGCAGGCAGAGAATTCCCTGATAGCACCTTCTCTGTGCCTGTTCACATTGCTTCGCAGAATCGCTTTTGTGCAGAAAACAGTAACACTTGTTCAGAAGGAAAGAAAGCACAGAGCCCCAGATTCTATGTTGTCCTGGAGAGCTTGCAGAGCACTGGGGAACGGCAGGCAGAGAATTCCTTGCTAGCACCTTCTCTGTGCCTGGGAAGCAGAAGTGTTCACATTGCTTCGCAGAATCGCTTTTGTGCAGAAAACAGTAACACTTGTTCAGAAGGAAAGAAAGCACAGAGCCCCAGATTTTATGTTGTCCTGGAGAGCTTGCAGAGCACTGGGGAAAGGCAGGCAGAGAATTCCCTGATAGCACCTTCTCTGTGCCTGTTCACATTGCTTCGCAGAATCGCTTTTGTGCAGAAAACAGTAACACTTGTTCAGAACGAAAGAAAGCACAGAGCCCCAGATTTGCTGTTGTCCTGGAGAGCTTGCAGAGCACTGGGGAAAGGCAGGCAGAGAATTCCCTGCTAGCACCTTCTCTGTGCCTGGGAAGCAGAAGTGTTCACATTGCTTCGCAAGAATCGCTTTTGTGCAGAAAACACTAACACTTGTTCAGAAGGAAAGAAAGCACAGAGCCCCAGATTCTATGTTGTCCTGGAGAGCTTGCAGAGCACTGGGGAAAAGCAGGCAGAGAATTCCCTGATAGCACCTTCTCTGTGCCTGTTCACATTGTTTCGCAGAATCGCTTTTGTGCAGAAAACAGTAACACTTGTTCAGAACGAAAGAAAGCACAGAGCCCCAGATTTTATGTTGTCCTGGAGAGCTTGCAGAGCACTGGGGAAAGGCAGGCAGAGAATTCCCTGCTACCACCTTCTCTGTGCCTGTTCACATTGCTTCGCAGAATCGCTTTTGTGCAGAAATCAGTAACACTTGTTCAGAAGGAAAGAAAGCACAGAGCCCCAGATTTTATGTTGTCCTGGAGAGCTTGCAGAGCACTGGGGAAAGGCAGGCAGAGAATTCCCTGATAGCACCTTCTCTGTGCCTGGGAAGCAGAGGTGTTCACATTGCTTCGCAAGAATTGCTTTTGTGCAGAAAACACTAACACTTGTTCAGAAGGAAAGAAAGCACAGAGCCCCAGATTTTATGTTGTCCTGGAGAGCTTGCAGAGCACTGGGGAAAGGCAGGCAGAGAATTCCTTGCTATCACCTTCTCTGTGCCTGTTCACATTGCTTCGCAGAATCGCTTTTGTGCAGAAAACAGTAACACTTGTTCAGAACGAAAGAAAGCACAGAGCCCCAGATTTGCTGTTGTCCTGGAGAGCTTGCAGAGCACTGGGGAAAGGCAGGCAGAGAATTCCCTGCTAGCACCTTCTCTGTGCCTGGGAAGCAGAAGTGTTCACATTGCTTCGCAGAATCGCTTTTGTGCAGAAAACAGTAACACTTGTTCAGAAGGAAAGAAAGCACAGAGCCCCAGATTTTATGTTGTCCTGGAGAGCTTGCAGAGCACTGGGGAAAGGCAGGCAGAGAATTCCCTGATAGCACCTTCTCTGTGCCTGTTCACATTGCTTCGCAGAATCGCTTTTGTGCAGAAAACAGTAACACTTGTTCAGAACGAAAGAAAGCACAGAGCCCCAGATTCTATGTTGTCCTGGAGAGCTTGCAGAGCACTGGGGAAAGGCAGGCAGAGAATTCCCTGCTAGCACCTTCTCTGTGCCTGGGAAGCAGAAGTGTTCACATTGCTTCGCAGAATCGTTTTTGTGCAGAAAACAGTAACACTTGTTCAGAAGGAAAGAAAGCACAGAGCCCCAGATTTTATGTTGTCCTGGAGAGCTTGCAGAGCACTGGGGAATGGAAGGCAGAGAATTCCCTGCTAGCACCTTCTCTGTGCCTGGGAAGCAGAAGTGTTCACATTGCTTCGCAGAATCGCTTTTGTGCAGAAAACAGTAACACTTGTTCAGAAGGAAAGAAAGCACAGAGCCCCAGATTTTATGTTGTCCTGGAGAGCTTGCAGAGCACTGGGGAACGGCAGGCAGAGAATTCCTTGCTAGCACCTTCTCTGTGCCTGTTCACATTGCTTCGCAGAATCGCTTTTGTGCAGAAAACAGTAACACTTGTTCAGAACGAAAGAAAGCACAGAGCCCCAGATTTTATGTTGTCCTGGAGAGCTTGCAGAGCACTGGGGAACGGCAGGCAGAGAATTCCTTGCTAGCACCTTCTCTGTGCCTGGGAAGCAGAAGTGTTCACATTGCTTCGCAGAATCGCTTTTGTGCAGAAAACAGTAACACTTGTTCAGAAGGAAAGAAAGCACACAGCCCCAGATTTTATGTTGTCCTGGAGAGCTTGCAGAGCACTGGGGAAAGGCAGGCAGAGAATTCCCTGATAGCACCTTCTCTGTGCCTGTTCACATTGCTTCGCAGAATCGCTTTTGTGCAGAAAACACTAACACTTGTTCAGAACGAAAGAAAGCACAGAGCCCCAGATTCTATGTTGTCCTGGAGAGCTTCCAGAGCACTGGGGAAAGGCAGGCAGAGAATTCCCTGCTAGCACCTTCTCTGTGCCTGGGAAGCAGAAGTGTTCACATTGCTTCGCAAGAATCGCTTTTGTGCAGAAAACACTAACACTTGTTCAGAAGGAAAGAAAGCACAGAGCCCCAGATTTTATGTTGTCCTGGAGAGCTTGCAGAGCACTGGGGAAAGGCAGGCAGAGAATTCCCTGATAGCACCTTCTCTGTGCCTGTTCACATTGCTTCGCAGAATCGCTTTTGTGCAGAAAACAGTAACACTTGTTCAGAACGAAAGAAAGCACAGAGCCCCAGATTCTATGTTGTCCTGGAGAGCTTGCAGAGCACTGGGGAAAGGCAGGCAGAGAATTCCCTGATAGCACCTTCTCTGTGCCTGTTCACATTGCTTCGCAGAATCGCTTTTGTGCAGAAAACAGTAACACTTGTTCAGAACGAAAGAAAGCACAGAGCCCCAGATTCTATGTTGTCCTGGAGAGCTTGCAGAGCACTGGGGAAAGGCAGGCAGAGAATTCCCTGCTAGCACCTTCTCTGTGCCTGGGAAGCAGAAGTGTTCACATTGCTTCGCAAGAATCGCTTTTGTGCAGAAAACACTAACACTTGTTCAGAAGGAAAGAAAGCACAGAGCCCCAGATTCTATGTTGTCCTGGAGAGCTTGCAGAGCACTGGGGAAAGGCAGGCAGAGAATTCCTTGCTAGCACCTTCTCTGTGCCTGTTCACATTGCTTCGCAGAATCGCTTTTGTGCAGAAAACAGTAACACTTGTTCAGAACGAAAGAAAGCACAGAGCCCCAGATTTTATGTTGTCCTGGAGAGCTTGCAGAGCACTGGGGAACGGCAGGCAGAGAATTCCTTGCTAGCACCTTCTCTGTGCCTGGGAAGCAGAAGTGTTCACATTGCTTCGCAGAATCGCTTTTGTGCAGAAAACAGTAACACTTGTTCAGAAGGAAAGAAAGCACAGAGCCCCAGATTTTATGTTGTCCTGGAGAGCTTGCAGAGCACTGGGGAAAGACAGGCAGAGAATTCCCTGATAGCACCTTCTCTGTGCCTGTTCACATTGCTTCGCAGAATCGCTTTTGTGCAGAAAACAGTAACACTTGTTCAGAACGAAAGAAAGCACAGAGCCCCAGATTTGCTGTTGTCCTGGAGAGCTTGCAGAGCACTGGGGAAAGGCAGGCAGAGAATTCCCTGCTAGCACCTTCTCTGTGCCTGGGAAGCAGAAGTGTTCACATTGCTTCGCAAGAATCGCTTTTGTGCAGAAAACAGTAACACTTGTTCAGAAGGAAAGAAAGCACAGAGCCCCAGATTCTATGTTGTCCTGGAGAGCTTGCAGAGCACTGGGGAAAAGCAGGCAGAGAATTCCCTGATAGCACCTTCTCTGTGCCTGTTCACATTGTTTCGCAGAATCGCTTTTGTGCAGAAAACAGTAACACTTGTTCAGAACGAAAGAAAGCACAGAGCCCCAGATTTTATGTTGTCCTGGAGAGCTTGCAGAGCACTGGGGAAAGGCAGGCAGAGAATTCCCTGATAGCACCTTCTCTGTGCCTGTTCACATTGCTTCGCAGAATCGCTTTTGTGCAGAAAACAGTAACACTTGTTCAGAAGGAAAGAAAGCACAGAGCCCCAGATTCTATGTTGTCCTGGAGAGCTTGCAGAGCACTGGGGAAAGGCAGGCAGAGAATTCCCTGCTAGCACCTTCTCTGTGCCTGGGAAGCAGAAGTGTTCACATTGCTTCGCAAGAATCGCTTTTGTGCAGAAAACACTAACACTTGTTCAGAAGGAAAGAAAGCACAGAGCCCCAGATTTTATGTTGTCCTGGAGAGCTTGCAGAGCACTGGGGAAAGGCAGGCAGAGAATTCCCTGATAGCACCTTCTCTGTGCCTGGGAAGCAGAAGTGTTCACATTGCTTCGCAGAATCGCTTTTGTGCAGAAAACAGTAACACTTGTTCAGAAGGAAAGAAAGCACAGAGCCCCAGATTTTATGTTGTCCTGGAGAGCTTGCAGAGCACTGGGGAAAGGCAGGCAGAGAATTCCCTGCTAGCACCTTCTCTGTGCCTGGGAAGCAGAAGTGTTCACATTGCTTCGCAAGAATCGCTTTTGTGCAGAAAACACTAACACTTGTTCAGAAGGAAAGAAAGCACAGAGCCCCAGATTTTATGTTGTCCTGGAGAGCTTGCAGAGCACTGGGGAAAGGCAGGCAGAGAATTCCTTGCTAGCACCTTCTCTGTGCCTGTTCACATTGCTTCGCAGAATCGCTTTTGTGCAGAAAACAGTAACACTTGTTCAGAACGAAAGAAAGCACAGAGCCCCAGATTCTATGTTGTCCTGGAGAGCTTGCAGAGCACTGGGGAAAGGCAGGCAGAGAATTCCCTGCTAGCACCTTCTCTGTGCCTGGGAAGCAGAAGTGTTCACATTGCTTCGCAGAATCGCTTTTGTGCAGAAAACACTAACACTTGTTCAGAAGGAAAGAAAGCACAGAGCCCCAGATTCTATGTTGTCCTGGAGAGCTTGCAGAGCACTGGGGAAAGGCAGGCAGAGAATTCCCTGATAGCACCTTCTCTGTGCCTGTTCACATTGCTTCGCAGAATCGCTTTTGTGCAGAAAACAGTAACACTTGTTCAGAACGAAAGAAAGCACAGAGCCCCAGATTTTATGTTGTCCTGGAGAGCTTGCAGAGCACTGGGGAACGGCAGGCAGAGAATTCCTTGCTAGCACCTTCTCTGTGCCTGGGAAGCAGAAGTGTTCACATTGCTTCGCAGAATCGCTTTTGTGCAGAAATCAGTAACACTTGTTCAGAAGGAAAGAAAGCACAGAGCCCCAGATTCTATGTTGTCCTGGAGAGCTTGCAGAGCACTGGGGAAAGGCAGGCAGAGAATTCCCTGATAGCACCTTCTCTGTGCCTGTTCACATTGCTTCGCAGAATCGCTTTTGTGCAGAAAACAGTAACACTTGTTCAGAACGAAAGAAAGCACAGAGCCCCAGATTCTATGTTGTCCTGGAGAGCTTGCAGAGCACTGGGGAACGGCAGGCAGAGAATTCCTTGCTAGCACCTTCTCTGTGCCTGGGAAGCAGAAGTGTTCACATTGCTTCGCAGAATCGCTTTTGTGCAGAAAACAGTAACACTTGTTCAGAAGGAAAGAAAGCACAGAGCCCCAGATTTTATGTTGTCCTGGAGAGCTTGCAGAGCACTGGGGAAAGGCAGGCAGAGAATTCCCTGATAGCACCTTCTCTGTGCCTGTTCACATTGCTTCGCAGAATCGCTTTTGTGCAGAAAACAGTAACACTTGTTCAGAACGAAAGAAAGCACAGAGCCCCAGATTTGCTGTTTTCCTGGAGAGCTTGCAGAGCACTGGGGAAAGGCAGGCAGAGAATTCCCTGCTAGCACCTTCTCTGTGCCTGGGAAGCAGAAGTGTTCACATTGCTTCGCAAGAATCGCTTTTGTGCAGAAAACAGTAACACTTGTTCAGAACGAAAGAAAGCACAGAGCCCCAGATTCTATGTTGTCCTGGAGAGCTTGCAGAGCACTGGGGAACGGCAGGCAGAGAATTCCTTGCTAGCACCTTCTCTGTGCCTGTTCACATTGCTTCGCAGAATCGCTTTTGTGCAGAAAACAGTAACACTTGTTCAGAACGAAAGAAAGCACAGAGCCCCAGATTTTATGTTGTCCTGGAGAGCTTGCAGAGCACTGGGGAACGGCAGGCAGAGAATTCCTTGCTAGCACCTTCTCTGTGCCTGGGAAGCAGAAGTGTTCACATTGCTTCGCAGAATCGCTTTTGTGCAGAAAACAGTAACACTTGTTCAGAAGGAAAGAAAGCACACAGCCCCAGATTTTATGTTGTCCTGGAGAGCTTGCAGAGCACTGGGGAAAGGCAGGCAGAGAATTCCCTGATAGCACCTTCTCTGTGCCTGTTCACATTGCTTCGCAGAATCGCTTTTGTGCAGAAAACACTAACACTTGTTCAGAACGAAAGAAAGCACAGAGCCCCAGATTCTATGTTGTCCTGGAGAGCTTGCAGAGCACTGGGGAAAGGCAGGCAGAGAAACCCTGCTAGCACCTTCTCTGTGCCTGGGAAGCAGAAGTGTTCACATTGCTTCGCAAGAATCGCTTTTGTGCAGAAAACAGTAACACTTGTTCAGAAGGAAAGAAAGCACAGAGCCCCAGATTCTATGTTGTCCTGGAGAGCTTGCAGAGCACTGGGGAAAGGCAGGCAGAGAATTCCCTGATAGCACCTTCTCTGTGCCTGTTCACATTGCTTCGCAGAATCGCTTTTGTGCAGAAAACAGTAACACTTGTTCAGAAGGAAAGAAAGCACAGAGCCCCAGATTTTATGTTGTCCTGGAGAGCTTGCAGAGCACTGGGGAACGGCAGGCAGAGAATTCCTTGCTAGCACCTTCTCTGTGCCTGGGAAGCAGAAGTGTTCACATTGCTTCGCAAGAATCGCTTTTGTGCAGAAAACAGTAACACTTGTTGAGAAGGAAAGAAAGCACAGAGCCCCAGATTTTATGTTGTCCTGGAGAGCTTGCAGAGCACTGGGGAAAGGCAGGCAGAGAATTCCCTCATAGCACCTTCTCTGTGCCTGTTCACATTGCTTCGCAGAATCGCTTTTGTGCAGAAAACAGTAACACTTGTTCAGAACGAAAGAAAGCACAGAGCCCCAGATTCTATGTTGTCCTGGAGAGCTTGCAGAGCACTGGGGAAAGGCAGGCAGAGAATTCCCTGCTAGCACCTTCTCTGTGCCTGGGAAGCAGAAGTGTTCACATTGCTTCGCAAGAATCGCTTTTGTGCAGAAAACAGTAACACTTGTTCAGAAGGAAAGAAAGCACAGAGCCCCAGATTCTATGTTGTCCTGGAGAGCTTGCAGAGCACTGGGGAAAGGCAGGCAGAGAATTCCCTGATAGCACCTTCTCTGTGCCTGTTCACATTGCTTCGCAGAATCGCTTTTGTGCAGAAAACAGTAACACTTGTTCAGAACGAAAGAAAGCACAGAGCCCCAGATTCTATGTTGTCCTGGAGAGCTTGCAGAGCACTGGGGAAAGGCAGGCAGAGAATTCCTTGCTAGCACCTTCTCTGTGCCTGGGAAGCAGCAGTGTTCACATTGCTTCGCAGAATCGCTTTTGTGCAGAAATCAGTAACACTTGTTCAGAAGGAAAGAAAGCACAGAGCCCCAGATTCTATGTTGTCCTGGAGAGCTTGCAGAGCACTGGGGAAAGGCAGGCAGAGAATTCCCTGATAGCACCTTCTCTGTGCCTGTTCACATTGCTTCGCAGAATCGCTTTTGTGCAGAAAACAGTAACACTTGTTCAGAAGGAAAGAAAGCACAGAGCCCCAGATTTTATGTTGTCCTGGAGAGCTTGCAGAGCACTGGGGAACGGCAGGCAGAGAATTCCTTGCTAGCACCTTCTCTGTGCCTGGGAAGCAGAAGTGTTCACATTGCTTCGCAGAATCGCTTTTGTGCAGAAAACAGTAACACTTGTTCAGAAGGAAAGAAAGCACAGAGCCCCAGATTTTATGTTGTCCTGGAGAGCTTGCAGAGCACTGGGGAAAGGCAGGCAGAGAATTCCCTGATAGCACCTTCTCTGTGCCTGTTCACATTGCTTCGCAGAATCGCTTTTGTGCAGAAAACAGTAACACTTGTTCAGAACGAAAGAAAGCACAGAGCCCCAGATTTGCTGTTGTCCTGGAGAGCTTGCAGAGCACTGGGGAAAGGCAGGCAGAGAATTCCCTGCTAGCACCTTCTCTGTGCCTGGGAAGCAGAAGTGTTCACATTGCTTCGCAAGAATCGCTTTTGTGCAGAAAACAGTAACACTTGTTCAGAAGGAAAGAAAGCACAGAGCCCCAGATTCTATGTTGTCCTGGAGAGCTTGCAGAGCACTGGGGAAAAGCAGGCAGAGAATTCCCTGATAGCACCTTCTCTGTGCCTGTTCACATTGTTTCGCAGAATCGCTTTTGTGCAGAAAACAGTAACACTTGTTCAGAACGAAAGAAAGCACAGAGCCCCAGATTTTATGTTGTCCTGGAGAGCTTGCAGAGCACTGGGGAAAGGCAGGCAGAGAATTCCCTGATAGCACCTTCTCTGTGCCTGTTCACATTGCTTCGCAGAATCGCTTTTGTGCAGAAAACAGTAACACTTGTTCAGAAGGAAAGAAAGCACAGAGCCCCAGATTCTATGTTGTCCTGGAGAGCTTGCAGAGCACTGGGGAAAGGCAGGCAGAGAATTCCCTGCTAGCACCTTCTCTGTGCCTGGGAAGCAGAAGTGTTCACATTGCTTCGCAAGAATCGCTTTTGTGCAGAAAACACTAACACTTGTTCAGAAGGAAAGAAAGCACAGAGCCCCAGATTTTATGTTGTCCTGGAGAGCTTGCAGAGCACTGGGGAAAGGCAGGCAGAGAATTCCCTGATAGCACCTTCTCTGTGCCTGTTCACATTGCTTCGCAGAATCGCTTTTGTGCAGAAAACAGTAACACTTGTTCAGAACGAAAGAAAGCACAGAGCCCCAGATTTGCTGTTGTCCTGGAGAGCTTGCAGAGCACTGGGGAAAGGCAGGCAGAGAATTCCCTGCTAGCACCTTCTCTGTGCCTGGGAAGCAGAAGTGTTCACATTGCTTCGCAAGAATCGCTTTTGTGCAGAAAACACTAACACTTGTTCAGAAGGAAAGAAAGCACAGAGCCCCAGATTCTATGTTGTCCTGGAGAGCTTGCAGAGCACTGGGGAAAAGCAGGCAGAGAATTCCCTGATAGCACCTTCTCTGTGCCTGTTCACATTGTTTCGCAGAATCGCTTTTGTGCAGAAAACAGTAACACTTGTTCAGAACGAAAGAAAGCACAGAGCCCCAGATTTTATGTTGTCCTGGAGAGCTTGCAGAGCACTGGGGAAAGGCAGGCAGAGAATTCCCTGCTAGCACCTTCTCTGTGCCTGTTCACATTGCTTCGCAGAATCGCTTTTGTGCAGAAAACAGTAACACTTGTTCAGAAGGAAAGAAAGCACAGAGCCCCAGATTCTATGTTGTCCTGGAGAGCTTGCAGAGCACTGGGGAACGGCAGGCAGAGAATTCCTTGCTAGCACCTTCTCTGTGCCTGTTCACATTGCTTCGCAGAATCGCTTTTGTGCAGAAAACAGTAACACTTGTTCAGAACGAAAGAAAGCACAGAGCCCCAGATTTGCTGTTGTCCTGGAGAGCTTGCAGAGCACTGGGGAAAGGCAGGCAGAGAATTCCCTGCTAGCACCTTCTCTGTGCCTGGGAAGCAGAAGTGTTCACATTGCTTCGCAGAATCGCTTTTGTGCAGAAAGCAGTAACACTTGTTCAGAAGGAAAGAAAGCACAGAGCCCCAGATTCTATGTTGTCCTGGAGAGCTTGCAGAGCACTGGGGAAAGGCAGGCAGAGAATTCCCTGATAGCACCTTCTCTGTGCCTGTTCACATTGCTTCGCAGAATCGCTTTTGTGCAGAAAACAGTAACACTTGTTCAGAATGAAAGAAAGCACAGAGCCCCAGATTCTATGTTGTCCTGGAGAGCTTGCAGAGCACTGGGGAAAGGCAGGCAGAGAATTCCCTGCTAGCACCTTCTCTGTGCCTGGGAAGCAGAAGTGTTCACATTGCTTCGCAGAATCGTTTTTGTGCAGAAAACAGTAACACTTGTTCAGAACGAAAGAAAGCACAGAGCCCCAGATTTTATGTTGTCCTGGAGAGCTTGCAGAGCACTGGGGAAAGGAAGGCAGAGAATTCCCTGCTAGCACCTTCTCTGTGCCTGGGAAGCAGAAGTGTTCACATTGCTTCGCAAGAATCGCTTTTGTGCAGAAAACAGTAACACTTGTTCAGAAGGAAAGAAAGCACAGAGCCCCAGATTTTATGTTGTCCTGGAGAGCTTGCAGAGCACTGGGGAAAGGCAGGCAGAGAATTCCCTGCTAGCACCTTCTCTGTGCCTGGGAAGCAGCAGTGTTCACATTGCTTCGCAGAATCGCTTTTGTGCAGAAAACAGTAACACTTGTTCAGAAGGAAAGAAAGCACAGAGCCCCAGATTTTATGTTGTCCTGGAGAGCTTGCAGAGCACTGGGGAAAGGCAGGCAGAGAATTCCCTGATAGCACCTTCTCTGTTCCTGTTCACATTGCTTCGCAGAATCGCTTTTGTGCAGAAAACAGTAACACTTGTTCAGAAGGAAAGAAAGCACAGAGCCCCAGATTCTATGTTGTCCTGGAGAGCTTGCAGAGCACTGGGGAAAGGCAGGCAGAGAATTCCCTGCTAGCACCTTCTCTGTGCCTGGGAAGCAGAAGTGTTCACATTGCTTCGCAAGAATCGCTTTTGTGCAGAAAACAGTAACACTTGTTCAGAACGAAAGAAAGCACAGAGCCCCAGATTCTATGTTGTCCTGGAGAGCTTGCAGAGCACTGGGGAACGGCAGGCAGAGAATTCCTTGCTAGCACCTTCTCTGTGCCTGTTCACATTGCTTCGCAGAATCGCTTTTGTGCAGAAAACAGTAACACTTGTTCAGAACGAAAGAAAGCACAGAGCCCCAGATTTTATGTTGTCCTGGAGAGCTTGCAGAGCACTGGGGAACGGCAGGCAGAGAATTCCCTGCTAGCACCTTCTCTGTGCCTGGGAAGCAGCAGTGTTCACATTGCTTCGCAGAATCGCTTTTGTGCAGAAATCAGTAACACTTGTTCAGAAGGAAAGAAAGCACAGAGCCCCAGATTCTATGTTGTCCTGGAGAGCTTGCAGAGCACTGGGGAAAGGCAGGCAGAGAATTCCCTGATAGCACCTTCTCTGTGCCTGTTCACATTGCTTCGCAGAATCGCTTTTGTGCAGAAAACACTAACACTTGTTCAGAAGGAAAGAAAGCACAGAGCCCCAGATTTTATGTTGTCCTGGAGAGCTTGCAGAGCACTGGGGAACGGCAGGCAGAGAATTCCTTGCTAGCACCTTCTCTGTGCCTGGGAAGCAGAAGTGTTCACATTGCTTCGCAGAATCGCTTTTGTGCAGAAAACAGTAACACTTGTTCAGAAGGAAAGAAAGCACAGAGCCCCAGATTTTATGTTGTCCTGGAGAGCTTGCAGAGCACTGGGGAAAGGCAGGCAGAGAATTCCCTGATAGCACCTTCTCTGTGCCTGTTCACATTGCTTCGCAGAATCGCTTTTGTGCAGAAAACAGTAACACTTGTTCAGAACGAAAGAAAGCACAGAGCCCCAGATTTGCTGTTGTCCTGGAGAGCTTGCAGAGCACTGGGGAAAGGCAGGCAGAGAATTCCCTGCTAGCACCTTCTCTGTGCCTGGGAAGCAGAAGTGTTCACATTGCTTCGCAAGAATCGCTTTTGTGCAGAAAACAGTAACACTTGTTCAGAAGGAAAGAAAGCACAGAGCCCCAGATTCTATGTTGTCCTGGAGAGCTTGCAGAGCACTGGGGAAAAGCAGGCAGAGAATTCCCTGATAGCACCTTCTCTGTGCCTGTTCACATTGTTTCGCAGAATCGCTTTTGTGCAGAAAACAGTAACACTTGTTCAGAACGAAAGAAAGCACAGAGCCCCAGATTTTATGTTGTCCTGGAGAGCTTGCAGAGCACTGGGGAAAGGCAGGCAGAGAATTCCCTGATAGCACCTTCTCTGTGCCTGTTCACATTGCTTCGCAGAATCGCTTTTGTGCAGAAAACAGTAACACTTGTTCAGAAGGAAAGAAAGCACAGAGCCCCAGATTCTATGTTGTCCTGGAGAGCTTGCAGAGCACTGGGGAAAGGCAGGCAGAGAATTCCCTGCTAGCACCTTCTCTGTGCCTGGGAAGCAGAAGTGTTCACATTGCTTCGCAAGAATCGCTTTTGTGCAGAAAACACTAACACTTGTTCAGAAGGAAAGAAAGCACAGAGCCCCAGATTTTATGTTGTCCTGGAGAGCTTGCAGAGCACTGGGGAAAGGTAGGCAGAGAATTCCCTGATAGCACCTTCTCTGTGCCTGTTCACATTGCTTCGCAGAATCGCTTTTGTGCAGAAAACAGTAACACTTGTTCAGAACGAAAGAAAGCACAGAGCCCCAGATTTGCTGTTGTCCTGGAGAGCTTGCAGAGCACTGGGGAAAGGCAGGCAGAGAATTCCCTGCTAGCACCTTCTCTGTGCCTGGGAAGCAGAAGTGTTCACATTGCTTCGCAAGAATCGCTTTTGTGCAGAAAACACTAACACTTGTTCAGAAGGAAAGAAAGCACAGAGCCCCAGATTCTATGTTGTCCTGGAGAGCTTGCAGAGCACTGGGGAAAAGCAGGCAGAGAATTCCCTGATAGCACCTTCTCTGTGCCTGTTCACATTGTTTCGCAGAATCGCTTTTGTGCAGAAAACAGTAACACTTGTTCAGAACGAAAGAAAGCACAGAGCCCCAGATTTTATGTTGTCCTGGAGAGCTTGCAGAGCACTGGGGAAAGGCAGGCAGAGAATTCCCTGCTAGCACCTTCTCTGTGCCTGTTCACATTGCTTCGCAGAATCGCTTTTGTGCAGAAAACAGTAACACTTGTTCAGAAGGAAAGAAAGCACAGAGCCCCAGATTCTATGTTGTCCTGGAGAGCTTGCAGAGCACTGGGGAACGGCAGGCAGAGAATTCCTTGCTAGCACCTTCTCTGTGCCTGTTCACATTGCTTCGCAGAATCGCTTTTGTGCAGAAAACAGTAACACTTGTTCAGAACGAAAGAAAGCACAGAGCCCCAGATTTGCTGTTGTCCTGGAGAGCTTGCAGAGCACTGGGGAAAGGCAGGCAGAGAATTCCCTGCTAGCACCTTCTCTGTGCCTGGGAAGCAGAAGTGTTCACATTGCTTCGCAGAATCGCTTTTGTGCAGAAAGCAGTAACACTTGTTCAGAAGGAAAGAAAGCACAGAGCCCCAGATTCTATGTTGTCCTGGAGAGCTTGCAGAGCACTGGGGAAAGGCAGGCAGAGAATTCCCTGATAGCACCTTCTCTGTGCCTGTTCACATTGCTTCGCAGAATCGCTTTTGTGCAGAAAACAGTAACACTTGTTCAGAATGAAAGAAAGCACAGAGCCCCAGATTCTATGTTGTCCTGGAGAGCTTGCAGAGCACTGGGGAAAGGCAGGCAGAGAATTCCCTGCTAGCACCTTCTCTGTGCCTGGGAAGCAGAAGTGTTCACATTGCTTCGCAGAATCGTTTTTGTGCAGAAAACAGTAACACTTGTTCAGAACGAAAGAAAGCACAGAGCCCCAGATTTTATGTTGTCCTGGAGAGCTTGCAGAGCACTGGGGAAAGGAAGGCAGAGAATTCCCTGCTAGCACCTTCTCTGTGCCTGGGAAGCAGAAGTGTTCACATTGCTTCGCAAGAATCGCTTTTGTGCAGAAAACAGTAACACTTGTTCAGAAGGAAAGAAAGCACAGAGCCCCAGATTTTATGTTGTCCTGGAGAGCTTGCAGAGCACTGGGGAAAGGCAGGCAGAGAATTCCCTGCTAGCACCTTCTCTGTGCCTGGGAAGCAGCAGTGTTCACATTGCTTCGCAGAATCGCTTTTGTGCAGAAAACAGTAACACTTGTTCAGAAGGAAAGAAAGCACAGAGCCCCAGATTTTATGTTGTCCTGGAGAGCTTGCAGAGCACTGGGGAAAGGCAGGCAGAGAATTCCCTGATAGCACCTTCTCTGTTCCTGTTCACATTGCTTCGCAGAATCGCTTTTGTGCAGAAAACAGTAACACTTGTTCAGAAGGAAAGAAAGCACAGAGCCCCAGATTCTATGTTGTCCTGGAGAGCTTGCAGAGCACTGGGGAAAGGCAGGCAGAGAATTCCCTGCTAGCACCTTCTCTGTGCCTGGGAAGCAGAAGTGTTCACATTGCTTCGCAAGAATCGCTTTTGTGCAGAAAACAGTAACACTTGTTCAGAACGAAAGAAAGCACAGAGCCCCAGATTCTATGTTGTCCTGGAGAGCTTGCAGAGCACTGGGGAACGGCAGGCAGAGAATTCCTTGCTAGCACCTTCTCTGTGCCTGTTCACATTGCTTCGCAGAATCGCTTTTGTGCAGAAAACAGTAACACTTGTTCAGAACGAAAGAAAGCACAGAGCCCCAGATTTTATGTTGTCCTGGAGAGCTTGCAGAGCACTGGGGAACGGCAGGCAGAGAATTCCTTGCTAGCACCTTCTCTGTGCCTGGGAAGCAGAAGTGTTCACATTGCTTCGCAGAATCGCTTTTGTGCAGAAAACAGTAACACTTGTTCAGAAGGAAAGAAAGCACACAGCCCCAGATTTTATGTTGTCCTGGAGAGCTTGCAGAGCACTGGGGAAAGGCAGGCAGAGAATTCCCTGATAGCACCTTCTCTGTGCCTGTTCACATTGCTTCGCAGAATCGCTTTTGTGCAGAAAACACTAACACTTGTTCAGAACGAAAGAAAGCACAGAGCCCCAGATTCTATGTTGTCCTGGAGAGCTTGCAGAGCACTGGGGAAAGGCAGGCAGAGAAACCCTGCTAGCACCTTCTCTGTGCCTGGGAAGCAGAAGTGTTCACATTGCTTCGCAAGAATCGCTTTTGTGCAGAAAACAGTAACACTTGTTCAGAAGGAAAGAAAGCACAGAGCCCCAGATTCTATGTTGTCCTGGAGAGCTTGCAGAGCACTGGGGAAAGGCAGGCAGAGAATTCCCTGATAGCACCTTCTCTGTGCCTGTTCACATTGCTTCGCAGAATCGCTTTTGTGCAGAAAACAGTAACACTTGTTCAGAAGGAAAGAAAGCACAGAGCCCCAGATTTGCTGTTGTCCTGGAGAGCTTGCAGAGCACTGGGGAAAGGCAGGCAGAGAATTCCCTGCTAGCACCTTCTCTGTGCCTGGGAAGCAGAAGTGTTCACATTGCTTCGCAAGAATCGCTTTTGTGCAGAAAACACTAACACTTGTTCAGAAGGAAAGAAAGCACAGAGCCCCAGATTCTATGTTGTCCTGGAGAGCTTGCAGAGCACTGGGGAAAAGCAGGCAGAGAATTCCCTGATAGCACCTTCTCTGTGCCTGTTCACATTGTTTCGCAGAATCGCTTTTGTGCAGAAAACAGTAACACTTGTTCAGAACGAAAGAAAGCACAGAGCCCCAGATTTTATGTTGTCCTGGAGAGCTTGCAGAGCACTGGGGAAAGGCAGGCAGAGAATTCCCTGCTAGCACCTTCTCTGTGCCTGTTCACATTGCTTCGCAGAATCGCTTTTGTGCAGAAAACAGTAACACTTGTTCAGAAGGAAAGAAAGCACAGAGCCCCAGATTCTATGTTGTCCTGGAGAGCTTGCAGAGCACTGGGGAACGGCAGGCAGAGAATTCCTTGCTAGCACCTTCTCTGTGCCTGTTCACATTGCTTCGCAGAATCGCTTTTGTGCAGAAAACAGTAACACTTGTTCAGAACGAAAGAAAGCACAGAGCCCCAGATTTGCTGTTGTCCTGGAGAGCTTGCAGAGCACTGGGGAAAGGCAGGCAGAGAATTCCCTGCTAGCACCTTCTCTGTGCCTGGGAAGCAGAAGTGTTCACATTGCTTCGCAGAATCGCTTTTGTGCAGAAAGCAGTAACACTTGTTCAGAAGGAAAGAAAGCACAGAGCCCCAGATTCTATGTTGTCCTGGAGAGCTTGCAGAGCACTGGGGAAAGGCAGGCAGAGAATTCCCTGATAGCACCTTCTCTGTGCCTGTTCACATTGCTTCGCAGAATCGCTTTTGTGCAGAAAACAGTAACACTTGTTCAGAAGGAAAGAAAGCACAGAGCCCCAGATTCTATGTTGTCCTGGAGAGCTTGCAGAGCACTGGGGAAAGGCAGGCAGAGAATTCCCTGCTAGCACCTTCTCTGTGCCTGGGAAGCAGAAGTGTTCACATTGCTTCGCAGAATCGTTTTTGTGCAGAAAACAGTAACACTTGTTCAGAACGAAAGAAAGCACAGAGCCCCAGATTTTATGTTGTCCTGGAGAGCTTGCAGAGCACTGGGGAAAGGAAGGCAGAGAATTCCCTGCTAGCACCTTCTCTGTGCCTGGGAAGCAGAAGTGTTCACATTGCTTCGCAAGAATCGCTTTTGTGCAGAAAACAGTAACACTTGTTCAGAAGGAAAGAAAGCACAGAGCCCCAGATTTTATGTTGTCCTGGAGAGCTTGCAGAGCACTGGGGAAAGGCAGGCAGAGAATTCCCTGCTAGCACCTTCTCTGTGCCTGGGAAGCAGCAGTGTTCACATTGCTTCGCAGAATCGCTTTTGTGCAGAAAACAGTAACACTTGTTCAGAAGGAAAGAAAGCACAGAGCCCCAGATTTTATGTTGTCCTGGAGAGCTTGCAGAGCACTGGGGAAAGGCAGGCAGAGAATTCCCTGATAGCACCTTCTCTGTTCCTGTTCACATTGCTTCGCAGAATCGCTTTTGTGCAGAAAACAGTAACACTTGTTCAGAAGGAAAGAAAGCACAGAGCCCCAGATTCTATGTTGTCCTGGAGAGCTTGCAGAGCACTGGGGAAAGGCAGGCAGAGAATTCCCTGCTAGCACCTTCTCTGTGCCTGGGAAGCAGAAGTGTTCACATTGCTTCGCAAGAATCGCTTTTGTGCAGAAAACAGTAACACTTGTTCAGAACGAAAGAAAGCACAGAGCCCCAGATTCTATGTTGTCCTGGAGAGCTTGCAGAGCACTGGGGAACGGCAGGCAGAGAATTCCTTGCTAGCACCTTCTCTGTGCCTGTTCACATTGCTTCGCAGAATCGCTTTTGTGCAGAAAACAGTAACACTTGTTCAGAACGAAAGAAAGCACAGAGCCCCAGATTTTATGTTGTCCTGGAGAGCTTGCAGAGCACTGGGGAACGGCAGGCAGAGAATTCCTTGCTAGCACCTTCTCTGTGCCTGGGAAGCAGAAGTGTTCACATTGCTTCGCAGAATCGCTTTTGTGCAGAAAACAGTAACACTTGTTCAGAAGGAAAGAAAGCACACAGCCCCAGATTTTATGTTGTCCTGGAGAGCTTGCAGAGCACTGGGGAAAGGCAGGCAGAGAATTCCCTGATAGCACCTTCTCTGTGCCTGTTCACATTGCTTCGCAGAATCGCTTTTGTGCAGAAAACACTAACACTTGTTCAGAACGAAAGAAAGCACAGAGCCCCAGATTCTATGTTGTCCTGGAGAGCTTGCAGAGCACTGGGGAAAGGCAGGCAGAGAAACCCTGCTAGCACCTTCTCTGTGCCTGGGAAGCAGAAGTGTTCACATTGCTTCGCAAGAATCGCTTTTGTGCAGAAAACAGTAACACTTGTTCAGAAGGAAAGAAAGCACAGAGCCCCAGATTCTATGTTGTCCTGGAGAGCTTGCAGAGCACTGGGGAAAGGCAGGCAGAGAATTCCCTGATAGCACCTTCTCTGTGCCTGTTCACATTGCTTCGCAGAATCGCTTTTGTGCAGAAAACAGTAACACTTGTTCAGAAGGAAAGAAAGCACAGAGCCCCAGATTTTATGTTGTCCTGGAGAGCTTGCAGAGCACTGGGGAACGGCAGGCAGAGAATTCCTTGCTAGCACCTTCTCTGTGCCTGGGAAGCAGAAGTGTTCACATTGCTTCGCAAGAATCGCTTTTGTGCAGAAAACAGTAACACTTGTTGAGAAGGAAAGAAAGCACAGAGCCCCAGATTTTATGTTGTCCTGGAGAGCTTGCAGAGCACTGGGGAAAGGCAGGCAGAGAATTCCCTCATAGCACCTTCTCTGTGCCTGTTCACATTGCTTCGCAGAATCGCTTTTGTGCAGAAAACAGTAACACTTGTTCAGAACGAAAGAAAGCACAGAGCCCCAGATTCTATGTTGTCCTGGAGAGCTTGCAGAGCACTGGGGAAAGGCAGGCAGAGAATTCCCTGCTAGCACCTTCTCTGTGCCTGGGAAGCAGAAGTGTTCACATTGCTTCGCAAGAATCGCTTTTGTGCAGAAAACAGTAACACTTGTTCAGAAGGAAAGAAAGCACAGAGCCCCAGATTCTATGTTGTCCTGGAGAGCTTGCAGAGCACTGGGGAAAGGCAGGCAGAGAATTCCCTGATAGCACCTTCTCTGTGCCTGTTCACATTGCTTCGCAGAATCGCTTTTGTGCAGAAAACAGTAACACTTGTTCAGAACGAAAGAAAGCACAGAGCCCCAGATTCTATGTTGTCCTGGAGAGCTTGCAGAGCACTGGGGAAAGGCAGGCAGAGAATTCCTTGCTAGCACCTTCTCTGTGCCTGGGAAGCAGCAGTGTTCACATTGCTTCGCAGAATCGCTTTTGTGCAGAAATCAGTAACACTTGTTCAGAAGGAAAGAAAGCACAGAGCCCCAGATTCTATGTTGTCCTGGAGAGCTTGCAGAGCACTGGGGAAAGGCAGGCAGAGAATTCCCTGATAGCACCTTCTCTGTGCCTGTTCACATTGCTTCGCAGAATCGCTTTTGTGCAGAAAACAGTAACACTTGTTCAGAAGGAAAGAAAGCACAGAGCCCCAGATTTTATGTTGTCCTGGAGAGCTTGCAGAGCACTGGGGAACGGCAGGCAGAGAATTCCTTGCTAGCACCTTCTCTGTGCCTGGGAAGCAGAAGTGTTCACATTGCTTCGCAGAATCGCTTTTGTGCAGAAAACAGTAACACTTGTTCAGAAGGAAAGAAAGCACAGAGCCCCAGATTTTATGTTGTCCTGGAGAGCTTGCAGAGCACTGGGGAAAGGCAGGCAGAGAATTCCCTGATAGCACCTTCTCTGTGCCTGTTCACATTGCTTCGCAGAATCGCTTTTGTGCAGAAAACAGTAACACTTGTTCAGAACGAAAGAAAGCACAGAGCCCCAGATTTGCTGTTGTCCTGGAGAGCTTGCAGAGCACTGGGGAAAGGCAGGCAGAGAATTCCCTGCTAGCACCTTCTCTGTGCCTGGGAAGCAGAAGTGTTCACATTGCTTCGCAAGAATCGCTTTTGTGCAGAAAACAGTAACACTTGTTCAGAAGGAAAGAAAGCACAGAGCCCCAGATTCTATGTTGTCCTGGAGAGCTTGCAGAGCACTGGGGAAAAGCAGGCAGAGAATTCCCTGATAGCACCTTCTCTGTGCCTGTTCACATTGTTTCGCAGAATCGCTTTTGTGCAGAAAACAGTAACACTTGTTCAGAACGAAAGAAAGCACAGAGCCCCAGATTTTATGTTGTCCTGGAGAGCTTGCAGAGCACTGGGGAAAGGCAGGCAGAGAATTCCCTGCTAGCACCTTCTCTGTGCCTGTTCACATTGCTTCGCAGAATCGCTTTTGTGCAGAAAACAGTAACACTTGTTCAGAAGGAAAGAAAGCACAGAGCCCCAGATTCTATGTTGTCCTGGAGAGCTTGCAGAGCACTGGGGAAAGGCAGGCAGAGAATTCCCTGCTAGCACCTTCTCTGTGCCTGGGAAGCAGAAGTGTTCACATTGCTTCGCAAGAATCGCTTTTGTGCAGAAAACACTAACACTTGTTCAGAAGGAAAGAAAGCACAGAGCCCCAGATTTTATGTTGTCCTGGAGAGCTTGCAGAGCACTGGGGAAAGGCAGGCAGAGAATTCCCTGATAGCACCTTCTCTGTGCCTGTTCACATTGCTTCGCAGAATCGCTTTTGTGCAGAAAACAGTAACACTTGTTCAGAACGAAAGAAAGCACAGAGCCCCAGATTTGCTGTTGTCCTGGAGAGCTTGCAGAGCACTGGGGAAAGGCAGGCAGAGAATTCCCTGCTAGCACCTTCTCTGTGCCTGGGAAGCAGAAGTGTTCACATTGCTTCGCAAGAATCGCTTTTGTGCAGAAAACACTAACACTTGTTCAGAAGGAAAGAAAGCACAGAGCCCCAGATTCTATGTTGTCCTGGAGAGCTTGCAGAGCACTGGGGAAAAGCAGGCAGAGAATTCCCTGATAGCACCTTCTCTGTGCCTGTTCACATTGTTTCGCAGAATCGCTTTTGTGCAGAAAACAGTAACACTTGTTCAGAACGAAAGAAAGCACAGAGCCCCAGATTTTATGTTGTCCTGGAGAGCTTGCAGAGCACTGGGGAAAGGCAGGCAGAGAATTCCCTGCTAGCACCTTCTCTGTGCCTGTTCACATTGCTTCGCAGAATCGCTTTTGTGCAGAAAACAGTAACACTTGTTCAGAAGGAAAGAAAGCACAGAGCCCCAGATTCTATGTTGTCCTGGAGAGCTTGCAGAGCACTGGGGAACGGCAGGCAGAGAATTCCTTGCTAGCACCTTCTCTGTGCCTGTTCACATTGCTTCGCAGAATCGCTTTTGTGCAGAAAACAGTAACACTTGTTCAGAACGAAAGAAAGCACAGAGCCCCAGATTTGCTGTTGTCCTGGAGAGCTTGCAGAGCACTGGGGAAAGGCAGGCAGAGAATTCCCTGCTAGCACCTTCTCTGTGCCTGGGAAGCAGAAGTGTTCACATTGCTTCGCAGAATCGCTTTTGTGCAGAAAACAGTAACACTTGTTCAGAAGGAAAGAAAGCACAGAGCCCCAGATTCTATGTTGTCCTGGAGAGCTTGCAGAGCACTGGGGAAAGGCAGGCAGAGAATTCCCTGATAGCACCTTCTCTGTGCCTGTTCACATTGCTTCGCAGAATCGCTTTTGTGCAGAAAACAGTAACACTTGTTCAGAAGGAAAGAAAGCACAGAGCCCCAGATTCTATGTTGTCCTGGAGAGCTTGCAGAGCACTGGGGAAAGGCAGGCAGAGAATTCCCTGCTAGCACCTTCTCTGTGCCTGGGAAGCAGAAGTGTTCACATTGCTTCTCAGAATCGTTTTTGTGCAGAAAACAGTAACACTTGTTCAGAACGAAAGAAAGCACAGAGCCCCAGATTTTATGTTGTCCTGGAGAGCTTGCAGAGCACTGGGGAAAGGAAGGCAGAGAATTCCCTGCTAGCACCTTCTCTGTGCCTGGGAAGCAGAAGTGTTCACATTGCTTCGCAAGAATCGCTTTTGTGCAGAAAACAGTAACACTTGTTCAGAAGGAAAGAAAGCACAGAGCCCCAGATTTTATGTTGTCCTGGAGAGCTTGCAGAGCACTGGGGAAAGGCAGGCAGAGAATTCCCTGCTAGCACCTTCTCTGTGCCTGGGAAGCAGCAGTGTTCACATTGCTTCGCAGAATCGCTTTTGTGCAGAAAACAGTAACACTTGTTCAGAAGGAAAGAAAGCACAGAGCCCCAGATTTTATGTTGTCCTGGAGAGCTTGCAGAGCACTGGGGAAAGGCAGGCAGAGAATTCCCTGATAGCACCTTCTCTGTTCCTGTTCACATTGCTTCGCAGAATCGCTTTTGTGCAGAAAACAGTAACACTTGTTCAGAAGGAAAGAAAGCACAGAGCCCCAGATTCTATGTTGTCCTGGAGAGCTTGCAGAGCACTGGGGAAAGGCAGGCAGAGAATTCCCTGCTAGCACCTTCTCTGTGCCTGGGAAGCAGAAGTGTTCACATTGCTTCGCAAGAATCGCTTTTGTGCAGAAAACAGTAACACTTGTTCAGAACGAAAGAAAGCACAGAGCCCCAGATTCTATGTTGTCCTGGAGAGCTTGCAGAGCACTGGGGAACGGCAGGCAGAGAATTCCTTGCTAGCACCTTCTCTGTGCCTGTTCACATTGCTTCGCAGAATCGCTTTTGTGCAGAAAACAGTAACACTTGTTCAGAACGAAAGAAAGCACAGAGCCCCAGATTTTATGTTGTCCTGGAGAGCTTGCAGAGCACTGGGGAACGGCAGGCAGAGAATTCCTTGCTAGCACCTTCTCTGTGCCTGGGAAGCAGAAGTGTTCACATTGCTTCGCAGAATCGCTTTTGTGCAGAAAACAGTAACACTTGTTCAGAAGGAAAGAAAGCACACAGCCCCAGATTTTATGTTGTCCTGGAGAGCTTGCAGAGCACTGGGGAAAGGCAGGCAGAGAATTCCCTGATAGCACCTTCTCTGTGCCTGTTCACATTGCTTCGCAGAATCGCTTTTGTGCAGAAAACACTAACACTTGTTCAGAACGAAAGAAAGCACAGAGCCCCAGATTCTATGTTGTCCTGGAGAGCTTGCAGAGCACTGGGGAAAGGCAGGCAGAGAATTCCCTGATAGCACCTTCTCTGTGCCTGTTCACATTGCTTCGCAGAATCGCTTTTGTGCAGAAAACAGTAACACTTGTTCAGAAGGAAAGAAAGCACAGAGCCCCAGATTTTATGTTGTCCTGGAGAGCTTGCAGAGCACTGGGGAACGGCAGGCAGAGAATTCCTTGCTAGCACCTTCTCTGTGCCTGGGAAGCAGAAGTGTTCACATTGCTTCGCAGAATCGCTTTTGTGCAGAAAACAGTAACACTTGTTCAGAAGGAAAGAAAGCACAGAGCCCCAGATTTTATGTTGTCCTGGAGAGCTTGCAGAGCACTGGGGAAAGGCAGGCAGAGAATTCCCTGATAGCACCTTCTCTGTGCCTGTTCACATTGCTTCGCAGAATCGCTTTTGTGCAGAAAACAGTAACACTTGTTCAGAATGAAAGAAAGCACAGAGCCCCAGATTTGCTGTTGTCCTGGAGAGCTTGCAGAGCACTGGGGAAACGCAGGCAGAGAATTCCCTGATAGCACCTTCTCTGTGCCTGGGAAGCAGAAGTGTTCACATTGCTTCGCAAGAATCGCTTTTGTGCAGAAAACAGTAACACTTGTTCAGAAGGAAAGAAAGCACAGAGCCCCAGATTCTATGTTGTCCTGGAGAGCTTGCAGAGCACTGGGGAAAAGCAGGCAGAGAATTCCCTGATAGCACCTTCTCTGTGCCTGTTCACATTGCTTCGCAGAATCGCTTTTGTGCAGAAAACAGTAACACTTGTTCAGAAGGAAAGAAAGCACAGAGCCCCAGATTCTATGTTGTCCTGGAGAGCTTGCAGAGCACTGGGGAAAGGCAGGCAGAGAATTCCCTGCTAGCACCTTCTCTGTGCCTGGGAAGCAGAAGTGTTCACATTGCTTCGCAAGAATCGCTTTTGTGCAGAAAACACTAACACTTGTTCAGAAGGAAAGAAAGCACAGAGCCCCAGATTTTATGTTGTCCTGGAGAGCTTGCAGAGCACTGGGGAAAGGCAGGCAGAGAATTCCTTGCTAGCACCTTCTCTGTGCCTGTTCACATTGCTTCGCAGAATCGCTTTTGTGCAGAAAACAGTAACACTTGTTCAGAAGGAAAGAAAGCACAGAGCCCCAGATTCTATGTTGTCCTGGAGAGCTTGCAGAGCACTGGGGAAAGGCAGGCAGAGAATTCCCTGCTAGCACCTTCTCTGTGCCTGGGAAGCAGAAGTGTTCACATTGCTTCGCAAGAATCGCTTTTGTGCAGAAAACACTAACACTTGTTCAGAAGGAAAGAAAGCACAGAGCCCCAGATTTTATGTTGTCCTGGAGAGCTTGCAGAGCACTGGGGAAAGGCAGGCAGAGAATTCCTTGCTAGCACCTTCTCTGTGCCTGTTCACATTGCTTCGCAGAATCGCTTTTGTGCAGAAAACAGTAACACTTGTTCAGAACGAAAGAAAGCACAGAGCCCCAGATTCTATGTTGTCCTGGAGAGCTTGCAGAGCACTGGGGAAAGGCAGGCAGAGAATTCCCTGCTAGCACCTTCTCTGTGCCTGGGAAGCAGAAGTGTTCACATTGCTTCGCAGAATCGCTTTTGTGCAGAAAACACTAACACTTGTTCAGAAGGAAAGAAAGCACAGAGCCCCAGATTCTATGTTGTCCTGGAGAGCTTGCAGAGCACTGGGGAAAGGCAGGCAGAGAATTCCCTGCTAGCACCTTCTCTGTGCCTGTTCACATTGCTTCGCAGAATCGCTTTTGTGCAGAAAACAGTAACACTTGTTCAGAACGAAAGAAAGCACAGAGCCCCAGATTCTATGTTGTCCTGGAGAGCTTGCAGAGCACTGGGGAAAGGCAGGCAGAGAATTCCTTGCTAGCACCTTCTCTGTGCCTGGGAAGCAGCAGTGTTCACATTGCTTCGCAGAATCGCTTTTGTGCAGAAATCAGTAACACTTGTTCAGAAGGAAAGAAAGCACAGAGCCCCAGATTCTATGTTGTCCTGGAGAGCTTGCAGAGCACTGGGGAAAGGCAGGCAGAGAATTCCCTGATAGCACCTTCTCTGTGCCTGTTCACATTGCTTCGCAGAATCGCTTTTGTGCAGAAAACAGTAACACTTGTTCAGAACGAAAGAAAGCACAGAGCCCCAGATTTTATGTTGTCCTGGAGAGCTTGCAGAGCACTGGGGAACGGCAGGCAGAGAATTCCTTGCTAGCACCTTCTCTGTGCCTGGGAAGCAGAAGTGTTCACATTGCTTCGCAGAATCGCTTTTGTGCAGAAAACAGTAACACTTGTTCAGAAGGAAAGAAAGCACAGAGCCCCAGATTTTATGTTGTCCTGGAGAGCTTGCAGAGCACTGGGGAAAGGCAGGCAGAGAATTCCCTGATAGCACCTTCTCTGTGCCTGTTCACATTGCTTCGCAGAATCGCTTTTGTGCAGAAAACAGTAACACTTGTTCAGAACGAAAGAAAGCACAGAGCCCCAGATTTTATGTTGTCCTGGAGAGCTTGCAGAGCACTGGGGAAAGGAAGGCAGAGAATTCCCTGCTAGCACCTTCTCTGTGCCTGGGAAGCAGAAGTGTTCACATTGCTTCGCAAGAATCGCTTTTGTGCAGAAAACAGTAACACTTGTTCAGAAGGAAAGAAAGCACAGAGCCCCAGATTTTATGTTGTCCTGGAGAGCTTGCAGAGCACTGGGGAAAGGCAGGCAGAGAATTCCCTGCTAGCACCTTCTCTGTGCCTGGGAAGCAGAAGTGTTCACATTGCTTCGCAGAATCGCTTTTGTGCAGAAAACAGTAACACTTGTTCAGAAGGAAAGAAAGCACAGAGCCCCAGATTTTATGTTGTCCTGGAGAGCTTGCAGAGCACTGGGGAAAGGCAGGCAGAGAATTCCCTGATAGCACCTTCTCTGTTCCTGTTCACATTGCTTCGCAGAATCGCTTTTGTGCAGAAAACAGTAACACTTGTTCAGAAGGAAAGAAAGCACAGAGCCCCAGATTCTATGTTGTCCTGGAGAGCTTGCAGAGCACTGGGGAAAGGCAGGCAGAGAATTCCCTGCTAGCACCTTCTCTGTGCCTGGGAAGCAGAAGTGTTCACATTGCTTCGCAAGAATCGCTTTTGTGCAGAAAACAGTAACACTTGTTCAGAAGGAAAGAAAGCACAGAGCCCCAGATTCTATGTTGTCCTGGAGAGCTTGCAGAGCACTGGGGAACGGCAGGCAGAGAATTCCTTGCTAGCACCTTCTCTGTGCCTGTTCACATTGCTTCGCAGAATCGCTTTTGTGCAGAAAACAGTAACACTTGTTCAGAACGAAAGAAAGCACAGAGCCCCAGATTTTATGTTGTCCTGGAGAGCTTGCAGAGCACTGGGGAAAGGCAGGCAGAGAATTCCCTGATAGCACCTTCTCTGTGCCTGGGAAGCAGAAGTGTTCACATTGCTTCGCAAGAATCGCTTTTGTGCAGAAAACACTAACACTTGTTCAGAAGGAAAGAAAGCACAGAGCCCCAGATTTTATGTTGTCCTGGAGAGCTTGCAGAGCACTGGGGAAAGGCAGGCAGAGAATTCCTTGCTAGCACCTTCTCTGTGCCTGTTCACATTGCTTCGCAGAATCGCTTTTGTGCAGAAAACAGTAACACTTGTTCAGAACGAAAGAAAGCACAGAGCCCCAGATTTGCTGTTGTCCTGGAGAGCTTGCAGAGCACTGGGGAAAGGCAGGCAGAGAATTCCCTGCTAGCACCTTCTCTGTGCCTGGGAAGCAGAAGTGTTCACATTGCTTCGCAGAATCGCTTTTGTGCAGAAAACAGTAACACTTGTTCAGAAGGAAAGAAAGCACAGAGCCCCAGATTCTATGTTGTCCTGGAGAGCTTGCAGAGCACTGGGGAAAGGCAGGCAGAGAATTCCCTGATAGCACCTTCTCTGTGCCTGTTCACATTGCTTCGCAGAATCGCTTTTGTGCAGAAAACAGTAACACTTGTTCAGAAGGAAAGAAAGCACAGAGCCCCAGATTCTATGTTGTCCTGGAGAGCTTGCAGAGCACTGGGGAAAGGCAGGCAGAGAATTCCCTGCTAGCACCTTCTCTGTGCCTGGGAAGCAGAAGTGTTCACATTGCTTCGCAGAATCGTTTTTGTGCAGAAAACAGTAACACTTGTTCAGAACGAAAGAAAGCACAGAGCCCCAGATTTTATGTTGTCCTGGAGAGCTTGCAGAGCACTGGGGAAAGGAAGGCAGAGAATTCCCTGCTAGCACCTTCTCTGTGCCTGGGAAGCAGAAGTGTTCACATTGCTTCGCAAGAATCGCTTTTGTGCAGAAAACACTAACACTTGTTCAGAAGGAAAGAAAGCACAGAGCCCCAGATTTTATGTTGTCCTGGAGAGCTTGCAGAGCACTGGGGAAAGGCAGGCAGAGAATTCCCTGCTAGCACCTTCTCTGTGCCTGGGAAGCAGAAGTGTTCACATTGCTTCGCAGAATCGCTTTTGTGCAGAAAACAGTAACACTTGTTCAGAAGGAAAGAAAGCACAGAGCCCCAGATTTTATGTTGTCCTGGAGAGCTTGCAGAGCACTGGGGAAAGGCAGGCAGAGAATTCCCTGATAGCACCTTCTCTGTTCCTGTTCACATTGCTTCGCAGAATCGCTTTTGTGCAGAAAACAGTAACACTTGTTCAGAAGGAAAGAAAGCACAGAGCCCCAGATTCTATGTTGTCCTGGAGAGCTTGCAGAGCACTGGGGAAAGGCAGGCAGAGAATTCCCTGCTAGCACCTTCTCTGTGCCTGGGAAGCAGAAGTGTTCACATTGCTTCGCAAGAATCGCTTTTGTGCAGAAAACAGTAACACTTGTTCAGAACGAAAGAAAGCACAGAGCCCCAGATTCTATGTTGTCCTGGAGAGCTTGCAGAGCACTGGGGAACGGCAGGCAGAGAATTCCTTGCTAGCACCTTCTCTGTGCCTGTTCACATTGCTTCGCAGAATCGCTTTTGTGCAGAAAACAGTAACACTTGTTCAGAACGAAAGAAAGCACAGAGCCCCAGATTTTATGTTGTCCTGGAGAGCTTGCAGAGCACTGGGGAACGGCAGGCAGAGAATTCCTTGCTAGCACCTTCTCTGTGCCTGGGAAGCAGAAGTGTTCACATTGCTTCGCAGAATCGCTTTTGTGCAGAAAACAGTAACACTTGTTCAGAAGGAAAGAAAGCACACAGCCCCAGATTTTATGTTGTCCTGGAGAGCTTGCAGAGCACTGGGGAAAGGCAGGCAGAGAATCCCTGCTAGCACCTTCTCTGTGCCTGGGAAGCAGAAGTGTTCACATTGCTTCGCAAGAATCGCTTTTGTGCAGAAAACAGTAACAGTTGTTCAGAACGAAAGAAAGCACAGAACCCCAGATTCTATGTTGTCCTGGAGAGCTTGCAGAGCACTGGGGAAAGGCAGGCAGAGAATTCCTTGCTAGCACCTTCTCTGTGCCTGGGAAGCAGAAGTGTTCACATTGCTTCGCAAGAATCGCTTTTGTGCAGAAAACAGTAACACTTGTTGAGAAGGAAAGAAAGCACAGAGCCCCAGATTTTATGTTGTCCTGGAGAGCTTGCAGAGCACTGGGGAAAGGCAGGCAGAGAATTCCCTGATAGCACCTTCTCTGTGCCTGTTCACATTGCTTCGCAGAATCGCTTTTGTGCAGAAAACAGTAACACTTGTTCAGAACGAAAGAAAGCACAGAGCCCCAGATTCTATGTTGTCCTGGAGAGCTTGCAGAGCACTGGGGAAAGGCAGGCAGAGAATTCCCTGCTAGCACCTTCTCTGTGCCTGGGAAGCAGAAGTGTTCACATTGCTTCGCAAGAATCGCTTTTGTGCAGAAAACAGTAACACTTGTTCAGAAGGAAAGAAAGCACAGAGCCCCAGATTCTATGTTGTCCTGGAGAGCTTGCAGAGCACTGGGGAAAGGCAGGCAGAGATTTCCCTGATAGCACCTTCTCTGTGCCTGTTCACATGGCTTCGCAGAATCGCTTTTGTGCAGAAAACAGTAACACTTGTTCAGAACGAAAGAAAGCACAGAGCCCCAGATTCTATGTTGTCCTGGAGAGCTTGCAGAGCACTGGGGAACGGCAGGCAGAGAATTCCTTGCTAGCACCTTCTCTGTGCCTGGGAAGCAGAAGTGTTCACATTGCTTTGCAAGAATCGCTTTTGTGCAGAAAACAGTAACACTTGTTCAGAACGAAAGAAAGCACAGAGCCCCAGATTTGCTGTTGTCCTGGAGAGCTTGCAGAGCACTGGGGAAAGGCAGGCAGAGAATTCCCTGCTAGCACCTTCTCTGTGCCTGGGAAGCAGAAGTGTTCACATTGCTTCGCAAGAATCGCTTTTGTGCAGAAAACACTAACACTTGTTCAGAAGGAAAGAAAGCACAGAGCCCCAGATTCTATGTTGTCCTGGAGAGCTTGCAGAGCACTGGGGAAAAGCAGGCAGAGAATTCCCTGATAGCACCTTCTCTGTGCCTGTTCACATTGTTTCGCAGAATCGCTTTTGTGCAGAAAACAGTAACACTTGTTCAGAACGAAAGAAAGCACAGAGCCCCAGATTTTATGTTGTCCTGGAGAGCTTGCAGAGCACTGGGGAAAGGCAGGCAGAGAATTCCCTGCTAGCACCTTCTCTGTGCCTGTTCACATTGCTTCGCAGAATCGCTTTTGTGCAGAAAACAGTAACACTTGTTCAGAAGGAAAGAAAGCACAGAGCCCCAGATTCTATGTTGTCCTGGAGAGCTTGCAGAGCACTGGGGAAAGGCAGGCAGAGAATTCCCTGATAGCACCTTCTCTGTGCCTGGGAAGCAGAAGTGTTCACATTGCTTCGCAAGAATCGCTTTTGTGCAGAAAACACTAACACTTGTTCAGAAGGAAAGAAAGCACAGAGCCCCAGATTTTATGTTGTCCTGGAGAGCTTGCAGAGCACTGGGGAAAGGCAGGCAGAGAATTCCCTGATAGCACCTTCTCTGTGCCTGTTCACATTGCTTCGCAGAATCGCTTTTGTGCAGAAAACAGTAACACTTGTTCAGAACGAAAGAAAGCACAGAGCCCCAGATTCTATGTTGTCCTGGAGAGCTTGCAGAGCACTGGGGAAAGGCAGGCAGAGAATTCCCTGCTAGCACCTTCTCTGTGCCTGGGAAGCAGAAGTGTTCACATTGCTTCGCAAGAATCGCTTTTGTGCAGAAAACACTAACACTTGTTCAGAAGGAAAGAAAGCACAGAGCCCCAGATTCTATGTTGTCCTGGAGAGCTTGCAGAGCACTGGGGAAAAGCAGGCAGAAAATTCCCTGATAGCACCTTCTCTGTGCCTGTTCACATTGTTTCGCAGAATCGCTTTTGTGCAGAAAAGAGTAACACTTGTTCAGAACGAAAGAAAGCACAGAGCCCCAGATTTTATGTTGTCCTGGAGAGCTTGCAGAGCACTGGGGAAAGGCAGGCAGAGAATTCCCTGCTAGCACCTTCTCTGTGCCTGTTCACATTGCTTCGCAGAATCGCTTTTGTGCAGAAAACAGTAACACTTGTTCAGAAGGAAAGAAAGCACAGAGCCCCAGATTCTATGTTGTCCTGGAGAGCTTGCAGAGCACTGGGGAATGGCAGGCAGAGAATTCCTTGCTAACACCTTCTCTGTGCCTGTTCACATTGCTTCGCAGAATCGCTTTTGTGCAGAAAACAGTAACACTTGTTCAGAACGAAAGAAAGCACAGAGCCCCAGATTTGCTGTTGTCCTGGAGAGCTTGCAGAGCACTGGGGAAAGGCAGGCAGAGAATTCCCTGCTAGCACCTTCTCTGTGCCTGGGAAGCAGAAGTGTTCACATTGCTTCGCAGAATCGCTTTTGTGCAGAAAACAGTAACACTTGTTCAGAAGGAAAGAAAGCACAGAGCCCCAGATTCTATGTTGTCCTGGAGAGCTTGCAGAGCACTGGGGAAAGGCAGGCAGAGAATTCCCTGATAGCACCTTCTCTGTGCCTGTTCACATTGCTTCGCAGAATCGCTTTTGTGCAGAAAACAGTAACACTTGTTCAGAACGAAAGAAAGCACAGAGCCCCAGATTCTATGTTGTCCTGGAGAGCTTGCAGAGCACTGGGGAAAGGCAGGCAGAGAATTCCCTGCTAGCACCTTCTCTGTGCCTGGGAAGCAGAAGTGTTCACATTGCTTCGCAGAATCGCTTTTGTGCAGAAAACACTAACACTTGTTCAGAACGAAAGAAAGCACAGAGCCCCAGATTTGATGTTGTCCTGGAGAGCTTGCAGAGCACTGGGGAAAGGAAGGCAGAGAATTCCCTGCTAGCACCTTCTCTGTGCCTGGGAAGCAGAAGTGTTCACATTGCTTCGCAAGAATCGCTTTTGTGCAGAAAACAGTAACACTTGTTCAGAAGGAAAGAAAGCACAGAGCCCCAGATTCTATGTTGTCCTGGAGAGCTTGCAGAGCACTGGGGAAAGGCAGGCAGAGAATTCCCTGCTAGCACCTTCTCTGTGCCTGGGAAGCAGCAGTGTTCACATTGCTTCGCAGAATCGCTTTTGTGCAGAAAACAGTAACACTTGTTCAGAAGGAAAGAAAGCACAGAGCCCCAGATTTTATGTTGTCCTGGAGAGCTTGCAGAGCACTGGGGAAAGGCAGGCAGAGAATTCCCTGATAGCACCTTCTCTGTTCCTGTTCACATTGCTTCGCAGAATCGCTTTTGTGCAGAAAACAGTAACACTTGTTCAGAAGGAAAGAAAGCACAGAGCCCCAGATTCTATGTTGTCCTGGAGAGCTTGCAGAGCACTGGGGAAAGGCAGGCAGAGAATTCCCTGCTAGCACCTTCTCTGTGCCTGGGAAGCAGAAGTGTTCACATTGCTTCGCAAGAATCGCTTTTGTGCAGAAAACAGTAACACTTGTTCAGAACGAAAGAAAGCACAGAGCCCCAGATTCTATGTTGTCCTGGAGAGCTTGCAGAGCACTGGGGAACGGCAGGCAGAGAATTCCTTGCTAGCACCTTCTCTGTGCCTGTTCACATTGCTTCGCAGAATCGCTTTTGTGCAGAAAACAGTAACACTTGTTCAGAACGAAAGAAAGCACAGAGCCCCAGATTTTATGTTGTCCTGGAGAGCTTGCAGAGCACTGGGGAACGGCAGGCAGAGGATTCCTTGCTAGCACCTTCTCTGTGCCTGGGAAGCAGAAGTGTTCACATTGCTTCGCAGAATCGCTTTTGTGCAGAAAACAGTAACACTTGTTCAGAAGGAAAGAAAGCACACAGCCCCAGATTTTATGTTGTCCTGGAGAGCTTGCAGAGCACTGGGGAAAGGCAGGCAGAGAATTCCCTGATAGCACCTTCTCTGTGCCTGTTCACATTGCTTCGCAGAATCGCTTTTGTGCAGAAAACACTAACACTTGTTCAGAACGAAAGAAAGCACAGAGCCCCAGATTCTATGTTGTCCTGGAGAGCTTGCAGAGCACTGGGGAAAGGCAGGCAGAGAATCCCTGCTAGCACCTTCTCTGTGCCTGGGAAGCAGAAGTGTTCACATTGCTTCGCAAGAATCGCTTTTGTGCAGAAAACAGTAACAGTTGTTCAGAACGAAAGAAAGCACAGAACCCCAGATTCTATGTTGTCCTGGAGAGCTTGCAGAGCACTGGGGAAAGGCAGGCAGAGAATTCCTTGCTAGCACCTTCTCTGTGCCTGGGAAGCAGAAGTGTTCACATTGCTTCGCAAGAATCGCTTTTGTGCAGAAAACAGTAACACTTGTTGAGAAGGAAAGAAAGCACAGAGCCCCAGATTTTATGTTGTCCTGGAGAGCTTGCAGAGCACTGGGGAAAGGCAGGCAGAGAATTCCCTGATAGCACCTTCTCTGTGCCTGTTCACATTGCTTCGCAGAATCGCTTTTGTGCAGAAAACAGTAACACTTGTTCAGAACGAAAGAAAGCACAGAGCCCCAGATTCTATGTTGTCCTGGAGAGCTTGCAGAGCACTGGGGAAAGGCAGGCAGAGAATTCCCTGCTAGCACCTTCTCTGTGCCTGGGAAGCAGAAGTGTTCACATTGCTTCGCAAGAATCGCTTTTGTGCAGAAAACAGTAACACTTGTTCAGAAGGAAAGAAAGCACAGAGCCCCAGATTCTATGTTGTCCTGGAGAGCTTGCAGAGCACTGGGGAAAGGCAGGCAGAGAATTCCCTGATAGCACCTTCTCTGTGCCTGTTCACATTGCTTCGCAGAATCGCTTTTGTGCAGAAAACAGTAACACTTGTTCAGAATGAAAGAAAGCACAGAGCCCCAGATTCTATGTTGTCCTGGAGAGCTTGCAGAGCACTGGGGAAAGGCAGGCAGAGAATTCCTTGCTAGCACCTTCTCTGTGCCTGGGAAGCAGCAGTGTTCACATTGCTTCGCAGAATCGCTTTTGTGCAGAAATCAGTAACACTTGTTCAGAAGGAAAGAAAGCACAGAGCCCCAGATTCTATGTTGTCCTGGAGAGCTTGCAGAGCACTGGGGAAAGGCAGGCAGAGAATTCCCTGATAGCACCTTCTCTGTGCCTGTTCACATTGCTTCGCAGAATCGCTTTTGTGCAGAAAACAGTAACACTTGTTCAGAAGGAAAGAAAGCACAGAGCCCCAGATTTTATGTTGTCCTGGAGAGCTTGCAGAGCACTGGGGAACGGCAGGCAGAGAATTCCTTGCTAGCACCTTCTCTGTGCCTGGGAAGCAGAAGTGTTCACATTGCTTCGCAGAATCGCTTTTGTGCAGAAAACAGTAACACTTGTTCAGAAGGAAAGAAAGCACAGAGCCCCAGATTCTATGTTGTCCTGGAGAGCTTGCAGAGCACTGGGGAAAGGCAGGCAGAGAATTCCCTGATAGCACCTTCTCTGTGCCTGTTCACATTGCTTCGCAGAATCGCTTTTGTGCAGAAAACAGTAACACTTGTTCAGAACGAAAGAAAGCACAGAGCCCCAGATTTGCTGTTGTCCTGGAGAGCTTGCAGAGCACTGGGGAAAGGCAGGCAGAGAATTCCCTGCTAGCACCTTCTCTGTGCCTGGGAAGCAGAAGTGTTCACATTGCTTCGCAAGAATCGCTTTTGTGCAGAAAACAGTAACACTTGTTCAGAAGGAAAGAAAGCACAGAGCCCCAGATTCTATGTTGTCCTGGAGAGCTTGCAGAGCACTGGGGAAAGGCAGGCAGAGAATTCCCTGATAGCACCTTCTCTGTGCCTGTTCACATTGTTTCGCAGAATCGCTTTTGTGCAGAAAACAGTAACACTTGTTCAGAACGAAAGAAAGCACAGAGCCCCAGATTTTATGTTGTCCTGGAGAGCTTGCAGAGCACTGGGGAAAGGCAGGCAGAGAATTCCCTGCTAGCACCTTCTCTGTGCCTGTTCACATTGCTTCGCAGAATCGCTTTTGTGCAGAAAACAGTAACACTTGTTCAGAAGGAAAGAAAGCACAGAGCCCCAGATTCTATGTTGTCCTGGAGAGCTTGCAGAGCACTGGGGAAAGGCAGGCAGAGAATTCCCTGCTAGCACCTTCTCTGTGCCTGGGAAGCAGAAGTGTTCACATTGCTTCGCAAGAATCGCTTTTGTGCAGAAAACACTAACACTTGTTCAGAACGAAAGAAAGCACAGAGCCCCAGATTTTATGTTGTCCTGGAGAGCTTGCAGAGCACTGGGGAAAGGCAGGCAGAGAATTCCCTGATAGCACCTTCTCTGTGCCTGTTCACATTGCTTCGCAGAATCGCTTTTGTGCAGAAAACAGTAACACTTGTTCAGAACGAAAGAAAGCACAGAGCCCCAGATTCTATGTTGTCCTGGAGAGCTTGCAGAGCACTGGGGAAAGGCAGGCAGAGAATTCCCTGATAGCACCTTCTCTGTGCCTGGGAAGCAGAAGTGTTCACATTGCTTCGCAAGAATCGCTTTTGTGCAGAAAACACTAACACTTGTTCAGAAGGAAAGAAAGCACAGAGCCCCAGATTCTATGTTGTCCTGGAGAGCTTGCAGAGCACTGGGGAAAGGCAGGCAGAGAATTCCCTGATAGCACCTTCTCTGTGCCTGTTCACATTGCTTCGCAGAATCGCTTTTGTGCAGAAAACAGTAACACTTGTTCAGAACGAAAGAAAGCACAGAGCCCCAGATTTTATGTTGTCCTGGAGAGCTTGCAGAGCACTGGGGAAAGGCAGGCAGAGAATTCCCTGCTAGCACCTTCTCTGTGCCTGTTCACATTGCTTCGCAGAATCGCTTTTGTGCAGAAAACAGTAACACTTGTTCAGAAGGAAAGAAAGCACAGAGCCCCAGATTTGCTGTTGTCCTGGAGAGCTTGCAGAGCACTGGGGAAAGGCAGGCAGAGAATTCCCTGCTAGCACCTTCTCTGTGCCTGGGAAGCAGAAGTGTTCACATTGCTTCGCAGAATCGCTTTTGTGCAGAAAACACTAACACTTGTTCAGAAGGAAAGAAAGCACAGAGCCCCAGATTCTATGTTGTCCTGGAGAGCTTGCAGAGCACTGGGGAAAGGCAGGCAGAGAATTCCTTGCTAGCACCTTCTCTGTGCCTGGGAAGCAGAAGTGTTCACATTGCTTCGCAGAATCGCTTTTGTGCAGAAAACAGTAACACTTGTTCAGAAGGAAAGAAAGCACAGAGCCCCAGATTTTATGTTGTCCTGGAGAGCTTGCAGAGCACTGGGGAAAGGCAGGCAGAGAATTCCCTGATAGCACCTTCTCTGTGCCTGGGAAGCAGAAGTGTTCACATTGCTTCGCAAGAATCGCTTTTGTGCAGAAAACACTAACACTTGTTCAGAAGGAAAGAAAGCACAGAGCCCCAGATTTTATGTTGTCCTGGAGAGCTTGCAGAGCACTGGGGAAAGGCAGGCAGAGAATTCCCTGATAGCACCTTCTCTGTGCCTGTTCACATTGCTTCGCAGAATCGCTTTTGTGCAGAAAACAGTAACACTTGTTCAGAAGGAAAGAAAGCACAGAGCCCCAGATTCTATGTTGTCCTGGAGAGCTTGCAGAGCACTGGGGAAAGGCAGGCAGAGAATTCCCTGATAGCACCTTCTCTGTGCCTGTTCACATTGCTTCGCAGAATCGCTTTTGTGCAGAAAACAGTAACACTTGTTCAGAAGGAAAGAAAGCACAGAGCCCCAGATTCTATGTTGTCCTGGAGAGCTTGCAGAGCACTGGGGAAAGGCAGGCAGAGAATTCCTTGCTAGCACCTTCTCTGTGCCTGGGAAGCAGCAGTGTTCACATTGCTTCGCAGAATCGCTTTTGTGCAGAAAACAGTAACACTTGTTCAGAAGGAAAGAAAGCACAGAGCCCCAGATTCTATGTTGTCCTGGAGAGCTTGCAGAGCACTGGGGAAAGGCAGGCAGAGAATTCCCTGATAGCACCTTCTCTGTGCCTGTTCACATTGCTTCGCAGAATCGCTTTTGTGCAGAAAACAGTAACACTTGTTCAGAACGAAAGAAAGCACAGAGCCCCAGATTTTATGTTGTCCTGGAGAGCTTGCAGAGCACTGGGGAACGGCAGGCAGAGAATTCCTTGCTAGCACCTTCTCTGTGCCTGGGAAGCAGAAGTGTTCACATTGCTTCGCAGAATCGCTTTTGTGCAGAAAACAGTAACACTTGTTCAGAAGGAAAGAAAGCACAGAGCCCCAGATTTTATGTTGTCCTGGAGAGCTTGCAGAGCACTGGGGAAAGGCAGGCAGAGAATTCCCTGATAGCACCTTCTCTGTGCCTGTTCACATTGCTTCGCAGAATCGCTTTTGTGCAGAAAACAGTAACACTTGTTCAGAACGAAAGAAAGCACAGAGCCCCAGATTTGCTGTTGTCCTGGAGAGCTTGCAGAGCACTGGGGAAAGGCAGGCAGAGAATTCCCTGCTAGCACCTTCTCTGTGCCTGGGAAGCAGAAGTGTTCACATTGCTTCGCAAGAATCGCTTTTGTGCAGAAAACACTAACACTTGTTCAGAAGGAAAGAAAGCACAGAGCCCCAGATTCTATGTTGTCCTGGAGAGCTTGCAGAGCACTGGGGAAAGGCAGGCAGAGAATTCCCTGCTAGCACCTTCTCTGTCCCTATTCACATTGCTTCGCAGAATCGCTTTTGTGCAGAAAACAGTAACACTTGTTCAGAAGGAAAGAAAGCACAGAGCCCCAGATTCTATGTTGTCCTGGAGAGCTTGCAGAGCACTGGGGAAAGGCAGGCAGAGAATTCCCTGCTAGCACCTTCTCTGTGCCTGGGAAGCAGAAGTGTTCACATTGCTTCGCAAGAATCGCTTTTGTGCAGAAAACACTAACACTTGTTCAGAAGGAAAGAAAGCACAGAGCCCCAGATTTTATGTTGTCCTGGAGAGCTTGCAGAGCACTGGGGAAAGGCAGGCAGAGAATTCCTTGCTAGCACCTTCTCTGTGCCTGGGAAGCAGAAGTGTTCACATTGCTTCGCAGAATCGCTTTTGTGCAGAAAACAGTAACACTTGTTCAGAAGGAAAGAAAGCACAGAGCCCCAGATTTTATGTTGTCCTGGAGAGCTTGCAGAGCACTGGGGAAAGGCAGGCAGAGAATTCCCTGCTAGCACCTTCTCTGTGCCTGGGAAGCAGAAGTGTTCACATTGCTTCGCAAGAATCGCTTTTGTGCAGAAAACACTAACACTTGTTCAGAAGGAAAGAAAGCACAGAGCCCCAGATTTTATGTTGTCCTGGAGAGCTTGCAGAGCACTGGGGAAAGGCAGGCAGAGAATTCCTTGCTAGCACCTTCTCTGTGCCTGTTCACATTGCTTCGCAGAATCGCTTTTGTGCAGAAAACAGTAACACTTGTTCAGAACGAAAGAAAGCACAGAGCCCCAGATTCTATGTTGTCCTGGAGAGCTTGCAGAGCACTGGGGAAAGGCAGGCAGAGAATTCCCTGCTAGCACCTTCTCTGTGCCTGGGAAGCAGAAGTGTTCACATTGCTTCGCAGAATCGCTTTTGTGCAGAAAACAGTAACACTTGTTCAGAAGGAAAGAAAGCACAGAGCCCCAGATTCTATGTTGTCCTGGAGAGCTTGCAGAGCACTGGGGAAAGGCAGGCAGAGAATTCCCTGATAGCACCTTCTCTGTGCCTGTTCACATTGCTTCGCAGAATCGCTTTTGTGCAGAAAACAGTAACACTTGTTCAGAACGAAAGAAAGCACAGAGCCCCAGATTCTATGTTGTCCTGGAGAGCTTGCAGAGCACTGGGGAAAGGCAGGCAGAGAATTCCCTGCTAGCACCTTCTCTGTGCCTGGGAAGCAGAAGTGTTCACATTGCTTCGCAGAATCGTTTTTGTGCAGAAAACAGTAACACTTGTTCAGAAGGAAAGAAAGCACAGAGCCCCAGATTTTATGTTGTCCTGGAGAGCTTGCAGAGCACTGGGGAAAGGAAGGCAGAGAATTCCCTGCTAGCACCTTCTCTGTGCCTGGGAAGCAGAAGTGTTCACATTGCTTCGCAAGAATCGCTTTTGTGCAGAAAACAGTAACACTTGTTCAGAACGAAAGAAAGCACAGAGCCCCAGATTTTATGTTGTCCTGAAGAGCTTGCAGAGCACTGGGGAAAGGCAGGCAGAGAATTCCCTGCTAGCACCTTCTCTGTGCCTGGGAAGCAGAAGTGTTCACATTGCTTCGCAGAATCGCTTTTGTGCAGAAAACAGTAACACTTGTTCAGAAGGAAAGAAAGCACAGAGCCCCAGATTTTATGTTGTCCTGGAGAGCTTGCAGAGCACTGGGGAAAGGCAGGCAGAGAATTCCCTGATAGCACCTTCTCTGTTCCTGTTCACATTGCTTCGCAGAATCGCTTTTGTGCAGAAAACAGTAACACTTGTTCAGAAGGAAAGAAAGCACAGAGCCCCAGATTCTATGTTGTCCTGGAGAGCTTGCAGAGCACTGGGGAAAGGCAGGCAGAGAATTCCCTGCTAGCACCTTCTCTGTGCCTGGGAAGCAGAAGTGTTCACATTGCTTCGCAGAATCGCTTTTGTGCAGAAAACAGTAACACTTGTTCAGAAGGAAAGAAAGCACAGAGCCCCAGATTCTATGTTGTCCTGGAGAGCTTGCAGAGCACTGGGGAAAGGCAGGCAGAGAATCCCTGCTAGCACCTTCTCTGTGCCTGGGAAGCAGAAGTGTTCACATTGCTTCGCAAGAATCGCTTTTGTGCAGAAAACAGTAACACTTGTTCAGAACGAAAGAAAGCACAGAGCCCCAGATTCTATGTTGTCCTGGAGAGCTTGCAGAGCACTGGGGAAAGGCAGGCAGAGAATTCCTTGCTAGCACCTTCTCTGTGCCTGGGAAGCAGAAGTGTTCACATTGCTTCGCAAGAATCGCTTTTGTGCAGAAAACAGTAACACTTGTTCAGAAGGAAAGAAAGCACAGAGCCCCAGATTTTATGTTGTCCTGGAGAGCTTGCAGAGCACTGGGGAAAGGCAGGCAGAGAATTCCCTGATAGCACCTTCTCTGTGCCTGTTCACATTGCTTCGCAGAATCGCTTTTGTGCAGAAAACAGTAACACTTGTTCAGAACGAAAGAAAGCACAGAGCCCCAGATTCTATGTTGTCCTGGAGAGCTTGCAGAGCACTGGGGAAAGGCAGGCAGAGAATTCCCTGCTAGCACCTTCTCTGTGCCTGGGAAGCAGAAGTGTTCACATTGCTTCGCAAGAATCGCTTTTGTGCAGAAAACAGTAACACTTGTTCAGAAGGAAAGAAAGCACAGAGCCCCAGATTCTATGTTGTCCTGGAGAGCTTGCAGAGCACTGGGGAAAGGCAGGCAGAGAATTCCCTGATAGCACCTTCTCTGTGCCTGTTCACATTGCTTCGCAGAATCGCTTTTGTGCAGAAAACAGTAACACTTGTTCAGAAGGAAAGAAAGCACAGAGCCCCAGATTTTATGTTGTCCTGGAGAGCTTGCAGAGCACTGGGGAACGGCAGGCAGAGAATTCCTTGCTAGCACCTTCTCTGTGCCTGGGAAGCAGAAGTGTTCACATTGCTTCGCAGAATCGCTTTTGTGCAGAAAACAGTAACACTTGTTCAGAAGGAAAGAAAGCACACAGCCCCAGATTTTATGTTGTCCTGGAGAGCTTGCAGAGCACTGGGGAAAGGCAGGCAGAGAATTCCCTGATAGCACCTTCTCTGTGCCTGTTCACATTGCTTCGCAGAATCGCTTTTGTGCAGAAAACAGTAACACTTGTTCAGAACGAAAGAAAGCACAGAGCCCCATATTTGCTGTTGTCCTGGAGAGCTTGCAGAGCACTGGGGAAAGGCAGGCAGAGAATTCCCTGCTAGCACCTTCTCTGTGCCTGGGAAGCAGAAGTGTTCACATTGCTTCGCAAGAATCGCTTTTGTGCAGAAAACAGTAACACTTGTTCAGAAGGAAAGAAAGCACAGAGCCCCAGATTCTATGTTGTCCTGGAGAGCTTGCAGAGCACTGGGGAAAAGCAGGCAGAGAATTCCCTGATAGCACCTTCTCTGTGCCTGTTCACATTGTTTCGCAGAATCGCTTTTGTGCAGAAAACAGTAACACTTGTTCAGAACGAAAGAAAGCACAGAGCCCCAGATTTTATGTTGTCCTGGAGAGCTTGCAGAGCACTGGGGAAAGGCAGGCAGAGAATTCCCTGCTAGCACCTTCTCTGTGCCTGTTCACATTGCTTCGCAGAATCGCTTTTGTGCAGAAAACAGTAACACTTGTTCAGAAGGAAAGAAAGCACAGAGCCCCAGATTCTATGTTGTCCTGGAGAGCTTGCAGAGCACTGGGGAAAGGCAGGCAGAGAATTCCCTGATAGCACCTTCTCTGTGCCTGGGAAGCAGAAGTGTTCACATTGCTTCGCAAGAATCGCTTTTGTGCAGAAAACACTAACACTTGTTCAGAAGGAAAGAAAGCACAGAGCCCCAGATTTTATGTTGTCCTGGAGAGCTTGCAGAGCACTGGGGAAAGGCAGGCAGAGAATTCCTTGCTAGCACCTTCTCTGTGCTTGGGAAGCAGAAGTGTTCACATTGCTTCGCAGAATCGCTTTTGTGCAGAAAACAGTAACACTTGTTCAGAAGGAAAGAAAGCACAGAGCCCCAGATTTTATGTTGTCCTGGAGAGCTTGCAGAGCACTGGGGAAAGGCAGGCAGAGAATTCCTTGCTAGCACCCTCTCTGTGCCTGGGAAGCAGAAGTGTTCACATTGCTTCGCAGAATCGCTTTTGTGCAGAAAACAGTAACACTTGTTCAGAAGGAAAGAAAGCACAGAGCCCCAGATTTTATGTTGTCCTGGAGATCTTGCAGAGCACTGGGGAAAGGCAGGCAGAGAATTCCCTGATAGCACCTTCTCTGTGCCTGTTCACATTGCTTCGCAGAATCGCTTTTGTGCAGAAAACACTAACACTTGTTCAGAACGAAAGAAAGCACAGAGCCCCAGATTTGATGTTGTACTGGAGAGCTTGCAGAGCACTGGGGAAAGGCAGGCAGAGAATTCCCTGATAGCATCTTCTCTGTGCCTGTTCACATTGCTTCGCAGAATCGCTTTTGTGCAGAAAACAGTAACACTTGTTCAGAAGGAAAGAAAGCACAGAGCCCCAGATTCTATGTTGTCCTGGAGAGCTTGCAGAGCACTGGGGAAAGGCAGGCAGAGAGTTCCCTGCTAGCACCTTCTCTGTGCCTGGGAAGCAGAAGTGTTCACATTGCTTCGCAAGAATCGCTTTTGTGCAGAAAACAGTAACACTTGTTCAGAACGAAAGAAAGCACAGAGCCCCAGATTCTATGTTGTCCTGGAGAGCTTGCAGAGCACTGGGGAAAGGCAGGCAGAGAATTCCTTGCTAGCACCTTCTCTGTGCCTGGGAAGCAGAAGTGTTCACATTGCTTCGCAAGAATCGCTTTTGTGCAGAAAACAGTAACACTTGTTCAGAAGGAAAGAAAGCACAGAGCCCCAGATTTTATGTTGTCCTGGAGAGCTTGCAGAGCACTGGGGAAAGGCAGGCAGAGAATTCCCTGATAGCACCTTCTCTGTGCCTGTTCACATTGCTTCGCAGAATCGCTTTTGTGCAGAAAACAGTAACACTTGTTCAGAACGAAAGAAAGCACAGAGCCCCAGATTCTATGTTGTCCTGGAGAGCTTGCAGAGCACTGGGGAAAGGCAGGCAGAGAATTCCCTGCTAGCACCTTCTCTGTGCCTGGGAAGCAGAAGTGTTCACATTGCTTCGCAAGAATCGCTTTTGTGCAGAAAACAGTAACACTTGTTCAGAAGGAAAGAAAGCACAGAGCCCCAGATTCTATGTTGTCCTGGAGAGCTTGCAGAGCACTGGGGAAAGGCAGGCAGAGAATTCCCTGATAGCACCTTCTCTGTGCCTGTTCACATTGCTTCGCAGAATCGCTTTTGTGCAGAAAACAGTAACACTTGTTCAGAACGAAAGAAAGCACAGAGCCCCATATTTGCTGTTGTCCTGGAGAGCTTGCAGAGCACTGGGGAAAGGCAGGCAGAGAATTCCCTGCTAGCACCTTCTCTGTGCCTGGGAAGCAGAAGTGTTCACATTGCTTCGCAAGAATCGCTTTTGTGCAGAAAACAGTAACACTTGTTCAGAAGGAAAGAAAGCACAGAGCCCCAGATTCTATGTTGTCCTGGAGAGCTTGCAGAGCACTGGGGAAAAGCAGGCAGAGAATTCCCTGATAGCACCTTCTCTGTGCCTGTTCACATTGTTTCGCAGAATCGCTTTTGTGCAGAAAACAGTAACACTTGTTCAGAACGAAAGAAAGCACAGAGCCCCAGATTTTATGTTGTCCTGGAGAGCTTGCAGAGCACTGGGGAAAGGCAGGCAGAGAATTCCCTGCTAGCACCTTCTCTGTGCCTGTTCACATTGCTTCGCAGAATCGCTTTTGTGCAGAAAACAGTAACACTTGTTCAGAAGGAAAGAAAGCACAGAGCCCCAGATTCTATGTTGTCCTGGAGAGCTTGCAGAGCACTGGGGAAAGGCAGGCAGAGAATTCCCTGATAGCACCTTCTCTGTGCCTGGGAAGCAGAAGTGTTCACATTGCTTCGCAAGAATCGCTTTTGTGCAGAAAACACTAACACTTGTTCAGAAGGAAAGAAAGCACAGAGCCCCAGATTTTATGTTGTCCTGGAGAGCTTGCAGAGCACTGGGGAAAGGCAGGCAGAGAATTCCTTGCTAGCACCTTCTCTGTGCTTGGGAAGCAGAAGTGTTCACATTGCTTCGCAGAATCGCTTTTGTGCAGAAAACAGTAACACTTGTTCAGAAGGAAAGAAAGCACAGAGCCCCAGATTTTATGTTGTCCTGGAGAGCTTGCAGAGCACTGGGGAAAGGCAGGCAGAGAATTCCTTGCTAGCACCCTCTCTGTGCCTGGGAAGCAGAAGTGTTCACATTGCTTCGCAGAATCGCTTTTGTGCAGAAAACAGTAACACTTGTTCAGAAGGAAAGAAAGCACAGAGCCCCAGATTTTATGTTGTCCTGGAGATCTTGCAGAGCACTGGGGAAAGGCAGGCAGAGAATTCCCTGATAGCACCTTCTCTGTGCCTGTTCACATTGCTTCGCAGAATCGCTTTTGTGCAGAAAACACTAACACTTGTTCAGAACGAAAGAAAGCACAGAGCCCCATATTTGCTGTTGTCCTGGAGAGCTTGCAGAGCACTGGGGAAAGGCAGGCAGAGAATTCCCTGATAGCATCTTCTCTGTGCCTGTTCACATTGCTTCGCAGAATCGCTTTTGTGCAGAAATCAGTAACACTTGTTCAGAAGGAAAGAAAGCACAGAGCCCCAGATTCTATGTTGTCCTGGAGAGCTTGCAGAGCACTGGGGAAAGGCAGGCAGAGAGTTCCCTGCTAGCACCTTCTCTGTGCCTGGGAAGCAGAAGTGTTCACATTGCTTCGCAAGAATCGCTTTTGTGCAGAAAACACTAACACTTGTTCAGAAGGAAAGAAAGCACAGAGCCCCAGATTTTATGTTGTCCTGGAGAGCTTGCAGAGCACTGGGGAAAGGCAGGCAGAGAATTCCTTGCTAGCACCTTCTCTGTGCCTGGGAAGCAGAAGTGTTCACATTGCTTCGCAGAATCGCTTTTGTGCAGAAAACAGTAACACTTGTTCAGAACGAAAGAAAGCACAGAGCCCCAGATTCTATGTTGTCCTGGAGAGCTTGCAGAGCACTGGGGAAAGGCAGGCAGAGAATTCCTTGCTAGCACCTTCTCTGTGCCTGGGAAGCAGCAGTGTTCACATTGCTTCGCAGAATCGCTTTTGTGCAGAAATCAGTAACACTTGTTCAGAAGGAAAGAAAGCACAGAGCCCCAGATTCTATGTTGTCCTGGAGAGCTTGCAGAGCACTGGGGAAAGGCAGGCAGAGAATTCCCTGATAGCACCTTCTCTGTGCCTGTTCACATTGCTTCGCAGAATCGCTTTTGTGCAGAAAACAGTAACACTTGTTCAGAAGGAAAGAAAGCACAGAGCCCCAGATTTTATGTTGTCCTGGAGAGCTTGCAGAGCACTGGGGAACGGCAGGCAGAGAATTCCTTGCTAGCACCTTCTCTGTGCCTGGGAAGCAGAAGTGTTCACATTGCTTCGCAGAATCGCTTTTGTGCAGAAAACACTAACACTTGTTCAGAAGGAAAGAAAGCACAGAGCCCCAGATTTTATGTTGTCCTGGAGAGCTTGCAGAGCACTGGGGAAAGGCAGGCAGAGAATTCCCTGATAGCACCTTCTCTGTGCCTGTTCACATTGCTTCGCAGAATCGCTTTTGTGCAGAAAACAGTAACACTTGTTCAGAACGAAAGAAAGCACAGAGCCCCAGATTTGCTGTTGTCCTGGAGAGCTTGCAGAGCACTGGGGAAAGGCAGGCAGAGAATTCCCTGCTAGCACCTTCTCTGTGCCTGGGAAGCAGAAGTGTTCACATTGCTTCGCAAGAATCGCTTTTGTGCAGAAATCAGTAACACTTGTTCAGAAGGAAAGAAAGCACAGAGCCCCAGATTCTATGTTGTCCTGGAGAGCTTGCAGAGCACTGGGGAAAGGCAGGCAGAGAATTCCCTGATAGCACCTTCTCTGTGCCTGTTCACATTGCTTCGCAGAATCGCTTTTGTGCAGAAAACAGTAACACTTGTTCAGAAGGAAAGAAAGCACAGAGCCCCAGATTTTATGTTGTCCTGGAGAGCTTGCAGAGCACTGGGGAACGGCAGGCAGAGAATTCCTTGCTAGCACCTTCTCTGTGCCTGGGAAGCAGAAGTGTTCACATTGCTTCGCAGAATCGCTTTTGTGCAGAAAACAGTAACACTTGTTCAGAAGGAAAGAAAGCACAGAGCCCCAGATTTTATGTTGTCCTGGAGAGCTTGCAGAGCACTGGGGAAAGGCAGGCAGAGAATTCCCTGATAGCACCTTCTCTGTGCCTGTTCACATTGCTTCGCAGAATCGCTTTTGTGCAGAAAACAGTAACACTTGTTCAGAACGAAAGAAAGCACAGAGCCCCAGATTTGCTGTTGTCCTGGAGAGCTTGCAGAGCACTGGGGAAAGGCAGGCAGAGAATTCCCTGCTAGCACCTTCTCTGTGCCTGGGAAGCAGAAGTGTTCACATTGCTTCGCAAGAATCGCTTTTGTGCAGAAAACAGTAACACTTGTTCAGAAGGAAAGAAAGCACAGAGCCCCAGATTCTATGTTGTCCTGGAGAGCTTGCAGAGCACTGGGGAAAGGCAGGCAGAGAATTCCCTGATAGCACCTTCTCTGTGCCTGTTCACATTGCTTCGCAGAATCGCTTTTGTGCAGAAAACAGTAACACTTGTTCAGAAGGAAAGAAAGCACAGAGCCCCAGATTTTATGTTGTCCTGGAGAGCTTGCAGAGCACTGGGGAAAGGCAGGCAGAGAATTCCTTGCTAGCACCCTCTCTGTGCCTGGGAAGCAGAAGTGTTCACATTGCTTCGCAGAATCGCTTTTGTGCAGAAAACAGTAACACTTGTTCAGAAGGAAAGAAAGCACAGAGCCCCAGATTTTATGTTGTCCTGGAGATCTTGCAGAGCACTGGGGAAAGGCAGGCAGAGAATTCCCTGATAGCACCTTCTCTGTGCCTGTTCACATTGCTTCGCAGAATCGCTTTTGTGCAGAAAACACTAACACTTGTTCAGAACGAAAGAAAGCACAGAGCCCCATATTTGCTGTTGTCCTGGAGAGCTTGCAGAGCACTGGGGAAAGGCAGGCAGAGAATTCCCTGATAGCATCTTCTCTGTGCCTGTTCACATTGCTTCGCAGAATCGCTTTTGTGCAGAAATCAGTAACACTTGTTCAGAAGGAAAGAAAGCACAGAGCCCCAGATTCTATGTTGTCCTGGAGAGCTTGCAGAGCACTGGGGAAAGGCAGGCAGAGAGTTCCCTGCTAGCACCTTCTCTGTGCCTGGGAAGCAGAAGTGTTCACATTGCTTCGCAAGAATCGCTTTTGTGCAGAAAACACTAACACTTGTTCAGAAGGAAAGAAAGCACAGAGCCCCAGATTTTATGTTGTCCTGGAGAGCTTGCAGAGCACTGGGGAAAGGCAGGCAGAGAATTCCTTGCTAGCACCTTCTCTGTGCCTGGGAAGCAGAAGTGTTCACATTGCTTCGCAGAATCGCTTTTGTGCAGAAAACAGTAACACTTGTTCAGAACGAAAGAAAGCACAGAGCCCCAGATTCTATGTTGTCCTGGAGAGCTTGCAGAGCACTGGGGAAAGGCAGGCAGAGAATTCCTTGCTAGCACCTTCTCTGTGCCTGGGAAGCAGCAGTGTTCACATTGCTTCGCAGAATCGCTTTTGTGCAGAAATCAGTAACACTTGTTCAGAAGGAAAGAAAGCACAGAGCCCCAGATTCTATGTTGTCCTGGAGAGCTTGCAGAGCACTGGGGAAAGGCAGGCAGAGAATTCCCTGATAGCACCTTCTCTGTGCCTGTTCACATTGCTTCGCAGAATCGCTTTTGTGCAGAAAACAGTAACACTTGTTCAGAAGGAAAGAAAGCACAGAGCCCCAGATTTTATGTTGTCCTGGAGAGCTTGCAGAGCACTGGGGAACGGCAGGCAGAGAATTCCTTGCTAGCACCTTCTCTGTGCCTGGGAAGCAGAAGTGTTCACATTGCTTCGCAGAATCGCTTTTGTGCAGAAAACAGTAACACTTGTTCAGAAGGAAAGAAAGCACAGAGCCCCAGATTTTATGTTGTCCTGGAGAGCTTGCAGAGCACTGGGGAAAGGCAGGCAGAGAATTCCCTGATAGCACCTTCTCTGTGCCTGTTCACATTGCTTCGCAGAATCGCTTTTGTGCAGAAAACAGTAACACTTGTTCAGAACGAAAGAAAGCACAGAGCCCCAGATTTGCTGTTGTCCTGGAGAGCTTGCAGAGCACTGGGGAAAGGCAGGCAGAGAATTCCCTGCTAGCACCTTCTCTGTGCCTGGGAAGCAGAAGTGTTCACATTGCTTCGCAAGAATCGCTTTTGTGCAGAAAACAGTAACACTTGTTCAGAAGGAAAGAAAGCACAGAGCCCCAGATTCTATGTTGTCCTGGAGAGCTTGCAGAGCACTGGGGAAAGGCAGGCAGAGAATTCCCTGATAGCACCTTCTCTGTGCCTGTTCACATTGTTTCGCAGAATCGCTTTTGTGCAGAAAACAGTAACACTTGTTCAGAACGAAAGAAAGCACAGAGCCCCAGATTTTATGTTGTCCTGGAGAGCTTGCAGAGCACTGGGGAAAGGCAGGCAGAGAATTCCCTGCTAGCACCTTCTCTGTGCCTGTTCACATTGCTTCGCAGAATCGCTTTTGTGCAGAAAACAGTAACACTTGTTCAGAAGGAAAGAAAGCACAGAGCCCCAGATTCTATGTTGTCCTGGAGAGCTTGCAGAGCACTGGGGAAAGGCAGGCAGAGAATTCCCTGCTAGCACCTTCTCTGTGCCTGGGAAGCAGAAGTGTTCACATTGCTTCGCAAGAATCGCTTTTGTGCAGAAAACACTAACACTTGTTCAGAAGGAAAGAAAGCACAGAGCCCCAGATTTTATGTTGTCCTGGAGAGCTTGCAGAGCACTGGGGAAAGGCAGGCAGAGAATTCCCTGATAGCACCTTCTCTGTGCCTGTTCACATTGCTTCGCAGAATCGCTTTTGTGCAGAAAACAGTAACACTTGTTCAGAACGAAAGAAAGCACAGAGCCCCAGATTTGCTGTTGTCCTGGAGAGCTTGCAGAGCACTGGGGAAAGGCAGGCAGAGAATTCCCTGCTAGCACCTTCTCTGTGCCTGGGAAGCAGAAGTGTTCACATTGCTTCGCAAGAATCGCTTTTGTGCAGAAAACACTAACACTTGTTCAGAAGGAAAGAAAGCACAGAGCCCCAGATTCTATGTTGTCCTGGAGAGCTTGCAGAGCACTGGGGAAAAGCAGGCAGAGAATTCCCTGATAGCACCTTCTCTGTGCCTGTTCACATTGTTTCGCAGAATCGCTTTTGTGCAGAAAACAGTAACACTTGTTCAGAACGAAAGAAAGCACAGAGCCCCAGATTTTATGTTGTCCTGGAGAGCTTGCAGAGCACTGGGGAAAGGCAGGCAGAGAATTCCCTGCTAGCACCTTCTCTGTGCCTGTTCACATTGCTTCGCAGAATCGCTTTTGTGCAGAAAACAGTAACACTTGTTCAGAACGAAAGAAAGCACAGAGCCCCAGATTTGCTGTTGTCCTGGAGAGCTTGCAGAGCACTGGGGAAAGGCAGGCAGAGAATTCCCTGCTAGCACCTTCTCTGTGCCTGGGAAGCAGAAGTGTTCACATTGCTTCGCAGAATCGCTTTTGTGCAGAAAACACTAACACTTGTTCAGAAGGAAAGAAAGCACAGAGCCCCAGATTCTATGTTGTCCTGGAGAGCTTGCAGAGCACTGGGGAAAGGCAGGCAGAGAATTCCTTGCTAGCACCTTCTCTGTGCCTGGGAAGCAGAAGTGTTCACATTGCTTCGCAGAATCGCTTTTGTGCAGAAAACAGTAACACTTGTTCAGAAGGAAAGAAAGCACAGAGCCCCAGATTTTATGTTGTCCTGGAGAGCTTGCAGAGCACTGGGGAAAGGCAGGCAGAGAATTCCCTGATAGCACCTTCTCTGTGCCTGGGAAGCAGAAGTGTTCACATTGCTTCGCAAGAATCGCTTTTGTGCAGAAAACACTAACACTTGTTCAGAAGGAAAGAAAGCACAGAGCCCCAGATTTTATGTTGTCCTGGAGAGCTTGCAGAGCACTGGGGAAAGGCAGGCAGAGAATTCCTTGCTAGCACCTTCTCTGTGCCTGTTCACATTGCTTCGCAGAATCGCTTTTGTGCAGAAAACAGTAACACTTGTTCAGAACGAAAGAAAGCACAGAGCCCCAGATTCTATGTTGTCCTGGAGAGCTTGCAGAGCACTGGGGAAAGGCAGGCAGAGAATTCCCTGATAGCACCTTCTCTGTGCCTGTTCACATTGCTTCGCAGAATCGCTTTTGTGCAGAAAACAGTAACACTTGTTCAGAAGGAAAGAAAGCACAGAGCCCCAGATTCTATGTTGTCCTGGAGAGCTTGCAGAGCACTGGGGAAAGGCAGGCAGAGAATTCCTTGCTAGCACCTTCTCTGTGCCTGGGAAGCAGCAGTGTTCACATTGCTTCGCAGAATCGCTTTTGTGCAGAAAACAGTAACACTTGTTCAGAAGGAAAGAAAGCACAGAGCCCCAGATTCTATGTTGTCCTGGAGAGCTTGCAGAGCACTGGGGAAAGGCAGGCAGAGAATTCCCTGATAGCACCTTCTCTGTGCCTGTTCACATTGCTTCGCAGAATCGCTTTTGTGCAGAAAACAGTAACACTTGTTCAGAAGGAAAGAAAGCACAGAGCCCCAGATTTTATGTTGTCCTGGAGAGCTTGCAGAGCACTGGGGAACGGCAGACAGAGAATTCCTTGCTAGCACCTTCTCTGTGCCTGGGAAGCAGAAGTGTTCACATTGCTTCGCAGAATCGCTTTTGTGCAGAAAACAGTAACACTTGTTCAGAAGGAAAGAAAGCACAGAGCCCCAGATTTTATGTTGTCCTGGAGAGCTTGCAGAGCACTGGGGAAAGGCAGGCAGAGAATTCCCTGATAGCACCTTCTCTGTGCCTGTTCACATTGCTTCGCAGAATCGCTTTTGTGCAGAAAACAGTAACACTTGTTCAGAACGAAAGAAAGCACAGAGCCCCAGATTTGCTGTTGTCCTGGAGAGCTTGCAGAGCACTGGGGAAAGGCAGGCAGAGAATTCCCTGCTAGCACCTTCTCTGTGCCTGGGAAGCAGAAGTGTTCACATTGCTTCGCAAGAATCGCTTTTGTGCAGAAAACACTAACACTTGTTCAGAAGGAAAGAAAGCACAGAGCCCCAGATTCTATGTTGTCCTGGAGAGCTTGCAGAGCACTGGGGAAAGGCAGGCAGAGAATTCCCTGCTAGCACCTTCTCTGTCCCTATTCACATTGCTTCGCAGAATCGCTTTTGTGCAGAAAACAGTAACACTTGTTCAGAAGGAAAGAAAGCACAGAGCCCCAGATTCTATGTTGTCCTGGAGAGCTTGCAGAGCACTGGGGAAAGGCAGGCAGAGAATTCCCTGCTAGCACCTTCTCTGTGCCTGGGAAGCAGAAGTGTTCACATTGCTTCGCAAGAATCGCTTTTGTGCAGAAAACACTAACACTTGTTCAGAAGGAAAGAAAGCACAGAGCCCCAGATTTTATGTTGTCCTGGAGAGCTTGCAGAGCACTGGGGAAAGGCAGGCAGAGAATTCCTTGCTAGCACCTTCTCTGTGCCTGGGAAGCAGAAGTGTTCACATTGCTTCGCAGAATCGCTTTTGTGCAGAAAACAGTAACACTTGTTCAGAAGGAAAGAAAGCACAGAGCCCCAGATTTTATGTTGTCCTGGAGAGCTTGCAGAGCACTGGGGAAAGGCAGGCAGAGAATTCCCTGATAGCACCTTCTCTGTGCCTGGGAAGCAGAAGTGTTCACATTGCTTCGCAAGAATCGCTTTTGTGCAGAAAACACTAACACTTGTTCAGAAGGAAAGAAAGCACAGAGCCCCAGATTTTATGTTGTCCTGGAGAGCTTGCAGAGCACTGGGGAAAGGCAGGCAGAGAATTCCTTGCTAGCACCTTCTCTGTGCCTGTTCACATTGCTTCGCAGAATCGCTTTTGTGCAGAAAACAGTAACACTTGTTCAGAACGAAAGAAAGCACAGAGCCCCAGATTCTATGTTGTCCTGGAGAGCTTGCAGAGCACTGGGGAAAGGCAGGCAGAGAATTCCCTGCTAGCACCTTCTCTGTGCCTGGGAAGCAGAAGTGTTCACATTGCTTCGCAGAATCGCTTTTGTGCAGAAAACAGTAACACTTGTTCAGAAGGAAAGAAAGCACAGAGCCCCAGATTCTATGTTGTCCTGGAGAGCTTGCAGAGCACTGGGGAAAGGCAGGCAGAGAATTCCCTGATAGCACCTTCTCTGTGCCTGTTCACATTGCTTTGCAGAATCGCTTTTGTGCAGAAAACAGTAACACTTGTTCAGAACGAAAGAAAGCACAGAGCCCCAGATTCTATGTTGTCCTGGAGAGCTTGCAGAGCACTGGGGAAAGGCAGGCAGAGAATTCCCTGCTAGCACCTTCTCTGTGCCTGGGAAGCAGAAGTGTTCACATTGCTTCGCAGAATCGCTTTTGTGCAGAAAACAGTAACACTTGTTCAGAAGGAAAGAAAGCACAGAGCCCCAGATTCTATGTTGTCCTGGAGAGCTTGCAGAGCACTGGGGAAAGGCAGGCAGAGAATTCCCTGCTAGCACCTTCTCTGTGCCTGGGAAGCAGAAGTGTTCACATTGCTTCGCAGAATCGCTTTTGTGCAGAAAACAGTAACACTTGTTCAGAAGGAAAGAAAGCACAGAGCCCCAGATTTTATGTTGTCCTGGAGAGCTTGCAGAGCACTGGGGAAAGGCAGGCAGAGAATTCCCTGATAGCACCTTCTCTGTTCCTGTTCACATTGCTTCGCAGAATCGCTTTTGTGCAGAAAACAGTAACACTTGTTCAGAACGAAAGAAAGCACAGAGCCCCAGATTCTATGTTGTCCTGGAGAGCTTGCAGAGCACTGGGGAAAGGCAGGCAGAGAATTCCTTGCTAGCACCTTCTCTGTGCCTGGGAAGCAGAAGTGTTCACATTGCTTCGCAAGAATCGCTTTTGTGCAGAAAACAGTAACACTTGTTCAGAAGGAAAGAAAGCACAGAGCCCCAGATTTTATGTTGTCCTGGAGAGCTTGCAGAGCACTGGGGAAAGGCAGGCAGAGAATTCCCTGATAGCACCTTCTCTGTGCCTGTTCACATTGCTTCGCAGAATCGCTTTTGTGCAGAAAACAGTAACACTTGTTCAGAACGAAAGAAAGCACAGAGCCCCAGATTCTATGTTGTCCTGGAGAGCTTGCAGAGCACTGGGGAAAGGCAGGCAGAGAATTCCCTGCTAGCACCTTCTCTGTGCCTGGGAAGCAGAAGTGTTCACATTGCTTCGCAAGAATCGCTTTTGTGCAGAAAACAGTAACACTTGTTCAGAAGGAAAGAAAGCACAGAGCCCCAGATTCTATGTTGTCCTGGAGAGCTTGCAGAGCACTGGGGAAAGGCAGGCAGAGAATTCCCTGATAGCACCTTCTCTGTGCCTGTTCACATTGCTTCGCAGAATCGCTTTTGTGCAGAAAACAGTAACACTTGTTCAGAACGAAAGAAAGCACAGAGCCCCAGATTCTATGTTGTCCTGGAGAGCTTGCAGAGCACTGGGGAAAGGCAGGCAGAGAATTCCCTGCTAGCACCTTCTCTGTGCCTGGGAAGCAGAAGTGTTCACATTGCTTCGCAGAATCGCTTTTGTGCAGAAAACAGTAACACTTGTTCAGAAGGAAAGAAAGCACAGAGCCCCAGATTCTATGTTGTCCTGGAGAGCTTGCAGAGCACTGGGGAAAGGCAGGCAGAGAATTCCCTGATAGCACCTTCTCTGTGCCTGTTCACATTGCTTCGCAGAATCGCTTTTGTGCAGAAAACAGTAACACTTGTTCAGAACGAAAGAAAGCACAGAGCCCCAGATTCTATGTTGTCCTGGAGAGCTTGCAGAGCACTGGGGAAAGGCAGGCAGAGAATTCCCTGCTAGCACCTTCTCTGTGCCTGGGAAGCAGAAGTGTTCACATTGCTTCGCAGAATCGTTTTTGTGCAGAAAACAGTAACACTTGTTCAGAAGGAAAGAAAGCACAGAGCCCCAGATTTTATGTTGTCCTGGAGAGCTTGCAGAGCACTGGGGAAAGGCAGGCAGAGAATTCCCTGCTAGCACCTTCTCTGTGCCTGGGAAGCAGAAGTGTTCACATTGCTTCGCAAGAATCGCTTTTGTGCAGAAAACAGTAACACTTGTTCAGAAGGAAAGAAAGCACAGAGCCCCAGATTCTATGTTGTCCTGGAGAGCTTGCAGAGCACTGGGGAAAGGCAGGCAGAGAATTCCCTGCTAGCACCTTCTCTGTGCCTGGGAAGCAGAAGTGTTCACATTGCTTCGCAGAATCGCTTTTGTGCAGAAAACAGTAACACTTGTTCAGAAGGAAAGAAAGCACAGAGCCCCAGATTTTATGTTGTCCTGGAGAGCTTGCAGAGCACTGGGGAAAGGCAGGCAGAGAATTCCCTGATAGCACCTTCTCTGTTCCTGTTCACATTGCTTCGCAGAATCGCTTTTGTGCAGAAAACAGTAACACTTGTTCAGAAGGAAAGAAAGCACAGAGCCCCAGATTCTATGTTGTCCTGGAGAGCTTGCAGAGCACTGGGGAAAGGCAGGCAGAGAATTCCTTGCTAGCACCTTCTCTGTGCCTGGGAAGCAGAAGTGTTCACATTGCTTCGCAAGAATCGCTTTTGTGCAGAAAACACTAACACTTGTTCAGAAGGAAAGAAAGCACAGAGCCCCAGATTCTATGTTGTCCTGGAGAGCTTGCAGAGCACTGGGGAACGGCAGGCAGAGAATTCCTTGCTAGCACCTTCTCTGTGCCTGTTCACATTGCTTCGCAGAATCGCTTTTGTGCAGAAAACAGTAACACTTGTTCAGAACGAAAGAAAGCACAGAGCCCCAGATTCTATGTTGTCCTGGAGAGCTTGCAGAGCACTGGGGAAAGGCAGGCAGTGAATCCCTGCTAGCACCTTCTCTGTGCCTGGGAAGCAGAAGTGTTCACATTGCTTCGCAAGAATCGCTTTTGTGCAGAAAACAGTAACACTTGTTCAGAACGAAAGAAAGCACAGAGCCCCAGATTCTATGTTGTCCTGGAGAGCTTGCAGAGCACTGGGGAAAGGCAGGCAGAGAATTCCTTGCTAGCACCTTCTCTGTGCCTGGGAAGCAGAAGTGTTCACATTGCTTCGCAAGAATCGCTTTTGTGCAGAAAACAGTAACACTTGTTCAGAAGGAAAGAAAGCACAGAGCCCCAGATTTTATGTTGTCCTGGAGAGCTTGCAGAGCACTGGGGAAAGGCAGGCAGAGAATTCCCTGATAGCACCTTCTCTGTGCCTGTTCACATTGCTTCGCAGAATCGCTTTTGTGCAGAAAACAGTAACACTTGTTCAGAACGAAAGAAAGCACAGAGCCCCAGATTCTATGTTGTCCTGGAGAGCTTGCAGAGCACTGGGGAAAGGCAGGCAGAGAATTCCCTGCTAGCACCTTCTCTGTGCCAGGGAAGCAGAAGTGTTCACATTGCTTCGCAAGAATCGCTTTTGTGCAGAAAACAGTAACACTTGTTCAGAAGGAAAGAAAGCACAGAGCCCCAGATTCTATGTTGTCCTGGAGAGCTTGCAGAGCACTGGGGAAAGGCAGGCAGAGAATTCCCTGATAGCACCTTCTCTGTGCCTGTTCACATTGCTTCGCAGAATCGCTTTTGTGCAGAAAACAGTAACACTTGTTCAGAAGGAAAGAAAGCACAGAGCCCCAGATTTTATGTTGTCCTGGAGAGCTTGCAGAGCACTGGGGAACGGCAGGCAGAGAATTCCTTGCTAGCACCTTCTCTGTGCCTGGGAAGCAGAAGTGTTCACATTGCTTCGCAGAATCGCTTTTGTGCAGAAAACAGTAACACTTGTTCAGAAGGAAAGAAAGCACAGAGCCCCAGATTTTATGTTGTCCTGGAGAGCTTGCAGAGCACTGGGGAAAGGCAGGCAGAGAATTCCCTGATAGCACCTTCTCTGTGCCTGTTCACATTGCTTCGCAGAATCGCTTTTGTGCAGAAAACAGTAACACTTGTTCAGAACGAAAGAAAGCACAGAGCCCCATATTTGCTGTTGTCCTGGAGAGCTTGCAGAGCACTGGGGAAAGGCAGGCAGAGAATTCCCTGCTAGCACCTTCTCTGTGCCTGGGAAGCAGAAGTGTTCACATTGCTTCGCAAGAATCGCTTTTGTGCAGAAAACAGTAACACTTGTTCAGAACGAAAGAAAGCACAGAGCCCCAGATTCTATGTTGTCCTGGAGAGCTTGCAGAGCACTGGGGAAAAGCAGGCAGAGAATTCCCTGATAGCACCTTCTCTGTGCCTGTTCACATTGTTTCGCAGAATCGCTTTTGTGCAGAAAACAGTAACACTTGTTCAGAACGAAAGAAAGCACAGAGCCCCAGATTTTATGTTGTCCTGGAGAGCTTGCAGAGCACTGGGGAAAGGCAGGCAGAGAATTCCCTGCTAGCACCTTCTCTGTGCCTGTTCACATTGCTTCGCAGAATCGCTTTTGTGCAGAAAACAGTAACACTTGTTCAGAAGGAAAGAAAGCACAGAGCCCCAGATTCTATGTTGTCCTGGAGAGCTTGCAGAGCACTGGGGAAAGGCAGGCAGAGAATTCCCTGATAGCACCTTCTCTGTGCCTGTGAAGCAGAAGTGTTCACATTGCTTCGCAAGAATCGCTTTTGTGCAGAAAACACTAACACTTGTTCAGAAGGAAAGAAAGCACAGAGCCCCAGATTTTATGTTGTCCTGGAGAGCTTGCAGAGCACTGGGGAAAGGCAGGCAGAGAATTCCTTGCTAGCACCTTCTCTGTGCTTGGGAAGCAGAAGTGTTCACATTGCTTCGCAGAATCGCTTTTGTGCAGAAAACAGTAACACTTGTTCAGAAGGAAAGAAAGCACAGAGCCCCAGATTTTATGTTGTCCTGGAGAGCTTGCAGAGCACTGGGGAAAGGCAGGCAGAGAATTCCTTGCTAGCACCCTCTCTGTGCCTGGGAAGCAGAAGTGTTCACATTGCTTCGCAGAATCGCTTTTGTGCAGAAAACAGTAACACTTGTTCAGAAGGAAAGAAAGCACAGAGCCCCAGATTTTATGTTGTCCTGGAGATCTTGCAGAGCACTGGGGAAAGGCAGGTAGAGAATTCCCTGATAGCACCTTCTCTGTGCCTGTTCACATTGCTTCGCAGAATCGCTTTTGTGCAGAAAACACTAACACTTGTTCAGAACGAAAGAAAGCACAGAGCCCCAGATTTGATGTTGTACTGGAGAGCTTGCAGAGCACTGGGGAAAGGCAGGCAGAGAATTCCCTGATAGCATCTTCTCTGTGCCTGTTCACATTGCTTCGCAGAATCGCTTTTGTGCAGAAAACAGTAACACTTGTTCAGAAGGAAAGAAAGCACAGAGCCCCAGATTCTATGTTGTCCTGGAGAGCTTGCAGAGCACTGGGGAAAGGCAGGCAGAGAGTTCCCTGCTAGCACCTTCTCTGTGCCTGGGAAGCAGAAGTGTTCACATTGCTTCGCAAGAATCGCTTTTGTGCAGAAAACACTAACACTTGTTCAGAAGGAAAGAAAGCACAGAGCCCCAGATTTTATGTTGTCCTGGAGAGCTTGCAGAGCACTGGGGAAAGGCAGGCAGAGAATTCCTTGCTAGCACCTTCTCTGTGCCTGGGAAGCAGAAGTGTTCACATTGCTTCGCAGAATCGCTTTTGTGCAGAAAACAGTAACACTTGTTCAGAAGGAAAGAAAGCACAGAGCCCCAGATTTTATGTTGTCCTGGAGAGCTTGCAGAGCACTGGGGAAAGGCAGGCAGAGAATTCCCTGATAGCACCTTCTCTGTGCCTGGGAAGCAGAAGTGTTCACATTGCTTCGCAAGAATCGCTTTTGTGCAGAAAACACTAACACTTGTTCAGAAGGAAAGAAAGCACAGAGCCCCAGATTTTATGTTGTCCTGGAGAGCTTGCAGAGCACTGGGGAAAGGCAGGCAGAGAATTCCTTGCTAGCACCTTCTCTGTGCCTGTTCACATTGCTTCGCAGAATCGCTTTTGTGCAGAAAACAGTAACACTTGTTCAGAAGGAAAGAAAGCACAGAGCCCCAGATTCTATGTTGTCCTGGAGAGCTTGCAGAGCACTGGGGAAAGGCAGGCAGAGAATTCCCTGCTAGCACCTTCTCTGTGCCTGTGAAGCAGAAGTGTTCACATTGCTTCGCAGAATCGCTTTTGTGCAGAAAACAGTAACACTTGTTCAGAAGGAAAGAAAGCACAGAGCCCCAGATTCTATGTTGTCCTGGAGAGCTTGCAGAGCACTGGGGAAAGGCAGGCAGAGAATTCCCTGATAGCACCTTCTCTGTGCCTGTTCACATTGCTTCGCAGAATCGCTTTTGTGCAGAAAACACTAACACTTGTTCAGAACGAAAGAAAGCACAGAGCCCCAGATTCTATGTTGTCCTGGAGAGCTTGCAGAGCACTGGGGAAAGGCAGGCAGAGAATTCCCTGCTAGCACCTTCTCTGTGCCTGGGAAGCAGAAGTGTTCACATTGCTTCGCAGAATCGTTTTTGTGCAGAAAACAGTAACACTTGTTCAGAAGGAAAGAAAGCACAGAGCCCCAGATTTTATGTTGTCCTGGAGAGCTTGCAGAGCACTGGGGAAAGGCAGGCAGAGAATTCCCTGCTAGCACCTTCTCTGTGCCTGGGAAGCAGAAGTGTTCACATTGCTTCGCAAGAATCGCTTTTGTGCAGAAAACAGTAACACTTGTTCAGAAGGAAAGAAAGCACAGAGCCCCAGATTTTATGTTGTCCTGGAGAGCTTGCAGAGCACTGGGGAAAGGCAGGCAGAGAATTCCCTGCTAGCACCTTCTCTGTGCCTGGGAAGCAGAAGTGTTCACATTGCTTCGCAGAATCGCTTTTGTGCAGAAAACAGTAACACTTGTTCAGAAGGAAAGAAAGCACAGAGCCCCAGATTTTATGTTGTCCTGGAGATCTTGCAGAGCACTGGGGAAAGGCAGGTAGAGAATTCCCTGATAGCACCTTCTCTGTGCCTGTTCACATTGCTTCGCAGAATCGCTTTTGTGCAGAAAACACTAACACTTGTTCAGAACGAAAGAAAGCACAGAGCCCCAGATTTGATGTTGTACTGGAGAGCTTGCAGAGCACTGGGGAAAGGCAGGCAGAGAATTCCCTGATAGCATCTTCTCTGTGCCTGTTCACATTGCTTCGCAGAATCGCTTTTGTGCAGAAAACAGTAACACTTGTTCAGAAGGAAAGAAAGCACAGAGCCCCAGATTCTATGTTGTCCTGGAGAGCTTGCAGAGCACTGGGGAAAGGCAGGCAGAGAGTTCCCTGCTAGCACCTTCTCTGTGCCTGGGAAGCAGAAGTGTTCACATTGCTTCGCAAGAATCGCTTTTGTGCAGAAAACACTAACACTTGTTCAGAAGGAAAGAAAGCACAGAGCCCCAGATTTTATGTTGTCCTGGAGAGCTTGCAGAGCACTGGGGAAAGGCAGGCAGAGAATTCCTTGCTAGCACCTTCTCTGTGCCTGGGAAGCAGAAGTGTTCACATTGCTTCGCAGAATCGCTTTTGTGCAGAAAACAGTAACACTTGTTCAGAAGGAAAGAAAGCACAGAGCCCCAGATTCTATGTTGTCCTGGAGAGCTTGCAGAGCACTGGGGAAAGGCAGGCAGAGAATTCCCTGATAGCACCTTCTCTGTGCCTGGGAAGCAGAAGTGTTCACATTGCTTCGCAAGAATCGCTTTTGTGCAGAAAACACTAACACTTGTTCAGAAGGAAAGAAAGCACAGAGCCCCAGATTTTATGTTGTCCTGGAGAGCTTGCAGAGCACTGGGGAAAGGCAGGCAGAGAATTCCTTGCTAGCACCTTCTCTGTGCCTGTTCACATTGCTTCGCAGAATCGCTTTTGTGCAGAAAACAGTAACACTTGTTCAGAACGAAAGAAAGCACAGAGCCCCAGATTCTATGTTGTCCTGGAGAGCTTGCAGAGCACTGGGGAAAGGCAGGCAGAGAATTCCCTGCTAGCACCTTCTCTGTGCCTGGGAAGCAGAAGTGTTCACATTGCTTCGCAGAATCGCTTTTGTGCAGAAAACAGTAACACTTGTTCAGAAGGAAAGAAAGCACAGAGCCCCAGATTCTATGTTGTCCTGGAGAGCTTGCAGAGCACTGGGGAAAGGCAGGCAGAGAATTCCCTGATAGCACCTTCTCTGTGCCTGTTCACATTGCTTCGCAGAATCGCTTTTGTGCAGAAAACACTAACACTTGTTCAGAACGAAAGAAAGCACAGAGCCCCAGATTCTATGTTGTCCTGGAGAGCTTGCAGAGCACTGGGGAAAGGCAGGCAGAGAATTCCCTGCTAGCACCTTCTCTGTGCCTGGGAAGCAGAAGTGTTCACATTGCTTCGCAGAATCGTTTTTGTGCAGAAAACAGTAACACTTGTTCAGAAGGAAAGAAAGCACAGAGCCCCAGATTTTATGTTGTCCTGGAGAGCTTGCAGAGCACTGGGGAAAGGCAGGCAGAGAATTCCCTGCTAGCACCTTCTCTGTGCCTGGGAAGCAGAAGTGTTCACATTGCTTCGCAAGAATCGCTTTTGTGCAGAAAACAGTAACACTTGTTCAGAAGGAAAGAAAGCACAGAGCCCCAGATTTTATGTTGTCCTGGAGAGCTTGCAGAGCACTGGGGAAAGGCAGGCAGAGAATTCCCTGCTAGCACCTTCTCTGTGCCTGGGAAGCAGAAGTGTTCACATTGCTTCGCAGAATCGCTTTTGTGCAGAAAACAGTAACACTTGTTCAGAAGGAAAGAAAGCACAGAGCCCCAGATTTTATGTTGTCCTGGAGAGCTTGCAGAGCACTGGGGAAAGGCAGGCAGAGAATTCCCTGCTAGCACCTTCTCTGTTCCTGTTCACATTGCTTCGCAGAATCGCTTTTGTGCAGAAAACAGTAACACTTGTTCAGAACGAAAGAAAGCACAGAGCCCCAGATTCTATGTTGTCCTGGAGAGCTTGCAGAGCACTGGGGAAAGGCAGGCAGAGAATTCCCTGCTAGCACCTTCTCTGTGCCTGGGAAGCAGAAGTGTTCACATTGCTTCGCAAGAATCGCTTTTGTGCAGAAAACACTAACACTTGTTCAGAAGGAAAGAAAGCACAGAGCCCCAGATTCTATGTTGTCCTGGAGAGCTTGCAGAGCACTGGGGAAAGGCAGGCAGAGAATTCCTTGCTAGCACCTTCTCTGTTCCTGTTCACATTGCTTCGCAGAATCGCTTTTGTGCAGAAAACAGTAACACTTGTTCAGAACGAAAGAAAGCACAGAGCCCCAGATTTTATGTTGTCCTGGAGAGCTTGCAGAGCACTGGGGAACGGCAGGCAGAGAATTCCTTGCTAGCACCTTCTCTGTGCCTGGGAAGCAGAAGTGTTCACATTGCTTCGCAGAATCGCTTTTGTGCAGAAAACTGTAACACTTGTTCAGAACGAAAGAAAGCACACAGCCCCAGATTTTATGTTGTCCTGGAGAGCTTGCAGAGCACTGGGGAAAGGCAGGCAGAGAATTCCCTGATAGCACCTTCTCTGTGCCTGTTCACATTGCTTCGCAGAATCGCTTTTGTGCAGAAAACACTAACACTTGTTCAGAACGAAAGAAAGCACAGAGCCCCAGATTCTATGTTGTCCTGGAGAGCTTGCAGAGCACTGGGGAAAGGCAGGCAGAGAATTCCCTGCTAGCACCTTCTCTGTGCCTGGGAAGCAGAAGTGTTCACATTGCTTCGCAAGAATCGCTTTTGTGCAGAAAACACTAACACTTGTTCAGAAGGAAAGAAAGCACAGAGCCCCAGATTTTATGTTGTCCTGGAGAGCTTGCAGAGCACTGGGGAAAGGCAGGCAGAGAATTCCTTGCTAGCACCTTCTCTGTGCTTGGGAAGCAGAAGTGTTCACATTGCTTCGCAGAATCGCTTTTGTGCAGAAAACAGTAACACTTGTTCAGAAGGAAAGAAAGCACAGAGCCCCAGATTTTATGTTGTCCTGGAGAGCTTGCAGAGCACTGGGGAAAGGCAGGCAGAGAATTCCTTGCTAGCACCCTCTCTGTGCCTGGGAAGCAGAAGTGTTCACATTGCTTCGCAGAATCGCTTTTGTGCAGAAAACAGTAACACTTGTTCAGAAGGAAAGAAAGCACAGAGCCCCAGATTTTATGTTGTCCTGGAGATCTTGCAGAGCACTGGGGAAAGGCAGGTAGAGAATTCCCTGATAGCACCTTCTCTGTGCCTGTTCACATTGCTTCGCAGAATCGCTTTTGTGCAGAAAACACTAACACTTGTTCAGAACGAAAGAAAGCACAGAGCCCCAGATTTGATGTTGTACTGGAGAGCTTGCAGAGCACTGGGGAAAGGCAGGCAGAGAATTCCCTGATAGCATCTTCTCTGTGCCTGTTCACATTGCTTCGCAGAATCGCTTTTGTGCAGAAAACAGTAACACTTGTTCAGAAGGAAAGAAAGCACAGAGCCCCAGATTCTATGTTGTCCTGGAGAGCTTGCAGAGCACTGGGGAAAGGCAGGCAGAGAGTTCCCTGCTAGCACCTTCTCTGTGCCTGGGAAGCAGAAGTGTTCACATTGCTTCGCAAGAATCGCTTTTGTGCAGAAAACACTAACACTTGTTCAGAAGGAAAGAAAGCACAGAGCCCCAGATTTTATGTTGTCCTGGAGAGCTTGCAGAGCACTGGGGAAAGGCAGGCAGAGAATTCCTTGCTAGCACCTTCTCTGTGCCTGGGAAGCAGAAGTGTTCACATTGCTTCGCAGAATCGCTTTTGTGCAGAAAACAGTAACACTTGTTCAGAAGGAAAGAAAGCACAGAGCCCCAGATTTTATGTTGTCCTGGAGAGCTTGCAGAGCACTGGGGAAAGGCAGGCAGAGAATTCCCTGATAGCACCTTCTCTGTGCCTGGGAAGCAGAAGTGTTCACATTGCTTCGCAAGAATCGCTTTTGTGCAGAAAACACTAACACTTGTTCAGAAGGAAAGAAAGCACAGAGCCCCAGATTTTATGTTGTCCTGGAGAGCTTGCAGAGCACTGGGGAAAGGCAGGCAGAGAATTCCTTGCTAGCACCTTCTCTGTGCCTGTTCACATTGCTTCGCAGAATCGCTTTTGTGCAGAAAACAGTAACACTTGTTCAGAACGAAAGAAAGCACAGAGCCCCAGATTCTATGTTGTCCTGGAGAGCTTGCAGAGCACTGGGGAAAGGCAGGCAGAGAATTCCCTGATAGCACCTTCTCTGTGCCTGGGAAGCAGAAGTGTTCACATTGCTTCGCAGAATCGCTTTTGTGCAGAAAACAGTAACACTTGTTCAGAAGGAAAGAAAGCACAGAGCCCCAGATTCTATGTTGTCCTGGAGAGCTTGCAGAGCACTGGGGAAAGGCAGGCAGAGAATTCCCTGATAGCACCTTCTCTGTGCCTGTTCACATTGCTTCGCAGAATCGCTTTTGTGCAGAAAACACTAACACTTGTGCAGAAGGAAAGAAAGCACAGAGCCCCAGATTCTATGTTGTCCTGGAGAGCTTGCAGAGCACTGGGGAAAGGCAGGCAGAGAATTCCCTGCTAGCACCTTCTCTGTGCCTGGGAAGCAGAAGTGTTCACATTGCTTCGCAGAATCGCTTTTGTGCAGAAAACAGTAACACTTGTTCAGAAGGAAAGAAAGCACAGAGCCCCAGATTTTATGTTGTCCTGGAGAGCTTGCAGAGCACTGGGGAAAGGCAGGCAGAGAATTCCCTGCTAGCACCTTCTCTGTGCCTGGGAAGCAGAAGTGTTCACATTGCTTCGCAAGAATCGCTTTTGTGCAGAAAACAGTAACACTTGTTCAGAAGGAAAGAAAGCACAGAGCCCCAGATTTTATGTTGTCCTGGAGAGCTTGCAGAGCACTGGGGAAAGGCAGGCAGAGAATTCCCTGCTAGCACCTTCTCTGTGCCTGGGAAGCAGAAGTGTTCACATTGCTTCGCAGAATCGCTTTTGTGCAGAAAACAGTAACACTTGTTCAGAAGGAAAGAAAGCACAGAGCCCCAGATTTTATGTTGTCCTGGAGAGCTTGCAGAGCACTGGGGAAAGGCAGGCAGAGAATTCCCTGCTAGCACCTTCTCTGTTCCTGTTCACATTGCTTCGCAGAATCGCTTTTGTGCAGAAAACAGTAACACTTGTTCAGAACGAAAGAAAGCACAGAGCCCCAGATTCTATGTTGTCCTGGAGAGCTTGCAGAGCACTGGGGAAAGGCAGGCAGAGAATTCCCTGCTAGCACCTTCTCTGTGCCTGGGAAGCAGAAGTGTTCACATTGCTTCGCAAGAATCGCTTTTGTGCAGAAAACACTAACACTTGTTCAGAAGGAAAGAAAGCACAGAGCCCCAGATTCTATGTTGTCCTGGAGAGCTTGCAGAGCACTGGGGAAAGGCAGGCAGAGAATTCCTTGCTAGCACCTTCTCTGTTCCTGTTCACATTGCTTCGCAGAATCGCTTTTGTGCAGAAAACAGTAACACTTGTTCAGAACGAAAGAAAGCACAGAGCCCCAGATTTTATGTTGTCCTGGAGAGCTTGCAGAGCACTGGGGAACGGCAGGCAGAGAATTCCTTGCTAGCACCTTCTCTGTGCCTGGGAAGCAGAAGTGTTCACATTGCTTCGCAGAATCGCTTTTGTGCAGAAAACAGTAACACTTGTTCAGAACGAAAGAAAGCACACAGCCCCAGATTTTATGTTGTCCTGGAGAGCTTGCAGAGCACTGGGGAAAGGCAGGCAGAGAATTCCCTGATAGCACCTTCTCTGTGCCTGTTCACATTGCTTCGCAGAATCGCTTTTGTGCAGAAAACACTAACACTTGTTCAGAACGAAAGAAAGCACAGAGCCCCAGATTCTATGTTGTCCTGGAGAGCTTGCAGAGCACTGGGGAAAGGCAGGCAGAGAATCCCTGCTAGCACCTTCTCTGTGCCTGGGAAGCAGCAGTGTTCACATTGCTTCGCAGAATCGCTTTTGTGCAGAAATCAGTAACACTTGTTCAGAAGGAAAGAAAGCACAGAGCCCCAGATTCTATGTTGTCCTGGAGAGCTTGCAGAGCACTGGGGAAAGGCAGGCAGAGAATTCCCTGATAGCACCTTCTCTGTGCCTGTTCACATTGCTTCGCAGAATCGCTTTTGTGCAGAAAACAGTAACACTTGTTCAGAAGGAAAGAAAGCACAGAGCCCCAGATTTTATGTTGTCCTGGAGAGCTTGCAGAGCACTGGGGAACGGCAGGCAGAGAATTCCTTGCTAGCACCTTCTCTGTGCCTGGGAAGCAGAAGTGTTCACATTGCTTCGCAGAATCGCTTTTGTGCAGAAAACAGTAACACTTGTTCAGAACGAAAGAAAGCACAGAGCCCCAGATTTGCTGTTGTCCTGGAGAGCTTGCAGAGCACTGGGGAAAGGCAGGCAGAGAATTCCCTGATAGCACCTTCTCTGTGCCTGGGAAGCAGAAGTGTTCACATTGCTTCGCAAGAATCGCTTTTGTGCAGAAAACACTAACACTTGTTCAGAAGGAAAGAAAGCACAGAGCCCCAGATTCTATGTTGTCCTGGAGAGCTTGCAGAGCACTGGGGAAAAGCAGGCAGAGAATTCCCTGATAGCACCTTCTCTGTGCCTGTTCACATTGCTTCGCAGAATCGCTTTTGTGCAGAAAACAGTAACACTTGTTCAGAACGAAAGAAAGCACAGAGCCCCAGATTTTATGTTGTCCTGGAGAGCTTGCAGAGCACTGGGGAAAGGCAGGCAGAGAATTCCCTGATAGCACCTTCTCTGTGCCTGTTCACATTGCTTCGCAGAATCGCTTTTGTGCAGAAAACAGTAACACTTGTTCAGAAGGAAAGAAAGCACAGAGCCCCAGATTCTATGTTGTCCTGGAGAGCTTGCAGAGCACTGGGGAAAGGCAGGCAGAGAATTCCCTGCTAGCACCTTCTCTGTGCCTGGGAAGCAGAAGTGTTCACATTGCTTCGCAAGAATCGCTTTTGTGCAGAAAACACTAACACTTGTTCAGAAGGAAAGAAAGCACAGAGCCCCAGATTCTATGTTGTCCTGGAGAGCTTGCAGAGCACTGGGGAAAGGCAGGCAGAGAATTCCTTGCTAGCACCTTCTCTGTGCTTGGGAAGCAGAAGTGTTCACATTGCTTCGCAGAATCGCTTTTGTGCAGAAAACAGTAACACTTGTTCAGAAGGAAAGAAAGCACAGAGCCCCAGATTTTATGTTGTCCTGGAGAGCTTGCAGAGCACTGGGGAAAGGCAGGCAGAGAATTCCTTGCTAGCACCTTCTCTGTTCCTGTTCACATTGCTTCGCAGAATCGCTTTTGTGCAGAAAACAGTAACACTTGTTCAGAACGAAAGAAAGCACAGAGCCCCAGATTCTATGTTGTCCTGGAGAGCTTGCAGAGCACTGGGGAAAGGCAGGCAGAGAATTCCCTGCTAGCACCTTCTCTGTGCCTGGGAAGCAGAAGTGTTCACATTGCTTCGCAAGAATCGCTTTTGTGCAGAAAACACTAACACTTGTTCAGAAGGAAAGAAAGCACAGAGCCCCAGATTCTATGTTGTCCTGGAGAGCTTGCAGAGCACTGGGGAAAGGCAGGCAGAGAATTCCTTGCTAGCACCTTCTCTGTTCCTGTTCACATTGCTTCGCAGAATCGCTTTTGTGCAGAAAACAGTAACACTTGTTCAGAACGAAAGAAAGCACAGAGCCCCAGATTTTATGTTGTCCTGGAGAGCTTGCAGAGCACTGGGGAACGGCAGGCAGAGAATTCCTTGCTAGCACCTTCTCTGTGCCTGGGAAGCAGAAGTGTTCACATTGCTTCGCAGAATCGCTTTTGTGCAGAAAACAGTAACACTTGTTCAGAACGAAAGAAAGCACACAGCCCCAGATTTTATGTTGTCCTGGAGAGCTTGCAGAGCACTGGGGAAAGGCAGGCAGAGAATTCCCTGATAGCACCTTCTCTGTGCCTGTTCACATTGCTTCGCAGAATCGCTTTTGTGCAGAAAACACTAACACTTGTTCAGAACGAAAGAAAGCACAGAGCCCCAGATTCTATGTTGTCCTGGAGAGCTTGCAGAGCACTGGGGAAAGGCAGGCAGAGAATCCCTGCTAGCACCTTCTCTGTGCCTGGGAAGCAGAAGTGTTCACATTGCTTCGCAAGAATCGCTTTTGTGCAGAAAACACTAACACTTGTTCAGAAGGAAAGAAAGCACAGAGCCCCAGATTTTATGTTGTCCTGGAGAGCTTGCAGAGCACTGGGGAAAGGCAGGCAGAGAATTCCCTGATAGCACCTTCTCTGTGCCTGTTCACATTGCTTCGCAGAATCGCTTTTGTGCAGAAAACACTAACACTTGTTCAGAACGAAAGAAAGCACAGAGCCCCAGATTCTATGTTGTCCTGGAGAGCTTGCAGAGCACTGGGGAACGGCAGGCAGAGAATTCCTTGCTAGCACCTTCTCTGTGCCTGGGAAGCAGAAGTGTTCACATTGCTTCGCAGAATCGCTTTTGTGCAGAAAACAGTAACACTTGTTCAGAACGAAAGAAAGCACAGAGCCCCAGATTTGCTGTTGTCCTGGAGAGCTTGCAGAGCACTGGGGAAAGGCAGGCAGAGAATTCCCTGATAGCACCTTCTCTGTGCCTGGGAAGCAGAAGTGTTCACATTGCTTCGCAAGAATCGCTTTTGTGCAGAAAACACTAACACTTGTTCAGAAGGAAAGAAAGCACAGAGCCCCAGATTCTATGTTGTCCTGGAGAGCTTGCAGAGCACTGGGGAAAAGCAGGCAGAGAATTCCCTGATAGCACCTTCTCTGTGCCTGTTCACATTGCTTCGCAGAATCGCTTTTGTGCAGAAAACAGTAACACTTGTTCAGAACGAAAGAAAGCACAGAGCCCCAGATTTTATGTTGTCCTGGAGAGCTTGCAGAGCACTGGGGAAAGGCAGGCAGAGAATTCCCTGATAGCACCTTCTCTGTGCCTGTTCACATTGCTTCGCAGAATCGCTTTTGTGCAGAAAACAGTAACACTTGTTCAGAAGGAAAGAAAGCACAGAGCCCCAGATTCTATGTTGTCCTGGAGAGCTTGCAGAGCACTGGGGAAAGGCAGGCAGAGAATTCCCTGCTAGCACCTTCTCTGTGCCTGGGAAGCAGAAGTGTTCACATTGCTTCGCAAGAATCGCTTTTGTGCAGAAAACACTAACACTTGTTCAGAAGGAAAGAAAGCACAGAGCCCCAGATTCTATGTTGTCCTGGAGAGCTTGCAGAGCACTGGGGAAAGGCAGGCAGAGAATTCCTTGCTAGCACCTTCTCTGTGCTTGGGAAGCAGAAGTGTTCACATTGCTTCGCAGAATCGCTTTTGTGCAGAAAACAGTAACACTTGTTCAGAAGGAAAGAAAGCACAGAGCCCCAGATTTTATGTTGTCCTGGAGAGCTTGCAGAGCACTGGGGAAAGGCAGGCAGAGAATTCCTTGCTAGCACCTTCTCTGTGCCTGGGAAGCAGAAGTGTTCACATTGCTTCGCAGAATCGCTTTTGTGCAGGAAACAGTAACACTTGTTCAGAACGAAAGAAAGCACACAGCCCCAGATTTTATGTTGTCCTGGAGATCTTGCAGAGCACTGGGGAAAGGCAGGCAGAGAATTCCCTGATAGCACCTTCTCTGTGCCTGTTCACATTGCTTCGCAGAATCGCTTTTGTGCAGAAAACACTAACACTTGTTCAGAACGAAAGAAAGCACAGAGCCCCAGATTTGATGTTGTACTGGAGAGCTTGCAGAGCACTGGGGAAAGGCAGGCAGAGAATTCCCTGATAGCATCTTCTCTGTGCCTGTTCACATTGCTTCGCAGAATCGCTTTTGTGCAGAAAACAGTAACACTTGTTCAGAAGGAAAGAAAGCACAGAGCCGAAGATTCTATGTTGTCCTGGAGAGCTTGCAGAGCACTGGGGAAAGGCAGGCAGAGAATTCCCTGCTAGCACCTTCTCTGTGCCTGGGAAGCAGAAGTGTTCACATTGCTTCGCAAGAATCGCTTTTGTGCAGAAAACACTAACACTTGTTCAGAAGGAAAGAAAGCACAGAGCCCCAGATTTTATGTTGTCCTGGAGAGCTTGCAGAGCACTGGGGAAAGGCAGGCAGAGAATTCCTTGCTAGCACCTTCTCTGTGCCTGGGAAGCAGAAGTGTTCACATTGCTTCGCAGAATCGCTTTTGTGCAGAAAACAGTAACACTTGTTCAGAAGGAAAGAAAGCACAGAGCCCCAGATTCTATGTTGTCCTGGAGAGCTTGCAGAGCACTGGGGAAAGGCAGGCAGAGAATTCCCTGATAGCACCTTCTCTGTGCCTGTTCACATTGCTTCGCAGAATCGCTTTTGTGCAGAAAACACTAACACTTGTTCAGAACGAAAGAAAGCACAGAGCCCCAGATTTTATGTTGTCCTGGAGAGCTTGCAGAGCACTGGGGAACGGCAGGCAGAGAATTCCTTGCTAGCACCTTCTCTGTGCCTGGGAAGCAGAAGTGTTCACATTGCTTCGCAGAATCGCTTTTGTGCAGAAAACAGTAACACTTTTTCAGAAGGAAAGAAAGCACAGAGCCCCAGATTTTATGTTGTCCTGGAGAGCTTGCAGAGCACTGGGGAAAGGCAGGCAGAGAATTCCCTGATAGCACCTTCTCTGTGCCTGTTCACATTGCTTCGCAGAATCGCTTTTGTGCAGAAAACAGTAACACTTGTTCAGAAGGAAAGAAAGCACAGAGCCCCAGATTTTATGTTGTCCTGGAGAGCTTGCAGAGCACTGGGGAAAGGCAGGCAGAGAATTCCCTGCTAGCACCTTCTCTGTGCCTGGGAAGCAGAAGTGTTCACATTGCTTCGCAAGAATCGCTTTTGTGCAGAAAACAGTAACACTTGTTCAGAACGAAAGAAAGCACAGAGCCCCAGATTCTATGTTGTCCTGGAGAGCTTGCAGAGCACTGGGGAAAGGCAGGCAGAGAATTCCCTGCTAGCACCTTCTCTGTGCCTGGGAAGCAGAAGTGTTCACATTGCTTCGCAAGAATCGCTTTTGTGCAGAAAACAGTAACACTTGTTCAGAAGGAAAGAAAGCACAGAGCCCCAGATTCTATGTTGTCCTGGAGAGCTTGCAGAGCACTGGGGAAAGGCAGGCAGAGAATTCCCTGATAGCACCTTCTCTGTGCCTGTTCACATTGCTTCGCAGAATCGCTTTTGTGCAGAAAACAGTAACACTTGTTCAGAACGAAAGAAAGCACAGAGCCCCAGATTCTATGTTGTCCTGGAGAGCTTGCAGAGCACTGGGGAAAGGCAGGCAGAGAATTCCTTGCTAGCACCTTCTCTGTGCCTGGGAAGCAGCAGTGTTCACATTGCTTCGCAGAATCGCTTTTGTGCAGAAAACACTAACACTTGTTCAGAACGAAAGAAAGCACAGAGCCCCAGATTTTATGTTGTCCTGGAGAGCTTGCAGAGCACTGGGGAACGGCAGGCAGAGAATTCCTTGCTAGCACCTTCTCTGTGCCTGGGAAGCAGAAGTGTTCACATTGCTTCGCAGAATCGCTTTTGTGCAGAAAACAGTAACACTTTTTCAGAAGGAAAGAAAGCACAGAGCCCCAGATTTTATGTTGTCCTGGAGAGCTTGCAGAGCACTGGGGAAAGGCAGGCAGAGAATTCCCTGATAGCACCTTCTCTGTGCCTGTTCACATTGCTTCGCAGAATCGCTTTTGTGCAGAAAACAGTAACACTTGTTCAGAAGGAAAGAAAGCACAGAGCCCCAGATTTTATGTTGTCCTGGAGAGCTTGCAGAGCACTGGGGAAAGGCAGGCAGAGAATTCCTTGCTAGCACCTTCTCTGTGCCTGGGAAGCAGAAGTGTTCACATTGCTTCGCAAGAATCGCTTTTGTGCAGAAAACAGTAACACTTGTTCAGAACGAAAGAAAGCACAGAGCCCCAGATTCTATGTTGTCCTGGAGAGCTTGCAGAGCACTGGGGAAAGGCAGGCAGAGAATTCCCTGCTAGCACCTTCTCTGTGCCTGGGAAGCAGAAGTGTTCACATTGCTTCGCAAGAATCGCTTTTGTGCAGAAAACAGTAACACTTGTTCAGAAGGAAAGAAAGCACAGAGCCCCAGATTCTATGTTGTCCTGGAGAGCTTGCAGAGCACTGGGGAAAGGCAGGCAGAGAATTCCCTGATAGCACCTTCTCTGTGCCTGTTCACATTGCTTCGCAGAATCGCTTTTGTGCAGAAAACAGTAACACTTGTTCAGAAGGAAAGAAAGCACAGAGCCCCAGATTCTATGTTGTCCTGGAGAGCTTGCAGAGCACTGGGGAAAGGCAGGCAGAGAATTCCCTGATAGCACCTTCTCTGTGCCTGTTCACATTGCTTCGCAGAATCGCTTTTGTGCAGAAAACAGTAACACTTGTTCAGAAGGAAAGAAAGCACAGAGCCCCAGATTTTATGTTGTCCTGGAGAGCTTGCAGAGCACTGGGGAAAGGCAGGCAGAGAATTCCCTGCTAGCACCTTCTCTGTGCCTGGGAAGCAGAAGTGTTCACATTGCTTCGCAGAATCGCTTTTGTGCAGAAAACAGTAACACTTGTTCAGAAGGAAAGAAAGCACAGAGCCCCAGATTTTATGTTGTCCTGGAGAGCTTGCAGAGCACTGGGGAAAGGCAGGCAGAGAATTCCCTGATAGCACCTTCTCTGTTCCTGTTCACATTGCTTCGCAGAATCGCTTTTGTGCAGAAAACAGTAACACTTGTTCAGAAGGAAAGAAAGCACAGAGCCCCAGATTCTATGTTGTCCTGGAGAGCTTGCAGAGCACTGGGGAAAGGCAGGCAGAGAATTCCCTGCTAGCACCTTCTCTGTGCCTGGGAAGCAGAAGTGTTCACATTGCTTCGCAAGAATCGCTTTTGTGCAGAAAACAGTAACACTTGTTCAGAAGGAAAGAAAGCACAGAGCCCCAGATTCTATGTTGTCCTGGAGAGCTTGCAGAGCACTGGGGAACGGCAGGCAGAGAATTCCTTGCTAGCACCTTCTCTGTGCCTGTTCACATTGCTTCGCAGAATCGCTTTTGTGCAGAAAACAGTAACACTTGTTCAGAACGAAAGAAAGCACAGAGCCCCAGATTTTATGTTGTCCTGGAGAGCTTGCAGAGCACTGGGGAACGGCAGGCAGAGAATTCCTTGCTAGCACCTTCTCTGTGCCTGGGAAGCAGAAGTGTTCACATTGCTTCGCAGAATCGCTTTTGTGCAGAAAACAGTAACACTTGTTCAGAACGAAAGAAAGCACAGAGCCCCAGATTTTATGTTGTCCTGGAGAGCTTGCAGAGCACTGGGGAAAGGCAGGCAGAGAATTCCCTGATAGCACCTTCTCTGTGCCTGTTCACATTGCTTCGCAGAATCGCTTTTGTGCAGAAAACACTAACACTTGTTCAGAACGAAAGAAAGCACAGAGCCCCAGATTCTATGTTGTCCTGGAGAGCTTGCAGAGCACTGGGGAAAGGCAGGCAGAGAATCCCTGCTAGCACCTTCTCTGTGCCTGGGAAGCAGAAGTGTTCACATTGCTTCGCAAGAATCGCTTTTGTGCAGAAAACACTAACACTTGTTCAGAAGGAAAGAAAGCACAGAGCCCCAGATTTTATGTTGTCCTGGAGAGCTTGCAGAGCACTGGGGAAAGGCAGGCAGAGAATTCCCTGATAGCACCTTCTCTGTGCCTGTTCACATTGCTTCGCAGAATCGTTTTTGTGCAGAAAACAGTAACACTTGTTCAGAAGGAAAGAAAGCACAGAGCCCCAGATTCTATGTTGTCCTGGAGAGCTTGCAGAGCACTGGGGAAAGGCAGGCAGAGAATTCCCTGCTAGCACCTTCTCTGTGCCTGGGAAGCAGAAGTGTTCACATTGCTTCGCAAGAATCGCTTTTGTGCAGAAAACACTAACACTTGTTCAGAAGGAAAGAAAGCACAGAGCCCCAGATTCTATGTTGTCCTGGAGAGCTTGCAGAGCACTGGGGAAAGGCAGGCAGAGAATTCCTTGCTAGCACCTTCTCTGTGCTTGGGAAGCAGAAGTGTTCACATTGCTTCGCAGAATCGCTTTTGTGCAGAAAACAGTAACACTTGTTCAGAAGGAAAGAAAGCACAGAGCCCCAGATTTTATGTTGTCCTGGAGAGCTTGCAGAGCACTGGGGAAAGGCAGGCAGAGAATTCCTTGCTAGCACCTTCTCTGTGCCTGGGAAGCAGAAGTGTTCACATTGCTTCGCAGAATCGCTTTTGTGCAGAAAACAGTAACACTTGTTCAGAAGGAAAGAAAGCACAGAGCCCCAGATTTTATGTTGTCCTGGAGAGCTTGCAGAGCACTGGGGAAAGGCAGGCAGAGAATTCCCTGATAGCACCTTCTCTGTGCCTGTTCACATTGCTTCGCAGAATCGCTTTTGTGCAGAAAACACTAACACTTGTTCAGAACGAAAGAAAGCACAGAGCCCCAGATTTGATGTTGTACTGGAGAGCTTGCAGAGCACTGGGGAAAGGCAGGCAGAGAATTCCCTGATAGCATCTTCTCTGTGCCTGTTCACATTGCTTCGCAGAATCGCTTTTGTGCAGAAAACAGTAACACTTGTTCAGAAGGAAAGAAAGCACAGAGCCGAAGATTCTATGTTGTCCTGGAGAGCTTGCAGAGCACTGGGGAAAGGCAGGCAGAGAATTCCCTGCTAGCACCTTCTCTGTGCCTGGGAAGCAGAAGTGTTCACATTGCTTCGCAAGAATCGCTTTTGTGCAGAAAACACTAACACTTGTTCAGAAGGAAAGAAAGCACAGAGCCCCAGATTTTATGTTGTCCTGGAGAGCTTGCAGAGCACTGGGGAAAGGCAGGCAGAGAATTCCCTGATAGCACCTTCTCTGTGCCTGTTCACATTGCTTCGCAGAATCGCTTTTGTGCAGAAAACACTAACACTTGTTCAGAACGAAAGAAAGCACAGAGCCCCAGATTTTATGTTGTCCTGGAGAGCTTGCAGAGCACTGGGGAACGGCAGGCAGAGAATTCCTTGCTAGCACCTTCTCTGTGCCTGGGAAGCAGAAGTGTTCACATTGCTTCGCAGAATCGCTTTTGTGCAGAAAACAGTAACACTTGTTCAGAAGGAAAGAAAGCACAGAGCCCCAGATTTTATGTTGTCCTGGAGAGCTTGCAGAGCACTGGGGAAAGGCAGGCAGAGAATTCCTTGCTAGCACCTTCTCTGTGCCTGGGAAGCAGCAGTGTTCACATTGCTTCGCAAGAATCGCTTTTGTGCAGAAAACAGTAACACTTGTTCAGAACGAAAGAAAGCACAGAGCCCCAGATTCTATGTTGTCCTGGAGAGCTTGCAGAGCACTGGGGAAAGGCAGGCAGAGAATTCCCTGCTAGCACCTTCTCTGTGCCTGGGAAGCAGAAGTGTTCACATTGCTTCGCAAGAATCGCTTTTGTGCAGAAAACAGTAACACTTGTTCAGAAGGAAAGAAAGCACAGAGCCCCAGATTCTATGTTGTCCTGGAGAGCTTGCAGAGCACTGGGGAAAGGCAGGCAGAGAATTCCTTGCTAGCACCTTCTCTGTGCCTGGGAAGCAGCAGTGTTCACATTGCTTCGCAGAATCGCTTTTGTGCAGAAATCAGTAACACTTGTTCAGAAGGAAAGAAAGCACAGAGCCCCAGATTCTATGTTGTCCTGGAGAGCTTGCAGAGCACTGGGGAAAGGCAGGCAGAGAATTCCCTGATAGCACCTTCTCTGTGCCTGTTCACATTGCTTCGCAGAATCGCTTTTGTGCAGAAAACAGTAACACTTGTTCAGAAGGAAAGAAAGCACAGAGCCCCAGATTTTATGTTGTCCTGGATAGCTTGCAGAGCACTGGGGAAAGGCAGGCAGAGAATTCCCTGATAGCACCTTCTCTGTGCCTGGGAAGCAGAAGTGTTCACATTGCTTCGCAGAATCGCTTTTGTGCAGAAAACAGTAACACTTGTTCAGAAGGAAAGAAAGCACAGAGCCCCAGATTTTATGTTGTCCTGGAGAGCTTGCAGAGCACTGGGGAAAGGCAGGCAGAGAATTCCCTGATAGCACCTTCTCTGTTCCTGTTCACATTGCTTCGCAGAATCGCTTTTGTGCAGAAAACAGTAACACTTGTTCAGAAGGAAAGAAAGCACAGAGCCCCAGATTCTATGTTGTCCTGGAGAGCTTGCAGAGCACTGGGGAAAGGCAGGCAGAGAATTCCCTGCTAGCACCTTCTCTGTGCCTGGGAAGCAGAAGTGTTCACATTGCTTCGCAAGAATCGCTTTTGTGCAGAAAACAGTAACACTTGTTCAGAAGGAAAGAAAGCACAGAGCCCCAGATTCTATGTTGTCCTGGAGAGCTTGCAGAGCACTGGGGAACGGCAGGCAGAGAATTCCTTGCTAGCACCTTCTCTGTGCCTGTTCACATTGCTTCGCAGAATCGCTTTTGTGCAGAAAACAGTAACACTTGTTCAGAACGAAAGAAAGCACAGAGCCCCAGATTTGCTGTTGTCCTGGAGAGCTTGCAGAGCACTGGGGAACGGCAGGCAGAGAATTCCTTGCTAGCACCTTCTCTGTGCCTGGGAAGCAGAAGTGTTCACATTGCTTCGCAGAATCGCTTTTGTGCAGAAAACAGTAACACTTGTTCAGAACGAAAGAAAGCACACAGCCCCAGATTTTATGTTGTCCTGGAGAGCTTGCAGAGCACTGGGGAAAGGCAGGCAGAGAATTCCCTGATAGCACCTTCTCTGTGCCTGTTCACATTGCTTCGCAGAATCGCTTTTGTGCAGAAAACACTAACACTTGTTCAGAACGAAAGAAAGCACAGAGCCCCAGATTCTATGTTGTCCTGGAGAGCTTGCAGAGCACTGGGGAAAGGCAGGCAGAGAATCCCTGCTAGCACCTTCTCTGTGCCTGGGAAGCAGAAGTGTTCACATTGCTTCGCAAGAATCGCTTTTGTGCAGAAAACACTAACACTTGTTCAGAAGGAAAGAAAGCACAGAGCCCCAGATTTTATGTTGTCCTGGAGAGCTTGCAGAGCACTGGGGAAAGGCAGGCAGAGAATTCCCTGATAGCACCTTCTCTGTGCCTGTTCACATTGCTTCGCAGAATCGCTTTTGTGCAGAAAACAGTAACACTTGTTCAGAACGAAAGAAAGCACAGAGCCCCAGATTCTATGTTGTCCTGGAGAGCTTGCAGAGCACTGGGGAAAGGCAGGCAGAGAATTCCCTGATAGCACCTTCTCTGTGCCTGGGAAGCAGAAGTGTTCACATTGCTTCGCAAGAATCGCTTTTGTGCAGAAAACAGTAACACTTGTTCAGAAGGAAAGAAAGCACAGAGCCCCAGATTCTATGTTGTCCTGGAGAGCTTGCAGAGCACTGGGGAAAGGCAGGCAGAGAATTCCCTGATAGCACCTTCTCTGTGCCTGTTCACATTTCTTCGCAGAATCGCTTTTGTGCAGAAAACACTAACACTTGTTCAGAAGGAAAGAAAGCACAGAGCCCCAGATTCTATGTTGTCCTGGAGAGCTTGCAGAGCACTGGGGAAAGGCAGGCAGAGAATTCCTTGCTAGCACCTTCTCTGTGCCTGGGAAGCAGCAGTGTTCACATTGCTTCGCAGAATCGCTTTTGTGCAGAAATCAGTAACACTTGTTCAGAAGGAAAGAAAGCACAGAGCCCCAGATTCTATGTTGTCCTGGAGAGCTTGCAGAGCACTGGGGAAAGGCAGGCAGAGAATTCCCTGATAGCACCTTCTCTGTGCCTGTTCACATTGCTTCGCAGAATCGCTTTTGTGCAGAAAACAGTAACACTTGTTCAGAAGGAAAGAAAGCACAGAGCCCCAGATTTTATGTTGTCCTGGAGAGCTTGCAGAGCACTGGGGAACGGCAGGCAGAGAATTCCTTGCTAGCACCTTCTCTGTGCCTGGGAAGCAGAAGTGTTCACATTGCTTCGCAGAATCGCTTTTGTGCAGAAAACAGTAACACTTGTTCAGAACGAAAGAAAGCACAGAGCCCCAGATTTGCTGTTGTCCTAGAGAGCTTGCAGAGCACTGGGGAAAGGCAGGCAGAGAATTCCCTGATAGCACCTTCTCTGTGCCTGGGAAGCAGAAGTGTTCACATTGCATCGCAAGAATCGCTTTTGTGCAGAAAACACTAACACTTGTTCAGAAGGAAAGAAAGCACAGAGCCCCAGATTCTATGTTGTCCTGGAGAGCTTGCAGAGCACTGGGGAAAAGCAGGCAGAGAATTCCCTGATAGCACCTTCTCTGTGCCTGTTCACATTGCTTCGCAGAATCGCTTTTGTGCAGAAAACAGTAACACTTGTTCAGAACGAAAGAAAGCACAGAGCCCCAGATTTTATGTTGTCCTGGAGAGCTTGCAGAGCACTGGGGAAAGGCAGGCAGAGAATTCCCTGATAGCACCTTCTCTGTGCCTGTTCACATTGCTTCGCAGAATCGCTTTTGTGCAGAAAACAGTAACACTTGTTCAGAAGGAAAGAAAGCACAGAGCCCCAGATTCTATGTTGTCCTGGAGAGCTTGCAGAGCACTGGGGAAAGGCAGGCAGAGAATTCCCTGCTAGCACCTTCTCTGTGCCTGGGAAGCAGAAGTGTTCACATTGCTTCGCAAGAATCGCTTTTGTGCAGAAAACACTAACACTTGTTCAGAAGGAAAGAAAGCACAGAGCCCCAGATTTTATGTTGTCCTGGAGAGCTTGCAGAGCACTGGGGAAAGGCAGGCAGAGAATTCCTTGCTAGCACCTTCTCTGTGCTTGGGAAGCAGAAGTGTTCACATTGCTTCGCAGAATCGCTTTTGTGCAGAAAACAGTAACACTTGTTCAGAAGGAAAGAAAGCACAGAGCCCCAGATTTTATGTTGTCCTGGAGAGCTTGCAGAGCACTGGGGAAAGGCAGGCAGAGAATTCCTTGCTAGCACCTTCTCTGTGCCTGGGAAGCAGAAGTGTTCACATTGCTTCGCAGAATCGCTTTTGTGCAGAAAACAGTAACACTTGTTCAGAAGGAAAGAAAGCACAGAGCCCCAGATTCTATGTTGTCCTGGAGAGCTTGCAGAGCACTGGGGAAAGGCAGGCAGAGAATTCCCTGATAGCACCTTCTCTGTGCCTGTTCACATTGCTTCGCAGAATCGCTTTTGTGCAGAAAACACTAACACTTGTTCAGAACGAAAGAAAGCACAGAGCCCCAGATTTGATGTTGTACTGGAGAGCTTGCAGAGCACTGGGGAAAGGCAGGCAGAGAATTCCCTGATAGCATCTTCTCTGTGCCTGTTCACATTGCTTCGCAGAATCGCTTTTGTGCAGAAAACAGTAACACTTGTTCAGAAGGAAAGAAAGCACAGAGCCGAAGATTCTATGTTGTCCTGGAGAGCTTGCAGAGCACTGGGGAAAGGCAGGCAGAGAATTCCCTGCTAGCACCTTCTCTGTGCCTGGGAAGCAGAAGTGTTCACATTGCTTCGCAAGAATCGCTTTTGTGCAGAAAACACTAACACTTGTTCAGAAGGAAAGAAAGCACAGAGCCCCAGATTTTATGTTGTCCTGGAGAGCTTGCAGAGCACTGGGGAAAGGCAGGCAGAGAATTCCTTGCTAGCACCTTCTCTGTGCCTGGGAAGCAGAAGTGTTCACATTGCTTCGCAGAATCGCTTTTGTGCAGAAAACAGTAACACTTGTTCAGAAGGAAAGAAAGCACAGAGCCCCAGATTCTATGTTGTCCTGGAGAGCTTGCAGAGCACTGGGGAAAGGCAGGCAGAGAATTCCCTGATAGCACCTTCTCTGTGCCTGTTCACATTGCTTCGCAGAATCGCTTTTGTGCAGAAAACAGTAACACTTGTTCAGAACGAAAGAAAGCACAGAGCCCCAGATTTTATGTTGTCCTGGAGAGCTTGCAGAGCACTGGGGAACGGCAGGCAGAGAATTCCTTGCTAGCACCTTCTCTGTGCCTGGGAAGCAGAAGTGTTCACATTGCTTCGCAGAATCGCTTTTGTGCAGAAAACACTAACACTTGTTCAGAAGGAAAGAAAGCACAGAGCCCCAGATTTTATGTTGTCCTGGAGAGCTTGCAGAGCACTGGGGAAAGGCAGGCAGAGAATTCCCTGATAGCACCTTCTCTGTGCCTGTTCACATTGCTTCGCAGAATCGCTTTTGTGCAGAAAACAGTAACACTTGTTCAGAACGAAAGAAAGCACAGAGCCCCAGATTTGATGTTGTACTGGAGAGCTTGCAGAGCACTGGGGAAAGGCAGGCAGAGAATTCCTTGCTAGCACCTTCTCTGTGCCTGGGACGCAGAAGTGTTCACATTGCTTCGCAAGAATCGCTTTTGTGCAGAAAACAGTAACACTTGTTCAGAACGAAAGAAAGCACAGAGCCCCAGATTTGCTGTTGTCCTGGAGAGCTTGCAGAGCACTGGGGAAAGGCAGGCAGAGAATTCCCTGCTAGCACCTTCTCTGTGCCTGGGAAGCAGAAGTGTTCACATTGCTTCGCAAGAATCGCTTTTGTGCAGAAAACAGTAACACTTGTTCAGAAGGAAAGAAAGCACAGAGCCCCAGATTCTATGTTGTCCTGGAGAGCTTGCAGAGCACTGGGGAAAGGCAGGCAGAGAATTCCCTGATAGCACCTTCTCTGTGCCTGTTCACATTGCTTCGCAGAATCGCTTTTGTGCAGAAAACAGTAACACTTGTTCAGAACGAAAGAAAGCACAGAGCCCCAGATTCTATGTTGTCCTGGAGAGCTTGCAGAGCACTGGGGAAAGGCAGGCAGAGAATTCCTTGCTAGCACCTTCTCTGTGCCTGGGAAGCAGCAGTGTTCACATTGCTTCGCAGAATCGCTTTTGTGCAGAAATCAGTAACACTTGTTCAGAAGGAAAGAAAGCACAGAGCCCCAGATTCTATGTTGTCCTGGAGAGCTTGCAGAGCACTGGGGAAAGGCAGGCAGAGAATTCCCTGATAGCACCTTCTCTGTGCCTGTTCACATTGCTTCGCAGAATCGCTTTTGTGCAGAAAACAGTAACACTTGTTCAGAAGGAAAGAAAGCACAGAGCCCCAGATTTTATGTTGTCCTGGAGAGCTTGCAGAGCACTGGGGAACGGCAGGCAGAGAATTCCTTGCTAGCACCTTCTCTGTGCCTGGGAAGCAGAAGTGTTCACATTGCTTCGCAGAATCGCTTTTGTGCAGAAAACAGTAACACTTGTTCAGAAGGAAAGAAAGCACACCGCCCCAGATTTTATGTTGTCCTGGAGAGCTTGCAGAGCACTGGGGAAAGGCAGGCAGAGAATTCCCTGATAGCACCTTCTTTGTGCCTGGGAAGCAGAAGTGTTCACATTGCTTCGCAAGAATCGCTTTTGTGCAGAAAACACTAACACTTGTTCAGAAGGAAAGAAAGCACAGAGCCCCAGATTCTATGTTGTCCTGGAGAGCTTGCAGAGCACTGGGGAAAGGCAGGCAGAGAATTCCCTGATAGCACCTTCTCTGTGCCTGTTCACATTGCTTCGCAGAATCGCTTTTGTGCAGAAAACAGTAACACTTGTTCAGAACGAAAGAAAGCACAGAGCCCCAGATTCTATGTTGTCCTGGAGAGCTTGCAGAGCACTGGGGAAAGGCAGGCAGAGAATTCCCTGCTAGCACCTTCTCTGTGCCTGGGAAGCAGAAGTGTTCACATTGCTTCGCAGAATCGCTTTTGTGCAGAAAACAGTAACACTTGTTCAGAAGGAAAGAAAGCACAGAGCCCCAGATTCTATGTTGTCCTGGAGAGCTTGCAGAGCACTGGGGAAAGGCAGGCAGAGAATTCCTTGCTAGCACCTTCTCTGTGCCTGTTCACATTGCTTCGCAGAATCGCTTTTGTGCAGAAAACAGTAACACTTGTTCAGAACGAAAGAAAGCACAGAGCCCCAGATTTGCTGTTGTCCTGGAGAGCTTGCAGAGCACTGGGGAAAGGCAGGCAGAGAATTCCCTGCTAGCACCTTCTCTGTGCCTGGGAAGCAGAAGTGTTCACATTGCTTCGCAAGAATCGCTTTTGTGCAGAAAACAGTAACACTTTTTCAGAAGGAAAGAAAGCACAGAGCCCCAGATTTTATGTTGTCCTGGAGAGCTTGCAGAGCACTGGGGAAAGGCAGGCAGAGAATTCCCTGATAGCACCTTCTCTGTTCCTGTTCACATTGCTTCGCAGAATCGCTTTTGTGCAGAAAACAGTAACACTTGTTCAGAAGGAAAGAAAGCACAGAGCCCCAGATTCTATGTTGTCCTGGAGAGCTTGCAGAGCACTGGGGAAAGGCAGGCAGAGAATTCCCTGCTAGCACCTTCTCTGTGCCTGGGAAGCAGAAGTGTTCACATTGCTTCGCAGAATCGCTTTTGTGCAGAAAACACTAACACTTGTTCAGAAGGAAAGAAAGCACAGAGCCCCAGATTCTATGTTGTCCTGGAGAGCTTGCAGAGCACTGGGGAACGGCAGGCAGAGAATTCCTTGCTAGCACCTTCTCTGTGCCTGTTCACATTGCTTCGCAGAATCGCTTTTGTGCAGAAAACAGTAACACTTGTTCAGAACGAAAGAAAGCACAGAGCCCCAGATTCTATGTTGTCCTGGAGAGCTTGCAGAGCACTGGGGAAAGGCAGGCAGAGAATCCCTGCTAGCACCTTCTCTGTGCCTGGGAAGCAGAAGTGTTCACATTGCTTCGCAAGAATCGCTTTTGTGCAGAAAACAGTAACAGTTGTTCAGAACGAAAGAAAGCACAGAACCCCAGATTCTATGTTGTCCTGGAGAGCTTGCAGAGCACTGGGGAAAGGCAGGCAGAGAATTCCCTGATAGCACCTTCTCTGTGCCTGGGAAGCAGAAGTGTTCACATTGCTTCGCAAGAATCGCTTTTGTGCAGAAAACAGTAACACTTGTTCAGAAGGAAAGAAAGCACAGAGCCCCAGATTCTATGTTGTCCTGGAGAGCTTGCAGAGCACTGGGGAAAGGCAGGCAGAGAATTCCCTGATAGCATCTTCTCTGTGCCTGTTCACATTGCTTCGCAGAATCGCTTTTGTGCAGAAAACAGTAACACTTGTTCAGAAGGAAAGAAAGCACAGAGCCCCAGATTCTATGTTGTCCTGGAGAGCTTGCAGAGCACTGGGGAAAGGCAGGCAGAGAGTTCCCTGCTAGCACCTTCTCTGTGCCTGGGAAGCAGAAGTGTTCACATTGCTTCGCAAGAATCGCTTTTGTGCAGAAAACACTAACACTTGTTCAGAAGGAAAGAAAGCACAGAGCCCCAGATTTTATGTTGTCCTGGAGAGCTTGCAGAGCACTGGGGAAAGGCAGGCAGAGAATTCCTTGCTAGCACCTTCTCTGTGCCTGGGAAGCAGAAGTGTTCACATTGCTTCACAGAATCGCTTTTGTGCAGAAAACAGTAACACTTGTTCAGAAGGAAAGAAAGCACAGAGCCCCAGATTTTATGTTGTCCTGGAGAGCTTGCAGAGCACTGGGGAAAGGCAGGCAGAGAATTCCCTGATAGCACCTTCTCTGTGCCTGTTCACATTGCTTCGCAGAATCGCTTTTGTGCAGAAAACACTAACACTTGTTCAGAACGAAAGAAAGCACAGAGCCCCAGATTCTATGTTGTCCTGGAGAGCTTGCAGAGCACTGGGGAAAGGCAGGCAGAGAATTCCTTGCTAGCACCTTCTCTGTGCCTGGGAAGCAGCAGTGTTCACATTGCTTCGCAGAATCGCTTTTGTGCAGAAATCAGTAACACTTGTTCAGAAGGAAAGAAAGCACAGAGCCCCAGATTCTATGTTGTCCTGGAGAGCTTGCAGAGCACTGGGGAAAGGCAGGCAGAGAATTCCCTGATAGCACCTTCTCTGTGCCTGGGAAGCAGAAGTGTTCACATTGCTTCGCAAGAATCGCTTTTGTGCAGAAAACACTAACACTTGTTCAGAAGGAAAGAAAGCACAGAGCCCCAGATTTTATGTTGTCCTGGAGAGCTTGCAGAGCACTGGGGAAAGGCAGGCAGAGAATTCCTTGCTAGCACCTTCTCTGTGCCTGGGAAGCAGAAGTGTTCACATTGCTTCGCAGAATCGCTTTTGTGCAGAAAACAGTAACACTTGTTCAGAAGGAAAGAAAGCACAGAGCCCCAGATTCTATGTTGTCCTGGAGAGCTTGCAGAGCACTGGGGAAAGGCAGGCAGAGAATTCCCTGATAGCACCTTCTCTGTGCCTGTTCACATTGCTTCGCAGAATCGCTTTTGTGCAGAAAACAGTAACACTTGTTCAGAAGGAAAGAAAGCACAGAGCCCCAGATTTTATGTTGTCCTGGAGAGCTTGCAGAGCACTGGGGAACGGCAGGCAGAGAATTCCTTGCTAGCACCTTCTCTGTGCCTGGGAAGCAGAAGTGTTCACATTGCTTCGCAGAATCGCTTTTGTGCAGAAAACAGTAACACTTGTTCAGAAGGAAAGAAAGCACAGAGCCCCAGATTTTATGTTGTCCTGGAGAGCTTGCAGAGCACTGGGGAAAGGCAGGCAGAGAATTCCCTGATAGCACCTTCTTTGTGCCTGGGAAGCAGAAGTGTTCACATTGCTTCGCAAGAATCGCTTTTGTGCAGAAAACACTAACACTTGTTCAGAAGGAAAGAAAGCACAGAGCCCCAGATTCTATGTTGTCCTGGAGAGCTTGCAGAGCACTGGGGAAAGGCAGGCAGAGAATTCCCTGATAGCACCTTCTCTGTGCCTGTTCACATTGCTTCGCAGAATCGCTTTTGTGCAGAAAACAGTAACACTTGTTCAGAACGAAAGAAAGCACAGAGCCCCAGATTCTATGTTGTCCTGGAGAGCTTGCAGAGCACTGGGGAAAGGCAGGCAGAGAATTCCCTGCTAGCACCTTCTCTGTGCCTGGGAAGCAGAAGTGTTCACATTGCTTCGCAGAATCGCTTTTGTGCAGAAAACAGTAACACTTGTTCAGAAGGAAAGAAAGCACAGAGCCCCAGATTCTATGTTGTCCTGGAGAGCTTGCAGAGCACTGGGGAAAGGCAGGCAGAGAATTCCTTGCTAGCACCTTCTCTGTGCCTGTTCACATTGCTTCGCAGAATCGCTTTTGTGCAGAAAACAGTAACACTTGTTCAGAACGAAAGAAAGCACAGAGCCCCAGATTTGCTGTTGTCCTGGAGAGCTTGCAGAGCACTGGGGAAAGGCAGGCAGAGAATTCCCTGCTAGCACCTTCTCTGTGCCTGGGAAGCAGAAGTGTTCACATTGCTTCGCAAGAATCGCTTTTGTGCAGAAAACAGTAACACTTTTTCAGAAGGAAAGAAAGCACAGAGCCCCAGATTTTATGTTGTCCTGGAGAGCTTGCAGAGCACTGGGGAAAGGCAGGCAGAGAATTCCCTGATAGCACCTTCTCTGTTCCTGTTCACATTGCTTCGCAGAATCGCTTTTGTGCAGAAAACAGTAACACTTGTTCAGAAGGAAAGAAAGCACAGAGCCCCAGATTCTATGTTGTCCTGGAGAGCTTGCAGAGCACTGGGGAAAGGCAGGCAGAGAATTCCCTGCTAGCACCTTCTCTGTGCCTGGGAAGCAGAAGTGTTCACATTGCTTCGCAGAATCGCTTTTGTGCAGAAAACACTAACACTTGTTCAGAAGGAAAGAAAGCACAGAGCCCCAGATTCTATGTTGTCCTGGAGAGCTTGCAGAGCACTGGGGAACGGCAGGCAGAGAATTCCTTGCTAGCACCTTCTCTGTGCCTGTTCACATTGCTTCGCAGAATCGCTTTTGTGCAGAAAACAGTAACACTTGTTCAGAACGAAAGAAAGCACAGAGCCCCAGATTCTATGTTGTCCTGGAGAGCTTGCAGAGCACTGGGGAAAGGCAGGCAGAGAATCCCTGCTAGCACCTTCTCTGTGCCTGGGAAGCAGAAGTGTTCACATTGCTTCGCAAGAATCGCTTTTGTGCAGAAAACAGTAACAGTTGTTCAGAACGAAAGAAAGCACAGAACCCCAGATTCTATGTTGTCCTGGAGAGCTTGCAGAGCACTGGGGAAAGGCAGGCAGAGAATTCCCTGATAGCACCTTCTCTGTGCCTGGGAAGCAGAAGTGTTCACATTGCTTCGCAAGAATCGCTTTTGTGCAGAAAACAGTAACACTTGTTCAGAAGGAAAGAAAGCACAGAGCCCCAGATTCTATGTTGTCCTGGAGAGCTTGCAGAGCACTGGGGAAAGGCAGGCAGAGAATTCCCTGATAGCATCTTCTCTGTGCCTGTTCACATTGCTTCGCAGAATCGCTTTTGTGCAGAAAACAGTAACACTTGTTCAGAAGGAAAGAAAGCACAGAGCCCCAGATTCTATGTTGTCCTGGAGAGCTTGCAGAGCACTGGGGAAAGGCAGGCAGAGAGTTCCCTGCTAGCACCTTCTCTGTGCCTGGGAAGAAGAAGTGTTCACATTGCTTCGCAAGAATCGCTTTTGTGCAGAAAACACTAACACTTGTTCAGAAGGAAAGAAAGCACAGAGCCCCAGATTTTATGTTGTCCTGGAGAGCTTGCAGAGCACTGGGGAAAGGCAGGCAGAGAATTCCTTGCTAGCACCTTCTCTGTGCCTGGGAAGCAGAAGTGTTCACATTGCTTCACAGAATCGCTTTTGTGCAGAAAACAGTAACACTTGTTCAGAAGGAAAGAAAGCACAGAGCCCCAGATTTTATGTTGTCCTGGAGAGCTTGCAGAGCACTGGGGAAAGGCAGGCAGAGAATTCCCTGCTAGCACCTTCTCTGTGCCTGGGAAGCAGAAGTGTTCACATTGCTTCACAGAATCGCTTTTGTGCAGAAAACAGTAACACTTGTTCAGAAGGAAAGAAAGCACAGAGCCCCAGATTTTATGTTGTCCTGGAGAGCTTGCAGAGCACTGGGGAAAGGCAGGCAGAGAATTCCCTGATAGCACCTTCTCTGTGCCTGGGAAGCAGAAGTGTTCACATTGCTTCGCAAGAATCGCTTTTGTGCAGAAAACACTAACACTTGTTCAGAAGGAAAGAAAGCACAGAGCCCCAGATTTTATGTTGTCCTGGAGAGCTTGCAGAGCACTGGGGAAAGGCAGGCAGAGAATTCCTTGCTAGCACCTTCTCTGTGCCTGTTCACATTGCTTCGCAGAATCGCTTTTGTGCAGAAAACAGTAACACTTGTTCAGAACGAAAGAAAGCACAGAGCCCCAGATTCTATGTTGTCCTGGAGAGCTTGCAGAGCACTGGGGAAAGGCAGGCAGAGAATTCCTTGCTAGCACCTTCTCTGTGCCTGTTCACATTGCTTCGCAGAATCGCTTTTGTGCAGAAAACAGTAACACTTGTTCAGAACGAAAGAAAGCACAGAGCCCCAGATTCTATGTTGTCCTGGAGAGCTTGCAGAGCACTGGGGAAAGGCAGGCAGAGAATTCCCTGCTAGCACCTTCTCTGTGCCTGGGAAGCAGAAGTGTTCACATTGCTTCGCAGAATCGCTTTTGTGCAGAAAACAGTAACACTTGTTCAGAAGGAAAGAAAGCACAGAGCCCCAGATTCTATGTTGTCCTGGAGAGCTTGCAGAGCACTGGGGAAAGGCAGGCAGAGAATTCCCTGATAGCACCTTCTCTGTGCCTGTTCACATTGCTTCGCAGAATCGCTTTTGTGCAGAAAACACTAACACTTGTTCAGAACGAAAGAAAGCACAGAGCCCCAGATTCTATGTTGTCCTGGAGAGCTTGCAGAGCACTGGGGAAAGGCAGGCAGAGAATTCCCTGCTAGCACCTTCTCTGTGCCTGGGAAGCAGAAGTGTTCACATTGCTTCGCAGAATCGTTTTTGTGCAGAAAACAGTAACACTTGTTCAGAAGGAAAGAAAGCACAGAGCCCCAGATTTTATGTTGTCCTGGAGAGCTTGCAGAGCACTGGGGAAAGGCAGGCAGAGAATTCCCTGCTAGCACCTTCTCTGTGCCTGGGAAGCAGAAGTGTTCACATTGCTTCGCAAGAATCGCTTTTGTGCAGAAAACAGTAACACTTGTTCAGAAGGAAAGAAAGCACAGAGCCCCAGATTTTATGTTGTCCTGGAGAGCTTGCAGAGCACTGGGGAAAGGCAGGCAGAGAATTCCCTGCTAGCACCTTCTCTGTGCCTGGGAAGCAGAAGTGTTCACATTGCTTCGCAGAATCGCTTTTGTGCAGAAAACAGTAACACTTGTTCAGAAGGAAAGAAAGCACAGAGCCCCAGATTTTATGTTGTCCTGGAGAGCTTGCAGAGCACTGGGGAAAGGCAGGCAGAGAATTCCCTGCTAGCACCTTCTCTGTTCCTGTTCACATTGCTTCGCAGAATCGCTTTTGTGCAGAAAACAGTAACACTTGTTCAGAACGAAAGAAAGCACAGAGCCCCAGATTCTATGTTGTCCTGGAGAGCTTGCAGAGCACTGGGGAAAGGCAGGCAGAGAATTCCCTGCTAGCACCTTCTCTGTGCCTGGGAAGCAGAAGTGTTCACATTGCTTCGCAAGAATCGCTTTTGTGCAGAAAACACTAACACTTGTTCAGAAGGAAAGAAAGCACAGAGCCCCAGATTCTATGTTGTCCTGGAGAGCTTGCAGAGCACTGGGGAAAGGCAGGCAGAGAATTCCTTGCTAGCACCTTCTCTGTTCCTGTTCACATTGCTTCGCAGAATCGCTTTTGTGCAGAAAACAGTAACACTTGTTCAGAACGAAAGAAAGCACAGAGCCCCAGATTTTATGTTGTCCTGGAGAGCTTGCAGAGCACTGGGGAACGGCAGGCAGAGAATTCCTTGCTAGCACCTTCTCTGTGCCTGGGAAGCAGAAGTGTTCACATTGCTTCGCAGAATCGCTTTTGTGCAGAAAACAGTAACACTTGTTCAGAAGGAAAGAAAGCACACAGCCCCAGATTTTATGTTGTCCTGGAGAGCTTGCAGAGCACTGGGGAAAGGCAGGCAGAGAATTCCCTGATAGCACCTTCTCTGTGCCTGTTCACATTGCTTCGCAGAATCGCTTTTGTGCAGAAAACACTAACACTTGTTCAGAACGAAAGAAAGCACAGAGCCCCAGATTCTATGTTGTCCTGGAGAGCTTGCAGAGCACTGGGGAAAGGCAGGCAGAGAATCCCTGCTAGCACCTTCTCTGTGCCTGGGAAGCAGAAGTGTTCACATTGCTTCGCAAGAATCGCTTTTGTGCAGAAAACACTAACACTTGTTCAGAAGGAAAGAAAGCACAGAGCCCCAGATTTTATGTTGTCCTGGAGAGCTTGCAGAGCACTGGGGAAAGGCAGGCAGAGAATTCCCTGATAGCACCTTCTCTGTGCCTGTTCACATTGCTTCGCAGAATCGCTTTTGTGCAGAAAACACTAACACTTGTTCAGAACGAAAGAAAGCACAGAGCCCCAGATTCTATGTTGTCCTGGAGAGCTTGCAGAGCACTGGGGAAAGGCAGGCAGAGAATTCCTTGCTAGCACCTTCTCTGTGCCTGGGAAGCAGCAGTGTTCACATTGCTTCGCAGAATCGCTTTTGTGCAGAAATCAGTAACACTTGTTCAGAAGGAAAGAAAGCACAGAGCCCCAGATTCTATGTTGTCCTGGAGAGCTTGCAGAGCACTGGGGAAAGGCAGGCAGAGAATTCCCTGATAGCACCTTCTCTGTGCCTGGGAAGCAGAAGTGTTCACATTGCTTCGCAAGAATCGCTTTTGTGCAGAAAACACTAACACTTGTTCAGAAGGAAAGAAAGCACAGAGCCCCAGATTTTATGTTGTCCTGGAGAGCTTGCAGAGCACTGGGGAAAGGCAGGCAGAGAATTCCTTGCTAGCACCTTCTCTGTGCCTGGGAAGCAGAAGTGTTCACATTGCTTCGCAGAATCGCTTTTGTGCAGAAAACAGTAACACTTGTTCAGAAGGAAAGAAAGCACAGAGCCCCAGATTCTATGTTGTCCTGGAGAGCTTGCAGAGCACTGGGGAAAGGCAGGCAGAGAATTCCCTGATAGCACCTTCTCTGTGCCTGTTCACATTGCTTCGCAGAATCGCTTTTGTGCAGAAAACAGTAACACTTGTTCAGAAGGAAAGAAAGCACAGAGCCCCAGATTTTATGTTGTCCTGGAGAGCTTGCAGAGCACTGGGGAACGGCAGGCAGAGAATTCCTTGCTAGCACCTTCTCTGTGCCTGGGAAGCAGAAGTGTTCACATTGCTTCGCAGAATCGCTTTTGTGGAGAAAACAGTAACACTTTTTCAGAAGGAAAGAAAGCACAGAGCCCCAGATTTTATGTTGTCCTGGAGAGCTTGCAGAGCACTGGGGAAAGGCAGGCAGAGAATTCCCTGATAGCACCTTCTCTGTGCCTGTTCACATTGCTTCGCAGAATCGCTTTTGTGCAGAAAACAGTAACACTTGTTCAGAACGAAAGAAAGCACAGAGCCCCAGATTTGATGTTGTACTGGAGAGCTTGCAGAGCACTGGGGAAAGGCAGGCAGAGAATTCCTTGCTAGCACCTTCTCTGTGCCTGGGACGCAGAAGTGTTCACATTGCTTCGCAAGAATCGCTTTTGTGCAGAAAACAGTAACACTTGTTCAGAACGAAAGAAAGCACAGAGCCCCAGATTTGCTGTTGTCCTGGAGAGCTTGCAGAGCACTGGGGAAAGGCAGGCAGAGAATTCCCTGCTAGCACCTTCTCTGTGCCTGGGAAGCAGAAGTGTTCACATTGCTTCGCAAGAATCGCTTTTGTGCAGAAAACAGTAACACTTGTTCAGAAGGAAAGAAAGCACAGAGCCCCAGATTCTATGTTGTCCTGGAGAGCTTGCAGAGCACTGGGGAAAGGCAGGCAGAGAATTCCCTGATAGCACCTTCTCTGTGCCTGTTCACATTGCTTCGCAGAATCGCTTTTGTGCAGAAAACAGTAACACTTGTTCAGAACGAAAGAAAGCACAGAGCCCCAGATTCTATGTTGTCCTGGAGAGCTTGCAGAGCACTGGGGAAAGGCAGGCAGAGAATTCCTTGCTAGCACCTTCTCTGTGCCTGGGAAGCAGCAGTGTTCACATTGCTTCGCAGAATCGCTTTTGTGCAGAAATCAGTAACACTTGTTCAGAAGGAAAGAAAGCACAGAGCCCCAGATTCTATGTTGTCCTGGAGAGCTTGCAGAGCACTGGGGAAAGGCAGGCAGAGAATTCCCTGATAGCACCTTCTCTGTGCCTGTTCACATTGCTTCGCAGAATCGCTTTTGTGCAGAAAACAGTAACACTTGTTCAGAAGGAAAGAAAGCACAGAGCCCCAGATTTTATGTTGTCCTGGAGAGCTTGCAGAGCACTGGGGAACGGCAGGCAGAGAATTCCTTGCTAGCACCTTCTCTGTGCCTGGGAAGCAGAAGTGTTCACATTGCTTCGCAGAATCGCTTTTGTGCAGAAAACAGTAACACTTGTTCAGAAGGAAAGAAAGCACAGAGCCCCAGATTTTATGTTGTCCTGGAGAGCTTGCAGAGCACTGGGGAAAGGCAGGCAGAGAATTCCCTGATAGCACCTTCTTTGTGCCTGGGAAGCAGAAGTGTTCACATTGCTTCGCAAGAATCGCTTTTGTGCAGAAAACACTAACACTTGTTCAGAAGGAAAGAAAGCACAGAGCCCCAGATTCTATGTTGTCCTGGAGAGCTTGCAGAGCACTGGGGAAAGGCAGGCAGAGAATTCCCTGATAGCACCTTCTCTGTGCCTGTTCACATTGCTTCGCAGAATCGCTTTTGTGCAGAAAACAGTAACACTTGTTCAGAACGAAAGAAAGCACAGAGCCCCAGATTCTATGTTGTCCTGGAGAGCTTGCAGAGCACTGGGGAAAGGCAGGCAGAGAATTCCCTGCTAGCACCTTCTCTGTGCCTGGGAAGCAGAAGTGTTCACATTGCTTCGCAGAATCGCTTTTGTGCAGAAAACAGTAACACTTGTTCAGAAGGAAAGAAAGCACAGAGCCCCAGATTCTATGTTGTCCTGGAGAGCTTGCAGAGCACTGGGGAAAGGCAGGCAGAGAATTCCTTGCTAGCACCTTCTCTGTGCCTGTTCACATTGCTTCGCAGAATCGCTTTTGTGCAGAAAACAGTAACACTTGTTCAGAACGAAAGAAAGCACAGAGCCCCAGATTTGCTGTTGTCCTGGAGAGCTTGCAGAGCACTGGGGAAAGGCAGGCAGAGAATTCCCTGCTAGCACCTTCTCTGTGCCTGGGAAGCAGAAGTGTTCACATTGCTTCGCAAGAATCGCTTTTGTGCAGAAAACAGTAACACTTTTTCAGAAGGAAAGAAAGCACAGAGCCCCAGATTTTATGTTGTCCTGGAGAGCTTGCAGAGCACTGGGGAAAGGCAGGCAGAGAATTCCCTGATAGCACCTTCTCTGTTCCTGTTCACATTGCTTCGCAGAATCGCTTTTGTGCAGAAAACAGTAACACTTGTTCAGAAGGAAAGAAAGCACAGAGCCCCAGATTCTATGTTGTCCTGGAGAGCTTGCAGAGCACTGGGGAAAGGCAGGCAGAGAATTCCCTGCTAGCACCTTCTCTGTGCCTGGGAAGCAGAAGTGTTCACATTGCTTCGCAGAATCGCTTTTGTGGAGAAAACAGTAACACTTGTTCAGAAGGAAAGAAAGCACAGAGCCCCAGATTTTATGTTGTCCTGGAGAGCTTGCAGAGCACTGGGGAAAGGCAGGCAGAGAATTCCCTGATAGCACCTTCTCTGTGCCTGTTCACATTGCTTCGCAGAATCGCTTTTGTGCAGAAAACAGTAACACTTGTTCAGAACGAAAGAAAGCACAGAGCCCCAGATTTGATGTTGTACTGGAGAGCTTGCAGAGCACTGGGGAAAGGCAGGCAGAGAATTCCTTGCTAGCACCTTCTCTGTGCCTGGGACGCAGAAGTGTTCACATTGCTTCGCAAGAATCGCTTTTGTGCAGAAAACAGTAACAGTTGTTCAGAACGAAAGAAAGCACAGAACCCCAGATTCTATGTTGTCCTGGAGAGCTTGCAGAGCACTGGGGAAAGGCAGGCAGAGAATTCCCTGATAGCACCTTCTCTGTGCCTGGGAAGCAGAAGTGTTCACATTGCTTCGCAAGAATCGCTTTTGTGCAGAAAACAGTAACACTTGTTCAGAAGGAAAGAAAGCACAGAGCCCCAGATTCTATGTTGTCCTGGAGAGCTTGCAGAGCACTGGGGAAAGGCAGGCAGAGAATTCCCTGATAGCATCTTCTCTGTGCCTGTTCACATTGCTTCGCAGAATCGCTTTTGTGCAGAAAACAGTAACACTTGTTCAGAAGGAAAGAAAGCACAGAGCCCCAGATTCTATGTTGTCCTGGAGAGCTTGCAGAGCACTGGGGAAAGGCAGGCAGAGAGTTCCCTGCTAGCACCTTCTCTGTGCCTGGGAAGCAGAAGTGTTCACATTGCTTCGCAAGAATCGCTTTTGTGCAGAAAACACTAACACTTGTTCAGAAGGAAAGAAAGCACAGAGCCCCAGATTTTATGTTGTCCTGGAGAGCTTGCAGAGCACTGGGGAAAGGCAGGCAGAGAATTCCCTGCTAGCACCTTCTCTGTGCCTGGGAAGCAGAAGTGTTCACATTGCTTCACAGAATCGCTTTTGTGCAGAAAACAGTAACACTTGTTCAGAAGGAAAGAAAGCACAGAGCCCCAGATTTTATGTTGTCCTGGAGAGCTTGCAGAGCACTGGGGAAAGGCAGGCAGAGAATTCCCTGATAGCACCTTCTCTGTGCCTGGGAAGCAGAAGTGTTCACATTGCTTCGCAAGAATCGCTTTTGTGCAGAAAACACTAACACTTGTTCAGAAGGAAAGAAAGCACAGAGCCCCAGATTTTATGTTGTCCTGGAGAGCTTGCAGAGCACTGGGGAAAGGCAGGCAGAGAATTCCTTGCTAGCACCTTCTCTGTGCCTGTTCACATTGCTTCGCAGAATCGCTTTTGTGCAGAAAACAGTAACACTTGTTCAGAACGAAAGAAAGCACAGAGCCCCAGATTCTATGTTGTCCTGGAGAGCTTGCAGAGCACTGGGGAAAGGCAGGCAGAGAATTCCCTGCTAGCACCTTCTCTGTGCCTGGGAAGCAGAAGTGTTCACATTGCTTCGCAGAATCGCTTTTGTGCAGAAAACAGTAACACTTGTTCAGAAGGAAAGAAAGCACAGAGCCCCAGATTCTATGTTGTCCTGGAGAGCTTGCAGAGCACTGGGGAAAGGCAGGCAGAGAATTCCCTGATAGCACCTTCTCTGTGCCTGTTCACATTGCTTCGCAGAATCGCTTTTGTGCAGAAAACACTAACACTTGTTCAGAACGAAAGAAAGCACAGAGCCCCAGATTCTATGTTGTCCTGGAGAGCTTGCAGAGCACTGGGGAAAGGCAGGCAGAGAATTCCCTGCTAGCACCTTCTCTGTGCCTGGGAAGCAGAAGTGTTCACATTGCTTCGCAGAATCGTTTTTGTGCAGAAAACAGTAACACTTGTTCAGAAGGAAAGAAAGCACAGAGCCCCAGATTTTATGTTGTCCTGGAGAGCTTGCAGAGCACTGGGGAAAGGCAGGCAGAGAATTCCCTGCTAGCACCTTCTCTGTGCCTGGGAAGCAGAAGTGTTCACATTGCTTCGCAAGAATCGCTTTTGTGCAGAAAACAGTAACACTTGTTCAGAAGGAAAGAAAGCACAGAGCCCCAGATTTTATGTTGTCCTGGAGAGCTTGCAGAGCACTGGGGAAAGGCAGGCAGAGAATTCCCTGCTAGCACCTTCTCTGTGCCTGGGAAGCAGAAGTGTTCACATTGCTTCGCAGAATCGCTTTTGTGCAGAAAACAGTAACACTTGTTCAGAAGGAAAGAAAGCACAGAGCCCCAGATTTTATGTTGTCCTGGAGAGCTTGCAGAGCACTGGGGAAAGGCAGGCAGAGAATTCCCTGCTAGCACCTTCTCTGTTCCTGTTCACATTGCTTCGCAGAATCGCTTTTGTGCAGAAAACAGTAACACTTGTTCAGAACGAAAGAAAGCACAGAGCCCCAGATTCTATGTTGTCCTGGAGAGCTTGCAGAGCACTGGGGAAAGGCAGGCAGAGAATTCCCTGCTAGCACCTTCTCTGTGCCTGGGAAGCAGAAGTGTTCACATTGCTTCGCAAGAATCGCTTTTGTGCAGAAAACACTAACACTTGTTCAGAAGGAAAGAAAGCACAGAGCCCCAGATTCTATGTTGTCCTGGAGAGCTTGCAGAGCACTGGGGAAAGGCAGGCAGAGAATTCCTTGCTAGCACCTTCTCTGTTCCTGTTCACATTGCTTCGCAGAATCGCTTTTGTGCAGAAAACAGTAACACTTGTTCAGAACGAAAGAAAGCACAGAGCCCCAGATTTTATGTTGTCCTGGAGAGCTTGCAGAGCACTGGGGAACGGCAGGCAGAGAATTCCCTGATAGCACCTTCTCTGTGCCTGTTCACATTGCTTCGCAGAATCGCTTTTGTGCAGAAAACACTAACACTTGTTCAGAACGAAAGAAAGCACAGAGCCCCAGATTCTATGTTGTCCTGGAGAGCTTGCAGAGCACTGGGGAAAGGCAGGCAGAGAATCCCTGCTAGCACCTTCTCTGTGCCTGGGAAGCAGAAGTGTTCACATTGCTTCGCAAGAATCGCTTTTGTGCAGAAAACACTAACACTTGTTCAGAAGGAAAGAAAGCACAGAGCCCCAGATTTTATGTTGTCCTGGAGAGCTTGCAGAGCACTGGGGAAAGGCAGGCAGAGAATTCCCTGATAGCACCTTCTCTGTGCCTGTTCACATTGCTTCGCAGAATCGCTTTTGTGCAGAAAACACTAACACTTGTTCAGAACGAAAGAAAGCACAGAGCCCCAGATTCTATGTTGTCCTGGAGAGCTTGCAGAGCACTGGGGAAAGGCAGGCAGAGAATTCCTTGCTAGCACCTTCTCTGTGCCTGGGAAGCAGCAGTGTTCACATTGCTTCGCAGAATCGCTTTTGTGCAGAAATCAGTAACACTTGTTCAGAAGGAAAGAAAGCACAGAGCCCCAGATTCTATGTTGTCCTGGAGAGCTTGCAGAGCACTGGGGAAAGGCAGGCAGAGAATTCCCTGATAGCACCTTCTCTGTGCCTGTTCACATTGCTTCGCAGAATCGCTTTTGTGCAGAAAACAGTAACACTTGTTCAGAAGGAAAGAAAGCACAGAGCCCCAGATTTTATGTTGTCCTGGAGAGCTTGCAGAGCACTGGGGAACGGCAGGCAGAGAATTCCTTGCTAGCACCTTCTCTGTGCCTGGGAAGCAGAAGTGTTCACATTGCTTCGCAGAATCGCTTTTGTGCAGAAAACAGTAACACTTGTTCAGAACGAAAGAAAGCACAGAGCCCCAGATTTGCTGTTGTCCTGGAGAGCTTGCAGAGCACTGGGGAAAGGCAGGCAGAGAATTCCCTGATAGCACCTTCTCTGTGCCTGGGAAGCAGAAGTGTTCACATTGCTTCGCAAGAATCGCTTTTGTGCAGAAAACACTAACACTTGTTCAGAAGGAAAGAAAGCACAGAGCCCCAGATTCTATGTTGTCCTGGAGAGCTTGCAGAGCACTGGGGAAAAGCAGGCAGAGAATTCCCTGATAGCACCTTCTCTGTGCCTGTTCACATTGCTTCGCAGAATCGCTTTTGTGCAGAAAACAGTAACACTTGTTCAGAACGAAAGAAAGCACAGAGCCCCAGATTTTATGTTGTCCTGGAGAGCTTGCAGAGCACTGGGGAAAGGCAGGCAGAGAATTCCCTGATAGCACCTTCTCTGTGCCTGTTCACATTGCTTCGCAGAATCGCTTTTGTGCAGAAAACAGTAACACTTGTTCAGAAGGAAAGAAAGCACAGAGCCCCAGATTCTATGTTGTCCTGGAGAGCTTGCAGAGCACTGGGGAAAGGCAGGCAGAGAATTCCCTGCTAGCACCTTCTCTGTGCCTGGGAAGCAGAAGTGTTCACATTGCTTCGCAAGAATCGCTTTTGTGCAGAAAACACTAACACTTGTTCAGAAGGAAAGAAAGCACAGAGCCCCAGATTCTATGTTGTCCTGGAGAGCTTGCAGAGCACTGGGGAAAGGCAGGCAGAGAATTCCTTGCTAGCACCTTCTCTGTGCTTGGGAAGCAGAAGTGTTCACATTGCTTCGCAGAATCGCTTTTGTGCAGAAAACAGTAACACTTGTTCAGAAGGAAAGAAAGCACAGAGCCCCAGATTTTATGTTGTCCTGGAGAGCTTGCAGAGCACTGGGGAAAGGCAGGCAGAGAATTCCTTGCTAGCACCTTCTCTGTGCCTGGGAAGCAGAAGTGTTCACATTGCTTCGCAGAATCGCTTTTGTGCAGAAAACAGTAACACTTGTTCAGAAGGAAAGAAAGCACAGAGCCCCAGATTTTATGTTGTCCTGGAGATCTTGCAGAGCACTGGGGAAAGGCAGGCAGAGAATTCCCTGATAGCACCTTCTCTGTGCCTGTTCACATTGCTTCGCAGAATCGCTTTTGTGCAGAAAACACTAACACTTGTTCAGAACGAAAGAAAGCACAGAGCCCCAGATTTGATGTTGTACTGGAGAGCTTGCAGAGCACTGGGGAAAGGCAGGCAGAGAATTCCCTGATAGCATCTTCTCTGTGCCTGTTCACATTGCTTCGCAGAATCGCTTTTGTGCAGAAAACAGTAACACTTGTTCAGAAGGAAAGAAAGCACAGAGCCGAAGATTCTATGTTGTCCTGGAGAGCTTGCAGAGCACTGGGGAAAGGCAGGCAGAGAATTCCCTGCTAGCACCTTCTCTGTGCCTGGGAAGCAGAAGTGTTCACATTGCTTCGCAAGAATCGCTTTTGTGCAGAAAACACTAACACTTGTTCAGAAGGAAAGAAAGCACAGAGCCCCAGATTTTATGTTGTCCTGGAGAGCTTGCAGAGCACTGGGGAAAGGCAGGCAGAGAATTCCTTGCTAGCACCTTCTCTGTGCCTGGGAAGCAGAAGTGTTCACATTGCTTCGCAGAATCGCTTTTGTGCAGAAAACAGTAACACTTGTTCAGAAGGAAAGAAAGCACAGAGCCCCAGATTCTATGTTGTCCTGGAGAGCTTGCAGAGCACTGGGGAAAGGCAGGCAGAGAATTCCCTGATAGCACCTTCTCTGTGCCTGTTCACATTGCTTCGCAGAATCGCTTTTGTGCAGAAAACACTAACACTTGTTCAGAACGAAAGAAAGCACAGAGCCCCAGATTTTATGTTGTCCTGGAGAGCTTGCAGAGCACTGGGGAACGGCAGGCAGAGAATTCCTTGCTAGCACCTTCTCTGTGCCTGGGAAGCAGAAGTGTTCACATTGCTTCGCAGAATCGCTTTTGTGCAGAAAACAGTAACACTTTTTCAGAAGGAAAGAAAGCACAGAGCCCCAGATTTTATGTTGTCCTGGAGAGCTTGCAGAGCACTGGGGAAAGGCAGGCAGAGAATTCCCTGATAGCACCTTCTCTGTGCCTGTTCACATTGCTTCGCAGAATCGCTTTTGTGCAGAAAACACTAACACTTGTTCAGAACGAAAGAAAGCACAGAGCCCCAGATTTTATGTTGTCCTGGAGAGCTTGCAGAGCACTGGGGAACGGCAGGCAGAGAATTCCTTGCTAGCACCTTCTCTGTGCCTGGGAAGCAGAAGTGTTCACATTGCTTCGCAGAATCGCTTTTGTGCAGAAAACAGTAACACTTTTTCAGAAGGAAAGAAAGCACAGAGCCCCAGATTTTATGTTGTCCTGGAGAGCTTGCAGAGCACTGGGGAAAGGCAGGCAGAGAATTCCCTGATAGCACCTTCTCTGTGCCTGTTCACATTGCTTCGCAGAATCGCTTTTGTGCAGAAAACAGTAACACTTGGTCAGAAGGAAAGAAAGCACAGAGCCCCAGATTTTATGTTGTCCTGGAGAGCTTGCAGAGCACTGGGGAACGGCAGGCAGAGAATTCCTTGCTAGCACCTTCTCTGTGCCTGGGAAGCAGAAGTGTTCACATTGCTTCGCAGAATCGCTTTTGTGCAGAAAACAGTAACACTTGTTCAGAAGGAAAGAAAGCACAGAGCCCCAGATTTTATGTTGTCCTGGAGAGCTTGCAGAGCACTGGGGAAAGGCAGGCAGAGAATTCCTTGCTAGCACCTTCTCTGTGCCTGGGAAGCAGAAGTGTTCACATTGCTTCGCAAGAATCGCTTTTGTGCAGAAAACAGTAACACTTGTTCAGAACGAAAGAAAGCACAGAGCCCCAGATTCTATGTTGTCCTGGAGAGCTTGCAGAGCACTGGGGAAAGGCAGGCAGAGAATTCCCTGCTAGCACCTTCTCTGTGCCTGGGAAGCAGAAGTGTTCACATTGCTTCGCAAGAATCGCTTTTGTGCAGAAAACAGTAACACTTGTTCAGAAGGAAAGAAAGCACAGAGCCCCAGATTCTATGTTGTCCTGGAGAGCTTGCAGAGCACTGGGGAAAGGCAGGCAGAGAATTCCCTGATAGCACCTTCTCTGTGCCTGTTCACATTGCTTCGCAGAATCGCTTTTGTGCAGAAAACAGTAACACTTGTTCAGAACGAAAGAAAGCACAGAGCCCCAGATTCTATGTTGTCCTGGAGAGCTTGCAGAGCACTGGGGAAAGGCAGGCAGAGAATTCCCTGATAGCACCTTCTCTGTGCCTGTTCACATTGCTTCGCAGAATCGCTTTTGTGCAGAAAACAGTAACACTTGTTCAGAAGGAAAGAAAGCACAGAGCCCCAGATTTTATGTTGTCCTGGAGAGCTTGCAGAGCACTGGGGAAAGGCAGGCAGAGAATTCCCTGCTAGCACCTTCTCTGTGCCTGGGAAGCAGAAGTGTTCACATTGCTTCGCAGAATCGCTTTTGTGCAGAAAACAGTAACACTTGTTCAGAAGGAAAGAAAGCACAGAGCCCCAGATTTTATGTTGTCCTGGAGAGCTTGCAGAGCACTGGGGAAAGGCAGGCAGAGAATTCCCTGATAGCACCTTCTCTGTTCCTGTTCACATTGCTTCGCAGAATCGCTTTTGTGCAGAAAACAGTAACACTTGTTCAGAAGGAAAGAAAGCACAGAGCCCCAGATTCTATGTTGTCCTGGAGAGCTTGCAGAGCACTGGGGAAAGGCAGGCAGAGAATTCCCTGCTAGCACCTTCTCTGTGCCTGGGAAGCAGAAGTGTTCACATTGCTTCGCAAGAATCGCTTTTGTGCAGAAAACAGTAACACTTGTTCAGAAGGAAAGAAAGCACAGAGCCCCAGATTCTATGTTGTCCTGGAGAGCTTGCAGAGCACTGGGGAACGGCAGGCAGAGAATTCCTTGCTAGCACCTTCTCTGTGCCTGTTCACATTGCTTCGCAGAATCGCTTTTGTGCAGAAAACAGTAACACTTGTTCAGAACGAAAGAAAGCACAGAGCCCCAGATTTTATGTTGTCCTGGAGAGCTTGCAGAGCACTGGGGAACGGCAGGCAGAGAATTCCTTGCTAGCACCTTCTCTGTGCCTGGGAAGCAGAAGTGTTCACATTGCTTCGCAGAATCGCTTTTGTGCAGAAAACAGTAACACTTGTTCAGAACGAAAGAAAGCACAGAGCCCCAGATTTTATGTTGTCCTGGAGAGCTTGCAGAGCACTGGGGAAAGGCAGGCAGAGAATTCCCTGATAGCACCTTCTCTGTGCCTGTTCACATTGCTTCGCAGAATCGCTTTTGTGCAGAAAACACTAACACTTGTTCAGAACGAAAGAAAGCACAGAGCCCCAGATTCTATGTTGTCCTGGAGAGCTTGCAGAGCACTGGGGAAAGGCAGGCAGAGAATCCCTGCTAGCACCTTCTCTGTGCCTGGGAAGCAGAAGTGTTCACATTGCTTCGCAAGAATCGCTTTTGTGCAGAAAACACTAACACTTGTTCAGAAGGAAAGAAAGCACAGAGCCCCAGATTTTATGTTGTCCTGGAGAGCTTGCAGAGCACTGGGGAAAGGCAGGCAGAGAATTCCCTGATAGCACCTTCTCTGTGCCTGTTCACATTGCTTCGCAGAATCGTTTTTGTGCAGAAAACAGTAACACTTGTTCAGAAGGAAAGAAAGCACAGAGCCCCAGATTCTATGTTGTCCTGGAGAGCTTGCAGAGCACTGGGGAAAGGCAGGCAGAGAATTCCCTGCTAGCACCTTCTCTGTGCCTGGGAAGCAGAAGTGTTCACATTGCTTCGCAAGAATCGCTTTTGTGCAGAAAACACTAACACTTGTTCAGAAGGAAAGAAAGCACAGAGCCCCAGATTCTATGTTGTCCTGGAGAGCTTGCAGAGCACTGGGGAAAGGCAGGCAGAGAATTCCTTGCTAGCACCTTCTCTGTGCTTGGGAAGCAGAAGTGTTCACATTGCTTCGCAGAATCGCTTTTGTGCAGAAAACAGTAACACTTGTTCAGAAGGAAAGAAAGCACAGAGCCCCAGATTTTATGTTGTCCTGGAGAGCTTGCAGAGCACTGGGGAAAGGCAGGCAGAGAATTCCTTGCTAGCACCTTCTCTGTGCCTGGGAAGCAGAAGTGTTCACATTGCTTCGCAGAATCGCTTTTGTGCAGAAAACAGTAACACTTGTTCAGAAGGAAAGAAAGCACAGAGCCCCAGATTTTATGTTGTCCTGGAGAGCTTGCAGAGCACTGGGGAAAGGCAGGCAGAGAATTCCCTGATAGCACCTTCTCTGTGCCTGTTCACATTGCTTCGCAGAATCGCTTTTGTGCAGAAAACACTAACACTTGTTCAGAACGAAAGAAAGCACAGAGCCCCAGATTTGATGTTGTACTGGAGAGCTTGCAGAGCACTGGGGAAAGGCAGGCAGAGAATTCCCTGATAGCATCTTCTCTGTGCCTGTTCACATTGCTTCGCAGAATCGCTTTTGTGCAGAAAACAGTAACACTTGTTCAGAAGGAAAGAAAGCACAGAGCCGAAGATTCTATGTTGTCCTGGAGAGCTTGCAGAGCACTGGGGAAAGGCAGGCAGAGAATTCCCTGCTAGCACCTTCTCTGTGCCTGGGAAGCAGAAGTGTTCACATTGCTTCGCAAGAATCGCTTTTGTGCAGAAAACACTAACACTTGTTCAGAAGGAAAGAAAGCACAGAGCCCCAGATTTTATGTTGTCCTGGAGAGCTTGCAGAGCACTGGGGAAAGGCAGGCAGAGAATTCCTTGCTAGCACCTTCTCTGTGCCTGGGAAGCAGAAGTGTTCACATTGCTTCGCAGAATCGCTTTTGTGCAGAAAACAGTAACACTTGTTCAGAAGGAAAGAAAGCACAGAGCCCCAGATTCTATGTTGTCCTGGAGAGCTTGCAGAGCACTGGGGAAAGGCAGGCAGAGAATTCCCTGATAGCACCTTCTCTGTGCCTGTTCACATTGCTTCGCAGAATCGCTTTTGTGCAGAAAACACTAACACTTGTTCAGAACGAAAGAAAGCACAGAGCCCCAGATTTTATGTTGTCCTGGAGAGCTTGCAGAGCACTGGGGAACGGCAGGCAGAGAATTCCTTGCTAGCACCTTCTCTGTGCCTGGGAAGCAGAAGTGTTCACATTGCTTCGCAGAATCGCTTTTGTGCAGAAAACAGTAACACTTTTTCAGAAGGAAAGAAAGCACAGAGCCCCAGATTTTATGTTGTCCTGGAGAGCTTGCAGAGCACTGGGGAAAGGCAGGCAGAGAATTCCCTGATAGCACCTTCTCTGTGCCTGTTCACATTGCTTCGCAGAATCGCTTTTGTGCAGAAAACAGTAACACTTGTTCAGAACGAAAGAAAGCACAGAGCCCCAGATTTTATGTTGTCCTGGAGAGCTTGCAGAGCACTGGGGAAAGGCAGGCAGAGAATTCCTTGCTAGCACCTTCTCTGTGCCTGGGAAGCAGAAGTGTTCACATTGCTTCGCAAGAATCGCTTTTGTGCAGAAAACAGTAACACTTGTTCAGAACGAAAGAAAGCACAGAGCCCCAGATTCTATGTTGTCCTGGAGAGCTTGCAGAGCACTGGGGAAAGGCAGGCAGAGAATTCCCTGATAGCACCTTCTCTGTGCCTGGGAAGCAGAAGTGTTCACATTGCTTCGCAAGAATCGCTTTTGTGCAGAAAACAGTAACACTTGTTCAGAAGGAAAGAAAGCACAGAGCCCCAGATTCTATGTTGTCCTGGAGAGCTTGCAGAGCACTGGGGAAAGGCAGGCAGAGAATTCCTTGCTAGCACCTTCTCTGTGCCTGGGAAGCAGCAGTGTTCACATTGCTTCGCAGAATCGCTTTTGTGCAGAAATCAGTAACACTTGTTCAGAAGGAAAGAAAGCACAGAGCCCCAGATTCTATGTTGTCCTGGAGAGCTTGCAGAGCACTGGGGAAAGGCAGGCAGAGAATTCCCTGATAGCACCTTCTCTGTGCCTGTTCACATTGCTTCGCAGAATCGCTTTTGTGCAGAAAACAGTAACACTTGTTCAGAAGGAAAGAAAGCACAGAGCCCCAGATTTTATGTTGTCCTGGATAGCTTGCAGAGCACTGGGGAAAGGCAGGCAGAGAATTCCCTGATAGCACCTTCTCTGTGCCTGGGAAGCAGAAGTGTTCACATTGCTTCGCAGAATCGCTTTTGTGCAGAAAACAGTAACACTTGTTCAGAAGGAAAGAAAGCACAGAGCCCCAGATTTTATGTTGTCCTGGAGAGCTTGCAGAGCACTGGGGAAAGGCAGGCAGAGAATTCCCTGATAGCACCTTCTCTGTTCCTGTTCACATTGCTTCGCAGAATCGCTTTTGTGCAGAAAACAGTAACACTTGTTCAGAAGGAAAGAAAGCACAGAGCCCCAGATTCTATGTTGTCCTGGAGAGCTTGCAGAGCACTGGGGAAAGGCAGGCAGAGAATTCCCTGATAGCACCTTCTCTGTGCCTGGGAAGCAGAAGTGTTCACATTGCTTCGCAAGAATCGCTTTTGTGCAGAAAACAGTAACACTTGTTCAGAAGGAAAGAAAGCACAGAGCCCCAGATTCTATGTTGTCCTGGAGAGCTTGCAGAGCACTGGGGAACGGCAGGCAGAGAATTCCTTGCTAGCACCTTCTCTGTGCCTGTTCACATTGCTTCGCAGAATCGCTTTTGTGCAGAAAACAGTAACACTTGTTCAGAACGAAAGAAAGCACAGAGCCCCAGATTTTATGTTGTCCTGGAGAGCTTGCAGAGCACTGGGGAACGGCAGGCAGAGAATTCCTTGCTAGCACCTTCTCTGTGCCTGGGAAGCAGAAGTGTTCACATTGCTTCGCAGAATCGCTTTTGTGCAGAAAACAGTAACACTTGTTCAGAACGAAAGAAAGCACACAGCCCCAGATTTTATGTTGTCCTGGAGAGCTTGCAGAGCACTGGGGAAAGGCAGGCAGAGAATTCCCTGATAGCACCTTCTCTGTGCCTGTTCACATTGCTTCGCAGAATCGCTTTTGTGCAGAAAACACTAACACTTGTTCAGAACGAAAGAAAGCACAGAGCCCCAGATTCTATGTTGTCCTGGAGAGCTTGCAGAGCACTGGGGAAAGGCAGGCAGAGAATCCCTGCTAGCACCTTCTCTGTGCCTGGGAAGCAGAAGTGTTCACATTGCTTCGCAAGAATCGCTTTTGTGCAGAAAACACTAACACTTGTTCAGAAGGAAAGAAAGCACAGAGCCCCAGATTTTATGTTGTCCTGGAGAGCTTGCAGAGCACTGGGGAAAGGCAGGCAGAGAATTCCCTGATAGCACCTTCTCTGTGCCTGTTCACATTGCTTCGCAGAATCGCTTTTGTGCAGAAAACAGTAACACTTGTTCAGAACGAAAGAAAGCACAGAGCCCCAGATTCTATGTTGTCCTGGAGAGCTTGCAGAGCACTGGGGAAAGGCAGGCAGAGAATTCCCTGATAGCACCTTCTCTGTGCCTGGGAAGCAGAAGTGTTCACATTGCTTCGCAAGAATCGCTTTTGTGCAGAAAACAGTAACACTTGTTCAGAAGGAAAGAAAGCACAGAGCCCCAGATTCTATGTTGTCCTGGAGAGCTTGCAGAGCACTGGGGAAAGGCAGGCAGAGAATTCCCTGATAGCACCTTCTCTGTGCCTGTTCACATTGCTTCGCAGAATCGCTTTTGTGCAGAAAACAGTAACACTTGTTCAGAAGGAAAGAAAGCACAGAGCCCCAGATTTTATGTTGTCCTGGAGAGCTTGCAGAGCACTGGGGAACGGCAGGCAGAGAATTCCTTGCTAGCACCTTCTCTGTGCCTGGGAAGCAGAAGTGTTCACATTGCTTCGCAGAATCGCTTTTGTGCAGAAAACAGTAACACTTGTTCAGAACGAAAGAAAGCACAGAGCCCCAGATATGCTGTTGTCCTGGAGAGCTTGCAGAGCACTGGGGAAAGGCAGGCAGAGAATTCCCTGATAGCACCTCCTCTGTGCCTGGGAAGCAGAAGTGTTCACATTGCTTCGCAAGAATCGCTTTTGTGCAGAAAACAGTAACACTTGTTCAGAAGGAAAGAAAGCACAGAGCCCCAGATTTTATGTTGTCCTGGAGATCTTGCAGAGCACTGGGGAAAGGCAGGCAGAGAATTCCCTGATAGCACCTTCTCTGTGCCTGTTCACATTGCTTCGCAGAATCGCTTTTGTGCAGAAAACACTAACACTTGTTCAGAACGAAAGAAAGCACAGAGCCCCAGATTTGATGTTGTACTGGAGAGCTTGCAGAGCACTGGGGAAAGGCAGGCAGAGAATTCCCTGATAGCATCTTCTCTGTGCCTGTTCACATTGCTTCGCAGAATCGCTTTTGTGCAGAAAACAGTAACACTTGTTCAGAAGGAAAGAAAGCACAGAGCCGAAGATTCTATGTTGTCCTGGAGAGCTTGCAGAGCACTGGGGAAAGGCAGGCAGAGAATTCCCTGCTAGCACCTTCTCTGTGCCTGGGAAGCAGAAGTGTTCACATTGCTTCGCAAGAATCGCTTTTGTGCAGAAAACACTAACACTTGTTCAGAAGGAAAGAAAGCACAGAGCCCCAGATTTTATGTTGTCCTGGAGAGCTTGCAGAGCACTGGGGAAAGGCAGGCAGAGAATTCCTTGCTAGCACCTTCTCTGTGCCTGGGAAGCAGAAGTGTTCACATTGCTTCGCAGAATCGCTTTTGTGCAGAAAACAGTAACACTTGTTCAGAAGGAAAGAAAGCACAGAGCCCCAGATTCTATGTTGTCCTGGAGAGCTTGCAGAGCACTGGGGAAAGGCAGGCAGAGAATTCCCTGATAGCACCTTCTCTGTGCCTGTTCACATTGCTTCGCAGAATCGCTTTTGTGCAGAAAACAGTAACACTTGTTCAGAACGAAAGAAAGCACAGAGCCCCAGATTTTATGTTGTCCTGGAGAGCTTGCAGAGCACTGGGGAACGGCAGGCAGAGAATTCCTTGCTAGCACCTTCTCTGTGCCTGGGAAGCAGAAGTGTTCACATTGCTTCGCAGAATCGCTTTTGTGGAGAAAACAGTAACACTTTTTCAGAAGGAAAGAAAGCACAGAGCCCCAGATTTTATGTTGTCCTGGAGAGCTTGCAGAGCACTGGGGAAAGGCAGGCAGAGAATTCCCTGATAGCACCTTCTCTGTGCCTGTTCACATTGCTTCGCAGAATCGCTTTTGTGCAGAAAACAGTAACACTTGTTCAGAACGAAAGAAAGCACAGAGCCCCAGATTTGATGTTGTACTGGAGAGCTTGCAGAGCACTGGGGAAAGGCAGGCAGAGAATTCCTTGCTAGCACCTTCTCTGTGCCTGGGACGCAGAAGTGTTCACATTGCTTCGCAAGAATCGCTTTTGTGCAGAAAACAGTAACACTTGTTCAGAACGAAAGAAAGCACAGAGCCCCAGATTTGCTGTTGTCCTGGAGAGCTTGCAGAGCACTGGGGAAAGGCAGGCAGAGAATTCCCTGCTAGCACCTTCTCTGTGCCTGGGAAGCAGAAGTGTTCACATTGCTTCGCAAGAATCGCTTTTGTGCAGAAAACAGTAACACTTGTTCAGAAGGAAAGAAAGCACAGAGCCCCAGATTCTATGTTGTCCTGGAGAGCTTGCAGAGCACTGGGGAAAGGCAGGCAGAGAATTCCCTGATAGCACCTTCTCTGTGCCTGTTCACATTGCTTCGCAGAATCGCTTTTGTGCAGAAAACAGTAACACTTGTTCAGAACGAAAGAAAGCACAGAGCCCCAGATTCTATGTTGTCCTGGAGAGCTTGCAGAGCACTGGGGAAAGGCAGGCAGAGAATTCCTTGCTAGCACCTTCTCTGTGCCTGGGAAGCAGCAGTGTTCACATTGCTTCGCAGAATCGCTTTTGTGCAGAAATCAGTAACACTTGTTCAGAAGGAAAGAAAGCACAGAGCCCCAGATTCTATGTTGTCCTGGAGAGCTTGCAGAGCACTGGGGAAAGGCAGGCAGAGAATTCCCTGATAGCACCTTCTCTGTGCCTGTTCACATTGCTTCGCAGAATCGCTTTTGTGCAGAAAACAGTAACACTTGTTCAGAAGGAAAGAAAGCACAGAGCCCCAGATTTTATGTTGTCCTGGAGAGCTTGCAGAGCACTGGGGAACGGCAGGCAGAGAATTCCTTGCTAGCACCTTCTCTGTGCCTGGGAAGCAGAAGTGTTCACATTGCTTCGCAGAATCGCTTTTGTGCAGAAAACAGTAACACTTGTTCAGAAGGAAAGAAAGCACAGAGCCCCAGATTTTATGTTGTCCTGGAGAGCTTGCAGAGCACTGGGGAAAGGCAGGCAGAGAATTCCCTGATAGCACCTTCTTTGTGCCTGGGAAGCAGAAGTGTTCACATTGCTTCGCAAGAATCGCTTTTGTGCAGAAAACACTAACACTTGTTCAGAAGGAAAGAAAGCACAGAGCCCCAGATTCTATGTTGTCCTGGAGAGCTTGCAGAGCACTGGGGAAAGGCAGGCAGAGAATTCCCTGATAGCACCTTCTCTGTGCCTGTTCACATTGCTTCGCAGAATCGCTTTTGTGCAGAAAACAGTAACACTTGTTCAGAACGAAAGAAAGCACAGAGCCCCAGATTCTATGTTGTCCTGGAGAGCTTGCAGAGCACTGGGGAAAGGCAGGCAGAGAATTCCCTGCTAGCACCTTCTCTGTGCCTGGGAAGCAGAAGTGTTCACATTGCTTCGCAGAATCGCTTTTGTGCAGAAAACAGTAACACTTGTTCAGAAGGAAAGAAAGCACAGAGCCCCAGATTCTATGTTGTCCTGGAGAGCTTGCAGAGCACTGGGGAAAGGCAGGCAGAGAATTCCTTGCTAGCACCTTCTCTGTGCCTGTTCACATTGCTTCGCAGAATCGCTTTTGTGCAGAAAACAGTAACACTTGTTCAGAACGAAAGAAAGCACAGAGCCCCAGATTTGCTGTTGTCCTGGAGAGCTTGCAGAGCACTGGGGAAAGGCAGGCAGAGAATTCCCTGCTAGCACCTTCTCTGTGCCTGGGAAGCAGAAGTGTTCACATTGCTTCGCAAGAATCGCTTTTGTGCAGAAAACAGTAACACTTTTTCAGAAGGAAAGAAAGCACAGAGCCCCAGATTTTATGTTGTCCTGGAGAGCTTGCAGAGCACTGGGGAAAGGCAGGCAGAGAATTCCCTGATAGCACCTTCTCTGTTCCTGTTCACATTGCTTCGCAGAATCGCTTTTGTGCAGAAAACAGTAACACTTGTTCAGAAGGAAAGAAAGCACAGAGCCCCAGATTCTATGTTGTCCTGGAGAGCTTGCAGAGCACTGGGGAAAGGCAGGCAGAGAATTCCCTGCTAGCACCTTCTCTGTGCCTGGGAAGCAGAAGTGTTCACATTGCTTCGCAGAATCGCTTTTGTGCAGAAAACACTAACACTTGTTCAGAAGGAAAGAAAGCACAGAGGCCCAGATTCTATGTTGTCCTGGAGAGCTTGCAGAGCACTGGGGAACGGCAGGCAGAGAATTCCTTGCTAGCACCTTCTCTGTGCCTGTTCACATTGCTTCGCAGAATCGCTTTTGTGCAGAAAACAGTAACACTTGTTCAGAACGAAAGAAAGCACAGAGCCCCAGATTCTATGTTGTCCTGGAGAGCTTGCAGAGCACTGGGGAAAGGCAGGCAGAGAATCCCTGCTAGCACCTTCTCTGTGCCTGGGAAGCAGAAGTGTTCACATTGCTTCGCAAGAATCGCTTTTGTGCAGAAAACAGTAACAGTTGTTCAGAACGAAAGAAAGCACAGAACCCCAGATTCTATGTTGTCCTGGAGAGCTTGCAGAGCACTGGGGAAAGGCAGGCAGAGAATTCCCTGCTAGCACCTTCTCTGTGCCTGTTCACATTGCTTCGCAGAATCGCTTTTGTGCAGAAAACAGTAACACTTGTTCAGAACGAAAGAAAGCACAGAGCCCCAGATTTTATGTTGTCCTGGAGAGCTTGCAGAGCACTGGGGAAAGGCAGGCAGAGAATTCCTTGCTAGCACCTTCTCTGTGCCTGGGAAGCAGCAGTGTTCACATTGCTTCGCAGAATCGCTTTTGTGCAGAAATCAGTAACACTTGTTCAGAAGGAAAGAAAGCACAGAGCCCCAGATTCTATGTTGTCCTGGAGAGCTTGCAGAGCACTGGGGAAAGGCAGGCAGAGAATTCCCTGATAGCACCTTCTCTGTGCCTGTTCACATTGCTTCGCAGAATCGCTTTTGTGCAGAAAACACTAACACTTGTTCAGAAGGAAAGAAAGCACAGAGCCCCAGATTTTATGTTGTCCTGGAGAGCTTGCAGAGCACTGGGGAACGGCAGGCAGAGAATTCCTTGCTAGCACCTTCTCTGTGCCTGGGAAGCAGAAGTGTTCACATTGCTTCGCAGAATCGCTTTTGTGCAGAAAACAGTAACACTTGTTCAGAAGGAAAGAAAGCACAGAGCCCCAGATTTTATGTTGTCCTGGAGAGCTTGCAGAGCACTGGGGAAAGGCAGGCAGAGAATTCCCTGATAGCACCTTCTCTGTGCCTGTTCACATTGCTTCGCAGAATCGCTTTTGTGCAGAAAACAGTAACACTTGGTCAGAAGGAAAGAAAGCACAGAGCCCCAGATTCTATGTTGTCCTGGAGAGCTTGCAGAGCACTGGGGAAAGGCAGGCAGAGAATTCCCTGCTAGCACCTTCTCTGTGCCTGGGAAGCAGAAGTGTTCACATTGCTTCGCAAGAATCGCTTTTGTGCAGAAAACAGTAACACTTGTTCAGAAGGAAAGAAAGCACAGAGCCCCAGATTTTATGTTGTCCTGGAGAGCTTGCAGAGCACTGGGGAAAGGCAGGCAGAGAATTCCTTGCTAGCACCTTCTCTGTGCTTGGGAAGCAGAAGTGTTCACATTGCTTCGCAGAATCGCTTTTGTGCAGAAAACAGTAACACTTGTTCAGAAGGAAAGAAAGCACAGAGCCCCAGATTTTATGTTGTCCTGGAGAGCTTGCAGAGCACTGGGGAAAGGCAGGCAGAGAATTCCTTGCTAGCACCTTCTCTGTGCCTGGGAAGCAGAAGTGTTCACATTGCTTCGCAGAATCGCTTTTGTGCAGAAAACAGTAACACTTGTTCAGAAGGAAAGAAAGCACAGAGCCCCAGATTTTATGTTGTCCTGGAGATCTTGCAGAGCACTGGGGAAAGGCAGGCAGAGAATTCCCTGATAGCACCTTCTCTGTGCCTGTTCACATTGCTTCGCAGAATCGCTTTTGTGCAGAAAACACTAACACTTGTTCAGAACGAAAGAAAGCACAGAGCCCCAGATTTGATGTTGTACTGGAGAGCTTGCAGAGCACTGGGGAAAGGCAGGCAGAGAATTCCTTGCTAGCACCTTCTCTGTGCTTGGGAAGCAGAAGTGTTCACATTGCTTCGCAGAATCGCTTTTGTGCAGAAAACAGTAACACTTGTTCAGAAGGAAAGAAAGCACAGAGCCCCAGATTTTATGTTGTCCTGGAGAGCTTGCAGAGCACTGGGGAAAGGCAGGCAGAGAATTCCTTGCTAGCACCTTCTCTGTGCCTGGGAAGCAGAAGTGTTCACATTGCTTCGCAGAATCGCTTTTGTGCAGAAAACAGTAACACTTGTTCAGAAGGAAAGAAAGCACAGAGCCCCAGATTTTATGTTGTCCTGGAGATCTTGCAGAGCACTGGGGAAAGGCAGGCAGAGAATTCCCTGATAGCACCTTCTCTGTGCCTGTTCACATTGCTTCGCAGAATCGCTTTTGTGCAGAAAACACTAACACTTGTTCAGAACGAAAGAAAGCACAGAGCCCCAGATTTGATGTTGTACTGGAGAGCTTGCAGAGCACTGGGGAAAGGCAGGCAGAGAATTCCCTGATAGCATCTTCTCTGTGCCTGTTCACATTGCTTCGCAGAATCGCTTTTGTGCAGAAAACAGTAACACTTGTTCAGAAGGAAAGAAAGCACAGAGCCGAAGATTCTATGTTGTCCTGGAGAGCTTGCAGAGCACTGGGGAAAGGCAGGCAGAGAATTCCCTGCTAGCACCTTCTCTGTGCCTGGGAAGCAGAAGTGTTCACATTGCTTCGCAAGAATCGCTTTTGTGCAGAAAACACTAACACTTGTTCAGAAGGAAAGAAAGCACAGAGCCCCAGATTTTATGTTGTCCTGGAGAGCTTGCAGAGCACTGGGGAAAGGCAGGCAGAGAATTCCTTGCTAGCACCTTCTCTGTGCCTGGGAAGCAGAAGTGTTCACATTGCTTCGCAGAATCGCTTTTGTGCAGAAAACAGTAACACTTGTTCAGAAGGAAAGAAAGCACAGAGCCCCAGATTCTATGTTGTCCTGGAGAGCTTGCAGAGCACTGGGGAAAGGCAGGCAGAGAATTCCCTGATAGCACCTTCTCTGTGCCTGTTCACATTGCTTCGCAGAATCGCTTTTGTGCAGAAAACACTAACACTTGTTCAGAACGAAAGAAAGCACAGAGCCCCAGATTTGATGTTGTACTGGAGAGCTTGCAGAGCACTGGGGAAAGGCAGGCAGAGAATTCCCTGATAGCATCTTCTCTGTGCCTGTTCACATTGCTTCGCAGAATCGCTTTTGTGCAGAAAACAGTAACACTTGTTCAGAAGGAAAGAAAGCACAGAGCCGAAGATTCTATGTTGTCCTGGAGAGCTTGCAGAGCACTGGGGAAAGGCAGGCAGAGAATTCCCTGCTAGCACCTTCTCTGTGCCTGGGAAGCAGAAGTGTTCACATTGCTTCGCAAGAATCGCTTTTGTGCAGAAAACACTAACACTTGTTCAGAAGGAAAGAAAGCACAGAGCCCCAGATTTTATGTTGTCCTGGAGAGCTTGCAGAGCACTGGGGAAAGGCAGGCAGAGAATTCCTTGCTAGCACCTTCTCTGTGCCTGGGAAGCAGAAGTGTTCACATTGCTTCGCAGAATCGCTTTTGTGCAGAAAACAGTAACACTTGTTCAGAAGGAAAGAAAGCACAGAGCCCCAGATTCTATGTTGTCCTGGAGAGCTTGCAGAGCACTGGGGAAAGGCAGGCAGAGAATTCCCTGATAGCACCTTCTCTGTGCCTGTTCACATTGCTTCGCAGAATCGCTTTTGTGCAGAAAACAGTAACACTTGTTCAGAACGAAAGAAAGCACAGAGCCCCAGATTTTATGTTGTCCTGGAGAGCTTGCAGAGCACTGGGGAACGGCAGGCAGAGAATTCCTTGCTAGCACCTTCTCTGTGCCTGGGAAGCAGAAGTGTTCACATTGCTTCGCAGAATCGCTTTTGTGGAGAAAACAGTAACACTTTTTCAGAAGGAAAGAAAGCACAGAGCCCCAGATTTTATGTTGTCCTGGAGAGCTTGCAGAGCACTGGGGAAAGGCAGGCAGAGAATTCCCTGATAGCACCTTCTCTGTGCCTGTTCACATTGCTTCGCAGAATCGCTTTTGTGCAGAAAACAGTAACACTTGTTCAGAACGAAAGAAAGCACAGAGCCCCAGATTTGATGTTGTACTGGAGAGCTTGCAGAGCACTGGGGAAAGGCAGGCAGAGAATTCCTTGCTAGCACCTTCTCTGTGCCTGGGACGCAGAAGTGTTCACATTGCTTCGCAAGAATCGCTTTTGTGCAGAAAACAGTAACACTTGTTCAGAAGGAAAGAAAGCACAGAGCCCCAGATTTGCTGTTGTCCTGGAGAGCTTGCAGAGCACTGGGGAAAGGCAGGCAGAGAATTCCCTGCTAGCACCTTCTCTGTGCCTGGGAAGCAGAAGTGTTCACATTGCTTCGCAAGAATCGCTTTTGTGCAGAAAACAGTAACACTTGTTCAGAAGGAAAGAAAGCACAGAGCCCCAGATTCTATGTTGTCCTGGAGAGCTTGCAGAGCACTGGGGAAAGGCAGGCAGAGAATTCCCTGATAGCACCTTCTCTGTGCCTGTTCACATTGCTTCGCAGAATCGCTTTTGTGCAGAAAACAGTAACACTTGTTCAGAACGAAAGAAAGCACAGAGCCCCAGATTCTATGTTGTCCTGGAGAGCTTGCAGAGCACTGGGGAAAGGCAGGCAGAGAATTCCTTGCTAGCACCTTCTCTGTGCCTGGGAAGCAGCAGTGTTCACATTGCTTCGCAGAATCGCTTTTGTGCAGAAATCAGTAACACTTGTTCAGAAGGAAAGAAAGCACAGAGCCCCAGATTCTATGTTGTCCTGGAGAGCTTGCAGAGCACTGGGGAAAGGCAGGCAGAGAATTCCCTGATAGCACCTTCTCTGTGCCTGTTCACATTGCTTCGCAGAATCGCTTTTGTGCAGAAAACAGTAACACTTGTTCAGAAGGAAAGAAAGCACAGAGCCCCAGATTTTATGTTGTCCTGGAGAGCTTGCAGAGCACTGGGGAACGGCAGGCAGAGAATTCCTTGCTAGCACCTTCTCTGTGCCTGGGAAGCAGAAGTGTTCACATTGCTTCGCAGAATCGCTTTTGTGCAGAAAACAGTAACACTTGTTCAGAAGGAAAGAAAGCACAGAGCCCCAGATTCTATGTTGTCCTGGAGAGCTTGCAGAGCACTGGGGAAAGGCAGGCAGAGAGTTCCCTGCTAGCACCTTCTCTGTGCCTGGGAAGCAGAAGTGTTCACATTGCTTCGCAAGAATCGCTTTTGTGCAGAAAACACTAACACTTGTTCAGAAGGAAAGAAAGCACAGAGCCCCAGATTCTATGTTGTCCTGGAGAGCTTGCAGAGCACTGGGGAAAGGCAGGCAGAGAATTCCCTGATAGCACCTTCTCTGTGCCTGTTCACATTGCTTCGCAGAATCGCTTTTGTGCAGAAAACAGTAACACTTGTTCAGAACGAAAGAAAGCACAGAGCCCCAGATTCTATGTTGTCCTGGAGAGCTTGCAGAGCACTGGGGAAAGGCAGGCAGAGAATTCCCTGCTAGCACCTTCTCTGTGCCTGGGAAGCAGAAGTGTTCACATTGCTTCGCAAGAATCGCTTTTGTGCAGAAAACAGTAACACTTGTTCAGAAGGAAAGAAAGCACAGAGCCCCAGATTCTATGTTGTCCTGGAGAGCTTGCAGAGCACTGGGGAAAGGCAGGCAGAGAATTCCCTGATAGCACCTTCTCTGTGCCTGTTCACATTGCTTCGCAGAATCGCTTTTGTGCAGAAAACAGTAACACTTGTTCAGAACGAAAGAAAGCACAGAGCCCCAGATTCTATGTTGTCCTGGAGAGCTTGCAGAGCACTGGGGAAAGGCAGGCAGAGAATTCCTTGCTAGCACCTTCTCTGTGCCTGGGAAGCAGCAGTGTTCACATTGCTTCGCAGAATCGCTTTTGTGCAGAAATCAGTAACACTTGTTCAGAAGGAAAGAAAGCACAGAGCCCCAGATTCTATGTTGTCCTGGAGAGCTTGCAGAGCACTGGGGAAAGGCAGGCAGAGAATTCCCTGATAGCACCTTCTCTGTGCCTGTTCACATTGCTTCGCAGAATCGCTTTTGTGCAGAAAACAGTAACACTTGTTCAGAAGGAAAGAAAGCACAGAGCCCCAGATTTTATGTTGTCCTGGAGAGCTTGCAGAGCACTGGGGAACGGCAGGCAGAGAATTCCTTGCTAGCACCTTCTCTGTGCCTGGGAAGCAGAAGTGTTCACATTGCTTCGCAGAATCGCTTTTGTGCAGAAAACAGTAACACTTGTTCAGAAGGAAAGAAAGCACAGAGCCCCAGATTCTATGTTGTCCTGGAGAGCTTGCAGAGCACTGGGGAAAGGCAGGCAGAGAGTTCCCTGCTAGCACCTTCTCTGTGCCTGGGAAGCAGAAGTGTTCACATTGCTTCGCAAGAATCGCTTTTGTGCAGAAAACACTAACACTTGTTCAGAAGGAAAGAAAGCACAGAGCCCCAGATTCTATGTTGTCCTGGAGAGCTTGCAGAGCACTGGGGAAAGGCAGGCAGAGAATTCCCTGATAGCACCTTCTCTGTGCCTGTTCACATTGCTTCGCAGAATCGCTTTTGTGCAGAAAACAGTAACACTTGTTCAGAACGAAAGAAAGCACAGAGCCCCAGATTCTATGTTGTCCTGGAGAGCTTGCAGAGCACTGGGGAAAGGCAGGCAGAGAATTCCCTGCTAGCACCTTCTCTGTGCCTGGGAAGCAGAAGTGTTCACATTGCTTCGCAGAATCGCTTTTGTGCAGAAAACAGTAACACTTGTTCAGAAGGAAAGAAAGCACAGAGCCCCAGATTCTATGTTGTCCTGGAGAGCTTGCAGAGCACTGGGGAAAGGCAGGCAGAGAATTCCTTGCTAGCACCTTCTCTGTGCCTGTTCACATTGCTTCGCAGAATCGCTTTTGTGCAGAAAACAGTAACACTTGTTCAGAACGAAAGAAAGCACAGAGCCCCAGATTTGCTGTTGTCCTGGAGAGCTTGCAGAGCACTGGGGAAAGGCAGGCAGAGAATTCCCTGCTAGCACCTTCTCTGTGCCTGGGAAGCAGAAGTGTTCACATTGCTTCGCAAGAATCGCTTTTGTGCAGAAAACAGTAACACTTTTTCAGAAGGAAAGAAAGCACAGAGCCCCAGATTTTATGTTGTCCTGGAGAGCTTGCAGAGCACTGGGGAAAGGCAGGCAGAGAATTCCCTGATAGCACCTTCTCTGTTCCTGTTCACATTGCTTCGCAGAATCGCTTTTGTGCAGAAAACAGTAACACTTGTTCAGAAGGAAAGAAAGCACAGAGCCCCAGATTCTATGTTGTCCTGGAGAGCTTGCAGAGCACTGGGGAAAGGCAGGCAGAGAATTCCCTGCTAGCACCTTCTCTGTGCCTGGGAAGCAGAAGTGTTCACATTGCTTCGCAGAATCGCTTTTGTGCAGAAAACACTAACACTTGTTCAGAAGGAAAGAAAGCACAGAGCCCCAGATTCTATGTTGTCCTGGAGAGCTTGCAGAGCACTGGGGAACGGCAGGCAGAGAATTCCTTGCTAGCACCTTCTCTGTGCCTGTTCACATTGCTTCGCAGAATCGCTTTTGTGCAGAAAACAGTAACACTTGTTCAGAACGAAAGAAAGCACAGAGCCCCAGATTCTATGTTGTCCTGGAGAGCTTGCAGAGCACTGGGGAAAGGCAGGCAGAGAATCCCTGCTAGCACCTTCTCTGTGCCTGGGAAGCAGAAGTGTTCACATTGCTTCGCAAGAATCGCTTTTGTGCAGAAAACAGTAACAGTTGTTCAGAACGAAAGAAAGCACAGAACCCCAGATTCTATGTTGTCCTGGAGAGCTTGCAGAGCACTGGGGAAAGGCAGGCAGAGAATTCCCTGATAGCACCTTCTCTGTGCCTGGGAAGCAGAAGTGTTCACATTGCTTCGCAAGAATCGCTTTTGTGCAGAAAACAGTAACACTTGTTCAGAAGGAAAGAAAGCACAGAGCCCCAGATTCTATGTTGTCCTGGAGAGCTTGCAGAGCACTGGGGAAAGGCAGGCAGAGAATTCCCTGATAGCACCTTCTCTGTGCCTGTTCACATTGCTTCGCAGAATCGCTTTTGTGCAGAAAACAGTAACACTTGTTCAGAACGAAAGAAAGCACAGAGCCCCAGATTCTATGTTGTCCTGGAGAGCTTGCAGAGCACTGGGGAAAGGCAGGCAGAGAATTCCCTGCTAGCACCTTCTCTGTGCCTGGGAAGCAGAAGTGTTCACATTGCTTCGCAAGAATCGCTTTTGTGCAGAAAACAGTAACACTTGTTCAGAAGGAAAGAAAGCACAGAGCCCCAGATTCTATGTTGTCCTGGAGAGCTTGCAGAGCACTGGGGAAAGGCAGGCAGAGAATTCCCTGCTAGCACCTTCTCTGTGCCTGTTCACATTGCTTCGCAGAATCGCTTTTGTGCAGAAAACAGTAACGCTTGTTCAGAACGAAAGAAAGCAGAGAGCCCCAGATTTTATGTTGTCCTGGAGAGCTTGCAGAGCACTGGGGAAAGGCAGGCAGAGAATTCCTTGCTAGCACCTTCTCTGTGCCTGGGAAGCAGCAGTGTTCACATTGCTTCGCAGAATCGCTTTTGTGCAGAAATCAGTAACACTTGTTCAGAAGGAAAGAAAGCACAGAGCCCCAGATTCTATGTTGTCCTGGAGAGCTTGCAGAGCACTGGGGAAAGGCAGGCAGAGAATTCCCTGATAGCACCTTCTCTGTGCCTGTTCACATTGCTTCGCAGAATCGCTTTTGTGCAGAAAACACTAACACTTGTTCAGAAGGAAAGAAAGCACAGAGCCCCAGATTTTATGTTGTCCTGGAGAGCTTGCAGAGCACTGGGGAACGGCAGGCAGAGAATTCCTTGCTAGCACCTTCTCTGTGCCTGGGAAGCAGAAGTGTTCACATTGCTTCGCAGAATCGCTTTTGTGCAGAAAACAGTAACACTTGTTCAGAAGGAAAGAAAGCACAGAGCCCCAGATTTTATGTTGTCCTGGAGAGCTTGCAGAGCACTGGGGAAAGGCAGGCAGAGAATTCCCTGATAGCACCTTCTCTGTGCCTGTTCACATTGCTTCGCAGAATCGCTTTTGTGCAGAAAACAGTAACACTTGGTCAGAAGGAAAGAAAGCACAGAGCCCCAGATTCTATGTTGTCCTGGAGAGCTTGCAGAGCACTGGGGAAAGGCAGGCAGAGAATTCCCTGCTAGCACCTTCTCTGTGCCTGGGAAGCAGAAGTGTTCACATTGCTTCGCAAGAATCGCTTTTGTGCAGAAAACAGTAACACTTGTTCAGAAGGAAAGAAAGCACAGAGCCCCAGATTTTATGTTGTCCTGGAGAGCTTGCAGAGCACTGGGGAAAGGCAGGCAGAGAATTCCTTGCTAGCACCTTCTCTGTGCTTGGGAAGCAGAAGTGTTCACATTGCTTCGCAGAATCGCTTTTGTGCAGAAAACAGTAACACTTGTTCAGAAGGAAAGAAAGCACAGAGCCCCAGATTTTATGTTGTCCTGGAGAGCTTGCAGAGCACTGGGGAAAGGCAGGCAGAGAATTCCTTGCTAGCACCTTCTCTGTGCCTGGGAAGCAGAAGTGTTCACATTGCTTCGCAGAATCGCTTTTGTGCAGAAAACAGTAACACTTGTTCAGAAGGAAAGAAAGCACAGAGCCCCAGATTTTATGTTGTCCTGGAGATCTTGCAGAGCACTGGGGAAAGGCAGGCAGAGAATTCCCTGATAGCACCTTCTCTGTGCCTGTTCACATTGCTTCGCAGAATCGCTTTTGTGCAGAAAACACTAACACTTGTTCAGAACGAAAGAAAGCACAGAGCCCCAGATTTGATGTTGTACTGGAGAGCTTGCAGAGCACTGGGGAAAGGCAGGCAGAGAATTCCCTGATAGCATCTTCTCTGTGCCTGTTCACATTGCTTCGCAGAATCGCTTTTGTGCAGAAAACAGTAACACTTGTTCAGAACGAAAGAAAGCACAGAGCCGAAGATTCTATGTTGTCCTGGAGAGCTTGCAGAGCACTGGGGAAAGGCAGGCAGAGAATTCCCTGCTAGCACCTTCTCTGTGCCTGGGAAGCAGAAGTGTTCACATTGCTTCGCAAGAATCGCTTTTGTGCAGAAAACACTAACACTTGTTCAGAAGGAAAGAAAGCACAGAGCCCCAGATTTTATGTTGTCCTGGAGAGCTTGCAGAGCACTGGGGAAAGGCAGGCAGAGAATTCCTTGCTAGCACCTTCTCTGTGCCTGGGAAGCAGAAGTGTTCACATTGCTTCGCAGAATCGCTTTTGTGCAGAAAACAGTAACACTTGTTCAGAAGGAAAGAAAGCACAGAGCCCCAGATTTTATGTTGTCCTGGAGAGCTTGCAGAGCACTGGGGAAAGGCAGGCAGAGAATTCCCTGCTAGCACCTTCTCTGTGCCTGGGAAGCAGAAGTGTTCACATTGCTTCGCAGAATCGCTTTTGTGCAGAAAACAGTAACACTTGTTCAGAAGGAAAGAAAGCACAGAGCCCCAGATTTTATGTTGTCCTGGAGAGCTTGCAGAGCACTGGGGAAAGGCAGGCAGAGAATTCCCTGATAGCACCTTCTCTGTGCCTGTTCACATTGCTTCGCAGAATCGCTTTTGTGCAGAAAACACTAACACTTGTTCAGAAGGAAAGAAAGCACAGAGCCCCAGATTTTATGTTGTCCTGGAGAGCTTGCAGAGCACTGGGGAACAGCAGGCAGAGAATTCCTTGCTAGCACCTTCTCTGTGCCTGGGAAGCAGAAGTGTTCACATTGCTTCGCAGAATCGCTTTTGTGCAGAAAACAGTAACACTTTTTCAGAAGGAAAGAAAGCACAGAGCCCCAGATTTTATGTTGTCCTGGAGAGCTTGCAGAGCACTGGGGAAAGGCAGGCAGAGAATTCCCTGATAGCACCTTCTCTGTGCCTGTTCACATTGCTTCGCAGAATCGCTTTTGTGCAGAAAACAGTAACACTTGTTCAGAACGAAAGAAAGCACAGAGCCCCAGATTCTATGTTGTCCTGGAGAGCTTGCAGAGCACTGGGGAAAGGCAGGCAGAGAATTCCTTGCTAGCACCTTCTCTGTGCCTGGGAAGCAGAAGTGTTCACATTGCTTCGCAGAATCGCTTTTGTGCAGAAAACAGTAACACTTGTTCAGAAGGAAAGAAAGCACAGAGCCCCAGATTTTATGTTGTCCTGGAGAGCTTGCAGAGCACTGGGGAAAGGCAGGCAGAGAATTCCCTGCTAGCACCTTCTCTGTGCCTGGGAAGCAGAAGTGTTCACATTGCTTCGCAGAATCGCTTTTGTGCAGAAAACAGTAACACTTGTTCAGAAGGAAAGAAAGCACAGAGCCCCAGATTTGCTGTTGTCCTGGAGAGCTTGCAGAGCACTGGGGAAAGGCAGGCAGAGAATTCCCTGATAGCACCTTCTCTGTGCCTGTTCACATTGCTTCGCAGAATCGCTTTTGTGCAGAAAACAGTAACACTTGTTCAGAACGAAAGAAAGCACAGAGCCCCAGATTTGCTGTTGTCCTGGAGAGCTTGCAGAGCACTGGGGAAAGGCAGGCAGAGAATTCCTTGCTAGCACCTTCTCTGTGCCTGGGAAGCAGAAGTGTTCACATTGCTTCGCAAGAATCGCTTTTGTGCAGAAAACACTAACACTTGTTCAGAAGGAAAGAAAGCACAGAGCCCCAGATTCTATGTTGTCCTGGAGAGCTTGCAGAGCACTGGGGAAAAGCAGGCAGAGAATTCCCTGATAGCACCTTCTCTGTGCCTGTTCACATTGTTTCGCAGAATCGCTTTTGTGCAGAAAACAGTAACACTTGTTCAGAACGAAAGAAAGCACAGAGCCCCAGATTTTATGTTGTCCTGGAGAGCTTGCAGAGCACTGGGGAAAGGCAGGCAGAGAATTCCCTGCTAGCACCTTCTCTGTGCCTGTTCACATTGCTTCGCAGAATCGCTTTTGTGCAGAAAACAGTAACACTTGTTCAGAAGGAAAGAAAGCACAGAGCCCCAGATTCTATGTTGTCCTGGAGAGCTTGCAGAGCACTGGGGAAAGGCAGGCAGAGAATTCCTTGCTAGCACCTTCTCTGTGCCTGTTCACATTGCTTCGCAGAATCGCTTTTGTGCAGAAAACAGTAACACTTGTTCAGAACGAAAGAAAGCACAGAGCCCCAGATTCTATGTTGTCCTGGAGAGCTTGCAGAGCACTGGGGAAAGGCAGGCAGAGAATTCCCTGCTAGCACCTTCTCTGTGCCTGGGAAGCAGAAGTGTTCACATTGCTTCGCAGAATCGCTTTTGTGCAGAAAACAGTAACACTTGTTCAGAAGGAAAGAAAGCACAGAGCCCCAGATTCTATGTTGTCCTGGAGAGCTTGCAGAGCACTGGGGAAAGGCAGGCAGAGAATTACCTGATAGCACCTTCTCTGTGCCTGTTCACATTGCTTCGCAGAATCGCTTTTGTGCAGAAAACAGTAACACTTGTTCAGAACGAAAGAAAGCACAGAGCCCCAGATTCTATGTTGTCCTGGAGAGCTTGCAGAGCACTGGGGAAAGGCAGGCAGAGAATTCCCTGCTAGCACCTTCTCTGTGCCTGGGAAGCAGAAGTGTTCACATTGCTTCGCAGAATCGTTTTTGTGCAGAAAACAGTAACACTTGTTCAGAAGGAAAGAAAGCACAGAGCCCCAGATTTTATGTTGTCCTGGAGAGCTTGCAGAGCACTGGGGAAAGGCAGGCAGAGAATTCCCTGCTAGCACCTTCTCTGTGCCTGGGAAGCAGAAGTGTTCACATTGCTTCGCAAGAATCGCTTTTGTGCAGAAAACAGTAACACTTGTTCAGAAGGAAAGAAAGCACAGAGCCCCAGATTCTATGTTGTCCTGGAGAGCTTGCAGAGCACTGGGGAAAGGCAGGCAGAGAATTCCCTGATAGCACCTTCTCTGTGCCTGTTCACATTGCTTCGCAGAATCGCTTTTGTGCAGAAAACAGTAACACTTGTTCAGAACGAAAGAAAGCACAGAGCCCCAGATTTTATGTTGTCCTGGAGAGCTTGCAGAGCACTGGGGAAAGGCAGGCAGAGAATTCCCTGATAGCACCTTCTCTGTGCCTGTTCACATTGCTTCGCAGAATTGCTTTTGTGCAGAAAACAGTAACACTTGTTCAGAACGAAAGAAAGCACAGAGCCCCAGATTTTATGTTGTCCTGGAGAGCTTGCAGAGCACTGGGGAAAGGCAGGCAGAGAATTCCTTGCTAGCACCTTCTCTGTGCCTGGGAAGCAGAAGTGTTCACATTGCTTCGCAGAATCGCTTTTGTGCAGAAAACAGTAACACTTGTTCAGAAGGAAAGAAAGCACAGAGCCCCAGATTCTATGTTGTCCTGGAGAGCTTGCAGAGCACTGGGGAAAGGCAGGCAGAGAATTCCCTGCTAGCACCTTCTCTGTGCCTGGGAAGCAGAAGTGTTCACATTGCTTCGCAAGAATCGCTTTTGTGCAGAAAACACTAACACTTGTTCAGAAGGAAAGAAAGCACAGAGCCCCAGATTCTATGTTGTCCTGGAGAGCTTGCAGAGCACTGGGGAAAGGCAGGCAGAGAATTCCTTGCTAGCACCTTCTCTGTGCCTGTTCACATTGCTTCGCAGAATCGCTTTTGTGCAGAAAACAGTAACACTTGTTCAGAACGAAAGAAAGCACAGAGCCCCAAATTCTATGTTGTCCTGGAGAGCTTGCAGAGCACTGGGGAAAGGCAGGCAGAGAATTCCCTGATAGCACCTTCTCTGTGCCTGTTCACATTGCTTCGCAGAATCGCTTTTGTGCAGAAAACAGTAACACTTGTTCAGAAGGAAAGAAAGCACAGAGCCCCAGATTTTATGTTGTCCTGGAGAGCTTGCAGAGCACTGGGGAAAGGCAGGCAGAGAATTCCCTGCTAGCACCTTCTCTGTGCCTGGGAAGCAGAAGTGTTCACATTGCTTCGCAGAATCGTTTTTGTGCAGAAAACAGTAACACTTGTTCAGAACGAAAGAAAGCACAGAGCCCCAGATTTTATGTTGTCCTGGAGAGCTTGCAGAGCACTGGGGAAAGGAAGGCAGAGAATTCCCTGCTAGCACCTTCTCTGTGCCTGTTCACATTGCTTCGCAGAATCGCTTTTGTGCAGAAAACAGTAACACTTGTTCAGAACGAAAGAAAGCACAGAGCCCCAGATTTGCTGTTGTCCTGGAGAGCTTGCAGAGCACTGGGGAAAGGCAGGCAGAGAATTCCCTGCTAGCACCTTCTCTGTGCCTGGGAAGCAGAAGTGTTCACATTGCTTCGCAAGAATCGCTTTTGTGCAGAAAACACTAACACTTGTTCAGAAGGAAAGAAAGCACAGAGCCCCAGATTCTATGTTGTCCTGGAGAGCTTGCAGAGCACTGGGGAAAAGCAGGCAGAGAATTCCCTGATAGCACCTTCTCTGTGCCTGTTCACATTGTTTCGCAGAATCGCTTTTGTGCAGAAAACACTAACACTTGTTCAGAACGAAAGAAAGCACAGAGCCCCAGATTTTATGTTGTCCTGGAGAGCTTGCAGAGCACTGGGGAAAGGCAGGCAGAGAATTCCCTGATAGCACCTTCTCTGTGCCTGTTCACATTGCTTCGCAGAATCGCTTTTGTGCAGAAAACAGTAACACTTGGTCAGAAGGAAAGAAAGCACAGAGCCCCAGATTCTATGTTGTCCTGGAGAGCTTGCAGAGCACTGGGGAAAGGCAGGCAGAGAATTCCCTGCTAGCACCTTCTCTGTGCCTGTTCACATTGCTTCGCAGAATCGCTTTTGTGCAGAAAACAGTAACACTTGTTCAGAACGAAAGAAAGCACAGAGCCCCAGATTTGCTGTTGTCCTGGAGAGCTTGCAGAGCACTGGGGAAAGGCAGGCAGAGAATTCCCTGATAGCACCTTCTCTGTGCCTGGGAAGCAGAAGTGTTCACATTGCTTCGCAAGAATCGCTTTTGTGCAGAAAACACTAACACTTGTTCAGAAGGAAAGAAAGCACAGAGCCCCAGATTCTATGTTGTCCTGGAGAGCTTGCAGAGCACTGGGGAAAAGCAGGCAGAGAATTCCCTGATAGCACCTTCTCTGTGCCTGTTCACATTGTTTCGCAGAATCGCTTTTGTGCAGAAAACAGTAACACTTGTTCAGAACGAAAGAAAGCACAGAGCCCCAGATTTTATGTTGTCCTGGAGAGCTTGCAGAGCACTGGGGAAAGGCAGGCAGAGAATTCCCTGCTAGCACCTTCTCTGTGCCTGTTCACATTGCTTCGCAGAATCGCTTTTGTGCAGAAAACAGTAACACTTGTTCAGAAGGAAAGAAAGCACAGAGCCCCAGATTCTATGTTGTCCTGGAGAGCTTGCAGAGCACTGGGGAAAGGCAGGCAGAGAATTCCTTGCTAGCACCTTCTCTGTGCCTGTTCACATTGCTTCGCAGAATCGCTTTTGTGCAGAAAACAGTAACACTTGTTCAGAACGAAAGAAAGCACAGAGCCCCAGATTCTATGTTGTCCTGGAGAGCTTGCAGAGCACTGGGGAAAGGCAGGCAGAGAATTCCCTGCTAGCACCTTCTCTGTGCCTGGGAAGCGGAAGTGTTCACATTGCTTCGCAGAATCGCTTTTGTGCAGAAAACAGTAACACTTGTTCAGAAGGAAAGAAAGCACAGAGCCCCAGATTCTATGTTGTCCTGGAGAGCTTGCAGAGCACTGGGGAAAGGCAGGCAGAGAATTCCCTGATAGCACCTTCTCTGTGCCTGTTCACATTGCTTCGCAGAATCGCTTTTGTGCAGAAAACAGTAACACTTGTTCAGAACGAAAGAAAGCACAGAGCCCCAGATTCTATGTTGTCCTGGAGAGCTTGCAGAGCACTGGGGAAAGGCAGGCAGAGAATTCCCTGCTAGCACCTTCTCTGTGCCTGGGAAGCAGAAGTGTTCACATTGCTTCGCAGAATCGTTTTTGTGCAGAAAACAGTAACACTTGTTCAGAAGGAAAGAAAGCACAGAGCCCCAGATTTTATGTTGTCCTGGAGAGCTTGCAGAGCACTGGGGAAAGGCAGGCAGAGAATTCCCTGCTAGCACCTTCTCTGTGCCTGGGAAGCAGAAGTGTTCACATTGCTTCGCAGAATCGCTTTTGTGCAGAAAACAGTAACACTTTTTCAGAAGGAAAGAAAGCACAGAGCCCCAGATTTTATGTTGTCCTGGAGAGCTTGCAGAGCACTGGGGAAAGGCAGGCAGAGAATTCCCTGATAGCACCTTCTCTGTGCCTGTTCACATTGCTTCGCAGAATTGCTTTTGTGCAGAAAACAGTAACACTTGTTCAGAACGAAAGAAAGCACAGAGCCCCAGATTTTATGTTGTCCTGGAGAGCTTGCAGAGCACTGGGGAAAGGCAGGCAGAGAATTCCCTGATAGCACCTTCTCTGTGCCTGGGAAGCAGAAGTGTTCACATTGCTTCGCAGAATCGCTTTTGTGCAGAAAACAGTAACACTTGTTCAGAAGGAAAGAAAGCACAGAGCCCCAGATTTTATGTTGTCCTGGAGAGCTTGCAGAGCACTGGGGAACGGCAGGCAGAGAATTCCCTGCTAGCACCTTCTCTGTGCCTGGGAAGCAGAAGTGTTCACATTGCTTCGCAGAATCGCTTTTGTGCAGAAAACACTAACACTTGTTCAGAAGGAAAGAAAGCACAGAGCCCCAGATTCTATGTTGTCCTGGAGAGCTTGCAGAGCACTGGGGAAAGGCAGGCAGAGAATTCCCTGATAGCACCTTCTCTGTGCCTGTTCACATTGCTTCGCAGAATCGCTTTTGTGCAGAAAACAGTAACACTTGTTCAGAAGGAAAGAAAGCACAGAGCCCCAGATTTTATGTTGTCCTGGAGAGCTTGCAGAGCACTGGGGAAAGGCAGGCAGAGAATTCCCTGCTAGCACCTTCTCTGTGCCTGGGAAGCAGAAGTGTTCACATTGCTTCGCAGAATCGTTTTTGTGCAGAAAACAGTAACACTTGTTCAGAAGGAAAGAAAGCACAGAGCCCCAGATTTTATGTTGTCCTGGAGAGCTTGCAGAGCACTGGGGAAAGGAAGGCAGAGAATTCCCTGCTAGCACCTTCTCTGTGCCTGTTCACATTGCTTCGCAGAATCGCTTTTGTGCAGAAAACAGTAACACTTGTTCAGAACGAAAGAAAGCACAGAGCCCCAGATTTTATGTTGTCCTGGAGAGCTTGCAGAGCACTGGGGAAAGGCAGGCAGAGAATTCCCTGCTAGCACCTTCTCTGTGCCTGGGAAGCAGAAGTGTTCACATTGCTTCGCAAGAATCGCTTTTGTGCAGAAAACACTAACACTTGTTCAGAAGGAAAGAAAGCACAGAGCCCCAGATTCTATGTTGTCCTGGAGAGCTTGCAGAGCACTGGGGAAAGGCAGGCAGAGAATTCCTTGCTAGCACCTTCTCTGTGCCTGTTCACATTGCTTCGCAGAATTGCTTTTGTGCAGAAAACAGTAACACTTGTTCAGAACGAAAGAAAGCACAGAGCCCCAGATTCTATGTTGTCCTGGAGAGCTTGCAGAGCACTGGGGAAAGGCAGGCAGAGAATTCCCTGCTAGCACCTTCTCTGTGCCTGGGAAGCGGAAGTGTTCACATTGCTTCGCAGAATCGCTTTTGTGCAGAAAACTGTAACACTTGTTCAGAAGGAAAGAAAGCACAGAGCCCCAGATTCTATGTTGTCCTGGAGAGCTTGCAGAGCACTGGGGAAAGGCAGGCAGAGAATTCCCTGATAGCACCTTCTCTGTGCTTGGGAAGCAGAAGTGTTCACATTGCTTCGCAGAATCGTTTTTGTGCAGAAAACAGTAACACTTGTTCAGAAGGAAAGAAAGCACAGAGCCCCAGATTTTATGTTGTCCTGGAGAGCTTGCAGAGCACTGGGGAAAGGCAGGCAGAGAATTCCCTGATAGCACCTTCTCTGTGCTTGGGAAGCAGAAGTGTTCACATTGCTTCGCAGAATCGTTTTTGTGCAGAAAACAATAACACTTGTTCAGAAGGAAAGAAAGCACAGAGCCCCAGATTTTATGTTGTCCTGGAGAGCTTGCAGAGCACTGGGGAAAGGCAGGCAGAGAATTCCCTGATAGCACCTTCTCTGTGCCTGTTCACATTGCTTCGCAGAATCGCTTTTGTGCAGAAAACACTAACACTTATTCAGAAGGAAAGAAAGCACAGAGCCCCAGATTCTATGTTGTCCTGGAGAGCTTGCAGAGCACTGGGGAAAAGCAGGCAGAGAATTCCCTGATAGCACCTTCTCTGTGCCTGTTCACATTGTTTCGCAGAATCGCTTTTGTGCAGAAAACAGTAACACTTGTTCAGAACGAAAGAAAGCACAGAGCCCCAGATTTTATGTTGTCCTGGAGAGCTTGCAGAGCACTGGGGAAAGGCAGGCAGAGAATTCCCTGCTACCACCTTCTCTGTGCCTGTTCACATTGCTTCGCAGAATCGCTTTTGTGCAGAAAACAGTAACACTTGTTCAGAACGAAAGAAAGCACAGAGCCCCAGATTTGCTGTTGTCCTGGAGAGCTTGCAGAGCACTGGGGAAAGGCAGGCAGAGAATTCCCTGCTAGCACCTTCTCTGTGCCTGGGAAGCAGAAGTGTTCACATTGCTTCGCAAGAATCGCTTTTGTGCAGAAAACACTAACACTTGTTCAGAAGGAAAGAAAGCACAGAGCCCCAGATTCTATGTTGTCCTGGAGAGCTTGCAGAGCACTGGGGAAAGGCAGGCAGAGAATTCCTTGCTAGCACCTTCTCTGTGCCTGTTCACATTGCTTCGCAGAATCGCTTTTGTGCAGAAAACAGTAACACTTGTTCAGAACGAAAGAAAGCACAGAGCCCCAGATTCTATGTTGTCCTGGAGAGCTTGCAGAGCACTGGGGAAAGGCAGGCAGAGAATTCCCTGCTAGCACCTTCTCTGTGCCTGGGAAGCAGAAGTGTTCACATTGCTTCGCAGAATCGCTTTTGTGCAGAAAACTGTAACACTTGTTCAGAAGGAAAGAAAGCACAGAGCCCCAGATTCTATGTTGTCCTGGAGAGCTTGCAGAGCACTGGGGAAAGGCAGGCAGAGAATTCCCTGATAGCACCTTCTCTGTGCTTGGGAAGCAGAAGTGTTCACATTGCTTCGCAGAATCGTTTTTGTGCAGAAAACAATAACACTTGTTCAGAAGGAAAGAAAGCACAGAGCCCCAGATTTTATGTTGTCCTGGAGAGCTTGCAGAGCACTGGGGAAAGGCAGGCAGAGAATTCCCTGATAGCACCTTCTCTGTGCCTGTTCACATTGCTTCGCAGAATCGCTTTTGTGCAGAAAACACTAACACTTATTCAGAAGGAAAGAAAGCACAGAGCCCCAGATTCTATGTTGTCCTGGAGAGCTTGCAGAGCACTGGGGAAAAGCAGGCAGAGAATTCCCTGATAGCACCTTCTCTGTGCCTGTTCACATTGTTTCGCAGAATCGCTTTTGTGCAGAAAACAGTAACACTTGTTCAGAACGAAAGAAAGCACAGAGCCCCAGATTTTATGTTGTCCTGGAGAGCTTGCAGAGCACTGGGGAAAGGCAGGCAGAGAATTCCCTGCTACCACCTTCTCTGTGCCTGTTCACATTGCTTCGCAGAATCGCTTTTGTGCAGAAAACAGTAACACTTGTTCAGAACGAAAGAAAGCACAGAGCCCCAGATTTGCTGTTGTCCTGGAGAGCTTGCAGAGCACTGGGGAAAGGCAGGCAGAGAATTCCCTGCTAGCACCTTCTCTGTGCCTGGGAAGCAGAAGTGTTCACATTGCTTCGCAAGAATCGCTTTTGTGCAGAAAACACTAACACTTGTTCAGAAGGAAAGAAAGCACAGAGCCCCAGATTCTATGTTGTCCTGGAGAGCTTGCAGAGCACTGGGGAAAGGCAGGCAGAGAATTCCTTGCTAGCACCTTCTCTGTGCCTGTTCACATTGCTTCGCAGAATCGCTTTTGTGCAGAAAACAGTAACACTTGTTCAGAACGAAAGAAAGCACAGAGCCCCAGATTCTATGTTGTCCTGGAGAGCTTGCAGAGCACTGGGGAAAGGCAGGCAGAGAATTCCCTGCTAGCACCTTCTCTGTGCCTGGGAAGCAGAAGTGTTCACATTGCTTCGCAGAATCGCTTTTGTGCAGAAAACTGTAACACTTGTTCAGAAGGAAAGAAAGCACAGAGCCCCAGATTCTATGTTGTCCTGGAGAGCTTGCAGAGCACTGGGGAAAGGCAGGCAGAGAATTCCCTGATAGCACCTTCTCTGTGCTTGGGAAGCAGAAGTGTTCACATTGCTTCGCAGAATCGTTTTTGTGCAGAAAACAGTAACACTTGTTCAGAAGGAAAGAAAGCACAGAGCCCCAGATTTTATGTTGTCCTGGAGAGCTTGCAGAGCACTGGGGAAAGGCAGGCAGAGAATTCCTTGCTAGCACCTTCTCTGTGCCTGGGAAGCAGAAGTGTTCACATTGCTTCGCAAGAATCGCTTTTGTGCAGAAAACACTAACACTTGTTCAGAAGGAAAGAAAGCACAGAGCCCCAGATTTTATGTTGTCCTGGAGATCTTGCAGAGCACTGGGGAAAGGCAGGCAGAGAATTCCCTGATAGCACCTTCTCTGTGCCTGTTCACATTGCTTCGCAGAATCGCTTTTGTGCAGAAAACACTAACACTTGTTCAGAACGAAAGAAAGCACAGAGCCCCAGATTTTATGTTGTCCTGGAGAGCTTGCAGAGCACTGGGGAAAGGCAGGCAGAGAATTCCCTGATAGCATCTTCTCTGTGCCTGTTCACATTGCTTCGCAGAATCGCTTTTGTGCAGAAAACAGTAACACTTGTTCAGAACGAAAGAAAGCACAGAGCCGAAGATTCTATGTTGTCCTGGAGAGCTTGCAGAGCACTGGGGAAAGGCAGGCAGAGAATTCCCTGCTAGCACCTTCTCTGTGCCTGGGAAGCAGAAGTGTTCACATTGCTTCGCAAGAATCGCTTTTGTGCAGAAAACACTAACACTTGTTCAGAAGGAAAGAAAGCACAGAGCCCCAGATTTTATGTTGTCCTGGAGAGCTTGCAGAGCACTGGGGAAAGGCAAGCATAGAATTCCTTGCTAGCACCTTCTCTGTGCCTGGGAAGCAGAAGTGTTCACATTGCTTCGCAGAATCGCTTTTGTGCAGAAAACAGTAACACTTGTTCAGAAGGAAAGAAAGCACAGAGCCCCAGATTCTATGTTGTCCTGGAGAGCTTGCAGAGCACTGGGGAAAGGCAGGCAGAGAATTCCCTGATAGCACCTTCTCTGTGCCTGTTCACATTGCTTCGCAGAATCGCTTTTGTGCAGAAAACAGTAACACTTGTTCAGAACGAAAGAAAGCACAGAGCCCCAGATTTTATGTTGTCCTGGAGAGCTTGCAGAGCACTGGGGAACGGCAGGCAGAGAATTCCTTGCTAGCACCTTCTCTGTGCCTGGGAAGCAGAAGTGTTCAGATTGCTTCGCAAGAATCGCTTTTGTGCAGAAAACACTAACACTTGTTCAGAAGGAAAGAAAGCACAGAGCCCCAGATTCTATGTTGTCCTGGAGAGCTTGCAGAGCACTGGGGAAAAGCAGGCAGAGAATTCCCTGATAGCACCTTCTCTGTGCCTGTTCACATTGTTTCGCAGAATCGCTTTTGTGCAGAAAACAGTAACACTTGTTCAGAAGGAAAGAAAGCACAGAGCCCCAGATTTTATGTTGTCCTGGAGAGCTTGCAGAGCACTGGGGAAAGGCAGGCAGTGAATTCCCTGATAGCACCTTCTCTGTGCCTGTTCACATTGCTTCGCAGAATCGCTTTTGTGCAGAAAACAGTAACACTTGTTCAGAAGGAAAGAAAGCACAGAGCCCCAGATTCTATGTTGTCCTGGAGAGCTTGCAGAGCACTGGGGAAAGGCAGGCAGAGAATTCCCTGCTAGCACCTTCTCTGTGCCTGTTCACATTGCTTCGCAGAATTGCTTTTGTGCAGAAAACAGTAACACTTGTTCAGAACGAAAGAAAGCACAGAGCCCCAGATTTTATGTTGTCCTGGAGAGCTTGCAGAGCACTGGGGAAAGGCAGGCAGAGAATTCCTTGCTAGCACCTTCTCTGTGCCTGGGAAGCAGAAGTGTTCACATTGCTTCGCAGAATCGCTTTTGTGCAGAAAACAGTAACACTTGTTCAGAAGGAAAGAAAGCACAGAGCCCCAGATTTTATGTTGTCCTGGAGAGCTTGCAGAGCACTGGGGAACGGCAGGCAGAGAATTCCTTGCTAGCACCTTCTCTGTGCCTGGGAAGCAGAAGTGTTCACATTGCTTCGCAGAATCGCTTTTGTGCAGAAAACAGTAACACTTGTTCAGAAGGAAAGAAAGCACAGAGCCCCAGATTTTATGTTGTCCTGGAGAGCTTGCAGAGCACTGGGGAAAGGCAGGCAGAGAATTCCCTGATAGCACCTTCTCTGTGCCTGTTCACATTGCTTCGCAGAATCGCTTTTGTGCAGAAAACACTAACACTTATTCAGAAGGAAAGAAAGCACAGAGCCCCAGATTCTATGTTGTCCTGGAGAGCTTGCAGAGCACTGGGGAAAAGCAGGCAGAGAATTCCCTGATAGCACCTTCTCTGTGCCTGTTCACATTGTTTCGCAGAATCGCTTTTGTGCAGAAAACAGTAACACTTGTTCAGAACGAAAGAAAGCACAGAGCCCCAGATTTTATGTTGTCCTGGAGAGCTTGCAGAGCACTGGGGAAAGGCAGGCAGAGAATTCCCTGCTAGCACCTTCTCTGTGCCTGGGAAGCAGAAGTGTTCACATTGCTTCGCAAGAATCGCTTTTGTGCAGAAAACACTAACACTTGTTCAGAAGGAAAGAAAGCACAGAGCCCCAGATTCTATGTTGTCCTGGAGAGCTTGCAGAGCACTGGGGAAAAGCAGGCAGAGAATTCCCTGATAGCACCTTCTCTGTGCCTGTTCACATTGTTTCGCAGAATCGCTTTTGTGCAGAAAACAGTAACACTTGGTCAGAAGGAAAGAAAGCACAGAGCCCCAGATTCTATGTTGTCCTGGAGAGCTTGCAGAGCACTGGGGAAAGGCAGGCAGAGAATTCCCTGATAGCACCTTCTCTGTGCCTGGGAAGCAGAAGTGTTCACATTGCTTCGCAAGAATCGCTTTTGTGCAGAAAACAGTAACACTTGTTCAGAAGGAAAGAAAGCACAGAGCCCCAGATTCTATGTTGTCCTGGAGAGCTTGCAGAGCACTGGGGAAAGGCAGGCAGAGAATTCCTTGCTAGCACCTTCTCTGTGCTTGGGAAGCAGAAGTGTTCACATTGCTTCGCAGAATCGTTTTTGTGCAGAAAACAGTAACACTTGTTCAGAAGGAAAGAAAGCACAGAGCCCCAGATTTTATGTTGTCCTGGAGAGCTTGCAGAGCACTGGGGAAAGGCAGGCAGAGAATTCCTTGCTAGCACCTTCTCTGTGCCTGGGAAGCAGAAGTGTTCACATTGCTTCGCAAGAATCGCTTTTGTGCAGAAAACACTAACACTTGTTCAGAAGGAAAGAAAGCACAGAGCCCCAGATTTTATGTTGTCCTGGAGATCTTGCAGAGCACTGGGGAAAGGCAGGCAGAGAATTCCCTGATAGCACCTTCTCCGTGCCTGTTCACATTGCTTCGCAGAATCGCTTTTGTGCAGAAAACACTAACACTTGTTCAGAACGAAAGAAAGCACAGAGCCCCAGATTTTATGTTGTCCTGGAGAGCTTGCAGAGCACTGGGGAAAGGCAGGCAGAGAATTCCCTGATAGCATCTTCTCTGTGCCTGTTCACATTGCTTCGCAGAATCGCTTTTGTGCAGAAAACAGTAACACTTGTTCAGAACGAAAGAAAGCACAGAGCCGAAGATTCTATGTTGTCCTGGAGAGCTTGCAGAGCACTGGGGAAAGGCAGGCAGAGAATTCCCTGCTAGCACCTTCTCTGTGCCTGGGAAGCAGAAGTGTTCACATTGCTTCGCAAGAATCGCTTTTGTGCAGAAAACACTAACACTTGTTCAGAAGGAAAGAAAGCACAGAGCCCCAGATTTTATGTTGTCCTGGAGAGCTTGCAGAGCACTGGGGAACGGCAGGCAGAGAATTCCTTGCTAGCACCTTCTCTGTGCCTGGGAAGCAGAAGTGTTCACATTGCTTCGCAGAATCGCTTTTGTGCAGAAAACACTAACACTTGTTCAGAAGGAAAGAAAGCACAGAGCCCCAGATTCTATGTTGTCCTGGAGAGCTTGCAGAGCACTGGGGAAAGGCAGGCAGAGAATTCCCTGATAGCACCTTCTCTGTGCCTGTTCACATTGCTTCGCAGAATCGCTTTTGTGCAGAAAACAGTAACACTTGTTCAGAACGAAAGAAAGCACAGAGCCCCAGATTTTATGTTGTCCTGGAGAGCTTGCAGAGCACTGGGGAACGGCAGGCAGAGAATTCCTTGCTAGCACCTTCTCTGTGCCTGGGAAGCAGAAGTGTTCACATTGCTTCGCAGAATCGCTTTTGTGCAGAAAACACTAACACTTGTTCAGAAGGAAAGAAAGCACAGAGCCCCAGATTTTATGTTGTCCTGGAGAGCTTGCAGAGCACTGGGGAAAGGCAGGCAGAGAATTCCCTGATAGCACCTTCTCTGTGCCTGGGAAGCAGAAGTGTTCACATTGCTTCGCAGAATCGCTTTTGTGCAGAAAACACTAACACTTGTTCAGAAGGAAAGAAAGCACAGAGCCCCAGATTTTATGTTGTCCTGGAGAGCTTGCAGAGCACTGGGGAAAGGCAGGCAGAGAATTCCTTGCTAGCACCTTCTCTGTGCCTGGGAAGCAGAAGTGTTCACATTGCTTCGCAGAATCGCTTTTGTGCAGAAAACAGTAACACTTGTTCAGAAGGAAAGAAAGCACAGAGCCCCAGATTTTATGTTGTCCTGGAGAGCTTGCAGAGCACTGGGGAACGGCAGGCAGAGAATTCCTTGCTAGCACCTTCTCTGTGCCTGGGAAGCAGAAGTGTTCACATTGCTTCGCAGAATCGCTTTTGTGCAGAAAACAGTAACACTTGTTCAGAAGGAAAGAAAGCACAGAGCCCCAGATTTTATGTTGTCCTGGAGAGCTTGCAGAGCACTGGGGAAAGGCAGGCAGAGAATTCCCTGATAGCACCTTCTCTGTGCCTGTTCACATTGCTTCGCAGAATCGCTTTTGTGCAGAAAACACTAACACTTATTCAGAAGGAAAGAAAGCACAGAGCCCCAGATTCTATGTTGTCCTGGAGAGCTTGCAGAGCACTGGGGAAAAGCAGGCAGAGAATTCCCTGATAGCACCTTCTCTGTGCCTGTTCACATTGTTTCGCAGAATCGCTTTTGTGCAGAAAACAGTAACACTTGTTCAGAACGAAAGAAAGCACAGAGCCCCAGATTTTATGTTGTCCTGGAGAGCTTGCAGAGCACTGGGGAAAGGCAGGCAGAGAATTCCCTGCTAGCACCTTCTCTGTGCCTGGGAAGCAGAAGTGTTCACATTGCTTCGCAAGAATCGCTTTTGTGCAGAAAACACTAACACTTGTTCAGAAGGAAAGAAAGCACAGAGCCCCAGATTCTATGTTGTCCTGGAGAGCTTGCAGAGCACTGGGGAAAAGCAGGCAGAGAATTCCCTGATAGCACCTTCTCTGTGCCTGTTCACATTGTTTCGCAGAATCGCTTTTGTGCAGAAAACAGTAACACTTGGTCAGAAGGAAAGAAAGCACAGAGCCCCAGATTCTATGTTGTCCTGGAGAGCTTGCAGAGCACTGGGGAAAGGCAGGCAGAGAATTCCCTGATAGCACCTTCTCTGTGCCTGGGAAGCAGAAGTGTTCACATTGCTTCGCAAGAATCGCTTTTGTGCAGAAAACAGTAACACTTGTTCAGAAGGAAAGAAAGCACAGAGCCCCAGATTCTATGTTGTCCTGGAGAGCTTGCAGAGCACTGGGGAAAGGCAGGCAGAGAATTCCTTGCTAGCACCTTCTCTGTGCTTGGGAAGCAGAAGTGTTCACATTGCTTCGCAGAATCGTTTTTGTGCAGAAAACAGTAACACTTGTTCAGAAGGAAAGAAAGCACAGAGCCCCAGATTTTATGTTGTCCTGGAGAGCTTGCAGAGCACTGGGGAAAGGCAGGCAGAGAATTCCCTGATAGCACCTTCTCTGTGCCTGTTCACATTGCTTCGCAGAATCGCTTTTGTGCAGAAAACAGTAACACTTGTTCAGAACGAAAGAAAGCACAGAGCCCCAGATTTTATGTTGTCCTGGAGAGCTTGCAGAGCACTGGGGAACGGCAGGCAGAGAATTCCCTGCTAGCACCTTCTCTGTGCCTGTTCACATTGCTTCGCAGAATTGCTTTTGTGCAGAAAACAGTAACACTTGTTCAGAAGGAAAGAAAGCACAGAGCCCCAGATTTTATGTTGTCCTGGAGAGCTTGCAGAGCACTGGGGAAAGGCAGGCAGAGAATTCCCTGATAGCACCTTCTCTGTGCCTGTTCACATTGCTTCGCAGAATCGCTTTTGTGCAGAAAACAGTAACACTTGTTCAGAACGAAAGAAAGCACAGAGCCCCAGATTTGCTGTTGTCCTGGAGAGCTTGCAGAGCACTGGGGAAAGGCAGGCAGAGAATTCCCTGATAGCACCTTCTCTGTGCCTGGGAAGTAGAAGTGTTCAGATTGCTTCGCAAGAATCGCTTTTGTGCAGAAAACACTAACACTTGTTCAGAAGGAAAGAAAGCACAGAGCCCCAGATTCTATGTTGTCCTGGAGAGCTTGCAGAGCACTGGGGAAAAGCAGGCAGAGAATTCCCTGATAGCACCTTCTCTGTGCCTGTTCACATTGTTTCGCAGAATCGCTTTTGTGCAGAAAACAGTAACACTTGTTCAGAAGGAAAGAAAGCACAGAGCCCCAGATTTTATATTGTCCTGGAGAGCTTGCAGAGCACTGGGGAAAGGCAGGCAGAGAATTCCCTGATAGCACCTTCTCTGTGCCTGTTCACATTGCTTCGCAGAATCGCTTTTGTGCAGAAAACAGTAACACTTGTTCAGAAGGAAAGAAAGCACAGAGCCCCAGATTCTATGTTGTCCTGGAGAGCTTGCAGAGCACTGGGGAAAGGCAGGCAGAGAATTCCCTGCTAGCACCTTCTCTGTGCCTGTTCACATTGCTTCGCAGAATTGCTTTTGTGCAGAAAACAGTAACACTTGTTCAGAAGGAAAGAAAGCACAGAGCCCCAGATTTTATGTTGTCCTGGAGAGCTTGCAGAGCACTGGGGAACGGCAGGCAGAGAATTCCTTGCTAGCACCTTCTCTGTGCCTGGGAAGCAGAAGTGTTCACATTGCTTCGCAGAATCGCTTTTGTGCAGAAAACAGTAACACTTGTTCAGAAGGAAAGAAAGCACAGAGCCCCAGATTTTATGTTGTCCTGGAGAGCTTGCAGAGCACTGGGGAAAGGCAGGCAGAGAATTCCCTGATAGCACCTTCTCTGTGCCTGTTCACATTGCTTCGCAGAATCGCTTTTGTGCAGAAAACACTAACACTTATTCAGAAGGAAAGAAAGCACAGAGCCCCAGATTCTATGTTGTCCTGGAGAGCTTGCAGAGCACTGGGGAAAAGCAGGCAGAGAATTCCCTGATAGCACCTTCTCTGTGCCTGTTCACATTGTTTCGCAGAATCGCTTTTGTGCAGAAAACAGTAACACTTGTTCAGAACGAAAGAAAGCACAGAGCCCCAGATTTTATGTTGTCCTGGAGAGCTTGCAGAGCACTGGGGAAAGGCAGGCAGAGAATTCCCTGCTAGCACCTTCTCTGTGCCTGGGAAGCAGAAGTGTTCACATTGCTTCGCAAGAATCGCTTTTGTGCAGAAAACACTAACACTTGTTCAGAAGGAAAGAAAGCACAGAGCCCCAGATTCTATGTTGTCCTGGAGAGCTTGCAGAGCACTGGGGAAAGGCAGGCAGAGAATTCCCTGATAGCACCTTCTCTGTGCCTGTTCACATTGTTTCGCAGAATCGCTTTTGTGCAGAAAACAGTAACACTTGGTCAGAAGGAAAGAAAGCACAGAGCCCCAGATTCTATGTTGTCCTGGAGAGCTTGCAGAGCACTGGGGAAAAGCAGGCAGAGAATTCCCTGATAGCACCTTCTCTGTGCCTGTTCACATTGTTTCGCAGAATCGCTTTTGTGCAGAAAACAGTAACACTTGTTCAGAAGGAAAGAAAGCACAGAGCCCCAGATTTTATGTTGTCCTGGAGAGCTTGCAGAGCACTGGGGAAAGGCAGGCAGAGAATTCCCTGATAGCACCTTCTCTGTGCCTGTTCACATTGCTTCGCAGAATCGCTTTTGTGCAGAAAACAGTAACACTTGTTCAGAAGGAAAGAAAGCACAGAGCCCCAGATTCTATGTTGTCCTGGAGAGCTTGCAGAGCACTGGGGAAAGGCAGGCAGAGAATTCCCTGCTAGCACCTTCTCTGTGCCTGTTCACATTGCTTCGCAGAATTGCTTTTGTGCAGAAAACAGTAACACTTGTTCAGAAGGAAAGAAAGCACAGAGCCCCAGATTTTATGTTGTCCTGGAGAGCTTGCAGAGCACTGGGGAACGGCAGGCAGAGAATTCCTTGCTAGCACCTTCTCTGTGCCTGGGAAGCAGAAGTGTTCACATTGCTTCGCAAGAATCGCTTTTGTGCAGAAAACACTAACACTTGTTCAGAAGGAAAGAAAGCACAGAGCCCCAGATTCTATGTTGTCCTGGAGAGCTTGCAGAGCACTGGGGAAAGGCAGGCAGAGAATTCCCTGATAGCACCTTCTCTGTGCCTGTTCACATTGTTTCGCAGAATCGCTTTTGTGCAGAAAACAGTAACACTTGGTCAGAAGGAAAGAAAGCACAGAGCCCCAGATTCTATGTTGTCCTGGAGAGCTTGCAGAGCACTGGGGAAAGGCAGGCAGAGAATTCCCTGATAGCACCTTCTCTGTGCCTGGGAAGCAGAAGTGTTCACATTGCTTCGCAAGAATCGCTTTTGTGCAGAAAACAGTAACACTTGTTCAGAAGGAAAGAAAGCACAGAGCCCCAGATTCTATGTTGTCCTGGAGAGCTTGCAGAGCACTGGGGAAAGGCAGGCAGAGAATTCCTTGCTAGCACCTTCTCTGTGCTTGGGAAGCAGAAGTGTTCACATTGCTTCGCAGAATCGTTTTTGTGCAGAAAACAGTAACACTTGTTCAGAAGGAAAGAAAGCACAGAGCCCCAGATTTTATGTTGTCCTGGAGAGCTTGCAGAGCACTGGGGAAAGGCAGGCAGAGAATTCCTTGCTAGCACCTTCTCTGTGCCTGGGAAGCAGAAGTGTTCACATTGCTTCGCAAGAATCGCTTTTGTGCAGAAAACACTAACACTTGTTCAGAAGGAAAGAAAGCACAGAGCCCCAGATTTTATGTTGTCCTGGAGATCTTGCAGAGCACTGGGGAAAGGCAGGCAGAGAATTCCCTGATAGCACCTTCTCCGTGCCTGTTCACATTGCTTCGCAGAATCGCTTTTGTGCAGAAAACACTAACACTTGTTCAGAACGAAAGAAAGCACAGAGCCCCAGATTTTATGTTGTCCTGGAGAGCTTGCAGAGCACTGGGGAAAGGCAGGCAGAGAATTCCCTGATAGCATCTTCTCTGTGCCTGTTCACATTGCTTCGCAGAATCGCTTTTGTGCAGAAAACAGTAACACTTGTTCAGAACGAAAGAAAGCACAGAGCCGAAGATTCTATGTTGTCCTGGAGAGCTTGCAGAGCACTGGGGAAAGGCAGGCAGAGAATTCCCTGCTAGCACCTTCTCTGTGCCTGGGAAGCAGAAGTGTTCACATTGCTTCGCAAGAATCGCTTTTGTGCAGAAAACACTAACACTTGTTCAGAAGGAAAGAAAGCACAGAGCCCCAGATTTTATGTTGTCCTGGAGAGCTTGCAGAGCACTGGGGAACGGCAGGCAGAGAATTCCTTGCTAGCACCTTCTCTGTGCCTGGGAAGCAGAAGTGTTCACATTGCTTCGCAGAATCGCTTTTGTGCAGAAAACAGTAACACTTGTTCAGAAGGAAAGAAAGCACAGAGCCCCAGATTCTATGTTGTCCTGGAGAGCTTGCAGAGCACTGGGGAAAGGCAGGCAGAGAATTCCCTGATAGCACCTTCTCTGTGCCTGTTCACATTGCTTCGCAGAATCGCTTTTGTGCAGAAAACAGTAACACTTGTTCAGAACGAAAGAAAGCACAGAGCCCCAGATTTTATGTTGTCCTGGAGAGCTTGTAGAGCACTGGGGAACGGCAGGCAGAGAATTCCTTGCTAGCACCTTCTCTGTGCCTGGGAAGCAGAAGTGTTCACATTGCTTCGCAGAATCGCTTTTGTGCAGAAAACACTAACACTTGTTCAGAAGGAAAGAAAGCACAGAGCCCCAGATTCTATGTTGTCCTGGAGAGCTTGCAGAGCACTGGGGAAAGGCAGGCAGAGAATTCCCTGATAGCACCTTCTCTGTGCCTGTTCACATTGCTTCGCAGAATCGCTTTTGTGCAGAAAACAGTAACACTTGTTCAGAACGAAAGAAAGCACAGAGCCCCAGATTTGCTGTTGTCCTGGAGAGCTTGCAGAGCACTGGGGAAAGGCAGGCAGAGAATTCCCTGCTAGCACCTTCTCTGTGCCTGGGAAGTAGAAGTGTTCAGATTGCTTCGCAAGAATCGCTTTTGTGCAGAAAACACTAACACTTGTTCAGAAGGAAAGAAAGCACAGAGCCCCAGATTCTATGTTGTCCTGGAGAGCTTGCAGAGCACTGGGGAAAAGCAGGCAGAGAATTCCCTGATAGCACCTTCTCTGTGCCTGTTCACATTGTTTCGCAGAATCGCTTTTGTGCAGAAAACAGTAACACTTGTTCAGAAGGAAAGAAAGCACAGAGCCCCAGATTTTATGTTGTCCTGGAGAGCTTGCAGAGCACTGGGGAAAGGCAGGCAGAGAATTCCCTGATAGCACCTTCTCTGTGCCTGTTCACATTGCTTCGCAGAATCGCTTTTGTGCAGAAAACAGTAACACTTGTTCAGAAGGAAAGAAAGCACAGAGCCCCAGATTCTATGTTGTCCTGGAGAGCTTGCAGAGCACTGGGGAAAGGCAGGCAGAGAATTCCCTGCTAGCACCTTCTCTGTGCCTGTTCACATTGCTTCGCAGAATTGCTTTTGTGCAGAAAACAGTAACACTTGTTCAGAACGAAAGAAAGCACAGAGCCCCAGATTTTATGTTGTCCTGGAGAGCTTGCAGAGCACTGGGGAAAGGCAGGCAGAGAATTCCTTGCTAGCACCTTCTCTGTGCCTGGGAAGCAGAAGTGTTCACATTGCTTCGCAGAATCGCTTTTGTGCAGAAAACAGTAACACTTGTTCAGAAGGAAAGAAAGCACAGAGCCCCAGATTTTATGTTGTCCTGGAGAGCTTGCAGAGCACTGGGGAACGGCAGGCAGAGAATTCCTTGCTAGCACCTTCTCTGTGCCTGGGAAGCAGCAGTGTTCACATTGCTTCGCAGAATCGCTTTTGTGCAGAAAACAGTAACACTTGTTCAGAAGGAAAGAAAGCACAGAGCCCCAGATTTTATGTTGTCCTGGAGAGCTTGCAGAGCACTGGGGAAAGGCAGGCAGAGAATTCCCTGATAGCACCTTCTCTGTGCCTGTTCACATTGCTTCGCAGAATCGCTTTTGTGCAGAAAACACTAACACTTATTCAGAAGGAAAGAAAGCACAGAGCCCCAGATTCTATGTTGTCCTGGAGAGCTTGCAGAGCACTGGGGAAAAGCAGGCAGAGAATTCCCTGATAGCACCTTCTCTGTGCCTGTTCACATTGTCTCGCAGAATCGCTTTTGTGCAGAAAACAGTAACACTTGTTCAGAACGAAAGAAAGCACAGAGCCCCAGATTTTATGTTGTCCTGGAGAGCTTGCAGAGCACTGGGGAAAGGCAGGCAGAGAATTCCCTGCTAGCACCTTCTCTGTGCCTGGGAAGCAGAAGTGTTCACATTGCTTCGCAAGAATCGCTTTTGTGCAGAAAACACTAACACTTGTTCAGAAGGAAAGAAAGCACAGAGCCCCAGATTCTATGTTGTCCTGGAGAGCTTGCAGAGCACTGGGGAAAGGCAGGCAGAGAATTCCCTGATAGCACCTTCTCTGTGCCTGGGAAGCAGAAGTGTTCACATTGCTTCGCAAGAATCGCTTTTGTGCAGAAAACAGTAACACTTGTTCAGAAGGAAAGAAAGCACAGAGCCCCAGATTCTATGTTGTCCTGGAGAGCTTGCAGAGCACTGGGGAAAGGCAGGCAGAGAATTCCTTGCTAGCACCTTCTCTGTGCTTGGGAAGCAGAAGTGTTCACATTGCTTCGCAAGAATCGCTTTTGTGCAGAAAACACTAACACTTGTTCAGAAGGAAAGAAAGCACAGAGCCCCAGATTTTATGTTGTCCTGGAGAGCTTGCAGAGCACTGGGGAAAGGCAGGCAGAGAATTCCTTGCTAGCACCTTCTCTGTGCCTGGGAAGCAGAAGTGTTCACATTGCTTCGCAAGAATCGCTTTTGTGCAGAAAACACTAACACTTGTTCAGAAGGAAAGAAAGCACAGAGCCCCAGATTTTATGTTGTCCTGGAGATCTTGCAGAGCACTGGGGAAAGGCAGGCAGAGAATTCCCTGATAGCACCTTCTCCGTGCCTGTTCACATTGCTTCGCAGAATCGCTTTTGTGCAGAAAACACTAACACTTGTTCAGAACGAAAGAAAGCACAGAGCCCCAGATTTTATGTTGTCCTGGAGAGCTTGCAGAGCACTGGGGAAAGGCAGGCAGAGAATTCCCTGATAGCATCTTCTCTGTGCCTGTTCACATTGCTTCGCAGAATCGCTTTTGTGCAGAAAACAGTAACACTTGTTCAGAACGAAAGAAAGCACAGAGCCGAAGATTCTATGTTGTCCTGGAGAGCTTGCAGAGCACTGGGGAAAGGCAGGCAGAGAATTCCCTGCTAGCACCTTCTCTGTGCCTGGGAAGCAGAAGTGTTCACATTGCTTCGCAAGAATCGCTTTTGTGCAGAAAACACTAACACTTGTTCAGAAGGAAAGAAAGCACAGAGCCCCAGATTTTATGTTGTCCTGGAGAGCTTGCAGAGCACTGGGGAACGGCAGGCAGAGAATTCCTTGCTAGCACCTTCTCTGTGCCTGGGAAGCAGAAGTGTTCACATTGCTTCGCAGAATCGCTTTTGTGCAGAAAACAGTAACACTTGTTCAGAAGGAAAGAAAGCACAGAGCCCCAGATTCTATGTTGTCCTGGAGAGCTTGCAGAGCACTGGGGAAAGGCAGGCAGAGAATTCCCTGATAGCACCTTCTCTGTGCCTGTTCACATTGCTTCGCAGAATCGCTTTTGTGCAGAAAACAGTAACACTTGTTCAGAACGAAAGAAAGCACAGAGCCCCAGATTTTATGTTGTCCTGGAGAGCTTGCAGAGCACTGGGGAACGGCAGGCAGAGAATTCCTTGCTAGCACCTTCTCTGTGCCTGGGAAGCAGAAGTGTTCACATTGCTTCGCAGAATCGCTTTTGTGCAGAAAACAGTAACACTTGTTCAGAAGGAAAGAAAGCACAGAGCCCCAGATTTTATGTTGTCCTGGAGAGCTTGCAGAGCACTGGGGAAAGGCAGGCAGAGAATTCCCTGATAGCACCTTCTCTGTGCCTGTTCACATTGCTTCGCAGAATCGCTTTTGTGCAGAAAACAGTAACACTTGTTCAGAACGAAAGAAAGCACAGAGCCCCAGATTTGCTGTTGTCCTGGAGAGCTTGCAGAGCACTGGGGAAAGGCAGGCAGAGAATTCCCTGCTAGCACCTTCTCTGTGCCTGGGAAGCAGAAGTGTTCAGATTGCTTCGCAAGAATCGCTTTTGTGCAGAAAACACTAACACTTGTTCAGAAGGAAAGAAAGCACAGAGCCCCAGATTCTATGTTGTCCTGGAGAGCTTGCAGAGCACTGGGGAAAAGCAGGCAGAGAATTCCCTGATAGCACCTTCTCTGTGCCTGTTCACATTGTTTCGCAGAATCGCTTTTGTGCAGAAAACAGTAACACTTGTTCAGAAGGAAAGAAAGCACAGAGCCCCAGATTTTATGTTGTCCTGGAGAGCTTGCAGAGCACTGGGGAAAGGCAGGCAGAGAATTCCCTGATAGCACCTTCTCTGTGCCTGTTCACATTGCTTCGCAGAATCGCTTTTGTGCAGAAAACAGTAACACTTGTTCAGAACGAAAGAAAGCACAGAGCCCCAGATTCTATGTTGTCCTGGAGAGCTTGCAGAGCACTGGGGAAAGGCAGGCAGAGAATTCCCTGCTAGCACCTTCTCTGTGCCTGTTCACATTGCTTCGCAGAATTGCTTTTGTGCAGAAAACAGTAACACTTGTTCAGAAGGAAAGAAAGCACAGAGCCCCAGATTTTATGTTGTCCTGGAGAGCTTGCAGAGCACTGGGGAAAGGCAGGCAGAGAATTCCTTGCTAGCACCTTCTCTGTGCCTGGGAAGCAGAAGTGTTCACATTGCTTCGCAGAATCGCTTTTGTGCAGAAAACAGTAACACTTGTTCAGAAGGAAAGAAAGCACAGAGCCCCAGATTTTATGTTGTCCTGGAGAGCTTGCAGAGCACTGGGGAACGGCAGGCAGAGAATTCCTTGCTAGCACCTTCTCTGTGCCTGGGAAGCAGAAGTGTTCACATTGCTTCGCAGAATCGCTTTTGTGCAGAAAACAGTAACACTTGTTCAGAAGGAAAGAAAGCACAGAGCCCCAGATTCTATGTTGTCCTGGAGAGCTTGCAGAGCACTGGGGAAAGGCAGGCAGAGAATTCCCTGATAGCACCTTCTCTGTGCCTGTTCACATTGCTTCGCAGAATCGCTTTTGTGCAGAAAACACTAACACTTATTCAGAAGGAAAGAAAGCACAGAGCCCCAGATTCTATGTTGTCCTGGAGAGCTTGCAGAGCACTGGGGAAAAGCAGGCAGAGAATTCCCTGATAGCACCTTCTCTGTGCCTGTTCACATTGTTTCGCAGAATCGCTTTTGTGCAGAAAACAGTAACACTTGTTCAGAACGAAAGAAAGCACAGAGCCCCAGATTTTATGTTGTCCTGGAGAGCTTGCAGAGCACTGGGGAAAGGCAGGCAGAGAATTCCCTGATAGCACCTTCTCTGTGCCTGTTCACATTGCTTCGCAGAATCGCTTTTGTGCAGAAAACAGTAACACTTGTTCAGAACGAAAGAAAGCACAGAGCCCCAGATTCTATGTTGTCCTGGAGAGCTTGCAGAGCACTGGGGAAAGGCAGGCGGAGAATTCCCTGCTAGCACCTTCTCTGTGCCTGGGAAGCAGAAGTGTTCACATTGCTTCGCAAGAATCGCTTTTGTGCAGAAAACACTAACACTTGTTCAGAAGGAAAGAAAGCACAGAGCCCCAGATTCTATGTTGTCCTGGAGAGCTTGCAGAGCACTGGGGAAAGGCAGGCAGAGAATTCCTTGCTAGCACCTTCTCTGTGCCTGTTCACATTGCTTCGCAGAATCGCTTTTGTGCAGAAAACAGTAACACTTGTTCAGAACGAAAGAAAGCACAGAGCCCCAGATTCTATGTTGTCCTGGAGAGCTTGCAGAGCACTGGGGAAAGGCAGGCAGAGAATTCCCTGCTAGCACCTTCTCTGTGCCTGGGAAGCAGAAGTGTTCACATTGCTTCGCAGAATCGCTTTTGTGCAGAAAACTGTAACACTTGTTCAGAAGGAAAGAAAGCACAGAGCCCCAGATTCTATGTTGTCCTGGAGAGCTTGCAGAGCACTGGGGAAAGGCAGGCAGAGAATTCCCTGATAGCACCTTCTCTGTGCCTGTTCACATTGCTTCGCAGAATCGCTTTTGTGCAGAAAACAGTAACACTTGTTCAGAAGGAAAGAAAGCACAGAGCCCCAGATTTTATGTTGTCCTGGAGAGCTTGCAGAGCACTGGGGAAAGGCAGGCAGAGAATTCCTTGCTAGCACCTTCTCTGTGCCTGGGAAGCAGAAGTGTTCACATTGCTTCGCAAGAATCGCTTTTGTGCAGAAAACACTAACACTTGTTCAGAAGGAAAGAAAGCACAGAGCCCCAGATTTTATGTTGTCCTGGAGATCTTGCAGAGCACTGGGGAAAGGCAGGCAGAGAATTCCCTGATAGCACCTTCTCCGTGCCTGTTCACATTGCTTCGCAGAATCGCTTTTGTGCAGAAAACACTAACACTTGTTCAGAACGAAAGAAAGCACAGAGCCCCAGATTTTATGTTGTCCTGGAGAGCTTGCAGAGCACTGGGGAAAGGCAGGCAGAGAATTCCCTGATAGCATCTTCTCTGTGCCTGTTCACATTGCTTCGCAGAATCGCTTTTGTGCAGAAAACAGTAACACTTGTTCAGAACGAAAGAAAGCACAGAGCCGAAGATTCTATGTTGTCCTGGAGAGCTTGCAGAGCACTGGGGAAAGGCAGGCAGAGAATTCCCTGCTAGCACCTTCTCTGTGCCTGGGAAGCAGAAGTGTTCACATTGCTTCGCAAGAATCGCTTTTGTGCAGAAAACACTAACACTTGTTCAGAAGGAAAGAAAGCACAGAGCCCCAGATTTTATGTTGTCCTGGAGAGCTTGCAGAGCACTGGGGAACGGCAGGCAGAGAATTCCTTGCTAGCACCTTCTCTGTGCCTGGGAAGCAGAAGTGTTCACATTGCTTCGCAGAATCGCTTTTGTGCAGAAAACAGTAACACTTGTTCAGAAGGAAAGAAAGCACAGAGCCCCAGATTCTATGTTGTCCTGGAGAGCTTGCAGAGCACTGGGGAAAGGCAGGCAGAGAATTCCCTGATAGCACCTTCTCTGTGCCTGTTCACATTGCTTCGCAGAATCGCTTTTGTGCAGAAAACAGTAACACTTGTTCAGAACGAAAGAAAGCACAGAGCCCCAGATTTTATGTTGTCCTGGAGAGCTTGCAGAGCACTGGGGAACGGCAGGCAGAGAATTCCTTGCTAGCACCTTCTCTGTGCCTGGGAAGCAGAAGTGTTCACATTGCTTCGCAGAATCGCTTTTGTGCAGAAAACAGTAACACTTGTTCAGAAGGAAAGAAAGCACAGAGCCCCAGATTTTATGTTGTCCTGGAGAGCTTGCAGAGCACTGGGGAAAGGCAGGCAGAGAATTCCCTGATAGCACCTTCTCTGTGCCTGTTCACATTGCTTCGCAGAATCGCTTTTGTGCAGAAAACAGTAACACTTGTTCAGAACGAAAGAAAGCACAGAGCCCCAGATTTGCTGTTGTCCTGGAGAGCTTGCAGAGCACTGGGGAAAGGCAGGCAGAGAATTCCCTGCTAGCACCTTCTCTGTGCCTGGGAAGCAGAAGTGTTCAGATTGCTTCGCAAGAATCGCTTTTGTGCAGAAAACACTAACACTTGTTCAGAAGGAAAGAAAGCACAGAGCCCCAGATTCTATGTTGTCCTGGAGAGCTTGCAGAGCACTGGGGAAAAGCAGGCAGAGAATTCCCTGATAGCACCTTCTCTGTGCCTGTTCACATTGTTTCGCAGAATCGCTTTTGTGCAGAAAACAGTAACACTTGTTCAGAAGGAAAGAAAGCACAGAGCCCCAGATTTTATGTTGTCCTGGAGAGCTTGCAGAGCACTGGGGAAAGGCAGGCAGAGAATTCCCTGATAGCACCTTCTCTGTGCCTGTTCACATTGCTTCGCAGAATCGCTTTTGTGCAGAAAACAGTAACACTTGTTCAGAACGAAAGAAAGCACAGAGCCCCAGATTCTATGTTGTCCTGGAGAGCTTGCAGAGCACTGGGGAAAGGCAGGCAGAGAATTCCCTGCTAGCACCTTCTCTGTGCCTGTTCACATTGCTTCGCAGAATTGCTTTTGTGCAGAAAACAGTAACACTTGTTCAGAACGAAAGAAAGCACAGAGCCCCAGATTTTATGTTGTCCTGGAGAGCTTGCAGAGCACTGGGGAAAGGCAGGCAGAGAATTCCTTGCTAGCACCTTCTCTGTGCCTGGGAAGCAGAAGTGTTCACATTGCTTCGCAGAATCGCTTTTGTGCAGAAAACAGTAACACTTGTTCAGAAGGAAAGAAAGCACAGAGCCCCAGATTTTATGTTGTCCTGGAGAGCTTGCAGAGCACTGGGGAACGGCAGGCAGAGAATTCCTTGCTAGCACCTTCTCTGTGCCTGGGAAGCAGAAGTGTTCACATTGCTTCGCAGAATCGCTTTTGTGCAGAAAACAGTAACACTTGTTCAGAAGGAAAGAAAGCACAGAGCCCCAGATTCTATGTTGTCCTGGAGAGCTTGCAGAGCACTGGGGAAAGGCAGGCAGAGAATTCCCTGATAGCACCTTCTCTGTGCCTGTTCACATTGCTTCGCAGAATCGCTTTTGTGCAGAAAACACTAACACTTATTCAGAAGGAAAGAAAGCACAGAGCCCCAGATTCTATGTTGTCCTGGAGAGCTTGCAGAGCACTGGGGAAAAGCAGGCAGAGAATTCCCTGATAGCACCTTCTCTGTGCCTGTTCACATTGTTTCGCAGAATCGCTTTTGTGCAGAAAACAGTAACACTTGTTCAGAACGAAAGAAAGCACAGAGCCCCAGATTTTATGTTGTCCTGGAGAGCTTGCAGAGCACTGGGGAAAGGCAGGCAGAGAATTCCCTGATAGCACCTTCTCTGTGCCTGTTCACATTGCTTCGCAGAATCGCTTTTGTGCAGAAAACAGTAACACTTGTTCAGAACGAAAGAAAGCACAGAGCCCCAGATTCTATGTTGTCCTGGAGAGCTTGCAGAGCACTGGGGAAAGGCAGGCGGAGAATTCCCTGCTAGCACCTTCTCTGTGCCTGGGAAGCAGAAGTGTTCACATTGCTTCGCAAGAATCGCTTTTGTGCAGAAAACACTAACACTTGTTCAGAAGGAAAGAAAGCACAGAGCCCCAGATTCTATGTTGTCCTGGAGAGCTTGCAGAGCACTGGGGAAAGGCAGGCAGAGAATTCCTTGCTAGCACCTTCTCTGTGCCTGTTCACATTGCTTCGCAGAATCGCTTTTGTGCAGAAAACAGTAACACTTGTTCAGAACGAAAGAAAGCACAGAGCCCCAGATTCTATGTTGTCCTGGAGAGCTTGCAGAGCACTGGGGAAAGGCAGGCAGAGAATTCCCTGCTAGCACCTTCTCTGAGCCTGGGAAGCAGAAGTGTTCACATTGCTTCGCAGAATCGCTTTTGTGCAGAAAACTGTAACACTTGTTCAGAAGGAAAGAAAGCACAGAGCCCCAGATTCTATGTTGTCCTGGAGAGCTTGCAGAGCACTGGGGAAAGGCAGGCAGAGAATTCCCTGATAGCACCTTCTCTGTGCCTGTTCACATTGCTTCGCAGAATCGCTTTTGTGCAGAAAACAGTAACACTTGTTCAGAAGGAAAGAAAGCACAGAGCCCCAGATTTTATGTTGTCCTGGAGAGCTTGCAGAGCACTGGGGAAAGGCAGGCAGAGAATTCCCTGCTAGCACCTTCTCTGTGCCTGGGAAGCAGAAGTGTTCACATTGCTTCGCAGAATCGCTTTTGTGCAGAAAACAGTAACACTTGTTCAGAAGGAAAGAAAGCACAGAGCCCCAGATTTTATGTTGTCCTGGAGAGCTTGCAGAGCACTGGGGAAAGGAAGGCAGAGAATTCCCTGCTAGCACCTTCTCTGTGCCTGTTCACATTGCTTCGCAGAATCGCTTTTGTGCAGAAAACAGTAACACTTGTTCAGAACGAAAGAAAGCACAGAGCCCCAGATTTGCTGTTGTCCTGGAGAGCTTGCAGAGCACTGGGGAAAGGCAGGCAGAGAATTCCCTGCTAGCACCTTCTCTGTGCCTGGGAAGCAGAAGTGTTCACATTGCTTCGCAAGAATCGCTTTTGTGCAGAAAACACTAACACTTGTTCAGAACGAAAGAAAGCACAGAGCCCCAGATTCTATGTTGTCCTGGAGAGCTTGCAGAGCACTGGGGAAAAGCAGGCAGAGAATTCCCTGATAGCACCTTCTCTGTGCCTGTTCACATTGTTTCGCAGAATCGCTTTTGTGCAGAAAACAGTAACACTTGTTCAGAAGGAAAGAAAGCACAGAGCCCCAGATTTTATGTTGTCCTGGAGAGCTTGCAGAGCACTGGGGAAAGGCAGGCAGAGAATTCCCTGATAGCACCTTCTCTGTGCCTGTTCACATTGCTTCGCAGAATCGCTTTTGTGCAGAAAACAGTAACACTTGTTCAGAACGAAAGAAAGCACAGAGCCCCAGATTCTATGTTGTCCTGGAGAGCTTGCAGAGCACTGGGGAAAGGCAGGCAGAGAATTCCCTGCTAGCACCTTCTCTGTGCCTGTTCACATTGCTTCGCAGAATTGCTTTTGTGCAGAAAACAGTAACACTTGTTCAGAACGAAAGAAAGCACAGAGCCCCAGATTTTATGTTGTCCTGGAGAGCTTGCAGAGCACTGGGGAAAGGCAGGCAGAGAATTCCTTGCTAGCACCTTCTCTGTGCCTGGGAAGCAGAAGTGTTCACATTGCTTCGCAGAATCGCTTTTGTGCAGAAAACAGTAACACTTGTTCAGAAGGAAAGAAAGCACAGAGCCCCAGATTTTATGTTGTCCTGGAGAGCTTGCAGAGCACTGGGGAACGGCAGGCAGAGAATTCCTTGCTAGCACCTTCTCTGTGCCTGGGAAGCAGAAGTGTTCACATTGCTTCGCAGAATCGCTTTTGTGCAGAAAACAGTAACACTTGTTCAGAAGGAAAGAAAGCACAGAGCCCCAGATTTTATGTTGTCCTGGAGAGCTTGCAGAGCACTGGGGAAAGGCAGGCAGAGAATTCCCTGATAGCACCTTCTCTGTGCCTGTTCACATTGCTTCGCAGAATCGCTTTTGTGCAGAAAACACTAACACTTATTCAGAAGGAAAGAAAGCACAGAGCCCCAGATTCTATGTTGTCCTGGAGAGCTTGCAGAGCACTGGGGAAAAGCAGGCAGAGAATTCCCTGATAGCACCTTCTCTGTGCCAGTTCACATTGTTTCGCAGAATCGCTTTTGTGCAGAAAACAGTAACACTTGTTCAGAACGAAAGAAAGCACAGAGCCCCAGATTTTATGTTGTCCTGGAGAGCTTGCAGAGCACTGGGGAAAGGCAGGCAGAGAATTCCCTGCTAGCACCTTCTCTGTGCCTGTTCACATTGCTTCGCAGAATCGCTTTTGTGCAGAAAACAGTAACACTTGTTCAGAACGAAAGAAAGCACAGAGCCCCAGATTCTATGTTGTCCTGGAGAGCTTGCAGAGCACTGGGGAAAGGCAGGCAGAGAATTCCCTGCTAGCACCTTCTCTGTGCCTGGGAAGCAGAAGTGTTCACATTGCTTCGCAAGAATCGCTTTTGTGCAGAAAACACTAACACTTGTTCAGAACGAAAGAAAGCACAGAGCCCCAGATTCTATGTTGTCCTGGAGAGCTTGCAGAGCACTGGGGAAAGGCAGGCAGAGAATTCCTTGCTAGCACCTTCTCTGTGCCTGTTCACATTGCTTCGCAGAATCGCTTTTGTGCAGAAAACAGTAACACTTGTTCAGAACGAAAGAAAGCACAGAGCCCCAGATTCTATGTTGTCCTGGAGAGCTTGCAGAGCACTGGGGAAAGGCAGGCAGAGAATTCCCTGCTAGCACCTTCTCTGTGCCTGGGAAGCAGAAGTGTTCACATTGCTTCGCAGAATCGCTTTTGTGCAGAAAACTGTAACACTTGTTCAGAAGGAAAGAAAGCACAGAGCCCCAGATTCTATGTTGTCCTGGAGAGCTTGCAGAGCACTGGGGAAAGGCAGGCAGAGAATTCCCTGATAGCACCTTCTCTGTGCCTGTTCACATTGCTTCGCAGAATCGCTTTTGTGCAGAAAACAGTAACACTTGTTCAGAAGGAAAGAAAGCACAGAGCCCCAGATTTTATGTTGTCCTGGAGAGCTTGCAGAGCACTGGGGAAAGGCAGGCAGAGAATTCCCTGCTAGCACCTTCTCTGTGCCTGGGAAGCAGAAGTGTTCACATTCCTTCGCAGAATCGTTTTTGTGCAGAAAACAGTAACACTTGTTCAGAAGGAAAGAAAGCACAGAGCCCCAGATTTTATGTTGTCCTGGAGAGCTTGCAGAGCACTGGGGAAAGGAAGGCAGAGAATTCCCTGATAGCACCTTCTCTGTGCCTGTTCACATTGCTTCGCAGAATCGCTTTTGTGCAGAAAACAGTAACACTTGTTCAGAACGAAAGAAAGCACAGAGCCCCAGATTTGCTGTTGTCCTGGAGAGCTTGCAGAGCACTGGGGAACGGCAGGCAGAGAATTCCTTGCTAGCACCTTCTCTGTGCCTGGGAAGCAGAAGTGTTCAGATTGCTTCGCAAGAATCGCTTTTGTGCAGAAAACACTAACACTTGTTCAGAAGGAAAGAAAGCACAGAGCCCCAGATTCTATGTTGTCCTGGAGAGCTTGCAGAGCACTGGGGAAAAGCAGGCAGAGAATTCCCTGATAGCACCTTCTCTGTGCCTGTTCACATTGTTTCGCAGAATCGCTTTTGTGCAGAAAACAGTAACACTTGTTCAGAAGGAAAGAAAGCACAGAGCCCCAGATTTTATGTTGTCCTGGAGAGCTTGCAGAGCACTGGGGAAAGGCAGGCAGTGAATTCCCTGATAGCACCTTCTCTGTGCCTGTTCACATTGCTTCGCAGAATCGCTTTTGTGCAGAAAACAGTAACACTTGTTCAGAAGGAAAGAAAGCACAGAGCCCCAGATTCTATGTTGTCCTGGAGAGCTTGCAGAGCACTGGGGAAAGGCAGGCAGAGAATTCCCTGCTAGCACCTTCTCTGTGCCTGTTCACATTGCTTCGCAGAATTGCTTTTGTGCAGAAAACAGTAACACTTGTTCAGAACGAAAGAAAGCACAGAGCCCCAGATTTTATGTTGTCCTGGAGAGCTTGCAGAGCACTGGGGAAAGGCAGGCAGAGAATTCCTTGCTAGCACCTTCTCTGTGCCTGGGAAGCAGAAGTGTTCACATTGCTTCGCAGAATCGCTTTTGTGCAGAAAACAGTAACACTTGTTCAGAAGGAAAGAAAGCACAGAGCCCCAGATTTTATGTTGTCCTGGAGAGCTTGCAGAGCACTGGGGAACGGCAGGCAGAGAATTCCTTGCTAGCACCTTCTCTGTGCCTGGGAAGCAGAAGTGTTCACATTGCTTCGCAGAATCGCTTTTGTGCAGAAAACAGTAACACTTGTTCAGAAGGAAAGAAAGCACAGAGCCCCAGATTTTATGTTGTCCTGGAGAGCTTGCAGAGCACTGGGGAAAGGCAGGCAGAGAATTCCCTGATAGCACCTTCTCTGTGCCTGTTCACATTGCTTCGCAGAATCGCTTTTGTGCAGAAAACACTAACACTTATTCAGAAGGAAAGAAAGCACAGAGCCCCAGATTCTATGTTGTCCTGGAGAGCTTGCAGAGCACTGGGGAAAAGCAGGCAGAGAATTCCCTGATAGCACCTTCTCTGTGCCTGTTCACATTGTTTCGCAGAATCGCTTTTGTGCAGAAAACAGTAACACTTGTTCAGAACGAAAGAAAGCACAGAGCCCCAGATTTTATGTTGTCCTGGAGAGCTTGCAGAGCACTGGGGAAAGGCAGGCAGAGAATTCCCTGCTAGCACCTTCTCTGTGCCTGGGAAGCAGAAGTGTTCACATTGCTTCGCAAGAATCGCTTTTGTGCAGAAAACACTAACACTTGTTCAGAAGGAAAGAAAGCACAGAGCCCCAGATTCTATGTTGTCCTGGAGAGCTTGCAGAGCACTGGGGAAAAGCAGGCAGAGAATTCCCTGATAGCACCTTCTCTGTGCCTGTTCACATTGTTTCGCAGAATCGCTTTTGTGCAGAAAACAGTAACACTTGGTCAGAAGGAAAGAAAGCACAGAGCCCCAGATTCTATGTTGTCCTGGAGAGCTTGCAGAGCACTGGGGAAAGGCAGGCAGAGAATTCCCTGATAGCACCTTCTCTGTGCCTGGGAAGCAGAAGTGTTCACATTGCTTCGCAAGAATCGCTTTTGTGCAGAAAACAGTAACACTTGTTCAGAAGGAAAGAAAGCACAGAGCCCCAGATTCTATGTTGTCCTGGAGAGCTTGCAGAGCACTGGGGAAAGGCAGGCAGAGAATTCCTTGCTAGCACCTTCTCTGTGCTTGGGAAGCAGAAGTGTTCACATTGCTTCGCAGAATCGTTTTTGTGCAGAAAACAGTAACACTTGTTCAGAAGGAAAGAAAGCACAGAGCCCCAGATTTTATGTTGTCCTGGAGAGCTTGCAGAGCACTGGGGAAAGGCAGGCAGAGAATTCCTTGCTAGCACCTTCTCTGTGCCTGGGAAGCAGAAGTGTTCACATTGCTTCGCAAGAATCGCTTTTGTGCAGAAAACACTAACACTTGTTCAGAAGGAAAGAAAGCACAGAGCCCCAGATTTTATGTTGTCCTGGAGATCTTGCAGAGCACTGGGGAAAGGCAGGCAGAGAATTCCCTGATAGCACCTTCTCCGTGCCTGTTCACATTGCTTCGCAGAATCGCTTTTGTGCAGAAAACACTAACACTTGTTCAGAACGAAAGAAAGCACAGAGCCCCAGATTTTATGTTGTCCTGGAGAGCTTGCAGAGCACTGGGGAAAGGCAGGCAGAGAATTCCCTGATAGCATCTTCTCTGTGCCTGTTCACATTGCTTCGCAGAATCGCTTTTGTGCAGAAAACAGTAACACTTGTTCAGAACGAAAGAAAGCACAGAGCCGAAGATTCTATGTTGTCCTGGAGAGCTTGCAGAGCACTGGGGAAAGGCAGGCAGAGAATTCCCTGCTAGCACCTTCTCTGTGCCTGGGAAGCAGAAGTGTTCACATTGCTTCGCAAGAATCGCTTTTGTGCAGAAAACACTAACACTTGTTCAGAAGGAAAGAAAGCACAGAGCCCCAGATTTTATGTTGTCCTGGAGAGCTTGCAGAGCACTGGGGAACGGCAGGCAGAGAATTCCTTGCTAGCACCTTCTCTGTGCCTGGGAAGCAGAAGTGTTCACATTGCTTCGCAGAATCGCTTTTGTGCAGAAAACACTAACACTTGTTCAGAAGGAAAGAAAGCACAGAGCCCCAGATTCTATGTTGTCCTGGAGAGCTTGCAGAGCACTGGGGAAAGGCAGGCAGAGAATTCCCTGATAGCACCTTCTCTGTGCCTGTTCACATTGCTTCGCAGAATCGCTTTTGTGCAGAAAACAGTAACACTTGTTCAGAACGAAAGAAAGCACAGAGCCCCAGATTTTATGTTGTCCTGGAGAGCTTGCAGAGCACTGGGGAACGGCAGGCAGAGAATTCCTTGCTAGCACCTTCTCTGTGCCTGGGAAGCAGAAGTGTTCACATTGCTTCGCAGAATCGCTTTTGTGCAGAAAACACTAACACTTGTTCAGAAGGAAAGAAAGCACAGAGCCCCAGATTTTATGTTGTCCTGGAGAGCTTGCAGAGCACTGGGGAAAGGCAGGCAGAGAATTCCCTGATAGCACCTTCTCTGTGCCTGGGAAGCAGAAGTGTTCACATTGCTTCGCAGAATCGCTTTTGTGCAGAAAACACTAACACTTGTTCAGAAGGAAAGAAAGCACAGAGCCCCAGATTTTATGTTGTCCTGGAGAGCTTGCAGAGCACTGGGGAAAGGCAGGCAGAGAATTCCTTGCTAGCACCTTCTCTGTGCCTGGGAAGCAGAAGTGTTCACATTGCTTCGCAGAATCGCTTTTGTGCAGAAAACAGTAACACTTGTTCAGAAGGAAAGAAAGCACAGAGCCCCAGATTTTATGTTGTCCTGGAGAGCTTGCAGAGCACTGGGGAACGGCAGGCAGAGAATTCCTTGCTAGCACCTTCTCTGTGCCTGGGAAGCAGAAGTGTTCACATTGCTTCGCAGAATCGCTTTTGTGCAGAAAACAGTAACACTTGTTCAGAAGGAAAGAAAGCACAGAGCCCCAGATTTTATGTTGTCCTGGAGAGCTTGCAGAGCACTGGGGAAAGGCAGGCAGAGAATTCCCTGATAGCACCTTCTCTGTGCCTGTTCACATTGCTTCGCAGAATCGCTTTTGTGCAGAAAACACTAACACTTATTCAGAAGGAAAGAAAGCACAGAGCCCCAGATTCTATGTTGTCCTGGAGAGCTTGCAGAGCACTGGGGAAAAGCAGGCAGAGAATTCCCTGATAGCACCTTCTCTGTGCCTGTTCACATTGTTTCGCAGAATCGCTTTTGTGCAGAAAACAGTAACACTTGTTCAGAACGAAAGAAAGCACAGAGCCCCAGATTTTATGTTGTCCTGGAGAGCTTGCAGAGCACTGGGGAAAGGCAGGCAGAGAATTCCCTGCTAGCACCTTCTCTGTGCCTGGGAAGCAGAAGTGTTCACATTGCTTCGCAAGAATCGCTTTTGTGCAGAAAACACTAACACTTGTTCAGAAGGAAAGAAAGCACAGAGCCCCAGATTCTATGTTGTCCTGGAGAGCTTGCAGAGCACTGGGGAAAAGCAGGCAGAGAATTCCCTGATAGCACCTTCTCTGTGCCTGTTCACATTGTTTCGCAGAATCGCTTTTGTGCAGAAAACAGTAACACTTGGTCAGAAGGAAAGAAAGCACAGAGCCCCAGATTCTATGTTGTCCTGGAGAGCTTGCAGAGCACTGGGGAAAGGCAGGCAGAGAATTCCCTGATAGCACCTTCTCTGTGCCTGGGAAGCAGAAGTGTTCACATTGCTTCGCAAGAATCGCTTTTGTGCAGAAAACAGTAACACTTGTTCAGAAGGAAAGAAAGCACAGAGCCCCAGATTCTATGTTGTCCTGGAGAGCTTGCAGAGCACTGGGGAAAGGCAGGCAGAGAATTCCTTGCTAGCACCTTCTCTGTGCTTGGGAAGCAGAAGTGTTCACATTGCTTCGCAGAATCGTTTTTGTGCAGAAAACAGTAACACTTGTTCAGAAGGAAAGAAAGCACAGAGCCCCAGATTTTATGTTGTCCTGGAGAGCTTGCAGAGCACTGGGGAAAGGCAGGCAGAGAATTCCCTGATAGCACCTTCTCTGTGCCTGTTCACATTGCTTCGCAGAATCGCTTTTGTGCAGAAAACAGTAACACTTGTTCAGAACGAAAGAAAGCACAGAGCCCCAGATTTTATGTTGTCCTGGAGAGCTTGCAGAGCACTGGGGAACGGCAGGCAGAGAATTCCCTGCTAGCACCTTCTCTGTGCCTGTTCACATTGCTTCGCAGAATTGCTTTTGTGCAGAAAACAGTAACACTTGTTCAGAAGGAAAGAAAGCACAGAGCCCCAGATTTTATGTTGTCCTGGAGAGCTTGCAGAGCACTGGGGAAAGGCAGGCAGAGAATTCCCTGATAGCACCTTCTCTGTGCCTGTTCACATTGCTTCGCAGAATCGCTTTTGTGCAGAAAACAGTAACACTTGTTCAGAACGAAAGAAAGCACAGAGCCCCAGATTTGCTGTTGTCCTGGAGAGCTTGCAGAGCACTGGGGAAAGGCAGGCAGAGAATTCCCTGATAGCACCTTCTCTGTGCCTGGGAAGTAGAAGTGTTCAGATTGCTTCGCAAGAATCGCTTTTGTGCAGAAAACACTAACACTTGTTCAGAAGGAAAGAAAGCACAGAGCCCCAGATTCTATGTTGTCCTGGAGAGCTTGCAGAGCACTGGGGAAAAGCAGGCAGAGAATTCCCTGATAGCACCTTCTCTGTGCCTGTTCACATTGTTTCGCAGAATCGCTTTTGTGCAGAAAACAGTAACACTTGTTCAGAAGGAAAGAAAGCACAGAGCCCCAGATTTTATATTGTCCTGGAGAGCTTGCAGAGCACTGGGGAAAGGCAGGCAGAGAATTCCCTGATAGCACCTTCTCTGTGCCTGTTCACATTGCTTCGCAGAATCGCTTTTGTGCAGAAAACAGTAACACTTGTTCAGAAGGAAAGAAAGCACAGAGCCCCAGATTCTATGTTGTCCTGGAGAGCTTGCAGAGCACTGGGGAAAGGCAGGCAGAGAATTCCCTGCTAGCACCTTCTCTGTGCCTGTTCACATTGCTTCGCAGAATTGCTTTTGTGCAGAAAACAGTAACACTTGTTCAGAAGGAAAGAAAGCACAGAGCCCCAGATTTTATGTTGTCCTGGAGAGCTTGCAGAGCACTGGGGAACGGCAGGCAGAGAATTCCTTGCTAGCACCTTCTCTGTGCCTGGGAAGCAGAAGTGTTCACATTGCTTCGCAGAATCGCTTTTGTGCAGAAAACAGTAACACTTGTTCAGAAGGAAAGAAAGCACAGAGCCCCAGATTTTATGTTGTCCTGGAGAGCTTGCAGAGCACTGGGGAAAGGCAGGCAGAGAATTCCCTGATAGCACCTTCTCTGTGCCTGTTCACATTGCTTCGCAGAATCGCTTTTGTGCAGAAAACACTAACACTTATTCAGAAGGAAAGAAAGCACAGAGCCCCAGATTCTATGTTGTCCTGGAGAGCTTGCAGAGCACTGGGGAAAAGCAGGCAGAGAATTCCCTGATAGCACCTTCTCTGTGCCTGTTCACATTGTTTCGCAGAATCGCTTTTGTGCAGAAAACAGTAACACTTGTTCAGAACGAAAGAAAGCACAGAGCCCCAGATTTTATGTTGTCCTGGAGAGCTTGCAGAGCACTGGGGAAAGGCAGGCAGAGAATTCCCTGCTAGCACCTTCTCTGTGCCTGGGAAGCAGAAGTGTTCACATTGCTTCGCAAGAATCGCTTTTGTGCAGAAAACACTAACACTTGTTCAGAAGGAAAGAAAGCACAGAGCCCCAGATTCTATGTTGTCCTGGAGAGCTTGCAGAGCACTGGGGAAAGGCAGGCAGAGAATTCCCTGATAGCACCTTCTCTGTGCCTGTTCACATTGTTTCGCAGAATCGCTTTTGTGCAGAAAACAGTAACACTTGGTCAGAAGGAAAGAAAGCACAGAGCCCCAGATTCTATGTTGTCCTGGAGAGCTTGCAGAGCACTGGGGAAAAGCAGGCAGAGAATTCCCTGATAGCACCTTCTCTGTGCCTGTTCACATTGTTTCGCAGAATCGCTTTTGTGCAGAAAACAGTAACACTTGTTCAGAAGGAAAGAAAGCACAGAGCCCCAGATTTTATGTTGTCCTGGAGAGCTTGCAGAGCACTGGGGAAAGGCAGGCAGAGAATTCCCTGATAGCACCTTCTCTGTGCCTGTTCACATTGCTTCGCAGAATCGCTTTTGTGCAGAAAACAGTAACACTTGTTCAGAAGGAAAGAAAGCACAGAGCCCCAGATTCTATGTTGTCCTGGAGAGCTTGCAGAGCACTGGGGAAAGGCAGGCAGAGAATTCCCTGCTAGCACCTTCTCTGTGCCTGTTCACATTGCTTCGCAGAATTGCTTTTGTGCAGAAAACAGTAACACTTGTTCAGAAGGAAAGAAAGCACAGAGCCCCAGATTTTATGTTGTCCTGGAGAGCTTGCAGAGCACTGGGGAACGGCAGGCAGAGAATTCCTTGCTAGCACCTTCTCTGTGCCTGGGAAGCAGAAGTGTTCACATTGCTTCGCAAGAATCGCTTTTGTGCAGAAAACACTAACACTTGTTCAGAAGGAAAGAAAGCACAGAGCCCCAGATTCTATGTTGTCCTGGAGAGCTTGCAGAGCACTGGGGAAAGGCAGGCAGAGAATTCCCTGATAGCACCTTCTCTGTGCCTGTTCACATTGTTTCGCAGAATCGCTTTTGTGCAGAAAACAGTAACACTTGGTCAGAAGGAAAGAAAGCACAGAGCCCCAGATTCTATGTTGTCCTGGAGAGCTTGCAGAGCACTGGGGAAAGGCAGGCAGAGAATTCCCTGATAGCACCTTCTCTGTGCCTGGGAAGCAGAAGTGTTCACATTGCTTCGCAAGAATCGCTTTTGTGCAGAAAACAGTAACACTTGTTCAGAAGGAAAGAAAGCACAGAGCCCCAGATTCTATGTTGTCCTGGAGAGCTTGCAGAGCACTGGGGAAAGGCAGGCAGAGAATTCCTTGCTAGCACCTTCTCTGTGCTTGGGAAGCAGAAGTGTTCACATTGCTTCGCAGAATCGTTTTTGTGCAGAAAACAGTAACACTTGTTCAGAAGGAAAGAAAGCACAGAGCCCCAGATTTTATGTTGTCCTGGAGAGCTTGCAGAGCACTGGGGAAAGGCAGGCAGAGAATTCCTTGCTAGCACCTTCTCTGTGCCTGGGAAGCAGAAGTGTTCACATTGCTTCGCAAGAATCGCTTTTGTGCAGAAAACACTAACACTTGTTCAGAAGGAAAGAAAGCACAGAGCCCCAGATTTTATGTTGTCCTGGAGATCTTGCAGAGCACTGGGGAAAGGCAGGCAGAGAATTCCCTGATAGCACCTTCTCCGTGCCTGTTCACATTGCTTCGCAGAATCGCTTTTGTGCAGAAAACACTAACACTTGTTCAGAACGAAAGAAAGCACAGAGCCCCAGATTTTATGTTGTCCTGGAGAGCTTGCAGAGCACTGGGGAAAGGCAGGCAGAGAATTCCCTGATAGCATCTTCTCTGTGCCTGTTCACATTGCTTCGCAGAATCGCTTTTGTGCAGAAAACAGTAACACTTGTTCAGAACGAAAGAAAGCACAGAGCCGAAGATTCTATGTTGTCCTGGAGAGCTTGCAGAGCACTGGGGAAAGGCAGGCAGAGAATTCCCTGCTAGCACCTTCTCTGTGCCTGGGAAGCAGAAGTGTTCACATTGCTTCGCAAGAATCGCTTTTGTGCAGAAAACACTAACACTTGTTCAGAAGGAAAGAAAGCACAGAGCCCCAGATTTTATGTTGTCCTGGAGAGCTTGCAGAGCACTGGGGAACGGCAGGCAGAGAATTCCTTGCTAGCACCTTCTCTGTGCCTGGGAAGCAGAAGTGTTCACATTGCTTCGCAGAATCGCTTTTGTGCAGAAAACAGTAACACTTGTTCAGAAGGAAAGAAAGCACAGAGCCCCAGATTCTATGTTGTCCTGGAGAGCTTGCAGAGCACTGGGGAAAGGCAGGCAGAGAATTCCCTGATAGCACCTTCTCTGTGCCTGTTCACATTGCTTCGCAGAATCGCTTTTGTGCAGAAAACAGTAACACTTGTTCAGAACGAAAGAAAGCACAGAGCCCCAGATTTTATGTTGTCCTGGAGAGCTTGTAGAGCACTGGGGAACGGCAGGCAGAGAATTCCTTGCTAGCACCTTCTCTGTGCCTGGGAAGCAGAAGTGTTCACATTGCTTCGCAGAATCGCTTTTGTGCAGAAAACACTAACACTTGTTCAGAAGGAAAGAAAGCACAGAGCCCCAGATTTTATGTTGTCCTGGAGAGCTTGCAGAGCACTGGGGAAAGGCAGGCAGAGAATTCCCTGATAGCACCTTCTCTGTGCCTGTTCACATTGCTTCGCAGAATCGCTTTTGTGCAGAAAACAGTAACACTTGTTCAGAACGAAAGAAAGCACAGAGCCCCAGATTTGCTGTTGTCCTGGAGAGCTTGCAGAGCACTGGGGAAAGGCAGGCAGAGAATTCCCTGCTAGCACCTTCTCTGTGCCTGGGAAGTAGAAGTGTTCAGATTGCTTCGCAAGAATCGCTTTTGTGCAGAAAACACTAACACTTGTTCAGAAGGAAAGAAAGCACAGAGCCCCAGATTCTATGTTGTCCTGGAGAGCTTGCAGAGCACTGGGGAAAAGCAGGCAGAGAATTCCCTGATAGCACCTTCTCTGTGCCTGTTCACATTGTTTCGCAGAATCGCTTTTGTGCAGAAAACAGTAACACTTGTTCAGAAGGAAAGAAAGCACAGAGCCCCAGATTTTATGTTGTCCTGGAGAGCTTGCAGAGCACTGGGGAAAGGCAGGCAGAGAATTCCCTGATAGCACCTTCTCTGTGCCTGTTCACATTGCTTCGCAGAATCGCTTTTGTGCAGAAAACAGTAACACTTGTTCAGAAGGAAAGAAAGCACAGAGCCCCAGATTCTATGTTGTCCTGGAGAGCTTGCAGAGCACTGGGGAAAGGCAGGCAGAGAATTCCCTGCTAGCACCTTCTCTGTGCCTGTTCACATTGCTTCGCAGAATTGCTTTTGTGCAGAAAACAGTAACACTTGTTCAGAACGAAAGAAAGCACAGAGCCCCAGATTTTATGTTGTCCTGGAGAGCTTGCAGAGCACTGGGGAAAGGCAGGCAGAGAATTCCTTGCTAGCACCTTCTCTGTGCCTGGGAAGCAGAAGTGTTCACATTGCTTCGCAGAATCGCTTTTGTGCAGAAAACAGTAACACTTGTTCAGAAGGAAAGAAAGCACAGAGCCCCAGATTTTATGTTGTCCTGGAGAGCTTGCAGAGCACTGGGGAACGGCAGGCAGAGAATTCCTTGCTAGCACCTTCTCTGTGCCTGGGAAGCAGCAGTGTTCACATTGCTTCGCAGAATCGCTTTTGTGCAGAAAACAGTAACACTTGTTCAGAAGGAAAGAAAGCACAGAGCCCCAGATTTTATGTTGTCCTGGAGAGCTTGCAGAGCACTGGGGAAAGGCAGGCAGAGAATTCCCTGATAGCACCTTCTCTGTGCCTGTTCACATTGCTTCGCAGAATCGCTTTTGTGCAGAAAACACTAACACTTATTCAGAAGGAAAGAAAGCACAGAGCCCCAGATTCTATGTTGTCCTGGAGAGCTTGCAGAGCACTGGGGAAAAGCAGGCAGAGAATTCCCTGATAGCACCTTCTCTGTGCCTGTTCACATTGTCTCGCAGAATCGCTTTTGTGCAGAAAACAGTAACACTTGTTCAGAACGAAAGAAAGCACAGAGCCCCAGATTTTATGTTGTCCTGGAGAGCTTGCAGAGCACTGGGGAAAGGCAGGCAGAGAATTCCCTGCTAGCACCTTCTCTGTGCCTGGGAAGCAGAAGTGTTCACATTGCTTCGCAAGAATCGCTTTTGTGCAGAAAACACTAACACTTGTTCAGAAGGAAAGAAAGCACAGAGCCCCAGATTCTATGTTGTCCTGGAGAGCTTGCAGAGCACTGGGGAAAGGCAGGCAGAGAATTCCCTGATAGCACCTTCTCTGTGCCTGGGAAGCAGAAGTGTTCACATTGCTTCGCAAGAATCGCTTTTGTGCAGAAAACAGTAACACTTGTTCAGAAGGAAAGAAAGCACAGAGCCCCAGATTCTATGTTGTCCTGGAGAGCTTGCAGAGCACTGGGGAAAGGCAGGCAGAGAATTCCTTGCTAGCACCTTCTCTGTGCTTGGGAAGCAGAAGTGTTCACATTGCTTCGCAAGAATCGCTTTTGTGCAGAAAACACTAACACTTGTTCAGAAGGAAAGAAAGCACAGAGCCCCAGATTTTATGTTGTCCTGGAGAGCTTGCAGAGCACTGGGGAAAGGCAGGCAGAGAATTCCTTGCTAGCACCTTCTCTGTGCCTGGGAAGCAGAAGTGTTCACATTGCTTCGCAAGAATCGCTTTTGTGCAGAAAACACTAACACTTGTTCAGAAGGAAAGAAAGCACAGAGCCCCAGATTTTATGTTGTCCTGGAGATCTTGCAGAGCACTGGGGAAAGGCAGGCAGAGAATTCCCTGATAGCACCTTCTCCGTGCCTGTTCACATTGCTTCGCAGAATCGCTTTTGTGCAGAAAACACTAACACTTGTTCAGAACGAAAGAAAGCACAGAGCCCCAGATTTTATGTTGTCCTGGAGAGCTTGCAGAGCACTGGGGAAAGGCAGGCAGAGAATTCCCTGATAGCATCTTCTCTGTGCCTGTTCACATTGCTTCGCAGAATCGCTTTTGTGCAGAAAACAGTAACACTTGTTCAGAACGAAAGAAAGCACAGAGCCGAAGATTCTATGTTGTCCTGGAGAGCTTGCAGAGCACTGGGGAAAGGCAGGCAGAGAATTCCCTGCTAGCACCTTCTCTGTGCCTGGGAAGCAGAAGTGTTCACATTGCTTCGCAAGAATCGCTTTTGTGCAGAAAACACTAACACTTGTTCAGAAGGAAAGAAAGCACAGAGCCCCAGATTTTATGTTGTCCTGGAGAGCTTGCAGAGCACTGGGGAACGGCAGGCAGAGAATTCCTTGCTAGCACCTTCTCTGTGCCTGGGAAGCAGAAGTGTTCACATTGCTTCGCAGAATCGCTTTTGTGCAGAAAACAGTAACACTTGTTCAGAAGGAAAGAAAGCACAGAGCCCCAGATTCTATGTTGTCCTGGAGAGCTTGCAGAGCACTGGGGAAAGGCAGGCAGAGAATTCCCTGATAGCACCTTCTCTGTGCCTGTTCACATTGCTTCGCAGAATCGCTTTTGTGCAGAAAACAGTAACACTTGTTCAGAACGAAAGAAAGCACAGAGCCCCAGATTTTATGTTGTCCTGGAGAGCTTGCAGAGCACTGGGGAACGGCAGGCAGAGAATTCCTTGCTAGCACCTTCTCTGTGCCTGGGAAGCAGAAGTGTTCACATTGCTTCGCAGAATCGCTTTTGTGCAGAAAACAGTAACACTTGTTCAGAAGGAAAGAAAGCACAGAGCCCCAGATTTTATGTTGTCCTGGAGAGCTTGCAGAGCACTGGGGAAAGGCAGGCAGAGAATTCCCTGATAGCACCTTCTCTGTGCCTGTTCACATTGCTTCGCAGAATCGCTTTTGTGCAGAAAACAGTAACACTTGTTCAGAACGAAAGAAAGCACAGAGCCCCAGATTTGCTGTTGTCCTGGAGAGCTTGCAGAGCACTGGGGAAAGGCAGGCAGAGAATTCCCTGCTAGCACCTTCTCTGTGCCTGGGAAGCAGAAGTGTTCAGATTGCTTCGCAAGAATCGCTTTTGTGCAGAAAACACTAACACTTGTTCAGAAGGAAAGAAAGCACAGAGCCCCAGATTCTATGTTGTCCTGGAGAGCTTGCAGAGCACTGGGGAAAAGCAGGCAGAGAATTCCCTGATAGCACCTTCTCTGTGCCTGTTCACATTGTTTCGCAGAATCGCTTTTGTGCAGAAAACAGTAACACTTGTTCAGAAGGAAAGAAAGCACAGAGCCCCAGATTTTATGTTGTCCTGGAGAGCTTGCAGAGCACTGGGGAAAGGCAGGCAGAGAATTCCCTGATAGCACCTTCTCTGTGCCTGTTCACATTGCTTCGCATAATCGCTTTTGTGCAGAAAACAGTAACACTTGTTCAGAACGAAAGAAAGCACAGAGCCCCAGATTCTATGTTGTCCTGGAGAGCTTGCAGAGCACTGGGGAAAGGCAGGCAGAGAATTCCCTGCTAGCACCTTCTCTGTGCCTGTTCACATTGCTTCGCAGAATTGCTTTTGTGCAGAAAACAGTAACACTTGTTCAGAACGAAAGAAAGCACAGAGCCCCAGATTTTATGTTGTCCTGGAGAGCTTGCAGAGCACTGGGGAAAGGCAGGCAGAGAATTCCTTGCTAGCACCTTCTCTGTGCCTGGGAAGCAGAAGTGTTCACATTGCTTCGCAGAATCGCTTTTGTGCAGAAAACAGTAACACTTGTTCAGAAGGAAAGAAAGCACAGAGCCCCAGATTTTATGTTGTCCTGGAGAGCTTGCAGAGCACTGGGGAACGGCAGGCAGAGAATTCCTTGCTAGCACCTTCTCTGTGCCTGGGAAGCAGAAGTGTTCACATTGCTTCGCAGAATCGCTTTTGTGCAGAAAACAGTAACACTTGTTCAGAAGGAAAGAAAGCACAGAGCCCCAGATTCTATGTTGTCCTGGAGAGCTTGCAGAGCACTGGGGAAAGGCAGGCAGAGAATTCCCTGATAGCACCTTCTCTGTGCCTGTTCACATTGCTTCGCAGAATCGCTTTTGTGCAGAAAACACTAACACTTATTCAGAAGGAAAGAAAGCACAGAGCCCCAGATTCTATGTTGTCCTGGAGAGCTTGCAGAGCACTGGGGAAAAGCAGGCAGAGAATTCCCTGATAGCACCTTCTCTGTGCCTGTTCACATTGTTTCGCAGAATCGCTTTTGTGCAGAAAACAGTAACACTTGTTCAGAACGAAAGAAAGCACAGAGCCCCAGATTTTATGTTGTCCTGGAGAGCTTGCAGAGCACTGGGGAAAGGCAGGCAGAGAATTCCCTGATAGCACCTTCTCTGTGCCTGTTCACATTGCTTCGCAGAATCGCTTTTGTGCAGAAAACAGTAACACTTGTTCAGAACGAAAGAAAGCACAGAGCCCCAGATTCTATGTTGTCCTGGAGAGCTTGCAGAGCACTGGGGAAAGGCAGGCGGAGAATTCCCTGCTAGCACCTTCTCTGTGCCTGGGAAGCAGAAGTGTTCACATTGCTTCGCAAGAATCGCTTTTGTGCAGAAAACACTAACACTTGTTCAGAAGGAAAGAAAGCACAGAGCCCCAGATTCTATGTTGTCCTGGAGAGCTTGCAGAGCACTGGGGAAAGGCAGGCAGAGAATTCCTTGCTAGCACCTTCTCTGTGCCTGTTCACATTGCTTCGCAGAATCGCTTTTGTGCAGAAAACAGTAACACTTGTTCAGAACGAAAGAAAGCACAGAGCCCCAGATTCTATGTTGTCCTGGAGAGCTTGCAGAGCACTGGGGAAAGGCAGGCAGAGAATTCCCTGCTAGCACCTTCTCTGTGCCTGGGAAGCAGAAGTGTTCACATTGCTTCGCAGAATCGCTTTTGTGCAGAAAACTGTAACACTTGTTCAGAAGGAAAGAAAGCACAGAGCCCCAGATTCTATGTTGTCCTGGAGAGCTTGCAGAGCACTGGGGAAAGGCAGGCAGAGAATTCCCTGATAGCACCTTCTCTGTGCCTGTTCACATTGCTTCGCAGAATCGCTTTTGTGCAGAAAACAGTAACACTTGTTCAGAAGGAAAGAAAGCACAGAGCCCCAGATTTTATGTTGTCCTGGAGAGCTTGCAGAGCACTGGGGAAAGGCAGGCAGAGAATTCCTTGCTAGCACCTTCTCTGTGCCTGGGAAGCAGAAGTGTTCACATTGCTTCGCAAGAATCGCTTTTGTGCAGAAAACACTAACACTTGTTCAGAAGGAAAGAAAGCACAGAGCCCCAGATTTTATGTTGTCCTGGAGATCTTGCAGAGCACTGGGGAAAGGCAGGCAGAGAATTCCCTGATAGCACCTTCTCCGTGCCTGTTCACATTGCTTCGCAGAATCGCTTTTGTGCAGAAAACACTAACACTTGTTCAGAACGAAAGAAAGCACAGAGCCCCAGATTTTATGTTGTCCTGGAGAGCTTGCAGAGCACTGGGGAAAGGCAGGCAGAGAATTCCCTGATAGCATCTTCTCTGTGCCTGTTCACATTGCTTCGCAGAATCGCTTTTGTGCAGAAAACAGTAACACTTGTTCAGAACGAAAGAAAGCACAGAGCCGAAGATTCTATGTTGTCCTGGAGAGCTTGCAGAGCACTGGGGAAAGGCAGGCAGAGAATTCCCTGCTAGCACCTTCTCTGTGCCTGGGAAGCAGAAGTGTTCACATTGCTTCGCAAGAATCGCTTTTGTGCAGAAAACACTAACACTTGTTCAGAAGGAAAGAAAGCACAGAGCCCCAGATTTTATGTTGTCCTGGAGAGCTTGCAGAGCACTGGGGAACGGCAGGCAGAGAATTCCTTGCTAGCACCTTCTCTGTGCCTGGGAAGCAGAAGTGTTCACATTGCTTCGCAGAATCGCTTTTGTGCAGAAAACAGTAACACTTGTTCAGAAGGAAAGAAAGCACAGAGCCCCAGATTCTATGTTGTCCTGGAGAGCTTGCAGAGCACTGGGGAAAGGCAGGCAGAGAATTCCCTGATAGCACCTTCTCTGTGCCTGTTCACATTGCTTCGCAGAATCGCTTTTGTGCAGAAAACAGTAACACTTGTTCAGAACGAAAGAAAGCACAGAGCCCCAGATTTTATGTTGTCCTGGAGAGCTTGCAGAGCACTGGGGAACGGCAGGCAGAGAATTCCTTGCTAGCACCTTCTCTGTGCCTGGGAAGCAGAAGTGTTCACATTGCTTCGCAGAATCGCTTTTGTGCAGAAAACAGTAACACTTGTTCAGAAGGAAAGAAAGCACAGAGCCCCAGATTTTATGTTGTCCTGGAGAGCTTGCAGAGCACTGGGGAAAGGCAGGCAGAGAATTCCCTGATAGCACCTTCTCTGTGCCTGTTCACATTGCTTCGCAGAATCGCTTTTGTGCAGAAAACAGTAACACTTGTTCAGAACGAAAGAAAGCACAGAGCCCCAGATTTGCTGTTGTCCTGGAGAGCTTGCAGAGCACTGGGGAAAGGCAGGCAGAGAATTCCCTGCTAGCACCTTCTCTGTGCCTGGGAAGCAGAAGTGTTCAGATTGCTTCGCAAGAATCGCTTTTGTGCAGAAAACACTAACACTTGTTCAGAAGGAAAGAAAGCACAGAGCCCCAGATTCTATGTTGTCCTGGAGAGCTTGCAGAGCACTGGGGAAAAGCAGGCAGAGAATTCCCTGATAGCACCTTCTCTGTGCCTGTTCACATTGTTTCGCAGAATCGCTTTTGTGCAGAAAACAGTAACACTTGTTCAGAAGGAAAGAAAGCACAGAGCCCCAGATTTTATGTTGTCCTGGAGAGCTTGCAGAGCACTGGGGAAAGGCAGGCAGAGAATTCCCTGATAGCACCTTCTCTGTGCCTGTTCACATTGCTTCGCAGAATCGCTTTTGTGCAGAAAACAGTAACACTTGTTCAGAACGAAAGAAAGCACAGAGCCCCAGATTCTATGTTGTCCTGGAGAGCTTGCAGAGCACTGGGGAAAGGCAGGCAGAGAATTCCCTGCTAGCACCTTCTCTGTGCCTGTTCACATTGCTTCGCAGAATTGCTTTTGTGCAGAAAACAGTAACACTTGTTCAGAACGAAAGAAAGCACAGAGCCCCAGATTTTATGTTGTCCTGGAGAGCTTGCAGAGCACTGGGGAAAGGCAGGCAGAGAATTCCTTGCTAGCACCTTCTCTGTGCCTGGGAAGCAGAAGTGTTCACATTGCTTCGCAGAATCGCTTTTGTGCAGAAAACAGTAACACTTGTTCAGAAGGAAAGAAAGCACAGAGCCCCAGATTTTATGTTGTCCTGGAGAGCTTGCAGAGCACTGGGGAACGGCAGGCAGAGAATTCCTTGCTAGCACCTTCTCTGTGCCTGGGAAGCAGAAGTGTTCACATTGCTTCGCAGAATCGCTTTTGTGCAGAAAACAGTAACACTTGTTCAGAAGGAAAGAAAGCACAGAGCCCCAGATTCTATGTTGTCCTGGAGAGCTTGCAGAGCACTGGGGAAAGGCAGGCAGAGAATTCCCTGATAGCACCTTCTCTGTGCCTGTTCACATTGCTTCGCAGAATCGCTTTTGTGCAGAAAACACTAACACTTATTCAGAAGGAAAGAAAGCACAGAGCCCCAGATTCTATGTTGTCCTGGAGAGCTTGCAGAGCACTGGGGAAAAGCAGGCAGAGAATTCCCTGATAGCACCTTCTCTGTGCCTGTTCACATTGTTTCGCAGAATCGCTTTTGTGCAGAAAACAGTAACACTTGTTCAGAACGAAAGAAAGCACAGAGCCCCAGATTTTATGTTGTCCTGGAGAGCTTGCAGAGCACTGGGGAAAGGCAGGCAGAGAATTCCCTGATAGCACCTTCTCTGTGCCTGTTCACATTGCTTCGCAGAATCGCTTTTGTGCAGAAAACAGTAACACTTGTTCAGAACGAAAGAAAGCACAGAGCCCCAGATTCTATGTTGTCCTGGAGAGCTTGCAGAGCACTGGGGAAAGGCAGGCGGAGAATTCCCTGCTAGCACCTTCTCTGTGCCTGGGAAGCAGAAGTGTTCACATTGCTTCGCAAGAATCGCTTTTGTGCAGAAAACACTAACACTTGTTCAGAAGGAAAGAAAGCACAGAGCCCCAGATTCTATGTTGTCCTGGAGAGCTTGCAGAGCACTGGGGAAAGGCAGGCAGAGAATTCCTTGCTAGCACCTTCTCTGTGCCTGTTCACATTGCTTCGCAGAATCGCTTTTGTGCAGAAAACAGTAACACTTGTTCAGAACGAAAGAAAGCACAGAGCCCCAGATTCTATGTTGTCCTGGAGAGCTTGCAGAGCACTGGGGAAAGGCAGGCAGAGAATTCCCTGCTAGCACCTTCTCTGTGCCTGGGAAGCAGAAGTGTTCACATTGCTTCGCAGAATCGCTTTTGTGCAGAAAACTGTAACACTTGTTCAGAAGGAAAGAAAGCACAGAGCCCCAGATTCTATGTTGTCCTGGAGAGCTTGCAGAGCACTGGGGAAAGGCAGGCAGAGAATTCCCTGATAGCACCTTCTCTGTGCCTGTTCACATTGCTTCGCAGAATCGCTTTTGTGCAGAAAACAGTAACACTTGTTCAGAAGGAAAGAAAGCACAGAGCCCCAGATTTTATGTTGTCCTGGAGAGCTTGCAGAGCACTGGGGAAAGGCAGGCAGAGAATTCCCTGCTAGCACCTTCTCTGTGCCTGGGAAGCAGAAGTGTTCACATTGCTTCGCAGAATCGCTTTTGTGCAGAAAACAGTAACACTTGTTCAGAAGGAAAGAAAGCACAGAGCCCCAGATTTTATGTTGTCCTGGAGAGCTTGCAGAGCACTGGGGAAAGGAAGGCAGAGAATTCCCTGCTAGCACCTTCTCTGTGCCTGTTCACATTGCTTCGCAGAATCGCTTTTGTGCAGAAAACAGTAACACTTGTTCAGAACGAAAGAAAGCACAGAGCCCCAGATTTGCTGTTGTCCTGGAGAGCTTGCAGAGCACTGGGGAAAGGCAGGCAGAGAATTCCCTGCTAGCACCTTCTCTGTGCCTGGGAAGCAGAAGTGTTCACATTGCTTCGCAAGAATCGCTTTTGTGCAGAAAACACTAACACTTGTTCAGAACGAAAGAAAGCACAGAGCCCCAGATTCTATGTTGTCCTGGAGAGCTTGCAGAGCACTGGGGAAAAGCAGGCAGAGAATTCCCTGATAGCACCTTCTCTGTGCCTGTTCACATTGTTTCGCAGAATCGCTTTTGTGCAGAAAACAGTAACACTTGTTCAGAAGGAAAGAAAGCACAGAGCCCCAGATTTTATGTTGTCCTGGAGAGCTTGCAGAGCACTGGGGAAAGGCAGGCAGAGAATTCCCTGATAGCACCTTCTCTGTGCCTGTTCACATTGCTTCGCAGAATCGCTTTTGTGCAGAAAACAGTAACACTTGTTCAGAACGAAAGAAAGCACAGAGCCCCAGATTCTATGTTGTCCTGGAGAGCTTGCAGAGCACTGGGGAAAGGCAGGCAGAGAATTCCCTGCTAGCACCTTCTCTGTGCCTGTTCACATTGCTTCGCAGAATTGCTTTTGTGCAGAAAACAGTAACACTTGTTCAGAACGAAAGAAAGCACAGAGCCCCAGATTTTATGTTGTCCTGGAGAGCTTGCAGAGCACTGGGGAAAGGCAGGCAGAGAATTCCTTGCTAGCACCTTCTCTGTGCCTGGGAAGCAGAAGTGTTCACATTGCTTCGCAGAATCGCTTTTGTGCAGAAAACAGTAACACTTGTTCAGAAGGAAAGAAAGCACAGAGCCCCAGATTTTATGTTGTCCTGGAGAGCTTGCAGAGCACTGGGGAACGGCAGGCAGAGAATTCCTTGCTAGCACCTTCTCTGTGCCTGGGAAGCAGAAGTGTTCACATTGCTTCGCAGAATCGCTTTTGTGCAGAAAACAGTAACACTTGTTCAGAAGGAAAGAAAGCACAGAGCCCCAGATTTTATGTTGTCCTGGAGAGCTTGCAGAGCACTGGGGAAAGGCAGGCAGAGAATTCCCTGATAGCACCTTCTCTGTGCCTGTTCACATTGCTTCGCAGAATCGCTTTTGTGCAGAAAACACTAACACTTATTCAGAAGGAAAGAAAGCACAGAGCCCCAGATTCTATGTTGTCCTGGAGAGCTTGCAGAGCACTGGGGAAAAGCAGGCAGAGAATTCCCTGATAGCACCTTCTCTGTGCCAGTTCACATTGTTTCGCAGAATCGCTTTTGTGCAGAAAACAGTAACACTTGTTCAGAACGAAAGAAAGCACAGAGCCCCAGATTTTATGTTGTCCTGGAGAGCTTGCAGAGCACTGGGGAAAGGCAGGCAGAGAATTCCCTGCTAGCACCTTCTCTGTGCCTGTTCACATTGCTTCGCAGAATCGCTTTTGTGCAGAAAACAGTAACACTTGTTCAGAACGAAAGAAAGCACAGAGCCCCAGATTCTATGTTGTCCTGGAGAGCTTGCAGAGCACTGGGGAAAGGCAGGCAGAGAATTCCCTGCTAGCACCTTCTCTGTGCCTGGGAAGCAGAAGTGTTCACATTGCTTCGCAAGAATCGCTTTTGTGCAGAAAACACTAACACTTGTTCAGAACGAAAGAAAGCACAGAGCCCCAGATTCTATGTTGTCCTGGAGAGCTTGCAGAGCACTGGGGAAAGGCAGGCAGAGAATTCCTTGCTAGCACCTTCTCTGTGCCTGTTCACATTGCTTCGCAGAATCGCTTTTGTGCAGAAAACAGTAACACTTGTTCAGAACGAAAGAAAGCACAGAGCCCCAGATTCTATGTTGTCCTGGAGAGCTTGCAGAGCACTGGGGAAAGGCAGGCAGAGAATTCCCTGCTAGCACCTTCTCTGTGCCTGGGAAGCAGAAGTGTTCACATTGCTTCGCAGAATCGCTTTTGTGCAGAAAACTGTAACACTTGTTCAGAAGGAAAGAAAGCACAGAGCCCCAGATTCTATGTTGTCCTGGAGAGCTTGCAGAGCACTGGGGAAAGGCAGGCAGAGAATTCCCTGATAGCACCTTCTCTGTGCCTGTTCACATTGCTTCGCAGAATCGCTTTTGTGCAGAAAACAGTAACACTTGTTCAGAAGGAAAGAAAGCACAGAGCCCCAGATTTTATGTTGTCCTGGAGAGCTTGCAGAGCACTGGGGAAAGGCAGGCAGAGAATTCCCTGCTAGCACCTTCTCTGTGCCTGGGAAGCAGAAGTGTTCACATTCCTTCGCAGAATCGTTTTTGTGCAGAAAACAGTAACACTTGTTCAGAAGGAAAGAAAGCACAGAGCCCCAGATTTTATGTTGTCCTGGAGAGCTTGCAGAGCACTGGGGAAAGGAAGGCAGAGAATTCCCTGATAGCACCTTCTCTGTGCCTGTTCACATTGCTTCGCAGAATCGCTTTTGTGCAGAAAACAGTAACACTTGTTCAGAACGAAAGAAAGCACAGAGCCCCAGATTTGCTGTTGTCCTGGAGAGCTTGCAGAGCACTGGGGAAAGGCAGGCAGAGAATTCCCTGCTAGCACCTTCTCTGTGCCTGGGAAGCAGAAGTGTTCACATTGCTTCGCAAGAATCGCTTTTGTGCAGAAAACACTAACACTTGTTCAGAACGAAAGAAAGCACAGAGCCCCAGATTCTATGTTGTCCTGGAGAGCTTGCAGAGCACTGGGGAAAAGCAGGCAGAGAATTCCCTGATAGCACCTTCTCTGTGCCTGTTCACATTGTTTCGCAGAATCGCTTTTGTGCAGAAAACACTAACACTTGTTCAGAACGAAAGAAAGCACAGAGCCCCAGATTTTATGTTGTCCTGGAGAGCTTGCAGAGCACTGGGGAAAGGCAGGCAGAGAATTCCCTGATAGCACCTTCTCTGTGCCTGTTCACATTGCTTCGCAGAATCGCTTTTGTGCAGAAAACAGTAACACTTGGTCAGAAGGAAAGAAAGCACAGAGCCCCAGATTCTATGTTGTCCTGGAGAGCTTGCAGAGCACTGGGGAAAGGCAGGCAGAGAATTCCCTGCTAGCACCTTCTCTGTGCCTGGGAAGCAGAAGTGTTCACATTGCTTCGCAAGAATCGCTTTTGTGCAGAAAACAGTAACACTTGTTCAGAAGGAAAGAAAGCACAGAGCCCCAGATTCTATGTTGTCCTGGAGAGCTTGCAGAGCACTGGGGAAAGGCAGGCAGAGAATTCCTTGCTAGCACCTTCTCTGTGCTTGGGAAGCAGAAGTGTTCACATTGCTTCGCAGAATCGCTTTTGTGCAGAAAACAGTAACACTTGTTCAGAAGGAAAGAAAGCACAGAGCCCCAGATTTTATGTTGTCCTGGAGAGCTTGCAGAGCACTGGGGAAAGGCAGGCAGAGAATTCCTTGCTAGCACCTTCTCTGTGCCTGGGAAGCAGAAGTGTTCACATTGCTTCGCAGAATCGCTTTTGTGCAGAAAACAGTAACACTTGTTCAGAAGGAAAGAAAGCACAGAGCCCCAGATTTTATGTTGTCCTGGAGATCTTGCAGAGCACTGGGGAAAGGCAGGCAGAGAATTCCCTGATAGCACCTTCTCTGTGCCTGTTCACATTGCTTCGCAGAATCGCTTTTGTGCAGAAAACACTAACACTTGTTCAGAACGAAAGAAAGCACAGAGCCCCAGATTTTATGTTGTCCTGGAGAGCTTGCAGAGCACTGGGGAAAGGCAGGCAGAGAATTCCCTGATAGCATCTTCTCTGTGCCTGTTCACATTGCTTCGCAGAATCGCTTTTGTGCAGAAAACAGTAACACTTGTTCAGAACGAAAGAAAGCACAGAGCCGAAGATTCTATGTTGTCCTGGAGAGCTTGCAGAGCACTGGGGAAAGGCAGGCAGAGAATTCCCTGCTAGCACCTTCTCTGTGCCTGGGAAGCAGAAGTGTTCACATTGCTTCGCAAGAATCGCTTTTGTGCAGAAAACACTAACACTTGTTCAGAAGGAAAGAAAGCACAGAGCCCCAGATTTTATGTTGTCCTGGAGAGCTTGCAGAGCACTGGGGAAAGGCAGGCATAGAATTCCTTGCTAGCACCTTCTCTGTGCCTGGGAAGCAGAAGTGTTCACATTGCTTCGCAGAATCGCTTTTGTGCAGAAAACAGTAACACTTGTTCAGAAGGAAAGAAAGCACAGAGCCCCAGATTCTATGTTGTCCTGGAGAGCTTGCAGAGCACTGGGGAAAGGCAGGCAGAGAATTCCCTGATAGCACCTTCTCTGTGCCTGTTCACATTGCTTCGCAGAATCGCTTTTGTGCAGAAAACAGTAACACTTGTTCAGAACGAAAGAAAGCACAGAGCCCCAGATTCTATGTTGTCCTGGAGAGCTTGCAGAGCACTGGGGAAAGGCAGGCAGAGAATTCCCTGATAGCACCTTCTCTGTGCCTGTTCACATTGCTTCGCAGAATCGCTTTTGTGCAGAAAACAGTAACACTTGTTCAGAACGAAAGAAAGCACAGAGCCCCAGATTTGCTGTTGTCCTGGAGAGCTTGCAGAGCACTGGGGAAAGGCAGGCAGAGAATTCCCTGCTAGCACCTTCTCTGTGCCTGGGAAGCAGAAGTGTTCAGATTGCTTCGCAAGAATCGCTTTTGTGCAGAAAACACTAACACTTGTTCAGAAGGAAAGAAAGCACAGAGCCCCAGATTCTATGTTGTCCTGGAGAGCTTGCAGAGCACTGGGGAAAAGCAGGCAGAGAATTCCCTGATAGCACCTTCTCTGTGCCTGTTCACATTGTTTCGCAGAATCGCTTTTGTGCAGAAAACAGTAACACTTGTTCAGAACGAAAGAAAGCACAGAGCCCCAGATTTTATGTTGTCCTGGAGAGCTTGCAGAGCACTGGGGAAAGGCAGGCAGAGAATTCCCTGATAGCACCTTCTCTGTGCCTGTTCACATTGCTTCGCAGAATCGCTTTTGTGCAGAAAACAGTAACACTTGTTCAGAAGGAAAGAAAGCACAGAGCCCCAGATTCTATGTTGTCCTGGAGAGCTTGCAGAGCACTGGGGAAAGGCAGGCAGAGAATTCCCTGATAGCACCTTCTCTGTGCCTGGGAAGCAGAAGTGTTCACATTGCTTCGCAAGAATCGCTTTTGTGCAGAAAACACTAACACTTGTTCAGAAGGAAAGAAAGCACAGAGCCCCAGATTCTAGGTTGTCCTGGAGAGCTTGCAGAGCACTGGGGAAAGGCAGGCAGAGAATTCCCTGCTAGCACCTTCTCTGTGCCTGGGAAGCAGAAGTGTTCACATTGCTTCGCAGAATCGCTTTTGTGCAGAAAACAGTAACACTTGTTCAGAAGGAAAGAAAGCACAGAGCCCCAGATTCTATGTTGTCCTGGAGAGCTTGCAGAGCACTGGGGAAAGGCAGGCAGAGAATTCCCTGATAGCACCTTCTCTGTGCCTGTTCACATTGCTTCGCAGAATCGCTTTTGTGCAGAAAACAGTAACACTTGTTCAGAACGAAAGAAAGCACAGAGCCCCAGATTCTATGTTGTCCTGGAGAGCTTGCAGAGCACTGGGGAAAGGCAGGCAGAGAATTCCCTGCTAGCACCTTCTCTGTGCCTGGGAAGCAGAAGTGTTCACATTGCTTCGCAAGAATCGCTTTTGTGCAGAAAACACTAACACTTGTTCAGAAGGAAAGAAAGCACAGAGCCCCAGATTCTATGTTCTCCTGGAGAGCTTGCAGAGCACTGGGGAAAGGCAGGCAGAGAATTCCTTGCTAGCACCTTCTCTGTGCCTGTTCACATTGCTTCGCAGAATCGCTTTTGTGCAGAAAACAGTAACACTTGTTCAGAACGAAAGAAAGCACAGAGCCCCAGATTCTATGTTGTCCTGGAGAGCTTGCAGAGCACTGGGGAAAGGCAGGCAGAGAATCCCTGCTAGCACCTTCTCTGTGCCTGGGAAGCAGCAGTGTTCACATTGCTTCGCAAGAATCGCTTTTGTGCAGAAAACAGTAACAGTTGTTCAGAACGAAAGAAAGCACAGAACCCCAGATTCTATGTTGTCCTGGAGAGCTTGCAGAGCACTGGGGAAAGGCAGGCAGAGAATTCCTTGCTAGCACCTTCTCTGTGCCTGGGAAGCAGAAGTGTTCACATTGCTTCGCAAGAATCGCTTTTGTGCAGAAAACAGTAACACTTGTTCAGAAGGAAAGAAAGCACAGAGCCCCAGATTTTATGTTGTCCTGGAGAGCTTGCAGAGCACTGGGGAAAGGCAGGCAGAGAATTCCCTGATAGCACCTTCTCTGTGCCTGTTCACATTGCTTCGCAGAATCGCTTTTGTGCAGAAAACAGTAACACTTGTTCAGAACGAAAGAAAGCACAGAGCCCCAGATTCTATGTTGTCCTGGAGAGCTTGCAGAGCACTGGGGAAAGGCAGGCAGAGAATTCCTTGCTAGCACCTTCTCTGTGCCTGGGAAGCAGCAGTGTTCACATTGCTTCGCAGAATCGCTTTTGTGCAGAAATCAGTAACACTTGTTCAGAAGGAAAGAAAGCACAGAGCCCCAGATTCTATGTTGTCCTGGAGAGCTTGCAGAGCACTGGGGAAAGGCAGGCAGAGAATTCCCTGATAGCACCTTCTCTGTGCCTGTTCACATTGCTTCGCAGAATCGCTTTTGTGCAGAAAACACTAACACTTGTTCAGAAGGAAAGAAAGCACAGAGCCCCAGATTTTATGTTGTCCTGGAGAGCTTGCAGAGCACTGGGGAACGGCAGGCAGAGAATTCCTTGCTAGCACCTTCTCTGTGCCTGGGAAGCAGAAGTGTTCACATTGCTTCGCAGAATCGCTTTTGTGCAGAAAACACTAACACTTGTTCAGAAGGAAAGAAAGCACAGAGCCCCAGATTTTATGTTGTCCTGGAGAGCTTGCAGAGCACTGGGGAAAGGCAGGCAGAGAATTCCCTGATAGCACCTTCTCTGTGCCTGTTCACATTGCTTCGCAGAATCGCTTTTGTGCAGAAAACAGTAACACTTGTTCAGAACGAAAGAAAGCACAGAGCCCCAGATTCTATGTTGTCCTGGAGAGCTTGCAGAGCACTGGGGAAAGGCAGGCAGAGAATTCCCTGCTAGCACCTTCTCTGTGCCTGGGAAGCAGAAGTGTTCACATTGCTTCGCAAGAATCGCTTTTGTGCAGAAAACACTAACACTTGTTCAGAACGAAAGAAAGCACAGAGCCCCAGATTCTATGTTGTCCTGGAGAGCTTGCAGAGCACTGGGGAAAAGCAGGCAGAGAATTCCCTGATAGCACCTTCTCTGTGCCTGTTCACATTGTTTCGCAGAATCGCTTTTGTGCAGAAAACAGTAACACTTGTTCAGAAGGAAAGAAAGCACAGAGCCCCAGATTTTATGTTGTCCTGGAGAGCTTGCAGAGCACTGGGGAAAGGCAGGCAGAGAATTCCCTGATAGCACCTTCTCTGTGCCTGTTCACATTGCTTCGCAGAATCGCTTTTGTGCAGAAAACAGTAACACTTGTTCAGAAGGAAAGAAAGCACAGAGCCCCAGATTCTATGTTGTCCTGGAGAGCTTGCAGAGCACTGGGGAAAGGCAGGCAGAGAATTCCCTGCTAGAACCTTCTCTGTGCCTGGGAAGCAGAAGTGTTCACATTGCTTCGCAAGAATCGCTTTTGTGCAGAAAACAGTAACACTTGTTCAGAAGGAAAGAAAGCACAGAGCCCCAGATTCTATGTTGTCCTGGAGAGCTTGCAGAGCACTGGGGAAAGGCAGGCAGAGAATTCCTTGCTAGCACCTTCTCTGTGCTTGGGAAGCAGAAGTGTTCACATTGCTTCGCAGAATCGCTTTTGTGCAGAAAACAGTAACACTTGTTCAGAAGGAAAGAAAGCACAGAGCCCCAGATTTTATGTTGTCCTGGAGAGCTTGCAGAGCACTGGGGAAAGGCAGGCAGAGAATTCCTTGCTAGCACCTTCTCTGTGCCTGGGAAGCAGAAGTGTTCACATTGCTTCGCAGAATCGCTTTTGTGCAGAAAACAGTAACACTTGTTCAGAAGGAAAGAAAGCACAGAGCCCCAGATTCTATGTTGTCCTGGAGAGCTTGCAGAGCACTGGGGAAAGGCAGGCAGAGAATTCCCTGATAGCACCTTCTCTGTGCCTGTTCACATTGCTTCGCAGAATCGCTTTTGTGCAGAAAACAGTAACACTTGTTCAGAAGGAAAGAAAGCACAGAGCCCCAGATTTTATGTTGTCCTGGAGAGCTTGCAGAGCACTGGGGAAAGGCAGGCAGAGAATTCCCTGCTAGCGCCTTCTCTGTGCCTGGGAAGCAGAAGTGTTCACATTCCTTCGCAGAATCGTTTTTGTGCAGAAAACAGTAACACTTGTTCAGAAGGAAAGAAAGCACAGAGCCCCAGATTTTATGTTGTCCTGGAGAGCTTGCAGAGCACTGGGGAAAGGAAGGCAGAGAATTCCCTGATAGCACCTTCTCTGTGCCTGTTCACATTGCTTCGCAGAATCGCTTTTGTGCAGAAAACAGTAACACTTGTTCAGAACGAAAGAAAGCACAGAGCCCCAGATTTGCTGTTGTCCTGGAGAGCTTGCAGAGCACTGGGGAAAGGCAGGCAGAGAATTCCCTGCTAGCACCTTCTCTGTGCCTGGGAAGCAGAAGTGTTCACATTGCTTCGCAAGAATCGCTTTTGTGCAGAAAACACTAACACTTGTTCAGAACGAAAGAAAGCACAGAGCCCCAGATTCTATGTTGTCCTGGAGAGCTTGCAGAGCACTGGGGAAAAGCAGGCAGAGAATTCCCTGATAGCACCTTCTCTGTGCCTGTTCACATTGTTTCGCAGAATCGCTTTTGTGCAGAAAACACTAACACTTGTTCAGAACGAAAGAAAGCACAGAGCCCCAGATTTTATGTTGTCCTGGAGAGCTTGCAGAGCACTGGGGAAAGGCAGGCAGAGAATTCCTTGCTAGCACCTTCTCTGTGCCTGTTCACATTGCTTCGCAGAATCGCTTTTGTGCAGAAAACAGTAACACTTGGTCAGAAGGAAAGAAAGCACAGAGCCCCAGATTCTATGTTGTCCTGGAGAGCTTGCAGAGCACTGGGGAAAGGCAGGCAGAGAATTCCCTGCTAGCACCTTCTCTGTGCCTGGGAAGCAGAAGTGTTCACATTGCTTCGCAAGAATCGCTTTTGTGCAGAAAACAGTAACACTTGTTCAGAAGGAAAGAAAGCACAGAGCCCCAGATTCTATGTTGTCCTGGAGAGCTTGCAGAGCACTGGGGAAAGGCAGGCAGAGAATTCCTTGCTAGCACCTTCTCTGTGCTTGGGAAGCAGAAGTGTTCACATTGCTTCGCAGAATCGCTTTTGTGCAGAAAACAGTAACACTTGTTCAGAAGGAAAGAAAGCACAGAGCCCCAGATTTTATGTTGTCCTGGAGAGCTTGCAGAGCACTGGGGAAAGGCAGGCAGAGAATTCCTTGCTAGCACCTTCTCTGTGCCTGGGAAGCAGAAGTGTTCACATTGCTTCGCAGAATCGCTTTTGTGCAGAAAACAGTAACACTTGTTCAGAAGGAAAGAAAGCACAGAGCCCCAGATTTTATGTTGTCCTGGAGATCTTGCAGAGCACTGGGGAAAGGCAGGCAGAGAATTCCCTGATAGCACCTTCTCTGTGCCTGTTCACATTGCTTCGCAGAATCGCTTTTGTGCAGAAAACACTAACACTTGTTCAGAACGAAAGAAAGCACAGAGCCCCAGATTTTATGTTGTCCTGGAGAGCTTGCAGAGCACTGGGGAAAGGCAGGCAGAGAATTCCCTGATAGCATCTTCTCTGTGCCTGTTCACATTGCTTCGCAGAATCGCTTTTGTGCAGAAAACAGTAACACTTGTTCAGAACGAAAGAAAGCACAGAGCCGAAGATTCTATGTTGTCCTGGAGAGCTTGCAGAGCACTGGGGAAAGGCAGGCAGAGAATTCCCTGCTAGCACCTTCTCTGTGCCTGGGAAGCAGAAGTGTTCACATTGCTTCGCAAGAATCGCTTTTGTGCAGAAAACACTAACACTTGTTCAGAAGGAAAGAAAGCACAGAGCCCCAGATTTTATGTTGTCCTGGAGAGCTTGCAGAGCACTGGGGAAAGGCAGGCATAGAATTCCTTGCTAGCACCTTCTCTGTGCCTGGGAAGCAGAAGTGTTCACATTGCTTCGCAGAATCGCTTTTGTGCAGAAAACAGTAACACTTGTTCAGAAGGAAAGAAAGCACAGAGCCCCAGATTCTATGTTGTCCTGGAGAGCTTGCAGAGCACTGGGGAAAGGCAGGCAGAGAATTCCCTGATAGCACCTTCTCTGTGCCTGTTCACATTGCTTCGCAGAATCGCTTTTGTGCAGAAAACAGTAACACTTGTTCAGAACGAAAGAAAGCACAGAGCCCCAGATTCTATGTTGTCCTGGAGAGCTTGCAGAGCACTGGGGAAAGGCAGGCAGAGAATTCCCTGATAGCACCTTCTCTGTGCCTGTTCACATTGCTTCGCAGAATCGCTTTTGTGCAGAAAACAGTAACACTTGTTCAGAACGAAAGAAAGCACAGAGCCCCAGATTTGCTGTTGTCCTGGAGAGCTTGCAGAGCACTGGGGAAAGGCAGGCAGAGAATTCCCTGCTAGCACCTTCTCTGTGCCTGGGAAGCAGAAGTGTTCAGATTGCTTCGCAAGAATCGCTTTTGTGCAGAAAACACTAACACTTGTTCAGAAGGAAAGAAAGCACAGAGCCCCAGATTCTATGTTGTCCTGGAGAGCTTGCAGAGCACTGGGGAAAAGCAGGCAGAGAATTCCCTGATAGCACCTTCTCTGTGCCTGTTCACATTGTTTCGCAGAATCGCTTTTGTGCAGAAAACAGTAACACTTGTTCAGAACGAAAGAAAGCACAGAGCCCCAGATTTTATGTTGTCCTGGAGAGCTTGCAGAGCACTGGGGAAAGGCAGGCAGAGAATTCCCTGATAGCACCTTCTCTGTGCCTGTTCACATTGCTTCGCAGAATCGCTTTTGTGCAGAAAACAGTAACACTTGTTCAGAAGGAAAGAAAGCACAGAGCCCCAGATTCTATGTTGTCCTGGAGAGCTTGCAGAGCACTGGGGAAAGGCAGGCAGAGAATTCCCTGATAGCACCTTCTCTGTGCCTGGGAAGCAGAAGTGTTCACATTGCTTCGCAAGAATCGCTTTTGTGCAGAAAACACTAACACTTGTTCAGAAGGAAAGAAAGCACAGAGCCCCAGATTCTAGGTTGTCCTGGAGAGCTTGCAGAGCACTGGGGAAAGGCAGGCAGAGAATTCCCTGCTAGCACCTTCTCTGTGCCTGGGAAGCAGAAGTGTTCACATTGCTTCGCAGAATCGCTTTTGTGCAGAAAACAGTAACACTTGTTCAGAAGGAAAGAAAGCACAGAGCCCCAGATTCTATGTTGTCCTGGAGAGCTTGCAGAGCACTGGGGAAAGGCAGGCAGAGAATTCCCTGATAGCACCTTCTCTGTGCCTGTTCACATTGCTTCGCAGAATCGCTTTTGTGCAGAAAACAGTAACACTTGTTCAGAACGAAAGAAAGCACAGAGCCCCAGATTTTATGTTGTCCTGGAGAGCTTGCAGAGCACTGGGGAAAGGCAGGCAGAGAATTCCCTGCTAGCACCTTCTCTGTGCCTGGGAAGCAGAAGTGTTCACATTGCTTCGCAGAATCGTTTTTGTGCAGAAAACAGTAACACTTGTTCAGAAGGAAAGAAAGCACAGAGCCCCAGATTTTATGTTGTCCTGGAGAGCTTGCAGAGCACTGGGGAAAGGCAGGCAGAGAATTCCCTGATAGCACCTTCTCTGTTCCTGTTCACATTGCTTCGCAGAATCGCTTTTGTGCAGAAAACAGTAACACTTGTTCAGAAGGAAAGAAAGCACAGAGCCCCAGATTCTATGTTGTCCTGGAGAGCTTGCAGAGCACTGGGGAAAGGCAGGCAGAGAATTCCCTGCTAGCACCTTCTCTGTGCCTGGGAAGCAGAAGTGTTCACATTGCTTCGCAAGAATCGCTTTTGTGCAGAAAACACTAACACTTGTTCAGAAGGAAAGAAAGCACAGAGCCCCAGATTCTATGTTCTCCTGGAGAGCTTGCAGAGCACTGGGGAAAGGCAGGCAGAGAATTCCTTGCTAGCACCTTCTCTGTGCCTGTTCACATTGCTTCGCAGAATCGCTTTTGTGCAGAAAACAGTAACACTTGTTCAGAACGAAAGAAAGCACAGAGCCCCAGATTCTATGTTGTCCTGGAGAGCTTGCAGAGCACTGGGGAAAGGCAGGCAGAGAATCCCTGCTAGCACCTTCTCTGTGCCTGGGAAGCAGCAGTGTTCACATTGCTTCGCAAGAATCGCTTTTGTGCAGAAAACAGTAACAGTTGTTCAGAACGAAAGAAAGCACAGAACCCCAGATTCTATGTTGTCCTGGAGAGCTTGCAGAGCACTGGGGAAAGGCAGGCAGAGAATTCCTTGCTAGCACCTTCTCTGTGCCTGGGAAGCAGAAGTGTTCACATTGCTTCGCAAGAATCGCTTTTGTGCAGAAAACAGTAACACTTGTTCAGAAGGAAAGAAAGCACAGAGCCCCAGATTTTATGTTGTCCTGGAGAGCTTGCAGAGCACTGGGGAAAGGCAGGCAGAGAATTCCCTGATAGCACCTTCTCTGTGCCTGTTCACATTGCTTCGCAGAATCGCTTTTGTGCAGAAAACAGTAACACTTGTTCAGAACGAAAGAAAGCACAGAGCCCCAGATTCTATGTTGTCCTGGAGAGCTTGCAGAGCACTGGGGAAAGGCAGGCAGAGAATTCCTTGCTAGCACCTTCTCTGTGCCTGGGAAGCAGCAGTGTTCACATTGCTTCGCAGAATCGCTTTTGTGCAGAAATCAGTAACACTTGTTCAGAAGGAAAGAAAGCACAGAGCCCCAGATTCTATGTTGTCCTGGAGAGCTTGCAGAGCACTGGGGAAAGGCAGGCAGAGAATTCCCTGATAGCACCTTCTCTGTGCCTGTTCACATTGCTTCGCAGAATCGCTTTTGTGCAGAAAACACTAACACTTGTTCAGAAGGAAAGAAAGCACAGAGCCCCAGATTTTATGTTGTCCTGGAGAGCTTGCAGAGCACTGGGGAACGGCAGGCAGAGAATTCCTTGCTAGCACCTTCTCTGTGCCTGGGAAGCAGAAGTGTTCACATTGCTTCGCAGAATCGCTTTTGTGCAGAAAACACTAACACTTGTTCAGAAGGAAAGAAAGCACAGAGCCCCAGATTTTATGTTGTCCTGGAGAGCTTGCAGAGCACTGGGGAAAGGCAGGCAGAGAATTCCCTGATAGCACCTTCTCTGTGCCTGTTCACATTGCTTCGCAGAATCGCTTTTGTGCAGAAAACAGTAACACTTGTTCAGAACGAAAGAAAGCACAGAGCCCCAGATTCTATGTTGTCCTGGAGAGCTTGCAGAGCACTGGGGAAAGGCAGGCAGAGAATTCCCTGCTAGCACCTTCTCTGTGCCTGGGAAGCAGAAGTGTTCACATTGCTTCGCAAGAATCGCTTTTGTGCAGAAAACACTAACACTTGTTCAGAACGAAAGAAAGCACAGAGCCCCAGATTCTATGTTGTCCTGGAGAGCTTGCAGAGCACTGGGGAAAAGCAGGCAGAGAATTCCCTGATAGCACCTTCTCTGTGCCTGTTCACATTGTTTCGCAGAATCGCTTTTGTGCAGAAAACAGTAACACTTGTTCAGAAGGAAAGAAAGCACAGAGCCCCAGATTTTATGTTGTCCTGGAGAGCTTGCAGAGCACTGGGGAAAGGCAGGCAGAGAATTCCCTGATAGCACCTTCTCTGTGCCTGTTCACATTGCTTCGCAGAATCGCTTTTGTGCAGAAAACAGTAACACTTGTTCAGAAGGAAAGAAAGCACAGAGCCCCAGATTCTATGTTGTCCTGGAGAGCTTGCAGAGCACTGGGGAAAGGCAGGCAGAGAATTCCCTGCTAGAACCTTCTCTGTGCCTGGGAAGCAGAAGTGTTCACATTGCTTCGCAAGAATCGCTTTTGTGCAGAAAACAGTAACACTTGTTCAGAAGGAAAGAAAGCACAGAGCCCCAGATTCTATGTTGTCCTGGAGAGCTTGCAGAGCACTGGGGAAAGGCAGGCAGAGAATTCCTTGCTAGCACCTTCTCTGTGCTTGGGAAGCAGAAGTGTTCACATTGCTTCGCAGAATCGCTTTTGTGCAGAAAACAGTAACACTTGTTCAGAAGGAAAGAAAGCACAGAGCCCCAGATTTTATGTTGTCCTGGAGAGCTTGCAGAGCACTGGGGAAAGGCAGGCAGAGAATTCCTTGCTAGCACCTTCTCTGTGCCTGGGAAGCAGAAGTGTTCACATTGCTTCGCAGAATCGCTTTTGTGCAGAAAACAGTAACACTTGTTCAGAAGGAAAGAAAGCACAGAGCCCCAGATTTTATGTTGTCCTGGAGAGCTTGCAGAGCACTGGGGAAAGGCAGGCAGAGAATTCCCTGCTAGCACCTTCTCTGTGCCTGTTCACATTGCTTCGCAGAATCGCTTTTGTGCAGAAAACACTAACACTTGTTCAGAACGAAAGAAAGCACAGAGCCCCAGATTTGCTGTTGTCCTGGAGAGCTTGCAGAGCACTGGGGAAAGGCAGGCAGAGAATTCCCTGATAGCATCTTCTCTGTGCCTGTTCACATTGCTTCGCAGAATCGCTTTTGTGCAGAAAACAGTAACACTTGTTCAGAACGAAAGAAAGCACAGAGCCGAAGATTCTATGTTGTCCTGGAGAGCTTGCAGAGCACTGGGGAAAGGCAGGCAGAGAATTCCCTGATAGCACCTTCTCTGTGCCTGTTCACATTGCTTCGCAGAATCGCTTTTGTGCAGAAAACAGTAACACTTGTTCAGAACGAAAGAAAGCACAGAGCCCCAGATTTTATGTTGTCCTGGAGAGCTTGCAGAGCACTGGGGAAAGGCAGGCAGAGAATTCCTTGCTAGCACCTTCTCTGTGCCTGGGAAGCAGAAGTGTTCACATTGCTTCGCAGAATCGCTTTTGTGCAGAAAACAGTAACACTTGTTCAGAAGGAAAGAAAGCACAGAGCCCCAGATTTTATGTTGTCCTGGAGATCTTGCAGAGCACTGGGGAAAGGCAGGCAGAGAATTCCCTGATAGCACCTTCTCTGTGCCTGTTCACATTGCTTCGCAGAATCGCTTTTGTGCAGAAAACACTAACACTTGTTCAGAACGAAAGAAAGCACAGAGCCCCAGATTTGATGTTGTACTGGAGAGCTTGCAGAGCACTGGGGAAAGGCAGGCAGAGAATTCCCTGATAGCATCTTCTCTGTGCCTGTTCACATTGCTTCGCAGAATCGCTTTTGTGCAGAAAACAGTAACACTTGTTCAGAACGAAAGAAAGCACAGAGCCGAAGATTCTATGTTGTCCTGGAGAGCTTGCAGAGCACTGGGGAAAGGCAGGCAGAGAATTCCCTGCTAGAACCTTCTCTGTGCCTGGGAAGCAGAAGTGTTCACATTGCTTCGCAAGAATCGCTTTTGTGCAGAAAACACTAACACTTGTTCAGAAGGAAAGAAAGCACAGAGCCCCAGATTTTATGTTGTCCTGGAGAGCTTGCAGAGCACTGGGGAAAGGCAGGCAGAGAATTCCTTGCTAGCACCTTCTCTGTGCCTGGGAAGCAGAAGTGTTCACATTGCTTCGCAGAATCGCTTTTGTGCAGAAAACAGTAACACTTGTTCAGAAGGAAAGAAAGCACAGAGCCCCAGATTTTATGTTGTCCTGGAGAGCTTGCAGAGCACTGGGGAAAAGCAGGCAGAGAATTCCCTGATAGCACCTTCTCTGTGCCTGTTCACATTGCTTCGCAGAATCGCTTTTGTGCAGAAAACAGTAACACTTGTTCAGAACGAAAGAAAGCACAGAGCCCCAGATTCTATGTTGTCCTGGAGAGCTTGCAGAGCACTGGGGAAAGGCAGGCAGAGAATTCCCTGATAGCACCTTCTCTGTGCCTGTTCACATTGCTTCGCAGAATCGCTTTTGTGCAGAAAACAGTAACACTTGTTCAGAACGAAAGAAAGCACAGAGCCGAAGATTCTATGTTGTCCTGGAGAGCTTGCAGAGCACTGGGGAAAGGCAGGCAGAGAATTCCTTGCTAGCACCTTCTCTGTGCCTGGGAAGCAGAAGTGTTCACATTGCTTCGCAGAATCGCTTTTGTGCAGAAAACACTAACACTTGTTCAGAAGGAAAGAAAGCACAGAGCCCCAGATTCTATGTTGTCCTGGAGAGCTTGCAGAGCACTGGGGAAAAGCAGGCAGAGAATTCCCTGATAGCACCTTCTCTGTGCCTGTTCACATTGCTTCGCAGAATCGCTTTTGTGCAGAAAACAGTAACACTTGTTCAGAACGAAAGAAAGCACAGAGCCCCAGATTTTATGTTGTCCTGGAGAGCTTGCAGAGCACTGGGGAAAGGCAGGCAGAGAATTCCTTGCTAGCACCTTCTCTGTGCCTGTTCACATTGCTTCGCAGAATCGCTTTTGTGCAGAAAACAGTAACACTTGTTCAGAACGAAAGAAAGCACAGAGCCCCAGATTTTATGTTGTCCTGGAGAGCTTGCAGAGCACTGGGGAACGGCAGGCAGAGAATTCCCTGATAGCACCTTCTCTGTGCCTGTTCACATTGCTTCGCAGAATCGCTTTTGTGCAGAAAACAGTAACACTTGTTCAGAAGGAAAGAAAGCACAGAGCCCCAGATTTTATGTTGTCCTGGAGAGCTTGCAGAGCACTGGGGAAAGGCAGGCAGAGAATTCCCTGCTAGCACCTTCTCTGTGCCTGGGAAGCAGAAGTGTTCACATTGCTTCGCAAGAATCGCTTTTGTACAGAAAACACTAACACTTGTTCAGAAGGAAAGAAAGCACAGAGCCCCAGATTTTATGTTGTCCTGGAGAGCTTGCAGAGCACTGGGGAAAGGCAGGCAGAGAATTCCTTGCTAGCACCTTCTCTGTGCCTGGGAAGCAGAAGTGTTCACATTGCTTCGCAGAATAGCTTTTGTGCAGAAAACAGTAACACTTGTTCAGAAGGAAAGAAAGCACAGAGCCCCAGATTTTATGTTGTCCTGGAGATCTTGCAGAGCACTGGGGAAAGGCAGGCAGAGAATTCCCTGCTAGCACCTTCTCTGTGCCTGGGAAGCAGAAGTGTTCACATTGCTTCGCAGAATCGCTTTTGTGCAGAAAACACTAACACTTGTTCAGAAGGAAAGAAAGCACAGAGCCCCAGATTCTATGTTGTCCTGGAGAGCTTGCAGAGCACTGGGGAAAGGCAGGCAGAGAATTCCCTGCTAGCACCTTCTCTGTGCCTGGGAAGCAGAAGTGTTCACATTGCTTCGCAGAATCGCTTTTGTGCAGAAAACAGTAACACTTGTTCAGAAGGAAAGAAAGCACAGAGCCCCAGATTTTATGTTGTCCTGGAGATCTTGCAGAGCACTGGGGAAAGGCAGGCAGAGAATTCCCTGATAGCACCTTCTCTGTGCCTGTTCACATTGCTTCGCAGAATCGCTTTTGTGCAGAAAACACTAACACTTGTTCAGAACGAAAGAAAGCACAGAGCCCCAGATTTGATGTTGTACTGGAGAGCTTGCAGAGCACTGGGGAAAGGCAGGCAGAGAATTCCCTGATAGCATCTTCTCTGTGCCTGTTCACATTGCTTCGCAGAATCGCTTTTGTGCAGAAAACAGTAACACTTGTTCAGAACGAAAGAAAGCACAGAGCCGAAGATTCTATGTTGTCCTGGAGAGCTTGCAGAGCACTGGGGAAAGGCAGGCAGAGAATTCCCTGCTAGAACCTTCTCTGTGCCTGGGAAGCAGAAGTGTTCACATTGCTTCGCAAGAATCGCTTTTGTGCAGAAAACACTAACACTTGTTCAGAAGGAAAGAAAGCACAGAGCCCCAGATTTTATGTTGTCCTGGAGAGCTTGCAGAGCACTGGGGAAAGGCAGGCAGAGAATTCCTTGCTAGCACCTTCTCTGTGCCTGGGAAGCAGAAGTGTTCACATTGCTTCGCAGAATCGCTTTTGTGCAGAAAACAGTAACACTTGTTCAGAAGGAAAGAAAGCACAGAGCCCCAGATTTTATGTTGTCCTGGAGAGCTTGCAGAGCACTGGGGAAAAGCAGGCAGAGAATTCCCTGATAGCACCTTCTCTGTGCCTGTTCACATTGCTTCGCAGAATCGCTTTTGTGCAGAAAACAGTAACACTTGTTCAGAACGAAAGAAAGCACAGAGCCCCAGATTCTATGTTGTCCTGGAGAGCTTGCAGAGCACTGGGGAAAGGCAGGCAGAGAATTCCCTGATAGCACCTTCTCTGTGCCTGTTCACATTGCTTCGCAGAATCGCTTTTGTGCAGAAAACAGTAACACTTGTTCAGAACGAAAGAAAGCACAGAGCCGAAGATTCTATGTTGTCCTGGAGAGCTTGCAGAGCACTGGGGAAAGGCAGGCAGAGAATTCCTTGCTAGCACCTTCTCTGTGCCTGGGAAGCAGAAGTGTTCACATTGCTTCGCAGAATCGCTTTTGTGCAGAAAACACTAACACTTGTTCAGAAGGAAAGAAAGCACAGAGCCCCAGATTCTATGTTGTCCTGGAGAGCTTGCAGAGCACTGGGGAAAAGCAGGCAGAGAATTCCCTGATAGCACCTTCTCTGTGCCTGTTCACATTGCTTCGCAGAATCGCTTTTGTGCAGAAAACAGTAACACTTGTTCAGAACGAAAGAAAGCACAGAGCCCCAGATTTTATGTTGTCCTGGAGAGCTTGCAGAGCACTGGGGAAAGGCAGGCAGAGAATTCCTTGCTAGCACCTTCTCTGTGCCTGTTCACATTGCTTCGCAGAATCGCTTTTGTGCAGAAAACAGTAACACTTGTTCAGAACGAAAGAAAGCACAGAGCCCCAGATTTTATGTTGTCCTGGAGAGCTTGCAGAGCACTGGGGAACGGCAGGCAGAGAATTCCCTGATAGCACCTTCTCTGTGCCTGTTCACATTGCTTCGCAGAATCGCTTTTGTGCAGAAAACAGTAACACTTGTTCAGAAGGAAAGAAAGCACAGAGCCCCAGATTTTATGTTGTCCTGGAGAGCTTGCAGAGCACTGGGGAAAGGCAGGCAGAGAATTCCCTGCTAGCACCTTCTCTGTGCCTGGGAAGCAGAAGTGTTCACATTGCTTCGCAAGAATCGCTTTTGTACAGAAAACACTAACACTTGTTCAGAAGGAAAGAAAGCACAGAGCCCCAGATTTTATGTTGTCCTGGAGAGCTTGCAGAGCACTGGGGAAAGGCAGGCAGAGAATTCCTTGCTAGCACCTTCTCTGTGCCTGGGAAGCAGAAGTGTTCACATTGCTTCGCAGAATAGCTTTTGTGCAGAAAACAGTAACACTTGTTCAGAAGGAAAGAAAGCACAGAGCCCCAGATTTTATGTTGTCCTGGAGATCTTGCAGAGCACTGGGGAAAGGCAGGCAGAGAATTCCCTGCTAGCACCTTCTCTGTGCCTGGGAAGCAGAAGTGTTCACATTGCTTCGCAGAATCGCTTTTGTGCAGAAAACACTAACACTTGTTCAGAAGGAAAGAAAGCACAGAGCCCCAGATTCTATGTTGTCCTGGAGAGCTTGCAGAGCACTGGGGAAAGGCAGGCAGAGAATTCCCTGCTAGCACCTTCTCTGTGCCTGGGAAGCAGAAGTGTTCACATTGCTTCGCAGAATCGTTTTTGTGCAGAAAACAGTAACACTTGTTCAGAAGGAAAGAAAGCACAGAGCCCCAGATTTTATGTTGTCCTGGAGAGCTTGCAGAGCACTGGGGAAAGGAAGGCAGAGAATTCCCTGCTAGCACCTTCTCTGTGCCTGGGAAGCAGAAGTGTTCACATTGCTTCGCAAGAATCGCTTTTGTGCAGAAAACAGTAACACTTGTTCAGAAGGAAAGAAAGCACAGAGCCCCAGATTTTATGTTGTCCTGGAGAGCTTGCAGAGCACTGGGGAAAGGCAGGCAGAGAATTCCCTGATAGCACCTTCTCTGTGCCTGTTCACATTGCTTCGCAGAATCGCTTTTGTGCAGAAAACACTAACACTTGTTCAGAACGAAAGAAAGCACAGAGCCCCAGATTCTATGTTGTCCTGGAGAGCTTGCAGAGCACTGGGGAAAGGCAGGCAGAGAATTCCCTGCTAGCACCTTCTCTGTGCCTGGGAAGCAGAAGTGTTCACATTGCTTCGCAAGAATCGCTTTTGTGCAGAAAACAGTAACACTTGTTCAGAAGGAAAGAAAGCACAGAGCCCCAGATTTTATGTTGTCCTGGAGAGCTTGCAGAGCACTGGGGAAAGGCAGGCAGAGAATTCCATGATAGCACCTTCTCTGTGCCTGTTCACATTGCTTCGCAGAATCGCTTTTGTGCAGAAAACAGTAACACTTGTTCAGAACGAAAGAAAGCACAGAGCCCCAGATTCTATGTTGTCCTGGAGAGCTTGCAGAGCACTGGGGAAAGGCAGGCAGAGAATTCCCTGCTAGCACCTTCTCTGTGCCTGGGAAGCAGAAGTGTTCACATTGCTTCGCAAGAATCGCTTTTGTGCAGAAAACAGTAACACTTGTTCAGAACGAAAGAAAGCACAGAGCCCCAGATTCTATGTTGTCCTGGAGAGCTTGCAGAGCACTGGGGAAAGGCAGGCAGAGAATTCCCTGATAGCACCTTCTCTGTGCCTGTTCACATTGCTTCGCAGAATCGCTTTTGTGCAGAAAACAGTAACACTTGTTCAGAACGAAAGAAAGTACAGAGCCCCAGATTCTATGTTGTCCTGGAGAGCTTGCAGAGCACTGGGGAAAGGCAGGCAGATAATTCCTTGCTAGCACCTTCTCTGTGCCTGGGAAGCAGCTGTGTTCACATTGCTTCGCAGAATCGCTTTTGTGCAGAAAACACTAACACTTGTTCAGAAGGAAAGAAAGCACAGAGCCCCAGATTCTATGTTGTCCTGGAGAGCTTGCACAGCACTGGGGAAAGGCAGGCAGAGAATTCCCTGATAGCACCTTCTCTGTGCCTGTTCACATTGCTTCGCAGAATCGCTTTTGTGCAGAAAACAGTAACACTTGTTCAGAACGAAAGAAAGCACAGAGCCCCAGATTTTATGTTGTCCTGGAGAGCTTGCAGAGCACTGGGGAACGGCAGGCAGAGAATTCCTTGCTAGCACCTTCTCTGTGCCTGGGAAGCAGAAGTGTTCACATTGCTTCGCAGAATCGCTTTTGTGCAGAAAACAGTAACACTTGTTCAGAAGGAAAGAAAGCACAGAGCCCCAGATTTTATGTTGTCCTGGAGAGCTTGCAGAGCACTGGGGAAAGGCAGGCAGAGAATTCCCTGATAGCACCTTCTCTGTGCCTGTTCACATTGCTTCGCAGAATCGCTTTTGTGCAGAAAACAGTAACACTTCTTCAGAACTAAAGAAAGCACAGAGCCCCAGATTCTATGTTGTCCTGGAGAGCTTGCAGAGCACTGGGGAAAGGCAGGCAGAGAATTCCCTGCTAGCACCTTCTCTGTGCCTGGGAAGCAGAAGTGTTCACATTGCTTCGCAGAATCGCTTTTGTGCAGAAAACACTAACACTTGTTCAGAAGGAAAGAAAGCACAGAGCCCCAGATTTTATGTTGTCCTGGAGAGCTTGCAGAGCACTGGGGAAAGGCAGGCAGAGAATTCCTTGCTAGCACCTTCTCTGTGCTTGGGAAGCAGAAGTGTTCACATTGCTTCGCAGAATCGCTTTTGTGCAGAAAACAGTAACACTTGTTCAGAAGGAAAGAAAGCACAGAGCCCCAGATTTGATGTTGTCCTGGAGAGCTTGCAGAGCACTGGGGAAAGGCAGGCAGAGAATTCCCTGATAGCACCTTCTCTGTGCCTGTTCACATTGCTTCGCAGAATCGCTTTTGTGCAGAAAACAGTAACACTTGTTCAGAACGAAAGAAAGCACAGAGCCCCAGATTTGCTGTTGTCCTGGAGAGCTTGCAGAGCACTGGGGAAAGGCAGGCAGAGAATTCCCTGCTAGCACCTTCTCTGTGCCTGGGAAGCAGAAGTGTTCACATTGCTTCGCAAGAATCGCTTCTGTGCAGAAAACACTAACACTTGTTCAGAAGGAAAGAAAGCACAGAGCCCCAGATTTTATGTTGTCCTGGAGAGCTTGCAGAGCACTGGGGAAAGGCAGGCAGAGAATTCCCTGATAGCACCTTCTCTGTGCCTGTTCACATTGCTTCGCAGAATCGCTTTTGTGCAGAAAACAGTAACGCTTGTTCAGAACGAAAGAAAGCACAGAGCCCCAGATTCTATGTTGTCCTGGAGAGCTTGCAGAGCACTGGGGAAAGGCAGGCAGAGAATTCCCTGATAGCACCTTCTCTGTGCCTGTTCACATTGCTTCGCAGAATCGCTTTTGTGCAGAAATCAGTAACACTTGTTCAGAAGGAAAGAAAGCACAGAGCCCCAGATTCTATGTTGTCCTGGAGAGCTTGCAGAGCACTGGGGAAAGGCAGGCAGAGAATTCCCTGCTAGCACCTTCTCTGTGCCTGGGAAGCAGAAGTGTTCAGATTGCTTCGCAAGAATCGCTTTTGTGCAGAAAACACTAACACTTGTTCAGAAGGAAAGAAAGCACAGAGCCCCAGATTCTATGTTGTCCTGGAGAGCTTGCAGAGCACTGGGGAAAAGCAGGCAGAGAATTCCCTGATAGCACCTTCTCTGTGCCTGTTCACATTGTTTCGCAGAATCGCTTTTGTGCAGAAAACAGTAACACTTGTTCAGAACGAAAGAAAGCACAGAGCCCCAGATTTTATGTTGTCCTGGAGAGCTTGCAGAGCACTGGGGAAAGGCAGGCAGAGAATTCCCTGATAGCACCTTCTCTGTGCCTGTTCACATTGCTTCGCAGAATCGCTTTTGTGCAGAAAACAGTAACACTTGTTCAGAAGGAAAGAAAGCACAGAGCCCCAGATTTTATGTTGTCCTGGAGAGCTTGCAGAGCACTGGGGAAAGGCAGGCAGAGAATTCCCTGATAGCACCTTCTCTGTGCCTGGGAAGCAGAAGTGTTCACATTGCTTCGCAAGAATCGCTTTTGTACAGAAAACAGTAACACTTGTTCAGAAGGAAAGAAAGCACAGAGCCCCAGATTTTATGTTGTCCTGGAGAGCTTGCAGAGCACTGGGGAAAGGCAGGCAGAGAATTCCTTGCTAGCACCTTCTCTGTGCCTGGGAAGCAGAAGTGTTCACATTGCTTCGCAGAATCGCTTTTGTGCAGAAAACAGTAACACTTGTTCAGAAGGAAAGAAAGCACAGAGCCCCAGATTTTATGTTGTCCTGGAGATCTTGCAGAGCACTGGGGAAAGGCAGGCAGAGAATTCCCTGATAGCACCTTCTCTGTGCCTGTTCACATTGCTTCGCAGAATCGCTTTTGTGCAGAAAACACTAACACTTGTTCAGAACGAAAGAAAGCAGAGAGCCCCAGATTTGCTGTTGTCCTGGAGAGCTTGCAGAGCACTGGGGAAAGGCAGGCAGAGAATTCCCTGCTAGCACCTTCTCTGTGCCTGGGAAGCAGAAGTGTTCACATTGCTTCGCAGAATCGCTTTTGTGCAGAAAACAGTAACACTTGTTCAGAACGAAAGAAAGCACAGAGCCCCAGATTCTATGTTGTCCTGGAGAGCTTGCAGAGCACTGGGGAAAGGCAGGCAGAGAATTCCCTGCTAGCACCTTCTCTGTGCCTGGGAAGCAGAAGTGTTCACATTGCTTCGCAGAATCGTTTTTGTGCAGAAAACAGTAACACTTGTTCAGAAGGAAAGAAAGCACAGAGCCCCAGATTTTATGTTGTCCTGGAGAGCTTGCAGAGCACTGGGGAAAGGAAGGCAGAGAATTCCCTGCTAGCACCTTCTCTGTGCCTGGGAAGCAGAAGTGTTCACATTGCTTCGCAAGAATCGCTTTTGTGCAGAAAACAGTAACACTTGTTCAGAAGGAAAGAAAGCACAGAGCCCCAGATTTTATGTTGTCCTGGAGAGCTTGCAGAGCACTGGGGAAAGGCAGGCAGAGAATTCCTTGCTAGCACCTTCTCTGTGCCTGGGAAGCAGAAGTGTTCACATTGCTTCGCAGAATCGCTTTTGTGCAGAAAACAGTAACACTTGTTCAGAAGGAAAGAAAGCACAGAGCCCCAGATTTTATGTTGTCCTGGAGAGCCTGCAGAGCACTGGGGAAAAGCAGGCAGAGAATTCCCTGATAGCACCTTCTCTGTTCCTGTTCACATTGCTTCGCAGAATCGCTTTTGTGCAGAAAACAGTAACACTTGTTCAGAAGGAAAGAAAGCACAGAGCCCCAGATTCTATGTTGTCCTGGAGAGCTTGCAGAGCACTGGGGAAAGGCAGGCAGAGAATTCCCTGCTAGCACCTTCTCTGTGCCTGGGAAGCAGAAGTGTTCACATTGCTTCGCAAGAATCGCTTTTGTGCAGAAAACACTAACACTTGTTCAGAACGAAAGAAAGCACAGAGCCCCAGATTCTATGTTGTCCTGGAGAGCTTGCAGAGCACTGGGGAAAGGCAGGCAGAGAATTCCCTGATAGCACCTTCTCTGTGCCTGTTCACATTGCTTCGCAGAATCGCTTTTGTGCAGAAAACAGTAACACTTGTTCAGAAGGAAAGAAAGCACAGAGCCCCAGATTTTATGTTGTCCTGGAGAGCTTGCAGAGCACTGGGGAAAGGCAGGCAGAGAATTCCCTGATAGCACCTTCTCTGTGCCTGGGAAGCAGAAGTGTTCACATTGCTTCGCAGAATCGCTTTTGTGCAGAAAACACTAACACTTGTTCAGAAGGAAAGAAAGCACAGAGCCCCAGATTTTATGTTGTCCTGGAGAGCTTGCAGAGCACTGGGGAAAGGCAGGCAGAGAATTCCTTGCTAGCACCTTCTCTGTGCCTGTTCACATTGCTTCGCAGAATCGCTTTTGTGCAGAAAACAGTAACACTTGTTCAGAACGAAAGAAAGCACAGAGCCCCAGATTCTATGTTGTCCTGGAGAGCTTGCAGAGCACTGGGGAAAGGCAGGCAGAGAATTCCCTGATAGCACCTTCTCTGTGCCTGGGAAGCAGAAGTGTTCACATTGCTTCGCAGAATCGTTTTTGTGCAGAAAACAGTAACACTTGTTCAGAAGGAAAGAAAGCACAGAGCCCCAGATTTTATGTTGTCCTGGAGAGCTTGCAGAGCACTGGGGAAAGGAAGGCAGAGAATTCCCTGCTAGCACCTTCTCTGTGCCTGGGAAGCAGAAGTGTTCACATTGCTTCGCAAGAATCGCTTTTGTGCAGAAAACAGTAACACTTGTTCAGAAGGAAAGAAAGCACAGAGCCCCAGATTTTATGTTGTCCTGGAGAGCTTGCAGAGCACTGGGGAAAGGCAGGCAGAGAATTCCCTGATAGCACCTTCTCTGTGCCTGTTCACATTGCTTCGCAGAATCGCTTTTGTGCAGAAAACAGTAACACTTGTTCAGAAGGAAAGAAAGCACAGAGCCCCAGATTCTATGTTGTCCTGGAGAGCTTGCAGAGCACTGGGGAAAGGCAGGCAGAGAATTCCCTGATAGCACCTTGTCTGTGCCTGGGAAGCAGAAGTGTTCACATTGCTACGCAAGAATCGCTTTTATGCAGAAAACACTAACACTTGTTCAGAAGGAAAGAAAGCACAGAGCCCCAGATTCTATGTTGTCCTGGAGAGCTTGCAGAGCACTGGGGAACGGCAGGCAGAGAATTCCTTGCTAGCACCTTCTCTGTGCCTGTTCACATTGCTTCGCAGAATCGCTTTTGTGCAGAAAACAGTAACACTTGTTCAGAACGAAAGAAAGCACAGAGCCCCAGATTTTATGTTGTCCTGGAGAGCTTGCAGAGCACTGGGGAACGGCAGGCAGAGAATTCCCTGATAGCACCTTCTCTGTGCCTGTTCACATTGCTTCGCAGAATCGCTTTTGTGCAGAAAACAGTAACACTTGTTCAGAAGGAAAGAAAGCACAGAGCCCCAGATTTTATGTTGTCCTGGAGAGCTTGCAGAGCACTGGGGAAAGGCAGGCAGAGAATTCCCTGATAGCACCTTCTCTGTGCTAGTTCACATTGCTTCGCAGAATCGCTTTTGTGCAGAAAACACTAACACTTGTTCAGAACGAAAGAAAGCACAGAGCCCCAGATTTGCTGTTGTCCTGGAGAGCTTGCAGAGCACTGGGGAAAGGCAGGCAGAGAATTCCCTGATAGCACCTTCTCTGTGCCTGGGAAGCAGAAGTGTTCACATTGCTTCGCAGAATCGCTTTTGTGCAGAAAACAGTAACACTTGTTCAGAACGAAAGAAAGCACAGAGCCCCAGATTCTATGTTGTCCTGGAGAGCTTGCAGAACACTGGGGAAAGGCAGGCAGAGAATTCCCTGCTAGCACCTTCTCTGTGCCTGGGAAGCAGAAGTGTTCACATTGCTTCGCAGAATCGTTTTTGTGCAGAAAACAGTAACACTTGTTCAGAAGGAAAGAAAGCACAGAGCCCCAGATTTTATGTTGTCCTGGAGATCTTGCAGAGCACTGGGGAAAGGCAGGCAGAGAATTCCCTGATAGCACCTTCTCTGTGCCTGTTCACATTGCTTCGCAGAATCGCTTTTGTGCAGAAAACACTAACACTTGTTCAGAACGAAAGAAAGCACAGAGCCCCAGATTTGCTGTTGTCCTGGAGAGCTTGCAGAGCACTGGGGAAAGGCAGGCAGAGAATTCCCTGCTAGCACCTTCTCTGTGCCTGGGAAGCAGAAGTGTTCACATTGCTTCGCAGAATCGCTTTTGTGCAGAAAACAGTAACACTTGTTCAGAACGAAAGAAAGCACAGAGCCCCAGATTCTATGCTGTCCTGGAGAGCTTGCAGAGCACTGGGGAAAGGCAGGCAGAGAATTCCCTGATAGCACCTTGTCTGTGCCTGGGAAGCAGAAGTGTTCACATTGCTTCGCAAGAATCGCTTTTATGCAGAAAACTCTAACACTTGTTCAGAAGGAAAGAAAGCACAGAGCCCCAGATTCTATGTTGTCCTGGAGAGCTTGCAGAGCACTGGGGAACGGCAGGCAGAGAATTCCTTGCTAGCACCTTCTCTGTGCCTGTTCACATTGCTTCGCAGAATCGCTTTTGTGCAGAAAACAGTAACACTTGTTCAGAAGGAAAGAAAGCACAGAGCCCCAGATTTTATGTTGTCCTGGAGAGCTTGCAGAGCACTGGGGAAAGGCAGGCAGAGAATTCCCTGATAGCACCTTCTCTGTGCCTGTTCACATTGCTTCGCAGAATCGCTTTTGTGCAGAAAACACTAACACTTGTTCAGAACGAAAGAAAGCACAGAGCCCCAGATTTGCTGTTGTCCTGGAGAGCTTGCAGAGCACTGGGGAAAGGCAGGCAGAGAATTCCCTGCTAGCACCTTCTCTGTGCCTGGGAAGCAGAAGTGTTCACATTGCTTCGCAGAATCGCTTTTGTGCAGAAAACAGTAACACTTGTTCAGAAGGAAAGAAAGCACAGAGCCCCAGATTTTATGTTGTCCTGGAGATCTTGCAGAGCACTGGGGAAAGGCAGGCAGAGAATTCCCTGATAGCACCTTCTCTGTGCCTGTTCACATTGCTTCGCAGAATCGCTTTTGTGCAGAAAACACTAACACTTGTTCAGAACGAAAGAAAGCACAGAGCCCCAGATTTGCTGTTGTCCTGGAGAGCTTGCAGAGCACTGGGGAAAGGCAGGCAGAGAATTCCCTGCTAGCACCTTCTCTGTGCCTGGGAAGCAGAAGTGTTCACATTGCTTCGCAGAATCGCTTTTGTGCAGAAAACAGTAACACTTGTTCAGAACGAAAGAAAGCACAGAGCCCCAGATTCTATGTTGTCCTGGAGAGCTTGCAGAGCACTGGGGAAAGGCAGGCAGAGAATTCCCTGCTAGCACCTTCTCTGTGCCTGGGAAGCAGAAGTGTTCACATTGCTTCGCAGAATCGTTTTTGTGCAGAAAACAGTAACACTTGTTCAGAAGGAAAGAAAGCACAGAGCCCCAGATTTTATGTTGTCCTGGAGAGCTTGCAGAGCACTGGGGAAAGGAAGGCAGAGAATTCCCTGCTAGCACCTTCTCTGTGCCTGGGAAGCAGAAGTGTTCACATTGCTTCGCAAGAATCGCTTTTGTGCAGAAAACAGTAACACTTGTTCAGAAGGAAAGAAAGCACAGAGCCCCAGATTTTATGTTGTCCTGGAGAGCTTGCAGAGCACTGGGGAAAGGCAGGCAGAGAATTCCTTGCTAGCACCTTCTCTGTGGCTGGGAAGCAGAAGTGTTCACATTGCTTCGCAGAATCGCTTTTGTGCAGAAAACAGTAACACTTGTTCAGAAGGAAAGAAAGCACAGAGCCCCAGATTTTATGTTGTCCTGGAGAGCTTGCAGAGCACTGGGGAAAGGCAGGCAGAGAATTCCCTGATAGCACCTTCTCTGTGCCTGTTCACATTGCTTCGCAGAATCGCTTTTGTGCAGAAAACAGTAACACTTGTTCAGAAGGAAAGAAAGCACAGAGCCCCAGATTTTATGTTGTCCTGGAGAGCTTGCAGAGCACTGGGGAAAGGCAGGCAGAGAATTCCCTGATAGCACCTTCTCTGTGCCTGGGAAGCAGAAGTGTTCACATTGCTTCGCAGAATCGCTTTTGTGCAGAAAACACTAACACTTGTTCAGAAGGAAAGAAAGCACAGAGCCCCAGATTTTATGTTGTCCTGGAGAGCTTGCAGAGCACTGGGGAAAGGCAGGCAGAGAATTCCTTGCTAGCACCTTCTCTGTGCCTGTTCACATTGCTTCGCAGAATCGCTTTTGTGCAGAAAACAGTAACACTTGTTCAGAACGAAAGAAAGCACAGAGCCCCAGATTTGCTGTTGTCCTGGAGAGCTTGCAGAGCACTGGGGAAAGGCAGGCAGAGAATTCCCTGATAGCACCTTCTCTGTGCCTGGGAAGCAGAAGTGTTCACATTGCTTCGCAGAATCGTTTTTGTGCAGAAAACAGTAACACTTGTTCAGAAGGAAAGAAAGCACAGAGCCCCAGATTTTATGTTGTCCTGGAGAGCTTGCAGAGCACTGGGGAAAGGAAGGCAGAGAATTCCCTGCTAGCACCTTCTCTGTGCCTGGGAAGCAGAAGTGTTCACATTGCTTCGCAAGAATCGCTTTTGTGCAGAAAACAGTAACACTTGTTCAGAAGGAAAGAAAGCACAGAGCCCCAGATTTTATGTTGTCCTGGAGAGCTTGCAGAGCACTGGGGAAAGGCAGGCAGAGAATTCCCTGATAGCACCTTCTCTGTGCCTGTTCACATTGCTTCGCAGAATCGCTTTTGTGCAGAAAACAGTAACACTTGTTCAGAAGGAAAGAAAGCACAGAGCCCCAGATTCTATGTTGTCCTGGAGAGCTTGCAGAGCACTGGGGAAAGGCAGGCAGAGAATTCCCTGATAGCACCTTGTCTGTGCCTGGGAAGCAGAAGTGTTCACATTGCTTCGCAAGAATCGCTTTTATGCAGAAAACACTAACACTTGTTCAGAAGGAAAGAAAGCACAGAGCCCCAGATTCTATGTTGTCCTGGAGAGCTTGCAGAGCACTGGGGAACGGCAGGCAGAGAATTCCTTGCTAGCACCTTCTCTGTGCCTGTTCACATTGCTTCGCAGAATCGCTTTTGTGCAGAAAACAGTAACACTTGTTCAGAACGAAAGAAAGCACAGAGCCCCAGATTTTATGTTGTCCTGGAGAGCTTGCAGAGCACTGGGGAACGGCAGGCAGAGAATTCCCTGATAGCACCTTCTCTGTGCCTGTTCACATTGCTTCGCAGAATCGCTTTTGTGCAGAAAACAGTAACACTTGTTCAGAAGGAAAGAAAGCACAGAGCCCCAGATTTTATGTTGTCCTGGAGAGCTTGCAGAGCACTGGGGAAAGGCAGGCAGAGAATTCCCTGCTAGCACCTTCTCTGTGCCTGGGAAGCAGAAGTGTTCACATTGCTTCGCAGAATCGCTTTTGTGCAGAAAACAGTAACACTTGTTCAGAACGAAAGAAAGCACAGAGCCCCAGATTCTATGTTGTCCTGGAGAGCTTGCAGAGCACTGGGGAAAGGCAGGCAGAGAATTCCCTGCTAGCACCTTCTCTGTGCCTGGGAAGCAGAAGTGTTCACATTGCTTCGCAGAATCGTTTTTGTGCAGAAAACAGTAACACTTGTTCAGAAGGAAAGAAAGCACAGAGCCCCAGATTTTATGTTGTCCTGGAGAGCTTGCAGAGCACTGGGGAAAGGAAGGCAGAGAATTCCCTGCTAGCACCTTCTCTGTGCCTGGGAAGCAGAAGTGTTCACATTGCTTCGCAGAATCGTTTTTGTGCAGAAAACAGTAACACTTGTTCAGAAGGAAAGAAAGCACAGAGCCCCAGATTTTATGTTGTCCTGGAGATCTTGCAGAGCACTGGGGAAAGGCAGGCAGAGAATTCCCTGATAGCACCTTCTCTGTGCCTGTTCACATTGCTTCGCAGAATCGCTTTTGTGCAGAAAACACTAACACTTGTTCAGAACGAAAGAAAGCACAGAGCCCCAGATTTGCTGTTGTCCTGGAGAGCTTGCAGAGCACTGGGGAAAGGCAGGCAGAGAATTCCCTGCTAGCACCTTCTCTGTGCCTGGGAAGCAGAAGTGTTCACATTGCTTCGCAGAATCGCTTTTGTGCAGAAAACAGTAACACTTGTTCAGAACGAAAGAAAGCACAGAGCCCCAGATTCTATGTTGTCCTGGAGAGCTTGCAGAGCACTGGGGAAAGGCAGGCAGAGAATTCCCTGCTAGCACCTTCTCTGTGCCTGGGAAGCAGAAGTGTTCACATTGCTTCGCAGAATCGTTTTTGTGCAGAAAACAGTAACACTTGTTCAGAAGGAAAGAAAGCACAGAGCCCCAGATTTTATGTTGTCCTGGAGAGCTTGCAGAGCACTGGGGAAAGGAAGGCAGAGAATTCCCTGCTAGCACCTTCTCTGTGCCTGGGAAGTAGAAGTGTTCACATTGCTTCGCAAGAATCGCTTTTGTGCAGAAAACAGTAACACTTGTTCAGAAGGAAAGAAAGCACAGAGCCCCAGATTTTATGTTGTCCTGGAGAGCTTGCAGAGCACTGGGGAAAGGCAGGCAGAGAATTCCTTGCTAGCACCTTCTCTGTGCCTGGGAAGCAGAAGTGTTCACATTGCTTCGCAGAATCGCTTTTGTGCAGAAAACAGTAACACTTGTTCAGAAGGAAAGAAAGCACAGAGCCCCAGATTTTATGTTGTCCTGGAGAGCCTGCAGAGCACTGGGGAAAAGCAGGCAGAGAATTCACTGATAGCACCTTCTCTGTTCCTGTTCACATTGCTTCGCAGAATCGCTTTTGTGCAGAAAACAGTAACACTTGTTCAGAAGGAAAGAAAGCACAGAGCCCCAGATTCTATGTTGTCCTGGAGAGCTTGCAGAGCACTGGGGAAAGGCAGGCAGAGAATTCCCTGCTAGCACCTTCTCTGTGCCTGGGAAGCAGAAGTGTTCACATTGCTTCGCAAGAATCGCTTTTGTGCAGAAAACAGTAACACTTGTTCAGAACGAAAGAAAGCACAGAGCCCCAGATTCTATGTTGTCCTGGAGAGCTTGCAGAGCACTGGGGAAAGGCAGGCAGAGAATTCCCTGATAGCACCTTCTCTGTGCCTGTTCACATTGCTTCGCAGAATCGCTTTTGTGCAGAAAACAGTAACACTTGTTCAGAAGGAAAGAAAGCACAGAGCCCCAGATTTTATGTTGTCCTGGAGAGCTTGCAGAGCACTGGGGAAAGGCAGGCAGAGAATTCCCTGATAGCACCTTCTCTGTGCCTGGGAAGCAGAAGTGTTCACATTGCTTCGCAGAATCGCTTTTGTGCAGAAAACACTAACACTTGTTCAGAAGGAAAGAAAGCACAGAGCCCCAGATTTTATGTTGTCCTGGAGAGCTTGCAGAGCACTGGGGAAAGGCAGGCAGAGAATTCCTTGCTAGCACCTTCTCTGTGCCTGTTCACATTGCTTCGCAGAATCGCTTTTGTGCAGAAAACAGTAACACTTGTTCAGAACGAAAGAAAGCACAGAGCCCCAGATTTGCTGTTGTCCTGGAGAGCTTGCAGAGCACTGGGGAAAGGCAGGCAGAGAATTCCCTGATAGCACCTTCTCTGTGCCTGGGAAGCAGAAGTGTTCACATTGCTTCGCAGAATCGTTTTTGTGCAGAAAACAGTAACACTTGTTCAGAAGGAAAGAAAGCACAGAGCCCCAGATTTTATGTTGTCCTGGAGAGCTTGCAGAGCACTGGGGAAAGGCAGGCAGAGAATTCCCTGATAGCACCTTCTCTGTGCCTGTTCACATTGCTTCGCAGAATCGCTTTTGTGCAGAAAACAGTAACACTTGTTCAGAAGGAAAGAAAGCACAGAGCCCCAGATTCTATGTTGTCCTGGAGAGCTTGCAGAGCACTGGGGAAAGGCAGGCAGGAATTCCCTGATAGCACCTTGTCTGTGCCTGGGAAGCAGAAGTGTTCACATTGCTTCGCAAGAATCGCTTTTATGCAGAAAACACTAACACTTGTTCAGAAGGAAAGAAAGCACAGAGCCCCAGATTCTATGTTGTCCTGGAGAGCTTGCAGAGCACTGGGGAACGGCAGGCAGAGAATTCCTTGCTAGCACCTTCTCTGTGCCTGTTCACATTGCTTCGCAGAATCGCTTTTGTGCAGAAAACAGTAACACTTGTTCAGAACGAAAGAAAGCACAGAGCCCCAGATTTTATGTTGTCCTGGAGAGCTTGCAGAGCACTGGGGAACGGCAGGCAGAGAATTCCCTGATAGCACCTTCTCTGTGCCTGTTCACATTGCTTCGCAGAATCGCTTTTGTGCAGAAAACACTAACACTTGTTCAGAAGGAAAGAAAGCACAGAGCCCCAGATTCTATGTTGTCCTGGAGAGCTTGCAGAGCACTGGGGAAAGGCAGGCAGAGAATTCCCTGCTAGCACCTTCTCTGTGCCTGGGAAGCAGAAGTGTTCACATTGCTTCGCAGAATCGCTTTTGTGCAGAAAACAGTAACACTTGTTCAGAACGAAAGAAAGCACAGAGCCCCAGATTCTATGTTGTCCTGGAGAGCTTGCAGAGCACTGGGGAAAGGCAGGCAGAGAATTCCCTGCTAGCACCTTCTCTGTGCCTGGGAAGCAGAAGTGTTCACATTGCTTCGCAGAATCGTTTTTGTGCAGAAAACAGTAACACTTGTTCAGAAGGAAAGAAAGCACAGAGCCCCAGATTTTATGTTGTCCTGGAGAGCTTGCAGAGCACTGGGGAAAGGAAGGCAGAGAATTCCCTGCTAGCACCTTCTCTGTGCCTGGGAAGCAGAAGTGTTCACATTGCTTCGCAAGAATCTCTTTTGTGCAGAAAACAGTAACACTTGTTCAGAAGGAAAGAAAGCACAGAGCCCCAGATTTTATGTTGTCCTGGAGAGCTTGCAGAGCACTGGGGAAAGGCAGGCAGAGAATTCCTTGCTAGCACCTTCTCTGTGCCTGGGAAGCAGAAGTGTTCACATTGCTTCGCAGAATCGCTTTTGTGCAGAAAACAGTAACACTTGTTCAGAAGGAAAGAAAGCACAGAGCCCCAGATTTTATGTTGTCCTGGAGAGCCTGCAGAGCACTGGGGAAAGGCAGGCAGAGAATTCCCTGATAGCACCTTCTCTGTGCCTGTTCACATTGCTTCGCAGAGTCGCTTTTGTGCAGAAAACAGTAACACTTGTTCAGAAGGAAAGAAAGCACAGAGCCCCAGATTCTATGTTGTCCTGGAGAGCTTGCAGAGCACTGGGGAAAGGCAGGCAGAGAATTCCCTGCTAGCACCTTCTCTGTGCCTGGGAAGCAGAAGTGTTCACATTGCTTCGCAAGAATCGCTTTTGTGCAGAAAACACTAACACTTGTTCAGAACGAAAGAAAGCACAGAGCCCCAGATTCTATGTTGTCCTGGAGAGCTTGCAGAGCACTGGGGAAAGGCAGGCAGAGAATTCCCTGATAGCACCTTCTCTGTGCCTGTTCACATTGCTTCGCAGAATCGCTTTTGTGCAGAAAACAGTAACACTTGTTCAGAAGGAAAGAAAGCACAGAGCCCCAGATTTTATGTTGTCCTGGAGAGCTTGCAGAGCACTGGGGAAAGGCAGGCAGAGAATTCCCTGATAGCACCTTCTCTGTGCCTGGGAAGCAGAAGTGTTCACATTGCTTCGCAGAATCGCTTTTGTGCAGAAAACACTAACACTTGTTCAGAAGGAAAGAAAGCACAGAGCCCCAGATTTTATGTTGTCCTGGAGAGCTTGCAGAGCACTGGGGAAAGGCAGGCAGAGAATTCCTTGCTAGCACCTTCTCTGTGCCTGTTCACATTGCTTCGCAGAATCGCTTTTGTGCAGAAAACAGTAACACTTGTTCAGAACGAAAGAAAGCACAGAGCCCCAGATTTGCTGTTGTCCTGGAGAGCTTGCAGAGCACTGGGGAAAGGCAGGCAGAGAATTCCCTGCTAGCACGTTCTCTGTGCCTGGGAAGCAGAAGTGTTCACATTGCTTCGCAGAATCGTTTTTGTGCAGAAAACAGTAACACTTGTTCAGAAGGAAAGAAAGCACAGAGCCCCAGATTTTATGTTGTCCTGGAGAGCTTGCAGAGCACTGGGGAAAGGAAGGCAGAGAATTCCCTGCTAGCACCTTCTCTGTGCCTGGGAAGCAGAAGTGTTCACATTGCTTCGCAAGAATCGCTTTTGTGCAGAAAACAGTAACACTTGTTCAGAAGGAAAGAAAGCACAGAGCCCCAGATTTTATGTTGTCCTGGAGAGCTTGCAGAGCACTGGGGAAAGGCAGGCAGAGAATTCCCTGATAGCACCTTCTCTGTGCCTGTTCACATTGCTTCGCAGAATCGCTTTTGTGCAGAAAACAGTAACACTTGTTCAGAAGGAAAGAAAGCACAGAGCCCCAGATTCTATGTTGTCCTGGAGAGCTTGCAGAGCACTGGGGAAAGGCAGGCAGAGAATTCCCTGATAGCACCTTGTCTGTGCCTGGGAAGCAGAAGTGTTCACATTGCTTCGCAAGAATCGCTTTTGTGCAGAAAACACTAACACTTGTTCAGAAGGAAAGAAAGCACAGAGCCCCAGATTCTATGTTGTCCTGGAGAGCTTGCAGAGCACTGGGGAACGGCAGGCAGAGAATTCCTTGCTAGCACCTTCTCTGTGCCTGTTCACATTGCTTCGCAGAATCGCTTTTGTGCAGAAAACAGTAACACTTGTTCAGAACGAAAGAAAGCACAGAGCCCCAGATTTTATGTTGTCCTGGAGAGCTTGCAGAGCACTGGGGAACGGCAGGCAGAGAATTCCTTGCTAGCACCTTCTCTGTGCCTGGGAAGCAGAAGTGTTCACATTGCTTCGCAGAATCGCTTTTGTGCAGAAAACAGTAACACTTGTTCAGAACGAAAGAAAGCACAGAGCCCCAGATTCTATGTTGTCCTGGAGAGCTTGCAGAGCACTGGGGAAAGGCAGGCAGAGAATTCCCTGATAGCACCTTCTCTGTGCCTGTTCACATTGCTTCGCAGAATCGCTTTTGTGCAGAAAACAGTAACACTTGTTCAGAACGAAAGAAAGCACAGAGCCCCAGATTCTATGTTGTCCTGGAGAGCTTGCAGAGCACTGGGGAAAGGCAGGCAGAGAATTCCCTGATAGCACCTTCTCTGTGCCTGTTCACATTGCTTCGCAGAATCGCTTTTGTGCAGAAAACAGTAACACTTGTTCAGAACGAAAGAAAGCACAGAGCCCCAGATTTTATGTTGTCCTGGAGAGCTTGCAGAGCACTGGGGAAAGGCAGGCAGAGAATTCCCTGCTAGCACCTTCTCTGTGCCTGGGAAGCAGAAGTGTTCACATTGCTTCGCAGAATCGCTTTTGTGCAGAAAACAGTAACACTTGTTCAGAAGGAAAGAAAGCACAGAGCCCCAGATTCTATGTTGTCCTGGAGAGCTTGCAGAGCACTGGGGAAAGGCAGGCAGAGAATTCCCTGATAGCACCTTCTCTGTGCCTGTTCACATTGCTTCGCAAGAATCGCTTTTGTGCAGAAAACAGTAACACTTGTTCAGAAGGAAAGAAAGCACAGAGCCCCAGATTCTATGTTGTCCTGGAGAGCTTGCAGAGCACTGGGGAAAGGCAGGCAGAGAATTCCCTGCTAGCACCTTCTCTGTGCCTGGGAAGCAGAAGTGTTCACATTGCTTCGCAAGAATCGCTTTTGTGCAGAAAACACTAACACTTGTTCAGAACGAAAGAAAGCACAGAGCCCCAGATTCTATGTTGTCCTGGAGAGCTTGCAGAGCACTGGGGAAAGGCAGGCAGAGAATTCCCTGATAGCACCTTCTCTGTGCCTGTTCACATTGCTTCGCAGAATCGCTTTTGTGCAGAAAACAGTAACACTTGTTCAGAAGGAAAGAAAGCACAGAGCCCCAGATTTTATGTTGTCCTGGAGAGCTTGCAGAGCACTGGGGAAAGGCAGGCAGAGAATTCCCTGATAGCACCTTCTCTGTGCCTGGGAAGCAGAACTGTTCACATTGCTTCGCAGAATCGCTTTTGTGCAGAAAACACTAACACTTGTTCAGAAGGAAAGAAAGCACAGAGCCCCAGATTTTATGTTGTCCTGGAGAGCTTGCAGAGCACTGGGGAAAGGCAGGCAGAGAATTCCTTGCTAGCACCTTCTCTGTGCCTGTTCACATTGCTTCGCAGAATCGCTTTTGTTCAGAAAACAGTAACACTTGTTCAGAACGAAAGAAAGCACAGAGCCCCAGATTTGCTGTTGTCCTGGAGAGCTTGCAGAGCACTGGGGAAAGGCAGGCAGAGAATTCCCTGCTAGCACGTTCTCTGTGCCTGGGAAGCAGAAGTGTTCACATTGCTTCGCAGAATCGTTTTTGTGCAGAAAACAGTAACACTTGTTCAGAAGGAAAGAAAGCACAGAGCCCCAGATTTTATGTTGTCCTGGAGAGCTTGCAGAGCACTGGGGAAAGGAAGGCAGAGAATTCCCTGCTAGCACCTTCTCTGTGCCTGGGAAGCAGAAGTGTTCACATTGCTTCGCAAGAATCGCTTTTGTGCAGAAAACAGTAACACTTGTTCAGAAGGAAAGAAAGCACAGAGCCCCAGATTTTATGTTGTCCTGGAGAGCTTGCAGAGCACTGGGGAAAGGCAGGCAGAGAATTCCCTGCTAGCACCTTCTCTGTGCCTGTTCACATTGCTTCGCAGAATCGCTTTTGTGCAGAAAACAGTAACACTTGTTCAGAAGGAAAGAAAGCACAGAGCCCCAGATTCTATGTTGTCCTGGAGAGCTTGCAGAGCACTGGGGAAAGGCAGGCAGAGAATTCCCTGCTAGCACCTTCTCTGTGCCTGGGAAGCAGAAGTGTTCACATTGCTTCGCAAGAATCGCTTTTGTGCAGAAAACACTAACACTTGTTCAGAACGAAAGAAAGCACAGAGCCCCAGATTCTATGTTGTCCTGGAGAGCTTGCAGAGCACTGGGGAAAGGCAGGCAGAGAATTCCCTGATAGCACCTTCTCTGTGCCTGTTCACATTGCTTCGCAGAATCGCTTTTGTGCAGAAAACAGTAACACTTGTTCAGAAGGAAAGAAAGCACAGAGCCCCAGATTCTATGTTGTCCTGGAGAGCTTGCAGAGCACTGGGGAAAGGCAGGCAGAGAATTCCCTGATAGCACCTTCTCTGTGCCTGTTCACATTGCTTTGCAGAATCGCTTTTGTGCAGAAAACACTAACACTTGTTCAGAACGAAAGAAAGCACAGAGCCCCAGATTCTATGTTGTCCTGGAGAGCTTGCAGAGCACTGGGGAAAGGCAGGCAGAGAATTCCCTGATAGCACCTTCTCTGTGCCTGTTCACATTGCTTCGCAGAATCGCTTTTGTGCAGAAAACAGTAACACTTGTTCAGAACGAAAGAAAGCACAGAGCCCCAGATTTTATGTTGTCCTGGAGAGCTTGCAGAGCACTGGGGAAAGGCAGGCAGAGAATTCCCTGATAGCACCTTCTCTGTGCCTGGGAAGCAGAAGTGTTCACATTGCTTCGCAGAATCGCTTTTGTGCAGAAAACAGTAACACTTGTTCAGAACGAAAGAAAGCACACAGCCCCAGATTTTATGTTGTCCTGGAGAACTTGCAGAGCACTGGGGAAAGGCAGGCAGAGAATTCCCTGATAGCACCTTCTCTGTGCCTGTTCACATTGCTTTGCAGAATCGCTTTTGTGCAGAAAACACTAACACTTGTTCAGAACGAAAGAAAGCACAGAGCCCCAGATTTGCTGTTGTCCTGGAGAGCTTGCAGAGCACTGGGGAAAGGCAGGCAGAGAATTCCCTGCTAGCACCTTCTCTGTGCCTGAGAAGCAGAAGTGTTCACATTGCTTCGCAAGAATCGCTTTTGTGCAGAAAACAGTAACACTTGTTCAGAAGGAAAGAAAGCACAGAGCCCCAGATTTTATGTTGTCCTGGAGATCTTGCAGAGCACTGGGGAAAGGCAGGCAGAGAATTCCCTGATAGCACCTTCTCTGTGCCTGTTCACATTGCTTCGCAGAATCGCTTTTGTGCAGAAAACAGTAACACTTGTTCAGAACGAAAGAAAGCACAGAGACCCAGATTTGCTGTTGTCCTGGAGAGCTTGCAGAGCACTGGGGAAAGGCAGGCAGAGAATTCCCTGCTAGCACCTTCTCTGAGCCTGGGAAGCAGAAGTGTTCACATTGCTTCGCAGAATCGCCTTTGTGCAGAAAACACTAACACTTGTTCAGAACAAAAGAAAGCACAGAGCCCCAGATTCTATGTTGTCCTGGAGAGCTTGCAGAGCACTGGGGAAAGGCAGGCAGAGAATTCCTTGCTAGCACCTTCTCTGTGCCTGTTCACATTGCTTCGCAAGAATCGCTTTTGTGCAGAAAACAGTAACACTTGTTCAGAAGGAAAGAAAGCACAGAGCCCCAGATTTTATGTTGTCCTGGAGAGCTTGCAGAGCACTGGGGAAAGGCAGGCAGAGAATTCCTTGCTAGCACCTTCTCTGTGCCTGTTCACATTGCTTCGCAGAATCGCTTTTGTGCAGAAAACAGTAACACTTGTTCAGAACGAAAGAAAGCACAGAGCCCCAGATTTTATGTTGTCCTGGAGAGCTTGCAGAGCACTGGGGAAAGGCAGGCAGAGAATTCCCTGCTAGCACCTTCTCTGTGCCTGGGAAGCAGAAGTGTTCACATTGCTTCGCAGAATCGCTTTTGTGCAGAAAACAGTAACACTTGTTCAGAAGGAAAGAAAGCACAGAGCCCCAGATTTTATGTTGTCCTGGAGAGCTTGCAGAGCACTGGGGAAAGGCAGGCAGAGAATTCCCTGATAGCACCTTCTCTGTGCCTGTTCACATTGCTTCGCAGAATCGCTTTTGTGCAGAAAACAGTAACACTTGTTCAGAACGAAAGAAAGCACAGAGCCCCAGATTCTATGTTGTCCTGGAGAGCTTGCAGAGCACTGGGGAAAGGCAGGCAGAGAATTCCCTGATAGCACCTTCTCTGTGCCTGGGAAGCAGAAGTGTTCACATTGCTTCGCAGAATCGTTTTTGTGCAGAAAACAGTAACACTTGTTCAGAAGGAAAGAAAGCACAGAGCCCCAGATTTTATGTTGTCCTGGAGAGCTTGCAGAGCACTGGGGAAAGGCAGGCAGAGAATTCCCTGATAGCACCTTCTCTGTGCCTGTTCACATTGCTTCGCAGAATCGCTTTTGTGCAGAAAACAGTAACACTTGTTCAGAAGGAAAGAAAGCACAGAGCCCCAGATTCTATGTTGTCCTGGAGAGCTTGCAGAGCACTGGGGAAAGGCAGGCAGAGAATTCCCTGCTAGCACCTTCTCTGTTCCTGTTCACATTGCTTCGCAGAATCGCTTTTGTGCAGAAAACAGTAACACTTGTTCAGAAGGAAAGAAAGCACAGAGCCCCAGATTCTATGTTGTCCTGGAGAGCTTGCAGAGCACTGGGGAAAGGCAGGCAGAGAATTCCCTGCTAGCACCTTCTCTGTGCCTGGGAAGCAGAAGTGTTCACATTGCTTCGCAAGAATCGCTTTTGTGCAGAAAACACTAACACTTGTTCAGAAGGAAAGAAAGCACAGAGCCCCAGATTCTATGTTGTCCTGGAGAGCTTGCAGAGCACTGGGGAAAGGCAGGCAGAGAATTCCCTGATAGCACCTTCTCTGTGCCTGTTCACATTGCTTCGCAGAATCGCTTTTGTGCAGAAAACAGTAACACTTGTTCAGAAGGAATGAAAGCACAGAGCCCCAGATTTTATGTTGTCCTGGAGAGCTTGCAGAGCACTGGGGAAAGGCAGGCAGAGAATTCCCTGATAGCACCTTCTCTGTGCCTGGGAAGCAGAAGTGTTCACATTGCTTCGCAGAATCGCTTTTGTGCAGAAAACAGTAACACTTGTTCAGAAGGAAAGAAAGCACAGAGCCCCAGATTTTATGTTGTCCTGGAGAGCTTGCAGAGCACTGGGGAAAGGCAGGCAGAGAATTCCTTGCTAGCACCTTCTCTGTGCCTGTTCACATTGCTTTGCAGAATCGCTTTTGTGCAGAAAACAGTAACACTTGTTCAGAACGAAAGAAAGCACAGAGCCCCAGATTCTATGTTGTCCTGGAGAGCTTGCAGAGCACTGGGGAAAGGCAGGCAGAGAATTCCCTGCTAGCACCTTCTCTGTGCCTGGGAAGCAGAAGTGTTCACATTGCTTCGCAGAATCGCTTTTGTGCAGAAAACAGTAACACTTGTTCAGAAGGAAAGAAAGCACAGAGCCCCAGATTCTATGTTGTCCTGGAGAGCTTGCAGAGCACTGGGGAAAGGCAGGCAGAGAATTCCCTGATAGCACCTTCTCTGTGCCTGTTCACATTGCTTCGCAGAATCGCTTTTGTGCAGAAAACAGTAACACTTGTTCAGAACGAAAGAAAGCACAGAGCCCCAGATTCTATGTTGTCCTGGAGAGCTTGCAGAGCACTGGGGAAAGGCAGGCAGAGAATTCCCTGCTAGCACCTTCTCTGTGCCTGGGAAGCAGAAGTGTTCACATTGCTTCGCAGAATCGTTTTTGTGCAGAAAACAGTAACACTTGTTCAGAAGGAAAGAAAGCACAGAGCCCCAGATTTTATGTTGTCCTGGAGAGCTTGCAGAGCACTGGGGAAAGGAAGGCAGAGAATTCCCTGCTAGCACCTTCTCTGTGCCTGGGAAGCAGAAGTGTTCACATTGCTTCGCAAGAATCGCTTTTGTGCAGAAAACAGTAACACTTGTTCAGAAGGAAAGAAAGCACAGAGCCCCAGATTTTATGTTGTCCTGGAGAGCTTGCAGAGCACTGGGGAAAGGCAGGCAGAGAATTCCCTGCTAGCACCTTCTCTGTGCCTGGGAAGCAGAAGTGTTCACATTGCTTCGCAGAATCGCTTTTGTGCAGAAAACAGTAACACTTGTTCAGAAGGAAAGAAAGCACAGAGCCCCAGATTTTATGTTGTCCTGGAGAGCTTGCAGAGCACTGGGGAAAGGCAGGCAGAGAATTCCCTGATAGCACCTTCTCTGTGCCTGTTCACATTGCTTCGCAGAATCGCTTTTGTGCAGAAAACAGTAACACTTGTTCAGAAGGAAAGAAAGCACAGAGCCCCAGATTCTATGTTGTCCTGGAGAGCTTGCAGAGCACTGGGGAACGGCAGGCAGAGAATTCCTTGCTAGCACCTTCTCTGTGCCTGTTCACATTGCTTCGCAGAATCGCTTTTGTGCAGAAAACAGTAACACTTGTTCAGAACGAAAGAAAGCACAGAGCCCCAGATTTTATGTTGTCCTGGAGAGCTTGCAGAGCACTGGGGAACGGCAGGCAGAGAATTCCTTGCTAGCACCTTCTCTGTGCCTGGGAAGAAGAAGTGTTCACATTGCTTCGCAGAATCGCTTTTGTGCAGAAAACAGTAACACTTGTTCAGAAGGAAAGAAAGCACAGAGCCCCAGATTCTATGTTGTCCTGGAGAGCTTGCAGAGCACTGGGGAAAGGCAGGCAGAGAATTCCCTGATAGCACCTTCTCTGTGCCTGTTCACATTGCTTCGCAGAATCGCTTTTGTGCAGAAAACAGTAACACTTGTTCAGAACGAAAGAAAGCACAGAGCCCCAGATTTGCTGTTGTCCTGGAGAGCTTGCAGAGCACTGGGGAAAGGCAGGCAGAGAATTCCCTGCTAGCACCTTCTCTGTGCCTGTTCACATTGCTTCGCAGAATCGCTTTTGTGCAGAAAACAGTAACACTTGTTCAGAAGGAAAGAAAGCACAGAGCCCCAGATTTTATGTTGTCCTGGAGAGCTTGCAGAGCACTGGGGAAAGGCAGGCAGAGAATTCCCTGCTAGCACCTTCTCTGTGCCTGGGAAGCAGAAGTGTTCACATTGCTTCGCAAGAATCGCTTTTGTGCAGAAAACACTAACACTTGTTCAGAAGGAAAGAAAGCACAGAGCCCCAGATTCTATGTTGTCCTGGAGAGCTTGCAGAGCACTGGGGAAAGGCAGGCAGAGAATTCCCTGCTAGCACCTTCTCTGTGCCTGTTCACATTGCTTCGCAGAATCGCTTTTGTGCAGAAAACAGTAACACTTGTTCAGAAGGAAAGAAAGCACAGAGCCCCAGATTTTATGTTGTCCTGGAGAGCTTGCAGAGCACTGGGGAAAGGCAGGCAGAGAATTCCCTGATAGCACCTTCTCTGTGCCTGTTCACATTGCTTCGCAGAATCGCTTTTGTGCAGAAAACAGTAACACTTGTTCAGAAGGAAAGAAAGCACAGAGCCCCAGATTTTATGTTGTCCTGGAGAGCTTGCAGAGCACTGGGGAAAGGCAGGCAGAGAATTCCCTGCTAGCACCTTCTCTGAGCCTGGGAAGCAGAAGTGTTCACATTGCTTCGCAGAATCGCTTTTGTGCAGAAAACAGTAACACTTGTTCAGAAGGAAAGAAAGCACAGAGCCCCAGATTCTATGTTGTCCTGGAGAGCTTGCAGAGCACTGGGGAAAGGCAGGCAGAGAATTCCTTGCTAGCACCTTCTCTGTGCCTGTTCACATTGCTTCGCAGAATCGCTTTTGTGCAGAAAACAGTAACACTTGTTCAGAACGAAAGAAAGCACAGAGCCCCAGATTCTATGTTGTCCTGGAGAGCTTGCAGAGCACTGGGGAAAGGCAGGCAGAGAATTCCCTGATAGCACCTTCTCTGTGCCTGTGAAGCAGAAGTGTTCACATTGCTTCGCAGAATCGCTTTTGTGCAGAAAACAGTAACACTTGTTCAGAAGGAAAGAAAGCACAGAGCCCCAGATTCTATGTTGTCCTGGAGAGCTTGCAGAGCACTGGGGAAAGGCAGGCAGAGAATTCCCTGATAACACCTTCTCTGTGCCTGTTCACATTGCTTCGCAGAATCGCTTTTGTGCAGAAAACACTAACACTTGTTCAGAACGAAAGAAAGCACAGAGCCCCAGATTCTATGTTGTCCTGGAGAGCTTGCAGAGCACTGGGGAAAGGCAGGCAGAGAATTCCCTGCTAGCACCTTCTCTGTGCCTGGGAAGCAGAAGTGTTCACATTGCTTCGCAGAATCGCTTTTGTGCAGAAAACAGTAACACTTGTTCAGAAGGAAAGAAAGCACAGAGCCCCAGATTTTATGTTGTCCTGGAGAGCTTGCAGAGCACTGGGGAAAGGAAGACAGAGAATTCCCTGCTAGCACCTTCTCTGTGCTTGGGAAGCAGAAGTGTTCACATTGCTTCGCAAGAATCGCTTTTGTGCAGAAAACAGTAACACTTGTTCAGAAGGAAAGAAAGCACAGAGCCCCAGATTTTATGTTGTCCTGGAGAGCTTGCAGAGCACTGGGGAAAGGCAGGCAGAGAATTCCCTGCTAGCACCTTCTCTGTGCCTGGGAAGCAGAAGTGTTCACATTGCTTCGCAGAATCGCTTTTGTGCAGAAAACAGTAACACTTGTTCAGAAGGAAAGAAAGCACAGAGCCCCAGATTTTATGTTGTCCTGGAGAGCTTGCAGAGCACTGGGGAAAGGCAGGCAGAGAATTCCCTGATAGCACCTTCTCTGTGCCTGTTCACATTGCTTCGCAGAATCGCTTTTGTGCAGAAAACACTAACACTTGTTCAGAAGGAAAGAAAGCACAGAGCCCCAGATTCTATGTTGTCCTGGAGAGCTTGCAGAGCACTGGGGAAAGGCAGGCAGAGAATTCCCTGATAGCACCTTCTCTGTGCCTGGGAAGCAGAAGTGTTCACATTGCTTCGCAAGAATCGCTTTTGTGCAGAAAACACTAACACTTGTTCAGAAGGAAAGAAAGCACAGAGCCCCAGATTCTATGTTGTCCTGGAGAGCTTGCACAGCACTGGGGAACGGCAGGCAGAGAATTCCTTGCTAGCACCTTCTCTGTGCCTGTTCACATTGCTTCGCAGAATCGCTTTTGTGCAGAAAACAGTAACACTTGTTCAGAAGGAAAGAAAGCACAGAGCCCCAGATTCTATGTTGTCCTGGAGAGCTTGCAGAGCACTGGGGAAAGGCAGGCAGAGAATTCCCTGATAGCACCTTCTCTGTGCCTGTTCACATTGCTTCGCAGAATCGCTTTTGTGCAGAAAACAGTAACACTTGTTCAGAACGAAAGAAAGCACAGAGCCCCAGATTCTATGTTGTCCTGGAGAGCTTGCAGAGCACTGGGGAAAGGCAGGCAGAGAATTCCCTGCTAGCACCTTCTCTGTGCCTGTTCACATTGCTTCGCAGAATCGCTTTTGTGCAGAAAACAGTAACACTTGTTCAGAAGGAAAGAAAGCACAGAGCCCCAGATTTTATGTTGTCCTGGAGAGCTTGCAGAGCACTGGGGAAAGGCAGGCAGAGAATTCCCTGCTAGCACCTTCTCTGTGCCTGGGAAGCAGAAGTGTTCACATTGCTTCGCAAGAATCGCTTTTGTGCAGAAAACACTAACACTTGTTCAGAAGGAAAGCAAGCACAGAGCCCCAGATTTTATGTTGTCCTGGAGAGCTTGCAGAGCACTGGGGAAAGGCAGGCAGAGAATTCCTTGCTAGCACCTTCTCTGTGCCTGGGAAGCAGAAGTGTTCACATTGCTTCGCAGAATCGCTTTTGTGCAGAAAACAGTAACACTTGTTCAGAAGGAAAGAAAGCACAGAGCCCCAGATTTTATGTTGTCCTGGAGAGCTTGCAGAGCACTGGGGAAAGGCAGGCAGAGAATTCCCTGCTAGCACCTTCTCTGAGCCTGGGAAGCAGAAGTGTTCACATTGCTTCGCAGAATCGCTTTTGTGCAGAAAACAGTAACACTTGTTCAGAAGGAAAGAAAGCACAGAGCCCCAGATTTTATGTTGTCCTGGAGAGCTTGCAGAGCACTGGGGAAAGGCAGGCAGAGAATTCCTTGCTAGCACCTTCTCTGTGCCTGTTCACATTGCTTCGCAGAATCGCTTTTGTTCAGAAAACAGTAACACTTGTTCAGAACGAAAGAAAGCACAGAGCCCCAGATTCTATGTTGTCCTGGAGAGCTTGCAGAGCACTGGGGAAAGGCAGGCAGAGAATTCCCTGATAGCACCTTCTCTGTGCCTGTGAAGCAGAAGTGTTCACATTGCTTCGCAGAATCGCTTTTGTGCAGAAAACACTAACACTTGTTCAGAAGGAAAGAAAGCACAGAGCCCCAGATTCTATGTTGTCCTGGAGAGCTTGCAGAGCACTGGGGAAAGGCAGGCAGAGAATTCCCTGATAGCACCTTCTCTGTGCCTGTTCACATTGCTTCGCAGAATCGCTTTTGTGCAGAAAACACTAACACTTGTTCAGAACGAAAGAAAGCACAGAGCCCCAGATTCTATGTTGTCCTGGAGAGCTTGCAGAGCACTGGGGAAAGGCAGGCAGAGAATTCCCTGCTAGCACCTTCTCTGTGCCTGGGAAGCAGAAGTGTTCACATTGCTTCGCAGAATCACTTTTGTGCAGAAAACAGTAACACTTGTTCAGAAGGAAAGAAAGCACAGAGCCCCAGATTTTATGTTGTCCTGGAGAGCTTGCAGAGCACTGGGGAAAGGAAGACAGAGAATTCCCTGCTAGCACCTTCTCTGTGCCTGGGAAGCAGAAGTGTTCACATTGCTTCGCAAGAATCGCTTTTGTGCAGAAAACAGTAACACTTGTTCAGAAGGAAAGAAAGCACAGAGCCCCAGATTTTATGTTGTCCTGGAGAGCTTGCAGAGCACTGGGGAAAGGCAGGCAGAGAATTCCCTGCTAGCACCTTCTCTGTGCCTGGGAAGCAGAAGTGTTCACATTGCTTCGCAGAATCGCTTTTGTGCAGAAAACAGTAACACTTGTTCAGAAGGAAAGAAAGCACAGAGCCCCAGATTTTATGTTGTCCTGGAGAGCTTGCAGAGCACTGGGGAAAGGCAGGCAGAGAATTCCCTGATAGCACCTTCTCTGTGCCTGTTCACATTGCTTCGCAGAATCGCTTTTGTGCAGAAAACAGTAACACTTGTTCAGAACGAAAGAAAGCACAGAGCCCCAGATTCTATGTTGTCCTGGAGAGCTTGCAGAGCACTGGGGAAAGGCAGGCAGAGAATTCCCTGATAGCACCTTCTCTGTGCCTGGGAAGCAGAAGTGTTCACATTGCTTCGCAAGAATCGCTTTTGTGCAGAAAACACTAACACTTGTTCAGAAGGAAAGAAAGCACAGAGCCCCAGATTCTATGTTGTCCTGGAGAGCTTGCAGAGCACTGGGGAACGGCAGGCAGAGAATTCCTTGCTAGCACCTTCTCTGTGCCTGTTCACATTGCTTCGCAGAATCGCTTTTGTGCAGAAAACAGTAACACTTGTTCAGAACGAAAGAAAGCACAGAGCCCCAGATTTTATGTTGTCCTGGAGAGCTTGCAGAGCACTGGGGAACGGCAGGCAGAGAATTCCTTGCTAGCACCTTCTCTGTGCCTGGGAAACAGAAGTGTTCACATTGCTTCGCAGAATCGCTTTTGTGCAGAAAACAGTAACACTTGTTCAGAAGGAAAGAAAGCACAGAGCCCCAGATTCTATGTTGTCCTGGAGAGCTTGCAGAGCACTGGGGAAAGGCAGGCAGAGAATTCCCTGATAGCACCTTCTCTGTGCCTGTTCACATTGCTTCGCAGAATCGCTTTTGTGCAGAAAACAGTAACACTTGTTCAGAACGAAAGAAAGCACAGAGCCCCAGATTCTATGTTGTCCTGGAGAGCTTGCAGAGCACTGGGGAAAGGCAGGCAGAGAATTCCCTGCTAGCACCTTCTCTGTGCCTGTTCACATTGCTTCGCAGAATCGCTTTTGTGCAGAAAACAGTAACACTTGTTCAGAACGAAAGAAAGCACAGAGCCCCAGATTCTATGTTGTCCTGGAGAGCTTGCAGAGCACTGGGGAAAGGCAGGCAGAGAATTCCCTGCTAGCACCTTCTCTGTGCCTGGGAAGCAGAAGTGTTCACATTGCTTCGCAGAATCGTTTTTGTGCAGAAAACAGTAACACTTGTTCAGAAGGAAAGAAAGCACAGAGCCCCAGATTTTATGTTGTCCTGGAGAGCTTGCAGAGCACTGGGGAAAGGAAGGCAGAGAATTCCCTGCTAGCACCTTCTCTGTGCCTGGGAAGCAGAAGTGTTCACATTGCTTCGCAAGAATCGCTTTTGTGCAGAAAACAGTAACACTTGTTCAGAAGGAAAGAAAGCACAGAGCCCCAGATTTTATGTTGTCCTGGAGAGCTTGCAGAGCACTGGGGAAAGGCAGGCAGAGAATTCCCTGCTAGCACCTTCTCTGTGCCTGGGAAGCAGAAGTGTTCACATTGCTTCGCAGAATCGCTTTTGTGCAGAAAACAGTAACACTTGTTCAGAAGGAAAGAAAGCACAGAGCCCCAGATTTTATGTTGTCCTGGAGAGCTTGCAGAGCACTGGGGAAAGGCAGGCAGAGAATTCCCTGATAGCACCTTCTCTGTGCCTGTTCACATTGCTTCGCAGAATCGCTTTTGTGCAGAAAACACTAACACTTGTTCAGAAGGAAAGAAAGCACAGAGCCCCAGATTCTATGTTGTCCTGGAGAGCTTGCAGAGCACTGGGGAACGGCAGGCAGAGAATTCCTTGCTAGCACCTTCTCTGTGCCTGTTCACATTGCTTCGCAGAATCGCTTTTGTGCAGAAAACAGTAACACTTGTTCAGAACGAAAGAAAGCACAGAGCCCCAGATTTTATGTTGTCCTGGAGAGCTTGCAGAGCACTGGGGAACGGCAGGCAGAGAATTCCTTGCTAGCACCTTCTCTGTGCCTGGGAAGCAGAAGTGTTCACATTGCTTCGCAGAATCGCTTTTGTGCAGAAAACAGTAACACTTGTTCAGAAGGAAAGAAAGCACAGAGCCCCAGATTCTATGTTGTCCTGGAGAGCTTGCAGAGCACTGGGGAAAGGCAGGCAGAGAATTCCCTGATAGCACCTTCTCTGTGCCTGTTCACATTGCTTCGCAGAATCGCTTTTGTGCAGAAAACAGTAGCACTTGTTCAGAACGAAAGAAAGCACAGAGCCCCAGATTTGCTGTTGTCCTGGAGAGCTTGCAGAGCACTGGGGAAAGGCAGGCAGAGAATTCCCTGCTAGCACCTTCTCTGTGCCTGTTCACATTGCTTCGCAGAATCGCTTTTGTGCAGAAAACAGTAACACTTGTTCAGAAGGAAAGAAAGCACAGAGCCCCAGATTTTATGTTGTCCTGGAGAGCTTGCAGAGCACTGGGGAAAGGCAGGCAGAGAATTCCCTGCTAGCACCTTCTCTGAGCCTGGGAAGCAGAAGTGTTCACATTGCTTCGCAGAATCGCTTTTGTGCAGAAAACAGTAACACTTGTTCAGAAGGAAAGAAAGCACAGAGCCCCAGATTCTATGTTGTCCTGGAGAGCTTGCAGAGCACTGGGGAAAGGCAGGCAGAGAATTCCTTGCTAGCACGTTCTCTGTGCCTGTTCACATTGCTTCGCAGAATCGCTTTTGTACAGAAAACAGTAACACTTGTTCAGAACGAAAGAAAGCACAGAGCCCCAGATTCTATGTTGTCCTGGAGAGCTTGCAGAGCACTGCGGAAAGGCAGGCAGAGAATTCCCTGATAGCACCTTCTCTGTGCCTGTGAAGCAGAAGTGTTCACATTGCTTCGCAGAATCGCTTTTGTGCAGAAAACAGTAACACTTGTTCAGAAGGAAAGAAAGCACAGAGCCCCAGATTCTATGTTGTCCTGGAGAGCTTGCAGAGCACTGGGGAAAGGCAGGCAGAGAATTCCCTGATAGCACCTTCTCTGTGCCTGTTCACATTGCTTCGCAGAATCGCTTTTGTGCAGAAAACACTAACACTTGTTCAGAACGAAAGAAAGCACAGAGCCCCAGATTCTATGTTGTCCTGGAGAGCTTGCAGAGCACTGGGGAAAGGCAGGCAGAGAATTCCCTGCTAGCACCTTCTCTGTGCCTGGGAAGCAGAAGTGTTCACATTGCTTCGCAAGAATCGCTTTTGTGCAGAAAACACTAACACTTGTTCAGAAGGAAAGCAAGTACAGAGCCCCAGATTTTATGTTGTCCTGGAGAGCTTGCAGAGCACTGGGGAAAGGCAGGCAGAGAATTCCTTGCTAGCACCTTCTCTGTGCCTGGGAAGCAGAAGTGTTCACATTGCTTCGCAGAATCGCTTTTGTGCAGAAAACAGTAACACTTGTTCAGAAGGAAAGAAAGCACAGAGCCCCAGATTTTATGTTGTCCTGGAGAGCTTGCAGAGCACTGGGGAAAGGCAGGCAGAGAATTCCCTGCTAGCACCTTCTCTGAGCCTGGGAAGCAGAAGTGTTCACATTGCTTCGCAGAATCGCTTTTGTGCAGAAAACAGTAACACTTGTTCAGAAGGAAAGAAAGCACAGAGCCCCAGATTCTATGTTGTCCTGGAGAGCTTGCAGAGCACTGGGGAACGGCAGGCAGAGAATTCCTTGCTAGCACCTTCTCTGTGCCTGTTCACATTGCTTCGCAGAATCGCTTTTGTTCAGAAAACAGTAACACTTGTTCAGAACGAAAGAAAGCACAGAGCCCCAGATTCTATGTTGTCCTGGAGAGCTTGCAGAGCACTGGGGAAAGGCAGGCAGAGAATTCCCTGATAGCACCTTCTCTGTGCCTGTGAAGCAGAAGTGTTCACTTTGCTTCGCAGAATCGCCTTTGTGCAGAAAACACTAACACTTGTTCAGAAGGAAAGAAAGCACAGAGCCCCAGATTCTATGTTGTCCTGGAGAGCTTGCAGAGCACTGGGGAAAGGCAGGCAGAGAATTCCCTGATAGCACCTTCTCTGTGCCTGTTCACATTGCTTCGCAGAATCGCTTTTGTGCAGAAAACACTAACACTTGTTCAGAACGAAAGAAAGCACAGAGCCCCAGATTCTATGTTGTCCTGGAGAGCTTGCAGAGCACTGGGGAAAGGCAGGCAGAGAATTCCCTGCTAGCACCTTCTCTGTGCCTGGGAAGCAGAAGTGTTCACATTGCTTCGCAGGATCACTTTTGTGCAGAAAACAGTAACACTTGTTCAGAAGGAAAGAAAGCACAGAGCCCCAGATTTGCTGTTGTCCTGGAGAGCTTGCAGAGCACTGGGGAAAGGCAGGCAGAGAATTCCCTGATAGCACCTTCTCTGAGCCTGGGAAGCAGAAGTGTTCACATTGCTTCGCAGAATCGCCTTTGTGCAGAAAACACTAACACTTGTTCAGAACAAAAGAAAGCACAGAGCCCCAGATTCTATGTTGTCCTGGAGAGCTTGCAGAGCACTGGGGAAAGGCAGGCAGAGAATTCCTTGCTAGCACCTTCTCTGTGCCTGTTCACATTGCTTCGCAAGAATCGCTTTTGTGCAGAAAACAGTAACACTTGTTCAGAAGGAAAGAAAGCACAGAGCCCCAGATTTTATGTTGTCCTGGAGAGCTTGCAGAGCACTGGGGAAAGGCAGGCAGAGAATTCCTTGCTAGCACCTTCTCTGTGCCTGTTCACATTGCTTCGCAGAATCGCTTTTGTGCAGAAAACAGTAACACTTGTTCAGAACGAAAGAAAGCACAGAGCCCCAGATTTTATGTTGTCCTGGAGAGCTTGCAGAGCACTGGGGAAAGGCAGGCAGAGAATTCCCTGCTAGCACCTTCTCTGTGCCTGGGAAGCAGAAGTGTTCACATTGCTTCGCAGAATCGCTTTTGTGCAGAAAACAGTAACACTTGTTCAGAAGGAAAGAAAGCACAGAGCCCCAGATTTTATGTTGTCCTGGAGAGCTTGCAGAGCACTGGGGAAAGGCAGGCAGAGAATTCCCTGATAGCACCTTCTCTGTGCCTGTTCACATTGCTTCGCAGAATCGCTTTTGTGCAGAAAACAGTAACACTTGTTCAGAACGAAAGAAAGCACAGAGCCCCAGATTCTATGTTGTCCTGGAGAGCTTGCAGAGCACTGGGGAAAGGCAGGCAGAGAATTCCCTGATAGCACCTTCTCTGTGCCTGGGAAGCAGAAGTGTTCACATTGCTTCGCAGAATCGTTTTTGTGCAGAAAACAGTAACACTTGTTCAGAAGGAAAGAAAGCACAGAGCCCCAGATTTTATGTTGTCCTGGAGAGCTTGCAGAGCACTGGGGAAAGGCAGGCAGAGAATTCCCTGATAGCACCTTCTCTGTGCCTGTTCACATTGCTTCGCAGAATCGCTTTTGTGCAGAAAACAGTAACACTTGTTCAGAAGGAAAGAAAGCACAGAGCCCCAGATTCTATGTTGTCCTGGAGAGCTTGCAGAGCACTGGGGAAAGGCAGGCAGAGAATTCCCTGCTAGCACCTTCTCTGTTCCTGTTCACATTGCTTCGCAGAATCGCTTTTGTGCAGAAAACAGTAACACTTGTTCAGAAGGAAAGAAAGCACAGAGCCCCAGATTCTATGTTGTCCTGGAGAGCTTGCAGAGCACTGGGGAAAGGCAGGCAGAGAATTCCCTGCTAGCACCTTCTCTGTGCCTGGGAAGCAGAAGTGTTCACATTGCTTCGCAAGAATCGCTTTTGTGCAGAAAACACTAACACTTGTTCAGAAGGAAAGAAAGCACAGAGCCCCAGATTCTATGTTGTCCTGGAGAGCTTGCAGAGCACTGGGGAAAGGCAGGCAGAGAATTCCCTGATAGCACCTTCTCTGTGCCTGTTCACATTGCTTCGCAGAATCGCTTTTGTGCAGAAAACAGTAACACTTGTTCAGAAGGAATGAAAGCACAGAGCCCCAGATTTTATGTTGTCCTGGAGAGCTTGCAGAGCACTGGGGAAAGGCAGGCAGAGAATTCCCTGATAGCACCTTCTCTGTGCCTGGGAAGCAGAAGTGTTCACATTGCTTCGCAGAATCGCTTTTGTGCAGAAAACAGTAACACTTGTTCAGAAGGAAAGAAAGCACAGAGCCCCAGATTTTATGTTGTCCTGGAGAGCTTGCAGAGCACTGGGGAAAGGCAGGCAGAGAATTCCTTGCTAGCACCTTCTCTGTGCCTGTTCACATTGCTTTGCAGAATCGCTTTTGTGCAGAAAACAGTAACACTTGTTCAGAACGAAAGAAAGCACAGAGCCCCAGATTCTATGTTGTCCTGGAGAGCTTGCAGAGCACTGGGGAAAGGCAGGCAGAGAATTCCCTGCTAGCACCTTCTCTGTGCCTGGGAAGCAGAAGTGTTCACATTGCTTCGCAGAATCGCTTTTGTGCAGAAAACAGTAACACTTGTTCAGAAGGAAAGAAAGCACAGAGCCCCAGATTCTATGTTGTCCTGGAGAGCTTGCAGAGCACTGGGGAAAGGCAGGCAGAGAATTCCCTGATAGCACCTTCTCTGTGCCTGTTCACATTGCTTCGCAGAATCGCTTTTGTGCAGAAAACAGTAACACTTGTTCAGAACGAAAGAAAGCACAGAGCCCCAGATTCTATGTTGTCCTGGAGAGCTTGCAGAGCACTGGGGAAAGGCAGGCAGAGAATTCCCTGCTAGCACCTTCTCTGTGCCTGGGAAGCAGAAGTGTTCACATTGCTTCGCAGAATCGTTTTTGTGCAGAAAACAGTAACACTTGTTCAGAAGGAAAGAAAGCACAGAGCCCCAGATTTTATGTTGTCCTGGAGAGCTTGCAGAGCACTGGGGAAAGGAAGGCAGAGAATTCCCTGCTAGCACCTTCTCTGTGCCTGGGAAGCAGAAGTGTTCACATTGCTTCGCAAGAATCGCTTTTGTGCAGAAAACAGTAACACTTGTTCAGAAGGAAAGAAAGCACAGAGCCCCAGATTTTATGTTGTCCTGGAGAGCTTGCAGAGCACTGGGGAAAGGCAGGCAGAGAATTCCCTGCTAGCACCTTCTCTGTGCCTGGGAAGCAGAAGTGTTCACATTGCTTCGCAGAATCGCTTTTGTGCAGAAAACAGTAACACTTGTTCAGAAGGAAAGAAAGCACAGAGCCCCAGATTTTATGTTGTCCTGGAGAGCTTGCAGAGCACTGGGGAAAGGCAGGCAGAGAATTCCCTGATAGCACCTTCTCTGTGCCTGTTCACATTGCTTCGCAGAATCGCTTTTGTGCAGAAAACAGTAACACTTGTTCAGAAGGAAAGAAAGCACAGAGCCCCAGATTCTATGTTGTCCTGGAGAGCTTGCAGAGCACTGGGGAACGGCAGGCAGAGAATTCCTTGCTAGCACCTTCTCTGTGCCTGTTCACATTGCTTCGCAGAATCGCTTTTGTGCAGAAAACAGTAACACTTGTTCAGAACGAAAGAAAGCACAGAGCCCCAGATTTTATGTTGTCCTGGAGAGCTTGCAGAGCACTGGGGAACGGCAGGCAGAGAATTCCTTGCTAGCACCTTCTCTGTGCCTGGGAAGAAGAAGTGTTCACATTGCTTCGCAGAATCGCTTTTGTGCAGAAAACAGTAACACTTGTTCAGAAGGAAAGAAAGCACAGAGCCCCAGATTCTATGTTGTCCTGGAGAGCTTGCAGAGCACTGGGGAAAGGCAGGCAGAGAATTCCCTGATAGCACCTTCTCTGTGCCTGTTCACATTGCTTCGCAGAATCGCTTTTGTGCAGAAAACAGTAACACTTGTTCAGAACGAAAGAAAGCACAGAGCCCCAGATTTGCTGTTGTCCTGGAGAGCTTGCAGAGCACTGGGGAAAGGCAGGCAGAGAATTCCCTGCTAGCACCTTCTCTGTGCCTGTTCACATTGCTTCGCAGAATCGCTTTTGTGCAGAAAACAGTAACACTTGTTCAGAACGAAAGAAAGCACAGAGCCCCAGATTTTATGTTGTCCTGGAGAGCTTGCAGAGCACTGGGGAAAGGCAGGCAGAGAATTCCCTGCTAGCACCTTCTCTGTGCCTGGGAAGCAGAAGTGTTCACATTGCTTCGCAAGAATCGCTTTTGTGCAGAAAACACTAACACTTGTTCAGAAGGAAAGAAAGCACAGAGCCCCAGATTCTATGTTGTCCTGGAGAGCTTGCAGAGCACTGGGGAAAGGCAGGCAGAGAATTCCCTGCTAGCACCTTCTCTGTGCCTGTTCACATTGCTTCGCAGAATCGCTTTTGTGCAGAAAACAGTAACACTTGTTCAGAAGGAAAGAAAGCACAGAGCCCCAGATTTTATGTTGTCCTGGAGAGCTTGCAGAGCACTGGGGAAAGGCAGGCAGAGAATTCCCTGATAGCACCTTCTCTGTGCCTGTTCACATTGCTTCGCAGAATCGCTTTTGTGCAGAAAACAGTAACACTTGTTCAGAAGGAAAGAAAGCACAGAGCCCCAGATTTTATGTTGTCCTGGAGAGCTTGCAGAGCACTGGGGAAAGGCAGGCAGAGAATTCCCTGCTAGCACCTTCTCTGAGCCTGGGAAGCAGAAGTGTTCACATTGCTTCGCAGAATCGCTTTTGTGCAGAAAACAGTAACACTTGTTCAGAAGGAAAGAAAGCACAGAGCCCCAGATTCTATGTTGTCCTGGAGAGCTTGCAGAGCACTGGGGAAAGGCAGGCAGAGAATTCCTTGCTAGCACCTTCTCTGTGCCTGTTCACATTGCTTCGCAGAATCGCTTTTGTGCAGAAAACAGTAACACTTGTTCAGAACGAAAGAAAGCACAGAGCCCCAGATTCTATGTTGTCCTGGAGAGCTTGCAGAGCACTGGGGAAAGGCAGGCAGAGAATTCCCTGATAGCACCTTCTCTGTGCCTGTGAAGCAGAAGTGTTCACATTGCTTCGCAGAATCGCTTTTGTGCAGAAAACAGTAACACTTGTTCAGAAGGAAAGAAAGCACAGAGCCCCAGATTCTATGTTGTCCTGGAGAGCTTGCAGAGCACTGGGGAAAGGCAGGCAGAGAATTCCCTGATAACACCTTCTCTGTGCCTGTTCACATTGCTTCGCAGAATCGCTTTTGTGCAGAAAACACTAACACTTGTTCAGAACGAAAGAAAGCACAGAGCCCCAGATTCTATGTTGTCCTGGAGAGCTTGCAGAGCACTGGGGAAAGGCAGGCAGAGAATTCCCTGCTAGCACCTTCTCTGTGCCTGGGAAGCAGAAGTGTTCACATTGCTTCGCAGAATCGCTTTTGTGCAGAAAACAGTAACACTTGTTCAGAAGGAAAGAAAGCACAGAGCCCCAGATTTTATGTTGTCCTGGAGAGCTTGCAGAGCACTGGGGAAAGGAAGACAGAGAATTCCCTGCTAGCACCTTCTCTGTGCTTGGGAAGCAGAAGTGTTCACATTGCTTCGCAAGAATCGCTTTTGTGCAGAAAACAGTAACACTTGTTCAGAAGGAAAGAAAGCACAGAGCCCCAGATTTTATGTTGTCCTGGAGAGCTTGCAGAGCACTGGGGAAAGGCAGGCAGAGAATTCCCTGCTAGCACCTTCTCTGTGCCTGGGAAGCAGAAGTGTTCACATTGCTTCGCAGAATCGCTTTTGTGCAGAAAACAGTAACACTTGTTCAGAAGGAAAGAAAGCACAGAGCCCCAGATTTTATGTTGTCCTGGAGAGCTTGCAGAGCACTGGGGAAAGGCAGGCAGAGAATTCCCTGATAGCACCTTCTCTGTGCCTGTTCACATTGCTTCGCAGAATCGCTTTTGTGCAGAAAACACTAACACTTGTTCAGAAGGAAAGAAAGCACAGAGCCCCAGATTCTATGTTGTCCTGGAGAGCTTGCAGAGCACTGGGGAAAGGCAGGCAGAGAATTCCCTGATAGCACCTTCTCTGTGCCTGGGAAGCAGAAGTGTTCACATTGCTTCGCAAGAATCGCTTTTGTGCAGAAAACACTAACACTTGTTCAGAAGGAAAGAAAGCACAGAGCCCCAGATTCTATGTTGTCCTGGAGAGCTTGCACAGCACTGGGGAACGGCAGGCAGAGAATTCCTTGCTAGCACCTTCTCTGTGCCTGTTCACATTGCTTCGCAGAATCGCTTTTGTGCAGAAAACAGTAACACTTGTTCAGAAGGAAAGAAAGCACAGAGCCCCAGATTCTATGTTGTCCTGGAGAGCTTGCAGAGCACTGGGGAAAGGCAGGCAGAGAATTCCCTGATAGCACCTTCTCTGTGCCTGTTCACATTGCTTCGCAGAATCGCTTTTGTGCAGAAAACAGTAACACTTGTTCAGAACGAAAGAAAGCACAGAGCCCCAGATTCTATGTTGTCCTGGAGAGCTTGCAGAGCACTGGGGAAAGGCAGGCAGAGAATTCCCTGCTAGCACCTTCTCTGTGCCTGTTCACATTGCTTCGCAGAATCGCTTTTGTGCAGAAAACAGTAACACTTGTTCAGAAGGAAAGAAAGCACAGAGCCCCAGATTTTATGTTGTCCTGGAGAGCTTGCAGAGCACTGGGGAAAGGCAGGCAGAGAATTCCCTGCTAGCACCTTCTCTGTGCCTGGGAAGCAGAAGTGTTCACATTGCTTCGCAAGAATCGCTTTTGTGCAGAAAACACTAACACTTGTTCAGAAGGAAAGCAAGCACAGAGCCCCAGATTTTATGTTGTCCTGGAGAGCTTGCAGAGCACTGGGGAAAGGCAGGCAGAGAATTCCTTGCTAGCACCTTCTCTGTGCCTGGGAAGCAGAAGTGTTCACATTGCTTCGCAGAATCGCTTTTGTGCAGAAAACAGTAACACTTGTTCAGAAGGAAAGAAAGCACAGAGCCCCAGATTTTATGTTGTCCTGGAGAGCTTGCAGAGCACTGGGGAAAGGCAGGCAGAGAATTCCCTGCTAGCACCTTCTCTGAGCCTGGGAAGCAGAAGTGTTCACATTGCTTCGCAGAATCGCTTTTGTGCAGAAAACAGTAACACTTGTTCAGAAGGAAAGAAAGCACAGAGCCCCAGATTTTATGTTGTCCTGGAGAGCTTGCAGAGCACTGGGGAAAGGCAGGCAGAGAATTCCTTGCTAGCACCTTCTCTGTGCCTGTTCACATTGCTTCGCAGAATCGCTTTTGTTCAGAAAACAGTAACACTTGTTCAGAACGAAAGAAAGCACAGAGCCCCAGATTCTATGTTGTCCTGGAGAGCTTGCAGAGCACTGGGGAAAGGCAGGCAGAGAATTCCCTGATAGCACCTTCTCTGTGCCTGTGAAGCAGAAGTGTTCACATTGCTTCGCAGAATCGCTTTTGTGCAGAAAACACTAACACTTGTTCAGAAGGAAAGAAAGCACAGAGCCCCAGATTCTATGTTGTCCTGGAGAGCTTGCAGAGCACTGGGGAAAGGCAGGCAGAGAATTCCCTGATAGCACCTTCTCTGTGCCTGTTCACATTGCTTCGCAGAATCGCTTTTGTGCAGAAAACACTAACACTTGTTCAGAACGAAAGAAAGCACAGAGCCCCAGATTCTATGTTGTCCTGGAGAGCTTGCAGAGCACTGGGGAAAGGCAGGCAGAGAATTCCCTGCTAGCACCTTCTCTGTGCCTGGGAAGCAGAAGTGTTCACATTGCTTCGCAGAATCACTTTTGTGCAGAAAACAGTAACACTTGTTCAGAAGGAAAGAAAGCACAGAGCCCCAGATTTTATGTTGTCCTGGAGAGCTTGCAGAGCACTGGGGAAAGGAAGACAGAGAATTCCCTGCTAGCACCTTCTCTGTGCCTGGGAAGCAGAAGTGTTCACATTGCTTCGCAAGAATCGCTTTTGTGCAGAAAACAGTAACACTTGTTCAGAAGGAAAGAAAGCACAGAGCCCCAGATTTTATGTTGTCCTGGAGAGCTTGCAGAGCACTGGGGAAAGGCAGGCAGAGAATTCCCTGCTAGCACCTTCTCTGTGCCTGGGAAGCAGAAGTGTTCACATTGCTTCGCAGAATCGCTTTTGTGCAGAAAACAGTAACACTTGTTCAGAAGGAAAGAAAGCACAGAGCCCCAGATTTTATGTTGTCCTGGAGAGCTTGCAGAGCACTGGGGAAAGGCAGGCAGAGAATTCCCTGATAGCACCTTCTCTGTGCCTGTTCACATTGCTTCGCAGAATCGCTTTTGTGCAGAAAACAGTAACACTTGTTCAGAACGAAAGAAAGCACAGAGCCCCAGATTCTATGTTGTCCTGGAGAGCTTGCAGAGCACTGGGGAAAGGCAGGCAGAGAATTCCCTGATAGCACCTTCTCTGTGCCTGGGAAGCAGAAGTGTTCACATTGCTTCGCAAGAATCGCTTTTGTGCAGAAAACACTAACACTTGTTCAGAAGGAAAGAAAGCACAGAGCCCCAGATTCTATGTTGTCCTGGAGAGCTTGCAGAGCACTGGGGAACGGCAGGCAGAGAATTCCTTGCTAGCACCTTCTCTGTGCCTGTTCACATTGCTTCGCAGAATCGCTTTTGTGCAGAAAACAGTAACACTTGTTCAGAACGAAAGAAAGCACAGAGCCCCAGATTTTATGTTGTCCTGGAGAGCTTGCAGAGCACTGGGGAACGGCAGGCAGAGAATTCCTTGCTAGCACCTTCTCTGTGCCTGGGAAACAGAAGTGTTCACATTGCTTCGCAGAATCGCTTTTGTGCAGAAAACAGTAACACTTGTTCAGAAGGAAAGAAAGCACAGAGCCCCAGATTCTATGTTGTCCTGGAGAGCTTGCAGAGCACTGGGGAAAGGCAGGCAGAGAATTCCCTGATAGCACCTTCTCTGTGCCTGTTCACATTGCTTCGCAGAATCGCTTTTGTGCAGAAAACAGTAACACTTGTTCAGAAGGAAAGAAAGCACAGAGCCCCAGATTCTATGTTGTCCTGGAGAGCTTGCAGAGCACTGGGGAAAGGCAGGCAGAGAATTCCCTGCTAGCACCTTCTCTGTGCCTGTTCACATTGCTTCGCAGAATCGCTTTTGTGCAGAAAACAGTAACACTTGTTCAGAACGAAAGAAAGCACAGAGCCCCAGATTCTATGTTGTCCTGGAGAGCTTGCAGAGCACTGGGGAAAGGCAGGCAGAGAATTCCCTGCTAGCACCTTCTCTGTGCCTGGGAAGCAGAAGTGTTCACATTGCTTCGCAGAATCGTTTTTGTGCAGAAAACAGTAACACTTGTTCAGAAGGAAAGAAAGCACAGAGCCCCAGATTTTATGTTGTCCTGGAGAGCTTGCAGAGCACTGGGGAAAGGAAGGCAGAGAATTCCCTGCTAGCACCTTCTCTGTGCCTGGGAAGCAGAAGTGTTCACATTGCTTCGCAAGAATCGCTTTTGTGCAGAAAACAGTAACACTTGTTCAGAAGGAAAGAAAGCACAGAGCCCCAGATTTTATGTTGTCCTGGAGAGCTTGCAGAGCACTGGGGAAAGGCAGGCAGAGAATTCCCTGCTAGCACCTTCTCTGTGCCTGGGAAGCAGAAGTGTTCACATTGCTTCGCAGAATCGCTTTTGTGCAGAAAACAGTAACACTTGTTCAGAAGGAAAGAAAGCACAGAGCCCCAGATTTTATGTTGTCCTGGAGAGCTTGCAGAGCACTGGGGAAAGGCAGGCAGAGAATTCCCTGATAGCACCTTCTCTGTGCCTGTTCACATTGCTTCGCAGAATCGCTTTTGTGCAGAAAACACTAACACTTGTTCAGAAGGAAAGAAAGCACAGAGCCCCAGATTCTATGTTGTCCTGGAGAGCTTGCAGAGCACTGGGGAACGGCAGGCAGAGAATTCCTTGCTAGCACCTTCTCTGTGCCTGTTCACATTGCTTCGCAGAATCGCTTTTGTGCAGAAAACAGTAACACTTGTTCAGAACGAAAGAAAGCACAGAGCCCCAGATTTTATGTTGTCCTGGAGAGCTTGCAGAGCACTGGGGAACGGCAGGCAGAGAATTCCTTGCTAGCACCTTCTCTGTGCCTGGGAAGCAGAAGTGTTCACATTGCTTCGCAGAATCGCTTTTGTGCAGAAAACAGTAACACTTGTTCAGAAGGAAAGAAAGCACAGAGCCCCAGATTCTATGTTGTCCTGGAGAGCTTGCAGAGCACTGGGGAAAGGCAGGCAGAGAATTCCCTGATAGCACCTTCTCTGTGCCTGTTCACATTGCTTCGCAGAATCGCTTTTGTGCAGAAAACAGTAGCACTTGTTCAGAACGAAAGAAAGCACAGAGCCCCAGATTTGCTGTTGTCCTGGAGAGCTTGCAGAGCACTGGGGAAAGGCAGGCAGAGAATTCCCTGCTAGCACCTTCTCTGTGCCTGTTCACATTGCTTCGCAGAATCGCTTTTGTGCAGAAAACAGTAACACTTGTTCAGAAGGAAAGAAAGCACAGAGCCCCAGATTTTATGTTGTCCTGGAGAGCTTGCAGAGCACTGGGGAAAGGCAGGCAGAGAATTCCCTGCTAGCACCTTCTCTGAGCCTGGGAAGCAGAAGTGTTCACATTGCTTCGCAGAATCGCTTTTGTGCAGAAAACAGTAACACTTGTTCAGAAGGAAAGAAAGCACAGAGCCCCAGATTCTATGTTGTCCTGGAGAGCTTGCAGAGCACTGGGGAAAGGCAGGCAGAGAATTCCTTGCTAGCACGTTCTCTGTGCCTGTTCACATTGCTTCGCAGAATCGCTTTTGTACAGAAAACAGTAACACTTGTTCAGAACGAAAGAAAGCACAGAGCCCCAGATTCTATGTTGTCCTGGAGAGCTTGCAGAGCACTGCGGAAAGGCAGGCAGAGAATTCCCTGATAGCACCTTCTCTGTGCCTGTGAAGCAGAAGTGTTCACATTGCTTCGCAGAATCGCTTTTGTGCAGAAAACAGTAACACTTGTTCAGAAGGAAAGAAAGCACAGAGCCCCAGATTCTATGTTGTCCTGGAGAGCTTGCAGAGCACTGGGGAAAGGCAGGCAGAGAATTCCCTGATAGCACCTTCTCTGTGCCTGTTCACATTGCTTCGCAGAATCGCTTTTGTGCAGAAAACACTAACACTTGTTCAGAACGAAAGAAAGCACAGAGCCCCAGATTCTATGTTGTCCTGGAGAGCTTGCAGAGCACTGGGGAAAGGCAGGCAGAGAATTCCCTGCTAGCACCTTCTCTGTGCCTGGGAAGCAGAAGTGTTCACATTGCTTCGCAAGAATCGCTTTTGTGCAGAAAACACTAACACTTGTTCAGAAGGAAAGCAAGTACAGAGCCCCAGATTTTATGTTGTCCTGGAGAGCTTGCAGAGCACTGGGGAAAGGCAGGCAGAGAATTCCTTGCTAGCACCTTCTCTGTGCCTGGGAAGCAGAAGTGTTCACATTGCTTCGCAGAATCGCTTTTGTGCAGAAAACAGTAACACTTGTTCAGAAGGAAAGAAAGCACAGAGCCCCAGATTTTATGTTGTCCTGGAGAGCTTGCAGAGCACTGGGGAAAGGCAGGCAGAGAATTCCCTGCTAGCACCTTCTCTGAGCCTGGGAAGCAGAAGTGTTCACATTGCTTCGCAGAATCGCTTTTGTGCAGAAAACAGTAACACTTGTTCAGAAGGAAAGAAAGCACAGAGCCCCAGATTCTATGTTGTCCTGGAGAGCTTGCAGAGCACTGGGGAACGGCAGGCAGAGAATTCCTTGCTAGCACCTTCTCTGTGCCTGTTCACATTGCTTCGCAGAATCGCTTTTGTTCAGAAAACAGTAACACTTGTTCAGAACGAAAGAAAGCACAGAGCCCCAGATTCTATGTTGTCCTGGAGAGCTTGCAGAGCACTGGGGAAAGGCAGGCAGAGAATTCCCTGATAGCACCTTCTCTGTGCCTGTGAAGCAGAAGTGTTCACTTTGCTTCGCAGAATCGCCTTTGTGCAGAAAACACTAACACTTGTTCAGAACAAAAGAAAGCACAGAGCCCCAGATTCTATGTTGTCCTGGAGAGCTTGCAGAGCACTGGGGAAAGGCAGGCAGAGAATTCCCTGATAGCACCTTCTCTGTGCCTGTTCACATTGCTTCGCAGAATCGCTTTTGTGCAGAAAACACTAACACTTGTTCAGAACGAAAGAAAGCACAGAGCCCCAGATTCTATGTTGTCCTGGAGAGCTTGCAGAGCACTGGGGAAAGGCAGGCAGAGAATTCCCTGCTAGCACCTTCTCTGTGCCTGGGAAGCAGAAGTGTTCACATTGCTTCGCAGGATCACTTTTGTGCAGAAAACAGTAACACTTGTTCAGAAGGAAAGAAAGCACAGAGCCCCAGATTTTATGTTGTCCTGGAGAGCTTGCAGAGCACTGGGGAAAGGCAGGCAGAGAATTCCCTGATAGCACCTTCTCTGTGCCTGTTCACATTGCTTCGCAGAATCGCTTTTGTGCAGAAAACAGTAACACTTGTTCAGAACGAAAGAAAGCACAGAGCCCCAGATTCTATGTTGTCCTGGAGAGCTTGCAGAGCACTGGGGAAAGGCAGGCAGAGAATTCCCTGATAGCACCTTCTCTGTGCCTGGGAAGCAGAAGTGTTCACATTGCTTCGCAAGAATCGCTTTTGTGCAGAAAACACTAACACTTGTTCAGAAGGAAAGAAAGCACAGAGCCCCAGATTCTATGTTGTCCTGGAGAGCTTGCAGAGCACTGGGGAACGGCAGGCAGAGAATTCCTTGCTAGCACCTTCTCTGTGCCTGTTCACATTGCTTCGCAGAATCGCTTTTGTGCAGAAAACAGTAACACTTGTTCAGAACGAAAGAAAGCACAGAGCCCCAGATTTTATGTTGTCCTGGAGAGCTTGCAGAGCACTGGGGAACGGCAGGCAGAGAATTCCTTGCTAGCACCTTCTCTGTGCCTGGGAAACAGAAGTGTTCACATTGCTTCGCAGAATCGCTTTTGTGCAGAAAACAGTAACACTTGTTCAGAAGGAAAGAAAGCACAGAGCCCCAGATTCTATGTTGTCCTGGAGAGCTTGCAGAGCACTGGGGAAAGGCAGGCAGAGAATTCCCTGATAGCACCTTCTCTGTGCCTGTTCACATTGCTTCGCAGAATCGCTTTTGTGCAGAAAACAGTAACACTTGTTCAGAACGAAAGAAAGCACAGAGCCCCAGATTCTATGTTGTCCTGGAGAGCTTGCAGAGCACTGGGGAAAGGCAGGCAGAGAATTCCCTGCTAGCACCTTCTCTGTGCCTGGGAAGCAGAAGTGTTCACATTGCTTCGCAGAATCGTTTTTGTGCAGAAAACAGTAACACTTGTTCAGAAGGAAAGAAAGCACAGAGCCCCAGATTTTATGTTGTCCTGGAGAGCTTGCAGAGCACTGGGGAAAGGAAGGCAGAGAATTCCCTGCTAGCACCTTCTCTGTGCCTGGGAAGCAGAAGTGTTCACATTGCTTCGCAAGAATCGCTTTTGTGCAGAAAACAGTAACACTTGTTCAGAAGGAAAGAAAGCACAGAGCCCCAGATTTTATGTTGTCCTGGAGAGCTTGCAGAGCACTGGGGAAAGGCAGGCAGAGAATTCCCTGCTAGCACCTTCTCTGTGCCTGGGAAGCAGAAGTGTTCACATTGCTTCGCAGAATCGCTTTTGTGCAGAAAACAGTAACACTTGTTCAGAACGAAAGAAAGCACAGAGCCCCAGATTTTATGTTGTCCTGGAGAGCTTGCAGAGCACTGGGGAAAGGCAGGCAGAGAATTCCCTGATAGCACCTTCTCTGTGCCTGTTCACATTGCTTCGCAGAATCGCTTTTGTGCAGAAAACAGTAACACTTGTTCAGAAGGAAAGAAAGCACAGAGCCCCAGATTCTATGTTGTCCTGGAGAGCTTGCAGAGCACTGGGGAACGGCAGGCAGAGAATTCCTTGCTAGCACCTTCTCTGTGCCTGTTCACATTGCTTCGCAGAATCGCTTTTGTGCAGAAAACAGTAACACTTGTTCAGAACGAAAGAAAGCACAGAGCCCCAGATTTTATGTTGTCCTGGAGAGCTTGCAGAGCACTGGGGAACGGCAGGCAGAGAATTCCTTGCTAGCACCTTCTCTGTGCCTGGGAAACAGAAGTGTTCACATTGCTTCGCAGAATCGCTTTTGTGCAGAAAACAGTAACACTTGTTCAGAAGGAAAGAAAGCACAGAGCCCCAGATTCTATGTTGTCCTGGAGAGCTTGCAGAGCACTGGGGAAAGGCAGGCAGAGAATTCCCTGATAGCACCTTCTCTGTGCCTGTTCACATTGCTTCGCAGAATCGCTTTTGTGCAGAAAACACTAACACTTGTTCAGAACGAAAGAAAGCACAGAGCCCCAGATTCTATGTTGTCCTGGAGAGCTTGCAGAGCACTGGGGAAAGGCAGGCAGAGAATTCCCTGATAGCACCTTCTCTGTGCCTGTTCACATTGCTTCGCAGAATCGCTTTTGTGCAGAAAACAGTAACACTTGTTCAGAACGAAAGAAAGCACAGAGCCCCAGATTCTATGTTGTCCTGGAGAGCTTGCAGAGCACTGGGGAAAGGCAGGCAGAGAATTCCCTGCTAGCACCTTCTCTGTGCCTGGGAAGCAGAAGAGTTCACATTGCTTCGCAGAATCGTTTTTGTGCAGAAAACAGTAACACTTGTTCAGAAGGAAAGAAAGCACAGAGCCCCAGATTTTATGTTGTCCTGGAGAGCTTGCAGAGCACTGGGGAAAGGAAGGCAGAGAATTCCCTGCTAGCACCTTCTCTGTGCCTGGGAAGCAGAAGTGTTCACATTGCTTCGCAAGAATCGCTTTTGTGCAGAAAACAGTAACACTTGTTCAGAAGGAAAGAAAGCACAGAGCCCCAGATTTTATGTTGTCCTGGAGAGCTTGCAGAGCACTGGGGAAAGGCAGGCAGAGAATTCCCTGCTAGCACCTTCTCTGTGCCTGGGAAGCAGAAGTGTTCACATTGCTTCGCAGAATCGCTTTTGTGCAGAAAACAGTAACACTTGTTCAGAACGAAAGAAAGCACAGAGCCCCAGATTTTATGTTGTCCTGGAGAGCTTGCAGAGCACTGGGGAAAGGCAGGCAGAGAATTCCCTGATAGCACCTTCTCTGTGCCTGTTCACATTGCTTCGCAGAATCGCTTTTGTGCAGAAAACAATAACACTTGTTCAGAAGGAAAGAAAGCACAGAGCCCCAGATTCTATGTTGTCCTGGAGAGCTTGCAGAGCACTGGGGAACGGCAGGCAGAGAATTCCTTGCTAGCACCTTCTCTGTGCCTGTTCACATTGCTTCGCAGAATCGCTTTTGTGCAGAAAACAGTAACACTTGTTCAGAACGAAAGAAAGCACAGAGCCCCAGATTTTATGTTGTCCTGGAGAGCTTGCAGAGCACTGGGGAACGGCAGGCAGAGAATTCCTTGCTAGCACCTTCTCTGTGCCTGGGAAGAAGAAGTGTTCACATTGCTTCGCAGAATCGCTTTTGTGCAGAAAACAGTAACACTTGTTCAGAAGGAAAGAAAGCACAGAGCCCCAGATTCTATGTTGTCCTGGAGAGCTTGCAGAGCACTGGGTAAAGGCAGGCAGAGAATTCCCTGATAGCACCTTCTCTGTGCCTGTTCACATTGCTTCGCAGAATCGCTTTTGTGCAGAAAACAGTAGCACTTGTTCAGAACGAAAGAAAGCACAGAGCCCCAGATTTGCTGTTGTCCTGGAGAGCTTGCAGAGCACTGGGGAAAGGCAGGCAGAGAATTCCCTGCTAGCACCTTCTCTGTGCCTGTTCACATTGCTTCGCAGAATCGCTTTTGTGCAGAAAACAGTAACACTTGTTCAGAAGGAAAGAAAGCACAGAGCCCCAGATTTTATGTTGTCCTGGAGAGCTTGCAGAGCACTGGGGAAAGGCAGGCAGAGAATTCCCTGCTAGCACCTTCTCTGTGCCTGGGAAGCAGAAGTGTTCACATTGCTTCGCAGAATCGCTTTTGTGCAGAAAACAGTAACACTTGTTCAGAAGGAAAGAAAGCACAGAGCCCCAGATTCTATGTTGTCCTGGAGAGCTTGCAGAGCACTGGGGAAAGGCAGGCAGAGAATTCCTTGCTAGCACCTTCTCTGTGCCTGTTCACATTGCTTCGCAGAATCGCTTTTGTGCAGAAAACAGTAACACTTGTTCAGAACGAAAGAAAGCACAGAGCCCCAGATTCTATGTTGTCCTGGAGAGCTTGCAGAGCACTGGGGAAAGGCAGGCAGAGAATTCCCTGATAGCACCTTCTCTGTGCCTGTGAAGCAGAAGTGTTCACATTGCTTCGCAGAATCGCTTTTGTGCAGAAAACAGTAACACTTGTTCAGAAGGAAAGAAAGCACAGAGCCCCAGATTCTATGTTGTCCTGGAGAGCTTGCAGAGCACTGGGGAAAGGCAGGCAGAGAATTCCCTGATAGCACCTTCTCTGTGCCTGTTCACATTGCTTCGCAGAATCGCTTTTGTGCAGAAAACACTAACACTTGTTCAGAACGAAAGAAAGCACAGAGCCCCAGATTCTATGTTGTCCTGGAGAGCTTGCAGAGCACTGGGGAAAGGCAGGCAGAGAATTCCCTGCTAGCACCTTCTCTGTGCCTGGGAAGCAGAAGTGTTCACATTGCTTCGCAGAATCGCTTTTGTGCAGAAAACAGTAACACTTGTTCAGAAGGAAAGAAAGCACAGAGCCCCAGATTTTATGTTGTCCTGGAGAGCTTGCAGAGCACTGGGGAAAGGAAGACAGAGAATTCCCTGCTAGCACCTTCTCTGTGCCTGGGAAGCAGAAGTGTTCACATTGCTTCGCAAGAATCGCTTTTGTGCAGAAAACAGTAACACTTGTTCAGAAGGAAAGAAAGCACAGAGCCCCAGATTTTATGTTGTCCTGGAGAGCTTGCAGAGCACTGGGGAAAGGCAGGCAGAGAATTCCCTGCTAGCACCTTCTCTGTGCCTGGGAAGCAGAAGTGTTCACATTGCTTCGCAGAATCGCTTTTGTGCAGAAAACAGTAACACTTGTTCAGAAGGAAAGAAAGCACAGAGCCCCAGATTTTATGTTGTCCTGGAGAGCTTGCAGAGCACTGGGGAAAGGCAGGCAGAGAATTCCCTGATAGCACCTTCTCTGTGCCTGTTCACATTGCTTCGCAGAATCGCTTTTGTGCAGAAAACAGTAACACTTGTTCAGAACGAAAGAAAGCACAGAGCCCCAGATTCTATGTTGTCCTGGAGAGCTTGCAGAGCACTGGGGAAAGGCAGGCAGAGAATTCCCTGATAGCACCTTCTCTGTGCCTGGGAAGCAGAAGTGTTCACATTGCTTCGCAAGAATCGCTTTTGTGCAGAAAACACTAACACTTGTTCAGAAGGAAAGAAAGCACAGAGCCCCAGATTCTATGTTGTCCTGGAGAGCTTGCAGAGCACTGGGGAACGGCAGGCAGAGAATTCCTTGCTAGCACCTTCTCTGTGCCTGGGAAGAAGAAGTGTTCACATTGCTTCGCAGAATCGCTTTTGTGCAGAAAACAGTAACACTTGTTCAGAAGGAAAGAAAGCACAGAGCCCCAGATTCTATGTTGTCCTGGAGAGCTTGCAGAGCACTGGGGAAAGGCAGGCAGAGAATTCCCTGATAGCACCTTCTCTGTGCCTGTTCACATTGCTTCGCAGAATCGCTTTTGTGCAGAAAACAGTAGCACTTGTTCAGAACGAAAGAAAGCACAGAGCCCCAGATTTGCTGTTGTCCTGGAGAGCTTGCAGAGCACTGGGGAAAGGCAGGCAGAGAATTCCCTGCTAGCACCTTCTCTGTGCCTGTTCACATTGCTTCGCAGAATCGCTTTTGTGCAGAAAACAGTAACACTTGTTCAGAAGGAAAGAAAGCACAGAGCCCCAGATTTTATGTTGTCCTGGAGAGCTTGCAGAGCACTGGGGAAAGGCAGGCAGAGAATTCCCTGCTAGCACCTTCTCTGAGCCTGGGAAGCAGAAGTGTTCACATTGCTTCGCAGAATCGCTTTTGTGCAGAAAACAGTAACACTTGTTCAGAAGGAAAGAAAGCACAGAGCCCCAGATTCTATGTTGTCCTGGAGAGCTTGCAGAGCACTGGGGAAAGGCAGGCAGAGAATTCCTTGCTAGCACCTTCTCTGTGCCTGTTCACATTGCTTCGCAGAATCGCTTTTGTGCAGAAAACAGTAACACTTGTTCAGAACGAAAGAAAGCACAGAGCCCCAGATTCTATGTTGTCCTGGAGAGCTTGCAGAGCACTGGGGAAAGGCAGGCAGAGAATTCCCTGATAGCACCTTCTCTGTGCCTGTGAAGCAGAAGTGTTCACATTGCTTCGCAGAATCGCTTTTGTGCAGAAAACAGTAACACTTGTTCAGAAGGAAAGAAAGCACAGAGCCCCAGATTCTATGTTGTCCTGGAGAGCTTGCAGAGCACTGGGGAAAGGCAGGCAGAGAATTCCCTGATAGCACCTTCTCTGTGCCTGTTCACATTGCTTCGCAGAATCGCTTTTGTGCAGAAAACACTAACACTTGTTCAGAACGAAAGAAAGCACAGAGCCCCAGATTCTATGTTGTCCTGGAGAGCTTGCAGAGCACTGGGGAAAGGCAGGCAGAGAATTCCCTGCTAGCACCTTCTCTGTGCCTGGGAAGCAGAAGTGTTCACATTGCTTCGCAGAATCGCTTTTGTGCAGAAAACAGTAACACTTGTTCAGAAGGAAAGAAAGCACAGAGCCCCAGATTTTATGTTGTCCTGGAGAGCTTGCAGAGCACTGGGGAAAGGAAGACAGAGAATTCCCTGCTAGCACCTTCTCTGTGCCTGGGAAGCAGAAGTGTTGACATTGCTTCGCAAGAATCGCTTTTGTGCAGAAAACAGTAACACTTGTTCAGAAGGAAAGAAAGCACAGAGCCCCAGATTTTATGTTGTCCTGGAGAGCTTGCAGAGCACTGGGGAAAGGCAGGCAGAGAATTCCCTGCTAGCACCTTCTCTGTGCCTGGGAAGCAGAAGTGTTCACATTGCTTCGCAGAATCGCTTTTGTGCAGAAAACAGTAACACTTGTTCAGAAGGAAAGAAAGCACAGAGCCCCAGATTTTATGTTGTCCTGGAGAGCTTGCAGAGCACTGGGGAAAGGCAGGCAGAGAATTCCCTGATAGCACCTTCTCTGTGCCTGTTCACATTGCTTCGCAGAATCGCTTTTGTGCAGAAAACAGTAACACTTGTTCAGAACGAAAGAAAGCACAGAGCCCCAGATTCTATGTTGTCCTGGAGAGCTTGCAGAGCACTGGGGAAAGGCAGGCAGAGAATTCCCTGATAGCACCTTCTCTGTGCCTGGGAAGCAGAAGTGTTCACATTGCTTCGCAAGAATCGCTTTTGTGCAGAAAACACTAACACTTGTTCAGAAGGAAAGAAAGCACAGAGCCCCAGATTCTATGTTGTCCTGGAGAGCTTGCAGAGCACTGGGGAACGGCAGGCAGAGAATTCCTTGCTAGCACCTTCTCTGTGCCTGTTCACATTGCTTCGCAGAATCGCTTTTGTGCAGAAAACAGTAACACTTGTTCAGAACGAAAGAAAGCACAGAGCCCCAGATTTTATGTTGTCCTGGAGAGCTTGCAGAGCACTGGGGAACGGCAGGCAGAGAATTCCTTGCTAGCACCTTCTCTGTGCCTGGGAAACAGAAGTGTTCACATTGCTTCGCAGAATCGCTTTTGTGCAGAAAACAGTAACACTTGTTCAGAAGGAAAGAAAGCACAGAGCCCCAGATTCTATGTTGTCCTGGAGAGCTTGCAGAGCACTGGGGAAAGGCAGGCAGAGAATTCCCTGATAGCACCTTCTCTGTGCCTGGGAAGCAGAAGTGTTCACATTGCTTCGCAGAATCGCTTTTGTGCAGAAAACAGTAACACTTGTTCAGAACGAAAGAAAGCACAGAGCCCCAGATTTTATGTTGTCCTGGAGAGCTTGCAGAGCACTGGGGAAAGGCAGGCAGAGAATTCCCTGCTAGCACCTTCTCTGAGCCTGGGAAGCAGAAGTGTTCACATTGCTTCGCAGAATCGCTTTTGTGCAGAAAACAGTAACACTTGTTCAGAAGGAAAGAAAGCACAGAGCCCCAGATTCTATGTTGTCCTGGAGAGCTTGCAGAGCACTGGGGAAAGGCAGGCAGAGAATTCCCTGATAGCACCTTCTCTGTGCCTGTTCACATTGCTTCGCAGAATCGCTTTTGTGCAGAAAACAGTAGCACTTGTTCAGAACGAAAGAAAGCACAGAGCCCCAGATTTGCTGTTGTCCTGGAGAGCTTGCAGAGCACTGGGGAAAGGCAGGCAGAGAATTCCCTGCTAGCACCTTCTCTGTGCCTGTTCACATTGCTTCGCAGAATCGCTTTTGTGCAGAAAACAGTAACACTTGTTCAGAAGGAAAGAAAGCACAGAGCCCCAGATTTTATGTTGTCCTGGAGAGCTTGCAGAGCACTGGGGAAAGGCAGGCAGAGAATTCCCTGCTAGCACCTTCTCTGAGCCTGGGAAGCAGAAGTGTTCACATTGCTTCGCAGAATCGCTTTTGTGCAGAAAACAGTAACACTTGTTCAGAAGGAAAGAAAGCACAGAGCCCCAGATTCTATGTTGTCCTGGAGAGCTTGCAGAGCACTGGGGAAAGGCAGGCAGAGAATTCCTTGCTAGCACCTTCTCTGTGCCTGTTCACATTGCTTCGCAGAATCGCTTTTGTGCAGAAAACAGTAACACTTGTTCAGAACGAAAGAAAGCACAGAGCCCCAGATTCTATGTTGTCCTGGAGAGCTTGCAGAGCACTGGGGAAAGGCAGGCAGAGAATTCCCTGATAGCACCTTCTCTGTGCCTGTGAAGCAGAAGTGTTCACATTGCTTCGCAGAATCGCTTTTGTGCAGAAAACAGTAACACTTGTTCAGAAGGAAAGAAAGCACAGAGCCCCAGATTCTATGTTGTCCTGGAGAGCTTGCAGAGCACTGGGGAAAGGCAGGCAGAGAATTCCCTGATAGCACCTTCTCTGTGCCTGTTCACATTGCTTCGCAGAATCGCTTTTGTGCAGAAAACACTAACACTTGTTCAGAACGAAAGAAAGCACAGAGCCCCAGATTCTATGTTGTCCTGGAGAGCTTGCAGAGCACTGGGGAAAGGCAGGCAGAGAATTCCCTGCTAGCACCTTCTCTGTGCCTGGGAAGCAGAAGTGTTCACATTGCTTCGCAGAATCGCTTTTGTGCAGAAAACAGTAACACTTGTTCAGAAGGAAAGAAAGCACAGAGCCCCAGATTTTATGTTGTCCTGGAGAGCTTGCAGAGCACTGGGGAAAGGAAGACAGAGAATTCCCTGCTAGCACCTTCTCTGTGCCTGGGAAGCAGAAGTGTTCACATTGCTTCGCAAGAATCGCTTTTGTGCAGAAAACAGTAACACTTGTTCAGAAGGAAAGAAAGCACAGAGCCCCAGATTTTATGTTGTCCTGGAGAGCTTGCAGAGCACTGGGGAAAGGCAGGCAGAGAATTCCCTGCTAGCACCTTCTCTGTGCCTGGGAAGCAGAAGTGTTCACATTGCTTCGCAGAATCGCTTTTGTGCAGAAAACAGTAACACTTGTTCAGAAGGAAAGAAAGCACAGAGCCCCAGATTTTATGTTGTCCTGGAGAGCTTGCAGAGCACTGGGGAAAGGCAGGCAGAGAATTCCCTGATAGCACCTTCTCTGTGCCTGTTCACATTGCTTCGCAGAATCGCTTTTGTGCAGAAAACAGTAACACTTGTTCAGAACGAAAGAAAGCACAGAGCCCCAGATTCTATGTTGTCCTGGAGAGCTTGCAGAGCACTGGGGAAAGGCAGGCAGAGAATTCCCTGATAGCACCTTCTCTGTGCCTGGGAAGCAGAAGTGTTCACATTGCTTCGCAAGAATCGCTTTTGTGCAGAAAACACTAACACTTGTTCAGAAGGAAAGAAAGCACAGAGCCCCAGATTCTATGTTGTCCTGGAGAGCTTGCAGAGCACTGGGGAACGGCAGGCAGAGAATTCCTTGCTAGCACCTTCTCTGTGCCTGGGAAGAAGAAGTGTTCACATTGCTTCGCAGAATCGCTTTTGTGCAGAAAACAGTAACACTTGTTCAGAAGGAAAGAAAGCACAGAGCCCCAGATTCTATGTTGTCCTGGAGAGCTTGCAGAGCACTGGGGAAAGGCAGGCAGAGAATTCCCTGATAGCACCTTCTCTGTGCCTGTTCACATTGCTTCGCAGAATCGCTTTTGTGCAGAAAACAGTAGCACTTGTTCAGAACGAAAGAAAGCACAGAGCCCCAGATTTGCTGTTGTCCTGGAGAGCTTGCAGAGCACTGGGGAAAGGCAGGCAGAGAATTCCCTGCTAGCACCTTCTCTGTGCCTGTTCACATTGCTTCGCAGAATCGCTTTTGTGCAGAAAACAGTAACACTTGTTCAGAAGGAAAGAAAGCACAGAGCCCCAGATTTTATGTTGTCCTGGAGAGCTTGCAGAGCACTGGGGAAAGGCAGGCAGAGAATTCCCTGCTAGCACCTTCTCTGAGCCTGGGAAGCAGAAGTGTTCACATTGCTTCGCAGAATCGCTTTTGTGCAGAAAACAGTAACACTTGTTCAGAAGGAAAGAAAGCACAGAGCCCCAGATTCTATGTTGTCCTGGAGAGCTTGCAGAGCACTGGGGAAAGGCAGGCAGAGAATTCCTTGCTAGCACCTTCTCTGTGCCTGTTCACATTGCTTCGCAGAATCGCTTTTGTGCAGAAAACAGTAACACTTGTTCAGAACGAAAGAAAGCACAGAGCCCCAGATTCTATGTTGTCCTGGAGAGCTTGCAGAGCACTGGGGAAAGGCAGGCAGAGAATTCCCTGATAGCACCTTCTCTGTGCCTGTGAAGCAGAAGTGTTCACATTGCTTCGCAGAATCGCTTTTGTGCAGAAAACAGTAACACTTGTTCAGAAGGAAAGAAAGCACAGAGCCCCAGATTCTATGTTGTCCTGGAGAGCTTGCAGAGCACTGGGGAAAGGCAGGCAGAGAATTCCCTGATAGCACCTTCTCTGTGCCTGTTCACATTGCTTCGCAGAATCGCTTTTGTGCAGAAAACACTAACACTTGTTCAGAACGAAAGAAAGCACAGAGCCCCAGATTCTATGTTGTCCTGGAGAGCTTGCAGAGCACTGGGGAAAGGCAGGCAGAGAATTCCCTGCTAGCACCTTCTCTGTGCCTGGGAAGCAGAAGTGTTCACATTGCTTCGCAAGAATCGCTTTTGTGCAGAAAACAGTAACACTTGTTCAGAAGGAAAGAAAGCACAGAGCCCCAGATTTTATGTTGTCCTGGAGAGCTTGCAGAGCACTGGGGAAAGGCAGGCAGAGAATTCCCTGCTAGCACCTTCTCTGTGCCTGGGAAGCAGAAGTGTTCACATTGCTTCGCAGAATCGCTTTTGTGCAGAAAACAGTAACACTTGTTCAGAAGGAAAGAAAGCACAGAGCCCCAGATTTTATGTTGTCCTGGAGAGCTTGCAGAGCACTGGGGAAAGGCAGGCAGAGAATTCCCTGATAGCACCTTCTCTGTGCCTGTTCACATTGCTTCGCAGAATCGCTTTTGTGCAGAAAACAGTAACACTTGTTCAGAACGAAAGAAAGCACAGAGCCCCAGATTCTATGTTGTCCTGGAGAGCTTGCAGAGCACTGGGGAAAGGCAGGCAGAGAATTCCCTGATAGCACCTTCTCTGTGCCTGGGAAGCAGAAGTGTTCACATTGCTTCGCAAGAATCGCTTTTGTGCAGAAAACACTAACACTTGTTCAGAAGGAAAGAAAGCACAGAGCCCCAGATTCTATGTTGTCCTGGAGAGCTTGCAGAGCACTGGGGAACGGCAGGCAGAGAATTCCTTGCTAGCACCTTCTCTGTGCCTGTTCACATTGCTTCGCAGAATCGCTTTTGTGCAGAAAACAGTAACACTTGTTCAGAACGAAAGAAAGCACAGAGCCCCAGATTTTATGTTGTCCTGGAGAGCTTGCAGAGCACTGGGGAACGGCAGGCAGAGAATTCCTTGCTAGCACCTTCTCTGTGCCTGGGAAACAGAAGTGTTCACATTGCTTCGCAGAATCGCTTTTGTGCAGAAAACAGTAACACTTGTTCAGAAGGAAAGAAAGCACAGAGCCCCAGATTCTATGTTGTCCTGGAGAGCTTGCAGAGCACTGGGGAAAGGCAGGCAGAGAATTCCCTGATAGCACCTTCTCTGTGCCTGGGAAGAAGAAGTGTTCACATTGCTTCGCAGAATCGCTTTTGTGCAGAAAACAGTAACACTTGTTCAGAACGAAAGAAAGCACAGAGCCCCAGATTTTATGTTGTCCTGGAGAGCTTGCAGAGCACTGGGGAAAGGCAGGCAGAGAATTCCCTGCTAGCACCTTCTCTGAGCCTGGGAAGCAGAAGTGTTCACATTGCTTCGCAGAATCGCTTTTGTGCAGAAAACAGTAACACTTGTTCAGAAGGAAAGAAAGCACAGAGCCCCAGATTCTATGTTGTCCTGGAGAGCTTGCAGAGCACTGGGGAACGGCAGGCAGAGAATTCCTTGCTAGCACCTTCTCTGTGCCTGTTCACATTGCTTCGCAGAATCGCTTTTGTTCAGAAAACAGTAACACTTGTTCAGAACGAAAGAAAGCACAGAGCCCCAGATTCTATGTTGTCCTGGAGAGCTTGCAGAGCACTGGGGAAAGGCAGGCAGAGAATTCCCTGATAGCACCTTCTCTGTGCCTGTTCACATTGCTTCGCAGAATCGCTTTTGTGCAGAAAACACTAACACTTGTTCAGAACGAAAGAAAGCACAGAGCCCCAGATTCTATGTTGTCCTGGAGAGCTTGCAGAGCACTGGGGAAAGGCAGGCAGAGAATTCCCTGCTAGCACCTTCTCTGTGCCTGGGAAGCAGAAGTGTTCACATTGCTTCGCAGAATCACTTTTGTGCAGAAAACAGTAACACTTGTTCAGAAGGAAAGAAAGCACAGAGCCCCAGATTTTATGTTGTCCTGGAGAGCTTGCAGAGCACTGGGGAAAGGAAGACAGAGAATTCCCTGCTAGCACCTTCTCTGTGCCTGGGAAGCAGAAGTGTTCACATTGCTTCGCAAGAATCGCTTTTGTGCAGAAAACAGTAACACTTGTTCAGAAGGAAAGAAAGCACAGAGCCCCAGATTTTATGTTGTCCTGGAGAGCTTGCAGAGCACTGGGGAAAGGCAGGCAGAGAATTCCCTGCTAGCACCTTCTCTGTGCCTGGGAAGCAGAAGTGTTCACATTGCTTCGCAGAATCGCTTTTGTGCAGAAAACAGTAACACTTGTTCAGAAGGAAAGAAAGCACAGAGCCCCAGATTTTATGTTGTCCTGGAGAGCTTGCAGAGCACTGGGGAAAGGCAGGCAGAGAATTCCCTGATAGCACCTTCTCTGTGCCTGTTCACATTGCTTCGCAGAATCGCTTTTGTGCAGAAAACAGTAACACTTGTTCAGAACGAAAGAAAGCACAGAGCCCCAGATTCTATGTTGTCCTGGAGAGCTTGCAGAGCACTGGGGAAAGGCAGGCAGAGAATTCCCTGATAGCACCTTCTCTGTGCCTGGGAAGCAGAAGTGTTCACATTGCTTCGCAAGAATCGCTTTTGTGCAGAAAACACTAACACTTGTTCAGAAGGAAAGAAAGCACAGAGCCCCAGATTCTATGTTGTCCTGGAGAGCTTGCAGAGCACTGGGGAACGGCAGGCAGAGAATTCCTTGCTAGCACCTTCTCTGTGCCTGTTCACATTGCTTCGCAGAATCGCTTTTGTGCAGAAAACAGTAACACTTGTTCAGAACGAAAGAAAGCACAGAGCCCCAGATTTTATGTTGTCCTGGAGAGCTTGCAGAGCACTGGGGAACGGCAGGCAGAGAATTCCTTGCTAGCACCTTCTCTGTGCCTGGGAAACAGAAGTGTTCACATTGCTTCGCAGAATCGCTTTTGTGCAGAAAACAGTAACACTTGTTCAGAAGGAAAGAAAGCACAGAGCCCCAGATTCTATGTTGTCCTGGAGAGCTTGCAGAGCACTGGGGAAAGGCAGGCAGAGAATTCCCTGATAGCACCTTCTCTGTGCCTGTTCACATTGCTTCGCAGAATCGCTTTTGTGCAGAAAACACTAACACTTGTTCAGAACGAAAGAAAGCACAGAGCCCCAGATTCTATGTTGTCCTGGAGAGCTTGCAGAGCACTGGGGAAAGGCAGGCAGAGAATTCCCTGCTAGCACCTTCTCTGTGCCTGTTCACATTGCTTCGCAGAATCACTTTTGTGCAGAAAACAGTAACACTTGTTCAGAACGAAAGAAAGCACAGAGCCCCAGATTCTATGTTGTCCTGGAGAGCTTGCAGAGCACTGGGGAAAGGCAGGCAGAGAATTCCCTGCTAGCACCTTCTCTGTGCCTGGGAAGCAGAAGTGTTCACATTGCTTCGCAGAATCGTTTTTGTGCAGAAAACAGTAACACTTGTTCAGAAGGAAAGAAAGCACAGAGCCCCAGATTTTATGTTGTCCTGGAGAGCTTGCAGAGCACTGGGGAAAGGAAGGCAGAGAATTCCCTGCTAGCACCTTCTCTGTGCCTGGGAAGCAGAAGTGTTCACATTGCTTCGCAAGAATCGCTTTTGTGCAGAAAACAGTAACACTTGTTCAGAAGGAAAGAAAGCACAGAGCCCCAGATTTTATGTTGTCCTGGAGAGCTTGCAGAGCACTGGGGAAAGGCAGGCAGAGAATTCCCTGCTAGCACCTTCTCTGTGCCTGGGAAGCAGAAGTGTTCACATTGCTTCGCAGAATCGCTTTTGTGCAGAAAACAGTAACACTTGTTCAGAAGGAAAGAAAGCACAGAGCCCCAGATTTTATGTTGTCCTGGAGAGCTTGCAGAGCACTGGGGAAAGGCAGGCAGAGAATTCCCTGATAGCACCTTCTCTGTGCCTGTTCACATTGCTTCGCAGAATCGCTTTTGTGCAGAAAACACTAACACTTGTTCAGAAGGAAAGAAAGCACAGAGCCCCAGATTCTATGTTGTCCTGGAGAGCTTGCAGAGCACTGGGGAACGGCAGGCAGAGAATTCCTTGCTAGCACCTTCTCTGTGCCTGTTCACATTGCTTCGCAGAATCGCTTTTGTGCAGAAAACAGTAACACTTGTTCAGAACGAAAGAAAGCACAGAGCCCCAGATTTTATGTTGTCCTGGAGAGCTTGCAGAGCACTGGGGAACGGCAGGCAGAGAATTCCTTGCTAGCACCTTCTCTGTGCCTGGGAAGCAGAAGTGTTCACATTGCTTCGCAGAATCGCTTTTGTGCAGAAAACAGTAACACTTGTTCAGAAGGAAAGAAAGCACAGAGCCCCAGATTCTATGTTGTCCTGGAGAGCTTGCAGAGCACTGGGGAAAGGCAGGCAGAGAATTCCCTGATAGCACCTTCTCTGTGCCTGTTCACATTGCTTCGCAGAATCGCTTTTGTGCAGAAAACAGTAGCACTTGTTCAGAACGAAAGAAAGCACAGAGCCCCAGATTTGCTGTTGTCCTGGAGAGCTTGCAGAGCACTGGGGAAAGGCAGGCAGAGAATTCCCTGCTAGCACCTTCTCTGTGCCTGTTCACATTGCTTCGCAGAATCGCTTTTGTGCAGAAAACAGTAACACTTGTTCAGAAGGAAAGAAAGCACAGAGCCCCAGATTTTATGTTGTCCTGGAGAGCTTGCAGAGCACTGGGGAAAGGCAGGCAGAGAATTCCCTGCTAGCACCTTCTCTGAGCCTGGGAAGCAGAAGTGTTCACATTGCTTCGCAGAATCGCTTTTGTGCAGAAAACAGTAACACTTGTTCAGAAGGAAAGAAAGCACAGAGCCCCAGATTCTATGTTGTCCTGGAGAGCTTGCAGAGCACTGGGGAAAGGCAGGCAGAGAATTCCCTGATAGCACCTTCTCTGTGCCTGTTCACATTGCTTCGCAGAATCGCTTTTGTACAGAAAACAGTAACACTTGTTCAGAACGAAAGAAAGCACAGAGCCCCAGATTCTATGTTGTCCTGGAGAGCTTGCAGAGCACTGCGGAAAGGCAGGCAGAGAATTCCCTGATAGCACCTTCTCTGTGCCTGTGAAGCAGAAGTGTTCACATTGCTTCGCAGAATCGCTTTTGTGCAGAAAACAGTAACACTTGTTCAGAAGGAAAGAAAGCACAGAGCCCCAGATTCTATGTTGTCCTGGAGAGCTTGCAGAGCACTGGGGAAAGGCAGGCAGAGAATTCCCTGATAGCACCTTCTCTGTGCCTGTTCACATTGCTTCGCAGAATCGCTTTTGTGCAGAAAACACTAACACTTGTTCAGAACGAAAGAAAGCACAGAGCCCCAGATTCTATGTTGTCCTGGAGAGCTTGCAGAGCACTGGGGAAAGGCAGGCAGAGAATTCCCTGCTAGCACCTTCTCTGTGCCTGGGAAGCAGAAGTGTTCACATTGCTTCGCAAGAATCGCTTTTGTGCAGAAAACACTAACACTTGTTCAGAAGGAAAGCAAGTACAGAGCCCCAGATTTTATGTTGTCCTGGAGAGCTTGCAGAGCACTGGGGAAAGGCAGGCAGAGAATTCCTTGCTAGCACCTTCTCTGTGCCTGGGAAGCAGAAGTGTTCACATTGCTTCGCAGAATCGCTTTTGTGCAGAAAACAGTAACACTTGTTCAGAAGGAAAGAAAGCACAGAGCCCCAGATTTTATGTTGTCCTGGAGAGCTTGCAGAGCACTGGGGAAAGGCAGGCAGAGAATTCCCTGCTAGCACCTTCTCTGAGCCTGGGAAGCAGAAGTGTTCACATTGCTTCGCAGAATCGCTTTTGTGCAGAAAACAGTAACACTTGTTCAGAAGGAAAGAAAGCACAGAGCCCCAGATTCTATGTTGTCCTGGAGAGCTTGCAGAGCACTGGGGAACGGCAGGCAGAGAATTCCTTGCTAGCACCTTCTCTGTGCCTGTTCACATTGCTTCGCAGAATCGCTTTTGTTCAGAAAACAGTAACACTTGTTCAGAACGAAAGAAAGCACAGAGCCCCAGATTCTATGTTGTCCTGGAGAGCTTGCAGAGCACTGGGGAAAGGCAGGCAGAGAATTCCCTGATAGCACCTTCTCTGTGCCTGTGAAGCAGAAGTGTTCACATTGCTTCGCAGAATCGCCTTTGTGCAGAAAACACTAACACTTGTTCAGAACAAAAGAAAGCACAGAGCCCCAGATTCTATGTTGTCCTGGAGAGCTTGCAGAGCACTGGGGAAAGGCAGGCAGAGAATTCCCTGATAGCACCTTCTCTGTGCCTGTTCACATTGCTTCGCAGAATCGCTTTTGTTCAGAAAACAGTAACACTTGTTCAGAACGAAAGAAAGCACAGAGCCCCAGATTCTATGTTGTCCTGGAGAGCTTGCAGAGCACTGGGGAAAGGCAGGCAGAGAATTCCCTGCTAGCACCTTCTCTGTGCCTGGGAAGCAGAAGTGTTCACATTGCTTCGCAGGATCACTTTTGTGCAGAAAACAGTAACACTTGTTCAGAAGGAAAGAAAGCACAGAGCCCCAGATTTTATGTTGTCCTGGAGAGCTTGCAGAGCACTGGGGAAAGGCAGGCAGAGAATTCCCTGATAGCACCTTCTCTGTGCCTGTTCACATTGCTTCGCAGAATCGCTTTTGTGCAGAAAACAGTAACACTTGTTCAGAACGAAAGAAAGCACAGAGCCCCAGATTCTATGTTGTCCTGGAGAGCTTGCAGAGCACTGGGGAAAGGCAGGCAGAGAATTCCCTGATAGCACCTTCTCTGTGCCTGGGAAGCAGAAGTGTTCACATTGCTTCGCAAGAATCGCTTTTGTGCAGAAAACACTAACACTTGTTCAGAAGGAAAGAAAGCACAGAGCCCCAGATTCTATGTTGTCCTGGAGAGCTTGCAGAGCACTGGGGAACGGCAGGCAGAGAATTCCTTGCTAGCACCTTCTCTGTGCCTGTTCACATTGCTTCGCAGAATCGCTTTTGTGCAGAAAACAGTAACACTTGTTCAGAACGAAAGAAAGCACAGAGCCCCAGATTTTATGTTGTCCTGGAGAGCTTGCAGAGCACTGGGGAACGGCAGGCAGAGAATTCCTTGCTAGCACCTTCTCTGTGCCTGGGAAACAGAAGTGTTCACATTGCTTCGCAGAATCGCTTTTGTGCAGAAAACAGTAACACTTGTTCAGAAGGAAAGAAAGCACAGAGCCCCAGATTCTATGTTGTCCTGGAGAGCTTGCAGAGCACTGGGGAAAGGCAGGCAGAGAATTCCCTGCTAGCACCTTCTCTGTGCCTGTTCACATTGCTTCGCAGAATCGCTTTTGTGCAGAAAACACTAACACTTGTTCAGAACGAAAGAAAGCACAGAGCCCCAGATTCTATGTTGTCCTGGAGAGCTTGCAGAGCACTGGGGAAAGGCAGGCAGAGAATTCCCTGATAGCACCTTCTCTGTGCCTGTTCACATTGCTTCGCAGAATCGCTTTTGTGCAGAAAACAGTAACACTTGTTCAGAACGAAAGAAAGCACAGAGCCCCAGATTCTATGTTGTCCTGGAGAGCTTGCAGAGCACTGGGGAAAGGCAGGCAGAGAATTCCCTGCTAGCACCTTCTCTGTGCCTGGGAAGCAGAAGTGTTCACATTGCTTCGCAAGAATCGCTTTTGTGCAGAAAACAGTAACACTTGTTCAGAAGGAAAGAAAGCACAGAGCCCCAGATTTTATGTTGTCCTGGAGAGCTTGCAGAGCACTGGGGAAAGGCAGGCAGAGAATTCCCTGCTAGCACCTTCTCTGTGCCTGGGAAGCAGAAGTGTTCACATTGCTTCGCAGAATCGCTTTTGTGCAGAAAACAGTAACACTTGTTCAGAACGAAAGAAAGCACAGAGCCCCAGATTTTATGTTGTCCTGGAGAGCTTGCAGAGCACTGGGGAAAGGCAGGCAGAGAATTCCCTGATAGCACCTTCTCTGTGCCTGTTCACATTGCTTCGCAGAATCGCTTTTGTGCAGAAAACAGTAACACTTGTTCAGAAGGAAAGAAAGCACAGAGCCCCAGATTCTATGTTGTCCTGGAGAGCTTGCAGAGCACTGGGGAACGGCAGGCAGAGAATTCCTTGCTAGCACCTTCTCTGTGCCTGTTCACATTGCTTCGCAGAATCGCTTTTGTGCAGAAAACAGTAACACTTGTTCAGAACGAAAGAAAGCACAGAGCCCCAGATTTTATGTTGTCCTGGAGAGCTTGCAGAGCACTGGGGAACGGCAGGCAGAGAATTCCTTGCTAGCACCTTCTCTGTGCCTGGGAAACAGAAGTGTTCACATTGCTTCGCAGAATCGCTTTTGTGCAGAAAACAGTAACACTTGTTCAGAAGGAAAGAAAGCACAGAGCCCCAGATTCTATGTTGTCCTGGAGAGCTTGCAGAGCACTGGGGAAAGGCAGGCAGAGAATTCCCTGATAGCACCTTCTCTGTGCCTGTTCACATTGCTTCGCAGAATCGCTTTTGTGCAGAAAACACTAACACTTGTTCAGAACGAAAGAAAGCACAGAGCCCCAGATTCTATGTTGTCCTGGAGAGCTTGCAGAGCACTGGGGAAAGGCAGGCAGAGAATTCCCTGATAGCACCTTCTCTGTGCCTGTTCACATTGCTTCGCAGAATCGCTTTTGTGCAGAAAACAGTAACACTTGTTCAGAACGAAAGAAAGCACAGAGCCCCAGATTCTATGTTGTCCTGGAGAGCTTGCAGAGCACTGGGGAAAGGCAGGCAGAGAATTCCCTGCTAGCACCTTCTCTGTGCCTGGGAAGCAGAAGAGTTCACATTGCTTCGCAGAATCGTTTTTGTGCAGAAAACAGTAACACTTGTTCAGAAGGAAAGAAAGCACAGAGCCCCAGATTTTATGTTGTCCTGGAGAGCTTGCAGAGCACTGGGGAAAGGAAGGCAGAGAATTCCCTGCTAGCACCTTCTCTGTGCCTGGGAAGCAGAAGTGTTCACATTGCTTCGCAAGAATCGCTTTTGTGCAGAAAACAGTAACACTTGTTCAGAAGGAAAGAAAGCACAGAGCCCCAGATTTTATGTTGTCCTGGAGAGCTTGCAGAGCACTGGGGAAAGGCAGGCAGAGAATTCCCTGCTAGCACCTTCTCTGTGCCTGGGAAGCAGAAGTGTTCACATTGCTTCGCAGAATCGCTTTTGTGCAGAAAACAGTAACACTTGTTCAGAACGAAAGAAAGCACAGAGCCCCAGATTTTATGTTGTCCTGGAGAGCTTGCAGAGCACTGGGGAAAGGCAGGCAGAGAATTCCCTGATAGCACCTTCTCTGTGCCTGTTCACATTGCTTCGCAGAATCGCTTTTGTGCAGAAAACAGTAACACTTGTTCAGAAGGAAAGAAAGCACAGAGCCCCAGATTCTATGTTGTCCTGGAGAGCTTGCAGAGCACTGGGGAACGGCAGGCAGAGAATTCCTTGCTAGCACCTTCTCTGTGCCTGTTCACATTGCTTCGCAGAATCGCTTTTGTGCAGAAAACACTAACACTTGTTCAGAACGAAAGAAAGCACAGAGCCCCAGATTCTATGTTGTCCTGGAGAGCTTGCAGAGCACTGGGGAAAGGCAGGCAGAGAATTCCCTGCTAGCACCTTCTCTGTGCCTGGGAAGCAGAAGTGTTCACATTGCTTCGCAGGATCACTTTTGTGCAGAAAACAGTAACACTTGTTCAGAAGGAAAGAAAGCACAGAGCCCCAGATTTTATGTTGTCCTGGAGAGCTTGCAGAGCACTGGGGAAAGGCAGGCAGAGAATTCCCTGATAGCACCTTCTCTGTGCCTGTTCACATTGCTTCGCAGAATCGCTTTTGTGCAGAAAACAGTAACACTTGTTCAGAACGAAAGAAAGCACAGAGCCCCAGATTCTATGTTGTCCTGGAGAGCTTGCAGAGCACTGGGGAAAGGCAGGCAGAGAATTCCCTGATAGCACCTTCTCTGTGCCTGGGAAGCAGAAGTGTTCACATTGCTTCGCAAGAATCGCTTTTGTGCAGAAAACACTAACACTTGTTCAGAAGGAAAGAAAGCACAGAGCCCCAGATTCTATGTTGTCCTGGAGAGCTTGCAGAGCACTGGGGAACGGCAGGCAGAGAATTCCTTGCTAGCACCTTCTCTGTGCCTGTTCACATTGCTTCGCAGAATCGCTTTTGTGCAGAAAACAGTAACACTTGTTCAGAACGAAAGAAAGCACAGAGCCCCAGATTTTATGTTGTCCTGGAGAGCTTGCAGAGCACTGGGGAACGGCAGGCAGAGAATTCCTTGCTAGCACCTTCTCTGTGCCTGGGAAACAGAAGTGTTCACATTGCTTCGCAGAATCGCTTTTGTGCAGAAAACAGTAACACTTGTTCAGAAGGAAAGAAAGCACAGAGCCCCAGATTCTATGTTGTCCTGGAGAGCTTGCAGAGCACTGGGGAAAGGCAGGCAGAGAATTCCCTGCTAGCACCTTCTCTGTGCCTGTTCACATTGCTTCGCAGAATCGCTTTTGTGCAGAAAACACTAACACTTGTTCAGAACGAAAGAAAGCACAGAGCCCCAGATTCTATGTTGTCCTGGAGAGCTTGCAGAGCACTGGGGAAAGGCAGGCAGAGAATTCCCTGATAGCACCTTCTCTGTGCCTGTTCACATTGCTTCGCAGAATCGCTTTTGTGCAGAAAACAGTAACACTTGTTCAGAACGAAAGAAAGCACAGAGCCCCAGATTCTATGTTGTCCTGGAGAGCTTGCAGAGCACTGGGGAAAGGCAGGCAGAGAATTCCCTGCTAGCACCTTCTCTGTGCCTGGGAAGCAGAAGTGTTCACATTGCTTCGCAAGAATCGCTTTTGTGCAGAAAACAGTAACACTTGTTCAGAAGGAAAGAAAGCACAGAGCCCCAGATTTTATGTTGTCCTGGAGAGCTTGCAGAGCACTGGGGAAAGGCAGGCAGAGAATTCCCTGCTAGCACCTTCTCTGTGCCTGGGAAGCAGAAGTGTTCACATTGCTTCGCAGAATCGCTTTTGTGCAGAAAACAGTAACACTTGTTCAGAACGAAAGAAAGCACAGAGCCCCAGATTTTATGTTGTCCTGGAGAGCTTGCAGAGCACTGGGGAAAGGCAGGCAGAGAATTCCCTGATAGCACCTTCTCTGTGCCTGTTCACATTGCTTCGCAGAATCGCTTTTGTGCAGAAAACAGTAACACTTGTTCAGAAGGAAAGAAAGCACAGAGCCCCAGATTCTATGTTGTCCTGGAGAGCTTGCAGAGCACTGGGGAACGGCAGGCAGAGAATTCCTTGCTAGCACCTTCTCTGTGCCTGTTCACATTGCTTCGCAGAATCGCTTTTGTGCAGAAAACAGTAACACTTGTTCAGAACGAAAGAAAGCACAGAGCCCCAGATTTTATGTTGTCCTGGAGAGCTTGCAGAGCACTGGGGAACGGCAGGCAGAGAATTCCTTGCTAGCACCTTCTCTGTGCCTGGGAAACAGAAGTGTTCACATTGCTTCGCAGAATCGCTTTTGTGCAGAAAACAGTAACACTTGTTCAGAAGGAAAGAAAGCACAGAGCCCCAGATTCTATGTTGTCCTGGAGAGCTTGCAGAGCACTGGGGAAAGGCAGGCAGAGAATTCCCTGATAGCACCTTCTCTGTGCCTGTTCACATTGCTTCGCAGAATCGCTTTTGTGCAGAAAACACTAACACTTGTTCAGAACGAAAGAAAGCACAGAGCCCCAGATTCTATGTTGTCCTGGAGAGCTTGCAGAGCACTGGGGAAAGGCAGGCAGAGAATTCCCTGATAGCACCTTCTCTGTGCCTGTTCACATTGCTTCGCAGAATCGCTTTTGTGCAGAAAACAGTAACACTTGTTCAGAACGAAAGAAAGCACAGAGCCCCAGATTCTATGTTGTCCTGGAGAGCTTGCAGAGCACTGGGGAAAGGCAGGCAGAGAATTCCCTGCTAGCACCTTCTCTGTGCCTGGGAAGCAGAAGAGTTCACATTGCTTCGCAGAATCGTTTTTGTGCAGAAAACAGTAACACTTGTTCAGAAGGAAAGAAAGCACAGAGCCCCAGATTTTATGTTGTCCTGGAGAGCTTGCAGAGCACTGGGGAAAGGAAGGCAGAGAATTCCCTGCTAGCACCTTCTCTGTGCCTGGGAAGCAGAAGTGTTCACATTGCTTCGCAAGAATCGCTTTTGTGCAGAAAACAGTAACACTTGTTCAGAAGGAAAGAAAGCACAGAGCCCCAGATTTTATGTTGTCCTGGAGAGCTTGCAGAGCACTGGGGAAAGGCAGGCAGAGAATTCCCTGCTAGCACCTTCTCTGTGCCTGGGAAGCAGAAGTGTTCACATTGCTTCGCAGAATCGCTTTTGTGCAGAAAACAGTAACACTTGTTCAGAACGAAAGAAAGCACAGAGCCCCAGATTTTATGTTGTCCTGGAGAGCTTGCAGAGCACTGGGGAAAGGCAGGCAGAGAATTCCCTGCTAGCACCTTCTCTGTGCCTGTTCACATTGCTTCGCAGAATCGCTTTTGTGCAGAAAACAGTAACACTTGTTCAGAAGGAAAGAAAGCACAGAGCCCCAGATTCTATGTTGTCCTGGAGAGCTTGCAGAGCACTGGGGAACGGCAGGCAGAGAATTCCTTGCTAGCACCTTCTCTGTGCCTGTTCACATTGCTTCGCAGAATCGCTTTTGTGCAGAAAACAGTAACACTTGTTCAGAACGAAAGAAAGCACAGAGCCCCAGATTTTATGTTGTCCTGGAGAGCTTGCAGAGCACTGGGGAACGGCAGGCAGAGAATTCCTTGCTAGCACCTTCTCTGTGCCTGGGAAGAAGAAGTGTTCACATTGCTTCGCAGAATCGCTTTTGTGCAGAAAACAGTAACACTTGTTCAGAAGGAAAGAAAGCACAGAGCCCCAGATTCTATGTTGTCCTGGAGAGCTTGCAGAGCACTGGGGAAAGGCAGGCAGAGAATTCCCTGATAGCACCTTCTCTGTGCCTGTTCACATTGCTTCGCAGAATCGCTTTTGTGCAGAAAACAGTAGCACTTGTTCAGAACGAAAGAAAGCACAGAGCCCCAGATTTGCTGTTGTCCTGGAGAGCTTGCAGAGCACTGGGGAAAGGCAGGCAGAGAATTCCCTGCTAGCACCTTCTCTGTGCCTGTTCACATTGCTTCGCAGAATCGCTTTTGTGCAGAAAACAGTAACACTTGTTCAGAAGGAAAGAAAGCACAGAGCCCCAGATTTTATGTTGTCCTGGAGAGCTTGCAGAGCACTGGGGAAAGGCAGGCAGAGAATTCCCTGCTAGCACCTTCTCTGAGCCTGGGAAGCAGAAGTGTTCACATTGCTTCGCAGAATCGCTTTTGTGCAGAAAACAGTAACACTTGTTCAGAAGGAAAGAAAGCACAGAGCCCCAGATTCTATGTTGTCCTGGAGAGCTTGCAGAGCACTGGGGAAAGGCAGGCAGAGAATTCCTTGCTAGCACCTTCTCTGTGCCTGTTCACATTGCTTCGCAGAATCGCTTTTGTGCAGAAAACAGTAACACTTGTTCAGAACGAAAGAAAGCACAGAGCCCCAGATTCTATGTTGTCCTGGAGAGCTTGCAGAGCACTGGGGAAAGGCAGGCAGAGAATTCCCTGATAGCACCTTCTCTGTGCCTGTGAAGCAGAAGTGTTCACATTGCTTCGCAGAATCGCTTTTGTGCAGAAAACAGTAACACTTGTTCAGAAGGAAAGAAAGCACAGAGCCCCAGATTCTATGTTGTCCTGGAGAGCTTGCAGAGCACTGGGGAAAGGCAGGCAGAGAATTCCCTGATAGCACCTTCTCTGTGCCTGTTCACATTGCTTCGCAGAATCGCTTTTGTGCAGAAAACACTAACACTTGTTCAGAACGAAAGAAAGCACAGAGCCCCAGATTCTATGTTGTCCTGGAGAGCTTGCAGAGCACTGGGGAAAGGCAGGCAGAGAATTCCCTGCTAGCACCTTCTCTGTGCCTGGGAAGCAGAAGTGTTCACATTGCTTCGCAGAATCGCTTTTGTGCAGAAAACAGTAACACTTGTTCAGAAGGAAAGAAAGCACAGAGCCCCAGATTTTATGTTGTCCTGGAGAGCTTGCAGAGCACTGGGGAAAGGAAGACAGAGAATTCCCTGCTAGCACCTTCTCTGTGCCTGGGAAGCAGAAGTGTTCACATTGCTTCGCAAGAATCGCTTTTGTGCAGAAAACAGTAACACTTGTTCAGAAGGAAAGAAAGCACAGAGCCCCAGATTTTATGTTGTCCTGGAGAGCTTGCAGAGCACTGGGGAAAGGCAGGCAGAGAATTCCCTGCTAGCACCTTCTCTGTGCCTGGGAAGCAGAAGTGTTCACATTGCTTCGCAGAATCGCTTTTGTGCAGAAAACAGTAACACTTGTTCAGAAGGAAAGAAAGCACAGAGCCCCAGATTTTATGTTGTCCTGGAGAGCTTGCAGAGCACTGGGGAAAGGCAGGCAGAGAATTCCCTGATAGCACCTTCTCTGTGCCTGTTCACATTGCTTCGCAGAATCGCTTTTGTGCAGAAAACAGTAACACTTGTTCAGAAGGAAAGAAAGCACAGAGCCCCAGATTCTATGTTGTCCTGGAGAGCTTGCAGAGCACTGGGGAAAGGCAGGCAGAGAATTCCCTGCTAGCACCTTCTCTGTGCCTGGGAAGCAGAAGTGTTCACATTGCTTCGCAAGAATCGCTTTTGTGCAGAAAACAGTAACACTTGTTCAGAAGGAAAGAAAGCACAGAGCCCCAGATTTTATGTTGTCCTGGAGAGCTTGCAGAGCACTGGGGAAAGGCAGGCAGAGAATTCCCTGCTAGCACCTTCTCTGTGCCTGGGAAGCAGAAGTGTTCACATTGCTTCGCAGAATCGCTTTTGTGCAGAAAACAGTAACACTTGTTCAGAAGGAAAGAAAGCACAGAGCCCCAGATTTTATGTTGTCCTGGAGAGCTTGCAGAGCACTGGGGAAAGGAAGACAGAGAATTCCCTGCTAGCACCTTCTCTGTGCCTGGGAAGCAGAAGTGTTCACATTGCTTCGCAAGAATCGCTTTTGTGCAGAAAACAGTAACACTTGTTCAGAAGGAAAGAAAGCACAGAGCCCCAGATTTTATGTTGTCCTGGAGAGCTTGCAGAGCACTGGGGAAAGGCAGGCAGAGAATTCCCTGCTAGCACCTTCTCTGTGCCTGGGAAGCAGAAGTGTTCACATTGCTTCGCAGAATCGCTTTTGTGCAGAAAACAGTAACACTTGTTCAGAAGGAAAGAAAGCACAGAGCCCCAGATTTTATGTTGTCCTGGAGAGCTTGCAGAGCACTGGGGAAAGGCAGGCAGAGAATTCCCTGATAGCACCTTCTCTGTGCCTGTTCACATTGCTTCGCAGAATCGCTTTTGTGCAGAAAACAGTAACACTTGTTCAGAAGGAAAGAAAGCACAGAGCCCCAGATTCTATGTTGTCCTGGAGAGCTTGCAGAGCACTGGGGAAAGGCAGGCAGAGAATTCCCTGCTAGCACCTTCTCTGTGCCTGGGAAGCAGAAGTGTTCACATTGCTTCGCAAGAATCGCTTTTGTGCAGAAAACAGTAACACTTGTTCAGAAGGAAAGAAAGCACAGAGCCCCAGATTTTATGTTGTCCTGGAGAGCTTGCAGAGCACTGGGGAAAGGCAGGCAGAGAATTCCCTGCTAGCACCTTCTCTGTGCCTGGGAAGCAGAAGTGTTCACATTGCTTCGCAGAATCGCTTTTGTGCAGAAAACAGTAACACTTGTTCAGAAGGAAAGAAAGCACAGAGCCCCAGATTTTATGTTGTCCTGGAGAGCTTGCAGAGCACTGGGGAAAGGCAGGCAGAGAATTCCCTGATAGCACCTTCTCTGTGCCTGTTCACATTGCTTCGCAGAATCGCTTTTGTGCAGAAAACAGTAACACTTGTTCAGAACGAAAGAAAGCACAGAGCCCCAGATTCTATGTTGTCCTGGAGAGCTTGCAGAGCACTGGGGAAAGGCAGGCAGAGAATTCCCTGATAGCACCTTCTCTGTGCCTGGGAAGCAGAAGTGTTCACATTGCTTCGCAAGAATCGCTTTTGTGCAGAAAACACTAACACTTGTTCAGAAGGAAAGAAAGCACAGAGCCCCAGATTCTATGTTGTCCTGGAGAGCTTGCAGAGCACTGGGGAACGGCAGGCAGAGAATTCCTTGCTAGCACCTTCTCTGTGCCTGTTCACATTGCTTCGCAGAATCGCTTTTGTGCAGAAAACAGTAACACTTGTTCAGAACGAAAGAAAGCACAGAGCCCCAGATTTTATGTTGTCCTGGAGAGCTTGCAGAGCACTGGGGAACGGCAGGCAGAGAATTCCTTGCTAGCACCTTCTCTGTGCCTGGGAAACAGAAGTGTTCACATTGCTTCGCAGAATCGCTTTTGTGCAGAAAACAGTAACACTTGTTCAGAAGGAAAGAAAGCACAGAGCCCCAGATTCTATGTTGTCCTGGAGAGCTTGCAGAGCACTGGGGAAAGGCAGGCAGAGAATTCCCTGATAGCACCTTCTCTGTGCCTGTTCACATTGCTTCGCAGAATCGCTTTTGTGCAGAAAACACTAACACTTGTTCAGAACGAAAGAAAGCACAGAGCCCCAGATTCTATGTTGTCCTGGAGAGCTTGCAGAGCACTGGGGAAAGGCAGGCAGAGAATTCCCTGCTAGCACCTTCTCTGTGCCTGGGAAGCAGAAGTGTTCACATTGCTTCGCAGAATCGTTTTTGTGCAGAAAACAGTAACACTTGTTCAGAAGGAAAGAAAGCACAGAGCCCCAGATTTTATGTTGTCCTGGAGAGCTTGCAGAGCACTGGGGAAAGGAAGGCAGAGAATTCCCTGCTAGCACCTTCTCTGTGCCTGGGAAGCAGAAGTGTTCACATTGCTTCGCAAGAATCGCTTTTGTGCAGAAAACAGTAACACTTGTTCAGAAGGAAAGAAAGCACAGAGCCCCAGATTTTATGTTGTCCTGGAGAGCTTGCAGAGCACTGGGGAAAGGCAGGCAGAGAATTCCCTGCTAGCACCTTCTCTGTGCCTGGGAAGCAGAAGTGTTCACATTGCTTCGCAGAATCGCTTTTGTGCAGAAAACAGTAACACTTGTTCAGAAGGAAAGAAAGCACAGAGCCCCAGATTTTATGTTGTCCTGGAGAGCTTGCAGAGCACTGGGGAAAGGCAGGCAGAGAATTCCCTGATAGCACCTTCTCTGTGCCTGTTCACATTGCTTCGCAGAATCGCTTTTGTGCAGAAAACAGTAACACTTGTTCAGAAGGAAAGAAAGCACAGAGCCCCAGATTTTATGTTGTCCTGGAGAGCTTGCAGAGCACTGGGGAAAGGCAGGCAGAGAATTCCCTGCTAGCACCTTCTCTGAGCCTGGGAAGCAGAAGTGTTCACATTGCTTCGCAGAATCGCTTTTGTGCAGAAAACAGTAACACTTGTTCAGAAGGAAAGAAAGCACAGAGCCCCAGATTCTATGTTGTCCTGGAGAGCTTGCAGAGCACTGGGGAAAGGCAGGCAGAGAATTCCTTGCTAGCACCTTCTCTGTGCCTGTTCACATTGCTTCGCAGAATCGCTTTTGTGCAGAAAACAGTAACACTTGTTCAGAACGAAAGAAAGCACAGAGCCCCAGATTCTATGTTGTCCTGGAGAGCTTGCAGAGCACTGGGGAAAGGCAGGCAGAGAATTCCCTGATAGCACCTTCTCTGTGCCTGTGAAGCAGAAGTGTTCACATTGCTTCGCAGAATCGCTTTTGTGCAGAAAACAGTAACACTTGTTCAGAAGGAAAGAAAGCACAGAGCCCCAGATTCTATGTTGTCCTGGAGAGCTTGCAGAGCACTGGGGAAAGGCAGGCAGAGAATTCCCTGATAGCACCTTCTCTGTGCCTGTTCACATTGCTTCGCAGAATCGCTTTTGTGCAGAAAACAGTAACACTTGTTCAGAAGGAAAGAAAGCACAGAGCCCCAGATTCTATGTTGTCCTGGAGAGCTTGCAGAGCACTGGGGAAAGGCAGGCAGAGAATTCCCTGCTAGCACCTTCTCTGTGCCTGGGAAGCAGAAGTGTTCACATTGCTTCGCAGAATCGCTTTTGTGCAGAAAACAGTAACACTTGTTCAGAAGGAAAGAAAGCACAGAGCCCCAGATTCTATGTTGTCCTGGAGAGCTTGCAGAGCACTGGGGAAAGGCAGGCAGAGAATTCCCTGCTAGCACCTTCTCTGTGCCTGGGAAGCAGAAGTGTTCACATTGCTTCGCAAGAATCGCTTTTGTGCAGAAAACAGTAACACTTGTTCAGAAGGAAAGAAAGCACAGAGCCCCAGATTTTATGTTGTCCTGGAGAGCTTGCAGAGCACTGGGGAAAGGCAGGCAGAGAATTCCCTGCTAGCACCTTCTCTGTGCCTGGGAAGCAGAAGTGTTCACATTGCTTCGCAGAATCGCTTTTGTGCAGAAAACAGTAACACTTGTTCAGAAGGAAAGAAAGCACAGAGCCCCAGATTTTATGTTGTCCTGGAGAGCTTGCAGAGCACTGGGGAAAGGCAGGCAGAGAATTCCCTGATAGCACCTTCTCTGTGCCTGTTCACATTGCTTCGCAGAATCGCTTTTGTGCAGAAAACAGTAACACTTGTTCAGAACGAAAGAAAGCACAGAGCCCCAGATTCTATGTTGTCCTGGAGAGCTTGCAGAGCACTGGGGAAAGGCAGGCAGAGAATTCCCTGATAGCACCTTCTCTGTGCCTGGGAAGCAGAAGTGTTCACATTGCTTCGCAAGAATCGCTTTTGTGCAGAAAACACTAACACTTGTTCAGAAGGAAAGAAAGCACAGAGCCCCAGATTTGCTGTTGTCCTGGAGAGCTTGCAGAGCACTGGGGAACGGCAGGCAGAGAATTCCTTGCTAGCACCTTCTCTGTGCCTGGGAAGAAGAAGTGTTCACATTGCTTCGCAGAATCGCTTTTGTGCAGAAAACAGTAACACTTGTTCAGAAGGAAAGAAAGCACAGAGCCCCAGATTCTATGTTGTCCTGGAGAGCTTGCAGAGCACTGGGGAAAGGCAGGCAGAGAATTCCCTGATAGCACCTTCTCTGTGCCTGTTCACATTGCTTCGCAGAATCGCTTCTGTGCAGAAAACAGTAGCACTTGTTCAGAACGAAAGAAAGCACAGAGCCCCAGATTTGCTGTTGTCCTGGAGAGCTTGCAGAGCACTGGGGAAAGGCAGGCAGAGAATTCCCTGCTAGCACCTTCTCTGTGCCTGTTCACATTGCTTCGCAGAATCGCTTTTGTGCAGAAAACAGTAACACTTGTTCAGAAGGAAAGAAAGCACAGAGCCCCAGATTTTATGTTGTCCTGGAGAGCTTGCAGAGCACTGGGGAAAGGCAGGCAGAGAATTCCCTGATAGCACCTTCTCTGAGCCTGGGAAGCAGAAGTGTTCACATTGCTTCGCAGAATCGCTTTTGTGCAGAAAACAGTAACACTTGTTCAGAAGGAAAGAAAGCACAGAGCCCCAGATTCTATGTTGTCCTGGAGAGCTTGCAGAGCACTGGGGAAAGGCAGGCAGAGAATTCCCTGATAGCACCTTCTCTGTGCCTGTTCACATTGCTTCGCAGAATCGCTTTTGTGCAGAAAACACTAACACTTGTTCAGAACGAAAGAAAGCACAGAGCCCCAGATTCTATGTTGTCCTGGAGAGCTTGCAGAGCACTGGGGAAAGGCAGGCAGAGAATTCCCTGCTAGCACCTTCTCTGTGCCTGGGAAGCAGAAGTGTTCACATTGCTTCGCAGAATCGCTTTTGTGCAGAAAACAGTAACACTTGTTCAGAAGGAAAGAAAGCACAGAGCCCCAGATTTTATGTTGTCCTGGAGAGCTTGCAGAGCACTGGGGAAAGGAAGACAGAGAATTCCCTGCTAGCACCTTCTCTGTGCCTGGGAAGCAGAAGTGTTCACATTGCTTCGCAAGAATCGCTTTTGTGCAGAAAACAGTAACACTTGTTCAGAAGGAAAGAAAGCACAGAGCCCCAGATTTTATGTTGTCCTGGAGAGCTTGCAGAGCACTGGGGAAAGGCAGGCAGAGAATTCCCTGCTAGCACCTTCTCTGTGCCTGGGAAGCAGAAGTGTTCACATTGCTTCGCAGAATCGCTTTTGTGCAGAAAACAGTAACACTTGTTCAGAAGGAAAGAAAGCACAGAGCCCCAGATTTTATGTTGTCCTGGAGAGCTTGCAGAGCACTGGGGAAAGGCAGGCAGAGAATTCCCTGATAGCACCTTCTCTGTGCCTGTTCACATTGCTTCGCAGAATCGCTTTTGTGCAGAAAACAGTAACACTTGTTCAGAACGAAAGAAAGCACAGAGCCCCAGATTCTATGTTGTCCTGGAGAGCTTGCAGAGCACTGGGGAAAGGCAGGCAGAGAATTCCCTGCTAGCACCTTCTCTGTGCCTGGGAAGCAGAAGTGTTCACATTGCTTCGCAAGAATCGCTTTTGTGCAGAAAACACTAACACTTGTTCAGAAGGAAAGAAAGCACAGAGCCCCAGATTCTATGTTGTCCTGGAGAGCTTGCAGAGCACTGGGGAACGGCAGGCAGAGAATTCCTTGCTAGCACCTTCTCTGTGCCTGTTCACATTGCTTCGCAGAATCGCTTTTGTGCAGAAAACAGTAACACTTGTTCAGAACGAAAGAAAGCACAGAGCCCCAGATTTTATGTTGTCCTGGAGAGCTTGCAGAGCACTGGGGAACGGCAGGCAGAGAATTCCTTGCTAGCACCTTCTCTGTGCCTGGGAAACAGAAGTGTTCACATTGCTTCGCAGAATCGCTTTTGTGCAGAAAACAGTAACACTTGTTCAGAAGGAAAGAAAGCACAGAGCCCCAGATTCTATGTTGTCCTGGAGAGCTTGCAGAGCACTGGGGAAAGGCAGGCAGAGAATTCCCTGATAGCACCTTCTCTGTGCCTGTTCACATTGCTTCGCAGAATCGCTTTTGTGCAGAAAACAGTAACACTTGTTCAGAAGGAAAGAAAGCACAGAGCCCCAGATTCTATGTTGTCCTGGAGAGCTTGCAGAGCACTGGGGAAAGGCAGGCAGAGAATTCCCTGATAGCACCTTCTCTGTGCCTGTTCACATTGCTTCGCAGAATCGCTTTTGTGCAGAAAACAGTAACACTTGTTCAGAACGAAAGAAAGCACAGAGCCCCAGATTTGCTGTTGTCCTGGAGAGCTTGCAGAGCACTGGGGAAAGGCAGGCAGAGAATTCCCTGCTAGCACCTTCTCTGTGCCTGTTCACATTGCTTCGCAGAATCGCTTTTGTGCAGAAAACAGTAACACTTGTTCAGAAGGAAAGAAAGCACAGAGCCCCAGATTTTATGTTGTCCTGGAGAGCTTGCAGAGCACTGGGGAAAGGCAGGCAGAGAATTCCCTGCTAGCACCTTCTCTGTGCCTGGGAAGCAGAAGTGTTCACATTGCTTCGCAAGAATCGCTTTTGTGCAGAAAACACTAACACTTGTTCAGAAGGAAAGAAAGCACAGAGCCCCAGATTTTATGTTGTCCTGGAGAGCTTGCAGAGCACTGGGGAAAGGCAGGCAGAGAATTCCTTGCTAGCACCTTCTCTGTGCCTGGGAAGCAGAAGTGTTCACATTGCTTCGCAGAATCGCTTTTGTGCAGAAAACAGTAACACTTGTTCAGAAGGAAAGAAAGCACAGAGCCCCAGATTTTATGTTGTCCTGGAGAGCTTGCAGAGCACTGGGGAACGGCAGGCAGAGAATTCCCTGCTAGCACCTTCTCTGAGCCTGGGAAGCAGAAGTGTTCACATTGCTTCGCAGAATCGCTTTTGTGCAGAAAACAGTAACACTTGTTCAGAAGGAAAGAAAGCACAGAGCCCCAGATTCTATGTTGTCCTGGAGAGCTTGCAGAGCACTGGGGAAAGGCAGGCAGAGAATTCCTTGCTAGCACCTTCTCTGTGCCTGTTCACATTGCTTCGCAGAATCGCTTTTGTGCAGAAAACAGTAACACTTGTTCAGAACGAAAGAAAGCACAGAGCCCCAGATTCTATGTTGTCCTGGAGAGCTTGCAGAGCACTGGGGAAAGGCAGGCAGAGAATTCCCTGATAGCACCTTCTCTGTGCCTGTGAAGCAGAAGTGTTCACATTGCTTCGCAGAATCGCTTTTGTGCAGAAAACAGTAACACTTGTTCAGAAGGAAAGAAAGCACAGAGCCCCAGATTCTATGTTGTCCTGGAGAGCTTGCAGAGCACTGGGGAAAGGCAGGCAGAGAATTCCCTGCTAGCACCTTCTCTGTGCCTGGGAAGCAGAAGTGTTCACATTGCTTCGCAGAATCGCTTTTGTGCAGAAAACAGTAACACTTGTTCAGAAGGAAAGAAAGCACAGAGCCCCAGATTTTATGTTGTCCTGGAGAGCTTGCAGAGCACTGGGGAAAGGCAGGCAGAGAATTCCCTGATAGCACCTTCTCTGTGCCTGTTCACATTGCTTCGCAGAATCGCTTTTGTGCAGAAAACAGTAACACTTGTTCAGAACGAAAGAAAGCACAGAGCCCCAGATTCTATGTTGTCCTGGAGAGCTTGCAGAGCACTGGGGAAAGGCAGGCAGAGAATTCCCTGATAGCACCTTCTCTGTGCCTGGGAAGCAGAAGTGTTCACATTGCTTCGCAAGAATCGCTTTTGTGCAGAAAACACTAACACTTGTTCAGAAGGAAAGAAAGCACAGAGCCCCAGATTCTATGTTGTCCTGGAGAGCTTGCAGAGCACTGGGGAACGGCAGGCAGAGAATTCCTTGCTAGCACCTTCTCTGTGCCTGTTCACATTGCTTCGCAGAATCGCTTTTGTGCAGAAAACAGTAACACTTGTTCAGAACGAAAGAAAGCACAGAGCCCCAGATTTTATGTTGTCCTGGAGAGCTTGCAGAGCACTGGGGAACGGCAGGCAGAGAATTCCTTGCTAGCACCTTCTCTGTGCCTGGGAAACAGAAGTGTTCACATTGCTTCGCAGAATCGCTTTTGTGCAGAAAACAGTAACACTTGTTCAGAAGGAAAGAAAGCACAGAGCCCCAGATTCTATGTTGTCCTGGAGAGCTTGCAGAGCACTGGGGAAAGGCAGGCAGAGAATTCCCTGATAGCACCTTCTCTGTGCCTGTTCACATTGCTTCGCAGAATCGCTTTTGTGCAGAAAACACTAACACTTGTTCAGAAGGAAAGAAAGCACAGAGCCCCAGATTCTATGTTGTCCTGGAGAGCTTGCAGAGCACTGGGGAAAGGCAGGCAGAGAATTCCCTGATAGCACCTTCTCTGTGCCTGTTCACATTGCTTCGCAGAATCGCTTTTGTGCAGAAAACAGTAACACTTGTTCAGAACGAAAGAAAGCACAGAGCCCCAGATTCTATGTTGTCCTGGAGAGCTTGCAGAGCACTGGGGAAAGGCAGGCAGAGAATTCCCTGCTAGCACCTTCTCTGTGCCTGGGAAGCAGAAGTGTTCACATTGCTTCGCAGAATCGTTTTTGTGCAGAAAACAGTAACACTTGTTCAGAACGAAAGAAAGCACAGAGCCCCAGATTTTATGTTGTCCTGGAGAGCTTGCAGAGCACTGGGGAAAGGCAGGCAGAGAATTCCCTGCTAGCACCTTCTCTGTGCCTGGGAAGCAGAAGTGTTCACATTGCTTCGCAAGAATCGCTTTTGTGCAGAAAACACTAACACTTGTTCAGAAGGAAAGAAAGCACAGAGCCCCAGATTTTATGTTGTCCTGGAGAGCTTGCAGAGCACTGGGGAAAGGCAGGCAGAGAATTCCCTGCTAGCACCTTCTCTGTGCCTGGGAAGCAGAAGTGTTCACATTGCTTCGCAGAATCGCTTTTGTGCAGAAAACACTAACACTTGTTCAGAAGGAAAGAAAGCACAGAGCCCCAGATTTTATGTTGTCCTGGAGAGCTTGCAGAGCACTGGGGAAAGGCAGGCAGAGAATTCCTTGCTAGCACCTTCTCTGTGCCTGGGAAGCAGAAGTGTTCACATTGCTTCGCAGAATCGCTTTTGTGCAGAAAACAGTAACACTTGTTCAGAAGGAAAGAAAGCACAGAGCCCCAGATTTTATGTTGTCCTGGAGAGCTTGCAGAGCACTGGGGAACGGCAGGCAGAGAATTCCCTGCTAGCACCTTCTCTGAGCCTGGGAAGCAGAAGTGTTCACATTGCTTCGCAGAATCGCTTTTGTGCAGAAAACAGTAACACTTGTTCAGAAGGAAAGAAAGCACAGAGCCCCAGATTCTATGTTGTCCTGGAGAGCTTGCAGAGCACTGGGGAAAGGCAGGCAGAGAATTCCTTGCTAGCACCTTCTCTGTGCCTGTTCACATTGCTTCGCAGAATCGCTTTTGTGCAGAAAACAGTAACACTTGTTCAGAACGAAAGAAAGCACAGAGCCCCAGATTCTATGTTGTCCTGGAGAGCTTGCAGAGCACTGGGGAAAGGCAGGCAGAGAATTCCCTGATAGCACCTTCTCTGTGCCTGTGAAGCAGAAGTGTTCACATTGCTTCGCAGAATCGCTTTTGTGCAGAAAACAGTAACACTTGTTCAGAAGGAAAGAAAGCACAGAGCCCCAGATTCTATGTTGTCCTGGAGAGCTTGCAGAGCACTGGGGAAAGGCAGGCAGAGAATTCCCTGCTAGCACCTTCTCTGTGCCTGGGAAGCAGAAGTGTTCACATTGCTTCGCAGAATCGCTTTTGTGCAGAAAACAGTAACACTTGTTCAGAAGGAAAGAAAGCACAGAGCCCCAGATTTTATGTTGTCCTGGAGAGCTTGCAGAGCACTGGGGAAAGGCAGGCAGAGAATTCCCTGATAGCACCTTCTCTGTGCCTGTTCACATTGCTTCGCAGAATCGCTTTTGTGCAGAAAACAGTAACACTTGTTCAGAACGAAAGAAAGCACAGAGCCCCAGATTCTATGTTGTCCTGGAGAGCTTGCAGAGCACTGGGGAAAGGCAGGCAGAGAATTCCCTGATAGCACCTTCTCTGTGCCTGGGAAGCAGAAGTGTTCACATTGCTTCGCAAGAATCGCTTTTGTGCAGAAAACACTAACACTTGTTCAGAAGGAAAGAAAGCACAGAGCCCCAGATTCTATGTTGTCCTGGAGAGCTTGCAGAGCACTGGGGAACGGCAGGCAGAGAATTCCTTGCTAGCACCTTCTCTGTGCCTGTTCACATTGCTTCGCAGAATCGCTTTTGTGCAGAAAACAGTAACACTTGTTCAGAACGAAAGAAAGCACAGAGCCCCAGATTTTATGTTGTCCTGGAGAGCTTGCAGAGCACTGGGGAACGGCAGGCAGAGAATTCCTTGCTAGCACCTTCTCTGTGCCTGGGAAACAGAAGTGTTCACATTGCTTCGCAGAATCGCTTTTGTGCAGAAAACAGTAACACTTGTTCAGAAGGAAAGAAAGCACAGAGCCCCAGATTCTATGTTGTCCTGGAGAGCTTGCAGAGCACTGGGGAAAGGCAGGCAGAGAATTCCCTGATAGCACCTTCTCTGTGCCTGTTCACATTGCTTCGCAGAATCGCTTTTGTGCAGAAAACACTAACACTTGTTCAGAAGGAAAGAAAGCACAGAGCCCCAGATTCTATGTTGTCCTGGAGAGCTTGCAGAGCACTGGGGAAAGGCAGGCAGAGAATTCCCTGATAGCACCTTCTCTGTGCCTGTTCACATTGCTTCGCAGAATCGCTTTTGTGCAGAAAACAGTAACACTTGTTCAGAACGAAAGAAAGCACAGAGCCCCAGATTCTATGTTGTCCTGGAGAGCTTGCAGAGCACTGGGGAAAGGCAGGCAGAGAATTCCCTGCTAGCACCTTCTCTGTGCCTGGGAAGCAGAAGTGTTCACATTGCTTCGCAGAATCGTTTTTGTGCAGAAAACAGTAACACTTGTTCAGAACGAAAGAAAGCACAGAGCCCCAGATTTTATGTTGTCCTGGAGAGCTTGCAGAGCACTGGGGAAAGGCAGGCAGAGAATTCCCTGCTAGCACCTTCTCTGTGCCTGGGAAGCAGAAGTGTTCACATTGCTTCGCAAGAATCGCTTTTGTGCAGAAAACACTAACACTTGTTCAGAAGGAAAGAAAGCACAGAGCCCCAGATTTTATGTTGTCCTGGAGAGCTTGCAGAGCACTGGGGAAAGGCAGGCAGAGAATTCCCTGCTAGCACCTTCTCTGTGCCTGGGAAGCAGAAGTGTTCACATTGCTTCGCAGAATCGCTTTTGTGCAGAAAACAGTAACACTTGTTCAGAAGGAAAGAAAGCACAGAGCCCCAGATTTTATGTTGTCCTGGAGAGCTTGCAGAGCACTGGGGAAAGGCAGGCAGAGAATTCCCTGATAGCACCTTCTCTGTGCCTGTTCACATTGCTTCACAGAATCGCTTTTGTGCAGAAAACAGTAACACTTGTTCAGAAGGAAAGAAAGCACAGAGCCCCAGATTCTATGTTGTCCTGGAGAGCTTGCAGAGCACTGGGGAACGGCAGGCAGAGAATTCCTTGCTAGCACCTTCTCTGTGCCTGTTCACATTGCTTCGCAGAATCGCTTTTGTGCAGAAAACAGTAACACTTGTTCAGAAGGAAAGAAAGCACAGAGCCCCAGATTCTATGTTGTCCTGGAGAGCTTGCAGAGCACTGGGGAAAGGCAGGCAGAGAATTCCCTGATAGCACCTTCTCTGTGCCTGTTCACATTGCTTCGCAGAATCGCTTTTGTGCAGAAAACAGTAACACTTGTTCAGAACGAAAGAAAGCACAGAGCCCCAGATTTGCTGTTGTCCTGGAGAGCTTGCAGAGCACTGGGGAAAGGCAGGCAGAGAATTCCCTGCTAGCACCTTCTCTGTGCCTGTTCACATTGCTTCGCAGAATCGCTTTTGTGCAGAAAACAGTAACACTTGTTCAGAAGGAAAGAAAGCACAGAGCCCCAGATTTTATGTTGTCCTGGAGAGCTTGCAGAGCACTGGGGAAAGGCAGGCAGAGAATTCCCTGCTAGCACCTTCTCTGTGCCTGGGAAGCAGAAGTGTTCACATTGCTTCGCAAGAATCGCTTTTGTGCAGAAAACACTAACACTTGTTCAGAAGGAAAGAAAGCACAGAGCCCCAGATTTTATGTTGTCCTGGAGAGCTTGCAGAGCACTGGGGAAAGGCAGGCAGAGAATTCCTTGCTAGCACCTTCTCTGTGCCTGGGAAGCAGAAGTGTTCACATTGCTTCGCAGAATCGCTTTTGTGCAGAAAACAGTAACACTTGTTCAGAAGGAAAGAAAGCACAGAGCCCCAGATTTTATGTTGTCCTGGAGAGCTTGCAGAGCACTGGGGAAAGGCAGGCAGAGAATTCCCTGCTAGCACCTTCTCTGAGCCTGGGAAGCAGAAGTGTTCACATTGCTTCGCAGAATCGCTTTTGTGCAGAAAACAGTAACACTTGTTCAGAAGGAAAGAAAGCACAGAGCCCCAGATTCTATGTTGTCCTGGAGAGCTTGCAGAGCACTGGGGAAAGGCAGGCAGAGAATTCCTTGCTAGCACCTTCTCTGTGCCTGTTCACATTGCTTCGCAGAATCGCTTTTGTTCAGAAAACAGTAACACTTGTTCAGAACGAAAGAAAGCACAGAGCCCCAGATTCTATGTTGTCCTGGAGAGCTTGCAGAGCACTGGGGAAAGGCAGGCAGAGAATTCCCTGATAGCACCTTCTCTGTGCCTGTGAAGCAGAAGTGTTCACATTGCTTCGCAGAATCGCTTTTGTGCAGAAAACAGTAACACTTGTTCAGAAGGAAAGAAAGCACAGAGCCCCAGATTCTATGTTGTCCTGGAGAGCTTGCAGAGCACTGGGGAAAGGCAGGCAGAGAATTCCCTGATAGCACCTTCTCTGTGCCTGTTCACATTGCTTCGCAGAATCGCTTTTGTGCAGAAAACACTAACACTTGTTCAGAACGAAAGAAAGCACAGAGCCCCAGATTCTATGTTGTCCTGGAGAGCTTGCAGAGCACTGGGGAAAGGCAGGCAGAGAATTCCCTGCTAGCACCTTCTCTGTGCCTGGGAAGCAGAAGTGTTCACATTGCTTCGCAGAATCACTTTTGTGCAGAAAACAGTAACACTTGTTCAGAAGGAAAGAAAGCACAGAGCCCCAGATTTTATGTTGTCCTGGAGAGCTTGCAGAGCACTGGGGAAAGGAAGACAGAGAATTCCCTGCTAGCACCTTCTCTGTGCCTGGGAAGCAGAAGTGTTCACATTGCTTCGCAAGAATCGCTTTTGTGCAGAAAACAGTAACACTTGTTCAGAAGGAAAGAAAGCACAGAGCCCCAGATTTTATGTTGTCCTGGAGAGCTTGCAGAGCACTGGGGAAAGGCAGGCAGAGAATTCCCTGCTAGCACCTTCTCTGTGCCTGGGAAGCAGAAGTGTTCACATTGCTTCGCAGAATCGCTTTTGTGCAGAAAACAGTAACACTTGTTCAGAAGGAAAGAAAGCACAGAGCCCCAGATTTTATGTTGTCCTGGAGAGCTTGCAGAGCACTGGGGAAAGGCAGGCAGAGAATTCCCTGATAGCACCTTCTCTGTGCCTGTTCACATTGCTTCGCAGAATCGCTTTTGTGCAGAAAACAGTAACACTTGTTCAGAACGAAAGAAAGCACAGAGCCCCAGATTCTATGTTGTCCTGGAGAGCTTGCAGAGCACTGGGGAAAGGCAGGCAGAGAATTCCCTGATAGCACCTTCTCTGTGCCTGGGAAGCAGAAGTGTTCACATTGCTTCGCAAGAATCGCTTTTGTGCAGAAAACACTAACACTTGTTCAGAAGGAAAGAAAGCACAGAGCCCCAGATTCTATGTTGTCCTGGAGAGCTTGCAGAGCACTGGGGAACGGCAGGCAGAGAATTCCTTGCTAGCACCTTCTCTGTGCCTGTTCACATTGCTTCGCAGAATCGCTTTTGTGCAGAAAACAGTAACACTTGTTCAGAACGAAAGAAAGCACAGAGCCCCAGATTTTATGTTGTCCTGGAGAGCTTGCAGAGCACTGGGGAACGGCAGGCAGAGAATTCCTTGCTAGCACCTTCTCTGTGCCTGGGAAGCAGAAGTGTTCACATTGCTTCGCAGAATCGCTTTTGTGCAGAAAACAGTAACACTTGTTCAGAAGGAAAGAAAGCACAGAGCCCCAGATTTTATGTTGTCCTGGAGAGCTTGCAGAGCACTGGGGAAAGGCAGGCAGAGAATTCCCTGATAGCACCTTCTCTGTGCCTGTTCACATTGCTTCACAGAATCGCTTTTGTGCAGAAAACAGTAACACTTGTTCAGAAGGAAAGAAAGCACAGAGCCCCAGATTCTATGTTGTCCTGGAGAGCTTGCAGAGCACTGGGGAACGGCAGGCAGAGAATTCCTTGCTAGCACCTTCTCTGTGCCTGTTCACATTGCTTCGCAGAATCGCTTTTGTGCAGAAAACAGTAACACTTGTTCAGAAGGAAAGAAAGCACAGAGCCCCAGATTCTATGTTGTCCTGGAGAGCTTGCAGAGCACTGGGGAAAGGCAGGCAGAGAATTCCCTGATAGCACCTTCTCTGTGCCTGTTCACATTGCTTCGCAGAATCGCTTTTGTGCAGAAAACAGTAACACTTGTTCAGAACGAAAGAAAGCACAGAGCCCCAGATTTGCTGTTGTCCTGGAGAGCTTGCAGAGCACTGGGGAAAGGCAGGCAGAGAATTCCCTGCTAGCACCTTCTCTGTGCCTGTTCACATTGCTTCGCAGAATCGCTTTTGTGCAGAAAACAGTAACACTTGTTCAGAAGGAAAGAAAGCACAGAGCCCCAGATTTTATGTTGTCCTGGAGAGCTTGCAGAGCACTGGGGAAAGGCAGGCAGAGAATTCCCTGCTAGCACCTTCTCTGTGCCTGGGAAGCAGAAGTGTTCACATTGCTTCGCAAGAATCGCTTTTGTGCAGAAAACACTAACACTTGTTCAGAAGGAAAGAAAGCACAGAGCCCCAGATTTTATGTTGTCCTGGAGAGCTTGCAGAGCACTGGGGAAAGGCAGGCAGAGAATTCCTTGCTAGCACCTTCTCTGTGCCTGGGAAGCAGAAGTGTTCACATTGCTTCGCAGAATCGCTTTTGTGCAGAAAACAGTAACACTTGTTCAGAAGGAAAGAAAGCACAGAGCCCCAGATTTTATGTTGTCCTGGAGAGCTTGCAGAGCACTGGGGAAAGGCAGGCAGAGAATTCCCTGCTAGCACCTTCTCTGAGCCTGGGAAGCAGAAGTGTTCACATTGCTTCGCAGAATCGCTTTTGTGCAGAAAACAGTAACACTTGTTCAGAAGGAAAGAAAGCACAGAGCCCCAGATTCTATGTTGTCCTGGAGAGCTTGCAGAGCACTGGGGAAAGGCAGGCAGAGAATTCCTTGCTAGCACCTTCTCTGTGCCTGTTCACATTGCTTCGCAGAATCGCTTTTGTTCAGAAAACAGTAACACTTGTTCAGAACGAAAGAAAGCACAGAGCCCCAGATTCTATGTTGTCCTGGAGAGCTTGCAGAGCACTGGGGAAAGGCAGGCAGAGAATTCCCTGATAGCACCTTCTCTGTGCCTGTGAAGCAGAAGTGTTCACATTGCTTCGCAGAATCGCTTTTGTGCAGAAAACAGTAACACTTGTTCAGAAGGAAAGAAAGCACAGAGCCCCAGATTCTATGTTGTCCTGGAGAGCTTGCAGAGCACTGGGGAAAGGCAGGCAGAGAATTCCCTGATAGCACCTTCTCTGTGCCTGTTCACATTGCTTCGCAGAATCGCTTTTGTGCAGAAAACACTAACACTTGTTCAGAACGAAAGAAAGCACAGAGCCCCAGATTCTATGTTGTCCTGGAGAGCTTGCAGAGCACTGGGGAAAGGCAGGCAGAGAATTCCCTGCTAGCACCTTCTCTGTGCCTGGGAAGCAGAAGTGTTCACATTGCTTCGCAGAATCACTTTTGTGCAGAAAACAGTAACACTTGTTCAGAAGGAAAGAAAGCACAGAGCCCCAGATTTTATGTTGTCCTGGAGAGCTTGCAGAGCACTGGGGAAAGGAAGACAGAGAATTCCCTGCTAGCACCTTCTCTGTGCCTGGGAAGCAGAAGTGTTCACATTGCTTCGCAAGAATCGCTTTTGTGCAGAAAACAGTAACACTTGTTCAGAAGGAAAGAAAGCACAGAGCCCCAGATTTTATGTTGTCCTGGAGAGCTTGCAGAGCACTGGGGAAAGGCAGGCAGAGAATTCCCTGCTAGCACCTTCTCTGTGCCTGGGAAGCAGAAGTGTTCACATTGCTTCGCAGAATCGCTTTTGTGCAGAAAACAGTAACACTTGTTCAGAAGGAAAGAAAGCACAGAGCCCCAGATTTTATGTTGTCCTGGAGAGCTTGCAGAGCACTGGGGAAAGGCAGGCAGAGAATTCCCTGATAGCACCTTCTCTGTGCCTGTTCACATTGCTTCGCAGAATCGCTTTTGTGCAGAAAACAGTAACACTTGTTCAGAACGAAAGAAAGCACAGAGCCCCAGATTCTATGTTGTCCTGGAGAGCTTGCAGAGCACTGGGGAAAGGCAGGCAGAGAATTCCCTGATAGCACCTTCTCTGTGCCTGGGAAGCAGAAGTGTTCACATTGCTTCGCAAGAATCGCTTTTGTGCAGAAAACACTAACACTTGTTCAGAAGGAAAGAAAGCACAGAGCCCCAGATTCTATGTTGTCCTGGAGAGCTTGCAGAGCACTGGGGAACGGCAGGCAGAGAATTCCTTGCTAGCACCTTCTCTGTGCCTGTTCACATTGCTTCGCAGAATCGCTTTTGTGCAGAAAACAGTAACACTTGTTCAGAACGAAAGAAAGCACAGAGCCCCAGATTTTATGTTGTCCTGGAGAGCTTGCAGAGCACTGGGGAACGGCAGGCAGAGAATTCCTTGCTAGCACCTTCTCTGTGCCTGGGAAACAGAAGTGTTCACATTGCTTCGCAGAATCGCTTTTGTGCAGAAAACAGTAACACTTGTTCAGAAGGAAAGAAAGCACAGAGCCCCAGATTCTATGTTGTCCTGGAGAGCTTGCAGAGCACTGGGGAAAGGCAGGCAGAGAATTCCCTGATAGCACCTTCTCTGTGCCTGTTCACATTGCTTCGCAGAATCGCTTTTGTGCAGAAAACAGTAACACTTGTTCAGAACGAAAGGAAGCACAGAGCCCCAGATTCTATGTTGTCCTGGAGAGCTTGCAGAGCACTGGGGAAAGGCAGGCAGAGAATTCCCTGCTAGCACCTTCTCTGTGCCTGGGAAGCAGAAGTGTTCACATTGCTTCGCAGAATCGTTTTTGTGCAGAAAACAGTAACACTTGTTCAGAAGGAAAGAAAGCACAGAGTCCCAGATTTTATGTTGTCCTGGAGAGCTTGCAGAGCACTGGGGAAAGGCAGGCAGAGAATTCCCTGCTAGCACCTTCTCTGTGCCTGGGAAGCAGAAGTGTTCACATTGCTTCGCAAGAATCGCTTTTGTGCAGAAAACACTAACACTTGTTCAGAAGGAAAGAAAGCACAGAGCCCCAGATTTTATGTTGTCCTGGAGAGCTTGCAGAGCACTGGGGAAAGGCAGGCAGAGAATTCCCTGCTAGCACCTTCTCTGTGCCTGGGAAGCAGAAGTGTTCACATTGCTTCGCAGAATCGCTTTTGTGCAGAAAACAGTAACACTTGTTCAGAAGGAAAGAAAGCACAGAGCCCCAGATTTTATGTTGTCCTGGAGAGCTTGCAGAGCACTGGGGAAAGGCAGGCAGAGAATTCCCTGATAGCACCTTCTCTGTGCCTGTTCACATTGCTTCACAGAATCGCTTTTGTGCAGAAAACAGTAACACTTGTTCAGAACGAAAGAAAGCACAGAGCCCCAGATTCTATGTTGTCCTGGAGAGCTTGCAGAGCACTGGGGAACGGCAGGCAGAGAATTCCTTGCTAGCACCTTCTCTGTGCCTGTTCACATTGCTTCGCAGAATCGCTTTTGTGCAGAAAACAGTAACACTTGTTCAGAAGGAAAGAAAGCACAGAGCCCCAGATTCTATGTTGTCCTGGAGAGCTTGCAGAGCACTGGGGAAAGGCAGGCAGAGAATTCCCTGATAGCACCTTCTCTGTGCCTGTTCACATTGCTTCGCAGAATCGCTTTTGTGCAGAAAACAGTAGCACTTGTTCAGAACGAAAGAAAGCACAGAGCCCCAGATTTGCTGTTGTCCTGGAGAGCTTGCAGAGCACTGGGGAAAGGCAGGCAGAGAATTCCCTGCTAGCACCTTCTCTGTGCCTGTTCACATTGCTTCGCAGAATCGCTTTTGTGCAGAAAACAGTAACACTTGTTCAGAAGGAAAGAAAGCACAGAGCCCCAGATTTTATGTTGTCCTGGAGAGCTTGCAGAGCACTGGGGAAAGGCAGGCAGAGAATTCCCTGCTAGCACCTTCTCTGTGCCTGGGAAGCAGAAGTGTTCACATTGCTTCGCAAGAATCGCTTTTGTGCAGAAAACACTAACACTTGTTCAGAAGGAAAGAAAGCACAGAGCCCCAGATTTTATGTTGTCCTGGAGAGCTTGCAGAGCACTGGGGAAAGGCAGGCAGAGAATTCCTTGCTAGCACCTTCTCTGTGCCTGGGAAGCAGAAGTGTTCACATTGCTTCGCAGAATCGCTTTTGTGCAGAAAACAGTAACACTTGTTCAGAAGGAAAGAAAGCACAGAGCCCCAGATTTTATGTTGTCCTGGAGAGCTTGCAGAGCACTGGGGAAAGGCAGGCAGAGAATTCCCTGATAGCACCTTCTCTGTGCCTGTTCACATTGCTTCGCAGAATCGCTTTTGTGCAGAAAACAGTAACACTTGTTCAGAACGAAAGAAAGCACAGAGCCCCAGATTCTATGTTGTCCTGGAGAGCTTGCAGAGCACTGGGGAAAGGCAGGCAGAGAATTCCCTGATAGCACCTTCTCTGTGCCTGGGAAGCAGAAGTGTTCACATTGCTTCGCAAGAATCGCTTTTGTGCAGAAAACACTAACACTTGTTCAGAAGGAAAGAAAGCACAGAGCCCCAGATTCTATGTTGTCCTGGAGAGCTTGCAGAGCACTGGGGAACGGCAGGCAGAGAATTCCTTGCTAGCACCTTCTCTGTGCCTGTTCACATTGCTTCGCAGAATCGCTTTTGTGCAGAAAACAGTAACACTTGTTCAGAACGAAAGAAAGCACAGAGCCCCAGATTTTATGTTGTCCTGGAGAGCTTGCAGAGCACTGGGGAACGGCAGGCAGAGAATTCCTTGCTAGCACCTTCTCTGTGCCTGGGAAACAGAAGTGTTCACATTGCTTCGCAGAATCGCTTTTGTGCAGAAAACAGTAACACTTGTTCAGAAGGAAAGAAAGCACAGAGCCCCAGATTCTATGTTGTCCTGGAGAGCTTGCAGAGCACTGGGGAAAGGCAGGCAGAGAATTCCCTGATAGCACCTTCTCTGTGCCTGTTCACATTGCTTCGCAGAATCGCTTTTGTGCAGAAAACACTAACACTTGTTCAGAAGGAAAGAAAGCACAGAGCCCCAGATTTTATGTTGTCCTGGAGAGCTTGCAGAGCACTGGGGAAAGGCAGGCAGAGAATTCCCTGCTAGCACCTTCTCTGTGCCTGGGAAGCAGAAGTGTTCACATTGCTTCGCAAGAATCGCTTTTGTGCAGAAAACACTAACACTTGTTCAGAAGGAAAGAAAGCACAGAGCCCCAGATTTTATGTTGTCCTGGAGAGCTTGCAGAGCACTGGGGAAAGGCAGGCAGAGAATTCCTTGCTAGCACCTTCTCTGTGCCTGGGAAGCAGAAGTGTTCACATTGCTTCGCAGAATCGCTTTTGTGCAGAAAACAGTAACACTTGTTCAGAAGGAAAGAAAGCACAGAGCCCCAGATTTTATGTTGTCCTGGAGATCTTGCAGAGCACTGGGGAAAGGCAGGCAGAGAATTCCCTGATAGCACCTTCTCTGTGCCTGTTCACATTGCTTCGCAGAATCGCTTTTGTGCAGAAAACAGTAACACTTGTTCAGAACGAAAGAAAGCACAGAGCCCCAGATTCTATGTTGTCCTGGAGAGCTTGCAGAGCACTGGGGAAAGGCAGGCAGAGAATTCCCTGATAGCACCTTCTCTGTGCCTGGGAAGCAGAAGTGTTCACATTGCTTCGCAAGAATCGCTTTTGTGCAGAAAACACTAACACTTGTTCAGAAGGAAAGAAAGCACAGAGCCCCAGATTCTATGTTGTCCTGGAGAGCTTGCAGAGCACTGGGGAACGGCAGGCAGAGAATTCCTTGCTAGCACCTTCTCTGTGCCTGTTCACATTGCTTCGCAGAATCGCTTTTGTGCAGAAAACAGTAACACTTGTTCAGAACGAAAGAAAGCACAGAGCCCCAGATTTTATGTTGTCCTGGAGAGCTTGCAGAGCACTGGGGAACGGCAGGCAGAGAATTCCTTGCTAGCACCTTCTCTGTGCCTGGGAAACAGAAGTGTTCACATTGCTTCGCAGAATCGCTTTTGTGCAGAAAACAGTAACACTTGTTCAGAAGGAAAGAAAGCACAGAGCCCCAGATTCTATGTTGTCCTGGAGAGCTTGCAGAGCACTGGGGAAAGGCAGGCAGAGAATTCCCTGATAGCACCTTCTCTGTGCCTGTTCACATTGCTTCGCAGAATCGCTTTTGTGCAGAAAACACTAACACTTGTTCAGAAGGAAAGAAAGCACAGAGCCCCAGATTCTATGTTGTCCTGGAGAGCTTGCAGAGCACTGGGGAAAGGCAGGCAGAGAATTCCCTGATAGCACCTTCTCTGTGCCTGTTCACATTGCTTCGCAGAATCGCTTTTGTGCAGAAAACACTAACACTTGTTCAGAACGAAAGAAAGCACAGAGCCCCAGATTCTATGTTGTCCTGGAGAGCTTGCAGAGCACTGGGGAAAGGCAGGCAGAGAATTCCCTGCTAGCACCTTCTCTGTGCCTGGGAAGCAGAAGTGTTCACATTGCTTCGCAGAATCGTTTTTGTGCAGAAAACAGTAACACTTGTTCAGAAGGAAAGAAAGCACAGAGTCCCAGATTTTATGTTGTCCTGGAGAGCTTGCAGAGCACTGGGGAAAGGCAGGCAGAGAATTCCCTGCTAGCACCTTCTCTGTGCCTGGGAAGCAGAAGTGTTCACATTGCTTCGCAAGAATCGCTTTTGTGCAGAAAACACTAACACTTGTTCAGAAGGAAAGAAAGCACAGAGCCCCAGATTTTATGTTGTCATGGAGAGCTTGCAGAGCACTGGGGAAAGGCAGGCAGAGAATTCCCTGCTAGCACCTTCTCTGTGCCTGGGAAGCAGAAGTGTTCACATTGCTTCGCAGAATCACTTTTGTGCAGAAAACAGTAACACTTGTTCAGAAGGAAAGAAAGCACAGAGCCCCAGATTTTATGTTGTCCTGGAGAGCTTGCAGAGCACTGGGGAAAGGCAGGCAGAGAATTCCCTGATAGCACCTTCTCTGTGCCTGTTCACATTGCTTCACAGAATCGCTTTTGTGCAGAAAACAGTAACACTTGTTCAGAAGGAAAGAAAGCACAGAGCCCCAGATTCTATGTTGTCCTGGAGAGCTTGCAGAGCACTGGGGAACGGCAGGCAGAGAATTCCTTGCTAGCACCTTCTCTGTGCCTGTTCACATTGCTTCGCAGAATCGCTTTTGTGCAGAAAACAGTAACACTTGTTCAGAAGGAAAGAAAGCACAGAGCCCCAGATTCTATGTTGTCCTGGAGAGCTTGCAGAGCACTGGGGAAAGGCAGGCAGAGAATTCCCTGATAGCACCTTCTCTGTGCCTGTTCACATTGCTTCGCAGAATCGCTTTTGTGCAGAAAACAGTAGCACTTGTTCAGAACGAAAGAAAGCACAGAGCCCCAGATTTGCTGTTGTCCTGGAGAGCTTGCAGAGCACTGGGGAAAGGCAGGCAGAGAATTCCCTGCTAGCACCTTCTCTGTGCCTGTTCACATTGCTTCGCAGAATCGCTTTTGTGCAGAAAACAGTAACACTTGTTCAGAAGGAAAGAAAGCACAGAGCCCCAGATTTTATGTTGTCCTGGAGAGCTTGCAGAGCACTGGGGAAAGGCAGGCAGAGAATTCCCTGCTAGCACCTTCTCTGTGCCTGGGAAGCAGAAGTGTTCACATTGCTTCGCAAGAATCGCTTTTGTGCAGAAAACACTAACACTTGTTCAGAAGGAAAGAAAGCACAGAGCCCCAGATTTTATGTTGTCCTGGAGAGCTTGCAGAGCACTGGGGAAAGGCAGGCAGAGAATTCCTTGCTAGCACCTTCTCTGTGCCTGGGAAGCAGAAGTGTTCACATTGCTTCGCAGAATCGCTTTTGTGCAGAAAACAGTAACACTTGTTCAGAAGGAAAGAAAGCACAGAGCCCCAGATTTTATGTTGTCCTGGAGATCTTGCAGAGCACTGGGGAAAGGCAGGCAGAGAATTCCCTGATAGCACCTTCTCTGTGCCTGTTCACATTGCTTCGCAGAATCGCTTTTGTGCAGAAAACAGTAACACTTGTTCAGAAGGAAAGAAAGCACAGAGCCCCAGATTTGCTGTTGTCCTGGAGAGCTTGCAGAGCACTGGGGAAAGGCAGGCAGAGAATTCCCTGCTAGCACCTTCTCTGTGCCTGTTCACATTGCTTCGCAGAATCGCTTTTGTGCAGAAAACAGTAACACTTGTTCAGAAGGAAAGAAAGCACAGAGCCCCAGATTTTATGTTGTCCTGGAGAGCTTGCAGAGCACTGGGGAAAGGCAGGCAGAGAATTCCCTGCTAGCACCTTCTCTGTGCCTGGGAAGCAGAAGTGTTCACATTGCTTCGCAAGAATCGCTTTTGTGCAGAAAACACTAACACTTGTTCAGAAGGAAAGAAAGCACAGAGCCCCAGATTTTATGTTGTCCTGGAGAGCTTGCAGAGCACTGGGGAAAGGCAGGCAGAGAATTCCCTGCTAGCACCTTCTCTGAGCCTGGGAAGCAGAAGTGTTCACATTGCTTCGCAGAATCGCTTTTGTGCAGAAAACAGTAACACTTGTTCAGAAGGAAAGAAAGCACAGAGCCCCAGATTCTATGTTGTCCTGGAGAGCTTGCAGAGCACTGGGGAAAGGCAGGCAGAGAATTCCTTGCTAGCACCTTCTCTGTGCCTGTTCACATTGCTTCGCAGAATCGCTTTTGTTCAGAAAACAGTAACACTTGTTCAGAACGAAAGAAAGCACAGAGCCCCAGATTCTATGTTGTCCTGGAGAGCTTGCAGAGCACTGGGGAAAGGCAGGCAGAGAATTCCCTGATAGCACCTTCTCTGTGCCTGTGAAGCAGAAGTGTTCACATTGCTTCGCAGAATCGCTTTTGTGCAGAAAACAGTAACACTTGTTCAGAAGGAAAGAAAGCACAGAGCCCCAGATTCTATGTTGTCCTGGAGAGCTTGCAGAGCACTGGGGAAAGGCAGGCAGAGAATTCCCTGATAGCACCTTCTCTGTGCCTGTTCACATTGCTTCGCAGAATCGCTTTTGTGCAGAAAACACTAACACTTGTTCAGAACGAAAGAAAGCACAGAGCCCCAGATTCTATGTTGTCCTGGAGAGCTTGCAGAGCACTGGGGAAAGGCAGGCAGAGAATTCCCTGATAGCACCTTCTCTGTGCCTGGGAAGCAGAAGTGTTCACATTGCTTCGCAAGAATCGCTTTTGTGCAGAAAACACTAACACTTGTTCAGAAGGAAAGAAAGCACAGAGCCCCAGATTCTATGTTGTCCTGGAGAGCTTGCAGAGCACTGGGGAACGGCAGGCAGAGAATTCCTTGCTAGCACCTTCTCTGTGCCTGTTCACATTGCTTCGCAGAATCGCTTTTGTGCAGAAAACAGTAACACTTGTTCAGAACGAAAGAAAGCACAGAGCCCCAGATTTTATGTTGTCCTGGAGAGCTTGCAGAGCACTGGGGAACGGCAGGCAGAGAATTCCTTGCTAGCACCTTCTCTGTGCCTGGGAAACAGAAGTGTTCACATTGCTTCGCAGAATCGCTTTTGTGCAGAAAACAGTAACACTTGTTCAGAAGGAAAGAAAGCACAGAGCCCCAGATTCTATGTTGTCCTGGAGAGCTTGCAGAGCACTGGGGAAAGGCAGGCAGAGAATTCCCTGATAGCACCTTCTCTGTGCCTGTTCACATTGCTTCGCAGAATCGCTTTTGTGCAGAAAACAGTAACACTTGTTCAGAAGGAAAGAAAGCACAGAGCCCCAGATTTTATGTTGTCCTGGAGAGCTTGCAGAGCACTGGGGAAAGGCAGGCAGAGAATTCCCTGCTAGCACCTTCTCTGTGCCTGGGAAGCAGAAGTGTTCACATTGCTTCGCAAGAATCGCTTTTGTGCAGAAAACACTAACACTTGTTCAGAAGGAAAGAAAGCACAGAGCCCCAGATTTTATGTTGTCCTGGAGAGCTTGCAGAGCACTGGGGAAAGGCAGGCAGAGAATTCCTTGCTAGCACCTTCTCTGTGCCTGGGAAGCAGAAGTGTTCACATTGCTTCGCAGAATCGCTTTTGTGCAGAAAACAGTAACACTTGTTCAGAAGGAAAGAAAGCACAGAGCCCCAGATTTTATGTTGTCCTGGAGATCTTGCAGAGCACTGGGGAAAGGCAGGCAGAGAATTCCCTGATAGCACCTTCTCTGTGCCTGTTCACATTGCTTCGCAGAATCGCTTTTGTGCAGAAAACAGTAACACTTGTTCAGAACGAAAGAAAGCACAGAGCCCCAGATTCTATGTTGTCCTGGAGAGCTTGCAGAGCACTGGGGAAAGGCAGGCAGAGAATTCCCTGATAGCACCTTCTCTGTGCCTGGGAAGCAGAAGTGTTCACATTGCTTCGCAAGAATCGCTTTTGTGCAGAAAACACTAACACTTGTTCAGAAGGAAAGAAAGCACAGAGCCCCAGATTCTATGTTGTCCTGGAGAGCTTGCAGAGCACTGGGGAACGGCAGGCAGAGAATTCCTTGCTAGCACCTTCTCTGTGCCTGTTCACATTGCTTCGCAGAATCGCTTTTGTGCAGAAAACAGTAACACTTGTTCAGAACGAAAGAAAGCACAGAGCCCCAGATTTTATGTTGTCCTGGAGAGCTTGCAGAGCACTGGGGAACGGCAGGCAGAGAATTCCTTGCTAGCACCTTCTCTGTGCCTGGGAAACAGAAGTGTTCACATTGCTTCGCAGAATCGCTTTTGTGCAGAAAACAGTAACACTTGTTCAGAAGGAAAGAAAGCACAGAGCCCCAGATTCTATGTTGTCCTGGAGAGCTTGCAGAGCACTGGGGAAAGGCAGGCAGAGAATTCCCTGATAGCACCTTCTCTGTGCCTGTTCACATTGCTTCGCAGAATCGCTTTTGTGCAGAAAACACTAACACTTGTTCAGAAGGAAAGAAAGCACAGAGCCCCAGATTCTATGTTGTCCTGGAGAGCTTGCAGAGCACTGGGGAAAGGCAGGCAGAGAATTCCCTGATAGCACCTTCTCTGTGCCTGTTCACATTGCTTCGCAGAATCGCTTTTGTGCAGAAAACAGTAACACTTGTTCAGAAGGAAAGAAAGCACAGAGCCCCAGATTCTATGTTGTCCTGGAGAGCTTGCAGAGCACTGGGGAAAGGCAGGCAGAGAATTCCCTGCTAGCACCTTCTCTGTGCCTGGGAAGCAGAAGTGTTCACATTGCTTCGCAGAATCGTTTTTGTGCAGAAAACAGTAACACTTGTTCAGAAGGAAAGAAAGCACAGAGTCCCAGATTTTATGTTGTCCTGGAGAGCTTGCAGAGCACTGGGGAAAGGCAGGCAGAGAATTCCCTGCTAGCACCTTCTCTGTGCCTGGGAAGCAGAAGTGTTCACATTGCTTCGCAAGAATCGCTTTTGTGCAGAAAACACTAACACTTGTTCAGAAGGAAAGAAAGCACAGAGCCCCAGATTTTATGTTGTCCTGGAGAGCTTGCAGAGCACTGGGGAAAGGCAGGCAGAGAATTCCCTGCTAGCACCTTCTCTGTGCCTGGGAAGCAGAAGTGTTCACATTGCTTCGCAGAATCGCTTTTGTGCAGAAAACAGTAACACTTGTTCAGAAGGAAAGAAAGCACAGAGCCCCAGATTTTATGTTGTCCTGGAGAGCTTGCAGAGCACTGGGGAAAGGCAGGCAGAGAATTCCCTGATAGCACCTTCTCTGTGCCTGTTCACATTGCTTCACAGAATCGCTTTTGTGCAGAAAACAGTAACACTTGTTCAGAAGGAAAGAAAGCACAGAGCCCCAGATTCTATGTTGTCCTGGAGAGCTTGCAGAGCACTGGGGAACGGCAGGCAGAGAATTCCTTGCTAGCACCTTCTCTGTGCCTGTTCACATTGCTTCGCAGAATCGCTTTTGTGCAGAAAACAGTAGCACTTGTTCAGAACGAAAGAAAGCACAGAGCCCCAGATTTGCTGTTGTCCTGGAGAGCTTGCAGAGCACTGGGGAAAGGCAGGCAGAGAATTCCCTGCTAGCACCTTCTCTGTGCCTGTTCACATTGCTTCGCAGAATCGCTTTTGTGCAGAAAACAGTAACACTTGTTCAGAAGGAAAGAAAGCACAGAGCCCCAGATTTTATGTTGTCCTGGAGAGCTTGCAGAGCACTGGGGAAAGGCAGGCAGAGAATTCCCTGCTAGCACCTTCTCTGTGCCTGGGAAGCAGAAGTGTTCACATTGCTTCGCAAGAATCGCTTTTGTGCAGAAAACACTAACACTTGTTCAGAAGGAAAGAAAGCACAGAGCCCCAGATTTTATGTTGTCCTGGAGAGCTTGCAGAGCACTGGGGAAAGGCAGGCAGAGAATTCCTTGCTAGCACCTTCTCTGTGCCTGGGAAGCAGAAGTGTTCACATTGCTTCGCAGAATCGCTTTTGTGCAGAAAACAGTAACACTTGTTCAGAAGGAAAGAAAGCACAGAGCCCCAGATTTTATGTTGTCCTGGAGATCTTGCAGAGCACTGGGGAAAGGCAGGCAGAGAATTCCCTGATAGCACCTTCTCTGTGCCTGTTCACATTGCTTCGCAGAATCGCTTTTGTGCAGAAAACAGTAACACTTGTTCAGAAGGAAAGAAAGCACAGAGCCCCAGATTTGCTGTTGTCCTGGAGAGCTTGCAGAGCACTGGGGAAAGGCAGGCAGAGAATTCCCTGCTAGCACCTTCTCTGTGCCTGTTCACATTGCTTCGCAGAATCGCTTTTGTGCAGAAAACAGTAACACTTGTTCAGAAGGAAAGAAAGCACAGAGCCCCAGATTTTATGTTGTCCTGGAGAGCTTGCAGAGCACTGGGGAAAGGCAGGCAGAGAATTCCCTGCTAGCACCTTCTCTGTGCCTGGGAAGCAGAAGTGTTCACATTGCTTCGCAAGAATCGCTTTTGTGCAGAAAACACTAACACTTGTTCAGAAGGAAAGAAAGCACAGAGCCCCAGATTTTATGTTGTCCTGGAGAGCTTGCAGAGCACTGGGGAAAGGCAGGCAGAGAATTCCTTGCTAGCACCTTCTCTGTGCCTGGGAAGCAGAAGTGTTCACATTGCTTCGCAGAATCGCTTTTGTGCAGAAAACAGTAACACTTGTTCAGAAGGAAAGAAAGCACAGAGCCCCAGATTTTATGTTGTCCTGGAGAGCTTGCAGAGCACTGGGGAAAGGCAGGCAGAGAATTCCCTGCTAGCACCTTCTCTGAGCCTGGGAAGCAGAAGTGTTCACATTGCTTCGCAGAATCGCTTTTGTGCAGAAAACAGTAACACTTGTTCAGAAGGAAAGAAAGCACAGAGCCCCAGATTCTATGTTGTCCTGGAGAGCTTGCAGAGCACTGGGGAAAGGCAGGCAGAGAATTCCTTGCTAGCACCTTCTCTGTGCCTGTTCACATTGCTTCGCAGAATCGCTTTTGTTCAGAAAACAGTAACACTTGTTCAGAACGAAAGAAAGCACAGAGCCCCAGATTCTATGTTGTCCTGGAGAGCTTGCAGAGCACTGGGGAAAGGCAGGCAGAGAATTCCCTGATAGCACCTTCTCTGTGCCTGTGAAGCAGAAGTGTTCACATTGCTTCGCAGAATCGCTTTTGTGCAGAAAACAGTAACACTTGTTCAGAAGGAAAGAAAGCACAGAGCCCCAGATTCTATGTTGTCCTGGAGAGCTTGCAGAGCACTGGGGAAAGGCAGGCAGAGAATTCCCTGATAGCACCTTCTCTGTGCCTGTTCACATTGCTTCGCAGAATCGCTTTTGTGCAGAAAACACTAACACTTGTTCAGAACGAAAGAAAGCACAGAGCCCCAGATTCTATGTTGTCCTGGAGAGCTTGCAGAGCACTGGGGAAAGGCAGGCAGAGAATTCCCTGCTAGCACCTTCTCTGTGCCTGGGAAGCAGAAGTGTTCACATTGCTTCGCAGAATCACTTTTGTGCAGAAAACAGTAACACTTGTTCAGAAGGAAAGAAAGCACAGAGCCCCAGATTTTATGTTGTCCTGGAGAGCTTGCAGAGCACTGGGGAAAGGAAGACAGAGAATTCCCTGCTAGCACCTTCTCTGTGCCTGGGAAGCAGAAGTGTTCACATTGCTTCGCAAGAATCGCTTTTGTGCAGAAAACAGTAACACTTGTTCAGAAGGAAAGAAAGCACAGAGCCCCAGATTTTATGTTGTCCTGGAGAGCTTGCAGAGCACTGGGGAAAGGCAGGCAGAGAATTCCCTGCTAGCACCTTCTCTGTGCCTGGGAAGCAGAAGTGTTCACATTGCTTCGCAGAATCGCTTTTGTGCAGAAAACAGTAACACTTGTTCAGAAGGAAAGAAAGCACAGAGCCCCAGATTTTATGTTGTCCTGGAGAGCTTGCAGAGCACTGGGGAAAGGCAGGCAGAGAATTCCCTGATAGCACCTTCTCTGTGCCTGTTCACATTGCTTCGCAGAATCGCTTTTGTGCAGAAAACAGTAACACTTGTTCAGAACGAAAGAAAGCACAGAGCCCCAGATTCTATGTTGTCCTGGAGAGCTTGCAGAGCACTGGGGAAAGGCAGGCAGAGAATTCCCTGATAGCACCTTCTCTGTGCCTGGGAAGCAGAAGTGTTCACATTGCTTCGCAAGAATCGCTTTTGTGCAGAAAACACTAACACTTGTTCAGAACGAAAGAAAGCACAGAGCCCCAGATTCTATGTTGTCCTGGAGAGCTTGCAGAGCACTGGGGAACGGCAGGCAGAGAATTCCTTGCTAGCACCTTCTCTGTGCCTGTTCACATTGCTTCGCAGAATCGCTTTTGTGCAGAAAACAGTAACACTTGTTCAGAACGAAAGAAAGCACAGAGCCCCAGATTTTATGTTGTCCTGGAGAGCTTGCAGAGCACTGGGGAACGGCAGGCAGAGAATTCCTTGCTAGCACCTTCTCTGTGCCTGGGAAACAGAAGTGTTCACATTGCTTCGCAGAATCGCTTTTGTGCAGAAAACAGTAACACTTGTTCAGAAGGAAAGAAAGCACAGAGCCCCAGATTCTATGTTGTCCTGGAGAGCTTGCAGAGCACTGGGGAAAGGCAGGCAGAGAATTCCCTGATAGCACCTTCTCTGTGCCTGTTCACATTGCTTCGCAGAATCGCTTTTGTGCAGAAAACAGTAACACTTGTTCAGAAGGAAAGGAAGCACAGAGCCCCAGATTCTATGTTGTCCTGGAGAGCTTGCAGAGCACTGGGGAAAGGCAGGCAGAGAATTCCCTGATAGCACCTTCTCTGTGCCTGTTCACATTGCTTCGCAGAATCGCTTTTGTGCAGAAAACAGTAACACTTGTTCAGAACGAAAGAAAGCACAGAGCCCCAGATTCTATGTTGTCCTGGAGAGCTTGCAGAGCACTGGGGAAAGGCAGGCAGAGAATTCCCTGCTAGCACCTTCTCTGTGCCTGGGAAGCAGAAGTGTTCACATTGCTTCGCAGAATCGTTTTTGTGCAGAAAACAGTAACACTTGTTCAGAAGGAAAGAAAGCACAGAGTCCCAGATTTTATGTTGTCCTGGAGAGCTTGCAGAGCACTGGGGAAAGGCAGGCAGAGAATTCCCTGCTAGCACCTTCTCTGTGCCTGGGAAGCAGAAGTGTTCACATTGCTTCGCAAGAATCGCTTTTGTGCAGAAAACACTAACACTTGTTCAGAAGGAAAGAAAGCACAGAGCCCCAGATTTTATGTTGTCCTGGAGAGCTTGCAGAGCACTGGGGAAAGGCAGGCAGAGAATTCCCTGCTAGCACCTTCTCTGTGCCTGGGAAGCAGAAGTGTTCACATTGCTTCGCAGAATCGCTTTTGTGCAGAAAACAGTAACACTTGTTCAGAAGGAAAGAAAGCACAGAGCCCCAGATTTTATGTTGTCCTGGAGAGCTTGCAGAGCACTGGGGAAAGGCAGGCAGAGAATTCCCTGATAGCACCTTCTCTGTGCCTGTTCACATTGCTTCGCAGAATCGCTTTTGTGCAGAAAACAGTAACACTTGTTCAGAAGGAAAGAAAGCACAGAGCCCCAGATTCTATGTTGTCCTGGAGAGCTTGCAGAGCACTGGGGAACGGCAGGCAGAGAATTCCTTGCTAGCACCTTCTCTGTGCCTGTTCACATTGCTTCGCAGAATCGCTTTTGTGCAGAAAACAGTAACACTTGTTCAGAAGGAAAGAAAGCACAGAGCCCCAGATTCTATGTTGTCCTGGAGAGCTTGCAGAGCACTGGGGAAAGGCAGGCAGAGAATTCCCTGATAGCACCTTCTCTGTGCCTGTTCACATTGCTTCGCAGAATCGCTTTTGTGCAGAAAACACTAACACTTGTTCAGAACGAAAGAAAGCACAGAGCCCCAGATTTGCTGTTGTCCTGGAGAGCTTGCAGAGCACTGGGGAAAGGCAGGCAGAGAATTCCCTGCTAGCACCTTCTCTGTGCCTGTTCACATTGCTTCGCAGAATCGCTTTTGTGCAGAAAACAGTAACACTTGTTCAGAAGGAAAGAAAGCACAGAGCCCCAGATTTTATGTTGTCCTGGAGAGCTTGCAGAGCACTGGGGAAAGGCAGGCAGAGAATTCCCTGCTAGCACCTTCTCTGTGCCTGGGAAGCAGAAGTGTTCACATTGCTTCGCAAGAATCGCTTTTGTGCAGAAAACAGTAACACTTGTTCAGAAGGAAAGAAAGCACAGAGCCCCAGATTTTATGTTGTCCTGGAGAGCTTGCAGAGCACTGGGGAAAGGCAGGCAGAGAATTCCTTGCTAGCACCTTCTCTGTGCCTGGGAAGCAGAAGTGTTCACATTGCTTCGCAGAATCGCTTTTGTGCAGAAAACAGTAACACTTGTTCAGAAGGAAAGAAAGCACAGAGCCCCAGATTTTATGTTGTCCTGGAGATCTTGCAGAGCACTGGGGAAAGGCAGGCAGAGAATTCCCTGATAGCACCTTCTCTGTGCCTGTTCACATTGCTTCGCAGAATCGCTTTTGTGCAGAAAACAGTAACACTTGTTCAGAACGAAAGAAAGCACAGAGCCCCAGATTTGCTGTTGTCCTGGAGAGCTTGCAGAGCACTGGGGAAAGGCAGGCAGAGAATTCCCTGCTAGCACCTTCTCTGTGCCTGGGAAGCAGAAGTGTTCACATTGCTTCGCAGAATCGTTTTTGTGCAGAAAACAGTAACACTTGTTCAGAAGGAAAGAAAGCACAGAGCCCCAGATTTTATGTTGTCCTGGAGAGCTTGCAGAGCACTGGGGAAAGGCAGGCAGAGAATTCCCTGCTAGCACCTTCTCTGTGCCTGGGAAGCAGAAGTGTTCACATTGCTTCGCAAGAATCGCTTTTGTGCAGAAAACAGTAACACTTGTTCAGAAGGAAAGAAAGCACAGAGCCCCAGATTTTATGTTGTCCTGGAGAGCTTGCAGAGCACTGGGGAAAGGCAGGCAGAGAATTCCCTGATAGCACCTTCTCTGTGCCTGTTCACATTGCTTCGCAGAATCGCTTTTGTGCAGAAAACAGTAACACTTGTTCAGAAGGAAAGAAAGCACAGAGCCCCAGATTCTATGTTGTCCTGGAGAGCTTGCAGAGCACTGGGGAAAGGCAGGCAGAGAATTCCCTGCTAGCACCTTCTCTGTTCCTGTTCACATTGCTTCGCAGAATCGCTTTTGTGCAGAAAACAGTAACACTTGTTCAGAAGGAAAGAAAGCACAGAGCCCCAGATTCTATGTTGTCCTGGAGAGCTTGCAGAGCACTGGGGAAAGGCAGGCAGAGAATTCCCTGCTAGCACCTTCTCTGTGCCTGGGAAGCAGAAGTGTTCACATTGCTTCGCAAGAATCGCTTTTGTGCAGAAAACACTAACACTTGTTCAGAAGGAAAGAAAGCACAGAGCCCCAGATTCTATGTTGTCCTGGAGAGCTTGCAGAGCACTGGGGAAAGGCAGGCAGAGAATTCCCTGATAGCACCTTCTCTGTGCCTGTTCACATTGCTTCGCAGAATCGCTTTTGTGCAGAAAACAGTAACACTTGTTCAGAAGGAATGAAAGCACAGAGCCCCAGATTTTATGTTGTCCTGGAGAGCTTGCAGAGCACTGGGGAAAGGCAGGCAGAGAATTCCCTGATAGCACCTTCTCTGTGCCTGGGAAGCAGAAGTGTTCACATTGCTTCGCAGAATCGCTTTTGTGCAGAAAACACTAACACTTGTTCAGAAGGAAAGAAAGCACAGAGCCCCAGATTTTATGTTGTCCTGGAGAGCTTGCAGAGCACTGGGGAAAGGCAGGCAGAGAATTCCCTGCTAGCACCTTCTCTGTGCCTGTTCACATTGCTTCGCAGAATCGCTTTTGTGCAGAAAACAGTAACACTTGTTCAGAACGAAAGAAAGCACAGAGCCCCAGATTCTATGTTGTCCTGGAGAGCTTGCAGAGCACTGGGGAAAGGCAGGCAGAGAATTCCCTGCTAGCACCTTCTCTGTGCCTGGGAAGCAGAAGTGTTCACATTGCTTCGCAGAATCGCTTTTGTGCAGAAAACAGTAACACTTGTTCAGAAGGAAAGAAAGCACAGAGCCCCAGATTCTATGTTGTCCTGGAGAGCTTGCAGAGCACTGGGGAAAGGCAGGCAGAGAATTCCCTGATAGCACCTTCTCTGTTCCTGTTCACATTGCTTCGCAGAATCGCTTTTGTGCAGAAAACAGTAACACTTGTTCAGAAGGAAAGAAAGCACAGAGCCCCAGATTCTATGTTGTCCTGGAGAGCTTGCAGAGCACTGGGGAAAGGCAGGCAGAGAATTCCCTGCTAGCACCTTCTCTGTGCCTGGGAAGCAGAAGTGTTCACATTGCTTCGCAAGAATCGCCTTTGTGCAGAAAACACTAACACTTGTTCAGAAGGAAAGAAAGCACAGAGCCCCAGATTCTATGTTGTCCTGGAGAGCTTGCAGAGCACTGGGGAAAGGCAGGCAGAGAATTCCCTGATAGCACCTTCTCTGTGCCTGTTCACATTGCTTCGCAGAATCGCTTTTGTGCAGAAAACAGTAACACTTGTTCAGAAGGAATGAAAGCACAGAGCCCCAGATTTTATGTTGTCCTGGAGAGCTTGCAGAGCACTGGGGAAAGGCAGGCAGAGAATTCCCTGATAGCACCTTCTCTGTGCCTGGGAAGCAGAAGTGTTCACATTGCTTCGCAGAATCGCTTTTGTGCAGAAAACACTAACACTTGTTCAGAAGGAAAGAAAGCACAGAGCCCCAGATTTTATGTTGTCCTGGAGAGCTTGCAGAGCACTGGGGAAAGGCAGGCAGAGAATTCCTTGCTAGCACCTTCTCTGTGCCTGTTCACATTGCTTCGCAGAATCGCTTTTGTGCAGAAAACAGTAACACTTGTTCAGAACGAAAGAAAGCACAGAGCCCCAGATTCTATGTTGTCCTGGAGAGCTTGCAGAGCACTGGGGAAAGGCAGGCAGAGAATTCCCTGCTAGCACCTTCTCTGTGCCTGGGAAGCAGAAATGTTCACATTGCTTCGCAGAATCGCTTTTGTGCAGAAAACAGTAACACTTGTTCAGAAGGAAAGAAAGCACAGAGCCCCAGATTCTATGTTGTCCTGGAGAGCTTGCAGAGCACTGGGGAAAGGCAGGCAGAGAATTCCCTGATAGCACCTTCTCTGTGCCTGTTCACATTGCTTCGCAGAATCGCTTTTGTGCAGAAAACAGTAACACTTGTTCAGAACGAAAGAAAGCACAGAGCCCCAGATTCTATGTTGTCCTGGAGAGCTTGCAGAGCACTGGGGAAAGGCAGGCAGAGAATTCCCTGCTAGCACCTTCTCTGTGCCTGGGAAGCAGAAGTGTTCACATTGCTTCGCAGAATCGTTTTTGTGCAGAAAACAGTAACACTTGTTCAGAAGGAAAGAAAGCACAGAGCCCCAGATTTTATGTTGTCCTGGAGAGCTTGCAGAGCACTGGGGAAAGGAAGGCAGAGAATTCCCTGCTAGCACCTTCTCTGTGCCTGGGAAGCAGAAGTGTTCACATTGCTTCGCAAGAATCGCTTTTGTGCAGAAAACAGTAACACTTGTTCAGAAGGAAAGAAAGCACAGAGCCCCAGATTTTATGTTGTCCTGGAGAGCTTGCAGAGCACTGGGGAAAGGCAGGCAGAGAATTCCCTGCTAGCACCTTCTCTGTGCCTGGGAAGCAGAAGTGTTCACATTGCTTCGCAGAATCGCTTTTGTGCAGAAAACAGTAACACTTGTTCAGAAGGAAAGAAAGCACAGAGCCCCAGATTTTATGTTGTCCTGGAGAGCTTGCAGAGCACTGGGGAAAGGCAGGCAGAGAATTCCCTGATAGCACCTTCTCTGTGCCTGTTCACATTGCTTCGCAGAATCGCTTTTGTGCAGAAAACAGTAACACTTGTTCAGAAGGAAAGAAAGCACAGAGCCCCAGATTCTATGTTGTCCTGGAGAGCTTGCAGAGCACTGGGGAACGGCAGGCAGAGAATTCCTTGCTAGCACCTTCTCTGTGCCTGTTCACATTGCTTCGCAGAATCGCTTTTGTGCAGAAAACAGTAACACTTGTTCAGAACGAAAGAAAGCACAGAGCCCCAGATTTTATGTTGTCCTGGAGAGCTTGCAGAGCACTGGGGAACGGCAGGCAGAGAATTCCTTGCTAGCACCTTCTCTGTGCCTGGGAAGCAGAAGTGTTCACATTGCTTCGCAGAATCGCTTTTGTGCAGAAAACAGTAACACTTGTTCAGAAGGAAAGAAAGCACAGAGCCCCAGATTCTATGTTGTCCTGGAGAGCTTGCAGAGCACTGGGGAAAGGCAGGCAGAGAATTCCCTGATAGCACCTTCTCTGTGCCTGTTCACATTGCTTCGCAGAATCGCTTTTGTGCAGAAAACAGTAACACTTGTTCAGAACGAAAGAAAGCACAGAGCCCCAGATTTGCTGTTGTCCTGGAGAGCTTGCAGAGCACTGGGGAAAGGCAGGCAGAGAATTCCCTGCTAGCACCTTCTCTGTGCCTGTTCACATTGCTTCGCAGAATCGCTTTTGTGCAGAAAACAGTAACACTTGTTCAGAAGGAAAGAAAGCACAGAGCCCCAGATTTTATGTTGTCCTGGAGAGCTTGCAGAGCACTGGGGAAAGGCAGGCAGAGAATTCCCTGCTAGCACCTTCTCTGTGCCTGGGAAGCAGAAGTGTTCACATTGCTTCGCAAGAATCGCTTTTGTGCAGAAAACACTAACACTTGTTCAGAAGGAAAGAAAGCACAGAGCCCCAGATTCTATGTTGTCCTGGAGAGCTTGCAGAGCACTGGGGAAAGGCAGGCAGAGAATTCCCTGCTAGCACCTTCTCTGTTCCTGTTCACATTGCTTCGCAGAATCGCTTTTGTGCAGAAAACAGTAACACTTGTTCAGAAGGAAAGAAAGCACAGAGCCCCAGATTCTATGTTGTCCTGGAGAGCTTGCAGAGCACTGGGGAAAGGCAGGCAGAGAATTCCCTGCTAGCACCTTCTCTGTGCCTGGGAAGCAGAAGTGTTCACATTGCTTCGCAAGAATCGCTTTTGTGCAGAAAACACTAACACTTGTTCAGAAGGAAAGAAAGCACAGAGCCCCAGATTCTATGTTGTCCTGGAGAGCTTGCAGAGCACTGGGGAAAGGCAGGCAGAGAATTCCCTGATAGCACGTTCTCTGTGCCTGTTCACATTGCTTCGCAGAATCGCTTTTGTGCAGAAAACAGTAACACTTGTTCAGAAGGAAAGAAAGCACAGAGCCCCAGATTCTATGTTGTCCTGGAGAGCTTGCAGAGCACTGGGGAAAGGCAGGCAGAGAATTCCCTGCTAGCACCTTCTCTGTGCCTGGGAAGCAGAAGTGTTCACATTGCTTCGCAGAATCGTTTTTGTGCAGAAAACAGTAACACTTGTTCAGAAGGAAAGAAAGCACAGAGCCCCAGATTTTATGTTGTCCTGGAGAGCTTGCAGAGCACTGGGGAAAGGCAGGCAGAGAATTCCCTGCTAGCACCTTCTCTGTGCCTGGGAAGCAGAAGTGTTCACATTGCTTCGCAAGAATCGCTTTTGTGCAGAAAACAGTAACACTTGTTCAGAAGGAAAGAAAGCACAGAGCCCCAGATTTTATGTTGTCCTGGAGAGCTTGCAGAGCACTGGGGAAAGGCAGGCAGAGAATTCCCTGCTAGCACCTTCTCTGTGCCTGGGAAGCAGAAGTGTTCACATTGCTTCGCAGAATCGCTTTTGTGCAGAAAACACTAACACTTGTTCAGAAGGAAAGAAAGCACAGAGCCCCAGATTTTATGTTGTCCTGGAGAGCTTGCAGAGCACTGGGGAAAGGCAGGCAGAGAATTCCCTGATAGCACCTTCTCTGTGCCTGTTCACATTGCTTCGCAGAATCGCTTTTGTGCAGAAAACAGTAACACTTGTTCAGAAGGAAAGAAAGCACAGAGCCCCAGATTCTATGTTGTCCTGGAGAGCTTGCAGAGCACTGGGGAACGGCAGGCAGAGAATTCCTTGCTAGCACCTTCTCTGTGCCTGTTCACATTGCTTCGCAGAATCGCTTTTGTGCAGAAAACAGTAACACTTGTTCAGAACGAAAGAAAGCACAGAGCCCCAGATTTTATGTTGTCCTGGAGAGCTTGCAGAGCACTGGGGAAAGGCAGGCAGAGAATTCCTTGCTAGCACCTTCTCTGTGCCTGGGAAGCAGAAGTGTTCACATTGCTTCGCAAGAATCGCTTTTGTGCAGAAAACACTAACACTTGTTCAGAAGGAAAGAAAGCACAGAGCCCCAGATTCTATGTTGTCCTGGAGAGCTTGCAGAGCACTGGGGAACGGCAGGCAGAGAATTCCTTGCTAGCACCTTCTCTGTGCCTGTTCACATTGCTTCGCAGAATCGCTTTTGTGCAGAAAACAGTAACACTTGTTCAGAACGAAAGAAAGCACAGAGCCCCAGATTTTATGTTGTCCTGGAGAGCTTGCAGAGCACTGGGGAACGGCAGGCAGAGAATTCCTTGCTAGCACCTTCTCTGTGCCTGGGAAACAGAAGTGTTCACATTGCTTCGCAGAATCGCTTTTGTGCAGAAAACAGTAACACTTGTTCAGAACGAAAGAAAGCACAGAGCCCCAGATTCTATGTTGTCCTGGAGAGCTTGCAGAGCACTGGGGAAAGGCAGGCAGAGAATTCCCTGATAGCACCTTCTCTGTGCCTGTTCACATTGCTTCGCAGAATCGCTTTTGTGCAGAAAACACTAACACTTGTTCAGAAGGAAAGAAAGCACAGAGCCCCAGATTCTATGTTGTCCTGGAGAGCTTGCAGAGCACTGGGGAAAGGCAGGCAGAGAATTCCCTGATAGCACCTTCTCTGTGCCTGTTCACATTGCTTCGCTGAATCGCTTTTGTGCAGAAAACAGTAACACTTGTTCAGAACGAAAGAAAGCACAGAGCCCCAGATTCTATGTTGTCCTGGAGAGCTTGCAGAGCACTGGGGAAAGGCAGGCAGAGAATTCCCTGCTAGCACCTTCTCTGTGCCTGGGAAGCAGAAGTGTTCACATTGCTTCGCAGAATCGTTTTTGTGCAGAAAACAGTAACACTTGTTCAGAACGAAAGAAAGCACAGAGCCCCAGATTCTATGTTGTCCTGGAGAGCTTGCAGAGCACTGGGGAAAGGAAGGCAGAGAATTCCCTGCTAGCACCTTCTCTGTGCCTGGGAAGCAGAAGTGTTCACATTGCTTCGCAAGAATCGCTTTTGTGCAGAAAACAGTAACACTTGTTCAGAAGGAAAGAAAGCACAGAGCCCCAGATTTTATGTTGTCCTGGAGAGCTTGCAGAGCACTGGGGAAAGGCAGGCAGAGAATTCCCTGCTAGCACCTTCTCTGTGCCTGGGAAGCAGAAGTGTTCACATTGCTTCGCAGAATCGCTTTTGTGCAGAAAACAGTAACACTTGTTCAGAAGGAAAGAAAGCACAGAGCCCCAGATTTTATGTTGTCCTGGAGAGCTTGCAGAGCACTGGGGAAAGGCAGGCAGAGAATTCCCTGATAGCACCTTCTCTGTGCCTGTTCACATTGCTTCGCAGAATCGCTTTTGTGCAGAAAACAGTAACACTTGTTCAGAAGGAAAGAAAGCACAGAGCCCCAGATTCTATGTTGTCCTGGAGAGCTTGCAGAGCACTGGGGAACGGCAGGCAGAGAATTCCTTGCTAGCACCTTCTCTGTGCCTGTTCACATTGCTTCGCAGAATCGCTTTTGTGCAGAAAACAGTAACACTTGTTCAGAACGAAAGAAAGCACAGAGCCCCAGATTTTATGTTGTCCTGGAGAGCTTGCAGAGCACTGGGGAACGGCAGGCAGAGAATTCCTTGCTAGCACCTTCTCTGTGCCTGGGAAGAAGAAGTGTTCACATTGCTTCGCAGAATCGCTTTTGTGCAGAAAACAGTAACACTTGTTCAGAAGGAAAGAAAGCACAGAGCCCCAGATTCTATGTTGTCCTGGAGAGCTTGCAGAGCACTGGGGAAAGGCAGGCAGAGAATTCCCTGATAGCACCTTCTCTGTGCCTGTTCACATTGCTTCGCAGAATCGCTTTTGTGCAGAAAACAGTAACACTTGTTCAGAACGAAAGAAAGCACAGAGCCCCAGATTTGCTGTTGTCCTGGAGAGCTTGCAGAGCACTGGGGAAAGGCAGGCAGAGAATTCCCTGCTAGCACCTTCTCTGTGCCTGTTCACATTGCTTCGCAGAATCGCTTTTGTGCAGAAAACAGTAACACTTGTTCAGAAGGAAAGAAAGCACAGAGCCCCAGATTTTATGTTGTCCTGGAGAGCTTGCAGAGCACTGGGGAAAGGCAGGCAGAGAATTCCCTGCTAGCACCTTCTCTGTGCCTGGGAAGCAGAAGTGTTCACATTGCTTCGCAAGAATCGCTTTTGTGCAGAAAACACTAACACTTGTTCAGAAGGAAAGAAAGCACAGAGCCCCAGATTTTATGTTGTCCTGGAGAGCTTGCAGAGCACTGGGGAAAGGCAGGCAGAGAATTCCTTGCTAGCACCTTCTCTGTGCCTGGGAAGCAGAAGTGTTCACATTGCTTCGCAGAATCGCTTTTGTGCAGAAAACAGTAACACTTGTTCAGAAGGAAAGAAAGCACAGAGCCCCAGATTTTATGTTGTCCTGGAGAGCTTGCAGAGCACTGGGGAAAGGCAGGCAGAGAATTCCCTGATAGCACCTTCTCTGTGCCTGTTCACATTGCTTCGCAGAATCGCTTTTGTGCAGAAAACAGTAACACTTGTTCAGAACGAAAGAAAGCACAGAGCCCCAGATTCTATGTTGTCCTGGAGAGCTTGCAGAGCACTGGGGAAAGGCAGGCAGAGAATTCCCTGCTAGCACCTTCTCTGAGCCTGGGAAGCAGAAGTGTTCACATTGCTTCGCAGAATCGCTTTTGTGCAGAAAACAGTAACACTTGTTCAGAAGGAAAGAAAGCACAGAGCCCCAGATTCTATGTTGTCCTGGAGAGCTTGCAGAGCACTGGGGAACGGCAGGCAGAGAATTCCTTGCTACCACCTTCTCTGTGCCTGTTCACATTGCTTCGCAGAATCGCTTTTGTGCAGAAAACAGTAACACTTGTTCAGAACGAAAGAAAGCACAGAGCCCCAGATTTTATGTTGTCCTGGAGAGCTTGCAGAGCACTGGGGAACGGCAGGCAGAGAATTCCTTGCTAGCACCTTCTCTGTGCCTGGGAAACAGAAGTGTTCACATTGCTTCGCAGAATCGCTTTTGTGCAGAAAACAGTAACACTTGTTCAGAACGAAAGAAAGCACAGAGCCCCAGATTCTATGTTGTCCTGGAGAGCTTGCAGAGCACTGGGGAAAGGCAGGCAGAGAATTCCCTGATAGCACCTTCTCTGTGCCTGTTCACATTGCTTCGCAGAATCGCTTTTGTGCAGAAAACACTAACACTTGTTCAGAAGGAAAGAAAGCACAGAGCCCCAGATTCTATGTTGTCCTGGAGAGCTTGCAGAGCACTGGGGAAAGGCAGGCAGAGAATTCCCTGATAGCACCTTCTCTGTGCCTGTTCACATTGCTTCGCAGAATCGCTTTTGTGCAGAAAACAGTAACACTTGTTCAGAACGAAAGAAAGCACAGAGCCCCAGATTCTATGTTGTCCTGGAGAGCTTGCAGAGCACTGGGGAAAGGCAGGCAGAGAATTCCCTGATAGCACCTTCTCTGTGCCTGTTCACATTGCTTCGCAGAATCGCTTTTGTGCAGAAAACAGTAACACTTGTTCAGAACGAAAGAAAGCACAGAGCCCCAGATTCTATGTTGTCCTGGAGAGCTTGCAGAGCACTGGGGAAAGGCAGGCAGAGAATTCCCTGCTAGCACCTTCTCTGAGCCTGGGAAGCAGAAGTGTTCACATTGCTTCGCAGAATCGCTTTTGTGCAGAAAACAGTAACACTTGTTCAGAAGGAAAGAAAGCACAGAGCCCCAGATTCTATGTTGTCCTGGAGAGCTTGCAGAGCACTGGGGAACGGCAGGCAGAGAATTCCTTGCTACCACCTTCTCTGTGCCTGTTCACATTGCTTCGCAGAATCGCTTTTGTGCAGAAAACAGTAACACTTGTTCAGAACGAAAGAAAGCACAGAGCCCCAGATTTTATGTTGTCCTGGAGAGCTTGCAGAGCACTGGGGAACGGCAGGCAGAGAATTCCTTGCTAGCACCTTCTCTGTGCCTGGGAAACAGAAGTGTTCACATTGCTTCGCAGAATCGCTTTTGTGCAGAAAACAGTAACACTTGTTCAGAACGAAAGAAAGCACAGAGCCCCAGATTCTATGTTGTCCTGGAGAGCTTGCAGAGCACTGGGGAAAGGCAGGCAGAGAATTCCCTGATAGCACCTTCTCTGTGCCTGTTCACATTGCTTCGCAGAATCGCTTTTGTGCAGAAAACACTAACACTTGTTCAGAAGGAAAGAAAGCACAGAGCCCCAGATTCTATGTTGTCCTGGAGAGCTTGCAGAGCACTGGGGAAAGGCAGGCAGAGAATTCCCTGATAGCACCTTCTCTGTGCCTGTTCACATTGCTTCGCAGAATCGCTTTTGTGCAGAAAACAGTAACACTTGTTCAGAAGGAAAGAAAGCACAGAGCCCCAGATTCTATGTTGTCCTGGAGAGCTTGCAGAGCACTGGGGAAAGGCAGGCAGAGAATTCCCTGCTAGCACCTTCTCTGTGCCTGGGAAGCAGAAGTGTTCACATTGCTTCGCAGAATCGTTTTTGTGCAGAAAACAGTAACACTTGTTCAGAACGAAAGAAAGCACAGAGCCCCAGATTTTATGTTGTCCTGGAGAGCTTGCAGAGCACTGGGGAAAGGAAGGCAGAGAATTCCCTGCTAGCACCTTCTCTGTGCCTGGGAAGCAGAAGTGTTCACATTGCTTCGCAGAATCGCTTTTGTGCAGAAAACAGTAACACTTGTTCAGAAGGAAAGAAAGCACAGAGCCCCAGATTTTATGTTGTCCTGGAGAGCTTGCAGAGCACTGGGGAAAGGCAGGCAGAGAATTCCCTGATAGCACCTTCTCTGTGCCTGTTCACATTGCTTCGCAGAATCGCTTTTGTGCAGAAAACAGTAACACTTGTTCAGAAGGAAAGAAAGCACAGAGCCCCAGATTCTATGTTGTCCTGGAGAGCTTGCAGAGCACTGGGGAAAGGCAGGCAGAGAATTCCTTGCTAGCACCTTCTCTGTGCCTGTTCACATTGCTTCGCAGAATCGCTTTTGTTCAGAAAACAGTAACACTTGTTCAGAACGAAAGAAAGCACAGAGCCCCAGATTCTATGTTGTCCTGGAGAGCTTGCAGAGCACTGGGGAAAGGCAGGCAGAGAATTCCCTGATAGCACCTTCTCTGTGCCTGTGAAGCAGAAGTGTTCACATTGCTTCGCAGAATCGCTTTTGTGCAGAAAACAGTAACACTTGTTCAGAAGGAAAGAAAGCACAGAGCCCCAGATTCTATGTTGTCCTGGAGAGCTTGCAGAGCACTGGGGAAAGGCAGGCAGAGAATTCCCTGATAGCACGTTCTCTGTGCCTGTTCACATTGCTTCGCAGAATCGCTTTTGTGCAGAAAACAGTAACACTTGTTCAGAACGAAAGAAAGCACAGAGCCCCAGATTTTATGTTGTCCTGGAGAGCTTGCAGAGCACTGGGGAAAGGCAGGCAGAGAATTCCCTGCTAGCACCTTCTCTGTGCCTGGGAAGCAGAAGTGTTCACATTGCTTCGCAGAATCGCTTTTGTGCAGAAAACAGTAACACTTGTTCAGAAGGAAAGAAAGCACAGAGCCCCAGATTTTATGTTGTCCTGGAGAGCTTGCAGAGCACTGGGGAAAGGAAGACAGAGAATTCCCTGCTAGCACCTTCTCTGTGCCTGGGAAGCAGAAGTGTTCACATTGCTTCGCAAGAATCGCTTTTGTGCAGAAAACAGTAACACTTGTTCAGAAGGAAAGAAAGCACAGAGCCCCAGATTTTATGTTGTCCTGGAGAGCTTGCAGAGCACTGGGGAAAGGCAGGCAGAGAATTCCCTGATAGCACCTTCTCTGTGCCTGTTCACATTGCTTCGCAGAATCGCTTTTGTGCAGAAAACAGTAACACTTGTTCAGAAGGAAAGAAAGCACAGAGCCCCAGATTCTATGTTGTCCTGGAGAGCTTGCAGAGCACTGGGGAAAGGCAGGCAGAGAATTCCCTGATAGCACCTTCTCTGTGCCTGGGAAGCAGAAGTGTTCACATTGCTTCGCAAGAATCGCTTTTGTGCAGAAAACACTAACACTTGTTCAGAAGGAAAGAAAGCACAGAGCCCCAGATTCTATGTTGTCCTGGAGAGCTTGCAGAGCACTGGGGAACGGCAGGCAGAGAATTCCTTGCTAGCACCTTCTCTGTGCCTGTTCACATTGCTTCGCAGAATCGCTTTTGTGCAGAAAACAGTAACACTTGTTCAGAACGAAAGAAAGCACAGAGCCCCAGATTTTATGTTGTCCTGGAGAGCTTGCAGAGCACTGGGGAACGGCAGGCAGAGAATTCCTTGCTAGCACCTTCTCTGTGCCTGGGAAACAGAAGTGTTCACATTGCTTCGCAGAATCGCTTTTGTGCAGAAAACAGTAACACTTGTTCAGAACGAAAGAAAGCACAGAGCCCCAGATTCTATGTTGTCCTGGAGAGCTTGCAGAGCACTGGGGAAAGGCAGGCAGAGAATTCCCTGATAGCACCTTCTCTGTGCCTGTTCACATTGCTTCGCAGAATCGCTTTTGTGCAGAAAACACTAACACTTGTTCAGAAGGAAAGAAAGCACAGAGCCCCAGATTCTATGTTGTCCTGGAGAGCTTGCAGAGCACTGGGGAAAGGCAGGAAGAGAATTCCCTGATAGCACCTTCTCTGTGCCTGTTCACATTGCTTCGCAGAATCGCTTTTGTGCAGAAAACAGTAACACTTGTTCAGAACGAAAGAAAGCACAGAGCCCCAGATTCTATGTTGTCCTGGAGAGCTTGCAGAGCACTGGGGAAAGGCAGGCAGAGAATTCCCTGCTAGCACCTTCTCTGTGCCTGGGAAGCAGAAGTGTTCACATTGCTTCGCAGAATCGTTTTTGTGCAGAAAACAGTAACACTTGTTCAGAACGAAAGAAAGCACAGAGCCCCAGATTTTATGTTGTCCTGGAGAGCTTGCAGAGCACTGGGGAAAGGAAGGCAGAGAATTCCCTGCTAGCACCTTCTCTGTGCCTGGGAAGCAGAAGTGTTCACATTGCTTCGCAAGAATCGCTTTTGTGCAGAAAACAGTAACACTTGTTCAGAAGGAAAGAAAGCACAGAGCCCCAGATTTTATGTTGTCCTGGAGAGCTTGCAGAGCACTGGGGAAAGGCAGGCAGAGAATTCCCTGCTAGCACCTTCTCTGTGCCTGGGAAGCAGAAGTGTTCACATTGCTTCGCAAGAATCGCTTTTGTGCAGAAAACACTAACACTTGTTCAGAAGGAAAGAAAGCACAGAGCCCCAGATTTTATGTTGTCCTGGAGAGCTTGCAGAGCACTGGGGAAAGGCAGGCAGAGAATTCCTTGCTAGCACCTTCTCTGTGCCTGGGAAGCAGAAGTGTTCACATTGCTTCGCAGAATCGCTTTTGTGCAGAAAACAGTAACACTTGTTCAGAAGGAAAGAAAGCACAGAGCCCCAGATTTTATGTTGTCCTGGAGAGCTTGCAGAGCACTGGGGAAAGGCAGGCAGAGAATTCCCTGATAGCACCTTCTCTGTGCCTGTTCACATTGCTTCGCAGAATCGCTTTTGTGCAGAAAACAGTAACACTTGTTCAGAACGAAAGAAAGCACAGAGCCCCAGATTCTATGTTGTCCTGGAGAGCTTGCAGAGCACTGGGGAAAGGCAGGCAGAGAATTCCCTGCTAGCACCTTCTCTGAGCCTGGGAAGCAGAAGTGTTCACATTGCTTCGCAGAATCGCTTTTGTGCAGAAAACAGTAACACTTGTTCAGAAGGAAAGAAAGCACAGAGCCCCAGATTCTATGTTGTCCTGGAGAGCTTGCAGAGCACTGGGGAACGGCAGGCAGAGAATTCCTTGCTACCACCTTCTCTGTGCCTGTTCACATTGCTTCGCAGAATCGCTTTTGTGCAGAAAACAGTAACACTTGTTCAGAACGAAAGAAAGCACAGAGCCCCAGATTTTATGTTGTCCTGGAGAGCTTGCAGAGCACTGGGGAACGGCAGGCAGAGAATTCCTTGCTAGCACCTTCTCTGTGCCTGGGAAACAGAAGTGTTCACATTGCTTCGCAGAATCGCTTTTGTGCAGAAAACAGTAACACTTGTTCAGAACGAAAGAAAGCACAGAGCCCCAGATTCTATGTTGTCCTGGAGAGCTTGCAGAGCACTGGGGAAAGGCAGGCAGAGAATTCCCTGATAGCACCTTCTCTGTGCCTGTTCACATTGCTTCGCAGAATCGCTTTTGTGCAGAAAACACTAACACTTGTTCAGAAGGAAAGAAAGCACAGAGCCCCAGATTCTATGTTGTCCTGGAGAGCTTGCAGAGCACTGGGGAAAGGCAGGCAGAGAATTCCCTGATAGCACCTTCTCTGTGCCTGTTCACATTGCTTCGCAGAATCGCTTTTGTGCAGAAAACAGTAACACTTGTTCAGAACGAAAGAAAGCACAGAGCCCCAGATTCTATGTTGTCCTGGAGAGCTTGCAGAGCACTGGGGAAAGGCAGGCAGAGAATTCCCTGCTAGCACCTTCTCTGAGCCTGGGAAGCAGAAGTGTTCACATTGCTTCGCAGAATCGCTTTTGTGCAGAAAACAGTAACACTTGTTCAGAAGGAAAGAAAGCACAGAGCCCCAGATTCTATGTTGTCCTGGAGAGCTTGCAGAGCACTGGGGAACGGCAGGCAGAGAATTCCTTGCTACCACCTTCTCTGTGCCTGTTCACATTGCTTCGCAGAATCGCTTTTGTGCAGAAAACAGTAACACTTGTTCAGAACGAAAGAAAGCACAGAGCCCCAGATTTTATGTTGTCCTGGAGAGCTTGCAGAGCACTGGGGAACGGCAGGCAGAGAATTCCTTGCTAGCACCTTCTCTGTGCCTGGGAAACAGAAGTGTTCACATTGCTTCGCAGAATCGCTTTTGTGCAGAAAACAGTAACACTTGTTCAGAACGAAAGAAAGCACAGAGCCCCAGATTCTATGTTGTCCTGGAGAGCTTGCAGAGCACTGGGGAAAGGCAGGCAGAGAATTCCCTGATAGCACCTTCTCTGTGCCTGTTCACATTGCTTCGCAGAATCGCTTTTGTGCAGAAAACACTAACACTTGTTCAGAAGGAAAGAAAGCACAGAGCCCCAGATTCTATGTTGTCCTGGAGAGCTTGCAGAGCACTGGGGAAAGGCAGGCAGAGAATTCCCTGATAGCACCTTCTCTGTGCCTGTTCACATTGCTTCGCAGAATCGCTTTTGTGCAGAAAACAGTAACACTTGTTCAGAACGAAAGAAAGCACAGAGCCCCAGATTCTATGTTGTCCTGGAGAGCTTGCAGAGCACTGGGGAAAGGCAGGCAGAGAATTCCCTGCTAGCACCTTCTCTGTGCCTGGGAAGCAGAAGTGTTCACATTGCTTCGCAGAATCGTTTTTGTGCAGAAAACAGTAACACTTGTTCAGAACGAAAGAAAGCACAGAGCCCCAGATTTTATGTTGTCCTGGAGAGCTTGCAGAGCACTGGGGAAAGGAAGGCAGAGAATTCCCTGCTAGCACCTTCTCTGTGCCTGGGAAGCAGAAGTGTTCACATTGCTTCGCAGAATCGCTTTTGTGCAGAAAACAGTAACACTTGTTCAGAAGGAAAGAAAGCACAGAGCCCCAGATTTTATGTTGTCCTGGAGAGCTTGCAGAGCACTGGGGAAAGGCAGGCAGAGAATTCCCTGATAGCACCTTCTCTGTGCCTGTTCACATTGCTTCGCAGAATCGCTTTTGTGCAGAAAACAGTAACACTTGTTCAGAAGGAAAGAAAGCACAGAGCCCCAGATTCTATGTTGTCCTGGAGAGCTTGCAGAGCACTGGGGAAAGGCAGGCAGAGAATTCCTTGCTAGCACCTTCTCTGTGCCTGTTCACATTGCTTCGCAGAATCGCTTTTGTTCAGAAAACAGTAACACTTGTTCAGAACGAAAGAAAGCACAGAGCCCCAGATTCTATGTTGTCCTGGAGAGCTTGCAGAGCACTGGGGAAAGGCAGGCAGAGAATTCCCTGATAGCACCTTCTCTGTGCCTGTGAAGCAGAAGTGTTCACATTGCTTCGCAGAATCGCTTTTGTGCAGAAAACAGTAACACTTGTTCAGAAGGAAAGAAAGCACAGAGCCCCAGATTCTATGTTGTCCTGGAGAGCTTGCAGAGCACTGGGGAAAGGCAGGCAGAGAATTCCCTGATAGCACGTTCTCTGTGCCTGTTCACATTGCTTCGCAGAATCGCTTTTGTGCAGAAAACACTAACACTTGTTCAGAACGAAAGAAAGCACAGAGCCCCAGATTCTATGTTGTCCTGGAGAGCTTGCAGAGCACTGGGGAAAGGCAGGCAGAGAATTCCCTGCTAGCACCTTCTCTGTGCCTGGGAAGCAGAAGTGTTCACATTGCTTCGCAGAATCGCTTTTGTGCAGAAAACAGTAACACTTGTTCAGAAGGAAAGAAAGCACAGAGCCCCAGATTTTATGTTGTCCTGGAGAGCTTGCAGAGCACTGGGGAAAGGAAGACAGAGAATTCCCTGCTAGCACCTTCTCTGTGCCTGGGAAGCAGAAGTGTTCACATTGCTTCGCAAGAATCGCTTTTGTGCAGAAAACACTAACACTTGTTCAGAAGGAAAGAAAGCACAGAGCCCCAGATTTTATGTTGTCCTGGAGAGCTTGCAGAGCACTGGGGAAAGGCAGGCAGAGAATTCCCTGCTAGCACCTTCTCTGTGCCTGGGAAGCAGAAGTGTTCACATTGCTTCGCAGAATCGCTTTTGTGCAGAAAACAGTAACACTTGTTCAGAAGGAAAGAAAGCACAGAGCCCCAGATTTTATGTTGTCCTGGAGAGCTTGCAGAGCACTGGGGAAAGGCAGGCAGAGAATTCCCTGATAGCACCTTCTCTGTGCCTGTTCACACTGCTTCGCAGAATCGCTTTTGTGCAGAAAACAGTAACACTTGTTCAGAAGGAAAGAAAGCACAGAGCCCCAGATTCTATGTTGTCCTGGAGAGCTTGCAGAGCACTGGGGAAAGGCAGGCAGAGAATTCCCTGATAGCACCTTCTCTGTGCCTGGGAAGCAGAAGTGTTCACATTGCTTCGCAAGAATCGCTTTTGTGCAGAAAACACTAACACTTGTTCAGAAGGAAAGAAAGCACAGAGCCCCAGATTCTATGTTGTCCTGGAGAGCTTGCAGAGCACTGGGGAACGGCAGGCAGAGAATTCCTTGCTAGCACCTTCTCTGTGCCTGTTCACATTGCTTCGCAGAATCGCTTTTGTGCAGAAAACAGTAACACTTGTTCAGAACGAAAGAAAGCACAGAGCCCCAGATTTTATGTTGTCCTGGAGAGCTTGCAGAGCACTGGGGAACGGCAGGCAGAGAATTCCTTGCTAGCACCTTCTCTGTGCCTGGGAAACAGAAGTGTTCACATTGCTTCGCAGAATCGCTTTTGTGCAGAAAACAGTAACACTTGTTCAGAACGAAAGAAAGCACAGAGCCCCAGATTCTATGTTGTCCTGGAGAGCTTGCAGAGCACTGGGGAAAGGCAGGCAGAGAATTCCCTGATAGCACCTTCTCTGTGCCTGTTCACATTGCTTCGCAGAATCGCTTTTGTGCAGAAAACACTAACACTTGTTCAGAAGGAAAGAAAGCACAGAGCCCCAGATTCTATGTTGTCCTGGAGAGCTTGCAGAGCACTGGGGAAAGGCAGGAAGAGAATTCCCTGATAGCACCTTCTCTGTGCCTGTTCACATTGCTTCGCAGAATCGCTTTTGTGCAGAAAACAGTAACACTTGTTCAGAACGAAAGAAAGCACAGAGCCCCAGATTCTATGTTGTCCTGGAGAGCTTGCAGAGCACTGGGGAAAGGCAGGCAGAGAATTCCCTGCTAGCACCTTCTCTGTGCCTGGGAAGCAGAAGTGTTCACATTGCTTCGCAGAATCGTTTTTGTGCAGAAAACAGTAACACTTGTTCAGAACGAAAGAAAGCACAGAGCCCCAGATTTTATGTTGTCCTGGAGAGCTTGCAGAGCACTGGGGAAAGGAAGGCAGAGAATTCCCTGCTAGCACCTTCTCTGTGCCTGGGAAGCAGAAGTGTTCACATTGCTTCGCAAGAATCGCTTTTGTGCAGAAAACAGTAACACTTGTTCAGAAGGAAAGAAAGCACAGAGCCCCAGATTTTATGTTGTCCTGGAGAGCTTGCAGAGCACTGGGGAAAGGCAGGCAGAGAATTCCCTGCTAGCACCTTCTCTGTGCCTGGGAAGCAGAAGTGTTCACATTGCTTCGCAGAATCGCTTTTGTGCAGAAAACAGTAACACTTGTTCAGAAGGAAAGAAAGCACAGAGCCCCAGATTTTATGTTGTCCTGGAGAGCTTGCAGAGCACTGGGGAAAGGCAGGCAGAGAATTCCCTGATAGCACCTTCTCTGTGCCTGTTCACATTGCTTCGCAGAATCGCTTTTGTGCAGAAAACAGTAACACTTGTTCAGAAGGAAAGAAAGCACAGAGCCCCAGATTCTATGTTGTCCTGGAGAGCTTGCAGAGCACTGGGGAACGGCAGGCAGAGAATTCCTTGCTAGCACCTTCTCTGTGCCTGTTCACATTGCTTCGCAGAATCGCTTTTGTGCAGAAAACAGTAACACTTGTTCAGAACGAAAGAAAGCACAGAGCCCCAGATTTTATGTTGTCCTGGAGAGCTTGCAGAGCACTGGGGAACGGCAGGCAGAGAATTCCTTGCTAGCACCTTCTCTGTGCCTGGGAAGAAGAAGTGTTCACATTGCTTCGCAGAATCGCTTTTGTGCAGAAAACAGTAACACTTGTTCAGAAGGAAAGAAAGCACAGAGCCCCAGATTCTATGTTGTCCTGGAGAGCTTGCAGAGCACTGGGGAAAGGCAGGCAGAGAATTCCCTGATAGCACCTTCTCTGTGCCTGTTCACATTGCTTCGCAGAATCGCTTTTGTGCAGAAAACAGTAACACTTGTTCAGAACGAAAGAAAGCACAGAGCCCCAGATTTGCTGTTGTCCTGGAGAGCTTGCAGAGCACTGGGGAAAGGCAGGCAGAGAATTCCCTGCTAGCACCTTCTCTGTGCCTGTTCACATTGCTTCGCAGAATCGCTTTTGTGCAGAAAACAGTAACACTTGTTCAGAAGGAAAGAAAGCACAGAGCCCCAGATTTTATGTTGTCCTGGAGAGCTTGCAGAGCACTGGGGAAAGGCAGGCAGAGAATTCCCTGCTAGCACCTTCTCTGTGCCTGGGAAGCAGAAGTGTTCACATTGCTTCGCAAGAATCGTTTTTGTGCAGAAAACAGTAACACTTGTTCAGAACGAAAGAAAGCACAGAGCCCCAGATTTTATGTTGTCCTGGAGAGCTTGCAGAGCACTGGGGAAAGGCAGGCAGAGAATTCCCTGCTAGCACCTTCTCTGTGCCTGGGAAGCAGAAGTGTTCACATTGCTTCGCAGAATCGCTTTTGTGCAGAAAACAGTAACACTTGTTCAGAAGGAAAGAAAGCACAGAGCCCCAGATTTTATGTTGTCCTGGAGAGCTTGCAGAGCACTGGGGAAAGGCAGGCAGAGAATTCCCTGATAGCACCTTCTCTGTGCCTGTTCACATTGCTTCGCAGAATCGCTTTTGTGCAGAAAACAGTAACACTTGTTCAGAACGAAAGAAAGCACAGAGCCCCAGATTCTATGTTGTCCTGGAGAGCTTGCAGAGCACTGGGGAAAGGCAGGCAGAGAATTCCCTGCTAGCACCTTCTCTGAGCCTGGGAAGCAGAAGTGTTCACATTGCTTCGCAGAATCGCTTTTGTGCAGAAAACAGTAACACTTGTTCAGAAGGAAAGAAAGCACAGAGCCCCAGATTCTATGTTGTCCTGGAGAGCTTGCAGAGCACTGGGAAAAGGCAGGCAGAGAATTCCTTGCTAGCACCTTCTCTGTGCCTGTTCACATTGCTTCGCAGAATCGCTTTTGTTCAGAAAACAGTAACACTTTTTCAGAACGAAAGAAAGCACAGAGCCCCAGATTCTATGTTGTCCTGGAGAGCTTGCAGAGCACTGGGGAAAGGCAGGCAGAGAATTCCCTGATAGCACCTTCTCTGTGCCTGTGAAGCAGAAGTGTTCACATTGCTTCGCAGAATCGCTTTTGTGCAGAAAACAGTAACACTTGTTCAGAAGGAAAGAAAGCACAGAGCCCCAGATTCTATGTTGTCCTGGAGAGCTTGCAGAGCACTGGGGAAAGGCAGGCAGAGAATTCCCTGATAGCACGTTCTCTGTGCCTGTTCACATTGCTTCGCAGAATCGCTTTTGTGCAGAAAACACTAACACTTGTTCAGAACGAAAGAAAGCACAGAGCCCCAGATTCTATGTTGTCCTGGAGAGCTTGCAGAGCACTGGGGAAAGGCAGGCAGAGAATTCCCTGCTAGCACCTTCTCTGTGCCTGGGAAGCAGAAGTGTTCACATTGCTTCGCAGAATCGCTTTTGTGCAGAAAACAGTAACACTTGTTCAGAAGGAAAGAAAGCACAGAGCCCCAGATTTTATGTTGTCCTGGAGAGCTTGCAGAGCACTGGGGAAAGGAAGACAGAGAATTCCCTGCTAGCACCTTCTCTGTGCCTGGGAAGCAGAAGTGTTCACATTGCTTCGCAAGAATCGCTTTTGTGCAGAAAACAGTAACACTTGTTCAGAAGGAATGAAAGTACAGAGCCCCAGATTTTATGTTGTCCTGGAGAGCTTGCAGAGCACTGGGGAAAGGCAGGCAGAAAATTCCCTGATAGCACCTTCTCTGTGCCTGGGAAGCAGAAGTGTTCACATTGCTTCGCAGAATCGCTTTTGTGCAGAAAACACTAACACTTGTTCAGAAGGAAAGAAAGCACAGAGCCCCAGATTTTATGTTGTCCTGGAGAGCTTGCAGAGCACTGGGGAAAGGCAGGCAGAGAATTCCCTGATAGCACCTTCTCTGTGCCTGTTCACATTGCTTCGCAGAATCGCTTTTGTGCAGAAAACAGTAACACTTGTTCAGAAGGAAAGAAAGCACAGAGCCCCAGATTCTATGTTGTCCTGGAGAGCTTGCAGAGCACTGGGGAAAGGCAGGCAGAGAATTCCCTGATAGCACCTTCTCTGTGCCTGGGAAGCAGAAGTGTTCACATTGCTTCGCAAGAATCGCTTTTGTGCAGAAAACACTAACACTTGTTCAGAAGGAAAGAAAGCACAGAGCCCCAGATTCTATGTTGTCCTGGAGAGCTTGCAGAGCACTGGGGAACGGCAGGCAGAGAATTCCTTGCTACCACCTTCTCTGTGCCTGTTCACATTGCTTCGCAGAATCGCTTTTGTGCAGAAAACAGTAACACTTGTTCAGAACGAAAGAAAGCACAGAGCCCCAGATTTTATGTTGTCCTGGAGAGCTTGCAGAGCACTGGGGAACGGCAGGCAGAGAATTCCTTGCTAGCACCTTCTCTGTGCCTGGGAAACAGAAGTGTTCACATTGCTTCGCAGAATCGCTTTTGTGCAGAAAACAGTAACACTTGTTCAGAACGAAAGAAAGCACAGAGCCCCAGATTCTATGTTGTCCTGGAGAGCTTGCAGAGCACTGGGGAAAGGCAGGCAGAGAATTCCCTGATAGCACCTTCTCTGTGCCTGTTCACATTGCTTCGCAGAATCGCTTTTGTGCAGAAAACACTAACACTTGTTCAGAAGGAAAGAAAGCACAGAGCCCCAGATTCTATGTTGTCCTGGAGAGCTTGCAGAGCACTGGGGAAAGGCAGGCAGAGAATTCCCTGATAGCACCTTCTCTGTGCCTGTTCACATTGCTTCGCAGAATCGCTTTTGTGCAGAAAACAGTAACACTTGTTCAGAACGAAAGAAAGCACAGAGCCCCAGATTCTATGTTGTCCTGGAGAGCTTGCAGAGCACTGGGGAAAGGCAGGCAGAGAATTCCCTGCTAGCACCTTCTCTGTGCCTGGGAAGCAGAAGTGTTCACATTGCTTCGCAGAATCGTTTTTGTGCAGAAAACAGTAACACTTGTTCAGAACGAAAGAAAGCACAGAGCCCCAGATTTTATGTTGTCCTGGAGAGCTTGCAGAGCACTGGGGAAAGGAAGGCAGAGAATTCCCTGCTAGCACCTTCTCTGTGCCTGGGAAGCAGAAGTGTTCACATTGCTTCGCAGAATCGCTTTTGTGCAGAAAACAGTAACACTTGTTCAGAAGGAAAGAAAGCACAGAGCCCCAGATTTTATGTTGTCCTGGAGAGCTTGCAGAGCACTGGGGAAAGGCAGGCAGAGAATTCCCTGATAGCACCTTCTCTGTGCCTGTTCACATTGCTTCGCAGAATCGCTTTTGTGCAGAAAACAGTAACACTTGTTCAGAAGGAAAGAAAGCACAGAGCCCCAGATTCTATGTTGTCCTGGAGAGCTTGCAGAGCACTTGGGAACGGCAGGCAGAGAATTCCTTGCTAGCACCTTCTCTGTGCCTGTTCACATTGCTTCGCAGAATCGCTTTTGTGCAGAAAACAGTAACACTTGTTCAGAACGAAAGAAAGCACAGAGCCCCAGATTTTATGTTGTCCTGGAGAGCTTGCAGAGCACTGGGGAAAGGCAGGCAGAGAATTCCCTGATAGCACCTTCTCTGTGCCTGTTCACATTGCTTCGCAGAATCGCTTTTGTGCAGAAAACAGTAACACTTGTTCAGAACGAAAGAAAGCACAGAGCCCCAGATTTGCTGTTGTCCTGGAGAGCTTGCAGAGCACTGGGGAAAGGCAGGCAGAGAATTCCCTGCTAGCACCTTCTCTGTGCCTGTTCACATTGCTTCGCAGAATCGCTTTTGTGCAGAAAACAGTAACACTTGTTCAGAAGGAAAGAAAGCACAGAGCCCCAGATTTTATGTTGTCCTGGAGAGCTTGCAGAGCACTGGGGAAAGGCAGGCAGAGAATTCCCTGCTAGCACCTTCTCTGTGCCTGGGAAGCAGAAGTGTTCACATTGCTTCGCAAGAATCGCTTTTGTGCAGAAAACACTAACACTTGTTCAGAAGGAAAGAAAGCACAGAGCCCCAGATTTTATGTTGTCCTGGAGAGCTTGCAGAGCACTGGGGAAAGGCAGGCAGAGAATTCCTTGCTAGCACCTTCTCTGTGCCTGGGAAGCAGAAGTGTTCACATTGCTTCGCAGAATCGCTTTTGTGCAGAAAACAGTAACACTTGTTCAGAAGGAAAGAAAGCACAGAGCCCCAGATTTTATGTTGTCCTGGAGAGCTTGCAGAGCACTGGGGAAAGGCAGGCAGAGAATTCCCTGCTAGCACCTTCTCTGAGCCTGGGAAGCAGAAGTGTTCACATTGCTTCGCAGAATCGCTTTTGTGCAGAAAACAGTAACACTTGTTCAGAAGGAAAGAAAGCACAGAGCCCCAGATTCTATGTTGTCCTGGAGAGCTTGCAGAGCACTGGGGAAAGGCAGGCAGAGAATTCCTTGCTAGCACCTTCTCTGTGCCTGTTCACATTGCTTCGCAGAATCGCTTTTGTTCAGAAAACAGTAACACTTGTTCAGAACGAAAGAAAGCACAGAGCCCCAGATTCTATGTTGTCCTGGAGAGCTTGCAGAGCACTGGGGAAAGGCAGGCAGAGAATTCCCTGATAGCACCTTCTCTGTGCCTGTGAAGCAGAAGTGTTCACATTGCTTCGCAGAATCGCTTTTGTGCAGAAAACAGTAACACTTGTTCAGAAGGAAAGAAAGCACAGAGCCCCAGATTCTATGTTGTCCTGGAGAGCTTGCAGAGCACTGGGGAAAGGCAGGCAGAGAATTCCCTGATAGCACCTTCTCTGTGCCTGTTCACATTGCTTCGCAAGAATCGCTTTTGTGCAGAAAACACTAACACTTGTTCAGAACGAAAGAAAGCACAGAGCCCCAGATTCTATGTTGTCCTGGAGAGCTTGCAGAGCACTGGGGAAAGGCAGGCAGAGAATTCCCTGCTAGCACCTTCTCTGTGCCTGGGAAGCAGAAGTGTTCACATTGCTTCGCAGAATCGCTTTTGTGCAGAAAACAGTAACACTTGTTCAGAAGGAAAGAAAGCACAGAGCCCCAGATTTTATGTTGTCCTGGAGAGCTTGCAGAGCACTGGGGAAAGGAAGACAGAGAATTCCCTGCTAGCACCTTCTCTGTGCCTGGGAAGCAGAAGTGTTCACATTGCTTCGCAAGAATCGCTTTTGTGCAGAAAACAGTAACACTTGTTCAGAAGGAATGAAAGCACAGAGCCCCAGATTTTATGTTGTCCTGGAGAGCTTGCAGAGCACTGGGGAAAGGCAGGCAGAGAATTCCCTGATAGCACCTTCTCTGTGCCTGGGAAGCAGAAGTGTTCACATTGCTTCGCAGAATCGCTTTTGTGCAGAAAACACTAACACTTGTTCAGAAGGAAAGAAAGCACAGAGCCCCAGATTTTATGTTGTCCTGGAGAGCTTGCAGAGCACTGGGGAAAGGCAGGCAGAGAATTCCCTGATAGCACCTTCTCTGTGCCTGTTCACATTGCTTCGCAGAATCGCTTTTGTGCAGAAAACAGTAACACTTGTTCAGAAGGAAAGAAAGCACAGAGCCCCAGATTCTATGTTGTCCTGGAGAGCTTGCAGAGCACTGGGGAAAGGCAGGCAGAGAATTCCCTGATAGCACCTTCTCTGTGCCTGGGAAGCAGAAGTGTTCACATTGCTTCGCAAGAATCGCTTTTGTGCAGAAAACACTAACACTTGTTCAGAAGGAAAGAAAGCACAGAGCCCCAGATTCTATGTTGTCCTGGAGAGCTTGCAGAGCACTGGGGAACGGCAGGCAGAGAATTCCTTGCTAGCACCTTCTCTGTGCCTGTTCACATTGCTTCGCAGAATCGCTTTTGTGCAGAAAACAGTAACACTTGTTCAGAACGAAAGAAAGCACAGAGCCCCAGATTTTATGTTGTCCTGGAGAGCTTGCAGAGCACTGGGGAACGGCAGGCAGAGAATTCCTTGCTAGCACCTTCTCTGTGCCTGGGAAACAGAAGTGTTCACATTGCTTCGCAGAATCGCTTTTGTGCAGAAAACAGTAACACTTGTTCAGAACGAAAGAAAGCACAGAGCCCCAGATTCTATGTTGTCCTGGAGAGCTTGCAGAGCACTGGGGAAAGGCAGGCAGAGAATTCCCTGCTAGCACCTTCTCTGTGCCTGTTCACATTGCTTCGCAGAATCGCTTTTGTGCAGAAAACACTAACACTTGTTCAGAAGGAAAGAAAGCACAGAGCCCCAGATTCTATGTTGTCCTGGAGAGCTTGCAGAGCACTGGGGAAAGGCAGGCAGAGAATTCCCTGATAGCACCTTCTCTGTGCCTGTTCACATTGCTTCGCAGAATCGCTTTTGTGCAGAAAACAGTAACACTTGTTCAGAACGAAAGAAAGCACAGAGCCCCAGATTCTATGTTGTCCTGGAGAGCTTGCAGAGCACTGGGGAAAGGCAGGCAGAGAATTCCCTGATAGCACCTTCTCTGTGCCTGGGAAGCAGAAGTGTTCACATTGCTTCGCAGAATCGTTTTTGTGCAGAAAACAGTAACACTTGTTCAGAACGAAAGAAAGCACAGAGCCCCAGATTTTATGTTGTCCTGGAGAGCTTGCAGAGCACTGGGGAAAGGAAGGCAGAGAATTCCCTGCTAGCACCTTCTCTGTGCCTGGGAAGCAGAAGTGTTCACATTGCTTCGCAGAATCGCTTTTGTGCAGAAAACAGTAACACTTGTTCAGAAGGAAAGAAAGCACAGAGCCCCAGATTCTATGTTGTCCTGGAGAGCTTGCAGAGCACTGGGGAAAGGCAGGCAGAGAATTCCCTGATAGCACCTTCTCTGTGCCTGTTCACATTGCTTCGCAGAATCGCTTTTGTGCAGAAAACAGTAACACTTGTTCAGAAGGAAAGAAAGCACAGAGCCCCAGATTCTATGTTGTCCTGGAGAGCTTGCAGAGCACTTGGGAACGGCAGGCAGAGAATTCCTTGCTAGCACCTTCTCTGTGCCTGTTCACATTGCTTCGCAGAATCGCTTTTGTGCAGAAAACAGTAACACTTGTTCAGAACGAAAGAAAGCACAGAGCCCCAGATTTTATGTTGTCCTGGAGAGCTTGCAGAGCACTGGGGAAAGGCAGGCAGAGAATTCCCTGATAGCACCTTCTCTGTGCCTGTTCACATTGCTTCGCAGAATCGCTTTTGTGCAGAAAACAGTAACACTTGTTCAGAACGAAAGAAAGCACAGAGCCCCAGATTTGCTGTTGTCCTGGAGAGCTTGCAGAGCACTGGGGAAAGGCAGGCAGAGAATTCCCTGCTAGCACCTTCTCTGTGCCTGTTCACATTGCTTCGCAGAATCGCTTTTGTGCAGAAAACAGTAACACTTGTTCAGAAGGAAAGAAAGCACAGAGCCCCAGATTTTATGTTGTCCTTGAGAGCTTGCAGAGCACTGGGGAAAGGCAGGCAGAGAATTCCCTGCTAGCACCTTCTCTGTGCCTGGGAAGCAGAAGTGTTCACATTGCTTCGCAAGAATCGCTTTTGTGCAGAAAACACTAACACTTGTTCAGAAGGAAAGAAAGCACAGAGCCCCAGATTTTATGTTGTCCTGGAGAGCTTGCAGAGCACTGGGGAAAGGCAGGCAGAGAATTCCTTGCTAGCACCTTCTCTGTGCCTGGGAAGCAGAAGTGTTCACATTGCTTCGCAGAATCGCTTTTGTGCAGAAAACAGTAACACTTGTTCAGAAGGAAAGAAAGCACAGAGCCCCAGATTTTATGATGTCCTGGAGATCTTGCAGAGCACTGGGGAAAGGCAGGCAGAGAATTCCCTGATAGCACCTTCTCTGTGCCTGTTCACATTGCTTCGATGAATCGCTTTTGTGCAGAAAACAGTAACACTTGTTCAGAACGAAAGAAAGCACAGAGCCCCAGATTTGCTGTTGTCCTGGAGAGCTTGCAGAGCACTGGGGAAAGGCAGGCAGAGAATTCCCTGCTAGCACCTTCTCTGAGCCTGGGAAGCAGAAGTGTTCACATTGCTTCGCAGAATCGCTTTTGTGCAGAAAACAGTAACACTTGTTCAGAAGGAAAGAAAGCACAGAGCCCCAGATTCTATGTTGTCCTGGAGAGCTTGCAGAGCACTGGGGAAAGGCAGGCAGAGAATTCCTTGCTAGCACCTTCTCTGTGCCTGTTCACATTGCTTCGCAGAATCGCTTTTGTGCAGAAAACAGTAACACTTGGTCAGAAGGAAAGAAAGCACAGAGCCCCAGATTTTATGTTGTCCTGGAGAGCTTGCAGAGCACTGGGGAAAGGCAGGCAGAGAATTCCCTGCTAGCACCTTCTCTGTGCCTGTGAAGCAGAAGTGTTCACATTGCTTCGCAGAATCGCTTTTGTGCAGAAAACAGTAACACTTGTTCAGAAGGAAAGAAAGCACAGAGCCCCAGATTCTATGTTGTCCTGGAGAGCTTGCAGAGCACTGGGGAAAGGCAGGCAGAGAATTCCCTGATAGCACCTTCTCTGTGCCTGTTCACATTGCTTCGCAGAATCGCTTTTGTGCAGAAAACAGTAACACTTGTTCAGAACGAAAGAAAGCACAGAGCCCCAGATTCTATGTTGTCCTGGAGAGCTTGCAGAGCACTGGGGAAAGGCAGGCAGAGAATTCCCTGCTAGCACCTTCTCTGTGCCTGTTCACATTGCTTCGCAGAATCGCTTTTGTGCAGAAAACACTAACACTTGTTCAGAACGAAAGAAAGCACAGAGCCCCAGATTCTATGTTGTCCTGGAGAGCTTGCAGAGCACTGGGGAAAGGCAGGCAGAGAATTCCCTGCTAGCACCTTCTCTGTGCCTGGGAAGCAGAAGTGTTCACATTGCTTCGCAGAATCGCTTTTGTGCAGAAAACAGTAACACTTGTTCAGAACAAAAGAAAGCACAGAGCCCCAGATTTTATGTTGTCCTGGAGAGCTTGCAGAGCACTGGGGAAAGGAAGACAGAGAATTCCCTGCTAGCACCTTCTCTGTGCCTGGGAAGCAGAAGTGTTCACATTGCTTCGCAAGAATCGCTTTTGTGCAGAAAACAGTAACACTTGTTCAGAAGGAATGAAAGCACAGAGCCCCAGATTTTATGTTGTCCTGGAGAGCTTGCAGAGCACTGGGGAAAGGCAGGCAGAGAATTCCCTGATAGCACCTTCTCTGTGCCTGGGAAGCAGAAGTGTTCACATTGCTTCGCAGAATCGCTTTTGTGCAGAAAACACTAACACTTGTTCAGAAGGAAAGAAAGCACAGAGCCCCAGATTTTATGTTGTCCTGGAGAGCTTGCAGAGCACTGGGGAAAGGCAGGCAGAGAATTCCCTGATAGCACCTTCTCTGTGCCTGTTCACATTGCTTCGCAGAATCGCTTTTGTGCAGAAAACAGTAACACTTGTTCAGAAGGAAAGAAAGCACAGAGCCCCAGATTCTATGTTGTCCTGGAGAGCTTGCAGAGCACTGGGGAAAGGCAGGCAGAGAATTCCCTGATAGCACCTTCTCTGTGCCTGGGAAGCAGAAGTGTTCACATTGCTTCGCAAGAATCGCTTTTGTGCAGAAAACACTAACACTTGTTCAGAAGGAAAGAAAGCACAGAGCCCCAGATTCTATGTTGTCCTGGAGAGCTTGCAGAGCACTGGGGAACGGCAGGCAGAGAATTCCTTGCTAGCACCTTCTCTGTGCCTGTTCACATTGCTTCGCAGAATCGCTTTTGTGCAGAAAACAGTAACACTTGTTCAGAAGGAAAGAAAGCACAGAGCCCCAGATTTTATGTTGTCCTGGAGAGCTTGCAGAGCACTGGGGAACGGCAGGCAGAGAATTCCTTGCTAGCACCTTCTCTGTGCCTGGGAAACAGAAGTGTTCACATTGCTTCGCAGAATCGCTTTTGTGCAGAAAACAGTAACACTTGTTCAGAACGAAAGAAAGCACAGAGCCCCAGATTCTATGTTGTCCTGGAGAGCTTGCAGAGCACTGGGGAAAGGCAGGCAGAGAATTCCCTGCTAGCACCTTCTCTGTGCCTGTTCACATTGCTTCGCAGAATCGCTTTTGTGCAGAAAACACTAACACTTGTTCAGAAGGAAAGAAAGCACAGAGCCCCAGATTCTATGTTGTCCTGGAGAGCTTGCAGAGCACTGGGGAAAGGCAGGCAGAGAATTCCCTGATAGCACCTTCTCTGTGCCTGTTCACATTGCTTCGCAGAATCGCTTTTGTGCAGAAAACAGTAACACTTGTTCAGAACGAAAGAAAGCACAGAGCCCCAGATTCTATGTTGTCCTGGAGAGCTTGCAGAGCACTGGGGAAAGGCAGGCAGAGAATTCCCTGCTAGCACCTTCTCTGTGCCTGGGAAGCAGAAGTGTTCACATTGCTTCGCAGAATCGTTTTTGTGCAGAAAACAGTAACACTTGTTCAGAACGAAAGAAAGCACAGAGCCCCAGATTTTATGTTGTCCTGGAGAGCTTGCAGAGCACTGGGGAAAGGAAGGCAGAGAATTCCCTGCTAGCACCTTCTCTGTGCCTGGGAAGCAGAAGTGTTCACATTGCTTCGCAGAATCGCTTTTGTGCAGAAAACAGTAACACTTGTTCAGAAGGAAAGAAAGCACAGAGCCCCAGATTTTATGTTGTCCTGGAGAGCTTGCAGAGCACTGGGGAAAGGCAGGCAGAGAATTCCCTGATAGCACCTTCTCTGTGCCTGTTCACATTGCTTCGCAGAATCGCTTTTGTGCAGAAAACAGTAACACTTGTTCAGAAGGAAAGAAAGCACAGAGCCCCAGATTCTATGTTGTCCTGGAGAGCTTGCAGAGCACTTGGGAACGGCAGGCAGAGAATTCCTTGCTAGCACCTTCTCTGTGCCTGTTCACATTGCTTCGCAAGAATCGCTTTTGTGCAGAAAACAGTAACACTTGTTCAGAACGAAAGAAAGCACAGAGCCCCAGATTTTATGTTGTCCTGGAGAGCTTGCAGAGCACTGGGGAAAGGCAGGCAGAGAATTCCCTGCTAGCACCTTCTCTGTGCCTGTTCACATTGCTTCGCAGAATCGCTTTTGTGCAGAAAACAGTAACACTTGTTCAGAACGAAAGAAAGCACAGAGCCCCAGATTTGCTGTTGTCCTGGAGAGCTTGCAGAGCACTGGGGAAAGGCAGGCAGAGAATTCCCTGCTAGCACCTTCTCTGTGCCTGTTCACATTGCTTCGCAGAATCGCTTTTGTGCAGAAAACAGTAACACTTGTTCAGAAGGAAAGAAAGCACAGAGCCCCAGATTTTATGTTGTCCTGGAGAGCTTGCAGAGCACTGGGGAAAGGCAGGCAGAGAATTCCCTGCTAGCACCTTCTCTGTGCCTGTGAAGCAGAAGTGTTCACATTGCTTCGCAGAATCGCTTTTGTGCAGAAAACAGTAACACTTGTTCAGAAGGAAAGAAAGCACAGAGCCCCAGATTCTATGTTGTCCTGGAGAGCTTGCAGAGCACTGGGGAAAGGCAGGCAGAGAATTCCCTGATAGCACCTTCTCTGTGCCTGTTCACATTGCTTCGCAGAATCGCTTTTGTGCAGAAAACAGTAACACTTGTTCAGAAGGAAAGAAAGCACAGAGCCCCAGATTCTATGTTGTCCTGGAGAGCTTGCAGAGCACTTGGGAACGGCAGGCAGAGAATTCCTTGCTAGCACCTTCTCTGTGCCTGTTCACATTGCTTCGCAGAATCGCTTTTGTGCAGAAAACAGTAACACTTGTTCAGAACGAAAGAAAGCACAGAGCCCCAGATTTTATGTTGTCCTGGAGAGCTTGCAGAGCACTGGGGAAAGGCAGGCAGAGAATTCCCTGATAGCACCTTCTCTGTGCCTGTTCACATTGCTTCGCAGAATCGCTTTTGTGCAGAAAACAGTAACACTTGTTCAGAACGAAAGAAAGCACAGAGCCCCAGATTTGCTGTTGTCCTGGAGAGCTTGCAGAGCACTGGGGAAAGGCAGGCAGAGAATTCCCTGCTAGCACCTTCTCTGTGCCTGTTCACATTGCTTCGCAGAATCGCTTTTGTGCAGAAAACAGTAACACTTGTTCAGAAGGAAAGAAAGCACAGAGCCCCAGATTTTATGTTGTCCTTGAGAGCTTGCAGAGCACTGGGGAAAGGCAGGCAGAGAATTCCCTGCTAGCACCTTCTCTGTGCCTGGGAAGCAGAAGTGTTCACATTGCTTCGCAAGAATCGCTTTTGTGCAGAAAACACTAACACTTGTTCAGAAGGAAAGAAAGCACAGAGCCCCAGATTTTATGTTGTCCTGGAGAGCTTGCAGAGCACTGGGGAAAGGCAGGCAGAGAATTCCTTGCTAGCACCTTCTCTGTGCCTGGGAAGCAGAAGTGTTCACATTGCTTCGCAGAATCGCTTTTGTGCAGAAAACAGTAACACTTGTTCAGAAGGAAAGAAAGCACAGAGCCCCAGATTTTATGATGTCCTGGAGATCTTGCAGAGCACTGGGGAAAGGCAGGCAGAGAATTCCCTGATAGCACCTTCTCTGTGCCTGTTCACATTGCTTCGATGAATCGCTTTTGTGCAGAAAACAGTAACACTTGTTCAGAACGAAAGAAAGCACAGAGCCCCAGATTTGCTGTTGTCCTGGAGAGCTTGCAGAGCACTGGGGAAAGGCAGGCAGAGAATTCCCTGCTAGCACCTTCTCTGAGCCTGGGAAGCAGAAGTGTTCACATTGCTTCGCAGAATCGCTTTTGTGCAGAAAACAGTAACACTTGTTCAGAAGGAAAGAAAGCACAGAGCCCCAGATTCTATGTTGTCCTGGAGAGCTTGCAGAGCACTGGGGAAAGGCAGGCAGAGAATTCCTTGCTAGCACCTTCTCTGTGCCTGTTCACATTGCTTCGCAGAATCGCTTTTGTGCAGAAAACAGTAACACTTGGTCAGAAGGAAAGAAAGCACAGAGCCCCAGATTTTATGTTGTCCTGGAGAGCTTGCAGAGCACTGGGGAAAGGCAGGCAGAGAATTCCCTGCTAGCACCTTCTCTGTGCCTGTGAAGCAGAAGTGTTCACATTGCTTCGCAGAATCGCTTTTGTGCAGAAAACAGTAACACTTGTTCAGAAGGAAAGAAAGCACAGAGCCCCAGATTCTATGTTGTCCTGGAGAGCTTGCAGAGCACTGGGGAAAGGCAGGCAGAGAATTCCCTGATAGCACCTTCTCTGTGCCTGTTCACATTGCTTCGCAGAATCGCTTTTGTGCAGAAAACAGTAACACTTGTTCAGAACGAAAGAAAGCACAGAGCCCCAGATTCTATGTTGTCCTGGAGAGCTTGCAGAGCACTGGGGAAAGGCAGGCAGAGAATTCCCTGCTAGCACCTTCTCTGTGCCTGTTCACATTGCTTCGCAGAATCGCTTTTGTGCAGAAAACACTAACACTTGTTCAGAACGAAAGAAAGCACAGAGCCCCAGATTCTATGTTGTCCTGGAGAGCTTGCAGAGCACTGGGGAAAGGCAGGCAGAGAATTCCCTGCTAGCACCTTCTCTGTGCCTGGGAAGCAGAAGTGTTCACATTGCTTCGCAGAATCGCTTTTGTGCAGAAAACAGTAACACTTGTTCAGAACAAAAGAAAGCACAGAGCCCCAGATTTTATGTTGTCCTGGAGAGCTTGCAGAGCACTGGGGAAAGGAAGACAGAGAATTCCCTGCTAGCACCTTCTCTGTGCCTGGGAAGCAGAAGTGTTCACATTGCTTCGCAAGAATCGCTTTTGTGCAGAAAACAGTAACACTTGTTCAGAAGGAATGAAAGCACAGAGCCCCAGATTTTATGTTGTCCTGGAGAGCTTGCAGAGCACTGGGGAAAGGCAGGCAGAGAATTCCCTGATAGCACCTTCTCTGTGCCTGGGAAGCAGAAGTGTTCACATTGCTTCGCAGAATCGCTTTTGTGCAGAAAACACTAACACTTGTTCAGAAGGAAAGAAAGCACAGAGCCCCAGATTTTATGTTGTCCTGGAGAGCTTGCAGAGCACTGGGGAAAGGCAGGCAGAGAATTCCCTGATAGCACCTTCTCTGTGCCTGTTCACATTGCTTCGCAGAATCGCTTTTGTGCAGAAAACAGTAACACTTGTTCAGAAGGAAAGAAAGCACAGAGCCCCAGATTCTATGTTGTCCTGGAGAGCTTGCAGAGCACTGGGGAAAGGCAGGCAGAGAATTCCCTGATAGCACCTTCTCTGTGCCTGGGAAGCAGAAGTGTTCACATTGCTTCGCAAGAATCGCTTTTGTGCAGAAAACACTAACACTTGTTCAGAAGGAAAGAAAGCACAGAGCCCCAGATTCTATGTTGTCCTGGAGAGCTTGCAGAGCACTGGGGAACGGCAGGCAGAGAATTCCTTGCTAGCACCTTCTCTGTGCCTGTTCACATTGCTTCGCAGAATCGCTTTTGTGCAGAAAACAGTAACACTTGTTCAGAAGGAAAGAAAGCACAGAGCCCCAGATTTTATGTTGTCCTGGAGAGCTTGCAGAGCACTGGGGAACGGCAGGCAGAGAATTCCTTGCTAGCACCTTCTCTGTGCCTGGGAAACAGAAGTGTTCACATTGCTTCGCAGAATCGCTTTTGTGCAGAAAACAGTAACACTTGTTCAGAACGAAAGAAAGCACAGAGCCCCAGATTCTATGTTGTCCTGGAGAGCTTGCAGAGCACTGGGGAAAGGCAGGCAGAGAATTCCCTGCTAGCACCTTCTCTGTGCCTGTTCACATTGCTTCGCAGAATCGCTTTTGTGCAGAAAACACTAACACTTGTTCAGAAGGAAAGAAAGCACAGAGCCCCAGATTCTATGTTGTCCTGGAGAGCTTGCAGAGCACTGGGGAAAGGCAGGCAGAGAATTCCCTGATAGCACCTTCTCTGTGCCTGTTCACATTGCTTCGCAGAATCGCTTTTGTGCAGAAAACAGTAACACTTGTTCAGAACGAAAGAAAGCACAGAGCCCCAGATTCTATGTTGTCCTGGAGAGCTTGCAGAGCACTGGGGAAAGGCAGGCAGAGAATTCCCTGCTAGCACCTTCTCTGTGCCTGGGAAGCAGAAGTGTTCACATTGCTTCGCAGAATCGTTTTTGTGCAGAAAACAGTAACACTTGTTCAGAACGAAAGAAAGCACAGAGCCCCAGATTTTATGTTGTCCTGGAGAGCTTGCAGAGCACTGGGGAAAGGAAGGCAGAGAATTCCCTGCTAGCACCTTCTCTGTGCCTGGGAAGCAGAAGTGTTCACATTGCTTCGCAGAATCGCTTTTGTGCAGAAAACAGTAACACTTGTTCAGAAGGAAAGAAAGCACAGAGCCCCAGATTTTATGTTGTCCTGGAGAGCTTGCAGAGCACTGGGGAAAGGCAGGCAGAGAATTCCCTGATAGCACCTTCTCTGTGCCTGTTCACATTGCTTCGCAGAATCGCTTTTGTGCAGAAAACAGTAACACTTGTTCAGAAGGAAAGAAAGCACAGAGCCCCAGATTCTATGTTGTCCTGGAGAGCTTGCAGAGCACTTGGGAACGGCAGGCAGAGAATTCCTTGCTAGCACCTTCTCTGTGCCTGTTCACATTGCTTCGCAAGAATCGCTTTTGTGCAGAAAACAGTAACACTTGTTCAGAACGAAAGAAAGCACAGAGCCCCAGATTTTATGTTGTCCTGGAGAGCTTGCAGAGCACTGGGGAAAGGCAGGCAGAGAATTCCCTGCTAGCACCTTCTCTGTGCCTGTTCACATTGCTTCGCAGAATCGCTTTTGTGCAGAAAACAGTAACACTTGTTCAGAACGAAAGAAAGCACAGAGCCCCAGATTTGCTGTTGTCCTGGAGAGCTTGCAGAGCACTGGGGAAAGGCAGGCAGAGAATTCCCTGCTAGCACCTTCTCTGTGCCTGTTCACATTGCTTCGCAGAATCGCTTTTGTGCAGAAAACAGTAACACTTGTTCAGAAGGAAAGAAAGCACAGAGCCCCAGATTTTATGTTGTCCTGGAGAGCTTGCAGAGCACTGGGGAAAGGCAGGCAGAGAATTCCCTGCTAGCACCTTCTCTGTGCCTGTGAAGCAGAAGTGTTCACATTGCTTCGCAGAATCGCTTTTGTGCAGAAAACAGTAACACTTGTTCAGAAGGAAAGAAAGCACAGAGCCCCAGATTCTATGTTGTCCTGGAGAGCTTGCAGAGCACTGGGGAAAGGCAGGCAGAGAATTCCCTGATAGCACCTTCTCTGTGCCTGTTCACATTGCTTCGCAGAATCGCTTTTGTGCAGAAAACAGTAACACTTGTTCAGAACGAAAGAAAGCACAGAGCCCCAGATTCTATGTTGTCCTGGAGAGCTTGCAGAGCACTGGGGAAAGGCAGGCAGAGAATTCCCTGCTAGCACCTTCTCTGTGCCTGGGAAGCAGAAGTGTTCACATTGCTTCGCAGAATCGCTTTTGTGCAGAAAACAGTAACACTTGTTCAGAAGGAAAGAAAGCACAGAGCCCCAGATTTTATGTTGTCCTGGAGAGCTTGCAGAGCACTGGGGAAAGGAAGACAGAGAATTCCCTGCTAGCACCTTCTCTGTGCCTGGGAAGCAGAAGTGTTCACATTGCTTCGCAAGAATCGCTTTTGTGCAGAAAACAGTAACACTTGTTCAGAAGGAAAGAAAGCACAGAGCCCCAGATTTTATGTTGTCCTGGAGAGCTTGCAGAGCACTGGGGAAAGGCAGGCAGAGAATTCCCTGCTAGCACCTTCTCTGTGCCTGGGAAGCAGAAGTGTTCACATTGCTTCGCAGAATCGCTTTTGTGCAGAAAACAGTAACACTTGTTCAGAAGGAAAGAAAGCACAGAGCCCCAGATTTTATGTTGTCCTGGAGAGCTTGCAGAGCACTGGGGAAAGGCAGGCAGAGAATTCCCTGATAGCACCTTCTCTGTGCCTGTTCACATTGCTTCGCAGAATCGCTTTTGTGCAGAAAACAGTAACACTTGTTCAGAAGGAAAGAAAGCACAGAGCCCCAGATTCTATGTTGTCCTGGAGAGCTTGCAGAGCACTGGGGAAAGGCAGGCAGAGAATTCCCTGATAGCACCTTCTCTGTGCCTGGGAAGCAGAAGTGTTCACATTGCTTCGCAAGAATCGCTTTTGTGCAGAAAACACTAACACTTGTTCAGAAGGAAAGAAAGCACAGAGCCCCAGATTCTATGTTGTCCTGGAGAGCTTGCAGAGCACTGGGGAACGGCAGGCAGATAATTCCTTGCTAGCACCTTCTCTGTGCCTGTTCACATTGCTTCGCAGAATCGCTTTTGTGCAGAAAACAGTAACACTTGTTCAGAACGAAAGAAAGCACAGAGCCCCAGATTTTATGTTGTCCTGGAGAGCTTGCAGAGCACTGGGGAACGGCAGGCAGAGAATTCCTTGCTAGCACCTTCTCTGTGCCTGGGAAACAGAAGTGTTCACATTGCTTCGCAGAATCGCTTTTGTGCAGAAAACAGTAACACTTGTTCAGAAGGAAAGAAAGCACAGAGCCCCAGATTCTATGTTGTCCTGGAGAGCTTGCAGAGCACTGGGGAAAGGCAGGCAGAGAATTCCCTGATAGCACCTTCTCTGTGCCTGTTCACATTGCTTCGCAGAATCGCTTTTGTGCAGAAAACACTAACACTTGTTCAGAAGGAAAGAAAGCACAGAGCCCCAGATTCTATGTTGTCCTGGAGAGCTTGCAGAGCACTGGGGAAAGGCAGGCAGAGAATTCCCTGCTAGCACCTTCTCTGTGCCTGGGAAGCAGAAGTGTTCACATTGCTTCGCAAGAATCGCTTTTGTGCAGAAAACAGTAACACTTGTTCAGAACGAAAGAAAGCACAGAGCCCCAGATTCTATGTTGTCCTGGAGAGCTTGCAGAGCACTGGGGAAAGGCAGGCAGAGAATTCCCTGCTAGCACCTTCTCTGTGCCTGTTCACATTGCTTCGCAGAATCGCTTTTGTGCAGAAAACAGTAACACTTGTTCAGAACGAAAGAAAGCACAGAGCCCCAGATTCTATGTTGTCCTGGAGAGCTTGCAGAGCACTGGGGAAAGGCAGGCAGAGAATTCCTTGCTAGCACCTTCTCTGTGCCTGGGAAGCAGCAGTGTTCACATTGCTTCGCAGAATCGCTTTTGTGCAGAAAACAGTAACACTTGTTCAGAAGGAAAGAAAGCACAGAGCCCCAGATTCTATGTTGTCCTGGAGAGCTTGCAGAGCACTGGGGAAAGGCAGGCAGAGAATTCCCTGATAGCACCTTCTCTGTGCCTGTTCACATTGCTTCGCAGAATCGCTTTTGTGCAGAAAACAGTAACACTTGTTCAGAACGAAAGAAAGCACAGAGCCCCAGATTCTATGTTGTCCTGGAGAGCTTGCAGAGCACTGGGGAAAGGCAGGCAGAGAATTCCCTGCTAGCACCTTCTCTGTGCCTGGGAAGCAGAAGTGTTCACATTGCTTCGCAGAATCGCTTTTGTGCAGAAAACAGTAACACTTGTTCAGAAGGAAAGAAAGCACAGAGCCCCAGATTTTATGTTGTCCTGGAGAGCTTGCAGAGCACTGGGGAAAGGCAGGCAGAGAATTCCCTGATAGCACCTTCTCTGTGCCTGTTCACATTGCTTCGCAGAATCGCTTTTGTGCAGAAAACAGTAACACTTGTTCAGAACGAAAGAAAGCACAGAGCCCCAGATTCTATGTTGTCCTGGAGAGCTTGCAGAGCACTGGGGAAAGGCAGGCAGAGAATTCCCTGCTAGCACCTTCTCTGTGCCTGTGAAGCAGATGTGTTCACATTGCTTCGCAGAATCGCTTTTGTGCAGAAAACAGTAACACTTGTTCAGAAGGAAAGAAAGCACAGAGCCCCAGATTCTATGTTGTCCTGGAGAGCTTGCAGAGCACTGGGGAAAGGCAGGCAGAGAATTCCCTGCTAGCACCTTCTCTGTGCCTGGGAAGCAGAAGTGTTCACATTGCTTCGCAGAATCGCTTTTGTGCAGAAAACAGTAACACTTGTTCAGAAGGAAAGAAAGCACAGAGCCCCAGATTCTATGTTGTCCTGGAGAGCTTGCAGAGCACTGGGGAAAGGAAGACAGAGAATTCCCTGCTAGCACCTTCTCTGTGCCTGGGAAGCAGAAGTGTTCACATTGCTTCGCAAGAATCGCTTTTGTGCAGAAAACAGTAACACTTGTTCAGAAGGAAAGAAAGCACAGAGCCCCAGATTTTATGTTGTCCTGGAGAGCTTGCAGAGCACTGGGGAAAGGCAGGCAGAGAATTCCCTGCTAGCACCTTCTCTGTGCCTGGGAAGCAGAAGTGTTCACATTGCTTCGCAGAATCGCTTTTGTGCAGAAAACAGTAACACTTGTTCAGAAGGAAAGAAAGCACAGAGCCCCAGATTTTATGTTGTCCTGGAGAGCTTGCAGAGCACTGGGGAAAGGCAGGCAGAGAATTCCCTGCTAGCACCTTCTCTGTGCCTGTTCACATTGCTTCGCAGAATCGCTTTTGTGCAGAAAACAGTAACACTTGTTCAGAAGGAAAGAAAGCACAGAGCCCCAGATTCTATGTTGTCCTGGAGAGCTTGCAGAGCACTGGGGAAAGGCAGGCAGAGAATTCCCTGATAGCACCTTCTCTGTGCCTGGGAAGCAGAAGTGTTCACATTGCTTCGCAAGAATCGCTTTTGTGCAGAAAACACTAACACTTGTTCAGAAGGAAAGAAAGCACAGAGCCCCAGATTCTATGTTGTCCTGGAGAGCTTGCAGAGCACTGGGGAAAGGCAGGCAGAGAATTCCCTGCTAGCACCTTCTCTGTGCCTGGGAAGCAGAAGTGTTCACATTGCTTCGCAAGAATCGCTTTTGTGCAGAAAACACTAACACTTGTTCAGAACGAAAGAAAGCACAGAGCCCCAGATTCTATGTTGTCCTGGAGAGCTTGCAGAGCACTGGGGAAAGGCAGGCAGAGAATTCCCTGATAGCACCTTCTCTGTGCCTGTTCACATTGCTTCGCAGAATCGCTTTTGTGCAGAAAACAGTAACACTTGTTCAGAAGGAAAGAAAGCACAGAGCCCCAGATTTTATGTTGTCCTGGAGAGCTTGCAGAGCACTGGGGAAAGGCAGGCAGAGAATTCCCTGCTAGCACCTTCTCTGTGCCTGGGAAGCAGAAGTGTTCACATTGCTTCGCAGAATCGCTTTTGTGCAGAAAACACTAACACTTGTTCAGAAGGAAAGAAAGCACAGAGCCCCAGATTTTATGTTGTCCTGGAGAGCTTGCAGAGCACTGGGGAAAGGCAGGCAGAGAATTCCTTGCTAGCACCTTCTCTGTGCCTGTTCACATTGCTTCGCAGAATCGCTTTTGTGCAGAAAACAGTAACACTTGTTCAGAACGAAAGAAAGCACAGAGCCCCAGATTTGCTGTTGTCCTGGAGAGCTTGCAGAGCACTGGGGAAAGGCAGGCAGAGAATTCCCTGCTAGCACGTTCTCTGTGCCTGGGAAGCAGAAGTGTTCACATTGCTTCGCAGAATCGTTTTTGTGCAGAAAACAGTAACACTTGTTCAGAAGGAAAGAAAGCACAGAGCCCCAGATTTGATGTTGTCCTGGAGAGCTTGCAGAGCACTGGGGAAAGGCAGGCAGAGAATTCCCTGCTAGCACCTTCTCTGTGCCTGGGAAGCAGAAGTGTTCACATTGCTTCGCAAGAATCGCTTTTGTGCAGAAAACAGTAACACTTGTTCAGAAGGAAAGAAAGCACAGAGCCCCAGATTTTATGTTGTCCTGGAGAGCTTGCAGAGCACTGGGGAAAGGCAGGCAGAGAATTCCCTGATAGCACCTTCTCTGTGCCTGTTCACATTGCTTCGCAGAATCGCTTTTGTGCAGAAAACAGTAACACTTGTTCAGAACGAAAGAAAGCACAGAGCCCCAGATTCTATGTTGTCCTGGAGAGCTTGCAGAGCACTGGGGAAAGGCAGGCAGAGAATTCCCTGATAGCACCTTGTCTGTGCTTGGGAAGCAGAAGTGTTCACATTGCTTCGCAAGAATCGCTTTTGTGCAGAAAACACTAACACTTGTTCAGAAGGAAAGAAAGCACAGAGCCCCAGATTCTATGTTGTCCTGGAGAGCTTGCAGAGCACTGGGGAACGGCAGGCAGAGAATTCCTTGCTAGCACCTTCTCTGTGCCTGTTCACATTGCTTCGCAGAATCGCTTTTGTGCAGAAAACAGTAACACTTGTTCAGAACGAAAGAAAGCACAGAGCCCCAGATTTTATGTTGTCCTGGAGAGCTTGCAGAGCACTGGGGAACGGCAGGCAGAGAATTCCTTGCTAGCACCTTCTCTGTGCCTGGGAAGCAGAAGTGTTCACATTGCTTCGCAGAATCGCTTTTGTGCAGAAAACAGTAACACTTGTTCAGAAGGAAAGAAAGCACAGAGCCCCAGATTTGCTGTTGTCCTGGAGAGCTTGCAGAGCACTGGGGAAAGGCAGGCAGAGAATTCCCTGATAGCACCTTCTCTGTGCCTGTTCACATTGCTTCGATGAATCGCTTTTGTGCAGAAAACACTAACACTTGTTCAGAAGGAAAGAAAGCACAGAGCCCCAGATTCTATGTTGTCCTGGAGAGCTTGCAGAGCACTGGGGAAAGGCAGGCAGAGAATTCCCTGATAGCACCTTCTCTGTGCCTGGGAAGCAGAAGTGTTCACATTGCTTCGCAGAATCGCTTTTGTGCAGAAAACAGTAACACTTGTTCAGAAGGAAAGAAAGCACAGAGCCCCAGATTTTATGTTGTCCTGGAGATCTTGCAGAGCACTGGGGAAAGGCAGGCAGAGAATTCCCTGATAGCACCTTCTCTGTGCCTGTTCACATTGCTTCGCAGAATCGCTTTTGTGCAGAAAACAGTAACACTTGTTCAGAACGAAAGAAAGCACAGAGACCCAGATTTGCTGTTGTCCTGGAGAGCTTGCAGAGCACTGGGGAAAGGCAGGCAGAGAATTCCCTGCTAGCACCTTCTCTGTGCCTGAGAAGCAGAAGTGTTCACATTGCTTCGCAGAATCGCTTTTGTGCAGAAAACAGTAACACTTGTTCAGAAGGAAAGAAAGCACAGAGCCCCAGATTTTATGTTGTCCTGGAGATCTTGCAGAGCACTGGGGAAAGGCAGGCAGAGAATTCCCTGATAGCACCTTCTCTGTGCCTGTTCACATTGCTTCGCAGAATCGCTTTTGTGCAGAAAACAGTAACACTTGTTCAGAACGAAAGAAAGCACAGAGACCCAGATTTGCTGTTGTCCTGGAGAGCTTGCAGAGCACTGGGGAAAGGCAGGCAGAGAATTCCCTGCTAGCACCTTCTCTGAGCCTGGGAAGCAGAAGTGTTCACATTGCTTCGCAGAATCGCCTTTGTGCAGAAAACACTAACACTTGTTCAGAACAAAAGAAAGCACAGAGCCCCAGATTCTATGTTGTCCTGGAGAGCTTGCAGAGCACTGGGGAAAGGCAGGCAGAGAATTCCTTGCTAGCACCTTCTCTGTGCCTGTTCACATTGCTTCGCAAGAATCGCTTTTGTGCAGAAAACAGTAACACTTGTTCAGAAGGAAAGAAAGCACAGAGCCCCAGATTTTATGTTGTCCTGGAGAGCTTGCAGAGCACTGGGGAAAGGCAGGCAGAGAATTCCTTGCTAGCACCTTCTCTGTGCCTGTTCACATTGCTTCGCAGAATCGCTTTTGTGCAGAAAACAGTAACACTTGTTCAGAACGAAAGAAAGCACAGAGCCCCAGATTTTATGTTGTCCTGGAGAGCTTGCAGAGCACTGGGGAAAGGCAGGCAGAGAATTCCCTGCTAGCACCTTCTCTGTGCCTGGGAAGCAGAAGTGTTCACATTGCTTCGCAGAATCGCCTTTGTGCAGAAAACACTAACACTTGTTCAGAAGGAAAGAAAGCACAGAGCCCCAGATTTTATGTTGTCCTGGAGAGCTTGCAGAGCACTGGGGAAAGGCAGGCAGAGAATTCCCTGATAGCACCTTCTCTGTGCCTGTTCACATTGCTTCGCAGAATCGCTTTTGTGCAGAAAACAGTAACACTTGTTCAGAACGAAAGAAAGCACAGAGCCCCAGATTCTATGTTGTCCTGGAGAGCTTGCAGAGCACTGGGGAAAGGCAGGCAGAGAATTCCCTGCTAGCACCTTCTCTGTGCCTGGGAAGCAGAAGTGTTCACATTGCTTCGCAGAATCGTTTTTGTGCAGAAAACAGTAACACTTGTTCAGAAGGAAAGAAAGCACAGAGCCCCAGATTTTATGTTGTCCTGGAGAGCTTGCAGAGCACTGGGGAAAGGCAGGCAGAGAATTCCCTGCTAGCACCTTCTCTGTGCCTGGGAAGCAGAAGTGTTCACATTGCTTCGCAAGAATCGCTTTTGTGCAGAAAACAGTAACACTTGTTCAGAAGGAAAGAAAGCACAGAGCCCCAGATTTTATGTTGTCCTGGAGAGCTTGCAGAGCACTGGGGAAAGGCAGGCAGAGAATTCCCTGATAGCACCTTCTCTGTGCCTGTTCACATTGCTTCGCAGAATCGCTTTTGTGCAGAAAACAGTAACACTTGTTCAGAAGGAAAGAAAGCACAGAGCCCCAGATTCTATGTTGTCCTGGAGAGCTTGCAGAGCACTGGGGAAAGGCAGGCAGAGAATTCCCTGCTAGCACCTTCTCTGTTCCTGTTCACATTGCTTCGCAGAATCGCTTTTGTGCAGAAAACAGTAACACTTGTTCAGAAGGAAAGAAAGCACAGAGCCCCAGATTCTATGTTGTCCTGGAGAGCTTGCAGAGCACTGGGGAAAGGCAGGCAGAGAATTCCCTGCTAGCACCTTCTCTGTGCCTGGGAAGCAGAAGTGTTCACATTGCTTCGCAAGAATCGCTTTTGTGCAGAAAACACTAACACTTGTTCAGAAGGAAAGAAAGCACAGAGCCCCAGATTCTATGTTCTCCTGGAGAGCTTGCAGAGCACTGGGGAAAGGCAGGCAGAGAATTCCCTGATAGCACCTTCTCTGTGCCTGTTCACATTGCTTCGCAGAATCGCTTTTGTGCAGAAAACAGTAACACTTGTTCAGAAGGAATGAAAGCACAGAGCCCCAGATTTTATGTTGTCCTGGAGAGCTTGCAGAGCACTGGGGAAAGGCAGGCAGAGAATTCCCTGATAGCACCTTCTCTGTGCCTGGGAAGCAGAAGTGTTCACATTGCTTCGCAGAATCGCTTTTGTGCAGAAAACAGTAACACTTGTTCAGAACGAAAGAAAGCACAGAGCCCCAGATTTTATGTTGTCCTGGAGAGCTTGCAGAGCACTGGGGAAAGGCAGGCAGAGAATTCCTTGCTAGCACCTTCTCTGTGCCTGTTCACATTGCTTCGCAGAATCGCTTTTGTGCAGAAAACAGTAACACTTGTTCAGAACGAAAGAAAGCACAGAGCCCCAGATTTTATGTTGTCCTGGAGAGCTTGCAGAGCACTGGGGAAAGGCAGGCAGAGAATTCCCTGCTAGCACCTTCTCTGTGCCTGGGAAGCAGAAGTGTTCACATTGCTTCGCAGAATCGCCTTTGTGCAGAAAACACTAACACTTGTTCAGAAGGAAAGAAAGCACAGAGCCCCAGATTTTATGTTGTCCTGGAGAGCTTGCAGAGCACTGGGGAAAGGCAGGCAGAGAATTCCCTGATAGCACCTTCTCTGTGCCTGTTCACATTGCTTCGCAGAATCGCTTTTGTGCAGAAAACAGTAACACTTGTTCAGAACGAAAGAAAGCACAGAGCCCCAGATTCTATGTTGTCCTGGAGAGCTTGCAGAGCACTGGGGAAAGGCAGGCAGAGAATTCCCTGCTAGCACCTTCTCTGTGCCTGGGAAGCAGAAGTGTTCACATTGCTTCGCAAGAATCGCTTTTGTGCAGAAAACACTAACACTTGTTCAGAAGGAAAGAAAGCACAGAGCCCCAGATTCTATGTTGTCCTGGAGAGCTTGCAGAGCACTGGGGAAAGGCAGGCAGAGAATTCCCTGATAGCACCTTCTCTGTGCCTGTTCACATTGCTTCGCAGAATCGCTTTTGTGCAGAAAACAGTAACACTTGTTCAGAAGGAATGAAAGCACAGAGCCCCAGATTTTATGTTGTCCTGGAGAGCTTGCAGAGCACTGGGGAAAGGCAGGCAGAGAATTCCCTGATAGCACCTTCTCTGTGCCTGGGAAGCAGAAGTGTTCACATTGCTTCGCAGAATCGCTTTTGTGCAGAAAACACTAACACTTGTTCAGAAGGAAAGAAAGCACAGAGCCCCAGATTTTATGTTGTCCTGGAGAGCTTGCAGAGCACTGGGGAAAGGCAGGCAGAGAATTCCTTGCTAGCACCTTCTCTGTGCCTGTTCACATTGCTTCGCAGAATCGCTTTTGTGCAGAAAACAGTAACACTTGTTCAGAACGAAAGAAAGCACAGAGCCCCAGATTCTATGTTGTCCTGGAGAGCTTGCAGAGCACTGGGGAAAGGCAGGCAGAGAATTCCCTGCTAGCACCTTCTCTGTGCCTGGGAAGCAGAAGTGTTCACATTGCTTCGCAGAATCGCTTTTGTGCAGAAAACAGTAACACTTGTTCAGAAGGAAAGAAAGCACAGAGCCCCAGATTCTATGTTGTCCTGGAGAGCTTGCAGAGCACTGGGGAAAGGCAGGCAGAGAATTCCCTGATAGCACCTTCTCTGTGCCTGTTCACATTGCTTCGCAGAATCGCTTTTGTGCAGAAAACAGTAACACTTGTTCAGAACGAAAGAAAGCACAGAGCCCCAGATTCTATGTTGTCCTGGAGAGCTTGCAGAGCACTGGGGAAAGGCAGGCAGAGAATTCCCTGCTAGCACCTTCTCTGTGCCTGGGAAGCAGAAGTGTTCACATTGCTTCGCAGAATCGCTTTTGTGCAGAAAACAGTAACACTTGTTCAGAAGGAAAGAAAGCACAGAGCCCCAGATTTTATGTTGTCCTGGAGAGCTTGCAGAGCACTGGGGAAAGGAAGGCAGAGAATTCCCTGCTAGCACCTTCTCTGTGCCTGGGAAGCAGAAGTGTTCACATTGCTTCGCAAGAATCGCTTTTGTGCAGAAAACAGTAACACTTGTTCAGAAGGAAAGAAAGCACAGAGCCCCAGATTTTATGTTGTCCTGGAGAGCTTGCAGAGCACTGGGGAAAGGCAGGCAGAGAATTCCCTGCTAGCACCTTCTCTGTGCCTGGGAAGCAGAAGTGTTCACATTGCTTCGCAGAATCGCTTTTGTGCAGAAAACAGTAACACTTGTTCAGAAGGAAAGAAAGCACAGAGCCCCAGATTTTATGTTGTCCTGGAGAGCTTGCAGAGCACTGGGGAAAGGCAGGCAGAGAATTCCCTGATAGCACCTTCTCTGTGCCTGTTCACATTGCTTCGCAGAATCGCTTTTGTGCAGAAAACAGTAACACTTGTTCAGAAGGAAAGAAAGCACAGAGCCCCAGATTCTATGTTGTCCTGGAGAGCTTGCAGAGCACTGGGGAACGGCAGGCAGAGAATTCCTTGCTAGCACCTTCTCTGTGCCTGTTCACATTGCTTCGCAGAATCGCTTTTGTGCAGAAAACAGTAACACTTGTTCAGAACGAAAGAAAGCACAGAGCCCCAGATTTTATGTTGTCCTGGAGAGCTTGCAGAGCACTGGGGAACGGCAGGCAGAGAATTCCTTGCTAGCACCTTCTCTGTGCCTGGGAAGAAGAAGTGTTCACATTGCTTCGCAGAATCGCTTTTGTGCAGAAAACAGTAACACTTGTTCAGAAGGAAAGAAAGCACAGAGCCCCAGATTCTATGTTGTCCTGGAGAGCTTGCAGAGCACTGGGGAAAGGCAGGCAGAGAATTCCCTGCTAGCACCTTCTCTGTGCCTGTTCACATTGCTTCGCAGAATCGCTTTTGTGCAGAAAACAGTAACACTTGTTCAGAACGAAAGAAAGCACAGAGCCCCAGATTTGCTGTTGTCCTGGAGAGCTTGCAGAGCACTGGGGAAAGGCAGGCAGAGAATTCCCTGCTAGCACCTTCTCTGTGCCTGTTCACATTGCTTCGCAGAATCGCTTTTGTGCAGAAAACAGTAACACTTGTTCAGAAGGAAAGAAAGCACAGAGCCCCAGATTTTATGTTGTCCTGGAGAGCTTGCAGAGCACTGGGGAAAGGCAGGCAGAGAATTCCCTGCTAGCACCTTCTCTGTGCCTGGGAAGCAGAAGTGTTCACATTGCTTCGCAAGAATCGCTTTTGTGCAGAAAACACTAACACTTGTTCAGAAGGAAAGAAAGCACAGAGCCCCAGATTTTATGTTGTCCTGGAGAGCTTGCAGAGCACTGGGGAAAGGCAGGCAGAGAATTCCTTGCTAGCACCTTCTCTGTGCCTGGGAAGCAGAAGTGTTCACATTGCTTCGCAGAATCGCTTTTGTGCAGAAAACAGTAACACTTGTTCAGAAGGAAAGAAAGCACAGAGCCCCAGATTTTATGTTGTCCTGGAGAGCTTGCAGAGCACTGGGGAAAGGCAGGCAGAGAATTCCCTGATAGCACCTTCTCTGTGCCTGTTCACATTGCTTCGCAGAATCGCTTTTGTGCAGAAAACAGTAACACTTGTTCAGAACGAAAGAAAGCACAGAGCCCCAGATTCTATGTTGTCCTGGAGAGCTTGCAGAGCACTGGGGAAAGGCAGGCAGAGAATTCCCTGCTAGCACCTTCTCTGAGCCTGTGAAGCAGAAGTGTTCACATTGCTTCGCAGAATCGCTTTTGTGCAGAAAACAGTAACACTTGTTCAGAACAAAAGAAAGCACAGAGCCCCAGATTCTATGTTGTCCTGGAGAGCTTGCAGAGCACTGGGGAAAGGCAGGCAGAGAATTCCCTGCTAGCACCTTCTCTGTGCCTGTTCACATTGCTTCGCAGAATCGCTTTTGTTCAGAAAACAGTAACACTTGTTCAGAACGAAAGAAAGCACAGAGCCCCAGATTCTATGTTGTCCTGGAGAGCTTGCAGAGCACTGGGGAAAGGCAGGCAGAGAATTCCCTGATAGCACCTTCTCTGTGCCTGGGAAGCAGAAGTGTTCACATTGCTTCGCAGAATCGCTTTTGTGCAGAAAACAGTAACACTTGTTCAGAAGGAAAGAAAGCACAGAGCCCCAGATTCTATGTTGTCCTGGAGAGCTTGCAGAGCACTGGGGAAAGGCAGGCAGAGAATTCCCTGATAGCACCTTCTCTGTGCCTGTTCACATTGCTTCGCAGAATCGCTTTTGTGCAGAAAACACTAACACTTGTTCAGAACGAAAGAAAGCACAGAGCCCCAGATTCTATGTTGTCCTGGAGAGCTTGCAGAGCACTGGGGAAAGGCAGGCAGAGAATTCCCTGCTAGCACCTTCTCTGTGCCTGGGAAGCAGAAGTGTTCACATTGCTTCGCAGAATCGCTTTTGTGCAGAAAACAGTAACACTTGTTCAGAAGGAAAGAAAGCACAGAGCCCCAGATTTTATGTTGTCCTGGAGAGCTTGCAGAGCACTGGGGAACGGCAGGCAGAGAATTCCCTGCTAGCACCTTCTCTGTGCCTGGGAAGCAGAAGTGTTCACATTGCTTCGCAAGAATCGCTTTTGTGCAGAAAACAGTAACACTTGTTCAGAAGGAAAGAAAGCACAGAGCCCCAGATTCTATGTTGTCCTGGAGAGCTTGCAGAGCACTGGGGAAAGGCAGGCAGAGAATTCCCTGCTAGCACCTTCTCTGTGCCTGGGAAGCAGAAGTGTTCACATTGCTTCGCAGAATCGCTTTTGTGCAGAAAACAGTAACACTTGTTCAGAAGGAAAGAAAGCACAGAGCCCCAGATTTTATGTTGTCCTGGAGAGCTTGCAGAGCACTGGGGAAAGGCAGGCAGAGAATTCCCTGATAGCACCTTCTCTGTGCCTGGGAAGCAGAAGTGTTCACATTGCTTCGCAAGAATCGCTTTTGTGCAGAAAACACTAACACTTGTTCAGAAGGAAAGAAAGCACAGAGCCCCAGATTCTATGTTGTCCTGGAGAGCTTGCAGAGCACTGGGGAAAGGCAGGCAGAGAATTCCCTGCTAGCACCTTCTCTGTGCCTGGGAAGCAGAAGTGTTCACATTGCTTCGCAAGAATCGCTTTTGTGCAGAAAACACTAACACTTGTTCAGAAGGAAAGAAAGCACAGAGCCCCAGATTCTATGTTGTCCTGGAGAGCTTGCAGAGCACTGGGGAAAGGCAGGCAGAGAATTCCCTGATAGCACCTTCTCTGTGCCTGTTCACATTGCTTCGCAGAATCGCTTTTGTGCAGAAAACAGTAACACTTGTTCAGAAGGAAAGAAAGCACAGAGCCCCAGATTTTATGTTGTCCTGGAGAGCTTGCAGAGCACTGGGGAAAGGCAGGCAGAGAATTCCCTGATAGCACCTTCTCTGTGCCTGGGAAGCAGAAGTGTTCACATTGCTTCGCAGAATCGCTTTTGTGCAGAAAACACTAACACTTGTTCAGAAGGAAAGAAAGCACAGAGCCCCAGATTTTATGTTGTCCTGGAGAGCTTGCAGAGCACTGGGGAAAGGCAGGCAGAGAATTCCTTGCTAGCACCTTCTCTGTGCCTGTTCACATTGCTTCGCAGAATCGCTTTTGTGCAGAAAACAGTAACACTTGTTCAGAACGAAAGAAAGCACAGAGCCCCAGATTTGCTGTTGTCCTGGAGAGCTTGCAGAGCACTGGGGAAAGGCAGGCAGAGAATTCCCTGCTAGCACGTTCTCTGTGCCTGGGAAGCAGAAGTGTTCACATTGCTTCGCAGAATCGTTTTTGTGCAGAAAACAGTAACACTTGTTCAGAAGGAAAGAAAGCACAGAGCCCCAGATTTGATGTTGTCCTGGAGAGCTTGCAGAGCACTGGGGAAAGGCAGGCAGAGAATTCCCTGCTAGCACCTTCTCTGTGCCTGGGAAGCAGAAGTGTTCACATTGCTTCGCAAGAATCGCTTTTGTGCAGAAAACAGTAACACTTGTTCAGAAGGAAAGAAAGCACAGAGCCCCAGATTTTATGTTGTCCTGGAGAGCTTGCAGAGCACTGGGGAAAGGCAGGCAGAGAATTCCCTGATAGCACCTTCTCTGTGCCTGTTCACATTGCTTCGCAGAATCGCTTTTGTGCAGAAAACAGTAACACTTGTTCAGAACGAAAGAAAGCACAGAGCCCCAGATTCTATGTTGTCCTGGAGAGCTTGCAGAGCACTGGGGAAAGGCAGGCAGAGAATTCCCTGATAGCACCTTGTCTGTGCCTGGGAAGCAGAAGTGTTCACATTGCTTCGCAAGAATCGCTTTTGTGCAGAAAACACTAACACTTGTTCAGAAGGAAAGAAAGCACAGAGCCCCAGATTCTATGTTGTCCTGGAGAGCTTGCAGAGCACTGGGGAACGGCAGGCAGAGAATTCCTTGCTAGCACCTTCTCTGTGCCTGTTCACATTGCTTCGCAGAATCGCTTTTGTGCAGAAAACATTAACACTTGTTCAGAACGAAAGAAAGCACAGAGCCCCAGATTTTATGTTGTCCTGGAGAGCTTGCAGAGCACTGGGGAACGGCAGGCAGAGAATTCCTTGCTAGCACCTTCTCTGTGCCTGGGAAGCAGAAGTGTTCACATTGCTTCGCAGAATCGCTTTTGTGCAGAAAACAGTAACACTTGTTCAGAAGGAAAGAAAGCACAGAGCCCCAGATTCTATGTTGTCCTGGAGAGCTTGCAGAGCACTGGGGAAAGGCAGGCAGAGAATTCCCTGATAGCACCTTCTCTGTGCCTGTTCACATTGCTTCGCAGAATCGCTTTTGTGCAGAAAACAGTAACACTTGTTCAGAAGGAAAGAAAGCACAGAGCCCCAGATTCTATGTTGTCCTGGAGAGCTTGCAGAGCACTGGGGAAAGGCAGGCAGAGAATTCCCTGATAGCACCTTCTCTGTGCCTGGGAAGCAGCAGTGTTCACATTGCTTCGCAGAATCGCTTTTGTGCAGAAAACAGTAACACTTGTTCAGAAGGAAAGAAAGCACAGAGCCCCAGATTTTATGTTGTCCTGGAGATCTTGCAGAGCACTGGGGAAAGGCAGGCAGAGAATTCCCTGATAGCACCTTCTCTGTGCCTGTTCACATTGCTTCGCAGAATCGCTTTTGTGCAGAAAACAGTAACACTTGTTCAGAACGAAAGAAAGCACAGAGACCCAGATTCTATGTTGTCCTGGAGAGCTTGCAGAGCACTGGGGAAAGGCAGGCAGAGAATTCCCTGCTAGCACCTTCTCTGTGCCTGAGAAGCAGAAGTGTTCACATTGCTTCGCAAGAATCGCTTTTGTGCAGAAAACAGTAACACTTGTTCAGAAGGAAAGAAAGCACAGAGCCCCAGATTTGCTGTTGTCCTGGAGAGCTTGCAGAGCACTGGGGAAAGGCAGGCAGAGAATTCCCTGCTAGCACCTTCTCTGAGCCTGGGAAGCAGAAGTGTTCACATTGCTTCGCAGAATCGCCTTTGTGCAGAAAACACTAACACTTGTTCAGAACAAAAAAAGCACAGAGCCCCAGATTCTATGTTGTCCTGGAGAGCTTGCAGAGCACTGGGGAAAGGCAGGCAGAGAATTCCTTGCTAGCACCTTCTCTGTGCCTGTTCACATTGCTTCGCAAGAATCGCTTTTGTGCAGAAAACAGTAACACTTGTTCAGAAGGAAAGAAAGCACAGAGCCCCAGATTTTATGTTGTCCTGGAGAGCTTGCAGAGCACTGGGGAAAGGCAGGCAGAGAATTCCTTGCTAGCACCTTCTCTGTGTCTGTTCACATTGCTTCGCAGAATCGCTTTTGTGCAGAAAACAGTAACACTTGTTCAGAACGAAAGAAAGCACAGAGCCCCAGATTTTATGTTGTCCTGGAGAGCTTGCAGAGCACTGGGGAAAGGCAGGCAGAGAATTCCCTGCTAGCACCTTCTCTGTGCCTGGGAAGCAGAAGTGTTCACATTGCTTCGCAGAATCGCCTTTGTGCAGAAAACACTAACACTTGTTCAGAAGGAAAGAAAGCACAGAGCCCCAGATTCTATGTTGTCCTGGAGAGCTTGCAGAGCACTGGGGAAAGGCAGGCAGAGAATTCCCTGATAGCACCTTCTCTGTGCCTGTTCACATTGCTTCGCAGAATCGCTTTTGTGCAGAAAACAGTAACACTTGTTCAGAACGAAAGAAAGCACAGAGCCCCAGATTCTATGTTGTCCTGGAGAGCTTGCAGAGCACTGGGGAAAGGCAGGCAGAGAATTCCCTGCTAGCACCTTCTCTGTGCCTGGGAAGCAGAAGTGTTCACATTGCTTCGCAGAATCGTTTTTGTGCAGAAAACAGTAACACTTGTTCAGAAGGAAAGAAAGCACAGAGCCCCAGATTTTATGTTGTCCTGGAGAGCTTGCAGAGCACTGGGGAAAGGCAGGCAGAGAATTCCCTGCTAGCACCTTCTCTGTGCCTGGGAAGCAGAAGTGTTCACATTGCTTCGCAAGAATCGCTTTTGTGCAGAAAACAGTAACACTTGTTCAGAAGGAAAGAAAGCACAGAGCCCCAGATTTTATGTTGTCCTGGAGAGCTTGCAGAGCACTGGGGAAAGGCAGGCAGAGAATTCCTTGCTAGCACCTTCTCTGTGCCTGGGAAGCAGAAGTGTTCACATTGCTTCGCAGAATCGCTTTTGTGCAGAAAACAGTAACACTTGTTCAGAAGGAAAGAAAGCACAGAGCCCCAGATTTTATGTTGTCCTGGAGAGCTTGCAGAGCACTGGGGAAAGGCAGGCAGAGAATTCCCTGATAGCACCTTCTCTGTGCCTGTTCACATTGCTTCGCAGAATCGCTTTTGTGCAGAAAACAGTAACACTTGTTCAGAACGAAAGAAAGCACAGAGCCCCAGATTCTATGTTGTCCTGGAGAGCTTGCAGAGCACTGGGGAAAGGCAGGCAGAGAATTCCCTGCTAGCACCTTCTCTGAGCCTGTGAAGCAGAAGTGTTCACATTGCTTCGCAGAATCGCTTTTGTGCAGAAAACAGTAACACTTGTTCAGAACAAAAGAAAGCACAGAGCCCCAGATTCTATGTTGTCCTGGAGAGCTTGCAGAGCACTGGGGAAAGGCAGGCAGAGAATTCCCTGCTAGCACCTTCTCTGTGCCTGTTCACATTGCTTCGCAGAATCGCTTTTGTTCAGAAAACAGTAACACTTGTTCAGAACGAAAGAAAGCACAGAGCCCCAGATTCTATGTTGTCCTGGAGAGCTTGCAGAGCACTGGGGAAAGGCAGGCAGAGAATTCCCTGATAGCACCTTCTCTGTGCCTGGGAAGCAGAAGTGTTCACATTGCTTCGCAGAATCGCTTTTGTGCAGAAAACAGTAACACTTGTTCAGAAGGAAAGAAAGCACAGAGCCCCAGATTCTATGTTGTCCTGGAGAGCTTGCAGAGCACTGGGGAAAGGCAGGCAGAGAATTCCCTGATAGCACCTTCTCTGTGCCTGTTCACATTGCTTCGCAGAATCGCTTTTGTGCAGAAAACACTAACACTTGTTCAGAACGAAAGAAAGCACAGAGCCCCAGATTCTATGTTGTCCTGGAGAGCTTGCAGAGCACTGGGGAAAGGCAGGCAGAGAATTCCCTGCTAGCACCTTCTCTGTGCCTGGGAAGCAGAAGTGTTCACATTGCTTCGCAGAATCGCTTTTGTGCAGAAAACAGTAACACTTGTTCAGAAGGAAAGAAAGCACAGAGCCCCAGATTTTATGTTGTCCTGGAGAGCTTGCAGAGCACTGGGGAACGGCAGGCAGAGAATTCCCTGCTAGCACCTTCTCTGTGCCTGGGAAGCAGAAGTGTTCACATTGCTTCGCAAGAATCGCTTTTGTGCAGAAAACAGTAACACTTGTTCAGAAGGAAAGAAAGCACAGAGCCCCAGATTCTATGTTGTCCTGGAGAGCTTGCAGAGCACTGGGGAAAGGCAGGCAGAGAATTCCCTGCTAGCACCTTCTCTGTGCCTGGGAAGCAGAAGTGTTCACATTGCTTCGCAGAATCGCTTTTGTGCAGAAAACAGTAACACTTGTTCAGAAGGAAAGAAAGCACAGAGCCCCAGATTTTATGTTGTCCTGGAGAGCTTGCAGAGCACTGGGGAAAGGCAGGCAGAGAATTCCCTGATAGCACCTTCTCTGTGCCTGGGAAGCAGAAGTGTTCACATTGCTTCGCAAGAATCGCTTTTGTGCAGAAAACACTAACACTTGTTCAGAAGGAAAGAAAGCACAGAGCCCCAGATTCTATGTTGTCCTGGAGAGCTTGCAGAGCACTGGGGAAAGGCAGGCAGAGAATTCCCTGCTAGCACCTTCTCTGTGCCTGGGAAGCAGAAGTGTTCACATTGCTTCGCAAGAATCGCTTTTGTGCAGAAAACACTAACACTTGTTCAGAACGAAAGAAAGCACAGAGCCCCAGATTCTATGTTGTCCTGGAGAGCTTGCAGAGCACTGGGGAAAGGCAGGCAGAGAATTCCCTGATAGCACCTTCTCTGTGCCTGTTCACATTGCTTCGCAGAATCGCTTTTGTGCAGAAAACAGTAACACTTGTTCAGAAGGAAAGAAAGCACAGAGCCCCAGATTTTATGTTGTCCTGGAGAGCTTGCAGAGCACTGGGGAAAGGCAGGCAGAGAATTCCCTGATAGCACCTTCTCTGTGCCTGGGAAGCAGAAGTGTTCACATTGCTTCGCAGAATCGCTTTTGTGCAGAAAACACTAACACTTGTTCAGAAGGAAAGAAAGCACAGAGCCCCAGATTTTATGTTGTCCTGGAGAGCTTGCAGAGCACTGGGGAAAGGCAGGCAGAGAATTCCTTGCTAGCACCTTCTCTGTGCCTGTTCACATTGCTTCGCAGAATCGCTTTTGTGCAGAAAACAGTAACACTTGTTCAGAACGAAAGAAAGCACAGAGCCCCAGATTTGCTGTTGTCCTGGAGAGCTTGCAGAGCACTGGGGAAAGGCAGGCAGAGAATTCCCTGCTAGCACGTTCTCTGTGCCTGGGAAGCAGAAGTGTTCACATTGCTTCGCAGAATCGTTTTTGTGCAGAAAACAGTAACACTTGTTCAGAAGGAAAGAAAGCACAGAGCCCCAGATTTGATGTTGTCCTGGAGAGCTTGCAGAGCACTGGGGAAAGGCAGGCAGAGAATTCCCTGCTAGCACCTTCTCTGTGCCTGGGAAGCAGAAGTGTTCACATTGCTTCGCAAGAATCGCTTTTGTGCAGAAAACAGTAACACTTGTTCAGAAGGAAAGAAAGCACAGAGCCCCAGATTTTATGTTGTCCTGGAGAGCTTGCAGAGCACTGGGGAAAGGCAGGCAGAGAATTCCCTGATAGCACCTTCTCTGTGCCTGTTCACATTGCTTCGCAGAATCGCTTTTGTGCAGAAAACAGTAACACTTGTTCAGAACGAAAGAAAGCACAGAGCCCCAGATTCTATGTTGTCCTGGAGAGCTTGCAGAGCACTGGGGAAAGGCAGGCAGAGAATTCCCTGATAGCACCTTGTCTGTGCCTGGGAAGCAGAAGTGTTCACATTGCTTCGCAAGAATCGCTTTTGTGCAGAAAACACTAACACTTGTTCAGAAGGAAAGAAAGCACAGAGCCCCAGATTCTATGTTGTCCTGGAGAGCTTGCAGAGCACTGGGGAACGGCAGGCAGAGAATTCCTTGCTAGCACCTTCTCTGTGCCTGTTCACATTGCTTCGCAGAATCGCTTTTGTGCAGAAAACATTAACACTTGTTCAGAACGAAAGAAAGCACAGAGCCCCAGATTTTATGTTGTCCTGGAGAGCTTGCAGAGCACTGGGGAACGGCAGGCAGAGAATTCCTTGCTAGCACCTTCTCTGTGCCTGGGAAGCAGAAGTGTTCACATTGCTTCGCAGAATCGCTTTTGTGCAGAAAACAGTAACACTTGTTCAGAAGGAAAGAAAGCACAGAGCCCCAGATTCTATGTTGTCCTGGAGAGCTTGCAGAGCACTGGGGAAAGGCAGGCAGAGAATTCCCTGATAGCACCTTCTCTGTGCCTGTTCACATTGCTTCGCAGAATCGCTTTTGTGCAGAAAACAGTAACACTTGTTCAGAAGGAAAGAAAGCACAGAGCCCCAGATTCTATGTTGTCCTGGAGAGCTTGCAGAGCACTGGGGAAAGGCAGGCAGAGAATTCCCTGATAGCACCTTCTCTGTGCCTGGGAAGCAGCAGTGTTCACATTGCTTCGCAGAATCGCTTTTGTGCAGAAAACAGTAACACTTGTTCAGAAGGAAAGAAAGCACAGAGCCCCAGATTTTATGTTGTCCTGGAGATCTTGCAGAGCACTGGGGAAAGGCAGGCAGAGAATTCCCTGATAGCACCTTCTCTGTGCCTGTTCACATTGCTTCGCAGAATCGCTTTTGTGCAGAAAACAGTAACACTTGTTCAGAACGAAAGAAAGCACAGAGACCCAGATTCTATGTTGTCCTGGAGAGCTTGCAGAGCACTGGGGAAAGGCAGGCAGAGAATTCCCTGCTAGCACCTTCTCTGTGCCTGAGAAGCAGAAGTGTTCACATTGCTTCGCAAGAATCGCTTTTGTGCAGAAAACAGTAACACTTGTTCAGAAGGAAAGAAAGCACAGAGCCCCAGATTTGCTGTTGTCCTGGAGAGCTTGCAGAGCACTGGGGAAAGGCAGGCAGAGAATTCCCTGCTAGCACCTTCTCTGAGCCTGGGAAGCAGAAGTGTTCACATTGCTTCGCAGAATCGCCTTTGTGCAGAAAACACTAACACTTGTTCAGAACAAAAAAAGCACAGAGCCCCAGATTCTATGTTGTCCTGGAGAGCTTGCAGAGCACTGGGGAAAGGCAGGCAGAGAATTCCTTGCTAGCACCTTCTCTGTGCCTGTTCACATTGCTTCGCAAGAATCGCTTTTGTGCAGAAAACAGTAACACTTGTTCAGAAGGAAAGAAAGCACAGAGCCCCAGATTTTATGTTGTCCTGGAGAGCTTGCAGAGCACTGGGGAAAGGCAGGCAGAGAATTCCTTGCTAGCACCTTCTCTGTGTCTGTTCACATTGCTTCGCAGAATCGCTTTTGTGCAGAAAACAGTAACACTTGTTCAGAACGAAAGAAAGCACAGAGCCCCAGATTTTATGTTGTCCTGGAGAGCTTGCAGAGCACTGGGGAAAGGCAGGCAGAGAATTCCCTGCTAGCACCTTCTCTGTGCCTGGGAAGCAGAAGTGTTCACATTGCTTCGCAGAATCGCCTTTGTGCAGAAAACACTAACACTTGTTCAGAAGGAAAGAAAGCACAGAGCCCCAGATTCTATGTTGTCCTGGAGAGCTTGCAGAGCACTGGGGAAAGGCAGGCAGAGAATTCCCTGATAGCACCTTCTCTGTGCCTGTTCACATTGCTTCGCAGAATCGCTTTTGTGCAGAAAACAGTAACACTTGTTCAGAACGAAAGAAAGCACAGAGCCCCAGATTCTATGTTGTCCTGGAGAGCTTGCAGAGCACTGGGGAAAGGCAGGCAGAGAATTCCCTGCTAGCACCTTCTCTGTGCCTGGGAAGCAGAAGTGTTCACATTGCTTCGCAGAATCGTTTTTGTGCAGAAAACAGTAACACTTGTTCAGAAGGAAAGAAAGCACAGAGCCCCAGATTTTATGTTGTCCTGGAGAGCTTGCAGAGCACTGGGGAAAGGCAGGCAGAGAATTCCCTGCTAGCACCTTCTCTGTGCCTGGGAAGCAGAAGTGTTCACATTGCTTCGCAAGAATCGCTTTTGTGCATAAAACAGTAACACTTGTTCAGAAGGAAAGAAAGCACAGAGCCCCAGATTTTATGTTGTCCTGGAGAGCTTGCAGAGCACTGGGGAAAGGCAGGCAGAGAATTCCCTGATAGCACCTTCTCTGTGCCTGTTCACATTGCTTCGCAGAATCGCTTTTGTGCAGAAAACAGTAACACTTGTTCAGAAGGAAAGAAAGCACAGAGCCCCAGATTCTATGTTGTCCTGGAGAGCTTGCAGAGCACTGGGGAAAGGCAGGCAGAGAATTCCCTGCTAGCACCTTCTCTGTTCCTGTTCACATTGCTTCGCAGAATCGCTTTTGTGCAGAAAACAGTAACACTTGTTCAGAAGGAAAGAAAGCACAGAGCCCCAGATTCTATGTTGTCCTGGAGAGCTTGCAGAGCACTGGGGAAAGGCAGGCAGAGAATTCCCTGCTAGCACCTTCTCTGTGCCTGGGAAGCAGAAGTGTTCACATTGCTTCGCAAGAATCGCTTTTGTGCAGAAAACACTAACACTTGTTCAGAAGGAAAGAAAGCACAGAGCCCCAGATTCTATGTTGTCCTGGAGAGCTTGCAGAGCACTGGGGAAAGGCAGGCAGAGAATTCCCTGATAGCACCTTCTCTGTGCCTGTTCACATTGCTTCGCAGAATCGCTTTTGTGCAGAAAACAGTAACACTTGTTCAGAAGGAATGAAAGCACAGAGCCCCAGATTTTATGTTGTCCTGGAGAGCTTGCAGAGCACTGGGGAAAGGCAGGCAGAGAATTCCCTGATAGCACCTTCTCTGTGCCTGGGAAGCAGAAGTGTTCACATTGCTTCGCAGAATCGCTTTTGTGCAGAAAACAATAACACTTGTTCAGAAGGAAAGAAAGCACAGAGCCCCAGATTTTATGTTGTCCTGGAGAGCTTGCAGAGCACTGGGGAAAGGCAGGCAGAGAATTCCTTGCTAGCACCTTCTCTGTGCCTGTTCACATTGCTTCGCAGAATCGCTTTTGTGCAGAAAACAGTAACACTTGTTCAGAACGAAAGAAAGCACAGAGCCCCAGATTCTATGTTGTCCTGGAGAGCTTGCAGAGCACTGGGGAAAGGCAGGCAGAGAATTCCCTGCTAGCACCTTCTCTGTGCCTGGGAAGCAGAAGTGTTCACATTGCTTCGCAGAATCGCTTTTGTGCAGAAAACAGTAACACTTGTTCAGAAGGAAAGAAAGCACAGAGCCCCAGATTCTATGTTGTCCTGGAGAGCTTGCAGAGCACTGGGGAAAGGCAGGCAGAGAATTCCCTGATAGCACCTTCTCTGTGCCTGTTCACATTGCTTCGCAGAATCGCTTTTGTGCAGAAAACAGTAACACTTGTTCAGAACGAAAGAAAGCACAGAGCCCCAGATTCTATGTTGTCCTGGAGAGCTTGCAGAGCACTGGGGAAAGGCAGGCAGAGAATTCCCTGCTAGCACCTTCTCTGTGCCTGGGAAGCAGAAGTGTTCACATTGCTTCGCAGAATCGCTTTTGTGCAGAAAACAGTAACACTTGTTCAGAAGGAAAGAAAGCACAGAGCCCCAGATTTTATGTTGTCCTGGAGAGCTTGCAGAGCACTGGGGAAAGGAAGGCAGAGAATTCCCTGCTAGCACCTTCTCTGTGCCTGGGAAGCAGAAGTGTTCACATTGCTTCGCAAGAATCGCTTTTGTGCAGAAAACAGTAACACTTGTTCAGAAGGAAAGAAAGCACAGAGCCCCAGATTTTATGTTGTCCTGGAGAGCTTGCAGAGCACTGGGGAAAGGCAGGCAGAGAATTCCCTGATAGCACCTTCTCTGTGCCTGGGAAGCAGAAGTGTTCACATTGCTTCGCAGAATCGCTTTTGTGCAGAAAACAGTAACACTTGTTCAGAAGGAAAGAAAGCACAGAGCCCCAGATTTTATGTTGTCCTGGAGAGCTTGCAGAGCACTGGGGAAAGGCAGGCAGAGAATTCCCTGATAGCACCTTCTCTGTGCCTGTTCACATTGCTTCGCAGAATCGCTTTTGTGCAGAAAACAGTAACACTTGTTCAGAAGGAAAGAAAGCACAGAGCCCCAGATTCTATGTTGTCCTGGAGAGCTTGCAGAGCACTGGGGAACGGCAGGCAGAGAATTCCTTGCTAGCACCTTCTCTGTGCCTGTTCACATTGCTTCGCAGAATCGCTTTTGTGCAGAAAACAGTAACACTTGTTCAGAACGAAAGAAAGCACAGAGCCCCAGATTTTATGTTGTCCTGGAGAGCTTGCAGAGCACTGGGGAACGGCAGGCAGAGAATTCCTTGCTAGCACCTTCTCTGTGCCTGGGAAGAAGAAGTGTTCACATTGCTTCGCAGAATCGCTTTTGTGCAGAAAACAGTAACACTTGTTCAGAAGGAAAGAAAGCACAGAGCCCCAGATTCTATGTTGTCCTGGAGAGCTTGCAGAGCACTGGGGAAAGGCAGGCAGAGAATTCCCTGATAGCACCTTCTCTGTGCCTGTTCACATTGCTTCGCAGAATCGCTTTTGTGCAGAAAACAGTAACACTTGTTCAGAACGAAAGAAAGCACAGAGCCCCAGATTTGCTGTTGTCCTGGAGAGCTTGCAGAGCACTGGGGAAAGGCAGGCAGAGAATTCCCTGATAGCACCTTCTCTGTGCCTGTTCACATTGCTTCGCAGAATCGCTTTTGTGCAGAAAACAGTAACACTTGTTCAGAACGAAAGAAAGCACAGAGCCCCAGATTCTATGTTGTCCTGGAGAGCTTGCAGAGCACTGGGGAAAGGCAGGCAGAGAATTCCCTGCTAGCACCTTCTCTGAGCCTGTGAAGCAGAAGTGTTCACATTGCTTCGCAGAATCGCTTTTGTGCAGAAAACAGTAACACTTGTTCAGAAGGAAAGAAAGCACAGAGCCCCAGATTCTATGTTGTCCTGGAGAGCTTGCAGAGCACTGGGGAAAGGCAGGCAGAGAATTCCCTGCTAGCACCTTCTCTGTGCCTGTTCACATTGCTTCGCAGAATCGCTTTTGTTCAGAAAACAGTAACACTTGTTCAGAACGAAAGAAAGCACAGAGCCCCAGATTCTATGTTGTCCTGGAGAGCTTGCAGAGCACTGGGGAAAGGCAGGCAGAGAATTCCCTGATAGCACCTTCTCTGTGCCTGGGAAGCAGAAGTGTTCACATTGCTTCGCAGAATCGCTTTTGTGCAGAAAACAGTAACACTTGTTCAGAAGGAAAGAAAGCACAGAGCCCCAGCTTCTATGTTGTCCTGGAGAGCTTGCAGAGCACTGGGGAAAGGCAGGCAGAGAATTCCCTGATAGCACCTTCTCTGTGCCTGTTCACATTGCTTCGCAGAATCGCTTTTGTGCAGAAAACACTAACACTTGTTCAGAACGAAAGAAAGCACAGAGCCCCAGATTCTATGTTGTCCTGGAGAGCTTGCAGAGCACTGGGGAAAGGCAGGCAGAGAATTCCCTGCTAGCACCTTCTCTGTGCCTGGGAAGCAGAAGTGTTCACATTGCTTCGCAGAATCGCTTTTGTGCAGAAAACAGTAACACTTGTTCAGAAGGAAAGAAAGCACAGAGCCCCAGATTTTATGTTGTCCTGGAGAGCTTGCAGAGCACTGGGGAACGGCAGGCAGAGAATTCCCTGCTAGCACCTTCTCTGTGCCTGGGAAGCAGAAGTGTTCACATTGCTTCGCAAGAATCGCTTTTGTGCAGAAAACAGTAACACTTGTTCAGAAGGAAAGAAAGCACAGAGCCCCAGATTTTATGTTGTCCTGGAGAGCTTGCAGAGCACTGGGGAAAGGCAGGCAGAGAATTCCCTGCTAGCACCTTCTCTGTGCCTGGGAAGCAGAAGTGTTCACATTGCTTCGCAGAATCGCTTTTGTGCAGAAAACAGTAACACTTGTTCAGAAGGAAAGAAAGCACAGAGCCCCAGATTTTATGTTGTCCTGGAGAGCTTGCAGAGCACTGGGGAAAGGCAGGCAGAGAATTCCCTGATAGCACCTTCTCTGTGCCTGTTCACATTGCTTCGCAGAATCGCTTTTGTGCAGAAAACAGTAACACTTGTTCAGAACGAAAGAAAGCACAGAGCCCCAGATTCTATGTTGTCCTGGAGAGCTTGCAGAGCACTGGGGAAAGGCAGGCAGAGAATTCCCTGATAGCACCTTCTCTGTGCCTGGGAAGCAGAAGTGTTCACATTGCTTCGCAAGAATCGCTTTTGTGCAGAAAACACTAACACTTGTTCAGAAGGAAAGAAAGCACAGAGCCCCAGATTCTATGTTGTCCTGGAGAGCTTGCAGAGCACTGGGGAACGGCAGGCAGAGAATTCCTTGCTAGCACCTTCTCTGTGCCTGTTCACATTGCTTCGCAGAATCGCTTTTGTGCAGAAAACAGTAACACTTGTTCAGAACGAAAGAAAGCACAGAGCCCCAGATTTGCTGTTGTCCTGGAGAGCTTGCAGAGCACTGGGGAACGGCAGGCAGAGAATTCCTTGCTAGCACCTTCTCTGTGCCTGGGAAACAGAAGTGTTCACATTGCTTCGCAGAATCGCTTTTGTGCAGAAAACAGTAACACTTGTTCAGAAGGAAAGAAAGCACAGAGCCCCAGCTTCTATGTTGTCCTGGAGAGCTTGCAGAGCACTGGGGAAAGGCAGGCAGAGAATTCCCTGATAGCACCTTCTCTGTGCCTGTTCACATTGCTTCGCAGAATCGCTTTTGTGCAGAAAACAGTAACACTTGTTCAGAAGGAAAGAAAGCACAGAGCCCCAGATTCTATGTTGTCCTGGAGAGCTTGCAGAGCACTGGGGAAAGGCAGGCAGAGAATTCCCTGCTAGCACCTTCTCTGTGCCTGGGAAGCAGAAGTGTTCACATTGCTTCGCAGAATCGTTTTTGTGCAGAAAACAGTAACACTTGTTCAGAAGGAAAGAAAGCACAGAGCCCCAGATTTTATGTTGTCCTGGAGAGCTTGCAGAGCACTGGGGAAAGGAAGGCAGAGAATTCCCTGCTAGCACCTTCTCTGTGCCTGGGAAGCAGAAGTGTTCACATTGCTTCGCAAGAATCGCTTTTGTGCAGAAAACAGTAACACTTGTTCAGAAGGAAAGAAAGCACAGAGCCCCAGATTTTATGTTGTCCTGGAGAGCTTGCAGAGCACTGGGGAAAGGCAGGCAGAGAATTCCCTGCTAGCACCTTCTCTGTGCCTGGGAAGCAGAAGTGTTCACATTGCTTCGCAGAATCGCTTTTGTGCAGAAAACAGTAACACTTGTTCAGAAGGAAAGAAAGCACAGAGCCCCAGATTTTATGTTGTCCTGGAGAGCTTGCAGAGCACTGGGGAAAGGCAGGCAGAGAATTCCCTGATAGCACCTTCTCTGTGCCTGTTCACATTGCTTCGCAGAATCGCTTTTGTGCAGAAAACAGTAACACTTGTTCAGAAGGAAAGAAAGCACAGAGCCCCAGATTCTATGTTGTCCTGGAGAGCTTGCAGAGCACTGGGGAACGGCAGGCAGAGAATTCCTTGCTAGCACCTTCTCTGTGCCTGTTCACATTGCTTCGCAGAATCGCTTTTGTGCAGAAAACAGTAACACTTGTTCAGAAGGAAAGAAAGCACAGAGCCCCAGATTTTATGTTGTCCTGGAGAGCTTGCAGAGCACTGGGGAACGGCAGGCAGAGAATTCCTTGCTAGCACCTTCTCTGTGCCTGGGAAGAAGAAGTGTTCACATTGCTTCGCAGAATCGCTTTTGTGCAGAAAACAGTAACACTTGTTCAGAAGGAAAGAAAGCACAGAGCCCCAGATTCTATGTTGTCCTGGAGAGCTTGCAGAGCACTGGGGAAAGGCAGGCAGAGAATTCCCTGCTAGCACCTTCTCTGAGCCTGTGAAGCAGAAGTGTTCACATTGCTTCGCAGAATCGCTTTTGTGCAGAAAACAGTAACACTTGTTCAGAAGGAAAGAAAGCACAGAGCCCCAGATTCTATGTTGTCCTGGAGAGCTTGCAGAGCACTGGGGAAAGGCAGGCAGAGAATTCCCTGCTAGCACCTTCTCTGTGCCTGTTCACATTGCTTCGCAGAATCGCTTTTGTTCAGAAAACAGTAACACTTGTTCAGAACGAAAGAAAGCACAGAGCCCCAGATTCTATGTTGTCCTGGAGAGCTTGCAGAGCACTGGGGAAAGGCAGGCAGAGAATTCCCTGATAGCACCTTCTCTGTGCCTGGGAAGCAGAAGTGTTCACATTGCTTCGCAGAATCGCTTTTGTGCAGAAAACAGTAACACTTGTTCAGAAGGAAAGAAAGCACAGAGCCCCAGATTCTATGTTGTCCTGGAGAGCTTGCAGAGCACTGGGGAAAGGCAGGCAGAGAATTCCCTGATAGCACCTTCTCTGTGCCTGTTCACATTGCTTCGCAGAATCGCTTTTGTGCAGAAAACAGTAACACTTGTTCAGAACGAAAGAAAGCACAGAGCCCCAGATTCTATGTTGTCCTGGAGAGCTTGCAGAGCACTGGGGAAAGGCAGGCAGAGAATTCCCTGCTAGCACCTTCTCTGTGCCTGGGAAGCAGAAGTGTTCACATTGCTTCGCAGAATCGCTTTTGTGCAGAAAACAGTAACACTTGTTCAGAAGGAAAGAAAGCACAGAGCCCCAGATTTTATGTTGTCCTGGAGAGCTTGCAGAGCACTGGGGAACGGCAGGCAGAGAATTCCCTGCTAGCACCTTCTCTGTGCCTGGGAAGCAGAAGTGTTCACATTGCTTCGCAAGAATCGCTTTTGTGCAGAAAACAGTAACACTTGTTCAGAAGGAAAGAAAGCACAGAGCCCCAGATTTTATGTTGTCCTGGAGAGCTTGCAGAGCACTGGGGAAAGGCAGGCAGAGAATTCCCTGCTAGCACCTTCTCTGTGCCTGGGAAGCAGAAGTGTTCACATTGCTTCGCAGAATCGCTTTTGTGCAGAAAACAGTAACACTTGTTCAGAAGGAAAGAAAGCACAGAGCCCCAGATTTTATGTTGTCCTGGAGAGCTTGCAGAGCACTGGGGAAAGGCAGGCAGAGAATTCCCTGATAGCACCTTCTCTGTGCCTGTTCACATTGCTTCGCAGAATCGCTTTTGTGCAGAAAACAGTAACACTTGTTCAGAACGAAAGAAAGCACAGAGCCCCAGATTCTATGTTGTCCTGGAGAGCTTGCAGAGCACTGGGGAAAGGCAGGCAGAGAATTCCCTGATAGCACCTTCTCTGTGCCTGGGAAGCAGAAGTGTTCACATTGCTTCGCAAGAATCGCTTTTGTGCAGAAAACACTAACACTTGTTCAGAAGGAAAGAAAGCACAGAGCCCCAGATTCTATGTTGTCCTGGAGAGCTTGCAGAGCACTGGGGAAAGGCAGGCAGAGAATTCCTTGCTAGCACCTTCTCTGTGCCTGGGAAACAGAAGTGTTCACATTGCTTCGCAGAATCGCTTTTGTGCAGAAAACAGTAACACTTGTTCAGAAGGAAAGAAAGCACAGAGCCCCAGCTTCTATGTTGTCCTGGAGAGCTTGCAGAGCACTGGGGAAAGGCAGGCAGAGAATTCCCTGATAGCACCTTCTCTGTGCCTGTTCACATTGCTTCGCAGAATCGCTTTTGTGCAGAAAACAGTAACACTTGTTCAGAAGGAAAGAAAGCACAGAGCCCCAGATTCTATGTTGTCCTGGAGAGCTTGCAGAGCACTGGGGAAAGGCAGGCAGAGAATTCCCTGCTAGCACCTTCTCTGTGCCTGGGAAGCAGAAGTGTTCACATTGCTTCGCAGAATCGTTTTTGTGCAGAAAACAGTAACACTTGTTCAGAAGGAAAGAAAGCACAGAGCCCCAGATTTTATGTTGTCCTGGAGAGCTTGCAGAGCACTGGGGAAAGGAAGGCAGAGAATTCCCTGCTAGCACCTTCTCTGTGCCTGGGAAGCAGAAGTGTTCACATTGCTTCGCAAGAATCGCTTTTGTGCAGAAAACAGTAACACTTGTTCAGAAGGAAAGAAAGCACAGAGCCCCAGATTTTATGTTGTCCTGGAGAGCTTGCAGAGCACTGGGGAAAGGCAGGCAGAGAATTCCCTGCTAGCACCTTCTCTGTGCCTGGGAAACAGAAGTGTTCACATTGCTTCGCAGAATCGCTTTTGTGCAGAAAACAGTAACACTTGTTCAGAAGGAAAGAAAGCACAGAGCCCCAGATTTTATGTTGTCCTGGAGAGCTTGCAGAGCACTGGGGAAAGGCAGGCAGAGAATTCCCTGATAGCACCTTCTCTGTGCCTGTTCACATTGCTTCGCAGAATCGCTTTTGTGCAGAAAACAGTAACACTTGTTCAGAAGGAAAGAAAGCACAGAGCCCCAGATTCTATGTTGTCCTGGAGAGCTTGCAGAGCACTGGGGAACGGCAGGCAGAGAATTCCTTGCTAGCACCTTCTCTGTGCCTGTTCACATTGCTTCGCAGAATCGCTTTTGTGCAGAAAACAGTAACACTTGTTCAGAACGAAAGAAAGCACAGAGCCCCAGATTTTATGTTGTCCTGGAGAGCTTGCAGAGCACTGGGGAACGGCAGGCAGAGAATTCCTTGCTAGCACCTTCTCTGTGCCTGGGAAGAAGAAGTGTTCACATTGCTTCGCAGAATCGCTTTTGTGCAGAAAACAGTAACACTTGTTCAGAAGGAAAGAAAGCACAGAGCCCCAGATTCTATGTTGTCCTGGAGAGCTTGCAGAGCACTGGGGAAAGGCAAGCAGAGAATTCCCTGATAGCACCTTCTCTGTGCCTGTTCACATTGCTTCGCAGAATCGCTTTTGTGCAGAAAACAGTAACACTTGTTCAGAACGAAAGAAAGCACAGAGCCCCAGATTTGCTGTTGTCCTGGAGAGCTTGCAGAGCACTGGGGAAAGGCAGGCAGAGAATTCCCTGCTAGCACCTTCTCTGTGCCTGGGAAGCAGAAGTGTTCACATTGCTTCGCAAGAATCGCTTTTGTGCAGAAAACACTAACACTTGTTCAGAAGGAAAGAAAGCACAGAGCCCCAGATTTTATGTTGTCCTGGAGAGCTTGCAGAGCACTGGGGAAAGGCAGGCAGAGAATTCCTTGCTAGCACCTTCTCTGTGCCTGGGAAGAAGAAGTGTTCACATTGCTTCGCAGAATCGCTTTTGTGCAGAAAACAGTAACACTTGTTCAGAAGGAAAGAAAGCACAGAGCCCCAGATTTTATGTTGTCCTGGACATCTTGCAGAGCACTGGGGAAAGGCAGGCAGAGAATTCCCTGATAGCACCTTCTCTGTGCCTGTTCACATTGCTTCGCAGAATCGCTTTTGTGCAGAAAACAGTAACACTTGTTCAGAACGAAAGAAAGCACAGAGCCCCAGATTTGCTGTTGTCCTGGAGAGCTTGCAGAGCACTGGGGAAAGGCAGGCAGAGAATTCCCTGCTAGCACCTTCTCTGAGCCTCGGAAGCAGAAGTGTTCACATTGCTTCGCAGAATCGCTTTTGTGCAGAAAACAGTAACACTTGTTCAGAAGGAAAGAAAGCACAGAGCCCCAGATTCTATGTTGTCCTGGAGAGCTTGCAGAGCACTGGGGAAAGGCAGGCAGAGAATTCCTTGCTAGCACCTTCTCTGTGCCTGTTCACATTGCTTCGCAGAATCGCTTTTGTGCAGAAAACAGTAACACTTGTTCAGAACGAAAGAAAGCACAGAGCCCCAGATTCTATGTTGTCCTGGAGAGCTTGCAGAGCACTGGGGAAAGGCAGGCAGAGAATTCCCTGCTAGCACCTTCTCTGTGCCTGTGAAGCAGAAGTGTTCACATTGCTTCGCAGAATCGCTTTTGTGCAGAAAACAGTAACACTTGTTCAGAAGGAAAGAAAGCACAGAGCCCCAGATTCTATGTTGTCCTGGAGAGCTTGCAGAGCACTGGGGAAAGGCAGGCAGAGAATTCCCTGATAGCACCTTCTCTGTGCCTGTTCACATTGCTTCGCAGAATCGCTTTTGTGCAGAAAACACTAACACTTGTTCAGAACGAAAGAAAGCACAGAGCCCCAGATTCTATGTTGTCCTGGAGAGCTTGCAGAGCACTGGGGAAAGGCAAGCAGAGAATTCCCTGCTAGCACCTTCTCTGTGCCTGGGAAGCAGAAGTGTTCACATTGCTTCGCAGAATCGCTTTTGTGCAGAAAACAGTAACACTTGTTCAGAAGGAAAGAAAGCACAGAGCCCCAGATTTTATGTTGTCCTGGAGAGCTTGCAGAGCACTGGGGAAAGGAAGACAGAGAATTCCCTGCTAGCACCTTCTCTGTGCCTGGGAAGCAGAAGTGTTCACATTGCTTCGCAAGAATCGCTTTTGTGCAGAAAACAGTAACACTTGTTCAGAAGGAAAGAAAGCACAGAGCCCCAGATTTTATGTTGTCCTGGAGAGCTTGCAGAGCACTGGGGAAAGGCAGGCAGAGAATTCCCTGCTAGCACCTTCTCTGTGCCTGGGAAGCAGAAGTGTTCACATTGCTTCGCAGAATCGCTTTTGTGCAGAAAACAGTAACACTTGTTCAGAAGGAAAGAAAGCACAGAGCCCCAGATTTGCTGTTGGCCTGGAGAGCTTGCAGAGCACTGGGGAAAGGCAGGCAGAGAATTCCCTGATAGCACCTTCTCTGTGCCTGTTCACATTGCTTCGCAGAATCGCTTTTGTGCAGAAAACAGTAACACTTGTTCAGAAGGAAAGAAAGCACAGAGCCCCAGATTCTATGTTGTCCTGGAGAGCTTGCAGAGCACTGGGGAACGGCAGGCAGAGAATTCCTTGCTAGCACCTTCTCTGTGCCTGTTCACATTGCTTCGCAGAATCGCTTTTGTGCAGAAAACAGTAACACTTGTTCAGAACGAAAGAAAGCACAGAGCCCCAGATTCTATGTTGTCCTGGAGAGCTTGCAGAGCACTGGGGAAAGGCAGGCAGAGAATTCCCTGCTAGCACCTTCTCTGTGCCTGGGAAGCAGAAGTGTTCACATTGCTTCGCAGAATCGCTTTTGTGCAGAAAACAGTAACACTTGTTCAGAAGGAAAGAAAGCACAGAGCCCCAGATTCTATGTTGTCCTGGAGAGCTTGCAGAGCACTGGGGAAAGGCAGGCAGAGAATTCCCTGATAGCACCTTCTCTGTGCCTGTTCACATTGCTTCGCAGAATCGCTTTTGTGCAGAAAACAGTAACACTTGTTCAGAACGAAAGAAAGCACAGAGCCCCAGATTCTATGTTGTCCTGGAGAGCTTGCAGAGCACTGGGGAAAGGCAGGCAGAGAATTCCCTGCTAGCACCTTCTCTGTGCCTGGGAAGCAGAAGTGTTCACATTGCTTCGCAGAATCGCTTTTGTGCAGAAAACAGTAACACTTGTTCAGAAGGAAAGAAAGCACAGAGCCCCAGATTTTATGTTGTCCTGGAGAGCTTGCAGAGCACTGGGGAAAGGAAGGCAGAGAATTCCCTGCTAGCACCTTCTCTGTGCCTGGGAAGCAGAAGTGTTCACATTGCTTCGCAAGAATCGCTTTTGTGCAGAAAACAGTAACACTTGTTCAGAAGGAAAGAAAGCACAGAGCCCCAGATTTTATGTTGTCCTGGAGAGCTTGCAGAGCACTGGGGAAAGGCAGGCAGAGAATTCCCTGCTAGCACCTTCTCTGTGCCTGGGAAGCAGAAGTGTTCACATTGCTTCGCAGAATCGCTTTTGTGCAGAAAACAGTAACACTTGTTCAGAAGGAAAGAAAGCACAGAGCCCCAGATTTTATGTTGTCCTGGAGAGCTTGCAGAGCACTGGGGAAAGGCAGGCAGAGAATTCCCTGATAGCACCTTCTCTGTGCCTGTTCACATTGCTTCGCAGAATCGCTTTTGTGCAGAAAACAGTAACACTTGTTCAGAAGGAAAGAAAGCACAGAGCCCCAGATTCTATGTTGTCCTGGAGAGCTTGCAGAGCACTGGGGAACGGCAGGCAGAGAATTCCTTGCTAGCACCTTCTCTGTGCCTGTTCACATTGCTTCGCAGAATCGCTTTTGTGCAGAAAACAGTAACACTTGTTCAGAACGAAAGAAAGCACAGAGCCCCAGATTTTATGTTGTCCTGGAGAGCTTGCAGAGCACTGGGGAACGGCAGGCAGAGAATTCCTTGCTAGCACCTTCTCTGTGCCTGGGAAGAAGAAGTGTTCACATTGCTTCGCAGAATCGCTTTTGTGCAGAAAACAGTAACACTTGTTCAGAAGGAAAGAAAGCACAGAGCCCCAGATTCTATGTTGTCCTGGAGAGCTTGCAGAGCACTGGGGAAAGGCAGGCAGAGAATTCCCTGATAGCACCTTCTCTGTGCCTGTTCACATTGCTTCGCAGAATCGCTTTTGTGCAGAAAACAGTAACACTTGTTCAGAACGAAAGAAAGCACAGAGCCCCAGATTTGCTGTTGTCCTGGAGAGCTTGCAGAGCACTGGGGAAAGGCAGGCAGAGAATTCCCTGATAGCACCTTCTCTGTGCCTGTTCACATTGCTTCGCAGAATCGCTTTTGTGCAGAAAACAGTAACACTTGTTCAGAACGAAAGAAAGCACAGAGCCCCAGATTCTATGTTGTCCTGGAGAGCTTGCAGAGCACTGGGGAAAGGCAGGCAGAGAATTCCCTGCTAGCACCTTCTCTGAGCCTGTGAAGCAGAAGTGTTCACATTGCTTCGCAGAATCGCTTTTGTGCAGAAAACAGTAACACTTGTTCAGAAGGAAAGAAAGCACAGAGCCCCAGATTCTATGTTGTCCTGGAGAGCTTGCAGAGCACTGGGGAAAGGCAGGCAGAGAATTCCCTGCTAGCACCTTCTCTGTGCCTGTTCACATTGCTTCGCAGAATCGCTTTTGTTCAGAAAACAGTAACACTTGTTCAGAACGAAAGAAAGCACAGAGCCCCAGATTCTATGTTGTCCTGGAGAGCTTGCAGAGCACTGGGGAAAGGCAGGCAGAGAATTCCCTGATAGCACCTTCTCTGTGCCTGGGAAGCAGAAGTGTTCACATTGCTTCGCAGAATCGCTTTTGTGCAGAAAACAGTAACACTTGTTCAGAAGGAAAGAAAGCACAGAGCCCCAGATTCTATGTTGTCCTGGAGAGCTTGCAGAGCACTGGGGAAAGGCAGGCAGAGAATTCCCTGATAGCACCTTCTCTGTGCCTGTTCACATTGCTTCGCAGAATCGCTTTTGTGCAGAAAACACTAACACTTGTTCAGAACGAAAGAAAGCACAGAGCCCCAGATTCTATGTTGTCCTGGAGAGCTTGCAGAGCACTGGGGAAAGGCAGGCAGAGAATTCCCTGCTAGCACCTTCTCTGTGCCTGGGAAGCAGAAGTGTTCACATTGCTTCGCAGAATCGCTTTTGTGCAGAAAACAGTAACACTTGTTCAGAAGGAAAGAAAGCACAGAGCCCCAGATTTTATGTTGTCCTGGAGAGCTTGCAGAGCACTGGGGAACGGCAGGCAGAGAATTCCCTGCTAGCACCTTCTCTGTGCCTGGGAAGCAGAAGTGTTCACATTGCTTCGCAAGAATCGCTTTTGTGCAGAAAACAGTAACACTTGTTCAGAAGGAAAGAAAGCACAGAGCCCCAGATTTTATGTTGTCCTGGAGAGCTTGCAGAGCACTGGGGAAAGGCAGGCAGAGAATTCCCTGCTAGCACCTTCTCTGTGCCTGGGAAGCAGAAGTGTTCACATTGCTTCGCAGAATCGCTTTTGTGCAGAAAACAGTAACACTTGTTCAGAAGGAAAGAAAGCACAGAGCCCCAGATTCTATGTTGTCCTGGAGAGCTTGCAGAGCACTGGGGAAAGGCAGGCAGAGAATTCCCTGCTAGCACCTTCTCTGTGCCTGTTCACATTGCTTCGCAGAATCGCTTTTGTTCAGAAAACAGTAACACTTGTTCAGAACGAAAGAAAGCACAGAGCCCCAGATTCTATGTTGTCCTGGAGAGCTTGCAGAGCACTGGGGAAAGGCAGGCAGAGAATTCCCTGATAGCACCTTCTCTGTGCCTGGGAAGCAGAAGTGTTCACATTGCTTCGCAAGAATCGCTTTTGTGCAGAAAACACTAACACTTGTTCAGAAGGAAAGAAAGCACAGAGCCCCAGATTCTATGTTGTCCTGGAGAGCTTGCAGAGCACTGGGGAAAGGCAGGCAGAGAATTCCCTGATAGCACCTTCTCTGTGCCTGTTCACATTGCTTCGCAGAATCGCTTTTGTGCAGAAAACAGTAACACTTGTTCAGAACGAAAGAAAGCACAGAGCCCCAGATTCTATGTTGTCCTGGAGAGCTTGCAGAGCACTGGGGAAAGGCAGGCAGAGAATTCCCTGCTAGCACCTTCTCTGTGCCTGGGAAGCAGAAGTGTTCACATTGCTTCGCAGAATCGCTTTTGTGCAGAAAACAGTAACACTTGTTCAGAAGGAAAGAAAGCACAGAGCCCCAGATTTTATGTTGTCCTGGAGAGCTTGCAGAGCACTGGGGAACGGCAGGCAGAGAATTCCCTGCTAGCACCTTCTCTGTGCCTGGGAAGCAGAAGTGTTCACATTGCTTCGCAAGAATCGCTTTTGTGCAGAAAACAGTAACACTTGTTCAGAAGGAAAGAAAGCACAGAGCCCCAGATTCTATGTTGTCCTGGAGAGCTTGCAGAGCACTGGGGAACGGCAGGCAGAGAATTCCTTGCTAGCACCTTCTCTGTGCCTGGGAAACAGAAGTGTTCACATTGCTTCGCAGAATCGCTTTTGTGCAGAAAACAGTAACACTTGTTCAGAAGGAAAGAAAGCACAGAGCCCCAGCTTCTATGTTGTCCTGGAGAGCTTGCAGAGCACTGGGGAAAGGCAGGCAGAGAATTCCCTGATAGCACCTTCTCTGTGCCTGTTCACATTGCTTCGCAGAATCGCTTTTGTGCAGAAAACAGTAACACTTGTTCAGAAGGAAAGAAAGCACAGAGCCCCAGATTCTATGTTGTCCTGGAGAGCTTGCAGAGCACTGGGGAAAGGCAGGCAGAGAATTCCCTGCTAGCACCTTCTCTGTGCCTGGGAAGCAGAAGTGTTCACATTGCTTCGCAGAATCGTTTTTGTGCAGAAAACAGTAACACTTGTTCAGAAGGAAAGAAAGCACAGAGCCCCAGATTTTATGTTGTCCTGGAGAGCTTGCAGAGCACTGGGGAAAGGAAGGCAGAGAATTCCCTGCTAGCACCTTCTCTGTGCCTGGGAAGCAGAAGTGTTCACATTGCTTCGCAAGAATCGCTTTTGTGCAGAAAACAGTAACACTTGTTCAGAAGGAAAGAAAGCACAGAGCCCCAGATTTTATGTTGTCCTGGAGAGCTTGCAGAGCACTGGGGAAAGGCAGGCAGAGAATTCCCTGCTAGCACCTTCTCTGTGCCTGGGAAGCAGAAGTGTTCACATTGCTTCGCAGAATCGCTTTTGTGCAGAAAACAGTAACACTTGTTCAGAAGGAAAGAAAGCACAGAGCCCCAGATTTTATGTTGTCCTGGAGAGCTTGCAGAGCACTGGGGAAAGGCAGGCAGAGAATTCCCTGATAGCACCTTCTCTGTGCCTGTTCACATTGCTTCGCAGAATCGCTTTTGTGCAGAAAACAGTAACACTTGTTCAGAAGGAAAGAAAGCACAGAGCCCCAGATTCTATGTTGTCCTGGAGAGCTTGCAGAGCACTGGGGAACGGCAGGCAGAGAATTCCTTGCTAGCACCTTCTCTGTGCCTGTTCACATTGCTTCGCAGAATCGCTTTTGTGCAGAAAACAGTAACACTTGTTCAGAAGGAAAGAAAGCACAGAGCCCCAGATTTTATGTTGTCCTGGAGAGCTTGCAGAGCACTGGGGAACGGCAGGCAGAGAATTCCTTGCTAGCACCTTCTCTGTGCCTGGGAAGAAGAAGTGTTCACATTGCTTCGCAGAATCGCTTTTGTGCAGAAAACAGTAACACTTGTTCAGAAGGAAAGAAAGCACAGAGCCCCAGATTCTATGTTGTCCTGGAGAGCTTGCAGAGCACTGGGGAAAGGCAGGCAGAGAATTCCCTGCTAGCACCTTCTCTGAGCCTGTGAAGCAGAAGTGTTCACATTGCTTCGCAGAATCGCTTTTGTGCAGAAAACAGTAACACTTGTTCAGAAGGAAAGAAAGCACAGAGCCCCAGATTCTATGTTGTCCTGGAGAGCTTGCAGAGCACTGGGGAAAGGCAGGCAGAGAATTCCCTGCTAGCACCTTCTCTGTGCCTGTTCACATTGCTTCGCAGAATCGCTTTTGTTCAGAAAACAGTAACACTTGTTCAGAACGAAAGAAAGCACAGAGCCCCAGATTCTATGTTGTCCTGGAGAGCTTGCAGAGCACTGGGGAAAGGCAGGCAGAGAATTCCCTGATAGCACCTTCTCTGTGCCTGGGAAGCAGAAGTGTTCACATTGCTTCGCAGAATCGCTTTTGTGCAGAAAACAGTAACACTTGTTCAGAAGGAAAGAAAGCACAGAGCCCCAGATTCTATGTTGTCCTGGAGAGCTTGCAGAGCACTGGGGAAAGGCAGGCAGAGAATTCCCTGATAGCACCTTCTCTGTGCCTGTTCACATTGCTTCGCAGAATCGCTTTTGTGCAGAAAACAGTAACACTTGTTCAGAACGAAAGAAAGCACAGAGCCCCAGATTCTATGTTGTCCTGGAGAGCTTGCAGAGCACTGGGGAAAGGCAGGCAGAGAATTCCCTGCTAGCACCTTCTCTGTGCCTGGGAAGCAGAAGTGTTCACATTGCTTCGCAGAATCGCTTTTGTGCAGAAAACAGTAACACTTGTTCAGAAGGAAAGAAAGCACAGAGCCCCAGATTTTATGTTGTCCTGGAGAGCTTGCAGAGCACTGGGGAACGGCAGGCAGAGAATTCCCTGCTAGCACCTTCTCTGTGCCTGGGAAGCAGAAGTGTTCACATTGCTTCGCAAGAATCGCTTTTGTGCAGAAAACAGTAACACTTGTTCAGAAGGAAAGAAAGCACAGAGCCCCAGATTTTATGTTGTCCTGGAGAGCTTGCAGAGCACTGGGGAAAGGCAGGCAGAGAATTCCCTGCTAGCACCTTCTCTGTGCCTGGGAAGCAGAAGTGTTCACATTGCTTCGCAGAATCGCTTTTGTGCAGAAAACAGTAACACTTGTTCAGAAGGAAAGAAAGCACAGAGCCCCAGATTTTATGTTGTCCTGGAGAGCTTGCAGAGCACTGGGGAAAGGCAGGCAGAGAATTCCCTGATAGCACCTTCTCTGTGCCTGTTCACATTGCTTCGCAGAATCGCTTTTGTGCAGAAAACAGTAACACTTGTTCAGAACGAAAGAAAGCACAGAGCCCCAGATTCTATGTTGTCCTGGAGAGCTTGCAGAGCACTGGGGAAAGGCAGGCAGAGAATTCCCTGATAGCACCTTCTCTGTGCCTGGGAAGCAGAAGTGTTCACATTGCTTCGCAAGAATCGCTTTTGTGCAGAAAACACTAACACTTGTTCAGAAGGAAAGAAAGCACAGAGCCCCAGATTCTATGTTGTCCTGGAGAGCTTGCAGAGCACTGGGGAAAGGCAGGCAGAGAATTCCTTGCTAGCACCTTCTCTGTGCCTGGGAAACAGAAGTGTTCACATTGCTTCGCAGAATCGCTTTTGTGCAGAAAACAGTAACACTTGTTCAGAAGGAAAGAAAGCACAGAGCCCCAGCTTCTATGTTGTCCTGGAGAGCTTGCAGAGCACTGGGGAAAGGCAGGCAGAGAATTCCCTGATAGCACCTTCTCTGTGCCTGTTCACATTGCTTCGCAGAATCGCTTTTGTGCAGAAAACAGTAACACTTGTTCAGAAGGAAAGAAAGCACAGAGCCCCAGATTCTATGTTGTCCTGGAGAGCTTGCAGAGCACTGGGGAAAGGCAGGCAGAGAATTCCCTGCTAGCACCTTCTCTGTGCCTGGGAAGCAGAAGTGTTCACATTGCTTCGCAGAATCGTTTTTGTGCAGAAAACAGTAACACTTGTTCAGAAGGAAAGAAAGCACAGAGCCCCAGATTTTATGTTGTCCTGGAGAGCTTGCAGAGCACTGGGGAAAGGAAGGCAGAGAATTCCCTGCTAGCACCTTCTCTGTGCCTGGGAAGCAGAAGTGTTCACATTGCTTCGCAAGAATCGCTTTTGTGCAGAAAACAGTAACACTTGTTCAGAAGGAAAGAAAGCACAGAGCCCCAGATTTTATGTTGTCCTGGAGAGCTTGCAGAGCACTGGGGAAAGGCAGGCAGAGAATTCCCTGCTAGCACCTTCTCTGTGCCTGGGAAACAGAAGTGTTCACATTGCTTCGCAGAATCGCTTTTGTGCAGAAAACAGTAACACTTGTTCAGAAGGAAAGAAAGCACAGAGCCCCAGATTTTATGTTGTCCTGGAGAGCTTGCAGAGCACTGGGGAAAGGCAGGCAGAGAATTCCCTGATAGCACCTTCTCTGTGCCTGTTCACATTGCTTCGCAGAATCGCTTTTGTGCAGAAAACAGTAACACTTGTTCAGAAGGAAAGAAAGCACAGAGCCCCAGATTCTATGTTGTCCTGGAGAGCTTGCAGAGCACTGGGGAACGGCAGGCAGAGAATTCCTTGCTAGCACCTTCTCTGTGCCTGTTCACATTGCTTCGCAGAATCGCTTTTGTGCAGAAAACAGTAACACTTGTTCAGAACGAAAGAAAGCACAGAGCCCCAGATTTTATGTTGTCCTGGAGAGCTTGCAGAGCACTGGGGAACGGCAGGCAGAGAATTCCTTGCTAGCACCTTCTCTGTGCCTGGGAAGAAGAAGTGTTCACATTGCTTCGCAGAATCGCTTTTGTGCAGAAAACAGTAACACTTGTTCAGAAGGAAAGAAAGCACAGAGCCCCAGATTCTATGTTGTCCTGGAGAGCTTGCAGAGCACTGGGGAAAGGCAAGCAGAGAATTCCCTGATAGCACCTTCTCTGTGCCTGTTCACATTGCTTCGCAGAATCGCTTTTGTGCAGAAAACAGTAACACTTGTTCAGAACGAAAGAAAGCACAGAGCCCCAGATTTGCTGTTGTCCTGGAGAGCTTGCAGAGCACTGGGGAAAGGCAGGCAGAGAATTCCCTGCTAGCACCTTCTCTGTGCCTGGGAAGCAGAAGTGTTCACATTGCTTCGCAAGAATCGCTTTTGTGCAGAAAACACTAACACTTGTTCAGAAGGAAAGAAAGCACAGAGCCCCAGATTTTATGTTGTCCTGGAGAGCTTGCAGAGCACTGGGGAAAGGCAGGCAGAGAATTCCTTGCTAGCACCTTCTCTGTGCCTGGGAAGAAGAAGTGTTCACATTGCTTCGCAGAATCGCTTTTGTGCAGAAAACAGTAACACTTGTTCAGAAGGAAAGAAAGCACAGAGCCCCAGATTTTATGTTGTCCTGGACATCTTGCAGAGCACTGGGGAAAGGCAGGCAGAGAATTCCCTGATAGCACCTTCTCTGTGCCTGTTCACATTGCTTCGCAGAATCGCTTTTGTGCAGAAAACAGTAACACTTGTTCAGAACGAAAGAAAGCACAGAGCCCCAGATTTGCTGTTGTCCTGGAGAGCTTGCAGAGCACTGGGGAAAGGCAGGCAGAGAATTCCCTGCTAGCACCTTCTCTGAGCCTCGGAAGCAGAAGTGTTCACATTGCTTCGCAGAATCGCTTTTGTGCAGAAAACAGTAACACTTGTTCAGAAGGAAAGAAAGCACAGAGCCCCAGATTCTATGTTGTCCTGGAGAGCTTGCAGAGCACTGGGGAAAGGCAGGCAGAGAATTCCTTGCTAGCACCTTCTCTGTGCCTGTTCACATTGCTTCGCAGAATCGCTTTTGTGCAGAAAACAGTAACACTTGTTCAGAACGAAAGAAAGCACAGAGCCCCAGATTCTATGTTGTCCTGGAGAGCTTGCAGAGCACTGGGGAAAGGCAGGCAGAGAATTCCCTGCTAGCACCTTCTCTGTGCCTGTGAAGCAGAAGTGTTCACATTGCTTCGCAGAATCGCTTTTGTGCAGAAAACAGTAACACTTGTTCAGAAGGAAAGAAAGCACAGAGCCCCAGATTCTATGTTGTCCTGGAGAGCTTGCAGAGCACTGGGGAAAGGCAGGCAGAGAATTCCCTGATAGCACCTTCTCTGTGCCTGTTCACATTGCTTCGCAGAATCGCTTTTGTGCAGAAAACACTAACACTTGTTCAGAACGAAAGAAAGCACAGAGCCCCAGATTCTATGTTGTCCTGGAGAGCTTGCAGAGCACTGGGGAAAGGCAAGCAGAGAATTCCCTGCTAGCACCTTCTCTGTGCCTGGGAAGCAGAAGTGTTCACATTGCTTCGCAGAATCGCTTTTGTGCAGAAAACAGTAACACTTGTTCAGAAGGAAAGAAAGCACAGAGCCCCAGATTTTATGTTGTCCTGGAGAGCTTGCAGAGCACTGGGGAAAGGAAGACAGAGAATTCCCTGCTAGCACCTTCTCTGTGCCTGGGAAGCAGAAGTGTTCACATTGCTTCGCAAGAATCGCTTTTGTGCAGAAAACAGTAACACTTGTTCAGAAGGAAAGAAAGCACAGAGCCCCAGATTTTATGTTGTCCTGGAGAGCTTGCAGAGCACTGGGGAAAGGCAGGCAGAGAATTCCCTGCTAGCACCTTCTCTGTGCCTGGGAAGCAGAAGTGTTCACATTGCTTCGCAGAATCGCTTTTGTGCAGAAAACAGTAACACTTGTTCAGAAGGAAAGAAAGCACAGAGCCCCAGATTTGCTGTTGGCCTGGAGAGCTTGCAGAGCACTGGGGAAAGGCAGGCAGAGAATTCCCTGATAGCACCTTCTCTGTGCCTGTTCACATTGCTTCGCAGAATCGCTTTTGTGCAGAAAACAGTAACACTTGTTCAGAAGGAAAGAAAGCACAGAGCCCCAGATTCTATGTTGTCCTGGAGAGCTTGCAGAGCACTGGGGAACGGCAGGCAGAGAATTCCTTGCTAGCACCTTCTCTGTGCCTGTTCACATTGCTTCGCAGAATCGCTTTTGTGCAGAAAACAGTAACACTTGTTCAGAACGAAAGAAAGCACAGAGCCCCAGATTCTATGTTGTCCTGGAGAGCTTGCAGAGCACTGGGGAAAGGCAGGCAGAGAATTCCCTGCTAGCACCTTCTCTGTGCCTGGGAAGCAGAAGTGTTCACATTGCTTCGCAGAATCGCTTTTGTGCAGAAAACAGTAACACTTGTTCAGAAGGAAAGAAAGCACAGAGCCCCAGATTCTATGTTGTCCTGGAGAGCTTGCAGAGCACTGGGGAAAGGCAGGCAGAGAATTCCCTGATAGCACCTTCTCTGTGCCTGTTCACATTGCTTCGCAGAATCGCTTTTGTGCAGAAAACAGTAACACTTGTTCAGAACGAAAGAAAGCACAGAGCCCCAGATTCTATGTTGTCCTGGAGAGCTTGCAGAGCACTGGGGAAAGGCAGGCAGAGAATTCCCTGCTAGCACCTTCTCTGTGCCTGGGAAGCAGAAGTGTTCACATTGCTTCGCAGAATCGCTTTTGTGCAGAAAACAGTAACACTTGTTCAGAAGGAAAGAAAGCACAGAGCCCCAGATTTTATGTTGTCCTGGAGAGCTTGCAGAGCACTGGGGAAAGGAAGGCAGAGAATTCCCTGCTAGCACCTTCTCTGTGCCTGGGAAGCAGAAGTGTTCACATTGCTTCGCAAGAATCGCTTTTGTGCAGAAAACAGTAACACTTGTTCAGAAGGAAAGAAAGCACAGAGCCCCAGATTTTATGTTGTCCTGGAGAGCTTGCAGAGCACTGGGGAAAGGCAGGCAGAGAATTCCCTGCTAGCACCTTCTCTGTGCCTGGGAAGCAGAAGTGTTCACATTGCTTCGCAGAATCGCTTTTGTGCAGAAAACAGTAACACTTGTTCAGAAGGAAAGAAAGCACAGAGCCCCAGATTTTATGTTGTCCTGGAGAGCTTGCAGAGCACTGGGGAAAGGCAGGCAGAGAATTCCCTGATAGCACCTTCTCTGTGCCTGTTCACATTGCTTCGCAGAATCGCTTTTGTGCAGAAAACAGTAACACTTGTTCAGAAGGAAAGAAAGCACAGAGCCCCAGATTCTATGTTGTCCTGGAGAGCTTGCAGAGCACTGGGGAACGGCAGGCAGAGAATTCCTTGCTAGCACCTTCTCTGTGCCTGTTCACATTGCTTCGCAGAATCGCTTTTGTGCAGAAAACAGTAACACTTGTTCAGAACGAAAGAAAGCACAGAGCCCCAGATTTTATGTTGTCCTGGAGAGCTTGCAGAGCACTGGGGAACGGCAGGCAGAGAATTCCTTGCTAGCACCTTCTCTGTGCCTGGGAAGAAGAAGTGTTCACATTGCTTCGCAGAATCGCTTTTGTGCAGAAAACAGTAACACTTGTTCAGAAGGAAAGAAAGCACAGAGCCCCAGATTCTATGTTGTCCTGGAGAGCTTGCAGAGCACTGGGGAAAGGCAGGCAGAGAATTCCCTGATAGCACCTTCTCTGTGCCTGTTCACATTGCTTCGCAGAATCGCTTTTGTGCAGAAAACAGTAACACTTGTTCAGAACGAAAGAAAGCACAGAGCCCCAGATTTGCTGTTGTCCTGGAGAGCTTGCAGAGCACTGGGGAAAGGCAGGCAGAGAATTCCCTGCTAGCACCTTCTCTGTGCCTGTTCACATTGCTTCGCAGAATCGCTTTTGTGCAGAAAACAGTAACACTTGTTCAGAAGGAAAGAAAGCACAGAGCCCCAGATTTTATGTTGTCCTGGAGAGCTTGCAGAGCACTGGAGAAAGGCAGGCAGAGAATTCCCTGCTAGCACCTTCTCTGTGCCTGGGAAGCAGAAGTGTTCACATTGCTTCGCAAGAATCGCTTTTGTGCAGAAAACACTAACACTTGTTCAGAAGGAAAGAAAGCACAGAGCCCCAGATTTTATGTTGTCCTGGAGAGCTTGCAGAGCACTGGGGAAAGGCAGGCAGAGAATTCCTTGCTAGCACCTTCTCTGTGCCTGGGAAGCAGAAGTGTTCACATTGCTTCGCAGAATCGCTTTTGTGCAGAAAACAGTAACACTTGTTCAGAAGGAAAGAAAGCACAGAGCCCCAGATTTTATGTTGTCCTGGAGAGCTTGCAGAGCACTGGGGAAAGGCAGGCAGAGAATTCCCTGATAGCACCTTCTCTGTGCCTGTTCACATTGCTTCGCAGAATCGCTTTTGTGCAGAAAACAGTAACACTTGTTCAGAACGAAAGAAAGCACAGAGCCCCAGATTCTATGTTGTCCTGGAGAGCTTGCAGAGCACTGGGGAAAGGCAGGCAGAGAATTCCCTGCTAGCACCTTCTCTGAGCCTGTGAAGCAGAAGTGTTCACATTGCTTCGCAGAATCGCTTTTGTGCAGAAAACAGTAACACTTGTTCAGAACAAAAGAAAGCACAGAGCCCCAGATTCTATGTTGTCCTGGAGAGCTTGCAGAGCACTGGGGAAAGGCAGGCAGAGAATTCCCTGCTAGCACCTTCTCTGTGCCTGTTCACATTGCTTCGCAGAATCGCTTTTGTTCAGAAAACAGTAACACTTGTTCAGAACGAAAGAAAGCACAGAGCCCCAGATTCTATGTTGTCCTGGAGAGCTTGCAGAGCACTGGGGAAAGGCAGGCAGAGAATTCCCTGATAGCACCTTCTCTGTGCCTGGGAAGCAGAAGTGTTCACATTGCTTCGCAGAATCGCTTTTGTGCAGAAAACAGTAACACTTGTTCAGAAGGAAAGAAAGCACAGAGCCCCAGATTCTATGTTGTCCTGGAGAGCTTGCAGAGCACTGGGGAAAGGCAGGCAGAGAATTCCCTGATAGCACCTTCTCTGTGCCTGTTCACATTGCTTCGCAGAATCGCTTTTGTGCAGAAAACACTAACACTTGTTCAGAACGAAAGAAAGCACAGAGCCCCAGATTCTATGTTGTCCTGGAGAGCTTGCAGAGCACTGGGGAAAGGCAGGCAGAGAATTCCCTGCTAGCACCTTCTCTGTGCCTGGGAAGCAGAAGTGTTCACATTGCTTCGCAGAATCGCTTTTGTGCAGAAAACAGTAACACTTGTTCAGAAGGAAAGAAAGCACAGAGCCCCAGATTTTATGTTGTCCTGGAGAGCTTGCAGAGCACTGGGGAACGGCAGGCAGAGAATTCCCTGCTAGCACCTTCTCTGTGCCTGGGAAGCAGAAGTGTTCACATTGCTTCGCAAGAATCGCTTTTGTGCAGAAAACAGTAACACTTGTTCAGAAGGAAAGAAAGCACAGAGCCCCAGATTCTATGTTGTCCTGGAGAGCTTGCAGAGCACTGGGGAAAGGCAGGCAGAGAATTCCCTGCTAGCACCTTCTCTGTGCCTGGGAAGCAGAAGTGTTCACATTGCTTCGCAGAATCGCTTTTGTGCAGAAAACAGTAACACTTGTTCAGAAGGAAAGAAAGCACAGAGCCCCAGATTTTATGTTGTCCTGGAGAGCTTGCAGAGCACTGGGGAAAGGCAGGCAGAGAATTCCCTGATAGCACCTTCTCTGTGCCTGGGAAGCAGAAGTGTTCACATTGCTTCGCAAGAATCGCTTTTGTGCAGAAAACACTAACACTTGTTCAGAAGGAAAGAAAGCACAGAGCCCCAGATTCTATGTTGTCCTGGAGAGCTTGCAGAGCACTGGGGAAAGGCAGGCAGAGAATTCCCTGCTAGCACCTTCTCTGTGCCTGGGAAGCAGAAGTGTTCACATTGCTTCGCAAGAATCGCTTTTGTGCAGAAAACACTAACACTTGTTCAGAAGGAAAGAAAGCACAGAGCCCCAGATTCTATGTTGTCCTGGAGAGCTTGCAGAGCACTGGGGAAAGGCAGGCAGAGAATTCCCTGATAGCACCTTCTCTGTGCCTGTTCACATTGCTTCGCAGAATCGCTTTTGTGCAGAAAACAGTAACACTTGTTCAGAAGGAAAGAAAGCACAGAGCCCCAGATTTTATGTTGTCCTGGAGAGCTTGCAGAGCACTGGGGAAAGGCAGGCAGAGAATTCCCTGATAGCACCTTCTCTGTGCCTGGGAAGCAGAAGTGTTCACATTGCTTCGCAGAATCGCTTTTGTGCAGAAAACACTAACACTTGTTCAGAAGGAAAGAAAGCACAGAGCCCCAGATTTTATGTTGTCCTGGAGAGCTTGCAGAGCACTGGGGAAAGGCAGGCAGAGAATTCCTTGCTAGCACCTTCTCTGTGCCTGTTCACATTGCTTCGCAGAATCGCTTTTGTGCAGAAAACAGTAACACTTGTTCAGAACGAAAGAAAGCACAGAGCCCCAGATTTGCTGTTGTCCTGGAGAGCTTGCAGAGCACTGGGGAAAGGCAGGCAGAGAATTCCCTGCTAGCACGTTCTCTGTGCCTGGGAAGCAGAAGTGTTCACATTGCTTCGCAGAATCGTTTTTGTGCAGAAAACAGTAACACTTGTTCAGAAGGAAAGAAAGCACAGAGCCCCAGATTTGATGTTGTCCTGGAGAGCTTGCAGAGCACTGGGGAAAGGCAGGCAGAGAATTCCCTGCTAGCACCTTCTCTGTGCCTGGGAAGCAGAAGTGTTCACATTGCTTCGCAAGAATCGCTTTTGTGCAGAAAACAGTAACACTTGTTCAGAAGGAAAGAAAGCACAGAGCCCCAGATTTTATGTTGTCCTGGAGAGCTTGCAGAGCACTGGGGAAAGGCAGGCAGAGAATTCCCTGATAGCACCTTCTCTGTGCCTGTTCACATTGCTTCGCAGAATCGCTTTTGTGCAGAAAACAGTAACACTTGTTCAGAACGAAAGAAAGCACAGAGCCCCAGATTCTATGTTGTCCTGGAGAGCTTGCAGAGCACTGGGGAAAGGCAGGCAGAGAATTCCCTGATAGCACCTTGTCTGTGCCTGGGAAGCAGAAGTGTTCACATTGCTTCGCAAGAATCGCTTTTGTGCAGAAAACACTAACACTTGTTCAGAAGGAAAGAAAGCACAGAGCCCCAGATTCTATGTTGTCCTGGAGAGCTTGCAGAGCACTGGGGAACGGCAGGCAGAGAATTCCTTGCTAGCACCTTCTCTGTGCCTGTTCACATTGCTTCGCAGAATCGCTTTTGTGCAGAAAACAGTAACACTTGTTCAGAACGAAAGAAAGCACAGAGCCCCAGATTTTATGTTGTCCTGGAGAGCTTGCAGAGCACTGGGGAACGGCAGGCAGAGAATTCCTTGCTAGCACCTTCTCTGTGCCTGGGAAGCAGAAGTGTTCACATTGCTTCGCAGAATCGCTTTTGTGCAGAAAACAGTAACACTTGTTCAGAAGGAAAGAAAGCACAGAGCCCCAGATTCTATGTTGTCCTGGAGAGCTTGCAGAGCACTGGGGAAAGGCAGGCAGAGAATTCCCTGATAGCACCTTCTCTGTGCCTGTTCACATTGCTTCGCAGAATCGCTTTTGTGCAGAAAACAGTAACACTTGTTCAGAAGGAAAGAAAGCACAGAGCCCCAGATTTTATGTTGTCCTGGAGAGCTTGCAGAGCACTGGGGAACGGCAGGCAGAGAATTCCTTGCTAGCACCTTCTCTGTGCCTGGGAAGCAGAAGTGTTCACATTGCTTCGCAGAATCGCTTTTGTGCAGAAAACAGTAACACTTGTTCAGAAGGAAAGAAAGCACAGAGCCCCAGATTCTATGTTGTCCTGGAGAGCTTGCAGAGCACTGGGGAAAGGCAGGCAGAGAATTCCCTGATAGCACCTTCTCTGTGCCTGTTCACATTGCTTCGCAGAATCGCTTTTGTGCAGAAAACAGTAACACTTGTTCAGAAGGAAAGAAAGCACAGAGCCCCAGATTCTATGTTGTCCTGGAGAGCTTGCAGAGCACTGGGGAAAGGCAGGCAGAGAATTCCCTGATAGCACCTTCTCTGTGCCTGGGAAGCAGCAGTGTTCACATTGCTTCGCAGAATCGCTTTTGTGCAGAAAACAGTAACACTTGTTCAGAAGGAAAGAAAGCACAGAGCCCCAGATTTTATGTTGTCCTGGAGATCTTGCAGAGCACTGGGGAAAGGCAGGCAGAGAATTCCCTGATAGCACCTTCTCTGTGCCTGTTCACATTGCTTCGCAGAATCGCTTTTGTGCAGAAAACAGTAACACTTGTTCAGAACGAAAGAAAGCACAGAGACCCAGATTCTATGTTGTCCTGGAGAGCTTGCAGAGCACTGGGGAAAGGCAGGCAGAGAATTCCCTGCTAGCACCTTCTCTGTGCCTGAGAAGCAGAAGTGTTCACATTGCTTCGCAAGAATCGCTTTTGTGCAGAAAACAGTAACACTTGTTCAGAAGGAAAGAAAGCACAGAGCCCCAGATTTGCTGTTGTCCTGGAGAGCTTGCAGAGCACTGGGGAAAGGCAGGCAGAGAATTCCCTGCTAGCACCTTCTCTGAGCCTGGGAAGCAGAAGTGTTCACATTGCTTCGCAGAATCGCCTTTGTGCAGAAAACACTAACACTTGTTCAGAACAAAAAACGCACAGAGCCCCAGATTCTATGTTGTCCTGGAGAGCTTGCAGAGCACTGGGGAAAGGCAGGCAGAGAATTCCTTGCTAGCACCTTCTCTGTGCCTGTTCACATTGCTTCGCAAGAATCGCTTTTGTGCAGAAAACAGTAACACTTGTTCAGAAGGAAAGAAAGCACAGAGCCCCAGATTTTATGTTGTCCTGGAGAGCTTGCAGAGCACTGGGGAAAGGCAGGCAGAGAATTCCTTGCTAGCACCTTCTCTGTGTCTGTTCACATTGCTTCGCAGAATCGCTTTTGTGCAGAAAACAGTAACACTTGTTCAGAACGAAAGAAAGCACAGAGCCCCAGATTTTATGTTGTCCTGGAGAGCTTGCAGAGCACTGGGGAAAGGCAGGCAGAGAATTCCCTGCTAGCACCTTCTCTGTGCCTGGGAAGCAGAAGTGTTCACATTGCTTCGCAGAATCGCCTTTGTGCAGAAAACACTAACACTTGTTCAGAAGGAAAGAAAGCACAGAGCCCCAGATTTTATGTTGTCCTGGAGAGCTTGCAGAGCACTGGGGAAAGGCAGGCAGAGAATTCCCTGATAGCACCTTCTCTCTGCCTGTTCACATTGCTTCGCAGAATCGCTTTTGTGCAGAAAACAGTAACACTTGTTCAGAACGAAAGAAAGCACAGAGCCCCAGATTCTATGTTGTCCTGGAGAGCTTGCAGAGCACTGGGGAAAGGCAGGCAGAGAATTCCCTGCTAGCACCTTCTCTGTGCCTGGGAAGCAGAAGTGTTCACATTGCTTCGCAGAATCGTTTTTGTGCAGAAAACAGTAACACTTGTTCAGAAGGAAAGAAAGCACAGAGCCCCAGATTTTATGTTGTCCTGGAGAGCTTGCAGAGCACTGGGGAAAGGCAGGCAGAGAATTCCCTGCTAGCACCTTCTCTGTGCCTGGGAAGCAGAAGTGTTCACATTGCTTCGCAAGAATCGCTTTTGTGCAGAAAACAGTAACACTTGTTCAGAAGGAAAGAAAGCACAGAGCCCCAGATTCTATGTTGTCCTGGAGAGCTTGCAGAGCACTGGGGAAAGGCAGGCAGAGAATTCCCTGATAGCACCTTCTCTGTGCCTGTTCACATTGCTTCGCAGAATCGCTTTTGTGCAGAAAACAGTAACACTTGTTCAGAAGGAAAGAAAGCACAGAGCCCCAGATTTTATGTTGTCCTGGAGAGCTTGCAGAGCACTGGGGAAAGGCAGGCAGAGAATTCCCTGATAGCACCTTCTCTGTGCCTGGGAAGCAGAAGTGTTCACATTGCTTCGCAGAATCGCTTTTGTGCAGAAAACACTAACACTTGTTCAGAAGGAAAGAAAGCACAGAGCCCCAGATTTTATGTTGTCCTGGAGAGCTTGCAGAGCACTGGGGAAAGGCAGGCAGAGAATTCCTTGCTAGCACCTTCTCTGTGCCTGTTCACATTGCTTCGCAGAATCGCTTTTGTGCAGAAAACAGTAACACTTGTTCAGAACGAAAGAAAGCACAGAGCCCCAGATTTGCTGTTGTCCTGGAGAGCTTGCAGAGCACTGGGGAAAGGCAGGCAGAGAATTCCCTGCTAGCACCTTCTCTGTGCCTGGGAAGCAGAAGTGTTCACATTGCTTCGCAGAATCGTTTTTGTGCAGAAAACAGTAACACTTGTTCAGAAGGAAAGAAAGCACAGAGCCCCAGATTTGATGTTGTCCTGGAGAGCTTGCAGAGCACTGGGGAAAGGCAGGCAGAGAATTCCCTGCTAGCACCTTCTCTGTGCCTGGGAAGCAGAAGTGTTCACATTGCTTCGCAAGAATCGCTTTTGTGCAGAAAACAGTAACACTTGTTCAGAAGGAAAGAAAGCACAGAGCCCCAGATTTTATGTTGTCCTGGAGAGCTTGCAGAGCACTGGGGAAAGGCAGGCAGAGAATTCCCTGATAGCACCTTCTCTGTGCCTGTTCACATTGCTTCGCAGAATCGCTTTTGTGCAGAAAACAGTAACACTTGTTCAGAACGAAAGAAAGCACAGAGCCCCAGATTCTATGTTGTCCTGGAGAGCTTGCAGAGCACTGGGGAAAGGCAGGCAGAGAATTCCCTGATAGCACCTTCTCTGTGCCTGGGAAGCAGAAGTGTTCACATTGCTTCGCAAGAATCGCTTTTGTGCAGAAAACACTAACACTTGTTCAGAAGGAAAGAAAGCACAGAGCCCCAGATTCTATGTTGTCCTGGAGAGCTTGCAGAGCACTGGGGAACGGCAGGCAGAGAATTCCTTGCTAGCACCTTCTCTGTGCCTGTTCACATTGCTTCGCAGAATCGCTTTTGTGCAGAAAACAGTAACACTTGTTCAGAACGAAAGAAAGCACAGAGCCCCAGATTTTATGTTGTCCTGGAGAGCTTGCAGAGCACTGGGGAACGGCAGGCAGAGAATTCCTTGCTAGCACCTTCTCTGTGCCTGGGAAGCAGAAGTGTTCACATTGCTTCGCAGAATCGCTTTTGTGCAGAAAACAGTAACACTTGTTCAGAAGGAAAGAAAGCACAGAGCCCCAGATTCTATGTTGTCCTGGAGAGCTTGCAGAGCACTGGGGAAAGGCAGGCAGAGAATTCCCTGATAGCACCTTCTCTGTGCCTGTTCACATTGCTTCGCAGAATCGCTTTTGTGCAGAAAACAGTAACACTTGTTCAGAAGGAAAGAAAGCACAGAGCCCCAGATTCTATGTTGTCCTGGAGAGCTTGCAGAGCACTGGGGAAAGGCAGGCAGAGAATTCCCTGATAGCACCTTCTCTGTGCCTGGGAAGCAGCAGTGTTCACATTGCTTCGCAGAATCGCTTTTGTGCAGAAAACAGTAACACTTGTTCAGAAGGAAAGAAAGCACAGAGCCCCAGATTTTATGTTGTCCTGGAGATCTTGCAGAGCACTGGGGAAAGGCAGGCAGAGAATTCCCTGATAGCACCTTCTCTGTGCCTGTTCACATTGCTTCGCAGAATCGCTTTTGTGCAGAAAACAGTAACACTTGTTCAGAACGAAAGAAAGCACAGAGACCCAGATTCTATGTTGTCCTGGAGAGCTTGCAGAGCACTGGGGAAAGGCAGGCAGAGAATTCCCTGCTAGCACCTTCTCTGTGCCTGAGAAGCAGAAGTGTTCACATTGCTTCGCAAGAATCGCTTTTGTGCAGAAAACAGTAACACTTGTTCAGAAGGAAAGAAAGCACAGAGCCCCAGATTTGCTGTTGTCCTGGAGAGCTTGCAGAGCACTGGGGAAAGGCAGGCAGAGAATTCCCTGCTAGCACCTTCTCTGAGCCTGGGAAGCAGAAGTGTTCACATTGCTTCGCAGAATCGCCTTTGTGCAGAAAACACTAACACTTGTTCAGAACAAAAAAAGCACAGAGCCCCAGATTCTATGTTGTCCTGGAGAGCTTGCAGAGCACTGGGGAAAGGCAGGCAGAGAATTCCTTGCTAGCACCTTCTCTGTGCCTGTTCACATTGCTTCGCAAGAATCGCTTTTGTGCAGAAAACAGTAACACTTGTTCAGAAGGAAAGAAAGCACAGAGCCCCAGATTTTATGTTGTCCTGGAGAGCTTGCAGAGCACTGGGGAAAGGCAGGCAGAGAATTCCTTGCTAGCACCTTCTCTGTGTCTGTTCACATTGCTTCGCAGAATCGCTTTTGTGCAGAAAACAGTAACACTTGTTCAGAACGAAAGAAAGCACAGAGCCCCAGATTTTATGTTGTCCTGGAGAGCTTGCAGAGCACTGGGGAAAGGCAGGCAGAGAATTCCCTGCTAGCACCTTCTCTGTGCCTGGGAAGCAGAAGTGTTCACATTGCTTCGCAGAATCGCCTTTGTGCAGAAAACACTAACACTTGTTCAGAAGGAAAGAAAGCACAGAGCCCCAGATTTTATGTTGTCCTGGAGAGCTTGCAGAGCACTGGGGAAAGGCAGGCAGAGAATTCCCTGATAGCACCTTCTCTGTGCCTGTTCACATTGCTTCGCAGAATCGCTTTTGTGCAGAAAACAGTAACACTTGTTCAGAACGAAAGAAAGCACAGAGCCCCAGATTCTATGTTGTCCTGGAGAGCTTGCAGAGCACTGGGGAAAGGCAGGCAGAGAATTCCCTGCTAGCACCTTCTCTGTGCCTGGGAAGCAGAAGTGTTCACATTGCTTCGCAGAATCGTTTTTGTGCAGAAAACAGTAACACTTGTTCAGAAGGAAAGAAAGCACAGAGCCCCAGATTTTATGTTGTCCTGGAGAGCTTGCAGAGCACTGGGGAAAGGCAGGCAGAGAATTCCCTGCTAGCACCTTCTCTGTGCCTGGGAAGCAGAAGTGTTCACATTGCTTCGCAAGAATCGCTTTTGTGCAGAAAACAGTAACACTTGTTCAGAAGGAAAGAAAGCACAGAGCCCCAGATTTTATGTTGTCCTGGAGAGCTTGCAGAGCACTGGGGAAAGGCAGGCAGAGAATTCCCTGATAGCACCTTCTCTGTGCCTGTTCACATTGCTTCGCAGAATCGCTTTTGTGCAGAAAACAGTAACACTTGTTCAGAAGGAAAGAAAGCACAGAGCCCCAGATTCTATGTTGTCCTGGAGAGCTTGCAGAGCACTGGGGAAAGGCAGGCAGAGAATTCCCTGCTAGCACCTTCTCTGTTCCTGTTCACATTGCTTCGCAGAATCGCTTTTGTGCAGAAAACAGTAACACTTGTTCAGAAGGAAAGAAAGCACAGAGCCCCAGATTCTATGTTGTCCTGGAGAGCTTGCAGAGCACTGGGGAAAGGCAGGCAGAGAATTCCCTGCTAGCACCTTCTCTGTGCCTGGGAAGCAGAAGTGTTCACATTGCTTCGCAAGAATCGCTTTTGTGCAGAAAACACTAACACTTGTTCAGAAGGAAAGAAAGCACAGAGCCCCAGATTCTATGTTGTCCTGGAGAGCTTGCAGAGCACTGGGGAAAGGCAGGCAGAGAATTCCCTGATAGCACCTTCTCTGTGCCTGTTCACATTGCTTCGCAGAATCGCTTTTGTGCAGAAAACAGTAACACTTGTTCAGAAGGAATGAAAGCACAGAGCCCCAGATTTTATGTTGTCCTGGAGAGCTTGCAGAGCACTGGGGAAAGGCAGGCAGAGAATTCCCTGATAGCACCTTCTCTGTGCCTGGGAAGCAGAAGTGTTCACATTGCTTCGCAGAATCGCTTTTGTGCAGAAAACAATAACACTTGTTCAGAAGGAAAGAAAGCACAGAGCCCCAGATTTTATGTTGTCCTGGAGAGCTTGCAGAGCACTGGGGAAAGGCAGGCAGAGAATTCCTTGCTAGCACCTTCTCTGTGCCTGTTCACATTGCTTCGCAGAATCGCTTTTGTGCAGAAAACAGTAACACTTGTTCAGAACGAAAGAAAGCACAGAGCCCCAGATTCTATGTTGTCCTGGAGAGCTTGCAGAGCACTGGGGAAAGGCAGGCAGAGAATTCCCTGCTAGCACCTTCTCTGTGCCTGGGAAGCAGAAGTGTTCACATTGCTTCGCAGAATCGCTTTTGTGCAGAAAACAGTAACACTTGTTCAGAAGGAAAGAAAGCACAGAGCCCCAGATTCTATGTTGTCCTGGAGAGCTTGCAGAGCACTGGGGAAAGGCAGGCAGAGAATTCCCTGATAGCACCTTCTCTGTGCCTGTTCACATTGCTTCGCAGAATCGCTTTTGTGCAGAAAACAGTAACACTTGTTCAGAACGAAAGAAAGCACAGAGCCCCAGATTCTATGTTGTCCTGGAGAGCTTGCAGAGCACTGGGGAAAGGCAGGCAGAGAATTCCCTGCTAGCACCTTCTCTGTGCCTGGGAAGCAGAAGTGTTCACATTGCTTCGCAGAATCGCTTTTGTGCAGAAAACAGTAACACTTGTTCAGAAGGAAAGAAAGCACAGAGCCCCAGATTTTATGTTGTCCTGGAGAGCTTGCAGAGCACTGGGGAAAGGAAGGCAGAGAATTCCCTGCTAGCACCTTCTCTGTGCCTGGGAAGCAGAAGTGTTCACATTGCTTCGCAAGAATCGCTTTTGTGCAGAAAACAGTAACACTTGTTCAGAAGGAAAGAAAGCACAGAGCCCCAGATTTTATGTTGTCCTGGAGAGCTTGCAGAGCACTGGGGAAAGGCAGGCAGAGAATTCCCTGCTAGCACCTTCTCTGTGCCTGGGAAGCAGAAGTGTTCACATTGCTTCGCAGAATCGCTTTTGTGCAGAAAACAGTAACACTTGTTCAGAAGGAAAGAAAGCACAGAGCCCCAGATTTTATGTTGTCCTGGAGAGCTTGCAGAGCACTGGGGAAAGGCAGGCAGAGAATTCCCTGATAGCACCTTCTCTGTGCCTGTTCACATTGCTTCGCAGAATCGCTTTTGTGCAGAAAACAGTAACACTTGTTCAGAAGGAAAGAAAGCACAGAGCCCCAGATTCTATGTTGTCCTGGAGAGCTTGCAGAGCACTGGGGAACGGCAGGCAGAGAATTCCTTGCTAGCACCTTCTCTGTGCCTGTTCACATTGCTTCGCAGAATCGCTTTTGTGCAGAAAACAGTAACACTTGTTCAGAACGAAAGAAAGCACAGAGCCCCAGATTTTATGTTGTCCTGGAGAGCTTGCAGAGCACTGGGGAACGGCAGGCAGAGAATTCCTTGCTAGCACCTTCTCTGTGCCTGGGAAGAAGAAGTGTTCACATTGCTTCGCAGAATCGCTTTTGTGCAGAAAACAGTAACACTTGTTCAGAAGGAAAGAAAGCACAGAGCCCCAGATTCTATGTTGTCCTGGAGAGCTTGCAGAGCACTGGGGAAAGGCAGGCAGAGAATTCCCTGATAGCACCTTCTCTGTGCCTGTTCACATTGCTTCGCAGAATCGCTTTTGTGCAGAAAACAGTAACACTTGTTCAGAACGAAAGAAAGCACAGAGCCCCAGATTTGCTGTTGTCCTGGAGAGCTTGCAGAGCACTGGGGAAAGGCAGGCAGAGAATTCCCTGATAGCACCTTCTCTGTGCCTGTTCACATTGCTTCGCAGAATCGCTTTTGTGCAGAAAACAGTAACACTTGTTCAGAACGAAAGAAAGCACAGAGCCCCAGATTCTATGTTGTCCTGGAGAGCTTGCAGAGCACTGGGGAAAGGCAGGCAGAGAATTCCCTGCTAGCACCTTCTCTGAGCCTGTGAAGCAGAAGTGTTCACATTGCTTCGCAGAATCGCTTTTGTGCAGAAAACAGTAACACTTGTTCAGAAGGAAAGAAAGCACAGAGCCCCAGATTCTATGTTGTCCTGGAGAGCTTGCAGAGCACTGGGGAAAGGCAGGCAGAGAATTCCCTGCTAGCACCTTCTCTGTGCCTGTTCACATTGCTTCGCAGAATCGCTTTTGTTCAGAAAACAGTAACACTTGTTCAGAACGAAAGAAAGCACAGAGCCCCAGATTCTATGTTGTCCTGGAGAGCTTGCAGAGCACTGGGGAAAGGCAGGCAGAGAATTCCCTGATAGCACCTTCTCTGTGCCTGGGAAGCAGAAGTGTTCACATTGCTTCGCAGAATCGCTTTTGTGCAGAAAACAGTAACACTTGTTCAGAAGGAAAGAAAGCACAGAGCCCCAGATTCTATGTTGTCCTGGAGAGCTTGCAGAGCACTGGGGAAAGGCAGGCAGAGAATTCCCTGATAGCACCTTCTCTGTGCCTGTTCACATTGCTTCGCAGAATCGCTTTTGTGCAGAAAACACTAACACTTGTTCAGAACGAAAGAAAGCACAGAGCCCCAGATTCTATGTTGTCCTGGAGAGCTTGCAGAGCACTGGGGAAAGGCAGGCAGAGAATTCCCTGCTAGCACCTTCTCTGTGCCTGGGAAGCAGAAGTGTTCACATTGCTTCGCAGAATCGCTTTTGTGCAGAAAACAGTAACACTTGTTCAGAAGGAAAGAAAGCACAGAGCCCCAGATTTTATGTTGTCCTGGAGAGCTTGCAGAGCACTGGGGAACGGCAGGCAGAGAATTCCCTGCTAGCACCTTCTCTGTGCCTGGGAAGCAGAAGTGTTCACATTGCTTCGCAAGAATCGCTTTTGTGCAGAAAACAGTAACACTTGTTCAGAAGGAAAGAAAGCACAGAGCCCCAGATTTTATGTTGTCCTGGAGAGCTTGCAGAGCACTGGGGAAAGGCAGGCAGAGAATTCCCTGCTAGCACCTTCTCTGTGCCTGGGAAGCAGAAGTGTTCACATTGCTTCGCAGAATCGCTTTTGTGCAGAAAACAGTAACACTTGTTCAGAAGGAAAGAAAGCACAGAGCCCCAGATTTTATGTTGTCCTGGAGAGCTTGCAGAGCACTGGGGAAAGGCAGGCAGAGAATTCCCTGATAGCACCTTCTCTGTGCCTGTTCACATTGCTTCGCAGAATCGCTTTTGTGCAGAAAACAGTAACACTTGTTCAGAACGAAAGAAAGCACAGAGCCCCAGATTCTATGTTGTCCTGGAGAGCTTGCAGAGCACTGGGGAAAGGCAGGCAGAGAATTCCCTGATAGCACCTTCTCTGTGCCTGGGAAGCAGAAGTGTTCACATTGCTTCGCAAGAATCGCTTTTGTGCAGAAAACACTAACACTTGTTCAGAAGGAAAGAAAGCACAGAGCCCCAGATTCTATGTTGTCCTGGAGAGCTTGCAGAGCACTGGGGAACGGCAGGCAGAGAATTCCTTGCTAGCACCTTCTCTGTGCCTGTTCACATTGCTTCGCAGAATCGCTTTTGTGCAGAAAACAGTAACACTTGTTCAGAACGAAAGAAAGCACAGAGCCCCAGATTTGCTGTTGTCCTGGAGAGCTTGCAGAGCACTGGGGAACGGCAGGCAGAGAATTCCTTGCTAGCACCTTCTCTGTGCCTGGGAAACAGAAGTGTTCACATTGCTTCGCAGAATCGCTTTTGTGCAGAAAACAGTAACACTTGTTCAGAAGGAAAGAAAGCACAGAGCCCCAGCTTCTATGTTGTCCTGGAGAGCTTGCAGAGCACTGGGGAAAGGCAGGCAGAGAATTCCCTGATAGCACCTTCTCTGTGCCTGTTCACATTGCTTCGCAGAATCGCTTTTGTGCAGAAAACAGTAACACTTGTTCAGAAGGAAAGAAAGCACAGAGCCCCAGATTCTATGTTGTCCTGGAGAGCTTGCAGAGCACTGGGGAAAGGCAGGCAGAGAATTCCCTGCTAGCACCTTCTCTGTGCCTGGGAAGCAGAAGTGTTCACATTGCTTCGCAGAATCGTTTTTGTGCAGAAAACAGTAACACTTGTTCAGAAGGAAAGAAAGCACAGAGCCCCAGATTTTATGTTGTCCTGGAGAGCTTGCAGAGCACTGGGGAAAGGAAGGCAGAGAATTCCCTGCTAGCACCTTCTCTGTGCCTGGGAAGCAGAAGTGTTCACATTGCTTCGCAAGAATCGCTTTTGTGCAGAAAACAGTAACACTTGTTCAGAAGGAAAGAAAGCACAGAGCCCCAGATTTTATGTTGTCCTGGAGAGCTTGCAGAGCACTGGGGAAAGGCAGGCAGAGAATTCCCTGCTAGCACCTTCTCTGTGCCTGGGAAGCAGAAGTGTTCACATTGCTTCGCAGAATCGCTTTTGTGCAGAAAACAGTAACACTTGTTCAGAAGGAAAGAAAGCACAGAGCCCCAGATTTTATGTTGTCCTGGAGAGCTTGCAGAGCACTGGGGAAAGGCAGGCAGAGAATTCCCTGATAGCACCTTCTCTGTGCCTGTTCACATTGCTTCGCAGAATCGCTTTTGTGCAGAAAACAGTAACACTTGTTCAGAAGGAAAGAAAGCACAGAGCCCCAGATTCTATGTTGTCCTGGAGAGCTTGCAGAGCACTGGGGAACGGCAGGCAGAGAATTCCTTGCTAGCACCTTCTCTGTGCCTGTTCACATTGCTTCGCAGAATCGCTTTTGTGCAGAAAACAGTAACACTTGTTCAGAAGGAAAGAAAGCACAGAGCCCCAGATTTTATGTTGTCCTGGAGAGCTTGCAGAGCACTGGGGAACGGCAGGCAGAGAATTTCTTGCTAGCACCTTCTCTGTGCCTGGGAAGAAGAAGTGTTCACATTGCTTCGCAGAATCGCTTTTGTGCAGAAAACAGTAACACTTGTTCAGAAGGAAAGAAAGCACAGAGCCCCAGATTCTATGTTGTCCTGGAGAGCTTGCAGAGCACTGGGGAAAGGCAGGCAGAGAATTCCCTGCTAGCACCTTCTCTGAGCCTGTGAAGCAGAAGTGTTCACATTGCTTCGCAGAATCGCTTTTGTGCAGAAAACAGTAACACTTGTTCAGAAGGAAAGAAAGCACAGAGCCCCAGATTCTATGTTGTCCTGGAGAGCTTGCAGAGCACTGGGGAAAGGCAGGCAGAGAATTCCCTGCTAGCACCTTCTCTGTGCCTGTTCACATTGCTTCGCAGAATCGCTTTTGTTCAGAAAACAGTAACACTTGTTCAGAACGAAAGAAAGCACAGAGCCCCAGATTCTATGTTGTCCTGGAGAGCTTGCAGAGCACTGGGGAAAGGCAGGCAGAGAATTCCCTGATAGCACCTTCTCTGTGCCTGGGAAGCAGAAGTGTTCACATTGCTTCGCAGAATCGCTTTTGTGCAGAAAACAGTAACACTTGTTCAGAAGGAAAGAAAGCACAGAGCCCCAGATTCTATGTTGTCCTGGAGAGCTTGCAGAGCACTGGGGAAAGGCAGGCAGAGAATTCCCTGATAGCACCTTCTCTGTGCCTGTTCACATTGCTTCGCAGAATCGCTTTTGTGCAGAAAACAGTAACACTTGTTCAGAACGAAAGAAAGCACAGAGCCCCAGATTCTATGTTGTCCTGGAGAGCTTGCAGAGCACTGGGGAAAGGCAGGCAGAGAATTCCCTGCTAGCACCTTCTCTGTGCCTGGGAAGCAGAAGTGTTCACATTGCTTCGCAGAATCGCTTTTGTGCAGAAAACAGTAACACTTGTTCAGAAGGAAAGAAAGCACAGAGCCCCAGATTTTATGTTGTCCTGGAGAGCTTGCAGAGCACTGGGGAACGGCAGGCAGAGAATTCCCTGCTAGCACCTTCTCTGTGCCTGGGAAGCAGAAGTGTTCACATTGCTTCGCAAGAATCGCTTTTGTGCAGAAAACAGTAACACTTGTTCAGAAGGAAAGAAAGCACAGAGCCCCAGATTTTATGTTGTCCTGGAGAGCTTGCAGAGCACTGGGGAAAGGCAGGCAGAGAATTCCCTGCTAGCACCTTCTCTGTGCCTGGGAAGCAGAAGTGTTCACATTGCTTCGAGAATCGCTTTTGTGCAGAAAACAGTAACACTTGTTCAGAAGGAAAGAAAGCACAGAGCCCCAGATTTTATGTTGTCCTGGAGAGCTTGCAGAGCACTGGGGAAAGGCAGGCAGAGAATTCCCTGATAGCACCTTCTCTGTGCCTGTTCACATTGCTTCGCAGAATCGCTTTTGTGCAGAAAACAGTAACACTTGTTCAGAACGAAAGAAAGCACAGAGCCCCAGATTCTATGTTGTCCTGGAGAGCTTGCAGAGCACTGGGGAAAGGCAGGCAGAGAATTCCCTGATAGCACCTTCTCTGTGCCTGGGAAGCAGAAGTGTTCACATTGCTTCGCAAGAATCGCTTTTGTGCAGAAAACACTAACACTTGTTCAGAAGGAAAGAAAGCACAGAGCCCCAGATTCTATGTTGTCCTGGAGAGCTTGCAGAGCACTGGGGAAAGGCAGGCAGAGAATTCCTTGCTAGCACCTTCTCTGTGCCTGGGAAACAGAAGTGTTCACATTGCTTCGCAGAATCGCTTTTGTGCAGAAAACAGTAACACTTGTTCAGAACGAAAGAAAGCACAGAGCCCCAGCTTCTATGTTGTCCTGGAGAGCTTGCAGAGCACTGGGGAAAGGCAGGCAGAGAATTCCCTGATAGCACCTTCTCTGTGCCTGTTCACATTGCTTCGCAGAATCGCTTTTGTGCAGAAAACAGTAACACTTGTTCAGAAGGAAAGAAAGCACAGAGCCCCAGATTTTATGTTGTCCTGGAGAGCTTGCAGAGCACTGGGGAAAGGCAGGCAGAGAATTCCCTGCTAGCACCTTCTCTGTGCCTGGGAAGCAGAAGTGTTCACATTGCTTCGCAGAATCGCTTTTGTGCAGAAAACAGTAACACTTGTTCAGAAGGAAAGAAAGCACAGAGCCCCAGATTTTATGTTGTCCTGGAGAGCTTGCAGAGCACTGGGGAAAGGCAGGCAGAGAATTCCCTGATAGCACCTTCTCTGTGCCTGTTCACATTGCTTCGCAGAATCGCTTTTGTGCAGAAAACAGTAACACTTGTTCAGAAGGAAAGAAAGCACAGAGCCCCAGATTCTATGTTGTCCTGGAGAGCTTGCAGAGCACTGGGGAACGGCAGGCAGAGAATTCCCTGCTAGCACCTTCTCTGTGCCTGGGAAGCAGAAGTGTTCACATTGCTTCGCAAGAATCGCTTTTGTGCAGAAAACAGTAACACTTGTTCAGAAGGAAAGAAAGCACAGAGCCCCAGATTTTATGTTGTCCTGGAGAGCTTGCAGAGCACTGGGGAAAGGCAGGCAGAGAATTCCCTGCTAGCACCTTCTCTGTGCCTGGGAAGCAGAAGTGTTCACATTGCTTCGCAGAATCGCTTTTGTGCAGAAAACAGTAACACTTGTTCAGAAGGAAAGAAAGCACAGAGCCCCAGATTTTATGTTGTCCTGGAGAGCTTGCAGAGCACTGGGGAAAGGCAGGCAGAGAATTCCCTGATAGCACCTTCTCTGTGCCTGTTCACATTGCTTCGCAGAATCGCTTTTGTGCAGAAAACAGTAACACTTGTTCAGAACGAAAGAAAGCACAGAGCCCCAGATTCTATGTTGTCCTGGAGAGCTTGCAGAGCACTGGGGAAAGGCAGGCAGAGAATTCCCTGATAGCACCTTCTCTGTGCCTGGGAAGCAGAAGTGTTCACATTGCTTCGCAAGAATCGCTTTTGTGCAGAAAACACTAACACTTGTTCAGAAGGAAAGAAAGCACAGAGCCCCAGATTCTATGTTGTCCTGGAGAGCTTGCAGAGCACTGGGGAAAGGCAGGCAGAGAATTCCTTGCTAGCACCTTCTCTGTGCCTGGGAAACAGAAGTGTTCACATTGCTTCGCAGAATCGCTTTTGTGCAGAAAACAGTAACACTTGTTCAGAAGGAAAGAAAGCACAGAGCCCCAGCTTCTATGTTGTCCTGGAGAGCTTGCAGAGCACTGGGGAAAGGCAGGCAGAGAATTCCCTGATAGCACCTTCTCTGTGCCTGTTCACATTGCTTCGCAGAATCGCTTTTGTGCAGAAAACAGTAACACTTGTTCAGAAGGAAAGAAAGCACAGAGCCCCAGATTCTATGTTGTCCTGGAGAGCTTGCAGAGCACTGGGGAAAGGCAGGCAGAGAATTCCCTGCTAGCACCTTCTCTGTGCCTGGGAAGCAGAAGTGTTCACATTGCTTCGCAGAATCGTTTTTGTGCAGAAAACAGTAACACTTGTTCAGAAGGAAAGAAAGCACAGAGCCCCAGATTTTATGTTGTCCTGGAGAGCTTGCAGAGCACTGGGGAAAGGAAGGCAGAGAATTCCCTGCTAGCACCTTCTCTGTGCCTGGGAAGCAGAAGTGTTCACATTGCTTCGCAAGAATCGCTTTTGTGCAGAAAACAGTAACACTTGTTCAGAAGGAAAGAAAGCACAGAGCCCCAGATTTTATGTTGTCCTGGAGAGCTTGCAGAGCACTGGGGAAAGGCAGGCAGAGAATTCCCTGCTAGCACCTTCTCTGTGCCTGGGAAGCAGAAGTGTTCACATTGCTTCGCAGAATCGCTTTTGTGCAGAAAACAGTAACACTTGTTCAGAAGGAAAGAAAGCACAGAGCCCCAGATTTTATGTTGTCCTGGAGAGCTTGCAGAGCACTGGGGAAAGGCAGGCAGAGAATTCCCTGATAGCACCTTCTCTGTGCCTGTTCACATTGCTTCGCAGAATCGCTTTTGTGCAGAAAACAGTAACACTTGTTCAGAAGGAAAGAAAGCACAGAGCCCCAGATTCTATGTTGTCCTGGAGAGCTTGCAGAGCACTGGGGAACGGCAGGCAGAGAATTCCTTGCTAGCACCTTCTCTGTGCCTGTTCACATTGCTTCGCAGAATCGCTTTTGTGCAGAAAACAGTAACACTTGTTCAGAACGAAAGAAAGCACAGAGCCCCAGATTTTATGTTGTCCTGGAGAGCTTGCAGAGCACTGGGGAACGGCAGGCAGAGAATTCCTTGCTAGCACCTTCTCTGTGCCTGGGAAGAAGAAGTGTTCACATTGCTTCGCAGAATCACTTTTGTGCAGAAAACAGTAACACTTGTTCAGAAGGAAAGAAAGCACAGAGCCCCAGATTCTATGTTGTCCTGGAGAGCTTGCAGAGCACTGGGGAAAGGCAAGCAGAGAATTCCCTGATAGCACCTTCTCTGTGCCTGTTCACATTGCTTCGCAGAATCGCTTTTGTGCAGAAAACAGTAACACTTGTTCAGAACGAAAGAAAGCACAGAGCCCCAGATTTGCTGTTGTCCTGGAGAGCTTGCAGAGCACTGGGGAAAGGCAGGCAGAGAATTCCCTGCTAGCACCTTCTCTGTGCCTGGGAAGCAGAAGTGTTCACATTGCTTCGCAAGAATCGCTTTTGTGCAGAAAACACTAACACTTGTTCAGAAGGAAAGAAAGCACAGAGCCCCAGATTTTATGTTGTCCTGGAGAGCTTGCAGAGCACTGGGGAAAGGCAGGCAGAGAATTCCTTGCTAGCACCTTCTCTGTGCCTGGGAAGAAGAAGTGTTCACATTGCTTCGCAGAATCGCTTTTGTGCAGAAAACAGTAACACTTGTTCAGAAGGAAAGAAAGCACAGAGCCCCAGATTTTATGTTGTCCTGGACATCTTGCAGAGCACTGGGGAAAGGCAGGCAGAGAATTCCCTGATAGCACCTTCTCTGTGCCTGTTCACATTGCTTCGCAGAATCGCTTTTGTGCAGAAAACAGTAACACTTGTTCAGAACGAAAGAAAGCACAGAGCCCCAGATTTGCTGATGTCCTGGAGAGCTTGCAGAGCACTGGGGAAAGGCAGGCAGAGAATTCCCTGCTAGCACCTTCTCTGAGCCTCGGAAGCAGAAGTGTTCACATTGCTTCGCAGAATCGCTTTTGTGCAGAAAACAGTAACACTTGTTCAGAAGGAAAGAAAGCACAGAGCCCCAGATTCTATGTTGTCCTGGAGAGCTTGCAGAGCACTGGGGAAAGGCAGGCAGAGAATTCCTTGCTAGCACCTTCTCTGTGCCTGTTCACATTGCTTCGCAGAATCGCTTTTGTGCAGAAAACAGTAACACTTGTTCAGAACGAAAGAAAGCACAGAGCCCCAGATTCTATGTTGTCCTGGAGAGCTTGCAGAGCACTGGGGAAAGGCAGGCAGAGAATTCCCTGCTAGCACCTTCTCTGTGCCTGTGAAGCAGAAGTGTTCACATTGCTTCGCAGAATCGCTTTTGTGCAGAAAACAGTAACACTTGTTCAGAAGGAAAGAAAGCACAGAGCCCCAGATTCTATGTTGTCCTGGAGAGCTTGCAGAGCACTGGGGAAAGGCAGGCAGAGAATTCCCTGATAGCACCTTCTCTGTGCCTGTTCACATTGCTTCGCAGAATCGCTTTTGTGCAGAAAACAGTAACACTTGTTCAGAACGAAAGAAAGCACAGAGCCCCAGATTCTATGTTGTCCTGGAGAGCTTGCAGAGCACTGGGGAAAGGCAAGCAGAGAATTCCCTGCTAGCACCTTCTCTGTGCCTGGGAAGCAGAAGTGTTCACATTGCTTCGCAGAATCGCTTTTGTGCAGAAAACAGTAACACTTGTTCAGAAGGAAAGAAAGCACAGAGCCCCAGATTTTATGTTGTCCTGGAGAGCTTGCAGAGCACTGGGGAAAGGAAGACAGAGAATTCCCTGCTAGCACCTTCTCTGTGCCTGGGAAGCAGAAGTGTTCACATTGCTTCGCAAGAATCGCTTTTGTGCAGAAAACAGTAACACTTGTTCAGAAGGAAAGAAAGCACAGAGCCCCAGATTTTATGTTGTCCTGGAGAGCTTGCAGAGCACTGGGGAAAGGCAGGCAGAGAATTCCCTGCTAGCACCTTCTCTGTGCCTGGGAAGCAGAAGTGTTCACATTGCTTCGCAGAATCGCTTTTGTGCAGAAAACAGTAACACTTGTTCAGAAGGAAAGAAAGCACAGAGCCCCAGATTTGCTGTTGGCCTGGAGAGCTTGCAGAGCACTGGGGAAAGGCAGGCAGAGAATTCCCTGATAGCACCTTCTCTGTGCCTGTTCACATTGCTTCGCAGAATCGCTTTTGTGCAGAAAACAGTAACACTTGTTCAGAAGGAAAGAAAGCACAGAGCCCCAGATTCTATGTTGTCCTGGAGAGCTTGCAGAGCACTGGGGAACGGCAGGCAGAGAATTCCTTGCTAGCACCTTCTCTGTGCCTGTTCACATTGCTTCGCAGAATCGCTTTTGTGCAGAAAACAGTAACACTTGTTCAGAACGAAAGAAAGCACAGAGCCCCAGATTCTATGTTGTCCTGGAGAGCTTGCAGAGCACTGGGGAAAGGCAGGCAGAGAATTCCCTGATAGCACCTTCTCTGTGCCTGTTCACATTGCTTCGCAGAATCGCTTTTGTGCAGAAAACAGTAACACTTGTTCAGAAGGAAAGAAAGCACAGAGCCCCAGATTCTATGTTGTCCTGGAGAGCTTGCAGAGCACTGGGGAAAGGCAGGCAGAGAATTCCCTGATAGCACCTTCTCTGTGCCTGGGAAGCAGAAGTGTTCACATTGCTTCGCAGAATCGCTTTTGTGCAGAAAACACTAACACTTGTTCAGAAGGAAAGAAAGCACAGAGCCCCAGATTTTATGTTGTCCTGGAGAGCTTGCAGAGCACTGGGGAAAGGCAGGCAGAGAATTCCTTGCTAGCACCTTCTCTGTGCCTGTTCACATTGCTTCGCAGAATCGCTTTTGTGCAGAAAACAGTAACACTTGTTCAGAACGAAAGAAAGCACAGAGCCCCAGATTCTATGTTGTCCTGGAGAGCTTGCAGAGCACTGGGGAAAGGCAGGCAGAGAATTCCCTGCTAGCACCTTCTCTGTGCCTGGGAAGCAGAAGTGTTCACATTGCTTCGCAGAATCGCTTTTGTGCAGAAAACAGTAACACTTGTTCAGAAGGAAAGAAAGCACAGAGCCCCAGATTCTATGTTGTCCTGGAGAGCTTGCAGAGCACTGGGGAAAGGCAGGCAGAGAATTCCCTGATAGCACCTTCTCTGTGCCTGTTCACATTGCTTCGCAGAATCGCTTTTGTGCAGAAAACAGTAACACTTGTTCAGAACGAAAGAAAGCACAGAGCCCCAGATTCTATGTTGTCCTGGAGAGCTTGCAGAGCACTGGGGAAAGGCAGGCAGAGAATTCCCTGCTAGCACCTTCTCTGTGCCTGGGAAGCAGAAGTGTTCACATTGCTTCGCAGAATCGCTTTTGTGCAGAAAACAGTAACACTTGTTCAGAAGGAAAGAAAGCACAGAGCCCCAGATTTTATGTTGTCCTGGAGAGCTTGCAGAGCACTGGGGAAAGGCAGGCAGAGAATTCCCTGCTAGCACCTTCTCTGTGCCTGGGAAGCAGAAGTGTTCACATTGCTTCGCAAGAATCGCTTTTGTGCAGAAAACAGTAACACTTGTTCAGAAGGAAAGAAAGCACAGAGCCCCAGATTTTATGTTGTCCTGGAGAGCTTGCAGAGCACTGGGGAAAGGCAGGCAGAGAATTCCCTGATAGCACCTTCTCTGTGCCTGGGAAGCAGAAGTGTTCACATTGCTTCGCAGAATCGCTTTTGTGCAGAAAACAGTAACACTTGTTCAGAAGGAAAGAAAGCACAGAGTCCCAGATTTTATGTTGTCCTGGAGAGCTTGCAGAGCACTGGGGAAAGGCAGGCAGAGAATTCCCTGATAGCACCTTCTCTGTGCCTGTTCACATTGCTTCGCAGAATCGCTTTTGTGCAGAAAACAGTAACACTTGTTCAGAACGAAAGAAAGCACAGAGCCCCAGATTCTATGTTGTCCTGGAGAGCTTGCAGAGCACTGGGGAACGGCAGGCAGAGAATTCCTTGCTAGCACCTTCTCTGTGCCTGTTCACATTGCTTCGCAGAATCGCTTTTGTGCAGAAAACAGTAACACTTGTTCAGAACGAAAGAAAGCACAGAGCCCCAGATTTTATGTTGTCCTGGAGAGCTTGCAGAGCACTGGGGAACGGCAGGCAGAGAATTCCTTGCTAGCACCTTCTCTGTGCCTGGGAAGAAGAAGTGTTCACATTGCTTCGCAGAATCGCTTTTGTGCAGAAAACAGTAACACTTGTTCAGAAGGAAAGAAAGCACAGAGCCCCAGATTCTATGTTGTCCTGGAGAGCTTGCAGAGCACTGGGGAAAGGCAGGCAGAGAATTCCCTGATAGCACCTTCTCTGTGCCTGTTCACATTGCTTCGCAGAATCGCTTTTGTGCAGAAAACAGTAACACTTGTTCAGAACGAAAGAAAGCACAGAGCCCCAGATTTGCTGTTGTCCTGGAGAGCTTGCAGAGCACTGGGGAAAGGCAGGCAGAGAATTCCCTGCTAGCACCTTCTCTGTGCCTGTTCACATTGCTTCGCAGAATCGCTTTTGTGCAGAAAACAGTAACACTTGTTCAGAAGGAAAGAAAGCACAGAGCCCCAGATTTTATGTTGTCCTGGAGAGCTTGCAGAGCACTGGGGAAAGGCAGGCAGAGAATTCCCTGCTAGCACCTTCTCTGTGCCTGGGAAGCAGAAGTGTTCACATTGCTTCGCAAGAATCGCTTTTGTGCAGAAAACACTAACACTTGTTCAGAAGGAAAGAAAGCACAGAGCCCCAGATTTTATGTTGTCCTGGAGAGCTTGCAGAGCACTGGGGAAAGGCAGGCAGAGAATTCCTTGCTAGCACCTTCTCTGTGCCTGGGAAGCAGAAGTGTTCACATTGCTTCGCAGAATCGCTTTTGTGCAGAAAACAGTAACACTTGTTCAGAAGGAAAGAAAGCACAGAGCCCCAGATTTTATGTTGTCCTGGAGAGCTTGCAGAGCACTGGGGAAAGGCAGGCAGAGAATTCCCTGATAGCACCTTCTCTGTGCCTGTTCACATTGCTTCGCAGAATCGCTTTTGTGCAGAAAACAGTAACACTTGTTCAGAACGAAAGAAAGCACAGAGCCCCAGATTCTATGTTGTCCTGGAGAGCTTGCAGAGCACTGGGGAAAGGCAGGCAGAGAATTCCCTGCTAGCACCTTCTCTGAGCCTGGGAAGCAGAAGTGTTCACATTGCTTCGCAGAATCGCTTTTGTGCAGAAAACAGTAACACTTGTTCAGAAGGAAAGAAAGCACAGAGCCCCAGATTCTATGTTGTCCTGGAGAGCTTGCAGAGCACTGGGGAAAGGCAGGCAGAGAATTCCCTGCTAGCACCTTCTCTGTGCCTGTTCACATTGCTTCGCAGAATCGCTTTTGTTCAGAAAACAGTAACACTTGTTCAGAACGAAAGAAAGCACAGAGCCCCAGATTCTATGTTGTCCTGGAGAGCTTGCAGAGCACTGGGGAAAGGCAGGCAGAGAATTCCCTGATAGCACCTTCTCTGTGCCTGTGAAGCAGAAGTGTTCACATTGCTTCGCAGAATCGCTTTTGTGCAGAAAACAGTAACACTTGTTCAGAAGGAAAGAAAGCACAGAGCCCCAGATTCTATGTTGTCCTGGAGAGCTTGCAGAGCACTGGGGAAAGGCAGGCAGAGAATTCCCTGATAGCACCTTCTCTGTGCCTGTTCACATTGCTTCGCAGAATCGCTTTTGTGCAGAAAACACTAACACTTGTTCAGAACGAAAGAAAGCACAGAGCCCCAGATTCTATGTTGTCCTGGAGAGCTTGCAGAGCACTGGGGAAAGGCAGGCAGAGAATTCCCTGCTAGCACCTTCTCTGTGCCTGGGAAGCAGTAGTGTTCACATTGCTTCGCAGAATCGCTTTTGTGCAGAAAACAGTAACACTTGTTCAGAAGGAAAGAAAGCACAGAGCCCCAGATTTTATGTTGTCCTGGAGAGCTTGCAGAGCACTGGGGAAAGGAAGACAGAGAATTCCCTGCTAGCACCTTCTCTGTGCCTGGGAAGCAGAAGTGTTCACATTGCTTCGCAAGAATCGCTTTTGTGCAGAAAACAGTAACACTTGTTCAGAAGGAAAGAAAGCACAGAGCCCCAGATTTTATGTTGTCCTGGAGAGCTTGCAGAGCACTGGGGAAAGGCAGGCAGAGAATTCCCTGCTAGCACCTTCTCTGTGCCTGGGAAGCAGAAGTGTTCACATTGCTTCGCAGAATCGCTTTTGTGCAGAAAACAGTAACACTTGTTCAGAAGGAAAGAAAGCACAGAGCCCCAGATTTTATGTTGTCCTGGAGAGCTTGCAGAGCACTGGGGAAAGGCAGGCAGAGAATTCCCTGATAGCACCTTCTCTGTGCCTGTTCACATTGCTTCGCAGAATCGCTTTTGTGCAGAAAACAGTAACACTTGTTCAGAACGAAAGAAAGCACAGAGCCCCAGATTCTATGTTGTCCTGGAGAGCTTGCAGAGCACTGGGGAAAGGCAGGCAGAGAATTCCCTGCTAGCACCTTCTCTGTGCCTGGGAAGCAGAAGTGTTCACATTGCTTCGCAAGAATCGCTTTTGTGCAGAAAACAGTAACACTTGTTCAGAAGGAAAGAAAGCACAGAGCCCCAGATTCTATGTTGTCCTGGAGAGCTTGCAGAGCACTGGGGAACGGCAGGCAGAGAATTCCTTGCTAGCACCTTCTCTGTGCCTGTTCACATTGCTTCGCAGAATCGCTTTTGTGCAGAAAACAGTAACACTTGTTCAGAAGGAAAGAAAGCACAGAGCCCCAGATTCTATGTTGTCCTGGAGAGCTTGCAGAGCACTGGGGAAAGGCAGGCAGAGAATTCCCTGATAGCACCTTCTCTGTGCCTGTTCACATTGCTTCGCAGAATCGCTTTTGTGCAGAAAACACTAACACTTGTTCAGAAGGAAAGAAAGCACAGAGCCCCAGATTCTATGTTGTCCTGGAGAGCTTGCAGAGCACTGGGGAAAGGCAGGCAGAGAATTCCCTGATAGCACCTTCTCTGTGCCTGTTCACATTGCTTCGCAGAATCGCTTTTGTGCAGAAAACAGTAACACTTGTTCAGAACGAAAGAAAGCACAGAGCCCCAGATTCTATGTTGTCCTGGAGAGCTTGCAGAGCACTGGGGAAAGGCAGGCAGAGAATTCCCTGCTAGCACCTTCTCTGTGCCTGGGAAGCAGAAGTGTTCACATTGCTTCGCAGAATCGCTTTTGTGCAGAAAACAGTAACACTTGTTCAGCACGAAAGAAAGCACAGAGCCCCAGATTTTATGTTGTCCTGGAGAGCTTGCAGAGCACTGGGGAAAGGAAGGCAGAGAATTCCCTGCTAGCACCTTCTCTGTGCCTGGGAAGCAGAAGTGTTCACATTGCTTCGCAAGAATCGCTTTTGTGCAGAAAACAGTAACACTTGTTCAGAAGGAAAGAAAGCACAGAGCCCCAGATTTTATGTTGTCCTGGAGAGCTTGCAGAGCACTGGGGAAAGGCAGGCAGAGAATTCCCTGCTAGCACCTTCTCTGTGCCTGGGAAGCAGAAGTGTTCACATTGCTTCGCAGAATCGCTTTTGTGCAGAAAACAGTAACACTTGTTCAGAAGGAAAGAAAGCACAGAGCCCCAGATTTTATGTTGTCCTGGAGAGCTTGCAGAGCACTGGGGAAAGGCAGGCAGAGAATTCCCTGATAGCACCTTCTCTGTGCCTGTTCACATTGCTTCGCAGAATCGCTTTTGTGCAGAAAACAGTAACACTTGTTCAGAAGGAAAGAAAGCACAGAGCCCCAGATTCTATGTTGTCCTGGAGAGCTTGCAGAGCACTGGGGAACGGCAGGCAGAGAATTCCTTGCTAGCACCTTCTCTGTGCCTGTTCACATTGCTTCGCAGAATCGCTTTTGTGCAGAAAACAGTAACACTTGTTCAGAACGAAAGAAAGCACAGAGCCCCAGATTTTATGTTGTCCTGGAGAGCTTGCAGAGCACTGGGGAACGGCAGGCAGAGAATTCCTTTCTAGCACCTTCTCTGTGCCTGGGAAGAAGAAGTGTTCACATTGCTTCGCAGAATCGCTTTTGTGCAGAAAACAGTAACACTTGTTCAGAAGGAAAGAAAGCACAGAGCCCCAGATTCTATGTTGTCCTGGAGAGCTTGCAGAGCACTGGGGAAAGGCAGGCAGAGAATTCCCTGATAGCACCTTCTCTGTGCCTGTTCACATTGCTTCGCAGAATCGCTTTTGTGCAGAAAACAGTAACACTTGTTCAGAACGAAAGAAAGCACAGAGCCCCAGATTTGCTGTTGTCCTGGAGAGCTTGCAGAGCACTGGGGAAAGGCAGGCAGAGAATTCCCTGCTAGCACCTTCTCTGTGCCTGTTCACATTGCTTCGCAGAATCGCTTTTGTGCAGAAAACAGTAACACTTGTTCAGAAGGAAAGAAAGCACAGAGCCCCAGATTTTATGTTGTCCTGGAGAGCTTGCAGAGCACTGGGGAAAGGCAGGCAGAGAATTCCCTGCTAGCACCTTCTCTGTGCCTGGGAAGCAGAAGTGTTCACATTGCTTCGCAAGAATCGCTTTTGTGCAGAAAACACTAACACATGTTCAGAAGGAAAGAAAGCACAGAGCCCCAGATTTTATGTTGTCCTGGAGAGCTTGCAGAGCACTGGGGAAAGGCAGGCAGAGAATTCCTTGCTAGCACCTTCTCTGTGCCTGGGAAGCAGAAGTGTTCACATTGCTTCGCAGAATCGCTTTTGTGCAGAAAACAGTAACACTTGTTCAGAAGGAAAGAAAGCACAGAGCCCCAGATTTTATGTTGTCCTGGACATCTTGCAGAGCACTGGGGAAAGGCAGGCAGAGAATTCCCTGATAGCACCTTCTCTGTGCCTGTTCACATTGCTTCGCAGAATCGCTTTTGTGCAGAAAACAGTAACACTTGTTCAGAACGAAAGAAAGCACAGAGCCCCAGATTTGCTGTTGTCCTGGAGAGCTTGCAGAGCACTGGGGAAAGGCAGGCAGAGAATTCCCTGCTAGCACCTTCTCTGAGCCTCGGAAGCAGAAGTGTTCACATTGCTTCGCAGAATCGCTTTTGTGCAGAAAACAGTAACACTTGTTCAGAAGGAAAGAAAGCACAGAGCCCCAGATTCTATGTTGTCCTGGAGAGCTTGCAGAGCACTGGGGAAAGGCAGGCAGAGAATTCCTTGCTAGCACCTTCTCTGTGCCTGTTCACATTGCTTCGCAGAATCGCTTTTGTGCAGAAAACAGTAACACTTGTTCAGAACGAAAGAAAGCACAGAGCCCCAGATTCTATGTTGTCCTGGAGAGCTTGCAGAGCACTGGGGAAAGGCAGGCAGAGAATTCCCTGCTAGCACCTTCTCTGTGCCTGTGAAGCAGAAGTGTTCACATTGCTTCGCAGAATCGCTTTTGTGCAGAAAACAGTAACACTTGTTCAGAAGGAAAGAAAGCACAGAGCCCCAGATTCTATGTTGTCCTGGAGAGCTTGCAGAGCACTGGGGAAAGGCAAGCAGAGAATTCCCTGCTAGCACCTTCTCTGTGCCTGGGAAGCAGAAGTGTTCACATTGCTTCGCAGAATCGCTTTTGTGCAGAAAACAGTAACACTTGTTCAGAAGGAAAGAAAGCACAGAGCCCCAGATTTTATGTTGTCCTGGAGAGCTTGCAGAGCACTGGGGAAAGGCAGGCAGAGAATTCCTTGCTAGCACCTTCTCTGTGCCTGGGAAGCAGAAGTGTTCACATTGCTTCGCAAGAATCGCTTTTGTGCAGAAAACAGTAACACTTGTTCAGAAGGAAAGAAAGCACAGAGCCCCAGATTTTATGTTGTCCTGGAGAGCTTGCAGAGCACTGGGGAAAGGCAGGCAGAGAATTCCCTGATAGCACCTTCTCTGTGCCTGTTCACATTGCTTCGCAGAATCGCTTTTGTGCAGAAAACAGTAACACTTGTTCAGAACGAAAGAAAGCACAGAGCCCCAGATTCTATGTTGTCCTGGAGAGCTTGCAGAGCACTGGGGAAAGGCAGGCAGAGAATTCCCTGCTAGCACCTTCTCTGTGCCTGGGAAGCAGAAGTGTTCACATTGCTTCGCAAGAATCGCTTTTGTGCAGAAAACAGTAACACTTGTTCAGAACGAAAGAAAGCACAGAGCCCCAGATTCTATGTTGTCCTGGAGAGCTTGCAGAGCACTGGGGAAAGGCAGGCAGAGAATTCCCTGATAGCACCTTCTCTGTGCCTGTTCACATTGCTTCGCAGAATCGCTTTTGTGCAGAAAACAGTAACACTTGTTCAGAACGAAAGAAAGCACAGAGCCCCAGATTTTATGTTGTCCTGGAGAGCTTGCAGAGCACTGGGGAACGGCAGGCAGAGAATTCCTTGCTAGCACCTTCTCTGTGCCTGGGAAGCAGAAGTGTTCACATTGCTTCGCAGAATCGCTTTTGTGCAGAAAACAGTAACACTTGTTCAGAAGGAAAGAAAGCACAGAGCCCCAGATTTTATGTTGTCCTGGAGAGCTTGCAGAGCACTGGGGAAAGGCAGGCAGAGAATTCCCTGATAGCACCTTCTCTGTGCCTGTTCACATTGCTTCGCAGAATCGCTTTTGTGCAGAAAACAGTAACACTTGTTCAGAACGAAAGAAAGCACAGAGCCCCAGATTTGCTGTTGTCCTGGAGAGCTTGCAGAGCACTGGGGAAAGGCAGGCAGAGAATTCCCTGCTAGCACCTTCTCTGTGCCTGGGAAGCAGAAGTGTTCACATTGCTTCGCAAGAATCGCTTTTGTGCAGAAAACAGTAACACTTGTTCAGAAGGAAAGAAAGCACAGAGCCCCAGATTCTATGTTGTCCTGGAGAGCTTGCAGAGCACTGGGGAAAGGCAGGCAGAGAATTCCCTGATAGCACCTTCTCTGTGCCTGTTCACATTGCTTCGCAGAATCGCTTTTGTGCAGAAAACAGTAACACTTGTTCAGAAGGAAAGAAAGCACAGAGCCCCAGATTCTATGTTGTCCTGGAGAGCTTGCAGAGCACTGGGGAAAGGCAGGCAGAGAATTCCCTGCTAGCACCTTCTCTGTGCCTGGGAAGCAGAAGTGTTCACATTGCTTCGCAAGAATCGCTTTTGTGCAGAAAACAGTAACACTTGTTCAGAAGGAAAGAAAGCACAGAGCCCCAGATTTTATGTTGTCCTGGAGAGCTTGCAGAGCACTGGGGAAAGGCAGGCAGAGAATTCCTTGCTAGCACCTTCTCTGTGCTTAGGAAGCAGAAGTGTTCACATTGCTTCGCAGAATCGCTTTTGTGCAGAAAACAGTAACACTTGTTCAGAAGGAAAGAAAGCACAGAGCCCCAGATTTTATGTTGTCCTGGAGAGCTTGCAGAGCACTGGGGAAAGGCAGGCAGAGAATTCCTTGCTAGCACCTTCTCTGTGCCTGTTCACATTGCTTCGCAGAATCGCTTTTGTGCAGAAAACAGTAACACTTGTTCAGAACGAAAGAAAGCACAGAGCCCCAGATTCTATGTTGTCCTGGAGAGCTTGCAGAGCACTGGGGAAAGGCAGGCAGAGAATTCCCTGCTAGCACCTTCTCTGTGCCTGGGAAGCAGAAGTGTTCACATTGCTTCGCAGAATCGCTTTTGTGCAGAAAACAGTAACACTTGTTCAGAAGGAAAGAAAGCACAGAGCCCCAGATTCTATGTTGTCCTGGAGAGCTTGCAGAGCACTGGGGAAAGGCAGGCAGAGAATTCCCTGCTAGCACCTTCTCTGTGCCTGGGAAGCAGAAGTGTTCACATTGCTTCGCAAGAATCGCTTTTGTGCAGAAAACAGTAACACTTGTTCAGAAGGAAAGAAAGCACAGAGCCCCAGATTTTATGTTGTCCTGGAGAGCTTGCAGAGCACTGGGGAAAGGCAGGCAGAGAATTCCTTGCTAGCACCTTCTCTGTGCCTGGGAAGCAGAAGTGTTCACATTGCTTCGCAGAATCGCTTTTGTGCAGAAAACAGTAACACTTGTTCAGAAGGAAAGAAAGCACAGAGCCCCAGATTTTATGTTGTCCTGGAGATCTTGCAGAGCACTGGGGAAAGGCAGGCAGAGAATTCCCTGATAGCACCTTCTCTGTGCCTGTTCACATTGCTTCGCAGAATCGCTTTTGTGCAGAAAACAGTAACACTTGTTCAGAACGAAAGAAAGCACAGAGCCCCAGATTTGCTGTTGTCCTGGAGAGCTTGCAGAGCACTGGGGAAAGGCAGGCAGAGAATTCCCTGCTAGCACCTTCTCCGTGCCTGGGAAGCAGAAGTGTTCACATTGCTTCGCAAGAATCGCTTTTGTGCAGAAAACACTAACACTTGTTCAGAAGGAAAGAAAGCACAGAGCCCCAGATTTTATGTTGTCCTGGAGAGCTTGCAGAGCACTGGGGAAAGGCAGGCAGAGAATTCCCTGATAGCACCTTCTCTGTGCCTGTTCACATTGCTTCGCAGAATCGCTTTTGTGCAGAAAACAGTAACACTTGTTCAGAAGGAAAGAAAGCACAGAGCCCCAGATTCTATGTTGTCCTGGAGAGCTTGCAGAGCACTGGGGAAAGGCAGGCAGAGAATTCCCTGCTAGCACCTTCTCTGTGCCTGGGAAGCAGAAGTGTTCACATTGCTTCGCAGAATCGCTTTTGTGCAGAAAACAGTAACACTTGTTCAGAAGGAAAGAAAGCACAGAGCCCCAGATTTGCTGTTGTCCTGGAGAGCTTGCAGAGCACTGGGGAAAGGCAGGCAGAGAATTCCCTGATAGCACCTTCTCTGTGCCTGTTCACATTGCTTCGCAGAATCGCTTTTGTGCAGAAAACAGTAACACTTGTTCAGAAGGAAAGAAAGCACAGAGCCCCAGATTCTATGTTGTCCTGGAGAGCTTGCAGAGCACTGGGGAACGGCAGGCAGAGAATTCCTTGCTAGCACCTTCTCTGTGCCTGTTCACATTGCTTCGCAGAATCGCTTTTGTGCAGAAAACAGTAACACTTGTTCAGAACGAAAGAAAGCACAGAGCCCCAGATTTTATGTTGTCCTGGAGAGCTTGCAGAGCACTGGGGAAAGGCAGGCAGAGAATTCCTTGCTAGCACCTTCTCTGTGCCTGGGAAACAGAAGTGTTCACATTGCTTCGCAGAATCGCTTTTGTGCAGAAAACAGTAACACTTGTTCAGAAGGAAAGAAAGCACAGAGCCCCAGATTCTATGTTGTCCTGGAGAGCTTGCAGAGCACTGGGGAAAGGCAGGCAGAGAATTCCCTGATAGCACCTTCTCTGTGCCTGTTCACATTGCTTCGCAGAATCGCTTTTGTGCAGAAAACACTAACACTTGTTCAGAAGGAAAGAAAGCACAGAGCCCCAGATTCTATGTTGTCCTGGAGAGCTTGCAGAGCACTGGGGAAAGGCAGGCAGAGAATTCCCTGCTAGCACCTTCTCTGTGCCTGGGAAGCAGAAGTGTTCACATTGCTTCGCAAGAATCGCTTTTGTGCAGAAAACAGTAACACTTGTTCAGAACGAAAGAAAGCACAGAACCCCAGATTCTATGTTGTCCTGGAGAGCTTGCAGAGCACTGGGGAAAGGCAGGCAGAGAATTCCTTGCTAGCACCTTCTCTGTGCCTGGGAAGCAGAAGTGTTCACATTGCTTCGCAAGAATCGCTTTTGTGCAGAAAACAGTAACACTTGTTCAGAAGGAAAGAAAGCACAGAGCCCCAGATTTTATGTTGTCCTGGAGAGCTTGCAGAGCACTGGGGAAAGGCAGGCAGAGAATTCCCTGATAGCACCTTCTCTGTGCCTGTTCACATTGCTTCGCAGAATCGCTTTTGTGCAGAAAACAGTAACACTTGTTCAGAACGAAAGAAAGCACAGAGCCCCAGATTCTATGTTGTCCTGGAGAGCTTGCAGAGCACTGGGGAAAGGCAGGCAGAGAATTCCCTGATAGCACCTTCTCTGTGCCTGTTCACATTGCTTCGCAGAATCGCTTTTGTGCAGAAAACAGTAACACTTGTTCAGAAGGAAAGAAAGCACAGAGCCCCAGATTTTATGTTGTCCTGGAGAGCTTGCAGAGCACTGGGGAACGGCAGGCAGAGAATTCCTTGCTAGCACCTTCTCTGTGCCTGGGAAGCAGAAGTGTTCACATTGCTTCGCAGAATCGCTTTTGTGCAGAAAACAGTAACACTTGTTCAGAAGGAAAGAAAGCACAGAGCCCCAGATTTTATGTTGTCCTGGAGAGCTTGCAGAGCACTGGGGAAAGGCAGGCAGAGAATTCCCTGATAGCACCTTCTCTGTGCCTGTTCACATTGCTTCGCAGAATCGCTTTTGTGCAGAAAACAGTAACACTTGTTCAGAACGAAAGAAAGCACAGAGCCCCAGATTTGCTGTTGTCCTGGAGAGCTTGCAGAGCACTGGGGAAAGGCAGGCAGAGAATTCCCTGCTAGCACCTTCTCTGTGCCTGGGAAGCAGAAGTGTTCACATTGCTTCGCAAGAATCGCTTTTGTGCAGAAAACAGTAACACTTGTTCAGAAGGAAAGAAAGCACAGAGCCCCAGATTCTATGTTGTCCTGGAGAGCTTGCAGAGCACTGGGGAAAGGCAGGCAGAGAATTCCCTGATAGCACCTTCTCTGTGCCTGTTCACATTGCTTCGCAGAATCGCTTTTGTGCAGAAAACAGTAACACTTGTTCAGAAGGAAAGAAAGCACAGAGCCCCAGATTCTATGTTGTCCTGGAGAGCTTGCAGAGCACTGGGGAAAGGCAGGCAGAGAATTCCCTGCTAGCACCTTCTCTGTGCCTGGGAAGCAGAAGTGTTCACATTGCTTCGCAAGAATCGCTTTTGTGCAGAAAACAGTAACACTTGTTCAGAAGGAAAGAAAGCACAGAGCCCCAGATTTTATGTTGTCCTGGAGAGCTTGCAGAGCACTGGGGAAAGGCAGGCAGAAAATTCCCTGCTAGCACCTTCTCTGTGCTTAGGAAGCAGAAGTGTTCACATTGCTTCGCAGAATCGCTTTTGTGCAGAAAACAGTAACACTTGTTCAGAAGGAAAGAAAGCACAGAGCCCCAGATTTTATGTTGTCCTGGAGAGCTTGCAGAGCACTGGGGAAAGGCAGGCAGAGAATTCCTTGCTAGCACCTTCTCTGTGCCTGTTCACATTGCTTCGCAGAATCGCTTTTGTGCAGAAAACAGTAACACTTGTTCAGAACGAAAGAAAGCACAGAGCCCCAGATTCTATGTTGTCCTGGAGAGCTTGCAGAGCACTGGGGAAAGGCAGGCAGAGAATTCCCTGCTAGCACCTTCTCTGTGCCTGGGAAGCAGAAGTGTTCACATTGCTTCGCAGAATCGCTTTTGTGCAGAAAACAGTAACACTTGTTCAGAAGGAAAGAAAGCACAGAGCCCCAGATTCTATGTTGTCCTGGAGAGCTTGCAGAGCACTGGGGAAAGGCAGGCAGAGAATTCCCTGCTAGCACCTTCTCTGTGCCTGTTCACATTGCTTCGCAGAATCGCTTTTGTGCAGAAAACAGTAACACTTGTTCAGAACGAAAGAAAGCACAGAGCCCCAGATTCTATGTTGTCCTGGAGAGCTTGCAGAGCACTGGGGAAAGGCAGGCAGAGAATTCCCTGCTAGCACCTTCTCTGTGCCTGGGAAGCAGAAGTGTTCACATTGCTTCGCAGAATCGCTTTTGTGCAGAAAACAGTAACACTTGTTCAGAAGGAAAGAAAGCACAGAGCCCCAGATTCTATGTTGTCCTGGAGAGCTTGCAGAGCACTGGGGAAAGGCAGGCAGAGAATTCCCTGATAGCACCTTCTCTGTGCCTGTTCACATTGCTTCGCAGAATCGCTTTTGTGCAGAAAACAGTAACACTTGTTCAGAAGGAAAGAAAGCACAGAGCCCCAGATTTGCTGTTGTCCTGGAGAGCTTGCAGAGCACTGGGGAAAGGCAGGCAGAGAATTCCCTGCTAGCACCTTCTCTGTGCCTGGGAAGCAGAAGTGTTCACATTGCTTCGCAAGAATCGCTTCTGTGCAGAAAACACTAACACTTGTTCAGAAGGAAAGAAAGCACAGAGCCCCAGATTCTATGTTGTCCTGGAGAGCTTGCAGAGCACTGGGGAAAGGCAGGCAGAGAATTCCCTGCTAGCACCTTCTCTGTGCCTGGGAAGCAGAAGTGTTCACATTGCTTCGCAAGAATCGCTTTTGTGCAGAAAACAGTAACACTTGTTCAGAAGGAAAGAAAGCACAGAGCCCCAGATTTTATGTTGTCCTGGAGAGCTTGCAGAGCACTGGGGAAAGGCAGGCAGAGAATTCCTTGCTAGCACCTTCTCTGTGCCTGGGAAGCAGAAGTGTTCACATTGCTTCGCAGAATCGCTTTTGTGCAGAAAACAGTAACACTTGTTCAGAAGGAAAGAAAGCACAGAGCCCCAGATTTTATGTTGTCCTGGAGATCTTGCAGAGCACTGGGGAAAGGCAGGCAGAGAATTCCCTGATAGCACCTTCTCTGTGCCTGTTCACATTGCTTCGCAGAATCGCTTTTGTGCAGAAAACAGTAACACTTGTTCAGAACGAAAGAAAGCACAGAGCCCCAGATTTGCTGTTGTCCTGGAGAGCTTGCAGAGCACTGGGGAAAGGCAGGCAGAGAATTCCCTGCTAGCACCTTCTCCGTGCCTGGGAAGCAGAAGTGTTCACATTGCTTCGCAAGAATCGCTTTTGTGCAGAAAACACTAACACTTGTTCAGAAGGAAAGAAAGCACAGAGCCCCAGATTTTATGTTGTCCTGGAGAGCTTGCAGAGCACTGGGGAAAGGCAGGCAGAGAATTCCCTGCTAGCACGTTCTCTGAGCCTGGGAAGCAGAAGTGTTCACATTGCTTCGCAGAATCGCTTTTGTGCAGAAAAGAGTAACACTTGTTCAGAACGAAAGAAAGCACAGAGCCCCAGATTCTATGTTGTCCTGGAGAGCTTGCAGAGCACTGGGGAAAGGCAGGCAGAGAATTCCTTGCTAGCACCTTCTCTGTGCCTGGGAAGCAGAAGTGTTCACATTGCTTCGCAGAATCGCTTTTGTGCAGAAAACAGTAACACTTGTTCAGAAGGAAAGAAAGCACAGAGCCCCAGATTTTATGTTGTCCTGGAGAGCTTGCAGAACACTGGGGAAAGGCAGGCAGAGAATTCCCTGCTAGCACCTTCTCTGTGCCTGGGAATCAGAAGTGTTCACATTGCTTCGCAAGAATCGCTTTTGTGCAGAAAACAGTAACACTTGTTCAGAAGGAAAGAAAGCACAGAGCCCCAGATTTTATGTTGTCCTGGAGAGCTTGCAGAGCACTGGGGAAAGGCAGGCAGAGAATTCCCTGATAGCACCTTCTCTGTGCCTGTTCACATTGCTTCGCAGAATCGCTTTTGTGCAGAAAACAGTAACACTTGTTCAGAACGAAAGAAAGCACAGAGCCCCAGATTCTATGTTGTCCTGGAGAGCTTGCAGAGCACTGGGGAAAGGCAGGCAGAGAATTCCCTGATAGCACCTTCTCTGTGCCTGTTCACATTGCTTCGCAGAATCGCTTTTGTGCAGAAAACAGTAACACTTGTTCAGAAGGAAAGAAAGCACAGAGCCCCAGATTTTATGTTGTCCTGGAGAGCTTGCAGAGCACTGGGGAAAGGCAGGCAGAGAATTCCCTGCTAGCACCTTCTCTGTGCCTGGGAAGCAGAAGTGTTCACATTGCTTCGCAGAATCGCTTTTGTGCAGAAAACAGTAACACTTGTTCAGAAGGAAAGAAAGCACAGAGCCCCAGATTCTATGTTGTCCTGGAGAGCTTGCAGAGCACTGGGGAAAGGCAGGCAGAGAATTCCCTGATAGCACCTTCTCTGTGCCTGTTCACATTGCTTCGCAGAATCGCTTTTGTGCAGAAAACAGTAACACTTGTTCAGAACGAAAGAAACCACAGAGCCCCAGATTTTATGTTGTCCTGGAGAGCTTGCAGAGCACTGGGGAAAGGCAGGCAGAGAATTCCCTGATAGCACCTTCTCTGTGCCTGTTCACATTGCTTCGCAGAATCGCTTTTGTGCAGAAAACACTAACACTTGTTCAGAAGGAAAGAAAGCACAGAGCCCCAGATTCTATGTTGTCCTGGAGAGCTTGCAGAGCACTGGGGAAAGGCAGGCAGAGAATTCCCTGCTAGCACCTTCTCTGTGCCTGGGAAGCAGAAGTGTTCACATTGCTTCGCAAGAATCGCTTTTGTGCAGAAAACAGTAACACTTGTTCAGAAGGAAAGAAAGCACAGAGCCCCAGATTTTATGTTGTCCTGGAGAGCTTGCAGAGCACTGGGGAAAGGCAGGCAGAGAATTCCTTGCTAGCACCTTCTCTGTGCTTGGGAAGCAGAAGTGTTCACATTGCTTCGCAGAATCGCTTTTGTGCAGAAAACAGTAACACTTGTTCAGAAGGAAAGAAAGCACAGAGCCCCAGATTTTATGTTGTCCTGGAGAGCTTGCAGAGCACTGGGGAAAGGCAGGCAGAGAATTCCCTGATAGCACCTTCTCTGTGCCTGTTCACATTGCTTCGCAGAATCGCTTTTGTGCAGAAAACAGTAACACTTGTTCAGAACGAAAGAAAGCACAGAGCCCCAGATTCTATGTTGTCCTGGAGAGCTTGCAGAGCACTGGGGAAAGGCAGGCAGAGAATTCCCTGCTAGCACCTTCTCTGTGCCTGGGAAGCAGAAGTGTTCACATTGCTTCGCAGAATCGCTTTTGTGCAGAAAACACTAACACTTGTTCAGAAGGAAAGAAAGCACAGAGCCCCAGATTCTATGTTGTCCTGGAGAGCTTGCAGAGCACTGGGGAAAGGCAGGCAGAGAATTCCCTGATAGCACCTTCTCTGTGCCTGTTCACATTGCTTCGCAGAATCGCTTTTGTGCAGAAAACAGTAACACTTGTTCAGAACGAAAGAAAGCACAGAGCCCCAGATTCTATGTTGTCCTGGAGAGCTTGCAGAGCACTGGGGAAAGGCGGGCAGAGAATTCCCTGCTAGCACCTTCTCTGTGCCTGGGAAGCAGAAGTGTTCACATTGCTTCGCAAGAATCGCTTTTGTGCAGAAAACAGTAACACTTGTTGAGAACGAAAGAAAGCACAGAACCCCAGATTCTATGTTGTCCTGGAGAGCTTGCAGAGCACTGGGGAAAGGCAGGCAGAGAATTCCTTGCTAGCACCTTCTCTGTGCCTGGGAAGCAGAAGTGTTCACATTGCTTCGCAAGAATCGCTTTTGTGCAGAAAATAGTAACACTTGTTCAGAACGAAAGAAAGCACAGAGCCCCAGATTTGCTGTTGTCCTGGAGAGCTTGCAGAGCACTGGGGAAAGGCAGGCAGAGAATTCCCTGATAGCACCTTCTCTGTGCCTGTTCACATTGCTTCGCAGAATCGCTTTTGTGCAGAAAACAGTAACACTTGTTCAGAACGAAAGAAAGCACAGAGCCCCAGATTCTATGTTGTCCTGGAGAGCTTGCAGAGCACTTGGGAACGGCAGGCAGAGAATTCCTTGCTAGCACCTTCTCTGTGCCTGGGAAGCAGAAGTGTTCACATTGCTTCGCAGAATCGCTTTTGTGCAGAAAACACTAACACTTGTTCAGAAGGAAAGAAAGCACAGAGCCCCAGATTTTATGTTGTCCTGGAGATCTTGCAGAGCACTGGGGAAAGGCAGGCAGAGAATTCCCTGATAGCACCTTCTCTGTGCCTGTTCACATTGCTTCGCAGAATCGCTTTTGTGCAGAAAACAGTAACACTTGTTCAGAACGAAAGAAAGCACAGAGCCCCAGATTTGCTGTTGTCCTGGAGAGCTTGCAGAGCACTGGGGAAAGGCAGGCAGAGAATTCCCTGCTAGCACCTTCTCTGTGCCTGGGAAGCAGAAGTGTTCACATTGCTTCGCAAGAATCGCTTCTGTGCAGAAAACACTAACACTTGTTCAGAAGGAAAGAAAGCACAGAGCCCCAGATTTTATGTTGTCCTGGAGAGCTTGCAGAGCACTGGGGAAAGGCAGGCAGAGAATTCCCTGCTAGCACCTTCTCTGTGCCTGGGAAGCAGAAGTGTTCACATTGCTTCGCAGAATCGCTTTTGTGCAGAAAAAAGTAACACTTGTTCAGAAGGAAAGAAAGCACAGAGCCCCAGATTCTATGTTGTCCTGGAGAGCTTGCAGAGCACTGGGGAAAGGCAGGCAGAGAATTCCCTGATAGCACCTTCTCTGTGCCTGTTCACATTGCTTCGCAGAATCGCTTTTGTGCAGAAAACACTAACACTTGTTCAGAACGAAAGAAAGCACAGAGCCCCAGATTCTATGTTGTCCTGGAGAGCTTGCAGAGCACTGGGGAAAGGCAGGCAGAGAATTCCCTGATAGCACCTTCTCTGTGCCTGTTCACATTGCTTCGCAGAATCGCTTTTGTGCAGAAAACAGTAACACTTGTTCAGAAGGAAAGAAAGCACAGAGCCCCAGATTCTATGTTGTCCTGGAGAGCTTGCAGAGCACTGGGGAAAGGCAGGCAGAGAATTCCCTGCTAGCACCTTCTCTGTGCCTGGGAAGCAGAAGTGTTCACATTGCTTCGCAAGAATCGCTTTTGTGCAGAAAACAGTAACACTTGTTCAGAAGGAAAGAAAGCACAGAGCCCCAGATTTTATGTTGTCCTGGAGAGCTTGCAGAGCACTGGGGAAAGGCAGGCAGAGAATTCCCTGATAGCACCTTCTCTGTGCCTGTTCACATTGCTTCGCAGAATCGCTTTTGTGCAGAAGACACTAACACTTGTTCAGAAGGAAAGAAAGCACAGAGCCCCAGATTCTATGTTGTCCTGGAGAGCTTGCAGAGCACTGGCGAAAGGCAGGCAGAGAATTCCCTGCTAGCACGTTCTCTGAGCCTGGGAAGCAGAAGTGTTCACATTGCTTCGCAAGAATCGCTTTTGTGCAGAAAACAGTAACACTTGTTCAGAAGGAAAGAAAGCACAGAGCCCCAGATTTGCTGTTGTCCTGGAGAGCTTGCAGAGCACTGGGGAAAGGCAGGCAGAGAATTCCTTGCTAGCACCTTCTCTGTGCCTGTTCACATTGCTTCGCAGAATCGCTTTTGTGCAGAAAACAGTAACACTTGTTCAGAACGAAAGAAAGCACAGAGCCCCAGATTCTATGTTGTCCTGGAGAGCTTGCAGAGCACTGGGGAAAGGCAGGCAGAGAATTCCCTGATAGCACCTTCTCTGTGCCTGGGAAGCAGAAGTGTTCACATTGCTTCGCAGAATCGCTTTTGTGCAGAAAACAGTAACACTTGTTCAGAAGGAAAGAAAGCACAGAGCCCCAGATTTTATGTTGTCCTGGAGAGCTTGCAGAGCACTGGGGAAAGGAAGGCAGAGAATTCCCTGCTAGCACCTTCTCTGTGCCTGGGAATCAGAAGTGTTCACATTGCTTCGCAAGAATCGCTTTTGTGCAGAAAACAGTAACACTTGTTCAGAAGGAAAGAAAGCACAGAGCCCCAGATTTTATGTTGTCCTGGAGAGCTTGCAGAGCACTGGGGAAAGGCAGGCAGAGAATTCCTTGCTAGCACCTTCTCTGTGCCTGTTCACATTGCTTCGCAGAATCGCTTTTGTGCAGAAAACAGTAACACTTGTTCAGAAGGAAAGAAAGCACAGAGCCCCAGATTCTATGTTGTCCTGGAGAGCTTGCAGAGCACTGGGGAAAGGCAGGCAGAGAATTCCCTGCTAGCACCTTCTCTGTGCCTGGGAAGCAGAAGTGTTCACATTGCTTCGCAAGAATCGCTTTTGTGCAGAAAACAGTAACACTTGTTCAGAACGAAAGAAAGCACAGAGCCCCAGATTCTATGTTGTCCTGGAGAGCTTGCAGAGCACTGGGGAAAGGCAGGCAGAGAATTCCCTGATAGCACCTTCTCTGTGCCTGTTCACATTGCTTCGCAGAATCGCTTTTGTGCAGAAAACACTAACACTTGTTCAGAAGGAAAGAAAGCACAGAGCCCCAGATTCTATGTTGTCCTGGAGAGCTTGCAGAGCACTGGCGAAAGGCAGGCAGAGAATTCCCTGCTAGCACGTTCTCTGAGCCTGGGAAGCAGAAGTGTTCACATTGCTTCGCAAGAATCGCTTTTGTGCAGAAAACAGTAACACTTGTTCAGAAGGAAAGAAAGCACAGAGCCCCAGATTCTATGTTGTCCTGGAGAGCTTGCAGAGCACTGGGGAAAGGCAGGCAGAGAATTCCTTGCTAGCACCTTCTCTGTGCCTGTTCACATTGCTTCGCAGAATCGCTTTTGTGCAGAAAACAGTAACACTTGTTCAGAACGAAAGAAAGCACAGAACCCCAGATTCTATGTTGTCCTGGAAAGCTTGCAGAGCACTGGGGAAAGGCAGGCAGAGAATTCCCTGATAGCACCTTCTCTGTGCCTGGGAAGCAGAAGTGTTCACATTGCTTCGCAGAATCGCTTTTGTGCAGAAAACAGTAACACTTGTTCAGAAGGAAAGAAAGCACAGAGCCCCAGATTCTATGTTGTCCTGGAGAGCTTGCAGAGCACTGGGGAAAGGAAGGCAGAGAATTCCCTGCTAGCACCTTCTCTGTGCCTGGGAATCAGAAGTGTTCACATTGCTTCGCAAGAATCGCTTTTGTGCAGAAAACAGTAACACTTGTTCAGAAGGAAAGAAAGCACAGAGCCCCAGATTTTATGTTGTCCTGGAGAGCTTGCAGAGCACTGGGGAAAGGCAGGCAGAGAATTCCTTGCTAGCACCTTCTCTGTGCCTGTTCACATTGCTTCGCAGAATCGCTTTTGTGCAGAAAACAGTAACACTTGTTCAGAAGGAAAGAAAGCACAGAGCCCCAGATTCTATGTTGTCCTGGAGAGCTTGCAGAGCACTGGGGAAAGGCAGGCAGAGAATTCCCTGCTAGCACCTTCTCTGTGCCTGGGAAGCAGAAGTGTTCACATTGCTTCGCAGAATCGCTTTTGTGCAGAAAACAGTAACACTTGTTCAGAACGAAAGAAAGCACAGAGCCCCAGATTCTATGTTGTCCTGGAGAGCTTGCAGAGCACTGGGGAAAGGCAGGCAGAGAATTCCCTGATAGCACCTTCTCTGTGCCTGTTCACATTGCTTCGCAGAATCGCTTTTGTGCAGAAAACAGTAACACTTGTTCAGAACGAAAGAAAGCACAGAGCCCCAGATTCTATGTTGTCCTGGAGAGCTTGCAGAGCACTGGGGAAAGGCAGGCAGAGAATTCCCTGCTAGCACCTTCTCTGTGCCTGGGAAGCAGAAGTGTTCACATTGCTTCGCAGAATCGTTTTTGTGCAGAAAACAGTAACACTTGTTCAGAAGGAAAGAAAGCACAGAGCCCCAGATTTTATGTTGTCCTGGAGAGCTTGCAGAGCACTGGGGAAAGGAAGGCAGAGAATTCCCTGCTAGCACCTTCTCTGTGCCTGGGAAGCAGCAGTGTTCACATTGCTTCGCAAGAATCGCTTTTGTGCAGAAAACAGTAACACTTGTTCAGAAGGAAAGAAAGCACAGAGCCCCAGATTTTATGTTGTCCTGGAGAGCTTGCAGAGCACTGGGGAAAGGCAGGCAGAGAATTCCCTGCTAGCACCTTCTCTGTGCCTGGGAAGCAGAAGTGTTCACATTGCTTCGCAGAATCGCTTTTGTGCAGAAAACAGTAACACTTGTTCAGAAGGAAAGAAAGCACAGAGCCCCAGATTTTATGTTGTCCTGGAGAGCTTGCAGAGCACTGGGGAAAGGCAGGCAGAGAAGTCCCTGATAGCACCTTCTCTGTGCCTGTTCACATTGCTTCGCAGAATCGCTTTTGTGCAGAAAACAGTAACACTTGTTCAGAAGGAAAGAAAGCACAGAGCCCCAGATTCTATGTTGTCCTGGAGAGCTTGCAGAGCACTGGGGAAAGGCAGGCAGAGAATTCCCTGCTAGCACCTTCTCTGTGCCTGGGAAGCAGAAGTGTTCACATTGCTTCGCAAGAATCGCTTTTGTGCAGAAAACACTAACACTTGTTCAGAAGGAAAGAAAGCACAGAGCCCCAGATTCTATGTTGTCCTGGAGAGCTTGCAGAGCACTGGGGAAAGGCAGGCAGAGAATTCCTTGCTAGCACCTTCTCTGTGCCTGTTCACATTGCTTCGCAGAATCGCTTTTGTGCAGAAAACAGTAACACTTGTTCAGAACGAAAGAAAGCACAGAGCCCCAGATTTTATGTTGTCCTGGAGAGCTTGCAGAGCACTGGGGAACGGCAGGCAGAGAATTCCTTGCTAGCACCTTCTCTGTGCCTGGGAAGCAGAAGTGTTCACATTGCTTCGCAGAATCGCTTTTGTGCAGAAAACAGTAACACTTGTTCAGAACGAAAGAAAGCACAGAACCCCAGATTCTATGTTGTCCTGGAGAGCTTGCAGAGCACTGGGGAAAGGCAGGCAGAGAATTCCTTGCTAGCACCTTCTCTGTGCCTGGGAAGCAGAAGTGTTCACATTGCTTCGCAAGAATCGCTTTTGTGCAGAAAACAGTAACACTTGTTCAGAAGGAAAGAAAGCACAGAGCCCCAGATTTTTTGTTGTCCTGGAGAGCTTGCAGAGCACTGGGGAAAGGCAGGCAGAGAATTCCCTGATAGCACCTTCTCTGTGCCTGGGAAGCAGAAGTGTTCACATTGCTTCGCAAGAATCGCTTTTGTGCAGAAAACAGTAACACTTGTTCAGAACGAAAGAAAGCACAGAGCCCCAGATTCTATGTTGTCCTGGAGAGCTTGCAGAGCACTGGGGAAAGGCAGGCAGAGAATTCCCTGATAGCACCTTCTCTGTGCCTGTTCACATTGCTTCGCAGAATCGCTTTTGTGCAGAAAACAGTAACACTTGTTCAGAACGAAAGAAAGCACAGAGCCCCAGATTCTATGTTGTCCTGGAGAGCTTGCAGAGCACTGGGGAAAGGCAGGCAGAGAATTCCTTGCTAGCACCTTCTCTGTGCCTGGGAAGCAGCAGTGTTCACATTGCTTCGCAGAATCGCTTTTGTGCAGAAAACAGTAACACTTGTTCAGAAGGAAAGAAAGCACAGAGCCCCAGATTTTATGTTGTCCTGGAGAGCTTGCAGAGCACTGGGGAAAGGCAGGCAGAGAATTCCCTGATAGCACCTTCTCTGTGCCTGTTCACATTGCTTCGCAGAATCGCTTTTGTGCAGAAAACAGTAACACTTGTTCAGAACGAAAGAAAGCACAGAGCCCCAGATTTGCTGTTGTCCTGGAGAGCTTGCAGAGCACTGGGGAAAGGCAGGCAGAGAATTCCCTGCTAGCACCTTCTCTGTGCCTGGGAAGCAGAAGTGTTCACATTGCTTCGCAAGAATCGCTTTTGTGCAGAAAACACTAACACTTGTTCAGAAGGAAAGAAAGCACAGAGCCCCAGATTCTATGTTGTCCTGGAGAGCTTGCAGAGCACTGGGGAAAAGCAGGCAGAGAATTCCCTGATAGCACCTTCTCTGTGCCTGTTCACATTGTTTCGCAGAATCGCTTTTGTGCAGAAAACAGTAACACTTGTTCAGAACGAAAGAAAGCACAGAGCCCCAGATTTTATGTTGTCCTGGAGAGCTTGCAGAGCACTGGGGAAAGGCAGGCAGAGAATTCCCTGCTAGCACCTTCTCTGTGCCTGTTCACATTGCTTCGCAGAATCGCTTTTGTGCAGAAAACAGTAACACTTGTTGAGAAGGAAAGAAAGCACAGAGCCCCAGATTCTATGTTGTCCTGGAGAGCTTGCAGAGCACTGGGGAAAGGCAGGCAGAGAATTCCCTGATAGCACCTTCTCTGTGCCTGTTCACATTGCTTCGCAGAATCGCTTTTGTGCAGAAAACAGTAACACTTGTTCAGAACGAAAGAAAGCACAGAGCCCCAGATTTGCTGTTGTCCTGGAGAGCTTGCAGAGCACTGGGGAAAGGCAGGCAGAGAATTCCCTGCTAGCACCTTCTCTGTGCCTGGGAAGCAGAAGTGTTCACATTGCTTCGCAAGAATCGCTTCTGTGCAGAAAACAGTAACACTTGTTCAGAAGGAAAGAAAGCACAGAGCCCCAGATTTTATGTTCTCCTGGAGAGCTTGCAGAGCACTGGGGAAAGGCAGGCAGAGAATTCCCTGCTAGCACCTTCTCTGTGCCTGGGAAGCAGAAGTGTTCACATTGCTTCGCAGAATCGCTTTTGTGCAGAAAAAAGTAACACTTGTTCAGAAGGAAAGAAAGCACAGAGCCCCAGATTCTATGTTGTCCTGGAGAGCTTGCAGAGCACTGGGGAAAGGCAGGCAGAGAATTCCCTGATAGCACCTTCTCTGTGCCTGTTCACATTGCTTCGCAGAATAGCTTTTGTGCAGAAAACAGTAACACTTGTTCAGAAGGAAAGAAAGCACAGAGCCCCAGATTTTATGTTGTCCTGGAGAGCTTGCAGAGCACTGGGGAAAGGCAGGCAGAGAATTCCCTGATAGCACCTTCTCTGTGCCTGTTCACATTGCTTCGCAGAATCGCTTTTGTGCAGAAAACACTAACACTTGTTCAGAAGGAAAGAAAGCACAGAGCCCCAGATTCTATGTTGTCCTGGAGAGCTTGCAGAGCACTGGGGAAAGGCAGGCAGAGAATTCCCTGCTAGCACCTTCTCTGTGCCTGGGAAGCAGAAGTGTTCACATTGCTTCGCAAGAATCGCTTTTGTGCAGAAAACAGTAACACTTGTTCAGAACGAAAGAAAGCACAGAGCCCCAGATTCTATGTTGTCCTGGAGAGCTTGCAGAGCACTGGGGAAAGGCAGGCAGAGAATTCCCTGATAGCACCTTCTCTGTGCCTGTTCACATTGCTTCGCAGAATCGCTTTTGTGCAGAAAACACTAACACTTGTTCAGAAGGAAAGAAAGCACAGAGCCCCAGATTTTATGTTGTCCTGGAGAGCTTGCAGAGCACTGGGGAAAGGCAGGCAGAGAATTCCCTGATAGCACCTTCTCTGTGCCTGTTCACATTGCTTCGCAAAATCGCTTTTGTGCAGAAAACAGTAACACTTGTTCAGAACGAAAGAAAGCACAGAGCCCCAGATTCTATGTTGTCCTGGAGAGCTTGCAGAGCACTGGGGAAAGGCAGGCAGAGAATTCCCTGATAGCACCTTCTCTGTGCCTGTTCACATTGCTTCGCAGAATCGCTTTTGTGCAGAAAACAGTAACACTTGTTCAGAAGGAAAGAAAGCACAGAGCCCCAGATTTTATGTTGTCCTGGAGAGCTTGCAGAGCACTGGGGAAAGGCAGGCAGAGAATTCCCTGATAGCACCTTCTCTGTGCCTGTTCACATTGCTTCGCAAAATCGCTTTTGTGGAGAAAACAGTAACACTTGTTCAGAACGAAAGAAAGCACAGAGCCCCAGATTCTATGTTGTCCTGGAGAGCTTGCAGAGCACTGGGGAAAGGCAGGCAGAGAATTCCCTGCTAGCACCTTCTCTGTGCCTGGGAAGCAGAAGTGTTCACATTGCTTCGCAAGAATCGCTTTTGTGCAGAAAACACTAACACTTGTTCAGAACGAAAGAAAGCACAGAGCCCCAGATTTTATGTTGTCCTGGAGAGCTTGCAGAGCACTGGGGAAAGGCAGGCAGAGAATTCCCTGATAGCACCTTCTCTGTGCCTGTTCACATTGCTTCGCAGAATCGCTTTTGTGCAGAAAACAGTAACACTTGTTCAGAAGGAAAGAAAGCACAGAGCCCCAGATTCTATGTTGTCCTGGAGAGCTTGCAGAGCACTGGGGAAAGGCAGGCAGAGAATTCCTTGCTAGCACCTTCTCTGTGCCTGGGAAGCAGCAGTGTTCACATTGCTTCGCAGAATCGCTTTTGTGCAGAAAACAGTAACACTTGTTCAGAACGAAAGAAAGCACAGAGCCCCAGATTTTATGTTGTCCTGGAGAGCTTGCAGAGCACTGGGGAAAGGCAGGCAGAGAATTCCTTGCTAGCACCTTCTCTGTGCCTGGGAAGCAGAAGTGTTCACATTGCTTCGCAGAATCGCTTTTGTGCAGAAAACAGTAACACTTGTTCAGAACGAAAGAAAGCACAGAGCCCCAGATTTTATGTTGTCCTGGAGATCTTGCAGAGCACTGGGGAAAGGCAGGCAGAGAATTCCCTGATAGCACCTTCACTGTGCCTGTTCACATTGCTTCGCAGAATCGCTTTTGTGCAGAAAACAGTAACGCTTGTTCAGAACGAAAGAAAGCACAGAGCCCCAGATTTGCTGTTGTCCTGGAGAGCTTGCAGAGCACTGGGGAAAGGCAGGCAGAGAATTCCCTGCTAGCACCTTCTCTGTGCCTGGGAAGCAGCAGTGTTCACATTGCTTCGCAAGAATCGCTTTTGTGCAGAAAACACTAACACTTGTTCAGAAGGAAAGAAAGCACAGAGCCCCAGATTCTATGTTGTCCTGGAGAGCTTGCAGAGCACTGGGGAAAGGCAGGCAGAGAATTCCCTGCTAGCACCTTCTCTGTGCCTGGGAAGCAGAAGTGTTCACATTGCTTCGCAAGAATCGCTTTTGTGCAGAAAACACTAACACTTGTTCAGAACGAAAGAAAGCACAGAGCCCCAGATTCTATGTTGTCCTGGAGAGCTTGCAGAGCACTGGGGAAAGGCAGGCAGAGAATTCCCTGATAGCACCTTCTCTGTGCCTGTTCACATTGCTTCGCAGAATCGCTTTTGTGCAGAAAACAGTAACACTTGTTCAGAACGAAAGAAAGCACAGAGCCCCAGATTTGCTGTTGTCCTGGAGAGCTTGCAGAGCACTGGGGAAAGGCAGGCAGAGAATTCCTTGCTAGCACCTTCTCTGTGCCTGGGAAGCAGCAGTGTTCACATTGCTTCGCAGAATCGCTTTTGTGCAGAAAACACTAACACTTGTTCAGAAGGAAAGAAAGCACAGAGCCCCAGATTTTATGTTGTCCTGGAGAGCTTGCAGAGCACTGGGGAAAGGCAGGCAGAGAATTCCCTGATAGCACCTTCTCTGTGCCTGTTCACATTGCTTCGCAAAATCGCTTTTGTGCAGAAAACAGTAACACTTGTTCAGAACGAAAGAAAGCACAGAGCCCCAGATTCTATGTTGTCCTGGAGAGCTTGCAGAGCACTGGGGAAAGGCAGGCAGAGAATTCCTTGCTAGCACCTTCTCTGTGCCTGGGAAGCAGCAGTGTTCACATTGCTGAGCAGAATCGCTTTTGTGCAGAAAACAGTAACACTTGTTCAGAAGGAAAGAAAGCACAGAGCCCCAGATTTTATGTTGTCCTGGAGAGCTTGCAGAGCACTGGGGAAAGGCAGGCAGAGAATTCCTTGCTAGCACCTTCTCTGTGCCTGGGAAGCAGAAGTGTTCACATTGCTTCGCAGAATCGCTTTTGTGCAGAAAACAGTAACACTTGTTCAGAACGAAAGAAAGCACAGAGCCCCAAATTTTATGTTGTCCTGGAGATCTTGCAGAGCACTGGGGAAAGGCAGGCAGAGAATTCCCTGATAGCACCTTCTCTGTGCCTGTTCACATTGCTTCGCAGAATCGCTTTTGTGCAGAAAACAGTAACACTTGTTCAGAAGGAAAGAAAGCACAGAGCCCCAGATTTTATGTTGTCCTGGAGAGCTTGCAGAGCACTGGGGAAAGGCAGGCAGAGAATTCCCTGCTAGCACCTTCTCTGTGCCTGGGAAGCAGAAGTGTTCACATTGCTTCGCAAGAATCGCTTTTGTGCAGAAAACACTAACACTTGTTCAGAAGGAAAGAAAGCACAGAGCCCCAGATTCTATGTTGTCCTGGAGAGCTTGCAGAGCACTGGGGAAAGGCAGGCAGAGAATTCCCTGCTAGCACCTTCTCTGTGCCTGGGAAGCAGAAGTGTTCACATTGCTTCGCAAGAATCGCTTTTGTGCAGAAAACACTAACACTTGTTCAGAACGAAAGAAAGCACAGAGCCCCAGATTCTATGTTGTCCTGGAGAGCTTGCAGAGCACTGGGGAAAGGCAGGCAGAGAATTCCCTGATAGCACCTTCTCTGTGCCTGTTCACATTGCTTCGCAGAATCGCTTTTGTGCAGAAAACAGTAACACTTGTTCAGAACGAAAGAAAGCACAGAGCCCCAGATTCTATGTTGTCCTGGAGAGCTTGCAGAGCACTGGGGAAAGGCAGGCAGAGAATTCCTTGCTAGCACCTTCTCTGTGCCTGGGAAGCAGCAGTGTTCACATTGCTTCGCAGAATCGCTTTTGTGCAGAAAACACTAACACTTGTTCAGAAGGAAAGAAAGCACAGAGCCCCAGCTTCTATGTTGTCCTGGAGAGCTTGCAGAGCACTGGGGAAAGGCAGGCAGAGAATTCCCTGCTAGCACCTTCTCTGTGCCTGGGAAGCAGAAGTGTTCACATTGCTTCGCAAGAATCGCTTTTGTGCAGAAAACAGTAACACTTGTTCAGAAGGAAAGAAAGCACAGAGCCCCAGATTTTATGTTGTCCTGGAGAGCTTGCAGAGCACTGGGGAAAGGCAGGCAGAGAATTCCTTGCTAGCACCTTCTCTGTGCCTGGGAAGCAGAAGTGTTCACATTGCTTCGCAGAATCGCTTTTGTGCAGAAAACAGTAACACTTGTTCAGAAGGAAAGAAAGCACAGAGCCCCAGATTTTATGTTGTCCTGGAGAGCTTGCAGAGCACTGGGGAAAGGCAGGCAGAGAATTCCTTGCTAGCACCTTCTCTGTGCCTGGGAAGCAGAAGTGTTCACATTGCTTCGCAGAATCGCTTTTGTGCAGAAAACAGTAACACTTGTTCAGAAGGAAAGAAAGCACAGAGCCCCAGATTTTATGTTGTCCTGGAGATCTTGCAGAGCACTGGGGAAAGGCAGGCAGAGAATTCCCTGATAGCACCTTCTCTGTGCCTGTTCACATTGCTTCGCAGAATCGCTTTTGTGCAGAAAACAGTAACACTTGTTCAGAACGAAAGAAAGCACAGAGCCCCAGATTTGCTGTTGTCCTGGAGAGCTTGCAGAGCACTGGGGAAAGGCAGGCAGAGAATTCCCTGCTAGCACCTTCTCTGTGCCTGGGAAACAGAAGTGTTCACATTGCTTCGCAAGAATCACTTCTGTGCAGAAAACACTAACACTTGTTCAGAAGGAAAGAAAGCACAGAGCCCCAGATTTTATGTTGTCCTGGAGAGCTTGCAGAGCACTGGGGAAAGGCAGGCAGAGAATTCCCTGCTAGCACCTTCTCTGAGCCTGGGAAGCAGAAGTGTTCACATTGCTTCGCAGAATCGCTTTTGTGCAGAAAACAGTAACACTTGTTCAGAAGGAAAGAAAGCACAGAGCCCCAGATTTTATGTTGTCCTGGAGAGCTTGCAGAGCACTGGGGAAAGGCAGGCAGAGAATTCCCTGATAGCACCTTCTCTGTGCCTGCTCACATTGCTTCGCAGAATCGCTTTTGTGCAGAAAACAGTAACACTTGTTCAGAACGAAAGAAAGCACAGAGCCCCAGATTCTATGTTGTTCTGGAGAGCTTGCAGAGCACTGGGGAAAGGCAGGCAGAGAATTCCTTGCTAGCACCTTCTCTGTGCCTGGGAAGCAGCAGTGTTCACATTGCTTCGCAGAATCGCTTTTGTGCAGAAAACAGTAACACTTGTTCAGAAGGAAAGAAAGCACAGAGCCCCAGATTCTATGTTGTCCTGGAGAGCTTGCAGAGCACTGGGGAAAGGCAGGCAGAGAATTCCTTGCTAGCACCTTCTCTGTGCCTGGGAAGCAGAAGTGTTCACATTGCTTCGCAGAATCGCTTTTGTGCAGAAAACAGTAACACTTGTTCAGAAGGAAAGAAAGCACAGAGCCCCAGATTTTATGTTGTCCTGGAGATCTTGCAGAGCACTGGGGAAAGGCAGGCAGAGAATTCCCTGATAGCACCTTCTCTGTGCCTGTTCACATTGCTTCGCAGAATCGCTTTTGTGCAGAAAACAGTAACACTTGTTCAGAACGAAAGAAAGCACAGAGCCCCAGATTTTATGTTGTCCTGGAGAGCTTGCAGAGCACTGGGGAAAGGCAGGCAGAGAATTCCCTGATAGCACCTTCTCTGTGCTTGTTCACATTGCTTCGCAGAATCGCTTTTGTGCAGAAAACAGTAACACTTGTTCAGAACGAAAGAAAGCACAGAGCCCCAGATTTGCTGTTGTCCTGGAGAGCTTGCAGAGCACTGGGGAAAGGCAGGCAGAGAATTCCCTGCTAGCACCTTCTCTGTGCCTGGGAAGCAGAAGTGTTCACATTGCTTCGCAAGAATCGCTTTTGTGCAGAAAACACTAACACTTGTTCAGAAGGAAAGAAAGCACAGAGCCCCAGATTCTATGTTGTCCTGGAGAGCTTGCAGAGCACTGGGGAAAGGCAGGCAGAGAATTCCCTGCTAGCACCTTCTCTGTGCCTGGGAAGCAGAAGTGTTCACATTGCTTCGCAAGAATCGCTTTTGTGCAGAAAACAGTAACACTTGTTCAGAACGAAAGAAAGCACAGAGCCCCAGATTTTATGTTGTCCTGGAGAGCTTGCAGAGCACTGGGGAAAGGCAGGCAGAGAATTCCTTGCTAGCACCTTCTCTGTGCCTGGGAAGCAGAAGTGTTCACATTGCTTCGCAGAATCGCTTTTGTGCAGAAAACAGTAACACTTGTTCAGAAGGAAAGAAAGCACAGAGCCCCAGATTTTATGTTGTCCTGGAGAGCTTGCAGAGCACTGGGGAAAGGCAGGCAGAGAATTCCTTGCTAGCACCTTCTCTGTGCCTGGGAAGCAGAAGTGTTCACATTGCTTCGCAGAATCGCTTTTGTGCAGAAAACAGTAACACTTGTTCAGAAGGAAAGAAAGCACAGAGCCCCAGATTTTATGTTGTCCTGGAGATCTTGCAGAGCACTGGGGAAAGGCAGGCAGAGAATTCCCTGATAGCACCTTCTCTGTGCCTGTTCACATTGCTTCGCAGAATCGCTTTTGTGCAGAAAACAGTAACACTTGTTCAGAACGAAAGAAAGCACAGAGCCCCAGATTCTATGTTGTTCTGGAGAGCTTGCAGAGCACTGGGGAAAGGCAGGCAGAGAATTCCTTGCTAGCACCTTCTCTGTGCCTGGGAAGCAGCAGTGTTCACATTGCTTCGCAGAATCGCTTTTGTGCAGAAAACAGTAACACTTGTTCAGAAGGAAAGAAAGCACAGAGCCCCAGATTCTATGTTGTCCTGGAGAGCTTGCAGAGCACTGGGGAAAGGCAGGCAGAGAATTCCTTGCTAGCACCTTCTCTGTGCCTGGGAAGCAGAAGTGTTCACATTGCTTCGCAGAATCGCTTTTGTGCAGAAAACAGTAACACTTGTTCAGAAGGAAAGAAAGCACAGAGCCCCAGATTTTATGTTGTCCTGGAGATCTTGCAGAGCACTGGGGAAAGGCAGGCAGAGAATTCCCTGATAGCACCTTCTCTGTGCCTGTTCACATTGCTTCGCAGAATCGCTTTTGTGCAGAAAACAGTAACACTTGTTCAGAACGAAAGAAAGCACAGAGCCCCAGATTTTATGTTGTCCTGGAGAGCTTGCAGAGCACTGGGGAAAGGCAGGCAGAGAATTCCCTGATAGCACCTTCTCTGTGCCTGTTCACATTGCTTCGCAGAATCGCTTTTGTGCAGAAAACAGTAACACTTGTTCAGAACGAAAGAAAGCACAGAGCCCCAGATTTGCTGTTGTCCTGGAGAGCTTGCAGAGCACTGGGGAAAGGCAGGCAGAGAATTCCCTGCTAGCACCTTCTCTGTGCCTGGGAAGCAGAAGTGTTCACATTGCTTCGCAAGAATCGCTTTTGTGCAGAAAACAGTAACAGTTGTTCAGAAGGAAAGAAAGCACAGAGCCCCAGATTCTATGTTGTCCTGGAGAGCTTGCAGAGCACTGGGGAACGGCAGGCAGAGAATTCCTTGCTAGCACCTTCTCTGTGCCTGGGAAGCAGAAGTGTTCACATTGCTTCGCAAGAATCGCTTCTGTGCAGAAAACACTAACACTTGTTCAGAACAAAAGAAAGCACAGAGCCCCAGATTTTATGTTGTCCTGGAGAGCTTGCAGAGCACTGGGGAAAGGCAGGCAGAGAATTCCCTGCTAGCACCTTCTCTGAGCCTGGGAAGCAGAAGTGTTCACATTGCTTCGCAGAATCGCTTTTGTGCAGAAAACAGTAACACTTGTTCAGAAGGAAAGAAAGCACAGAGCCCCAGATTTTATGTTGTCCTGGAGAGCTTGCAGAGCACTGGGGAAAGGCAGGCAGAGAATTCCCTGATAGCACCTTCTCTGTGCCTGTTCACATTGCTTCGCAGAATCGCTTTTGTGCAGAAAACACTAACACTTGTTCAGAACGAAAGAAAGCACAGAGCCCCAGATTCTATGTTGTCCTGGAGAGCTTGCAGAGCACTGGGGAAAGGCAGGCAGAGAATTCCCTGATAGCACCTTCTCTGTGCCTGTTCACATTGCTTCGCAAGAATCGCTTTTGTGCAGAAAACAGTAACACTTGTTCAGAACGAAAGAAAGCACAGAGCCCCAGATTCTATGTTGTTCTGGAGAGCTTGCAGAGCACTGGGGAAAGGCAGGCAGAGAATTCCTTGCTAGCACCTTCTCTGTGCCTGGGAAGCAGCAGTGTTCACATTGCTTCGCAGAATCGCTTTTGTGCAGAAAACAGTAACACTTGTTCAGAAGGAAAGAAAGCACAGAGCCCCAGATTTTATGTTGTCCTGGAGAGCTTGCAGAGCACTGGGGAAAGGCAGGCAGAGAATTCCTTGCTAGCACCTTCTCTGTGCCTGGGAAGCAGAAGTGTTCACATTGCTTCGCAGAATCGCTTTTGTGCAGAAAACAGTAACACTTGTTCAGAAGGAAAGAAAGCACAGAGCCCCAGATTTTATGTTGTCCTGGAGATCTTGCAGAGCACTGGGGAAAGGCAGGCAGAGAATTCCCTGATAGCACCTTCTCTGTGCCTGTTCACATTTCTTCGCAGAATCGCTTTTGTGCAGAAAACAGTAACACTTGTTCAGAACGAAAGAAAGCACAGAGCCCCAGATTTGCTGTTGTCCTGGAGAGCTTGCAGAGCACTGGGGAAAGGCAGGCAGAGAATTCCCTGCTAGCACCTTCTCTGTGCCTGGGAAGCAGAAGTGTTCACATTGCTTCGCAAGAATCGCTTTTGTGCAGAAAACACTAACACTTGTTCAGAAGGAAAGAAAGCACAGAGCCCCAGATTCTATGTTGTCCTGGAGAGCTTGCAGAGCACTGGGGAAAGGCAGGCAGAGAATTCCCTGATAGCACCTTCTCTGTGCCTGTTCACATTGCTTCGCAGAATCGCTTTTGTGCAGAAAACAGTAACACTTGTTCAGAACGAAAGAAAGCACAGAGCCCCAGATTCTATGTTGTTCTGGAGAGCTTGCAGAGCACTGGGGAAAGGCAGGCAGAGAATTCCTTGCTAGCACCTTCTCTGTGCCTGGGAAGCAGCAGTGTTCACATTGCTTCGCAGAATCGCTTTTGTGCAGAAAACAGTAACACTTGTTCAGAAGGAAAGAAAGCACAGAGCCCCAGATTCTATGTTGTCCTGGAGAGCTTGCAGAGCACTGGGGAAAGGCAGGCAGAGAATTCCTTGCTAGCACCTTCTCTGTGCCTGGGAAGCAGAAGTGTTCACATTGCTTCGCAGAATCGCTTTTGTGCAGAAAACAGTAACACTTGTTCAGAAGGAAAGAAAGCACAGAGCCCCAGATTTTATGTTGTCCTGGAGATCTTGCAGAGCACTGGGGAAAGGCAGGCAGAGAATTCCCTGATAGCACCTTCTCTGTGCCTGTTCACATTGCTTCGCAGAATCGCTTTTGTGCAGAAAACAGTAACACTTGTTCAGAACGAAAGAAAGCACAGAGCCCCAGATTTTATGTTGTCCTGGAGAGCTTGCAGAGCACTGGGGAAAGGCAGGCAGAGAATTCCCTGATAGCACCTTCTCTGTGCCTGTTCACATTGCTTCGCAGAATCGCTTTTGTGCAGAAAACAGTAACACTTGTTCAGAAGGAAAGAAAGCACAGAGCCCCAGATTCTATGTTGTCCTGGAGAGCTTGCAGAGCACTGGGGAACGGCAGGCAGAGAATTCCTTGCTAGCACCTTCTCTGTGCCTGGGAAGCAGAAGTGTTCACATTGCTTCGCAGAATCGCTTTTGTGCAGAAAACAGTAACACTTGTTCAGAACGAAAGAAAGCACAGAGCCCCAGATTTGCTGTTGTCCTGGAGAGCTTGCAGAGCACTGGGGAAAGGCAGGCAGAGAATTCCCTGCTAGCACCTTCTCTGTGCCTGGGAAGCAGCAGTGTTCACATTGCTTCGCAAGAATCGCTTTTGTGCAGAAAACACTAACACTTGTTCAGAAGGAAAGAAAGCACAGAGCCCCAGATTCTATGTTGTCCTGGAGAGCTTGCAGAGCACTGGGGAAAGGCAGGCAGAGAATTCCCTGCTAGCACCTTCTCTGTGCCTGGGAAGCAGAAGTGTTCACATTGCTTCGCAAGAATCGCTTTTGTGCAGAAAACACTAACACTTGTTCAGAACGAAAGAAAGCACAGAGCCCCAGATTCTATGTTGTCCTGGAGAGCTTGCAGAGCACTGGGGAAAGGCAGGCAGAGAATTCCCTGATAGCACCTTCTCTGTGCCTGTTCACATTGCTTCGCAGAATCGCTTTTGTGCAGAAAACAGTAACACTTGTTCAGAACGAAAGAAAGCACAGAGCCCCAGATTTGCTGTTGTCCTGGAGAGCTTGCAGAGCACTGGGGAAAGGCAGGCAGAGAATTCCTTGCTAGCACCTTCTCTGTGCCTGGGAAGCAGCAGTGTTCACATTGCTTCGCAGAATCGCTTTTGTGCAGAAAACACTAACACTTGTTCAGAAGGAAAGAAAGCACAGAGCCCCAGATTTTATGTTGTCCTGGAGAGCTTGCAGAGCACTGGGGAAAGGCAGGCAGAGAATTCCCTGATAGCACCTTCTCTGTGCCTGTTCACATTGCTTCGCAAAATCGCTTTTGTGCAGAAAACAGTAACACTTGTTCAGAACGAAAGAAAGCACAGAGCCCCAGATTCTATGTTGTCCTGGAGAGCTTGCAGAGCACTGGGGAAAGGCAGGCAGAGAATTCCTTGCTAGCACCTTCTCTGTGCCTGGGAAGCAGCAGTGTTCACATTGCTGAGCAGAATCGCTTTTGTGCAGAAAACAGTAACACTTGTTCAGAAGGAAAGAAAGCACAGAGCCCCAGATTTTATGTTGTCCTGGAGAGCTTGCAGAGCACTGGGGAAAGGCAGGCAGAGAATTCCTTGCTAGCACCTTCTCTGTGCCTGGGAAGCAGAAGTGTTCACATTGCTTCGCAGAATCGCTTTTGTGCAGAAAACAGTAACACTTGTTCAGAACGAAAGAAAGCACAGAGCCCCAGATTTTATGTTGTCCTGGAGATCTTGCAGAGCACTGGGGAAAGGCAGGCAGAGAATTCCCTGATAGCACCTTCTCTGTGCCTGTTCACATTGCTTCGCAGAATCGCTTTTGTGCAGAAAACAGTAACACTTGTTCAGAAGGAAAGAAAGCACAGAGCCCCAGATTTTATGTTGTCCTGGAGAGCTTGCAGAGCACTGGGGAAAGGCAGGCAGAGAATTCCCTGCTAGCACCTTCTCTGTGCCTGGGAAGCAGAAGTGTTCACATTGCTTCGCAAGAATCGCTTTTGTGCAGAAAACACTAACACTTGTTCAGAAGGAAAGAAAGCACAGAGCCCCAGATTCTATGTTGTCCTGGAGAGCTTGCAGAGCACTGGGGAAAGGCAGGCAGAGAATTCCCTGCTAGCACCTTCTCTGTGCCTGGGAAGCAGAAGTGTTCACATTGCTTCGCAAGAATCGCTTTTGTGCAGAAAACACTAACACTTGTTCAGAACGAAAGAAAGCACAGAGCCCCAGATTCTATGTTGTCCTGGAGAGCTTGCAGAGCACTGGGGAAAGGCAGGCAGAGAATTCCCTGATAGCACCTTCTCTGTGCCTGTTCACATTGCTTCGCAGAATCGCTTTTGTGCAGAAAACAGTAACACTTGTTCAGAACGAAAGAAAGCACAGAGCCCCAGATTCTATGTTGTCCTGGAGAGCTTGCAGAGCACTGGGGAAAGGCAGGCAGAGAATTCCTTGCTAGCACCTTCTCTGTGCCTGGGAAGCAGCAGTGTTCACATTGCTTCGCAGAATCGCTTTTGTGCAGAAAACACTAACACTTGTTCAGAAGGAAAGAAAGCACAGAGCCCCAGCTTCTATGTTGTCCTGGAGAGCTTGCAGAGCACTGGGGAAAGGCAGGCAGAGAATTCCCTGCTAGCACCTTCTCTGTGCCTGGGAAGCAGAAGTGTTCACATTGCTTCGCAAGAATCGCTTTTGTGCAGAAAACAGTAACACTTGTTCAGAAGGAAAGAAAGCACAGAGCCCCAGATTTTATGTTGTCCTGGAGAGCTTGCAGAGCACTGGGGAAAGGCAGGCAGAGAATTCCTTGCTAGCACCTTCTCTGTGCCTGGGAAGCAGAAGTGTTCACATTGCTTCGCAGAATCGCTTTTGTGCAGAAAACAGTAACACTTGTTCAGAAGGAAAGAAAGCACAGAGCCCCAGATTTTATGTTGTCCTGGAGAGCTTGCAGAGCACTGGGGAAAGGCAGGCAGAGAATTCCTTGCTAGCACCTTCTCTGTGCCTGGGAAGCAGAAGTGTTCACATTGCTTCGCAGAATCGCTTTTGTGCAGAAAACAGTAACACTTGTTCAGAAGGAAAGAAAGCACAGAGCCCCAGATTTTATGTTGTCCTGGAGATCTTGCAGAGCACTGGGGAAAGGCAGGCAGAGAATTCCCTGATAGCACCTTCTCTGTGCCTGTTCACATTGCTTCGCAGAATCGCTTTTGTGCAGAAAACAGTAACACTTGTTCAGAACGAAAGAAAGCACAGAGCCCCAGATTTGCTGTTGTCCTGGAGAGCTTGCAGAGCACTGGGGAAAGGCAGGCAGAGAATTCCCTGCTAGCACCTTCTCTGTGCCTGGGAAACAGAAGTGTTCACATTGCTTCGCAAGAATCACTTCTGTGCAGAAAACACTAACACTTGTTCAGAAGGAAAGAAAGCACAGAGCCCCAGATTTTATGTTGTCCTGGAGAGCTTGCAGAGCACTGGGGAAAGGCAGGCAGAGAATTCCCTGCTAGCACCTTCTCTGAGCCTGGGAAGCAGAAGTGTTCACATTGCTTCGCAGAATCGCTTTTGTGCAGAAAACAGTAACACTTGTTCAGAAGGAAAGAAAGCACAGAGCCCCAGATTTTATGTTGTCCTGGAGAGCTTGCAGAGCACTGGGGAAAGGCAGGCAGAGAATTCCCTGATAGCACCTTCTCTGTGCCTGTTCACATTGCTTCGCAGAATCGCTTTTGTGCAGAAAACAGTAACACTTGTTCAGAACGAAAGAAAGCACAGAGCCCCAGATTCTATGTTGTTCTGGAGAGCTTGCAGAGCACTGGGGAAAGGCAGGCAGAGAATTCCTTGCTAGCACCTTCTCTGTGCCTGGGAAGCAGCAGTGTTCACATTGCTTCGCAGAATCGCTTTTGTGCAGAAAACAGTAACACTTGTTCAGAAGGAAAGAAAGCACAGAGCCCCAGATTCTATGTTGTCCTGGAGAGCTTGCAGAGCACTGGGGAAAGGCAGGCAGAGAATTCCTTGCTAGCACCTTCTCTGTGCCTGGGAAGCAGAAGTGTTCACATTGCTTCGCAGAATCGCTTTTGTGCAGAAAACAGTAACACTTGTTCAGAAGGAAAGAAAGCACAGAGCCCCAGATTTTATGTTGTCCTGGAGATCTTGCAGAGCACTGGGGAAAGGCAGGCAGAGAATTCCCTGATAGCACCTTCTCTGTGCCTGTTCACATTGCTTCGCAGAATCGCTTTTGTGCAGAAAACAGTAACACTTGTTCAGAACGAAAGAAAGCACAGAGCCCCAGATTTTATGTTGTCCTGGAGAGCTTGCAGAGCACTGGGGAAAGGCAGGCAGAGAATTCCCTGATAGCACCTTCTCTGTGCTTGTTCACATTGCTTCGCAGAATCGCTTTTGTGCAGAAAACAGTAACACTTGTTCAGAACGAAAGAAAGCACAGAGCCCCAGATTTGCTGTTGTCCTGGAGAGCTTGCAGAGCACTGGGGAAAGGCAGGCAGAGAATTCCCTGCTAGCACCTTCTCTGTGCCTGGGAAGCAGAAGTGTTCACATTGCTTCGCAAGAATCGCTTTTGTGCAGAAAACACTAACACTTGTTCAGAAGGAAAGAAAGCACAGAGCCCCAGATTCTATGTTGTCCTGGAGAGCTTGCAGAGCACTGGGGAACGGCAGGCAGAGAATTCCTTGCTAGCACCTTCTCTGTGCCTGGGAAGCAGAAGTGTTCACATTGCTTCGCAAGAATCGCTTCTGTGCAGAAAACACTAACACTTGTTCAGAACAAAAGAAAGCACAGAGCCCCAGATTCTATGTTGTCCTGGAGAGCTTGCAGAGCACTGGGGAAAGGCAGGCAGAGAATTCCCTGATAGCACCTTCTCTGTGCCTGTTCACATTGCTTCGCAGAATCGCTTTTGTGCAGAAAACACTAACACTTGTTCAGAAGGAAAGAAAGCACAGAGCCCCAGATTCTATGTTGTCCTGGAGAGCTTGCAGAGCACTGGGGAAAGGCAGGCAGAGAATTCCCTGCTAGCACCTTCTCTGTGCCTGGGAAGCAGAAGTGTTCACATTGCTTCGCAAGAATCGCTTTTGTGCAGAAAACAGTAACACTTGTTCAGAACGAAAGAAAGCACAGAGCCCCAGATTTTATGTTGTCCTGGAGAGCTTGCAGAGCACTGGGGAAAGGCAGGCAGAGAATTCCTTGCTAGCACCTTCTCTGTGCCTGGGAAGCAGAAGTGTTCACATTGCTTCGCAGAATCGCTTTTGTGCAGAAAACAGTAACACTTGTTCAGAAGGAAAGAAAGCACAGAGCCCCAGATTTTATGTTGTCCTGGAGAGCTTGCAGAGCACTGGGGAAAGGCAGGCAGAGAATTCCTTGCTAGCACCTTCTCTGTGCCTGGGAAGCAGAAGTGTTCACATTGCTTCGCAGAATCGCTTTTGTGCAGAAAACAGTAACACTTGTTCAGAAGGAAAGAAAGCACAGAGCCCCAGATTTTATGTTGTCCTGGAGATCTTGCAGAGCACTGGGGAAAGGCAGGCAGAGAATTCCCTGATAGCACCTTCTCTGTGCCTGTTCACATTGCTTCGCAGAATCGCTTTTGTGCAGAAAACAGTAACACTTGTTCAGAACGAAAGAAAGCACAGAGCCCCAGATTCTATGTTGTTCTGGAGAGCTTGCAGAGCACTGGGGAAAGGCAGGCAGAGAATTCCTTGCTAGCACCTTCTCTGTGCCTGGGAAGCAGCAGTGTTCACATTGCTTCGCAGAATCGCTTTTGTGCAGAAAACAGTAACACTTGTTCAGAAGGAAAGAAAGCACAGAGCCCCAGATTCTATGTTGTCCTGGAGAGCTTGCAGAGCACTGGGGAAAGGCAGGCAGAGAATTCCTTGCTAGCACCTTCTCTGTGCCTGGGAAGCAGAAGTGTTCACATTGCTTCGCAGAATCGCTTTTGTGCAGAAAACAGTAACACTTGTTCAGAAGGAAAGAAAGCACAGAGCCCCAGATTTTATGTTGTCCTGGAGATCTTGCAGAGCACTGGGGAAAGGCAGGCAGAGAATTCCCTGATAGCACCTTCTCTGTGCCTGTTCACATTGCTTCGCAGAATCGCTTTTGTGCAGAAAACAGTAACACTTGTTCAGAACGAAAGAAAGCACAGAGCCCCAGATTTTATGTTGTCCTGGAGAGCTTGCAGAGCACTGGGGAAAGGCAGGCAGAGAATTCCCTGATAGCACCTTCTCTGTGCCTGTTCACATTGCTTCGCAGAATCGCTTTTGTGCAGAAAACAGTAACACTTGTTCAGAACGAAAGAAAGCACAGAGCCCCAGATTTGCTGTTGTCCTGGAGAGCTTGCAGAGCACTGGGGAAAGGCAGGCAGAGAATTCCCTGCTAGCACCTTCTCTGTGCCTGGGAAGCAGAAGTGTTCACATTGCTTCGCAAGAATCGCTTTTGTGCAGAAAACAGTAACAGTTGTTCAGAAGGAAAGAAAGCACAGAGCCCCAGATTCTATGTTGTCCTGGAGAGCTTGCAGAGCACTGGGGAACGGCAGGCAGAGAATTCCTTGCTAGCACCTTCTCTGTGCCTGGGAAGCAGAAGTGTTCACATTGCTTCGCAAGAATCGCTTCTGTGCAGAAAACACTAACACTTGTTCAGAACAAAAGAAAGCACAGAGCCCCAGATTTTATGTTGTCCTGGAGAGCTTGCAGAGCACTGGGGAAAGGCAGGCAGAGAATTCCCTGCTAGCACCTTCTCTGAGCCTGGGAAGCAGAAGTGTTCACATTGCTTCGCAGAATCGCTTTTGTGCAGAAAACAGTAACACTTGTTCAGAAGGAAAGAAAGCACAGAGCCCCAGATTTTATGTTGTCCTGGAGAGCTTGCAGAGCACTGGGGAAAGGCAGGCAGAGAATTCCCTGATAGCACCTTCTCTGTGCCTGTTCACATTGCTTCGCAGAATCGCTTTTGTGCAGAAAACACTAACACTTGTTCAGAACGAAAGAAAGCACAGAGCCCCAGATTCTATGTTGTCCTGGAGAGCTTGCAGAGCACTGGGGAAAGGCAGGCAGAGAATTCCCTGATAGCACCTTCTCTGTGCCTGTTCACATTGCTTCGCAAGAATCGCTTTTGTGCAGAAAACAGTAACACTTGTTCAGAACGAAAGAAAGCACAGAGCCCCAGATTCTATGTTGTTCTGGAGAGCTTGCAGAGCACTGGGGAAAGGCAGGCAGAGAATTCCTTGCTAGCACCTTCTCTGTGCCTGGGAAGCAGCAGTGTTCACATTGCTTCGCAGAATCGCTTTTGTGCAGAAAACAGTAACACTTGTTCAGAAGGAAAGAAAGCACAGAGCCCCAGATTTTATGTTGTCCTGGAGAGCTTGCAGAGCACTGGGGAAAGGCAGGCAGAGAATTCCTTGCTAGCACCTTCTCTGTGCCTGGGAAGCAGAAGTGTTCACATTGCTTCGCAGAATCGCTTTTGTGCAGAAAACAGTAACACTTGTTCAGAAGGAAAGAAAGCACAGAGCCCCAGATTTTATGTTGTCCTGGAGATCTTGCAGAGCACTGGGGAAAGGCAGGCAGAGAATTCCCTGATAGCACCTTCTCTGTGCCTGTTCACATTTCTTCGCAGAATCGCTTTTGTGCAGAAAACAGTAACACTTGTTCAGAACGAAAGAAAGCACAGAGCCCCAGATTTGCTGTTGTCCTGGAGAGCTTGCAGAGCACTGGGGAAAGGCAGGCAGAGAATTCCCTGCTAGCACCTTCTCTGTGCCTGGGAAGCAGAAGTGTTCACATTGCTTCGCAAGAATCGCTTTTGTGCAGAAAACACTAACACTTGTTCAGAAGGAAAGAAAGCACAGAGCCCCAGATTCTATGTTGTCCTGGAGAGCTTGCAGAGCACTGGGGAAAGGCAGGCAGAGAATTCCCTGATAGCACCTTCTCTGTGCCTGTTCACATTGCTTCGCAGAATCGCTTTTGTGCAGAAAACAGTAACACTTGTTCAGAACGAAAGAAAGCACAGAGCCCCAGATTCTATGTTGTTCTGGAGAGCTTGCAGAGCACTGGGGAAAGGCAGGCAGAGAATTCCTTGCTAGCACCTTCTCTGTGCCTGGGAAGCAGCAGTGTTCACATTGCTTCGCAGAATCGCTTTTGTGCAGAAAACAGTAACACTTGTTCAGAAGGAAAGAAAGCACAGAGCCCCAGATTCTATGTTGTCCTGGAGAGCTTGCAGAGCACTGGGGAAAGGCAGGCAGAGAATTCCTTGCTAGCACCTTCTCTGTGCCTGGGAAGCAGAAGTGTTCACATTGCTTCGCAGAATCGCTTTTGTGCAGAAAACAGTAACACTTGTTCAGAAGGAAAGAAAGCACAGAGCCCCAGATTTTATGTTGTCCTGGAGATCTTGCAGAGCACTGGGGAAAGGCAGGCAGAGAATTCCCTGATAGCACCTTCTCTGTGCCTGTTCACATTGCTTCGCAGAATCGCTTTTGTGCAGAAAACAGTAACACTTGTTCAGAACGAAAGAAAGCACAGAGCCCCAGATTTTATGTTGTCCTGGAGAGCTTGCAGAGCACTGGGGAAAGGCAGGCAGAGAATTCCCTGATAGCACCTTCTCTGTGCCTGTTCACATTGCTTCGCAGAATCGCTTTTGTGCAGAAAACAGTAACACTTGTTCAGAAGGAAAGAAAGCACAGAGCCCCAGATTCTATGTTGTCCTGGAGAGCTTGCAGAGCACTGGGGAACGGCAGGCAGAGAATTCCCTGATAGCACCTTCTCTGTGCCTGGGAAGCAGAAGTGTTCACATTGCTTCGCAGAATCGCTTTTGTGCAGAAAACAGTAACACTTGTTCAGAAGGAAAGAAAGCACAGAGCCCCAGATTTTATGTTGTCCTGGAGAGCTTGCAGAGCACTGGGGAAAGGCAGGCAGAGAATTCCCTGATAGCACCTTCTCTGTGCCTGTTCACATTGCTTCGCAGAATCGCTTTTGTGCAGAAAACACTAACACTTGTTCAGAACGAAAGAAAGCACAGAGCCCCAGATTTGCTGTTGTCCTGGAGAGCTTGCAGAGCACTGGGGAAAGGCAGGCAGAGAATTCCCTGCTAGCACCTTCTCTGTGCCTGGGAAGCAGAAGTGTTCACATTGCTTCGCAAGAATCGCTTCTGTGCAGAAAACACTAACACTTGTTCAGAAGGAAAGAAAGCACAGAGCCCCAGATTTTATGTTGTCCTGGAGAGCTTGCAGAGCACTGGGGAAAGGCAGGCAGAGAATTCCCTGCTAGCACCTTCTCTGTGCCTGGGAAGCAGAAGTGTTCACATTGCTTCGCAGAATCGCTTTTGTGCAGAAAAAAGTAACACTTGTTCAGAAGGAAAGAAAGCACAGAGCCCCAGATTCTATGTTGTCCTGGAGAGCTTGCAGAGCACTGGGGAAAGGCAGGCAGAGAATTCCCTGATAGCACCTTCTCTGTGCCTGTTCACATTGCTTCGCAGAATCGCTTTTGTGCAGAAAACAGTAACACTTGTTCAGAAGGAAAGAAAGCACAGAGCCCCAGATTTTATGTTGTCCTGGAGAGCTTGCAGAGCACTGGGGAAAGGCAGGCAGAGAATTCCCTGATAGCACCTTCTCTGTGCCTGTTCACATTGCTTCGCAGAATCGCTTTTGTGCAGAAAACAGTAACACTTGTTCAGAACGAAAGAAAGCACAGAGCCCCAGATTCTATGTTGTCCTGGAGAGCTTGCAGAGCACTGGGGAAAGGCAGGCAGAGAATTCCCTGCTAGCACCTTCTCTGTGCCTGGGAAGCAGAAGTGTTCACATTGCTTCGCAAGAATCGCTTTTGTGCAGAAAACAGTAACACTTGTTCAGAACGAAAGAAAGCACAGAGCCCCAGATTCTATGTTGTCCTGGAGAGCTTGCAGAGCACTGGGGAAAGGCAGGCAGAGAATTCCCTGATAGCACCTTCTCTGTGCCTGTTCACATTGCTTCGCAGAATCGCTTTTGTGCAGAAAACAGTAACACTTGTTCAGAACGAAAGAAAGCACAGAGCCCCAGATTCTATGTTGTCCTGGAGAGCTTGCAGAGCACTGGGGAAAGGCAGGCAGAGAATTCCCTGCTAGCACCTTCTCTGTGCCTGGGAAGCAGAAGTGTTCACATTGCTTCGCAAGAATCGCTTTTGTGCAGAAAACAGTAACACTTGTTCAGAAGGAAAGAAAGCACAGAGCCCCAGATTCTATGTTGTCCTGGAGAGCTTGCAGAGCACTGGGGAAAGGCAGGCAGAGAATTCCCTGCTAGCACCTTCTCTGTGCCTGGGAAGCAGAAGTGTTCACATTGCTTCGCAAGAATCGCTTTTGTGCAGAAAACAGTAACACTTGTTCAGAAGGAAAGAAAGCACAGAGCCCCAGATTTTATGTTGTCCTGGAGAGCTTGCAGAGCACTGGGGAAAGGCAGGCAGAGAATTCCTTGCTAGCACCTTCTCTGTGCCTGGGAAGCAGAAGTGTTCACATTGCTTCGCAGAATCGCTTTTGTGCAGAAAACAGTAACACTTGTTCAGAAGGAAAGAAAGCACAGAGCCCCAGATTTTATGTTGTCCTGGAGATCTTGCAGAGCACTGGGGAAAGGCAGGCAGAGAATTCCCTGATAGCACCTTCTCTGTGCCTGTTCACATTGCTTCGCAGAATCGCTTTTGTGCAGAAAACAGTAACACTTGTTCAGAACGAAAGAAAGCACAGAGCCCCAGATTTGCTGTTGTCCTGGAGAGCTTGCAGAGCACTGGGGAAAGGCAGGCAGAGAATTCCCTGCTAGCACCTTCTCTGTGCCTGGGAAGCAGAAGTGTTCACATTGCTTCGCAAGAATCGCTTTTGTGCAGAAAACACTAACACTTGTTCAGAAGGAAAGAAAGCACAGAGCCCCAGATTTTATGTTGTCCTGGAGAGCTTGCAGAGCACTGGGGAAAGGCAGGCAGAGAATTCCCTGCTAGCACGTTCTCTGAGCCTGGGAAGCATAAGTGTTCACATTGCTTCGCAGAATCGCTTTTGTGCAGAAAAGAGTAACACTTGTTCAGAAGGAAAGAAAGCACAGAGCCCCAGATTCTATGTTGTCCTGGAGAGCTTGCAGAGCACTGGGGAAAGGCAGGCAGAGAATTCCTTGCTAGCACCTTCTCTGTGCCTGTTCACATTGCTTCGCAGAATCGCTTTTGTGCAGAAAACAGTAACACTTGTTCAGAACGAAAGAAAGCACAGAGCCCCAGATTCTATGTTGTCCTGGAGAGCTTGCAGAGCACTGGGGAAAGGCAGGCAGAGAATTCCCTGCTAGCACCTTCTCTGTGCCTGGGAAGCAGAAGTGTTCACATTGCTTCGCAGAATCGCTTTTGTGCAGAAAACAGTAACACTTGTTCAGAAGGAAAGAAAGCACAGAGCCCCAGATTTTATGTTGTCCTGGAGAGCTTGCAGAGCACTGGGGAAAGGAAGGCAGAGAATTCCCTGCTAGCACCTACTCTGTGCCTGGGAATCAGAAGTGTTCACATTGCTTCGCAAGAATCGCTTTTGTGCAGAAAACAGTAACACTTGTTCAGAAGGAAAGAAAGCACAGAGCCCCAGATTTTATGTTGTCCTGGAGAGCTTGCAGAGCACTGGGGAAAGGCAGGCAGAGAATTCCTTGCTAGCACCTTCTCTGTGCCTGGGAAGCAGCAGTGTTCACATTGCTTCGCAGAATCGCTTTTGTGCAGAAAACAGTAACACTTGTTCAGAAGGAAAGAAAGCACAGAGCCCCAGATTTTATGTTGTCCTGGAGATCTTGCAGAGCACTGGGGAAAGGCAGGCAGAGAATTCCCTGATAGCACCTTCTCTGTGCCTGTTCACATTGCTTCGCAGAATCGCTTTTGTGCAGAAAACAGTAACACTTGTTCAGAACGAAAGAAAGCACAGAGCCCCAGATTTGCTGTTGTCCTGGAGAGCTTGCAGAGCACTGGGGAAAGGCAGGCAGAGAATTCCCTGCTAGCACCTTCTCTGTGCCTGGGAAGCAGAAGTGTTCACATTGCTTCGCAAGAATCGCTTTTGTGCAGAAAACACTAACACTTGTTCACAAGGAAAGAAAGCACAGAGCCCCAGATTCTATGTTGTCCTGGAGAGCTTGCAGAGCACTGGGGAAAGGCAGGCAGAGAATTCCCTGATAGCACCTTCTCTGTGCCTGTTCACATTGCTTCGCAGAATCGCTTTTGTGCAGAAAACAGTAACACTTGTTCAGAACGAAAGAAAGCACAGAGCCCCAGATTCTATGTTGTTCTGGAGAGCTTGCAGAGCACTGGGGAAAGGCAGGCAGAGAATTCCTTGCTAGCACCTTCTCTGTGCCTGGGAAGCAGCAGTGTTCACATTGCTTCGCAGAATCGCTTTTGTGCAGAAAACAGTAACACTTGTTCAGAAGGAAAGAAAGCACAGAGCCCCAGATTCTATGTTGTCCTGGAGAGCTTGCAGAGCACTGGGGAAAGGCAGGCAGAGAATTCCTTGCTAGCACCTTCTCTGTGCCTGGGAAGCAGAAGTGTTCACATTGCTTCGCAGAATCGCTTTTGTGCAGAAAACAGTAACACTTGTTCAGAACGAAAGAAAGCACAGAGCCCCAGATTTTATGTTGTCCTGGAGATCTTGCAGAGCACTGGGGAAAGGCAGGCAGAGAATTCCCTGATAGCACCTTCTCTGTGCCTGTTCACATTGCTTCGCAGAATCGCTTTTGTGCAGAAAACAGTAACACTTGTTCAGAACGAAAGAAAGCACAGAGCCCCAGATTTTATGTTGTCCTGGAGAGCTTGCAGAGCACTGGGGAAAGGCAGGCAGAGAATTCCCTGATAGCACCTTCTCTGTGCCTGTTCACATTGCTTCGCAGAATCGCTTTTGTGCAGAAAACAGTAACACTTGTTCAGAAGGAAAGAAAGCACAGAGCCCCAGATTCTATGTTGTCCTGGAGAGCTTGCAGAGCACTGGGGAACGGCAGGCAGAGAATTCCTTGCTAGCACCTTCTCTGTGCCTGGGAAGCAGAAGTGTTCACATTGCTTCGCAGAATCGCTTTTGTGCAGAAAACAGTAACACTTGTTCAGAAGGAAAGAAAGCACAGAGCCCCAGATTCTATGTTGTCCTGGAGAGCTTGCAGAGCACTGGGGAAAGGCAGGCAGAGAATTCCCTGATAGCACCTTCTCTGTGCCTGTTCACATTGCTTCGCAGAATCGCTTTTGTGCAGAAAACACTAACACTTGTTCAGAACGAAAGAAAGCACAGAGCCCCAGATTTGCTGTTGTCCTGGAGAGCTTGCAGAGCACTGGGGAAAGGCAGGCAGAGAATTCCCTGCTAGCACCTTCTCTGTGCCTGGGAAGCAGAAGTGTTCACATTGCTTCGCAAGAATCGCTTCTGTGCAGAAAACACTAACACTTGTTCAGAAGGAAAGAAAGCACAGAGCCCCAGATTTTATGTTGTCCTGGAGAGCTTGCAGAGCACTGGGGAAAGGCAGGCAGAGAATTCCCTGCTAGCACCTTCTCTGTGCCTGGGAAGCAGAAGTGTTCACATTGCTTCGCAGAATCGCTTTTGTGCAGAAAAAAGTAACACTTGTTCAGAAGGAAAGAAAGCACAGAGCCCCAGATTCTATGTTGTCCTGGAGAGCTTGCAGAGCACTGGGGAAAGGCAGGCAGAGAATTCCCTGATAGCACCTTCTCTGTGCCTGTTCACATTGCTTCGCAGAATCGCTTTTGTGCAGAAAACAGTAACACTTGTTCAGAAGGAAAGAAAGCACAGAGCCCCAGATTTTATGTTGTCCTGGAGAGCTTGCAGAGCACTGGGGAAAGGCAGGCAGAGAATTCCCTGATAGCACCTTCTCTGTGCCTGTTCACATTGCTTCGCAGAATCGCTTTTGTGCAGAAAACAGTAACACTTGTTCAGAACGAAAGAAAGCACAGAGCCCCAGATTCTATGTTGTCCTGGAGAGCTTGCAGAGCACTGGGGAAAGGCAGGCAGAGAATTCCCTGCTAGCACCTTCTCTGTGCCTGGGAAGCAGAAGTGTTCACATTGCTTCGCAAGAATCGCTTTTGTGCAGAAAACAGTAACACTTGTTCAGAAGGAAAGAAAGCACAGAGCCCCAGATTCTATGTTGTCCTGGAGAGCTTGCAGAGCACTGGGGAAAGGCAGGCAGAGAATTCCCTGATAGCACCTTCTCTGTGCCTGTTCACATTGCTTCGCAGAATCGCTTTTGTGCAGAAAACAGTAACACTTGTTCAGAACGAAAGAAAGCACAGAGCCCCAGATTCTATGTTGTCCTGGAGAGCTTGCAGAGCACTGGGGAAAGGCAGGCAGAGAATTCCCTGCTAGCACCTTCTCTGTGCCTGGGAAGCAGAAGTGTTCACATTGCTTCGCAAGAATCGCTTTTGTGCAGAAAACAGTAACACTTGTTCAGAAGGAAAGAAAGCACAGAGCCCCAGATTTTATGTTGTCCTGGAGAGCTTGCAGAGCACTGGGGAAAGGCAGGCAGAGAATTCCTTGCTAGCACCTTCTCTGTGCCTGGGAAGCAGAAGTGTTCACATTGCTTCGCAGAATCGCTTTTGTGCAGAAAACAGTAACACTTGTTCAGAAGGAAAGAAAGCACAGAGCCCCAGATTTTATGTTGTCCTGGAGATCTTGCAGAGCACTGGGGAAAGGCAGGCAGAGAATTCCCTGATAGCACCTTCTCTGTGCCTGTTCACATTGCTTCGCAGAATCGCTTTTGTGCAGAAAACAGTAACACTTGTTCAGAACGAAAGAAAGCACAGAGCCCCAGATTTGCTGTTGTCCTGGAGAGCTTGCAGAGCACTGGGGAAAGGCAGGCAGAGAATTCCCTGCTAGCACCTTCTCTGTGCCTGGGAAGCAGAAGTGTTCACATTGCTTCGCAAGAATCGCTTCTGTGCAGAAAACACTAACACTTGTTCAGAACAAAAGAAAGCACAGAGCCCCAGATTTTATGTTGTCCTGGAGAGCTTGCAGAGCACTGGGGAAAGGCAGGCAGAGAATTCCCTGCTAGCACCTTCTCTGAGCCTGGGAAGCAGAAGTGTTCACATTGCTTCGCAGAATCGCTTTTGTGCAGAAAACAGTAACACTTGTTCAGAAGGAAAGAAAGCACAGAGCCCCAGATTTTATGTTGTCCTGGAGAGCTTGCAGAGCACTGGGGAAAGGCAGGCAGAGAATTCCCTGATAGCACCTTCTCTGTGCCTGTTCACATTGCTTCGCAGAATCGCTTTTGTGCAGAAAACACTAACACTTGTTCAGAACGAAAGAAAGCACAGAGCCCCAGATTCTATGTTGTCCTGGAGAGCTTGCAGAGCACTGGGGAAAGGCAGGCAGAGAATTCCCTGATAGCACCTTCTCTGTGCCTGTTCACATTGCTTCGCAAGAATCGCTTTTGTGCAGAAAACAGTAACACTTGTTCAGAACGAAAGAAAGCACAGAGCCCCAGATTCTATGTTGTTCTGGAGAGCTTGCAGAGCACTGGGGAAAGGCAGGCAGAGAATTCCTTGCTAGCACCTTCTCTGTGCCTGGGAAGCAGCAGTGTTCACATTGCTTCGCAGAATCGCTTTTGTGCAGAAAACAGTAACACTTGTTCAGAAGGAAAGAAAGCACAGAGCCCCAGATTTTATGTTGTCCTGGAGAGCTTGCAGAGCACTGGGGAAAGGCAGGCAGAGAATTCCTTGCTAGCACCTTCTCTGTGCCTGGGAAGCAGAAGTGTTCACATTGCTTCGCAGAATCGCTTTTGTGCAGAAAACAGTAACACTTGTTCAGAAGGAAAGAAAGCACAGAGCCCCAGATTTTATGTTGTCCTGGAGATCTTGCAGAGCACTGGGGAAAGGCAGGCAGAGAATTCCCTGATAGCACCTTCTCTGTGCCTGTTCACATTTCTTCGCAGAATCGCTTTTGTGCAGAAAACAGTAACACTTGTTCAGAACGAAAGAAAGCACAGAGCCCCAGATTTGCTGTTGTCCTGGAGAGCTTGCAGAGCACTGGGGAAAGGCAGGCAGAGAATTCCCTGCTAGCACCTTCTCTGTGCCTGGGAAGCAGAAGTGTTCACATTGCTTCGCAAGAATCGCTTTTGTGCAGAAAACACTAACACTTGTTCAGAAGGAAAGAAAGCACAGAGCCCCAGATTCTATGTTGTCCTGGAGAGCTTGCAGAGCACTGGGGAAAGGCAGGCAGAGAATTCCCTGATAGCACCTTCTCTGTGCCTGTTCACATTGCTTCGCAGAATCGCTTTTGTGCAGAAAACAGTAACACTTGTTCAGAACGAAAGAAAGCACAGAGCCCCAGATTCTATGTTGTTCTGGAGAGCTTGCAGAGCACTGGGGAAAGGCAGGCAGAGAATTCCTTGCTAGCACCTTCTCTGTGCCTGGGAAGCAGCAGTGTTCACATTGCTTCGCAGAATCGCTTTTGTGCAGAAAACAGTAACACTTGTTCAGAAGGAAAGAAAGCACAGAGCCCCAGATTCTATGTTGTCCTGGAGAGCTTGCAGAGCACTGGGGAAAGGCAGGCAGAGAATTCCTTGCTAGCACCTTCTCTGTGCCTGGGAAGCAGAAGTGTTCACATTGCTTCGCAGAATCGCTTTTGTGCAGAAAACAGTAACACTTGTTCAGAAGGAAAGAAAGCACAGAGCCCCAGATTTTATGTTGTCCTGGAGATCTTGCAGAGCACTGGGGAAAGGCAGGCAGAGAATTCCCTGATAGCACCTTCTCTGTGCCTGTTCACATTGCTTCGCAGAATCGCTTTTGTGCAGAAAACAGTAACACTTGTTCAGAACGAAAGAAAGCACAGAGCCCCAGATTTTATGTTGTCCTGGAGAGCTTGCAGAGCACTGGGGAAAGGCAGGCAGAGAATTCCCTGATAGCACCTTCTCTGTGCCTGTTCACATTGCTTCGCAGAATCGCTTTTGTGCAGAAAACAGTAACACTTGTTCAGAAGGAAAGAAAGCACAGAGCCCCAGATTCTATGTTGTCCTGGAGAGCTTGCAGAGCACTGGGGAACGGCAGGCAGAGAATTCCTTGCTAGCACCTTCTCTGTGCCTGGGAAGCAGAAGTGTTCACATTGCTTCGCAGAATCGCTTTTGTGCAGAAAACAGTAACACTTGTTCAGAACGAAAGAAAGCACAGAGCCCCAGATTTGCTGTTGTCCTGGAGAGCTTGCAGAGCACTGGGGAAAGGCAGGCAGAGAATTCCCTGCTAGCACCTTCTCTGTGCCTGGGAAGCAGCAGTGTTCACATTGCTTCGCAAGAATCGCTTTTGTGCAGAAAACACTAACACTTGTTCAGAAGGAAAGAAAGCACAGAGCCCCAGATTCTATGTTGTCCTGGAGAGCTTGCAGAGCACTGGGGAAAGGCAGGCAGAGAATTCCCTGCTAGCACCTTCTCTGTGCCTGGGAAGCAGAAGTGTTCACATTGCTTCGCAAGAATCGCTTTTGTGCAGAAAACAGTAACACTTGTTCAGAACGAAAGAAAGCACAGAGCCCCAGATTCTATGTTGTCCTGGAGAGCTTGCAGAGCACTGGGGAAAGGCAGGCAGAGAATTCCCTGATAGCACCTTCTCTGTGCCTGTTCACATTGCTTCGCAGAATCGCTTTTGTGCAGAAAACAGTAACACTTGTTCAGAACGAAAGAAAGCACAGAGCCCCAGATTTGCTGTTGTCCTGGAGAGCTTGCAGAGCACTGGGGAAAGGCAGGCAGAGAATTCCTTGCTAGCACCTTCTCTGTGCCTGGGAAGCAGCAGTGTTCACATTGCTTCGCAGAATCGCTTTTGTGCAGAAAACACTAACACTTGTTCAGAAGGAAAGAAAGCACAGAGCCCCAGATTTTATGTTGTCCTGGAGAGCTTGCAGAGCACTGGGGAAAGGCAGGCAGAGAATTCCCTGATAGCACCTTCTCTGTGCCTGTTCACATTGCTTCGCAAAATCGCTTTTGTGCAGAAAACAGTAACACTTGTTCAGAACGAAAGAAAGCACAGAGCCCCAGATTCTATGTTGTCCTGGAGAGCTTGCAGAGCACTGGGGAAAGGCAGGCAGAGAATTCCTTGCTAGCACCTTCTCTGTGCCTGGGAAGCAGCAGTGTTCACATTGCTGAGCAGAATCGCTTTTGTGCAGAAAACAGTAACACTTGTTCAGAAGGAAAGAAAGCACAGAGCCCCAGATTTTATGTTGTCCTGGAGAGCTTGCAGAGCACTGGGGAAAGGCAGGCAGAGAATTCCTTGCTAGCACCTTCTCTGTGCCTGGGAAGCAGAAGTGTTCACATTGCTTCGCAGAATCGCTTTTGTGCAGAAAACAGTAACACTTGTTCAGAACGAAAGAAAGCACAGAGCCCCAGATTTTATGTTGTCCTGGAGATCTTGCAGAGCACTGGGGAAAGGCAGGCAGAGAATTCCCTGATAGCACCTTCTCTGTGCCTGTTCACATTGCTTCGCAGAATCGCTTTTGTGCAGAAAACAGTAACACTTGTTCAGAAGGAAAGAAAGCACAGAGCCCCAGATTTTATGTTGTCCTGGAGAGCTTGCAGAGCACTGGGGAAAGGCAGGCAGAGAATTCCCTGCTAGCACCTTCTCTGTGCCTGGGAAGCAGAAGTGTTCACATTGCTTCGCAAGAATCGCTTTTGTGCAGAAAACACTAACACTTGTTCAGAAGGAAAGAAAGCACAGAGCCCCAGATTCTATGTTGTCCTGGAGAGCTTGCAGAGCACTGGGGAAAGGCAGGCAGAGAATTCCCTGCTAGCACCTTCTCTGTGCCTGGGAAGCAGAAGTGTTCACATTGCTTCGCAAGAATCGCTTTTGTGCAGAAAACACTAACACTTGTTCAGAACGAAAGAAAGCACAGAGCCCCAGATTCTATGTTGTCCTGGAGAGCTTGCAGAGCACTGGGGAAAGGCAGGCAGAGAATTCCCTGATAGCACCTTCTCTGTGCCTGTTCACATTGCTTCGCAGAATCGCTTTTGTGCAGAAAACAGTAACACTTGTTCAGAACGAAAGAAAGCACAGAGCCCCAGATTCTATGTTGTCCTGGAGAGCTTGCAGAGCACTGGGGAAAGGCAGGCAGAGAATTCCTTGCTAGCACCTTCTCTGTGCCTGGGAAGCAGCAGTGTTCACATTGCTTCGCAGAATCGCTTTTGTGCAGAAAACACTAACACTTGTTCAGAAGGAAAGAAAGCACAGAGCCCCAGCTTCTATGTTGTCCTGGAGAGCTTGCAGAGCACTGGGGAAAGGCAGGCAGAGAATTCCCTGCTAGCACCTTCTCTGTGCCTGGGAAGCAGAAGTGTTCACATTGCTTCGCAAGAATCGCTTTTGTGCAGAAAACAGTAACACTTGTTCAGAAGGAAAGAAAGCACAGAGCCCCAGATTTTATGTTGTCCTGGAGAGCTTGCAGAGCACTGGGGAAAGGCAGGCAGAGAATTCCTTGCTAGCACCTTCTCTGTGCCTGGGAAGCAGAAGTGTTCACATTGCTTCGCAGAATCGCTTTTGTGCAGAAAACAGTAACACTTGTTCAGAAGGAAAGAAAGCACAGAGCCCCAGATTTTATGTTGTCCTGGAGAGCTTGCAGAGCACTGGGGAAAGGCAGGCAGAGAATTCCTTGCTAGCACCTTCTCTGTGCCTGGGAAGCAGAAGTGTTCACATTGCTTCGCAGAATCGCTTTTGTGCAGAAAACAGTAACACTTGTTCAGAAGGAAAGAAAGCACAGAGCCCCAGATTTTATGTTGTCCTGGAGATCTTGCAGAGCACTGGGGAAAGGCAGGCAGAGAATTCCCTGATAGCACCTTCTCTGTGCCTGTTCACATTGCTTCGCAGAATCGCTTTTGTGCAGAAAACAGTAACACTTGTTCAGAACGAAAGAAAGCACAGAGCCCCAGATTTGCTGTTGTCCTGGAGAGCTTGCAGAGCACTGGGGAAAGGCAGGCAGAGAATTCCCTGCTAGCACCTTCTCTGTGCCTGGGAAACAGAAGTGTTCACATTGCTTCGCAAGAATCACTTCTGTGCAGAAAACACTAACACTTGTTCAGAAGGAAAGAAAGCACAGAGCCCCAGATTTTATGTTGTCCTGGAGAGCTTGCAGAGCACTGGGGAAAGGCAGGCAGAGAATTCCCTGCTAGCACCTTCTCTGAGCCTGGGAAGCAGAAGTGTTCACATTGCTTCGCAGAATCGCTTTTGTGCAGAAAACAGTAACACTTGTTCAGAAGGAAAGAAAGCACAGAGCCCCAGATTTTATGTTGTCCTGGAGAGCTTGCAGAGCACTGGGGAAAGGCAGGCAGAGAATTCCCTGATAGCACCTTCTCTGTGCCTGTTCACATTGCTTCGCAGAATCGCTTTTGTGCAGAAAACAGTAACACTTGTTCAGAACGAAAGAAAGCACAGAGCCCCAGATTCTATGTTGTTCTGGAGAGCTTGCAGAGCACTGGGGAAAGGCAGGCAGAGAATTCCTTGCTAGCACCTTCTCTGTGCCTGGGAAGCAGCAGTGTTCACATTGCTTCGCAGAATCGCTTTTGTGCAGAAAACAGTAACACTTGTTCAGAAGGAAAGAAAGCACAGAGCCCCAGATTCTATGTTGTCCTGGAGAGCTTGCAGAGCACTGGGGAAAGGCAGGCAGAGAATTCCTTGCTAGCACCTTCTCTGTGCCTGGGAAGCAGAAGTGTTCACATTGCTTCGCAGAATCGCTTTTGTGCAGAAAACAGTAACACTTGTTCAGAAGGAAAGAAAGCACAGAGCCCCAGATTTTATGTTGTCCTGGAGATCTTGCAGAGCACTGGGGAAAGGCAGGCAGAGAATTCCCTGATAGCACCTTCTCTGTGCCTGTTCACATTGCTTCGCAGAATCGCTTTTGTGCAGAAAACAGTAACACTTGTTCAGAACGAAAGAAAGCACAGAGCCCCAGATTTTATGTTGTCCTGGAGAGCTTGCAGAGCACTGGGGAAAGGCAGGCAGAGAATTCCCTGATAGCACCTTCTCTGTGCTTGTTCACATTGCTTCGCAGAATCGCTTTTGTGCAGAAAACAGTAACACTTGTTCAGAACGAAAGAAAGCACAGAGCCCCAGATTTGCTGTTGTCCTGGAGAGCTTGCAGAGCACTGGGGAAAGGCAGGCAGAGAATTCCCTGCTAGCACCTTCTCTGTGCCTGGGAAGCAGAAGTGTTCACATTGCTTCGCAAGAATCGCTTTTGTGCAGAAAACACTAACACTTGTTCAGAAGGAAAGAAAGCACAGAGCCCCAGATTCTATGTTGTCCTGGAGAGCTTGCAGAGCACTGGGGAACGGCAGGCAGAGAATTCCTTGCTAGCACCTTCTCTGTGCCTGGGAAGCAGAAGTGTTCACATTGCTTCGCAAGAATCGCTTCTGTGCAGAAAACACTAACACTTGTTCAGAACAAAAGAAAGCACAGAGCCCCAGATTCTATGTTGTCCTGGAGAGCTTGCAGAGCACTGGGGAAAGGCAGGCAGAGAATTCCCTGATAGCACCTTCTCTGTGCCTGTTCACATTGCTTCGCAGAATCGCTTTTGTGCAGAAAACACTAACACTTGTTCAGAAGGAAAGAAAGCACAGAGCCCCAGATTCTATGTTGTCCTGGAGAGCTTGCAGAGCACTGGGGAAAGGCAGGCAGAGAATTCCCTGCTAGCACCTTCTCTGTGCCTGGGAAGCAGAAGTGTTCACATTGCTTCGCAAGAATCGCTTTTGTGCAGAAAACAGTAACACTTGTTCAGAACGAAAGAAAGCACAGAGCCCCAGATTTTATGTTGTCCTGGAGAGCTTGCAGAGCACTGGGGAAAGGCAGGCAGAGAATTCCTTGCTAGCACCTTCTCTGTGCCTGGGAAGCAGAAGTGTTCACATTGCTTCGCAGAATCGCTTTTGTGCAGAAAACAGTAACACTTGTTCAGAAGGAAAGAAAGCACAGAGCCCCAGATTTTATGTTGTCCTGGAGAGCTTGCAGAGCACTGGGGAAAGGCAGGCAGAGAATTCCTTGCTAGCACCTTCTCTGTGCCTGGGAAGCAGAAGTGTTCACATTGCTTCGCAGAATCGCTTTTGTGCAGAAAACAGTAACACTTGTTCAGAAGGAAAGAAAGCACAGAGCCCCAGATTTTATGTTGTCCTGGAGATCTTGCAGAGCACTGGGGAAAGGCAGGCAGAGAATTCCCTGATAGCACCTTCTCTGTGCCTGTTCACATTGCTTCGCAGAATCGCTTTTGTGCAGAAAACAGTAACACTTGTTCAGAACGAAAGAAAGCACAGAGCCCCAGATTCTATGTTGTTCTGGAGAGCTTGCAGAGCACTGGGGAAAGGCAGGCAGAGAATTCCTTGCTAGCACCTTCTCTGTGCCTGGGAAGCAGCAGTGTTCACATTGCTTCGCAGAATCGCTTTTGTGCAGAAAACAGTAACACTTGTTCAGAAGGAAAGAAAGCACAGAGCCCCAGATTCTATGTTGTCCTGGAGAGCTTGCAGAGCACTGGGGAAAGGCAGGCAGAGAATTCCTTGCTAGCACCTTCTCTGTGCCTGGGAAGCAGAAGTGTTCACATTGCTTCGCAGAATCGCTTTTGTGCAGAAAACAGTAACACTTGTTCAGAAGGAAAGAAAGCACAGAGCCCCAGATTTTATGTTGTCCTGGAGATCTTGCAGAGCACTGGGGAAAGGCAGGCAGAGAATTCCCTGATAGCACCTTCTCTGTGCCTGTTCACATTGCTTCGCAGAATCGCTTTTGTGCAGAAAACAGTAACACTTGTTCAGAACGAAAGAAAGCACAGAGCCCCAGATTTTATGTTGTCCTGGAGAGCTTGCAGAGCACTGGGGAAAGGCAGGCAGAGAATTCCCTGATAGCACCTTCTCTGTGCCTGTTCACATTGCTTCGCAGAATCGCTTTTGTGCAGAAAACAGTAACACTTGTTCAGAACGAAAGAAAGCACAGAGCCCCAGATTTGCTGTTGTCCTGGAGAGCTTGCAGAGCACTGGGGAAAGGCAGGCAGAGAATTCCCTGCTAGCACCTTCTCTGTGCCTGGGAAGCAGAAGTGTTCACATTGCTTCGCAAGAATCGCTTTTGTGCAGAAAACAGTAACAGTTGTTCAGAAGGAAAGAAAGCACAGAGCCCCAGATTCTATGTTGTCCTGGAGAGCTTGCAGAGCACTGGGGAACGGCAGGCAGAGAATTCCTTGCTAGCACCTTCTCTGTGCCTGGGAAGCAGAAGTGTTCACATTGCTTCGCAAGAATCGCTTCTGTGCAGAAAACACTAACACTTGTTCAGAACAAAAGAAAGCACAGAGCCCCAGATTTTATGTTGTCCTGGAGAGCTTGCAGAGCACTGGGGAAAGGCAGGCAGAGAATTCCCTGCTAGCACCTTCTCTGAGCCTGGGAAGCAGAAGTGTTCACATTGCTTCGCAGAATCGCTTTTGTGCAGAAAACAGTAACACTTGTTCAGAAGGAAAGAAAGCACAGAGCCCCAGATTTTATGTTGTCCTGGAGAGCTTGCAGAGCACTGGGGAAAGGCAGGCAGAGAATTCCCTGATAGCACCTTCTCTGTGCCTGTTCACATTGCTTCGCAGAATCGCTTTTGTGCAGAAAACACTAACACTTGTTCAGAACGAAAGAAAGCACAGAGCCCCAGATTCTATGTTGTCCTGGAGAGCTTGCAGAGCACTGGGGAAAGGCAGGCAGAGAATTCCCTGATAGCACCTTCTCTGTGCCTGTTCACATTGCTTCGCAAGAATCGCTTTTGTGCAGAAAACAGTAACACTTGTTCAGAACGAAAGAAAGCACAGAGCCCCAGATTCTATGTTGTTCTGGAGAGCTTGCAGAGCACTGGGGAAAGGCAGGCAGAGAATTCCTTGCTAGCACCTTCTCTGTGCCTGGGAAGCAGAAGTGTTCACATTGCTTCGCAGAATCGCTTTTGTGCAGAAAACAGTAACACTTGTTCAGAAGGAAAGAAAGCACAGAGCCCCAGATTTTATGTTGTCCTGGAGAGCTTGCAGAGCACTGGGGAAAGGCAGGCAGAGAATTCCTTGCTAGCACCTTCTCTGTGCCTGGGAAGCAGAAGTGTTCACATTGCTTCGCAGAATCGCTTTTGTGCAGAAAACAGTAACACTTGTTCAGAAGGAAAGAAAGCACAGAGCCCCAGATTTTATGTTGTCCTGGAGATCTTGCAGAGCACTGGGGAAAGGCAGGCAGAGAATTCCCTGATAGCACCTTCTCTGTGCCTGTTCACATTTCTTCGCAGAATCGCTTTTGTGCAGAAAACAGTAACACTTGTTCAGAACGAAAGAAAGCACAGAGCCCCAGATTTGCTGTTGTCCTGGAGAGCTTGCAGAGCACTGGGGAAAGGCAGGCAGAGAATTCCCTGCTAGCACCTTCTCTGTGCCTGGGAAGCAGAAGTGTTCACATTGCTTCGCAAGAATCGCTTTTGTGCAGAAAACACTAACACTTGTTCAGAAGGAAAGAAAGCACAGAGCCCCAGATTCTATGTTGTCCTGGAGAGCTTGCAGAGCACTGGGGAAAGGCAGGCAGAGAATTCCCTGATAGCACCTTCTCTGTGCCTGTTCACATTGCTTCGCAGAATCGCTTTTGTGCAGAAAACAGTAACACTTGTTCAGAACGAAAGAAAGCACAGAGCCCCAGATTCTATGTTGTTCTGGAGAGCTTGCAGAGCACTGGGGAAAGGCAGGCAGAGAATTCCTTGCTAGCACCTTCTCTGTGCCTGGGAAGCAGCAGTGTTCACATTGCTTCGCAGAATCGCTTTTGTGCAGAAAACAGTAACACTTGTTCAGAAGGAAAGAAAGCACAGAGCCCCAGATTCTATGTTGTCCTGGAGAGCTTGCAGAGCACTGGGGAAAGGCAGGCAGAGAATTCCTTGCTAGCACCTTCTCTGTGCCTGGGAAGCAGAAGTGTTCACATTGCTTCGCAGAATCGCTTTTGTGCAGAAAACAGTAACACTTGTTCAGAAGGAAAGAAAGCACAGAGCCCCAGATTTTATGTTGTCCTGGAGATCTTGCAGAGCACTGGGGAAAGGCAGGCAGAGAATTCCCTGATAGCACCTTCTCTGTGCCTGTTCACATTGCTTCGCAGAATCGCTTTTGTGCAGAAAACAGTAACACTTGTTCAGAACGAAAGAAAGCACAGAGCCCCAGATTTTATGTTGTCCTGGAGAGCTTGCAGAGCACTGGGGAAAGGCAGGCAGAGAATTCCCTGATAGCACCTTCTCTGTGCCTGTTCACATTGCTTCGCAGAATCGCTTTTGTGCAGAAAACAGTAACACTTGTTCAGAAGGAAAGAAAGCACAGAGCCCCAGATTCTATGTTGTCCTGGAGAGCTTGCAGAGCACTGGGGAACGGCAGGCAGAGAATTCCCTGATAGCACCTTCTCTGTGCCTGGGAAGCAGAAGTGTTCACATTGCTTCGCAGAATCGCTTTTGTGCAGAAAACAGTAACACTTGTTCAGAAGGAAAGAAAGCACAGAGCCCCAGATTTTATGTTGTCCTGGAGAGCTTGCAGAGCACTGGGGAAAGGCAGGCAGAGAATTCCCTGATAGCACCTTCTCTGTGCCTGTTCACATTGCTTCGCAGAATCGCTTTTGTGCAGAAAACACTAACACTTGTTCAGAACGAAAGAAAGCACAGAGCCCCAGATTTGCTGTTGTCCTGGAGAGCTTGCAGAGCACTGGGGAAAGGCAGGCAGAGAATTCCCTGCTAGCACCTTCTCTGTGCCTGGGAAGCAGAAGTGTTCACATTGCTTCGCAAGAATCGCTTCTGTGCAGAAAACACTAACACTTGTTCAGAAGGAAAGAAAGCACAGAGCCCCAGATTTTATGTTGTCCTGGAGAGCTTGCAGAGCACTGGGGAAAGGCAGGCAGAGAATTCCCTGCTAGCACCTTCTCTGTGCCTGGGAAGCAGAAGTGTTCACATTGCTTCGCAGAATCGCTTTTGTGCAGAAAAAAGTAACACTTGTTCAGAAGGAAAGAAAGCACAGAGCCCCAGATTCTATGTTGTCCTGGAGAGCTTGCAGAGCACTGGGGAAAGGCAGGCAGAGAATTCCCTGATAGCACCTTCTCTGTGCCTGTTCACATTGCTTCGCAGAATCGCTTTTGTGCAGAAAACAGTAACACTTGTTCAGAAGGAAAGAAAGCACAGAGCCCCAGATTTTATGTTGTCCTGGAGAGCTTGCAGAGCACTGGGGAAAGGCAGGCAGAGAATTCCCTGATAGCACCTTCTCTGTGCCTGTTCACATTGCTTCGCAGAATCGCTTTTGTGCAGAAAACAGTAACACTTGTTCAGAACGAAAGAAAGCACAGAGCCCCAGATTCTATGTTGTCCTGGAGAGCTTGCAGAGCACTGGGGAAAGGCAGGCAGAGAATTCCCTGCTAGCACCTTCTCTGTGCCTGGGAAGCAGAAGTGTTCACATTGCTTCGCAAGAATCGCTTTTGTGCAGAAAACAGTAACACTTGTTCAGAACGAAAGAAAGCACAGAGCCCCAGATTCTATGTTGTCCTGGAGAGCTTGCAGAGCACTGGGGAAAGGCAGGCAGAGAATTCCCTGATAGCACCTTCTCTGTGCCTGTTCACATTGCTTCGCAGAATCGCTTTTGTGCAGAAAACAGTAACACTTGTTCAGAACGAAAGAAAGCACAGAGCCCCAGATTCTATGTTGTCCTGGAGAGCTTGCAGAGCACTGGGGAAAGGCAGGCAGAGAATTCCCTGCTAGCACCTTCTCTGTGCCTGGGAAGCAGAAGTGTTCACATTGCTTCGCAAGAATCGCTTTTGTGCAGAAAACAGTAACACTTGTTCAGAAGGAAAGAAAGCACAGAGCCCCAGATTCTATGTTGTCCTGGAGAGCTTGCAGAGCACTGGGGAAAGGCAGGCAGAGAATTCCCTGCTAGCACCTTCTCTGTGCCTGGGAAGCAGAAGTGTTCACATTGCTTCGCAAGAATCGCTTTTGTGCAGAAAACAGTAACACTTGTTCAGAAGGAAAGAAAGCACAGAGCCCCAGATTTTATGTTGTCCTGGAGAGCTTGCAGAGCACTGGGGAAAGGCAGGCAGAGAATTCCTTGCTAGCACCTTCTCTGTGCCTGGGAAGCAGAAGTGTTCACATTGCTTCGCAGAATCGCTTTTGTGCAGAAAACAGTAACACTTGTTCAGAAGGAAAGAAAGCACAGAGCCCCAGATTTTATGTTGTCCTGGAGATCTTGCAGAGCACTGGGGAAAGGCAGGCAGAGAATTCCCTGATAGCACCTTCTCTGTGCCTGTTCACATTGCTTCGCAGAATCGCTTTTGTGCAGAAAACAGTAACACTTGTTCAGAACGAAAGAAAGCACAGAGCCCCAGATTTGCTGTTGTCCTGGAGAGCTTGCAGAGCACTGGGGAAAGGCAGGCAGAGAATTCCCTGCTAGCACCTTCTCTGTGCCTGGGAAGCAGAAGTGTTCACATTGCTTCGCAAGAATCGCTTTTGTGCAGAAAACACTAACACTTGTTCAGAAGGAAAGAAAGCACAGAGCCCCAGATTTTATGTTGTCCTGGAGAGCTTGCAGAGCACTGGGGAAAGGCAGGCAGAGAATTCCCTGCTAGCACGTTCTCTGAGCCTGGGAAGCATAAGTGTTCACATTGCTTCGCAGAATCGCTTTTGTGCAGAAAAGAGTAACACTTGTTCAGAACGAAAGAAAGCACAGAGCCCCAGATTCTATGTTGTCCTGGAGAGCTTGCAGAGCACTGGGGAAAGGCAGGCAGAGAATTCCTTGCTAGCACCTTCTCTGTGCCTGTTCACATTGCTTCGCAGAATCGCTTTTGTGCAGAAAACAGTAACACTTGTTCAGAACGAAAGAAAGCACAGAGCCCCAGATTCTATGTTGTCCTGGAGAGCTTGCAGAGCACTGGGGAAAGGCAGGCAGAGAATTCCCTGCTAGCACCTTCTCTGTGCCTGGGAAGCAGAAGTGTTCACATTGCTTCGCAGAATCGCTTTTGTGCAGAAAACAGTAACACTTGTTCAGAAGGAAAGAAAGCACAGAGCCCCAGATTTTATGTTGTCCTGGAGAGCTTGCAGAGCACTGGGGAAAGGAAGGCAGAGAATTCCCTGCTAGCACCTACTCTGTGCCTGGGAATCAGAAGTGTTCACATTGCTTCGCAAGAATCGCTTTTGTGCAGAAAACAGTAACACTTGTTCAGAAGGAAAGAAAGCACAGAGCCCCAGATTTTATGTTGTCCTGGAGAGCTTGCAGAGCACTGGGGAAAGGCAGGCAGAGAATTCCCTGATAGCACCTTCTCTGTGCCTGTTCACATTGCTTCGCAGAATCGCTTTTGTGCAGAAAACAGTAACACTTGTTCAGAACGAAAGAAAGCACAGAGCCCCAGATTCTATGTTGTCCTGGAGAGCTTGCAGAGCACTGGGGAAAGGCAGGCAGAGAATTCCCTGCTAGCACCTTCTCTGTGCCTGGGAAGCAGAAGTGTTCACATTGCTTCGCAAGAATCGCTTTTGTGCAGAAAACACTAACACTTGTTCAGAAGGAAAGAAAGCACAGAGCCCCAGATTCTATGTTGTCCTGGAGAGCTTGCAGAGCACTGGGGAAAGGCAGGCAGAGAATTCCTTGCTAGCACCTTCTCTGTGCCTGTTCACATTGCTTCGCAGAATCGCTTTTGTGCAGAAAACAGTAACATTTGTTCAGAACGAAAGAAAGCACAGAGCCCCAGATTCTATGTTGTCCTGGAGAGCTTGCAGAGCACTGGGGAAAGGCAGGCAGAGAATTCCCTGCTAGCACCTTCTCTGTGCCTGGGAAGCAGAAGTGTTCACATTGCTTCGCAGAATCGCTTTTGTGCAGAAAACAGTAACACTTGTTCAGAAGGAAAGAAAGCACAGAGCCCCAGATTCTATGTTGTCCTGGAGAGCTTGCAGAGCACTGGGGAAAGGCAGGCAGAGAATTCCCTGATAGCACCTTCTCTGTGCCTGTTCACATTGCTTCGCAGAATCGCTTTTGTGCAGAAAACAGTAACACTTGTTCAGAACGAAAGAAAGCACAGAGCCCCAGATTTTATGTTGTCCTGGAGAGCTTGCAGAGCACTGGGGAAAGGCAGGCAGAGAATTCCCTGATAGCACCTTCTCTGTGCCTGTTCACATTGCTTCGCAAGAATCGCTTTTGTGCAGAAAACAGTAACACTTGTTCAGAACGAAAGAAAGCACAGAGCCCCAGATTCTATGTTGTTCTGGAGAGCTTGCAGAGCACTGGGGAAAGGCAGGCAGAGAATTCCTTGCTAGCACCTTCTCTGTGCCTGGGAAGCAGCAGTGTTCACATTGCTTCGCAGAATCGCTTTTGTGCAGAAAACAGTAACACTTGTTCAGAAGGAAAGAAAGCACAGAGCCCCAGATTTTATGTTGTCCTGGAGAGCTTGCAGAGCACTGGGGAAAGGCAGGCAGAGAATTCCTTGCTAGCACCTTCTCTGTGCCTGGGAAGCAGCAGTGTTCACATTGCTTCGCAGAATCGCTTTTGTGCAGAAAACAGTAACACTTGTTCAGAAGGAAAGAAAGCACAGAGCCCCAGATTTTATGTTGTCCTGGAGATCTTGCAGAGCACTGGGGAAAGGCAGGCAGAGAATTCCCTGATAGCACCTTCTCTGTGCCTGTTCACATTGCTTCGCAGAATCGCTTTTGTGCAGAAAACAGTAACACTTGTTCAGAACGAAAGAAAGCACAGAGCCCCAGATTTGCTGTTGTCCTGGAGAGCTTGCAGAGCACTGGGGAAAGGCAGGCAGAGAATTCCCTGCTAGCACCTTCTCTGTGCCTGGGAAGCAGAAGTGTTCACATTGCTTCGCAAGAATCGCTTTTGTGCAGAAAACACTAACACTTGTTCACAAGGAAAGAAAGCACAGAGCCCCAGATTCTATGTTGTCCTGGAGAGCTTGCAGAGCACTGGGGAAAGGCAGGCAGAGAATTCCCTGATAGCACCTTCTCTGTGCCTGTTCACATTGCTTCGCAGAATCGCTTTTGTGCAGAAAACAGTAACACTTGTTCAGAACGAAAGAAAGCACAGAGCCCCAGATTCTATGTTGTTCTGGAGAGCTTGCAGAGCACTGGGGAAAGGCAGGCAGAGAATTCCTTGCTAGCACCTTCTCTGTGCCTGGGAAGCAGCAGTGTTCACATTGCTTCGCAGAATCGCTTTTGTGCAGAAAACAGTAACACTTGTTCAGAAGGAAAGAAAGCACAGAGCCCCAGATTCTATGTTGTCCTGGAGAGCTTGCAGAGCACTGGGGAAAGGCAGGCAGAGAATTCCTTGCTAGCACCTTCTCTGTGCCTGGGAAGCAGAAGTGTTCACATTGCTTCGCAGAATCGCTTTTGTGCAGAAAACAGTAACACTTGTTCAGAACGAAAGAAAGCACAGAGCCCCAGATTTTATGTTGTCCTGGAGATCTTGCAGAGCACTGGGGAAAGGCAGGCAGAGAATTCCCTGATAGCACCTTCTCTGTGCCTGTTCACATTGCTTCGCAGAATCGCTTTTGTGCAGAAAACAGTAACACTTGTTCAGAACGAAAGAAAGCACAGAGCCCCAGATTTTATGTTGTCCTGGAGAGCTTGCAGAGCACTGGGGAAAGGCAGGCAGAGAATTCCCTGATAGCACCTTCTCTGTGCCTGTTCACATTGCTTCGCAGAATCGCTTTTGTGCAGAAAACAGTAACACTTGTTCAGAAGGAAAGAAAGCACAGAGCCCCAGATTCTATGTTGTCCTGGAGAGCTTGCAGAGCACTGGGGAACGGCAGGCAGAGAATTCCTTGCTAGCACCTTCTCTGTGCCTGGGAAGCAGAAGTGTTCACATTGCTTCGCAGAATCGCTTTTGTGCAGAAAACAGTAACACTTGTTCAGAAGGAAAGAAAGCACAGAGCCCCAGATTCTATGTTGTCCTGGAGAGCTTGCAGAGCACTGGGGAAAGGCAGGCAGAGAATTCCCTGATAGCACCTTCTCTGTGCCTGTTCACATTGCTTCGCAGAATCGCTTTTGTGCAGAAAACACTAACACTTGTTCAGAACGAAAGAAAGCACAGAGCCCCAGATTTGCTGTTGTCCTGGAGAGCTTGCAGAGCACTGGGGAAAGGCAGGCAGAGAATTCCCTGCTAGCACCTTCTCTGTGCCTGGGAAGCAGAAGTGTTCACATTGCTTCGCAAGAATCGCTTCTGTGCAGAAAACACTAACACTTGTTCAGAAGGAAAGAAAGCACAGAGCCCCAGATTTTATGTTGTCCTGGAGAGCTTGCAGAGCACTGGGGAAAGGCAGGCAGAGAATTCCCTGCTAGCACCTTCTCTGTGCCTGGGAAGCAGAAGTGTTCACATTGCTTCGCAGAATCGCTTTTGTGCAGAAAAAAGTAACACTTGTTCAGAAGGAAAGAAAGCACAGAGCCCCAGATTCTATGTTGTCCTGGAGAGCTTGCAGAGCACTGGGGAAAGGCAGGCAGAGAATTCCCTGATAGCACCTTCTCTGTGCCTGTTCACATTGCTTCGCAGAATCGCTTTTGTGCAGAAAACAGTAACACTTGTTCAGAAGGAAAGAAAGCACAGAGCCCCAGATTTTATGTTGTCCTGGAGAGCTTGCAGAGCACTGGGGAAAGGCAGGCAGAGAATTCCCTGATAGCACCTTCTCTGTGCCTGTTCACATTGCTTCGCAGAATCGCTTTTGTGCAGAAAACAGTAACACTTGTTCAGAACGAAAGAAAGCACAGAGCCCCAGATTCTATGTTGTCCTGGAGAGCTTGCAGAGCACTGGGGAAAGGCAGGCAGAGAATTCCCTGCTAGCACCTTCTCTGTGCCTGGGAAGCAGAAGTGTTCACATTGCTTCGCAAGAATCGCTTTTGTGCAGAAAACAGTAACACTTGTTCAGAAGGAAAGAAAGCACAGAGCCCCAGATTCTATGTTGTCCTGGAGAGCTTGCAGAGCACTGGGGAAAGGCAGGCAGAGAATTCCCTGATAGCACCTTCTCTGTGCCTGTTCACATTGCTTCGCAGAATCGCTTTTGTGCAGAAAACAGTAACACTTGTTCAGAACGAAAGAAAGCACAGAGCCCCAGATTCTATGTTGTCCTGGAGAGCTTGCAGAGCACTGGGGAAAGGCAGGCAGAGAATTCCCTGCTAGCACCTTCTCTGTGCCTGGGAAGCAGAAGTGTTCACATTGCTTCGCAAGAATCGCTTTTGTGCAGAAAACAGTAACACTTGTTCAGAAGGAAAGAAAGCACAGAGCCCCAGATTTTATGTTGTCCTGGAGAGCTTGCAGAGCACTGGGGAAAGGCAGGCAGAGAATTCCTTGCTAGCACCTTCTCTGTGCCTGGGAAGCAGAAGTGTTCACATTGCTTCGCAGAATCGCTTTTGTGCAGAAAACAGTAACACTTGTTCAGAAGGAAAGAAAGCACAGAGCCCCAGATTTTATGTTGTCCTGGAGATCTTGCAGAGCACTGGGGAAAGGCAGGCAGAGAATTCCCTGATAGCACCTTCTCTGTGCCTGTTCACATTGCTTCGCAGAATCGCTTTTGTGCAGAAAACAGTAACACTTGTTCAGAACGAAAGAAAGCACAGAGCCCCAGATTTGCTGTTGTCCTGGAGAGCTTGCAGAGCACTGGGGAAAGGCAGGCAGAGAATTCCCTGCTAGCACCTTCTCTGTGCCTGGGAAGCAGAAGTGTTCACATTGCTTCGCAAGAATCGCTTCTGTGCAGAAAACACTAACACTTGTTCAGAAGGAAAGAAAGCACAGAGCCCCAGATTTTATGTTGTCCTGGAGAGCTTGCAGAGCACTGGGGAAAGGCAGGCAGAGAATTCCCTGCTAGCACCTTCTCTGTGCCTGGGAAGCAGAAGTGTTCACATTGCTTCGCAGAATCGCTTTTGTGCAGAAAAAAGTAACACTTGTTCAGAAGGAAAGAAAGCACAGAGCCCCAGATTCTATGTTGTCCTGGAGAGCTTGCAGAGCACTGGGGAAAGGCAGGCAGAGAATTCCCTGATAGCACCTTCTCTGTGCCTGTTCACATTGCTTCGCAGAATCGCTTTTGTGCAGAAAACAGTAACACTTGTTCAGAAGGAAAGAAAGCACAGAGCCCCAGATTTTATGTTGTCCTGGAGAGCTTGCAGAGCACTGGGGAAAGGCAGGCAGAGAATTCCCTGATAGCACCTTCTCTGTGCCTGTTCACATTGCTTCGCAGAATCGCTTTTGTGCAGAAAACAGTAACACTTGTTCAGAACGAAAGAAAGCACAGAGCCCCAGATTCTATGTTGTCCTGGAGAGCTTGCAGAGCACTGGGGAAAGGCAGGCAGAGAATTCCCTGCTAGCACCTTCTCTGTGCCTGGGAAGCAGAAGTGTTCACATTGCTTCGCAAGAATCGCTTTTGTGCAGAAAACAGTAACACTTGTTCAGAAGGAAAGAAAGCACAGAGCCCCAGATTTTATGTTGTCCTGGAGAGCTTGCAGAGCACTGGGGAAAGGCAGGCAGAGAATTCCTTGCTAGCACCTTCTCTGTGCCTGGGAAGCAGAAGTGTTCACATTGCTTCGCAGAATCGCTTTTGTGCAGAAAACAGTAACACTTGTTCAGAAGGAAAGAAAGCACAGAGCCCCAGATTTTATGTTGTCCTGGAGATCTTGCAGAGCACTGGGGAAAGGCAGGCAGAGAATTCCCTGATAGCACCTTCTCTGTGCCTGTTCACATTGCTTCGCAGAATCGCTTTTGTGCAGAAAACAGTAACACTTGTTCAGAACGAAAGAAAGCACAGAGCCCCAGATTTGCTGTTGTCCTGGAGAGCTTGCAGAGCACTGGGGAAAGGCAGGCAGAGAATTCCCTGCTAGCACCTTCTCTGTGCCTGGGAAGCAGAAGTGTTCACATTGCTTCGCAAGAATCGCTTTTGTGCAGAAAACACTAACACTTGTTCAGAAGGAAAGAAAGCACAGAGCCCCAGATTTTATGTTGTCCTGGAGAGCTTGCAGAGCACTGGGGAAAGGCAGGCAGAGAATTCCCTGCTAGCACGTTCTCTGAGCCTGGGAAGCATAAGTGTTCACATTGCTTCGCAGAATCGCTTTTGTGCAGAAAAGAGTAACACTTGTTCAGAAGGAAAGAAAGCACAGAGCCCCAGATTCTATGTTGTCCTGGAGAGCTTGCAGAGCACTGGGGAAAGGCAGGCAGAGAATTCCTTGCTAGCACCTTCTCTGTGCCTGTTCACATTGCTTCGCAGAATCGCTTTTGTGCAGAAAACAGTAACACTTGTTCAGAACGAAAGAAAGCACAGAGCCCCAGATTCTATGTTGTCCTGGAGAGCTTGCAGAGCACTGGGGAAAGGCAGGCAGAGAATTCCCTGCTAGCACCTTCTCTGTGCCTGGGAAGCAGAAGTGTTCACATTGCTTCGCAGAATCGCTTTTGTGCAGAAAAGATTAACACTTGTTCAGAAGGAAAGAAAGCACAGAGCCCCAGATTTTATGTTGTCCTGGAGAGCTTGCAGAGCACTGGGGAAAGGAAGGCAGAGAATTCCCTGCTAGCACCTACTCTGTGCCTGGGAATCAGAAGTGTTCACATTGCTTCGCAAGAATCGCTTTTGTGCAGAAAACAGTAACACTTGTTCAGAAGGAAAGAAAGCACAGAGCCCCAGATTTTATGTTGTCCTGGAGAGCTTGCAGAGCACTGGGGAAAGGCAGGCAGAGAATTCCCTGATAGCACCTTCTCTGTGCCTGTTCACATTGCTTCGCAGAATCGCTTTTGTGCAGAAAACAGTAACACTTGTTCAGAACGAAAGAAAGCACAGAGCCCCAGATTCTATGTTGTCCTGGAGAGCTTGCAGAGCACTGGGGAAAGGCAGGCAGAGAATTCCCTGCTAGCACCTTCTCTGTGCCTGGGAAGCAGAAGTGTTCACATTGCTTCGCAAGAATCGCTTTTGTGCAGAAAACACTAACACTTGTTCAGAAGGAAAGAAAGCACAGAGCCCCAGATTCTATGTTGTCCTGGAGAGCTTGCAGAGCACTGGGGAAAGGCAGGCAGAGAATTCCTTGCTAGCACCTTCTCTGTGCCTGTTCACATTGCTTCGCAGAATCGCTTTTGTGCAGAAAACAGTAACACTTGTTCAGAACGAAAGAAAGCACAGAGCCCCAGATTCTATGTTGTCCTGGAGAGCTTGCAGAGCACTGGTGAAAGGCAGGCAGAGAATTCCCTGCTAGCACCTTCTCTGTGCCTGGGAAGCAGAAGTGTTCACATTGCTTCGCAGAATCGCTTTTGTGCAGAAAACAGTAACACTTGTTCAGAAGGAAAGAAAGCACAGAGCCCCAGATTCTATGTTGTCCTGGAGAGCTTGCAGAGCACTGGGGAAAGGCAGGCAGAGAATTCCCTGATAGCACCTTCTCTGTGCCTGTTCACATTGCTTCGCAGAATCGCTTTTGTGCAGAAAACAGTAACACTTGTTCAGAAGGAAAGAAAGCACAGAGCCCCAGATTTTATGTTGTCCTGGAGAGCTTGCAGAGCACTGGGGAAAGGCAGGCAGAGAATTCCCTGATAGCACCTTCTCTGTGCCTGTTCACATTGCTTCGCAGAATCGCTTTTGTGCAGAAAACAGTAACACTTGTTCAGAACGAAAGAAAGCACAGAGCCCCAGATTCTATGTTGTCCTGGAGAGCTTGCAGAGCACTGGGGAAAGGCAGGCAGAGAATTCCCTGCTAGCACCTTCTCTGTGCCTGGGAAGCAGAAGTGTTCACATTGCTTCGCAAGAATCGCTTTTGTGCAGAAAACAGTAACACTTGTTCAGAAGGAAAGAAAGCACAGAGCCCCAGATTTTATGTTGTCCTGGAGAGCTTGCAGAGCGCTGGGGAAAGGCAGGCAGAGAATTCCTTGCTAGCACCTTCTCTGTGCTTGGGAAGCAGAAGTGTTCACATTGCTTCGCAGAATCGCTTTTGTGCAGAAAACAGTAACACTTGTTCAGAAGGAAAGAAAGCACAGAGCCCCAGATTCTATGTTGTCCTGGAGAGCTTGCAGAGCACTGGGGAAAGGCAGGCAGAGAATTCCCTGATAGCACCTTCTCTGTGCCTGTTCACATTGCTTCGCAGAATCGCTTTTGTGCAGAAAACAGTAACACTTGTTCAGAACGAAAGAAAGCACAGAGCCCCAGATTCTATGTTGTCCTGGAGAGCTTGCAGAGCACTGGGGAAAGGCAGGCAGAGAATTCCCTGCTAGCACCTTCTCTGTGCCTGGGAAGCAGAAGTGTTCACATTTCTTCGCAGAATCGCTTTTGTGCAGAAAGCAGTAACACTTGTTCAGAAGGAAAGAAAGCACAGAGCCCCAGATTCTATGTTGTCCTGGAGAGCTTGCAGAGCACTGGGGAAAGGCAGGCAGAGAATTCCCTGATAGCACCTTCTCTGTGCCTGTTCACATTGCTTCGCAGAATCGCTTTTGTGCAGAAAACAGTAACACTTGTTCAGAAGGAAAGAAAGCACAGAGCCCCAGATTCTATGTTGTCCTGGAGAGCTTGCAGAGCACTGGGGAAAGGCAGGCAGAGAATTCCCTGCTAGCACCTTCTCTGTGCCTGGGAAGCAGAAGTGTTCACATTGCTTCGCAAGAATCGCTTTTGTGCAGAAAACAGTAACACTTGTTCAGAAGGAAAGAAAGCACAGAGCCCCAGATTTTATGTTGTCCTGGAGATCTTGCAGAGCACTGGGGAAAGGCAGGCAGAGAATTCCCTGCTAGCACCTTCTCTGTGCCTGGGAAGCAGAAGTGTTCACATTGCTTCGCAGAATCGCTTTTGTGCAGAAAACAGTAACACTTGTTCAGAAGGAAAGAAAGCACAGAGCCCCAGATTTTATGTTGTCCTGGAGAGCTTGCAGAGCACTGGGGAAAGGCAGGCAGAGAATTCCCTGATAGCACCTTCTCTGTGCCTGTTCACATTGCTTCGCAGAATCGCTTTTGTGCAGAAAACAGTAACACTTGTTCAGAAGGAAAGAAAGCACAGAGCCCCAGATTCTATGTTGTCCTGGAGAGCTTGCAGAGCACTGGGGAAAGGCAGGCAGAGAATTCCCTGCTAGCACCTTCTCTGTGCCTGGGAAGCAGAAGTGTTCACATTGCTTCGCAGAATCGCTTTTGTGCAGAAAACAGTAACACTTGTTCAGAAGGAAAGAAAGCACAGAGCCCCAGATTTTATGTTGTCCTGGAGAGCTTGCAGAGCACTGGGGAAAGGCAGGCAGAGAATTCCTTGCTAGCACCTTCTCTGTGCCTGGGAAGCAGAAGTGTTCACATTGCTTCGCAGAATCGCTTTTGTGCAGAAAACAGTAACACTTGTTCAGAAGGAAAGAAAGCACAGAGCCCCAGATTTTATGTTGTCCTGGAGATCTTGCAGAGCACTGGGGAAAGGCAGGCAGAGAATTCCCTGATAGCACCTTCTCTGTGCCTGTTCACATTGCTTCGCAGAATCGCTTTTGTGCAGAAAACAGTAACACTTGTTCAGAACGAAAGAAAGCACAGAGCCCCAGATTTGCTGTTGTCCTGGAGAGCTTGCAGAGCACTGGGGAAAGGCAGGCAGAGAATTCCCTGCTAGCACCTTCTCTGTGCCTGGGAAACAGAAGTGTTCACATTGCTTCGCAAGAATCACTTCTGTGCAGAAAACACTAACACTTGTTCAGAAGGAAAGAAAGCACAGAGCCCCAGATTTTATGTTGTCCTGGAGAGCTTGCAGAGCACTGGGGAAAGGCAGGCAGAGAATTCCCTGCTAGCACCTTCTCTGAGCCTGGGAAGCAGAAGTGTTCACATTGCTTCGCAGAATCGCTTTTGTGCAGAAAACAGTAACACTTGTTCAGAAGGAAAGAAAGCACAGAGCCCCAGATTTTATGTTGTCCTGGAGAGCTTGCAGAGCACTGGGGAAAGGCAGGCAGAGAATTCCCTGATAGCACCTTCTCTGTGCCTGTTCACATTGCTTCGCAGAATCGCTTTTGTGCAGAAAACAGTAACACTTGTTCAGAACGAAAGAAAGCACAGAGCCCCAGATTCTATGTTGTCCTGGAGAGCTTGCAGAGCACTGGGGAAAGGCAGGCAGAGAATTCCCTGATAGCACCTTCTCTGTGCCTGTTCACATTGCTTCGCAAGAATCGCTTTTGTGCAGAAAACAGTAACACTTGTTCAGAACGAAAGAAAGCACAGAGCCCCAGATTCTATGTTGTTCTGGAGAGCTTGCAGAGCACTGGGGAAAGGCAGGCAGAGAATTCCTTGCTAGCACCTTCTCTGTGCCTGGGAAGCAGCAGTGTTCACATTGCTTCGCAGAATCGCTTTTGTGCAGAAAACAGTAACACTTGTTCAGAAGGAAAGAAAGCACAGAGCCCCAGATTTTATGTTGTCCTGGAGAGCTTGCAGAGCACTGGGGAAAGGCAGGCAGAGAATTCCTTGCTAGCACCTTCTCTGTGCCTGGGAAGCAGAAGTGTTCACATTGCTTCGCAGAATCGCTTTTGTGCAGAAAACAGTAACACTTGTTCAGAAGGAAAGAAAGCACAGAGCCCCAGATTTTATGTTGTCCTGGAGATCTTGCAGAGCACTGGGGAAAGGCAGGCAGAGAATTCCCTGATAGCACCTTCTCTGTGCCTGTTCACATTGCTTCGCAGAATCGCTTTTGTGCAGAAAACAGTAACACTTGTTCAGAACGAAAGAAAGCACAGAGCCCCAGATTTGCTGTTGTCCTGGAGAGCTTGCAGAGCACTGGGGAAAGGCAGGCAGAGAATTCCCTGCTAGCACCTTCTCTGTGCCTGGGAAGCAGAAGTGTTCACATTGCTTCGCAAGAATCGCTTTTGTGCAGAAAACACTAACACTTGTTCAGAAGGAAAGAAAGCACAGAGCCCCAGATTCTATGTTGTCCTGGAGAGCTTGCAGAGCACTGGGGAAAGGCAGGCAGAGAATTCTCTGCTAGCACCTTCTCTGTGCCTGGGAAGCAGAAGTGTTCACATTGCTTCGCAAGAATCGCTTTTGTGCAGAAAACACTAACACTTGTTCAGAAGGAAAGAAAGCACAGAGCCCCAGATTCTATGTTGTCCTGGAGAGCTTGCAGAGCACTGGGGAAAGGCAGGCAGAGAATTCCCTGATAGCACCTTCTCTGTGCCTGTTCACATTGCTTCGCAGAATCGCTTTTGTGCAGAAAACAGTAACACTTGTTCAGAACGAAAGAAAGCACAGAGCCCCAGATTCTATGTTGTTCTGGAGAGCTTGCAGAGCACTGGGGAAAGGCAGGCAGAGAATTCCTTGCTAGCACCTTCTCTGTGCCTGGGAAGCAGCAGTGTTCACATTGCTTCGCAGAATCGCTTTTGTGCAGAAAACAGTAACACTTGTTCAGAAGGAAAGAAAGCACAGAGCCCCAGATTCTATGTTGTCCTGGAGAGCTTGCAGAGCACTGGGGAAAGGCAGGCAGAGAATTCCTTGCTAGCACCTTCTCTGTGCCTGGGAAGCAGAAGTGTTCACATTGCTTCGCAGAATCGCTTTTGTGCAGAAAACAGTAACACTTGTTCAGAAGGAAAGAAAGCACAGAGCCCCAGATTTTATGTTGTCCTGGAGATCTTGCAGAGCACTGGGGAAAGGCAGGCAGAGAATTCCCTGATAGCACCTTCTCTGTGCCTGTTCACATTGCTTCGCAGAATCGCTTTTGTGCAGAAAACAGTAACACTTGTTCAGAACGAAAGAAAGCACAGAGCCCCAGATTTTATGTTGTCCTGGAGAGCTTGCAGAGCACTGGGGAAAGGCAGGCAGAGAATTCCCTGATAGCACCTTCTCTGTGCCTGTTCACATTGCTTCGCAGAATCGCTTTTGTGCAGAAAACAGTAACACTTGTTCAGAACGAAAGAAAGCACAGAGCCCCAGATTTGCTGTTGTCCTGGAGAGCTTGCAGAGCACTGGGGAAAGGCAGGCAGAGAATTCCCTGCTAGCACCTTCTCTGTGCCTGGGAAGCAGAAGTGTTCACATTGCTTCGCAAGAATCGCTTCTGTGCAGAAAACACTAACACTTGTTCAGAAGGAAAGAAAGCACAGAGCCCCAGATTTTATGTTGTCCTGGAGAGCTTGCAGAGCACTGGGGAAAGGCAGGCAGAGAATTCCCTGCTAGCACCTTCTCTGTGCCTGGGAAGCAGAAGTGTTCACATTGCTTCGCAGAATCGCTTTTGTGCAGAAAACAGTAACACTTGTTCAGAAGGAAAGAAAGCACAGAGCCCCAGATTTTATGTTGTCCTGGAGAGCTTGCAGAGCACTGGGGAAAGGCAGGCAGAGAATTCCCTGATAGCACCTTCTCTGTGCCTGTTCACATTGCTTCGCAGAATCGCTTTTGTGCAGAAAACACTAACACTTGTTCAGAACGAAAGAAAGCACAGAGCCCCAGATTCTATGTTGTCCTGGAGAGCTTGCAGAGCACTGGGGAAAGGCAGGCAGAGAATTCCCTGATAGCACCTTCTCTGTGCCTGTTCACATTGCTTCGCAAGAATCGCTTTTGTGCAGAAAACAGTAACACTTGTTCAGAACGAAAGAAAGCACAGAGCCCCAGATTCTATGTTGTTCTGGAGAGCTTGCAGAGCACTGGGGAAAGGCAGGCAGAGAATTCCTTGCTAGCACCTTCTCTGTGCCTGGGAAGCAGCAGTGTTCACATTGCTTCGCAGAATCGCTTTTGTGCAGAAAACAGTAACACTTGTTCAGAAGGAAAGAAAGCACAGAGCCCCAGATTTTATGTTGTCCTGGAGAGCTTGCAGAGCACTGGGGAAAGGCAGGCAGAGAATTCCTTGCTAGCACCTTCTCTGTGCCTGGGAAGCAGAAGTGTTCACATTGCTTCGCAGAATCGCTTTTGTGCAGAAAACAGTAACACTTGTTCAGAAGGAAAGAAAGCACAGAGCCCCAGATTCTATGTTGTCCTGGAGATCTTGCAGAGCACTGGGGAAAGGCAGGCAGAGAATTCCCTGATAGCACCTTCTCTGTGCCTGTTCACATTGCTTCGCAGAATCGCTTTTGTGCAGAAAACAGTAACACTTGTTCAGAACGAAAGAAAGCACAGAGCCCCAGATTTGCTGTTGTCCTGGAGAGCTTGCAGAGCACTGGGGAAAGGCAGGCAGAGAATTCCCTGCTAGCACCTTCTCTGTGCCTGGGAAGCAGAAGTGTTCACATTGCTTCGCAAGAATCGCTTTTGTGCAGAAAACACTAACACTTGTTCAGAAGGAAAGAAAGCACAGAGCCCCAGATTCTATGTTGTCCTGGAGAGCTTGCAGAGCACTGGGGAAAGGCAGGCAGAGAATTCCCTGATAGCACCTTCTCTGTGCCTGTTCACATTGCTTCGCAGAATCGCTTTTGTGCAGAAAACAGTAACACTTGTTCAGAACGAAAGAAAGCACAGAGCCCCAGATTCTATGTTGTTCTGGAGAGCTTGCAGAGCACTGGGGAAAGGCAGGCAGAGAATTCCTTGCTAGCACCTTCTCTGTGCCTGGGAAGCAGCAGTGTTCACATTGCTTCGCAGAATCGCTTTTGTGCAGAAAACAGTAACACTTGTTCAGAAGGAAAGAAAGCACAGAGCCCCAGATTCTATGTTGTCCTGGAGAGCTTGCAGAGCACTGGGGAAAGGCAGGCAGAGAATTCCTTGCTAGCACCTTCTCTGTGCCTGGGAAGCAGAAGTGTTCACATTGCTTCGCAGAATCGCTTTTGTGCAGAAAACAGTAACACTTGTTCAGAAGGAAAGAAAGCACAGAGCCCCAGATTTTATGTTGTCCTGGAGATCTTGCAGAGCACTGGGGAAAGGCAGGCAGAGAATTCCCTGATAGCACCTTCTCTGTGCCTGTTCACATTGCTTCGCAGAATCGCTTTTGTGCAGAAAACAGTAACACTTGTTCAGAACGAAAGAAAGCACAGAGCCCCAGATTTTATGTTGTCCTGGAGAGCTTGCAGAGCACTGGGGAAAGGCAGGCAGAGAATTCCCTGATAGCACCTTCTCTGTGCCTGTTCACATTGCTTCGCAGAATCGCTTTTGTGCAGAAAACAGTAACACTTGTTCAGAAGGAAAGAAAGCACAGAGCCCCAGATTCTATGTTGTCCTGGAGAGCTTGCAGAGCACTGGGGAACGGCAGGCAGAGAATTCCTTGCTAGCACCTTCTCTGTGCCTGGGAAGCAGAAGTGTTCACATTGCTTCGCAGAATCGCTTTTGTGCAGAAAACAGTAACACTTGTTCAGAAGGAAAGAAAGCACAGAGCCCCAGATTCTATGTTGTCCTGGAGAGCTTGCAGAGCACTGGGGAAAGGCAGGCAGAGAATTCCCTGATAGCACCTTCTCTGTGCCTGTTCACATTGCTTCGCAGAATCGCTTTTGTGCAGAAAACACTAACACTTGTTCAGAACGAAAGAAAGCACAGAGCCCCAGATTTGCTGTTGTCCTGGAGAGCTTGCAGAGCACTGGGGAAAGGCAGGCAGAGAATTCCCTGCTAGCACCTTCTCTGTGCCTGGGAAGCAGAAGTGTTCACATTGCTTCGCAAGAATCGCTTCTGTGCAGAAAACACTAACACTTGTTCAGAAGGAAAGAAAGCACAGAGCCCCAGATTTTATGTTGTCCTGGAGAGCTTGCAGAGCACTGGGGAAAGGCAGGCAGAGAATTCCCTGCTAGCACCTTCTCTGTGCCTGGGAAGCAGAAGTGTTCACATTGCTTCGCAGAATCGCTTTTGTGCAGAAAAAAGTAACACTTGTTCAGAAGGAAAGAAAGCACAGAGCCCCAGATTTTATGTTGTCCTGGAGAGCTTGCAGAGCACTGGGGAAAGGCAGGCAGAGAATTCCCTGATAGCACCTTCTCTGTGCCTGTTCACATTGCTTCGCAGAATCGCTTTTGTGCAGAAAACAGTAACACTTGTTCAGAAGGAAAGAAAGCACAGAGCCCCAGATTTTATGTTGTCCTGGAGAGCTTGCAGAGCACTGGGGAAAGGCAGGCAGAGAATTCCCTGATAGCACCTTCTCTGTGCCTGTTCACATTGCTTCGCAGAATCGCTTTTGTGCAGAAAACAGTAACACTTGTTCAGAACGAAAGAAAGCACAGAGCCCCAGATTCTATGTTGTCCTGGAGAGCTTGCAGAGCACTGGGGAAAGGCAGGCAGAGAATTCCCTGCTAGCACCTTCTCTGTGCCTGGGAAGCAGAAGTGTTCACATTGCTTCGCAAGAATCGCTTTTGTGCAGAAAACAGTAACACTTGTTCAGAACGAAAGAAAGCACAGAGCCCCAGATTCTATGTTGTCCTGGAGAGCTTGCAGAGCACTGGGGAAAGGCAGGCAGAGAATTCCCTGATAGCACCTTCTCTGTGCCTGTTCACATTGCTTCGCAGAATCTCTTTTGTGCAGAAAACAGTAACACTTGTTCAGAACGAAAGAAAGCACAGAGCCCCAGATTCTATGTTGTCCTGGAGAGCTTGCAGAGCACTGGGGAAAGGCAGGCAGAGAATTCCCTGCTAGCACCTTCTCTGTGCCTGGGAAGCAGAAGTGTTCACATTGCTTCGCAAGAATCGCTTTTGTGCAGAAAACAGTAACACTTGTTCAGAAGGAAAGAAAGCACAGAGCCCCAGATTCTATGTTGTCCTGGAGAGCTTGCAGAGCACTGGGGAAAGGCAGGCAGAGAATTCCCTGCTAGCACCTTCTCTGTGCCTGGGAAGCAGAAGTGTTCACATTGCTTCGCAAGAATCGCTTTTGTGCAGAAAACAGTAACACTTGTTCAGAAGGAAAGAAAGCACAGAGCCCCAGATTTTATGTTGTCCTGGAGAGCTTGCAGAGCACTGGGGAAAGGCAGGCAGAGAATTCCTTGCTAGCACCTTCTCTGTGCCTGGGAAGCAGAAGTGTTCACATTGCTTCGCAGAATCGCTTTTGTGCAGAAAACAGTAACACTTGTTCAGAAGGAAAGAAAGCACAGAGCCCCAGATTTTATGTTGTCCTGGAGATCTTGCAGAGCACTGGGGAAAGGCAGGCAGAGAATTCCCTGATAGCACCTTCTCTGTGCCTGTTCACATTGCTTCGCAGAATCGCTTTTGTGCAGAAAACAGTAACACTTGTTCAGAACGAAAGAAAGCACAGAGCCCCAGATTTGCTGTTGTCCTGGAGAGCTTGCAGAGCACTGGGGAAAGGCAGGCAGAGAATTCCCTGCTAGCACCTTCTCTGTGCCTGGGAAGCAGAAGTGTTCACATTGCTTCGCAAGAATCGCTTTTGTGCAGAAAACACTAACACTTGTTCAGAAGGAAAGAAAGCACAGAGCCCCAGATTTTATGTTGTCCTGGAGAGCTTGCAGAGCACTGGGGAAAGGCAGGCAGAGAATTCCCTGCTAGCACGTTCTCTGAGCCTGGGAAGCATAAGTGTTCACATTGCTTCGCAGAATCGCTTTTGTGCAGAAAAGAGTAACACTTGTTCAGAAGGAAAGAAAGCACAGAGCCCCAGATTCTATGTTGTCCTGGAGAGCTTGCAGAGCACTGGGGAAAGGCAGGCAGAGAATTCCTTGCTAGCACCTTCTCTGTGCCTGTTCACATTGCTTCGCGGAATCGCTTTTGTGCAGAAAACAGTAACACTTGTTCAGAACGAAAGAAAGCACAGAGCCCCAGATTCTATGTTGTCCTGGAGAGCTTGCAGAGCACTGGGGAAAGGCAGGCAGAGAATTCCCTGCTAGCACCTTCTCTGTGCCTGGGAAGCAGAAGTGTTCACATTGCTTCGCAAGAATCGCTTTTGTGCAGAAAACAGTAACACTTGTTCAGAAGGAAAGAAAGCACAGAGCCCCAGATTTTATGTTGTCCTGGAGAGCTTGCAGAGCACTGGGGAAAGGCAGGCAGAGAATTCCTTGCTAGCACCTTCTCTGTGCCTGTTCACATTGCTTCGCAGAATCGCTTTTGTGCAGAAAACAGTAACACTTGTTCAGAACGAAAGAAAGCACAGAGCCCCAGAATCTATGTTGTCCTGGAGAGCTTGCAGAGCACTGGGGAAAGGCAGGCAGAGAATTCCCTGCTAGCACCTTCTCTGTGCCTGGGAAGCAGAAGTGTTCACATTGCTTCGCAAGAATCGCTTTTGTGCAGAAAACACTAACACTTGTTCAGAAGGAAAGAAAGCACAGAGCCCCAGATTCTATGTTGTCCTGGAGAGCTTGCAGAGCACTGGGGAAAGGCAGGCAGAGAATTCCTTGCTAGCACCTTCTCTGTGCCTGTTCACATTGCTTCGCAGAATCGCTTTTGTGCAGAAAACAGTAACATTTGTTCAGAACGAAAGAAAGCACAGAGCCCCAGATTCTATGTTGTCCTGGAGAGCTTGCAGAGCACTGGGGAAAGGCAGGCAGAGAATTCCCTGCTAGCACCTTCTCTGTGCCTGGGAAGCAGAAGTGTTCACATTGCTTCGCAGAATCGCTTTTGTGCAGAAAACAGTAACACTTGTTCAGAAGGAAAGAAAGCACAGAGCCCCAGATTCTATGTTGTCCTGGAGAGCTTGCAGAGCACTGGGGAAAGGCAGGCAGAGAATTCCTTGCTAGCACCTTCTCTGTGCCTGTTCACATTGCTTCGCAGAATCGCTTTTGTGCAGAAAACAGTAACACTTGTTCAGAAGGAAAGAAAGCACAGAGCCCCAGATTTTATGTTGTCCTGGAGAGCTTGCAGAGCACTGGGGAAAGGCAGGCAGAGAATTCCCTGATAGCACCTTCTCTGTGCCTGTTCACATTGCTTCGCAAGAATCGCTTTTGTGCAGAAAACAGTAACACTTGTTCAGAACGAAAGAAAGCACAGAGCCCCAGATTCTATGTTGTTCTGGAGAGCTTGCAGAGCACTGGGGAAAGGCAGGCAGAGAATTCCTTGCTAGCACCTTCTCTGTGCCTGGGAAGCAGCAGTGTTCACATTGCTTCGCAGAATCGCTTTTGTGCAGAAAACAGTAACACTTGTTCAGAAGGAAAGAAAGCACAGAGCCCCAGATTTTATGTTGTCCTGGAGAGCTTGCAGAGCACTGGGGAAAGGCAGGCAGAGAATTCCTTGCTAGCACCTTCTCTGTGCCTGGGAAGCAGAAGTGTTCACATTGCTTCGCAGAATCGCTTTTGTGCAGAAAAGAGTAACACTTGTTCAGAAGGAAAGAAAGCACAGAGCCCCAGATTTTATGTTGTCCTGGAGATCTTGCAGAGCACTGGGGAAAGGCAGGCAGAGAATTCCCTGATAGCACCTTCTCTGTGCCTGTTCACATTGCTTCGCAGAATCGCTTTTGTGCAGAAAACAGTAACACTTGTTCGGAACGAAAGAAAGCACGGAGCCCCAGATTTGCTGTTGTCCTGGAGAGCTTGCAGAGCACTGGGGAAAGGCAGGCAGAGAATTCCCTGCTAGCACCTTCTCTGTGCCTGGGAAGCAGAAGTGTTCACATTGCTTCGCAAGAATCGCTTTTGTGCAGAAAACACTAACACTTGTTCAGAAGGAAAGAAAGCACAGAGCCCCAGATTCTATGTTGTCCTGGAGAGCTTGCAGAGCACTGGGGAAAGGCAGGCAGAGAATTCCCTGATAGCACCTTCTCTGTGCCTGTTCACATTGCTTCGCAGAATCGCTTTTGTGCAGAAAACAGTAACACTTGTTCAGAACGAAAGAAAGCACAGAGCCCCAGATTCTATGTTGTTCTGGAGAGCTTGCAGAGCACTGGGGAAAGGCAGGCAGAGAATTCCTTGCTAGCACCTTCTCTGTGCCTGGGAAGCAGCAGTGTTCACATTGCTTCGCAGAATCGCTTTTGTGCAGAAAACAGTAACACTTGTTCAGAAGGAAAGAAAGCACAGAGCCCCAGATTCTATGTTGTCCTGGAGAGCTTGCAGAGCACTGGGGAAAGGCAGGCAGAGAATTCCTTGCTAGCACCTTCTCTGTGCCTGGGAAGCAGAAGTGTTCACATTGCTTCGCAGAATCGCTTTTGTGCAGAAAAAAGTAACACTTGTTCAGAAGGAAAGAAAGCACAGAGCCCCAGATTTTATGTTGTCCTGGAGAGCTTGCAGAGCACTGGGGAAAGGCAGGCAGAGAATTCCCTGATAGCACCTTCTCTGTGCCTGTTCACATTGCTTCGCAGAATCGCTTTTGTGCAGAAAACAGTAACACTTGTTCAGAAGGAAAGAAAGCACAGAGCCCCAGATTTTATGTTGTCCTGGAGAGCTTGCAGAGCACTGGGGAAAGGCAGGCAGAGAATTCCCTGATAGCACCTTCTCTGTGCCTGTTCACATTGCTTCGCAGAATCGCTTTTGTGCAGAAAACAGTAACACTTGTTCAGAACGAAAGAAAGCACAGAGCCCCAGATTCTATGTTGTCCTGGAGAGCTTGCAGAGCACTGGGGAAAGGCAGGCAGAGAATTCCCTGCTAGCACCTTCTCTGTGCCTGGGAAGCAGAAGTGTTCACATTGCTTCGCAAGAATCGCTTTTGTGCAGAAAACAGTAACACTTGTTCAGAACGAAAGAAAGCACAGAGCCCCAGATTCTATGTTGTCCTGGAGAGCTTGCAGAGCACTGGGGAAAGGCAGGCAGAGAATTCCCTGATAGCACCTTCTCTGTGCCTGTTCACATTGCTTCGCAGAATCTCTTTTGTGCAGAAAACAGTAACACTTGTTCAGAACGAAAGAAAGCACAGAGCCCCAGATTCTATGTTGTCCTGGAGAGCTTGCAGAGCACTGGGGAAAGGCAGGCAGAGAATTCCCTGCTAGCACCTTCTCTGTGCCTGGGAAGCAGAAGTGTTCACATTGCTTCGCAAGAATCGCTTTTGTGCAGAAAACAGTAACACTTGTTCAGAAGGAAAGAAAGCACAGAGCCCCAGATTCTATGTTGTCCTGGAGAGCTTGCAGAGCACTGGGGAAAGGCAGGCAGAGAATTCCCTGCTAGCACCTTCTCTGTGCCTGGGAAGCAGAAGTGTTCACATTGCTTCGCAAGAATCGCTTTTGTGCAGAAAACAGTAACACTTGTTCAGAAGGAAAGAAAGCACAGAGCCCCAGATTTTATGTTGTCCTGGAGAGCTTGCAGAGCACTGGGGAAAGGCAGGCAGAGAATTCCTTGCTAGCACCTTCTCTGTGCCTGGGAAGCAGAAGTGTTCACATTGCTTCGCAGAATCGCTTTTGTGCAGAAAACAGTAACACTTGTTCAGAAGGAAAGAAAGCACAGAGCCCCAGATTTTATGTTGTCCTGGAGATCTTGCAGAGCACTGGGGAAAGGCAGGCAGAGAATTCCCTGATAGCACCTTCTCTGTGCCTGTTCACATTGCTTCGCAGAATCGCTTTTGTGCAGAAAACAGTAACACTTGTTCAGAACGAAAGAAAGCACAGAGCCCCAGATTTGCTGTTGTCCTGGAGAGCTTGCAGAGCACTGGGGAAAGGCAGGCAGAGAATTCCCTGCTAGCACCTTCTCTGTGCCTGGGAAGCAGAAGTGTTCACATTGCTTCGCAAGAATCGCTTTTGTGCAGAAAACACTAACACTTGTTCAGAAGGAAAGAAAGCACAGAGCCCCAGATTTTATGTTGTCCTGGAGAGCTTGCAGAGCACTGGGGAAAGGCAGGCAGAGAATTCCCTGCTAGCACGTTCTCTGAGCCTGGGAAGCATAAGTGTTCACATTGCTTCGCAGAATCGCTTTTGTGCAGAAAAGAGTAACACTTGTTCAGAAGGAAAGAAAGCACAGAGCCCCAGATTCTATGTTGTCCTGGAGAGCTTGCAGAGCACTGGGGAAAGGCAGGCAGAGAATTCCTTGCTAGCACCTTCTCTGTGCCTGTTCACATTGCTTCGCGGAATCGCTTTTGTGCAGAAAACAGTAACACTTGTTCAGAACGAAAGAAAGCACAGAGCCCCAGATTCTATGTTGTCCTGGAGAGCTTGCAGAGCACTGGGGAAAGGCAGGCAGAGAATTCCCTGCTAGCACCTTCTCTGTGCCTGGGAAGCAGAAGTGTTCACATTGCTTCGCAAGAATCGCTTTTGTGCAGAAAACAGTAACACTTGTTCAGAAGGAAAGAAAGCACAGAGCCCCAGATTTTATGTTGTCCTGGAGAGCTTGCAGAGCACTGGGGAAAGGCAGGCAGAGAATTCCTTGCTAGCACCTTCTCTGTGCCTGTTCACATTGCTTCGCAGAATCGCTTTTGTGCAGAAAACAGTAACACTTGTTCAGAACGAAAGAAAGCACAGAGCCCCAGAATCTATGTTGTCCTGGAGAGCTTGCAGAGCACTGGGGAAAGGCAGGCAGAGAATTCCCTGCTAGCACCTTCTCTGTGCCTGGGAAGCAGAAGTGTTCACATTGCTTCGCAAGAATCGCTTTTGTGCAGAAAACACTAACACTTGTTCAGAAGGAAAGAAAGCACAGAGCCCCAGATTCTATGTTGTCCTGGAGAGCTTGCAGAGCACTGGGGAAAGGCAGGCAGAGAATTCCTTGCTAGCACCTTCTCTGTGCCTGTTCACATTGCTTCGCAGAATCGCTTTTGTGCAGAAAACAGTAACATTTGTTCAGAACGAAAGAAAGCACAGAGCCCCAGATTCTATGTTGTCCTGGAGAGCTTGCAGAGCACTGGGGAAAGGCAGGCAGAGAATTCCCTGCTAGCACCTTCTCTGTGCCTGGGAAGCAGAAGTGTTCACATTGCTTCGCAGAATCGCTTTTGTGCAGAAAACAGTAACACTTGTTCAGAAGGAAAGAAAGCACAGAGCCCCAGATTCTATGTTGTCCTGGAGAGCTTGCAGAGCACTGGGGAAAGGCAGGCAGAGAATTCCTTGCTAGCACCTTCTCTGTGCCTGTTCACATTGCTTCGCAGAATCGCTTTTGTGCAGAAAACAGTAACACTTGTTCAGAAGGAAAGAAAGCACAGAGCCCCAGATTTTATGTTGTCCTGGAGAGCTTGCAGAGCACTGGGGAAAGGCAGGCAGAGAATTCCCTGATAGCACCTTCTCTGTGCCTGTTCACATTGCTTCGCAAGAATCGCTTTTGTGCAGAAAACAGTAACACTTGTTCAGAACGAAAGAAAGCACAGAGCCCCAGATTCTATGTTGTTCTGGAGAGCTTGCAGAGCACTGGGGAAAGGCAGGCAGAGAATTCCTTGCTAGCACCTTCTCTGTGCCTGGGAAGCAGCAGTGTTCACATTGCTTCGCAGAATCGCTTTTGTGCAGAAAACAGTAACACTTGTTCAGAAGGAAAGAAAGCACAGAGCCCCAGATTTTATGTTGTCCTGGAGAGCTTGCAGAGCACTGGGGAAAGGCAGGCAGAGAATTCCTTGCTAGCACCTTCTCTGTGCCTGGGAAGCAGAAGTGTTCACATTGCTTCGCAGAATCGCTTTTGTGCAGAAAAGAGTAACACTTGTTCAGAAGGAAAGAAAGCACAGAGCCCCAGATTTTATGTTGTCCTGGAGATCTTGCAGAGCACTGGGGAAAGGCAGGCAGAGAATTCCCTGATAGCACCTTCTCTGTGCCTGTTCACATTGCTTCGCAGAATCGCTTTTGTGCAGAAAACAGTAACACTTGTTCGGAACGAAAGAAAGCACGGAGCCCCAGATTTGCTGTTGTCCTGGAGAGCTTGCAGAGCACTGGGGAAAGGCAGGCAGAGAATTCCCTGCTAGCACCTTCTCTGTGCCTGGGAAGCAGAAGTGTTCACATTGCTTCGCAAGAATCGCTTTTGTGCAGAAAACACTAACACTTGTTCAGAAGGAAAGAAAGCACAGAGCCCCAGATTCTATGTTGTCCTGGAGAGCTTGCAGAGCACTGGGGAAAGGCAGGCAGAGAATTCCCTGATAGCACCTTCTCTGTGCCTGTTCACATTGCTTCGCAGAATCGCTTTTGTGCAGAAAACAGTAACACTTGTTCAGAACGAAAGAAAGCACAGAGCCCCAGATTCTATGTTGTTCTGGAGAGCTTGCAGAGCACTGGGGAAAGGCAGGCAGAGAATTCCTTGCTAGCACCTTCTCTGTGCCTGGGAAGCAGCAGTGTTCACATTGCTTCGCAGAATCGCTTTTGTGCAGAAAACAGTAACACTTGTTCAGAAGGAAAGAAAGCACAGAGCCCCAGATTCTATGTTGTCCTGGAGAGCTTGCAGAGCACTGGGGAAAGGCAGGCAGAGAATTCCTTGCTAGCACCTTCTCTGTGCCTGGGAAGCAGAAGTGTTCACATTGCTTCGCAGAATCGCTTTTGTGCAGAAAACAGTAACACTTGTTCAGAACGAAAGAAAGCACAGAGCCCCAGATTTTATGTTGTCCTGGAGATCTTGCAGAGCACTGGGGAAAGGCAGGCAGAGAATTCCCTGATAGCACCTTCTCTGTGCCTGTTCACATTGCTTCGCAGAATCGCTTTTGTGCAGAAAACAGTAACACTTGTTCAGAACGAAAGAAAGCACAGAGCCCCAGATTTTATGTTGTCCTGGAGAGCTTGCAGAGCACTGGGGAAAGGCAGGCAGAGAATTCCCTGATAGCACCTTCTCTGTGCCTGTTCACATTGCTTCGCAGAATCGCTTTTGTGCAGAAAACAGTAACACTTGTTCAGAAGGAAAGAAAGCACAGAGCCCCAGATTCTATGTTGTCCTGGAGAGCTTGCAGAGCACTGGGGAACGGCAGGCAGAGAATTCCTTGCTAGCACCTTCTCTGTGCCTGGGAAGCAGAAGTGTTCACATTGCTTCGCAGAATCGCTTTTGTGCAGAAAACAGTAACACTTGTTCAGAAGGAAAGAAAGCACAGAGCCCCAGATTCTATGTTGTCCTGGAGAGCTTGCAGAGCACTGGGGAAAGGCAGGCAGAGAATTCCCTGATAGCACCTTCTCTGTGCCTGTTCACATTGCTTCGCAGAATCGCTTTTGTGCAGAAAACACTAACACTTGTTCAGAACGAAAGAAAGCACAGAGCCGCAGATTTGCTGTTGTCCTGGAGAGCTTGCAGAGCACTGGGGAAAGGCAGGCAGAGAATTCCCTGCTAGCACCTTCTCTGTGCCTGGGAAGCAGAAGTGTTCACATTGCTTCGCAAGAATCGCTTCTGTGCAGAAAACACTAACACTTGTTCAGAAGGAAAGAAAGCACAGAGCCCCAGATTTTATGTTGTCCTGGAGAGCTTGCAGAGCACTGGGGAAAGGCAGGCAGAGAATTCCCTGCTAGCACCTTCTCTGTGCCTGGGAAGCAGAAGTGTTCACATTGCTTCGCAGAATCGCTTTTGTGCAGAAAAAAGTAACACTTGTTCAGAAGGAAAGAAAGCACAGAGCCCCAGATTCTATGTTGTCCTGGAGAGCTTGCAGAGCACTGGGGAAAGGCAGGCAGAGAATTCCCTGATAGCACCTTCTCTGTGCCTGTTCACATTGCTTCGCAGAATCGCTTTTGTGCAGAAAACAGTAACACTTGTTCAGAAGGAAAGAAAGCACAGAGCCCCAGATTTTATGTTGTCCTGGAGAGCTTGCAGAGCACTGGGGAAAGGCAGGCAGAGAATTCCCTGATAGCACCTTCTCTGTGCCTGTTCACATTGCTTCGCAGAATCGCTTTTGTGCAGAAAACAGTAACACTTGTTCAGAACGAAAGAAAGCACAGAGCCCCAGATTCTATGTTGTCCTGGAGAGCTTGCAGAGCACTGGGGAAAGGCAGGCAGAGAATTCCCTGCTAGCACCTTCTCTGTGCCTGGGAAGCAGAAGTGTTCACATTGCTTCGCAAGAATCGCTTTTGTGCAGAAAACAGTAACACTTGTTCAGAACGAAAGAAAGCACAGAGCCCCAGATTCTATGTTGTCCTGGAGAGCTTGCAGAGCACTGGGGAAAGGCAGGCAGAGAATTCCCTGATAGCACCTTCTCTGTGCCTGTTCACATTGCTTCGCAGAATCGCTTTTGTGCAGAAAACAGTAACACTTGTTCAGAAGGAAAGAAAGCACAGAGCCCCAGATTCTATGTTGTCCTGGAGAGCTTGCAGAGCACTGGGGAAAGGCAGGCAGAGAATTCCCTGCTAGCACCTTCTCTGTGCCTGGGAAGCAGAAGTGTTCACATTGCTTCGCAAGAATCGCTTTTGTGCAGAAAACAGTAACACTTGTTCAGAAGGAAAGAAAGCACAGAGCCCCAGATTTTATGTTGTCCTGGAGAGCTTGCAGAGCACTGGGGAAAGGCAGGCAGAGAATTCCTTGCTAGCACCTTCTCTGTGCCTGGGAAGCAGAAGTGTTCACATTGCTTCGCAGAATCGCTTTTGTGCAGAAAAGAGTAACACTTGTTCAGAAGGAAAGAAAGCACAGAGCCCCAGATTTTATGTTGTCCTGGAGAGCTTGCAGAGCACTGGGGAAAGGCAGGCAGAGAATTCCCTGCTAGCACGTTCTCTGAGCCTGGGAAGCATAAGTGTTCACATTGCTTCGCAGAATCGCTTTTGTGCAGAAAAGAGTAACACTTGTTCAGAAGGAAAGAAAGCACAGAGCCCCAGATTCTATGTTGTCCTGGAGAGCTTGCAGAGCACTGGGGAAAGGCAGGCAGAGAATTCCTTGCTAGCACCTTCTCTGTGCCTGTTCACATTGCTTCGCAGAATCGCTTTTGTGCAGAAAACAGTAACACTTGTTCAGAACGAAAGAAAGCACAGAGCCCCAGATTCTATGTTGTCCTGGAGAGCTTGCAGAGCACTGGGGAAAGGCAGGCAGAGAATTCCCTGCTAGCACCTTCTCTGTGCCTGGGAAGCAGAAGTGTTCACATTGCTTCGCAGAATCGCTTTTGTGCAGAAAACAGTAACACTTGTTCAGAAGGAAAGAAAGCACAGAGCCCCAGATTTTATGTTGTCCTGGAGAGCTTGCAGAGCACTGGGGAAAGGCAGGCAGAGAATTCCCTGATAGCACCTTCTCTGTGCCTGTTCACATTGCTTCGCAGAATCGCTTTTGTGCAGAAAACAGTAACACTTGTTCAGAACGAAAGAAAGCACAGAGCCCCAGATTCTATGTTGTCCTGGAGAGCTTGCAGAGCACTGGGGAAAGGCAGGCAGAGAATTCCCTGCTAGCACCTTCTCTGTGCCTGGGAAGCAGAAGTGTTCACATTGCTTCGCAAGAATCGCTTTTGTGCAGAAAACAGTAACACTTGTTCAGAACGAAAGAAAGCACAGAGCCCCAGATTCTATGTTGTCCTGGAGAGCTTGCAGAGCACTGGGGAAAGGCAGGCAGAGAATTCCCTGATAGCACCTTCTCTGTGCCTGTTCACATTGCTTCGCAGAATCGCTTTTGTGCAGAAAACAGTAACACTTGTTCAGAACGAAAGAAAGCACAGAGCCCCAGATTCTATGTTGTCCTGGAGAGCTTGCAGAGCACTGGGGAAAGGCAGGCAGAGAATTCCCTGCTAGCACCTTCTCTGTGCCTGGGAAGCAGAAGTGTTCACATTGCTTCGCAAGAATCGCTTTTGTGCAGAAAACAGTAACACTTGTTCAGAAGGAAAGAAAGCACAGAGCCCCAGATTTTATGTTGTCCTGGAGAGCTTGCAGAGCACTGGGGAAAGGCAGGCAGAGAATTCCTTGCTAGCACCTTCTCTGTGCCTGGGAAGCAGAAGTGTTCACATTGCTTCGCAGAATCGCTTTTGTGCAGAAAACAGTAACACTTGTTCAGAAGGAAAGAAAGCACAGAGCCCCAGATTCTATGTTGTCCTGGAGATCTTGCAGAGCACTGGGGAAAGGCAGGCAGAGAATTCCCTGATAGCACCTTCTCTGTGCCTGTTCACATTGCTTCGCAGAATCGCTTTTGTGCAGAAAACAGTAACACTTGTTCAGAACGAAAGAAAGCACAGAGCCCCAGATTTGCTGTTGTCCTGGAGAGCTTGCAGAGCACTGGGGAAAGGCAGGCAGAGAATTCCCTGCTAGCACCTTCTCTGTGCCTGGGAAGCAGAAGTGTTCACATTGCTTCGCAAGAATCGCTTTTGTGCAGAAAACACTAACACTTGTTCAGAAGGAAAGAAAGCACAGAGCCCCAGATTTTATGTTGTCCTGGAGAGCTTGCAGAGCACTGGGGAAAGGCAGGCAGAGAATTCCCTGCTAGCACGTTCTCTGAGCCTGGGAAGCATAAGTGTTCACATTGCTTCGCAGAATCGCTTTTGTGCAGAAAAGAGTAACACTTGTTCAGAAGGAAAGAAAGCACAGAGCCCCAGATTCTATGTTGTCCTGGAGAGCTTGCAGAGCACTGGGGAAAGGCAGGCAGAGAATTCCTTGCTAGCACCTTCTCTGTGCCTGTTCACATTGCTTCGCAGAATCGCTTTTGTGCAGAAAACAGTAACACTTGTTCAGAACGAAAGAAAGCACAGAGCCCCAGATTCTATGTTGTCCTGGAGAGCTTGCAGAGCACTGGGGAAAGGCAGGCAGAGAATTCCCTGCTAGCACCTTCTCTGTGCCTGGGAAGCAGAAGTGTTCACATTGCTTCGCAGAATCGCTTTTGTGCAGAAAACAGTAACACTTGTTCAGAAGGAAAGAAAGCACAGAGCCCCAGATTTTATGTTGTCCTGGAGAGCTTGCAGAGCACTGGGGAAAGGAAGGCAGAGAATTCCCTGCTAGCACCTACTCTGTGCCTGGGAATCAGAAGTGTTCACATTGCTTCGCAAGAATCGCTTTTGTGCAGAAAACAGTAACACTTGTTCAGAAGGAAAGAAAGCACAGAGCCCCAGATTTTATGTTGTCCTGGAGAGCTTGCAGAGCACTGGGGAAAGGCAGGCAGAGAATTCCCTGATAGCACCTTCTCTGTGCCTGTTCACATTGCTTCGCAGAATCGCTTTTGTGCAGAAAACAGTAACACTTGTTCAGAACGAAAGAAAGCACAGAGCCCCAGATTCTATGTTGTCCTGGAGAGCTTGCAGAGCACTGGGGAAAGGCAGGCAGAGAATTCCCTGCTAGCACCTTCTCTGTGCCTGGGAAGCAGAAGTGTTCACATTGCTTCGCAAGAATCGCTTTTGTGCAGAAAACACTAACACTTGTTCAGAAGGAAAGAAAGCACAGAGCCCCAGATTCTATGTTGTCCTGGAGAGCTTGCAGAGCACTGGGGAAAGGCAGGCAGAGAATTCCTTGCTAGCACCTTCTCTGTGCCTGTTCACATTGCTTCGCAGAATCGCTTTTGTGCAGAAAACAGTAACACTTGTTCAGAACGAAAGAAAGCACAGAGCCCCAGATTCTATGTTGTCCTGGAGAGCTTGCAGAGCACTGGTGAAAGGCAGGCAGAGAATTCCCTGCTAGCACCTTCTCTGTGCCTGGGAAGCAGAAGTGTTCACATTGCTTCGCAGAATCGCTTTTGTGCAGAAAACAGTAACACTTGTTCAGAAGGAAAGAAAGCACAGAGCCCCAGATTCTATGTTGTCCTGGAGAGCTTGCAGAGCACTGGGGAAAGGCAGGCAGAGAATTCCTTGCTAGCACCTTCTCTGTGCCTGTTCACATTGCTTCGCAGAATCGCTTTTGTGCAGAAAACAGTAACACTTGTTCAGAAGGAAAGAAAGCACAGAGCCCCAGATTTTATGTTGTCCTGGAGAGCTTGCAGAGCACTGGGGAAAGGCAGGCAGAGAATTCCCTGATAGCACCTTCTCTGTGCCTGTTCACATTGCTTCGCAGAATCGCTTTTGTGCAGAAAACAGTAACACTTGTTCAGAACGAAAGAAAGCACAGAGCCCCAGATTCTATGTTGTCCTGGAGAGCTTGCAGAGCACTGGGGAAAGGCAGGCAGAGAATTCCCTGCTAGCACCTTCTCTGTGCCTGGGAAGCAGAAGTGTTCACATTGCTTCGCAAGAATCGCTTTTGTGCAGAAAACAGTAACACTTGTTCAGAAGGAAAGAAAGCACAGAGCCCCAGATTTTATGTTGTCCTGGAGAGCTTGCAGAGCGCTGGGGAAAGGCAGGCAGAGAATTCCTTGCTAGCACCTTCTCTGTGCTTGGGAAGCAGAAGTGTTCACATTGCTTCGCAGAATCGCTTTTGTGCAGAAAACAGTAACACTTGTTCAGAACGAAAGAAAGCACAGAGCCCCAGATTTTATGTTGTCCTGGAGAGCTTGCAGAGCACTGGGGAAAGGCAGGCAGAGAATTCCTTGCTAGCACCTTCTCTGTGCCTGTTCACATTGCTTCGCAGAATCGCTTTTGTGCAGAAAACAGTAACACTTGTTCAGAACGAAAGAAAGCACAGAGCCCCAGATTCTATGTTGTCCTGGAGAGCTTGCAGAGCACTGGGGAAAGGCAGGCAGAGAATTCCCTGCTAGCACCTTCTCTGTGCCTGGGAAGCAGAAGTGTTCACATTTCTTCGCAGAATCGCTTTTGTGCAGAAAGCAGTAACACTTGTTCAGAAGGAAAGAAAGCACAGAGCCCCAGATTCTATGTTGTCCTGGAGAGCTTGCAGAGCACTGGGGAAAGGCAGGCAGAGAATTCCCTGCTAGCACCTTCTCTGTGCCTGGGAAGCAGAAGTGTTCACATTGCTTCGCAAGAATCGCTTTTGTGCAGAAAACAGTAACACTTGTTCAGAAGGAAAGAAAGCACAGAGCCCCAGATTTTATGTTGTCCTGGAGAGCTTGCAGAGCACTGGGGAAAGGCAGGCAGAGAATTCCTTGCTAGCACCTTCTCTGTGCCTGGGAAGCAGAAGTGTTCACATTGCTTCGCAGAATCGCTTTTGTGCAGAAAAGAGTAACACTTGTTCAGAAGGAAAGAAAGCACAGAGCCCCAGATTTTATGTTGTCCTGGAGAGCTTGCAGAGCACTGGGGAAAGGCAGGCAGAGAATTCCCTGCTAGCACGTTCTCTGAGCCTGGGAAGCATAAGTGTTCACATTGCTTCGCAGAATCGCTTTTGTGCAGAAAAGAGTAACACTTGTTCAGAAGGAAAGAAAGCACAGAGCCCCAGATTCTATGTTGTCCTGGAGAGCTTGCAGAGCACTGGGGAAAGGCAGGCAGAGAATTCCTTGCTAGCACCTTCTCTGTGCCTGTTCACATTGCTTCGCAGAATCGCTTTTGTGCAGAAAACAGTAACACTTGTTCAGAACGAAAGAAAGCACAGAGCCCCAGATTCTATGTTGTCCTGGAGAGCTTGCAGAGCACTGGGGAAAGGCAGGCAGAGAATTCCCTGCTAGCACCTTCTCTGTGCCTGGGAAGCAGAAGTGTTCACATTGCTTCGCAGAATCGCTTTTGTGCAGAAAACAGTAACACTTGTTCAGAAGGAAAGAAAGCACAGAGCCCCAGATTTTATGTTGTCCTGGAGAGCTTGCAGAGCACTGGGGAAAGGCAGGCAGAGAATTCCCTGATAGCACCTTCTCTGTGCCTGTTCACATTGCTTCGCAGAATCGCTTTTGTGCAGAAAACAGTAACACTTGTTCAGAACGAAAGAAAGCACAGAGCCCCAGATTCTATGTTGTCCTGGAGAGCTTGCAGAGCACTGGGGAAAGGCAGGCAGAGAATTCCCTGCTAGCACCTTCTCTGTGCCTGGGAAGCAGAAGTGTTCACATTGCTTCGCAAGAATCGCTTTTGTGCAGAAAACAGTAACACTTGTTCAGAACGAAAGAAAGCACAGAGCCCCAGATTCTATGTTGTCCTGGAGAGCTTGCAGAGCACTGGGGAAAGGCAGGCAGAGAATTCCCTGATAGCACCTTCTCTGTGCCTGTTCACATTGCTTCGCAGAATCGCTTTTGTGCAGAAAACAGTAACACTTGTTCAGAACGAAAGAAAGCACAGAGCCCCAGATTCTATGTTGTCCTGGAGAGCTTGCAGAGCACTGGGGAAAGGCAGGCAGAGAATTCCCTGCTAGCACCTTCTCTGTGCCTGGGAAGCAGAAGTGTTCACATTGCTTCGCAAGAATCGCTTTTGTGCAGAAAACAGTAACACTTGTTCAGAAGGAAAGAAAGCACAGAGCCCCAGATTTTATGTTGTCCTGGAGAGCTTGCAGAGCACTGGGGAAAGGCAGGCAGAGAATTCCTTGCTAGCACCTTCTCTGTGCCTGGGAAGCAGAAGTGTTCACATTGCTTCGCAGAATCGCTTTTGTGCAGAAAACAGTAACACTTGTTCAGAAGGAAAGAAAGCACAGAGCCCCAGATTCTATGTTGTCCTGGAGATCTTGCAGAGCACTGGGGAAAGGCAGGCAGAGAATTCCCTGATAGCACCTTCTCTGTGCCTGTTCACATTGCTTCGCAGAATCGCTTTTGTGCAGAAAACAGTAACACTTGTTCAGAACGAAAGAAAGCACAGAGCCCCAGATTTGCTGTTGTCCTGGAGAGCTTGCAGAGCACTGGGGAAAGGCAGGCAGAGAATTCCCTGCTAGCACCTTCTCTGTGCCTGGGAAGCAGAAGTGTTCACATTGCTTCGCAAGAATCGCTTTTGTGCAGAAAACACTAACACTTGTTCAGAAGGAAAGAAAGCACAGAGCCCCAGATTCTATGTTGTCCTGGAGAGCTTGCAGAGCACTGGGGAAAGGCAGGCAGAGAATTCCTTGCTAGCACCTTCTCTGTGCCTGTTCACATTGCTTCGCAGAATCGCTTTTGTGCAGAAAACAGTAACACTTGTTCAGAACGAAAGAAAGCACAGAGCCCCAGATTCTATGTTGTCCTGGAGAGCTTGCAGAGCACTGGGGAAAGGCAGGCAGAGAATTCCCTGCTAGCACCTTCTCTGTGCCTGGGAAGCAGAAGTGTTCACATTGCTTCGCAGAATCGCTTTTGTGCAGAAAACAGTAACACTTGTTCAGAAGGAAAGAAAGCACAGAGCCCCAGATTTTATGTTGTCCTGGAGAGCTTGCAGAGCACTGGGGAAAGGAAGGCAGAGAATTCCCTGCTAGCACCTACTCTGTGCCTGGGAATCAGAAGTGTTCACATTGCTTCGCAAGAATCGCTTTTGTGCAGAAAACAGTAACACTTGTTCAGAAGGAAAGAAAGCACAGAGCCCCAGATTTTATGTTGTCCTGGAGAGCTTGCAGAGCACTGGGGAAAGGCAGGCAGAGAATTCCCTGATAGCACCTTCTCTGTGCCTGTTCACATTGCTTCGCAGAATCGCTTTTGTGCAGAAAACAGTAACACTTGTTCAGAACGAAAGAAAGCACAGAGCCCCAGATTCTATGTTGTCCTGGAGAGCTTGCAGAGCACTGGGGAAAGGCAGGCAGAGAATTCCCTGCTAGCACCTTCTCTGTGCCTGGGAAGCAGAAGTGTTCACATTGCTTCGCAAGAATCGCTTTTGTGCAGAAAACACTAACACTTGTTCAGAAGGAAAGAAAGCACAGAGCCCCAGATTCTATGTTGTCCTGGAGAGCTTGCAGAGCACTGGGGAAAGGCAGGCAGAGAATTCCTTGCTAGCACCTTCTCTGTGCCTGTTCACATTGCTTCGCAGAATCGCTTTTGTGCAGAAAACAGTAACACTTGTTCAGAACGAAAGAAAGCACAGAGCCCCAGATTCTATGTTGTCCTGGAGAGCTTGCAGAGCACTGGTGAAAGGCAGGCAGAGAATTCCCTGCTAGCACCTTCTCTGTGCCTGGGAAGCAGAAGTGTTCACATTGCTTCGCAGAATCGCTTTTGTGCAGAAAACAGTAACACTTGTTCAGAAGGAAAGAAAGCACAGAGCCCCAGATTCTATGTTGTCCTGGAGAGCTTGCAGAGCACTGGGGAAAGGCAGGCAGAGAATTCCTTGCTAGCACCTTCTCTGTGCCTGTTCACATTGCTTCGCAGAATCGCTTTTGTGCAGAAAACAGTAACACTTGTTCAGAAGGAAAGAAAGCACAGAGCCCCAGATTTTATGTTGTCCTGGAGAGCTTGCAGAGCACTGGGGAAAGGCAGGCAGAGAATTCCCTGATAGCACCTTCTCTGTGCCTGTTCACATTGCTTCGCAGAATCGCTTTTGTGCAGAAAACAGTAACACTTGTTCAGAACGAAAGAAAGCACAGAGCCCCAGATTCTATGTTGTCCTGGAGAGCTTGCAGAGCACTGGGGAAAGGCAGGCAGAGAATTCCCTGCTAGCACCTTCTCTGTGCCTGGGAAGCAGAAGTGTTCACATTGCTTCGCAAGAATCGCTTTTGTGCAGAAAACAGTAACACTTGTTCAGAAGGAAAGAAAGCACAGAGCCCCAGATTTTATGTTGTCCTGGAGAGCTTGCAGAGCGCTGGGGAAAGGCAGGCAGAGAATTCCTTGCTAGCACCTTCTCTGTGCTTGGGAAGCAGAAGTGTTCACATTGCTTCGCAGAATCGCTTTTGTGCAGAAAACAGTAACACTTGTTCAGAACGAAAGAAAGCACAGAGCCCCAGATTTTATGTTGTCCTGGAGAGCTTGCAGAGCACTGGGGAAAGGCAGGCAGAGAATTCCTTGCTAGCACCTTCTCTGTGCCTGTTCACATTGCTTCGCAGAATCGCTTTTGTGCAGAAAACAGTAACACTTGTTCAGAACGAAAGAAAGCACAGAGCCCCAGATTCTATGTTGTCCTGGAGAGCTTGCAGAGCACTGGGGAAAGGCAGGCAGAGAATTCCCTGCTAGCACCTTCTCTGTGCCTGGGAAGCAGAAGTGTTCACATTGCTTCGCAAGAATCGCTTTTGTGCAGAAAACACTAACACTTGTTCAGAAGGAAAGAAAGCACAGAGCCCCAGATTCTATGTTGTCCTGGAGAGCTTGCAGAGCACTGGGGAAAGGCAGGCAGAGAATTCCCTGATAGCACCTTCTCTGTGCCTGTTCACATTGCTTCGCAGAATCGCTTTTGTGCAGAAAACAGTAACACTTGTTCAGAAGGAAAGAAAGCACAGAGCCCCAGATTCTATGTTGTCCTGGAGAGCTTGCAGAGCACTGGGGAAAGGCAGGCAGAGAATTCCCTGCTAGCACCTTCTCTGTGCCTGGGAAGCAGAAGTGTTCACATTGCTTCGCAAGAATCGCTTTTGTGCAGAAAACAGTAACACTTGTTCAGAAGGAAAGAAAGCACAGAGCCCCAGATTTTATGTTGTCCTGGAGATCTTGCAGAGCACTGGGGAAAGGCAGGCAGAGAATTCCCTGCTAGCACCTTCTCTGTGCCTGGGAAGCAGAAGTGTTCACATTGCTTCGCAGAATCGCTTTTGTGCAGAAAACAGTAACACTTGTTCAGAAGGAAAGAAAGCACAGAGCCCCAGATTTTATGTTGTCCTGGAGAGCTTGCAGAGCACTGGGGAAAGGCAGGCAGAGAATTCCCTGATAGCACCTTCTCTGTGCCTGTTCACATTGCTTCGCAGAATCGCTTTTGTGCAGAAAACAGTAACACTTGTTCAGAAGGAAAGAAAGCACAGAGCCCCAGATTCTATGTTGTCCTGGAGAGCTTGCAGAGCACTGGGGAAAGGCAGGCAGAGAATTCCCTGCTAGCACCTTCTCTGTGCCTGGGAAGCAGAAGTGTTCACATTGCTTCGCAAGAATCGCTTTTGTGCAGAAAACAGTAACAGTTGTTCAGAAGGAAAGAAAGCACAGAGCCCCAGATTCTATGTTGTCCTGGAGAGCTTGCAGAGCACTGGGGAACGGCAGGCAGAGAATTCCTTGCTAGCACCTTCTCTGTGCCTGGGAAGCAGAAGTGTTCACATTGCTTCGCAGAATCGCTTTTGTGCAGAAAACAGTAACACTTGTTTAGAAGGAAAGAAAGCACAGAGCCCCAGATTCTATGTTGTCCTGGAGAGCTTGCAGAGCACTGGGGAAAGGCAGGCAGAGAATTCCCTGATAGCACCTTCTCTGTGCCTGTTCACATTGCTTCGCAGAATCGCTTTTGTGCAGAAAACACTAACACTTGTTCAGAACGAAAGAAAGCACAGAGCCCCAGATTCTATGTTGTCCTGGAGAGCTTGCAGAGCACTGGGGAAAGGCGGGCAGAGAATTCCCTGCTAGCACCTTCTCTGTGCCTGGGAAGCAGAAGTGTTCACATTGCTTCGCAAGAATCGCTTTTGTGCAGAAAACAGTAACACTTGTTGAGAACGAAAGAAAGCACAGAACCCCAGATTCTATGTTGTCCTGGAGAGCTTGCAGAGCACTGGGGAAAGGCAGGCAGAGAATTCCCTGCTAGCACCTTCTCTGTGCCTGGGAAGCAGAAGTGTTCACATTGCTTCGCAGAATCTCTATTGTGCAGAAAACAGTAACACTTGTTCAGAAGGAAAGAAAGCACAGAGCCCCGGATTCTATGTTGTTCTGGAGAGCTTGCAGAGCACTGGGGAAAGGCAGGCAGAGAATTCCTTGCTAGCACCTTCTCTGTGCCTGGGAAGCAGCAGTGTTCACATTGCTTCGCAGAATCGCTTTTGTGCAGAAAACAGTAACACTTGTTCAGAAGGAAAGAAAGCACAGAGCCCCAGATTTTATGTTGTCCTGGAGAGCTTGCAGAGCACTGGGGAAAGGCAGGCAGAGAATTCCTTGCTAGCACCTTCTCTGTGCCTGGGAAGCAGAAGTGTTCACATTGCTTCGCAGAATCGCTTTTGTGCAGAAAACAGTAACACTTGTTCAGAAGGAAAGAAAGCACAGAGCCCCAGATTTTATGTTGTCCTGGAGATCTTGCAGAGCACTGGGGAAAGGCAGGCAGAGAATTCCCTGATAGCACCTTCTCTGTGCCTGTTCACATTGCTTCGCAGAATCGCTTTTGTGCAGAAAACAGTAACACTTGTTCAGAACGAAAGAAAGCACAGAGCCCCAGATTTGCTGTTGTCCTGGAGAGCTTGCAGAGCACTGGGGAAAGGCAGGCAGAGAATTCCCTGATAGCACCTTCTCTGTGCCTGGGAAGCAGAAGTGTTCACATTTCTTCGCAGAATCGCTTTTGTGCAGAAAGCAGTAACACTTGTTCAGAAGGAAAGAAAGCACAGAGCCCCAGATTCTATGTTGTCCTGGAGAGCTTGCAGAGCACTGGGGAAAGGCAGGCAGAGAATTCCCTGCTAGCACGTTCTCTGAGCCTGGGAAGCAGAAGTGTTCACATTGCTTCGCAGAATCGCTTTTGTGCAGAAAAGAGTAACACTTGTTCAGAAGGAAAGAAAGCACAGAGCCCCAGATTCTATGTTGTCCTGGAGAGCTTGCAGAGCACTGGGGAAAGGCAGGCAGAGAATTCCCTGATAGCACCTTCTCTGTGCCTGGGAAGCAGAAGTGTTCACATTGCTTCGCAGAATCGCTTTTGTGCAGAAAACAGTAACACTTGTTCAGAAGGAAAGAAAGCAGAGAGCCCCAGATTTGATGTTGTCCTGGAGAGCTTGCAGAGCACTGGGGAAAGGAAGGCAGAGAATTCCCTGCTAGCACCTTCTCTGTGCCTGGGATTCAGAAGTGTTCACATTGCTTCGCAAGAATCGCTTTTGTGCAGAAAACAGTAACACTTGTTCAGAAGGAAAGAAAGCACAGAGCCCCAGATTTTATGTTGTCCTGGAGAGCTTGCAGAGCACTGGGGAAAGGCAGGCAGAGAATTCCTTGCTAGCACCTTCTCTGTGCCTGTTCACATTGCTTCGCAGAATCGCTTTTGTGCAGAAAACAGTAACACTTGTTCAGAACGAAAGAAAGCACAGAGCCCCAGATTCTATGTTGTCCTGGAGAGCTTGCAGAGCACTGGGGAAAGGCAGGCAGAGAATTCCCTGCTAGCACCTTCTCTGTGCCTGGGAAGCAGAAGTGTTCACATTGCTTCGCAAGAATCGCTTTTGTGCAGAAAACACTAACACTTGTTCAGAAGGAAAGAAAGCACAGAGCCCCAGATTCTATGTTGTCCTGGAGAGCTTGCAGAGCACTGGGGAAAGGCAGGCAGAGAATTCCTTGCTAGCACCTTCTCTGTGCCTGTTCACATTGCTTCGCAGAATCGCTTTTGTGCAGAAAACAGTAACACTTGTTCAGAACGAAAGAAAGCACCGAGCCCCAGATTCTATGTTGTCCTGGAGAGCTTGCAGAGCACTGGGGAAAGGCAGGCAGAGAATTCCCTGCTAGCACCTTCTCTGTGCCTGGGAAGCAGAAGTGTTCACATTGCTTCGCAGAATCGCTTTTGTGCAGAAAACACTAACACTTGTTCAGAAGGAAAGAAAGCACAGAGCCCCAGATTCTATGTTGTCCTGGAGAGCTTGCAGAGCACTGGGGAAAGGCAGGCAGAGAATTCCCTGATAGCACCTTCTCTGTGCCTGTTCACATTGCTTCGCAGAATCGCTTTTGTGCAGAAAACAGTAACACTTGTTCAGAAGGAAAGAAAGCACAGAGCCCCAGATTCTATGTTGTCCTGGAGAGCTTGCAGAGCACTGGGGAAAGGCAGGCAGAGAATTCCCTGCTAGCACCTTCTCTGTGCCTGGGAAGCAGAAGTGTTCACATTGCTTCGCAAGAATCGCTTTTGTGCAGAAAACAGTAACACTTGTTCAGAACGAAAGAAAGCACAGAGCCCCAGATTCTATGTTGTCCTGGAGAGCTTGCAGAGCACTGGGGAAAGGCAGGCAGAGAATTCCCTGATAGCACCTTCTCTGTGCCTGTTCACATTGCTTCGCAGAATCGCTTTTGTGCAGAAAACAGTAACACTTGTTCAGAACGAAAGAAAGCACAGAGCCCCAGATTCTATGTTGTCCTGGAGAGCTTGCAGAGCACTGGGGAAAGGCAGGCAGAGAATTCCCTGCTAGCACCTTCTCTGTGCCTGGGAAGCAGAAGTGTTCACATTGCTTCGCAAGAATCGCTTTTGTGCAGAAAACAGTAACACTTGTTCAGAACGAAAGAAAGCACAGAGCCCCAGATTCTATGTTGTCCTGGAGAGCTTGCAGAGCACTGGGGAAAGGCAGGCAGAGAATTCCCTGATAGCACCTTCTCTGTGCCTGTTCACATTGCTTCGCAGAATCGCTTTTGTGCAGAAAACAGTAACACTTGTTCAGAACGAAAGAAAGCACAGAGCCCCAGATTCTATGTTGTCCTGGAGAGCTTGCAGAGCACTGGGGAAAGGCAGGCAGAGAATTCCCTGCTAGCACCTTCTCTGTGCCTGGGAAGCAGAAGTGTTCACATTGCTTCGCAAGAATCGCTTTTGTGCAGAAAACAGTAACACTTGTTCAGAAGGAAAGAAAGCACAGAGCCCCAGATTTTATGTTGTCCTGGAGAGCTTGCAGAGCACTGGGGAAAGGCAGGCAGAGAATTCCTTGCTAGCACCTTCTCTGTGCCTGGGAAGCAGAAGTGTTCACATTGCTTCGCAGAATCGCTTTTGTGCAGAAAACAGTAACACTTGTTCAGAAGGAAAGAAAGCACAGAGCCCCAGATTTTATGTTGTCCTGGAGATCTTGCAGAGCACTGGGGAAAGGCAGGCAGAGAATTCCCTGATAGCACCTTCTCTGTGCCTGTTCACATTGCTTCGCAGAATCGCTTTTGTGCAGAAAACAGTAACACTTGTTCAGAACGAAAGAAAGCACAGAGCCCCAGATTTGCTGTTGTCCTGGAGAGCTTGCAGAGCACTGGGGAAAGGCAGGCAGAGAATTCCCTGCTAGCACCTTCTCTGTGCCTGGGAAGCAGAAGTGTTCACATTGCTTCGCAAGAATCGCTTTTGTGCAGAAAACACTAACACTTGTTCAGAAGGAAAGAAAGCACAGAGCCCCAGATTTTATGTTGTCCTGGAGAGCTTGCAGAGCACTGGGGAAAGGCAGGCAGAGAATTCCCTGCTAGCACGTTCTCTGAGCCTGGGAAGCATAAGTGTTCACATTGCTTCGCAGAATCGCTTTTGTGCAGAAAAGAGTAACACTTGTTCAGAAGGAAAGAAAGCACAGAGCCCCAGATTCTATGTTGTCCTGGAGAGCTTGCAGAGCACTGGGGAAAGGCAGGCAGAGAATTCCTTGCTAGCACCTTCTCTGTGCCTGTTCACATTGCTTCGCAGAATCGCTTTTGTGCAGAAAACAGTAACACTTGTTCAGAACGAAAGAAAGCACAGAGCCCCAGATTCTATGTTGTCCTGGAGAGCTTGCAGAGCACTGGGGAAAGGCAGGCAGAGAATTCCCTGCTAGCACCTTCTCTGTGCCTGGGAAGCAGAAGTGTTCACATTGCTTCGCAGAATCGCTTTTGTGCAGAAAACAGTAACACTTGTTCAGAAGGAAAGAAAGCACAGAGCCCCAGATTTTATGTTGTCCTGGAGAGCTTGCAGAGCACTGGGGAAAGGAAGGCAGAGAATTCCCTGCTAGCACCTACTCTGTGCCTGGGAATCAGAAGTGTTCACATTGCTTCGCAAGAATCGCTTTTGTGCAGAAAACAGTAACACTTGTTCAGAAGGAAAGAAAGCACAGAGCCCCAGATTTTATGTTGTCCTGGAGAGCTTGCAGAGCACTGGGGAAAGGCAGGCAGAGAATTCCCTGATAGCACCTTCTCTGTGCCTGTTCACATTGCTTCGCAGAATCGCTTTTGTGCAGAAAACAGTAACACTTGTTCAGAACGAAAGAAAGCACAGAGCCCCAGATTCTATGTTGTCCTGGAGAGCTTGCAGAGCACTGGGGAAAGGCAGGCAGAGAATTCCCTGCTAGCACCTTCTCTGTGCCTGGGAAGCAGAAGTGTTCACATTGCTTCGCAAGAATCGCTTTTGTGCAGAAAACACTAACACTTGTTCAGAAGGAAAGAAAGCACAGAGCCCCAGATTCTATGTTGTCCTGGAGAGCTTGCAGAGCACTGGGGAAAGGCAGGCAGAGAATTCCTTGCTAGCACCTTCTCTGTGCCTGTTCACATTGCTTCGCAGAATCGCTTTTGTGCAGAAAACAGTAACACTTGTTCAGAACGAAAGAAAGCACAGAGCCCCAGATTCTATGTTGTCCTGGAGAGCTTGCAGAGCACTGGTGAAAGGCAGGCAGAGAATTCCCTGCTAGCACCTTCTCTGTGCCTGGGAAGCAGAAGTGTTCACATTGCTTCGCAGAATCGCTTTTGTGCAGAAAACAGTAACACTTGTTCAGAAGGAAAGAAAGCACAGAGCCCCAGATTCTATGTTGTCCTGGAGAGCTTGCAGAGCACTGGGGAAAGGCAGGCAGAGAATTCCCTGATAGCACCTTCTCTGTGCCTGTTCACATTGCTTCGCAGAATCGCTTTTGTGCAGAAAACAGTAACACTTGTTCAGAACGAAAGAAAGCACAGAGCCCCAGATTTTATGTTGTCCTGGAGAGCTTGCAGAGCACTGGGGAAAGGCAGGCAGAGAATTCCCTGATAGCACCTTCTCTGTGCCTGTTCACATTGCTTCGCAGAATCGCTTTTGTGCAGAAAACAGTAACACTTGTTCAGAACGAAAGAAAGCACAGAGCCCCAGATTCTATGTTGTCCTGGAGAGCTTGCAGAGCACTGGGGAAAGGCAGGCAGAGAATTCCCTGCTAGCACCTTCTCTGTGCCTGGGAAGCAGAAGTGTTCACATTGCTTCGCAAGAATCGCTTTTGTGCAGAAAACAGTAACACTTGTTCAGAAGGAAAGAAAGCACAGAGCCCCAGATTTTATGTTGTCCTGGAGAGCTTGCAGAGCGCTGGGGAAAGGCAGGCAGAGAATTCCTTGCTAGCACCTTCTCTGTGCTTGGGAAGCAGAAGTGTTCACATTGCTTCGCAGAATCGCTTTTGTGCAGAAAACAGTAACACTTGTTCAGAACGAAAGAAAGCACAGAGCCCCAGATTTTATGTTGTCCTGGAGAGCTTGCAGAGCACTGGGGAAAGGCAGGCAGAGAATTCCTTGCTAGCACCTTCTCTGTGCCTGTTCACATTGCTTCGCAGAATCGCTTTTGTGCAGAAAACAGTAACACTTGTTCAGAACGAAAGAAAGCACAGAGCCCCAGATTCTATGTTGTCCTGGAGAGCTTGCAGAGCACTGGGGAAAGGCAGGCAGAGAATTCCCTGCTAGCACCTTCTCTGTGCCTGGGAAGCAGAAGTGTTCACATTTCTTCGCAGAATCGCTTTTGTGCAGAAAGCAGTAACACTTGTTCAGAAGGAAAGAAAGCACAGAGCCCCAGATTCTATGTTGTCCTGGAGAGCTTGCAGAGCACTGGGGAAAGGCAGGCAGAGAATTCCCTGATAGCACCTTCTCTGTGCCTGTTCACATTGCTTCGCAGAATCGCTTTTGTGCAGAAAACAGTAACACTTGTTCAGAAGGAAAGAAAGCACAGAGCCCCAGATTCTATGTTGTCCTGGAGAGCTTGCAGAGCACTGGGGAAAGGCAGGCAGAGAATTCCCTGCTAGCACCTTCTCTGTGCCTGGGAAGCAGAAGTGTTCACATTGCTTCGCAAGAATCGCTTTTGTGCAGAAAACAGTAACACTTGTTCAGAAGGAAAGAAAGCACAGAGCCCCAGATTTTATGTTGTCCTGGAGATCTTGCAGAGCACTGGGGAAAGGCAGGCAGAGAATTCCCTGCTAGCACCTTCTCTGTGCCTGGGAAGCAGAAGTGTTCACATTGCTTCGCAGAATCGCTTTTGTGCAGAAAACAGTAACACTTGTTCAGAAGGAAAGAAAGCACAGAGCCCCAGATTTTATGTTGTCCTGGAGAGCTTGCAGAGCACTGGGGAAAGGCAGGCAGAGAATTCCCTGATAGCACCTTCTCTGTGCCTGTTCACATTGCTTCGCAGAATCGCTTTTGTGCAGAAAAGAGTAACACTTGTTCAGAACGAAAGAAAGCACAGAGCCCCAGATTCTATGTTGTCCTGGAGAGCTTGCAGAGCACTGGGGAAAGGCAGGCAGAGAATTCCCTGCTAGCACCTTCTCTGTGCCTGGGAAGCAGAAGTGTTCACATTGCTTCGCAAGAATCGCTTTTGTGCAGAAAACAGTAACACTTGTTCAGAAGGAAAGAAAGCACAGAGCCCCAGATTTTATGTTGTCCTGGAGAGCTTGCAGAGCGCTGGGGAAAGGCAGGCAGAGAATTCCTTGCTAGCACCTTCTCTGTGCTTGGGAAGCAGAAGTGTTCACATTGCTTCGCAGAATCGCTTTTGTGCAGAAAACAGTAACACTTGTTCAGAACGAAAGAAAGCACAGAGCCCCAGATTTTATGTTGTCCTGGAGAGCTTGCAGAGCACTGGGGAAAGGCAGGCAGAGAATTCCTTGCTAGCACCTTCTCTGTGCCTGTTCACATTGCTTCGCAGAATCGCTTTTGTGCAGAAAACAGTAACACTTGTTCAGAACGAAAGAAAGCACAGAGCCCCAGATTCTATGTTGTCCTGGAGAGCTTGCAGAGCACTGGGGAAAGGCAGGCAGAGAATTCCCTGCTAGCACCTTCTCTGTGCCTGGGAAGCAGAAGTGTTCACATTTCTTCGCAGAATCGCTTTTGTGCAGAAAGCAGTATCACTTGTTCAGAAGGAAAGAAAGCACAGAGCCCCAGATTCTATGTTGTCCTGGAGAGCTTGCAGAGCACTGGGGAAAGGCAGGCAGAGAATTCCCTGATAGCACCTTCTCTGTGCCTGTTCACATTGCTTCGCAGAATCGCTTTTGTGCAGAAAACAGTAACACTTGTTCAGAAGGAAAGAAAGCACAGAGCCCCAGATTCTATGTTGTCCTGGAGAGCTTGCAGAGCACTGGGGAAAGGCAGGCAGAGAATTCCCTGCTAGCACCTTCTCTGTGCCTGGGAAGCAGAAGTGTTCACATTGCTTCGCAAGAATCGCTTTTGTGCAGAAAACAGTAACACTTGTTCAGAAGGAAAGAAAGCACAGAGCCCCAGATTTTATGTTGTCCTGGAGATCTTGCAGAGCACTGGGGAAAGGCAGGCAGAGAATTCCCTGCTAGCACCTTCTCTGTGCCTGGGAAGCAGAAGTGTTCACATTGCTTCGCAGAATCGCTTTTGTGCAGAAAACAGTAACACTTGTTCAGAAGGAAAGAAAGCACAGAGCCCCAGATTTTATGTTGTCCTGGAGAGCTTGCAGAGCACTGGGGAAAGGCAGGCAGAGAATTCCCTGATAGCACCTTCTCTGTGCCTGTTCACATTGCTTCGCAGAATCGCTTTTGTGCAGAAAAGAGTAACACTTGTTCAGAAGGAAAGAAAGCACAGAGCCCCAGATTCTATGTTGTCCTGGAGAGCTTGCAGAGCACTGGGGAAAGGCAGGCAGAGAATTCCCTGCTAGCACCTTCTCTGTGCCTGGGAAGCAGAAGTGTTCACATTGCTTCGCAAGAATCGCTTTTGTGCAGAAAACAGTAACAGTTGTTCAGAAGGAAAGAAAGCACAGAGCCCCAGATTCTATGTTGTCCTGGAGAGCTTGCAGAGCACTGGGGAACGGCAGGCAGAGAATTCCTTGCTAGCACCTTCTCTGTGCCTGGGAAGCAGAAGTGTTCACATTGCTTCGCAGAATCGCTTTTGTGCAGAAAACAGTAACACTTGTTTAGAAGGAAAGAAAGCACAGAGCCCCAGATTCTATGTTGTCCTGGAGAGCTTGCAGAGCACTGGGGAAAGGCAGGCAGAGAATTCCCTGATAGCACCTTCTCTGTGCCTGTTCACATTGCTTCGCAGAATCGCTTTTGTGCAGAAAACACTAACACTTGTTCAGAACGAAAGAAAGCACAGAGCCCCAGATTCTATGTTGTCCTGGAGAGCTTGCAGAGCACTGGGGAAAGGCGGGCAGAGAATTCCCTGCTAGCACCTTCTCTGTGCCTGGGAAGCAGAAGTGTACACATTGCTTCGCAAGAATCGCTTTTGTGCAGAAAACAGTAACACTTGTTGAGAACGAAAGAAAGCACAGAACCCCAGATTCTATGTTGTCCTGGAGAGCTTGCAGAGCACTGGGGAAAGGCAGGCAGAGAATTCCCTGCTAGCACCTTCTCTGTGTCTGGGAAGCAGAAGTGTTCACATTGCTTCGCAGAATCTCTATTGTGCAGAAAACAGTAACACTTGTTCAGAAGGAAAGAAAGCACAGAGCCCCAGATTCTATGTTGTTCTGGAGAGCTTGCAGAGCACTGGGGAAAGGCAGGCAGAGAATTCCTTGCTAGCACCTTCTCTGTGCCTGGGAAGCAGCAGTGTTCACATTGCTTCGCAGAATCGCTTTTGTGCAGAAAACAGTAACACTTGTTCAGAAGGAAAGAAAGCACAGAGCCCCAGATTTTATGTTGTCCTGGAGAGCTTGCAGAGCACTGGGGAAAGGCAGGCAGAGAATTCCTTGCTAGCACCTTCTCTGTGCCTGGGAAGCAGAAGTGTTCACATTGCTTCGCAGAATCGCTTTTGTGCAGAAAACAGTAACACTTGTTCAGAAGGAAAGAAAGCACAGAGCCCCAGATTTTATGTTGTCCTGGAGATCTTGCAGAGCACTGGGGAAAGGCAGGCAGAGAATTCCCTGATAGCACCTTCTCTGTGCCTGTTCACATTGCTTCGCAGAATCGCTTTTGTGCAGAAAACAGTAACACTTGTTCAGAACGAAAGAAAGCACAGAGCCCCAGATTTGCTGTTGTCCTGGAGAGCTTGCAGAGCACTGGGGAAAGGCAGGCAGAGAATTCCCTGCTAGCACCTTCTCTGTGCCTGGGAAGCAGAAGTGTTCACATTTCTTCGCAGAATCGCTTTTGTGCAGAAAGCAGTAACACTTGTTCAGAAGGAAAGAAAGCACAGAGCCCCAGATTCTATGTTGTCCTGGAGAGCTTGCAGAGCACTGGGGAAAGGCAGGCAGAGAATTCCCTGCTAGCACGTTCTCTGAGCCTGGGAAGCAGAAGTGTTCACATTGCTTCGCAGAATCGCTTTTGTGCAGAAAAGAGTAACACTTGTTCAGAAGGAAAGAAAGCACAGAGCCCCAGATTCTATGTTGTCCTGGAGAGCTTGCAGAGCACTGGGGAAAGGCAGGCAGAGAATTCCCTGATAGCACCTTCTCTGTGCCTGGGAAGCAGAAGTGTTCACATTGCTTCGCAGAATCGCTTTTGTGCAGAAAACAGTAACACTTGTTCAGAAGGAAAGAAAGCACAGAGCCCCAGATTTGATGTTGTCCTGGAGAGCTTGCAGAGCACTGGGGAAAGGAAGGCAGAGAATTCCCTGCTAGCACCTTCTCTGTGCCTGGGATTCAGAAGTGTTCACATTGCTTCGCAAGAATCGCTTTTGTGCAGAAAACAGTAACACTTGTTCAGAAGGAAAGAAAGCACAGAGCCCCAGATTTTATGTTGTCCTGGAGAGCTTGCAGAGCACTGGGGAAAGGCAGGCAGAGAATTCCTTGCTAGCACCTTCTCTGTGCCTGTTCACATTGCTTCGCAGAATCGCTTTTGTGCAGAAAACAGTAACACTTGTTCAGAACGAAAGAAAGCACAGAGCCCCAGATTCTATGTTGTCCTGGAGAGCTTGCAGAGCACTGGGGAAAGGCAGGCAGAGAATTCCCTGCTAGCACCTTCTCTGTGCCTGGGAAGCAGAAGTGTTCACATTGCTTCGCAAGAATCGCTTTTGTGCAGAAAACACTAACACTTGTTCAGAAGGAAAGAAAGCACAGAGCCCCAGATTCTATGTTGTCCTGGAGAGCTTGCAGAGCACTGGGGAAAGGCAGGCAGAGAATTCCTTGCTAGCACCTTCTCTGTGCCTGTTCACATTGCTTCGCAGAATCGCTTTTGTGCAGAAAACAGTAACACTTGTTCAGAACGAAAGAAAGCACCGAGCCCCAGATTCTATGTTGTCCTGGAGAGCTTGCAGAGCACTGGGGAAAGGCAGGCAGAGAATTCCCTGCTAGCACCTTCTCTGTGCCTGGGAAGCAGAAGTGTTCACATTGCTTCGCAGAATCGCTTTTGTGCAGAAAACACTAACACTTGTTCAGAAGGAAAGAAAGCACAGAGCCCCAGATTCTATGTTGTCCTGGAGAGCTTGCAGAGCACTGGGGAAAGGCAGGCAGAGAATTCCCTGCTAGCACCTTCTCTGTGCCTGTTCACATTGCTTCGCAGAATCGCTTTTGTGCAGAAAACAGTAACACTTGTTCAGAAGGAAAGAAAGCACAGAGCCCCAGATTTTATGTTGTCCTGGAGAGCTTGCAGAGCACTGGGGAAAGGCAGGCAGAGAATTCCCTGATAGCACCTTCTCTGTGCCTGTTCACATTGCTTCGCAGAATCGCTTTTGTGCAGAAAACAGTAACACTTGTTCAGAACGAAAGAAAGCACAGAGCCCCAGATTCTATGTTGTCCTGGAGAGCTTGCAGAGCACTGGGGAAAGGCAGGCAGAGAATTCCCTGCTAGCACCTTCTCTGTGCCTGGGAAGCAGAAGTGTTCACATTGCTTCGCAAGAATCGCTTTTGTGCAGAAAACAGTAACACTTGTTCAGAAGGAAAGAAAGCACAGAGCCCCAGATTTTATGTTGTCCTGGAGAGCTTGCAGAGCACTGGGGAAAGGCAGGCAGAGAATTCCTTGCTAGCACCTTCTCTGTGCTTGGGAAGCAGAAGTGTTCACATTGCTTCGCAGAATCGCTTTTGTGCAGAAAACAGTAACACTTGTTCAGAAGGAAAGAAAGCACAGAGCCCCAGATTTTATGTTGTCCTGGAGAGCTTGCAGAGCACTGGGGAAAGGCAGGCAGAGAATTCCTTGCTAGCACCTTCTCTGTGCCTGTTCACATTGCTTCGCAGAATCGCTTTTGTGCAGAAAACAGTAACACTTGTTCAGAACGAAAGAAAGCACAGAGCCCCAGATTCTATGTTGTCCTGGAGAGCTTGCAGAGCACTGGGGAAAGGCAGGCAGAGAATTCCCTGCTAGCACCTTCTCTGTGCCTGGGAAGCAGAAGTGTTCACATTGCTTCGCAAGAATCGCTTTTGTGCAGAAAACAGTAACAGTTGTTCAGAAGGAAAGAAAGCACAGAGCCCCAGATTCTATGTTGTCCTGGAGAGCTTGCAGAGCACTGGGGAACGGCAGGCAGAGAATTCCTTGCTAGCACCTTCTCTGTGCCTGGGAAGCAGAAGTGTTCACATTGCTTCGCAGAATCGCTTTTGTGCAGAAAACAGTAACACTTGTTTAGAAGGAAAGAAAGCACAGAGCCCCAGATTCTATGTCGTCCTGGAGAGCTTGCAGAGCACTGGGGAAAGGCAGGCAGAGAATTCCCTGATAGCACCTTCTCTGTGCCTGTTCACATTGCTTCGCAGAATCGCTTTTGTGCAGAAAACACTAACACTTCTTCAGAACGAAAGAAAGCACAGAACCCCAGATTCTATGTTGTCCTGGAGAGCTTGCAGAGCACTGGGGAAAGGCGGGCAGAGAATTCCCTGCTAGCACCTTCTCTGTGCCTGGGAAGCAGAAGTGTTCACATTGCTTCGCAAGAATCGCTTTTGTGCATAAAACAGTAACACTTGTTGAGAACGAAAGAAAGCACAGAACCCCAGATTCTATGTTGTCCTGGAGAGCTTGCAGAGCACTGGGGAAAGGCAGGCAGAGAATTCCTTGCTAGCACCTTCTCTGTGCCTGGGAAGCAGAAGTGTTCACATTGCTTCGCAAGAATCGCTTTTGTGCAGAAAACAGTAACACTTGTTCAGAAGGAAAGAAAGCACAGAGCCCCAGATTTTATGTTGTCCTGGAGAGCTTGCAGAGCACTGGGGAAAGGCAGGCAGAGAATTCCCTGATAGCACCTTCTCTGTGCCTGTTCACATTGCTTCGCAGAATCGCTTTTGTGCAGAAAACAGTAACACTTGTTCAGAACGAAAGAAAGCACAGAGCCCCAGATTCTATGTTGTCCTGGAGAGCTTGCAGAGCACTGGGGAAAGGCAGGCAGAGAATTCCCTGCTAGCACCTTCTCTGTGCCTGGGAAGCAGAAGTGTTCACATTGCTTCGCAGAATCTCTATTGTGCAGAAAACAGTAACACTTGTTCAGAAGGAAAGAAAGCACAGAGCCCCAGATTCTATGTTGTTCTGGAGAGCTTGCAGAGCACTGGGGAAAGGCAGGCAGAGAATTCCTTGCTAGCACCTTCTCTGTGCCTGGGAAGCAGCAGTGTTCACACTGCTTCGCAGAATCGCTTTTGTGCAGAAAACAGTAACACTTGTTCAGAAGGAAAGAAAGCACAGAGCCCCAGATTTTATGTTGTCCTGGAGAGCTTGCAGAGCACTGGGGAAAGGCAGGCAGAGAATTCCTTGCTAGCACCTTCTCTGTGCCTGGGAAGCAGAAGTGTTCACATTGCTTCGCAGAATCGCTTTTGTGCAGAAAACAGTAACACTTGTTCAGAAGGAAAGAAAGCACAGAGCCCCAGATTTGCTGTTGTCCTGGAGAGCTTGCAGAGCACTGGGGAAAGGCAGGCAGAGAATTCCCTGCTAGCACCTTCTCTGTGCCTGGGAAGCAGAAGTGTTCACATTGCTTCGCAAGAATCACTTTTGTGCAGAAAACACTAACACTTGTTCAGAAGGAAAGAAAGCACAGAGCCCCAGATTTTATGTTCTCCTGGAGAGCTTGCAGAGCACTGGGGAAAGGCAGGCAGAGAATTCCCTGCTAGCACGTTCTCTGAGCCTGGGAAGCAGAAGTGTTCACATTGCTTCGCAGAATCGCTTTTGTGCAGAAAAGAGTAACACTTGTTCAGAAGGAAAGAAAGCACAGAGCCCCAGATTCTATGTTGTCCTGGAGAGCTTGCAGAGCACTGGGGAAAGGCAGGCAGAGAATTCCTTGCTAGCACCTTCTCTGTGCCTGTTCACATTGCTTCGCAGAATCGCTTTTGTGCAGAAAACAGTAACACTTGTTCAGAACGAAAGAAAGCACAGAGCCCCAGATTCTATGTTGTCCTGGAGAGCTTGCAGAGCACTGGGGAAAGGCAGGCAGAGAATTCCCTGATAGCACCTTCTCTGTGCCTGGGAAGCAGAAGTGTTCACATTGCTTCGCAGAATCGCTTTTGTGCAGAAAACAGTAACACTTGTTCAGAACGAAAGAAAGCACAGAGCCCCAGATTTGATGTTGTCCTGGAGAGCTTGCAGAGCACTGGGGAAAGGAAGGCAGAGAATTCCCTGCTAGCACCTTCTCTGTGCCTGGGATTCAGAAGTGTTCACATTGCTTCGCAAGAATCGCTTTTGTGCAGAAAACTGTAACACTTGTTCAGAAGGAAAGAAAGCACAGAGCCCCAGATTTTATGTTGTCCTGGAGAGCTTGCAGAGCACTGGGGAAAGGCAGGCAGAGAATTCCTTGCTAGCACCTTCTCTGTGCCTGTTCACATTGCTTCGCAGAATCGCTTTTGTGCAGAAAACAGTAACACTTGTTCAGAAGGAAAGAAAGCACAGAGCCCCAGATTCTATGTTGTCCTGGAGAGCTTGCAGAGCACTGGGGAAAGGCAGGCAGAGAATTCCCCGCTAGCACCTTCTCTGTGCCTGGGAAGCAGAAGTGTTCACATTGCTTCGCAAGAATCGCTTTTGTGCAGAAAACACTAACACTTGTTCAGAAGGAAAGAAAGCACAGAGCCCCAGATTCTATGTTGTCCTGGAGAGCTTGCAGAGCACTGGGGAAAGGCAGGCAGAGAATTCCTTGCTAGCACCTTCTCTGTGCCTGTTCACATTGCTTCGCAGAATCGCTTTTGTGCAGAAAACAGTAACACTTGTTCAGAACGAAAGAAAGCACCGAGCCCCAGATTCTATGTTGTCCTGGAGAGCTTGCAGAGCACTGGGGAAAGGCAGGCAGAGAATTCCCTGCTAGCACCTTCTCTGTGCCTGGGAAGCAGAAGTGTTCACATTGCTTCGCAGAATCGCTTTTGTGCAGAAAACAGTAACACTTGTTCAGAAGGAAAGAAAGCACAGAGCCCCAGATTCTATGTTGTCCTGGAGAGCTTGCAGAGCACTGGGGAAAGGCAGGCAGAGAATTCCTTGCTAGCACCTTCTCTGTGCCTGTTCACATTGCTTCGCAGAATCGCTTTTGTGCAGAAAACAGTAACACTTGTTCAGAACGAAAGAAAGCACAGAGCCCCAGATTCTATGTTGTCCTGGAGAGCTTGCAGAGCACTGGGGAAAGGCAGGCAGAGAATTACCTGCTAGCACCTTCTCTGTGCCTGGGAAGCAGAAGTGTTCACATTGCTTCGCAAGAATCGCTTTTGTGCAGAAAACAGTAACAGTTGTTCAGAAGGAAAGAAAGCACAGAGCCCCAGATTCTATGTTGTCCTGGAGAGCTTGCAGAGCACTGGGGAACGGCAGGCAGAGAATTCCTTGCTAGCACCTTCTCTGTGCCTGGGAAGCAGAAGTGTTCACATTGCTTCGCAGAATCGCTTTTGTGCAGAAAACAGTAACACTTGTTTAGAAGGAAAGAAAGCACTGAGCCCCAGATTCTATGTTGTCCTGGAGAGCTTGCAGAGCACTGGGGAAAGGCAGGCAGAGAATTCCCTGCTAGCACCTTCTCTGTGCCTGTTCACATTGCTTCGCAGAATCGCTTTTGTGCAGAAAACACTAACACTTGTTCAGAACGAAAGAAAGCACAGAGCCCCAGATTCTATGTTGTCCTGGAGAGCTTGCAGAGCACTGGGGAAAGGCAGGCAGAGAATTCCCTGCTAGCACCTTCTCTGTGCCTGGGAAGCAGAAGTGTTCACATTGCTTCGCAAGAATCGCTTTTGTGCATAAAACAGTAACACTTGTTGAGAACGAAAGAAAGCACAGAACCCCAGATTCTATGTTGTCCTGGAAAGCTTGCAGAGCACTGGGGAAAGGCAGGCAGAGAATTCCTTGCTAGCACCTTCTCTGTGCCTGGGAAGCAGAAGTGTTCACATTGCTTCGCAAGAATCGCTTTTGTGCAGAAAACAGTAACACTTGTTCAGAAGGAAAGAAAGCACAGAGCCCCAGATTTTATGTTGTCCTGGAGAGCTTGCAGAGCACTGGGGAAAGGCAGGCAGAGAATTCCCTGCTAGCACCTTCTCTGTGCCTGGGAAGCAGAAGTGTTCACATTGCTTCGCAAGAATCGCTTTTGTGCAGAAAACAGTAACAGTTGTTCAGAAGGAAAGAAAGCACAGAGCCCCAGATTCTATGTTGTCCTGGAGAGCTTGCAGAGCACTGGGGAACGGCAGGCAGAGAATTCCTTGCTAGCACCTTCTCTGTGCCTGGGAAGCAGAAGTGTTCACATTGCTTGGCAGAATCGCTTTTGTGCAGAAAACAGTAACACTTGTTTAGAAGGAAAGAAAGCACAGAGCCCCAGATTCTATGTCGTCCTGGAGAGCTTGCAGAGCACTGGGGAAAGGCAGGCAGAGAATTCCCTGATAGCACCTTCTCTGTGCCTGTTCACATTGCTTCGCAGAATCGCTTTTGTGCAGAAAACACTAACACTTGTTCAGAACGAAAGAAAGCACAGAGCCCCAGATTCTATGTTGTCCTGGAGAGCTTGCAGAGCACTGGGGAAAGGCGGGCAGAGAATTCCCTGCTAGCACCTTCTCTGTGCCTGGGAAGCAGAAGTGTTCACATTGCTTCGCAAGAATCGCTTTTGTGCATAAAACAGTAACACTTGTTGAGAACGAAAGAAAGCACAGAACCCCAGATTCTATGTTGTCCTGGAGAGCTTGCAGAGCACTGGGGAAAGGCAGGCAGAGAATTCCTTGCTAGCACCTTCTCTGTGCCTGGGAAGCAGAAGTGTTCACATTGCTTCGCAAGAATCGCTTTTGTGCAGAAAACAGTAACACTTGTTCAGAAGGAAAGAAAGCACAGAGCCCCAGATTTTATGTTGTCCTGGAGAGCTTGCAGAGCACTGGGGAAAGGCAGGCAGAGAATTCCCTGATAGCACCTTCTCTGTGCCTGTTCACATTGCTTCGCAGAATCGCTTTTGTGCAGAAAACAGTAACACTTGTTCAGAAGGAAAGAAAGCACAGAGCCCCAGATTCTATGTTGTCCTGGAGAGCTTGCAGAGCACTGGGGAAAGGCAGGCAGAGAATTCCCTGCTAGCACCTTCTCTGTGCCTGGGAAGCAGAAGTGTTCACATTGCTTCGCAGAATCTCTATTGTGCAGAAAACAGTAACACTTGTTCAGAAGGAAAGAAAGCACAGAGCCCCAGATTCTATGTTGTTCTGGAGAGCTTGCAGAGCACTGGGGAAAGGCAGGCAGAGAATTCCTTGCTAGCACCTTCTCTGTGCCTGGGAAGCAGCAGTGTTCACATTGCTTCGCAGAATCGCTTTTGTGCAGAAAACAGTAACACTTGTTCAGAAGGAAAGAAAGCACAGAGCCCCAGATTTTATGTTGTCCTGGAGAGCTTGCAGAGCACTGGGGAAAGGCAGGCAGAGAATTCCTTGCTAGCACCTTCTCTGTGCCTGGGAAGCAGAAGTGTTCACATTGCTTCGCAGAATCGCTTTTGTGCAGAAAACAGTAACACTTGTTCAGAAGGAAAGAAAGCACAGAGCCCCAGATTCTATGTTGTCCTGGAGAGCTTGCAGAGCACTGGGGAAAGGCAGGCAGAGAATTCCCTGCTAGCACCTTCTCTGTGCCTGGGAAGCAGAAGTGTTCACATTGCTTCGCAAGAATCGCTTTTGTGCAGAAAACACTAACACTTGTTCAGAAGGAAAGAAAGCACAGAGCCCCAGATTTTATGTTCTCCTGGAGAGCTTGCAGAGCACTGGGGAAAGGCAGGCAGAGAATTCCCTGCTAGCACGTTCTCTGAGCCTGGGAAGCAGAAGTGTTCACATTGCTTCGCAGAATCGCTTTTGTGCAGAAAAGAGTAACACTTGTTCAGAAGGAAAGAAAGCACAGAGCCCCAGATTCTATGTTGTCCTGGAGAGCTTGCAGAGCACTGGGGAAAGGCAGGCAGAGAATTCCTTGCTAGCACCTTCTCTGTGCCTGTTCACATTGCTTCGCAGAATCGCTTTTGTGCAGAAAACAGTAACACTTGTTCAGAACGAAAGAAAGCACAGAGCCCCAGATTCTATGTTGTCCTGGAGAGCTTGCAGAGCACTGGGGAAAGGCAGGCAGAGAATTCCCTGATAGCACCTTCTCTGTGCCTGGGAAGCAGAAGTGTTCACATTGCTTCGCAAGAATCGCTTTTGTGCAGAAAACACTAACACTTGTTCAGAAGGAAAGAAAGCACAGAGCCCCAGATTCTATGTTGTCCTGGAGAGCTTGCAGAGCACTGGGGAAAGGCAGGCAGAGAATTCCTTGCTAGCACCTTCTCTGTGCCTGTTCACATTGCTTCGCAGAATCGCTTTTGTGCAGAAAACAGTAACACTTGTTCAGAACGAAAGAAAGCACCGAGCCCCAGATTCTATGTTGTCCTGGAGAGCTTGCAGAGCACTGGGGAAAGGCAGGCAGAGAATTCCCTGCTAGCACCTTCTCTGTGCCTGGGAAGCAGAAGTGTTCACATTGCTTCGCAGAATCGCTTTTGTGCAGAAAACAGTAACACTTGTTCAGAAGGAAAGAAAGCACAGAGCCCCAGATTCTATGTTGTCCTGGAGAGCTTGCAGAGCACTGGGGAAAGGCAGGCAGAGAATTCCCTGATAGCACCTTCTCGGTGCCTGTTCACATTGCTTCGCAGAATCGCTTTTGTGCAGAAAACAGTAACACTTGTTCAGAAGGAAAGAAAGCACAGAGCCCCAGATTTTATGTTGTCCTGGAGAGCTTGCAGAGCACTGGGGAAAGGCAGGCAGAGAATTCCCTGATAGCACCTTCTCTGTGCCTGTTCACATTGCTTCGCAGAATCGCTTTTGTGCAGAAAACAGTAACACTTGTTCAGAACGAAAGAAAGCACAGAGCCCCAGATTCTATGTTGTCCTGGAGAGCTTGCAGAGCACTGGGGAAAGGCAGGCAGAGAATTCCCTGCTAGCACCTTCTCTGTGCCTGGGAAGCAGAAGTGTTCACATTGCTTCGCAAGAATCGCTTTTGTGCAGAAAACAGTAACACTTGTTCAGAAGGAAAGAAAGCACAGAGCCCCAGATTTTATGTTGTCCTGGAGAGCTTGCAGAGCACTGGGGAAAGGCAGGCAGAGAATTCCTTGCTAGCACCTTCTCTGTGCTTGGGAAGCAGAAGTGTTCACATTGCTTCGCAGAATCGCTTTTGTGCAGAAAACAGTAACACTTGTTCAGAAGGAAAGAAAGCACAGAGCCCCAGATTTTATGTTGTCCTGGAGAGCTTGCAGAGCACTGGGGAAAGGCAGGCAGAGAATTCCTTGCTAACACCTTCTCTGTGCCTGTTCACATTGCTTCGCAGAATCGCTTTTGTGCAGAAAACAGTAACACTTGTTCAGAACGAAAGAAAGCACAGAGCCCCAGATTCTATGTTGTCCTGGAGAGCTTGCAGACCACTGGGGAAAGGCAGGCAGAGAATTCCCTGCTAGCACCTTCTCTGTGCCTGGGAAGCAGAAGTGTTCACATTGCTTCGCAGAATCGCTTTTGTGCAGAAAACAGTAACACTTGTTCAGAAGGAAAGAAAGCACAGAGCCCCAGATTCTATGTTGTCCTGGAGAGCTTGCAGAGCACTGGGGAAAGGCAGGCAGAGAATTCCCTGATAGCACCTTCTCTGTGCCTGTTCACATTGCTTCGCAGAATCGCTTTTGTGCAGAAAACAGTAACACTTGTTCAGAACAAAAGAAAGCACAGAGCCCCAGATTCTATGTTGTCCTGGAGAGCTTGCAGAGCACTGGGGAAAGGCAGGCAGAGAATTCCTTGCTAGCACCTTCTCTGTGCCTGTTCACATTGCTTCGCAGAATCGCTTTTGTGCAGAAAACACTAACACTTGTTCAGAACGAAAGAAAGCACAGAGCCCCAGATTCTATGTTGTCCTGGAGAGCTTGCAGAGCACTGGGGAAAGGCGGGCAGAGAATTCCCTGCTAGCACCTTCTCTGTGCCTGGGAAGCAGAAGTGTTCACATTGCTTCGCAAGAATCGCTTTTGTGCAGAAAACAGTAACACTTGTTGAGAACGAAAGAAAGCACAGAACCCCAGATTCTATGTTGTCCTGGAGAGCTTGCAGAGCACTGGGGAAAGGCAGGCAGAGAATTCCTTGCTAGCACCTTCTCTGTGCCTGGGAAGCAGAAGTGTTCACATTGCTTCGCAAGAATCGCTTTTGTGCAGAAAACAGTAACACTTGTTCAGAAGGAAAGAAAGCACAGAGCCCCAGATTTTATGTTGTCCTGGAGAGCTTGCAGAGCACTGGGGAAAGGCAGGCAGAGAATTCCCTGATAGCACCTTCTCTGTGCCTGTTCACATTGCTTCGCAGAATCGCTTTTGTGCAGAAAACAGTAACACTTGTTCAGAACGAAAGAAAGCACAGAGCCCCAGATTCTATGTTGTCCTGGAGAGCTTGCAGAGCACTGGGGAAAGGCAGGCAGAGAATTCCCTGCTAGCACCTTCTCTGTGCCTGGGAAGCAGAAGTGTTCACATTGCTTCGCAGAATCGCTTTTGTGCAGAAAACAGTAACACTTGTTCAGAAGGAAAGAAAGCACAGAGCCCCAGATTCTATGTTGTCCTGGAGAGCTTGCAGAGCACTGGGGAAAGGCAGGCAGAGAATTCCCTGATAGCACCTTCTCTGTGCCTGTTCACATTGCTTCGCAGAATCGCTTTTGTGCAGAAAACAGTAACACTTGTTCAGAACAAAAGAAAGCACAGAGCCCCAGATTCTATGTTGTCCTGGAGAGCTTGCAGAGCACTGGGGAAAGGCAGGCAGAGAATTCCCTGCTAGCACCTTCTCTGTGCCTGGGAAGCAGAAGTGTTCACATTGCTTCGCAGAATCGTTTTTGTGCAGAAAACAGTAACACTTGTTCAGAAGGAAAGAAAGCACAGAGCCCCAGATTTTATGTTGTCCTGGAGAGCTTGCAGAGCACTGGGGAAAGGAAGGCAGAGAATTCCCTGCTAGCACCTTCTCTGTGCCTGGGAAGCAGAAGTGTTCACATTGCTTCGCAAGAATCGCTTTTGTGCAGAAAACACTAACACTTGTTCAGAAGGAAAGAAAGCACAGAGCCCCAGATTTTATGTTGTCCTGGAGAGCTTGCAGAGCACTGGGGAAAGGCAGGCAGAGAATTCCCTGCTAGCACCTTCTCTGTGCCTGGGAAGCAGAAGTGTTCACATTGCTTCGCAGAATCGCTTTTGTGCAGAAAACAGTAACACTTGTTCAGAAGGAAAGAAAGCACAGAGCCCCAGATTTTATGTTGTCCTGGAGAGCTTGCAGAGCACTGGGGAAAGGCAGGCAGAGAATTCCCTGATAGCACCTTCTCTGTGCCTGTTCACATTGCTTCGCAGAATCGCTTTTGTGCAGAAAACAGTAACACTTGTTCAGAAGGAAAGAAAGCACAGAGCCCCAGATTCTATGTTGTCCTGGAGAGCTTGCAGAGCACTGGGGAAAGGCAGGCAGAGAATTCCCTGCTAGCACCTTCTCTGTGCCTGGGAAGCAGAAGTGTTCACATTGCTTCGCAAGAATCGCTTTTGTGCAGAAAACAGTAACAGTTGTTCAGAAGGAAAGAAAGCACAGAGCCCCAGATTCTATGTTGTCCTGGAGAGCTTGCAGAGCACTGGGGAAAGGCAGGCAGAGAATTCCTTGCTAGCACCTTCTCTGTGCCTGTTCACATTGCTTCGCAGAATCGCTTTTGTGCAGAAAACACTAACACTTGTTCAGAACGAAAGAAAGCACAGAGCCCCAGATTCTATGTTGTCCTGGAGAGCTTGCAGAGCACTGGGGAAAGGCGGGCAGAGAATTCCCTGCTAGCACCTTCTCTGTGCCTGGGAAGCAGAAGTGTTCACATTGCTTCGCAAGAATCGCTTTTGTGCAGAAAACAGTAACACTTGTTGAGAACGAAAGAAAGCACAGAACCCCAGATTCTATGTTGTCCTGGAGAGCTTGCAGAGCACTGGGGAAAGGCAGGCAGAGAATTCCTTGCTAGCACCTTCTCTGTGCCTGGGAAGCAGAAGTGTTCACATTGCTTCGCAAGAATCGCTTTTGTGCAGAAAACAGTAACACTTGTTCAGAAGGAAAGAAAGCACAGAGCCCCAGATTTTATGTTGTCCTGGAGAGCTTGCAGAGCACTGGGGAAAGGCAGGCAGAGAATTCCCTGATAGCACCTTCTCTGTGCCTGTTCACATTGCTTCGCAGAATCGCTTTTGTGCAGAAAACAGTAACACTTGTTCAGAACGAAAGAAAGCACAGAGCCCCAGATTCTATGTTGTCCTGGAGATCTTGCAGAGCACTGGGGAAAGGCAGGCAGAGAATTCCCTGATAGCACCTTCTCTGTGCCTGTTCACATTGCTTCGCAGAATCGCTTTTGTGCAGAAAACAGTAACACTTGTTCAGAACGAAAGAAAGCACAGAGCCCCAGATTTGCTGTTGTCCTGGAGAGCTTGCAGAGCACTGGGGAAAGGCAGGCAGAGAATTCCCTGCTAGCACCTTCTCTGTGCCTGGGAAGCAGAAGTGTTCACATTGCTTCCCAAGAATCGCTTCTGTGCAGAAAACACTAACACTTGTTCAGAAGGAAAGAAAGCACAGAGCCCCAGATTCTATGTTGTCCTGGAGAGCTTGCAGAGCACTGGGGAAAGGCAGGCAGAGAATTCCTTGCTAGCACCTTCTCTGTGCCTGGGAAGCAGAAGTGTTCACATTGCTTCGCAAGAATCGCTTTTGTGCAGAAAACAGTAACACTTGTTCAGAAGGAAAGAAAGCACAGAGCCCCAGATTTTATGTTGTCCTGGAGAGCTTGCAGAGCACTGGGGAAAGGCAGGCAGAGAATTCCCTGATAGCACCTTCTCTGTGCCTGTTCACATTGCTTCGCAGAATCGCTTTTGTGCAGAAAAGAGTAACACTTGTTCAGAACGAAAGAAAGCACAGAGCCCCAGATTCTATGTTGTCCTGGAGAGCTTGCAGAGCACTGGGGAAAGGCAGGCAGAGAATTCCCTGCTAGCACCTTCTCTGTGCCTGGGAAGCAGAAGTGTTCACATTGCTTCGCAAGAATCGCTTTTGTGCAGAAAATAGTAACACTTGTTCAGAACGAAAGAAAGCACAGAGCCCCAGATTTGCTGTTGTCCTGGAGAGCTTGCAGAGCACTGGGGAAAGGCAGGCAGAGAATTCCCTGATAGCACCTTCTCTGTGCCTGTTCACATTGCTTCGCAGAATCGCTTTTGTGCAGAAAACAGTAACACTTGTTCAGAACGAAAGAAAGCACAGAGCCCCAGATTCTATGTTGTCCTGGAGAGCTTGCAGAGCACTGGGGAACGGCAGGCAGAGAATTCCTTGCTAGCACCTTCTCTGTGCCTGGGAAGCAGAAGTGTTCACATTGCTTCGCAGAATCGCTTTTGTGCAGAAAACAGTAACACTTGTTCAGAAGGAAAGAAAGCACAGAGCCCCAGATTCTATGTTGTCCTGGAGATCTTGCAGAGCACTGGGGAAAGGCAGGCAGAGAATTCCCTGATAGCACCTTCTCTGTGCCTGTTCACATTGCTTCGCAGAATCGCTTTTGTGCAGAAAACAGTAACACTTGTTCAGAACGAAAGAAAGCACAGAGCCCCAGATTTGCTGTTGTCCTGGAGAGCTTGCAGAGCACTGGGGAAAGGCAGGCAGAGAATTCCCTGCTAGCACCTTCTCTGTGCCTGGGAAGCAGAAGTGTTCACATTGCTTCGCAAGAATCGCTTCTGTGCAGAAAACACTAACAGTTGTTCAGAAGGAAAGAAAGCACAGAGCCCCAGATTTTATGTTGTCCTGGAGAGCTTGCAGAGCACTGGGGAAAGGCAGGCAGAGAATTCCCTGCCAGCACCTTCTCTGTGCCTGGGAAGCAGAAGTGTTCACATTGCTTCGCAGAATCGCTTTTGTGCAGAAAACACTAACACTTGTTCAGAAGGAAAGAAAGCACAGAGCCCCAGATTCTATGTTGTCCTGGAGAGCTTGCAGAGCACTGGGGAAAGGCAGGCAGAGAATTCCCTGATAGCACCTTCTCTGTGCCTGTTCACATTGCTTCGCAGAATAGCTTTTGTGCAGAAAACACTAACACTTGTTCAGAAGGAAAGAAAGCACAGAGCCCCAGATTTTATGTTGTCCTGGAGAGCTTGCAGAGCACTGGGGAAAGGCAGGCAGAGAATTCCCTGATAGCACCTTCTCTGTGCCTGTTCACATTGCTTGGCAGAATCGCTTTTGTGCAGAAAACAGTAACACTTGTTCAGAACGAAAGAAAGCACAGAGCCCCAGATTCTATGTTGTCCTGGAGAGCTTGCAGAGCACTGGGGAAAGGCAGGCAGAGAATTCCCTGCTAGCACCTTCTCTGTGCCTGGGAAGCAGAAGTGTTCACATTGCTTCGCAAGAATCGCTTTTGTGCAGAAAACAGTAACACTTGTTCAGAACGAAAGAAAGCACAGAGCCCCAGATTCTATGTTGTCCTGGAGAGCTTGCAGAGCACTGGGGAAAGGCAGGCAGAGAATTCCCTGATAGCACCTTCTCTGTGCCTGTTCACATTGCTTCGCAGAATCGCTTTTGTGCAGAAAACAGTAACACTTGTTCAGAACGAAAGAAAGCACAGAGCCCCAGATTCTATGTTGTCCTGGAGAGCTTGCAGAGCACTGGGGAAAGGCAGGCAGAGAATTCCCTGCTAGCACGTTCTCTGAGCCTGGGAAGCAGAAGTGTTCACATTGCTTCGCAGAATCGCTTTTGTGCAGAAAAGAGTAACACTTGTTCAGAAGGAAAGAAAGCACAGAGCCCCAGATTCTATGTTGTCCTGGAGAGCTTGCAGAGCACTGGGGAAAGGCAGGCAGAGAATTCCCTGCTAGCACCTTCTCTGTGCCTGGGAAGCAGAAGTGTTCACATTGCTTCGCAGAATCGCTTTTGTGCAGAAAACAGTAACACTTGTTCAGAAGGAAAGAAAGCACAGAGCCCCAGATTTTATGTTGTCCTGGAGAGCTTGCAGAGCACTGGGGAAAGGAAGGCAGAGAATTCCCTGCTAGCACCTTCTCTGTGCCTGGGAAGCAGAAGTGTTCACATTGCTTCTCAAGAATCGCTTTTGTGCAGAAAACAGTAACACTTGTTCAGAAGGAAAGAAAGCACAGAGCCCCAGATTTTATGTTGTCCTGGAGAGCTTGCAGAGCACTGGGGAAAGGCAGGCAGAGAATTCCCTGCTAGCACCTTCTCTGTGCCTGGGAAGCAGAAGTGTTCACATTGCTTCGCAAGAATCGCTTTTGTGCAGAAAACAGTAACACTTGTTCAGAAGGAAAGAAAGCACAGAGCCCCAGATTCTATGTTGTCCTGGAGAGCTTGCAGAGCACTGGGGAAAGGCAGGCAGAGAATTCCCTGCTAGCACCTTCTCTGTGCCTGGGAAGCAGAAGTGTTGACATTGCTTCGCAAGAATCGCTTTTGTGCAGAAAACACTAACACTTGTTCAGAAGGAAAGAAAGCACAGAGCCCCAGATTTTATGTTGTCCTGGAGAGCTTGCAGAGCACTGGGGAAAGGCAGGCAGAGAATTCCCTGCTAGCACGTTCTCTGAGCCTGGGAAGCAGAAGTGTTCACATTGCTTCGCAGAATCGCTTTTGTGCAGAAAAGAGTAACACTTGTTCAGAAGGAAAGAAAGCACAGAGCCCCAGATTCTATGTTGTCCTGGAGAGCTTGCAGAGCACTGGGGAAAGGCAGGCAGAGAATTCCCTGCTAGCACCTTCTCTGTGCCTGGGAAGCAGAAGTGTTCACATTGCTTCGCAAGAATCGCTTTTGTGCAGAAAACAGTAACACTTGTTCAGAACGAAAGAAAGCACAGAGCCCCAGATTCTATGTTGTCCTGGAGAGCTTGCAGAGCACTGGGGAAAGGCAGGCAGAGAATTCCCTGATAGCACCTTCTCTGTGCCTGTTCACATTGCTTCGCAGAATCGCTTTTGTGCAGAAAACAGTAACACTTGTTCAGAACGAAAGAAAGCACAGAGCCCCAGATTCTATGTTGTCCTGGAGAGCTTGCAGAGCACTGGGGAAAGGCAGGCAGAGAATTCCCTGCTAGCACGTTCTCTGAGCCTGGGAAGCAGAAGTGTTCACATTGCTTCGCAGAATCGCTTTTGTGCAGAAAAGAGTAACACTTGTTCAGAAGGAAAGAAAGCACAGAGCCCCAGATTCTATGTTGTCCTGGAGAGCTTGCAGAGCACTGGGGAAAGGCAGGCAGAGAATTCCCTGCTAGCACCTTCTCTGTGCCTGGGAAGCAGAAGTGTTCACATTGCTTCGCAGAATCGCTTTTGTGCAGAAAACAGTAACACTTGTTCAGAAGGAAAGAAAGCACAGAGCCCCAGATTTTATGTTGTCCTGGAGAGCTTGCAGAGCACTGGGGAAAGGAAGGCAGAGAATTCCCTGCTAGCACCTTCTCTGTGCCTGGGAAGCAGAAGTGTTCACATTGCTTCGCAAGAATCGCTTTTGTGCAGAAAACAGTAACACTTGTTCAGAAGGAAAGAAAGCACAGAGCCCCAGATTTTATGTTGTCCTGGAGAGCTTGCAGAGCACTGGGGAAAGGCAGGCAGAGAATTCCCTGCTAGCACCTTCTCTGTGCCTGGGAAGCAGAAGTGTTCACATTGCTTCGCAAGAATCGCTTTTGTGCAGAAAACAGTAACACTTGTTCAGAAGGAAAGAAAGCACAGAGCCCCAGATTCTATGTTGTCCTGGAGAGCTTGCAGAGCACTGGGGAAAGGCAGGCAGAGAATTCCCTGCTAGCACCTTCTCTGTGCCTGGGAAGCAGAAGTGTTGACATTGCTTCGCAAGAATCGCTTTTGTGCAGAAAACACTAACACTTGTTCAGAAGGAAAGAAAGCACAGAGCCCCAGATTTTATGTTGTCCTGGAGAGCTTGCAGAGCACTGGGGAAAGGCAGGCAGAGAATTCCCTGCTAGCACGTTCTCTGAGCCTGGGAAGCAGAAGTGTTCACATTGCTTCGCAGAATCGCTTTTGTGCAGAAAAGAGTAACACTTGTTCAGAAGGAAAGAAAGCACAGAGCCCCAGATTCTATGTTGTCCTGGAGAGCTTGCAGAGCACTGGGGAAAGGCAGGCAGAGAATTCCCTGCTAGCACCTTCTCTGTGCCTGGGAAGCAGAAGTGTTCACATTGCTTCGCAGAATCGCTTTTGTGCAGAAAACAGTAACACTTGTTCAGAAGGAAAGAAAGCACAGAGCCCCAGATTTTATGTTGTCCTGGAGAGCTTGCAGAGCACTGGGGAAAGGAAGGCAGAGAATTCCCTGCTAGCACCTTCTCTGTGCCTGGGAATCAGAAGTGTTCACATTGCTTCGCAAGAATCGCTTTTGTGCAGAAAACAGTAACACTTGTTCAGAAGGAAAGAAAGCACAGAGCCCCAGATTCTATGTTGTCCTGGAGAGCTTGCAGAGCACTGGGGAAAGGCAGGCAGAGAATTCCCTGCTAGCACCTTCTCTGTGCCTGGGAAGCAGAAGTGTTGACATTGCTTCGCAAGAATCGCTTTTGTGCAGAAAACACTAACACTTGTTCAGAAGGAAAGAAAGCACAGAGCCCCAGATTTTATGTTGTCCTGGAGAGCTTGCAGAGCACTGGGGAAAGGCAGGCAGAGAATTCCCTGCTAGCACGTTCTCTGAGCCTGGGAAGCAGAAGTGTTCACATTGCTTCGCAGAATCGCTTTTGTGCAGAAAAGAGTAACACTTGTTCAGAAGGAAAGAAAGCACAGAGCCCCAGATTCTATGTTGTCCTGGAGAGCTTGCAGAGCACTGGGGAAAGGCAGGCAGAGAATTCCCTGCTAGCACCTTCTCTGTGCCTGGGAAGCAGAAGTGTTCACATTGCTTCGCAGAATCGCTTTTGTGCAGAAAACAGTAACACTTGTTCAGAAGGAAAGAAAGCACAGAGCCCCAGATTTTATGTTGTCCTGGAGAGCTTGCAGAGCACTGGGGAAAGGAAGGCAGAGAATTCCCTGCTAGCACCTTCTCTGTGCCTGGGAATCAGAAGTGTTCACATTGCTTCGCAAGAATCGCTTTTGTGCAGAAAACAGTAACACTTGTTCAGAAGGAAAGAAAGCACAGAGCCCCAGATTTTATGTTGTCCTGGAGAGCTTGCAGAGCACTGGGGAAAGGCAGGCAGAGAATTCCCTGCTAGCACGTTCTCTGAGCCTGGGAAGCAGAAGTGTTCACATTGCTTCGCAGAATCGCTTTTGTGCAGAAAAGAGTAACACTTGTTCAGAAGGAAAGAAAGCACAGAGCCCCAGATTCTATGTTGTCCTGGAGAGCTTGCAGAGCACTGGGGAAAGGCAGGCAGAGAATTCCCTGCTAGCACCTTCTCTGTGCCTGGGAAGCAGAAGTGTTCACATTGCTTCGCAGAATCGCTTTTGTGCAGAAAACAGTAACACTTGTTCAGAAGGAAAGAAAGCACAGAGCCCCAGATTTTATGTTGTCCTGGAGAGCTTGCAGAGCACTGGGGAAAGGAAGGCAGAGAATTCCCTGCTAGCACCTTCTCTGTGCCTGGGAATCAGAAGTGTTCACATTGCTTCGCAAGAATCGCTTTTGTGCAGAAAACAGTAACACTTGTTCAGAAGGAAAGAAAGCACAGAGCCCCAGATTTTATGTTGTCCTGGAGAGCTTGCAGAGCACTGGGGAAAGGCAGGCAGAGAATTCCCTGCTAGCACGTTCTCTGAGCCTGGGAAGCAGAAGTGTTCACATTGCTTCGCAGAATCGCTTTTGTGCAGAAAAGAGTAACACTTGTTCAGAAGGAAAGAAAGCACAGAGCCCCAGATTCTATGTTGTCCTGGAGAGCTTGCAGAGCACTGGGGAAAGGCAGGCAGAGAATTCCCTGCTAGCACCTTCTCTGTGCCTGGGAAGCAGAAGTGTTCACATTGCTTCGCAGAATCGCTTTTGTGCAGAAAACAGTAACACTTGTTCAGAAGGAAAGAAAGCACAGAGCCCCAGATTTTATGTTGTCCTGGAGAGCTTGCAGAGCACTGGGGAAAGGAAGGCAGAGAATTCCCTGCTAGCACCTTCTCTGTGCCTGGGAATCAGAAGTGTTCACATTGCTTCGCAAGAATCGCTTTTGTGCAGAAAACAGTAACACTTGTTCAGAAGGAAAGAAAGCACAGAGCCCCAGATTTTATGTTGTCCTGGAGAGCTTGCAGAGCACTGGGGAAAGGCAGGAAGAGAATTCCTTGCTAGCACCTTCTCTGTGCCTGTTCACATTGCTTCGCAGAATCGCTTTTGTGCAGAAAACAGTAACACTTGTTCAGAACGAAAGAAAGCACAGAGCCCCAGATTCTATGTTGTCCTGGAGAGCTTGCAGAGCACTGGGGAAAGGCAGGCAGAGAATTCCCTGCTAGCACCTTCTCTGTGCCTGGGAAGCAGAAGTGTTCACATTGCTTCGCAGAATCGCTTTTGTGCAGAAAACAGTAACACTTGTTCAGAACGAAAGAAAGCACAGAGCCCCAGATTCTATGTTGTCCTGGAGAGCTTGCAGAGCACTGGGGAAAGGCAGGCAGAGAATTCCCTGATAGCACCTTCTCTGTGCCTGTTCACATTGCTTCGCAGAATCGCTTTTGTGCAGAAAACAGTAACACTTGTTCAGAACGAAAGAAAGCACAGAGCCCCAGATTCTATGTTGTCCTGGAGAGCTTGCAGAGCACTGGGGAAAGGCAGGCAGAGAATTCCCTGCTAGCACCTTCTCTGTGCCTGGGAAGCAGAAGTGTTCACATTGCTTCGCAGAATCGTTTTTGTGCAGAAAACAGTAACACTTGTTCAGAAGGAAAGAAAGCACAGAGCCCCAGATTTTATGTTGTCCTGGAGATCTTGCAGAGCACTGGGGAAAGGAAGGCAGAGAATTCCCTGCTAGCACCTTCTCTGTGCCTGGGAAGCAGAAGTGTTCACATTGCTTCGCAAGAATCGCTTTTGTGCAGAAAACAGTAACACTTGTTCAGAAGGAAAGAAAGCACAGAGCCCCAGATTTTATGTTGTCCTGGAGAGCTTGCAGAGCACTGGGGAAAGGCAGGCAGAGAATTCCCTGCTAGCACCTTCTCTGTGCCTGGGAAGCAGCAGTGTTCACATTGCTTCGCAGAATCGCTTTTGTGCAGAAAACAGTAACACTTGTTCAGAAGGAAAGAAAGCACAGAGCCCCAGATTCTATGTTGTCCTGGAGAGCTTGCAGAGCACTGGGGAAAGGCAGGCAGAGAATTCCCTGATAGCACCTTCTCTGTGCCTGTTCACATTGCCTCGCAGAATCGCTTTTGTGCAGAAAACAGTAACACTTGTTCAGAACAAAAGAAAGCACAGAGCCCCAGATTCTATGTTGTCCTGGAGAGCTTGCAGAGCACTGGGGAAAGGCAGGCAGAGAATTCCCTGCTAGCACCTTCTCTGTGCCTGGGAAGCAGAAGTGTTCACATTGCTTCGCAGAATCGTTTTTGTGCAGAAAACAGTAACACTTGTTCAGAAGGAAAGAAAGCACAGAGCCGCAGATTTTATGTTGTCCTGGAGAGCTTGCAGAGCACTGGGGAAAGGAAGGCAGAGAATTCCCTGCTAGCACCTTCTCTGTGCCTGGGAAGCAGAAGTGTTCACATTGCTTCGCAAGAATCGCTTTTGTGCAGAAAACACTAACACTTGTTCAGAAGGAAAGAAAGCACAGAGCCCCAGATTTTATGTTGTCCTGGAGAGCTTGCAGAGCACTGGGGAAAGGCAGGCAGAGAATTCCCTGCTAGCACCTTCTCTGTGCCTGGGAAGCAGAAGTGTTCACATTGCTTCGCAGAATCGCTTTTGTGCAGAAAACAGTAACACTTGTTCAGAAGGAAAGAAAGCACAGAGCCCCAGATTTTATGTTGTCCTGGAGAGCTTGCAGAGCACTGGGGAAAGGCAGGCAGAGAATTCCCTGATAGCACCTTCTCTGTGCCTGTTCACATTGCTTCGCAGAATCGCTTTTGTGCAGAAAACAGTAACACTTGTTCAGAAGGAAAGAAAGCACAGAGCCCCAGATTCTATGTTGTCCTGGAGAGCTTGCAGAGCACTGGGGAAAGGCAGGCAGAGAATTCCCTGCTAGCACCTTCTCTGTGCCTGCGAAGCAGAAGTGTTCACATTGCTTCGCAAGAATCGCTTTTGTGCAGAAAACAGTAACAGTTGTTCAGAAGGAAAGAAAGCACAGAGCCCCAGATTCTATGTTGTCCTGGAGAGCTTGCAGAGCACTGGGGAAAGGCAGGCAGAGAATTCCTTGCTAGCACCTTCTCTGTGCCTGTTCACATTGCTTCGCAGAATCGCTTTTGTGCAGAAAACACTAACACTTGTTCAGAACGAAAGAAAGCACAGAGCCCCAGATTCTATGTTGTCCTGGAGAGCTTGCAGAGCACTGGGGAAAGGCGGGCAGAGAATTCCCTGCTAGCACCTTCTCTGTGCCTGGGAAGCAGAAGTGTTCACATTGCTTCGCAAGAATCGCTTTTGTGCAGAAAACAGTAACACTTGTTGAGAACGAAAGAAAGCACAGAACCCCAGATTCTATGTTGTCCTGGAGAGCTTGCAGAGCACTGGGGAAAGGCAGGCAGAGAATTCCTTGCTAGCACCTTCTCTGTGCCTGGGAAGCAGAAGTGTTCACATTGCTTCGCAAGAATCGCTTTTGTGCAGAAAACAGTAATACTTGTTCAGAAGGAAAGAAAGCACAGAGCCCCAGATTTTATGTTGTCCTGGAGAGCTTGCAGAGCACTGGGGAAAGGCAGGCAGAGAATTCCCTGATAGCACCTTCTCTGTGCCTGTTCACATTGCTTCGCAGAATCGCTTTTGTGCAGAAAACAGTAACACTTGTTCAGAAGGAAAGAAAGCACAGAGCCCCAGATTCTATGTTGTCCTGGAGAGCTTGCAGAGCACTGGGGAAAGGCAGGCAGAGAATTCCCTGCTAGCACCTTCTCTGTGCCTGGGAAGCAGAAGTGTTCACATTGCTTCGCAAGAATCGCTTTTGTGCAGAAAACAGTAACACTTGTTCAGAACGAAAGAAAGCACAGAGCCCCAGATTTGCTGTTGTCCTGGAGAGCTTGCAGAGCACTGGGGAAAGGCAGGCAGAGAATTCCCTGATAGCACCTTCTCTGTGCCTGTTCACATTGCTTCGCAGAATCGCTTTTGTGCAGAAAACAGTAACACTTGTTCAGAACGAAAGAAAGCACAGAGCCCCAGATTCTATGTTGTCCTGGAGAGCTTGCAGAGCACTGGGGAACGGCAGGCAGAGAATTCCTTGCTAGCACCTTCTCTGTGCCTGGGAAGCAGAAGTGTTCACATTGCTTCGCAGAATCGCTTTTGTGCAGAAAACAGTAACACTTGTTCAGAAGGAAAGAAAGCACAGAGCCCCAGATTCTATGTTGTCCTGGAGATCTTGCAGAGCACTGGGGAAAGGCAGGCAGAGAATTCCCTGATAGCACCTTCTCTGTGCCTGTTCACATTGCTTCGCAGAATCGCTTTTGTGCAGAAAACAGTAACACTTGTTCAGAACGAAAGAAAGCACAGAGCCCCAGATTTGCTGTTGTCCTGGAGAGCTTGCAGAGCACTGGGGAAAGGCAGGCAGAGAATTCCCTGCTAGCACCTTCTCTGTGCCTGGGAAGCAGAAGTGTTCACATTGCTTCCCAAGAATCGCTTCTGTGCAGAAAACACTAACACTTGTTCAGAAGGAAAGAAAGCACAGAGCCCCAGATTCTATGTTGTCCTGGAGAGCTTGCAGAGCACTGGGGAAAGGCAGGCAGAGAATTCCTTGCTAGCACCTTCTCTGTGCCTGGGAAGCAGAAGTGTTCACATTGCTTCGCAAGAATCGCTTTTGTGCAGAAAACAGTAACACTTGTTCAGAAGGAAAGAAAGCACAGAGCCCCAGATTTTATGTTGTCCTGGAGAGCTTGCAGAGCACTGGGGAAAGGCAGGCAGAGAATTCCCTGATAGCACCTTCTCTGTGCCTGTTCACATTGCTTCGCAGAATCGCTTTTGTGCAGAAAACAGTAACACTTGTTCAGAACGAAAGAAAGCACAGAGCCCCAGATTCTATGTTGTCCTGGAGAGCTTGCAGAGCACTGGGGAAAGGCAGGCAGAGAATTCCCTGCTAGCACCTTCTCTGTGCCTGGGAAGCAGAAGTGTTCACATTGCTTCGCAAGAATCGCTTTTGTGCAGAAAATAGTAACACTTGTTCAGAACGAAAGAAAGCACAGAGCCCCAGATTTGCTGTTGTCCTGGAGAGCTTGCAGAGCACTGGGGAAAGGCAGGCAGAGAATTCCCTGATAGCACCTTCTCTGTGCCTGTTCACATTGCTTCGCAGAATCGCTTTTGTGCAGAAAACAGTAACACTTGTTCAGAACGAAAGAAAGCACAGAGCCCCAGATTCTATGTTGTCCTGGAGAGCTTGCAGAGCACTGGGGAACGGCAGGCAGAGAATTCCTTGCTAGCACCTTCTCTGTGCCTGGGAAGCAGAAGTGTTCACATTGCTTCGCAGAATCGCTTTTGTGCAGAAAACAGTAACACTTGTTCAGAAGGAAAGAAAGCACAGAGCCCCAGATTCTATGTTGTCCTGGAGATCTTGCAGAGCACTGGGGAAAGGCAGGCAGAGAATTCCCTGATAGCACCTTCTCTGTGCCTGTTCACATTGCTTCGCAGAATCGCTTTTGTGCAGAAAACAGTAACACTTGTTCAGAACGAAAGAAAGCACAGAGCCCCAGATTTGCTGTTGTCCTGGAGAGCTTGCAGAGCACTGGGGAAAGGCAGGCAGAGAATTCCCTGCTAGCACCTTCTCTGTGCCTGGGAAGCAGAAGTGTTCACATTGCTTCGCAAGAATCGCTTCTGTGCAGAAAACACTAACACTTGTTCAGAAGGAAAGAAAGCACAGAGCCCCAGATTTTATGTTGTCCTGGAGAGCTTGCAGAGCACTGGGGAAAGGCAGGCAGAGAATTCCCTGCTAGCACCTTCTCTGTGCCTGGGAAGCAGAAGTGTTCACATTGCTTCGCAGAATCGCTTTTGTGCAGAAAACACTAACACTTGTTCAGAAGGAAAGAAAGCACAGAGCCCCAGATTCTATGTTGTCCTGGAGAGCTTGCAGAGCACTGGGGAAAGGCAGGCAGAGAATTCCCTGATAGCACCTTCTCTGTGCCTGTTCACATTGCTTCGCAGAATAGCTTTTGTGCAGAAAACACTAACACTTGTTCAGAAGGAAAGAAAGCACAGAGCCCCAGATTTTATGTTGTCCTGGAGAGCTTGCAGAGCACTGGGGAAAGGCAGGCAGAGAATTCCCTGCTAGCACCTTCTCTGTGCCTGGGAAGCAGAAGTGTTCACATTGCTTCGCAAGAATCGCTTTTGTGCAGAAAACAGTAACACTTGTTCAGAAGGAAAGAAAGCACAGAGCCCCAGATTCTATGTTGTCCTGGAGAGCTTGCAGAGCACTGGGGAAAGGCAGGCAGAGAATTCCCTGCTAGCACCTTCTCTGTGCCTGGGAAGCAGAAGTGTTGACATTGCTTCGCAAGAATCGCTTTTGTGCAGAAAACACTAACACTTGTTCAGAAGGAAAGAAAGCACAGAGCCCCAGATTTTATGTTGTCCTGGAGAGCTTGCAGAGCACTGGGGAAAGGCAGGCAGAGAATTCCCTGCTAGCACGTTCTCTGAGCCTGGGAAGCAGAAGTGTTCACATTGCTTCGCAGAATCGCTTTTGTGCAGAAAACAGTAACACTTGTTCAGAAGGAAAGAAAGCACAGAGCCCCAGATTCTATGTTGTCCTGGAGAGCTTGCAGAGCACTGGGGAAAGGCAGGCAGAGAATTCCCTGCTAGCACCTTCTCTGTGCCTGGGAAGCAGAAGTGTTCACATTGCTTCGCAGAATCGCTTTTGTGCAGAAAACAGTAACACTTGTTCAGAAGGAAAGAAAGCACAGAGCCCCAGATTTTATGTTGTCCTGGAGAGCTTGCAGAGCACTGGGGAAAGGAAGGCAGAGAATTCCCTGCTAGCACCTTCTCTGTGCCTGGGAATCAGAAGTGTTCACATTGCTTCGCAAGAATCGCTTTTGTGCAGAAAACAGTAACACTTGTTCAGAAGGAAAGAAAGCACAGAGCCCCAGATTTTATGTTGTCCTGGAGAGCTTGCAGAGCACTGGGGAAAGGCAGGAAGAGAATTCCTTGCTAGCACCTTCTCTGTGCCTGTTCACATTGCTTCGCAGAATCGCTTTTGTGCAGAAAACAGTAACACTTGTTCAGAACGAAAGAAAGCACAGAGCCCCAGATTCTATGTTGTCCTGGAGAGCTTGCAGAGCACTGGGGAAAGGCAGGCAGAGAATTCCCTGCTAGCACCTTCTCTGTGCCTGGGAAGCAGAAGTGTTCACATTGCTTCGCAGAATCGCTTTTGTGCAGAAAACAGTAACACTTGTTCAGAACGAAAGAAAGCACAGAGCCCCAGATTCTATGTTGTCCTGGAGAGCTTGCAGAGCACTGGGGAAAGGCAGGCAGAGAATTCCCTGATAGCACCTTCTCTGTGCCTGTTCACATTGCTTCGCAGAATCGCTTTTGTGCAGAAAACAGTAACACTTGTTCAGAACGAAAGAAAGCACAGAGCCCCAGATTCTATGTTGTCCTGGAGAGCTTGCAGAGCACTGGGGAAAGGCAGGCAGAGAATTCCCTGCTAGCACCTTCTCTGTGCCTGGGAAGCAGAAGTGTTCACATTGCTTCGCAGAATCGTTTTTGTGCAGAAAACAGTAACACTTGTTCAGAAGGAAAGAAAGCACAGAGCCCCAGATTTTATGTTGTCCTGGAGATCTTGCAGAGCACTGGGGAAAGGAAGGCAGAGAATTCCCTGCTAGCACCTTCTCTGTGCCTGGGAAGCAGAAGTGTTCACATTGCTTCGCAAGAATCGCTTTTGTGCAGAAAACAGTAACACTTGTTCAGAAGGAAAGAAAGCACAGAGCCCCAGATTTTATGTTGTCCTGGAGAGCTTGCAGAGCACTGGGGAAAGGCAGGCAGAGAATTCCCTGCTAGCACCTTCTCTGTGCCTGGGAAGCAGCAGTGTTCACATTGCTTCGCAGAATCGCTTTTGTGCAGAAAACAGTAACACTTGTTCAGAAGGAAAGAAAGCACAGAGCCCCAGATTCTATGTTGTCCTGGAGAGCTTGCAGAGCACTGGGGAAAGGCAGGCAGAGAATTCCCTGATAGCACCTTCTCTGTGCCTGTTCACATTGCCTCGCAGAATCGCTTTTGTGCAGAAAACAGTAACACTTGTTCAGAACAAAAGAAAGCACAGAGCCCCAGATTCTATGTTGTCCTGGAGAGCTTGCAGAGCACTGGGGAAAGGCAGGCAGAGAATTCCCTGCTAGCACCTTCTCTGTGCCTGGGAAGCAGAAGTGTTCACATTGCTTCGCAGAATCGTTTTTGTGCAGAAAACAGTAACACTTGTTCAGAAGGAAAGAAAGCACAGAGCCGCAGATTTTATGTTGTCCTGGAGAGCTTGCAGAGCACTGGGGAAAGGAAGGCAGAGAATTCCCTGCTAGCACCTTCTCTGTGCCTGGGAAGCAGAAGTGTTCACATTGCTTCGCAAGAATCGCTTTTGTGCAGAAAACACTAACACTTGTTCAGAAGGAAAGAAAGCACAGAGCCCCAGATTTTATGTTGTCCTGGAGAGCTTGCAGAGCACTGGGGAAAGGCAGGCAGAGAATTCCCTGCTAGCACCTTCTCTGTTCCTGTTCACATTGCTTCGCAGAATCGCTTTTGTGCAGAAAACAGTAACACTTGTTCAGAAGGAAAGAAAGCACAGAGCCCCAGATTCTATGTTGTCCTGGAGAGCTTGCAGAGCACTGGGGAAAGGCAGGCAGAGAATTCCCTGCTAGCACCTTCTCTGTGCCTGGGAAGCAGAAGTGTTCACATTGCTTCGCAAGAATCGCTTTTGTGCAGAAAACAGTAACACTTGTTCAGAACGAAAGAAAGCACAGAGCCCCAGATTCTATGTTGTCCTGGAGAGCTTGCAGAGCACTGGGGAACGGCAGGCAGAGAATTCCTTGCTAGCACCTTCTCTGTGCCTGTTCACATTGCTTCGCAGAATCGCTTTTGTGCAGAAAACAGTAACACTTGTTCAGAACGAAAGAAAGCACAGAGCCCCAGATTTTATGTTGTCCTGGAGAGCTTGCAGAGCACTGGGGAACGGCAGGCAGAGAATTCCTTGCTAGCACCTTCTCTGTGCCTGGGAAGCAGAAGTGTTCACATTGCTTCGCAGAATCGCTTTTGTGCAGAAAACAGTAACACTTGTTCAGAAGGAAAGAAAGCACACAGCCCCAGATTTTATGTTGTCCTGGAGAGCTTGCAGAGCACTGGGGAAAGGCAGGCAGAGAATTCCCTGATAGCACCTTCTCTGTGCCTGTTCACATTGCTTCGCAGAATCGCTTTTGTGCAGAAAACACTAACACTTGTTCAGAACGAAAGAAAGCACAGAGCCCCAGATTCTATGTTGTCCTGGAGAGCTTGCAGAGCACTGGGGAAAGGCAGGCAGAGAAACCCTGCTAGCACCTTCTCTGTGCCTGGGAAGCAGAAGTGTTCACATTGCTTCGCAAGAATCGCTTTTGTGCAGAAAACAGTAACACTTGTTCAGAAGGAAAGAAAGCACAGAGCCCCAGATTCTATGTTGTCCTGGAGAGCTTGCAGAGCACTGGGGAAAGGCAGGCAGAGAATTCCCTGATAGCACCTTCTCTGTGCCTGTTCACATTGCTTCGCAGAATCGCTTTTGTGCAGAAAACAGTAACACTTGTTCAGAAGGAAAGAAAGCACAGAGCCCCAGATTTGCTGTTGTCCTGGAGAGCTTGCAGAGCACTGGGGAAAGGCAGGCAGAGAATTCCCTGCTAGCACCTTCTCTGTGCCTGGGAAGCAGAAGTGTTCACATTGCTTCGCAAGAATCGCTTTTGTGCAGAAAACACTAACACTTGTTCAGAAGGAAAGAAAGCACAGAGCCCCAGATTCTATGTTGTCCTGGAGAGCTTGCAGAGCACTGGGGAAAAGCAGGCAGAGAATTCCCTGATAGCACCTTCTCTGTGCCTGTTCACATTGTTTCGCAGAATCGCTTTTGTGCAGAAAACAGTAACACTTGTTCAGAACGAAAGAAAGCACAGAGCCCCAGATTTTATGTTGTCCTGGAGAGCTTGCAGAGCACTGGGGAAAGGCAGGCAGAGAATTCCCTGCTAGCACCTTCTCTGTGCCTGTTCACATTGCTTCGCAGAATCGCTTTTGTGCAGAAAACAGTAACACTTGTTCAGAAGGAAAGAAAGCACAGAGCCCCAGATTCTATGTTGTCCTGGAGAGCTTGCAGAGCACTGGGGAACGGCAGGCAGAGAATTCCTTGCTAGCACCTTCTCTGTGCCTGTTCACATTGCTTCGCAGAATCGCTTTTGTGCAGAAAACAGTAACACTTGTTCAGAACGAAAGAAAGCACAGAGCCCCAGATTTGCTGTTGTCCTGGAGAGCTTGCAGAGCACTGGGGAAAGGCAGGCAGAGAATTCCCTGCTAGCACCTTCTCTGTGCCTGGGAAGCAGAAGTGTTCACATTGCTTCGCAGAATCGCTTTTGTGCAGAAAGCAGTAACACTTGTTCAGAAGGAAAGAAAGCACAGAGCCCCAGATTCTATGTTGTCCTGGAGAGCTTGCAGAGCACTGGGGAAAGGCAGGCAGAGAATTCCCTGATAGCACCTTCTCTGTGCCTGGGAAGCAGAAGTGTTCACATTGCTTCGCAGAATCGCTTTTGTGCAGAAAACAGTAACACTTGTTCAGAACGAAAGAAAGCACAGAGCCCCAGATTTTATGTTGTCCTGGAGAGCTTGCAGAGCACTGGGGAAAGGAAGGCAGAGAATTCCCTGCTAGCACCTTCTCTGTGCCTGGGAAGCAGAAGTGTTCACATTGCTTCGCAAGAATCGCTTTTGTGCAGAAAACAGTAACACTTGTTCAGAAGGAAAGAAAGCACAGAGCCCCAGATTTTATGTTGTCCTGGAGAGCTTGCAGAGCACTGGGGAAAGGCAGGCAGAGAATTCCCTGCTAGCACCTTCTCTGTGCCTGGGAAGCAGCAGTGTTCACATTGCTTCGCAGAATCGCTTTTGTGCAGAAAACAGTAACACTTGTTCAGAAGGAAAGAAAGCACAGAGCCCCAGATTTTATGTTGTCCTGGAGAGCTTGCAGAGCACTGGGGAAAGGCAGGCAGAGAATTCCCTGATAGCACCTTCTCTGTTCCTGTTCACATTGCTTCGCAGAATCGCTTTTGTGCAGAAAACAGTAACACTTGTTCAGAAGGAAAGAAAGCACAGAGCCCCAGATTCTATGTTGTCCTGGAGAGCTTGCAGAGCACTGGGGAAAGGCAGGCAGAGAATTCCCTGCTAGCACCTTCTCTGTGCCTGGGAAGCAGAAGTGTTCACATTGCTTCGCAAGAATCGCTTTTGTGCAGAAAACAGTAACACTTGTTCAGAACGAAAGAAAGCACAGAGCCCCAGATTCTATGTTGTCCTGGAGAGCTTGCAGAGCACTGGGGAACGGCAGGCAGAGAATTCCTTGCTAGCACCTTCTCTGTGCCTGTTCACATTGCTTCGCAGAATCGCTTTTGTGCAGAAAACAGTAACACTTGTTCAGAACGAAAGAAAGCACAGAGCCCCAGATTTTATGTTGTCCTGGAGAGCTTGCAGAGCACTGGGGAACGGCAGGCAGAGAATTCCTTGCTAGCACCTTCTCTGTGCCTGGGAAGCAGAAGTGTTCACATTGCTTCGCAGAATCGCTTTTGTGCAGAAAACAGTAACACTTGTTCAGAAGGAAAGAAAGCACACAGCCCCAGATTTTATGTTGTCCTGGAGAGCTTGCAGAGCACTGGGGAAAGGCAGGCAGAGAATTCCCTGATAGCACCTTCTCTGTGCCTGTTCACATTGCTTCGCAGAATCGCTTTTGTGCAGAAAACAGTAACACTTGTTCAGAAGGAAAGAAAGCACAGAGCCCCAGATTCTATGTTGTCCTGGAGAGCTTGCAGAGCACTGGGGAAAGGCAGGCAGAGAAACCCTGCTAGCACCTTCTCTGTGCCTGGGAAGCAGAAGTGTTCACATTGCTTCGCAAGAATCGCTTTTGTGCAGAAAACAGTAACACTTGTTCAGAAGGAAAGAAAGCACAGAGCCCCAGATTCTATGTTGTCCTGGAGAGCTTGCAGAGCACTGGGGAAAGGCAGGCAGAGAATTCCCTGATAGCACCTTCTCTGTGCCTGTTCACATTGCTTCGCAGAATCGCTTTTGTGCAGAAAACAGTAACACTTGTTCAGAAGGAAAGAAAGCACAGAGCCCCAGATTTTATGTTGTCCTGGAGAGCTTGCAGAGCACTGGGGAACGGCAGGCAGAGAATTCCTTGCTAGCACCTTCTCTGTGCCTGGGAAGCAGAAGTGTTCACATTGCTTCGCAAGAATCGCTTTTGTGCAGAAAACAGTAACACTTGTTGAGAAGGAAAGAAAGCACAGAGCCCCAGATTTTATGTTGTCCTGGAGAGCTTGCAGAGCACTGGGGAAAGGCAGGCAGAGAATTCCCTCATAGCACCTTCTCTGTGCCTGTTCACATTGCTTCGCAGAATCGCTTTTGTGCAGAAAACAGTAACACTTGTTCAGAACGAAAGAAAGCACAGAGCCCCAGATTCTATGTTGTCCTGGAGAGCTTGCAGAGCACTGGGGAAAGGCAGGCAGAGAATTCCCTGCTAGCACCTTCTCTGTGCCTGGGAAGCAGAAGTGTTCACATTGCTTCGCAAGAATCGCTTTTGTGCAGAAAACAGTAACACTTGTTCAGAAGGAAAGAAAGCACAGAGCCCCAGATTCTATGTTGTCCTGGAGAGCTTGCAGAGCACTGGGGAAAGGCAGGCAGAGAATTCCCTGATAGCACCTTCTCTGTGCCTGTTCACATTGCTTCGCAGAATCGCTTTTGTGCAGAAAACAGTAACACTTGTTCAGAACGAAAGAAAGCACAGAGCCCCAGATTCTATGTTGTCCTGGAGAGCTTGCAGAGCACTGGGGAAAGGCAGGCAGAGAATTCCTTGCTAGCACCTTCTCTGTGCCTGGGAAGCAGCAGTGTTCACATTGCTTCGCAGAATCGCTTTTGTGCAGAAATCAGTAACACTTGTTCAGAAGGAAAGAAAGCACAGAGCCCCAGATTCTATGTTGTCCTGGAGAGCTTGCAGAGCACTGGGGAAAGGCAGGCAGAGAATTCCCTGATAGCACCTTCTCTGTGCCTGTTCACATTGCTTCGCAGAATCGCTTTTGTGCAGAAAACAGTAACACTTGTTCAGAAGGAAAGAAAGCACAGAGCCCCAGATTTTATGTTGTCCTGGAGAGCTTGCAGAGCACTGGGGAACGGCAGGCAGAGAATTCCTTGCTAGCACCTTCTCTGTGCCTGGGAAGCAGAAGTGTTCACATTGCTTCGCAGAATCGCTTTTGTGCAGAAAACAGTAACACTTGTTCAGAAGGAAAGAAAGCACAGAGCCCCAGATTTTATGTTGTCCTGGAGAGCTTGCAGAGCACTGGGGAAAGGCAGGCAGAGAATTCCCTGATAGCACCTTCTCTGTGCCTGTTCACATTGCTTCGCAGAATCGCTTTTGTGCAGAAAACAGTAACACTTGTTCAGAACGAAAGAAAGCACAGAGCCCCAGATTTGCTGTTGTCCTGGAGAGCTTGCAGAGCACTGGGGAAAGGCAGGCAGAGAATTCCCTGCTAGCACCTTCTCTGTGCCTGGGAAGCAGAAGTGTTCACATTGCTTCGCAAGAATCGCTTTTGTGCAGAAAACAGTAACACTTGTTCAGAAGGAAAGAAAGCACAGAGCCCCAGATTCTATGTTGTCCTGGAGAGCTTGCAGAGCACTGGGGAAAAGCAGGCAGAGAATTCCCTGATAGCACCTTCTCTGTGCCTGTTCACATTGTTTCGCAGAATCGCTTTTGTGCAGAAAACAGTAACACTTGTTCAGAACGAAAGAAAGCACAGAGCCCCAGATTTTATGTTGTCCTGGAGAGCTTGCAGAGCACTGGGGAAAGGCAGGCAGAGAATTCCCTGCTAGCACCTTCTCTGTGCCTGTTCACATTGCTTCGCAGAATCGCTTTTGTGCAGAAAACAGTAACACTTGTTCAGAAGGAAAGAAAGCACAGAGCCCCAGATTCTATGTTGTCCTGGAGAGCTTGCAGAGCACTGGGGAAAGGCAGGCAGAGAATTCCCTGCTAGCACCTTCTCTGTGCCTGGGAAGCAGAAGTGTTCACATTGCTTCGCAAGAATCGCTTTTGTGCAGAAAACACTAACACTTGTTCAGAAGGAAAGAAAGCACAGAGCCCCAGATTTTATGTTGTCCTGGAGAGCTTGCAGAGCACTGGGGAAAGGCAGGCAGAGAATTCCCTGATAGCACCTTCTCTGTGCCTGTTCACATTGCTTCGCAGAATCGCTTTTGTGCAGAAAACAGTAACACTTGTTCAGAACGAAAGAAAGCACAGAGCCCCAGATTTGCTGTTGTCCTGGAGAGCTTGCAGAGCACTGGGGAAAGGCAGGCAGAGAATTCCCTGCTAGCACCTTCTCTGTGCCTGGGAAGCAGAAGTGTTCACATTGCTTCGCAAGAATCGCTTTTGTGCAGAAAACACTAACACTTGTTCAGAAGGAAAGAAAGCACAGAGCCCCAGATTCTATGTTGTCCTGGAGAGCTTGCAGAGCACTGGGGAAAAGCAGGCAGAGAATTCCCTGATAGCACCTTCTCTGTGCCTGTTCACATTGTTTCGCAGAATCGCTTTTGTGCAGAAAACAGTAACACTTGTTCAGAACGAAAGAAAGCACAGAGCCCCAGATTTTATGTTGTCCTGGAGAGCTTGCAGAGCACTGGGGAAAGGCAGGCAGAGAATTCCCTGCTAGCACCTTCTCTGTGCCTGTTCACATTGCTTCGCAGAATCGCTTTTGTGCAGAAAACAGTAACACTTGTTCAGAAGGAAAGAAAGCACAGAGCCCCAGATTCTATGTTGTCCTGGAGAGCTTGCAGAGCACTGGGGAACGGCAGGCAGAGAATTCCTTGCTAGCACCTTCTCTGTGCCTGTTCACATTGCTTCGCAGAATCGCTTTTGTGCAGAAAACAGTAACACTTGTTCAGAACGAAAGAAAGCACAGAGCCCCAGATTTGCTGTTGTCCTGGAGAGCTTGCAGAGCACTGGGGAAAGGCAGGCAGAGAATTCCCTGCTAGCACCTTCTCTGTGCCTGGGAAGCAGAAGTGTTCACATTGCTTCGCAGAATCGCTTTTGTGCAGAAAACAGTAACACTTGTTCAGAAGGAAAGAAAGCACAGAGCCCCAGATTCTATGTTGTCCTGGAGAGCTTGCAGAGCACTGGGGAAAGGCAGGCAGAGAATTCCCTGATAGCACCTTCTCTGTGCCTGTTCACATTGCTTCGCAGAATCGCTTTTGTGCAGAAAACAGTAACACTTGTTCAGAAGGAAAGAAAGCACAGAGCCCCAGATTCTATGTTGTCCTGGAGAGCTTGCAGAGCACTGGGGAAAGGCAGGCAGAGAATTCCCTGCTAGCACCTTCTCTGTGCCTGGGAAGCAGAAGTGTTCACATTGCTTCGCAGAATCGTTTTTGTGCAGAAAACAGTAACACTTGTTCAGAACGAAAGAAAGCACAGAGCCCCAGATTTTATGTTGTCCTGGAGAGCTTGCAGAGCACTGGGGAAAGGAAGGCAGAGAATTCCCTGCTAGCACCTTCTCTGTGCCTGGGAAGCAGAAGTGTTCACATTGCTTCGCAAGAATCGCTTTTGTGCAGAAAACAGTAACACTTGTTCAGAAGGAAAGAAAGCACAGAGCCCCAGATTTTATGTTGTCCTGGAGAGCTTGCAGAGCACTGGGGAAAGGCAGGCAGAGAATTCCCTGCTAGCACCTTCTCTGTGCCTGGGAAGCAGCAGTGTTCACATTGCTTCGCAGAATCGCTTTTGTGCAGAAAACAGTAACAGTTGTTCAGAACGAAAGAAAGCACAGAACCCCAGATTCTATGTTGTCCTGGAGAGCTTGCAGAGCACTGGGGAAAGGCAGGCAGAGAATTCCTTGCTAGCACCTTCTCTGTGCCTGGGAAGCAGAAGTGTTCACATTGCTTCGCAAGAATCGCTTTTGTGCAGAAAACAGTAACACTTGTTGAGAAGGAAAGAAAGCACAGAGCCCCAGATTTTATGTTGTCCTGGAGAGCTTGCAGAGCACTGGGGAAAGGCAGGCAGAGAATTCCCTGATAGCACCTTCTCTGTGCCTGTTCACATTGCTTCGCAGAATCGCTTTTGTGCAGAAAACAGTAACACTTGTTCAGAACGAAAGAAAGCACAGAGCCCCAGATTCTATGTTGTCCTGGAGAGCTTGCAGAGCACTGGGGAAAGGCAGGCAGAGAATTCCCTGCTAGCACCTTCTCTGTGCCTGGGAAGCAGAAGTGTTCACATTGCTTCGCAAGAATCGCTTTTGTGCAGAAAACAGTAACACTTGTTCAGAAGGAAAGAAAGCACAGAGCCCCAGATTCTATGTTGTCCTGGAGAGCTTGCAGAGCACTGGGGAAAGGCAGGCAGAGATTTCCCTGATAGCACCTTCTCTGTGCCTGTTCACATTGCTTCGCAGAATCGCTTTTGTGCAGAAAACAGTAACACTTGTTCAGAACGAAAGAAAGCACAGAGCCCCAGATTCTATGTTGTCCTGGAGAGCTTGCAGAGCACTGGGGAACGGCAGGCAGAGAATTCCTTGCTAGCACCTTCTCTGTGCCTGGGAAGCAGAAGTGTTCACATTGCTTTGCAAGAATCGCTTTTGTGCAGAAAACAGTAACACTTGTTCAGAACGAAAGAAAGCACAGAGCCCCAGATTTGCTGTTGTCCTGGAGAGCTTGCAGAGCACTGGGGAAAGGCAGGCAGAGAATTCCCTGCTAGCACCTTCTCTGTGCCTGGGAAGCAGAAGTGTTCACATTGCTTCGCAAGAATCGCTTTTGTGCAGAAAACACTAACACTTGTTCAGAAGGAAAGAAAGCACAGAGCCCCAGATTCTATGTTGTCCTGGAGAGCTTGCAGAGCACTGGGGAAAAGCAGGCAGAGAATTCCCTGATAGCACCTTCTCTGTGCCTGTTCACATTGTTTCGCAGAATCGCTTTTGTGCAGAAAACAGTAACACTTGTTCAGAACGAAAGAAAGCACAGAGCCCCAGATTTTATGTTGTCCTGGAGAGCTTGCAGAGCACTGGGGAAAGGCAGGCAGAGAATTCCCTGCTAGCACCTTCTCTGTGCCTGTTCACATTGCTTCGCAGAATCGCTTTTGTGCAGAAAACAGTAACACTTGTTCAGAAGGAAAGAAAGCACAGAGCCCCAGATTCTATGTTGTCCTGGAGAGCTTGCAGAGCACTGGGGAAAGGCAGGCAGAGAATTCCCTGATAGCACCTTCTCTGTGCCTGGGAAGCAGAAGTGTTCACATTGCTTCGCAAGAATCGCTTTTGTGCAGAAAACACTAACACTTGTTCAGAAGGAAAGAAAGCACAGAGCCCCAGATTTTATGTTGTCCTGGAGAGCTTGCAGAGCACTGGGGAAAGGCAGGCAGAGAATTCCCTGATAGCACCTTCTCTGTGCCTGTTCACATTGCTTCGCAGAATCGCTTTTGTGCAGAAAACAGTAACACTTGTTCAGAACGAAAGAAAGCACAGAGCCCCAGATTCTATGTTGTCCTGGAGAGCTTGCAGAGCACTGGGGAAAGGCAGGCAGAGAATTCCCTGCTAGCACCTTCTCTGTGCCTGGGAAGCAGAAGTGTTCACATTGCTTCGCAAGAATCGCTTTTGTGCAGAAAACACTAACACTTGTTCAGAAGGAAAGAAAGCACAGAGCCCCAGATTCTATGTTGTCCTGGAGAGCTTGCAGAGCACTGGGGAAAAGCAGGCAGAAAATTCCCTGATAGCACCTTCTCTGTGCCTGTTCACATTGTTTCGCAGAATCGCTTTTGTGCAGAAAACAGTAACACTTGTTCAGAACGAAAGAAAGCACAGAGCCCCAGATTTTATGTTGTCCTGGAGAGCTTGCAGAGCACTGGGGAAAGGCAGGCAGAGAATTCCCTGCTAGCACCTTCTCTGTGCCTGTTCACATTGCTTCGCAGAATCGCTTTTGTGCAGAAAACAGTAACACTTGTTCAGAAGGAAAGAAAGCACAGAGCCCCAGATTCTATGTTGTCCTGGAGAGCTTGCAGAGCACTGGGGAATGGCAGGCAGAGAATTCCTTGCTAGCACCTTCTCTGTGCCTGTTCACATTGCTTCGCAGAATCGCTTTTGTGCAGAAAACAGTAACACTTGTTCAGAACGAAAGAAAGCACAGAGCCCCAGATTTGCTGTTGTCCTGGAGAGCTTGCAGAGCACTGGGGAAAGGCAGGCAGAGAATTCCCTGCTAGCACCTTCTCTGTGCCTGGGAAGCAGAAGTGTTCACATTGCTTCGCAGAATCGCTTTTGTGCAGAAAACAGTAACACTTGTTCAGAAGGAAAGAAAGCACAGAGCCCCAGATTCTATGTTGTCCTGGAGAGCTTGCAGAGCACTGGGGAAAGGCAGGCAGAGAATTCCCTGATAGCACCTTCTCTGTGCCTGTTCACATTGCTTCGCAGAATCGCTTTTGTGCAGAAAACAGTAACACTTGTTCAGAACGAAAGAAAGCACAGAGCCCCAGATTCTATGTTGTCCTGGAGAGCTTGCAGAGCACTGGGGAAAGGCAGGCAGAGAATTCCCTGCTAGCACCTTCTCTGTGCCTGGGAAGCAGAAGTGTTCACATTGCTTCGCAGAATCGCTTTTGTGCAGAAAACACTAACACTTGTTCAGAACGAAAGAAAGCACAGAGCCCCAGATTTGATGTTGTCCTGGAGAGCTTGCAGAGCACTGGGGAAAGGAAGGCAGAGAATTCCCTGCTAGCACCTTCTCTGTGCCTGGGAAGCAGAAGTGTTCACATTGCTTCGCAAGAATCGCTTTTGTGCAGAAAACAGTAACACTTGTTCAGAAGGAAAGAAAGCACAGAGCCCCAGATTCTATGTTGTCCTGGAGAGCTTGCAGAGCACTGGGGAAAGGCAGGCAGAGAATTCCCTGCTAGCACCTTCTCTGTGCCTGGGAAGCAGCAGTGTTCACATTGCTTCGCAGAATCGCTTTTGTGCAGAAAACAGTAACACTTGTTCAGAAGGAAAGAAAGCACAGAGCCCCAGATTTTATGTTGTCCTGGAGAGCTTGCAGAGCACTGGGGAAAGGCAGGCAGAGAATTCCCTGATAGCACCTTCTCTGTTCCTGTTCACATTGCTTCGCAGAATCGCTTTTGTGCAGAAAACAGTAACACTTGTTCAGAAGGAAAGAAAGCACAGAGCCCCAGATTCTATGTTGTCCTGGAGAGCTTGCAGAGCACTGGGGAAAGGCAGGCAGAGAATTCCCTGCTAGCACCTTCTCTGTGCCTGGGAAGCAGAAGTGTTCACATTGCTTCGCAAGAATCGCTTTTGTGCAGAAAACAGTAACACTTGTTCAGAACGAAAGAAAGCACAGAGCCCCAGATTCTATGTTGTCCTGGAGAGCTTGCAGAGCACTGGGGAACGGCAGGCAGAGAATTCCTTGCTAGCACCTTCTCTGTGCCTGTTCACATTGCTTCGCAGAATCGCTTTTGTGCAGAAAACAGTAACACTTGTTCAGAACGAAAGAAAGCACAGAGCCCCAGATTTTATGTTGTCCTGGAGAGCTTGCAGAGCACTGGGGAACGGCAGGCAGAGGATTCCTTGCTAGCACCTTCTCTGTGCCTGGGAAGCAGAAGTGTTCACATTGCTTCGCAGAATCGCTTTTGTGCAGAAAACAGTAACACTTGTTCAGAAGGAAAGAAAGCACACAGCCCCAGATTTTATGTTGTCCTGGAGAGCTTGCAGAGCACTGGGGAAAGGCAGGCAGAGAATTCCCTGATAGCACCTTCTCTGTGCCTGTTCACATTGCTTCGCAGAATCGCTTTTGTGCAGAAAACACTAACACTTGTTCAGAACGAAAGAAAGCACAGAGCCCCAGATTCTATGTTGTCCTGGAGAGCTTGCAGAGCACTGGGGAAAGGCAGGCAGAGAATCCCTGCTAGCACCTTCTCTGTGCCTGGGAAGCAGAAGTGTTCACATTGCTTCGCAAGAATCGCTTTTGTGCAGAAAACAGTAACAGTTGTTCAGAACGAAAGAAAGCACAGAACCCCAGATTCTATGTTGTCCTGGAGAGCTTGCAGAGCACTGGGGAAAGGCAGGCAGAGAATTCCCTGATAGCACCTTCTCTGTGCCTGTTCACATTGCTTCGCAGAATCGCTTTTGTGCAGAAAACAGTAACACTTGTTCAGAAGGAAAGAAAGCACAGAGCCCCAGATTTTATGTTGTCCTGGAGAGCTTGCAGAGCACTGGGGAACGGCAGGCAGAGAATTCCTTGCTAGCACCTTCTCTGTGCCTGGGAAGCAGAAGTGTTCACATTGCTTCGCAGAATCGCTTTTGTGCAGAAAACAGTAACACTTGTTCAGAAGGAAAGAAAGCACAGAGCCCCAGATTTTATGTTGTCCTGGAGAGCTTGCAGAGCACTGGGGAAAGGCAGGCAGAGAATTCCCTGATAGCACCTTCTCTGTGCCTGTTCACATTGCTTCGCAGAATCGCTTTTGTGCAGAAAACAGTAACACTTGTTCAGAACGAAAGAAAGCACAGAGCCCCAGATTTGCTGTTGTCCTGGAGAGCTTGCAGAGCACTGGGGAAAGGCAGGCAGAGAATTCCCTGCTAGCACCTTCTCTGTGCCTGGGAAGCAGAAGTGTTCACATTGCTTCGCAAGAATCGCTTTTGTGCAGAAAACAGTAACACTTGTTCAGAAGGAAAGAAAGCACAGAGCCCCAGATTCTATGTTGTCCTGGAGAGCTTGCAGAGCACTGGGGAAAAGCAGGCAGAGAATTCCCTGATAGCACCTTCTCTGTGCCTGTTCACATTGTTTCGCAGAATCGCTTTTGTGCAGAAAACAGTAACACTTGTTCAGAACGAAAGAAAGCACAGAGCCCCAGATTTTATGTTGTCCTGGAGAGCTTGCAGAGCACTGGGGAAAGGCAGGCAGAGAATTCCCTGCTAGCACCTTCTCTGTGCCTGTTCACATTGCTTCGCAGAATCGCTTTTGTGCAGAAAACAGTAACACTTGTTCAGAAGGAAAGAAAGCACAGAGCCCCAGATTCTATGTTGTCCTGGAGAGCTTGCAGAGCACTGGGGAAAGGCAGGCAGAGAATTCCCTGCTAGCACCTTCTCTGTGCCTGGGAAGCAGAAGTGTTCACATTGCTTCGCAAGAATCGCTTTTGTGCAGAAAACACTAACACTTGTTCAGAAGGAAAGAAAGCACAGAGCCCCAGATTTTATGTTGTCCTGGAGAGCTTGCAGAGCACTGGGGAAAGGCAGGCAGAGAATTCCCTGATAGCACCTTCTCTGTGCCTGTTCACATTGCTTCGCAGAATCGCTTTTGTGCAGAAAACAGTAACACTTGTTCAGAACGAAAGAAAGCACAGAGCCCCAGATTTGCTGTTGTCCTGGAGAGCTTGCAGAGCACTGGGGAAAGGCAGGCAGAGAATTCCCTGCTAGCACCTTCTCTGTGCCTGGGAAGCAGAAGTGTTCACATTGCTTCGCAAGAATCGCTTTTGTGCAGAAAACACTAACACTTGTTCAGAAGGAAAGAAAGCACAGAGCCCCAGATTCTATGTTGTCCTGGAGAGCTTGCAGAGCACTGGGGAAAAGCAGGCAGAGAATTCCCTGATAGCACCTTCTCTGTGCCTGTTCACATTGTTTCGCAGAATCGCTTTTGTGCAGAAAACAGTAACACTTGTTCAGAACGAAAGAAAGCACAGAGCCCCAGATTTTATGTTGTCCTGGAGAGCTTGCAGAGCACTGGGGAAAGGCAGGCAGAGAATTCCCTGCTAGCACCTTCTCTGTGCCTGTTCACATTGCTTCGCAGAATCGCTTTTGTGCAGAAAACAGTAACACTTGTTCAGAAGGAAAGAAAGCACAGAGCCCCAGATTCTATGTTGTCCTGGAGAGCTTGCAGAGCACTGGGGAACGGCAGGCAGAGAATTCCTTGCTAGCACCTTCTCTGTGCCTGTTCACATTGCTTCGCAGAATCGCTTTTGTGCAGAAAACAGTAACACTTGTTCAGAACGAAAGAAAGCACAGAGCCCCAGATTTGCTGTTGTCCTGGAGAGCTTGCAGAGCACTGGGGAAAGGCAGGCAGAGAATTCCCTGCTAGCACCTTCTCTGTGCCTGGGAAGCAGAAGTGTTCACATTGCTTCGCAGAATCGCTTTTGTGCAGAAAACAGTAACACTTGTTCAGAAGGAAAGAAAGCACAGAGCCCCAGATTCTATGTTGTCCTGGAGAGCTTGCAGAGCACTGGGGAAAGGCAGGCAGAGAATTCCCTGATAGCACCTTCTCTGTGCCTGTTCACATTGCTTCGCAGAATCGCTTTTGTGCAGAAAACAGTAACACTTGTTCAGAAGGAAAGAAAGCACAGAGCCCCAGATTCTATGTTGTCCTGGAGAGCTTGCAGAGCACTGGGGAAAGGCAGGCAGAGAATTCCCTGCTAGCACCTTCTCTGTGCCTGGGAAGCAGAAGTGTTCACATTGCTTCGCAGAATCGTTTTTGTGCAGAAAACAGTAACACTTGTTCAGAACGAAAGAAAGCACAGAGCCCCAGATTTTATGTTGTCCTGGAGAGCTTGCAGAGCACTGGGGAAAGGAAGGCAGAGAATTCCCTGCTAGCACCTTCTCTGTGCCTGGGAAGCAGAAGTGTTCACATTGCTTCGCAAGAATCGCTTTTGTGCAGAAAACAGTAACACTTGTTCAGAAGGAAAGAAAGCACAGAGCCCCAGATTTTATGTTGTCCTGGAGAGCTTGCAGAGCACTGGGGAAAGGCAGGCAGAGAATTCCCTGCTAGCACCTTCTCTGTGCCTGGGAAGCAGCAGTGTTCACATTGCTTCGCAGAATCGCTTTTGTGCAGAAAACAGTAACAGTTGTTCAGAACGAAAGAAAGCACAGAACCCCAGATTCTATGTTGTCCTGGAGAGCTTGCAGAGCACTGGGGAAAGGCAGGCAGAGAATTCCTTGCTAGCACCTTCTCTGTGCCTGGGAAGCAGAAGTGTTCACATTGCTTCGCAAGAATCGCTTTTGTGCAGAAAACAGTAACACTTGTTGAGAAGGAAAGAAAGCACAGAGCCCCAGATTTTATGTTGTCCTGGAGAGCTTGCAGAGCACTGGGGAAAGGCAGGCAGAGAATTCCCTGATAGCACCTTCTCTGTGCCTGTTCACATTGCTTCGCAGAATCGCTTTTGTGCAGAAAACAGTAACACTTGTTCAGAACGAAAGAAAGCACAGAGCCCCAGATTCTATGTTGTCCTGGAGAGCTTGCAGAGCACTGGGGAAAGGCAGGCAGAGAATTCCCTGCTAGCACCTTCTCTGTGCCTGGGAAGCAGAAGTGTTCACATTGCTTCGCAAGAATCGCTTTTGTGCAGAAAACAGTAACACTTGTTCAGAAGGAAAGAAAGCACAGAGCCCCAGATTCTATGTTGTCCTGGAGAGCTTGCAGAGCACTGGGGAAAGGCAGGCAGAGATTTCCCTGATAGCACCTTCTCTGTGCCTGTTCACATTGCTTCGCAGAATCGCTTTTGTGCAGAAAACAGTAACACTTGTTCAGAACGAAAGAAAGCACAGAGCCCCAGATTCTATGTTGTCCTGGAGAGCTTGCAGAGCACTGGGGAACGGCAGGCAGAGAATTCCTTGCTAGCACCTTCTCTGTGCCTGGGAAGCAGAAGTGTTCACATTGCTTTGCAAGAATCGCTTTTGTGCAGAAAACAGTAACACTTGTTCAGAACGAAAGAAAGCACAGAGCCCCAGATTTGCTGTTGTCCTGGAGAGCTTGCAGAGCACTGGGGAAAGGCAGGCAGAGAATTCCCTGCTAGCACCTTCTCTGTGCCTGGGAAGCAGAAGTGTTCACATTGCTTCGCAAGAATCGCTTTTGTGCAGAAAACACTAACACTTGTTCAGAAGGAAAGAAAGCACAGAGCCCCAGATTCTATGTTGTCCTGGAGAGCTTGCAGAGCACTGGGGAAAAGCAGGCAGAGAATTCCCTGATAGCACCTTCTCTGTGCCTGTTCACATTGTTTCGCAGAATCGCTTTTGTGCAGAAAACAGTAACACTTGTTCAGAACGAAAGAAAGCACAGAGCCCCAGATTTTATGTTGTCCTGGAGAGCTTGCAGAGCACTGGGGAAAGGCAGGCAGAGAATTCCCTGCTAGCACCTTCTCTGTGCCTGTTCACATTGCTTCGCAGAATCGCTTTTGTGCAGAAAACAGTAACACTTGTTCAGAAGGAAAGAAAGCACAGAGCCCCAGATTCTATGTTGTCCTGGAGAGCTTGCAGAGCACTGGGGAAAGGCAGGCAGAGAATTCCCTGATAGCACCTTCTCTGTGCCTGGGAAGCAGAAGTGTTCACATTGCTTCGCAAGAATCGCTTTTGTGCAGAAAACACTAACACTTGTTCAGAAGGAAAGAAAGCACAGAGCCCCAGATTTTATGTTGTCCTGGAGAGCTTGCAGAGCACTGGGGAAAGGCAGGCAGAGAATTCCCTGATAGCACCTTCTCTGTGCCTGTTCACATTGCTTCGCAGAATCGCTTTTGTGCAGAAAACAGTAACACTTGTTCAGAACGAAAGAAAGCACAGAGCCCCAGATTCTATGTTGTCCTGGAGAGCTTGCAGAGCACTGGGGAAAGGCAGGCAGAGAATTCCCTGCTAGCACCTTCTCTGTGCCTGGGAAGCAGAAGTGTTCACATTGCTTCGCAAGAATCGCTTTTGTGCAGAAAACACTAACACTTGTTCAGAAGGAAAGAAAGCACAGAGCCCCAGATTCTATGTTGTCCTGGAGAGCTTGCAGAGCACTGGGGAAAAGCAGGCAGAAAATTCCCTGATAGCACCTTCTCTGTGCCTGTTCACATTGTTTCGCAGAATCGCTTTTGTGCAGAAAACAGTAACACTTGTTCAGAACGAAAGAAAGCACAGAGCCCCAGATTTTATGTTGTCCTGGAGAGCTTGCAGAGCACTGGGGAAAGGCAGGCAGAGAATTCCCTGCTAGCACCTTCTCTGTGCCTGTTCACATTGCTTCGCAGAATCGCTTTTGTGCAGAAAACAGTAACACTTGTTCAGAAGGAAAGAAAGCACAGAGCCCCAGATTCTATGTTGTCCTGGAGAGCTTGCAGAGCACTGGGGAATGGCAGGCAGAGAATTCCTTGCTAGCACCTTCTCTGTGCCTGTTCACATTGCTTCGCAGAATCGCTTTTGTGCAGAAAACAGTAACACTTGTTCAGAACGAAAGAAAGCACAGAGCCCCAGATTTGCTGTTGTCCTGGAGAGCTTGCAGAGCACTGGGGAAAGGCAGGCAGAGAATTCCCTGCTAGCACCTTCTCTGTGCCTGGGAAGCAGAAGTGTTCACATTGCTTCGCAGAATCGCTTTTGTGCAGAAAACAGTAACACTTGTTCAGAAGGAAAGAAAGCACAGAGCCCCAGATTCTATGTTGTCCTGGAGAGCTTGCAGAGCACTGGGGAAAGGCAGGCAGAGAATTCCCTGATAGCACCTTCTCTGTGCCTGTTCACATTGCTTCGCAGAATCGCTTTTGTGCAGAAAACAGTAACACTTGTTCAGAACGAAAGAAAGCACAGAGCCCCAGATTCTATGTTGTCCTGGAGAGCTTGCAGAGCACTGGGGAAAGGCAGGCAGAGAATTCCCTGCTAGCACCTTCTCTGTGCCTGGGAAGCAGAAGTGTTCACATTGCTTCGCAGAATCGCTTTTGTGCAGAAAACACTAACACTTGTTCAGAACGAAAGAAAGCACAGAGCCCCAGATTTGATGTTGTCCTGGAGAGCTTGCAGAGCACTGGGGAAAGGAAGGCAGAGAATTCCCTGCTAGCACCTTCTCTGTGCCTGGGAAGCAGAAGTGTTCACATTGCTTCGCAAGAATCGCTTTTGTGCAGAAAACAGTAACACTTGTTCAGAAGGAAAGAAAGCACAGAGCCCCAGATTCTATGTTGTCCTGGAGAGCTTGCAGAGCACTGGGGAAAGGCAGGCAGAGAATTCCCTGCTAGCACCTTCTCTGTGCCTGGGAAGCAGCAGTGTTCACATTGCTTCGCAGAATCGCTTTTGTGCAGAAAACAGTAACACTTGTTCAGAAGGAAAGAAAGCACAGAGCCCCAGATTTTATGTTGTCCTGGAGAGCTTGCAGAGCACTGGGGAAAGGCAGGCAGAGAATTCCCTGATAGCACCTTCTCTGTTCCTGTTCACATTGCTTCGCAGAATCGCTTTTGTGCAGAAAACAGTAACACTTGTTCAGAAGGAAAGAAAGCACAGAGCCCCAGATTCTATGTTGTCCTGGAGAGCTTGCAGAGCACTGGGGAAAGGCAGGCAGAGAATTCCCTGCTAGCACCTTCTCTGTGCCTGGGAAGCAGAAGTGTTCACATTGCTTCGCAAGAATCGCTTTTGTGCAGAAAACAGTAACACTTGTTCAGAACGAAAGAAAGCACAGAGCCCCAGATTCTATGTTGTCCTGGAGAGCTTGCAGAGCACTGGGGAACGGCAGGCAGAGAATTCCTTGCTAGCACCTTCTCTGTGCCTGTTCACATTGCTTCGCAGAATCGCTTTTGTGCAGAAAACAGTAACACTTGTTCAGAACGAAAGAAAGCACAGAGCCCCAGATTTTATGTTGTCCTGGAGAGCTTGCAGAGCACTGGGGAACGGCAGGCAGAGGATTCCTTGCTAGCACCTTCTCTGTGCCTGGGAAGCAGAAGTGTTCACATTGCTTCGCAGAATCGCTTTTGTGCAGAAAACAGTAACACTTGTTCAGAAGGAAAGAAAGCACACAGCCCCAGATTTTATGTTGTCCTGGAGAGCTTGCAGAGCACTGGGGAAAGGCAGGCAGAGAATTCCCTGATAGCACCTTCTCTGTGCCTGTTCACATTGCTTCGCAGAATCGCTTTTGTGCAGAAAACACTAACACTTGTTCAGAACGAAAGAAAGCACAGAGCCCCAGATTCTATGTTGTCCTGGAGAGCTTGCAGAGCACTGGGGAAAGGCAGGCAGAGAATCCCTGCTAGCACCTTCTCTGTGCCTGGGAAGCAGAAGTGTTCACATTGCTTCGCAAGAATCGCTTTTGTGCAGAAAACAGTAACAGTTGTTCAGAACGAAAGAAAGCACAGAACCCCAGATTCTATGTTGTCCTGGAGAGCTTGCAGAGCACTGGGGAAAGGCAGGCAGAGAATTCCCTGATAGCACCTTCTCTGTGCCTGTTCACATTGCTTCGCAGAATCGCTTTTGTGCAGAAAACAGTAACACTTGTTCAGAACGAAAGAAAGCACAGAGCCCCAGATTCTATGTTGTCCTGGAGAGCTTGCAGAGCACTGGGGAAAGGCAGGCAGAGAATTCCCTGCTAGCACCTTCTCTGTGCCTGGGAAGCAGAAGTGTTCACATTGCTTCGCAAGAATCGCTTTTGTGCAGAAAACAGTAACACTTGTTCAGAAGGAAAGAAAGCACAGAGCCCCAGATTCTATGTTGTCCTGGAGAGCTTGCAGAGCACTGGGGAAAGGCAGGCAGAGAATTCCCTGATAGCACCTTCTCTGTGCCTGTTCACATTGCTTCGCAGAATCGCTTTTGTGCAGAAAACAGTAACACTTGTTCAGAATGAAAGAAAGCACAGAGCCCCAGATTCTATGTTGTCCTGGAGAGCTTGCAGAGCACTGGGGAAAGGCAGGCAGAGAATTCCTTGCTAGCACCTTCTCTGTGCCTGGGAAGCAGCAGTGTTCACATTGCTTCGCAGAATCGCTTTTGTGCAGAAATCAGTAACACTTGTTCAGAAGGAAAGAAAGCACAGAGCCCCAGATTCTATGTTGTCCTGGAGAGCTTGCAGAGCACTGGGGAAAGGCAGGCAGAGAATTCCCTGATAGCACCTTCTCTGTGCCTGTTCACATTGCTTCGCAGAATCGCTTTTGTGCAGAAAACAGTAACACTTGTTCAGAAGGAAAGAAAGCACAGAGCCCCAGATTTTATGTTGTCCTGGAGAGCTTGCAGAGCACTGGGGAACGGCAGGCAGAGAATTCCTTGCTAGCACCTTCTCTGTGCCTGGGAAGCAGAAGTGTTCACATTGCTTCGCAGAATCGCTTTTGTGCAGAAAACAGTAACACTTGTTCAGAAGGAAAGAAAGCACAGAGCCCCAGATTCTATGTTGTCCTGGAGAGCTTGCAGAGCACTGGGGAAAGGCAGGCAGAGAATTCCCTGATAGCACCTTCTCTGTGCCTGTTCACATTGCTTCGCAGAATCGCTTTTGTGCAGAAAACAGTAACACTTGTTCAGAACGAAAGAAAGCACAGAGCCCCAGATTTGCTGTTGTCCTGGAGAGCTTGCAGAGCACTGGGGAAAGGCAGGCAGAGAATTCCCTGCTAGCACCTTCTCTGTGCCTGGGAAGCAGAAGTGTTCACATTGCTTCGCAAGAATCGCTTTTGTGCAGAAAACAGTAACACTTGTTCAGAAGGAAAGAAAGCACAGAGCCCCAGATTCTATGTTGTCCTGGAGAGCTTGCAGAGCACTGGGGAAAGGCAGGCAGAGAATTCCCTGATAGCACCTTCTCTGTGCCTGTTCACATTGTTTCGCAGAATCGCTTTTGTGCAGAAAACAGTAACACTTGTTCAGAACGAAAGAAAGCACAGAGCCCCAGATTTTATGTTGTCCTGGAGAGCTTGCAGAGCACTGGGGAAAGGCAGGCAGAGAATTCCCTGCTAGCACCTTCTCTGTGCCTGTTCACATTGCTTCGCAGAATCGCTTTTGTGCAGAAAACAGTAACACTTGTTCAGAAGGAAAGAAAGCACAGAGCCCCAGATTCTATGTTGTCCTGGAGAGCTTGCAGAGCACTGGGGAAAGGCAGGCAGAGAATTCCCTGCTAGCACCTTCTCTGTGCCTGGGAAGCAGAAGTGTTCACATTGCTTCGCAAGAATCGCTTTTGTGCAGAAAACACTAACACTTGTTCAGAACGAAAGAAAGCACAGAGCCCCAGATTTTATGTTGTCCTGGAGAGCTTGCAGAGCACTGGGGAAAGGCAGGCAGAGAATTCCCTGATAGCACCTTCTCTGTGCCTGTTCACATTGCTTCGCAGAATCGCTTTTGTGCAGAAAACAGTAACACTTGTTCAGAACGAAAGAAAGCACAGAGCCCCAGATTCTATGTTGTCCTGGAGAGCTTGCAGAGCACTGGGGAAAGGCAGGCAGAGAATTCCCTGATAGCACCTTCTCTGTGCCTGGGAAGCAGAAGTGTTCACATTGCTTCGCAAGAATCGCTTTTGTGCAGAAAACACTAACACTTGTTCAGAAGGAAAGAAAGCACAGAGCCCCAGATTCTATGTTGTCCTGGAGAGCTTGCAGAGCACTGGGGAAAGGCAGGCAGAGAATTCCCTGATAGCACCTTCTCTGTGCCTGTTCACATTGTTTCGCAGAATCGCTTTTGTGCAGAAAACAGTAACACTTGTTCAGAACGAAAGAAAGCACAGAGCCCCAGATTTTATGTTGTCCTGGAGAGCTTGCAGAGCACTGGGGAAAGGCAGGCAGAGAATTCCCTGCTAGCACCTTCTCTGTGCCTGTTCACATTGCTTCGCAGAATCGCTTTTGTGCAGAAAACAGTAACACTTGTTCAGAAGGAAAGAAAGCACAGAGCCCCAGATTTGCTGTTGTCCTGGAGAGCTTGCAGAGCACTGGGGAAAGGCAGGCAGAGAATTCCCTGCTAGCACCTTCTCTGTGCCTGGGAAGCAGAAGTGTTCACATTGCTTCGCAGAATCGCTTTTGTGCAGAAAACACTAACACTTGTTCAGAAGGAAAGAAAGCACAGAGCCCCAGATTCTATGTTGTCCTGGAGAGCTTGCAGAGCACTGGGGAAAGGCAGGCAGAGAATTCCTTGCTAGCACCTTCTCTGTGCCTGGGAAGCAGAAGTGTTCACATTGCTTCGCAGAATCGCTTTTGTGCAGAAAACAGTAACACTTGTTCAGAAGGAAAGAAAGCACAGAGCCCCAGATTTTATGTTGTCCTGGAGAGCTTGCAGAGCACTGGGGAAAGGCAGGCAGAGAATTCCCTGATAGCACCTTCTCTGTGCCTGGGAAGCAGAAGTGTTCACATTGCTTCGCAAGAATCGCTTTTGTGCAGAAAACACTAACACTTGTTCAGAAGGAAAGAAAGCACAGAGCCCCAGATTTTATGTTGTCCTGGAGAGCTTGCAGAGCACTGGGGAAAGGCAGGCAGAGAATTCCTTGCTAGCACCTTCTCTGTGCCTGTTCACATTGCTTCGCAGAATCGCTTTTGTGCAGAAAACAGTAACACTTGTTCAGAAGGAAAGAAAGCACAGAGCCCCAGATTCTATGTTGTCCTGGAGAGCTTGCAGAGCACTGGGGAAAGGCAGGCAGAGAATTCCCTGATAGCACCTTCTCTGTGCCTGTTCACATTGCTTCGCAGAATCGCTTTTGTGCAGAAAACAGTAACACTTGTTCAGAAGGAAAGAAAGCACAGAGCCCCAGATTCTATGTTGTCCTGGAGAGCTTGCAGAGCACTGGGGAAAGGCAGGCAGAGAATTCCTTGCTAGCACCTTCTCTGTGCCTGGGAAGCAGCAGTGTTCACATTGCTTCGCAGAATCGCTTTTGTGCAGAAAACAGTAACACTTGTTCAGAAGGAAAGAAAGCACAGAGCCCCAGATTCTATGTTGTCCTGGAGAGCTTGCAGAGCACTGGGGAAAGGCAGGCAGAGAATTCCCTGATAGCACCTTCTCTGTGCCTGTTCACATTGCTTCGCAGAATCGCTTTTGTGCAGAAAACAGTAACACTTGTTCAGAACGAAAGAAAGCACAGAGCCCCAGATTTTATGTTGTCCTGGAGAGCTTGCAGAGCACTGGGGAACGGCAGGCAGAGAATTCCTTGCTAGCACCTTCTCTGTGCCTGGGAAGCAGAAGTGTTCACATTGCTTCGCAGAATCGCTTTTGTGCAGAAAACAGTAACACTTGTTCAGAAGGAAAGAAAGCACAGAGCCCCAGATTTTATGTTGTCCTGGAGAGCTTGCAGAGCACTGGGGAAAGGCAGGCAGAGAATTCCCTGATAGCACCTTCTCTGTGCCTGTTCACATTGCTTCGCAGAATCGCTTTTGTGCAGAAAACAGTAACACTTGTTCAGAACGAAAGAAAGCACAGAGCCCCAGATTTGCTGTTGTCCTGGAGAGCTTGCAGAGCACTGGGGAAAGGCAGGCAGAGAATTCCCTGCTAGCACCTTCTCTGTGCCTGGGAAGCAGAAGTGTTCACATTGCTTCGCAAGAATCGCTTTTGTGCAGAAAACACTAACACTTGTTCAGAAGGAAAGAAAGCACAGAGCCCCAGATTCTATGTTGTCCTGGAGAGCTTGCAGAGCACTGGGGAAAGGCAGGCAGAGAATTCCCTGCTAGCACCTTCTCTGTCCGTATTCACATTGCTTCGCAGAATCGCTTTTGTGCAGAAAACAGTAACACTTGTTCAGAAGGAAAGAAAGCACAGAGCCCCAGATTCTATGTTGTCCTGGAGAGCTTGCAGAGCACTGGGGAAAGGCAGGCAGAGAATTCCCTGCTAGCACCTTCTCTGTGCCTGGGAAGCAGAAGTGTTCACATTGCTTCGCAAGAATCGCTTTTGTGCAGAAAACACTAACACTTGTTCAGAAGGAAAGAAAGCACAGAGCCCCAGATTTTATGTTGTCCTGGAGAGCTTGCAGAGCACTGGGGAAAGGCAGGCAGAGAATTCCTTGCTAGCACCTTCTCTGTGCCTGGGAAGCAGAAGTGTTCACATTGCTTCGCAGAATCGCTTTTGTGCAGAAAACAGTAACACTTGTTCAGAAGGAAAGAAAGCACAGAGCCCCAGATTTTATGTTGTCCTGGAGAGCTTGCAGAGCACTGGGGAAAGGCAGGCAGAGAATTCCCTGCTAGCACCTTCTCTGTGCCTGGGAAGCAGAAGTGTTCACATTGCTTCGCAAGAATCGCTTTTGTGCAGAAAACACTAACACTTGTTCAGAAGGAAAGAAAGCACAGAGCCCCAGATTTTATGTTGTCCTGGAGAGCTTGCAGAGCACTGGGGAAAGGCAGGCAGAGAATTCCTTGCTAGCACCTTCTCTGTGCCTGTTCACATTGCTTCGCAGAATCGCTTTTGTGCAGAAAACAGTAACACTTGTTCAGAACGAAAGAAAGCACAGAGCCCCAGATTCTATGTTGTCCTGGAGAGCTTGCAGAGCACTGGGGAAAGGCAGGCAGAGAATTCCCTGCTAGCACCTTCTCTGTGCCTGGGAAGCAGAAGTGTTCACATTGCTTCGCAGAATCGCTTTTGTGCAGAAAACAGTAACACTTGTTCAGAAGGAAAGAAAGCACAGAGCCCCAGATTCTATGTTGTCCTGGAGAGCTTGCAGAGCACTGGGGAAAGGCAGGCAGAGAATTCCCTGATAGCACCTTCTCTGTGCCTGTTCACATTGCTTCGCAGAATCGCTTTTGTGCAGAAAACAGTAACACTTGTTCAGAACGAAAGAAAGCACAGAGCCCCAGATTCTATGTTGTCCTGGAGAGCTTGCAGAGCACTGGGGAAAGGCAGGCAGAGAATTCCCTGCTAGCACCTTCTCTGTGCCTGGGAAGCAGAAGTGTTCACATTGCTTCGCAGAATCGTTTTTGTGCAGAAAACAGTAACACTTGTTCAGAAGGAAAGAAAGCACAGAGCCCCAGATTTTATGTTGTCCTGGAGAGCTTGCAGAGCACTGGGGAAAGGAAGGCAGAGAATTCCCTGCTAGCACCTTCTCTGTGCCTGGGAAGCAGAAGTGTTCACATTGCTTCGCAAGAATCGCTTTTGTGCAGAAAACAGTAACACTTGTTCAGAACGAAAGAAAGCACAGAGCCCCAGATTTTATGTTGTCCTGAAGAGCTTGCAGAGCACTGGGGAAAGGCAGGCAGAGAATTCCCTGCTAGCACCTTCTCTGTGCCTGGGAAGCAGAAGTGTTCACATTGCTTCGCAGAATCGCTTTTGTGCAGAAAACAGTAACACTTGTTCAGAAGGAAAGAAAGCACAGAGCCCCAGATTTTATGTTGTCCTGGAGAGCTTGCAGAGCACTGGGGAAAGGCAGGCAGAGAATTCCCTGATAGCACCTTCTCTGTTCCTGTTCACATTGCTTCGCAGAATCGCTTTTGTGCAGAAAACAGTAACACTTGTTCAGAAGGAAAGAAAGCACAGAGCCCCAGATTCTATGTTGTCCTGGAGAGCTTGCAGAGCACTGGGGAAAGGCAGGCAGAGAATTCCCTGCTAGCACCTTCTCTGTGCCTGGGAAGCAGAAGTGTTCACATTGCTTCGCAGAATCGCTTTTGTGCAGAAAACAGTAACACTTGTTCAGAAGGAAAGAAAGCACAGAGCCCCAGATTCTATGTTGTCCTGGAGAGCTTGCAGAGCACTGGGGAAAGGCAGGCAGAGAATCCCTGCTAGCACCTTCTCTGTGCCTGGGAAGCAGAAGTGTTCACATTGCTTCGCAAGAATCGCTTTTGTGCAGAAAACAGTAACACTTGTTCAGAACGAAAGAAAGCACAGAGCCCCAGATTCTATGTTGTCCTGGAGAGCTTGCAGAGCACTGGGGAAAGGCAGGCAGAGAATTCCTTGCTAGCACCTTCTCTGTGCCTGGGAAGCAGAAGTGTTCACATTGCTTCGCAAGAATCGCTTTTGTGCAGAAAACAGTAACACTTGTTCAGAAGGAAAGAAAGCACAGAGCCCCAGATTTTATGTTGTCCTGGAGAGCTTGCAGAGCACTGGGGAAAGGCAGGCAGAGAATTCCCTGATAGCACCTTCTCTGTGCCTGTTCACATTGCTTCGCAGAATCGCTTTTGTGCAGAAAACAGTAACACTTGTTCAGAACGAAAGAAAGCACAGAGCCCCAGATTCTATGTTGTCCTGGAGAGCTTGCAGAGCACTGGGGAAAGGCAGGCAGAGAATTCCCTGCTAGCACCTTCTCTGTGCCTGGGAAGCAGAAGTGTTCACATTGCTTCGCAAGAATCGCTTTTGTGCAGAAAACAGTAACACTTGTTCAGAAGGAAAGAAAGCACAGAGCCCCAGATTCTATGTTGTCCTGGAGAGCTTGCAGAGCACTGGGGAAAGGCAGGCAGAGAATTCCCTGATAGCACCTTCTCTGTGCCTGTTCACATTGCTTCGCAGAATCGCTTTTGTGCAGAAAACAGTAACACTTGTTCAGAAGGAAAGAAAGCACAGAGCCCCAGATTTTATGTTGTCCTGGAGAGCTTGCAGAGCACTGGGGAACGGCAGGCAGAGAATTCCTTGCTAGCACCTTCTCTGTGCCTGGGAAGCAGAAGTGTTCACATTGCTTCGCAGAATCGCTTTTGTGCAGAAAACAGTAACACTTGTTCAGAAGGAAAGAAAGCACACAGCCCCAGATTTTATGTTGTCCTGGAGAGCTTGCAGAGCACTGGGGAAAGGCAGGCAGAGAATTCCCTGATAGCACCTTCTCTGTGCCTGTTCACATTGCTTCGCAGAATCGCTTTTGTGCAGAAAACAGTAACACTTGTTCAGAACGAAAGAAAGCACAGAGCCCCATATTTGCTGTTGTCCTGGAGAGCTTGCAGAGCACTGGGGAAAGGCAGGCAGAGAATTCCCTGCTAGCACCTTCTCTGTGCCTGGGAAGCAGAAGTGTTCACATTGCTTCGCAAGAATCGCTTTTGTGCAGAAAACAGTAACACTTGTTCAGAAGGAAAGAAAGCACAGAGCCCCAGATTCTATGTTGTCCTGGAGAGCTTGCAGAGCACTGGGGAAAAGCAGGCAGAGAATTCCCTGATAGCACCTTCTCTGTGCCTGTTCACATTGTTTCGCAGAATCGCTTTTGTGCAGAAAACAGTAACACTTGTTCAGAACGAAAGAAAGCACAGAGCCCCAGATTTTATGTTGTCCTGGAGAGCTTGCAGAGCACTGGGGAAAGGCAGGCAGAGAATTCCCTGCTAGCACCTTCTCTGTGCCTGTTCACATTGCTTCGCAGAATCGCTTTTGTGCAGAAAACAGTAACACTTGTTCAGAAGGAAAGAAAGCACAGAGCCCCAGATTCTATGTTGTCCTGGAGAGCTTGCAGAGCACTGGGGAAAGGCAGGCAGAGAATTCCCTGATAGCACCTTCTCTGTGCCTGGGAAGCAGAAGTGTTCACATTGCTTCGCAAGAATCGCTTTTGTGCAGAAAACACTAACACTTGTTCAGAAGGAAAGAAAGCACAGAGCCCCAGATTTTATGTTGTCCTGGAGAGCTTGCAGAGCACTGGGGAAAGGCAGGCAGAGAATTCCTTGCTAGCACCTTCTCTGTGCTTGGGAAGCAGAAGTGTTCACATTGCTTCGCAGAATCGCTTTTGTGCAGAAAACAGTAACACTTGTTCAGAAGGAAAGAAAGCACAGAGCCCCAGATTTTATGTTGTCCTGGAGAGCTTGCAGAGCACTGGGGAAAGGCAGGCAGAGAATTCCTTGCTAGCACCCTCTCTGTGCCTGGGAAGCAGAAGTGTTCACATTGCTTCGCAGAATCGCTTTTGTGCAGAAAACAGTAACACTTGTTCAGAAGGAAAGAAAGCACAGAGCCCCAGATTTTATGTTGTCCTGGAGATCTTGCAGAGCACTGGGGAAAGGCAGGCAGAGAATTCCCTGATAGCACCTTCTCTGTGCCTGTTCACATTGCTTCGCAGAATCGCTTTTGTGCAGAAAACACTAACACTTGTTCAGAACGAAAGAAAGCACAGAGCCCCAGATTTGATGTTGTACTGGAGAGCTTGCAGAGCACTGGGGAAAGGCAGGCAGAGAATTCCCTGATAGCATCTTCTCTGTGCCTGTTCACATTGCTTCGCAGAATCGCTTTTGTGCAGAAAACAGTAACACTTGTTCAGAAGGAAAGAAAGCACAGAGCCCCAGATTCTATGTTGTCCTGGAGAGCTTGCAGAGCACTGGGGAAAGGCAGGCAGAGAGTTCCCTGCTAGCACCTTCTCTGTGCCTGGGAAGCAGAAGTGTTCACATTGCTTCGCAAGAATCGCTTTTGTGCAGAAAACAGTAACACTTGTTCAGAACGAAAGAAAGCACAGAGCCCCAGATTCTATGTTGTCCTGGAGAGCTTGCAGAGCACTGGGGAAAGGCAGGCAGAGAATTCCTTGCTAGCACCTTCTCTGTGCCTGGGAAGCAGAAGTGTTCACACTGCTTCGCAAGAATCGCTTTTGTGCAGAAAACAGTAACACTTGTTCAGAAGGAAAGAAAGCACAGAGCCCCAGATTTTATGTTGTCCTGGAGAGCTTGCAGAGCACTGGGGAAAGGCAGGCAGAGAATTCCCTGATAGCACCTTCTCTGTGCCTGTTCACATTGCTTCGCAGAATCGCTTTTGTGCAGAAAACAGTAACACTTGTTCAGAACGAAAGAAAGCACAGAGCCCCAGATTCTATGTTGTCCTGGAGAGCTTGCAGAGCACTGGGGAAAGGCAGGCAGAGAATTCCCTGCTAGCACCTTCTCTGTGCCTGGGAAGCAGAAGTGTTCACATTGCTTCGCAAGAATCGCTTTTGTGCAGAAAACAGTAACACTTGTTCAGAAGGAAAGAAAGCACAGAGCCCCAGATTCTATGTTGTCCTGGAGAGCTTGCAGAGCACTGGGGAAAGGCAGGCAGAGAATTCCCTGATAGCACCTTCTCTGTGCCTGTTCACATTGCTTCGCAGAATCGCTTTTGTGCAGAAAACAGTAACACTTGTTCAGAAGGAAAGAAAGCACAGAGCCCCAGATTTTATGTTGTCCTGGAGAGCTTGCAGAGCACTGGGGAACGGCAGGCAGAGAATTCCTTGCTAGCACCTTCTCTGTGCCTGGGAAGCAGAAGTGTTCACATTGCTTCGCAGAATCGCTTTTGTGCAGAAAACAGTAACACTTGTTCAGAAGGAAAGAAAGCACAGAGCCCCAGATTTTATGTTGTCCTGGAGAGCTTGCAGAGCACTGGGGAAAGGCAGGCAGAGAATTCCCTGATAGCACCTTCTCTGTGCCTGTTCACATTGCTTCGCAGAATCGCTTTTGTGCAGAAAACAGTAACACTTGTTCAGAACGAAAGAAAGCACAGAGCCCCATATTTGCTGTTGTCCTGGAGAGCTTGCAGAGCACTGGGGAAAGGCAGGCAGAGAATTCCCTGCTAGCACCTTCTCTGTGCCTGGGAAGCAGAAGTGTTCACATTGCTTCGCAAGAATCGCTTTTGTGCAGAAAACAGTAACACTTGTTCAGAAGGAAAGAAAGCACAGAGCCCCAGATTCTATGTTGTCCTGGAGAGCTTGCAGAGCACTGGGGAAAAGCAGGCAGAGAATTCCCTGATAGCACCTTCTCTGTGCCTGTTCACATTGTTTCGCAGAATCGCTTTTGTGCAGAAAACAGTAACACTTGTTCAGAACGAAAGAAAGCACAGAGCCCCAGATTTTATGTTGTCCTGGAGAGCTTGCAGAGCACTGGGGAAAGGCAGGCAGAGAATTCCCTGCTAGCACCTTCTCTGTGCCTGTTCACATTGCTTCGCAGAATCGCTTTTGTGCAGAAAACAGTAACACTTGTTCAGAAGGAAAGAAAGCACAGAGCCCCAGATTCTATGTTGTCGTGGAGAGCTTGCAGAGCACTGGGGAAAGGCAGGCAGAGAATTCCCTGATAGCACCTTCTCTGTGCCTGGGAAGCAGAAGTGTTCACATTGCTTCGCAAGAATCGCTTTTGTGCAGAAAACACTAACACTTGTTCAGAAGGAAAGAAAGCACAGAGCCCCAGATTTTATGTTGTCCTGGAGAGCTTGCAGAGCACTGGGGAAAGGCAGGCAGAGAATTCCTTGCTAGCACCTTCTCTGTGCTTGGGAAGCAGAAGTGTTCACATTGCTTCGCAGAATCGCTTTTGTGCAGAAAACAGTAACACTTGTTCAGAAGGAAAGAAAGCACAGAGCCCCAGATTTTATGTTGTCCTGGAGAGCTTGCAGAGCACTGGGGAAAGGCAGGCAGAGAATTCCTTGCTAGCACCCTCTCTGTGCCTGGGAAGCAGAAGTGTTCACATTGCTTCGCAGAATCGCTTTTGTGCAGAAAACAGTAACACTTGTTCAGAAGGAAAGAAAGCACAGAGCCCCAGATTTTATGTTGTCCTGGAGATCTTGCAGAGCACTGGGGAAAGGCAGGCAGAGAATTCCCTGATAGCACCTTCTCTGTGCCTGTTCACATTGCTTCGCAGAATCGCTTTTGTGCAGAAAACACTAACACTTGTTCAGAACGAAAGAAAGCACAGAGCCCCATATTTGCTGTTGTCCTGGAGAGCTTGCAGAGCACTGGGGAAAGGCAGGCAGAGAATTCCCTGATAGCATCTTCTCTGTGCCTGTTCACATTGCTTCGCAGAATCGCTTTTGTGCAGAAATCAGTAACACTTGTTCAGAAGGAAAGAAAGCACAGAGCCCCAGATTCTATGTTGTCCTGGAGAGCTTGCAGAGCACTGGGGAAAGGCAGGCAGAGAGTTCCCTGCTAGCACCTTCTCTGTGCCTGGGAAGCAGAAGTGTTCACATTGCTTCGCAAGAATCGCTTTTGTGCAGAAAACACTAACACTTGTTCAGAAGGAAAGAAAGCACAGAGCCCCAGATTTTATGTTGTCCTGGAGAGCTTGCAGAGCACTGGGGAAAGGCAGGCAGAGAATTCCTTGCTAGCACCTTCTCTGTGCCTGGGAAGCAGAAGTGTTCACATTGCTTCGCAGAATCGCTTTTGTGCAGAAAACAGTAACACTTGTTCAGAACGAAAGAAAGCACAGAGCCCCAGATTCTATGTTGTCCTGGAGAGCTTGCAGAGCACTGGGGAAAGGCAGGCAGAGAATTCCTTGCTAGCACCTTCTCTGTGCCTGGGAAGCAGCAGTGTTCACATTGCTTCGCAGAATCGCTTTTGTGCAGAAATCAGTAACACTTGTTCAGAAGGAAAGAAAGCACAGAGCCCCAGATTCTATGTTGTCCTGGAGAGCTTGCAGAGCACTGGGGAAAGGCAGGCAGAGAATTCCCTGATAGCACCTTCTCTGTGCCTGTTCACATTGCTTCGCAGAATCGCTTTTGTGCAGAAAACAGTAACACTTGTTCAGAAGGAAAGAAAGCACAGAGCCCCAGATTTTATGTTGTCCTGGAGAGCTTGCAGAGCACTGGGGAACGGCAGGCAGAGAATTCCTTGCTAGCACCTTCTCTGTGCCTGGGAAGCAGAAGTGTTCACATTGCTTCGCAGAATCGCTTTTGTGCAGAAAACAGTAACACTTGTTCAGAAGGAAAGAAAGCACAGAGCCCCAGATTTTATGTTGTCCTGGAGAGCTTGCAGAGCACTGGGGAAAGGCAGGCAGAGAATTCCCTGATAGCACCTTCTCTGTGCCTGTTCACATTGCTTCGCAGAATCGCTTTTGTGCAGAAAACAGTAACACTTGTTCAGAACGAAAGAAAGCACAGAGCCCCAGATTTGCTGTTGTCCTGGAGAGCTTGCAGAGCACTGGGGAAAGGCAGGCAGAGAATTCCCTGCTAGCACCTTCTCTGTGCCTGGGAAGCAGAAGTGTTCACATTGCTTCGCAAGAATCGCTTTTGTGCAGAAAACAGTAACACTTGTTCAGAAGGAAAGAAAGCACAGAGCCCCAGATTCTATGTTGTCCTGGAGAGCTTGCAGAGCACTGGGGAAAGGCAGGCAGAGAATTCCCTGATAGCACCTTCTCTGTGCCTGTTCACATTGTTTCGCAGAATCGCTTTTGTGCAGAAAACAGTAACACTTGTTCAGAACGAAAGAAAGCACAGAGCCCCAGATTTTATGTTGTCCTGGAGAGCTTGCAGAGCACTGGGGAAAGGCAGGCAGAGAATTCCCTGCTAGCACCTTCTCTGTGCCTGTTCACATTGCTTCGCAGAATCGCTTTTGTGCAGAAAACAGTAACACTTGTTCAGAAGGAAAGAAAGCACAGAGCCCCAGATTCTATGTTGTCCTGGAGAGCTTGCAGAGCACTGGGGAAAGGCAGGCAGAGAATTCCCTGCTAGCACCTTCTCTGTGCCTGGGAAGCAGAAGTGTTCACATTGCTTCGCAAGAATCGCTTTTGTGCAGAAAACACTAACACTTGTTCAGAAGGAAAGAAAGCACAGAGCCCCAGATTTTATGTTGTCCTGGAGAGCTTGCAGAGCACTGGGGAAAGGCAGGCAGAGAATTCCCTGATAGCACCTTCTCTGTGCCTGTTCACATTGCTTCGCAGAATCGCTTTTGTGCAGAAAACAGTAACACTTGTTCAGAACGAAAGAAAGCACAGAGCCCCAGATTTGCTGTTGTCCTGGAGAGCTTGCAGAGCACTGGGGAAAGGCAGGCAGAGAATTCCCTGCTAGCACCTTCTCTGTGCCTGGGAAGCAGAAGTGTTCACATTGCTTCGCAAGAATCGCTTTTGTGCAGAAAACACTAACACTTGTTCAGAAGGAAAGAAAGCACAGAGCCCCAGATTCTATGTTGTCCTGGAGAGCTTGCAGAGCACTGGGGAAAAGCAGGCAGAGAATTCCCTGATAGCACCTTCTCTGTGCCTGTTCACATTGTTTCGCAGAATCGCTTTTGTGCAGAAAACAGTAACACTTGTTCAGAACGAAAGAAAGCACAGAGCCCCAGATTTTATGTTGTCCTGGAGAGCTTGCAGAGCACTGGGGAAAGGCAGGCAGAGAATTCCCTGCTAGCACCTTCTCTGTGCCTGTTCACATTGCTTCGCAGAATCGCTTTTGTGCAGAAAACAGTAACACTTGTTCAGAACGAAAGAAAGCACAGAGCCCCAGATTTGCTGTTGTCCTGGAGAGCTTGCAGAGCACTGGGGAAAGGCAGGCAGAGAATTCCCTGCTAGCACCTTCTCTGTGCCTGGGAAGCAGAAGTGTTCACATTGCTTCGCAGAATCGCTTTTGTGCAGAAAACACTAACACTTGTTCAGAAGGAAAGAAAGCACAGAGCCCCAGATTCTATGTTGTCCTGGAGAGCTTGCAGAGCACTGGGGAAAGGCAGGCAGAGAATTCCTTGCTAGCACCTTCTCTGTGCCTGGGAAGCAGAAGTGTTCACATTGCTTCGCAGAATCGCTTTTGTGCAGAAAACAGTAACACTTGTTCAGAAGGAAAGAAAGCACAGAGCCCCAGATTTTATGTTGTCCTGGAGAGCTTGCAGAGCACTGGGGAAAGGCAGGCAGAGAATTCCCTGATAGCACCTTCTCTGTGCCTGGGAAGCAGAAGTGTTCACATTGCTTCGCAAGAATCGCTTTTGTGCAGAAAACACTAACACTTGTTCAGAAGGAAAGAAAGCACAGAGCCCCAGATTTTATGTTGTCCTGGAGAGCTTGCAGAGCACTGGGGAAAGGCAGGCAGAGAATTCCTTGCTAGCACCTTCTCTGTGCCTGTTCACATTGCTTCGCAGAATCGCTTTTGTGCAGAAAACAGTAACACTTGTTCAGAACGAAAGAAAGCACAGAGCCCCAGATTCTATGTTGTCCTGGAGAGCTTGCAGAGCACTGGGGAAAGGCAGGCAGAGAATTCCCTGATAGCACCTTCTCTGTGCCTGTTCACATTGCTTCGCAGAATCGCTTTTGTGCAGAAAACAGTAACACTTGTTCAGAAGGAAAGAAAGCACAGAGCCCCAGATTCTATGTTGTCCTGGAGAGCTTGCAGAGCACTGGGGAAAGGCAGGCAGAGAATTCCTTGCTAGCACCTTCTCTGTGCCTGGGAAGCAGCAGTGTTCACATTGCTTCGCAGAATCGCTTTTGTGCAGAAAACAGTAACACTTGTTCAGAAGGAAAGAAAGCACAGAGCCCCAGATTCTATGTTGTCCTGGAGAGCTTGCAGAGCACTGGGGAAAGGCAGGCAGAGAATTCCCTGATAGCACCTTCTCTGTGCCTGTTCACATTGCTTCGCAGAATCGCTTTTGTGCAGAAAACAGTAACACTTGTTCAGAAGGAAAGAAAGCACAGAGCCCCAGATTTTATGTTGTCCTGGAGAGCTTGCAGAGCACTGGGGAACGGCAGACAGAGAATTCCTTGCTAGCACCTTCTCTGTGCCTGGGAAGCAGAAGTGTTCACATTGCTTCGCAGAATCGCTTTTGTGCAGAAAACAGTAACACTTGTTCAGAAGGAAAGAAAGCACAGAGCCCCAGATTTTATGTTGTCCTGGAGAGCTTGCAGAGCACTGGGGAAAGGCAGGCAGAGAATTCCCTGATAGCACCTTCTCTGTGCCTGTTCACATTGCTTCGCAGAATCGCTTTTGTGCAGAAAACAGTAACACTTGTTCAGAACGAAAGAAAGCACAGAGCCCCAGATTTGCTGTTGTCCTGGAGAGCTTGCAGAGCACTGGGGAAAGGCAGGCAGAGAATTCCCTGCTAGCACCTTCTCTGTGCCTGGGAAGCAGAAGTGTTCACATTGCTTCGCAAGAATCGCTTTTGTGCAGAAAACACTAACACTTGTTCAGAAGGAAAGAAAGCACAGAGCCCCAGATTCTATGTTGTCCTGGAGAGCTTGCAGAGCACTGGGGAAAGGCAGGCAGAGAATTCCCTGCTAGCACCTTCTCTGTCCCTATTCACATTGCTTCGCAGAATCGCTTTTGTGCAGAAAACAGTAACACTTGTTCAGAAGGAAAGAAAGCACAGAGCCCCAGATTCTATGTTGTCCTGGAGAGCTTGCAGAGCACTGGGGAAAGGCAGGCAGAGAATTCCCTGCTAGCACCTTCTCTGTGCCTGGGAAGCAGAAGTGTTCACATTGCTTCGCAAGAATCGCTTTTGTGCAGAAAACACTAACACTTGTTCAGAAGGAAAGAAAGCACAGAGCCCCAGATTTTATGTTGTCCTGGAGAGCTTGCAGAGCACTGGGGAAAGGCAGGCAGAGAATTCCTTGCTAGCACCTTCTCTGTGCCTGGGAAGCAGAAGTGTTCACATTGCTTCGCAGAATCGCTTTTGTGCAGAAAACAGTAACACTTGTTCAGAAGGAAAGAAAGCACAGAGCCCCAGATTTTATGTTGTCCTGGAGAGCTTGCAGAGCACTGGGGAAAGGCAGGCAGAGAATTCCCTGATAGCACCTTCTCTGTGCCTGGGAAGCAGAAGTGTTCACATTGCTTCGCAAGAATCGCTTTTGTGCAGAAAACACTAACACTTGTTCAGAAGGAAAGAAAGCACAGAGCCCCAGATTTTATGTTGTCCTGGAGAGCTTGCAGAGCACTGGGGAAAGGCAGGCAGAGAATTCCTTGCTAGCACCTTCTCTGTGCCTGTTCACATTGCTTCGCAGAATCGCTTTTGTGCAGAAAACAGTAACACTTGTTCAGAACGAAAGAAAGCACAGAGCCCCAGATTCTATGTTGTCCTGGAGAGCTTGCAGAGCACTGGGGAAAGGCAGGCAGAGAATTCCCTGCTAGCACCTTCTCTGTGCCTGGGAAGCAGAAGTGTTCACATTGCTTCGCAGAATCGCTTTTGTGCAGAAAACAGTAACACTTGTTCAGAAGGAAAGAAAGCACAGAGCCCCAGATTCTATGTTGTCCTGGAGAGCTTGCAGAGCACTGGGGAAAGGCAGGCAGAGAATTCCCTGATAGCACCTTCTCTGTGCCTGTTCACATTGCTTCGCAGAATCGCTTTTGTGCAGAAAACAGTAACAGTTGTTCAGAACGAAAGAAAGCACAGAGCCCCAGATTCTATGTTGTCCTGGAGAGCTTGCAGAGCACTGGGGAAAGGCAGGCAGAGAATTCCCTGCTAGCACCTTCTCTGTGCCTGGGAAGCAGAAGTGTTCACATTGCTTCGCAGAATCGTTTTTGTGCAGAAAACAGTAACACTTGTTCAGAAGGAAAGAAAGCACAGAGCCCCAGATTTTATGTTGTCCTGGAGAGCTTGCAGAGCACTGGGGAAAGGCAGGCAGAGAATTCCCTGCTAGCACCTTCTCTGTGCCTGGGAAGCAGAAGTGTTCACATTGCTTCGCAAGAATCGCTTTTGTGCAGAAAACAGTAACACTTGTTCAGAAGGAAAGAAAGCACAGAGCCCCAGATTCTATGTTGTCCTGGAGAGCTTGCAGAGCACTGGGGAAAGGCAGGCAGAGAATTCCCTGCTAGCACCTTCTCTGTGCCTGGGAAGCAGAAGTGTTCACATTGCTTCGCAGAATCGCTTTTGTGCAGAAAACAGTAACACTTGTTCAGAAGGAAAGAAAGCACAGAGCCCCAGATTTTATGTTGTCCTGGAGAGCTTGCAGAGCACTGGGGAAAGGCAGGCAGAGAATTCCCTGATAGCACCTTCTCTGTTCCTGTTCACATTGCTTCGCAGAATCGCTTTTGTGCAGAAAACAGTAACACTTGTTCAGAACGAAAGAAAGCACAGAGCCCCAGATTCTATGTTGTCCTGGAGAGCTTGCAGAGCACTGGGGAAAGGCAGGCAGAGAATTCCTTGCTAGCACCTTCTCTGTGCCTGGGAAGCAGAAGTGTTCACATTGCTTCGCAAGAATCGCTTTTGTGCAGAAAACACTAACACTTGTTCAGAAGGAAAGAAAGCACAGAGCCCCAGATTCTATGTTGTCCTGGAGAGCTTGCAGAGCACTGGGGAACGGCAGGCAGAGAATTCCTTGCTAGCACCTTCTCTGTGCCTGTTCACATTGCTTCGCAGAATCGCTTTTGTGCAGAAAACAGTAACACTTGTTCAGAACGAAAGAAAGCACAGAGCCCCAGATTCTATGTTGTCCTGGAGAGCTTGCAGAGCACTGGGGAAAGGCAGGCAGTGAATCCCTGCTAGCACCTTCTCTGTGCCTGGGAAGCAGAAGTGTTCACATTGCTTCGCAAGAATCGCTTTTGTGCAGAAAACAGTAACACTTGTTCAGAACGAAAGAAAGCACAGAGCCCCAGATTCTATGTTGTCCTGGAGAGCTTGCAGAGCACTGGGGAAAGGCAGGCAGAGAATTCCTTGCTAGCACCTTCTCTGTGCCTGGGAAGCAGAAGTGTTCACATTGCTTCGCAAGAATCGCTTTTGTGCAGAAAACAGTAACACTTGTTCAGAAGGAAAGAAAGCACAGAGCCCCAGATTTTATGTTGTCCTGGAGAGCTTGCAGAGCACTGGGGAAAGGCAGGCAGAGAATTCCCTGATAGCACCTTCTCTGTGCCTGTTCACATTGCTTCGCAGAATCGCTTTTGTGCAGAAAACAGTAACACTTGTTCAGAAGGAAAGAAAGCACAGAGCCCCAGATTCTATGTTGTCCTGGAGAGCTTGCAGAGCACTGGGGAAAGGCAGGCAGAGAATTCCCTGCTAGCACCTTCTCTGTGCCTGGGAAGCAGAAGTGTTCACATTGCTTCGCAAGAATCGCTTTTGTGCAGAAAACAGTAACACTTGTTCAGAAGGAAAGAAAGCACAGAGCCCCAGATTCTATGTTGTCCTGGAGAGCTTGCAGAGCACTGGGGAAAGGCAGGCAGAGAATTCCCTGATAGCACCTTCTCTGTGCCTGTTCACATTGCTTCGCAGAATCGCTTTTGTGCAGAAAACAGTAACACTTGTTCAGAACGAAAGAAAGCACAGAGCCCCAGATTCTATGTTGTCCTGGAGAGCTTGCAGAGCACTGGGGAAAGGCAGGCAGAGAATTCCCTGCTAGCACCTTCTCTGTGCCTGGGAAGCAGAAGTGTTCACATTGCTTCGCAGAATCGCTTTTGTGCAGAAAACAGTAACACTTGTTCAGAAGGAAAGAAAGCACAGAGCCCCAGATTCTATGTTGTCCTGGAGAGCTTGCAGAGCACTGGGGAAAGGCAGGCAGAGAATTCCCTGATAGCACCTTCTCTGTGCCTGTTCACATTGCTTCGCAGAATCGCTTTTGTGCAGAAAACAGTAACACTTGTTCAGAACGAAAGAAAGCACAGAGCCCCAGATTCTATGTTGTCCTGGAGAGCTTGCAGAGCACTGGGGAAAGGCAGGCAGAGAATTCCCTGCTAGCACCTTCTCTGTGCCTGGGAAGCAGAAGTGTTCACATTGCTTCGCAGAATCGTTTTTGTGCAGAAAACAGTAACACTTGTTCAGAAGGAAAGAAAGCACAGAGCCCCAGATTTTATGTTGTCCTGGAGAGCTTGCAGAGCACTGGGGAAAGGCAGGCAGAGAATTCCCTGCTAGCACCTTCTCTGTGCCTGGGAAGCAGAAGTGTTCACATTGCTTCGCAAGAATCGCTTTTGTGCAGAAAACAGTAACACTTGTTCAGAAGGAAAGAAAGCACAGAGCCCCAGATTCTATGTTGTCCTGGAGAGCTTGCAGAGCACTGGGGAAAGGCAGGCAGAGAATTCCCTGCTAGCACCTTCTCTGTGCCTGGGAAGCAGAAGTGTTCACATTGCTTCGCAAGAATCGCTTTTGTGCAGAAAACAGTAACACTTGTTCAGAAGGAAAGAAAGCACAGAGCCCCAGATTTTATGTTGTCCTGGAGAGCTTGCAGAGCACTGGGGAAAGGCAGGCAGAGAATTCCCTGATAGCACCTTCTCTGTTCCTGTTCACATTGCTTCGCAGAATCGCTTTTGTGCAGAAAACAGTAACACTTGTTCAGAACGAAAGAAAGCACAGAGCCCCAGATTCTATGTTGTCCTGGAGAGCTTGCAGAGCACTGGGGAAAGGCAGGCAGAGAATTCCCTGCTAGCACCTTCTCTGTGCCTGGGAAGCAGAAGTGTTCACATTGCTTCGCAAGAATCGCTTTTGTGCAGAAAACAGTAACACTTGTTCAGAAGGAAAGAAAGCACAGAGCCCCAGATTCTATGTTGTCCTGGAGAGCTTGCAGAGCACTGGGGAAAGGCAGGCAGAGAATTCCCTGATAGCACCTTCTCTGTGCCTGTTCACATTGCTTCGCAGAATCGCTTTTGTGCAGAAAACAGTAACACTTGTTCAGAACGAAAGAAAGCACAGAGCCCCAGATTCTATGTTGTCCTGGAGAGCTTGCAGAGCACTGGGGAAAGGCAGGCAGAGAATTCCCTGCTAGCACCTTCTCTGTGCCTGGGAAGCAGAAGTGTTCACATTGCTTCGCAGAATCGCTTTTGTGCAGAAAACAGTAACACTTGTTCAGAAGGAAAGAAAGCACAGAGCCCCAGATTCTATGTTGTCCTGGAGAGCTTGCAGAGCACTGGGGAAAGGCAGGCAGAGAATTCCCTGATAGCACCTTCTCTGTGCCTGTTCACATTGCTTCGCAGAATCGCTTTTGTGCAGAAAACAGTAACACTTGTTCAGAACGAAAGAAAGCACAGAGCCCCAGATTCTATGTTGTCCTGGAGAGCTTGCAGAGCACTGGGGAAAGGCAGGCAGAGAATTCCCTGCTAGCACCTTCTCTGTGCCTGGGAAGCAGAAGTGTTCACATTGCTTCGCAGAATCGTTTTTGTGCAGAAAACAGTAACACTTGTTCAGAAGGAAAGAAAGCACAGAGCCCCAGATTTTATGTTGTCCTGGAGAGCTTGCAGAGCACTGGGGAAAGTCAGGCAGAGAATTCCCTGCTAGCACCTTCTCTGTGCCTGGGAAGCAGAAGTGTTCACATTGCTTCGCAAGAATCGCTTTTGTGCAGAAAACAGTAACACTTGTTCAGAAGGAAAGAAAGCACAGAGCCCCAGATTCTATGTTGTCCTGGAGAGCTTGCAGAGCACTGGGGAAAGGCAGGCAGAGAATTCCCTGCTAGCACCTTCTCTGTGCCTGGGAAGCAGAAGTGTTCACATTGCTTCGCAGAATCGCTTTTGTGCAGAAAACAGTAACACTTGTTCAGAAGGAAAGAAAGCACAGAGCCCCAGATTTTATGTTGTCCTGGAGAGCTTGCAGAGCACTGGGGAAAGGCAGGCAGAGAATTCCCTGATAGCACCTTCTCTGTTCCTGTTCACATTGCTTCGCAGAATCGCTTTTGTGCAGAAAACAGTAACACTTGTTCAGAAGGAAAGAAAGCACAGAGCCCCAGATTCTATGTTGTCCTGGAGAGCTTGCAGAGCACTGGGGAAAGGCAGGCAGAGAATTCCTTGCTAGCACCTTCTCTGTGCCTGGGAAGCAGAAGTGTTCACATTGCTTCGCAAGAATCGCTTTTGTGCAGAAAACACTAACACTTGTTCAGAAGGAAAGAAAGCACAGAGCCCCAGATTCTATGTTGTCCTGGAGAGCTTGCAGAGCACTGGGGAACGGCAGGCAGAGAATTCCTTGCTAGCACCTTCTCTGTGCCTGTTCACATTGCTTCGCAGAATCGCTTTTGTGCAGAAAACAGTAACACTTGTTCAGAACGAAAGAAAGCACAGAGCCCCAGATTCTATGTTGTCCTGGAGAGCTTGCAGAGCACTGGGGAAAGGCAGGCAGTGAATCCCTGCTAGCACCTTCTCTGTGCCTGGGAAGCAGAAGTGTTCACATTGCTTCGCAAGAATCGCTTTTGTGCAGAAAACAGTAACACTTGTTCAGAACGAAAGAAAGCACAGAGCCCCAGATTTTATGTTGTCCTGGAGAGCTTGCAGAGCACTGGGGAAAGGCAGGCAGAGAATTCCTTGCTAGCACCTTCTCTGTGCCTGGGAAGCAGAAGTGTTCACATTGCTTCGCAAGAATCGCTTTTGTGCAGAAAACAGTAACACTTGTTCAGAAGGAAAGAAAGCACAGAGCCCCAGATTTTATGTTGTCCTGGAGAGCTTGCAGAGCACTGGGGAAAGGCAGGCAGAGAATTTCCTGATAGCACCTTCTCTGTGCCTGTTCACATTGCTTCGCAGAATCGCTTTTGTGCAGAAAACAGTAACACTTGTTCAGAACGAAAGAAAGCACAGAGCCCCAGATTCTATGTTGTCCTGGAGAGCTTGCAGAGCACTGGGGAAAGGCAGGCAGAGAATTCCCTGCTAGCACCTTCTCTGTGCCTGGGAAGCAGAAGTGTTCACATTGCTTCGCAAGAATCGCTTTTGTGCAGAAAACAGTAACACTTGTTCAGAAGGAAAGAAAGCACAGAGCCCCAGATTCTATGTTGTCCTGGAGAGCTTGCAGAGCACTGGGGAAAGGCAGGCAGAGAATTCCCTGATAGCACCTTCTCTGTGCCTGTTCACATTGCTTCGCAGAATCGCTTTTGTGCAGAAAACAGTAACACTTGTTCAGAAGGAAAGAAAGCACAGAGCCCCAGATTTTATGTTGTCCTGGAGAGCTTGCAGAGCACTGGGGAACGGCAGGCAGAGAATTCCTTGCTAGCACCTTCTCTGTGCCTGGGAAGCAGAAGTGTTCACATTGCTTCGCAGAATCGCTTTTGTGCAGAAAACAGTAACACTTGTTCAGAAGGAAAGAAAGCACAGAGCCCCAGATTTTATGTTGTCCTGGAGAGCTTGCAGAGCACTGGGGAAAGGCAGGCAGAGAATTCCCTGATAGCACCTTCTCTGTGCCTGTTCACATTGCTTCGCAGAATCGCTTTTGTGCAGAAAACAGTAACACTTGTTCAGAACGAAAGAAAGCACAGAGCCCCATATTTGCTGTTGTCCTGGAGAGCTTGCAGAGCACTGGGGAAAGGCAGGCAGAGAATTCCCTGCTAGCACCTTCTCTGTGCCTGGGAAGCAGAAGTGTTCACATTGCTTCGCAAGAATCGCTTTTGTGCAGAAAACAGTAACACTTGTTCAGAAGGAAAGAAAGCACAGAGCCCCAGATTCTATGTTGTCCTGGAGAGCTTGCAGAGCACTGGGGAAAAGCAGGCAGAGAATTCCCTGATAGCACCTTCTCTGTGCCTGTTCACATTGTTTCGCAGAATCGCTTTTGTGCAGAAAACAGTAACACTTGTTCAGAACGAAAGAAAGCACAGAGCCCCAGATTTTATGTTGTCCTGGAGAGCTTGCAGAGCACTGGGGAAAGGCAGGCAGAGAATTCCCTGCTAGCACCTTCTCTGTGCCTGTTCACATTGCTTCGCAGAATCGCTTTTGTGCAGAAAACAGTAACACTTGTTCAGAAGGAAAGAAAGCACAGAGCCCCAGATTCTATGTTGTCCTGGAGAGCTTGCAGAGCACTGGGGAAAGGCAGGCAGAGAATTCCCTGATAGCACCTTCTCTGTGCCTGTGAAGCAGAAGTGTTCACATTGCTTCGCAAGAATCGCTTTTGTGCAGAAAACACTAACACTTGTTCAGAAGGAAAGAAAGCACAGAGCCCCAGATTTTATGTTGTCCTGGAGAGCTTGCAGAGCACTGGGGAAAGGCAGGCAGAGAATTCCTTGCTAGCACCCTCTCTGTGCCTGGGAAGCAGAAGTGTTCACATTGCTTCGCAGAATCGCTTTTGTGCAGAAAACAGTAACACTTGTTCAGAAGGAAAGAAAGCACAGAGCCCCAGATTTTATGTTGTCCTGGAGATCTTGCAGAGCACTGGGGAAAGGCAGGTAGAGAATTCCCTGATAGCACCTTCTCTGTGCCTGTTCACATTGCTTCGCAGAATCGCTTTTGTGCAGAAAACACTAACACTTGTTCAGAACGAAAGAAAGCACAGAGCCCCAGATTTGATGTTGTACTGGAGAGCTTGCAGAGCACTGGGGAAAGGCAGGCAGAGAATTCCCTGATAGCATCTTCTCTGTGCCTGTTCACATTGCTTCGCAGAATCGCTTTTGTGCAGAAAACAGTAACACTTGTTCAGAAGGAAAGAAAGCACAGAGCCCCAGATTCTATGTTGTCCTGGAGAGCTTGCAGAGCACTGGGGAAAGGCAGGCAGAGAGTTCCCTGCTAGCACCTTCTCTGTGCCTGGGAAGCAGAAGTGTTCACATTGCTTCGCAAGAATCGCTTTTGTGCAGAAAACACTAACACTTGTTCAGAAGGAAAGAAAGCACAGAGCCCCAGATTTTATGTTGTCCTGGAGAGCTTGCAGAGCACTGGGGAAAGGCAGGCAGAGAATTCCTTGCTAGCACCTTCTCTGTGCCTGGGAAGCAGAAGTGTTCACATTGCTTCGCAGAATCGCTTTTGTGCAGAAAACAGTAACACTTGTTCAGAAGGAAAGAAAGCACAGAGCCCCAGATTTTATGTTGTCCTGGAGAGCTTGCAGAGCACTGGGGAAAGGCAGGCAGAGAATTCCCTGATAGCACCTTCTCTGTGCCTGGGAAGCAGAAGTGTTCACATTGCTTCGCAAGAATCGCTTTTGTGCAGAAAACACTAACACTTGTTCAGAAGGAAAGAAAGCACAGAGCCCCAGATTTTATGTTGTCCTGGAGAGCTTGCAGAGCACTGGGGAAAGGCAGGCAGAGAATTCCTTGCTAGCACCTTCTCTGTGCCTGTTCACATTGCTTCGCAGAATCGCTTTTGTGCAGAAAACAGTAACACTTGTTCAGAACGAAAGAAAGCACAGAGCCCCAGATTCTATGTTGTCCTGGAGAGCTTGCAGAGCACTGGGGAAAGGCAGGCAGAGAATTCCCTGCTAGCACCTTCTCTGTGCCTGGGAAGCAGAAGTGTTCACATTGCTTCGCAGAATCGCTTTTGTGCAGAAAACAGTAACACTTGTTCAGAAGGAAAGAAAGCACAGAGCCCCAGATTCTATGTTGTCCTGGAGAGCTTGCAGAGCACTGGGGAAAGGCAGGCAGAGAATTCCCTGATAGCACCTTCTCTGTGCCTGTTCACATTGCTTCGCAGAATCGCTTTTGTGCAGAAAACACTAACACTTGTTCAGAACGAAAGAAAGCACAGAGCCCCAGATTCTATGTTGTCCTGGAGAGCTTGCAGAGCACTGGGGAAAGGCAGGCAGAGAATTCCCTGCTAGCACCTTCTCTGTGCCTGGGAAGCAGAAGTGTTCACATTGCTTCGCAGAATCGTTTTTGTGCAGAAAACAGTAACACTTGTTCAGAAGGAAAGAAAGCACAGAGCCCCAGATTTTATGTTGTCCTGGAGAGCTTGCAGAGCACTGGGGAAAGGCAGGCAGAGAATTCCCTGCTAGCACCTTCTCTGTGCCTGGGAAGCAGAAGTGTTCACATTGCTTCGCAAGAATCGCTTTTGTGCAGAAAACAGTAACACTTGTTCAGAAGGAAAGAAAGCACAGAGCCCCAGATTTTATGTTGTCCTGGAGAGCTTGCAGAGCACTGGGGAAAGGCAGGCAGAGAATTCCCTGCTAGCACCTTCTCTGTGCCTGGGAAGCAGAAGTGTTCACATTGCTTCGCAGAATCGCTTTTGTGCAGAAAACAGTAACACTTGTTCAGAAGGAAAGAAAGCACAGAGCCCCAGATTTTATGTTGTCCTGGAGATCTTGCAGAGCACTGGGGAAAGGCAGGTAGAGAATTCCCTGATAGCACCTTCTCTGTGCCTGTTCACATTGCTTCGCAGAATCGCTTTTGTGCAGAAAACACTAACACTTGTTCAGAACGAAAGAAAGCACAGAGCCCCAGATTTGATGTTGTACTGGAGAGCTTGCAGAGCACTGGGGAAAGGCAGGCAGAGAATTCCCTGATAGCATCTTCTCTGTGCCTGTTCACATTGCTTCGCAGAATCGCTTTTGTGCAGAAAACAGTAACACTTGTTCAGAAGGAAAGAAAGCACAGAGCCCCAGATTCTATGTTGTCCTGGAGAGCTTGCAGAGCACTGGGGAAAGGCAGGCAGAGAGTTCCCTGCTAGCACCTTCTCTGTGCCTGGGAAGCAGAAGTGTTCACATTGCTTCGCAAGAATCGCTTTTGTGCAGAAAACACTAACACTTGTTCAGAAGGAAAGAAAGCACAGAGCCCCAGATTTTATGTTGTCCTGGAGAGCTTGCAGAGCACTGGGGAAAGGCAGGCAGAGAATTCCTTGCTAGCACCTTCTCTGTGCCTGGGAAGCAGAAGTGTTCACATTGCTTCGCAGAATCGCTTTTGTGCAGAAAACAGTAACACTTGTTCAGAAGGAAAGAAAGCACAGAGCCCCAGATTTTATGTTGTCCTGGAGAGCTTGCAGAGCACTGGGGAAAGGCAGGCAGAGAATTCCCTGATAGCACCTTCTCTGTGCCTGGGAAGCAGAAGTGTTCACATTGCTTCGCAAGAATCGCTTTTGTGCAGAAAACACTAACACTTGTTCAGAAGGAAAGAAAGCACAGAGCCCCAGATTTTATGTTGTCCTGGAGAGCTTGCAGAGCACTGGGGAAAGGCAGGCAGAGAATTCCTTGCTAGCACCTTCTCTGTGCCTGTTCACATTGCTTCGCAGAATCGCTTTTGTGCAGAAAACAGTAACACTTGTTCAGAACGAAAGAAAGCACAGAGCCCCAGATTCTATGTTGTCCTGGAGAGCTTGCAGAGCACTGGGGAAAGGCAGGCAGAGAATTCCCTGCTAGCACCTTCTCTGTGCCTGGGAAGCAGAAGTGTTCACATTGCTTCGCAGAATCGCTTTTGTGCAGAAAACAGTAACACTTGTTCAGAAGGAAAGAAAGCACAGAGCCCCAGATTCTATGTTGTCCTGGAGAGCTTGCAGAGCACTGGGGAAAGGCAGGCAGAGAATTCCTTGCTAGCACCTTCTCTGTGCTGGGAAGCAGAAGTGTTCACATTGCTTCGCAGAATCGCTTTTGTGCAGAAAACACTAACACTTGTTCAGAACGAAAGAAAGCACAGAGCCCCAGATTCTATGTTGTCCTGGAGAGCTTGCAGAGCACTGGGGAAAGGCAGGCAGAGAATTCCTTGCTAGCACCTTCTCTGTGCCTGGGAAGCAGAAGTGTTCACATTGCTTCGCAGAATCGCTTTTGTGCAGAAAACAGTAACACTTGTTCAGAAGGAAAGAAAGCACAGAGCCCCAGATTTTATGTTGTCCTGGAGAGCTTGCAGAGCACTGGGGAAAGGCAGGCAGAGAATTCCCTGATAGCACCTTCTCTGTGCCTGTTCACATTGCTTCGCAGAATCGCTTTTGTGCAGAAAACAGTAACACTTGTTCAGAACGAAAGAAAGCACAGAGCCCCAGATTCTATGTTGTCCTGGAGAGCTTGCAGAGCACTGGGGAAAGGCAGGCAGAGAATTCCCTGCTAGCACCTTCTCTGTGCCTGGGAAGCAGAAGTGTTCACATTGCTTCGCAAGAATCGCTTTTGTGCAGAAAACAGTAACACTTGTTCAGAAGGAAAGAAAGCACAGAGCCCCAGATTCTATGTTGTCCTGGAGAGCTTGCAGAGCACTGGGGAAAGGCAGGCAGAGAATTCCCTGATAGCACCTTCTCTGTGCCTGTTCACATTGCTTCGCAGAATCGCTTTTGTGCAGAAAACAGTAACACTTGTTCAGAAGGAAAGAAAGCACAGAGCCCCAGATTTTATGTTGTCCTGGAGAGCTTGCAGAGCACTGGGGAACGGCAGGCAGAGAATTCCTTGCTAGCACCTTCTCTGTGCCTGGGAAGCAGAAGTGTTCACATTGCTTCGCAGAATCGCTTTTGTGCAGAAAACAGTAACACTTGTTCAGAAGGAAAGAAAGCACAGAGCCCCAGATTTTATGTTGTCCTGGAGAGCTTGCAGAGCACTGGGGAAAGGCAGGCAGAGAATTCCCTGATAGCACCTTCTCTGTGCCTGTTCACATTGCTTCGCAGAATCGCTTTTGTGCAGAAAACAGTAACACTTGTTCAGAACGAAAGAAAGCACAGAGCCCCATATTTGCTGTTGTCCTGGAGAGCTTGCAGAGCACTGGGGAAAGGCAGGCAGAGAATTCCCTGCTAGCACCTTCTCTGTGCCTGGGAAGCAGAAGTGTTCACATTGCTTCGCAAGAATCGCTTTTGTGCAGAAAACAGTAACACTTGTTCAGAACGAAAGAAAGCACAGAGCCCCAGATTCTATGTTGTCCTGGAGAGCTTGCAGAGCACTGGGGAAAAGCAGGCAGAGAATTCCCTGATAGCACCTTCTCTGTGCCTGTTCACATTGTTTCGCAGAATCGCTTTTGTGCAGAAAACAGTAACACTTGTTCAGAACGAAAGAAAGCACAGAGCCCCAGATTTTATGTTGTCCTGGAGAGCTTGCAGAGCACTGGGGAAAGGCAGGCAGAGAATTCCCTGCTAGCACCTTCTCTGTGCCTGTTCACATTGCTTCGCAGAATCGCTTTTGTGCAGAAAACAGTAACACTTGTTCAGAACGAAAGAAAGCACAGAGCCCCAGATTCTATGTTGTCCTGGAGAGCTTGCAGAGCACTGGGGAAAGGCAGGCAGAGAATTCCCTGATAGCACCTTCTCTGTGCCTGTGAAGCAGAAGTGTTCACATTGCTTCGCAAGAATCGCTTTTGTGCAGAAAACACTAACACTTGTTCAGAAGGAAAGAAAGCACAGAGCCCCAGATTTTATGTTGTCCTGGAGAGCTTGCAGAGCACTGGGGAAAGGCAGGCAGAGAATTCCTTGCTAGCACCTTCTCTGTGCTTGGGAAGCAGAAGTGTTCACATTGCTTCGCAGAATCGCTTTTGTGCAGAAAACAGTAACACTTGTTCAGAAGGAAAGAAAGCACAGAGCCCCAGATTTTATGTTGTCCTGGAGAGCTTGCAGAGCACTGGGGAAAGGCAGGCAGAGAATTCCTTGCTAGCACCCTCTCTGTGCCTGGGAAGCAGAAGTGTTCACATTGCTTCGCAGAATCGCTTTTGTGCAGAAAACAGTAACACTTGTTCAGAAGGAAAGAAAGCACAGAGCCCCAGATTTTATGTTGTCCTGGAGATCTTGCAGAGCACTGGGGAAAGGCAGGTAGAGAATTCCCTGATAGCACCTTCTCTGTGCCTGTTCACATTGCTTCGCAGAATCGCTTTTGTGCAGAAAACACTAACACTTGTTCAGAACGAAAGAAAGCACAGAGCCCCAGATTTGATGTTGTCCTGGAGAGCTTGCAGAGCACTGGGGAAAGGCAGGCAGAGAATTCCCTGATAGCATCTTCTCTGTGCCTGTTCACATTGCTTCGCAGAATCGCTTTTGTGCAGAAAACAGTAACACTTGTTCAGAAGGAAAGAAAGCACAGAGCCCCAGATTCTATGTTGTCCTGGAGAGCTTGCAGAGCACTGGGGAAAGGCAGGCAGAGAGTTCCCTGCTAGCACCTTCTCTGTGCCTGGGAAGCAGAAGTGTTCACATTGCTTCGCAAGAATCGCTTTTGTGCAGAAAACACTAACACTTGTTCAGAAGGAAAGAAAGCACAGAGCCCCAGATTTTATGTTGTCCTGGAGAGCTTGCAGAGCACTGGGGAAAGGCAGGCAGAGAATTCCTTGCTAGCACCTTCTCTGTGCCTGGGAAGCAGAAGTGTTCACATTGCTTCGCAGAATCGCTTTTGTGCAGAAAACAGTAACACTTGTTCAGAAGGAAAGAAAGCACAGAGCCCCAGATTTTATGTTGTCCTGGAGAGCTTGCAGAGCACTGGGGAAAGGCAGGCAGAGAATTCCCTGATAGCACCTTCTCTGTGCCTGGGAAGCAGAAGTGTTCACATTGCTTCGCAAGAATCGCTTTTGTGCAGAAAACACTAACACTTGTTCAGAAGGAAAGAAAGCACAGAGCCCCAGATTTTATGTTGTCCTGGAGAGCTTGCAGAGCACTGGGGAAAGGCAGGCAGAGAATTCCTTGCTAGCACCTTCTCTGTGCCTGTTCACATTGCTTCGCAGAATCGCTTTTGTGCAGAAAACAGTAACACTTGTTCAGAACGAAAGAAAGCACAGAGCCCCAGATTTTATGTTGTCCTGGAGAGCTTGCAGAGCACTGGGGAACGGCAGGCAGAGAATTCCTTGCTAGCACCTTCTCTGTGCCTGGGAAGCAGAAGTGTTCACATTGCTTCGCAGAATCGCTTTTGTGCAGAAAACAGTAACACTTGTTCAGAAGGAAAGAAAGCACACAGCCCCAGATTTTATGTTGTCCTGGAGAGCTTGCAGAGCACTGGGGAAAGGCAGGCAGAGAATTCCCTGCTAGCACCTTCTCTGTGCCTGGGAAGCAGAAGTGTTCACATTGCTTCGCAAGAATCGCTTTTGTGCAGAAAACACTAACACTTGTTCAGAAGGAAAGAAAGCACAGAGCCCCAGATTCTATGTTGTCCTGGAGAGCTTGCAGAGCACTGGGGAAAGGCAGGCAGAGAATTCCTTGCTAGCACCTTCTCTGTGCTTGGGAAGCAGAAGTGTTCACATTGCTTCGCAGAATCGCTTTTGTGCAGAAAACAGTAACACTTGTTCAGAACGAAAGAAAGCACACAGCCCCAGATTTTATGTTGTCCTGGAGATCTTGCAGAGCACTGGGGAAAGGCAGGCAGAGAATTCCCTGATAGCACCTTCTCTGTGCCTGTTCACATTGCTTCGCAGAATCGCTTTTGTGCAGAAAACACTAACACTTGTTCAGAACGAAAGAAAGCACAGAGCCCCAGATTTGATGTTGTACTGGAGAGCTTGCAGAGCACTGGGGAAAGGCAGGCAGAGAATTCCCTGATAGCATCTTCTCTGTGCCTGTTCACATTGCTTCGCAGAATCGCTTTTGTGCAGAAAACAGTAACACTTGTTCAGAAGGAAAGAAAGCACAGAGCCGAAGATTCTATGTTGTCCTGGAGAGCTTGCAGAGCACTGGGGAAAGGCAGGCAGAGAATTCCCTGCTAGCACCTTCTCTGTGCCTGGGAAGCAGAAGTGTTCACATTGCTTCGCAAGAATCGCTTTTGTGCAGAAAACACTAACACTTGTTCAGAAGGAAAGAAAGCACAGAGCCCCAGATTTTATGTTGTCCTGGAGAGCTTGCAGAGCACTGGGGAAAGGCAGGCAGAGAATTCCTTGCTAGCACCTTCTCTGTGCCTGGGAAGCAGAAGTGTTCACATTGCTTCGCAGAATCGCTTTTGTGCAGAAAACAGTAACACTTGTTCAGAAGGAAAGAAAGCACAGAGCCCCAGATTCTATGTTGTCCTGGAGAGCTTGCAGAGCACTGGGGAAAGGCAGGCAGAGAATTCCCTGATAGCACCTTCTCTGTGCCTGTTCACATTGCTTCGCAGAATCGCTTTTGTGCAGAAAACACTAACACTTGTTCAGAACGAAAGAAAGCACAGAGCCCCAGATTTTATGTTGTCCTGGAGAGCTTGCAGAGCACTGGGGAACGGCAGGCAGAGAATTCCTTGCTAGCACCTTCTCTGTGCCTGGGAAGCAGAAGTGTTCACATTGCTTCGCAGAATCGCTTTTGTGCAGAAAACAGTAACACTTTTTCAGAAGGAAAGAAAGCACAGAGCCCCAGATTTTATGTTGTCCTGGAGAGCTTGCAGAGCACTGGGGAAAGGCAGGCAGAGAATTCCCTGATAGCACCTTCTCTGTGCCTGTTCACATTGCTTCGCAGAATCGCTTTTGTGCAGAAAACAGTAACACTTGTTCAGAAGGAAAGAAAGCACAGAGCCCCAGATTTTATGTTGTCCTGGAGAGCTTGCAGAGCACTGGGGAAAGGCAGGCAGAGAATTCCTTGCTAGCACCTTCTCTGTGCCTGGGAAGCAGAAGTGTTCACATTGCTTCGCAAGAATCGCTTTTGTGCAGAAAACAGTAACACTTGTTCAGAACGAAAGAAAGCACAGAGCCCCAGATTCTATGTTGTCCTGGAGAGCTTGCAGAGCACTGGGGAAAGGCAGGCAGAGAATTCCCTGCTAGCACCTTCTCTGTGCCTGGGAAGCAGAAGTGTTCACATTGCTTCGCAAGAATCGCTTTTGTGCAGAAAACAGTAACACTTGTTCAGAAGGAAAGAAAGCACAGAGCCCCAGATTCTATGTTGTCCTGGAGAGCTTGCAGAGCACTGGGGAAAGGCAGGCAGAGAATTCCCTGATAGCACCTTCTCTGTGCCTGTTCACATTGCTTCGCAGAATCGCTTTTGTGCAGAAAACAGTAACACTTGTTCAGAACGAAAGAAAGCACAGAGCCCCAGATTCTATGTTGTCCTGGAGAGCTTGCAGAGCACTGGGGAAAGGCAGGCAGAGAATTCCTTGCTAGCACCTTCTCTGTGCCTGGGAAGCAGCAGTGTTCACATTGCTTCGCAGAATCGCTTTTGTGCAGAAAACACTAACACTTGTTCAGAACGAAAGAAAGCACAGAGCCCCAGATTTTATGTTGTCCTGGAGAGCTTGCAGAGCACTGGGGAACGGCAGGCAGAGAATTCCTTGCTAGCACCTTCTCTGTGCCTGGGAAGCAGAAGTGTTCACATTGCTTCGCAGAATCGCTTTTGTGCAGAAAACAGTAACACTTTTTCAGAAGGAAAGAAAGCACAGAGCCCCAGATTTTATGTTGTCCTGGAGAGCTTGCAGAGCACTGGGGAAAGGCAGGCAGAGAATTCCCTGATAGCACCTTCTCTGTGCCTGTTCACATTGCTTCGCAGAATCGCTTTTGTGCAGAAAACAGTAACACTTGTTCAGAAGGAAAGAAAGCACAGAGCCCCAGATTTTATGTTGTCCTGGAGAGCTTGCAGAGCACTGGGGAAAGGCAGGCAGAGAATTCCTTGCTAGCACCTTCTCTGTGCCTGGGAAGCAGAAGTGTTCACATTGCTTCGCAAGAATCGCTTTTGTGCAGAAAACAGTAACACTTGTTCAGAACGAAAGAAAGCACAGAGCCCCAGATTCTATGTTGTCCTGGAGAGCTTGCAGAGCACTGGGGAAAGGCAGGCAGAGAATTCCCTGCTAGCACCTTCTCTGTGCCTGGGAAGCAGAAGTGTTCACATTGCTTCGCAAGAATCGCTTTTGTGCAGAAAACAGTAACACTTGTTCAGAAGGAAAGAAAGCACAGAGCCCCAGATTCTATGTTGTCCTGGAGAGCTTGCAGAGCACTGGGGAAAGGCAGGCAGAGAATTCCCTGATAGCACCTTCTCTGTGCCTGTTCACATTGCTTCGCAGAATCGCTTTTGTGCAGAAAACAGTAACACTTGTTCAGAAGGAAAGAAAGCACAGAGCCCCAGATTCTATGTTGTCCTGGAGAGCTTGCAGAGCACTGGGGAAAGGCAGGCAGAGAATTCCCTGATAGCACCTTCTCTGTGCCTGTTCACATTGCTTCGCAGAATCGCTTTTGTGCAGAAAACAGTAACACTTGTTCAGAAGGAAAGAAAGCACAGAGCCCCAGATTTTATGTTGTCCTGGAGAGCTTGCAGAGCACTGGGGAAAGGCAGGCAGAGAATTCCCTGCTAGCACCTTCTCTGTGCCTGGGAAGCAGAAGTGTTCACATTGCTTCGCAGAATCGCTTTTGTGCAGAAAACAGTAACACTTGTTCAGAAGGAAAGAAAGCACAGAGCCCCAGATTTTATGTTGTCCTGGAGAGCTTGCAGAGCACTGGGGAAAGGCAGGCAGAGAATTCCCTGATAGCACCTTCTCTGTTCCTGTTCACATTGCTTCGCAGAATCGCTTTTGTGCAGAAAACAGTAACACTTGTTCAGAAGGAAAGAAAGCACAGAGCCCCAGATTCTATGTTGTCCTGGAGAGCTTGCAGAGCACTGGGGAAAGGCAGGCAGAGAATTCCCTGCTAGCACCTTCTCTGTGCCTGGGAAGCAGAAGTGTTCACATTGCTTCGCAAGAATCGCTTTTGTGCAGAAAACAGTAACACTTGTTCAGAAGGAAAGAAAGCACAGAGCCCCAGATTCTATGTTGTCCTGGAGAGCTTGCAGAGCACTGGGGAACGGCAGGCAGAGAATTCCTTGCTAGCACCTTCTCTGTGCCTGTTCACATTGCTTCGCAGAATCGCTTTTGTGCAGAAAACAGTAACACTTGTTCAGAACGAAAGAAAGCACAGAGCCCCAGATTTTATGTTGTCCTGGAGAGCTTGCAGAGCACTGGGGAACGGCAGGCAGAGAATTCCTTGCTAGCACCTTCTCTGTGCCTGGGAAGCAGAAGTGTTCACATTGCTTCGCAGAATCGCTTTTGTGCAGAAAACAGTAACACTTGTTCAGAACGAAAGAAAGCACAGAGCCCCAGATTTTATGTTGTCCTGGAGAGCTTGCAGAGCACTGGGGAAAGGCAGGCAGAGAATTCCCTGATAGCACCTTCTCTGTGCCTGTTCACATTGCTTCGCAGAATCGCTTTTGTGCAGAAAACACTAACACTTGTTCAGAACGAAAGAAAGCACAGAGCCCCAGATTCTATGTTGTCCTGGAGAGCTTGCAGAGCACTGGGGAAAGGCAGGCAGAGAATCCCTGCTAGCACCTTCTCTGTGCCTGGGAAGCAGAAGTGTTCACATTGCTTCGCAAGAATCGCTTTTGTGCAGAAAACACTAACACTTGTTCAGAAGGAAAGAAAGCACAGAGCCCCAGATTTTATGTTGTCCTGGAGAGCTTGCAGAGCACTGGGGAAAGGCAGGCAGAGAATTCCCTGATAGCACCTTCTCTGTGCCTGTTCACATTGCTTCGCAGAATCGTTTTTGTGCAGAAAACAGTAACACTTGTTCAGAAGGAAAGAAAGCACAGAGCCCCAGATTCTATGTTGTCCTGGAGAGCTTGCAGAGCACTGGGGAAAGGCAGGCAGAGAATTCCCTGCTAGCACCTTCTCTGTGCCTGGGAAGCAGAAGTGTTCACATTGCTTCGCAAGAATCGCTTTTGTGCAGAAAACACTAACACTTGTTCAGAAGGAAAGAAAGCACAGAGCCCCAGATTCTATGTTGTCCTGGAGAGCTTGCAGAGCACTGGGGAAAGGCAGGCAGAGAATTCCTTGCTAGCACCTTCTCTGTGCTTGGGAAGCAGAAGTGTTCACATTGCTTCGCAGAATCGCTTTTGTGCAGAAAACAGTAACACTTGTTCAGAAGGAAAGAAAGCACAGAGCCCCAGATTTTATGTTGTCCTGGAGAGCTTGCAGAGCACTGGGGAAAGGCAGGCAGAGAATTCCTTGCTAGCACCTTCTCTGTGCCTGGGAAGCAGAAGTGTTCACATTGCTTCGCAGAATCGCTTTTGTGCAGAAAACAGTAACACTTGTTCAGAAGGAAAGAAAGCACAGAGCCCCAGATTTTATGTTGTCCTGGAGAGCTTGCAGAGCACTGGGGAAAGGCAGGCAGAGAATTCCCTGATAGCACCTTCTCTGTGCCTGTTCACATTGCTTCGCAGAATCGCTTTTGTGCAGAAAACACTAACACTTGTTCAGAACGAAAGAAAGCACAGAGCCCCAGATTTGATGTTGTACTGGAGAGCTTGCAGAGCACTGGGGAAAGGCAGGCAGAGAATTCCCTGATAGCATCTTCTCTGTGCCTGTTCACATTGCTTCGCAGAATCGCTTTTGTGCAGAAAACAGTAACACTTGTTCAGAAGGAAAGAAAGCACAGAGCCGAAGATTCTATGTTGTCCTGGAGAGCTTGCAGAGCACTGGGGAAAGGCAGGCAGAGAATTCCCTGCTAGCACCTTCTCTGTGCCTGGGAAGCAGAAGTGTTCACATTGCTTCGCAAGAATCGCTTTTGTGCAGAAAACACTAACACTTGTTCAGAAGGAAAGAAAGCACAGAGCCCCAGATTTTATGTTGTCCTGGAGAGCTTGCAGAGCACTGGGGAAAGGCAGGCAGAGAATTCCTTGCTAGCACCTTCTCTGTGCCTGGGAAGCAGAAGTGTTCACATTGCTTCGCAGAATCGCTTTTGTGCAGAAAACAGTAACACTTGTTCAGAAGGAAAGAAAGCACAGAGCCCCAGATTCTATGTTGTCCTGGAGAGCTTGCAGAGCACTGGGGAAAGGCAGGCAGAGAATTCCCTGATAGCACCTTCTCTGTGCCTGTTCACATTGCTTCGCAGAATCGCTTTTGTGCAGAAAACACTAACACTTGTTCAGAACGAAAGAAAGCACAGAGCCCCAGATTTTATGTTGTCCTGGAGAGCTTGCAGAGCACTGGGGAACGGCAGGCAGAGAATTCCTTGCTAGCACCTTCTCTGTGCCTGGGAAGCAGAAGTGTTCACATTGCTTCGCAGAATCGCTTTTGTGCAGAAAACAGTAACACTTGTTCAGAAGGAAAGAAAGCACAGAGCCCCAGATTTTATGTTGTCCTGGAGAGCTTGCAGAGCACTGGGGAAAGGCAGGCAGAGAATTCCTTGCTAGCACCTTCTCTGTGCCTGGGAAGCAGAAGTGTTCACATTGCTTCGCAAGAATCGCTTTTGTGCAGAAAACAGTAACACTTGTTCAGAACGAAAGAAAGCACAGAGCCCCAGATTCTATGTTGTCCTGGAGAGCTTGCAGAGCACTGGGGAAAGGCAGGCAGAGAATTCCCTGCTAGCACCTTCTCTGTGCCTGGGAAGCAGAAGTGTTCACATTGCTTCGCAAGAATCGCTTTTGTGCAGAAAACAGTAACACTTGTTCAGAAGGAAAGAAAGCACAGAGCCCCAGATTCTATGTTGTCCTGGAGAGCTTGCAGAGCACTGGGGAAAGGCAGGCAGAGAATTCCTTGCTAGCACCTTCTCTGTGCCTGGGAAGCAGCAGTGTTCACATTGCTTCGCAGAATCGCTTTTGTGCAGAAATCAGTAACACTTGTTCAGAAGGAAAGAAAGCACAGAGCCCCAGATTCTATGTTGTCCTGGAGAGCTTGCAGAGCACTGGGGAAAGGCAGGCAGAGAATTCCCTGATAGCACCTTCTCTGTGCCTGTTCACATTGCTTCGCAGAATCGCTTTTGTGCAGAAAACAGTAACACTTGTTCAGAAGGAAAGAAAGCACAGAGCCCCAGATTTTATGTTGTCCTGGATAGCTTGCAGAGCACTGGGGAAAGGCAGGCAGAGAATTCCCTGATAGCACCTTCTCTGTGCCTGGGAAGCAGAAGTGTTCACATTGCTTCGCAGAATCGCTTTTGTGCAGAAAACAGTAACACTTGTTCAGAAGGAAAGAAAGCACAGAGCCCCAGATTTTATGTTGTCCTGGAGAGCTTGCAGAGCACTGGGGAAAGGCAGGCAGAGAATTCCCTGATAGCACCTTCTCTGTTCCTGTTCACATTGCTTCGCAGAATCGCTTTTGTGCAGAAAACAGTAACACTTGTTCAGAAGGAAAGAAAGCACAGAGCCCCAGATTCTATGTTGTCCTGGAGAGCTTGCAGAGCACTGGGGAAAGGCAGGCAGAGAATTCCCTGCTAGCACCTTCTCTGTGCCTGGGAAGCAGAAGTGTTCACATTGCTTCGCAAGAATCGCTTTTGTGCAGAAAACAGTAACACTTGTTCAGAAGGAAAGAAAGCACAGAGCCCCAGATTCTATGTTGTCCTGGAGAGCTTGCAGAGCACTGGGGAACGGCAGGCAGAGAATTCCTTGCTAGCACCTTCTCTGTGCCTGTTCACATTGCTTCGCAGAATCGCTTTTGTGCAGAAAACAGTAACACTTGTTCAGAACGAAAGAAAGCACAGAGCCCCAGATTTTATGTTGTCCTGGAGAGCTTGCAGAGCACTGGGGAACGGCAGGCAGAGAATTCCTTGCTAGCACCTTCTCTGTGCCTGGGAAGCAGAAGTGTTCACATTGCTTCGCAGAATCGCTTTTGTGCAGAAAACAGTAACACTTGTTCAGAACGAAAGAAAGCACACAGCCCCAGATTTTATGTTGTCCTGGAGAGCTTGCAGAGCACTGGGGAAAGGCAGGCAGAGAATTCCCTGATAGCACCTTCTCTGTGCCTGTTCACATTGCTTCGCAGAATCGCTTTTGTGCAGAAAACACTAACACTTGTTCAGAACGAAAGAAAGCACAGAGCCCCAGATTCTATGTTGTCCTGGAGAGCTTGCAGAGCACTGGGGAAAGGCAGGCAGAGAATCCCTGCTAGCACCTTCTCTGTGCCTGGGAAGCAGAAGTGTTCACATTGCTTCGCAAGAATCGCTTTTGTGCAGAAAACACTAACACTTGTTCAGAAGGAAAGAAAGCACAGAGCCCCAGATTTTATGTTGTCCTGGAGAGCTTGCAGAGCACTGGGGAAAGGCAGGCAGAGAATTCCCTGATAGCACCTTCTCTGTGCCTGTTCACATTGCTTCGCAGAATCGCTTTTGTGCAGAAAACAGTAACACTTGTTCAGAACGAAAGAAAGCACAGAGCCCCAGATTCTATGTTGTCCTGGAGAGCTTGCAGAGCACTGGGGAAAGGCAGGCAGAGAATTCCCTGATAGCACCTTCTCTGTGCCTGGGAAGCAGAAGTGTTCACATTGCTTCGCAAGAATCGCTTTTGTGCAGAAAACAGTAACACTTGTTCAGAAGGAAAGAAAGCACAGAGCCCCAGATTCTATGTTGTCCTGGAGAGCTTGCAGAGCACTGGGGAAAGGCAGGCAGAGAATTCCCTGATAGCACCTTCTCTGTGCCTGTTCACATTTCTTCGCAGAATCGCTTTTGTGCAGAAAACACTAACACTTGTTCAGAAGGAAAGAAAGCACAGAGCCCCAGATTCTATGTTGTCCTGGAGAGCTTGCAGAGCACTGGGGAAAGGCAGGCAGAGAATTCCTTGCTAGCACCTTCTCTGTGCCTGGGAAGCAGCAGTGTTCACATTGCTTCGCAGAATCGCTTTTGTGCAGAAATCAGTAACACTTGTTCAGAAGGAAAGAAAGCACAGAGCCCCAGATTCTATGTTGTCCTGGAGAGCTTGCAGAGCACTGGGGAAAGGCAGGCAGAGAATTCCCTGATAGCACCTTCTCTGTGCCTGTTCACATTGCTTCGCAGAATCGCTTTTGTGCAGAAAACAGTAACACTTGTTCAGAAGGAAAGAAAGCACAGAGCCCCAGATTTTATGTTGTCCTGGAGAGCTTGCAGAGCACTGGGGAACGGCAGGCAGAGAATTCCTTGCTAGCACCTTCTCTGTGCCTGGGATGCAGAAGTGTTCACATTGCTTCGCAGAATCGCTTTTGTGCAGAAAACAGTAACACTTGTTCAGAACGAAAGAAAGCACAGAGCCCCAGATTTGCTGTTGTCCTGGAGAGCTTGCAGAGCACTGGGGAAAGGCAGGCAGAGAATTCCCTGATAGCACCTTCTCTGTGCCTGGGAAGCAGAAGTGTTCACATTGCATCGCAAGAATCGCTTTTGTGCAGAAAACACTAACACTTGTTCAGAAGGAAAGAAAGCACAGAGCCCCAGATTCTATGTTGTCCTGGAGAGCTTGCAGAGCTCTGGGGAAAAGCAGGCAGAGAATTCCCTGATAGCACCTTCTCTGTGCCTGTTCACATTGCTTCGCAGAATCGCTTTTGTGCAGAAAACAGTAACACTTGTTCAGAACGAAAGAAAGCACAGAGCCCCAGATTTTATGTTGTCCTGGAGAGCTTGCAGAGCACTGGGGAAAGGCAGGCAGAGAATTCCCTGATAGCACCTTCTCTGTGCCTGTTCACATTGCTTCGCAGAATCGCTTTTGTGCAGAAAACAGTAACACTTGTTCAGAAGGAAAGAAAGCACAGAGCCCCAGATTCTATGTTGTCCTGGAGAGCTTGCAGAGCACTGGGGAAAGGCAGGCAGAGAATTCCCTGCTAGCACCTTCTCTGTGCCTGGGAAGCAGAAGTGTTCACATTGCTTCGCAAGAATCGCTTTTGTGCAGAAAACACTAACACTTGTTCAGAAGGAAAGAAAGCACAGAGCCCCAGATTTTATGTTGTCCTGGAGAGCTTGCAGAGCACTGGGGAAAGGCAGGCAGAGAATTCCTTGCTAGCACCTTCTCTGTGCTTGGGAAGCAGAAGTGTTCACATTGCTTCGCAGAATCGCTTTTGTGCAGAAAACAGTAACACTTGTTCAGAAGGAAAGAAAGCACAGAGCCCCAGATTTTATGTTGTCCTGGAGAGCTTGCAGAGCACTGGGGAAAGGCAGGCAGAGAATTCCTTGCTAGCACCTTCTCTGTGCCTGGGAAGCAGAAGTGTTCACATTGCTTCGCAGAATCGCTTTTGTGCAGAAAACAGTAACACTTGTTCAGAAGGAAAGAAAGCACAGAGCCCCAGATTCTATGTTGTCCTGGAGAGCTTGCAGAGCACTGGGGAAAGGCAGGCAGAGAATTCCCTGATAGCACCTTCTCTGTGCCTGTTCACATTGCTTCGCAGAATCGCTTTTGTGCAGAAAACACTAACACTTGTTCAGAACGAAAGAAAGCACAGAGCCCCAGATTTGATGTTGTACTGGAGAGCTTGCAGAGCACTGGGGAAAGGCAGGCAGAGAATTCCCTGATAGCATCTTCTCTGTGCCTGTTCACATTGCTTCGCAGAATCGCTTTTGTGCAGAAAACAGTAACACTTGTTCAGAAGGAAAGAAAGCACAGAGCCGAAGATTCTATGTTGTCCTGGAGAGCTTGCAGAGCACTGGGGAAAGGCAGGCAGAGAATTCCCTGCTAGCACCTTCTCTGTGCCTGGGAAGCAGAAGTGTTCACATTGCTTCGCAAGAATCGCTTTTGTGCAGAAAACACTAACACTTGTTCAGAAGGAAAGAAAGCACAGAGCCCCAGATTTTATGTTGTCCTGGAGAGCTTGCAGAGCACTGGGGAAAGGCAGGCAGAGAATTCCTTGCTAGCACCTTCTCTGTGCCTGGGAAGCAGAAGTGTTCACATTGCTTCGCAGAATCGCTTTTGTGCAGAAAACAGTAACACTTGTTCAGAAGGAAAGAAAGCACAGAGCCCCAGATTCTATGTTGTCCTGGAGAGCTTGCAGAGCACTGGGGAAAGGCAGGCAGAGAATTCCCTGATAGCACCTTCTCTGTGCCTGTTCACATTGCTTCGCAGAATCGCTTTTGTGCAGAAAACAGTAACACTTGTTCAGAACGAAAGAAAGCACAGAGCCCCAGATTTTATGTTGTCCTGGAGAGCTTGCAGAGCACTGGGGAACGGCAGGCAGAGAATTCCTTGCTAGCACCTTCTCTGTGCCTGGGAAGCAGAAGTGTTCACATTGCTTCGCAGAATCGCTTTTGTGGAGAAAACAGTAACACTTTTTCAGAAGGAAAGAAAGCACAGAGCCCCAGATTTTATGTTGTCCTGGAGAGCTTGCAGAGCACTGGGGAAAGGCAGGCAGAGAATTCCCTGATAGCACCTTCTCTGTGCCTGTTCACATTGCTTCGCAGAATCGCTTTTGTGCAGAAAACAGTAACACTTGTTCAGAACGAAAGAAAGCACAGAGCCCCAGATTTGATGTTGTACTGGAGAGCTTGCAGAGCACTGGGGAAAGGCAGGCAGAGAATTCCTTGCTAGCACCTTCTCTGTGCCTGGGACGCAGAAGTGTTCACATTGCTTCGCAAGAATCGCTTTTGTGCAGAAAACAGTAACACTTGTTCAGAACGAAAGAAAGCACAGAGCCCCAGATTTGCTGTTGTCCTGGAGAGCTTGCAGAGCACTGGGGAAAGGCAGGCAGAGAATTCCCTGCTAGCACCTTCTCTGTGCCTGGGAAGCAGAAGTGTTCACATTGCTTCGCAAGAATCGCTTTTGTGCAGAAAACAGTAACACTTGTTCAGAAGGAAAGAAAGCACAGAGCCCCAGATTCTATGTTGTCCTGGAGAGCTTGCAGAGCACTGGGGAAAGGCAGGCAGAGAATTCCCTGATAGCACCTTCTCTGTGCCTGTTCACATTGCTTCGCAGAATCGCTTTTGTGCAGAAAACAGTAACACTTGTTCAGAACGAAAGAAAGCACAGAGCCCCAGATTCTATGTTGTCCTGGAGAGCTTGCAGAGCACTGGGGAAAGGCAGGCAGAGAATTCCTTGCTAGCACCTTCTCTGTGCCTGGGAAGCAGCAGTGTTCACATTGCTTCGCAGAATCGCTTTTGTGCAGAAATCAGTAACACTTGTTCAGAAGGAAAGAAAGCACAGAGCCCCAGATTCTATGTTGTCCTGGAGAGCTTGCAGAGCACTGGGGAAAGGCAGGCAGAGAATTCCCTGATAGCACCTTCTCTGTGCCTGTTCACATTGCTTCGCAGAATCGCTTTTGTGCAGAAAACAGTAACACTTGTTCAGAAGGAAAGAAAGCACAGAGCCCCAGATTTTATGTTGTCCTGGAGAGCTTGCAGAGCACTGGGGAACGGCAGGCAGAGAATTCCTTGCTAGCACCTTCTCTGTGCCTGGGAAGCAGAAGTGTTCACATTGCTTCGCAGAATCGCTTTTGTGCAGAAAACAGTAACACTTGTTCAGAAGGAAAGAAAGCACAGAGCCCCAGATTTTATGTTGTCCTGGAGAGCTTGCAGAGCACTGGGGAAAGGCAGGCAGAGAATTCCCTGATAGCACCTTCTTTGTGCCTGGGAAGCAGAAGTGTTCACATTGCTTCGCAAGAATCGCTTTTGTGCAGAAAACACTAACACTTGTTCAGAAGGAAAGAAAGCACAGAGCCCCAGATTCTATGTTGTCCTGGAGAGCTTGCAGAGCACTGGGGAAAGGCAGGCAGAGAATTCCCTGATAGCACCTTCTCTGTGCCTGTTCACATTGCTTCGCAGAATCGCTTTTGTGCAGAAAACAGTAACACTTGTTCAGAACGAAAGAAAGCACAGAGCCCCAGATTCTATGTTGTCCTGGAGAGCTTGCAGAGCACTGGGGAAAGGCAGGCAGAGAATTCCCTGCTAGCACCTTCTCTGTGCCTGGGAAGCAGAAGTGTTCACATTGCTTCGCAGAATCGCTTTTGTGCAGAAAACAGTAACACTTGTTCAGAAGGAAAGAAAGCACAGAGCCCCAGATTCTATGTTGTCCTGGAGAGCTTGCAGAGCACTGGGGAAAGGCAGGCAGAGAATTCCTTGCTAGCACCTTCTCTGTGCCTGTTCACATTGCTTCGCAGAATCGCTTTTGTGCAGAAAACAGTAACACTTGTTCAGAACGAAAGAAAGCACAGAGCCCCAGATTTGCTGTTGTCCTGGAGAGCTTGCAGAGCACTGGGGAAAGGCAGGCAGAGAATTCCCTGCTAGCACCTTCTCTGTGCCTGGGAAGCAGAAGTGTTCACATTGCTTCGCAAGAATCGCTTTTGTGCAGAAAACAGTAACACTTTTTCAGAAGGAAAGAAAGCACAGAGCCCCAGATTTTATGTTGTCCTGGAGAGCTTGCAGAGCACTGGGGAAAGGCAGGCAGAGAATTCCCTGATAGCACCTTCTCTGTTCCTGTTCACATTGCTTCGCAGAATCGCTTTTGTGCAGAAAACAGTAACACTTGTTCAGAAGGAAAGAAAGCACAGAGCCCCAGATTCTATGTTGTCCTGGAGAGCTTGCAGAGCACTGGGGAAAGGCAGGCAGAGAATTCCCTGCTAGCACCTTCTCTGTGCCTGGGAAGCAGAAGTGTTCACATTGCTTCGCAGAATCGCTTTTGTGCAGAAAACACTAACACTTGTTCAGAAGGAAAGAAAGCACAGAGCCCCAGATTCTATGTTGTCCTGGAGAGCTTGCAGAGCACTGGGGAACGGCAGGCAGAGAATTCCTTGCTAGCACCTTCTCTGTGCCTGTTCACATTGCTTCGCAGAATCGCTTTTGTGCAGAAAACAGTAACACTTGTTCAGAACGAAAGAAAGCACAGAGCCCCAGATTCTATGTTGTCCTGGAGAGCTTGCAGAGCACTGGGGAAAGGCAGGCAGAGAATCCCTGCTAGCACCTTCTCTGTGCCTGGGAAGCAGAAGTGTTCACATTGCTTCGCAAGAATCGCTTTTGTGCAGAAAACAGTAACAGTTGTTCAGAACGAAAGAAAGCACAGAACCCCAGATTCTATGTTGTCCTGGAGAGCTTGCAGAGCACTGGGGAAAGGCAGGCAGAGAATTCCCTGATAGCACCTTCTCTGTGCCTGGGAAGCAGAAGTGTTCACATTGCTTCGCAAGAATCGCTTTTGTGCAGAAAACAGTAACACTTGTTCAGAAGGAAAGAAAGCACAGAGCCCCAGATTCTATGTTGTCCTGGAGAGCTTGCAGAGCACTGGGGAAAGGCAGGCAGAGAATTCCCTGATAGCATCTTCTCTGTGCCTGTTCACATTGCTTCGCAGAATCGCTTTTGTGCAGAAAACAGTAACACTTGTTCAGAAGGAAAGAAAGCACAGAGCCCCAGATTCTATGTTGTCCTGGAGAGCTTGCAGAGCACTGGGGAAAGGCAGGCAGAGAGTTCCCTGCTAGCACCTTCTCTGTGCCTGGGAAGCAGAAGTGTTCACATTGCTTCGCAAGAATCGCTTTTGTGCAGAAAACACTAACACTTGTTCAGAAGGAAAGAAAGCACAGAGCCCCAGATTTTATGTTGTCCTGGAGAGCTTGCAGAGCACTGGGGAAAGGCAGGCAGAGAATTCCTTGCTAGCACCTTCTCTGTGCCTGGGAAGCAGAAGTGTTCACATTGCTTCACAGAATCGCTTTTGTGCAGAAAACAGTAACACTTGTTCAGAAGGAAAGAAAGCACAGAGCCCCAGATTTTATGTTGTCCTGGAGAGCTTGCAGAGCACTGGGGAAAGGCAGGCAGAGAATTCCCTGATAGCACCTTCTCTGTGCCTGGGAAGCAGAAGTGTTCACATTGCTTCGCAAGAATCGCTTTTGTGCAGAAAACACTAACACTTGTTCAGAAGGAAAGAAAGCACAGAGCCCCAGATTTTATGTTGTCCTGGAGAGCTTGCAGAGCACTGGGGAAAGGCAGGCAGAGAATTCCTTGCTAGCACCTTCTCTGTGCCTGTTCACATTGCTTCGCAGAATCGCTTTTGTGCAGAAAACAGTAACACTTGTTCAGAACGAAAGAAAGCACAGAGCCCCAGATTCTATGTTGTCCTGGAGAGCTTGCAGAGCACTGGGGAAAGGCAGGCAGAGAATTCCCTGCTAGCACCTTCTCTGTGCCTGGGAAGCAGAAGTGTTCACATTGCTTCGCAAGAATCGCTTTTGTGCAGAAAACAGTAACACTTGTTCAGAAGGAAAGAAAGCACAGAGCCCCAGATTCTATGTTGTCCTGGAGAGCTTGCAGAGCACTGGGGAAAGGCAGGCAGAGAATTCCCTGATAGCACCTTCTCTGTGCCTGTTCACATTGCTTCGCAGAATCGCTTTTGTGCAGAAAACACTAACACTTGTTCAGAACGAAAGAAAGCACAGAGCCCCAGATTCTATGTTGTCCTGGAGAGCTTGCAGAGCACTGGGGAAAGGCAGGCAGAGAATTCCCTGATAGCACCTTCTCTGTGCCTGGGAAGCAGAAGTGTTCACATTGCTTCGCAGAATCGTTTTTGTGCAGAAAACAGTAACACTTGTTCAGAAGGAAAGAAAGCACAGAGCCCCAGATTTTATGTTGTCCTGGAGAGCTTGCAGAGCACTGGGGAAAGGCAGGCAGAGAATTCCCTGCTAGCACCTTCTCTGTGCCTGGGAAGCAGAAGTGTTCACATTGCTTCGCAAGAATCGCTTTTGTGCAGAAAACAGTAACACTTGTTCAGAAGGAAAGAAAGCACAGAGCCCCAGATTTTATGTTGTCCTGGAGAGCTTGCAGAGCACTGGGGAAAGGCAGGCAGAGAATTCCCTGCTAGCACCTTCTCTGTGCCTGGGAAGCAGAAGTGTTCACATTGCTTCGCAGAATCGCTTTTGTGCAGAAAACAGTAACACTTGTTTAGAAGGAAAGAAAGCACAGAGCCCCAGATTCTATGTTGTCCTGGAGAGCTTGCAGAGCACTGGGGAAAGGCAGGCAGAGAATTCCCTGCTAGCACCTTCTCTGTTCCTGTTCACATTGCTTCGCAGAATCGCTTTTGTGCAGAAAACAGTAACACTTGTTCAGAACGAAAGAAAGCACAGAGCCCCAGATTCTATGTTGTCCTGGAGAGCTTGCAGAGCACTGGGGAAAGGCAGGCAGAGAATTCCCTGCTAGCACCTTCTCTGTGCCTGGGAAGCAGAAGTGTTCACATTGCTTCGCAAGAATCGCTTTTGTGCAGAAAACACTAACACTTGTTCAGAAGGAAAGAAAGCACAGAGCCCCAGATTCTATGTTGTCCTGGAGAGCTTGCAGAGCACTGGGGAAAGGCAGGCAGAGAATTCCTTGCTAGCACCTTCTCTGTTCCTGTTCACATTGCTTCGCAGAATCGCTTTTGTGCAGAAAACAGTAACACTTGTTCAGAACGAAAGAAAGCACAGAGCCCCAGATTTTATGTTGTCCTGGAGAGCTTGCAGAGCACTGGGGAACGGCAGGCAGAGAATTCCTTGCTAGCACCTTCTCTGTGCCTGGGAAGCAGAAGTGTTCACATTGCTTCGCAGAATCGCTTTTGTGCAGAAAACAGTAACACTTGTTCAGAAGGAAAGAAAGCACACAGCCCCAGATTTTATGTTGTCCTGGAGAGCTTGCAGAGCACTGGGGAAAGGCAGGCAGAGAATTCCCTGATAGCACCTTCTCTGTGCCTGTTCACATTGCTTCGCAGAATCGCTTTTGTGCAGAAAACACTAACACTTGTTCAGAACGAAAGAAAGCACAGAGCCCCAGATTCTATGTTGTCCTGGAGAGCTTGCAGAGCACTGGGGAAAGGCAGGCAGAGAATCCCTGCTAGCACCTTCTCTGTGCCTGGGAAGCAGAAGTGTTCACATTGCTTCGCAAGAATCGCTTTTGTGCAGAAAACACTAACACTTGTTCAGAAGGAAAGAAAGCACAGAGCCCCAGATTTTATGTTGTCCTGGAGAGCTTGCAGAGCACTGGGGAAAGGCAGGCAGAGAATTCCCTGATAGCACCTTCTCTGTGCCTGTTCACATTGCTTCGCAGAATCGCTTTTGTGCAGAAAACACTAACACTTGTTCAGAACGAAAGAAAGCACAGAGCCCCAGATTCTATGTTGTCCTGGAGAGCTTGCAGAGCACTGGGGAAAGGCAGGCAGAGAATTCCTTGCTAGCACCTTCTCTGTGCCTGGGAAGCAGCAGTGTTCACATTGCTTCGCAGAATCGCTTTTGTGCAGAAATCAGTAACACTTGTTCAGAAGGAAAGAAAGCACAGAGCCCCAGATTCTATGTTGTCCTGGAGAGCTTGCAGAGCACTGGGGAAAGGCAGGCAGAGAATTCCCTGATAGCACCTTCTCTGTGCCTGGGAAGCAGAAGTGTTCACATTGCTTCGCAAGAATCGCTTTTGTGCAGAAAACACTAACACTTGTTCAGAAGGAAAGAAAGCACAGAGCCCCAGATTTTATGTTGTCCTGGAGAGCTTGCAGAGCACTGGGGAAAGGCAGGCAGAGAATTCCTTGCTAGCACCTTCTCTGTGCCTGGGAAGCAGAAGTGTTCACATTGCTTCGCAGAATCGCTTTTGTGCAGAAAACAGTAACACTTGTTCAGAAGGAAAGAAAGCACAGAGCCCCAGATTCTATGTTGTCCTGGAGAGCTTGCAGAGCACTGGGGAAAGGCAGGCAGAGAATTCCCTGATAGCACCTTCTCTGTGCCTGTTCACATTGCTTCGCAGAATCGCTTTTGTGCAGAAAACAGTAACACTTGTTCAGAACGAAAGAAAGCACAGAGCCCCAGATTTTATGTTGTCCTGGAGAGCTTGCAGAGCACTGGGGAACGGCAGGCAGAGAATTCCTTGCTAGCACCTTCTCTGTGCCTGGGAAGCAGAAGTGTTCACATTGCTTCGCAGAATCGCTTTTGTGGAGAAAACAGTAACACTTTTTCAGAAGGAAAGAAAGCACAGAGCCCCAGATTTTATGTTGTCCTGGAGAGCTTGCAGAGCACTGGGGAAAGGCAGGCAGAGAATTCCCTGATAGCACCTTCTCTGTGCCTGTTCACATTGCTTCGCAGAATCGCTTTTGTGCAGAAAACAGTAACACTTGTTCAGAACGAAAGAAAGCACAGAGCCCCAGATTTGATGTTGTACTGGAGAGCTTGCAGAGCACTGGGGAAAGGCAGGCAGAGAATTCCTTGCTAGCACCTTCTCTGTGCCTGGGACGCAGAAGTGTTCACATTGCTTCGCAAGAATCGCTTTTGTGCAGAAAACAGTAACACTTGTTCAGAACGAAAGAAAGCACAGAGCCCCAGATTTGCTGTTGTCCTGGAGAGCTTGCAGAGCACTGGGGAAAGGCAGGCAGAGAATTCCCTGCTAGCACCTTCTCTGTGCCTGGGAAGCAGAAGTGTTCACATTGCTTCGCAAGAATCGCTTTTGTGCAGAAAACAGTAACACTTGTTCAGAAGGAAAGAAAGCACAGAGCCCCAGATTCTATGTTGTCCTGGAGAGCTTGCAGAGCACTGGGGAAAGGCAGGCAGAGAATTCCCTGATAGCACCTTCTCTGTGCCTGTTCACATTGCTTCGCAGAATCGCTTTTGTGCAGAAATCAGTAACACTTGTTCAGAAGGAAAGAAAGCACAGAGCCCCAGATTCTATGTTGTCCTGGAGAGCTTGCAGAGCACTGGGGAAAGGCAGGCAGAGAATTCCCTGATAGCACCTTCTCTGTGCCTGTTCACATTGCTTCGCAGAATCGCTTTTGTGCAGAAAACAGTAACACTTGTTCAGAAGGAAAGAAAGCACAGAGCCCCAGATTTTATGTTGTCCTGGAGAGCTTGCAGAGCACTGGGGAACGGCAGGCAGAGAATTCCTTGCTAGCACCTTCTCTGTGCCTGGGAAGCAGAAGTGTTCACATTGCTTCGCAGAATCGCTTTTGTGCAGAAAACAGTAACACTTGTTCAGAAGGAAAGAAAGCACAGAGCCCCAGATTTTATGTTGTCCTGGAGAGCTTGCAGAGCACTGGGGAAAGGCAGGCAGAGAATTCCCTGATAGCACCTTCTTTGTGCCTGGGAAGCAGAAGTGTTCACATTGCTTCGCAAGAATCGCTTTTGTGCAGAAAACACTAACACTTGTTCAGAAGGAAAGAAAGCACAGAGCCCCAGATTCTATGTTGTCCTGGAGAGCTTGCAGAGCACTGGGGAAAGGCAGGCAGAGAATTCCCTGATAGCACCTTCTCTGTGCCTGTTCACATTGCTTCGCAGAATCGCTTTTGTGCAGAAAACAGTAACACTTGTTCAGAACGAAAGAAAGCACAGAGCCCCAGATTCTATGTTGTCCTGGAGAGCTTGCAGAGCACTGGGGAAAGGCAGGCAGAGAATTCCCTGCTAGCACCTTCTCTGTGCCTGGGAAGCAGAAGTGTTCACATTGCTTCGCAGAATCGCTTTTGTGCAGAAAACAGTAACACTTGTTCAGAAGGAAAGAAAGCACAGAGCCCCAGATTCTATGTTGTCCTGGAGAGCTTGCAGAGCACTGGGGAAAGGCAGGCAGAGAATTCCTTGCTAGCACCTTCTCTGTGCCTGTTCACATTGCTTCGCAGAATCGCTTTTGTGCAGAAAACAGTAACACTTGTTCAGAACGAAAGAAAGCACAGAGCCCCAGATTTGCTGTTGTCCTGGAGAGCTTGCAGAGCACTGGGGAAAGGCAGGCAGAGAATTCCCTGCTAGCACCTTCTCTGTGCCTGGGAAGCAGAAGTGTTCACATTGCTTCGCAGAATCGCTTTTGTGCAGAAAACACTAACACTTGTTCAGAAGGAAAGAAAGCACAGAGCCCCAGATTCTATGTTGTCCTGGAGAGCTTGCAGAGCACTGGGGAACGGCAGGCAGAGAATTCCTTGCTAGCACCTTCTCTGTGCCTGTTCACATTGCTTCGCAGAATCGCTTTTGTGCAGAAAACAGTAACACTTGTTCAGAACGAAAGAAAGCACAGAGCCCCAGATTCTATGTTGTCCTGGAGAGCTTGCAGAGCACTGGGGAAAGGCAGGCAGAGAATCCCTGCTAGCACCTTCTCTGTGCCTGGGAAGCAGAAGTGTTCACATTGCTTCGCAAGAATCGCTTTTGTGCAGAAAACAGTAACAGTTGTTCAGAACGAAAGAAAGCACAGAACCCCAGATTCTATGTTGTCCTGGAGAGCTTGCAGAGCACTGGGGAAAGGCAGGCAGAGAATTCCCTGATAGCACCTTCTCTGTGCCTGGGAAGCAGAAGTGTTCACATTGCTTCGCAAGAATCGCTTTTGTGCAGAAAACAGTAACACTTGTTCAGAAGGAAAGAAAGCACAGAGCCCCAGATTCTATGTTGTCCTGGAGAGCTTGCAGAGCACTGGGGAAAGGCAGGCAGAGAATTCCCTGATAGCATCTTCTCTGTGCCTGTTCACATTGCTTCGCAGAATCGCTTTTGTGCAGAAAACAGTAACACTTGTTCAGAAGGAAAGAAAGCACAGAGCCCCAGATTCTATGTTGTCCTGGAGAGCTTGCAGAGCACTGGGGAAAGGCAGGCAGAGAGTTCCCTGCTAGCACCTTCTCTGTGCCTGGGAAGCAGAAGTGTTCACATTGCTTCGCAAGAATCGCTTTTGTGCAGAAAACACTAACACTTGTTCAGAAGGAAAGAAAGCACAGAGCCCCAGATTTTATGTTGTCCTGGAGAGCTTGCAGAGCACTGGGGAAAGGCAGGCAGAGAATTCCTTGCTAGCACCTTCTCTGTGCCTGGGAAGCAGAAGTGTTCACATTGCTTCACAGAATCGCTTTTGTGCAGAAAACAGTAACACTTGTTCAGAAGGAAAGAAAGCACAGAGCCCCAGATTTTATGTTGTCCTGGAGAGCTTGCAGAGCACTGGGGAAAGGCAGGCAGAGAATTCCCTGATAGCACCTTCTCTGTGCCTGGGAAGCAGAAGTGTTCACATTGCTTCGCAAGAATCGCTTTTGTGCAGAAAACACTAACACTTGTTCAGAAGGAAAGAAAGCACAGAGCCCCAGATTTTATGTTGTCCTGGAGAGCTTGCAGAGCACTGGGGAAAGGCAGGCAGAGAATTCCTTGCTAGCACCTTCTCTGTGCCTGTTCACATTGCTTCGCAGAATCGCTTTTGTGCAGAAAACAGTAACACTTGTTCAGAACGAAAGAAAGCACAGAGCCCCAGATTCTATGTTGTCCTGGAGAGCTTGCAGAGCACTGGGGAAAGGCAGGCAGAGAATTCCCTGCTAGCACCTTCTCTGTGCCTGGGAAGCAGAAGTGTTCACATTGCTTCGCAGAATCGCTTTTGTGCAGAAAACAGTAACACTTGTTCAGAAGGAAAGAAAGCACAGAGCCCCAGATTCTATGTTGTCCTGGAGAGCTTGCAGAGCACTGGGGAAAGGCAGGCAGAGAATTCCCTGATAGCACCTTCTCTGTGCCTGTTCACATTGCTTCGCAGAATCGCTTTTGTGCAGAAAACACTAACACTTGTTCAGAACGAAAGAAAGCACAGAGCCCCAGATTCTATGTTGTCCTGGAGAGCTTGCAGAGCACTGGGGAAAGGCAGGCAGAGAATTCCCTGCTAGCACCTTCTCTGTGCCTGGGAAGCAGAAGTGTTCACATTGCTTCGCAGAATCGTTTTTGTGCAGAAAACAGTAACACTTGTTCAGAAGGAAAGAAAGCACAGAGCCCCAGATTTTATGTTGTCCTGGAGAGCTTGCAGAGCACTGGGGAAAGGCAGGCAGAGAATTCCCTGCTAGCACCTTCTCTGTGCCTGGGAAGCAGAAGTGTTCACATTGCTTCGCAAGAATCGCTTTTGTGCAGAAAACAGTAACACTTGTTCAGAAGGAAAGAAAGCACAGAGCCCCAGATTTTATGTTGTCCTGGAGAGCTTGCAGAGCACTGGGGAAAGGCAGGCAGAGAATTCCCTGCTAGCACCTTCTCTGTGCCTGGGAAGCAGAAGTGTTCACATTGCTTCGCAGAATCGCTTTTGTGCAGAAAACAGTAACACTTGTTCAGAAGGAAAGAAAGCACAGAGCCCCAGATTTTATGTTGTCCTGGAGAGCTTGCAGAGCACTGGGGAAAGGCAGGCAGAGAATTCCCTGCTAGCACCTTCTCTGTTCCTGTTCACATTGCTTCGCAGAATCGCTTTTGTGCAGAAAACAGTAACACTTGTTCAGAACGAAAGAAAGCACAGAGCCCCAGATTCTATGTTGTCCTGGAGAGCTTGCAGAGCACTGGGGAAAGGCAGGCAGAGAATTCCCTGCTAGCACCTTCTCTGTGCCTGGGAAGCAGAAGTGTTCACATTGCTTCGCAAGAATCGCTTTTGTGCAGAAAACACTAACACTTGTTCAGAAGGAAAGAAAGCACAGAGCCCCAGATTCTATGTTGTCCTGGAGAGCTTGCAGAGCACTGGGGAAAGGCAGGCAGAGAATTCCTTGCTAGCACCTTCTCTGTTCCTGTTCACATTGCTTCGCAGAATCGCTTTTGTGCAGAAAACAGTAACACTTGTTCAGAACGAAAGAAAGCACAGAGCCCCAGATTTTATGTTGTCCTGGAGAGCTTGCAGAGCACTGGGGAACGGCAGGCAGAGAATTCCTTGCTAGCACCTTCTCTGTGCCTGGGAAGCAGAAGTGTTCACATTGCTTCGCAGAATCGCTTTTGTGCAGAAAACAGTAACACTTGTTCAGAAGGAAAGAAAGCACACAGCCCCAGATTTTATGTTGTCCTGGAGAGCTTGCAGAGCACTGGGGAAAGGCAGGCAGAGAATTCCCTGATAGCACCTTCTCTGTGCCTGTTCACATTGCTTCGCAGAATCGCTTTTGTGCAGAAAACACTAACACTTGTTCAGAACGAAAGAAAGCACAGAGCCCCAGATTCTATGTTGTCCTGGAGAGCTTGCAGAGCACTGGGGAAAGGCAGGCAGAGAATCCCTGCTAGCACCTTCTCTGTGCCTGGGAAGCAGAAGTGTTCACATTGCTTCGCAAGAATCGCTTTTGTGCAGAAAACACTAACACTTGTTCAGAAGGAAAGAAAGCACAGAGCCCCAGATTTTATGTTGTCCTGGAGAGCTTGCAGAGCACTGGGGAAAGGCAGGCAGAGAATTCCCTGATAGCACCTTCTCTGTGCCTGTTCACATTGCTTCGCAGAATCGCTTTTGTGCAGAAAACACTAACACTTGTTCAGAACGAAAGAAAGCACAGAGCCCCAGATTCTATGTTGTCCTGGAGAGCTTGCAGAGCACTGGGGAAAGGCAGGCAGAGAATTCCTTGCTAGCACCTTCTCTGTGCCTGGGAAGCAGCAGTGTTCACATTGCTTCGCAGAATCGCTTTTGTGCAGAAATCAGTAACACTTGTTCAGAAGGAAAGAAAGCACAGAGCCCCAGATTCTATGTTGTCCTGGAGAGCTTGCAGAGCACTGGGGAAAGGCAGGCAGAGAATTCCCTGATAGCACCTTCTCTGTGCCTGTTCACATTGCTTCGCAGAATCGCTTTTGTGCAGAAAACAGTAACACTTGTTCAGAAGGAAAGAAAGCACAGAGCCCCAGATTTTATGTTGTCCTGGAGAGCTTGCAGAGCACTGGGGAACGGCAGGCAGAGAATTCCTTGCTAGCACCTTCTCTGTGCCTGGGAAGCAGAAGTGTTCACATTGCTTCGCAGAATCGCTTTTGTGCAGAAAACAGTAACACTTGTTCAGAAGGAAAGAAAGCACAGAGCCCCAGATTCTATGTTGTCCTGGAGAGCTTGCAGAGCACTGGGGAAAAGCAGGCAGAGAATTCCCTGATAGCACCTTCTCTGTGCCTGTTCACATTGCTTCGCAGAATCGCTTTTGTGCAGAAAACAGTAACACTTGTTCAGAACGAAAGAAAGCACAGAGCCCCAGATTTTATGTTGTCCTGGAGAGCTTGCAGAGCACTGGGGAAAGGCAGGCAGAGAATTCCCTGATAGCACCTTCTCTGTGCCTGTTCACATTGCTTCGCAGAATCGCTTTTGTGCAGAAAACAGTAACACTTGTTCAGAAGGAAAGAAAGCACAGAGCCCCAGATTCTATGTTGTCCTGGAGAGCTTGCAGAGCACTGGGGAAAGGCAGGCAGAGAATTCCCTGCTAGCACCTTCTCTGTGCCTGGGAAGCAGAAGTGTTCACATTGCTTCGCAAGAATCGCTTTTGTGCAGAAAACACTAACACTTGTTCAGAAGGAAAGAAAGCACAGAGCCCCAGATTCTATGTTGTCCTGGAGAGCTTGCAGAGCACTGGGGAAAGGCAGGCAGAGAATTCCTTGCTAGCACCTTCTCTGTGCTTGGGAAGCAGAAGTGTTCACATTGCTTCGCAGAATCGCTTTTGTGCAGAAAACAGTAACACTTGTTCAGAAGGAAAGAAAGCACAGAGCCCCAGATTTTATGTTGTCCTGGAGAGCTTGCAGAGCACTGGGGAAAGGCAGGCAGAGAATTCCTTGCTAGCACCTTCTCTGTGCCTGGGAAGCAGAAGTGTTCACATTGCTTCGCAGAATCGCTTTTGTGCAGAAAACAGTAACACTTGTTCAGAAGGAAAGAAAGCACAGAGCCCCAGATTTTATGTTGTCCTGGAGATCTTGCAGAGCACTGGGGAAAGGCAGGCAGAGAATTCCCTGATAGCACCTTCTCTGTGCCTGTTCACATTGCTTCGCAGAATCGCTTTTGTGCAGAAAACACTAACACTTGTTCAGAACGAAAGAAAGCACAGAGCCCCAGATTTGATGTTGTACTGGAGAGCTTGCAGAGCACTGGGGAAAGGCAGGCAGAGAATTCCCTGATAGCATCTTCTCTGTGCCTGTTCACATTGCTTCGCAGAATCGCTTTTGTGCAGAAAACAGTAACACTTGTTCAGAAGGAAAGAAAGCACAGAGCCGAAGATTCTATGTTGTCCTGGAGAGCTTGCAGAGCACTGGGGAAAGGCAGGCAGAGAATTCCCTGCTAGCACCTTCTCTGTGCCTGGGAAGCAGAAGTGTTCACATTGCTTCGCAAGAATCGCTTTTGTGCAGAAAACACTAACACTTGTTCAGAAGGAAAGAAAGCACAGAGCCCCAGATTTTATGTTGTCCTGGAGAGCTTGCAGAGCACTGGGGAAAGGCAGGCAGAGAATTCCTTGCTAGCACCTTCTCTGTGCCTGGGAAGCAGAAGTGTTCACATTGCTTCGCAGAATCGCTTTTGTGCAGAAAACAGTAACACTTGTTCAGAAGGAAAGAAAGCACAGAGCCCCAGATTCTATGTTGTCCTGGAGAGCTTGCAGAGCACTGGGGAAAGGCAGGCAGAGAATTCCCTGATAGCACCTTCTCTGTGCCTGTTCACATTGCTTCGCAGAATCGCTTTTGTGCAGAAAACACTAACACTTGTTCAGAACGAAAGAAAGCACAGAGCCCCAGATTTTATGTTGTCCTGGAGAGCTTGCAGAGCACTGGGGAACGGCAGGCAGAGAATTCCTTGCTAGCACCTTCTCTGTGCCTGGGAAGCAGAAGTGTTCACATTGCTTCGCAGAATCGCTTTTGTGCAGAAAACAGTAACACTTTTTCAGAAGGAAAGAAAGCACAGAGCCCCAGATTTTATGTTGTCCTGGAGAGCTTGCAGAGCACTGGGGAAAGGCAGGCAGAGAATTCCCTGATAGCACCTTCTCTGTGCCTGTTCACATTGCTTCGCAGAATCGCTTTTGTGCAGAAAACAGTAACACTTGTTCAGAAGGAAAGAAAGCACAGAGCCCCAGATTTTATGTTGTCCTGGAGAGCTTGCAGAGCACTGGGGAAAGGCAGGCAGAGAATTCCTTGCTAGCACCTTCTCTGTGCCTGGGAAGCAGAAGTGTTCACATTGCTTCGCAAGAATCGCTTTTGTGCAGAAAACAGTAACACTTGTTCAGAACGAAAGAAAGCACAGAGCCCCAGATTCTATGTTGTCCTGGAGAGCTTGCAGAGCACTGGGGAAAGGCAGGCAGAGAATTCCCTGCTAGCACCTTCTCTGTGCCTGGGAAGCAGAAGTGTTCACATTGCTTCGCAAGAATCGCTTTTGTGCAGAAAACAGTAACACTTGTTCAGAAGGAAAGAAAGCACAGAGCCCCAGATTCTATGTTGTCCTGGAGAGCTTGCAGAGCACTGGGGAAAGGCAGGCAGAGAATTCCCTGATAGCACCTTCTCTGTGCCTGTTCACATTGCTTCGCAGAATCGCTTTTGTGCAGAAAACAGTAACACTTGTTCAGAACGAAAGAAAGCACAGAGCCCCAGATTCTATGTTGTCCTGGAGAGCTTGCAGAGCACTGGGGAAAGGCAGGCAGAGAATTCCTTGCTAGCACCTTCTCTGTGCCTGGGAAGCAGCAGTGTTCACATTGCTTCGCAGAATCGCTTTTGTGCAGAAAACACTAACACTTGTTCAGAACGAAAGAAAGCACAGAGCCCCAGATTTTATGTTGTCCTGGAGAGCTTGCAGAGCACTGGGGAACGGCAGGCAGAGAATTCCTTGCTAGCACCTTCTCTGTGCCTGGGAAGCAGAAGTGTTCACATTGCTTCGCAGAATCGCTTTTGTGCAGAAAACAGTAACACTTTTTCAGAAGGAAAGAAAGCACAGAGCCCCAGATTTTATGTTGTCCTGGAGAGCTTGCAGAGCACTGGGGAAAGGCAGGCAGAGAATTCCCTGATAGCACCTTCTCTGTGCCTGTTCACATTGCTTCGCAGAATCGCTTTTGTGCAGAAAACAGTAACACTTGTTCAGAAGGAAAGAAAGCACAGAGCCCCAGATTTTATGTTGTCCTGGAGAGCTTGCAGAGCACTGGGGAAAGGCAGGCAGAGAATTCCTTGCTAGCACCTTCTCTGTGCCTGGGAAGCAGAAGTGTTCACATTGCTTCGCAAGAATCGCTTTTGTGCAGAAAACAGTAACACTTGTTCAGAACGAAAGAAAGCACAGAGCCCCAGATTCTATGTTGTCCTGGAGAGCTTGCAGAGCACTGGGGAAAGGCAGGCAGAGAATTCCCTGCTAGCACCTTCTCTGTGCCTGGGAAGCAGAAGTGTTCACATTGCTTCGCAAGAATCGCTTTTGTGCAGAAAACAGTAACACTTGTTCAGAAGGAAAGAAAGCACAGAGCCCCAGATTCTATGTTGTCCTGGAGAGCTTGCAGAGCACTGGGGAAAGGCAGGCAGAGAATTCCCTGATAGCACCTTCTCTGTGCCTGTTCACATTGCTTCGCAGAATCGCTTTTGTGCAGAAAACAGTAACACTTGTTCAGAAGGAAAGAAAGCACAGAGCCCCAGATTCTATGTTGTCCTGGAGAGCTTGCAGAGCACTGGGGAAAGGCAGGCAGAGAATTCCCTGATAGCACCTTCTCTGTGCCTGTTCACATTGCTTCGCAGAATCGCTTTTGTGCAGAAAACAGTAACACTTGTTCAGAAGGAAAGAAAGCACAGAGCCCCAGATTTTATGTTGTCCTGGAGAGCTTGCAGAGCACTGGGGAAAGGCAGGCAGAGAATTCCCTGCTAGCACCTTCTCTGTGCCTGGGAAGCAGAAGTGTTCACATTGCTTCGCAGAATCGCTTTTGTGCAGAAAACAGTAACACTTGTTCAGAAGGAAAGAAAGCACAGAGCCCCAGATTTTATGTTGTCCTGGAGAGCTTGCAGAGCACTGGGGAAAGGCAGGCAGAGAATTCCCTGATAGCACCTTCTCTGTTCCTGTTCACATTGCTTCGCAGAATCGCTTTTGTGCAGAAAACAGTAACACTTGTTCAGAAGGAAAGAAAGCACAGAGCCCCAGATTCTATGTTGTCCTGGAGAGCTTGCAGAGCACTGGGGAAAGGCAGGCAGAGAATTCCCTGCTAGCACCTTCTCTGTGCCTGGGAAGCAGAAGTGTTCACATTGCTTCGCAAGAATCGCTTTTGTGCAGAAAACAGTAACACTTGTTCAGAAGGAAAGAAAGCACAGAGCCCCAGATTCTATGTTGTCCTGGAGAGCTTGCAGAGCACTGGGGAACGGCAGGCAGAGAATTCCTTGCTAGCACCTTCTCTGTGCCTGTTCACATTGCTTCGCAGAATCGCTTTTGTGCAGAAAACAGTAACACTTGTTCAGAACGAAAGAAAGCACAGAGCCCCAGATTTTATGTTGTCCTGGAGAGCTTGCAGAGCACTGGGGAACGGCAGGCAGAGAATTCCTTGCTAGCACCTTCTCTGTGCCTGGGAAGCAGAAGTGTTCACATTGCTTCGCAGAATCGCTTTTGTGCAGAAAACAGTAACACTTGTTCAGAACGAAAGAAAGCACAGAGCCCCAGATTTTATGTTGTCCTGGAGAGCTTGCAGAGCACTGGGGAAAGGCAGGCAGAGAATTCCCTGATAGCACCTTCTCTGTGCCTGTTCACATTGCTTCGCAGAATCGCTTTTGTGCAGAAAACACTAACACTTGTTCAGAACGAAAGAAAGCACAGAGCCCCAGATTCTATGTTGTCCTGGAGAGCTTGCAGAGCACTGGGGAAAGGCAGGCAGAGAATCCCTGCTAGCACCTTCTCTGTGCCTGGGAAGCAGAAGTGTTCACATTGCTTCGCAAGAATCGCTTTTGTGCAGAAAACAGTAACACTTGTTCAGAAGGAAAGAAAGCACAGAGCCCCAGATTTTATGTTGTCCTGGAGAGCTTGCAGAGCACTGGGGAAAGGCAGGCAGAGAATTCCCTGATAGCACCTTCTCTGTGCCTGTTCACATTGCTTCGCAGAATCGTTTTTGTGCAGAAAACAGTAACACTTGTTCAGAAGGAAAGAAAGCACAGAGCCCCAGATTCTATGTTGTCCTGGAGAGCTTGCAGAGCACTGGGGAAAGGCAGGCAGAGAATTCCCTGCTAGCACCTTCTCTGTGCCTGGGAAGCAGAAGTGTTCACATTGCTTCGCAAGAATCGCTTTTGTGCAGAAAACACTAACACTTGTTCAGAAGGAAAGAAAGCACAGAGCCCCAGATTCTATGTTGTCCTGGAGAGCTTGCAGAGCACTGGGGAAAGGCAGGCAGAGAATTCCTTGCTAGCACCTTCTCTGTGCTTGGGAAGCAGAAGTGTTCACATTGCTTCGCAGAATCGCTTTTGTGCAGAAAACAGTAACACTTGTTCAGAAGGAAAGAAAGCACAGAGCCCCAGATTTTATGTTGTCCTGGAGAGCTTGCAGAGCACTGGGGAAAGGCAGGCAGAGAATTCCTTGCTAGCACCTTCTCTGTGCCTGGGAAGCAGAAGTGTTCACATTGCTTCGCAGAATCTCTTTTGTGCAGAAAACAGTAACACTTGTTCAGAAGGAAAGAAAGCACAGAGCCCCAGATTTTATGTTGTCCTGGAGAGCTTGCAGAGCACTGGGGAAAGGCAGGCAGAGAATTCCCTGATAGCACCTTCTCTGTGCCTGTTCACATTGCTTCGCAGAATCGCTTTTGTGCAGAAAACACTAACACTTGTTCAGAACGAAAGAAAGCACAGAGCCCCAGATTTGATGTTGTACTGGAGAGCTTGCAGAGCACTGGGGAAAGGCAGGCAGAGAATTCCCTGATAGCATCTTCTCTGTGCCTGTTCACATTGCTTCGCAGAATCGCTTTTGTGCAGAAAACAGTAACACTTGTTCAGAAGGAAAGAAAGCACAGAGCCGAAGATTCTATGTTGTCCTGGAGAGCTTGCAGAGCACTGGGGAAAGGCAGGCAGAGAATTCCCTGCTAGCACCTTCTCTGTGCCTGGGAAGCAGAAGTGTTCACATTGCTTCGCAAGAATCGCTTTTGTGCAGAAAACACTAACACTTGTTCAGAAGGAAAGAAAGCACAGAGCCCCAGATTTTATGTTGTCCTGGAGAGCTTGCAGAGCACTGGGGAAAGGCAGGCAGAGAATTCCTTGCTAGCACCTTCTCTGTGCCTGGGAAGCAGAAGTGTTCACATTGCTTCGCAGAATCGCTTTTGTGCAGAAAACAGTAACACTTGTTCAGAAGGAAAGAAAGCACAGAGCCCCAGATTCTATGTTGTCCTGGAGAGCTTGCAGAGCACTGGGGAAAGGCAGGCAGAGAATTCCCTGATAGCACCTTCTCTGTGCCTGTTCACATTGCTTCGCAGAATCGCTTTTGTGCAGAAAACACTAACACTTGTTCAGAACGAAAGAAAGCACAGAGCCCCAGATTTTATGTTGTCCTGGAGAGCTTGCAGAGCACTGGGGAACGGCAGGCAGAGAATTCCTTGCTAGCACCTTCTCTGTGCCTGGGAAGCAGAAGTGTTCACATTGCTTCGCAGAATCGCTTTTGTGCAGAAAACAGTAACACTTTTTCAGAAGGAAAGAAAGCACAGAGCCCCAGATTTTATGTTGTCCTGGAGAGCTTGCAGAGCACTGGGGAAAGGCAGGCAGAGAATTCCCTGATAGCACCTTCTCTGTGCCTGTTCACATTGCTTCGCAGAATCGCTTTTGTGCAGAAAACAGTAACACTTGTTCAGAAGGAAAGAAAGCACAGAGCCCCAGATTTTATGTTGTCCTGGAGAGCTTGCAGAGCACTGGGGAAAGGCAGGCAGAGAATTCCTTGCTAGCACCTTCTCTGTGCCTGGGAAGCAGAAGTGTTCACATTGCTTCGCAAGAATCGCTTTTGTGCAGAAAACAGTAACACTTGTTCAGAACGAAAGAAAGCACAGAGCCCCAGATTCTATGTTGTCCTGGAGAGCTTGCAGAGCACTGGGGAAAGGCAGGCAGAGAATTCCCTGCTAGCACCTTCTCTGTGCCTGGGAAGCAGAAGTGTTCACATTGCTTCGCAAGAATCGCTTTTGTGCAGAAAACAGTAACACTTGTTCAGAAGGAAAGAAAGCACAGAGCCCCAGATTCTATGTTGTCCTGGAGAGCTTGCAGAGCACTGGGGAAAGGCAGGCAGAGAATTCCTTGCTAGCACCTTCTCTGTGCCTGGGAAGCAGCAGTGTTCACATTGCTTCGCAGAATCGCTTTTGTGCAGAAATCAGTAACACTTGTTCAGAAGGAAAGAAAGCACAGAGCCCCAGATTCTATGTTGTCCTGGAGAGCTTGCAGAGCACTGGGGAAAGGCAGGCAGAGAATTCCCTGATAGCACCTTCTCTGTGCCTGTTCACATTGCTTCGCAGAATCGCTTTTGTGCAGAAAGCAGTAACACTTGTTCAGAAGGAAAGAAAGCACAGAGCCCCAGATTCTATGTTGTCCTGGAGAGCTTGCAGAGCACTGGGGAAAGGCAGGCAGAGAATTCCCTGATAGCACCTTCTCTGTGCCTGGGAAGCAGAAGTGTTCACATTGCTTCGCAGAATCGCTTTTGTGCAGAAAACAGTAACACTTGTTCAGAAGGAAAGAAAGCACAGAGCCCCAGATTTTATGTTGTCCTGGAGAGCTTGCAGAGCACTGGGGAAAGGCAGGCAGAGAATTCCCTGATAGCACCTTCTCTGTTCCTGTTCACATTGCTTCGCAGAATCGCTTTTGTGCAGAAAACAGTAACACTTGTTCAGAAGGAAAGAAAGCACAGAGCCCCAGATTCTATGTTGTCCTGGAGAGCTTGCAGAGCACTGGGGAAAGGCAGGCAGAGAATTCCCTGATAGCACCTTCTCTGTGCCTGGGAAGCAGAAGTGTTCACATTGCTTCGCAGAATCGCTTTTGTGCAGAAAACAGTAACACTTGTTCAGAAGGAAAGAAAGCACAGAGCCCCAGATTCTATGTTGTCCTGGAGAGCTTGCAGAGCACTGGGGAACGGCAGGCAGAGAATTCCTTGCTAGCACCTTCTCTGTGCCTGTTCACATTGCTTCGCAGAATCGCTTTTGTGCAGAAAACAGTAACACTTGTTCAGAACGAAAGAAAGCACAGAGCCCCAGATTTTATGTTGTCCTGGAGAGCTTGCAGAGCACTGGGGAACGGCAGGCAGAGAATTCCTTGCTAGCACCTTCTCTGTGCCTGGGAAGCAGAAGTGTTCACATTGCTTCGCAGAATCGCTTTTGTGCAGAAAACAGTAACACTTGTTCAGAACGAAAGAAAGCACACAGCCCCAGATTTTATGTTGTCCTGGAGAGCTTGCAGAGCACTGGGGAAAGGCAGGCAGAGAATTCCCTGATAGCACCTTCTCTGTGCCTGTTCACATTGCTTCGCAGAATCGCTTTTGTGCAGAAAACACTAACACTTGTTCAGAACGAAAGAAAGCACAGAGCCCCAGATTCTATGTTGTCCTGGAGAGCTTGCAGAGCACTGGGGAAAGGCAGGCAGAGAATCCCTGCTAGCACCTTCTCTGTGCCTGGGAAGCAGAAGTGTTCACATTGCTTCGCAAGAATCGCTTTTGTGCAGAAAACACTAACACTTGTTCAGAAGGAAAGAAAGCACAGAGCCCCAGATTTTATGTTGTCCTGGAGAGCTTGCAGAGCACTGGGGAAAGGCAGGCAGAGAATTCCCTGATAGCACCTTCTCTGTGCCTGTTCACATTGCTTCGCAGAATCGCTTTTGTGCAGAAAACAGTAACACTTGTTCAGAACGAAAGAAAGCACAGAGCCCCAGATTCTATGTTGTCCTGGAGAGCTTGCAGAGCACTGGGGAAAGGCAGGCAGAGAATTCCCTGATAGCACCTTCTCTGTGCCTGGGAAGCAGAAGTGTTCACATTGCTTCGCAAGAATCGCTTTTGTGCAGAAAACAGTAACACTTGTTCAGAAGGAAAGAAAGCACAGAGCCCCAGATTCTATGTTGTCCTGGAGAGCTTGCAGAGCACTGGGGAAAGGCAGGCAGAGAATTCCCTGATAGCACCTTCTCTGTGCCTGTTCACATTGCTTCGCAGAATCGCTTTTGTGCAGAAAACACTAACACTTGTTCAGAACGAAAGAAAGCACAGAGCCCCAGATTCTATGTTGTCCTGGAGAGCTTGCAGAGCACTGGGGAAAGGCAGGCAGAGAATTCCTTGCTAGCACCTTCTCTGTGCCTGGGAAGCAGCAGTGTTCACATTGCTTCGCAGAATCGCTTTTGTGCAGAAATCAGTAACACTTGTTCAGAAGGAAAGAAAGCACAGAGCCCCAGATTCTATGTTGTCCTGGAGAGCTTGCAGAGCACTGGGGAAAGGCAGGCAGAGAATTCCCTGATAGCACCTTCTCTGTGCCTGTTCACATTGCTTCGCAGAATCGCTTTTGTGCAGAAAACAGTAACACTTGTTCAGAAGGAAAGAAAGCACAGAGCCCCAGATTTTATGTTGTCCTGGAGAGCTTGCAGAGCACTGGGGAACGGCAGGCAGAGAATTCCTTGCTAGCACCTTCTCTGTGCCTGGGAAGCAGAAGTGTTCACATTGCTTCGCAGAATCGCTTTTGTGCAGAAAACAGTAACACTTGTTCAGAACGAAAGAAAGCACAGAGCCCCAGATTTGCTGTTGTCCTGGAGAGCTTGCAGAGCACTGGGGAAAGGCAGGCAGAGAATTCCCTGATAGCACCTTCTCTGTGCCTGGGAAGCAGAAGTGTTCACATTGCATCGCAAGAATCGCTTTTGTGCAGAAAACACTAACACTTGTTCAGAAGGAAAGAAAGCACAGAGCCCCAGATTCTATGTTGTCCTGGAGAGCTTGCAGAGCACTGGGGAAAAGCAGGCAGAGAATTCCCTGATAGCACCTTCTCTGTGCCTGTTCACATTGCTTCGCAGAATCGCTTTTGTGCAGAAAACAGTAACACTTGTTCAGAACGAAAGAAAGCACAGAGCCCCAGATTTTATGTTGTCCTGGAGAGCTTGCAGAGCACTGGGGAAAGGCAGGCAGAGAATTCCCTGATAGCACCTTCTCTGTGCCTGTTCACATTGCTTCGCAGAATCGCTTTTGTGCAGAAAACAGTAACACTTGTTCAGAAGGAAAGAAAGCACAGAGCCCCAGATTCTATGTTGTCCTGGAGAGCTTGCAGAGCACTGGGGAAAGGCAGGCAGAGAATTCCCTGCTAGCACCTTCTCTGTGCCTGGGAAGCAGAAGTGTTCACATTGCTTCGCAAGAATCGCTTTTGTGCAGAAAACACTAACACTTGTTCAGAAGGAAAGAAAGCACAGAGCCCCAGATTTTATGTTGTCCTGGAGAGCTTGCAGAGCACTGGGGAAAGGCAGGCAGAGAATTCCTTGCTAGCACCTTCTCTGTGCTTGGGAAGCAGAAGTGTTCACATTGCTTCGCAGAATCGCTTTTGTGCAGAAAACAGTAACACTTGTTCAGAAGGAAAGAAAGCACAGAGCCCCAGATTTTATGTTGTCCTGGAGATCTTGCAGAGCACTGGGGAAAGGCAGGCAGAGAATTCCCTGATAGCACCTTCTCTGTGCCTGTTCACATTGCTTCGCAGAATCGCTTTTGTGCAGAAAACACTAACACTTGTTCAGAACGAAAGAAAGCACAGAGCCCCAGATTTGATGTTGTACTGGAGAGCTTGCAGAGCACTGGGGAAAGGCAGGCAGAGAATTCCCTGATAGCATCTTCTCTGTGCCTGTTCACATTGCTTCGCAGAATCGCTTTTGTGCAGAAAACAGTAACACTTGTTCAGAAGGAAAGAAAGCACAGAGCCGAAGATTCTATGTTGTCCTGGAGAGCTTGCAGAGCACTGGGGAAAGGCAGGCAGAGAATTCCCTGCTAGCACCTTCTCTGTGCCTGGGAAGCAGAAGTGTTCACATTGCTTCGCAAGAATCGCTTTTGTGCAGAAAACACTAACACTTGTTCAGAAGGAAAGAAAGCACAGAGCCCCAGATTTTATGTTGTCCTGGAGAGCTTGCAGAGCACTGGGGAAAGGCAGGCAGAGAATTCCTTGCTAGCACCTTCTCTGTGCCTGGGAAGCAGAAGTGTTCACATTGCTTCGCAGAATCGCTTTTGTGCAGAAAACAGTAACACTTGTTCAGAAGGAAAGAAAGCACAGAGCCCCAGATTCTATGTTGTCCTGGAGAGCTTGCAGAGCACTGGGGAAAGGCAGGCAGAGAATTCCCTGATAGCACCTTCTCTGTGCCTGTTCACATTGCTTCGCAGAATCGCTTTTGTGCAGAAAACAGTAACACTTGTTCAGAACGAAAGAAAGCACAGAGCCCCAGATTTTATGTTGTCCTGGAGAGCTTGCAGAGCACTGGGGAACGGCAGGCAGAGAATTCCTTGCTAGCACCTTCTCTGTGCCTGGGAAGCAGAAGTGTTCACATTGCTTCGCAGAATCGCTTTTGTGGAGAAAACAGTAACACTTTTTCAGAAGGAAAGAAAGCACAGAGCCCCAGATTTTATGTTGTCCTGGAGAGCTTGCAGAGCACTGGGGAAAGGCAGGCAGAGAATTCCCTGATAGCACCTTCTCTGTGCCTGTTCACATTGCTTCGCAGAATCGCTTTTGTGCAGAAAACAGTAACACTTGTTCAGAACGAAAGAAAGCACAGAGCCCCAGATTTGATGTTGTACTGGAGAGCTTGCAGAGCACTGGGGAAAGGCAGGCAGAGAATTCCTTGCTAGCACCTTCTCTGTGCCTGGGACGCAGAAGTGTTCACATTGCTTCGCAAGAATCGCTTTTGTGCAGAAAACAGTAACACTTGTTCAGAACGAAAGAAAGCACAGAGCCCCAGATTTGCTGTTGTCCTGGAGAGCTTGCAGAGCACTGGGGAAAGGCAGGCAGAGAATTCCCTGCTAGCACCTTCTCTGTGCCTGGGAAGCAGAAGTGTTCACATTGCTTCGCAAGAATCGCTTTTGTGCAGAAAACAGTAACACTTGTTCAGAAGGAAAGAAAGCACAGAGCCCCAGATTCTATGTTGTCCTGGAGAGCTTGCAGAGCACTGGGGAAAGGCAGGCAGAGAATTCCCTGATAGCACCTTCTCTGTGCCTGTTCACATTGCTTCGCAGAATCGCTTTTGTGCAGAAAACAGTAACACTTGTTCAGAACGAAAGAAAGCACAGAGCCCCAGATTCTATGTTGTCCTGGAGAGCTTGCAGAGCACTGGGGAAAGGCAGGCAGAGAATTCCTTGCTAGCACCTTCTCTGTGCCTGGGAAGCAGCAGTGTTCACATTGCTTCGCAGAATCGCTTTTGTGCAGAAATCAGTAACACTTGTTCAGAAGGAAAGAAAGCACAGAGCCCCAGATTCTATGTTGTCCTGGAGAGCTTGCAGAGCACTGGGGAAAGGCAGGCAGAGAATTCCCTGATAGCACCTTCTCTGTGCCTGTTCACATTGCTTCGCAGAATCGCTTTTGTGCAGAAAACAGTAACACTTGTTCAGAAGGAAAGAAAGCACAGAGCCCCAGATTTTATGTTGTCCTGGAGAGCTTGCAGAGCACTGGGGAACGGCAGGCAGAGAATTCCTTGCTAGCACCTTCTCTGTGCCTGGGAAGCAGAAGTGTTCACATTGCTTCGCAGAATCGCTTTTGTGCAGAAAACAGTAACACTTGTTCAGAAGGAAAGAAAGCACAGAGCCCCAGATTTTATGTTGTCCTGGAGAGCTTGCAGAGCACTGGGGAAAGGCAGGCAGAGAATTCCCTGATAGCACCTTCTTTGTGCCTGGGAAGCAGAAGTGTTCACATTGCTTCGCAAGAATCGCTTTTGTGCAGAAAACACTAACACTTGTTCAGAAGGAAAGAAAGCACAGAGCCCCAGATTCTATGTTGTCCTGGAGAGCTTGCAGAGCACTGGGGAAAGGCAGGCAGAGAATTCCCTGATAGCACCTTCTCTGTGCCTGTTCACATTGCTTCGCAGAATCGCTTTTGTGCAGAAAACAGTAACACTTGTTCAGAACGAAAGAAAGCACAGAGCCCCAGATTCTATGTTGTCCTGGAGAGCTTGCAGAGCACTGGGGAAAGGCAGGCAGAGAATTCCCTGCTAGCACCTTCTCTGTGCCTGGGAAGCAGAAGTGTTCACATTGCTTCGCAGAATCGCTTTTGTGCAGAAAACAGTAACACTTGTTCAGAAGGAAAGAAAGCACAGAGCCCCAGATTCTATGTTGTCCTGGAGAGCTTGCAGAGCACTGGGGAAAGGCAGGCAGAGAATTCCTTGCTAGCACCTTCTCTGTGCCTGTTCACATTGCTTCGCAGAATCGCTTTTGTGCAGAAAACAGTAACACTTGTTCAGAACGAAAGAAAGCACAGAGCCCCAGATTTGCTGTTGTCCTGGAGAGCTTGCAGAGCACTGGGGAAAGGCAGGCAGAGAATTCCCTGCTAGCACCTTCTCTGTGCCTGGGAAGCAGAAGTGTTCACATTGCTTCGCAAGAATCGCTTTTGTGCAGAAAACAGTAACACTTTTTCAGAAGGAAAGAAAGCACAGAGCCCCAGATTTTATGTTGTCCTGGAGAGCTTGCAGAGCACTGGGGAAAGGCAGGCAGAGAATTCCCTGATAGCACCTTCTCTGTTCCTGTTCACATTGCTTCGCAGAATCGCTTTTGTGCAGAAAACAGTAACACTTGTTCAGAAGGAAAGAAAGCACAGAGCCCCAGATTCTATGTTGTCCTGGAGAGCTTGCAGAGCACTGGGGAAAGGCAGGCAGAGAATTCCCTGCTAGCACCTTCTCTGTGCCTGGGAAGCAGAAGTGTTCACATTGCTTCGCAGAATCGCTTTTGTGCAGAAAACACTAACACTTGTTCAGAACGAAAGAAAGCACAGAGCCCCAGATTCTATGTTGTCCTGGAGAGCTTGCAGAGCACTGGGGAACGGCAGGCAGAGAATTCCTTGCTAGCACCTTCTCTGTGCCTGTTCACATTGCTTCGCAGAATCGCTTTTGTGCAGAAAACAGTAACACTTGTTCAGAACGAAAGAAAGCACAGAGCCCCAGATTCTATGTTGTCCTGGAGAGCTTGCAGAGCACTGGGGAAAGGCAGGCAGAGAATCCCTGCTAGCACCTTCTCTGTGCCTGGGAAGCAGAAGTGTTCACATTGCTTCGCAAGAATCGCTTTTGTGCAGAAAACAGTAACAGTTGTTCAGAACGAAAGAAAGCACAGAACCCCAGATTCTATGTTGTCCTGGAGAGCTTGCAGAGCACTGGGGAAAGGCAGGCAGAGAATTCCCTGATAGCACCTTCTCTGTGCCTGGGAAGCAGAAGTGTTCACATTGCTTCGCAAGAATCGCTTTTGTGCAGAAAACAGTAACACTTGTTCAGAAGGAAAGAAAGCACAGAGCCCCAGATTCTATGTTGTCCTGGAGAGCTTGCAGAGCACTGGGGAAAGGCAGGCAGAGAATTCCCTGATAGCACCTTCTCTGTGCCTGTTCACATTGCTTCGCAGAATCGCTTTTGTGCAGAAAACAGTAACACTTGTTCAGAACGAAAGAAAGCACAGAGCCCCAGATTCTATGTTGTCCTGGAGAGCTTGCAGAGCACTGGGGAAAGGCAGGCAGAGAATTCCCTGCTAGCACCTTCTCTGTGCCTGGGAAGCAGAAGTGTTCACATTGCTTCGCAAGAATCGCTTTTGTGCAGAAAACAGTAACACTTGTTCAGAAGGAAAGAAAGCACAGAGCCCCAGATTCTATGTTGTCCTGGAGAGCTTGCAGAGCACTGGGGAAAGGCAGGCAGAGAATTCCCTGCTAGCACCTTCTCTGTGCCTGTTCACATTGCTTCGCAGAATCGCTTTTGTGCAGAAAACAGTAACACTTGTTCAGAACGAAAGAAAGCACAGAGCCCCAGATTTTATGTTGTCCTGGAGAGCTTGCAGAGCACTGGGGAAAGGCAGGCAGAGAATTCCTTGCTAGCACCTTCTCTGTGCCTGGGAAGCAGCAGTGTTCACATTGCTTCGCAGAATCGCTTTTGTGCAGAAATCAGTAACACTTGTTCAGAAGGAAAGAAAGCACAGAGCCCCAGATTCTATGTTGTCCTGGAGAGCTTGCAGAGCACTGGGGAAAGGCAGGCAGAGAATTCCCTGATAGCACCTTCTCTGTGCCTGTTCACATTGCTTCGCAGAATCGCTTTTGTGCAGAAAACACTAACACTTGTTCAGAAGGAAAGAAAGCACAGAGCCCCAGATTTTATGTTGTCCTGGAGAGCTTGCAGAGCACTGGGGAACGGCAGGCAGAGAATTCCTTGCTAGCACCTTCTCTGTGCCTGGGAAGCAGAAGTGTTCACATTGCTTCGCAGAATCGCTTTTGTGCAGAAAACAGTAACACTTGTTCAGAAGGAAAGAAAGCACAGAGCCCCAGATTTTATGTTGTCCTGGAGAGCTTGCAGAGCACTGGGGAAAGGCAGGCAGAGAATTCCCTGATAGCACCTTCTCTGTGCCTGTTCACATTGCTTCGCAGAATCGCTTTTGTGCAGAAAACAGTAACACTTGGTCAGAAGGAAAGAAAGCACAGAGCCCCAGATTCTATGTTGTCCTGGAGAGCTTGCAGAGCACTGGGGAAAGGCAGGCAGAGAATTCCCTGCTAGCACCTTCTCTGTGCCTGGGAAGCAGAAGTGTTCACATTGCTTCGCAAGAATCGCTTTTGTGCAGAAAACAGTAACACTTGTTCAGAAGGAAAGAAAGCACAGAGCCCCAGATTTTATGTTGTCCTGGAGAGCTTGCAGAGCACTGGGGAAAGGCAGGCAGAGAATTCCTTGCTAGCACCTTCTCTGTGCTTGGGAAGCAGAAGTGTTCACATTGCTTCGCAGAATCGCTTTTGTGCAGAAAACAGTAACACTTGTTCAGAAGGAAAGAAAGCACAGAGCCCCAGATTTTATGTTGTCCTGGAGAGCTTGCAGAGCACTGGGGAAAGGCAGGCAGAGAATTCCTTGCTAGCACCTTCTCTGTGCCTGGGAAGCAGAAGTGTTCACATTGCTTCGCAGAATCGCTTTTGTGCAGAAAACAGTAACACTTGTTCAGAAGGAAAGAAAGCACAGAGCCCCAGATTTTATGTTGTCCTGGAGATCTTGCAGAGCACTGGGGAAAGGCAGGCAGAGAATTCCCTGATAGCACCTTCTCTGTGCCTGTTCACATTGCTTCGCAGAATCGCTTTTGTGCAGAAAACACTAACACTTGTTCAGAACGAAAGAAAGCACAGAGCCCCAGATTTGATGTTGTACTGGAGAGCTTGCAGAGCACTGGGGAAAGGCAGGCAGAGAATTCCTTGCTAGCACCTTCTCTGTGCTTGGGAAGCAGAAGTGTTCACATTGCTTCGCAGAATCGCTTTTGTGCAGAAAACAGTAACACTTGTTCAGAAGGAAAGAAAGCACAGAGCCCCAGATTTTATGTTGTCCTGGAGAGCTTGCAGAGCACTGGGGAAAGGCAGGCAGAGAATTCCTTGCTAGCACCTTCTCTGTGCCTGGGAAGCAGAAGTGTTCACATTGCTTCGCAGAATCGCTTTTGTGCAGAAAACAGTAACACTTGTTCAGAAGGAAAGAAAGCACAGAGCCCCAGATTTTATGTTGTCCTGGAGATCTTGCAGAGCACTGGGGAAAGGCAGGCAGAGAATTCCCTGATAGCACCTTCTCTGTGCCTGTTCACATTGCTTCGCAGAATCGCTTTTGTGCAGAAAACACTAACACTTGTTCAGAACGAAAGAAAGCACAGAGCCCCAGATTTGATGTTGTACTGGAGAGCTTGCAGAGCACTGGGGAAAGGCAGGCAGAGAATTCCCTGATAGCATCTTCTCTGTGCCTGTTCACATTGCTTCGCAGAATCGCTTTTGTGCAGAAAACAGTAACACTTGTTCAGAAGGAAAGAAAGCACAGAGCCGAAGATTCTATGTTGTCCTGGAGAGCTTGCAGAGCACTGGGGAAAGGCAGGCAGAGAATTCCCTGCTAGCACCTTCTCTGTGCCTGGGAAGCAGAAGTGTTCACATTGCTTCGCAAGAATCGCTTTTGTGCAGAAAACACTAACACTTGTTCAGAAGGAAAGAAAGCACAGAGCCCCAGATTTTATGTTGTCCTGGAGAGCTTGCAGAGCACTGGGGAAAGGCAGGCAGAGAATTCCTTGCTAGCACCTTCTCTGTGCCTGGGAAGCAGAAGTGTTCACATTGCTTCGCAGAATCGCTTTTGTGCAGAAAACAGTAACACTTGTTCAGAAGGAAAGAAAGCACAGAGCCCCAGATTCTATGTTGTCCTGGAGAGCTTGCAGAGCACTGGGGAAAGGCAGGCAGAGAATTCCCTGATAGCACCTTCTCTGTGCCTGTTCACATTGCTTCGCAGAATCGCTTTTGTGCAGAAAACACTAACACTTGTTCAGAACGAAAGAAAGCACAGAGCCCCAGATTTGATGTTGTACTGGAGAGCTTGCAGAGCACTGGGGAAAGGCAGGCAGAGAATTCCCTGATAGCATCTTCTCTGTGCCTGTTCACATTGCTTCGCAGAATCGCTTTTGTGCAGAAAACAGTAACACTTGTTCAGAAGGAAAGAAAGCACAGAGCCGAAGATTCTATGTTGTCCTGGAGAGCTTGCAGAGCACTGGGGAAAGGCAGGCAGAGAATTCCCTGCTAGCACCTTCTCTGTGCCTGGGAAGCAGAAGTGTTCACATTGCTTCGCAAGAATCGCTTTTGTGCAGAAAACACTAACACTTGTTCAGAAGGAAAGAAAGCACAGAGCCCCAGATTTTATGTTGTCCTGGAGAGCTTGCAGAGCACTGGGGAAAGGCAGGCAGAGAATTCCTTGCTAGCACCTTCTCTGTGCCTGGGAAGCAGAAGTGTTCACATTGCTTCGCAGAATCGCTTTTGTGCAGAAAACAGTAACACTTGTTCAGAAGGAAAGAAAGCACAGAGCCCCAGATTCTATGTTGTCCTGGAGAGCTTGCAGAGCACTGGGGAAAGGCAGGCAGAGAATTCCCTGATAGCACCTTCTCTGTGCCTGTTCACATTGCTTCGCAGAATCGCTTTTGTGCAGAAAACAGTAACACTTGTTCAGAACGAAAGAAAGCACAGAGCCCCAGATTTTATGTTGTCCTGGAGAGCTTGCAGAGCACTGGGGAACGGCAGGCAGAGAATTCCTTGCTAGCACCTTCTCTGTGCCTGGGAAGCAGAAGTGTTCACATTGCTTCGCAGAATCGCTTTTGTGGAGAAAACAGTAACACTTTTTCAGAAGGAAAGAAAGCACAGAGCCCCAGATTTTATGTTGTCCTGGAGAGCTTGCAGAGCACTGGGGAAAGGCAGGCAGAGAATTCCCTGATAGCACCTTCTCTGTGCCTGTTCACATTGCTTCGCAGAATCGCTTTTGTGCAGAAAACAGTAACACTTGTTCAGAACGAAAGAAAGCACAGAGCCCCAGATTTGATGTTGTACTGGAGAGCTTGCAGAGCACTGGGGAAAGGCAGGCAGAGAATTCCTTGCTACCACCTTCTCTGTGCCTGGGACGCAGAAGTGTTCACATTGCTTCGCAAGAATCGCTTTTGTGCAGAAAACAGTAACACTTGTTCAGAAGGAAAGAAAGCACAGAGCCCCAGATTTGCTGTTGTCCTGGAGAGCTTGCAGAGCACTGGGGAAAGGCAGGCAGAGAATTCCCTGCTAGCACCTTCTCTGTGCCTGGGAAGCAGAAGTGTTCACATTGCTTCGCAAGAATCGCTTTTGTGCAGAAAACAGTAACACTTGTTCAGAAGGAAAGAAAGCACAGAGCCCCAGATTCTATGTTGTCCTGGAGAGCTTGCAGAGCACTGGGGAAAGGCAGGCAGAGAATTCCCTGATAGCACCTTCTCTGTGCCTGTTCACATTGCTTCGCAGAATCGCTTTTGTGCAGAAAACAGTAACACTTGTTCAGAACGAAAGAAAGCACAGAGCCCCAGATTCTATGTTGTCCTGGAGAGCTTGCAGAGCACTGGGGAAAGGCAGGCAGAGAATTCCTTGCTAGCACCTTCTCTGTGCCTGGGAAGCAGCAGTGTTCACATTGCTTCGCAGAATCGCTTTTGTGCAGAAATCAGTAACACTTGTTCAGAAGGAAAGAAAGCACAGAGCCCCAGATTCTATGTTGTCCTGGAGAGCTTGCAGAGCACTGGGGAAAGGCAGGCAGAGAATTCCCTGATAGCACCTTCTCTGTGCCTGTTCACATTGCTTCGCAGAATCGCTTTTGTGCAGAAAACAGTAACACTTGTTCAGAAGGAAAGAAAGCACAGAGCCCCAGATTTTATGTTGTCCTGGAGAGCTTGCAGAGCACTGGGGAACGGCAGGCAGAGAATTCCTTGCTAGCACCTTCTCTGTGCCTGGGAAGCAGAAGTGTTCACATTGCTTCGCAGAATCGCTTTTGTGCAGAAAACAGTAACACTTGTTCAGAAGGAAAGAAAGCACAGAGCCCCAGATTCTATGTTGTCCTGGAGAGCTTGCAGAGCACTGGGGAAAGGCAGGCAGAGAATTCCTTGCTAGCACCTTCTCTGTGCCTGTTCACATTGCTTCGCAGAATCGCTTTTGTGCAGAAAACAGTAACACTTGTTCAGAACGAAAGAAAGCACAGAGCCCCAGATTTGCTGTTGTCCTGGAGAGCTTGCAGAGCACTGGGGAAAGGCAGGCAGAGAATTCCCTGCTAGCACCTTCTCTGTGCCTGGGAAGCAGAAGTGTTCACATTGCTTCGCAAGAATCGCTTTTGTGCAGAAAACAGTAACACTTTTTCAGAAGGAAAGAAAGCACAGAGCCCCAGATTTTATGTTGTCCTGGAGAGCTTGCAGAGCACTGGGGAAAGGCAGGCAGAGAATTCCCTGATAGCACCTTCTCTGTGCCTGTTCACATTGCTTCGCAGAATCGCTTTTGTGCAGAAAACAGTAACACTTGTTCAGAACGAAAGAAAGCACAGAGCCCCAGATTCTATGTTGTCCTGGAGAGCTTGCAGAGCACTGGGGAAAGGCAGGCAGAGAATTCCTTGCTAGCACCTTCTCTGTGCCTGTTCACATTGCTTCGCAGAATCGCTTTTGTGCAGAAAACAGTAACACTTGTTCAGAACGAAAGAAAGCACAGAGCCCCAGATTTGCTGTTGTCCTGGAGAGCTTGCAGAGCACTGGGGAAAGGCAGGCAGAGAATTCCCTGCTAGCACCTTCTCTGTGCCTGGGAAGCAGAAGTGTTCACATTGCTTCGCAAGAATCGCTTTTGTGCAGAAAACAGTAACACTTTTTCAGAAGGAAAGAAAGCACAGAGCCCCAGATTTTATGTTGTCCTGGAGAGCTTGCAGAGCACTGGGGAAAGGCAGGCAGAGAATTCCCTGATAGCACCTTCTCTGTTCCTGTTCACATTGCTTCGCAGAATCGCTTTTGTGCAGAAAACAGTAACACTTGTTCAGAAGGAAAGAAAGCACAGAGCCCCAGATTCTATGTTGTCCTGGAGAGCTTGCAGAGCACTGGGGAAAGGCAGGCAGAGAATTCCCTGCTAGCACCTTCTCTGTGCCTGGGAAGCAGAAGTGTTCACATTGCTTCGCAGAATCGCTTTTGTGCAGAAAACACTAACACTTGTTCAGAAGGAAAGAAAGCACAGAGCCCCAGATTCTATGTTGTCCTGGAGAGCTTGCAGAGCACTGGGGAACGGCAGGCAGAGAATTCCTTGCTAGCACCTTCTCTGTGCCTGTTCACATTGCTTCGCAGAATCGCTTTTGTGCAGAAAACAGTAACACTTGTTCAGAACGAAAGAAAGCACAGAGCCCCAGATTCTATGTTGTCCTGGAGAGCTTGCAGAGCACTGGGGAAAGGCAGGCAGAGAATCCCTGCTAGCACCTTCTCTGTGCCTGGGAAGCAGAAGTGTTCACATTGCTTCGCAAGAATCGCTTTTGTGCAGAAAACAGTAACAGTTGTTCAGAACGAAAGAAAGCACAGAACCCCAGATTCTATGTTGTCCTGGAGAGCTTGCAGAGCACTGGGGAAAGGCAGGCAGAGAATTCCCTGATAGCACCTTCTCTGTGCCTGGGAAGCAGAAGTGTTCACATTGCTTCGCAAGAATCGCTTTTGTGCAGAAAACAGTAACACTTGTTCAGAAGGAAAGAAAGCACAGAGCCCCAGATTCTATGTTGTCCTGGAGAGCTTGCAGAGCACTGGGGAAAGGCAGGCAGAGAATTCCCTGATAGCACCTTCTCTGTGCCTGTTCACATTGCTTCGCAGAATCGCTTTTGTGCAGAAAACAGTAACACTTGTTCAGAACGAAAGAAAGCACAGAGCCCCAGATTCTATGTTGTCCTGGAGAGCTTGCAGAGCACTGGGGAAAGGCAGGCAGAGAATTCCCTGCTAGCACCTTCTCTGTGCCTGGGAAGCAGAAGTGTTCACATTGCTTCGCAAGAATCGCTTTTGTGCAGAAAACAGTAACACTTGTTCAGAAGGAAAGAAAGCACAGAGCCCCAGATTCTATGTTGTCCTGGAGAGCTTGCAGAGCACTGGGGAAAGGCAGGCAGAGAATTCCCTGCTAGCACCTTCTCTGTGCCTGTTCACATTGCTTCGCAGAATCGCTTTTGTGCAGAAAACAGTAACGCTTGTTCAGAACGAAAGAAAGCAGAGAGCCCCAGATTTTATGTTGTCCTGGAGAGCTTGCAGAGCACTGGGGAAAGGCAGGCAGAGAATTCCTTGCTAGCACCTTCTCTGTGCCTGGGAAGCAGCAGTGTTCACATTGCTTCGCAGAATCGCTTTTGTGCAGAAATCAGTAACACTTGTTCAGAAGGAAAGAAAGCACAGAGCCCCAGATTCTATGTTGTCCTGGAGAGCTTGCAGAGCACTGGGGAAAGGCAGGCAGAGAATTCCCTGATAGCACCTTCTCTGTGCCTGTTCACATTGCTTCGCAGAATCGCTTTTGTGCAGAAAACACTAACACTTGTTCAGAAGGAAAGAAAGCACAGAGCCCCAGATTTTATGTTGTCCTGGAGAGCTTGCAGAGCACTGGGGAACGGCAGGCAGAGAATTCCTTGCTAGCACCTTCTCTGTGCCTGGGAAGCAGAAGTGTTCACATTGCTTCGCAGAATCGCTTTTGTGCAGAAAACAGTAACACTTGTTCAGAAGGAAAGAAAGCACAGAGCCCCAGATTTTATGTTGTCCTGGAGAGCTTGCAGAGCACTGGGGAAAGGCAGGCAGAGAATTCCCTGATAGCACCTTCTCTGTGCCTGTTCACATTGCTTCGCAGAATCGCTTTTGTGCAGAAAACAGTAACACTTGGTCAGAAGGAAAGAAAGCACAGAGCCCCAGATTCTATGTTGTCCTGGAGAGCTTGCAGAGCACTGGGGAAAGGCAGGCAGAGAATTCCCTGCTAGCACCTTCTCTGTGCCTGGGAAGCAGAAGTGTTCACATTGCTTCGCAAGAATCGCTTTTGTGCAGAAAACAGTAACACTTGTTCAGAAGGAAAGAAAGCACAGAGCCCCAGATTTTATGTTGTCCTGGAGAGCTTGCAGAGCACTGGGGAAAGGCAGGCAGAGAATTCCTTGCTAGCACCTTCTCTGTGCTTGGGAAGCAGAAGTGTTCACATTGCTTCGCAGAATCGCTTTTGTGCAGAAAACAGTAACACTTGTTCAGAAGGAAAGAAAGCACAGAGCCCCAGATTTTATGTTGTCCTGGAGAGCTTGCAGAGCACTGGGGAAAGGCAGGCAGAGAATTCCCTGATAGCACCTTCTCTGTGCCTGTTCACATTGCTTCGCAGAATCGCTTTTGTGCAGAAAACACTAACACTTGTTCAGAAGGAAAGAAAGCACAGAGCCCCAGATTTTATGTTGTCCTGGAGAGCTTGCAGAGCACTGGGGAACGGCAGGCAGAGAATTCCTTGCAGAGCACCTTCTCTGTGCCTGGGAAGCAGAAGTGTTCACATTGCTTCGCAGAATCGCTTTTGTGCAGAAAACAGTAACACTTTTTCAGAAGGAAAGAAAGCACAGAGCCCCAGATTTTATGTTGTCCTGGAGAGCTTGCAGAGCACTGGGGAAAGGCAGGCAGAGAATTCCCTGATAGCACCTTCTCTGTGCCTGTTCACATTGCTTCGCAGAATCGCTTTTGTGCAGAAAACAGTAACACTTGTTCAGAACGAAAGAAAGCACAGAGCCCCAGATTCTATGTTGTCCTGGAGAGCTTGCAGAGCACTGGGGAAAGGCAGGCAGAGAATTCCTTGCTAGCACCTTCTCTGTGCCTGGGAAGCAGAAGTGTTCACATTGCTTCGCAGAATCGCTTTTGTGCAGAAAACAGTAACACTTGTTCAGAAGGAAAGAAAGCACAGAGCCCCAGATTTTATGTTGTCCTGGAGAGCTTGCAGAGCACTGGGGAAAGGCAGGCAGAGAATTCCCTGCTAGCACCTTCTCTGTGCCTGGGAAGCAGAAGTGTTCACATTGCTTCGCAGAATCGCTTTTGTGCAGAAAACAGTAACACTTGTTCAGAAGGAAAGAAAGCACAGAGCCCCAGATTTGCTGTTGTCCTGGAGAGCTTGCAGAGCACTGGGGAAAGGCAGGCAGAGAATTCCCTGATAGCACCTTCTCTGTGCCTGTTCACATTGCTTCGCAGAATCGCTTTTGTGCAGAAAACAGTAACACTTGTTCAGAACGAAAGAAAGCACAGAGCCCCAGATTTGCTGTTGTCCTGGAGAGCTTGCAGAGCACTGGGGAAAGGCAGGCAGAGAATTCCTTGCTAGCACCTTCTCTGTGCCTGGGAAGCAGAAGTGTTCACATTGCTTCGCAAGAATCGCTTTTGTGCAGAAAACACTAACACTTGTTCAGAAGGAAAGAAAGCACAGAGCCCCAGATTCTATGTTGTCCTGGAGAGCTTGCAGAGCACTGGGGAAAAGCAGGCAGAGAATTCCCTGATAGCACCTTCTCTGTGCCTGTTCACATTGTTTCGCAGAATCGCTTTTGTGCAGAAAACAGTAACACTTGTTCAGAACGAAAGAAAGCACAGAGCCCCAGATTTTATGTTGTCCTGGAGAGCTTGCAGAGCACTGGGGAAAGGCAGGCAGAGAATTCCCTGCTAGCACCTTCTCTGTGCCTGTTCACATTGCTTCGCAGAATCGCTTTTGTGCAGAAAACAGTAACACTTGTTCAGAAGGAAAGAAAGCACAGAGCCCCAGATTCTATGTTGTCCTGGAGAGCTTGCAGAGCACTGGGGAAAGGCAGGCAGAGAATTCCTTGCTAGCACCTTCTCTGTGCCTGTTCACATTGCTTCGCAGAATCGCTTTTGTGCAGAAAACAGTAACACTTGTTCAGAACGAAAGAAAGCACAGAGCCCCAGATTCTATGTTGTCCTGGAGAGCTTGCAGAGCACTGGGGAAAGGCAGGCAGAGAATTCCCTGCTAGCACCTTCTCTGTGCCTGGGAAGCAGAAGTGTTCACATTGCTTCGCAGAATCGCTTTTGTGCAGAAAACAGTAACACTTGTTCAGAAGGAAAGAAAGCACAGAGCCCCAGATTCTATGTTGTCCTGGAGAGCTTGCAGAGCACTGGGGAAAGGCAGGCAGAGAATTCCCTGATAGCACCTTCTCTGTGCCTGTTCACATTGCTTCGCAGAATCGCTTTTGTGCAGAAAACAGTAACACTTGTTCAGAACGAAAGAAAGCACAGAGCCCCAGATTCTATGTTGTCCTGGAGAGCTTGCAGAGCACTGGGGAAAGGCAGGCAGAGAATTCCCTGCTAGCACCTTCTCTGTGCCTGGGAAGCAGAAGTGTTCACATTGCTTCGCAGAATCGTTTTTGTGCAGAAAACAGTAACACTTGTTCAGAAGGAAAGAAAGCACAGAGCCCCAGATTTTATGTTGTCCTGGAGAGCTTGCAGAGCACTGGGGAAAGGCAGGCAGAGAATTCCCTGCTAGCACCTTCTCTGTGCCTGGGAAGCAGAAGTGTTCACATTGCTTCGCAAGAATCGCTTTTGTGCAGAAAACAGTAACACTTGTTCAGAAGGAAAGAAAGCACAGAGCCCCAGATTCTATGTTGTCCTGGAGAGCTTGCAGAGCACTGGGGAAAGGCAGGCAGAGAATTCCCTGATAGCACCTTCTCTGTGCCTGTTCACATTGCTTCGCAGAATCGCTTTTGTGCAGAAAACAGTAACACTTGTTCAGAACGAAAGAAAGCACAGAGCCCCAGATTTTATGTTGTCCTGGAGAGCTTGCAGAGCACTGGGGAAAGGCAGGCAGAGAATTCCCTGATAGCACCTTCTCTGTGCCTGTTCACATTGCTTCGCAGAATTGCTTTTGTGCAGAAAACAGTAACACTTGTTCAGAACGAAAGAAAGCACAGAGCCCCAGATTTTATGTTGTCCTGGAGAGCTTGCAGAGCACTGGGGAAAGGCAGGCAGAGAATTCCTTGCTAGCACCTTCTCTGTGCCTGGGAAGCAGAAGTGTTCACATTGCTTCGCAGAATCGCTTTTGTGCAGAAAACAGTAACACTTGTTCAGAAGGAAAGAAAGCACAGAGCCCCAGATTCTATGTTGTCCTGGAGAGCTTGCAGAGCACTGGGGAAAGGCAGGCAGAGAATTCCCTGCTAGCACCTTCTCTGTGCCTGGGAAGCAGAAGTGTTCACATTGCTTCGCAAGAATCGCTTTTGTGCAGAAAACACTAACACTTGTTCAGAAGGAAAGAAAGCACAGAGCCCCAGATTCTATGTTGTCCTGGAGAGCTTGCAGAGCACTGGGGAAAGGCAGGCAGAGAATTCCTTGCTAGCACCTTCTCTGTGCCTGTTCACATTGCTTCGCAGAATCGCTTTTGTGCAGAAAACAGTAACACTTGTTCAGAACGAAAGAAAGCACAGAGCCCCAAATTCTATGTTGTCCTGGAGAGCTTGCAGAGCACTGGGGAAAGGCAGGCAGAGAATTCCCTGCTAGCACCTTCTCTGTGCCTGGGAAGCAGAAGTGTTCACATTGCTTCGCAGAATCGCTTTTGTGCAGAAAACTGTAACACTTGTTCAGAAGGAAAGAAAGCACAGAGCCCCAGATTCTATGTTGTCCTGGAGAGCTTGCAGAGCACTGGGGAAAGGCAGGCAGAGAATTCCCTGATAGCACCTTCTCTGTGCCTGTTCACATTGCTTCGCAGAATCGCTTTTGTGCAGAAAACAGTAACACTTGTTCAGAAGGAAAGAAAGCACAGAGCCCCAGATTTTATGTTGTCCTGGAGAGCTTGCAGAGCACTGGGGAAAGGCAGGCAGAGAATTCCCTGCTAGCACCTTCTCTGTGCCTGGGAAGCAGAAGTGTTCACATTGCTTCGCAGAATCGTTTTTGTGCAGAAAACAGTAACACTTGTTCAGAACGAAAGAAAGCACAGAGCCCCAGATTTTATGTTGTCCTGGAGAGCTTGCAGAGCACTGGGGAAAGGAAGGCAGAGAATTCCCTGCTAGCACCTTCTCTGTGCCTGTTCACATTGCTTCGCAGAATCGCTTTTGTGCAGAAAACAGTAACACTTGTTCAGAACGAAAGAAAGCACAGAGCCCCAGATTTGCTGTTGTCCTGGAGAGCTTGCAGAGCACTGGGGAAAGGCAGGCAGAGAATTCCCTGCTAGCACCTTCTCTGTGCCTGGGAAGCAGAAGTGTTCACATTGCTTCGCAAGAATCGCTTTTGTGCAGAAAACACTAACACTTGTTCAGAAGGAAAGAAAGCACAGAGCCCCAGATTCTATGTTGTCCTGGAGAGCTTGCAGAGCACTGGGGAAAAGCAGGCAGAGAATTCCCTGATAGCACCTTCTCTGTGCCTGTTCACATTGTTTCGCAGAATCGCTTTTGTGCAGAAAACACTAACACTTGTTCAGAACGAAAGAAAGCACAGAGCCCCAGATTTTATGTTGTCCTGGAGAGCTTGCAGAGCACTGGGGAAAGGCAGGCAGAGAATTCCCTGATAGCACCTTCTCTGTGCCTGTTCACATTGCTTCGCAGAATCGCTTTTGTGCAGAAAACAGTAACACTTGGTCAGAAGGAAAGAAAGCACAGAGCCCCAGATTCTATGTTGTCCTGGAGAGCTTGCAGAGCACTGGGGAAAGGCAGGCAGAGAATTCCCTGCTAGCACCTTCTCTGTGCCTGTTCACATTGCTTCGCAGAATCGCTTTTGTGCAGAAAACAGTAACACTTGTTCAGAACGAAAGAAAGCACAGAGCCCCAGATTTGCTGTTGTCCTGGAGAGCTTGCAGAGCACTGGGGAAAGGCAGGCAGAGAATTCCCTGATAGCACCTTCTCTGTGCCTGGGAAGCAGAAGTGTTCACATTGCTTCGCAAGAATCGCTTTTGTGCAGAAAACACTAACACTTGTTCAGAAGGAAAGAAAGCACAGAGCCCCAGATTCTATGTTGTCCTGGAGAGCTTGCAGAGCACTGGGGAAAAGCAGGCAGAGAATTCCCTGATAGCACCTTCTCTGTGCCTGTTCACATTGTTTCGCAGAATCGCTTTTGTGCAGAAAACAGTAACACTTGTTCAGAACGAAAGAAAGCACAGAGCCCCAGATTTTATGTTGTCCTGGAGAGCTTGCAGAGCACTGGGGAAAGGCAGGCAGAGAATTCCCTGCTAGCACCTTCTCTGTGCCTGTTCACATTGCTTCGCAGAATCGCTTTTGTGCAGAAAACAGTAACACTTGTTCAGAAGGAAAGAAAGCACAGAGCCCCAGATTCTATGTTGTCCTGGAGAGCTTGCAGAGCACTGGGGAAAGGCAGGCAGAGAATTCCTTGCTAGCACCTTCTCTGTGCCTGTTCACATTGCTTCGCAGAATCGCTTTTGTGCAGAAAACAGTAACACTTGTTCAGAACGAAAGAAAGCACAGAGCCCCAGATTCTATGTTGTCCTGGAGAGCTTGCAGAGCACTGGGGAAAGGCAGGCAGAGAATTCCCTGCTAGCACCTTCTCTGTGCCTGGGAAGCGGAAGTGTTCACATTGCTTCGCAGAATCGCTTTTGTGCAGAAAACAGTAACACTTGTTCAGAAGGAAAGAAAGCACAGAGCCCCAGATTCTATGTTGTCCTGGAGAGCTTGCAGAGCACTGGGGAAAGGCAGGCAGAGAATTCCCTGATAGCACCTTCTCTGTGCCTGTTCACATTGCTTCGCAGAATCGCTTTTGTGCAGAAAACAGTAACACTTGTTCAGAACGAAAGAAAGCACAGAGCCCCAGATTCTATGTTGTCCTGGAGAGCTTGCAGAGCACTGGGGAAAGGCAGGCAGAGAATTCCCTGCTAGCACCTTCTCTGTGCCTGGGAAGCAGAAGTGTTCACATTGCTTCGCAGAATCGTTTTTGTGCAGAAAACAGTAACACTTGTTCAGAAGGAAAGAAAGCACAGAGCCCCAGATTTTATGTTGTCCTGGAGAGCTTGCAGAGCACTGGGGAAAGGCAGGCAGAGAATTCCCTGCTAGCACCTTCTCTGTGCCTGGGAAGCAGAAGTGTTCACATTGCTTCGCAGAATCGCTTTTGTGCAGAAAACAGTAACACTTTTTCAGAAGGAAAGAAAGCACAGAGCCCCAGATTTTATGTTGTCCTGGAGAGCTTGCAGAGCACTGGGGAAAGGCAGGCAGAGAATTCCCTGATAGCACCTTCTCTGTGCCTGGGAAGCAGAAGTGTTCACATTGCTTCGCAGAATCGCTTTTGTGCAGAAAACAGTAACACTTGTTCAGAAGGAAAGAAAGCACAGAGCCCCAGATTTTATGTTGTCCTGGAGAGCTTGCAGAGCACTGGGGAACGGCAGGCAGAGAATTCCCTGCTAGCACCTTCTCTGTGCCTGGGAAGCAGAAGTGTTCACATTGCTTCGCAGAATCGCTTTTGTGCAGAAAACACTAACACTTGTTCAGAAGGAAAGAAAGCACAGAGCCCCAGATTCTATGTTGTCCTGGAGAGCTTGCAGAGCACTGGGGAAAGGCAGGCAGAGAATTCCCTGATAGCACCTTCTCTGTGCCTGTTCACATTGCTTCGCAGAATCGCTTTTGTGCAGAAAACAGTAACACTTGTTCAGAAGGAAAGAAAGCACAGAGCCCCAGATTTTATGTTGTCCTGGAGAGCTTGCAGAGCACTGGGGAAAGGCAGGCAGAGAATTCCCTGCTAGCACCTTCTCTGTGCCTGGGAAGCAGAAGTGTTCACATTGCTTCGCAGAATCGTTTTTGTGCAGAAAACAGTAACACTTGTTCAGAAGGAAAGAAAGCACAGAGCCCCAGATTTTATGTTGTCCTGGAGAGCTTGCAGAGCACTGGGGAAAGGAAGGCAGAGAATTCCCTGCTAGCACCTTCTCTGTGCCTGTTCACATTGCTTCGCAGAATCGCTTTTGTGCAGAAAACAGTAACACTTGTTCAGAACGAAAGAAAGCACAGAGCCCCAGATTTTATGTTGTCCTGGAGAGCTTGCAGAGCACTGGGGAAAGGCAGGCAGAGAATTCCCTGCTAGCACCTTCTCTGTGCCTGGGAAGCAGAAGTGTTCACATTGCTTCGCAAGAATCGCTTTTGTGCAGAAAACACTAACACTTGTTCAGAAGGAAAGAAAGCACAGAGCCCCAGATTCTATGTTGTCCTGGAGAGCTTGCAGAGCACTGGGGAAAGGCAGGCAGAGAATTCCTTGCTAGCACCTTCTCTGTGCCTGTTCACATTGCTTCGCAGAATTGCTTTTGTGCAGAAAACAGTAACACTTGTTCAGAACGAAAGAAAGCACAGAGCCCCAGATTCTATGTTGTCCTGGAGAGCTTGCAGAGCACTGGGGAAAGGCAGGCAGAGAATTCCCTGCTAGCACCTTCTCTGTGCCTGGGAAGCGGAAGTGTTCACATTGCTTCGCAGAATCGCTTTTGTGCAGAAAACTGTAACACTTGTTCAGAAGGAAAGAAAGCACAGAGCCCCAGATTCTATGTTGTCCTGGAGAGCTTGCAGAGCACTGGGGAAAGGCAGGCAGAGAATTCCCTGATAGCACCTTCTCTGTGCTTGGGAAGCAGAAGTGTTCACATTGCTTCGCAGAATCGTTTTTGTGCAGAAAACAGTAACACTTGTTCAGAAGGAAAGAAAGCACAGAGCCCCAGATTTTATGTTGTCCTGGAGAGCTTGCAGAGCACTGGGGAAAGGCAGGCAGAGAATTCCCTGATAGCACCTTCTCTGTGCTTGGGAAGCAGAAGTGTTCACATTGCTTCGCAGAATCGTTTTTGTGCAGAAAACAATAACACTTGTTCAGAAGGAAAGAAAGCACAGAGCCCCAGATTTTATGTTGTCCTGGAGAGCTTGCAGAGCACTGGGGAAAGGCAGGCAGAGAATTCCCTGATAGCACCTTCTCTGTGCCTGTTCACATTGCTTCGCAGAATCGCTTTTGTGCAGAAAACACTAACACTTATTCAGAAGGAAAGAAAGCACAGAGCCCCAGATTCTATGTTGTCCTGGAGAGCTTGCAGAGCACTGGGGAAAAGCAGGCAGAGAATTCCCTGATAGCACCTTCTCTGTGCCTGTTCACATTGTTTCGCAGAATCGCTTTTGTGCAGAAAACAGTAACACTTGTTCAGAACGAAAGAAAGCACAGAGCCCCAGATTTTATGTTGTCCTGGAGAGCTTGCAGAGCACTGGGGAAAGGCAGGCAGAGAATTCCCTGCTACCACCTTCTCTGTGCCTGTTCACATTGCTTCGCAGAATCGCTTTTGTGCAGAAAACAGTAACACTTGTTCAGAACGAAAGAAAGCACAGAGCCCCAGATTTGCTGTTGTCCTGGAGAGCTTGCAGAGCACTGGGGAAAGGCAGGCAGAGAATTCCCTGCTAGCACCTTCTCTGTGCCTGGGAAGCAGAAGTGTTCACATTGCTTCGCAAGAATCGCTTTTGTGCAGAAAACACTAACACTTGTTCAGAAGGAAAGAAAGCACAGAGCCCCAGATTCTATGTTGTCCTGGAGAGCTTGCAGAGCACTGGGGAAAGGCAGGCAGAGAATTCCTTGCTAGCACCTTCTCTGTGCCTGTTCACATTGCTTCGCAGAATCGCTTTTGTGCAGAAAACAGTAACACTTGTTCAGAACGAAAGAAAGCACAGAGCCCCAGATTCTATGTTGTCCTGGAGAGCTTGCAGAGCACTGGGGAAAGGCAGGCAGAGAATTCCCTGCTAGCACCTTCTCTGTGCCTGGGAAGCAGAAGTGTTCACATTGCTTCGCAGAATCGCTTTTGTGCAGAAAACTGTAACACTTGTTCAGAAGGAAAGAAAGCACAGAGCCCCAGATTCTATGTTGTCCTGGAGAGCTTGCAGAGCACTGGGGAAAGGCAGGCAGAGAATTCCCTGATAGCACCTTCTCTGTGCTTGGGAAGCAGAAGTGTTCACATTGCTTCGCAGAATCGTTTTTGTGCAGAAAACAGTAACACTTGTTCAGAAGGAAAGAAAGCACAGAGCCCCAGATTTTATGTTGTCCTGGAGAGCTTGCAGAGCACTGGGGAAAGGCAGGCAGAGAATTCCTTGCTAGCACCTTCTCTGTGCCTGGGAAGCAGAAGTGTTCACATTGCTTCGCAAGAATCGCTTTTGTGCAGAAAACACTAACACTTGTTCAGAAGGAAAGAAAGCACAGAGCCCCAGATTTTATGTTGTCCTGGAGATCTTGCAGAGCACTGGGGAAAGGCAGGCAGAGAATTCCCTGATAGCACCTTCTCTGTGCCTGTTCACATTGCTTCGCAGAATCGCTTTTGTGCAGAAAACACTAACACTTGTTCAGAACGAAAGAAAGCACAGAGCCCCAGATTTTATGTTGTCCTGGAGAGCTTGCAGAGCACTGGGGAAAGGCAGGCAGAGAATTCCCTGATAGCATCTTCTCTGTGCCTGTTCACATTGCTTCGCAGAATCGCTTTTGTGCAGAAAACAGTAACACTTGTTCAGAACGAAAGAAAGCACAGAGCCGAAGATTCTATGTTGTCCTGGAGAGCTTGCAGAGCACTGGGGAAAGGCAGGCAGAGAATTCCCTGCTAGCACCTTCTCTGTGCTTGGGAAGCAGAAGTGTTCACATTGCTTCGCAGAATCGTTTTTGTGCAGAAAACAGTAACACTTGTTCAGAAGGAAAGAAAGCACAGAGCCCCAGATTTTATGTTGTCCTGGAGAGCTTGCAGAGCACTGGGGAAAGGCAGGCAGAGAATTCCTTGCTAGCACCTTCTCTGTGCCTGGGAAGCAGAAGTGTTCACATTGCTTCGCAAGAATCGCTTTTGTGCAGAAAACACTAACACTTGTTCAGAAGGAAAGAAAGCACAGAGCCCCAGATTTTATGTTGTCCTGGAGAGCTTGCAGAGCACTGGGGAAAGGCAAGCATAGAATTCCTTGCTAGCACCTTCTCTGTGCCTGGGAAGCAGAAGTGTTCACATTGCTTCGCAGAATCGCTTTTGTGCAGAAAACAGTAACACTTGTTCAGAAGGAAAGAAAGCACAGAGCCCCAGATTCTATGTTGTCCTGGAGAGCTTGCAGAGCACTGGGGAAAGGCAGGCAGAGAATTCCCTGATAGCACCTTCTCTGTGCCTGTTCACATTGCTTCGCAGAATCGCTTTTGTGCAGAAAACAGTAACACTTGTTCAGAACGAAAGAAAGCACAGAGCCCCAGATTTTATGTTGTCCTGGAGAGCTTGCAGAGCACTGGGGAACGGCAGGCAGAGAATTCCTTGCTAGCACCTTCTCTGTGCCTGGGAAGCAGAAGTGTTCACATTGCTTCGCAGAATCGCTTTTGTGCAGAAAACAGTAACACTTGTTCAGAAGGAAAGAAAGCACAGAGCCCCAGATTTTATGTTGTCCTGGAGAGCTTGCAGAGCACTGGGGAAAGGCAGGCAGAGAATTCCCTGATAGCACCTTCTCTGTGCCTGTTCACATTGCTTCGCAGAATCGCTTTTGTGCAGAAAACAGTAACACTTGTTCAGAACGAAAGAAAGCACAGAGCCCCAGATTTGCTGTTGTCCTGGAGAGCTTGCAGAGCACTGGGGAAAGGCAGGCAGAGAATTCCCTGCTAGCACCTTCTCTGTGCCTGGGAAGTAGAAGTGTTCAGATTGCTTCGCAAGAATCGCTTTTGTGCAGAAAACACTAACACTTGTTCAGAAGGAAAGAAAGCACAGAGCCCCAGATTCTATGTTGTCCTGGAGAGCTTGCAGAGCACTGGGGAAAAGCAGGCAGAGAATTCCCTGATAGCACCTTCTCTGTGCCTGTTCACATTGTTTCGCAGAATCGCTTTTGTGCAGAAAACAGTAACACTTGTTCAGAAGGAAAGAAAGCACAGAGCCCCAGATTTTATGTTGTCCTGGAGAGCTTGCAGAGCACTGGGGAAAGGCAGGCAGTGAATTCCCTGATAGCACCTTCTCTGTGCCTGTTCACATTGCTTCGCAGAATCGCTTTTGTGCAGAAAACAGTAACACTTGTTCAGAAGGAAAGAAAGCACAGAGCCCCAGATTCTATGTTGTCCTGGAGAGCTTGCAGAGCACTGGGGAAAGGCAGGCAGAGAATTCCCTGCTAGCACCTTCTCTGTGCCTGTTCACATTGCTTCGCAGAATTGCTTTTGTGCAGAAAACAGTAACACTTGTTCAGAACGAAAGAAAGCACAGAGCCCCAGATTTTATGTTGTCCTGGAGAGCTTGCAGAGCACTGGGGAAAGGCAGGCAGAGAATTCCTTGCTAGCACCTTCTCTGTGCCTGGGAAGCAGAAGTGTTCACATTGCTTCGCAGAATCGCTTTTGTGCAGAAAACAGTAACACTTGTTCAGAAGGAAAGAAAGCACAGAGCCCCAGATTTTATGTTGTCCTGGAGAGCTTGCAGAGCACTGGGGAACGGCAGGCAGAGAATTCCTTGCTAGCACCTTCTCTGTGCCTGGGAAGCAGAAGTGTTCACATTGCTTCGCAGAATCGCTTTTGTGCAGAAAACAGTAACACTTGTTCAGAAGGAAAGAAAGCACAGAGCCCCAGATTTTATGTTGTCCTGGAGAGCTTGCAGAGCACTGGGGAAAGGCAGGCAGAGAATTCCCTGATAGCACCTTCTCTGTGCCTGTTCACATTGCTTCGCAGAATCGCTTTTGTGCAGAAAACACTAACACTTATTCAGAAGGAAAGAAAGCACAGAGCCCCAGATTCTATGTTGTCCTGGAGAGCTTGCAGAGCACTGGGGAAAAGCAGGCAGAGAATTCCCTGATAGCACCTTCTCTGTGCCTGTTCACATTGTTTCGCAGAATCGCTTTTGTGCAGAAAACAGTAACACTTGTTCAGAACGAAAGAAAGCACAGAGCCCCAGATTTTATGTTGTCCTGGAGAGCTTGCAGAGCACTGGGGAAAGGCAGGCAGAGAATTCCCTGCTAGCACCTTCTCTGTGCCTGGGAAGCAGAAGTGTTCACATTGCTTCGCAAGAATCGCTTTTGTGCAGAAAACACTAACACTTGTTCAGAAGGAAAGAAAGCACAGAGCCCCAGATTCTATGTTGTCCTGGAGAGCTTGCAGAGCACTGGGGAAAAGCAGGCAGAGAATTCCCTGATAGCACCTTCTCTGTGCCTGTTCACATTGTTTCGCAGAATCGCTTTTGTGCAGAAAACAGTAACACTTGGTCAGAAGGAAAGAAAGCACAGAGCCCCAGATTCTATGTTGTCCTGGAGAGCTTGCAGAGCACTGGGGAAAGGCAGGCAGAGAATTCCCTGATAGCACCTTCTCTGTGCCTGGGAAGCAGAAGTGTTCACATTGCTTCGCAAGAATCGCTTTTGTGCAGAAAACAGTAACACTTGTTCAGAAGGAAAGAAAGCACAGAGCCCCAGATTCTATGTTGTCCTGGAGAGCTTGCAGAGCACTGGGGAAAGGCAGGCAGAGAATTCCTTGCTAGCACCTTCTCTGTGCTTGGGAAGCAGAAGTGTTCACATTGCTTCGCAGAATCGTTTTTGTGCAGAAAACAGTAACACTTGTTCAGAAGGAAAGAAAGCACAGAGCCCCAGATTTTATGTTGTCCTGGAGAGCTTGCAGAGCACTGGGGAAAGGCAGGCAGAGAATTCCTTGCTAGCACCTTCTCTGTGCCTGGGAAGCAGAAGTGTTCACATTGCTTCGCAAGAATCGCTTTTGTGCAGAAAACACTAACACTTGTTCAGAAGGAAAGAAAGCACAGAGCCCCAGATTTTATGTTGTCCTGGAGATCTTGCAGAGCACTGGGGAAAGGCAGGCAGAGAATTCCCTGATAGCACCTTCTCCGTGCCTGTTCACATTGCTTCGCAGAATCGCTTTTGTGCAGAAAACACTAACACTTGTTCAGAACGAAAGAAAGCACAGAGCCCCAGATTTTATGTTGTCCTGGAGAGCTTGCAGAGCACTGGGGAAAGGCAGGCAGAGAATTCCCTGATAGCATCTTCTCTGTGCCTGTTCACATTGCTTCGCAGAATCGCTTTTGTGCAGAAAACAGTAACACTTGTTCAGAACGAAAGAAAGCACAGAGCCGAAGATTCTATGTTGTCCTGGAGAGCTTGCAGAGCACTGGGGAAAGGCAGGCAGAGAATTCCCTGCTAGCACCTTCTCTGTGCCTGGGAAGCAGAAGTGTTCACATTGCTTCGCAAGAATCGCTTTTGTGCAGAAAACACTAACACTTGTTCAGAAGGAAAGAAAGCACAGAGCCCCAGATTTTATGTTGTCCTGGAGAGCTTGCAGAGCACTGGGGAACGGCAGGCAGAGAATTCCTTGCTAGCACCTTCTCTGTGCCTGGGAAGCAGAAGTGTTCACATTGCTTCGCAGAATCGCTTTTGTGCAGAAAACACTAACACTTGTTCAGAAGGAAAGAAAGCACAGAGCCCCAGATTCTATGTTGTCCTGGAGAGCTTGCAGAGCACTGGGGAAAGGCAGGCAGAGAATTCCCTGATAGCACCTTCTCTGTGCCTGTTCACATTGCTTCGCAGAATCGCTTTTGTGCAGAAAACAGTAACACTTGTTCAGAACGAAAGAAAGCACAGAGCCCCAGATTTTATGTTGTCCTGGAGAGCTTGCAGAGCACTGGGGAACGGCAGGCAGAGAATTCCTTGCTAGCACCTTCTCTGTGCCTGGGAAGCAGAAGTGTTCACATTGCTTCGCAGAATCGCTTTTGTGCAGAAAACACTAACACTTGTTCAGAAGGAAAGAAAGCACAGAGCCCCAGATTTTATGTTGTCCTGGAGAGCTTGCAGAGCACTGGGGAAAGGCAGGCAGAGAATTCCCTGATAGCACCTTCTCTGTGCCTGGGAAGCAGAAGTGTTCACATTGCTTCGCAGAATCGCTTTTGTGCAGAAAACACTAACACTTGTTCAGAAGGAAAGAAAGCACAGAGCCCCAGATTTTATGTTGTCCTGGAGAGCTTGCAGAGCACTGGGGAAAGGCAGGCAGAGAATTCCTTGCTAGCACCTTCTCTGTGCCTGGGAAGCAGAAGTGTTCACATTGCTTCGCAGAATCGCTTTTGTGCAGAAAACAGTAACACTTGTTCAGAAGGAAAGAAAGCACAGAGCCCCAGATTTTATGTTGTCCTGGAGAGCTTGCAGAGCACTGGGGAACGGCAGGCAGAGAATTCCTTGCTAGCACCTTCTCTGTGCCTGGGAAGCAGAAGTGTTCACATTGCTTCGCAGAATCGCTTTTGTGCAGAAAACAGTAACACTTGTTCAGAAGGAAAGAAAGCACAGAGCCCCAGATTTTATGTTGTCCTGGAGAGCTTGCAGAGCACTGGGGAAAGGCAGGCAGAGAATTCCCTGATAGCACCTTCTCTGTGCCTGTTCACATTGCTTCGCAGAATCGCTTTTGTGCAGAAAACACTAACACTTATTCAGAAGGAAAGAAAGCACAGAGCCCCAGATTCTATGTTGTCCTGGAGAGCTTGCAGAGCACTGGGGAAAAGCAGGCAGAGAATTCCCTGATAGCACCTTCTCTGTGCCTGTTCACATTGTTTCGCAGAATCGCTTTTGTGCAGAAAACAGTAACACTTGTTCAGAACGAAAGAAAGCACAGAGCCCCAGATTTTATGTTGTCCTGGAGAGCTTGCAGAGCACTGGGGAAAGGCAGGCAGAGAATTCCCTGCTAGCACCTTCTCTGTGCCTGGGAAGCAGAAGTGTTCACATTGCTTCGCAAGAATCGCTTTTGTGCAGAAAACACTAACACTTGTTCAGAAGGAAAGAAAGCACAGAGCCCCAGATTCTATGTTGTCCTGGAGAGCTTGCAGAGCACTGGGGAAAAGCAGGCAGAGAATTCCCTGATAGCACCTTCTCTGTGCCTGTTCACATTGTTTCGCAGAATCGCTTTTGTGCAGAAAACAGTAACACTTGGTCAGAAGGAAAGAAAGCACAGAGCCCCAGATTCTATGTTGTCCTGGAGAGCTTGCAGAGCACTGGGGAAAGGCAGGCAGAGAATTCCCTGATAGCACCTTCTCTGTGCCTGGGAAGCAGAAGTGTTCACATTGCTTCGCAAGAATCGCTTTTGTGCAGAAAACAGTAACACTTGTTCAGAAGGAAAGAAAGCACAGAGCCCCAGATTCTATGTTGTCCTGGAGAGCTTGCAGAGCACTGGGGAAAGGCAGGCAGAGAATTCCTTGCTAGCACCTTCTCTGTGCTTGGGAAGCAGAAGTGTTCACATTGCTTCGCAGAATCGTTTTTGTGCAGAAAACAGTAACACTTGTTCAGAAGGAAAGAAAGCACAGAGCCCCAGATTTTATGTTGTCCTGGAGAGCTTGCAGAGCACTGGGGAAAGGCAGGCAGAGAATTCCCTGATAGCACCTTCTCTGTGCCTGTTCACATTGCTTCGCAGAATCGCTTTTGTGCAGAAAACAGTAACACTTGTTCAGAACGAAAGAAAGCACAGAGCCCCAGATTTTATGTTGTCCTGGAGAGCTTGCAGAGCACTGGGGAACGGCAGGCAGAGAATTCCTTGCTAGCACCTTCTCTGTGCCTGGGAAGCAGAAGTGTTCACATTGCTTCGCAGAATCGCTTTTGTGCAGAAAACAGTAACACTTGTTCAGAAGGAAAGAAAGCACAGAGCCCCAGATTTTATGTTGTCCTGGAGAGCTTGCAGAGCACTGGGGAAAGGCAGGCAGAGAATTCCCTGATAGCACCTTCTCTGTGCCTGTTCACATTGCTTCGCAGAATCGCTTTTGTGCAGAAAACAGTAACACTTGTTCAGAACGAAAGAAAGCACAGAGCCCCAGATTTGCTGTTGTCCTGGAGAGCTTGCAGAGCACTGGGGAAAGGCAGGCAGAGAATTCCCTGCTAGCACCTTCTCTGTGCCTGGGAAGTAGAAGTGTTCAGATTGCTTCGCAAGAATCGCTTTTGTGCAGAAAACACTAACACTTGTTCAGAAGGAAAGAAAGCACAGAGCCCCAGATTCTATGTTGTCCTGGAGAGCTTGCAGAGCACTGGGGAAAAGCAGGCAGAGAATTCCCTGATAGCACCTTCTCTGTGCCTGTTCACATTGTTTCGCAGAATCGCTTTTGTGCAGAAAACAGTAACACTTGTTCAGAAGGAAAGAAAGCACAGAGCCCCAGATTTTATGTTGTCCTGGAGAGCTTGCAGAGCACTGGGGAAAGGCAGGCAGAGAATTCCCTGATAGCACCTTCTCTGTGCCTGTTCACATTGCTTCGCAGAATCGCTTTTGTGCAGAAAACAGTAACACTTGTTCAGAAGGAAAGAAAGCACAGAGCCCCAGATTCTATGTTGTCCTGGAGAGCTTGCAGAGCACTGGGGAAAGGCAGGCAGAGAATTCCCTGCTAGCACCTTCTCTGTGCCTGTTCACATTGCTTCGCAGAATTGCTTTTGTGCAGAAAACAGTAACACTTGTTCAGAAGGAAAGAAAGCACAGAGCCCCAGATTTTATGTTGTCCTGGAGAGCTTGCAGAGCACTGGGGAACGGCAGGCAGAGAATTCCTTGCTAGCACCTTCTCTGTGCCTGGGAAGCAGAAGTGTTCACATTGCTTCGCAGAATCGCTTTTGTGCAGAAAACAGTAACACTTGTTCAGAAGGAAAGAAAGCACAGAGCCCCAGATTTTATGTTGTCCTGGAGAGCTTGCAGAGCACTGGGGAAAGGCAGGCAGAGAATTCCCTGATAGCACCTTCTCTGTGCCTGTTCACATTGCTTCGCAGAATCGCTTTTGTGCAGAAAACACTAACACTTATTCAGAAGGAAAGAAAGCACAGAGCCCCAGATTCTATGTTGTCCTGGAGAGCTTGCAGAGCACTGGGGAAAAGCAGGCAGAGAATTCCCTGATAGCACCTTCTCTGTGCCTGTTCACATTGTTTCGCAGAATCGCTTTTGTGCAGAAAACAGTAACACTTGTTCAGAACGAAAGAAAGCACAGAGCCCCAGATTTTATGTTGTCCTGGAGAGCTTGCAGAGCACTGGGGAAAGGCAGGCAGAGAATTCCCTGCTAGCACCTTCTCTGTGCCTGGGAAGCAGAAGTGTTCACATTGCTTCGCAAGAATCGCTTTTGTGCAGAAAACACTAACACTTGTTCAGAAGGAAAGAAAGCACAGAGCCCCAGATTCTATGTTGTCCTGGAGAGCTTGCAGAGCACTGGGGAAAGGCAGGCAGAGAATTCCCTGATAGCACCTTCTCTGTGCCTGTTCACATTGTTTCGCAGAATCGCTTTTGTGCAGAAAACAGTAACACTTGGTCAGAAGGAAAGAAAGCACAGAGCCCCAGATTCTATGTTGTCCTGGAGAGCTTGCAGAGCACTGGGGAAAAGCAGGCAGAGAATTCCCTGATAGCACCTTCTCTGTGCCTGTTCACATTGTTTCGCAGAATCGCTTTTGTGCAGAAAACAGTAACACTTGTTCAGAAGGAAAGAAAGCACAGAGCCCCAGATTTTATGTTGTCCTGGAGAGCTTGCAGAGCACTGGGGAAAGGCAGGCAGAGAATTCCCTGATAGCACCTTCTCTGTGCCTGTTCACATTGCTTCGCAGAATCGCTTTTGTGCAGAAAACAGTAACACTTGTTCAGAAGGAAAGAAAGCACAGAGCCCCAGATTCTATGTTGTCCTGGAGAGCTTGCAGAGCACTGGGGAAAGGCAGGCAGAGAATTCCCTGCTAGCACCTTCTCTGTGCCTGTTCACATTGCTTCGCAGAATTGCTTTTGTGCAGAAAACAGTAACACTTGTTCAGAAGGAAAGAAAGCACAGAGCCCCAGATTTTATGTTGTCCTGGAGAGCTTGCAGAGCACTGGGGAACGGCAGGCAGAGAATTCCTTGCTAGCACCTTCTCTGTGCCTGGGAAGCAGAAGTGTTCACATTGCTTCGCAGAATCGCTTTTGTGCAGAAAACAGTAACACTTGTTCAGAAGGAAAGAAAGCACAGAGCCCCAGATTTTATGTTGTCCTGGAGAGCTTGCAGAGCACTGGGGAAAGGCAGGCAGAGAATTCCCTGATAGCACCTTCTCTGTGCCTGTTCACATTGCTTCGCAGAATCGCTTTTGTGCAGAAAACACTAACACTTATTCAGAAGGAAAGAAAGCACAGAGCCCCAGATTCTATGTTGTCCTGGAGAGCTTGCAGAGCACTGGGGAAAAGCAGGCAGAGAATTCCCTGATAGCACCTTCTCTGTGCCTGTTCACATTGTTTCGCAGAATCGCTTTTGTGCAGAAAACAGTAACACTTGTTCAGAACGAAAGAAAGCACAGAGCCCCAGATTTTATGTTGTCCTGGAGAGCTTGCAGAGCACTGGGGAAAGGCAGGCAGAGAATTCCCTGCTAGCACCTTCTCTGTGCCTGGGAAGCAGAAGTGTTCACATTGCTTCGCAAGAATCGCTTTTGTGCAGAAAACACTAACACTTGTTCAGAAGGAAAGAAAGCACAGAGCCCCAGATTCTATGTTGTCCTGGAGAGCTTGCAGAGCACTGGGGAAAGGCAGGCAGAGAATTCCCTGATAGCACCTTCTCTGTGCCTGTTCACATTGTTTCGCAGAATCGCTTTTGTGCAGAAAACAGTAACACTTGGTCAGAAGGAAAGAAAGCACAGAGCCCCAGATTCTATGTTGTCCTGGAGAGCTTGCAGAGCACTGGGGAAAGGCAGGCAGAGAATTCCCTGATAGCACCTTCTCTGTGCCTGGGAAGCAGAAGTGTTCACATTGCTTCGCAAGAATCGCTTTTGTGCAGAAAACAGTAACACTTGTTCAGAAGGAAAGAAAGCACAGAGCCCCAGATTCTATGTTGTCCTGGAGAGCTTGCAGAGCACTGGGGAAAGGCAGGCAGAGAATTCCTTGCTAGCACCTTCTCTGTGCTTGGGAAGCAGAAGTGTTCACATTGCTTCGCAGAATCGTTTTTGTGCAGAAAACAGTAACACTTGTTCAGAAGGAAAGAAAGCACAGAGCCCCAGATTTTATGTTGTCCTGGAGAGCTTGCAGAGCACTGGGGAAAGGCAGGCAGAGAATTCCTTGCTAGCACCTTCTCTGTGCCTGGGAAGCAGAAGTGTTCACATTGCTTCGCAAGAATCGCTTTTGTGCAGAAAACACTAACACTTGTTCAGAAGGAAAGAAAGCACAGAGCCCCAGATTTTATGTTGTCCTGGAGATCTTGCAGAGCACTGGGGAAAGGCAGGCAGAGAATTCCCTGATAGCACCTTCTCCGTGCCTGTTCACATTGCTTCGCAGAATCGCTTTTGTGCAGAAAACACTAACACTTGTTCAGAACGAAAGAAAGCACAGAGCCCCAGATTTTATGTTGTCCTGGAGAGCTTGCAGAGCACTGGGGAAAGGCAGGCAGAGAATTCCCTGATAGCATCTTCTCTGTGCCTGTTCACATTGCTTCGCAGAATCGCTTTTGTGCAGAAAACAGTAACACTTGTTCAGAACGAAAGAAAGCACAGAGCCGAAGATTCTATGTTGTCCTGGAGAGCTTGCAGAGCACTGGGGAAAGGCAGGCAGAGAATTCCCTGCTAGCACCTTCTCTGTGCCTGGGAAGCAGAAGTGTTCACATTGCTTCGCAAGAATCGCTTTTGTGCAGAAAACACTAACACTTGTTCAGAAGGAAAGAAAGCACAGAGCCCCAGATTTTATGTTGTCCTGGAGAGCTTGCAGAGCACTGGGGAACGGCAGGCAGAGAATTCCTTGCTAGCACCTTCTCTGTGCCTGGGAAGCAGAAGTGTTCACATTGCTTCGCAGAATCGCTTTTGTGCAGAAAACAGTAACACTTGTTCAGAAGGAAAGAAAGCACAGAGCCCCAGATTCTATGTTGTCCTGGAGAGCTTGCAGAGCACTGGGGAAAGGCAGGCAGAGAATTCCCTGATAGCACCTTCTCTGTGCCTGTTCACATTGCTTCGCAGAATCGCTTTTGTGCAGAAAACAGTAACACTTGTTCAGAACGAAAGAAAGCACAGAGCCCCAGATTTTATGTTGTCCTGGAGAGCTTGTAGAGCACTGGGGAACGGCAGGCAGAGAATTCCTTGCTAGCACCTTCTCTGTGCCTGGGAAGCAGAAGTGTTCACATTGCTTCGCAGAATCGCTTTTGTGCAGAAAACACTAACACTTGTTCAGAAGGAAAGAAAGCACAGAGCCCCAGATTTTATGTTGTCCTGGAGAGCTTGCAGAGCACTGGGGAAAGGCAGGCAGAGAATTCCCTGATAGCACCTTCTCTGTGCCTGTTCACATTGCTTCGCAGAATCGCTTTTGTGCAGAAAACAGTAACACTTGTTCAGAACGAAAGAAAGCACAGAGCCCCAGATTTGCTGTTGTCCTGGAGAGCTTGCAGAGCACTGGGGAAAGGCAGGCAGAGAATTCCCTGCTAGCACCTTCTCTGTGCCTGGGAAGTAGAAGTGTTCAGATTGCTTCGCAAGAATCGCTTTTGTGCAGAAAACACTAACACTTGTTCAGAAGGAAAGAAAGCACAGAGCCCCAGATTCTATGTTGTCCTGGAGAGCTTGCAGAGCACTGGGGAAAAGCAGGCAGAGAATTCCCTGATAGCACCTTCTCTGTGCCTGTTCACATTGTTTCGCAGAATCGCTTTTGTGCAGAAAACAGTAACACTTGTTCAGAAGGAAAGAAAGCACAGAGCCCCAGATTTTATGTTGTCCTGGAGAGCTTGCAGAGCACTGGGGAAAGGCAGGCAGAGAATTCCCTGATAGCACCTTCTCTGTGCCTGTTCACATTGCTTCGCAGAATCGCTTTTGTGCAGAAAACAGTAACACTTGTTCAGAAGGAAAGAAAGCACAGAGCCCCAGATTCTATGTTGTCCTGGAGAGCTTGCAGAGCACTGGGGAAAGGCAGGCAGAGAATTCCCTGCTAGCACCTTCTCTGTGCCTGTTCACATTGCTTCGCAGAATTGCTTTTGTGCAGAAAACAGTAACACTTGTTCAGAACGAAAGAAAGCACAGAGCCCCAGATTTTATGTTGTCCTGGAGAGCTTGCAGAGCACTGGGGAAAGGCAGGCAGAGAATTCCTTGCTAGCACCTTCTCTGTGCCTGGGAAGCAGAAGTGTTCACATTGCTTCGCAGAATCGCTTTTGTGCAGAAAACAGTAACACTTGTTCAGAAGGAAAGAAAGCACAGAGCCCCAGATTTTATGTTGTCCTGGAGAGCTTGCAGAGCACTGGGGAACGGCAGGCAGAGAATTCCTTGCTAGCACCTTCTCTGTGCCTGGGAAGCAGCAGTGTTCACATTGCTTCGCAGAATCGCTTTTGTGCAGAAAACAGTAACACTTGTTCAGAAGGAAAGAAAGCACAGAGCCCCAGATTTTATGTTGTCCTGGAGAGCTTGCAGAGCACTGGGGAAAGGCAGGCAGAGAATTCCCTGATAGCACCTTCTCTGTGCCTGTTCACATTGCTTCGCAGAATCGCTTTTGTGCAGAAAACACTAACACTTATTCAGAAGGAAAGAAAGCACAGAGCCCCAGATTCTATGTTGTCCTGGAGAGCTTGCAGAGCACTGGGGAAAAGCAGGCAGAGAATTCCCTGATAGCACCTTCTCTGTGCCTGTTCACATTGTCTCGCAGAATCGCTTTTGTGCAGAAAACAGTAACACTTGTTCAGAACGAAAGAAAGCACAGAGCCCCAGATTTTATGTTGTCCTGGAGAGCTTGCAGAGCACTGGGGAAAGGCAGGCAGAGAATTCCCTGCTAGCACCTTCTCTGTGCCTGGGAAGCAGAAGTGTTCACATTGCTTCGCAAGAATCGCTTTTGTGCAGAAAACACTAACACTTGTTCAGAAGGAAAGAAAGCACAGAGCCCCAGATTCTATGTTGTCCTGGAGAGCTTGCAGAGCACTGGGGAAAAGCAGGCAGAGAATTCCCTGATAGCACCTTCTCTGTGCCTGTTCACATTGTTTCGCAGAATCGCTTTTGTGCAGAAAACAGTAACACTTGGTCAGAAGGAAAGAAAGCACAGAGCCCCAGATTCTATGTTGTCCTGGAGAGCTTGCAGAGCACTGGGGAAAGGCAGGCAGAGAATTCCCTGATAGCACCTTCTCTGTGCCTGGGAAGCAGAAGTGTTCACATTGCTTCGCAAGAATCGCTTTTGTGCAGAAAACAGTAACACTTGTTCAGAAGGAAAGAAAGCACAGAGCCCCAGATTCTATGTTGTCCTGGAGAGCTTGCAGAGCACTGGGGAAAGGCAGGCAGAGAATTCCTTGCTAGCACCTTCTCTGTGCTTGGGAAGCAGAAGTGTTCACATTGCTTCGCAGAATCGTTTTTGTGCAGAAAACAGTAACACTTGTTCAGAAGGAAAGAAAGCACAGAGCCCCAGATTTTATGTTGTCCTGGAGAGCTTGCAGAGCACTGGGGAAAGGCAGGCAGAGAATTCCTTGCTAGCACCTTCTCTGTGCCTGGGAAGCAGAAGTGTTCACATTGCTTCGCAAGAATCGCTTTTGTGCAGAAAACACTAACACTTGTTCAGAAGGAAAGAAAGCACAGAGCCCCAGATTTTATGTTGTCCTGGAGATCTTGCAGAGCACTGGGGAAAGGCAGGCAGAGAATTCCCTGATAGCACCTTCTCCGTGCCTGTTCACATTGCTTCGCAGAATCGCTTTTGTGCAGAAAACACTAACACTTGTTCAGAACGAAAGAAAGCACAGAGCCCCAGATTTTATGTTGTCCTGGAGAGCTTGCAGAGCACTGGGGAAAGGCAGGCAGAGAATTCCCTGATAGCATCTTCTCTGTGCCTGTTCACATTGCTTCGCAGAATCGCTTTTGTGCAGAAAACAGTAACACTTGTTCAGAACGAAAGAAAGCACAGAGCCGAAGATTCTATGTTGTCCTGGAGAGCTTGCAGAGCACTGGGGAAAGGCAGGCAGAGAATTCCCTGCTAGCACCTTCTCTGTGCCTGGGAAGCAGAAGTGTTCACATTGCTTCGCAAGAATCGCTTTTGTGCAGAAAACACTAACACTTGTTCAGAAGGAAAGAAAGCACAGAGCCCCAGATTTTATGTTGTCCTGGAGAGCTTGCAGAGCACTGGGGAACGGCAGGCAGAGAATTCCTTGCTAGCACCTTCTCTGTGCCTGGGAAGCAGAAGTGTTCACATTGCTTCGCAGAATCGCTTTTGTGCAGAAAACAGTAACACTTGTTCAGAAGGAAAGAAAGCACAGAGCCCCAGATTCTATGTTGTCCTGGAGAGCTTGCAGAGCACTGGGGAAAGGCAGGCAGAGAATTCCCTGATAGCACCTTCTCTGTGCCTGTTCACATTGCTTCGCAGAATCGCTTTTGTGCAGAAAACAGTAACACTTGTTCAGAACGAAAGAAAGCACAGAGCCCCAGATTTTATGTTGTCCTGGAGAGCTTGCAGAGCACTGGGGAACGGCAGGCAGAGAATTCCTTGCTAGCACCTTCTCTGTGCCTGGGAAGCAGAAGTGTTCACATTGCTTCGCAGAATCGCTTTTGTGCAGAAAACAGTAACACTTGTTCAGAAGGAAAGAAAGCACAGAGCCCCAGATTTTATGTTGTCCTGGAGAGCTTGCAGAGCACTGGGGAAAGGCAGGCAGAGAATTCCCTGATAGCACCTTCTCTGTGCCTGTTCACATTGCTTCGCAGAATCGCTTTTGTGCAGAAAACAGTAACACTTGTTCAGAACGAAAGAAAGCACAGAGCCCCAGATTTGCTGTTGTCCTGGAGAGCTTGCAGAGCACTGGGGAAAGGCAGGCAGAGAATTCCCTGCTAGCACCTTCTCTGTGCCTGGGAAGCAGAAGTGTTCAGATTGCTTCGCAAGAATCGCTTTTGTGCAGAAAACACTAACACTTGTTCAGAAGGAAAGAAAGCACAGAGCCCCAGATTCTATGTTGTCCTGGAGAGCTTGCAGAGCACTGGGGAAAAGCAGGCAGAGAATTCCCTGATAGCACCTTCTCTGTGCCTGTTCACATTGTTTCGCAGAATCTCTTTTGTGCAGAAAACAGTAACACTTGTTCAGAAGGAAAGAAAGCACAGAGCCCCAGATTTTATGTTGTCCTGGAGAGCTTGCAGAGCACTGGGGAAAGGCAGGCAGAGAATTCCCTGATAGCACCTTCTCTGTGCCTGTTCACATTGCTTCGCAGAATCGCTTTTGTGCAGAAAACAGTAACACTTGTTCAGAACGAAAGAAAGCACAGAGCCCCAGATTCTATGTTGTCCTGGAGAGCTTGCAGAGCACTGGGGAAAGGCAGGCAGAGAATTCCCTGCTAGCACCTTCTCTGTGCCTGTTCACATTGCTTCGCAGAATTGCTTTTGTGCAGAAAACAGTAACACTTGTTCAGAACGAAAGAAAGCACAGAGCCCCAGATTTTATGTTGTCCTGGAGAGCTTGCAGAGCACTGGGGAAAGGCAGGCAGAGAATTCCTTGCTAGCACCTTCTCTGTGCCTGGGAAGCAGAAGTGTTCACATTGCTTCGCAGAATCGCTTTTGTGCAGAAAACAGTAACACTTGTTCAGAAGGAAAGAAAGCACAGAGCCCCAGATTTTATGTTGTCCTGGAGAGCTTGCAGAGCACTGGGGAACGGCAGGCAGAGAATTCCTTGCTAGCACCTTCTCTGTGCCTGGGAAGCAGAAGTGTTCACATTGCTTCGCAGAATCGCTTTTGTGCAGAAAACAGTAACACTTGTTCAGAAGGAAAGAAAGCACAGAGCCCCAGATTCTATGTTGTCCTGGAGAGCTTGCAGAGCACTGGGGAAAGGCAGGCAGAGAATTCCCTGATAGCACCTTCTCTGTGCCTGTTCACATTGCTTCGCAGAATCGCTTTTGTGCAGAAAACACTAACACTTATTCAGAAGGAAAGAAAGCACAGAGCCCCAGATTCTATGTTGTCCTGGAGAGCTTGCAGAGCACTGGGGAAAAGCAGGCAGAGAATTCCCTGATAGCACCTTCTCTGTGCCTGTTCACATTGTTTCGCAGAATCGCTTTTGTGCAGAAAACAGTAACACTTGTTCAGAACGAAAGAAAGCACAGAGCCCCAGATTCTATGTTGTCCTGGAGAGCTTGCAGAGCACTGGGGAAAGGCAGGCGGAGAATTCCCTGCTAGCACCTTCTCTGTGCCTGGGAAGCAGAAGTGTTCACATTGCTTCGCAAGAATCGCTTTTGTGCAGAAAACACTAACACTTGTTCAGAAGGAAAGAAAGCACAGAGCCCCAGATTCTATGTTGTCCTGGAGAGCTTGCAGAGCACTGGGGAAAGGCAGGCAGAGAATTCCTTGCTAGCACCTTCTCTGTGCCTGTTCACATTGCTTCGCAGAATCGCTTTTGTGCAGAAAACAGTAACACTTGTTCAGAACGAAAGAAAGCACAGAGCCCCAGATTCTATGTTGTCCTGGAGAGCTTGCAGAGCACTGGGGAAAGGCAGGCAGAGAATTCCCTGCTAGCACCTTCTCTGTGCCTGGGAAGCAGAAGTGTTCACATTGCTTCGCAGAATCGCTTTTGTGCAGAAAACTGTAACACTTGTTCAGAAGGAAAGAAAGCACAGAGCCCCAGATTCTATGTTGTCCTGGAGAGCTTGCAGAGCACTGGGGAAAGGCAGGCAGAGAATTCCCTGATAGCACCTTCTCTGTGCCTGTTCACATTGCTTCGCAGAATCGCTTTTGTGCAGAAAACAGTAACACTTGTTCAGAAGGAAAGAAAGCACAGAGCCCCAGATTTTATGTTGTCCTGGAGAGCTTGCAGAGCACTGGGGAAAGGCAGGCAGAGAATTCCTTGCTAGCACCTTCTCTGTGCCTGGGAAGCAGAAGTGTTCACATTGCTTCGCAAGAATCGCTTTTGTGCAGAAAACACTAACACTTGTTCAGAAGGAAAGAAAGCACAGAGCCCCAGATTTTATGTTGTCCTGGAGATCTTGCAGAGCACTGGGGAAAGGCAGGCAGAGAATTCCCTGATAGCACCTTCTCCGTGCCTGTTCACATTGCTTCGCAGAATCGCTTTTGTGCAGAAAACACTAACACTTGTTCAGAACGAAAGAAAGCACAGAGCCCCAGATTTTATGTTGTCCTGGAGAGCTTGCAGAGCACTGGGGAAAGGCAGGCAGAGAATTCCCTGATAGCATCTTCTCTGTGCCTGTTCACATTGCTTCGCAGAATCGCTTTTGTGCAGAAAACAGTAACACTTGTTCAGAACGAAAGAAAGCACAGAGCCGAAGATTCTATGTTGTCCTGGAGAGCTTGCAGAGCACTGGGGAAAGGCAGGCAGAGAATTCCCTGCTAGCACCTTCTCTGTGCCTGGGAAGCAGAAGTGTTCACATTGCTTCGCAAGAATCGCTTTTGTGCAGAAAACACTAACACTTGTTCAGAAGGAAAGAAAGCACAGAGCCCCAGATTTTATGTTGTCCTGGAGAGCTTGCAGAGCACTGGGGAACGGCAGGCAGAGAATTCCTTGCTAGCACCTTCTCTGTGCCTGGGAAGCAGAAGTGTTCACATTGCTTCGCAGAATCGCTTTTGTGCAGAAAACAGTAACACTTGTTCAGAAGGAAAGAAAGCACAGAGCCCCAGATTCTATGTTGTCCTGGAGAGCTTGCAGAGCACTGGGGAAAGGCAGGCAGAGAATTCCCTGATAGCACCTTCTCTGTGCCTGTTCACATTGCTTCGCAGAATCGCTTTTGTGCAGAAAACAGTAACACTTGTTCAGAACGAAAGAAAGCACAGAGCCCCAGATTTTATGTTGTCCTGGAGAGCTTGCAGAGCACTGGGGAACGGCAGGCAGAGAATTCCTTGCTAGCACCTTCTCTGTGCCTGGGAAGCAGAAGTGTTCACATTGCTTCGCAGAATCGCTTTTGTGCAGAAAACAGTAACACTTGTTCAGAAGGAAAGAAAGCACAGAGCCCCAGATTTTATGTTGTCCTGGAGAGCTTGCAGAGCACTGGGGAAAGGCAGGCAGAGAATTCCCTGCTAGCACCTTCTCTGTGCCTGGGAAGCAGAAGTGTTCACATTGCTTCGCAAGAATCGCTTTTGTGCAGAAAACAGTAACACTTGTTCAGAAGGAAAGAAAGCACAGAGCCCCAGATTCTATGTTGTCCTGGAGAGCTTGCAGAGCACTGGGGAAAGGCAGGCAGAGAATTCCCTGCTAGCACCTTCTCTGTGCCTGGGAAGCAGAAGTGTTCAGATTGCTTCGCAAGAATCGCTTTTGTGCAGAAAACACTAACACTTGTTCAGAAGGAAAGAAAGCACAGAGCCCCAGATTCTATGTTGTCCTGGAGAGCTTGCAGAGCACTGGGGAAAAGCAGGCAGAGAATTCCCTGATAGCACCTTCTCTGTGCCTGTTCACATTGTTTCGCAGAATCGCTTTTGTGCAGAAAACAGTAACACTTGTTCAGAAGGAAAGAAAGCACAGAGCCCCAGATTTTATGTTGTCCTGGAGAGCTTGCAGAGCACTGGGGAAAGGCAGGCAGAGAATTCCCTGATAGCACCTTCTCTGTGCCTGTTCACATTGCTTCGCAGAATCGCTTTTGTGCAGAAAACAGTAACACTTGTTCAGAACGAAAGAAAGCACAGAGCCCCAGATTCTATGTTGTCCTGGAGAGCTTGCAGAGCACTGGGGAAAGGCAGGCAGAGAATTCCCTGCTAGCACCTTCTCTGTGCCTGTTCACATTGCTTCGCAGAATTGCTTTTGTGCAGAAAACAGTAACACTTGTTCAGAACGAAAGAAAGCACAGAGCCCCAGATTTTATGTTGTCCTGGAGAGCTTGCAGAGCACTGGGGAAAGGCAGGCAGAGAATTCCTTGCTAGCACCTTCTCTGTGCCTGGGAAGCAGAAGTGTTCACATTGCTTCGCAGAATCGCTTTTGTGCAGAAAACAGTAACACTTGTTCAGAAGGAAAGAAAGCACAGAGCCCCAGATTTTATGTTGTCCTGGAGAGCTTGCAGAGCACTGGGGAACGGCAGGCAGAGAATTCCTTGCTAGCACCTTCTCTGTGCCTGGGAAGCAGAAGTGTTCACATTGCTTCGCAGAATCGCTTTTGTGCAGAAAACAGTAACACTTGTTCAGAAGGAAAGAAAGCACAGAGCCCCAGATTCTATGTTGTCCTGGAGAGCTTGCAGAGCACTGGGGAAAGGCAGGCAGAGAATTCCCTGATAGCACCTTCTCTGTGCCTGTTCACATTGCTTCGCAGAATCGCTTTTGTGCAGAAAACACTAACACTTATTCAGAAGGAAAGAAAGCACAGAGCCCCAGATTCTATGTTGTCCTGGAGAGCTTGCAGAGCACTGGGGAAAAGCAGGCAGAGAATTCCCTGATAGCACCTTCTCTGTGCCTGTTCACATTGTTTCGCAGAATCGCTTTTGTGCAGAAAACAGTAACACTTGTTCAGAACGAAAGAAAGCACAGAGCCCCAGATTTTATGTTGTCCTGGAGAGCTTGCAGAGCACTGGGGAAAGGCAGGCAGAGAATTCCCTGATAGCACCTTCTCTGTGCCTGTTCACATTGCTTCGCAGAATCGCTTTTGTGCAGAAAACAGTAACACTTGTTCAGAACGAAAGAAAGCACAGAGCCCCAGATTCTATGTTGTCCTGGAGAGCTTGCAGAGCACTGGGGAAAGGCAGGCGGAGAATTCCCTGCTAGCACCTTCTCTGTGCCTGGGAAGCAGAAGTGTTCACATTGCTTCGCAAGAATCGCTTTTGTGCAGAAAACACTAACACTTGTTCAGAAGGAAAGAAAGCACAGAGCCCCAGATTCTATGTTGTCCTGGAGAGCTTGCAGAGCACTGGGGAAAGGCAGGCAGAGAATTCCTTGCTAGCACCTTCTCTGTGCCTGTTCACATTGCTTCGCAGAATCGCTTTTGTGCAGAAAACAGTAACACTTGTTCAGAACGAAAGAAAGCACAGAGCCCCAGATTCTATGTTGTCCTGGAGAGCTTGCAGAGCACTGGGGAAAGGCAGGCAGAGAATTCCCTGCTAGCACCTTCTCTGTGCCTGGGAAGCAGAAGTGTTCACATTGCTTCGCAGAATCGCTTTTGTGCAGAAAACTGTAACACTTGTTCAGAAGGAAAGAAAGCACAGAGCCCCAGATTCTATGTTGTCCTGGAGAGCTTGCAGAGCACTGGGGAAAGGCAGGCAGAGAATTCCCTGATAGCACCTTCTCTGTGCCTGTTCACATTGCTTCGCAGAATCGCTTTTGTGCAGAAAACAGTAACACTTGTTCAGAAGGAAAGAAAGCACAGAGCCCCAGATTTTATGTTGTCCTGGAGAGCTTGCAGAGCACTGGGGAAAGGCAGGCAGAGAATTCCCTGCTAGCACCTTCTCTGTGCCTGGGAAGCAGAAGTGTTCACATTGCTTCGCAGAATCGTTTTTGTGCAGAAAACAGTAACACTTGTTCAGAAGGAAAGAAAGCACAGAGCCCCAGATTTTATGTTGTCCTGGAGAGCTTGCAGAGCACTGGGGAAAGGAAGGCAGAGAATTCCCTGCTAGCACCTTCTCTGTGCCTGTTCACATTGCTTCGCAGAATCGCTTTTGTGCAGAAAACAGTAACACTTGTTCAGAACGAAAGAAAGCACAGAGCCCCAGATTTGCTGTTGTCCTGGAGAGCTTGCAGAGCACTGGGGAAAGGCAGGCAGAGAATTCCCTGCTAGCACCTTCTCTGTGCCTGGGAAGCAGAAGTGTTCACATTGCTTCGCAAGAATCGCTTTTGTGCAGAAAACACTAACACTTGTTCAGAACGAAAGAAAGCACAGAGCCCCAGATTCTATGTTGTCCTGGAGAGCTTGCAGAGCACTGGGGAAAAGCAGGCAGAGAATTCCCTGATAGCACCTTCTCTGTGCCTGTTCACATTGTTTCGCAGAATCGCTTTTGTGCAGAAAACAGTAACACTTGTTCAGAAGGAAAGAAAGCACAGAGCCCCAGATTTTATGTTGTCCTGGAGAGCTTGCAGAGCACTGGGGAAAGGCAGGCAGAGAATTCCCTGATAGCACCTTCTCTGTGCCTGTTCACATTGCTTCGCAGAATCGCTTTTGTGCAGAAAACAGTAACACTTGTTCAGAACGAAAGAAAGCACAGAGCCCCAGATTCTATGTTGTCCTGGAGAGCTTGCAGAGCACTGGGGAAAGGCAGGCAGAGAATTCCCTGCTAGCACCTTCTCTGTGCCTGTTCACATTGCTTCGCAGAATTGCTTTTGTGCAGAAAACAGTAACACTTGTTCAGAACGAAAGAAAGCACAGAGCCCCAGATTTTATGTTGTCCTGGAGAGCTTGCAGAGCACTGGGGAAAGGCAGGCAGAGAATTCCTTGCTAGCACCTTCTCTGTGCCTGGGAAGCAGAAGTGTTCACATTGCTTCGCAGAATCGCTTTTGTGCAGAAAACAGTAACACTTGTTCAGAAGGAAAGAAAGCACAGAGCCCCAGATTTTATGTTGTCCTGGAGAGCTTGCAGAGCACTGGGGAACGGCAGGCAGAGAATTCCTTGCTAGCACCTTCTCTGTGCCTGGGAAGCAGAAGTGTTCACATTGCTTCGCAGAATCGCTTTTGTGCAGAAAACAGTAACACTTGTTCAGAAGGAAAGAAAGCACAGAGCCCCAGATTTTATGTTGTCCTGGAGAGCTTGCAGAGCACTGGGGAAAGGCAGGCAGAGAATTCCCTGATAGCACCTTCTCTGTGCCTGTTCACATTGCTTCGCAGAATCGCTTTTGTGCAGAAAACACTAACACTTATTCAGAAGGAAAGAAAGCACAGAGCCCCAGATTCTATGTTGTCCTGGAGAGCTTGCAGAGCACTGGGGAAAAGCAGGCAGAGAATTCCCTGATAGCACCTTCTCTGTGCCTGTTCACATTGTTTCGCAGAATCGCTTTTGTGCAGAAAACAGTAACACTTGTTCAGAACGAAAGAAAGCACAGAGCCCCAGATTTTATGTTGTCCTGGAGAGCTTGCAGAGCACTGGGGAAAGGCAGGCAGAGAATTCCCTGCTAGCACCTTCTCTGTGCCTGGGAAGCAGAAGTGTTCACATTGCTTCGCAAGAATCGCTTTTGTGCAGAAAACACTAACACTTGTTCAGAACGAAAGAAAGCACAGAGCCCCAGATTCTATGTTGTCCTGGAGAGCTTGCAGAGCACTGGGGAAAGGCAGGCAGAGAATTCCTTGCTAGCACCTTCTCTGTGCCTGTTCACATTGCTTCGCAGAATCGCTTTTGTGCAGAAAACAGTAACACTTGTTCAGAACGAAAGAAAGCACAGAGCCCCAGATTCTATGTTGTCCTGGAGAGCTTGCAGAGCACTGGGGAAAGGCAGGCAGAGAATTCCCTGCTAGCACCTTCTCTGTGCCTGGGAAGCAGAAGTGTTCACATTGCTTCGCAGAATCGCTTTTGTGCAGAAAACTGTAACACTTGTTCAGAAGGAAAGAAAGCACAGAGCCCCAGATTCTATGTTGTCCTGGAGAGCTTGCAGAGCACTGGGGAAAGGCAGGCAGAGAATTCCCTGATAGCACCTTCTCTGTGCCTGTTCACATTGCTTCGCAGAATCGCTTTTGTGCAGAAAACAGTAACACTTGTTCAGAAGGAAAGAAAGCACAGAGCCCCAGATTTTATGTTGTCCTGGAGAGCTTGCAGAGCACTGGGGAAAGGCAGGCAGAGAATTCCCTGCTAGCACCTTCTCTGTGCCTGGGAAGCAGAAGTGTTCACATTCCTTCGCAGAATCGTTTTTGTGCAGAAAACAGTAACACTTGTTCAGAAGGAAAGAAAGCACAGAGCCCCAGATTTTATGTTGTCCTGGAGAGCTTGCAGAGCACTGGGGAAAGGAAGGCAGAGAATTCCCTGATAGCACCTTCTCTGTGCCTGTTCACATTGCTTCGCAGAATCGCTTTTGTGCAGAAAACAGTAACACTTGTTCAGAACGAAAGAAAGCACAGAGCCCCAGATTTGCTGTTGTCCTGGAGAGCTTGCAGAGCACTGGGGAAAGGCAGGCAGAGAATTCCCTGCTAGCACCTTCTCTGTGCCTGGGAAGCAGAAGTGTTCACATTGCTTCGCAAGAATCGCTTTTGTGCAGAAAACACTAACACTTGTTCAGAACGAAAGAAAGCACAGAGCCCCAGATTCTATGTTGTCCTGGAGAGCTTGCAGAGCACTGGGGAAAAGCAGGCAGAGAATTCCCTGATAGCACCTTCTCTGTGCCTGTTCACATTGTTTCGCAGAATCGCTTTTGTGCAGAAAACACTAACACTTGTTCAGAACGAAAGAAAGCACAGAGCCCCAGATTTTATGTTGTCCTGGAGAGCTTGCAGAGCACTGGGGAAAGGCAGGCAGAGAATTCCCTGATAGCACCTTCTCTGTGCCTGTTCACATTGCTTCGCAGAATCGCTTTTGTGCAGAAAACAGTAACACTTGGTCAGAAGGAAAGAAAGCACAGAGCCCCAGATTCTATGTTGTCCTGGAGAGCTTGCAGAGCACTGGGGAAAGGCAGGCAGAGAATTCCCTGCTAGCACCTTCTCTGTGCCTGGGAAGCAGAAGTGTTCACATTGCTTCGCAAGAATCGCTTTTGTGCAGAAAACAGTAACACTTGTTCAGAAGGAAAGAAAGCACAGAGCCCCAGATTCTATGTTGTCCTGGAGAGCTTGCAGAGCACTGGGGAAAGGCAGGCAGAGAATTCCTTGCTAGCACCTTCTCTGTGCTTGGGAAGCAGAAGTGTTCACATTGCTTCGCAGAATCGCTTTTGTGCAGAAAACAGTAACACTTGTTCAGAAGGAAAGAAAGCACAGAGCCCCAGATTTTATGTTGTCCTGGAGAGCTTGCAGAGCACTGGGGAAAGGCAGGCAGAGAATTCCTTGCTAGCACCTTCTCTGTGCCTGGGAAGCAGAAGTGTTCACATTGCTTCGCAGAATCGCTTTTGTGCAGAAAACAGTAACACTTGTTCAGAAGGAAAGAAAGCACAGAGCCCCAGATTTTATGTTGTCCTGGAGATCTTGCAGAGCACTGGGGAAAGGCAGGCAGAGAATTCCCTGATAGCACCTTCTCTGTGCCTGTTCACATTGCTTCGCAGAATCGCTTTTGTGCAGAAAACACTAACACTTGTTCAGAACGAAAGAAAGCACAGAGCCCCAGATTTTATGTTGTCCTGGAGAGCTTGCAGAGCACTGGGGAAAGGCAGGCAGAGAATTCCCTGATAGCATCTTCTCTGTGCCTGTTCACATTGCTTCGCAGAATCGCTTTTGTGCAGAAAACAGTAACACTTGTTCAGAACGAAAGAAAGCACAGAGCCGAAGATTCTATGTTGTCCTGGAGAGCTTGCAGAGCACTGGGGAAAGGCAGGCAGAGAATTCCCTGCTAGCACCTTCTCTGTGCCTGGGAAGCAGAAGTGTTCACATTGCTTCGCAAGAATCGCTTTTGTGCAGAAAACACTAACACTTGTTCAGAAGGAAAGAAAGCACAGAGCCCCAGATTTTATGTTGTCCTGGAGAGCTTGCAGAGCACTGGGGAAAGGCAGGCATAGAATTCCTTGCTAGCACCTTCTCTGTGCCTGGGAAGCAGAAGTGTTCACATTGCTTCGCAGAATCGCTTTTGTGCAGAAAACAGTAACACTTGTTCAGAAGGAAAGAAAGCACAGAGCCCCAGATTCTATGTTGTCCTGGAGAGCTTGCAGAGCACTGGGGAAAGGCAGGCAGAGAATTCCCTGATAGCACCTTCTCTGTGCCTGTTCACATTGCTTCGCAGAATCGCTTTTGTGCAGAAAACAGTAACACTTGTTCAGAACGAAAGAAAGCACAGAGCCCCAGATTCTATGTTGTCCTGGAGAGCTTGCAGAGCACTGGGGAAAGGCAGGCAGAGAATTCCCTGATAGCACCTTCTCTGTGCCTGTTCACATTGCTTCGCAGAATCGCTTTTGTGCAGAAAACAGTAACACTTGTTCAGAACGAAAGAAAGCACAGAGCCCCAGATTTGCTGTTGTCCTGGAGAGCTTGCAGAGCACTGGGGAAAGGCAGGCAGAGAATTCCCTGCTAGCACCTTCTCTGTGCCTGGGAAGCAGAAGTGTTCAGATTGCTTCGCAAGAATCGCTTTTGTGCAGAAAACACTAACACTTGTTCAGAAGGAAAGAAAGCACAGAGCCCCAGATTCTATGTTGTCCTGGAGAGCTTGCAGAGCACTGGGGAAAAGCAGGCAGAGAATTCCCTGATAGCACCTTCTCTGTGCCTGTTCACATTGTTTCGCAGAATCGCTTTTGTGCAGAAAACAGTAACACTTGTTCAGAACGAAAGAAAGCACAGAGCCCCAGATTTTATGTTGTCCTGGAGAGCTTGCAGAGCACTGGGGAAAGGCAGGCAGAGAATTCCCTGATAGCACCTTCTCTGTGCCTGTTCACATTGCTTCGCAGAATCGCTTTTGTGCAGAAAACAGTAACACTTGTTCAGAAGGAAAGAAAGCACAGAGCCCCAGATTCTATGTTGTCCTGGAGAGCTTGCAGAGCACTGGGGAAAGGCAGGCAGAGAATTCCCTGATAGCACCTTCTCTGTGCCTGGGAAGCAGAAGTGTTCACATTGCTTCGCAAGAATCGCTTTTGTGCAGAAAACACTAACACTTGTTCAGAAGGAAAGAAAGCACAGAGCCCCAGATTCTATGTTGTCCTGGAGAGCTTGCAGAGCACTGGGGAAAGGCAGGCAGAGAATTCCCTGCTAGCACCTTCTCTGTGCCTGGGAAGCAGAAGTGTTCACATTGCTTCGCAGAATCGCTTTTGTGCAGAAAACAGTAACACTTGTTCAGAAGGAAAGAAAGCACAGAGCCCCAGATTCTATGTTGTCCTGGAGAGCTTGCAGAGCACTGGGGAAAGGCAGGCAGAGAATTCCCTGATAGCACCTTCTCTGTGCCTGTTCACATTGCTTCGCAGAATCGCTTTTGTGCAGAAAACAGTAACACTTGTTCAGAACGAAAGAAAGCACAGAGCCCCAGATTTTATGTTGTCCTGGAGAGCTTGCAGAGCACTGGGGAAAGGCAGGCAGAGAATTCCCTGCTAGCACCTTCTCTGTGCCTGGGAAGCAGAAGTGTTCACATTGCTTCGCAGAATCGTTTTTGTGCAGAAAACAGTAACACTTGTTCAGAAGGAAAGAAAGCACAGAGCCCCAGATTTTATGTTGTCCTGGAGAGCTTGCAGAGCACTGGGGAAAGGCAGGCAGAGAATTCCCTGATAGCACCTTCTCTGTTCCTGTTCACATTGCTTCGCAGAATCGCTTTTGTGCAGAAAACAGTAACACTTGTTCAGAAGGAAAGAAAGCACAGAGCCCCAGATTCTATGTTGTCCTGGAGAGCTTGCAGAGCACTGGGGAAAGGCAGGCAGAGAATTCCCTGCTAGCACCTTCTCTGTGCCTGGGAAGCAGAAGTGTTCACATTGCTTCGCAAGAATCGCTTTTGTGCAGAAAACACTAACACTTGTTCAGAAGGAAAGAAAGCACAGAGCCCCAGATTCTATGTTCTCCTGGAGAGCTTGCAGAGCACTGGGGAAAGGCAGGCAGAGAATTCCTTGCTAGCACCTTCTCTGTGCCTGTTCACATTGCTTCGCAGAATCGCTTTTGTGCAGAAAACAGTAACACTTGTTCAGAACGAAAGAAAGCACAGAGCCCCAGATTCTATGTTGTCCTGGAGAGCTTGCAGAGCACTGGGGAAAGGCAGGCAGAGAATCCCTGCTAGCACCTTCTCTGTGCCTGGGAAGCAGCAGTGTTCACATTGCTTCGCAAGAATCGCTTTTGTGCAGAAAACAGTAACAGTTGTTCAGAACGAAAGAAAGCACAGAACCCCAGATTCTATGTTGTCCTGGAGAGCTTGCAGAGCACTGGGGAAAGGCAGGCAGAGAATTCCTTGCTAGCACCTTCTCTGTGCCTGGGAAGCAGAAGTGTTCACATTGCTTCGCAAGAATCGCTTTTGTGCAGAAAACAGTAACACTTGTTCAGAAGGAAAGAAAGCACAGAGCCCCAGATTTTATGTTGTCCTGGAGAGCTTGCAGAGCACTGGGGAAAGGCAGGCAGAGAATTCCCTGATAGCACCTTCTCTGTGCCTGTTCACATTGCTTCGCAGAATCGCTTTTGTGCAGAAAACAGTAACACTTGTTCAGAACGAAAGAAAGCACAGAGCCCCAGATTCTATGTTGTCCTGGAGAGCTTGCAGAGCACTGGGGAAAGGCAGGCAGAGAATTCCTTGCTAGCACCTTCTCTGTGCCTGGGAAGCAGCAGTGTTCACATTGCTTCGCAGAATCGCTTTTGTGCAGAAATCAGTAACACTTGTTCAGAAGGAAAGAAAGCACAGAGCCCCAGATTCTATGTTGTCCTGGAGAGCTTGCAGAGCACTGGGGAAAGGCAGGCAGAGAATTCCCTGATAGCACCTTCTCTGTGCCTGTTCACATTGCTTCGCAGAATCGCTTTTGTGCAGAAAACACTAACACTTGTTCAGAAGGAAAGAAAGCACAGAGCCCCAGATTTTATGTTGTCCTGGAGAGCTTGCAGAGCACTGGGGAACGGCAGGCAGAGAATTCCTTGCTAGCACCTTCTCTGTGCCTGGGAAGCAGAAGTGTTCACATTGCTTCGCAGAATCGCTTTTGTGCAGAAAACACTAACACTTGTTCAGAAGGAAAGAAAGCACAGAGCCCCAGATTTTATGTTGTCCTGGAGAGCTTGCAGAGCACTGGGGAAAGGCAGGCAGAGAATTCCCTGATAGCACCTTCTCTGTGCCTGTTCACATTGCTTCGCAGAATCGCTTTTGTGCAGAAAACAGTAACACTTGTTCAGAACGAAAGAAAGCACAGAGCCCCAGATTCTATGTTGTCCTGGAGAGCTTGCAGAGCACTGGGGAAAGGCAGGCAGAGAATTCCCTGCTAGCACCTTCTCTGTGCCTGGGAAGCAGAAGTGTTCACATTGCTTCGCAAGAATCGCTTTTGTGCAGAAAACACTAACACTTGTTCAGAACGAAAGAAAGCACAGAGCCCCAGATTCTATGTTGTCCTGGAGAGCTTGCAGAGCACTGGGGAAAAGCAGGCAGAGAATTCCCTGATAGCACCTTCTCTGTGCCTGTTCACATTGTTTCGCAGAATCGCTTTTGTGCAGAAAACAGTAACACTTGTTCAGAAGGAAAGAAAGCACAGAGCCCCAGATTTTATGTTGTCCTGGAGAGCTTGCAGAGCACTGGGGAAAGGCAGGCAGAGAATTCCCTGATAGCACCTTCTCTGTGCCTGTTCACATTGCTTCGCAGAATCGCTTTTGTGCAGAAAACAGTAACACTTGGTCAGAAGGAAAGAAAGCACAGAGCCCCAGATTCTATGTTGTCCTGGAGAGCTTGCAGAGCACTGGGGAAAGGCAGGCAGAGAATTCCCTGCTAGAACCTTCTCTGTGCCTGGGAAGCAGAAGTGTTCACATTGCTTCGCAAGAATCGCTTTTGTGCAGAAAACAGTAACACTTGTTCAGAAGGAAAGAAAGCACAGAGCCCCAGATTCTATGTTGTCCTGGAGAGCTTGCAGAGCACTGGGGAAAGGCAGGCAGAGAATTCCTTGCTAGCACCTTCTCTGTGCTTGGGAAGCAGAAGTGTTCACATTGCTTCGCAGAATCGCTTTTGTGCAGAAAACAGTAACACTTGTTCAGAAGGAAAGAAAGCACAGAGCCCCAGATTTTATGTTGTCCTGGAGAGCTTGCAGAGCACTGGGGAAAGGCAGGCAGAGAATTCCTTGCTAGCACCTTCTCTGTGCCTGGGAAGCAGAAGTGTTCACATTGCTTCGCAGAATCGCTTTTGTGCAGAAAACAGTAACACTTGTTCAGAAGGAAAGAAAGCACAGAGCCCCAGATTTTATGTTGTCCTGGAGAGCTTGCAGAGCACTGGGGAAAGGCAGGCAGAGAATTCCCTGCTAGCACCTTCTCTGTGCCTGTTCACATTGCTTCGCAGAATCGCTTTTGTGCAGAAAACACTAACACTTGTTCAGAACGAAAGAAAGCACAGAGCCCCAGATTTGCTGTTGTCCTGGAGAGCTTGCAGAGCACTGGGGAAAGGCAGGCAGAGAATTCCCTGATAGCATCTTCTCTGTGCCTGTTCACATTGCTTCGCAGAATCGCTTTTGTGCAGAAAACAGTAACACTTGTTCAGAACGAAAGAAAGCACAGAGCCGAAGATTCTATGTTGTCCTGGAGAGCTTGCAGAGCACTGGGGAAAGGCAGGCAGAGAATTCCCTGATAGCACCTTCTCTGTGCCTGTTCACATTGCTTCGCAGAATCGCTTTTGTGCAGAAAACAGTAACACTTGTTCAGAACGAAAGAAAGCACAGAGCCCCAGATTTTATGTTGTCCTGGAGAGCTTGCAGAGCACTGGGGAAAGGCAGGCAGAGAATTCCTTGCTAGCACCTTCTCTGTGCCTGGGAAGCAGAAGTGTTCACATTGCTTCGCAGAATCGCTTTTGTGCAGAAAACAGTAACACTTGTTCAGAAGGAAAGAAAGCACAGAGCCCCAGATTTTATGTTGTCCTGGAGATCTTGCAGAGCACTGGGGAAAGGCAGGCAGAGAATTCCCTGATAGCACCTTCTCTGTGCCTGTTCACATTGCTTCGCAGAATCGCTTTTGTGCAGAAAACACTAACACTTGTTCAGAACGAAAGAAAGCACAGAGCCCCAGATTTGATGTTGTACTGGAGAGCTTGCAGAGCACTGGGGAAAGGCAGGCAGAGAATTCCCTGATAGCATCTTCTCTGTGCCTGTTCACATTGCTTCGCAGAATCGCTTTTGTGCAGAAAACAGTAACACTTGTTCAGAACGAAAGAAAGCACAGAGCCGAAGATTCTATGTTGTCCTGGAGAGCTTGCAGAGCACTGGGGAAAGGCAGGCAGAGAATTCCCTGCTAGAACCTTCTCTGTGCCTGGGAAGCAGAAGTGTTCACATTGCTTCGCAAGAATCGCTTTTGTGCAGAAAACACTAACACTTGTTCAGAAGGAAAGAAAGCACAGAGCCCCAGATTTTATGTTGTCCTGGAGAGCTTGCAGAGCACTGGGGAAAGGCAGGCAGAGAATTCCTTGCTAGCACCTTCTCTGTGCCTGGGAAGCAGAAGTGTTCACATTGCTTCGCAGAATCGCTTTTGTGCAGAAAACAGTAACACTTGTTCAGAAGGAAAGAAAGCACAGAGCCCCAGATTTTATGTTGTCCTGGAGAGCTTGCAGAGCACTGGGGAAAAGCAGGCAGAGAATTCCCTGATAGCACCTTCTCTGTGCCTGTTCACATTGCTTCGCAGAATCGCTTTTGTGCAGAAAACAGTAACACTTGTTCAGAACGAAAGAAAGCACAGAGCCCCAGATTCTATGTTGTCCTGGAGAGCTTGCAGAGCACTGGGGAAAGGCAGGCAGAGAATTCCCTGATAGCACCTTCTCTGTGACTGTTCACATTGCTTCGCAGAATCGCTTTTGTGCAGAAAACAGTAACACTTGTTCAGAACGAAAGAAAGCACAGAGCCGAAGATTCTATGTTGTCCTGGAGAGCTTGCAGAGCACTGGGGAAAGGCAGGCAGAGAATTCCTTGCTAGCACCTTCTCTGTGCCTGGGAAGCAGAAGTGTTCACATTGCTTCGCAGAATCGCTTTTGTGCAGAAAACACTAACACTTGTTCAGAAGGAAAGAAAGCACAGAGCCCCAGATTCTATGTTGTCCTGGAGAGCTTGCAGAGCACTGGGGAAAAGCAGGCAGAGAATTCCCTGATAGCACCTTCTCTGTGCCTGTTCACATTGCTTCGCAGAATCGCTTTTGTGCAGAAAACAGTAACACTTGTTCAGAACGAAAGAAAGCACAGAGCCCCAGATTTTATGTTGTCCTGGAGAGCTTGCAGAGCACTGGGGAAAGGCAGGCAGAGAATTCCTTGCTAGCACCTTCTCTGTGCCTGTTCACATTGCTTCGCAGAATCGCTTTTGTGCAGAAAACAGTAACACTTGTTCAGAACGAAAGAAAGCACAGAGCCCCAGATTTTATGTTGTCCTGGAGAGCTTGCAGAGCACTGGGGAACGGCAGGCAGAGAATTCCCTGATAGCACCTTCTCTGTGCCTGTTCACATTGCTTCGCAGAATCGCTTTTGTGCAGAAAACAGTAACACTTGTTCAGAAGGAAAGAAAGCACAGAGCCCCAGATTTTATGTTGTCCTGGAGAGCTTGCAGAGCACTGGGGAAAGGCAGGCAGAGAATTCCCTGCTAGCACCTTCTCTGTGCCTGGGAAGCAGAAGTGTTCACATTGCTTCGCAAGAATCGCTTTTGTACAGAAAACACTAACACTTGTTCAGAAGGAAAGAAAGCACAGAGCCCCAGATTTTATGTTGTCCTGGAGAGCTTGCAGAGCACTGGGGAAAGGCAGGCAGAGAATTCCTTGCTAGCACCTTCTCTGTGCCTGGGAAGCAGAAGTGTTCACATTGCTTCGCAGAATAGCTTTTGTGCAGAAAACAGTAACACTTGTTCAGAAGGAAAGAAAGCACAGAGCCCCAGATTTTATGTTGTCCTGGAGATCTTGCAGAGCACTGGGGAAAGGCAGGCAGAGAATTCCCTGCTAGCACCTTGACTGTGCCTGGGAAGCAGAAGTGTTCACATTGCTTCGCAGAATCGCTTTTGTGCAGAAAACACTAACACTTGTTCAGAAGGAAAGAAAGCACAGAGCCCCAGATTCTATGTTGTCCTGGAGAGCTTGCAGAGCACTGGGGAAAGGCAGGCAGAGAATTCCCTGCTAGCACCTTCTCTGTGCCTGGGAAGCAGAAGTGTTCACATTGCTTCGCAGAATCGCTTTTGTGCAGAAAACAGTAACACTTGTTCAGAACGAAAGAAAGCACAGAGCCCCAGATTCTATGTTGTCCTGGAGAGCTTGCAGAGCACTGGGGAAAGGCAGGCAGAGAATTCCCTGCTAGCACCTTCTCTGTGCCTGGGAAGCAGAAGTGTTCACATTGCTTCGCAAGAATCGCTTTTGTGCAGAAAACAGTAACACTTGTTCAGAAGGAAAGAAAGCACAGAGCCCCAGATTTTATGTTGTCCTGGAGAGCTTGCAGAGCACTGGGGAAAGGCAGGCAGAGAATTCCCTGATAGCACCTTCTCTGTGCCTGTTCACATTGCTTCGCAGAATCGCTTTTGTGCAGAAAACACTAACACTTGTTCAGAACGAAAGAAAGCACAGAGCCCCAGATTCTATGTTGTCCTGGAGAGCTTGCAGAGCACTGGGGAAAGGCAGGCAGAGAATTCCCTGCTAGCACCTTCTCTGTGCCTGGGAAGCAGAAGTGTTCACATTGCTTCGCAAGAATCGCTTTTGTGCAGAAAACAGTAACACTTGTTCAGAAGGAAAGAAAGCACAGAGCCCCAGATTTTATGTTGTCCTGGAGAGCTTGCAGAGCACTGGGGAAAGGCAGGCAGAGAATTCCATGATAGCACCTTCTCTGTGCCTGTTCACATTGCTTCGCAGAATCGCTTTTGTGCAGAAAACAGTAACACTTGTTCAGAACGAAAGAAAGCACAGAGCCCCAGATTCTATGTTGTCCTGGAGAGCTTGCAGAGCACTGGGGAAAGGCAGGCAGAGAATTCCCTGCTAGCACCTTCTCTGTGCCTGGGAAGCAGAAGTGTTCACATTGCTTCGCAAGAATCGCTTTTGTGCAGAAAACAGTAACACTTGTTCAGAACGAAAGAAAGCACAGAGCCCCAGATTCTATGTTGTCCTGGAGAGCTTGCAGAGCACTGGGGAAAGGCAGGCAGAGAATTCCCTGATAGCACCTTCTCTGTGCCTGTTCACATTGCTTCGCAGAATCGCTTTTGTGCAGAAAACAGTAACACTTGTTCAGAACGAAAGAAAGTACAGAGCCCCAGATTCTATGTTGTCCTGGAGAGCTTGCAGAGCACTGGGGAAAGGCAGGCAGATAATTCCTTGCTAGCACCTTCTCTGTGCCTGGGAAGCAGCTGTGTTCACATTGCTTCGCAGAATCGCTTTTGTGCAGAAAACACTAACACTTGTTCAGAAGGAAAGAAAGCACAGAGCCCCAGATTCTATGTTGTCCTGGAGAGCTTGCACAGCACTGGGGAAAGGCAGGCAGAGAATTCCCTGATAGCACCTTCTCTGTGCCTGTTCACATTGCTTCGCAGAATCGCTTTTGTGCAGAAAACAGTAACACTTGTTCAGAACGAAAGAAAGCACAGAGCCCCAGATTTTATGTTGTCCTGGAGAGCTTGCAGAGCACTGGGGAACGGCAGGCAGAGAATTCCTTGCTAGCACCTTCTCTGTGCCTGGGAAGCAGAAGTGTTCACATTGCTTCGCAGAATCGCTTTTGTGCAGAAAACAGTAACACTTGTTCAGAAGGAAAGAAAGCACAGAGCCCCAGATTTTATGTTGTCCTGGAGAGCTTGCAGAGCACTGGGGAAAGGCAGGCAGAGAATTCCCTGATAGCACCTTCTCTGTGCCTGTTCACATTGCTTCGCAGAATCGCTTTTGTGCAGAAAACAGTAACACTTCTTCAGAACTAAAGAAAGCACAGAGCCCCAGATTCTATGTTGTCCTGGAGAGCTTGCAGAGCACTGGGGAAAGGCAGGCAGAGAATTCCCTGCTAGCACCTTCTCTGTGCCTGGGAAGCAGAAGTGTTCACATTGCTTCGCAGAATCGCTTTTGTGCAGAAAACACTAACACTTGTTCAGAAGGAAAGAAAGCACAGAGCCCCAGATTTTATGTTGTCCTGGAGAGCTTGCAGAGCACTGGGGAAAGGCAGGCAGAGAATTCCTTGCTAGCACCTTCTCTGTGCTTGGGAAGCAGAAGTGTTCACATTGCTTCGCAGAATCGCTTTTGTGCAGAAAACAGTAACACTTGTTCAGAAGGAAAGAAAGCACAGAGCCCCAGATTTGATGTTGTCCTGGAGAGCTTGCAGAGCACTGGGGAAAGGCAGGCAGAGAATTCCCTGATAGCACCTTCTCTGTGCCTGTTCACATTGCTTCGCAGAATCGCTTTTGTGCAGAAAACAGTAACACTTGTTCAGAACGAAAGAAAGCACAGAGCCCCAGATTTGCTGTTGTCCTGGAGAGCTTGCAGAGCACTGGGGAAAGGCAGGCAGAGAATTCCCTGCTAGCACCTTCTCTGTGCCTGGGAAGCAGAAGTGTTCACATTGCTTCGCAAGAATCGCTTCTGTGCAGAAAACACTAACACTTGTTCAGAAGGAAAGAAAGCACAGAGCCCCAGATTTTATGTTGTCCTGGAGAGCTTGCAGAGCACTGGGGAAAGGCAGGCAGAGAATTCCCTGATAGCACCTTCTCTGTGCCTGTTCACATTGCTTCGCAGAATCGCTTTTGTGCAGAAAACAGTAACGCTTGTTCAGAACGAAAGAAAGCACAGAGCCCCAGATTCTATGTTGTCCTGGAGAGCTTGCAGAGCACTGGGGAAAGGCAGGCAGAGAATTCCCTGATAGCACCTTCTCTGTGCCTGTTCACATTGCTTCGCAGAATCGCTTTTGTGCAGAAATCAGTAACACTTGTTCAGAAGGAAAGAAAGCACAGAGCCCCAGATTCTATGTTGTCCTGGAGAGCTTGCAGAGCACTGGGGAAAGGCAGGCAGAGAATTCCCTGCTAGCACCTTCTCTGTGCCTGGGAAGCAGAAGTGTTCACATTGCTTCGCAAGAATCGCTTTTGTGCAGAAAACACTAACACTTGTTCAGAAGGAAAGAAAGCACAGAGCCCCAGATTCTATGTTGTCCTGGAGAGCTTGCAGAGCACTGGGGAAAAGCAGGCAGAGAATTCCCTGATAGCACCTTCTCTGTGCCTGTTCACATTGTTTCGCAGAATCGCTTTTGTGCAGAAAACAGTAACACTTGTTCAGAACGAAAGAAAGCACAGAGCCCCAGATTTTATGTTGTCCTGGAGAGCTTGCAGAGCACTGGGGAAAGGCAGGCAGAGAATTCCCTGATAGCACCTTCTCTGTGCCTGTTCACATTGCTTCGCAGAATCGCTTTTGTGCAGAAAACAGTAACACTTGTTCAGAAGGAAAGAAAGCACAGAGCCCCAGATTTTATGTTGTCCTGGAGAGCTTGCAGAGCACTGGGGAAAGGCAGGCAGAGAATTCCCTGATAGCACCTTCTCTGTGCCTGGGAAGCAGAAGTGTTCACATTGCTTCGCAAGAATCGCTTTTGTACAGAAAACAGTAACACTTGTTCAGAAGGAAAGAAAGCACAGAGCCCCAGATTTTATGTTGTCCTGGAGAGCTTGCAGAGCACTGGGGAAAGGCAGGCAGAGAATTCCTTGCTAGCACCTTCTCTGTGCCTGGGAAGCAGAAGTGTTCACATTGCTTCGCAGAATCGCTTTTGTGCAGAAAACAGTAACACTTGTTCAGAAGGAAAGAAAGCACAGAGCCCCAGATTTTATGTTGTCCTGGAGATCTTGCAGAGCACTGGGGAAAGGCAGGCAGAGAATTCCCTGATAGCACCTTCTCTGTGCCTGTTCACATTGCTTCGCAGAATCGCTTTTGTGCAGAAAACACTAACACTTGTTCAGAACGAAAGAAAGCAGAGAGCCCCAGATTTGCTGTTGTCCTGGAGAGCTTGCAGAGCACTGGGGAAAGGCAGGCAGAGAATTCCCTGCTAGCACCTTCTCTGTGCCTGGGAAGCAGAAGTGTTCACATTGCTTCGCAGAATCGCTTTTGTGCAGAAAACAGTAACACTTGTTCAGAACGAAAGAAAGCACAGAGCCCCAGATTCTATGTTGTCCTGGAGAGCTTGCAGAGCACTGGGGAAAGGCAGGCAGAGAATTCCCTGCTAGCACCTTCTCTGTGCCTGGGAAGCAGAAGTGTTCACATTGCTTCGCAGAATCGTTTTTGTGCAGAAAACAGTAACACTTGTTCAGAAGGAAAGAAAGCACAGAGCCCCAGATTTTATGTTGTCCTGGAGAGCTTGCAGAGCACTGGGGAAAGGAAGGCAGAGAATTCCCTGCTAGCACCTTCTCTGTGCCTGGGAAGCAGAAGTGTTCACATTGCTTCGCAAGAATCGCTTTTGTGCAGAAAACAGTAACACTTGTTCAGAAGGAAAGAAAGCACAGAGCCCCAGATTTTATGTTGTCCTGGAGAGCTTGCAGAGCACTGGGGAAAGGCAGGCAGAGAATTCCTTGCTAGCACCTTCTCTGTGCCTGGGAAGCAGAAGTGTTCACATTGCTTCGCAGAATCGCTTTTGTGCAGAAAACAGTAACACTTGTTCAGAAGGAAAGAAAGCACAGAGCCCCAGATTTTATGTTGTCCTGGAGAGCCTGCAGAGCACTGGGGAAAAGCAGGCAGAGAATTCCCTGATAGCACCTTCTCTGTTCCTGTTCACATTGCTTCGCAGAATCGCTTTTGTGCAGAAAACAGTAACACTTGTTCAGAAGGAAAGAAACCACAGAGCCCCAGATTCTATGTTGTCCTGGAGAGCTTGCAGAGCACTGGGGAAAGGCAGGCAGAGAATTCCCTGCTAGCACCTTCTCTGTGCCTGGGAAGCAGAAGTGTTCACATTGCTTCGCAAGAATCGCTTTTGTGCAGAAAACACTAACACTTGTTCAGAACGAAAGAAAGCACAGAGCCCCAGATTCTATGTTGTCCTGGAGAGCTTGCAGAGCACTGGGGAAAGGCAGGCAGAGAATTCCCTGATAGCACCTTCTCTGTGCCTGTTCACATTGCTTCGCAGAATCGCTTTTGTGCAGAAAACAGTAACACTTGTTCAGAAGGAAAGAAAGCACAGAGCCCCAGATTTTATGTTGTCCTGGAGAGCTTGCAGAGCACTGGGGAAAGGCAGGCAGAGAATTCCCTGATAGCACCTTCTCTGTGCCTGGGAAGCAGAAGTGTTCACATTGCTTCGCAGAATCGCTTTTGTGCAGAAAACACTAACACTTGTTCAGAAGGAAAGAAAGCACAGAGCCCCAGATTTTATGTTGTCCTGGAGAGCTTGCAGAGCACTGGGGAAAGGCAGGCAGAGAATTCCTTGCTAGCACCTTCTCTGTGCCTGTTCACATTGCTTCGCAGAATCGCTTTTGTGCAGAAAACAGTAACACTTGTTCAGAACGAAAGAAAGCACAGAGCCCCAGATTTGCTGTTGTCCTGGAGAGCTTGCAGAGCACTGGGGAAAGGCAGGCAGAGAATTCCCTGATAGCACCTTCTCTGTGCCTGGGAAGCAGAAGTGTTCACATTGCTTCGCAGAATCGTTTTTGTGCAGAAAACAGTAACACTTGTTCAGAAGGAAAGAAAGCACAGAGCCCCAGATTTTATGTTGTCCTGGAGAGCTTGCAGAGCACTGGGGAAAGGAAGGCAGAGAATTCCCTGCTAGCACCTTCTCTGTGCCTGGGAAGCAGAAGTGTTCACATTGCTTCGCAAGAATCGCTTTTGTGCAGAAAACAGTAACACTTGTTCAGAAGGAAAGAAAGCACAGAGCCCCAGATTTTATGTTGTCCTGGAGAGCTTGCAGAGCACTGGGGAAAGGCAGGCAGAGAATTCCCTGATAGCACCTTCTCTGTGCCTGTTCACATTGCTTCGCAGAATCGCTTTTGTGCAGAAAACAGTAACACTTGTTCAGAAGGAAAGAAAGCACAGAGCCCCAGATTCTATGTTGTCCTGGAGAGCTTGCAGAGCACTGGGGAAAGGCAGGCAGAGAATTCCCTGATAGCACCTTGTCTGTGCCTGGGAAGCAGAAGTGTTCACATTGCTTCGCAAGAATCGCTTTTATGCAGAAAACACTAACACTTGTTCAGAAGGAAAGAAAGCACAGAGCCCCAGATTCTATGTTGTCCTGGAGAGCTTGCAGAGCACTGGGGAACGGCAGGCAGAGAATTCCTTGCTAGCACCTTCTCTGTGCCTGTTCACATTGCTTCGCAGAATCGCTTTTGTGCAGAAAACAGTAACACTTGTTCAGAACGAAAGAAAGCACAGAGCCCCAGATTTTATGTTGTCCTGGAGAGCTTGCAGAGCACTGGGGAACGGCAGGCAGAGAATTCCCTGATAGCACCTTCTCTGTGCCTGTTCACATTGCTTCGCAGAATCGCTTTTGTGCAGAAAACAGTAACACTTGTTCAGAAGGAAAGAAAGCACAGAGCCCCAGATTTTATGTTGTCCTGGAGAGCTTGCAGAGCACTGGGGAAAGGCAGGCAGAGAATTCCCTGATAGCACCTTCTCTGTGCCTGTTCACATTGCTTCGCAGAATCGCTTTTGTGCAGAAAACACTAACACTTGTTCAGAACGAAAGAAAGCACAGAGCCCCAGATTTGCTGTTGTCCTGGAGAGCTTGCAGAGCACTGGGGAAAGGCAGGCAGAGAATTCCCTGATAGCACCTTCTCTGTGCCTGGGAAGCAGAAGTGTTCACATTGCTTCGCAGAATCGCTTTTGTGCAGAAAACAGTAACACTTGTTCAGAACGAAAGAAAGCACAGAGCCCCAGATTCTATGTTGTCCTGGAGAGCTTGCAGAACACTGGGGAAAGGCAGGCAGAGAATTCCCTGCTAGCACCTTCTCTGTGCCTGGGAAGCAGAAGTGTTCACATTGCTTCGCAGAATCGTTTTTGTGCAGAAAACAGTAACACTTGTTCAGAAGGAAAGAAAGCACAGAGCCCCAGATTTTATGTTGTCCTGGAGATCTTGCAGAGCACTGGGGAAAGGCAGGCAGAGAATTCCCTGATAGCACCTTCTCTGTGCCTGTTCACATTGCTTCGCAGAATCGCTTTTGTGCAGAAAACACTAACACTTGTTCAGAACGAAAGAAAGCACAGAGCCCCAGATTTGCTGTTGTCCTGGAGAGCTTGCAGAGCACTGGGGAAAGGCAGGCAGAGAATTCCCTGCTAGCACCTTCTCTGTGCCTGGGAAGCAGAAGTGTTCACATTGCTTCGCAGAATCGCTTTTGTGCAGAAAACAGTAACACTTGTTCAGAACGAAAGAAAGCACAGAGCCCCAGATTCTATGTTGTCCTGGAGAGCTTGCAGAGCACTGGGGAACGGCAGGCAGAGAATTCCTTGCTAGCACCTTCTCTGTGCCTGTTCACATTGCTTCGCAGAATCGCTTTTGTGCAGAAAACAGTAACACTTGTTCAGAAGGAAAGAAAGCACAGAGCCCCAGATTTTATGTTGTCCTGGAGAGCTTGCAGAGCACTGGGGAAAGGCAGGCAGAGAATTCCCTGATAGCACCTTCTCTGTGCCTGTTCACATTGCTTCGCAGAATCGCTTTTGTGCAGAAAACACTAACACTTGTTCAGAACGAAAGAAAGCACAGAGCCCCAGATTTGCTGTTGTCCTGGAGAGCTTGCAGAGCACTGGGGAAAGGCAGGCAGAGAATTCCCTGCTAGCACCTTCTCTGTGCCTGGGAAGCAGAAGTGTTCACATTGCTTCGCAGAATCGCTTTTGTGCAGAAAACAGTAACACTTGTTCAGAAGGAAAGAAAGCACAGAGCCCCAGATTTTATGTTGTCCTGGAGATCTTGCAGAGCACTGGGGAAAGGCAGGCAGAGAATTCCCTGATAGCACCTTCTCTGTGCCTGTTCACATTGCTTCGCAGAATCGCTTTTGTGCAGAAAACACTAACACTTGTTCAGAACGAAAGAAAGCACAGAGCCCCAGATTTGCTGTTGTCCTGGAGAGCTTGCAGAGCACTGGGGAAAGGCAGGCAGAGAATTCCCTGCTAGCACCTTCTCTGTGCCTGGGAAGCAGAAGTGTTCACATTGCTTCGCAGAATCGCTTTTGTGCAGAAAACAGTAACACTTGTTCAGAACGAAAGAAAGCACAGAGCCCCAGATTCTATGTTGTCCTGGAGAGCTTGCAGAGCACTGGGGAAAGGCAGGCAGAGAATTCCCTGCTAGCACCTTCTCTGTGCCTGGGAAGCAGAAGTGTTCACATTGCTTCGCAGAATCGTTTTTGTGCAGAAAACAGTAACACTTGTTCAGAAGGAAAGAAAGCACAGAGCCCCAGATTTTATGTTGTCCTGGAGAGCTTGCAGAGCACTGGGGAAAGGAAGGCAGAGAATTCCCTGCTAGCACCTTCTCTGTGCCTGGGAAGCAGAAGTGTTCACATTGCTTCGCAAGAATCGCTTTTGTGCAGAAAACAGTAACACTTGTTCAGAAGGAAAGAAAGCACAGAGCCCCAGATTTTATGTTGTCCTGGAGAGCTTGCAGAGCACTGGGGAAAGGCAGGCAGAGAATTCCTTGCTAGCACCTTCTCTGTGGCTGGGAAGCAGAAGTGTTCACATTGCTTCGCAGAATCGCTTTTGTGCAGAAAACAGTAACACTTGTTCAGAAGGAAAGAAAGCACAGAGCCCCAGATTTTATGTTGTCCTGGAGAGCTTGCAGAGCACTGGGGAAAGGCAGGCAGAGAATTCCCTGATAGCACCTTCTCTGTGCCTGTTCACATTGCTTCGCAGAATCGCTTTTGTGCAGAAAACAGTAACACTTGTTCAGAAGGAAAGAAAGCACAGAGCCCCAGATTTTATGTTGTCCTGGAGAGCTTGCAGAGCACTGGGGAAAGGCAGGCAGAGAATTCCCTGATAGCACCTTCTCTGTGCCTGGGAAGCAGAAGTGTTCACATTGCTTCGCAGAATCGCTTTTGTGCAGAAAACACTAACACTTGTTCAGAAGGAAAGAAAGCACAGAGCCCCAGATTTTATGTTGTCCTGGAGAGCTTGCAGAGCACTGGGGAAAGGCAGGCAGAGAATTCCTTGCTAGCACCTTCTCTGTGCCTGTTCACATTGCTTCGCAGAATCGCTTTTGTGCAGAAAACAGTAACACTTGTTCAGAACGAAAGAAAGCACAGAGCCCCAGATTTGCTGTTGTCCTGGAGAGCTTGCAGAGCACTGGGGAAAGGCAGGCAGAGAATTCCCTGATAGCACCTTCTCTGTGCCTGGGAAGCAGAAGTGTTCACATTGCTTCGCAGAATCGTTTTTGTGCAGAAAACAGTAACACTTGTTCAGAAGGAAAGAAAGCACAGAGCCCCAGATTTTATGTTGTCCTGGAGAGCTTGCAGAGCACTGGGGAAAGGAAGGCAGAGAATTCCCTGCTAGCACCTTCTCTGTGCCTGGGAAGCAGAAGTGTTCACATTGCTTCGCAAGAATCGCTTTTGTGCAGAAAACAGTAACACTTGTTCAGAAGGAAAGAAAGCACAGAGCCCCAGATTTTATGTTGTCCTGGAGAGCTTGCAGAGCACTGGGGAAAGGCAGGCAGAGAATTCCCTGATAGCACCTTCTCTGTGCCTGTTCACATTGCTTCGCAGAATCGCTTTTGTGCAGAAAACAGTAACACTTGTTCAGAAGGAAAGAAAGCACAGAGCCCCAGATTCTATGTTGTCCTGGAGAGCTTGCAGAGCACTGGGGAAAGGCAGGCAGAGAATTCCCTGATAGCACCTTGTCTGTGCCTGGGAAGCAGAAGTGTTCACATTGCTTCGCAAGAATCGCTTTTATGCAGAAAACACTAACACTTGTTCAGAAGGAAAGAAAGCACAGAGCCCCAGATTCTATGTTGTCCTGGAGAGCTTGCAGAGCACTGGGGAACGGCAGGCAGAGAATTCCTTGCTAGCACCTTCTCTGTGCCTGTTCACATTGCTTCGCAGAATCGCTTTTGTGCAGAAAACAGTAACACTTGTTCAGAACGAAAGAAAGCACAGAGCCCCAGATTTTATGTTGTCCTGGAGAGCTTGCAGAGCACTGGGGAACGGCAGGCAGAGAATTCCCTGATAGCACCTTCTCTGTGCCTGTTCACATTGCTTCGCAGAATCGCTTTTGTGCAGAAAACAGTAACACTTGTTCAGAAGGAAAGAAAGCACAGAGCCCCAGATTTTATGTTGTCCTGGAGAGCTTGCAGAGCACTGGGGAAAGGCAGGCAGAGAATTCCCTGCTAGCACCTTCTCTGTGCCTGGGAAGCAGAAGTGTTCACATTGCTTCGCAGAATCGCTTTTGTGCAGAAAACAGTAACACTTGTTCAGAACGAAAGAAAGCACAGAGCCCCAGATTCTATGTTGTCCTGGAGAGCTTGCAGAGCACTGGGGAAAGGCAGGCAGAGAATTCCCTGCTAGCACCTTCTCTGTGCCTGGGAAGCAGAAGTGTTCACATTGCTTCGCAGAATCGTTTTTGTGCAGAAAACAGTAACACTTGTTCAGAAGGAAAGAAAGCACAGAGCCCCAGATTTTATGTTGTCCTGGAGAGCTTGCAGAGCACTGGGGAAAGGAAGGCAGAGAATTCCCTGCTAGCACCTTCTCTGTGCCTGGGAAGCAGAAGTGTTCACATTGCTTCGCAGAATCGTTTTTGTGCAGAAAACAGTAACACTTGTTCAGAAGGAAAGAAAGCACAGAGCCCCAGATTTTATGTTGTCCTGGAGATCTTGCAGAGCACTGGGGAAAGGCAGGCAGAGAATTCCCTGATAGCACCTTCTCTGTGCCTGTTCACATTGCTTCGCAGAATCGCTTTTGTGCAGAAAACACTAACACTTGTTCAGAACGAAAGAAAGCACAGAGCCCCAGATTTGCTGTTGTCCTGGAGAGCTTGCAGAGCACTGGGGAAAGGCAGGCAGAGAATTCCCTGCTAGCACCTTCTCTGTGCCTGGGAAGCAGAAGTGTTCACATTGCTTCGCAGAATCGCTTTTGTGCAGAAAACAGTAACACTTGTTCAGAACGAAAGAAAGCACAGAGCCCCAGATTCTATGTTGTCCTGGAGAGCTTGCAGAGCACTGGGGAAAGGCAGGCAGAGAATTCCCTGCTAGCACCTTCTCTGTGCCTGGGAAGCAGAAGTGTTCACATTGCTTCGCAGAATCGTTTTTGTGCAGAAAACAGTAACACTTGTTCAGAAGGAAAGAAAGCACAGAGCCCCAGATTTTATGTTGTCCTGGAGAGCTTGCAGAGCACTGGGGAAAGGAAGGCAGAGAATTCCCTGCTAGCACCTTCTCTGTGCCTGGGAAGTAGAAGTGTTCACATTGCTTCGCAAGAATCGCTTTTGTGCAGAAAACAGTAACACTTGTTCAGAAGGAAAGAAAGCACAGAGCCCCAGATTTTATGTTGTCCTGGAGAGCTTGCAGAGCACTGGGGAAAGGCAGGCAGAGAATTCCTTGCTAGCACCTTCTCTGTGCCTGGGAAGCAGAAGTGTTCACATTGCTTCGCAGAATCGCTTTTGTGCAGAAAACAGTAACACTTGTTCAGAAGGAAAGAAAGCACAGAGCCCCAGATTTTATGTTGTCCTGGAGAGCCTGCAGAGCACTGGGGAAAAGCAGGCAGAGAATTCACTGATAGCACCTTCTCTGTTCCTGTTCACATTGCTTCGCAGAATCGCTTTTGTGCAGAAAACAGTAACACTTGTTCAGAAGGAAAGAAAGCACAGAGCCCCAGATTCTATGTTGTCCTGGAGAGCTTGCAGAGCACTGGGGAAAGGCAGGCAGAGAATTCCCTGCTAGCACCTTCTCTGTGCCTGGGAAGCAGAAGTGTTCACATTGCTTCGCAAGAATCGCTTTTGTGCAGAAAACACTAACACTTGTTCAGAACGAAAGAAAGCACAGAGCCCCAGATTCTATGTTGTCCTGGAGAGCTTGCAGAGCACTGGGGAAAGGCAGGCAGAGAATTCCCTGATAGCACCTTCTCTGTGCCTGTTCACATTGCTTCGCAGAATCGCTTTTGTGCAGAAAACAGTAACACTTGTTCAGAAGGAAAGAAAGCACAGAGCCCCAGATTTTATGTTGTCCTGGAGAGCTTGCAGAGCACTGGGGAAAGGCAGGCAGAGAATTCCCTGATAGCACCTTCTCTGTGCCTGGGAAGCAGAAGTGTTCACATTGCTTCGCAGAATCGCTTTTGTGCAGAAAACACTAACACTTGTTCAGAAGGAAAGAAAGCACAGAGCCCCAGATTTTATGTTGTCCTGGAGAGCTTGCAGAGCACTGGGGAAAGGCAGGCAGAGAATTCCTTGCTAGCACCTTCTCTGTGCCTGTTCACATTGCTTCGCAGAATCGCTTTTGTGCAGAAAACAGTAACACTTGTTCAGAACGAAAGAAAGCACAGAGCCCCAGATTTGCTGTTGTCCTGGAGAGCTTGCAGAGCACTGGGGAAAGGCAGGCAGAGAATTCCCTGATAGCACCTTCTCTGTGCCTGGGAAGCAGAAGTGTTCACATTGCTTCGCAGAATCGTTTTTGTGCAGAAAACAGTAACACTTGTTCAGAAGGAAAGAAAGCACAGAGCCCCAGATTTTATGTTGTCCTGGAGAGCTTGCAGAGCACTGGGGAAAGGCAGGCAGAGAATTCCCTGATAGCACCTTCTCTGTGCCTGTTCACATTGCTTCGCAGAATCGCTTTTGTGCAGAAAACAGTAACACTTGTTCAGAAGGAAAGAAAGCACAGAGCCCCAGATTCTATGTTGTCCTGGAGAGCTTGCAGAGCACTGGGGAAAGGCAGGCAGGAATTCCCTGATAGCACCTTGTCTGTGCCTGGGAAGCAGAAGTGTTCACATTGCTTCGCAAGAATCGCTTTTATGCAGAAAACACTAACACTTGTTCAGAAGGAAAGAAAGCACAGAGCCCCAGATTCTATGTTGTCCTGGAGAGCTTGCAGAGCACTGGGGAACGGCAGGCAGAGAATTCCTTGCTAGCACCTTCTCTGTGCCTGTTCACATTGCTTCGCAGAATCGCTTTTGTGCAGAAAACAGTAACACTTGTTCAGAACGAAAGAAAGCACAGAGCCCCAGATTTTATGTTGTCCTGGAGAGCTTGCAGAGCACTGGGGAACGGCAGGCAGAGAATTCCCTGATAGCACCTTCTCTGTGCCTGTTCACATTGCTTCGCAGAATCGCTTTTGTGCAGAAAACAGTAACACTTGTTCAGAAGGAAAGAAAGCACAGAGCCCCAGATTCTATGTTGTCCTGGAGAGCTTGCAGAGCACTGGGGAAAGGCAGGCAGAGAATTCCCTGCTAGCACCTTCTCTGTGCCTGGGAAGCAGAAGTGTTCACATTGCTTCGCAAGAATCGCTTTTGTGCAGAAAACACTAACACTTGTTCAGAACGAAAGAAAGCACAGAGCCCCAGATTCTATGTTGTCCTGGAGAGCTTGCAGAGCACTGGGGAAAGGCAGGCAGAGAATTCCCTGATAGCACCTTCTCTGTGCCTGTTCACATTGCTTCGCAGAATCGCTTTTGTGCAGAAAACAGTAACACTTGTTCAGAAGGAAAGAAAGCACAGAGCCCCAGATTTTATGTTGTCCTGGAGAGCTTGCAGAGCACTGGGGAAAGGCAGGCAGAGAATTCCCTGATAGCACCTTCTCTGTGCCTGGGAAGCAGAAGTGTTCACATTGCTTCGCAGAATCGCTTTTGTGCAGAAAACACTAACACTTGTTCAGAAGGAAAGAAAGCACAGAGCCCCAGATTTTATGTTGTCCTGGAGAGCTTGCAGAGCACTGGGGAAAGGCAGGCAGAGAATTCCTTGCTAGCACCTTCTCTGTGCCTGTTCACATTGCTTCGCAGAATCGCTTTTGTGCAGAAAACAGTAACACTTGTTCAGAACGAAAGAAAGCACAGAGCCCCAGATTTGCTGTTGTCCTGGAGAGCTTGCAGAGCACTGGGGAAAGGCAGGCAGAGAATTCCCTGCTAGCACGTTCTCTGTGCCTGGGAAGCAGAAGTGTTCACATTGCTTCGCAGAATCGTTTTTGTGCAGAAAACAGTAACACTTGTTCAGAAGGAAAGAAAGCACAGAGCCCCAGATTTTATGTTGTCCTGGAGAGCTTGCAGAGCACTGGGGAAAGGAAGGCAGAGAATTCCCTGCTAGCACCTTCTCTGTGCCTGGGAAGCAGAAGTGTTCACATTGCTTCGCAAGAATCGCTTTTGTGCAGAAAACAGTAACACTTGTTCAGAAGGAAAGAAAGCACAGAGCCCCAGATTTTATGTTGTCCTGGAGAGCTTGCAGAGCACTGGGGAAAGGCAGGCAGAGAATTCCCTGATAGCACCTTCTCTGTGCCTGTTCACATTGCTTCGCAGAATCGCTTTTGTGCAGAAAACAGTAACACTTGTTCAGAAGGAAAGAAAGCACAGAGCCCCAGATTCTATGTTGTCCTGGAGAGCTTGCAGAGCACTGGGGAAAGGCAGGCAGAGAATTCCCTGATAGCACCTTGTCTGTGCCTGGGAAGCAGAAGTGTTCACATTGCTTCGCAAGAATCGCTTTTGTGCAGAAAACACTAACACTTGTTCAGAAGGAAAGAAAGCACAGAGCCCCAGATTCTATGTTGTCCTGGAGAGCTTGCAGAGCACTGGGGAACGGCAGGCAGAGAATTCCTTGCTAGCACCTTCTCTGTGCCTGTTCACATTGCTTCGCAGAATCGCTTTTGTGCAGAAAACAGTAACACTTGTTCAGAACGAAAGAAAGCACAGAGCCCCAGATTTTATGTTGTCCTGGAGAGCTTGCAGAGCACTGGGGAACGGCAGGCAGAGAATTCCTTGCTAGCACCTTCTCTGTGCCTGGGAAGCAGAAGTGTTCACATTGCTTCGCAGAATCGCTTTTGTGCAGAAAACAGTAACACTTGTTCAGAACGAAAGAAAGCACAGAGCCCCAGATTCTATGTTGTCCTGGAGAGCTTGCAGAGCACTGGGGAAAGGCAGGCAGAGAATTCCCTGATAGCACCTTCTCTGTGCCTGTTCACATTGCTTCGCAGAATCGCTTTTGTGCAGAAAACACTAACACTTGTTCAGAAGGAAAGAAAGCACAGAGCCCCAGATTCTATGTTGTCCTGGAGAGCTTGCAGAGCACTGGGGAAAGGCAGGCAGAGAATTCCCTGATAGCACCTTCTCTGTGCCTGTTCACATTGCTTCGCAGAATCGCTTTTGTGCAGAAAACAGTAACACTTGTTCAGAACGAAAGAAAGCACAGAGCCCCAGATTTTATGTTGTCCTGGAGAGCTTGCAGAGCACTGGGGAAAGGCAGGCAGAGAATTCCCTGCTAGCACCTTCTCTGTGCCTGGGAAGCAGAAGTGTTCACATTGCTTCGCAGAATCGCTTTTGTGCAGAAAACAGTAACACTTGTTCAGAAGGAAAGAAAGCACAGAGCCCCAGATTTTATGTTGTCCTGGAGAGCTTGCAGAGCACTGGGGAAAGGCAGGCAGAGAATTCCCTGATAGCACCTTCTCTGTGCCTGTTCACATTGCTTCGCAGAATCGCTTTTGTGCAGAAAACAGTAACACTTGTTCAGAAGGAAAGAAAGCACAGAGCCCCAGATTCTATGTTGTCCTGGAGAGCTTGCAGAGCACTGGGGAAAGGCAGGCAGAGAATTCCCTGATAGCACCTTGTCTGTGCCTGGGAAGCAGAAGTGTTCACATTGCTTCGCAAGAATCGCTTTTGTGCAGAAAACACTAACACTTGTTCAGAAGGAAAGAAAGCACAGAGCCCCAGATTCTATGTTGTCCTGGAGAGCTTGCAGAGCACTGGGGAACGGCAGGCAGAGAATTCCTTGCTAGCACCTTCTCTGTGCCTGTTCACATTGCTTCGCAGAATCGCTTTTGTGCAGAAAACAGTAACACTTGTTCAGAACGAAAGAAAGCACAGAGCCCCAGATTTTATGTTGTCCTGGAGAGCTTGCAGAGCACTGGGGAACGGCAGGCAGAGAATTCCCTGATAGCACCTTCTCTGTGCCTGTTCACATTGCTTCGCAGAATCGCTTTTGTGCAGAAAACAGTAACACTTGTTCAGAAGGAAAGAAAGCACAGAGCCCCAGATTTTATGTTGTCCTGGAGAGCTTGCAGAGCACTGGGGAAAGGCAGGCAGAGAATTCCCTGATAGCACCTTCTCTGTGCCTGTTCACATTGCTTCGCAGAATCGCTTTTGTGCAGAAAACACTAACACTTGTTCAGAACGAAAGAAAGCACAGAGCCCCAGATTTGCTGTTGTCCTGGAGAGCTTGCAGAGCACTGGGGAAAGGCAGGCAGAGAATTCCCTGATAGCACCTTCTCTGTGCCTGGGAAGCAGAAGTGTTCACATTGCTTCGCAGAATCGCTTTTGTGCAGAAAACAGTAACACTTGTTCAGAACGAAAGAAAGCACAGAGCCCCAGATTCTATGTTGTCCTGGAGAGCTTGCAGAACACTGGGGAAAGGCAGGCAGAGAATTCCCTGCTAGCACCTTCTCTGTGCCTGGGAAGCAGAAGTGTTCACATTGCTTCGCAGAATCGTTTTTGTGCAGAAAACAGTAACACTTGTTCAGAAGGAAAGAAAGCACAGAGCCCCAGATTTTATGTTGTCCTGGAGATCTTGCAGAGCACTGGGGAAAGGCAGGCAGAGAATTCCCTGATAGCACCTTCTCTGTGCCTGTTCACATTGCTTCGCAGAATCGCTTTTGTGCAGAAAACACTAACACTTGTTCAGAACGAAAGAAAGCACAGAGCCCCAGATTTGCTGTTGTCCTGGAGAGCTTGCAGAGCACTGGGGAAAGGCAGGCAGAGAATTCCCTGCTAGCACCTTCTCTGTGCCTGGGAAGCAGAAGTGTTCACATTGCTTCGCAGAATCGCTTTTGTGCAGAAAACAGTAACACTTGTTCAGAACGAAAGAAAGCACAGAGCCCCAGATTCTATGTTGTCCTGGAGAGCTTGCAGAGCACTGGGGAACGGCAGGCAGAGAATTCCTTGCTAGCACCTTCTCTGTGCCTGTTCACATTGCTTCGCAGAATCGCTTTTGTGCAGAAAACAGTAACACTTGTTCAGAAGGAAAGAAAGCACAGAGCCCCAGATTTTATGTTGTCCTGGAGAGCTTGCAGAGCACTGGGGAAAGGCAGGCAGAGAATTCCCTGATAGCACCTTCTCTGTGCCTGTTCACATTGCTTCGCAGAATCGCTTTTGTGCAGAAAACACTAACACTTGTTCAGAACGAAAGAAAGCACAGAGCCCCAGATTTGCTGTTGTCCTGGAGAGCTTGCAGAGCACTGGGGAAAGGCAGGCAGAGAATTCCCTGCTAGCACCTTCTCTGTGCCTGGGAAGCAGAAGTGTTCACATTGCTTCGCAGAATCGCTTTTGTGCAGAAAACAGTAACACTTGTTCAGAAGGAAAGAAAGCACAGAGCCCCAGATTTTATGTTGTCCTGGAGATCTTGCAGAGCACTGGGGAAAGGCAGGCAGAGAATTCCCTGATAGCACCTTCTCTGTGCCTGTTCACATTGCTTCGCAGAATCGCTTTTGTGCAGAAAACACTAACACTTGTTCAGAACGAAAGAAAGCACAGAGCCCCAGATTTGCTGTTGTCCTGGAGAGCTTGCAGAGCACTGGGGAAAGGCAGGCAGAGAATTCCCTGCTAGCACCTTCTCTGTGCCTGGGAAGCAGAAGTGTTCACATTGCTTCGCAGAATCGCTTTTGTGCAGAAAACAGTAACACTTGTTCAGAACGAAAGAAAGCACAGAGCCCCAGATTCTATGTTGTCCTGGAGAGCTTGCAGAGCACTGGGGAAAGGCAGGCAGAGAATTCCCTGCTAGCACCTTCTCTGTGCCTGGGAAGCAGAAGTGTTCACATTGCTTCGCAGAATCGTTTTTGTGCAGAAAACAGTAACACTTGTTCAGAAGGAAAGAAAGCACAGAGCCCCAGATTTTATGTTGTCCTGGAGAGCTTGCAGAGCACTGGGGAAAGGAAGGCAGAGAATTCCCTGCTAGCACCTTCTCTGTGCCTGGGAAGCAGAAGTGTTCACATTGCTTCGCAAGAATCGCTTTTGTGCAGAAAACAGTAACACTTGTTCAGAAGGAAAGAAAGCACAGAGCCCCAGATTTTATGTTGTCCTGGAGAGCTTGCAGAGCACTGGGGAAAGGCAGGCAGAGAATTCCTTGCTAGCACCTTCTCTGTGGCTGGGAAGCAGAAGTGTTCACATTGCTTCGCAGAATCGCTTTTGTGCAGAAAACAGTAACACTTGTTCAGAAGGAAAGAAAGCACAGAGCCCCAGATTTTATGTTGTCCTGGAGAGCTTGCAGAGCACTGGGGAAAGGCAGGCAGAGAATTCCCTGATAGCACCTTCTCTGTGCCTGTTCACATTGCTTCGCAGAATCGCTTTTGTGCAGAAAACAGTAACACTTGTTCAGAAGGAAAGAAAGCACAGAGCCCCAGATTTTATGTTGTCCTGGAGAGCTTGCAGAGCACTGGGGAAAGGCAGGCAGAGAATTCCCTGATAGCACCTTCTCTGTGCCTGGGAAGCAGAAGTGTTCACATTGCTTCGCAGAATCGCTTTTGTGCAGAAAACACTAACACTTGTTCAGAAGGAAAGAAAGCACAGAGCCCCAGATTTTATGTTGTCCTGGAGAGCTTGCAGAGCACTGGGGAAAGGCAGGCAGAGAATTCCTTGCTAGCACCTTCTCTGTGCCTGTTCACATTGCTTCGCAGAATCGCTTTTGTGCAGAAAACAGTAACACTTGTTCAGAACGAAAGAAAGCACAGAGCCCCAGATTTGCTGTTGTCCTGGAGAGCTTGCAGAGCACTGGGGAAAGGCAGGCAGAGAATTCCCTGATAGCACCTTCTCTGTGCCTGGGAAGCAGAAGTGTTCACATTGCTTCGCAGAATCGTTTTTGTGCAGAAAACAGTAACACTTGTTCAGAAGGAAAGAAAGCACAGAGCCCCAGATTTTATGTTGTCCTGGAGAGCTTGCAGAGCACTGGGGAAAGGAAGGCAGAGAATTCCCTGCTAGCACCTTCTCTGTGCCTGGGAAGCAGAAGTGTTCACATTGCTTCGCAAGAATCGCTTTTGTGCAGAAAACAGTAACACTTGTTCAGAAGGAAAGAAAGCACAGAGCCCCAGATTTTATGTTGTCCTGGAGAGCTTGCAGAGCACTGGGGAAAGGCAGGCAGAGAATTCCCTGATAGCACCTTCTCTGTGCCTGTTCACATTGCTTCGCAGAATCGCTTTTGTGCAGAAAACAGTAACACTTGTTCAGAAGGAAAGAAAGCACAGAGCCCCAGATTCTATGTTGTCCTGGAGAGCTTGCAGAGCACTGGGGAAAGGCAGGCAGAGAATTCCCTGATAGCACCTTGTCTGTGCCTGGGAAGCAGAAGTGTTCACATTGCTTCGCAAGAATCGCTTTTATGCAGAAAACACTAACACTTGTTCAGAAGGAAAGAAAGCACAGAGCCCCAGATTCTATGTTGTCCTGGAGAGCTTGCAGAGCACTGGGGAACGGCAGGCAGAGAATTCCTTGCTAGCACCTTCTCTGTGCCTGTTCACATTGCTTCGCAGAATCGCTTTTGTGCAGAAAACAGTAACACTTGTTCAGAACGAAAGAAAGCACAGAGCCCCAGATTTTATGTTGTCCTGGAGAGCTTGCAGAGCACTGGGGAACGGCAGGCAGAGAATTCCCTGATAGCACCTTCTCTGTGCCTGTTCACATTGCTTCGCAGAATCGCTTTTGTGCAGAAAACAGTAACACTTGTTCAGAAGGAAAGAAAGCACAGAGCCCCAGATTTTATGTTGTCCTGGAGAGCTTGCAGAGCACTGGGGAAAGGCAGGCAGAGAATTCCCTGCTAGCACCTTCTCTGTGCCTGGGAAGCAGAAGTGTTCACATTGCTTCGCAGAATCGCTTTTGTGCAGAAAACAGTAACACTTGTTCAGAACGAAAGAAAGCACAGAGCCCCAGATTCTATGTTGTCCTGGAGAGCTTGCAGAGCACTGGGGAAAGGCAGGCAGAGAATTCCCTGCTAGCACCTTCTCTGTGCCTGGGAAGCAGAAGTGTTCACATTGCTTCGCAGAATCGTTTTTGTGCAGAAAACAGTAACACTTGTTCAGAAGGAAAGAAAGCACAGAGCCCCAGATTTTATGTTGTCCTGGAGAGCTTGCAGAGCACTGGGGAAAGGAAGGCAGAGAATTCCCTGCTAGCACCTTCTCTGTGCCTGGGAAGCAGAAGTGTTCACATTGCTTCGCAGAATCGTTTTTGTGCAGAAAACAGTAACACTTGTTCAGAACGAAAGAAAGCACAGAGCCCCAGATTTGCTGTTGTCCTGGAGAGCTTGCAGAGCACTGGGGAAAGGCAGGCAGAGAATTCCCTGATAGCACCTTCTCTGTGCCTGTTCACATTGCTTCGCAGAATCGCTTTTGTGCAGAAAACACTAACACTTGTTCAGAACGAAAGAAAGCACAGAGCCCCAGATTTGCTGTTGTCCTGGAGAGCTTGCAGAGCACTGGGGAAAGGCAGGCAGAGAATTCCCTGCTAGCACCTTCTCTGTGCCTGGGAAGCAGAAGTGTTCACATTGCTTCGCAGAATCGCTTTTGTGCAGAAAACAGTAACACTTGTTCAGAACGAAAGAAAGCACAGAGCCCCAGATTCTATGTTGTCCTGGAGAGCTTGCAGAGCACTGGGGAAAGGCAGGCAGAGAATTCCCTGCTAGCACCTTCTCTGTGCCTGGGAAGCAGAAGTGTTCACATTGCTTCGCAGAATCGTTTTTGTGCAGAAAACAGTAACACTTGTTCAGAAGGAAAGAAAGCACAGAGCCCCAGATTTTATGTTGTCCTGGAGAGCTTGCAGAGCACTGGGGAAAGGAAGGCAGAGAATTCCCTGCTAGCACCTTCTCTGTGCCTGGGAAGTAGAAGTGTTCACATTGCTTCGCAAGAATCGCTTTTGTGCAGAAAACAGTAACACTTGTTCAGAAGGAAAGAAAGCACAGAGCCCCAGATTTTATGTTGTCCTGGAGAGCTTGCAGAGCACTGGGGAAAGGCAGGCAGAGAATTCCTTGCTAGCACCTTCTCTGTGCCTGGGAAGCAGAAGTGTTCACATTGCTTCGCAGAATCGCTTTTGTGCAGAAAACAGTAACACTTGTTCAGAAGGAAAGAAAGCACAGAGCCCCAGATTTTATGTTGTCCTGGAGAGCCTGCAGAGCACTGGGGAAAAGCAGGCAGAGAATTCACTGATAGCACCTTCTCTGTTCCTGTTCACATTGCTTCGCAGAATCGCTTTTGTGCAGAAAACAGTAACACTTGTTCAGAAGGAAAGAAAGCACAGAGCCCCAGATTCTATGTTGTCCTGGAGAGCTTGCAGAGCACTGGGGAAAGGCAGGCAGAGAATTCCCTGCTAGCACCTTCTCTGTGCCTGGGAAGCAGAAGTGTTCACATTGCTTCGCAAGAATCGCTTTTGTGCAGAAAACACTAACACTTGTTCAGAACGAAAGAAAGCACAGAGCCCCAGATTCTATGTTGTCCTGGAGAGCTTGCAGAGCACTGGGGAAAGGCAGGCAGAGAATTCCCTGATAGCACCTTCTCTGTGCCTGTTCACATTGCTTCGCAGAATCGCTTTTGTGCAGAAAACAGTAACACTTGTTCAGAAGGAAAGAAAGCACAGAGCCCCAGATTTTATGTTGTCCTGGAGAGCTTGCAGAGCACTGGGGAAAGGCAGGCAGAGAATTCCCTGATAGCACCTTCTCTGTGCCTGGGAAGCAGAAGTGTTCACATTGCTTCGCAGAATCGCTTTTGTGCAGAAAACACTAACACTTGTTCAGAAGGAAAGAAAGCACAGAGCCCCAGATTTTATGTTGTCCTGGAGAGCTTGCAGAGCACTGGGGAAAGGCAGGCAGAGAATTCCTTGCTAGCACCTTCTCTGTGCCTGTTCACATTGCTTCGCAGAATCGCTTTTGTGCAGAAAACAGTAACACTTGTTCAGAACGAAAGAAAGCACAGAGCCCCAGATTTGCTGTTGTCCTGGAGAGCTTGCAGAGCACTGGGGAAAGGCAGGCAGAGAATTCCCTGATAGCACCTTCTCTGTGCCTGGGAAGCAGAAGTGTTCACATTGCTTCGCAGAATCGTTTTTGTGCAGAAAACAGTAACACTTGTTCAGAAGGAAAGAAAGCACAGAGCCCCAGATTTTATGTTGTCCTGGAGAGCTTGCAGAGCACTGGGGAAAGGCAGGCAGAGAATTCCCTGATAGCACCTTCTCTGTGCCTGTTCACATTGCTTCGCAGAATCGCTTTTGTGCAGAAAACAGTAACACTTGTTCAGAAGGAAAGAAAGCACAGAGCCCCAGATTCTATGTTGTCCTGGAGAGCTTGCAGAGCACTGGGGAAAGGCAGGCAGGAATTCCCTGATAGCACCTTGTCTGTGCCTGGGAAGCAGAAGTGTTCACATTGCTTCGCAAGAATCGCTTTTATGCAGAAAACACTAACACTTGTTCAGAAGGAAAGAAAGCACAGAGCCCCAGATTCTATGTTGTCCTGGAGAGCTTGCAGAGCACTGGGGAACGGCAGGCAGAGAATTCCTTGCTAGCACCTTCTCTGTGCCTGTTCACATTGCTTCGCAGAATCGCTTTTGTGCAGAAAACAGTAACACTTGTTCAGAACGAAAGAAAGCACAGAGCCCCAGATTTTATGTTGTCCTGGAGAGCTTGCAGAGCACTGGGGAACGGCAGGCAGAGAATTCCCTGATAGCACCTTCTCTGTGCCTGTTCACATTGCTTCGCAGAATCGCTTTTGTGCAGAAAACAGTAACACTTGTTCAGAAGGAAAGAAAGCACAGAGCCCCAGATTCTATGTTGTCCTGGAGAGCTTGCAGAGCACTGGGGAAAGGCAGGCAGAGAATTCCCTGCTAGCACCTTCTCTGTGCCTGGGAAGCAGAAGTGTTCACATTGCTTCGCAAGAATCGCTTTTGTGCAGAAAACACTAACACTTGTTCAGAACGAAAGAAAGCACAGAGCCCCAGATTCTATGTTGTCCTGGAGAGCTTGCAGAGCACTGGGGAAAGGCAGGCAGAGAATTCCCTGATAGCACCTTCTCTGTGCCTGTTCACATTGCTTCGCAGAATCGCTTTTGTGCAGAAAACAGTAACACTTGTTCAGAAGGAAAGAAAGCACAGAGCCCCAGATTTTATGTTGTCCTGGAGAGCTTGCAGAGCACTGGGGAAAGGCAGGCAGAGAATTCCCTGATAGCACCTTCTCTGTGCCTGGGAAGCAGAAGTGTTCACATTGCTTCGCAGAATCGCTTTTGTGCAGAAAACACTAACACTTGTTCAGAAGGAAAGAAAGCACAGAGCCCCAGATTTTATGTTGTCCTGGAGAGCTTGCAGAGCACTGGGGAAAGGCAGGCAGAGAATTCCTTGCTAGCACCTTCTCTGTGCCTGTTCACATTGCTTCGCAGAATCGCTTTTGTGCAGAAAACAGTAACACTTGTTCAGAACGAAAGAAAGCACAGAGCCCCAGATTTGCTGTTGTCCTGGAGAGCTTGCAGAGCACTGGGGAAAGGCAGGCAGAGAATTCCCTGCTAGCACCTTCTCTGTGCCTGGGAAGCAGAAGTGTTCACATTGCTTCGCAGAATCGTTTTTGTGCAGAAAACAGTAACACTTGTTCAGAAGGAAAGAAAGCACAGAGCCCCAGATTTTATGTTGTCCTGGAGAGCTTGCAGAGCACTGGGGAAAGGAAGGCAGAGAATTCCCTGCTAGCACCTTCTCTGTGCCTGGGAAGCAGAAGTGTTCACATTGCTTCGCAAGAATCGCTTTTGTGCAGAAAACAGTAACACTTGTTCAGAAGGAAAGAAAGCACAGAGCCCCAGATTTTATGTTGTCCTGGAGAGCTTGCAGAGCACTGGGGAAAGGCAGGCAGAGAATTCCCTGATAGCACCTTCTCTGTGCCTGTTCACATTGCTTCGCAGAATCGCTTTTGTGCAGAAAACAGTAACACTTGTTCAGAAGGAAAGAAAGCACAGAGCCCCAGATTCTATGTTGTCCTGGAGAGCTTGCAGAGCACTGGGGAAAGGCAGGCAGAGAATTCCCTGATAGCACCTTGTCTGTGCCTGGGAAGCAGAAGTGTTCACATTGCTTCGCAAGAATCGCTTTTGTGCAGAAAACACTAACACTTGTTCAGAAGGAAAGAAAGCACAGAGCCCCAGATTCTATGTTGTCCTGGAGAGCTTGCAGAGCACTGGGGAACGGCAGGCAGAGAATTCCCTGATAGCACCTTCTCTGTGCCTGTTCACATTGCTTCGCAGAATCGCTTTTGTGCAGAAAACAGTAACACTTGTTCAGAACGAAAGAAAGCACAGAGCCCCAGATTTTATGTTGTCCTGGAGAGCTTGCAGAGCACTGGGGAACGGCAGGCAGAGAATTCCTTGCTAGCACCTTCTCTGTGCCTGGGAAGCAGAAGTGTTCACATTGCTTCGCAGAATCGCTTTTGTGCAGAAAACAGTAACACTTGTTCAGAACGAAAGAAAGCACAGAGCCCCAGATTCTATGTTGTCCTGGAGAGCTTGCAGAGCACTGGGGAAAGGCAGGCAGAGAATTCCCTGATAGCACCTTCTCTGTGCCTGTTCACATTGCTTCGCAGAATCGCTTTTGTGCAGAAAACACTAACACTTGTTCAGAAGGAAAGAAAGCACAGAGCCCCAGATTCTATGTTGTCCTGGAGAGCTTGCAGAGCACTGGGGAAAGGCAGGCAGAGAATTCCCTGATAGCACCTTCTCTGTGCCTGTTCACATTGCTTCGCAGAATCGCTTTTGTGCAGAAAACAGTAACACTTGTTCAGAACGAAAGAAAGCACAGAGCCCCAGATTTTATGTTGTCCTGGAGAGCTTGCAGAGCACTGGGGAAAGGCAGGCAGAGAATTCCCTGCTAGCACCTTCTCTGTGCCTGGGAAGCAGAAGTGTTCACATTGCTTCGCAGAATCGCTTTTGTGCAGAAAACAGTAACACTTGTTCAGAAGGAAAGAAAGCACAGAGCCCCAGATTTTATGTTGTCCTGGAGAGCTTGCAGAGCACTGGGGAAAGGCAGGCAGAGAATTCCCTGATAGCACCTTCTCTGTGCCTGTTCACATTGCTTCGCAGAATCGCTTTTGTGCAGAAAACAGTAACACTTGTTCAGAAGGAAAGAAAGCACAGAGCCCCAGATTCTATGTTGTCCTGGAGAGCTTGCAGAGCACTGGGGAAAGGCAGGCAGAGAATTCCCTGATAGCACCTTCTCTGTGCCTGTTCACATTGCTTCGCAAGAATCGCTTTTGTGCAGAAAACAGTAACACTTGTTCAGAAGGAAAGAAAGCACAGAGCCCCAGATTCTATGTTGTCCTGGAGAGCTTGCAGAGCACTGGGGAAAGGCAGGCAGAGAATTCCCTGCTAGCACCTTCTCTGTGCCTGGGAAGCAGAAGTGTTCACATTGCTTCGCAAGAATCGCTTTTGTGCAGAAAACACTAACACTTGTTCAGAACGAAAGAAAGCACAGAGCCCCAGATTCTATGTTGTCCTGGAGAGCTTGCAGAGCACTGGGGAAAGGCAGGCAGAGAATTCCCTGATAGCACCTTCTCTGTGCCTGTTCACATTGCTTCGCAGAATCGCTTTTGTGCAGAAAACAGTAACACTTGTTCAGAAGGAAAGAAAGCACAGAGCCCCAGATTTTATGTTGTCCTGGAGAGCTTGCAGAGCACTGGGGAAAGGCAGGCAGAGAATTCCCTGATAGCACCTTCTCTGTGCCTGGGAAGCAGAACTGTTCACATTGCTTCGCAGAATCGCTTTTGTGCAGAAAACACTAACACTTGTTCAGAAGGAAAGAAAGCACAGAGCCCCAGATTTTATGTTGTCCTGGAGAGCTTGCAGAGCACTGGGGAAAGGCAGGCAGAGAATTCCTTGCTAGCACCTTCTCTGTGCCTGTTCACATTGCTTCGCAGAATCGCTTTTGTTCAGAAAACAGTAACACTTGTTCAGAACGAAAGAAAGCACAGAGCCCCAGATTTGCTGTTGTCCTGGAGAGCTTGCAGAGCACTGGGGAAAGGCAGGCAGAGAATTCCCTGCTAGCACGTTCTCTGTGCCTGGGAAGCAGAAGTGTTCACATTGCTTCGCAAGAATCGCTTTTGTGCAGAAAACAGTAACACTTGTTCAGAAGGAAAGAAAGCACAGAGCCCCAGATTTTATGTTGTCCTGGAGAGCTTGCAGAGCACTGGGGAAAGGCAGGCAGAGAATTCCCTGCTAGCACCTTCTCTGTGCCTGTTCACATTGCTTCGCAGAATCGCTTTTGTGCAGAAAACAGTAACACTTGTTCAGAAGGAAAGAAAGCACAGAGCCCCAGATTCTATGTTGTCCTGGAGAGCTTGCAGAGCACTGGGGAAAGGCAGGCAGAGAATTCCCTGCTAGCACCTTCTCTGTGCCTGGGAAGCAGAAGTGTTCACATTGCTTCGCAAGAATCGCTTTTGTGCAGAAAACAGTAACACTTGTTCAGAACGAAAGAAAGCACAGAGCCCCAGATTCTATGTTGTCCTGGAGAGCTTGCAGAGCACTGGGGAAAGGCAGGCAGAGAATTCCCTGATAGCACCTTCTCTGTGCCTGTTCACATTGCTTCGCAGAATCGCTTTTGTGCAGAAAACAGTAACACTTGTTCAGAAGGAAAGAAAGCACAGAGCCCCAGATTCTATGTTGTCCTGGAGAGCTTGCAGAGCACTGGGGAAAGGCAGGCAGAGAATTCCCTGATAGCACCTTCTCTGTGCCTGTTCACATTGCTTTGCAGAATCGCTTTTGTGCAGAAAACACTAACACTTGTTCAGAACGAAAGAAAGCACAGAGCCCCAGATTCTATGTTGTCCTGGAGAGCTTGCAGAGCACTGGGGAAAGGCAGGCAGAGAATTCCCTGATAGCACCTTCTCTGTGCCTGTTCACATTGCTTCGCAGAATCGCTTTTGTGCAGAAAACAGTAACACTTGTTCAGAACGAAAGAAAGCACAGAGCCCCAGATTTTATGTTGTCCTGGAGAGCTTGCAGAGCACTGGGGAAAGGCAGGCAGAGAATTCCCTGATAGCACCTTCTCTGTGCCTGGGAAGCAGAAGTGTTCACATTGCTTCGCAGAATCGCTTTTGTGCAGAAAACAGTAACACTTGTTCAGAACGAAAGAAAGCACACAGCCCCAGATTTTATGTTGTCCTGGAGAGCTTGCAGAGCACTGGGGAAAGGCAGGCAGAGAATTCCCTGATAGCACCTTCTCTGTGCCTGTTCACATTGCTTTGCAGAATCGCTTTTGTGCAGAAAACACTAACACTTGTTCAGAACGAAAGAAAGCACAGAGACCCAGATTTGCTGTTGTCCTGGAGAGCTTGCAGAGCACTGGGGAAAGGCAGGCAGAGAATTCCCTGCTAGCACCTTCTCTGTGCCTGAGAAGCAGAAGTGTTCACATTGCTTCGCAAGAATCGCTTTTGTGCAGAAAACAGTAACACTTGTTCAGAAGGAAAGAAAGCACAGAGCCCCAGATTTTATGTTGTCCTGGAGATCTTGCAGAGCACTGGGGAAAGGCAGGCAGAGAATTCCCTGATAGCACCTTCTCTGTGCCTGTTCACATTGCTTCGCAGAATCGCTTTTGTGCAGAAAACAGTAACACTTGTTCAGAACGAAAGAAAGCACAGAGACCCAGATTTGCTGTTGTCCTGGAGAGCTTGCAGAGCACTGGGGAAAGGCAGGCAGAGAATTCCCTGCTAGCACCTTCTCTGAGCCTGGGAAGCAGAAGTGTTCACATTGCTTCGCAGAATCGCCTTTGTGCAGAAAACACTAACACTTGTTCAGAACAAAAGAAAGCACAGAGCCCCAGATTCTATGTTGTCCTGGAGAGCTTGCAGAGCACTGGGGAAAGGCAGGCAGAGAATTCCTTGCTAGCACCTTCTCTGTGCCTGTTCACATTGCTTCGCAAGAATCGCTTTTGTGCAGAAAACAGTAACACTTGTTCAGAAGGAAAGAAAGCACAGAGCCCCAGATTTTATGTTGTCCTGGAGAGCTTGCAGAGCACTGGGGAAAGGCAGGCAGAGAATTCCTTGCTAGCACCTTCTCTGTGCCTGTTCACATTGCTTCGCAGAATCGCTTTTGTGCAGAAAACAGTAACACTTGTTCAGAACGAAAGAAAGCACAGAGCCCCAGATTTTATGTTGTCCTGGAGAGCTTGCAGAGCACTGGGGAAAGGCAGGCAGAGAATTCCCTGCTAGCACCTTCTCTGTGCCTGGGAAGCAGAAGTGTTCACATTGCTTCGCAGAATCGCTTTTGTGCAGAAAACAGTAACACTTGTTCAGAAGGAAAGAAAGCACAGAGCCCCAGATTTTATGTTGTCCTGGAGAGCTTGCAGAGCACTGGGGAAAGGCAGGCAGAGAATTCCCTGATAGCACCTTCTCTGTGCCTGTTCACATTGCTTCGCAGAATCGCTTTTGTGCAGAAAACAGTAACACTTGTTCAGAACGAAAGAAAGCACAGAGCCCCAGATTCTATGTTGTCCTGGAGAGCTTGCAGAGCACTGGGGAAAGGCAGGCAGAGAATTCCCTGATAGCACCTTCTCTGTGCCTGGGAAGCAGAAGTGTTCACATTGCTTCGCAGAATCGTTTTTGTGCAGAAAACAGTAACACTTGTTCAGAAGGAAAGAAAGCACAGAGCCCCAGATTTTATGTTGTCCTGGAGAGCTTGCAGAGCACTGGGGAAAGGCAGGCAGAGAATTCCCTGATAGCACCTTCTCTGTGCCTGTTCACATTGCTTCGCAGAATCGCTTTTGTGCAGAAAACAGTAACACTTGTTCAGAAGGAAAGAAAGCACAGAGCCCCAGATTCTATGTTGTCCTGGAGAGCTTGCAGAGCACTGGGGAAAGGCAGGCAGAGAATTCCCTGCTAGCACCTTCTCTGTTCCTGTTCACATTGCTTCGCAGAATCGCTTTTGTGCAGAAAACAGTAACACTTGTTCAGAAGGAAAGAAAGCACAGAGCCCCAGATTCTATGTTGTCCTGGAGAGCTTGCAGAGCACTGGGGAAAGGCAGGCAGAGAATTCCCTGCTAGCACCTTCTCTGTGCCTGGGAAGCAGAAGTGTTCACATTGCTTCGCAAGAATCGCTTTTGTGCAGAAAACACTAACACTTGTTCAGAAGGAAAGAAAGCACAGAGCCCCAGATTCTATGTTGTCCTGGAGAGCTTGCAGAGCACTGGGGAAAGGCAGGCAGAGAATTCCCTGATAGCACCTTCTCTGTGCCTGTTCACATTGCTTCGCAGAATCGCTTTTGTGCAGAAAACAGTAACACTTGTTCAGAAGGAATGAAAGCACAGAGCCCCAGATTTTATGTTGTCCTGGAGAGCTTGCAGAGCACTGGGGAAAGGCAGGCAGAGAATTCCCTGATAGCACCTTCTCTGTGCCTGGGAAGCAGAAGTGTTCACATTGCTTCGCAGAATCGCTTTTGTGCAGAAAACAGTAACACTTGTTCAGAAGGAAAGAAAGCACAGAGCCCCAGATTTTATGTTGTCCTGGAGAGCTTGCAGAGCACTGGGGAAAGGCAGGCAGAGAATTCCTTGCTAGCACCTTCTCTGTGCCTGTTCACATTGCTTTGCAGAATCGCTTTTGTGCAGAAAACAGTAACACTTGTTCAGAACGAAAGAAAGCACAGAGCCCCAGATTCTATGTTGTCCTGGAGAGCTTGCAGAGCACTGGGGAAAGGCAGGCAGAGAATTCCCTGCTAGCACCTTCTCTGTGCCTGGGAAGCAGAAGTGTTCACATTGCTTCGCAGAATCGCTTTTGTGCAGAAAACAGTAACACTTGTTCAGAAGGAAAGAAAGCACAGAGCCCCAGATTCTATGTTGTCCTGGAGAGCTTGCAGAGCACTGGGGAAAGGCAGGCAGAGAATTCCCTGATAGCACCTTCTCTGTGCCTGTTCACATTGCTTCGCAGAATCGCTTTTGTGCAGAAAACAGTAACACTTGTTCAGAACGAAAGAAAGCACAGAGCCCCAGATTCTATGTTGTCCTGGAGAGCTTGCAGAGCACTGGGGAAAGGCAGGCAGAGAATTCCCTGCTAGCACCTTCTCTGTGCCTGGGAAGCAGAAGTGTTCACATTGCTTCGCAGAATCGTTTTTGTGCAGAAAACAGTAACACTTGTTCAGAAGGAAAGAAAGCACAGAGCCCCAGATTTTATGTTGTCCTGGAGAGCTTGCAGAGCACTGGGGAAAGGAAGGCAGAGAATTCCCTGCTAGCACCTTCTCTGTGCCTGGGAAGCAGAAGTGTTCACATTGCTTCGCAAGAATCGCTTTTGTGCAGAAAACAGTAACACTTGTTCAGAAGGAAAGAAAGCACAGAGCCCCAGATTTTATGTTGTCCTGGAGAGCTTGCAGAGCACTGGGGAAAGGCAGGCAGAGAATTCCCTGCTAGCACCTTCTCTGTGCCTGGGAAGCAGAAGTGTTCACATTGCTTCGCAGAATCGCTTTTGTGCAGAAAACAGTAACACTTGTTCAGAAGGAAAGAAAGCACAGAGCCCCAGATTTTATGTTGTCCTGGAGAGCTTGCAGAGCACTGGGGAAAGGCAGGCAGAGAATTCCCTGATAGCACCTTCTCTGTGCCTGTTCACATTGCTTCGCAGAATCGCTTTTGTGCAGAAAACAGTAACACTTGTTCAGAAGGAAAGAAAGCACAGAGCCCCAGATTCTATGTTGTCCTGGAGAGCTTGCAGAGCACTGGGGAACGGCAGGCAGAGAATTCCTTGCTAGCACCTTCTCTGTGCCTGTTCACATTGCTTCGCAGAATCGCTTTTGTGCAGAAAACAGTAACACTTGTTCAGAACGAAAGAAAGCACAGAGCCCCAGATTTTATGTTGTCCTGGAGAGCTTGCAGAGCACTGGGGAACGGCAGGCAGAGAATTCCTTGCTAGCACCTTCTCTGTGCCTGGGAAGAAGAAGTGTTCACATTGCTTCGCAGAATCGCTTTTGTGCAGAAAACAGTAACACTTGTTCAGAAGGAAAGAAAGCACAGAGCCCCAGATTCTATGTTGTCCTGGAGAGCTTGCAGAGCACTGGGGAAAGGCAGGCAGAGAATTCCCTGATAGCACCTTCTCTGTGCCTGTTCACATTGCTTCGCAGAATCGCTTTTGTGCAGAAAACAGTAACACTTGTTCAGAACGAAAGAAAGCACAGAGCCCCAGATTTGCTGTTGTCCTGGAGAGCTTGCAGAGCACTGGGGAAAGGCAGGCAGAGAATTCCCTGCTAGCACCTTCTCTGTGCCTGTTCACATTGCTTCGCAGAATCGCTTTTGTGCAGAAAACAGTAACACTTGTTCAGAAGGAAAGAAAGCACAGAGCCCCAGATTTTATGTTGTCCTGGAGAGCTTGCAGAGCACTGGGGAACGGCAGGCAGAGAATTCCTTGCTAGCACCTTCTCTGTGCCTGGGAAGCAGAAGTGTTCACATTGCTTCGCAGAATCGCTTTTGTGCAGAAAACAGTAACACTTGTTCAGAACGAAAGAAAGCACAGAGCCCCAGATTCTATGTTGTCCTGGAGAGCTTGCAGAGCACTGGGGAAAGGCAGGCAGAGAATTCCCTGATAGCACCTTCTCTGTGCCTGTTCACATTGCTTCGCAGAATCGCTTTTGTGCAGAAAACACTAACACTTGTTCAGAAGGAAAGAAAGCACAGAGCCCCAGATTCTATGTTGTCCTGGAGAGCTTGCAGAGCACTGGGGAAAGGCAGGCAGAGAATTCCCTGATAGCACCTTCTCTGTGCCTGTTCACATTGCTTCGCAGAATCGCTTTTGTGCAGAAAACAGTAACACTTGTTCAGAACGAAAGAAAGCACAGAGCCCCAGATTTTATGTTGTCCTGGAGAGCTTGCAGAGCACTGGGGAAAGGCAGGCAGAGAATTCCCTGCTAGCACCTTCTCTGTGCCTGGGAAGCAGAAGTGTTCACATTGCTTCGCAGAATCGCTTTTGTGCAGAAAACAGTAACACTTGTTCAGAAGGAAAGAAAGCACAGAGCCCCAGATTTTATGTTGTCCTGGAGAGCTTGCAGAGCACTGGGGAAAGGCAGGCAGAGAATTCCCTGATAGCACCTTCTCTGTGCCTGTTCACATTGCTTCGCAGAATCGCTTTTGTGCAGAAAACAGTAACACTTGTTCAGAAGGAAAGAAAGCACAGAGCCCCAGATTCTATGTTGTCCTGGAGAGCTTGCAGAGCACTGGGGAAAGGCAGGCAGAGAATTCCCTGATAGCACCTTCTCTGTGCCTGTTCACATTGCTTCGCAAGAATCGCTTTTGTGCAGAAAACAGTAACACTTGTTCAGAAGGAAAGAAAGCACAGAGCCCCAGATTCTATGTTGTCCTGGAGAGCTTGCAGAGCACTGGGGAAAGGCAGGCAGAGAATTCCCTGCTAGCACCTTCTCTGTGCCTGGGAAGCAGAAGTGTTCACATTGCTTCGCAAGAATCGCTTTTGTGCAGAAAACACTAACACTTGTTCAGAACGAAAGAAAGCACAGAGCCCCAGATTCTATGTTGTCCTGGAGAGCTTGCAGAGCACTGGGGAAAGGCAGGCAGAGAATTCCCTGATAGCACCTTCTCTGTGCCTGTTCACATTGCTTCGCAGAATCGCTTTTGTGCAGAAAACAGTAACACTTGTTCAGAAGGAAAGAAAGCACAGAGCCCCAGATTTTATGTTGTCCTGGAGAGCTTGCAGAGCACTGGGGAAAGGCAGGCAGAGAATTCCCTGATAGCACCTTCTCTGTGCCTGGGAAGCAGAACTGTTCACATTGCTTCGCAGAATCGCTTTTGTGCAGAAAACACTAACACTTGTTCAGAAGGAAAGAAAGCACAGAGCCCCAGATTTTATGTTGTCCTGGAGAGCTTGCAGAGCACTGGGGAAAGGCAGGCAGAGAATTCCTTGCTAGCACCTTCTCTGTGCCTGTTCACATTGCTTCGCAGAATCGCTTTTGTTCAGAAAACAGTAACACTTGTTCAGAACGAAAGAAAGCACAGAGCCCCAGATTTGCTGTTGTCCTGGAGAGCTTGCAGAGCACTGGGGAAAGGCAGGCAGAGAATTCCCTGCTAGCACGTTCTCTGTGCCTGGGAAGCAGAAGTGTTCACATTGCTTCGCAAGAATCGCTTTTGTGCAGAAAACAGTAACACTTGTTCAGAAGGAAAGAAAGCACAGAGCCCCAGATTTTATGTTGTCCTGGAGAGCTTGCAGAGCACTGGGGAAAGGCAGGCAGAGAATTCCCTGCTAGCACCTTCTCTGTGCCTGTTCACATTGCTTCGCAGAATCGCTTTTGTGCAGAAAACAGTAACACTTGTTCAGAAGGAAAGAAAGCACAGAGCCCCAGATTCTATGTTGTCCTGGAGAGCTTGCAGAGCACTGGGGAAAGGCAGGCAGAGAATTCCCTGCTAGCACCTTCTCTGTGCCTGGGAAGCAGAAGTGTTCACATTGCTTCGCAAGAATCGCTTTTGTGCAGAAAACAGTAACACTTGTTCAGAACGAAAGAAAGCACAGAGCCCCAGATTCTATGTTGTCCTGGAGAGCTTGCAGAGCACTGGGGAAAGGCAGGCAGAGAATTCCCTGATAGCACCTTCTCTGTGCCTGTTCACATTGCTTCGCAGAATCGCTTTTGTGCAGAAAACAGTAACACTTGTTCAGAAGGAAAGAAAGCACAGAGCCCCAGATTCTATGTTGTCCTGGAGAGCTTGCAGAGCACTGGGGAAAGGCAGGCAGAGAATTCCCTGATAGCACCTTCTCTGTGCCTGTTCACATTGCTTTGCAGAATCGCTTTTGTGCAGAAAACACTAACACTTGTTCAGAACGAAAGAAAGCACAGAGCCCCAGATTCTATGTTGTCCTGGAGAGCTTGCAGAGCACTGGGGAAAGGCAGGCAGAGAATTCCCTGATAGCACCTTCTCTGTGCCTGTTCACATTGCTTCGCAGAATCGCTTTTGTGCAGAAAACAGTAACACTTGTTCAGAACGAAAGAAAGCACAGAGCCCCAGATTTTATGTTGTCCTGGAGAGCTTGCAGAGCACTGGGGAAAGGCAGGCAGAGAATTCCCTGATAGCACCTTCTCTGTGCCTGGGAAGCAGAAGTGTTCACATTGCTTCGCAGAATCGCTTTTGTGCAGAAAACAGTAACACTTGTTCAGAACGAAAGAAAGCACACAGCCCCAGATTTTATGTTGTCCTGGAGAGCTTGCAGAGCACTGGGGAAAGGCAGGCAGAGAATTCCCTGATAGCACCTTCTCTGTGCCTGTTCACATTGCTTTGCAGAATCGCTTTTGTGCAGAAAACACTAACACTTGTTCAGAACGAAAGAAAGCACAGAGACCCAGATTTGCTGTTGTCCTGGAGAGCTTGCAGAGCACTGGGGAAAGGCAGGCAGAGAATTCCCTGCTAGCACCTTCTCTGTGCCTGAGAAGCAGAAGTGTTCACATTGCTTCGCAAGAATCGCTTTTGTGCAGAAAACAGTAACACTTGTTCAGAAGGAAAGAAAGCACAGAGCCCCAGATTTTATGTTGTCCTGGAGATCTTGCAGAGCACTGGGGAAAGGCAGGCAGAGAATTCCCTGATAGCACCTTCTCTGTGCCTGTTCACATTGCTTCGCAGAATCGCTTTTGTGCAGAAAACAGTAACACTTGTTCAGAACGAAAGAAAGCACAGAGACCCAGATTTGCTGTTGTCCTGGAGAGCTTGCAGAGCACTGGGGAAAGGCAGGCAGAGAATTCCCTGCTAGCACCTTCTCTGAGCCTGGGAAGCAGAAGTGTTCACATTGCTTCGCAGAATCGCCTTTGTGCAGAAAACACTAACACTTGTTCAGAACAAAAGAAAGCACAGAGCCCCAGATTCTATGTTGTCCTGGAGAGCTTGCAGAGCACTGGGGAAAGGCAGGCAGAGAATTCCTTGCTAGCACCTTCTCTGTGCCTGTTCACATTGCTTCGCAAGAATCGCTTTTGTGCAGAAAACAGTAACACTTGTTCAGAAGGAAAGAAAGCACAGAGCCCCAGATTTTATGTTGTCCTGGAGAGCTTGCAGAGCACTGGGGAAAGGCAGGCAGAGAATTCCTTGCTAGCACCTTCTCTGTGCCTGTTCACATTGCTTCGCAGAATCGCTTTTGTGCAGAAAACAGTAACACTTGTTCAGAACGAAAGAAAGCACAGAGCCCCAGATTTTATGTTGTCCTGGAGAGCTTGCAGAGCACTGGGGAAAGGCAGGCAGAGAATTCCCTGCTAGCACCTTCTCTGTGCCTGGGAAGCAGAAGTGTTCACATTGCTTCGCAGAATCGCTTTTGTGCAGAAAACAGTAACACTTGTTCAGAAGGAAAGAAAGCACAGAGCCCCAGATTTTATGTTGTCCTGGAGAGCTTGCAGAGCACTGGGGAAAGGCAGGCAGAGAATTCCCTGATAGCACCTTCTCTGTGCCTGTTCACATTGCTTCGCAGAATCGCTTTTGTGCAGAAAACAGTAACACTTGTTCAGAACGAAAGAAAGCACAGAGCCCCAGATTCTATGTTGTCCTGGAGAGCTTGCAGAGCACTGGGGAAAGGCAGGCAGAGAATTCCCTGATAGCACCTTCTCTGTGCCTGGGAAGCAGAAGTGTTCACATTGCTTCGCAGAATCGTTTTTGTGCAGAAAACAGTAACACTTGTTCAGAAGGAAAGAAAGCACAGAGCCCCAGATTTTATGTTGTCCTGGAGAGCTTGCAGAGCACTGGGGAAAGGCAGGCAGAGAATTCCCTGATAGCACCTTCTCTGTGCCTGTTCACATTGCTTCGCAGAATCGCTTTTGTGCAGAAAACAGTAACACTTGTTCAGAAGGAAAGAAAGCACAGAGCCCCAGATTCTATGTTGTCCTGGAGAGCTTGCAGAGCACTGGGGAAAGGCAGGCAGAGAATTCCCTGCTAGCACCTTCTCTGTTCCTGTTCACATTGCTTCGCAGAATCGCTTTTGTGCAGAAAACAGTAACACTTGTTCAGAAGGAAAGAAAGCACAGAGCCCCAGATTCTATGTTGTCCTGGAGAGCTTGCAGAGCACTGGGGAAAGGCAGGCAGAGAATTCCCTGCTAGCACCTTCTCTGTGCCTGGGAAGCAGAAGTGTTCACATTGCTTCGCAAGAATCGCTTTTGTGCAGAAAACACTAACACTTGTTCAGAAGGAAAGAAAGCACAGAGCCCCAGATTCTATGTTGTCCTGGAGAGCTTGCAGAGCACTGGGGAAAGGCAGGCAGAGAATTCCCTGATAGCACCTTCTCTGTGCCTGTTCACATTGCTTCGCAGAATCGCTTTTGTGCAGAAAACAGTAACACTTGTTCAGAAGGAATGAAAGCACAGAGCCCCAGATTTTATGTTGTCCTGGAGAGCTTGCAGAGCACTGGGGAAAGGCAGGCAGAGAATTCCCTGATAGCACCTTCTCTGTGCCTGGGAAGCAGAAGTGTTCACATTGCTTCGCAGAATCGCTTTTGTGCAGAAAACAGTAACACTTGTTCAGAAGGAAAGAAAGCACAGAGCCCCAGATTTTATGTTGTCCTGGAGAGCTTGCAGAGCACTGGGGAAAGGCAGGCAGAGAATTCCTTGCTAGCACCTTCTCTGTGCCTGTTCACATTGCTTTGCAGAATCGCTTTTGTGCAGAAAACAGTAACACTTGTTCAGAACGAAAGAAAGCACAGAGCCCCAGATTCTATGTTGTCCTGGAGAGCTTGCAGAGCACTGGGGAAAGGCAGGCAGAGAATTCCCTGCTAGCACCTTCTCTGTGCCTGGGAAGCAGAAGTGTTCACATTGCTTCGCAGAATCGCTTTTGTGCAGAAAACAGTAACACTTGTTCAGAAGGAAAGAAAGCACAGAGCCCCAGATTCTATGTTGTCCTGGAGAGCTTGCAGAGCACTGGGGAAAGGCAGGCAGAGAATTCCCTGATAGCACCTTCTCTGTGCCTGTTCACATTGCTTCGCAGAATCGCTTTTGTGCAGAAAACAGTAACACTTGTTCAGAACGAAAGAAAGCACAGAGCCCCAGATTCTATGTTGTCCTGGAGAGCTTGCAGAGCACTGGGGAAAGGCAGGCAGAGAATTCCCTGCTAGCACCTTCTCTGTGCCTGGGAAGCAGAAGTGTTCACATTGCTTCGCAGAATCGTTTTTGTGCAGAAAACAGTAACACTTGTTCAGAAGGAAAGAAAGCACAGAGCCCCAGATTTTATGTTGTCCTGGAGAGCTTGCAGAGCACTGGGGAAAGGAAGGCAGAGAATTCCCTGCTAGCACCTTCTCTGTGCCTGGGAAGCAGAAGTGTTCACATTGCTTCGCAAGAATCGCTTTTGTGCAGAAAACAGTAACACTTGTTCAGAAGGAAAGAAAGCACAGAGCCCCAGATTTTATGTTGTCCTGGAGAGCTTGCAGAGCACTGGGGAAAGGCAGGCAGAGAATTCCCTGCTAGCACCTTCTCTGTGCCTGGGAAGCAGAAGTGTTCACATTGCTTCGCAGAATCGCTTTTGTGCAGAAAACAGTAACACTTGTTCAGAAGGAAAGAAAGCACAGAGCCCCAGATTTTATGTTGTCCTGGAGAGCTTGCAGAGCACTGGGGAAAGGCAGGCAGAGAATTCCCTGATAGCACCTTCTCTGTGCCTGTTCACATTGCTTCGCAGAATCGCTTTTGTGCAGAAAACAGTAACACTTGTTCAGAAGGAAAGAAAGCACAGAGCCCCAGATTCTATGTTGTCCTGGAGAGCTTGCAGAGCACTGGGGAACGGCAGGCAGAGAATTCCTTGCTAGCACCTTCTCTGTGCCTGTTCACATTGCTTCGCAGAATCGCTTTTGTGCAGAAAACAGTAACACTTGTTCAGAACGAAAGAAAGCACAGAGCCCCAGATTTTATGTTGTCCTGGAGAGCTTGCAGAGCACTGGGGAACGGCAGGCAGAGAATTCCTTGCTAGCACCTTCTCTGTGCCTGGGAAGAAGAAGTGTTCACATTGCTTCGCAGAATCGCTTTTGTGCAGAAAACAGTAACACTTGTTCAGAAGGAAAGAAAGCACAGAGCCCCAGATTCTATGTTGTCCTGGAGAGCTTGCAGAGCACTGGGGAAAGGCAGGCAGAGAATTCCCTGATAGCACCTTCTCTGTGCCTGTTCACATTGCTTCGCAGAATCGCTTTTGTGCAGAAAACAGTAACACTTGTTCAGAACGAAAGAAAGCACAGAGCCCCAGATTTGCTGTTGTCCTGGAGAGCTTGCAGAGCACTGGGGAAAGGCAGGCAGAGAATTCCCTGCTAGCACCTTCTCTGTGCCTGTTCACATTGCTTCGCAGAATCGCTTTTGTGCAGAAAACAGTAACACTTGTTCAGAAGGAAAGAAAGCACAGAGCCCCAGATTTTATGTTGTCCTGGAGAGCTTGCAGAGCACTGGGGAAAGGCAGGCAGAGAATTCCCTGCTAGCACCTTCTCTGTGCCTGGGAAGCAGAAGTGTTCACATTGCTTCGCAAGAATCGCTTTTGTGCAGAAAACACTAACACTTGTTCAGAAGGAAAGAAAGCACAGAGCCCCAGATTCTATGTTGTCCTGGAGAGCTTGCAGAGCACTGGGGAAAGGCAGGCAGAGAATTCCCTGCTAGCACCTTCTCTGTGCCTGTTCACATTGCTTCGCAGAATCGCTTTTGTGCAGAAAACAGTAACACTTGTTCAGAAGGAAAGAAAGCACAGAGCCCCAGATTTTATGTTGTCCTGGAGAGCTTGCAGAGCACTGGGGAAAGGCAGGCAGAGAATTCCCTGATAGCACCTTCTCTGTGCCTGTTCACATTGCTTCGCAGAATCGCTTTTGTGCAGAAAACAGTAACACTTGTTCAGAAGGAAAGAAAGCACAGAGCCCCAGATTTTATGTTGTCCTGGAGAGCTTGCAGAGCACTGGGGAAAGGCAGGCAGAGAATTCCCTGCTAGCACCTTCTCTGAGCCTGGGAAGCAGAAGTGTTCACATTGCTTCGCAGAATCGCTTTTGTGCAGAAAACAGTAACACTTGTTCAGAAGGAAAGAAAGCACAGAGCCCCAGATTCTATGTTGTCCTGGAGAGCTTGCAGAGCACTGGGGAAAGGCAGGCAGAGAATTCCTTGCTAGCACCTTCTCTGTGCCTGTTCACATTGCTTCGCAGAATCGCTTTTGTGCAGAAAACAGTAACACTTGTTCAGAACGAAAGAAAGCACAGAGCCCCAGATTCTATGTTGTCCTGGAGAGCTTGCAGAGCACTGGGGAAAGGCAGGCAGAGAATTCCCTGATAGCACCTTCTCTGTGCCTGTGAAGCAGAAGTGTTCACATTGCTTCGCAGAATCGCTTTTGTGCAGAAAACAGTAACACTTGTTCAGAAGGAAAGAAAGCACAGAGCCCCAGATTCTATGTTGTCCTGGAGAGCTTGCAGAGCACTGGGGAAAGGCAGGCAGAGAATTCCCTGATAGCACCTTCTCTGTGCCTGTTCACATTGCTTCGCAGAATCGCTTTTGTGCAGAAAACACTAACACTTGTTCAGAACGAAAGAAAGCACAGAGCCCCAGATTCTATGTTGTCCTGGAGAGCTTGCAGAGCACTGGGGAAAGGCAGGCAGAGAATTCCCTGCTAGCACCTTCTCTGTGCCTGGGAAGCAGAAGTGTTCACATTGCTTCGCAGAATCGCTTTTGTGCAGAAAACAGTAACACTTGTTCAGAAGGAAAGAAAGCACAGAGCCCCAGATTTTATGTTGTCCTGGAGAGCTTGCAGAGCACTGGGGAAAGGAAGACAGAGAATTCCCTGCTAGCACCTTCTCTGTGCTTGGGAAGCAGAAGTGTTCACATTGCTTCGCAAGAATCGCTTTTGTGCAGAAAACAGTAACACTTGTTCAGAAGGAAAGAAAGCACAGAGCCCCAGATTTTATGTTGTCCTGGAGAGCTTGCAGAGCACTGGGGAAAGGCAGGCAGAGAATTCCCTGCTAGCACCTTCTCTGTGCCTGGGAAGCAGAAGTGTTCACATTGCTTCGCAGAATCGCTTTTGTGCAGAAAACAGTAACACTTGTTCAGAAGGAAAGAAAGCACAGAGCCCCAGATTTTATGTTGTCCTGGAGAGCTTGCAGAGCACTGGGGAAAGGCAGGCAGAGAATTCCCTGATAGCACCTTCTCTGTGCCTGTTCACATTGCTTCGCAGAATCGCTTTTGTGCAGAAAACACTAACACTTGTTCAGAAGGAAAGAAAGCACAGAGCCCCAGATTCTATGTTGTCCTGGAGAGCTTGCAGAGCACTGGGGAAAGGCAGGCAGAGAATTCCCTGATAGCACCTTCTCTGTGCCTGGGAAGCAGAAGTGTTCACATTGCTTCGCAAGAATCGCTTTTGTGCAGAAAACACTAACACTTGTTCAGAAGGAAAGAAAGCACAGAGCCCCAGATTCTATGTTGTCCTGGAGAGCTTGCACAGCACTGGGGAACGGCAGGCAGAGAATTCCTTGCTAGCACCTTCTCTGTGCCTGTTCACATTGCTTCGCAGAATCGCTTTTGTGCAGAAAACAGTAACACTTGTTCAGAAGGAAAGAAAGCACAGAGCCCCAGATTCTATGTTGTCCTGGAGAGCTTGCAGAGCACTGGGGAAAGGCAGGCAGAGAATTCCCTGATAGCACCTTCTCTGTGCCTGTTCACATTGCTTCGCAGAATCGCTTTTGTGCAGAAAACAGTAACACTTGTTCAGAACGAAAGAAAGCACAGAGCCCCAGATTCTATGTTGTCCTGGAGAGCTTGCAGAGCACTGGGGAAAGGCAGGCAGAGAATTCCCTGCTAGCACCTTCTCTGTGCCTGTTCACATTGCTTCGCAGAATCGCTTTTGTGCAGAAAACAGTAACACTTGTTCAGAAGGAAAGAAAGCACAGAGCCCCAGATTTTATGTTGTCCTGGAGAGCTTGCAGAGCACTGGGGAAAGGCAGGCAGAGAATTCCCTGCTAGCACCTTCTCTGTGCCTGGGAAGCAGAAGTGTTCACATTGCTTCGCAAGAATCGCTTTTGTGCAGAAAACACTAACACTTGTTCAGAAGGAAAGCAAGCACAGAGCCCCAGATTTTATGTTGTCCTGGAGAGCTTGCAGAGCACTGGGGAAAGGCAGGCAGAGAATTCCTTGCTAGCACCTTCTCTGTGCCTGGGAAGCAGAAGTGTTCACATTGCTTCGCAGAATCGCTTTTGTGCAGAAAACAGTAACACTTGTTCAGAAGGAAAGAAAGCACAGAGCCCCAGATTTTATGTTGTCCTGGAGAGCTTGCAGAGCACTGGGGAAAGGCAGGCAGAGAATTCCCTGCTAGCACCTTCTCTGAGCCTGGGAAGCAGAAGTGTTCACATTGCTTCGCAGAATCGCTTTTGTGCAGAAAACAGTAACACTTGTTCAGAAGGAAAGAAAGCACAGAGCCCCAGATTTTATGTTGTCCTGGAGAGCTTGCAGAGCACTGGGGAAAGGCAGGCAGAGAATTCCTTGCTAGCACCTTCTCTGTGCCTGTTCACATTGCTTCGCAGAATCGCTTTTGTTCAGAAAACAGTAACACTTGTTCAGAACGAAAGAAAGCACAGAGCCCCAGATTCTATGTTGTCCTGGAGAGCTTGCAGAGCACTGGGGAAAGGCAGGCAGAGAATTCCCTGATAGCACCTTCTCTGTGCCTGTGAAGCAGAAGTGTTCACATTGCTTCGCAGAATCGCTTTTGTGCAGAAAACACTAACACTTGTTCAGAAGGAAAGAAAGCACAGAGCCCCAGATTCTATGTTGTCCTGGAGAGCTTGCAGAGCACTGGGGAAAGGCAGGCAGAGAATTCCCTGATAGCACCTTCTCTGTGCCTGTTCACATTGCTTCGCAGAATCGCTTTTGTGCAGAAAACACTAACACTTGTTCAGAACGAAAGAAAGCACAGAGCCCCAGATTCTATGTTGTCCTGGAGAGCTTGCAGAGCACTGGGGAAAGGCAGGCAGAGAATTCCCTGCTAGCACCTTCTCTGTTCCTGTTCACATTGCTTCGCAGAATCGCTTTTGTGCAGAAAACAGTAACACTTGTTCAGAAGGAAAGAAAGCACAGAGCCCCAGATTCTATGTTGTCCTGGAGAGCTTGCAGAGCACTGGGGAAAGGCAGGCAGAGAATTCCCTGCTAGCACCTTCTCTGTGCCTGGGAAGCAGAAGTGTTCACATTGCTTCGCAAGAATCGCTTTTGTGCAGAAAACACTAACACTTGTTCAGAAGGAAAGAAAGCACAGAGCCCCAGATTCTATGTTGTCCTGGAGAGCTTGCAGAGCACTGGGGAAAGGCAGGCAGAGAATTCCCTGATAGCACCTTCTCTGTGCCTGTTCACATTGCTTCGCAGAATCGCTTTTGTGCAGAAAACAGTAACACTTGTTCAGAAGGAATGAAAGCACAGAGCCCCAGATTTTATGTTGTCCTGGAGAGCTTGCAGAGCACTGGGGAAAGGCAGGCAGAGAATTCCCTGATAGCACCTTCTCTGTGCCTGGGAAGCAGAAGTGTTCACATTGCTTCGCAGAATCGCTTTTGTGCAGAAAACAGTAACACTTGTTCAGAAGGAAAGAAAGCACAGAGCCCCAGATTTTATGTTGTCCTGGAGAGCTTGCAGAGCACTGGGGAAAGGCAGGCAGAGAATTCCTTGCTAGCACCTTCTCTGTGCCTGTTCACATTGCTTTGCAGAATCGCTTTTGTGCAGAAAACAGTAACACTTGTTCAGAACGAAAGAAAGCACAGAGCCCCAGATTCTATGTTGTCCTGGAGAGCTTGCAGAGCACTGGGGAAAGGCAGGCAGAGAATTCCCTGCTAGCACCTTCTCTGTGCCTGGGAAGCAGAAGTGTTCACATTGCTTCGCAGAATCGCTTTTGTGCAGAAAACAGTAACACTTGTTCAGAAGGAAAGAAAGCACAGAGCCCCAGATTCTATGTTGTCCTGGAGAGCTTGCAGAGCACTGGGGAAAGGCAGGCAGAGAATTCCCTGATAGCACCTTCTCTGTGCCTGTTCACATTGCTTCGCAGAATCGCTTTTGTGCAGAAAACAGTAACACTTGTTCAGAACGAAAGAAAGCACAGAGCCCCAGATTCTATGTTGTCCTGGAGAGCTTGCAGAGCACTGGGGAAAGGCAGGCAGAGAATTCCCTGCTAGCACCTTCTCTGTGCCTGGGAAGCAGAAGTGTTCACATTGCTTCGCAGAATCGTTTTTGTGCAGAAAACAGTAACACTTGTTCAGAAGGAAAGAAAGCACAGAGCCCCAGATTTTATGTTGTCCTGGAGAGCTTGCAGAGCACTGGGGAAAGGAAGGCAGAGAATTCCCTGCTAGCACCTTCTCTGTGCCTGGGAAGCAGAAGTGTTCACATTGCTTCGCAAGAATCGCTTTTGTGCAGAAAACAGTAACACTTGTTCAGAAGGAAAGAAAGCACAGAGCCCCAGATTTTATGTTGTCCTGGAGAGCTTGCAGAGCACTGGGGAAAGGCAGGCAGAGAATTCCCTGCTAGCACCTTCTCTGTGCCTGGGAAGCAGAAGTGTTCACATTGCTTCGCAGAATCGCTTTTGTGCAGAAAACAGTAACACTTGTTCAGAAGGAAAGAAAGCACAGAGCCCCAGATTTTATGTTGTCCTGGAGAGCTTGCAGAGCACTGGGGAAAGGCAGGCAGAGAATTCCCTGATAGCACCTTCTCTGTGCCTGTTCACATTGCTTCGCAGAATCGCTTTTGTGCAGAAAACAGTAACACTTGTTCAGAAGGAAAGAAAGCACAGAGCCCCAGATTCTATGTTGTCCTGGAGAGCTTGCAGAGCACTGGGGAACGGCAGGCAGAGAATTCCTTGCTAGCACCTTCTCTGTGCCTGTTCACATTGCTTCGCAGAATCGCTTTTGTGCAGAAAACAGTAACACTTGTTCAGAACGAAAGAAAGCACAGAGCCCCAGATTTTATGTTGTCCTGGAGAGCTTGCAGAGCACTGGGGAAAGGCAGGCAGAGAATTCCCTGATAGCACCTTCTCTGTGCCTGGGAAGCAGAAGTGTTCACATTGCTTCGCAAGAATCGCTTTTGTGCAGAAAACACTAACACTTGTTCAGAAGGAAAGAAAGCACAGAGCCCCAGATTCTATGTCGTCCTGGAGAGCTTGCACAGCACTGGGGAACGGCAGGCAGAGAATTCCTTGCTAGCACCTTCTCTGTGCCTGTTCACATTGCTTCGCAGAATCGCTTTTGTGCAGAAAACAGTAACACTTGTTCAGAAGGAAAGAAAGCACAGAGCCCCAGATTCTATGTTGTCCTGGAGAGCTTGCAGAGCACTGGGGAAAGGCAGGCAGAGAATTCCCTGATAGCACCTTCTCTGTGCCTGTTCACATTGCTTCGCAGAATCGCTTTTGTGCAGAAAACAGTAACACTTGTTCAGAACGAAAGAAAGCACAGAGCCCCAGATTCTATGTTGTCCTGGAGAGCTTGCAGAGCACTGGGGAAAGGCAGGCAGAGAATTCCCTGCTAGCACCTTCTCTGTGCCTGTTCACATTGCTTCGCAGAATCGCTTTTGTGCAGAAAACAGTAACACTTGTTCAGAAGGAAAGAAAGCACAGAGCCCCAGATTTTATGTTGTCCTGGAGAGCTTGCAGAGCACTGGGGAAAGGCAGGCAGAGAATTCCCTGCTAGCACCTTCTCTGTGCCTGGGAAGCAGAAGTGTTCACATTGCTTCGCAAGAATCGCTTTTGTGCAGAAAACACTAACACTTGTTCAGAAGGAAAGCAAGCACAGAGCCCCAGATTTTATGTTGTCCTGGAGAGCTTGCAGAGCACTGGGGAAAGGCAGGCAGAGAATTCCTTGCTAGCACCTTCTCTGTGCCTGGGAAGCAGAAGTGTTCACATTGCTTCGCAGAATCGCTTTTGTGCAGAAAACAGTAACACTTGTTCAGAAGGAAAGAAAGCACAGAGCCCCAGATTTTATGTTGTCCTGGAGAGCTTGCAGAGCACTGGGGAAAGGCAGGCAGAGAATTCCCTGCTAGCACCTTCTCTGAGCCTGGGAAGCAGAAGTGTTCACATTGCTTCGCAGAATCGCTTTTGTGCAGAAAACAGTAACACTTGTTCAGAAGGAAAGAAAGCACAGAGCCCCAGATTTTATGTTGTCCTGGAGAGCTTGCAGAGCACTGGGGAAAGGCAGGCAGAGAATTCCTTGCTAGCACCTTCTCTGTGCCTGTTCACATTGCTTCGCAGAATCGCTTTTGTTCAGAAAACAGTAACACTTGTTCAGAACGAAAGAAAGCACAGAGCCCCAGATTCTATGTTGTCCTGGAGAGCTTGCAGAGCACTGGGGAAAGGCAGGCAGAGAATTCCCTGATAGCACCTTCTCTGTGCCTGTGAAGCAGAAGTGTTCACATTGCTTCGCAGAATCGCTTTTGTGCAGAAAACACTAACACTTGTTCAGAAGGAAAGAAAGCACAGAGCCCCAGATTCTATGTTGTCCTGGAGAGCTTGCAGAGCACTGGGGAAAGGCAGGCAGAGAATTCCCTGATAGCACCTTCTCTGTGCCTGTTCACATTGCTTCGCAGAATCGCTTTTGTGCAGAAAACACTAACACTTGTTCAGAACGAAAGAAAGCACAGAGCCCCAGATTCTATGTTGTCCTGGAGAGCTTGCAGAGCACTGGGGAAAGGCAGGCAGAGAATTCCCTGCTAGCACCTTCTCTGTTCCTGTTCACATTGCTTCGCAGAATCGCTTTTGTGCAGAAAACAGTAACACTTGTTCAGAAGGAAAGAAAGCACAGAGCCCCAGATTCTATGTTGTCCTGGAGAGCTTGCAGAGCACTGGGGAAAGGCAGGCAGAGAATTCCCTGCTAGCACCTTCTCTGTGCCTGGGAAGCAGAAGTGTTCACATTGCTTCGCAAGAATCGCTTTTGTGCAGAAAACACTAACACTTGTTCAGAAGGAAAGAAAGCACAGAGCCCCAGATTCTATGTTGTCCTGGAGAGCTTGCAGAGCACTGGGGAAAGGCAGGCAGAGAATTCCCTGATAGCACCTTCTCTGTGCCTGTTCACATTGCTTCGCAGAATCGCTTTTGTGCAGAAAACAGTAACACTTGTTCAGAAGGAATGAAAGCACAGAGCCCCAGATTTTATGTTGTCCTGGAGAGCTTGCAGAGCACTGGGGAAAGGCAGGCAGAGAATTCCCTGATAGCACCTTCTCTGTGCCTGGGAAGCAGAAGTGTTCACATTGCTTCGCAGAATCGCTTTTGTGCAGAAAACAGTAACACTTGTTCAGAAGGAAAGAAAGCACAGAGCCCCAGATTTTATGTTGTCCTGGAGAGCTTGCAGAGCACTGGGGAAAGGCAGGCAGAGAATTCCTTGCTAGCACCTTCTCTGTGCCTGTTCACATTGCTTTGCAGAATCGCTTTTGTGCAGAAAACAGTAACACTTGTTCAGAACGAAAGAAAGCACAGAGCCCCAGATTCTATGTTGTCCTGGAGAGCTTGCAGAGCACTGGGGAAAGGCAGGCAGAGAATTCCCTGCTAGCACCTTCTCTGTGCCTGGGAAGCAGAAGTGTTCACATTGCTTCGCAGAATCGCTTTTGTGCAGAAAACAGTAACACTTGTTCAGAAGGAAAGAAAGCACAGAGCCCCAGATTCTATGTTGTCCTGGAGAGCTTGCAGAGCACTGGGGAAAGGCAGGCAGAGAATTCCCTGATAGCACCTTCTCTGTGCCTGTTCACATTGCTTCGCAGAATCGCTTTTGTGCAGAAAACAGTAACACTTGTTCAGAACGAAAGAAAGCACAGAGCCCCAGATTCTATGTTGTCCTGGAGAGCTTGCAGAGCACTGGGGAAAGGCAGGCAGAGAATTCCCTGCTAGCACCTTCTCTGTGCCTGGGAAGCAGAAGTGTTCACATTGCTTCGCAGAATCGTTTTTGTGCAGAAAACAGTAACACTTGTTCAGAAGGAAAGAAAGCACAGAGCCCCAGATTTTATGTTGTCCTGGAGAGCTTGCAGAGCACTGGGGAAAGGAAGGCAGAGAATTCCCTGCTAGCACCTTCTCTGTGCCTGGGAAGCAGAAGTGTTCACATTGCTTCGCAAGAATCGCTTTTGTGCAGAAAACAGTAACACTTGTTCAGAAGGAAAGAAAGCACAGAGCCCCAGATTTTATGTTGTCCTGGAGAGCTTGCAGAGCACTGGGGAAAGGCAGGCAGAGAATTCCCTGCTAGCACCTTCTCTGTGCCTGGGAAGCAGAAGTGTTCACATTGCTTCGCAGAATCGCTTTTGTGCAGAAAACAGTAACACTTGTTCAGAAGGAAAGAAAGCACAGAGCCCCAGATTTTATGTTGTCCTGGAGAGCTTGCAGAGCACTGGGGAAAGGCAGGCAGAGAATTCCCTGATAGCACCTTCTCTGTGCCTGTTCACATTGCTTCGCAGAATCGCTTTTGTGCAGAAAACAGTAACACTTGTTCAGAAGGAAAGAAAGCACAGAGCCCCAGATTCTATGTTGTCCTGGAGAGCTTGCAGAGCACTGGGGAACGGCAGGCAGAGAATTCCTTGCTAGCACCTTCTCTGTGCCTGTTCACATTGCTTCGCAGAATCGCTTTTGTGCAGAAAACAGTAACACTTGTTCAGAACGAAAGAAAGCACAGAGCCCCAGATTTTATGTTGTCCTGGAGAGCTTGCAGAGCACTGGGGAACGGCAGGCAGAGAATTCCTTGCTAGCACCTTCTCTGTGCCTGGGAAGAAGAAGTGTTCACATTGCTTCGCAGAATCGCTTTTGTGCAGAAAACAGTAACACTTGTTCAGAAGGAAAGAAAGCACAGAGCCCCAGATTCTATGTTGTCCTGGAGAGCTTGCAGAGCACTGGGGAAAGGCAGGCAGAGAATTCCCTGATAGCACCTTCTCTGTGCCTGTTCACATTGCTTCGCAGAATCGCTTTTGTGCAGAAAACAGTAACACTTGTTCAGAACGAAAGAAAGCACAGAGCCCCAGATTTGCTGTTGTCCTGGAGAGCTTGCAGAGCACTGGGGAAAGGCAGGCAGAGAATTCCCTGCTAGCACCTTCTCTGTGCCTGTTCACATTGCTTCGCAGAATCGCTTTTGTGCAGAAAACAGTAACACTTGTTCAGAAGGAAAGAAAGCACAGAGCCCCAGATTTTATGTTGTCCTGGAGAGCTTGCAGAGCACTGGGGAAAGGCAGGCAGAGAATTCCCTGCTAGCACCTTCTCTGTGCCTGGGAAGCAGAAGTGTTCACATTGCTTCGCAAGAATCGCTTTTGTGCAGAAAACACTAACACTTGTTCAGAAGGAAAGAAAGCACAGAGCCCCAGATTCTATGTTGTCCTGGAGAGCTTGCAGAGCACTGGGGAAAGGCAGGCAGAGAATTCCCTGCTAGCACCTTCTCTGTGCCTGTTCACATTGCTTCGCAGAATCGCTTTTGTGCAGAAAACAGTAACACTTGTTCAGAAGGAAAGAAAGCACAGAGCCCCAGATTTTATGTTGTCCTGGAGAGCTTGCAGAGCACTGGGGAAAGGCAGGCAGAGAATTCCCTGATAGCACCTTCTCTGTGCCTGTTCACATTGCTTCGCAGAATCGCTTTTGTGCAGAAAACAGTAACACTTGTTCAGAAGGAAAGAAAGCACAGAGCCCCAGATTTTATGTTGTCCTGGAGAGCTTGCAGAGCACTGGGGAAAGGCAGGCAGAGAATTCCCTGCTAGCACCTTCTCTGAGCCTGGGAAGCAGAAGTGTTCACATTGCTTCGCAGAATCGCTTTTGTGCAGAAAACAGTAACACTTGTTCAGAAGGAAAGAAAGCACAGAGCCCCAGATTCTATGTTGTCCTGGAGAGCTTGCAGAGCACTGGGGAAAGGCAGGCAGAGAATTCCTTGCTAGCACCTTCTCTGTGCCTGTTCACATTGCTTCGCAGAATCGCTTTTGTGCAGAAAACAGTAACACTTGTTCAGAACGAAAGAAAGCACAGAGCCCCAGATTCTATGTTGTCCTGGAGAGCTTGCAGAGCACTGGGGAAAGGCAGGCAGAGAATTCCCTGATAGCACCTTCTCTGTGCCTGTGAAGCAGAAGTGTTCACATTGCTTCGCAGAATCGCTTTTGTGCAGAAAACAGTAACACTTGTTCAGAAGGAAAGAAAGCACAGAGCCCCAGATTCTATGTTGTCCTGGAGAGCTTGCAGAGCACTGGGGAAAGGCAGGCAGAGAATTCCCTGATAGCACCTTCTCTGTGCCTGTTCACATTGCTTCGCAGAATCGCTTTTGTGCAGAAAACACTAACACTTGTTCAGAACGAAAGAAAGCACAGAGCCCCAGATTCTATGTTGTCCTGGAGAGCTTGCAGAGCACTGGGGAAAGGCAGGCAGAGAATTCCCTGCTAGCACCTTCTCTGTGCCTGGGAAGCAGAAGTGTTCACATTGCTTCGCAGAATCGCTTTTGTGCAGAAAACAGTAACACTTGTTCAGAAGGAAAGAAAGCACAGAGCCCCAGATTTTATGTTGTCCTGGAGAGCTTGCAGAGCACTGGGGAAAGGAAGACAGAGAATTCCCTGCTAGCACCTTCTCTGTGCTTGGGAAGCAGAAGTGTTCACATTGCTTCGCAAGAATCGCTTTTGTGCAGAAAACAGTAACACTTGTTCAGAAGGAAAGAAAGCACAGAGCCCCAGATTTTATGTTGTCCTGGAGAGCTTGCAGAGCACTGGGGAAAGGCAGGCAGAGAATTCCCTGCTAGCACCTTCTCTGTGCCTGGGAAGCAGAAGTGTTCACATTGCTTCGCAGAATCGCTTTTGTGCAGAAAACAGTAACACTTGTTCAGAAGGAAAGAAAGCACAGAGCCCCAGATTTTATGTTGTCCTGGAGAGCTTGCAGAGCACTGGGGAAAGGCAGGCAGAGAATTCCCTGATAGCACCTTCTCTGTGCCTGTTCACATTGCTTCGCAGAATCGCTTTTGTGCAGAAAACACTAACACTTGTTCAGAAGGAAAGAAAGCACAGAGCCCCAGATTCTATGTTGTCCTGGAGAGCTTGCAGAGCACTGGGGAAAGGCAGGCAGAGAATTCCCTGATAGCACCTTCTCTGTGCCTGGGAAGCAGAAGTGTTCACATTGCTTCGCAAGAATCGCTTTTGTGCAGAAAACACTAACACTTGTTCAGAAGGAAAGAAAGCACAGAGCCCCAGATTCTATGTTGTCCTGGAGAGCTTGCACAGCACTGGGGAACGGCAGGCAGAGAATTCCTTGCTAGCACCTTCTCTGTGCCTGTTCACATTGCTTCGCAGAATCGCTTTTGTGCAGAAAACAGTAACACTTGTTCAGAAGGAAAGAAAGCACAGAGCCCCAGATTCTATGTTGTCCTGGAGAGCTTGCAGAGCACTGGGGAAAGGCAGGCAGAGAATTCCCTGATAGCACCTTCTCTGTGCCTGTTCACATTGCTTCGCAGAATCGCTTTTGTGCAGAAAACAGTAACACTTGTTCAGAACGAAAGAAAGCACAGAGCCCCAGATTCTATGTTGTCCTGGAGAGCTTGCAGAGCACTGGGGAAAGGCAGGCAGAGAATTCCCTGCTAGCACCTTCTCTGTGCCTGTTCACATTGCTTCGCAGAATCGCTTTTGTGCAGAAAACAGTAACACTTGTTCAGAAGGAAAGAAAGCACAGAGCCCCAGATTTTATGTTGTCCTGGAGAGCTTGCAGAGCACTGGGGAAAGGCAGGCAGAGAATTCCCTGCTAGCACCTTCTCTGTGCCTGGGAAGCAGAAGTGTTCACATTGCTTCGCAAGAATCGCTTTTGTGCAGAAAACACTAACACTTGTTCAGAAGGAAAGCAAGCACAGAGCCCCAGATTTTATGTTGTCCTGGAGAGCTTGCAGAGCACTGGGGAAAGGCAGGCAGAGAATTCCTTGCTAGCACCTTCTCTGTGCCTGGGAAGCAGAAGTGTTCACATTGCTTCGCAGAATCGCTTTTGTGCAGAAAACAGTAACACTTGTTCAGAAGGAAAGAAAGCACAGAGCCCCAGATTTTATGTTGTCCTGGAGAGCTTGCAGAGCACTGGGGAAAGGCAGGCAGAGAATTCCCTGCTAGCACCTTCTCTGAGCCTGGGAAGCAGAAGTGTTCACATTGCTTCGCAGAATCGCTTTTGTGCAGAAAACAGTAACACTTGTTCAGAAGGAAAGAAAGCACAGAGCCCCAGATTTTATGTTGTCCTGGAGAGCTTGCAGAGCACTGGGGAAAGGCAGGCAGAGAATTCCTTGCTAGCACCTTCTCTGTGCCTGTTCACATTGCTTCGCAGAATCGCTTTTGTTCAGAAAACAGTAACACTTGTTCAGAACGAAAGAAAGCACAGAGCCCCAGATTCTATGTTGTCCTGGAGAGCTTGCAGAGCACTGGGGAAAGGCAGGCAGAGAATTCCCTGATAGCACCTTCTCTGTGCCTGTGAAGCAGAAGTGTTCACATTGCTTCGCAGAATCGCTTTTGTGCAGAAAACACTAACACTTGTTCAGAAGGAAAGAAAGCACAGAGCCCCAGATTCTATGTTGTCCTGGAGAGCTTGCAGAGCACTGGGGAAAGGCAGGCAGAGAATTCCCTGATAGCACCTTCTCTGTGCCTGTTCACATTGCTTCGCAGAATCGCTTTTGTGCAGAAAACACTAACACTTGTTCAGAACGAAAGAAAGCACAGAGCCCCAGATTCTATGTTGTCCTGGAGAGCTTGCAGAGCACTGGGGAAAGGCAGGCAGAGAATTCCCTGCTAGCACCTTCTCTGTGCCTGGGAAGCAGAAGTGTTCACATTGCTTCGCAGAATCACTTTTGTGCAGAAAACAGTAACACTTGTTCAGAAGGAAAGAAAGCACAGAGCCCCAGATTTTATGTTGTCCTGGAGAGCTTGCAGAGCACTGGGGAAAGGAAGGCAGAGAATTCCCTGCTAGCACCTTCTCTGTGCCTGGGAAGCAGAAGTGTTCACATTGCTTCGCAAGAATCGCTTTTGTGCAGAAAACAGTAACACTTGTTCAGAAGGAAAGAAAGCACAGAGCCCCAGATTTTATGTTGTCCTGGAGAGCTTGCAGAGCACTGGGGAAAGGCAGGCAGAGAATTCCCTGCTAGCACCTTCTCTGTGCCTGGGAAGCAGAAGTGTTCACATTGCTTCGCAGAATCGCTTTTGTGCAGAAAACAGTAACACTTGTTCAGAAGGAAAGAAAGCACAGAGCCCCAGATTTTATGTTGTCCTGGAGAGCTTGCAGAGCACTGGGGAAAGGCAGGCAGAGAATTCCCTGATAGCACCTTCTCTGTGCCTGTTCACATTGCTTCGCAGAATCGCTTTTGTGCAGAAAACAGTAACACTTGTTCAGAACGAAAGAAAGCACAGAGCCCCAGATTCTATGTTGTCCTGGAGAGCTTGCAGAGCACTGGGGAACGGCAGGCAGAGAATTCCTTGCTAGCACCTTCTCTGTGCCTGTTCACATTGCTTCGCAGAATCGCTTTTGTGCAGAAAACAGTAACACTTGTTCAGAACGAAAGAAAGCACAGAGCCCCAGATTTTATGTTGTCCTGGAGAGCTTGCAGAGCACTGGGGAACGGCAGGCAGAGAATTCCTTGCTAGCACCTTCTCTGTGCCTGGGAAACAGAAGTGTTCACATTGCTTCGCAGAATCGCTTTTGTGCAGAAAACAGTAACACTTGTTCAGAAGGAAAGAAAGCACAGAGCCCCAGATTCTATGTTGTCCTGGAGAGCTTGCAGAGCACTGGGGAAAGGCAGGCAGAGAATTCCCTGATAGCACCTTCTCTGTGCCTGTTCACATTGCTTCGCAGAATCGCTTTTGTGCAGAAAACACTAACACTTGTTCAGAACGAAAGAAAGCACAGAGCCCCAGATTCTATGTTGTCCTGGAGAGCTTGCAGAGCACTGGGGAAAGGCAGGCAGAGAATTCCCTGCTAGCACCTTCTCTGTGCCTGTTCACATTGCTTCGCAGAATCGCTTTTGTGCAGAAAACAGTAACACTTGTTCAGAACGAAAGAAAGCACAGAGCCCCAGATTCTATGTTGTCCTGGAGAGCTTGCAGAGCACTGGGGAAAGGCAGGCAGAGAATTCCCTGCTAGCACCTTCTCTGTGCCTGGGAAGCAGAAGTGTTCACATTGCTTCGCAGAATCGTTTTTGTGCAGAAAACAGTAACACTTGTTCAGAAGGAAAGAAAGCACAGAGCCCCAGATTTTATGTTGTCCTGGAGAGCTTGCAGAGCACTGGGGAAAGGAAGGCAGAGAATTCCCTGCTAGCACCTTCTCTGTGCCTGGGAAGCAGAAGTGTTCACATTGCTTCGCAAGAATCGCTTTTGTGCAGAAAACAGTAACACTTGTTCAGAAGGAAAGAAAGCACAGAGCCCCAGATTTTATGTTGTCCTGGAGAGCTTGCAGAGCACTGGGGAAAGGCAGGCAGAGAATTCCCTGCTAGCACCTTCTCTGTGCCTGGGAAGCAGAAGTGTTCACATTGCTTCGCAGAATCGCTTTTGTGCAGAAAACAGTAACACTTGTTCAGAAGGAAAGAAAGCACAGAGCCCCAGATTTTATGTTGTCCTGGAGAGCTTGCAGAGCACTGGGGAAAGGCAGGCAGAGAATTCCCTGATAGCACCTTCTCTGTGCCTGTTCACATTGCTTCGCAGAATCGCTTTTGTGCAGAAAACACTAACACTTGTTCAGAAGGAAAGAAAGCACAGAGCCCCAGATTCTATGTTGTCCTGGAGAGCTTGCAGAGCACTGGGGAACGGCAGGCAGAGAATTCCTTGCTAGCACCTTCTCTGTGCCTGTTCACATTGCTTCGCAGAATCGCTTTTGTGCAGAAAACAGTAACACTTGTTCAGAACGAAAGAAAGCACAGAGCCCCAGATTTTATGTTGTCCTGGAGAGCTTGCAGAGCACTGGGGAACGGCAGGCAGAGAATTCCTTGCTAGCACCTTCTCTGTGCCTGGGAAGCAGAAGTGTTCACATTGCTTCGCAGAATCGCTTTTGTGCAGAAAACAGTAACACTTGTTCAGAAGGAAAGAAAGCACAGAGCCCCAGATTCTATGTTGTCCTGGAGAGCTTGCAGAGCACTGGGGAAAGGCAGGCAGAGAATTCCCTGATAGCACCTTCTCTGTGCCTGTTCACATTGCTTCGCAGAATCGCTTTTGTGCAGAAAACAGTAGCACTTGTTCAGAACGAAAGAAAGCACAGAGCCCCAGATTTGCTGTTGTCCTGGAGAGCTTGCAGAGCACTGGGGAAAGGCAGGCAGAGAATTCCCTGCTAGCACCTTCTCTGTGCCTGTTCACATTGCTTCGCAGAATCGCTTTTGTGCAGAAAACAGTAACACTTGTTCAGAAGGAAAGAAAGCACAGAGCCCCAGATTCTATGTTGTCCTGGAGAGCTTGCAGAGCACTGGGGAAAGGCAGGCAGAGAATTCCTTGCTAGCACGTTCTCTGTGCCTGTTCACATTGCTTCGCAGAATCGCTTTTGTACAGAAAACAGTAACACTTGTTCAGAACGAAAGAAAGCACAGAGCCCCAGATTCTATGTTGTCCTGGAGAGCTTGCAGAGCACTGCGGAAAGGCAGGCAGAGAATTCCCTGATAGCACCTTCTCTGTGCCTGTGAAGCAGAAGTGTTCACATTGCTTCGCAGAATCGCTTTTGTGCAGAAAACAGTAACACTTGTTCAGAAGGAAAGAAAGCACAGAGCCCCAGATTCTATGTTGTCCTGGAGAGCTTGCAGAGCACTGGGGAAAGGCAGGCAGAGAATTCCCTGATAGCACCTTCTCTGTGCCTGTTCACATTGCTTCGCAGAATCGCTTTTGTGCAGAAAACACTAACACTTGTTCAGAACGAAAGAAAGCACAGAGCCCCAGATTCTATGTTGTCCTGGAGAGCTTGCAGAGCACTGGGGAAAGGCAGGCAGAGAATTCCCTGCTAGCACCTTCTCTGTGCCTGGGAAGCAGAAGTGTTCACATTGCTTCGCAAGAATCGCTTTTGTGCAGAAAACACTAACACTTGTTCAGAAGGAAAGCAAGTACAGAGCCCCAGATTTTATGTTGTCCTGGAGAGCTTGCAGAGCACTGGGGAAAGGCAGGCAGAGAATTCCTTGCTAGCACCTTCTCTGTGCCTGGGAAGCAGAAGTGTTCACATTGCTTCGCAGAATCGCTTTTGTGCAGAAAACAGTAACACTTGTTCAGAAGGAAAGAAAGCACAGAGCCCCAGATTTTATGTTGTCCTGGAGAGCTTGCAGAGCACTGGGGAAAGGCAGGCAGAGAATTCCCTGCTAGCACCTTCTCTGAGCCTGGGAAGCAGAAGTGTTCACATTGCTTCGCAGAATCGCTTTTGTGCAGAAAACAGTAACACTTGTTCAGAAGGAAAGAAAGCACAGAGCCCCAGATTCTATGTTGTCCTGGAGAGCTTGCAGAGCACTGGGGAACGGCAGGCAGAGAATTCCTTGCTAGCACCTTCTCTGTGCCTGTTCACATTGCTTCGCAGAATCGCTTTTGTTCAGAAAACAGTAACACTTGTTCAGAACGAAAGAAAGCACAGAGCCCCAGATTCTATGTTGTCCTGGAGAGCTTGCAGAGCACTGGGGAAAGGCAGGCAGAGAATTCCCTGATAGCACCTTCTCTGTGCCTGTGAAGCAGAAGTGTTCACATTGCTTCGCAGAATCGCCTTTGTGCAGAAAACACTAACACTTGTTCAGAACAAAAGAAAGCACAGAGCCCCAGATTCTATGTTGTCCTGGAGAGCTTGCAGAGCACTGGGGAAAGGCAGGCAGAGAATTCCCTGATAGCACCTTCTCTGTGCCTGTTCACATTGCTTCGCAGAATCGCTTTTGTGCAGAAAACACTAACACTTGTTCAGAACGAAAGAAAGCACAGAGCCCCAGATTCTATGTTGTCCTGGAGAGCTTGCAGAGCACTGGGGAAAGGCAGGCAGAGAATTCCCTGCTAGCACCTTCTCTGTGCCTGGGAAGCAGAAGTGTTCACATTGCTTCGCAGGATCACTTTTGTGCAGAAAACAGTAACACTTGTTCAGAAGGAAAGAAAGCACAGAGCCCCAGATTTTATGTTGTCCTGGAGAGCTTGCAGAGCACTGGGGAAAGGCAGGCAGAGAATTCCCTGATAGCACCTTCTCTGTGCCTGTTCACATTGCTTCGCAGAATCGCTTTTGTGCAGAAAACAGTAACACTTGTTCAGAAGGAAAGAAAGCACAGAGCCCCAGATTCTATGTTGTCCTGGAGAGCTTGCAGAGCACTGGGGAAAGGCAGGCAGAGAATTCCCTGATAGCACCTTCTCTGTGCCTGGGAAGCAGAAGTGTTCACATTGCTTCGCAAGAATCGCTTTTGTGCAGAAAACACTAACACTTGTTCAGAAGGAAAGAAAGCACAGAGCCCCAGATTCTATGTTGTCCTGGAGAGCTTGCAGAGCACTGGGGAACGGCAGGCAGAGAATTCCTTGCTAGCACCTTCTCTGTGCCTGTTCACATTGCTTCGCAGAATCGCTTTTGTGCAGAAAACAGTAACACTTGTTCAGAACGAAAGAAAGCACAGAGCCCCAGATTTTATGTTGTCCTGGAGAGCTTGCAGAGCACTGGGGAACGGCAGGCAGAGAATTCCCTGATAGCACCTTCTCTGTGCCTGTTCACATTGCTTCGCAGAATCGCTTTTGTGCAGAAAACAGTAACACTTGTTCAGAAGGAAAGAAAGCACAGAGCCCCAGATTTTATGTTGTCCTGGAGAGCTTGCAGAGCACTGGGGAAAGGCAGGCAGAGAATTCCCTGCTAGCACCTTCTCTGTGCCTGGGAAGCAGAAGTGTTCACATTGCTTCGCAGAATCGCTTTTGTGCAGAAAACAGTAACACTTGTTCAGAACGAAAGAAAGCACAGAGCCCCAGATTTTATGTTGTCCTGGAGAGCTTGCAGAGCACTGGGGAAAGGCAGGCAGAGAATTCCCTGATAGCACCTTCTCTGTGCCTGTTCACATTGCTTCGCAGAATCGCTTTTGTGCAGAAAACAGTAACACTTGTTCAGAAGGAAAGAAAGCACAGAGCCCCAGATTCTATGTTGTCCTGGAGAGCTTGCAGAGCACTGGGGAACGGCAGGCAGAGAATTCCTTGCTAGCACCTTCTCTGTGCCTGTTCACATTGCTTCGCAGAATCGCTTTTGTGCAGAAAACAGTAACACTTGTTCAGAACGAAAGAAAGCACAGAGCCCCAGATTTTATGTTGTCCTGGAGAGCTTGCAGAGCACTGGGGAACGGCAGGCAGAGAATTCCTTGCTAGCACCTTCTCTGTGCCTGGGAAACAGAAGTGTTCACATTGCTTCGCAGAATCGCTTTTGTGCAGAAAACAGTAACACTTGTTCAGAAGGAAAGAAAGCACAGAGCCCCAGATTCTATGTTGTCCTGGAGAGCTTGCAGAGCACTGGGGAAAGGCAGGCAGAGAATTCCCTGATAGCACCTTCTCTGTGCCTGTTCACATTGCTTCGCAGAATCGCTTTTGTGCAGAAAACACTAACACTTGTTCAGAACGAAAGAAAGCACAGAGCCCCAGATTCTATGTTGTCCTGGAGAGCTTGCAGAGCACTGGGGAAAGGCAGGCAGAGAATTCCCTGATAGCACCTTCTCTGTGCCTGTTCACATTGCTTCGCAGAATCGCTTTTGTGCAGAAAACAGTAACACTTGTTCAGAACGAAAGAAAGCACAGAGCCCCAGATTCTATGTTGTCCTGGAGAGCTTGCAGAGCACTGGGGAAAGGCAGGCAGAGAATTCCCTGCTAGCACCTTCTCTGTGCCTGGGAAGCAGAAGAGTTCACATTGCTTCGCAGAATCGTTTTTGTGCAGAAAACAGTAACACTTGTTCAGAAGGAAAGAAAGCACAGAGCCCCAGATTTTATGTTGTCCTGGAGAGCTTGCAGAGCACTGGGGAAAGGAAGGCAGAGAATTCCCTGCTAGCACCTTCTCTGTGCCTGGGAAGCAGAAGTGTTCACATTGCTTCGCAAGAATCGCTTTTGTGCAGAAAACAGTAACACTTGTTCAGAAGGAAAGAAAGCACAGAGCCCCAGATTTTATGTTGTCCTGGAGAGCTTGCAGAGCACTGGGGAAAGGCAGGCAGAGAATTCCCTGCTAGCACCTTCTCTGTGCCTGGGAAGCAGAAGTGTTCACATTGCTTCGCAGAATCGCTTTTGTGCAGAAAACAGTAACACTTGTTCAGAACGAAAGAAAGCACAGAGCCCCAGATTTTATGTTGTCCTGGAGAGCTTGCAGAGCACTGGGGAAAGGCAGGCAGAGAATTCCCTGATAGCACCTTCTCTGTGCCTGTTCACATTGCTTCGCAGAATCGCTTTTGTGCAGAAAACAGTAACACTTGTTCAGAAGGAAAGAAAGCACAGAGCCCCAGATTCTATGTTGTCCTGGAGAGCTTGCAGAGCACTGGGGAACGGCAGGCAGAGAATTCCTTGCTAGCACCTTCTCTGTGCCTGTTCACATTGCTTCGCAGAATCGCTTTTGTGCAGAAAACAGTAACACTTGTTCAGAACGAAAGAAAGCACAGAGCCCCAGATTTTATGTTGTCCTGGAGAGCTTGCAGAGCACTGGGGAACGGCAGGCAGAGAATTCCTTGCTAGCACCTTCTCTGTGCCTGGGAAGAAGAAGTGTTCACATTGCTTCGCAGAATCGCTTTTGTGCAGAAAACAGTAACACTTGTTCAGAAGGAAAGAAAGCACAGAGCCCCAGATTCTATGTTGTCCTGGAGAGCTTGCAGAGCACTGGGTAAAGGCAGGCAGAGAATTCCCTGATAGCACCTTCTCTGTGCCTGTTCACATTGCTTCGCAGAATCGCTTTTGTGCAGAAAACAGTAGCACTTGTTCAGAACGAAAGAAAGCACAGAGCCCCAGATTTGCTGTTGTCCTGGAGAGCTTGCAGAGCACTGGGGAAAGGCAGGCAGAGAATTCCCTGCTAGCACCTTCTCTGTGCCTGTTCACATTGCTTCGCAGAATCGCTTTTGTGCAGAAAACAGTAACACTTGTTCAGAAGGAAAGAAAGCACAGAGCCCCAGATTTTATGTTGTCCTGGAGAGCTTGCAGAGCACTGGGGAAAGGCAGGCAGAGAATTCCCTGCTAGCACCTTCTCTGTGCCTGGGAAGCAGAAGTGTTCACATTGCTTCGCAGAATCGCTTTTGTGCAGAAAACAGTAACACTTGTTCAGAAGGAAAGAAAGCACAGAGCCCCAGATTCTATGTTGTCCTGGAGAGCTTGCAGAGCACTGGGGAAAGGCAGGCAGAGAATTCCTTGCTAGCACCTTCTCTGTGCCTGTTCACATTGCTTCGCAGAATCGCTTTTGTGCAGAAAACAGTAACACTTGTTCAGAACGAAAGAAAGCACAGAGCCCCAGATTCTATGTTGTCCTGGAGAGCTTGCAGAGCACTGGGGAAAGGCAGGCAGAGAATTCCCTGATAGCACCTTCTCTGTGCCTGTGAAGCAGAAGTGTTCACATTGCTTCGCAGAATCGCTTTTGTGCAGAAAACAGTAACACTTGTTCAGAAGGAAAGAAAGCACAGAGCCCCAGATTCTATGTTGTCCTGGAGAGCTTGCAGAGCACTGGGGAAAGGCAGGCAGAGAATTCCCTGATAGCACCTTCTCTGTGCCTGTTCACATTGCTTCGCAGAATCGCTTTTGTGCAGAAAACACTAACACTTGTTCAGAACGAAAGAAAGCACAGAGCCCCAGATTCTATGTTGTCCTGGAGAGCTTGCAGAGCACTGGGGAAAGGCAGGCAGAGAATTCCCTGCTAGCACCTTCTCTGTGCCTGGGAAGCAGAAGTGTTCACATTGCTTCGCAGAATCGCTTTTGTGCAGAAAACAGTAACACTTGTTCAGAAGGAAAGAAAGCACAGAGCCCCAGATTTTATGTTGTCCTGGAGAGCTTGCAGAGCACTGGGGAAAGGAAGACAGAGAATTCCCTGCTAGCACCTTCTCTGTGCCTGGGAAGCAGAAGTGTTCACATTGCTTCGCAAGAATCGCTTTTGTGCAGAAAACAGTAACACTTGTTCAGAAGGAAAGAAAGCACAGAGCCCCAGATTTTATGTTGTCCTGGAGAGCTTGCAGAGCACTGGGGAAAGGCAGGCAGAGAATTCCCTGCTAGCACCTTCTCTGTGCCTGGGAAGCAGAAGTGTTCACATTGCTTCGCAGAATCGCTTTTGTGCAGAAAACAGTAACACTTGTTCAGAAGGAAAGAAAGCACAGAGCCCCAGATTTTATGTTGTCCTGGAGAGCTTGCAGAGCACTGGGGAAAGGCAGGCAGAGAATTCCCTGATAGCACCTTCTCTGTGCCTGTTCACATTGCTTCGCAGAATCGCTTTTGTGCAGAAAACAGTAACACTTGTTCAGAACGAAAGAAAGCACAGAGCCCCAGATTCTATGTTGTCCTGGAGAGCTTGCAGAGCACTGGGGAAAGGCAGGCAGAGAATTCCCTGATAGCACCTTCTCTGTGCCTGGGAAGCAGAAGTGTTCACATTGCTTCGCAAGAATCGCTTTTGTGCAGAAAACACTAACACTTGTTCAGAAGGAAAGAAAGCACAGAGCCCCAGATTCTATGTTGTCCTGGAGAGCTTGCAGAGCACTGGGGAACGGCAGGCAGAGAATTCCTTGCTAGCACCTTCTCTGTGCCTGGGAAGAAGAAGTGTTCACATTGCTTCGCAGAATCGCTTTTGTGCAGAAAACAGTAACACTTGTTCAGAAGGAAAGAAAGCACAGAGCCCCAGATTCTATGTTGTCCTGGAGAGCTTGCAGAGCACTGGGGAAAGGCAGGCAGAGAATTCCCTGATAGCACCTTCTCTGTGCCTGTTCACATTGCTTCGCAGAATCGCTTTTGTGCAGAAAACAGTAGCACTTGTTCAGAACGAAAGAAAGCACAGAGCCCCAGATTTGCTGTTGTCCTGGAGAGCTTGCAGAGCACTGGGGAAAGGCAGGCAGAGAATTCCCTGATAGCACCTTCTCTGTGCCTGTTCACATTGCTTCGCAGAATCGCTTTTGTGCAGAAAACAGTAACACTTGTTCAGAAGGAAAGAAAGCACAGAGCCCCAGATTTTATGTTGTCCTGGAGAGCTTGCAGAGCACTGGGGAAAGGCAGGCAGAGAATTCCCTGCTAGCACCTTCTCTGAGCCTGGGAAGCAGAAGTGTTCACATTGCTTCGCAGAATCGCTTTTGTGCAGAAAACAGTAACACTTGTTCAGAAGGAAAGAAAGCACAGAGCCCCAGATTCTATGTTGTCCTGGAGAGCTTGCAGAGCACTGGGGAAAGGCAGGCAGAGAATTCCTTGCTAGCACCTTCTCTGTGCCTGTTCACATTGCTTCGCAGAATCGCTTTTGTGCAGAAAACAGTAACACTTGTTCAGAACGAAAGAAAGCACAGAGCCCCAGATTCTATGTTGTCCTGGAGAGCTTGCAGAGCACTGGGGAAAGGCAGGCAGAGAATTCCCTGATAGCACCTTCTCTGTGCCTGTGAAGCAGAAGTGTTCACATTGCTTCGCAGAATCGCTTTTGTGCAGAAAACAGTAACACTTGTTCAGAAGGAAAGAAAGCACAGAGCCCCAGATTCTATGTTGTCCTGGAGAGCTTGCAGAGCACTGGGGAAAGGCAGGCAGAGAATTCCCTGATAGCACCTTCTCTGTGCCTGTTCACATTGCTTCGCAGAATCGCTTTTGTGCAGAAAACACTAACACTTGTTCAGAACGAAAGAAAGCACAGAGCCCCAGATTCTATGTTGTCCTGGAGAGCTTGCAGAGCACTGGGGAAAGGCAGGCAGAGAATTCCCTGCTAGCACCTTCTCTGTGCCTGGGAAGCAGAAGTGTTCACATTGCTTCGCAGAATCGCTTTTGTGCAGAAAACAGTAACACTTGTTCAGAAGGAAAGAAAGCACAGAGCCCCAGATTTTATGTTGTCCTGGAGAGCTTGCAGAGCACTGGGGAAAGGAAGACAGAGAATTCCCTGCTAGCACCTTCTCTGTGCCTGGGAAGCAGAAGTGTTGACATTGCTTCGCAAGAATCGCTTTTGTGCAGAAAACAGTAACACTTGTTCAGAAGGAAAGAAAGCACAGAGCCCCAGATTTTATGTTGTCCTGGAGAGCTTGCAGAGCACTGGGGAAAGGCAGGCAGAGAATTCCCTGCTAGCACCTTCTCTGTGCCTGGGAAGCAGAAGTGTTCACATTGCTTCGCAGAATCGCTTTTGTGCAGAAAACAGTAACACTTGTTCAGAAGGAAAGAAAGCACAGAGCCCCAGATTTTATGTTGTCCTGGAGAGCTTGCAGAGCACTGGGGAAAGGCAGGCAGAGAATTCCCTGATAGCACCTTCTCTGTGCCTGTTCACATTGCTTCGCAGAATCGCTTTTGTGCAGAAAACAGTAACACTTGTTCAGAACGAAAGAAAGCACAGAGCCCCAGATTCTATGTTGTCCTGGAGAGCTTGCAGAGCACTGGGGAAAGGCAGGCAGAGAATTCCCTGATAGCACCTTCTCTGTGCCTGGGAAGCAGAAGTGTTCACATTGCTTCGCAAGAATCGCTTTTGTGCAGAAAACACTAACACTTGTTCAGAAGGAAAGAAAGCACAGAGCCCCAGATTCTATGTTGTCCTGGAGAGCTTGCAGAGCACTGGGGAACGGCAGGCAGAGAATTCCTTGCTAGCACCTTCTCTGTGCCTGTTCACATTGCTTCGCAGAATCGCTTTTGTGCAGAAAACAGTAACACTTGTTCAGAACGAAAGAAAGCACAGAGCCCCAGATTTTATGTTGTCCTGGAGAGCTTGCAGAGCACTGGGGAACGGCAGGCAGAGAATTCCTTGCTAGCACCTTCTCTGTGCCTGGGAAACAAAAGTGTTCACATTGCTTCGCAGAATCGCTTTTGTGCAGAAAACAGTAACACTTGTTCAGAAGGAAAGAAAGCACAGAGCCCCAGATTCTATGTTGTCCTGGAGAGCTTGCAGAGCACTGGGGAAAGGCAGGCAGAGAATTCCCTGATAGCACCTTCTCTGTGCCTGGGAAGCAGAAGTGTTCACATTGCTTCGCAGAATCGCTTTTGTGCAGAAAACAGTAACACTTGTTCAGAACGAAAGAAAGCACAGAGCCCCAGATTTTATGTTGTCCTGGAGAGCTTGCAGAGCACTGGGGAAAGGCAGGCAGAGAATTCCCTGCTAGCACCTTCTCTGAGCCTGGGAAGCAGAAGTGTTCACATTGCTTCGCAGAATCGCTTTTGTGCAGAAAACAGTAACACTTGTTCAGAAGGAAAGAAAGCACAGAGCCCCAGATTCTATGTTGTCCTGGAGAGCTTGCAGAGCACTGGGGAACGGCAGGCAGAGAATTCCTTGCTAGCACCTTCTCTGTGCCTGTTCACATTGCTTCGCAGAATCGCTTTTGTTCAGAAAACAGTAACACTTGTTCAGAACGAAAGAAAGCACAGAGCCCCAGATTCTATGTTGTCCTGGAGAGCTTGCAGAGCACTGGGGAAAGGCAGGCAGAGAATTCCCTGATAGCACCTTCTCTGTGCCTGTTCACATTGCTTCGCAGAATCGCTTTTGTGCAGAAAACACTAACACTTGTTCAGAACGAAAGAAAGCACAGAGCCCCAGATTCTATGTTGTCCTGGAGAGCTTGCAGAGCACTGGGGAAAGGCAGGCAGAGAATTCCCTGCTAGCACCTTCTCTGTGCCTGGGAAGCAGAAGTGTTCACATTGCTTCGCAGAATCACTTTTGTGCAGAAAACAGTAACACTTGTTCAGAAGGAAAGAAAGCACAGAGCCCCAGATTTTATGTTGTCCTGGAGAGCTTGCAGAGCACTGGGGAAAGGAAGACAGAGAATTCCCTGCTAGCACCTTCTCTGTGCCTGGGAAGCAGAAGTGTTCACATTGCTTCGCAAGAATCGCTTTTGTGCAGAAAACAGTAACACTTGTTCAGAAGGAAAGAAAGCACAGAGCCCCAGATTTTATGTTGTCCTGGAGAGCTTGCAGAGCACTGGGGAAAGGCAGGCAGAGAATTCCCTGCTAGCACCTTCTCTGTGCCTGGGAAGCAGAAGTGTTCACATTGCTTCGCAGAATCGCTTTTGTGCAGAAAACAGTAACACTTGTTCAGAAGGAAAGAAAGCACAGAGCCCCAGATTTTATGTTGTCCTGGAGAGCTTGCAGAGCACTGGGGAAAGGCAGGCAGAGAATTCCCTGATAGCACCTTCTCTGTGCCTGTTCACATTGCTTCGCAGAATCGCTTTTGTGCAGAAAACAGTAACACTTGTTCAGAACGAAAGAAAGCACAGAGCCCCAGATTCTATGTTGTCCTGGAGAGCTTGCAGAGCACTGGGGAAAGGCAGGCAGAGAATTCCCTGATAGCACCTTCTCTGTGCCTGGGAAGCAGAAGTGTTCACATTGCTTCGCAAGAATCGCTTTTGTGCAGAAAACACTAACACTTGTTCAGAAGGAAAGAAAGCACAGAGCCCCAGATTCTATGTTGTCCTGGAGAGCTTGCAGAGCACTGGGGAACGGCAGGCAGAGAATTCCTTGCTAGCACCTTCTCTGTGCCTGTTCACATTGCTTCGCAGAATCGCTTTTGTGCAGAAAACAGTAACACTTGTTCAGAACGAAAGAAAGCACAGAGCCCCAGATTTTATGTTGTCCTGGAGAGCTTGCAGAGCACTGGGGAACGGCAGGCAGAGAATTCCTTGCTAGCACCTTCTCTGTGCCTGGGAAACAGAAGTGTTCACATTGCTTCGCAGAATCGCTTTTGTGCAGAAAACAGTAACACTTGTTCAGAAGGAAAGAAAGCACAGAGCCCCAGATTCTATGTTGTCCTGGAGAGCTTGCAGAGCACTGGGGAAAGGCAGGCAGAGAATTCCCTGATAGCACCTTCTCTGTGCCTGTTCACATTGCTTCGCAGAATCGCTTTTGTGCAGAAAACACTAACACTTGTTCAGAACGAAAGAAAGCACAGAGCCCCAGATTCTATGTTGTCCTGGAGAGCTTGCAGAGCACTGGGGAAAGGCAGGCAGAGAATTCCCTGCTAGCACCTTCTCTGTGCCTGTTCACATTGCTTCGCAGAATCGCTTTTGTGCAGAAAACAGTAACACTTGTTCAGAACGAAAGAAAGCACAGAGCCCCAGATTCTATGTTGTCCTGGAGAGCTTGCAGAGCACTGGGGAAAGGCAGGCAGAGAATTCCCTGCTAGCACCTTCTCTGTGCCTGGGAAGCAGAAGTGTTCACATTGCTTCGCAGAATCGTTTTTGTGCAGAAAACAGTAACACTTGTTCAGAAGGAAAGAAAGCACAGAGCCCCAGATTTTATGTTGTCCTGGAGAGCTTGCAGAGCACTGGGGAAAGGAAGGCAGAGAATTCCCTGCTAGCACCTTCTCTGTGCCTGGGAAGCAGAAGTGTTCACATTGCTTCGCAAGAATCGCTTTTGTGCAGAAAACAGTAACACTTGTTCAGAAGGAAAGAAAGCACAGAGCCCCAGATTTTATGTTGTCCTGGAGAGCTTGCAGAGCACTGGGGAAAGGCAGGCAGAGAATTCCCTGCTAGCACCTTCTCTGTGCCTGGGAAGCAGAAGTGTTCACATTGCTTCGCAGAATCGCTTTTGTGCAGAAAACAGTAACACTTGTTCAGAAGGAAAGAAAGCACAGAGCCCCAGATTTTATGTTGTCCTGGAGAGCTTGCAGAGCACTGGGGAAAGGCAGGCAGAGAATTCCCTGATAGCACCTTCTCTGTGCCTGTTCACATTGCTTCGCAGAATCGCTTTTGTGCAGAAAACACTAACACTTGTTCAGAAGGAAAGAAAGCACAGAGCCCCAGATTCTATGTTGTCCTGGAGAGCTTGCAGAGCACTGGGGAACGGCAGGCAGAGAATTCCTTGCTAGCACCTTCTCTGTGCCTGTTCACATTGCTTCGCAGAATCGCTTTTGTGCAGAAAACAGTAACACTTGTTCAGAACGAAAGAAAGCACAGAGCCCCAGATTTTATGTTGTCCTGGAGAGCTTGCAGAGCACTGGGGAACGGCAGGCAGAGAATTCCTTGCTAGCACCTTCTCTGTGCCTGGGAAGCAGAAGTGTTCACATTGCTTCGCAGAATCGCTTTTGTGCAGAAAACAGTAACACTTGTTCAGAAGGAAAGAAAGCACAGAGCCCCAGATTCTATGTTGTCCTGGAGAGCTTGCAGAGCACTGGGGAAAGGCAGGCAGAGAATTCCCTGATAGCACCTTCTCTGTGCCTGTTCACATTGCTTCGCAGAATCGCTTTTGTGCAGAAAACAGTAGCACTTGTTCAGAACGAAAGAAAGCACAGAGCCCCAGATTTGCTGTTGTCCTGGAGAGCTTGCAGAGCACTGGGGAAAGGCAGGCAGAGAATTCCCTGCTAGCACCTTCTCTGTGCCTGTTCACATTGCTTCGCAGAATCGCTTTTGTGCAGAAAACAGTAACACTTGTTCAGAAGGAAAGAAAGCACAGAGCCCCAGATTTTATGTTGTCCTGGAGAGCTTGCAGAGCACTGGGGAAAGGCAGGCAGAGAATTCCCTGCTAGCACCTTCTCTGAGCCTGGGAAGCAGAAGTGTTCACATTGCTTCGCAGAATCGCTTTTGTGCAGAAAACAGTAACACTTGTTCAGAAGGAAAGAAAGCACAGAGCCCCAGATTCTATGTTGTCCTGGAGAGCTTGCAGAGCACTGGGGAAAGGCAGGCAGAGAATTCCTTGCTAGCACGTTCTCTGTGCCTGTTCACATTGCTTCGCAGAATCGCTTTTGTACAGAAAACAGTAACACTTGTTCAGAACGAAAGAAAGCACAGAGCCCCAGATTCTATGTTGTCCTGGAGAGCTTGCAGAGCACTGCGGAAAGGCAGGCAGAGAATTCCCTGATAGCACCTTCTCTGTGCCTGTGAAGCAGAAGTGTTCACATTGCTTCGCAGAATCGCTTTTGTGCAGAAAACAGTAACACTTGTTCAGAAGGAAAGAAAGCACAGAGCCCCAGATTCTATGTTGTCCTGGAGAGCTTGCAGAGCACTGGGGAAAGGCAGGCAGAGAATTCCCTGATAGCACCTTCTCTGTGCCTGTTCACATTGCTTCGCAGAATCGCTTTTGTGCAGAAAACACTAACACTTGTTCAGAACGAAAGAAAGCACAGAGCCCCAGATTCTATGTTGTCCTGGAGAGCTTGCAGAGCACTGGGGAAAGGCAGGCAGAGAATTCCCTGCTAGCACCTTCTCTGTGCCTGGGAAGCAGAAGTGTTCACATTGCTTCGCAAGAATCGCTTTTGTGCAGAAAACACTAACACTTGTTCAGAAGGAAAGCAAGTACAGAGCCCCAGATTTTATGTTGTCCTGGAGAGCTTGCAGAGCACTGGGGAAAGGCAGGCAGAGAATTCCTTGCTAGCACCTTCTCTGTGCCTGGGAAGCAGAAGTGTTCACATTGCTTCGCAGAATCGCTTTTGTGCAGAAAACAGTAACACTTGTTCAGAAGGAAAGAAAGCACAGAGCCCCAGATTTTATGTTGTCCTGGAGAGCTTGCAGAGCACTGGGGAAAGGCAGGCAGAGAATTCCCTGCTAGCACCTTCTCTGAGCCTGGGAAGCAGAAGTGTTCACATTGCTTCGCAGAATCGCTTTTGTGCAGAAAACAGTAACACTTGTTCAGAAGGAAAGAAAGCACAGAGCCCCAGATTTTATGTTGTCCTGGAGAGCTTGCAGAGCACTGGGGAAAGGCAGGCAGAGAATTCCCTGCTAGCACCTTCTCTGTGCCTGGGAAGCAGAAGTGTTCACATTGCTTCGCAGAATCGCTTTTGTGCAGAAAACAGTAACACTTGTTCAGAAGGAAAGAAAGCACAGAGCCCCAGATTTTATGTTGTCCTGGAGAGCTTGCAGAGCACTGGGGAAAGGCAGGCAGAGAATTCCCTGATAGCACCTTCTCTGTGCCTGTTCACATTGCTTCGCAGAATCGCTTTTGTGCAGAAAACACTAACACTTGTTCAGAAGGAAAGAAAGCACAGAGCCCCAGATTCTATGTTGTCCTGGAGAGCTTGCAGAGCACTGGGGAACGGCAGGCAGAGAATTCCTTGCTAGCACCTTCTCTGTGCCTGTTCACATTGCTTCGCAGAATCGCTTTTGTGCAGAAAACAGTAACACTTGTTCAGAAGGAAAGAAAGCACAGAGCCCCAGATTTTATGTTGTCCTGGAGAGCTTGCAGAGCACTGGGGAACGGCAGGCAGAGAATTCCTTGCTAGCACCTTCTCTGTGCCTGGGAAGCAGAAGTGTTCACATTGCTTCGCAGAATCGCTTTTGTGCAGAAAACAGTAACACTTGTTCAGAAGGAAAGAAAGCACAGAGCCCCAGATTCTATGTTGTCCTGGAGAGCTTGCAGAGCACTGGGGAAAGGCAGGCAGAGAATTCCCTGATAGCACCTTCTCTGTGCCTGTTCACATTGCTTCGCAGAATCGCTTTTGTGCAGAAAACAGTAGCACTTGTTCAGAACGAAAGAAAGCACAGAGCCCCAGATTTGCTGTTGTCCTGGAGAGCTTGCAGAGCACTGGGGAAAGGCAGGCAGAGAATTCCCTGCTAGCACCTTCTCTGTGCCTGTTCACATTGCTTCGCAGAATCGCTTTTGTGCAGAAAACAGTAACACTTGTTCAGAAGGAAAGAAAGCACAGAGCCCCAGATTTTATGTTGTCCTGGAGAGCTTGCAGAGCACTGGGGAAAGGCAGGCAGAGAATTCCCTGCTAGCACCTTCTCTGAGCCTGGGAAGCAGAAGTGTTCACATTGCTTCGCAGAATCGCTTTTGTGCAGAAAACAGTAACACTTGTTCAGAAGGAAAGAAAGCACAGAGCCCCAGATTCTATGTTGTCCTGGAGAGCTTGCAGAGCACTGGGGAAAGGCAGGCAGAGAATTCCTTGCTAGCACGTTCTCTGTGCCTGTTCACATTGCTTCGCAGAATCGCTTTTGTACAGAAAACAGTAACACTTGTTCAGAACGAAAGAAAGCACAGAGCCCCAGATTCTATGTTGTCCTGGAGAGCTTGCAGAGCACTGCGGAAAGGCAGGCAGAGAATTCCCTGATAGCACCTTCTCTGTGCCTGTGAAGCAGAAGTGTTCACATTGCTTCGCAGAATCGCTTTTGTGCAGAAAACAGTAACACTTGTTCAGAAGGAAAGAAAGCACAGAGCCCCAGATTCTATGTTGTCCTGGAGAGCTTGCAGAGCACTGGGGAAAGGCAGGCAGAGAATTCCCTGATAGCACCTTCTCTGTGCCTGTTCACATTGCTTCGCAGAATCGCTTTTGTGCAGAAAACACTAACACTTGTTCAGAACGAAAGAAAGCACAGAGCCCCAGATTCTATGTTGTCCTGGAGAGCTTGCAGAGCACTGGGGAAAGGCAGGCAGAGAATTCCCTGCTAGCACCTTCTCTGTGCCTGGGAAGCAGAAGTGTTCACATTGCTTCGCAAGAATCGCTTTTGTGCAGAAAACACTAACACTTGTTCAGAAGGAAAGCAAGTACAGAGCCCCAGATTTTATGTTGTCCTGGAGAGCTTGCAGAGCACTGGGGAAAGGCAGGCAGAGAATTCCTTGCTAGCACCTTCTCTGTGCCTGGGAAGCAGAAGTGTTCACATTGCTTCGCAGAATCGCTTTTGTGCAGAAAACAGTAACACTTGTTCAGAAGGAAAGAAAGCACAGAGCCCCAGATTTTATGTTGTCCTGGAGAGCTTGCAGAGCACTGGGGAAAGGCAGGCAGAGAATTCCCTGCTAGCACCTTCTCTGAGCCTGGGAAGCAGAAGTGTTCACATTGCTTCGCAGAATCGCTTTTGTGCAGAAAACAGTAACACTTGTTCAGAAGGAAAGAAAGCACAGAGCCCCAGATTCTATGTTGTCCTGGAGAGCTTGCAGAGCACTGGGGAACGGCAGGCAGAGAATTCCTTGCTAGCACCTTCTCTGTGCCTGTTCACATTGCTTCGCAGAATCGCTTTTGTTCAGAAAACAGTAACACTTGTTCAGAACGAAAGAAAGCACAGAGCCCCAGATTCTATGTTGTCCTGGAGAGCTTGCAGAGCACTGGGGAAAGGCAGGCAGAGAATTCCCTGATAGCACCTTCTCTGTGCCTGTGAAGCAGAAGTGTTCACATTGCTTCGCAGAATCGCCTTTGTGCAGAAAACACTAACACTTGTTCAGAACAAAAGAAAGCACAGAGCCCCAGATTCTATGTTGTCCTGGAGAGCTTGCAGAGCACTGGGGAAAGGCAGGCAGAGAATTCCCTGATAGCACCTTCTCTGTGCCTGTTCACATTGCTTCGCAGAATCGCTTTTGTGCAGAAAACAGTAACACTTGTTCAGAACGAAAGAAAGCACAGAGCCCCAGATTCTATGTTGTCCTGGAGAGCTTGCAGAGCACTGGGGAAAGGCAGGCAGAGAATTCCCTGCTAGCACCTTCTCTGTGCCTGGGAAGCAGAAGTGTTCACATTGCTTCGCAGGATCACTTTTGTGCAGAAAACAGTAACACTTGTTCAGAAGGAAAGAAAGCACAGAGCCCCAGATTTTATGTTGTCCTGGAGAGCTTGCAGAGCACTGGGGAAAGGCAGGCAGAGAATTCCCTGATAGCACCTTCTCTGTGCCTGTTCACATTGCTTCGCAGAATCGCTTTTGTGCAGAAAACAGTAACACTTGTTCAGAACGAAAGAAAGCACAGAGCCCCAGATTCTATGTTGTCCTGGAGAGCTTGCAGAGCACTGGGGAAAGGCAGGCAGAGAATTCCCTGATAGCACCTTCTCTGTGCCTGGGAAGCAGAAGTGTTCACATTGCTTCGCAAGAATCGCTTTTGTGCAGAAAACACTAACACTTGTTCAGAAGGAAAGAAAGCACAGAGCCCCAGATTCTATGTTGTCCTGGAGAGCTTGCAGAGCACTGGGGAACGGCAGGCAGAGAATTCCTTGCTAGCACCTTCTCTGTGCCTGTTCACATTGCTTCGCAGAATCGCTTTTGTGCAGAAAACAGTAACACTTGTTCAGAACGAAAGAAAGCACAGAGCCCCAGATTTTATGTTGTCCTGGAGAGCTTGCAGAGCACTGGGGAACGGCAGGCAGAGAATTCCTTGCTAGCACCTTCTCTGTGCCTGGGAAACAGAAGTGTTCACATTGCTTCGCAGAATCGCTTTTGTGCAGAAAACAGTAACACTTGTTCAGAAGGAAAGAAAGCACAGAGCCCCAGATTCTATGTTGTCCTGGAGAGCTTGCAGAGCACTGGGGAAAGGCAGGCAGAGAATTCCCTGCTAGCACCTTCTCTGTGCCTGTTCACATTGCTTCGCAGAATCGCTTTTGTGCAGAAAACACTAACACTTGTTCAGAACGAAAGAAAGCACAGAGCCCCAGATTCTATGTTGTCCTGGAGAGCTTGCAGAGCACTGGGGAAAGGCAGGCAGAGAATTCCCTGATAGCACCTTCTCTGTGCCTGTTCACATTGCTTCGCAGAATCGCTTTTGTGCAGAAAACAGTAACACTTGTTCAGAACGAAAGAAAGCACAGAGCCCCAGATTCTATGTTGTCCTGGAGAGCTTGCAGAGCACTGGGGAAAGGCAGGCAGAGAATTCCCTGCTAGCACCTTCTCTGTGCCTGGGAAGCAGAAGTGTTCACATTGCTTCGCAGAATCGTTTTTGTGCAGAAAACAGTAACACTTGTTCAGAAGGAAAGAAAGCACAGAGCCCCAGATTTTATGTTGTCCTGGAGAGCTTGCAGAGCACTGGGGAAAGGAAGGCAGAGAATTCCCTGCTAGCACCTTCTCTGTGCCTGGGAAGCAGAAGTGTTCACATTGCTTCGCAAGAATCGCTTTTGTGCAGAAAACAGTAACACTTGTTCAGAAGGAAAGAAAGCACAGAGCCCCAGATTTTATGTTGTCCTGGAGAGCTTGCAGAGCACTGGGGAAAGGCAGGCAGAGAATTCCCTGATAGCACCTTCTCTGTGCCTGGGAAGCAGAAGTGTTCACATTGCTTCGCAGAATCGCTTTTGTGCAGAAAACAGTAACACTTGTTCAGAACGAAAGAAAGCACAGAGCCCCAGATTTTATGTTGTCCTGGAGAGCTTGCAGAGCACTGGGGAAAGGCAGGCAGAGAATTCCCTGATAGCACCTTCTCTGTGCCTGTTCACATTGCTTCGCAGAATCGCTTTTGTGCAGAAAACAGTAACACTTGTTCAGAAGGAAAGAAAGCACAGAGCCCCAGATTCTATGTTGTCCTGGAGAGCTTGCAGAGCACTGGGGAACGGCAGGCAGAGAATTCCTTGCTAGCACCTTCTCTGTGCCTGTTCACATTGCTTCGCAGAATCGCTTTTGTGCAGAAAACAGTAACACTTGTTCAGAACGAAAGAAAGCACAGAGCCCCAGATTTTATGTTGTCCTGGAGAGCTTGCAGAGCACTGGGGAACGGCAGGCAGAGAATTCCTTGCTAGCACCTTCTCTGTGCCTGGGAAACAGAAGTGTTCACATTGCTTCGCAGAATCGCTTTTGTGCAGAAAACAGTAACACTTGTTCAGAAGGAAAGAAAGCACAGAGCCCCAGATTCTATGTTGTCCTGGAGAGCTTGCAGAGCACTGGGGAAAGGCAGGCAGAGAATTCCCTGATAGCACCTTCTCTGTGCCTGTTCACATTGCTTCGCAGAATCGCTTTTGTGCAGAAAACACTAACACTTGTTCAGAACGAAAGAAAGCACAGAGCCCCAGATTCTATGTTGTCCTGGAGAGCTTGCAGAGCACTGGGGAAAGGCAGGCAGAGAATTCCCTGATAGCACCTTCTCTGTGCCTGTTCACATTGCTTCGCAGAATCGCTTTTGTGCAGAAAACAGTAACACTTGTTCAGAACGAAAGAAAGCACAGAGCCCCAGATTCTATGTTGTCCTGGAGAGCTTGCAGAGCACTGGGGAAAGGCAGGCAGAGAATTCCCTGCTAGCACCTTCTCTGTGCCTGGGAAGCAGAAGAGTTCACATTGCTTCGCAGAATCGTTTTTGTGCAGAAAACAGTAACACTTGTTCAGAAGGAAAGAAAGCACAGAGCCCCAGATTTTATGTTGTCCTGGAGAGCTTGCAGAGCACTGGGGAAAGGAAGGCAGAGAATTCCCTGCTAGCACCTTCTCTGTGCCTGGGAAGCAGAAGTGTTCACATTGCTTCGCAAGAATCGCTTTTGTGCAGAAAACAGTAACACTTGTTCAGAAGGAAAGAAAGCACAGAGCCCCAGATTTTATGTTGTCCTGGAGAGCTTGCAGAGCACTGGGGAAAGGCAGGCAGAGAATTCCCTGCTAGCACCTTCTCTGTGCCTGGGAAGCAGAAGTGTTCACATTGCTTCGCAGAATCGCTTTTGTGCAGAAAACAGTAACACTTGTTCAGAACGAAAGAAAGCACAGAGCCCCAGATTTTATGTTGTCCTGGAGAGCTTGCAGAGCACTGGGGAAAGGCAGGCAGAGAATTCCCTGATAGCACCTTCTCTGTGCCTGTTCACATTGCTTCGCAGAATCGCTTTTGTGCAGAAAACAGTAACACTTGTTCAGAAGGAAAGAAAGCACAGAGCCCCAGATTCTATGTTGTCCTGGAGAGCTTGCAGAGCACTGGGGAACGGCAGGCAGAGAATTCCTTGCTAGCACCTTCTCTGTGCCTGTTCACATTGCTTCGCAGAATCGCTTTTGTGCAGAAAACAGTAACACTTGTTCAGAACGAAAGAAAGCACAGAGCCCCAGATTTTATGTTGTCCTGGAGAGCTTGCAGAGCACTGGGGAACGGCAGGCAGAGAATTCCTTGCTAGCACCTTCTCTGTGCCTGGGAAGAAGAAGTGTTCACATTGCTTCGCAGAATCGCTTTTGTGCAGAAAACAGTAACACTTGTTCAGAAGGAAAGAAAGCACAGAGCCCCAGATTCTATGTTGTCCTGGAGAGCTTGCAGAGCACTGGGGAAAGGCAGGCAGAGAATTCCCTGATAGCACCTTCTCTGTGCCTGTTCACATTGCTTCGCAGAATCGCTTTTGTGCAGAAAACAGTAGCACTTGTTCAGAACGAAAGAAAGCACAGAGCCCCAGATTTGCTGTTGTCCTGGAGAGCTTGCAGAGCACTGGGGAAAGGCAGGCAGAGAATTCCCTGCTAGCACCTTCTCTGTGCCTGTTCACATTGCTTCGCAGAATCGCTTTTGTGCAGAAAACAGTAACACTTGTTCAGAAGGAAAGAAAGCACAGAGCCCCAGATTTTATGTTGTCCTGGAGAGCTTGCAGAGCACTGGGGAAAGGCAGGCAGAGAATTCCCTGCTAGCACCTTCTCTGAGCCTGGGAAGCAGAAGTGTTCACATTGCTTCGCAGAATCGCTTTTGTGCAGAAAACAGTAACACTTGTTCAGAAGGAAAGAAAGCACAGAGCCCCAGATTCTATGTTGTCCTGGAGAGCTTGCAGAGCACTGGGGAAAGGCAGGCAGAGAATTCCTTGCTAGCACCTTCTCTGTGCCTGTTCACATTGCTTCGCAGAATCGCTTTTGTGCAGAAAACAGTAACACTTGTTCAGAACGAAAGAAAGCACAGAGCCCCAGATTCTATGTTGTCCTGGAGAGCTTGCAGAGCACTGGGGAAAGGCAGGCAGAGAATTCCCTGATAGCACCTTCTCTGTGCCTGTGAAGCAGAAGTGTTCACATTGCTTCGCAGAATCGCTTTTGTGCAGAAAACAGTAACACTTGTTCAGAAGGAAAGAAAGCACAGAGCCCCAGATTCTATGTTGTCCTGGAGAGCTTGCAGAGCACTGGGGAAAGGCAGGCAGAGAATTCCCTGATAGCACCTTCTCTGTGCCTGTTCACATTGCTTCGCAGAATCGCTTTTGTGCAGAAAACACTAACACTTGTTCAGAACGAAAGAAAGCACAGAGCCCCAGATTCTATGTTGTCCTGGAGAGCTTGCAGAGCACTGGGGAAAGGCAGGCAGAGAATTCCCTGCTAGCACCTTCTCTGTGCCTGGGAAGCAGAAGTGTTCACATTGCTTCGCAGAATCGCTTTTGTGCAGAAAACAGTAACACTTGTTCAGAAGGAAAGAAAGCACAGAGCCCCAGATTTTATGTTGTCCTGGAGAGCTTGCAGAGCACTGGGGAAAGGAAGACAGAGAATTCCCTGCTAGCACCTTCTCTGTGCCTGGGAAGCAGAAGTGTTCACATTGCTTCGCAAGAATCGCTTTTGTGCAGAAAACAGTAACACTTGTTCAGAAGGAAAGAAAGCACAGAGCCCCAGATTTTATGTTGTCCTGGAGAGCTTGCAGAGCACTGGGGAAAGGCAGGCAGAGAATTCCCTGCTAGCACCTTCTCTGTGCCTGGGAAGCAGAAGTGTTCACATTGCTTCGCAGAATCGCTTTTGTGCAGAAAACAGTAACACTTGTTCAGAAGGAAAGAAAGCACAGAGCCCCAGATTTTATGTTGTCCTGGAGAGCTTGCAGAGCACTGGGGAAAGGCAGGCAGAGAATTCCCTGATAGCACCTTCTCTGTGCCTGTTCACATTGCTTCGCAGAATCGCTTTTGTGCAGAAAACAGTAACACTTGTTCAGAAGGAAAGAAAGCACAGAGCCCCAGATTCTATGTTGTCCTGGAGAGCTTGCAGAGCACTGGGGAAAGGCAGGCAGAGAATTCCCTGCTAGCACCTTCTCTGTGCCTGGGAAGCAGAAGTGTTCACATTGCTTCGCAAGAATCGCTTTTGTGCAGAAAACAGTAACACTTGTTCAGAAGGAAAGAAAGCACAGAGCCCCAGATTTTATGTTGTCCTGGAGAGCTTGCAGAGCACTGGGGAAAGGCAGGCAGAGAATTCCCTGCTAGCACCTTCTCTGTGCCTGGGAAGCAGAAGTGTTCACATTGCTTCGCAGAATCGCTTTTGTGCAGAAAACAGTAACACTTGTTCAGAAGGAAAGAAAGCACAGAGCCCCAGATTTTATGTTGTCCTGGAGAGCTTGCAGAGCACTGGGGAGAGGCAGGCAGAGAATTCCCTGATAGCACCTTCTCTGTGCCTGTTCACATTGCTTCGCAGAATCGCTTTTGTGCAGAAAACAGTAACACTTGTTCAGAACGAAAGAAAGCACAGAGCCCCAGATTCTATGTTGTCCTGGAGAGCTTGCAGAGCACTGGGGAAAGGCAGGCAGAGAATTCCCTGATAGCACCTTCTCTGTGCCTGGGAAGCAGAAGTGTTCACATTGCTTCGCAAGAATCGCTTTTGTGCAGAAAACACTAACACTTGTTCAGAAGGAAAGAAAGCACAGAGCCCCAGATTCTATGTTGTCCTGGAGAGCTTGCAGAGCACTGGGGAACGGCAGGCAGAGAATTCCTTGCTAGCACCTTCTCTGTGCCTGTTCACATTGCTTCGCAGAATCGCTTTTGTGCAGAAAACAGTAACACTTGTTCAGAACGAAAGAAAGCACAGAGCCCCAGATTTTATGTTGTCCTGGAGAGCTTGCAGAGCACTGGGGAACGGCAGGCAGAGAATTCCTTGCTAGCACCTTCTCTGTGCCTGGGAAACAGAAGTGTTCACATTGCTTCGCAGAATCGCTTTTGTGCAGAAAACAGTAACACTTGTTCAGAAGGAAAGAAAGCACAGAGCCCCAGATTCTATGTTGTCCTGGAGAGCTTGCAGAGCACTGGGGAAAGGCAGGCAGAGAATTCCCTGATAGCACCTTCTCTGTGCCTGTTCACATTGCTTCGCAGAATCGCTTTTGTGCAGAAAACACTAACACTTGTTCAGAACGAAAGAAAGCACAGAGCCCCAGATTCTATGTTGTCCTGGAGAGCTTGCAGAGCACTGGGGAAAGGCAGGCAGAGAATTCCCTGATAGCACCTTCTCTGTGCCTGTTCACATTGCTTCGCAGAATCGCTTTTGTGCAGAAAACAGTAACACTTGTTCAGAACGAAAGAAAGCACAGAGCCCCAGATTCTATGTTGTCCTGGAGAGCTTGCAGAGCACTGGGGAAAGGCAGGCAGAGAATTCCCTGCTAGCACCTTCTCTGTGCCTGGGAAGCAGAAGTGTTCACATTGCTTCGCAGAATCGTTTTTGTGCAGAAAACAGTAACACTTGTTCAGAAGGAAAGAAAGCACAGAGCCCCAGATTTTATGTTGTCCTGGAGAGCTTGCAGAGCACTGGGGAAAGGAAGGCAGAGAATTCCCTGCTAGCACCTTCTCTGTGCCTGGGAAGCAGAAGTGTTCACATTGCTTCGCAAGAATCGCTTTTGTGCAGAAAACAGTAACACTTGTTCAGAAGGAAAGAAAGCACAGAGCCCCAGATTTTATGTTGTCCTGGAGAGCTTGCAGAGCACTGGGGAAAGGCAGGCAGAGAATTCCCTGCTAGCACCTTCTCTGTGCCTGGGAAGCAGAAGTGTTCACATTGCTTCGCAGAATCGCTTTTGTGCAGAAAACAGTAACACTTGTTCAGAAGGAAAGAAAGCACAGAGCCCCAGATTTTATGTTGTCCTGGAGAGCTTGCAGAGCACTGGGGAAAGGCAGGCAGAGAATTCCCTGATAGCACCTTCTCTGTGCCTGTTCACATTGCTTCGCAGAATCGCTTTTGTGCAGAAAACAGTAACACTTGTTCAGAAGGAAAGAAAGCACAGAGCCCCAGATTCTATGTTGTCCTGGAGAGCTTGCAGAGCACTGGGGAACGGCAGGCAGAGAATTCCTTGCTAGCACCTTCTCTGTGCCTGTTCACATTGCTTCGCAGAATCGCTTTTGTGCAGAAAACAGTAACACTTGTTCAGAACGAAAGAAAGCACAGAGCCCCAGATTTTATGTTGTCCTGGAGAGCTTGCAGAGCACTGGGGAAAGGCAGGCAGAGAATTCCCTGCTAGCACCTTCTCTGAGCCTGGGAAGCAGAAGTGTTCACATTGCTTCGCAGAATCGCTTTTGTGCAGAAAACAGTAACACTTGTTCAGAAGGAAAGAAAGCACAGAGCCCCAGATTCTATGTTGTCCTGGAGAGCTTGCAGAGCACTGGGGAAAGGCAGGCAGAGAATTCCTTGCTAGCACCTTCTCTGTGCCTGTTCACATTGCTTCGCAGAATCGCTTTTGTGCAGAAAACAGTAACACTTGTTCAGAACGAAAGAAAGCACAGAGCCCCAGATTCTATGTTGTCCTGGAGAGCTTGCAGAGCACTGGGGAAAGGCAGGCAGAGAATTCCCTGATAGCACCTTCTCTGTGCCTGTGAAGCAGAAGTGTTCACATTGCTTCGCAGAATCGCTTTTGTGCAGAAAACAGTAACACTTGTTCAGAAGGAAAGAAAGCACAGAGCCCCAGATTCTATGTTGTCCTGGAGAGCTTGCAGAGCACTGGGGAAAGGCAGGCAGAGAATTCCCTGATAGCACCTTCTCTGTGCCTGTTCACATTGCTTCGCAGAATCGCTTTTGTGCAGAAAACAGTAACACTTGTTCAGAAGGAAAGAAAGCACAGAGCCCCAGATTCTATGTTGTCCTGGAGAGCTTGCAGAGCACTGGGGAAAGGCAGGCAGAGAATTCCCTGCTAGCACCTTCTCTGTGCCTGGGAAGCAGAAGTGTTCACATTGCTTCGCAGAATCGCTTTTGTGCAGAAAACAGTAACACTTGTTCAGAAGGAAAGAAAGCACAGAGCCCCAGATTCTATGTTGTCCTGGAGAGCTTGCAGAGCACTGGGGAAAGGCAGGCAGAGAATTCCCTGCTAGCACCTTCTCTGTGCCTGGGAAGCAGAAGTGTTCACATTGCTTCGCAAGAATCGCTTTTGTGCAGAAAACAGTAACACTTGTTCAGAAGGAAAGAAAGCACAGAGCCCCAGATTTTATGTTGTCCTGGAGAGCTTGCAGAGCACTGGGGAAAGGCAGGCAGAGAATTCCCTGCTAGCACCTTCTCTGTGCCTGGGAAGCAGAAGTGTTCACATTGCTTCGCAGAATCGCTTTTGTGCAGAAAACAGTAACACTTGTTCAGAAGGAAAGAAAGCACAGAGCCCCAGATTTTATGTTGTCCTGGAGAGCTTGCAGAGCACTGGGGAAAGGCAGGCAGAGAATTCCCTGATAGCACCTTCTCTGTGCCTGTTCACATTGCTTCGCAGAATCGCTTTTGTGCAGAAAACAGTAACACTTGTTCAGAACGAAAGAAAGCACAGAGCCCCAGATTCTATGTTGTCCTGGAGAGCTTGCAGAGCACTGGGGAAAGGCAGGCAGAGAATTCCCTGATAGCACCTTCTCTGTGCCTGGGAAGCAGAAGTGTTCACATTGCTTCGCAAGAATCGCTTTTGTGCAGAAAACACTAACACTTGTTCAGAAGGAAAGAAAGCACAGAGCCCCAGATTTGCTGTTGTCCTGGAGAGCTTGCAGAGCACTGGGGAACGGCAGGCAGAGAATTCCTTGCTAGCACCTTCTCTGTGCCTGGGAAGAAGAAGTGTTCACATTGCTTCGCAGAATCGCTTTTGTGCAGAAAACAGTAACACTTGTTCAGAAGGAAAGAAAGCACAGAGCCCCAGATTCTATGTTGTCCTGGAGAGCTTGCAGAGCACTGGGGAAAGGCAGGCAGAGAATTCCCTGATAGCACCTTCTCTGTGCCTGTTCACATTGCTTCGCAGAATCGCTTTTGTGCAGAAAACAGTAGCACTTGTTCAGAACGAAAGAAAGCACAGAGCCCCAGATTTGCTGTTGTCCTGGAGAGCTTGCAGAGCACTGGGGAAAGGCAGGCAGAGAATTCCCTGCTAGCACCTTCTCTGTGCCTGTTCACATTGCTTCGCAGAATCGCTTTTGTGCAGAAAACAGTAACACTTGTTCAGAAGGAAAGAAAGCACAGAGCCCCAGATTTTATGTTGTCCTGGAGAGCTTGCAGAGCACTGGGGAAAGGCAGGCAGAGAATTCCCTGATAGCACCTTCTCTGAGCCTGGGAAGCAGAAGTGTTCACATTGCTTCGCAGAATCGCTTTTGTGCAGAAAACAGTAACACTTGTTCAGAAGGAAAGAAAGCACAGAGCCCCAGATTCTATGTTGTCCTGGAGAGCTTGCAGAGCACTGGGGAAAGGCAGGCAGAGAATTCCCTGATAGCACCTTCTCTGTGCCTGTTCACATTGCTTCGCAGAATCGCTTTTGTGCAGAAAACAGTAACACTTGTTCAGAACGAAAGAAAGCACAGAGCCCCAGATTCTATGTTGTCCTGGAGAGCTTGCAGAGCACTGGGGAAAGGCAGGCAGAGAATTCCCTGCTAGCACCTTCTCTGTGCCTGGGAAGCAGAAGTGTTCACATTGCTTCGCAGAATCGCTTTTGTGCAGAAAACAGTAACACTTGTTCAGAAGGAAAGAAAGCACAGAGCCCCAGATTTTATGTTGTCCTGGAGAGCTTGCAGAGCACTGGGGAAAGGAAGACAGAGAATTCCCTGCTAGCACCTTCTCTGTGCCTGGGAAGCAGAAGTGTTCACATTGCTTCGCAAGAATCGCTTTTGTGCAGAAAACAGTAACACTTGTTCAGAAGGAAAGAAAGCACAGAGCCCCAGATTTTATGTTGTCCTGGAGAGCTTGCAGAGCACTGGGGAAAGGCAGGCAGAGAATTCCCTGCTAGCACCTTCTCTGTGCCTGGGAAGCAGAAGTGTTCACATTGCTTCGCAGAATCGCTTTTGTGCAGAAAACAGTAACACTTGTTCAGAAGGAAAGAAAGCACAGAGCCCCAGATTTTATGTTGTCCTGGAGAGCTTGCAGAGCACTGGGGAAAGGCAGGCAGAGAATTCCCTGATAGCACCTTCTCTGTGCCTGTTCACATTGCTTCGCAGAATCGCTTTTGTGCAGAAAACAGTAACACTTGTTCAGAACGAAAGAAAGCACAGAGCCCCAGATTCTATGTTGTCCTGGAGAGCTTGCAGAGCACTGGGGAAAGGCAGGCAGAGAATTCCCTGCTAGCACCTTCTCTGTGCCTGGGAAGCAGAAGTGTTCACATTGCTTCGCAAGAATCGCTTTTGTGCAGAAAACACTAACACTTGTTCAGAAGGAAAGAAAGCACAGAGCCCCAGATTCTATGTTGTCCTGGAGAGCTTGCAGAGCACTGGGGAACGGCAGGCAGAGAATTCCTTGCTAGCACCTTCTCTGTGCCTGTTCACATTGCTTCGCAGAATCGCTTTTGTGCAGAAAACAGTAACACTTGTTCAGAACGAAAGAAAGCACAGAGCCCCAGATTTTATGTTGTCCTGGAGAGCTTGCAGAGCACTGGGGAACGGCAGGCAGAGAATTCCTTGCTAGCACCTTCTCTGTGCCTGGGAAACAGAAGTGTTCACATTGCTTCGCAGAATCGCTTTTGTGCAGAAAACAGTAACACTTGTTCAGAAGGAAAGAAAGCACAGAGCCCCAGATTCTATGTTGTCCTGGAGAGCTTGCAGAGCACTGGGGAAAGGCAGGCAGAGAATTCCCTGATAGCACCTTCTCTGTGCCTGTTCACATTGCTTCGCAGAATCGCTTTTGTGCAGAAAACAGTAACACTTGTTCAGAAGGAAAGAAAGCACAGAGCCCCAGATTCTATGTTGTCCTGGAGAGCTTGCAGAGCACTGGGGAAAGGCAGGCAGAGAATTCCCTGATAGCACCTTCTCTGTGCCTGTTCACATTGCTTCGCAGAATCGCTTTTGTGCAGAAAACAGTAACACTTGTTCAGAACGAAAGAAAGCACAGAGCCCCAGATTTGCTGTTGTCCTGGAGAGCTTGCAGAGCACTGGGGAAAGGCAGGCAGAGAATTCCCTGCTAGCACCTTCTCTGTGCCTGTTCACATTGCTTCGCAGAATCGCTTTTGTGCAGAAAACAGTAACACTTGTTCAGAAGGAAAGAAAGCACAGAGCCCCAGATTTTATGTTGTCCTGGAGAGCTTGCAGAGCACTGGGGAAAGGCAGGCAGAGAATTCCCTGCTAGCACCTTCTCTGTGCCTGGGAAGCAGAACTGTTCACATTGCTTCGCAAGAATCGCTTTTGTGCAGAAAACACTAACACTTGTTCAGAAGGAAAGAAAGCACAGAGCCCCAGATTTTATGTTGTCCTGGAGAGCTTGCAGAGCACTGGGGAAAGGCAGGCAGAGAATTCCTTGCTAGCACCTTCTCTGTGCCTGGGAAGCAGAAGTGTTCACATTGCTTCGCAGAATCGCTTTTGTGCAGAAAACAGTAACACTTGTTCAGAAGGAAAGAAAGCACAGAGCCCCAGATTTTATGTTGTCCTGGAGAGCTTGCAGAGCACTGGGGAAAGGCAGGCAGAGAATTCCCTGCTAGCACCTTCTCTGAGCCTGGGAAGCAGAAGTGTTCACATTGCTTCGCAGAATCGCTTTTGTGCAGAAAACAGTAACACTTGTTCAGAAGGAAAGAAAGCACAGAGCCCCAGATTCTATGTTGTCCTGGAGAGCTTGCAGAGCACTGGGGAAAGGCAGGCAGAGAATTCCTTGCTAGCACCTTCTCTGTGCCTGTTCACATTGCTTCGCAGAATCGCTTTTGTTCAGAAAACAGTAACACTTGTTCAGAACGAAAGAAAGCACAGAGCCCCAGATTCTATGTTGTCCTGGAGAGCTTGCAGAGCACTGGGGAAAGGCAGGCAGAGAATTCCCTGATAGCACCTTCTCTGTGCCTGTGAAGCAGAAGTGTTCACATTGCTTCGCAGAATCGCTTTTGTGCAGAAAACAGTAACACTTGTTCAGAAGGAAAGAAAGCACAGAGCCCCAGATTCTATGTTGTCCTGGAGAGCTTGCAGAGCACTGGGGAAAGGCAGGCAGAGAATTCCCTGATAGCACCTTCTCTGTGCCTGTTCACATTGCTTCGCAGAATCGCTTTTGTGCAGAAAACACTAACACTTGTTCAGAACGAAAGAAAGCACAGAGCCCCAGATTCTATGTTGTCCTGGAGAGCTTGCAGAGCACTGGGGAAAGGCAGGCAGAGAATTCCCTGCTAGCACCTTCTCTGTGCCTGGGAAGCAGAAGTGTTCACATTGCTTCGCAGAATCACTTTTGTGCAGAAAACAGTAACACTTGTTCAGAAGGAAAGAAAGCACAGAGCCCCAGATTTTATGTTGTCCTGGAGAGCTTGCAGAGCACTGGGGAAAGGAAGACAGAGAATTCCCTGCTAGCACCTTCTCTGTGCCTGGGAAGCAGAAGTGTTCACATTGCTTCGCAAGAATCGCTTTTGTGCAGAAAACAGTAACACTTGTTCAGAACGAAAGAAAGCACAGAGCCCCAGATTTTATGTTGTCCTGGAGAGCTTGCAGAGCACTGGGGAAAGGCAGGCAGAGAATTCCCTGCTAGCACCTTCTCTGTGCCTGGGAAGCAGAAGTGTTCACATTGCTTCGCAGAATCGCTTTTGTGCAGAAAACAGTAACACTTGTTCAGAAGGAAAGAAAGCACAGAGCCCCAGATTTTATGTTGTCCTGGAGAGCTTGCAGAGCACTGGGGAAAGGCAGGCAGAGAATTCCCTGATAGCACCTTCTCTGTGCCTGTTCACATTGCTTCGCAGAATCGCTTTTGTGCAGAAAACAGTAACACTTGTTCAGAACGAAAGAAAGCACAGAGCCCCAGATTCTATGTTGTCCTGGAGAGCTTGCAGAGCACTGGGGAAAGGCAGGCAGAGAATTCCCTGATAGCACCTTCTCTGTGCCTGGGAAGCAGAAGTGTTCACATTGCTTCGCAAGAATCGCTTTTGTGCAGAAAACACTAACACTTGTTCAGAAGGAAAGAAAGCACAGAGCCCCAGATTCTATGTTGTCCTGGAGAGCTTGCAGAGCACTGGGGAACGGCAGGCAGAGAATTCCTTGCTAGCACCTTCTCTGTGCCTGTTCACATTGCTTCGCAGAATCGCTTTTGTGCAGAAAACAGTAACACTTGTTCAGAACGAAAGAAAGCACAGAGCCCCAGATTTTATGTTGTCCTGGAGAGCTTGCAGAGCACTGGGGAACGGCAGGCAGAGAATTCCTTGCTAGCACCTTCTCTGTGCCTGGGAAACAGAAGTGTTCACATTGCTTCGCAGAATCGCTTTTGTGCAGAAAACAGTAACACTTGTTCAGAAGGAAAGAAAGCACAGAGCCCCAGATTCTATGTTGTCCTGGAGAGCTTGCAGAGCACTGGGGAAAGGCAGGCAGAGAATTCCCTGATAGCACCTTCTCTGTGCCTGTTCACATTGCTTCGCAGAATCGCTTTTGTGCAGAAAACACTAACACTTGTTCAGAAGGAAAGAAAGCACAGAGCCCCAGATTCTATGTTGTCCTGGAGAGCTTGCAGAGCACTGGGGAAAGGCAGGCAGAGAATTCCCTGATAGCACCTTCTCTGTGCCTGTTCACATTGCTTCGCAGAATCGCTTTTGTGCAGAAAACAGTAACACTTGTTCAGAACGAAAGAAAGCACAGAGCCCCAGATTCTATGTTGTCCTGGAGAGCTTGCAGAGCACTGGGGAAAGGCAGGCAGAGAATTCCCTGCTAGCACCTTCTCTGTGCCTGGGAAGCAGAAGTGTTCACATTGCTTCGCAGAATCGTTTTTGTGCAGAAAACAGTAACACTTGTTCAGAACGAAAGAAAGCACAGAGCCCCAGATTTTATGTTGTCCTGGAGAGCTTGCAGAGCACTGGGGAAAGGCAGGCAGAGAATTCCCTGCTAGCACCTTCTCTGTGCCTGGGAAGCAGAAGTGTTCACATTGCTTCGCAAGAATCGCTTTTGTGCAGAAAACACTAACACTTGTTCAGAAGGAAAGAAAGCACAGAGCCCCAGATTTTATGTTGTCCTGGAGAGCTTGCAGAGCACTGGGGAAAGGCAGGCAGAGAATTCCCTGCTAGCACCTTCTCTGTGCCTGGGAAGCAGAAGTGTTCACATTGCTTCGCAGAATCGCTTTTGTGCAGAAAACAGTAACACTTGTTCAGAAGGAAAGAAAGCACAGAGCCCCAGATTTTATGTTGTCCTGGAGAGCTTGCAGAGCACTGGGGAAAGGCAGGCAGAGAATTCCCTGATAGCACCTTCTCTGTGCCTGTTCACATTGCTTCACAGAATCGCTTTTGTGCAGGAAACAGTAACACTTGTTCAGAAGGAAAGAAAGCACAGAGCCCCAGATTCTATGTTGTCCTGGAGAGCTTGCAGAGCACTGGGGAACGGCAGGCAGAGAATTCCTTGCTAGCACCTTCTCTGTGCCTGTTCACATTGCTTCGCAGAATCGCTTTTGTGCAGAAAACAGTAACACTTGTTCAGAAGGAAAGAAAGCACAGAGCCCCAGATTCTATGTTGTCCTGGAGAGCTTGCAGAGCACTGGGGAAAGGCAGGCAGAGAATTCCCTGATAGCACCTTCTCTGTGCCTGTTCACATTGCTTCGCAGAATCGCTTTTGTGCAGAAAACAGTAACACTTGTTCAGAACGAAAGAAAGCACAGAGCCCCAGATTTGCTGTTGTCCTGGAGAGCTTGCAGAGCACTGGGGAAAGGCAGGCAGAGAATTCCCTGCTAGCACCTTCTCTGTGCCTGTTCACATTGCTTCGCAGAATCGCTTTTGTGCAGAAAACAGTAACACTTGTTCAGAAGGAAAGAAAGCACAGAGCCCCAGATTTTATGTTGTCCTGGAGAGCTTGCAGAGCACTGGGGAAAGGCAGGCAGAGAATTCCCTGCTAGCACCTTCTCTGTGCCTGGGAAGCAGAAGTGTTCACAGTGCTTCGCAAGAATCGCTTTTGTGCAGAAAACACTAACACTTGTTCAGAAGGAAAGAAAGCACAGAGCCCCAGATTTTATGTTGTCCTGGAGAGCTTGCAGAGCACTGGGGAAAGGCAGGCAGAGAATTCCTTGCTAGCACCTTCTCTGTGCCTGGGAAGCAGAAGTGTTCACATTGCTTCGCAGAATCGCTTTTGTGCAGAAAACAGTAACACTTGTTCAGAAGGAAAGAAAGCACAGAGCCCCAGATTTTATGTTGTCCTGGAGAGCTTGCAGAGCACTGGGGAAAGGCAGGCAGAGAATTCCCTGCTAGCACCTTCTCTGAGCCTGGGAAGCAGAAGTGTTCACATTGCTTCGCAGAATCGCTTTTGTGCAGAAAACAGTAACACTTGTTCAGAAGGAAAGAAAGCACAGAGCCCCAGATTCTATGTTGTCCTGGAGAGCTTGCAGAGCACTGGGGAAAGGCAGGCAGAGAATTCCTTGCTAGCACCTTCTCTGTGCCTGTTCACATTGCTTCGCAGAATCGCTTTTGTTCAGAAAACAGTAACACTTGTTCAGAACGAAAGAAAGCACAGAGCCCCAGATTCTATGTTGTCCTGGAGAGCTTGCAGAGCACTGGGGAAAGGCAGGCAGAGAATTCCCTGATAGCACCTTCTCTGTGCCTGTGAAGCAGAAGTGTTCACATTGCTTCGCAGAATCGCTTTTGTGCAGAAAACAGTAACACTTGTTCAGAAGGAAAGAAAGCACAGAGCCCCAGATTCTATGTTGTCCTGGAGAGCTTGCAGAGCACTGGGGAACGGCAGGCAGAGAATTCCTTGCTAGCACCTTCTCTGTGCCTGTTCACATTGCTTCGCAGAATCGCTTTTGTGCAGAAAACAGTAACACTTGTTCAGAACGAAAGAAAGCACAGAGCCCCAGATTTTATGTTGTCCTGGAGAGCTTGCAGAGCACTGGGGAACGGCAGGCAGAGAATTCCTTGCTAGCACCTTCTCTGTGCCTGGGAAGAAGAAGTGTTCACATTGCTTCGCAGAATCGCTTTTGTGCAGAAAACAGTAACACTTGTTCAGAAGGAAAGAAAGCACAGAGCCCCAGATTCTATGTTGTCCTGGAGAGCTTGCAGAGCACTGGGGAAAGGCAGGCAGAGAATTCCCTGATAGCACCTTCTCTGTGCCTGTTCACATTGCTTCGCAGAATCGCTTTTGTGCAGAAAACAGTAGCACTTGTTCAGAACGAAAGAAAGCACAGAGCCCCAGATTTGCTGTTGTCCTGGAGAGCTTGCAGAGCACTGGGGAAAGGCAGGCAGAGAATTCCCTGCTAGCACCTTCTCTGTGCCTGTTCACATTGCTTCGCAGAATCGCTTTTGTGCAGAAAACAGTAACACTTGTTCAGAAGGAAAGAAAGCACAGAGCCCCAGATTTTATGTTGTCCTGGAGAGCTTGCAGAGCACTGGGGAAAGGCAGGCAGAGAATTCCCTGCTAGCACCTTCTCTGAGCCTGGGAAGCAGAAGTGTTCACATTGCTTCGCAGAATCGCTTTTGTGCAGAAAACAGTAACACTTGTTCAGAAGGAAAGAAAGCACAGAGCCCCAGATTCTATGTTGTCCTGGAGAGCTTGCAGAGCACTGGGGAAAGGCAGGCAGAGAATTCCTTGCTAGCACCTTCTCTGTGCCTGTTCACATTGCTTCGCAGAATCGCTTTTGTGCAGAAAACAGTAACACTTGTTCAGAACGAAAGAAAGCACAGAGCCCCAGATTCTATGTTGTCCTGGAGAGCTTGCAGAGCACTGGGGAAAGGCAGGCAGAGAATTCCCTGATAGCACCTTCTCTGTGCCTGTGAAGCAGAAGTGTTCACATTGCTTCGCAGAATCGCTTTTGTGCAGAAAACAGTAACACTTGTTCAGAAGGAAAGAAAGCACAGAGCCCCAGATTCTATGTTGTCCTGGAGAGCTTGCAGAGCACTGGGGAAAGGCAGGCAGAGAATTCCCTGATAGCACCTTCTCTGTGCCTGTTCACATTGCTTCGCAGAATCGCTTTTGTGCAGAAAACAGTAACACTTGTTCAGAAGGAAAGAAAGCACAGAGCCCCAGATTCTATGTTGTCCTGGAGAGCTTGCAGAGCACTGGGGAAAGGCAGGCAGAGAATTCCCTGCTAGCACCTTCTCTGTGCCTGGGAAGCAGAAGTGTTCACATTGCTTCGCAGAATCGCTTTTGTGCAGAAAACAGTAACACTTGTTCAGAAGGAAAGAAAGCACAGAGCCCCAGATTCTATGTTGTCCTGGAGAGCTTGCAGAGCACTGGGGAAAGGCAGGCAGAGAATTCCCTGCTAGCACCTTCTCTGTGCCTGGGAAGCAGAAGTGTTCACATTGCTTCGCAAGAATCGCTTTTGTGCAGAAAACAGTAACACTTGTTCAGAAGGAAAGAAAGCACAGAGCCCCAGATTTTATGTTGTCCTGGAGAGCTTGCAGAGCACTGGGGAAAGGCAGGCAGAGAATTCCCTGCTAGCACCTTCTCTGTGCCTGGGAAGCAGAAGTGTTCACATTGCTTCGCAGAATCGCTTTTGTGCAGAAAACAGTAACACTTGTTCAGAACGAAAGAAAGCACAGAGCCCCAGATTTTATGTTGTCCTGGAGAGCTTGCAGAGCACTGGGGAAAGGCAGGCAGAGAATTCCCTGATAGCACCTTCTCTGTGCCTGTTCACATTGCTTCGCAGAATCGCTTTTGTGCAGAAAACAGTAACACTTGTTCAGAACGAAAGAAAGCACAGAGCCCCAGATTCTATGTTGTCCTGGAGAGCTTGCAGAGCACTGGGGAAAGGCAGGCAGAGAATTCCCTGATAGCACCTTCTCTGTGCCTGGGAAGCAGAAGTGTTCACATTGCTTCGCAAGAATCGCTTTTGTGCAGAAAACACTAACACTTGTTCAGAAGGAAAGAAAGCACAGAGCCCCAGATTTGCTGTTGTCCTGGAGAGCTTGCAGAGCACTGGGGAACGGCAGGCAGAGAATTCCTTGCTAGCACCTTCTCTGTGCCTGGGAAGAAGAAGTGTTCACATTGCTTCGCAGAATCGCTTTTGTGCAGAAAACAGTAACACTTGTTCAGAAGGAAAGAAAGCACAGAGCCCCAGATTCTATGTTGTCCTGGAGAGCTTGCAGAGCACTGGGGAAAGGCAGGCAGAGAATTCCCTGATAGCACCTTCTCTGTGCCTGTTCACATTGCTTCGCAGAATCGCTTTTGTGCAGAAAACAGTAGCACTTGTTCAGAACGAAAGAAAGCACAGAGCCCCAGATTTGCTGTTGTCCTGGAGAGCTTGCAGAGCACTGGGGAAAGGCAGGCAGAGAATTCCCTGCTAGCACCTTCTCTGTGCCTGTTCACATTGCTTCGCAGAATCGCTTTTGTGCAGAAAACAGTAACACTTGTTCAGAAGGAAAGAAAGCACAGAGCCCCAGATTTTATGTTGTCCTGGAGAGCTTGCAGAGCACTGGGGAAAGGCAGGCAGAGAATTCCCTGATAGCACCTTCTCTGAGCCTGGGAAGCAGAAGTGTTCACATTGCTTCGCAGAATCGCTTTTGTGCAGAAAACAGTAACACTTGTTCAGAAGGAAAGAAAGCACAGAGCCCCAGATTCTATGTTGTCCTGGAGAGCTTGCAGAGCACTGGGGAAAGGCAGGCAGAGAATTCCCTGATAGCACCTTCTCTGTGCCTGTTCACATTGCTTCGCAGAATCGCTTTTGTGCAGAAAACAGTAACACTTGTTCAGAACGAAAGAAAGCACAGAGCCCCAGATTCTATGTTGTCCTGGAGAGCTTGCAGAGCACTGGGGAAAGGCAGGCAGAGAATTCCCTGCTAGCACCTTCTCTGTGCCTGGGAAGCAGAAGTGTTCACATTGCTTCGCAGAATCGCTTTTGTGCAGAAAACAGTAACACTTGTTCAGAAGGAAAGAAAGCACAGAGCCCCAGATTTTATGTTGTCCTGGAGAGCTTGCAGAGCACTGGGGAAAGGAAGACAGAGAATTCCCTGCTAGCACCTTCTCTGTGCCTGGGAAGCAGAAGTGTTCACATTGCTTCGCAAGAATCGCTTTTGTGCAGAAAACAGTAACACTTGTTCAGAAGGAAAGAAAGCACAGAGCCCCAGATTTTATGTTGTCCTGGAGAGCTTGCAGAGCACTGGGGAAAGGCAGGCAGAGAATTCCCTGCTAGCACCTTCTCTGTGCCTGGGAAGCAGAAGTGTTCACATTGCTTCGCAGAATCGCTTTTGTGCAGAAAACAGTAACACTTGTTCAGAAGGAAAGAAAGCACAGAGCCCCAGATTTTATGTTGTCCTGGAGAGCTTGCAGAGCACTGGGGAAAGGCAGGCAGAGAATTCCCTGATAGCACCTTCTCTGTGCCTGTTCACATTGCTTCGCAGAATCGCTTTTGTGCAGAAAACAGTAACACTTGTTCAGAACGAAAGAAAGCACAGAGCCCCAGATTCTATGTTGTCCTGGAGAGCTTGCAGAGCACTGGGGAAAGGCAGGCAGAGAATTCCCTGCTAGCACCTTCTCTGTGCCTGGGAAGCAGAAGTGTTCACATTGCTTCGCAAGAATCGCTTTTGTGCAGAAAACACTAACACTTGTTCAGAAGGAAAGAAAGCACAGAGCCCCAGATTCTATGTTGTCCTGGAGAGCTTGCAGAGCACTGGGGAACGGCAGGCAGAGAATTCCTTGCTAGCACCTTCTCTGTGCCTGTTCACATTGCTTCGCAGAATCGCTTTTGTGCAGAAAACAGTAACACTTGTTCAGAACGAAAGAAAGCACAGAGCCCCAGATTTTATGTTGTCCTGGAGAGCTTGCAGAGCACTGGGGAACGGCAGGCAGAGAATTCCTTGCTAGCACCTTCTCTGTGCCTGGGAAACAGAAGTGTTCACATTGCTTCGCAGAATCGCTTTTGTGCAGAAAACAGTAACACTTGTTCAGAAGGAAAGAAAGCACAGAGCCCCAGATTCTATGTTGTCCTGGAGAGCTTGCAGAGCACTGGGGAAAGGCAGGCAGAGAATTCCCTGATAGCACCTTCTCTGTGCCTGTTCACATTGCTTCGCAGAATCGCTTTTGTGCAGAAAACAGTAACACTTGTTCAGAAGGAAAGAAAGCACAGAGCCCCAGATTCTATGTTGTCCTGGAGAGCTTGCAGAGCACTGGGGAAAGGCAGGCAGAGAATTCCCTGATAGCACCTTCTCTGTGCCTGTTCACATTGCTTCGCAGAATCGCTTTTGTGCAGAAAACAGTAACACTTGTTCAGAACGAAAGAAAGCACAGAGCCCCAGATTTGCTGTTGTCCTGGAGAGCTTGCAGAGCACTGGGGAAAGGCAGGCAGAGAATTCCCTGCTAGCACCTTCTCTGTGCCTGTTCACATTGCTTCGCAGAATCGCTTTTGTGCAGAAAACAGTAACACTTGTTCAGAAGGAAAGAAAGCACAGAGCCCCAGATTTTATGTTGTCCTGGAGAGCTTGCAGAGCACTGGGGAAAGGCAGGCAGAGAATTCCCTGCTAGCACCTTCTCTGTGCCTGGGAAGCAGAACTGTTCACATTGCTTCGCAAGAATCGCTTTTGTGCAGAAAACACTAACACTTGTTCAGAAGGAAAGAAAGCACAGAGCCCCAGATTTTATGTTGTCCTGGAGAGCTTGCAGAGCACTGGGGAAAGGCAGGCAGAGAATTCCTTGCTAGCACCTTCTCTGTGCCTGGGAAGCAGAAGTGTTCACATTGCTTCGCAGAATCGCTTTTGTGCAGAAAACAGTAACACTTGTTCAGAAGGAAAGAAAGCACAGAGCCCCAGATTTTATGTTGTCCTGGAGAGCTTGCAGAGCACTGGGGAAAGGCAGGCAGAGAATTCCCTGCTAGCACCTTCTCTGAGCCTGGGAAGCAGAAGTGTTCACATTGCTTCGCAGAATCGCTTTTGTGCAGAAAACAGTAACACTTGTTCAGAAGGAAAGAAAGCACAGAGCCCCAGATTCTATGTTGTCCTGGAGAGCTTGCAGAGCACTGGGGAAAGGCAGGCAGAGAATTCCTTGCTAGCACCTTCTCTGTGCCTGTTCACATTGCTTCGCAGAATCGCTTTTGTTCAGAAAACAGTAACACTTGTTCAGAACGAAAGAAAGCACAGAGCCCCAGATTCTATGTTGTCCTGGAGAGCTTGCAGAGCACTGGGGAAAGGCAGGCAGAGAATTCCCTGATAGCACCTTCTCTGTGCCTGTGAAGCAGAAGTGTTCACATTGCTTCGCAGAATCGCTTTTGTGCAGAAAACAGTAACACTTGTTCAGAAGGAAAGAAAGCACAGAGCCCCAGATTCTATGTTGTCCTGGAGAGCTTGCAGAGCACTGGGGAAAGGCAGGCAGAGAATTCCCTGATAGCACCTTCTCTGTGCCTGTTCACATTGCTTCGCAGAATCGCTTTTGTGCAGAAAACACTAACACTTGTTCAGAACGAAAGAAAGCACAGAGCCCCAGATTCTATGTTGTCCTGGAGAGCTTGCAGAGCACTGGGGAAAGGCAGGCAGAGAATTCCCTGCTAGCACCTTCTCTGTGCCTGGGAAGCAGAAGTGTTCACATTGCTTCGCAGAATCACTTTTGTGCAGAAAACAGTAACACTTGTTCAGAAGGAAAGAAAGCACAGAGCCCCAGATTTTATGTTGTCCTGGAGAGCTTGCAGAGCACTGGGGAAAGGAAGACAGAGAATTCCCTGCTAGCACCTTCTCTGTGCCTGGGAAGCAGAAGTGTTCACATTGCTTCGCAAGAATCGCTTTTGTGCAGAAAACAGTAACACTTGTTCAGAACGAAAGAAAGCACAGAGCCCCAGATTTTATGTTGTCCTGGAGAGCTTGCAGAGCACTGGGGAAAGGCAGGCAGAGAATTCCCTGCTAGCACCTTCTCTGTGCCTGGGAAGCAGAAGTGTTCACATTGCTTCGCAGAATCGCTTTTGTGCAGAAAACAGTAACACTTGTTCAGAAGGAAAGAAAGCACAGAGCCCCAGATTTTATGTTGTCCTGGAGAGCTTGCAGAGCACTGGGGAAAGGCAGGCAGAGAATTCCCTGATAGCACCTTCTCTGTGCCTGTTCACATTGCTTCGCAGAATCGCTTTTGTGCAGAAAACAGTAACACTTGTTCAGAACGAAAGAAAGCACAGAGCCCCAGATTCTATGTTGTCCTGGAGAGCTTGCAGAGCACTGGGGAAAGGCAGGCAGAGAATTCCCTGATAGCACCTTCTCTGTGCCTGGGAAGCAGAAGTGTTCACATTGCTTCGCAAGAATCGCTTTTGTGCAGAAAACACTAACACTTGTTCAGAAGGAAAGAAAGCACAGAGCCCCAGATTCTATGTTGTCCTGGAGAGCTTGCAGAGCACTGGGGAACGGCAGGCAGAGAATTCCTTGCTAGCACCTTCTCTGTGCCTGTTCACATTGCTTCGCAGAATCGCTTTTGTGCAGAAAACAGTAACACTTGTTCAGAACGAAAGAAAGCACAGAGCCCCAGATTTTATGTTGTCCTGGAGAGCTTGCAGAGCACTGGGGAACGGCAGGCAGAGAATTCCTTGCTAGCACCTTCTCTGTGCCTGGGAAACAGAAGTGTTCACATTGCTTCGCAGAATCGCTTTTGTGCAGAAAACAGTAACACTTGTTCAGAAGGAAAGAAAGCACAGAGCCCCAGATTCTATGTTGTCCTGGAGAGCTTGCAGAGCACTGGGGAAAGGCAGGCAGAGAATTCCCTGATAGCACCTTCTCTGTGCCTGTTCACATTGCTTCGCAGAATCGCTTTTGTGCAGAAAACACTAACACTTGTTCAGAAGGAAAGAAAGCACAGAGCCCCAGATTCTATGTTGTCCTGGAGAGCTTGCAGAGCACTGGGGAAAGGCAGGCAGAGAATTCCCTGATAGCACCTTCTCTGTGCCTGTTCACATTGCTTCGCAGAATCGCTTTTGTGCAGAAAACACTAACACTTGTTCAGAAGGAAAGAAAGCACAGAGCCCCAGATTCTATGTTGTCCTGGAGAGCTTGCAGAGCACTGGGGAAAGGCAGGCAGAGAATTCCCTGCTAGCACCTTCTCTGTGCCTGGGAAGCAGAAGTGTTCACATTGCTTCGCAGAATCGTTTTTGTGCAGAAAACAGTAACACTTGTTCAGAACGAAAGAAAGCACAGAGCCCCAGATTTTATGTTGTCCTGGAGAGCTTGCAGAGCACTGGGGAAAGGCAGGCAGAGAATTCCCTGCTAGCACCTTCTCTGTGCCTGGGAAGCAGAAGTGTTCACATTGCTTCGCAAGAATCGCTTTTGTGCAGAAAACACTAACACTTGTTCAGAAGGAAAGAAAGCACAGAGCCCCAGATTTTATGTTGTCCTGGAGAGCTTGCAGAGCACTGGGGAAAGGCAGGCAGAGAATTCCCTGCTAGCACCTTCTCTGTGCCTGGGAAGCAGAAGTGTTCACATTGCTTCGCAGAATCGCTTTTGTGCAGAAAACAGTAACACTTGTTCAGAAGGAAAGAAAGCACAGAGCCCCAGATTTTATGTTGTCCTGGAGAGCTTGCAGAGCACTGGGGAAAGGCAGGCAGAGAATTCCCTGATAGCACCTTCTCTGTGCCTGTTCACATTGCTTCACAGAATCGCTTTTGTGCAGGAAACAGTAACACTTGTTCAGAAGGAAAGAAAGCACAGAGCCCCAGATTCTATGTTGTCCTGGAGAGCTTGCAGAGCACTGGGGAACGGCAGGCAGAGAATTCCTTGCTAGCACCTTCTCTGTGCCTGTTCACATTGCTTCGCAGAATCGCTTTTGTGCAGAAAACAGTAACACTTGTTCAGAACGAAAGAAAGCACAGAGCCCCAGATTTTATGTTGTCCTGGAGAGCTTGCAGAGCACTGGGGAACGGCAGGCAGAGAATTCCTTGCTAGCACCTTCTCTGTGCCTGGGAAACAGAAGTGTTCACATTGCTTCGCAGAATCGCTTTTGTGCAGAAAACAGTAACACTTGTTCAGAAGGAAAGAAAGCACAGAGCCCCAGATTCTATGTTGTCCTGGAGAGCTTGCAGAGCACTGGGGAAAGGCAGGCAGAGAATTCCCTGATAGCACCTTCTCTGTGCCTGTTCACATTGCTTCGCAGAATCGCTTTTGTGCAGAAAACAGTAACACTTGTTCAGAAGGAAAGAAAGCACAGAGCCCCAGATTCTATGTTGTCCTGGAGAGCTTGCAGAGCACTGGGGAAAGGCAGGCAGAGAATTCCCTGATAGCACCTTCTCTGTGCCTGTTCACATTGCTTCGCAGAATCGCTTTTGTGCAGAAAACAGTAACACTTGTTCAGAACGAAAGAAAGCACAGAGCCCCAGATTTGCTGTTGTCCTGGAGAGCTTGCAGAGCACTGGGGAAAGGCAGGCAGAGAATTCCCTGCTAGCACCTTCTCTGTGCCTGTTCACATTGCTTCGCAGAATCGCTTTTGTGCAGAAAACAGTAACACTTGTTCAGAAGGAAAGAAAGCACAGAGCCCCAGATTTTATGTTGTCCTGGAGAGCTTGCAGAGCACTGGGGAAAGGCAGGCAGAGAATTCCCTGCTAGCACCTTCTCTGTGCCTGGGAAGCAGAACTGTTCACATTGCTTCGCAAGAATCGCTTTTGTGCAGAAAACACTAACACTTGTTCAGAAGGAAAGAAAGCACAGAGCCCCAGATTTTATGTTGTCCTGGAGAGCTTGCAGAGCACTGGGGAAAGGCAGGCAGAGAATTCCTTGCTAGCACCTTCTCTGTGCCTGGGAAGCAGAAGTGTTCACATTGCTTCGCAGAATCGCTTTTGTGCAGAAAACAGTAACACTTGTTCAGAAGGAAAGAAAGCACAGAGCCCCAGATTTTATGTTGTCCTGGAGAGCTTGCAGAGCACTGGGGAAAGGCAGGCAGAGAATTCCCTGCTAGCACCTTCTCTGAGCCTGGGAAGCAGAAGTGTTCACATTGCTTCGCAGAATCGCTTTTGTGCAGAAAACAGTAACACTTGTTCAGAAGGAAAGAAAGCACAGAGCCCCAGATTCTATGTTGTCCTGGAGAGCTTGCAGAGCACTGGGGAAAGGCAGGCAGAGAATTCCTTGCTAGCACCTTCTCTGTGCCTGTTCACATTGCTTCGCAGAATCGCTTTTGTTCAGAAAACAGTAACACTTGTTCAGAACGAAAGAAAGCACAGAGCCCCAGATTCTATGTTGTCCTGGAGAGCTTGCAGAGCACTGGGGAAAGGCAGGCAGAGAATTCCCTGATAGCACCTTCTCTGTGCCTGTGAAGCAGAAGTGTTCACATTGCTTCGCAGAATCGCTTTTGTGCAGAAAACAGTAACACTTGTTCAGAAGGAAAGAAAGCACAGAGCCCCAGATTCTATGTTGTCCTGGAGAGCTTGCAGAGCACTGGGGAAAGGCAGGCAGAGAATTCCCTGATAGCACCTTCTCTGTGCCTGTTCACATTGCTTCGCAGAATCGCTTTTGTGCAGAAAACACTAACACTTGTTCAGAACGAAAGAAAGCACAGAGCCCCAGATTCTATGTTGTCCTGGAGAGCTTGCAGAGCACTGGGGAAAGGCAGGCAGAGAATTCCCTGCTAGCACCTTCTCTGTGCCTGGGAAGCAGAAGTGTTCACATTGCTTCGCAGAATCACTTTTGTGCAGAAAACAGTAACACTTGTTCAGAAGGAAAGAAAGCACAGAGCCCCAGATTTTATGTTGTCCTGGAGAGCTTGCAGAGCACTGGGGAAAGGAAGACAGAGAATTCCCTGCTAGCACCTTCTCTGTGCCTGGGAAGCAGAAGTGTTCACATTGCTTCGCAAGAATCGCTTTTGTGCAGAAAACAGTAACACTTGTTCAGAACGAAAGAAAGCACAGAGCCCCAGATTTTATGTTGTCCTGGAGAGCTTGCAGAGCACTGGGGAAAGGCAGGCAGAGAATTCCCTGCTAGCACCTTCTCTGTGCCTGGGAAGCAGAAGTGTTCACATTGCTTCGCAGAATCGCTTTTGTGCAGAAAACAGTAACACTTGTTCAGAAGGAAAGAAAGCACAGAGCCCCAGATTTTATGTTGTCCTGGAGAGCTTGCAGAGCACTGGGGAAAGGCAGGCAGAGAATTCCCTGATAGCACCTTCTCTGTGCCTGTTCACATTGCTTCGCAGAATCGCTTTTGTGCAGAAAACAGTAACACTTGTTCAGAACGAAAGAAAGCACAGAGCCCCAGATTCTATGTTGTCCTGGAGAGCTTGCAGAGCACTGGGGAAAGGCAGGCAGAGAATTCCCTGATAGCACCTTCTCTGTGCCTGGGAAGCAGAAGTGTTCACATTGCTTCGCAAGAATCGCTTTTGTGCAGAAAACACTAACACTTGTTCAGAAGGAAAGAAAGCACAGAGCCCCAGATTCTATGTTGTCCTGGAGAGCTTGCAGAGCACTGGGGAACGGCAGGCAGAGAATTCCTTGCTAGCACCTTCTCTGTGCCTGTTCACATTGCTTCGCAGAATCGCTTTTGTGCAGAAAACAGTAACACTTGTTCAGAACGAAAGAAAGCACAGAGCCCCAGATTTTATGTTGTCCTGGAGAGCTTGCAGAGCACTGGGGAACGGCAGGCAGAGAATTCCTTGCTAGCACCTTCTCTGTGCCTGGGAAACAGAAGTGTTCACATTGCTTCGCAGAATCGCTTTTGTGCAGAAAACAGTAACACTTGTTCAGAAGGAAAGAAAGCACAGAGCCCCAGATTCTATGTTGTCCTGGAGAGCTTGCAGAGCACTGGGGAAAGGCAGGCAGAGAATTCCCTGATAGCACCTTCTCTGTGCCTGTTCACATTGCTTCGCAGAATCGCTTTTGTGCAGAAAACACTAACACTTGTTCAGAAGGAAAGAAAGCACAGAGCCCCAGATTCTATGTTGTCCTGGAGAGCTTGCAGAGCACTGGGGAAAGGCAGGCAGAGAATTCCCTGATAGCACCTTCTCTGTGCCTGTTCACATTGCTTCGCAGAATCGCTTTTGTGCAGAAAACACTAACACTTGTTCAGAAGGAAAGAAAGCACAGAGCCCCAGATTCTATGTTGTCCTGGAGAGCTTGCAGAGCACTGGGGAAAGGCAGGCAGAGAATTCCCTGCTAGCACCTTCTCTGTGCCTGGGAAGCAGAAGTGTTCACATTGCTTCGCAGAATCGTTTTTGTGCAGAAAACAGTAACACTTGTTCAGAACGAAAGAAAGCACAGAGCCCCAGATTTTATGTTGTCCTGGAGAGCTTGCAGAGCACTGGGGAAAGGCAGGCAGAGAATTCCCTGCTAGCACCTTCTCTGTGCCTGGGAAGCAGAAGTGTTCACATTGCTTCGCAAGAATCGCTTTTGTGCAGAAAACACTAACACTTGTTCAGAAGGAAAGAAAGCACAGAGCCCCAGATTTTATGTTGTCCTGGAGAGCTTGCAGAGCACTGGGGAAAGGCAGGCAGAGAATTCCCTGCTAGCACCTTCTCTGTGCCTGGGAAGCAGAAGTGTTCACATTGCTTCGCAGAATCGCTTTTGTGCAGAAAACAGTAACACTTGTTCAGAAGGAAAGAAAGCACAGAGCCCCAGATTTTATGTTGTCCTGGAGAGCTTGCAGAGCACTGGGGAAAGGCAGGCAGAGAATTCCCTGATAGCACCTTCTCTGTGCCTGTTCACATTGCTTCACAGAATCGCTTTTGTGCAGGAAACAGTAACACTTGTTCAGAAGGAAAGAAAGCACAGAGCCCCAGATTCTATGTTGTCCTGGAGAGCTTGCAGAGCACTGGGGAACGGCAGGCAGAGAATTCCTTGCTAGCACCTTCTCTGTGCCTGTTCACATTGCTTCGCAGAATCGCTTTTGTGCAGAAAACAGTAACACTTGTTCAGAAGGAAAGAAAGCACAGAGCCCCAGATTCTATGTTGTCCTGGAGAGCTTGCAGAGCACTGGGGAAAGGCAGGCAGAGAATTCCCTGATAGCACCTTCTCTGTGCCTGTTCACATTGCTTCGCAGAATCGCTTTTGTGCAGAAAACAGTAACACTTGTTCAGAACGAAAGAAAGCACAGAGCCCCAGATTTGCTGTTGTCCTGGAGAGCTTGCAGAGCACTGGGGAAAGGCAGGCAGAGAATTCCCTGTTAGCACCTTCTCTGTGCCTGTTCACATTGCTTCGCAGAATCGCTTTTGTGCAGAAAACAGTAACACTTGTTCAGAAGGAAAGAAAGCACAGAGCCCCAGATTTTATGTTGTCCTGGAGAGCTTGCAGAGCACTGGGGAAAGGCAGGCAGAGAATTCCCTGCTAGCACCTTCTCTGTGCCTGGGAAGCAGAAGTGTTCACAGTGCTTCGCAAGAATCGCTTTTGTGCAGAAAACACTAACACTTGTTCAGAAGGAAAGAAAGCACAGAGCCCCAGATTTTATGTTGTCCTGGAGAGCTTGCAGAGCACTGGGGAAAGGCAGGCAGAGAATTCCTTGCTAGCACCTTCTCTGTGCCTGGGAAGCAGAAGTGTTCACATTGCTTCGCAGAATCGCTTTTGTGCAGAAAACAGTAACACTTGTTCAGAAGGAAAGAAAGCACAGAGCCCCAGATTTTATGTTGTCCTGGAGAGCTTGCAGAGCACTGGGGAAAGGCAGGCAGAGAATTCCCTGCTAGCACCTTCTCTGAGCCTGGGAAGCAGAAGTGTTCACATTGCTTCGCAGAATCGCTTTTGTGCAGAAAACAGTAACACTTGTTCAGAAGGAAAGAAAGCACAGAGCCCCAGATTCTATGTTGTCCTGGAGAGCTTGCAGAGCACTGGGGAAAGGCAGGCAGAGAATTCCTTGCTAGCACCTTCTCTGTGCCTGTTCACATTGCTTCGCAGAATCGCTTTTGTTCAGAAAACAGTAACACTTGTTCAGAACGAAAGAAAGCACAGAGCCCCAGATTCTATGTTGTCCTGGAGAGCTTGCAGAGCACTGGGGAAAGGCAGGCAGAGAATTCCCTGATAGCACCTTCTCTGTGCCTGTGAAGCAGAAGTGTTCACATTGCTTCGCAGAATCGCTTTTGTGCAGAAAACAGTAACACTTGTTCAGAAGGAAAGAAAGCACAGAGCCCCAGATTTTATGTTGTCCTGGAGAGCTTGCAGAGCACTGGGGAAAGGCAGGCAGAGAATTCCCTGATAGCACCTTCTCTGTGCCTGTTCACATTGCTTCGCAGAATCGCTTTTGTGCAGAAAACAGTAACACTTGTTCAGAACGAAAGAAAGCACAGAGCCCCAGATTCTATGTTGTCCTGGAGAGCTTGCAGAGCACTGGGGAAAGGCAGGCAGAGAATTCCCTGATAGCACCTTCTCTGTGCCTGGGAAGCAGAAGTGTTCACATTGCTTCGCAAGAATCGCTTTTGTGCAGAAAACACTAACACTTGTTCAGAAGGAAAGAAAGCACAGAGCCCCAGATTCTATGTTGTCCTGGAGAGCTTGCAGAGCACTGGGGAACGGCAGGCAGAGAATTCCTTGCTAGCACCTTCTCTGTGCCTGTTCACATTGCTTCGCAGAATCGCTTTTGTGCAGAAAACAGTAACACTTGTTCAGAACGAAAGAAAGCACAGAGCCCCAGATTTTATGTTGTCCTGGAGAGCTTGCAGAGCACTGGGGAACGGCAGGCAGAGAATTCCTTGCTAGCACCTTCTCTGTGCCTGGGAAACAGAAGTGTTCACATTGCTTCGCAGAATCGCTTTTGTGCAGAAAACAGTAACACTTGTTCAGAAGGAAAGAAAGCACAGAGCCCCAGATTCTATGTTGTCCTGGAGAGCTTGCAGAGCACTGGGGAAAGGCAGGCAGAGAATTCCCTGATAGCACCTTCTCTGTGCCTGTTCACATTGCTTCGCAGAATCGCTTTTGTGCAGAAAACAGTAACACTTGTTCAGAACGAAAGGAAGCACAGAGCCCCAGATTCTATGTTGTCCTGGAGAGCTTGCAGAGCACTGGGGAAAGGCAGGCAGAGAATTCCCTGCTAGCACCTTCTCTGAGCCTGGGAAGCAGAAGTGTTCACATTGCTTCGCAGAATCGTTTTTGTGCAGAAAACAGTAACACTTGTTCAGAAGGAAAGAAAGCACAGAGTCCCAGATTTTATGTTGTCCTGGAGAGCTTGCAGAGCACTGGGGAAAGGCAGGCAGAGAATTCCCTGCTAGCACCTTCTCTGTGCCTGGGAAGCAGAAGTGTTCACATTGCTTCGCAAGAATCGCTTTTGTGCAGAAAACACTAACACTTGTTCAGAAGGAAAGAAAGCACAGAGCCCCAGATTTTATGTTGTCCTGGAGAGCTTGCAGAGCACTGGGGAAAGGCAGGCAGAGAATTCCCTGCTAGCACCTTCTCTGTGCCTGGGAAGCAGAAGTGTTCACATTGCTTCGCAGAATCGCTTTTGTGCAGAAAACAGTAACACTTGTTCAGAAGGAAAGAAAGCACAGAGCCCCAGATTTTATGTTGTCCTGGAGAGCTTGCAGAGCACTGGGGAAAGGCAGGCAGAGAATTCCCTGATAGCACCTTCTCTGTGCCTGTTCACATTGCTTCACAGAATCGCTTTTGTGCAGAAAACAGTAACACTTGTTCAGAACGAAAGAAAGCACAGAGCCCCAGATTCTATGTTGTCCTGGAGAGCTTGCAGAGCACTGGGGAACGGCAGGCAGAGAATTCCTTGCTAGCACCTTCTCTGTGCCTGTTCACATTGCTTCGCAGAATCGCTTTTGTGCAGAAAACAGTAACACTTGTTCAGAAGGAAAGAAAGCACAGAGCCCCAGATTCTATGTTGTCCTGGAGAGCTTGCAGAGCACTGGGGAAAGGCAGGCAGAGAATTCCCTGATAGCACCTTCTCTGTGCCTGTTCACATTGCTTCGCAGAATCGCTTTTGTGCAGAAAACAGTAGCACTTGTTCAGAACGAAAGAAAGCACAGAGCCCCAGATTTGCTGTTGTCCTGGAGAGCTTGCAGAGCACTGGGGAAAGGCAGGCAGAGAATTCCCTGCTAGCACCTTCTCTGTGCCTGTTCACATTGCTTCGCAGAATCGCTTTTGTGCAGAAAACAGTAACACTTGTTCAGAAGGAAAGAAAGCACAGAGCCCCAGATTTTATGTTGTCCTGGAGAGCTTGCAGAGCACTGGGGAAAGGCAGGCAGAGAATTCCCTGCTAGCACCTTCTCTGTGCCTGGGAAGCAGAAGTGTTCACATTGCTTCGCAAGAATCGCTTTTGTGCAGAAAACACTAACACTTGTTCAGAAGGAAAGAAAGCACAGAGCCCCAGATTTTATGTTGTCCTGGAGAGCTTGCAGAGCACTGGGGAAAGGCAGGCAGAGAATTCCTTGCTAGCACCTTCTCTGTGCCTGGGAAGCAGAAGTGTTCACATTGCTTCGCAGAATCGCTTTTGTGCAGAAAACAGTAACACTTGTTCAGAAGGAAAGAAAGCACAGAGCCCCAGATTTTATGTTGTCCTGGAGAGCTTGCAGAGCACTGGGGAAAGGCAGGCAGAGAATTCCCTGATAGCACCTTCTCTGTGCCTGTTCACATTGCTTCGCAGAATCGCTTTTGTGCAGAAAACAGTAACACTTGTTCAGAACGAAAGAAAGCACAGAGCCCCAGATTCTATGTTGTCCTGGAGAGCTTGCAGAGCACTGGGGAAAGGCAGGCAGAGAATTCCCTGATAGCACCTTCTCTGTGCCTGGGAAGCAGAAGTGTTCACATTGCTTCGCAAGAATCGCTTTTGTGCAGAAAACACTAACACTTGTTCAGAAGGAAAGAAAGCACAGAGCCCCAGATTCTATGTTGTCCTGGAGAGCTTGCAGAGCACTGGGGAACGGCAGGCAGAGAATTCCTTGCTAGCACCTTCTCTGTGCCTGTTCACATTGCTTCGCAGAATCGCTTTTGTGCAGAAAACAGTAACACTTGTTCAGAACGAAAGAAAGCACAGAGCCCCAGATTTTATGTTGTCCTGGAGAGCTTGCAGAGCACTGGGGAACGGCAGGCAGAGAATTCCTTGCTAGCACCTTCTCTGTGCCTGGGAAACAGAAGTGTTCACATTGCTTCGCAGAATCGCTTTTGTGCAGAAAACAGTAACACTTGTTCAGAAGGAAAGAAAGCACAGAGCCCCAGATTCTATGTTGTCCTGGAGAGCTTGCAGAGCACTGGGGAAAGGCAGGCAGAGAATTCCCTGATAGCACCTTCTCTGTGCCTGTTCACATTGCTTCGCAGAATCGCTTTTGTGCAGAAAACACTAACACTTGTTCAGAAGGAAAGAAAGCACAGAGCCCCAGATTTTATGTTGTCCTGGAGAGCTTGCAGAGCACTGGGGAAAGGCAGGCAGAGAATTCCCTGCTAGCACCTTCTCTGTGCCTGGGAAGCAGAAGTGTTCACATTGCTTCGCAAGAATCGCTTTTGTGCACAAAACACTAACACTTGTTCAGAAGGAAAGAAAGCACAGAGCCCCAGATTTTATGTTGTCCTGGAGAGCTTGCAGAGCACTGGGGAAAGGCAGGCAGAGAATTCCTTGCTAGCACCTTCTCTGTGCCTGGGAAGCAGAAGTGTTCACATTGCTTCGCAGAATCGCTTTTGTGCAGAAAACAGTAACACTTGTTCAGAAGGAAAGAAAGCACAGAGCCCCAGATTTTATGTTGTCCTGGAGATCTTGCAGAGCACTGGGGAAAGGCAGGCAGAGAATTCCCTGATAGCACCTTCTCTGTGCCTGTTCACATTGCTTCGCAGAATCGCTTTTGTGCAGAAAACAGTAACACTTGTTCAGAACGAAAGAAAGCACAGAGCCCCAGATTCTATGTTGTCCTGGAGAGCTTGCAGAGCACTGGGGAAAGGCAGGCAGAGAATTCCCTGATAGCACCTTCTCTGTGCCTGGGAAGCAGAAGTGTTCACATTGCTTCGCAAGAATCGCTTTTGTGCAGAAAACACTAACACTTGTTCAGAAGGAAAGAAAGCACAGAGCCCCAGATTCTATGTTGTCCTGGAGAGCTTGCAGAGCACTGGGGAACGGCAGGCAGAGAATTCCTTGCTAGCACCTTCTCTGTGCCTGTTCACATTGCTTCGCAGAATCGCTTTTGTGCAGAAAACAGTAACACTTGTTCAGAACGAAAGAAAGCACAGAGCCCCAGATTTTATGTTGTCCTGGAGAGCTTGCAGAGCACTGGGGAACGGCAGGCAGAGAATTCCTTGCTAGCACCTTCTCTGTGCCTGGGAAACAAAAGTGTTCACATTGCTTCGCAGAATCGCTTTTGTGCAGAAAACAGTAACACTTGTTCAGAAGGAAAGAAAGCACAGAGCCCCAGATTCTATGTTGTCCTGGAGAGCTTGCAGAGCACTGGGGAAAGGCAGGCAGAGAATTCCCTGATAGCACCTTCTCTGTGCCTGTTCACATTGCTTCGCAGAATCGCTTTTGTGCAGAAAACACTAACACTTGTTCAGAAGGAAAGAAAGCACAGAGCCCCAGATTCTATGTTGTCCTGGAGAGCTTGCAGAGCACTGGGGAAAGGCAGGCAGAGAATTCCCTGATAGCACCTTCTCTGTGCCTGTTCACATTGCTTCGCAGAATCGCTTTTGTGCAGAAAACAGTAACACTTGTTCAGAACGAAAGAAAGCACAGAGCCCCAGATTCTATGTTGTCCTGGAGAGCTTGCAGAGCACTGGGGAAAGGCAGGCAGAGAATTCCCTGCTAGCACCTTCTCTGTGCCTGGGAAGCAGAAGTGTTCACATTGCTTCGCAGAATCGTTTTTGTGCAGAAAACAGTAACACTTGTTCAGAAGGAAAGAAAGCACAGAGTCCCAGATTTTATGTTGTCCTGGAGAGCTTGCAGAGCACTGGGGAAAGGCAGGCAGAGAATTCCCTGCTAGCACCTTCTCTGTGCCTGGGAAGCAGAAGTGTTCACATTGCTTCGCAAGAATCGCTTTTGTGCAGAAAACACTAACACTTGTTCAGAAGGAAAGAAAGCACAGAGCCCCAGATTTTATGTTGTCCTGGAGAGCTTGCAGAGCACTGGGGAAAGGCAGGCAGAGAATTCCCTGCTAGCACCTTCTCTGTGCCTGGGAAGCAGAAGTGTTCACATTGCTTCGCAGAATCGCTTTTGTGCAGAAAACAGTAACACTTGTTCAGAAGGAAAGAAAGCACAGAGCCCCAGATTTTATGTTGTCCTGGAGAGCTTGCAGAGCACTGGGGAAAGGCAGGCAGAGAATTCCCTGATAGCACCTTCTCTGTGCCTGTTCACATTGCTTCACAGAATCGCTTTTGTGCAGAAAACAGTAACACTTGTTCAGAAGGAAAGAAAGCACAGAGCCCCAGATTCTATGTTGTCCTGGAGAGCTTGCAGAGCACTGGGGAACGGCAGGCAGAGAATTCCTTGCTAGCACCTTCTCTGTGCCTGTTCACATTGCTTCGCAGAATCGCTTTTGTGCAGAAAACAGTAACACTTGTTCAGAAGGAAAGAAAGCACAGAGCCCCAGATTCTATGTTGTCCTGGAGAGCTTGCAGAGCACTGGGGAAAGGCAGGCAGAGAATTCCCTGATAGCACCTTCTCTGTGCCTGTTCACATTGCTTCGCAGAATCGCTTTTGTGCAGAAAACAGTAGCACTTGTTCAGAACGAAAGAAAGCACAGAGCCCCAGATTTGCTGTTGTCCTGGAGAGCTTGCAGAGCACTGGGGAAAGGCAGGCAGAGAATTCCCTGCTAGCACCTTCTCTGTGCCTTTTCACATTGCTTCGCAGAATCGCTTTTGTGCAGAAAACAGTAACACTTGTTCAGAAGGAAAGAAAGCACAGAGCCCCAGATTTTATGTTGTCCTGGAGAGCTTGCAGAGCACTGGGGAAAGGCAGGCAGAGAATTCCCTGCTAGCACCTTCTCTGTGCCTGGGAAGCAGAAGTGTTCACATTGCTTCGCAAGAATCGCTTTTGTGCAGAAAACACTAACACTTGTTCAGAAGGAAAGAAAGCACAGAGCCCCAGATTTTATGTTGTCCTGGAGAGCTTGCAGAGCACTGGGGAAAGGCAGGCAGAGAATTCCTTGCTAGCACCTTCTCTGTGCCTGGGAAGCAGAAGTGTTCACATTGCTTCGCAGAATCGCTTTTGTGCAGAAAACAGTAACACTTGTTCAGAAGGAAAGAAAGCACAGAGCCCCAGATTTTATGTTGTCCTGGAGATCTTGCAGAGCACTGGGGAAAGGCAGGCAGAGAATTCCCTGATAGCACTTTCTCTGTGCCTGTTCACATTGCTTCGCAGAATCGCTTTTGTGCAGAAAACAGTAACACTTGTTCAGAAGGAAAGAAAGCACAGAGCCCCAGATTTGCTGTTGTCCTGGAGAGCTTGCAGAGCACTGGGGAAAGGCAGGCAGAGAATTCCCTGCTAGCACCTTCTCTGTGCCTGTTCACATTGCTTCGCAGAATCGCTTTTGTGCAGAAAACAGTAACACTTGTTCAGAAGGAAAGAAAGCACAGAGCCCCAGATTTTATGTTGTCCTGGAGAGCTTGCAGAGCACTGGGGAAAGGCAGGCAGAGAATTCCCTGCTAGCACCTTCTCTGTGCCTGGGAAGCAGAAGTGTTCACATTGCTTCGCAAGAATCGCTTTTGTGCAGAAAACACTAACACTTGTTCAGAAGGAAAGAAAGCACAGAGCCCCAGATTTTATGTTGTCCTGGAGAGCTTGCAGAGCACTGGGGAAAGGCAGGCAGAGAATTCCCTGCTAGCACCTTCTCTGAGCCTGGGAAGCAGAAGTGTTCACATTGCTTCGCAGAATCGCTTTTGTGCAGAAAACAGTAACACTTGTTCAGAAGGAAAGAAAGCACAGAGCCCCAGATTCTATGTTGTCCTGGAGAGCTTGCAGAGCACTGGGGAAAGGCAGGCAGAGAATTCCTTGCTAGCACCTTCTCTGTGCCTGTTCACATTGCTTCGCAGAATCGCTTTTGTTCAGAAAACAGTAACACTTGTTCAGAACGAAAGAAAGCACAGAGCCCCAGATTCTATGTTGTCCTGGAGAGCTTGCAGAGCACTGGGGAAAGGCAGGCAGAGAATTCCCTGATAGCACCTTCTCTGTGCCTGTGAAGCAGAAGTGTTCACATTGCTTCGCAGAATCGCTTTTGTGCAGAAAACAGTAACACTTGTTCAGAAGGAAAGAAAGCACAGAGCCCCAGATTCTATGTTGTCCTGGAGAGCTTGCAGAGCACTGGGGAAAGGCAGGCAGAGAATTCCCTGATAGCACCTTCTCTGTGCCTGTTCACATTGCTTCGCAGAATCGCTTTTGTGCAGAAAACACTAACACTTGTTCAGAACGAAAGAAAGCACAGAGCCCCAGATTCTATGTTGTCCTGGAGAGCTTGCAGAGCACTGGGGAAAGGCAGGCAGAGAATTCCCTGATAGCACCTTCTCTGTGCCTGGGAAGCAGAAGTGTTCACATTGCTTCGCAAGAATCGCTTTTGTGCAGAAAACACTAACACTTGTTCAGAAGGAAAGAAAGCACAGAGCCCCAGATTCTATGTTGTCCTGGAGAGCTTGCAGAGCACTGGGGAACGGCAGGCAGAGAATTCCTTGCTAGCACCTTCTCTGTGCCTGTTCACATTGCTTCGCAGAATCGCTTTTGTGCAGAAAACAGTAACACTTGTTCAGAACGAAAGAAAGCACAGAGCCCCAGATTTTATGTTGTCCTGGAGAGCTTGCAGAGCACTGGGGAACGGCAGGCAGAGAATTCCTTGCTAGCACCTTCTCTGTGCCTGGGAAACAGAAGTGTTCACATTGCTTCGCAGAATCGCTTTTGTGCAGAAAACAGTAACACTTGTTCAGAAGGAAAGAAAGCACAGAGCCCCAGATTCTATGTTGTCCTGGAGAGCTTGCAGAGCTCTGGGGAAAGGCAGGCAGAGAATTCCCTGATAGCACCTTCTCTGTGCCTGTTCACATTGCTTCGCAGAATCGCTTTTGTGCAGAAAACAGTAACACTTGTTCAGAAGGAAAGAAAGCACAGAGCCCCAGATTTTATGTTGTCCTGGAGAGCTTGCAGAGCACTGGGGAAAGGCAGGCAGAGAATTCCCTGCTAGCACCTTCTCTGTGCCTGGGAAGCAGAAGTGTTCACATTGCTTCGCAAGAATCGCTTTTGTGCAGAAAACACTAACACTTGTTCAGAAGGAAAGAAAGCACAGAGCCCCAGATTTTATGTTGTCCTGGAGAGCTTGCAGAGCACTGGGGAAAGGCAGGCAGAGAATTCCTTGCTAGCACCTTCTCTGTGCCTGGGAAGCAGAAGTGTTCACATTGCTTCGCAGAATCGCTTTTGTGCAGAAAACAGTAACACTTGTTCAGAAGGAAAGAAAGCACAGAGCCCCAGATTTTATGTTGTCCTGGAGATCTTGCAGAGCACTGGGGAAAGGCAGGCAGAGAATTCCCTGATAGCACCTTCTCTGTGCCTGTTCACATTGCTTCGCAGAATCGCTTTTGTGCAGAAAACAGTAACACTTGTTCAGAACGAAAGAAAGCACAGAGCCCCAGATTCTATGTTGTCCTGGAGAGCTTGCAGAGCACTGGGGAAAGGCAGGCAGAGAATTCCCTGATAGCACCTTCTCTGTGCCTGGGAAGCAGAAGTGTTCACATTGCTTCGCAAGAATCGCTTTTGTGCAGAAAACACTAACACTTGTTCAGAAGGAAAGAAAGCACAGAGCCCCAGATTCTATGTTGTCCTGGAGAGCTTGCAGAGCACTGGGGAACGGCAGGCAGAGAATTCCTTGCTAGCACCTTCTCTGTGCCTGTTCACATTGCTTCGCAGAATCGCTTTTGTGCAGAAAACACTAACACTTGTTCAGAACGAAAGAAAGCACAGAGCCCCAGATTTTATGTTGTCCTGGAGAGCTTGCAGAGCACTGGGGAACGGCAGGCAGAGAATTCCTTGCTAGCACCTTCTCTGTGCCTGGGAAACAGAAGTGTTCACATTGCTTCGCAGAATCGCTTTTGTGCAGAAAACAGTAACACTTGTTCAGAAGGAAAGAAAGCACAGAGCCCCAGATTCTATGTTGTCCTGGAGAGCTTGCAGAGCACTGGGGAAAGGCAGGCAGAGAATTCCCTGATAGCACCTTCTCTGTGCCTGTTCACATTGCTTCGCAGAATCGCTTTTGTGCAGAAAACACTAACACTTGTTCAGAAGGAAAGAAAGCACAGAGCCCCAGATTCTATGTTGTCCTGGAGAGCTTGCAGAGCACTGGGGAAAGGCAGGCAGAGAATTCCCTGATAGCACCTTCTCTGTGCCTGTTCACATTGCTTCGCAGAATCGCTTTTGTGCAGAAAACAGTAACACTTGTTCAGAACGAAAGAAAGCACAGAGCCCCAGATTCTATGTTGTCCTGGAGAGCTTGCAGAGCACTGGGGAAAGGCAGGCAGAGAATTCCCTGCTAGCACCTTCTCTGTGCCTGGGAAGCAGAAGTGTTCACATTGCTTCGCAGAATCGTTTTTGTGCAGAAAACAGTAACACTTGTTCAGAAGGAAAGAAAGCACAGAGTCCCAGATTTTATGTTGTCCTGGAGAGCTTGCAGAGCACTGGGGAAAGGCAGGCAGAGAATTCCCTGCTAGCACCTTCTCTGTGCCTGGGAAGCAGAAGTGTTCACATTGCTTCGCAAGAATCGCTTTTGTGCAGAAAACACTAACACTTGTTCAGAAGGAAAGAAAGCACAGAGCCCCAGATTTTATGTTGTCCTGGAGAGCTTGCAGAGCACTGGGGAAAGGCAGGCAGAGAATTCCCTGCTAGCACCTTCTCTGTGCCTGGGAAGCAGAAGTGTTCACATTGCTTCGCAGAATCGCTTTTGTGCAGAAAACAGTAACACTTGTTCAGAAGGAAAGAAAGCACAGAGCCCCAGATTTTATGTTGTCCTGGAGAGCTTGCAGAGCACTGGGGAAAGGCAGGCAGAGAATTCCCTGATAGCACCTTCTCTGTGCCTGTTCACATTGCTTCACAGAATCGCTTTTGTGCAGAAAACAGTAACACTTGTTCAGAAGGAAAGAAAGCACAGAGCCCCAGATTCTATGTTGTCCTGGAGAGCTTGCAGAGCACTGGGGAACGGCAGGCAGAGAATTCCTTGCTAGCACCTTCTCTGTGCCTGTTCACATTGCTTCGCAGAATCGCTTTTGTGCAGAAAACAGTAACACTTGTTCAGAAGGAAAGAAAGCACAGAGCCCCAGATTCTATGTTGTCCTGGAGAGCTTGCAGAGCACTGGGGAAAGGCAGGCAGAGAATTCCCTGATAGCACCTTCTCTGTGCCTGTTCACATTGCTTCGCAGAATCGCTTTTGTGCAGAAAACAGTAGCACTTGTTCAGAACGAAAGAAAGCACAGAGCCCCAGATTTGCTGTTGTCCTGGAGAGCTTGCAGAGCACTGGGGAAAGGCAGGCAGAGAATTCCCTGCTAGCACCTTCTCTGTGCCTGTTCACATTGCTTCGCAGAATCGCTTTTGTGCAGAAAACAGTAACACTTGTTCAGAAGGAAAGAAAGCACAGAGCCCCAGATTTTATGTTGTCCTGGAGAGCTTGCAGAGCACTGGGGAAAGGCAGGCAGAGAATTCCCTGCTAGCACCTTCTCTGTGCCTGGGAAGCAGAAGTGTTCACATTGCTTCGCAAGAATCGCTTTTGTGCAGAAAACACTAACACTTGTTCAGAAGGAAAGAAAGCACAGAGCCCCAGATTTTATGTTGTCCTGGAGAGCTTGCAGAGCACTGGGGAAAGGCAGGCAGAGAATTCCTTGCTAGCACCTTCTCTGTGCCTGGGAAGCAGAAGTGTTCACATTGCTTCGCAGAATCGCTTTTGTGCAGAAAACAGTAACACTTGTTCAGAAGGAAAGAAAGCACAGAGCCCCAGATTTTATGTTGTCCTGGAGATCTTGCAGAGCACTGGGGAAAGGCAGGCAGAGAATTCCCTGATAGCACCTTCTCTGTGCCTGTTCACATTGCTTCGCAGAATCGCTTTTGTGCAGAAAACAGTAACACTTGTTCAGAAGGAAAGAAAGCACAGAGCCCCAGATTTGCTGTTGTCCTGGAGAGCTTGCAGAGCACTGGGGAAAGGCAGGCAGAGAATTCCCTGCTAGCACCTTCTCTGTGCCTGTTCACATTGCTTCGCAGAATCGCTTTTGTGCAGAAAACAGTAACACTTGTTCAGAAGGAAAGAAAGCACAGAGCCCCAGATTTTATGTTGTCCTGGAGAGCTTGCAGAGCACTGGGGAAAGGCAGGCAGAGAATTCCCTGCTAGCACCTTCTCTGTGCCTGGGAAGCAGAAGTGTTCACATTGCTTCGCAAGAATCGCTTTTGTGCAGAAAACACTAACACTTGTTCAGAAGGAAAGAAAGCACAGAGCCCCAGATTTTATGTTGTCCTGGAGAGCTTGCAGAGCACTGGGGAAAGGCAGGCAGAGAATTCCTTGCTAGCACCTTCTCTGTGCCTGGGAAGCAGAAGTGTTCACATTGCTTCGCAGAATCGCTTTTGTGCAGAAAACAGTAACACTTGTTCAGAAGGAAAGAAAGCACAGAGCCCCAGATTTTATGTTGTCCTGGAGAGCTTGCAGAGCACTGGGGAAAGGCAGGCAGAGAATTCCCTGCTAGCACCTTCTCTGAGCCTGGGAAGCAGAAGTGTTCACATTGCTTCGCAGAATCGCTTTTGTGCAGAAAACAGTAACACTTGTTCAGAAGGAAAGAAAGCACAGAGCCCCAGATTCTATGTTGTCCTGGAGAGCTTGCAGAGCACTGGGGAAAGGCAGGCAGAGAATTCCTTGCTAGCACCTTCTCTGTGCCTGTTCACATTGCTTCGCAGAATCGCTTTTGTTCAGAAAACAGTAACACTTGTTCAGAACGAAAGAAAGCACAGAGCCCCAGATTCTATGTTGTCCTGGAGAGCTTGCAGAGCACTGGGGAAAGGCAGGCAGAGAATTCCCTGATAGCACCTTCTCTGTGCCTGTGAAGCAGAAGTGTTCACATTGCTTCGCAGAATCGCTTTTGTGCAGAAAACAGTAACACTTGTTCAGAAGGAAAGAAAGCACAGAGCCCCAGATTCTATGTTGTCCTGGAGAGCTTGCAGAGCACTGGGGAAAGGCAGGCAGAGAATTCCCTGATAGCACCTTCTCTGTGCCTGTTCACATTGCTTCGCAGAATCGCTTTTGTGCAGAAAACACTAACACTTGTTCAGAACGAAAGAAAGCACAGAGCCCCAGATTCTATGTTGTCCTGGAGAGCTTGCAGAGCACTGGGGAAAGGCAGGCAGAGAATTCCCTGCTAGCACCTTCTCTGTGCCTGGGAAGCAGAAGTGTTCACATTGCTTCGCAGAATCACTTTTGTGCAGAAAACAGTAACACTTGTTCAGAAGGAAAGAAAGCACAGAGCCCCAGATTTTATGTTGTCCTGGAGAGCTTGCAGAGCACTGGGGAAAGGAAGACAGAGAATTCCCTGCTAGCACCTTCTCTGTGCCTGGGAAGCAGAAGTGTTCACATTGCTTCGCAAGAATCGCTTTTGTGCAGAAAACAGTAACACTTGTTCAGAAGGAAAGAAAGCACAGAGCCCCAGATTTTATGTTGTCCTGGAGAGCTTGCAGAGCACTGGGGAAAGGCAGGCAGAGAATTCCCTGCTAGCACCTTCTCTGTGCCTGGGAAGCAGAAGTGTTCACATTGCTTCGCAGAATCGCTTTTGTGCAGAAAACAGTAACACTTGTTCAGAAGGAAAGAAAGCACAGAGCCCCAGATTTTATGTTGTCCTGGAGAGCTTGCAGAGCACTGGGGAAAGGCAGGCAGAGAATTCCCTGATAGCACCTTCTCTGTGCCTGTTCACATTGCTTCGCAGAATCGCTTTTGTGCAGAAAACAGTAACACTTGTTCAGAAGGAAAGAAAGCACAGAGCCCCAGATTCTATGTTGTCCTGGAGAGCTTGCAGAGCACTGGGGAAAGGCAGGCAGAGAATTCCCTGATAGCACCTTCTCTGTGCCTGTTCACATTGCTTCGCAGAATCGCTTTTGTGCAGAAAACAGTAACACTTGTTCAGAAGGAAAGGAAGCACAGAGCCCCAGATTCTATGTTGTCCTGGAGAGCTTGCAGAGCACTGGGGAAAGGCAGGCAGAGAATTCCCTGATAGCACCTTCTCTGTGCCTGTTCACATTGCTTCGCAGAATCGCTTTTGTGCAGAAAACAGTAACACTTGTTCAGAACGAAAGAAAGCACAGAGCCCCAGATTCTATGTTGTCCTGGAGAGCTTGCAGAGCACTGGGGAAAGGCAGGCAGAGAATTCCCTGCTAGCACCTTCTCTGTGCCTGGGAAGCAGAAGTGTTCACATTGCTTCGCAGAATCGTTTTTGTGCAGAAAACAGTAACACTTGTTCAGAAGGAAAGAAAGCACAGAGTCCCAGATTTTATGTTGTCCTGGAGAGCTTGCAGAGCACTGGGGAAAGGCAGGCAGAGAATTCCCTGCTAGCACCTTCTCTGTGCCTGGGAAGCAGAAGTGTTCACATTGCTTCGCAAGAATCGCTTTTGTGCAGAAAACACTAACACTTGTTCAGAAGGAAAGAAAGCACAGAGCCCCAGATTTTATGTTGTCCTGGAGAGCTTGCAGAGCACTGGGGAAAGGCAGGCAGAGAATTCCCTGCTAGCACCTTCTCTGTGCCTGGGAAGCAGAAGTGTTCACATTGCTTCGCAGAATCGCTTTTGTGCAGAAAACAGTAACACTTGTTCAGAAGGAAAGAAAGCACAGAGCCCCAGATTTTATGTTGTCCTGGAGAGCTTGCAGAGCACTGGGGAAAGGCAGGCAGAGAATTCCCTGATAGCACCTTCTCTGTGCCTGTTCACATTGCTTCGCAGAATCGCTTTTGTGCAGAAAACAGTAACACTTGTTCAGAAGGAAAGAAAGCACAGAGCCCCAGATTCTATGTTGTCCTGGAGAGCTTGCAGAGCACTGGGGAACGGCAGGCAGAGAATTCCTTGCTAGCACCTTCTCTGTGCCTGTTCACATTGCTTCGCAGAATCGCTTTTGTGCAGAAAACAGTAACACTTGTTCAGAAGGAAAGAAAGCACAGAGCCCCAGATTCTATGTTGTCCTGGAGAGCTTGCAGAGCACTGGGGAAAGGCAGGCAGAGAATTCCCTGATAGCACCTTCTCTGTGCCTGTTCACATTGCTTCGCAGAATCGCTTTTGTGCAGAAAACAGTAGCACTTGTTCAGAACGAAAGAAAGCACAGAGCCCCAGATTTGCTGTTGTCCTGGAGAGCTTGCAGAGCACTGGGGAAAGGCAGGCAGAGAATTCCCTGCTAGCACCTTCTCTGTGCCTGTTCACATTGCTTCGCAGAATCGCTTTTGTGCAGAAAACAGTAACACTTGTTCAGAAGGAAAGAAAGCACAGAGCCCCAGATTTTATGTTGTCCTGGAGAGCTTGCAGAGCACTGGGGAAAGGCAGGCAGAGAATTCCCTGCTAGCACCTTCTCTGTGCCTGGGAAGCAGAAGTGTTCACATTGCTTCGCAAGAATCGCTTTTGTGCAGAAAACACTAACACTTGTTCAGAAGGAAAGAAAGCACAGAGCCCCAGATTTTATGTTGTCCTGGAGAGCTTGCAGAGCACTGGGGAAAGGCAGGCAGAGAATTCCTTGCTAGCACCTTCTCTGTGCCTGGGAAGCAGAAGTGTTCACATTGCTTCGCAGAATCGCTTTTGTGCAGAAAACAGTAACACTTGTTCAGAAGGAAAGAAAGCACAGAGCCCCAGATTTTATGTTGTCCTGGAGATCTTGCAGAGCACTGGGGAAAGGCAGGCAGAGAATTCCCTGATAGCACCTTCTCTGTGCCTGTTCACATTGCTTCGCAGAATCGCTTTTGTGCAGAAAACAGTAACACTTGTTCAGAACGAAAGAAAGCACAGAGCCCCAGATTTGCTGTTGTCCTGGAGAGCTTGCAGAGCACTGGGGAAAGGCAGGCAGAGAATTCCCTGCTAGCACCTTCTCTGTGCCTGGGAAGCAGAAGTGTTCACATTGCTTCGCAGAATCGTTTTTGTGCAGAAAACAGTAACACTTGTTCAGAAGGAAAGAAAGCACAGAGCCCCAGATTTTATGTTGTCCTGGAGAGCTTGCAGAGCACTGGGGAAAGGCAGGCAGAGAATTCCCTGCTAGCACCTTCTCTGTGCCTGGGAAGCAGAAGTGTTCACATTGCTTCGCAAGAATCGCTTTTGTGCAGAAAACAGTAACACTTGTTCAGAAGGAAAGAAAGCACAGAGCCCCAGATTTTATGTTGTCCTGGAGAGCTTGCAGAGCACTGGGGAAAGGCAGGCAGAGAATTCCCTGATAGCACCTTCTCTGTGCCTGTTCACATTGCTTCGCAGAATCGCTTTTGTGCAGAAAACAGTAACACTTGTTCAGAAGGAAAGAAAGCACAGAGCCCCAGATTCTATGTTGTCCTGGAGAGCTTGCAGAGCACTGGGGAAAGGCAGGCAGAGAATTCCCTGCTAGCACCTTCTCTGTTCCTGTTCACATTGCTTCGCAGAATCGCTTTTGTGCAGAAAACAGTAACACTTGTTCAGAAGGAAAGAAAGCACAGAGCCCCAGATTCTATGTTGTCCTGGAGAGCTTGCAGAGCACTGGGGAAAGGCAGGCAGAGAATTCCCTGCTAGCACCTTCTCTGTGCCTGGGAAGCAGAAGTGTTCACATTGCTTCGCAAGAATCGCTTTTGTGCAGAAAACACTAACACTTGTTCAGAAGGAAAGAAAGCACAGAGCCCCAGATTCTATGTTGTCCTGGAGAGCTTGCAGAGCACTGGGGAAAGGCAGGCAGAGAATTCCCTGATAGCACCTTCTCTGTGCCTGTTCACATTGCTTCGCAGAATCGCTTTTGTGCAGAAAACAGTAACACTTGTTCAGAACGAAAGAAAGCACAGAGCCCCAGATTTTATGTTGTCCTGGAGAGCTTGCAGAGCACTGGGGAAAGGCAGGCAGAGAATTCCCTGATAGCACCTTCTCTGTGCCTGGGAAGCAGAAGTGTTCACATTGCTTCGCAGAATCGCTTTTGTGCAGAAAACACTAACACTTGTTCAGAAGGAAAGAAAGCACAGAGCCCCAGATTTTATGTTGTCCTGGAGAGCTTGCAGAGCACTGGGGAAAGGCAGGCAGAGAATTCCCTGATAGCACCTTCTCTGTGCCTGTTCACATTGCTTCGCAGAATCGCTTTTGTGCAGAAAACAGTAACACTTGTTCAGAACGAAAGAAAGCACAGAGCCCCAGATTCTATGTTGTCCTGGAGAGCTTGCAGAGCACTGGGGAAAGGCAGGCAGAGAATTCCCTGCTAGCACCTTCTCTGTGCCTGTGAAGCAGAAGTGTTCACATTGCTTCGCAGAATCGCTTTTGTGCAGAAAACAGTAACACTTGTTCAGAAGGAAAGAAAGCACAGAGCCCCAGATTCTATGTTGTCCTGGAGAGCTTGCAGAGCACTGGGGAAAGGCAGGCAGAGAATTCCCTGATAGCACCTTCTCTGTTCCTGTTCACATTGCTTCGCAGAATCGCTTTTGTGCAGAAAACAGTAACACTTGTTCAGAAGGAAAGAAAGCACAGAGCCCCAGATTCTATGTTGTCCTGGAGAGCTTGCAGAGCACTGGGGAAAGGCAGGCAGAGAATTCCCTGCTAGCACCTTCTCTGTGCCTGGGAAGCAGAAGTGTTCACATTGCTTCGCAAGAATCGCCTTTGTGCAGAAAACACTAACACTTGTTCAGAAGGAAAGAAAGCACAGAGCCCCAGATTCTATGTTGTCCTGGAGAGCTTGCAGAGCACTGGGGAAAGGCAGGCAGAGAATTCCCTGATAGCACCTTCTCTGTGCCTGTTCACATTGCTTCGCAGAATCGCTTTTGTGCAGAAAACAGTAACACTTGTTCAGAAGGAATGAAAGCACAGAGCCCCAGATTTTATGTTGTCCTGGAGAGCTTGCAGAGCACTGGGGAAAGGCAGGCAGAGAATTCCCTGATAGCACCTTCTCTGTGCCTGGGAAGCAGAAGTGTTCACATTGCTTCGCAGAATCGCTTTTGTGCAGAAAACACTAACACTTGTTCAGAAGGAAAGAAAGCACAGAGCCCCAGATTTTATGTTGTCCTGGAGAGCTTGCAGAGCACTGGGGAAAGGCAGGCAGAGAATTCCTTGCTAGCACCTTCTCTGTGCCTGTTCACATTGCTTCGCAGAATCGCTTTTGTGCAGAAAACAGTAACACTTGTTCAGAACGAAAGAAAGCACAGAGCCCCAGATTCTATGTTGTCCTGGAGAGCTTGCAGAGCACTGGGGAAAGGCAGGCAGAGAATTCCCTGCTAGCACCTTCTCTGTGCCTGGGAAGCAGAAATGTTCACATTGCTTCGCAGAATCGCTTTTGTGCAGAAAACAGTAACACTTGTTCAGAAGGAAAGAAAGCACAGAGCCCCAGATTCTATGTTGTCCTGGAGAGCTTGCAGAGCACTGGGGAAAGGCAGGCAGAGAATTCCCTGATAGCACCTTCTCTGTGCCTGTTCACATTGCTTCGCAGAATCGCTTTTGTGCAGAAAACAGTAACACTTGTTCAGAACGAAAGAAAGCACAGAGCCCCAGATTCTATGTTGTCCTGGAGAGCTTGCAGAGCACTGGGGAAAGGCAGGCAGAGAATTCCCTGCTAGCACCTTCTCTGTGCCTGGGAAGCAGAAGTGTTCACATTGCTTCGCAGAATCGTTTTTGTGCAGAAAACAGTAACACTTGTTCAGAAGGAAAGAAAGCACAGAGCCCCAGATTTTATGTTGTCCTGGAGAGCTTGCAGAGCACTGGGGAAAGGAAGGCAGAGAATTCCCTGCTAGCACCTTCTCTGTGCCTGGGAAGCAGAAGTGTTCACATTGCTTCGCAAGAATCGCTTTTGTGCAGAAAACAGTAACACTTGTTCAGAAGGAAAGAAAGCACAGAGCCCCAGATTTTATGTTGTCCTGGAGAGCTTGCAGAGCACTGGGGAAAGGCAGGCAGAGAATTCCCTGCTAGCACCTTCTCTGTGCCTGGGAAGCAGAAGTGTTCACATTGCTTCGCAGAATCGCTTTTGTGCAGAAAACAGTAACACTTGTTCAGAAGGAAAGAAAGCACAGAGCCCCAGATTTTATGTTGTCCTGGAGAGCTTGCAGAGCACTGGGGAAAGGCAGGCAGAGAATTCCCTGATAGCACCTTCTCTGTGCCTGTTCACATTGCTTCGCAGAATCGCTTTTGTGCAGAAAACAGTAACACTTGTTCAGAAGGAAAGAAAGCACAGAGCCCCAGATTCTATGTTGTCCTGGAGAGCTTGCAGAGCACTGGGGAACGGCAGGCAGAGAATTCCTTGCTAGCACCTTCTCTGTGCCTGTTCACATTGCTTCGCAGAATCGCTTTTGTGCAGAAAACAGTAACACTTGTTCAGAACGAAAGAAAGCACAGAGCCCCAGATTTTATGTTGTCCTGGAGAGCTTGCAGAGCACTGGGGAACGGCAGGCAGAGAATTCCTTGCTAGCACCTTCTCTGTGCCTGGGAAGAAGAAGTGTTCACATTGCTTCGCAGAATCGCTTTTGTGCAGAAAACAGTAACACTTGTTCAGAAGGAAAGAAAGCACAGAGCCCCAGATTCTATGTTGTCCTGGAGAGCTTGCAGAGCACTGGGGAAAGGCAGGCAGAGAATTCCCTGATAGCACCTTCTCTGTGCCTGTTCACATTGCTTCGCAGAATCGCTTTTGTGCAGAAAACAGTAACACTTGTTCAGAACGAAAGAAAGCACAGAGCCCCAGATTTGCTGTTGTCCTGGAGAGCTTGCAGAGCACTGGGGAAAGGCAGGCAGAGAATTCCCTGATAGCACCTTCTCTGTGCCTGTTCACATTGCTTCGCAGAATCGCTTTTGTGCAGAAAACAGTAACACTTGTTCAGAAGGAAAGAAAGCACAGAGCCCCAGATTTTATGTTGTCCTGGAGAGCTTGCAGAGCACTGGGGAAAGGCAGGCAGAGAATTCCCTGCTAGCACCTTCTCTGTGCCTGGGAAGCAGAAGTGTTCACATTGCTTCGCAAGAATCGCTTTTGTGCAGAAAACACTAACACTTGTTCAGAAGGAAAGAAAGCACAGAGCCCCAGATTCTATGTTGTCCTGGAGAGCTTGCAGAGCACTGGGGAAAGGCAGGCAGAGAATTCCCTGCTAGCACCTTCTCTGTTCCTGTTCACATTGCTTCGCAGAATCGCTTTTGTGCAGAAAACAGTAACACTTGTTCAGAAGGAAAGAAAGCACAGAGCCCCAGATTCTATGTTGTCCTGGAGAGCTTGCAGAGCACTGGGGAAAGGCAGGCAGAGAATTCCCTGCTAGCACCTTCTCTGTGCCTGGGAAGCAGAAGTGTTCACATTGCTTCGCAAGAATCGCTTTTGTGCAGAAAACACTAACACTTGTTCAGAAGGAAAGAAAGCACAGAGCCCCAGATTCTATGTTGTCCTGGAGAGCTTGCAGAGCACTGGGGAAAGGCAGGCAGAGAATTCCCTGATAGCACCTTCTCTGTGCCTGTTCACATTGCTTCGCAGAATCGCTTTTGTGCAGAAAACAGTAACACTTGTTCAGAAGGAAAGAAAGCACAGAGCCCCAGATTCTATGTTGTCCTGGAGAGCTTGCAGAGCACTGGGGAAAGGCAGGCAGAGAATTCCCTGCTAGCACCTTCTCTGTGCCTGGGAAGCAGAAGTGTTCACATTGCTTCGCAGAATCGTTTTTGTGCAGAAAACAGTAACACTTGTTCAGAAGGAAAGAAAGCACAGAGCCCCAGATTTTATGTTGTCCTGGAGAGCTTGCAGAGCACTGGGGAAAGGCAGGCAGAGAATTCCCTGCTAGCACCTTCTCTGTGCCTGGGAAGCAGAAGTGTTCACATTGCTTCGCAAGAATCGCTTTTGTGCAGAAAACAGTAACACTTGTTCAGAAGGAAAGAAAGCACAGAGCCCCAGATTTTATGTTGTCCTGGAGAGCTTGCAGAGCACTGGGGAAAGGCAGGCAGAGAATTCCCTGCTAGCACCTTCTCTGTGCCTGGGAAGCAGAAGTGTTCACATTGCTTCGCAGAATCGCTTTTGTGCAGAAAACACTAACACTTGTTCAGAAGGAAAGAAAGCACAGAGCCCCAGATTTTATGTTGTCCTGGAGAGCTTGCAGAGCACTGGGGAAAGGCAGGCAGAGAATTCCCTGATAGCACCTTCTCTGTGCCTGTTCACATTGCTTCGCAGAATCGCTTTTGTGCAGAAAACAGTAACACTTGTTCAGAACGAAAGAAAGCACAGAGCCCCAGATTTGCTGTTGTCCTGGAGAGCTTGCAGAGCACTGGGGAAAGGCAGGCAGAGAATTCCCTGATAGCACCTTCTCTGTGCCTGTTCACATTGCTTCGCAGAATCGCTTTTGTGCAGAAAACAGTAACACTTGTTCAGAAGGAAAGAAAGCACAGAGCCCCAGATTTTATGTTGTCCTGGAGAGCTTGCAGAGCACTGGGGAAAGGCAGGCAGAGAATTCCCTGCTAGCACCTTCTCTGTGCCTGGGAAGCAGAAGTGTTCACATTGCTTCGCAAGAATCGCTTTTGTGCAGAAAACACTAACACTTGTTCAGAAGGAAAGAAAGCACAGAGCCCCAGATTCTATGTTGTCCTGGAGAGCTTGCAGAGCACTGGGGAAAGGCAGGCAGAGAATTCCCTGCTAGCACCTTCTCTGTTCCTGTTCACATTGCTTCGCAGAATCGCTTTTGTGCAGAAAACAGTAACACTTGTTCAGAAGGAAAGAAAGCACAGAGCCCCAGATTCTATGTTGTCCTGGAGAGCTTGCAGAGCACTGGGGAAAGGCAGGCAGAGAATTCCCTGCTAGCACCTTCTCTGTGCCTGGGAAGCAGAAGTGTTCACATTGCTTCGCAAGAATCGCTTTTGTGCAGAAAACACTAACACTTGTTCAGAAGGAAAGAAAGCACAGAGCCCCAGATTCTATGTTGTCCTGGAGAGCTTGCAGAGCACTGGGGAAAGGCAGGCAGAGAATTCCCTGATAGCACCTTCTCTGTGCCTGTTCACATTGCTTCGCAGAATCGCTTTTGTGCAGAAAACAGTAACACTTGTTCAGAAGGAAAGAAAGCACAGAGCCCCAGATTCTATGTTGTCCTGGAGAGCTTGCAGAGCACTGGGGAAAGGCAGGCAGAGAATTCCCTGCTAGCACCTTCTCTGTGCCTGGGAAGCAGAAGTGTTCACATTGCTTCGCAGAATCGTTTTTGTGCAGAAAACAGTAACACTTGTTCAGAAGGAAAGAAAGCACAGAGCCCCAGATTTTATGTTGTCCTGGAGAGCTTGCAGAGCACTGGGGAAAGGCAGGCAGAGAATTCCCTGCTAGCACCTTCTCTGTGCCTGGGAAGCAGAAGTGTTCACATTGCTTCGCAAGAATCGCTTTTGTGCAGAAAACAGTAACACTTGTTCAGAAGGAAAGAAAGCACAGAGCCCCAGATTTTATGTTGTCCTGGAGAGCTTGCAGAGCACTGGGGAAAGGCAGGCAGAGAATTCCCTGCTAGCACCTTCTCTGTGCCTGGGAAGCAGAAGTGTTCACATTGCTTCGCAGAATCGCTTTTGTGCAGAAAACACTAACACTTGTTCAGAAGGAAAGAAAGCACAGAGCCCCAGATTTTATGTTGTCCTGGAGAGCTTGCAGAGCACTGGGGAAAGGCAGGCAGAGAATTCCCTGATAGCACCTTCTCTGTGCCTGTTCACATTGCTTCGCAGAATCGCTTTTGTGCAGAAAACAGTAACACTTGTTCAGAAGGAAAGAAAGCACAGAGCCCCAGATTCTATGTTGTCCTGGAGAGCTTGCAGAGCACTGGGGAACGGCAGGCAGAGAATTCCTTGCTAGCACCTTCTCTGTGCCTGTTCACATTGCTTCGCAGAATCGCTTTTGTGCAGAAAACAGTAACACTTGTTCAGAACGAAAGAAAGCACAGAGCCCCAGATTTTATGTTGTCCTGGAGAGCTTGCAGAGCACTGGGGAACGGCAGGCAGAGAATTCCTTGCTAGCACCTTCTCTGTGCCTGGGAAGAAGAAGTGTTCACATTGCTTCGCAGAATCGCTTTTGTGCAGAAAACAGTAACACTTGTTCAGAACGAAAGAAAGCACAGAGCCCCAGATTTGCTGTTGTCCTGGAGAGCTTGCAGAGCACTGGGGAAAGGCAGGCAGAGAATTCCCTGATAGCACCTTCTCTGTGCCTGTTCACATTGCTTCGCAGAATCGCTTTTGTGCAGAAAACAGTAACACTTGTTCAGAACGAAAGAAAGCACAGAGCCCCAGATTTGCTGTTGTCCTGGAGAGCTTGCAGAGCACTGGGGAAAGGCAGGCAGAGAATTCCCTGCTAGCACCTTCTCTGTGCCTGTTCACATTGCTTCGCAGAATCGCTTTTGTGCAGAAAACAGTAACACTTGTTCAGAAGGAAAGAAAGCACAGAGCCCCAGATTTTATGTTGTCCTGGAGAGCTTGCAGAGCACTGGGGAAAGGCAGGCAGAGAATTCCCTGCTAGCACCTTCTCTGTGCCTGGGAAGCAGAAGTGTTCACATTGCTTCGCAAGAATCGCTTTTGTGCAGAAAACACTAACACTTGTTCAGAAGGAAAGAAAGCACAGAGCCCCAGATTTTATGTTGTCCTGGAGAGCTTGCAGAGCACTGGGGAAAGGCAGGCAGAGAATTCCTTGCTAGCACCTTCTCTGTGCCTGGGAAGCAGAAGTGTTCACATTGCTTCGCAGAATCGCTTTTGTGCAGAAAACAGTAACACTTGTTCAGAAGGAAAGAAAGCACAGAGCCCCAGATTTTATGTTGTCCTGGAGAGCTTGCAGAGCACTGGGGAAAGGCAGGCAGAGAATTCCCTGATAGCACCTTCTCTGTGCCTGTTCACATTGCTTCGCAGAATCGCTTTTGTGCAGAAAACAGTAACACTTGTTCAGAACGAAAGAAAGCACAGAGCCCCAGATTCTATGTTGTCCTGGAGAGCTTGCAGAGCACTGGGGAAAGGCAGGCAGAGAATTCCCTGCTAGCACCTTCTCTGAGCCTGGGAAGCAGAAGTGTTCACATTGCTTCGCAGAATCGCTTTTGTGCAGAAAACAGTAACACTTGTTCAGAAGGAAAGAAAGCACAGAGCCCCAGATTCTATGTTGTCCTGGAGAGCTTGCAGAGCACTGGGGAAAGGCAGGCAGAGAATTCCTTGCTAGCACCTTCTCTGTGCCTGTTCACATTGCTTCGCAGAATCGCTTTTGTTCAGAAAACAGTAACACTTGTTCAGAACGAAAGAAAGCACAGAGCCCCAGATTCTATGTTGTCCTGGAGAGCTTGCAGAGCACTGGGGAAAGGCAGGCAGAGAATTCCCTGATAGCACCTTCTCTGTGCCTGTGAAGCAGAAGTGTTCACATTGCTTCGCAGAATCGCTTTTGTGCAGAAAACAGTAACACTTGTTCAGAAGGAAAGAAAGCACAGAGCCCCAGATTCTATGTTGTCCTGGAGAGCTTGCAGAGCACTGGGGAAAGGCAGGCAGAGAATTCCCTGATAGCACGTTCTCTGTGCCTGTTCACATTGCTTCGCAGAATCGCTTTTGTGCAGAAAACACTAACACTTGTTCAGAACGAAAGAAAGCACAGAGCCCCAGATTCTATGTTGTCCTGGAGAGCTTGCAGAGCACTGGGGAAAGGCAGGCAGAGAATTCCCTGCTAGCACCTTCTCTGTGCCTGGGAAGCAGAAGTGTTCACATTGCTTCGCAGAATCGCTTTTGTGCAGAAAACAGTAACACTTGTTCAGAAGGAAAGAAAGCACAGAGCCCCAGATTTTATGTTGTCCTGGAGAGCTTGCAGAGCACTGGGGAAAGGAAGACAGAGAATTCCCTGCTAGCACCTTCTCTGTGCCTGGGAAGCAGAAGTGTTCACATTGCTTCGCAAGAATCGCTTTTGTGCAGAAAACAGTAACACTTGTTCAGAAGGAAAGAAAGCACAGAGCCCCAGATTTTATGTTGTCCTGGAGAGCTTGCAGAGCACTGGGGAAAGGCAGGCAGAGAATTCCCTGCTAGCACCTTCTCTGTGCCTGGGAAGCAGAAGTGTTCACATTGCTTCGCAGAATCGCTTTTGTGCAGAAAACAGTAACACTTGTTCAGAAGGAAAGAAAGCACAGAGCCCCAGATTTTATGTTGTCCTGGAGAGCTTGCAGAGCACTGGGGAAAGGCAGGCAGAGAATTCCCTGATAGCACCTTCTCTGTGCCTGTTCACATTGCTTCGCAGAATCGCTTTTGTGCAGAAAACAGTAACACTTGTTCAGAAGGAAAGAAAGCAGAGAGCCCCAGATTCTATGTTGTCCTGGAGAGCTTGCAGAGCACTGGGGAAAGGCAGGCAGAGAATTCCCTGATAGCACCTTCTCTGTGCCTGGGAAGCAGAAGTGTTCACATTGCTTCGCAAGAATCGCTTTTGTGCAGAAAACACTAACACTTGTTCAGAAGGAAAGAAAGCACAGAGCCCCAGATTCTATGTTGTCCTGGAGAGCTTGCAGAGCACTGGGGAACGGCAGGCAGAGAATTCCTTGCTAGCACCTTCTCTGTGCCTGTTCACATTGCTTCGCAGAATCGCTTTTGTGCAGAAAACAGTAACACTTGTTCAGAACGAAAGAAAGCACAGAGCCCCAGATTTTATGTTGTCCTGGAGAGCTTGCAGAGCACTGGGGAACGGCAGGCAGAGAATTCCTTGCTAGCACCTTCTCTGTGCCTGGGAAACAGAAGTGTTCACATTGCTTCGCAGAATCGCTTTTGTGCAGAAAACAGTAACACTTGTTCAGAACGAAAGAAAGCACAGAGCCCCAGATTCTATGTTGTCCTGGAGAGCTTGCAGAGCACTGGGGAAAGGCAGGCAGAGAATTCCCTGATAGCACCTTCTCTGTGCCTGTTCACATTGCTTCGCAGAATCGCTTTTGTGCAGAAAACACTAACACTTGTTCAGAAGGAAAGAAAGCACAGAGCCCCAGATTCTATGTTGTCCTGGAGAGCTTGCAGAGCACTGGGGAAAGGCAGGCAGAGAATTCCCTGATAGCACCTTCTCTGTGCCTGTTCACATTGCTTCGCTGAATCGCTTTTGTGCAGAAAACAGTAACACTTGTTCAGAACGAAAGAAAGCACAGAGCCCCAGATTCTATGTTGTCCTGGAGAGCTTGCAGAGCACTGGGGAAAGGCAGGCAGAGAATTCCCTGCTAGCACCTTCTCTGTGCCTGGGAAGCAGAAGTGTTCACATTGCTTCGCAGAATCGTTTTTGTGCAGAAAACAGTAACACTTGTTCAGAACGAAAGAAAGCACAGAGCCCCAGATTTTATGTTGTCCTGGAGAGCTTGCAGAGCACTGGGGAAAGGAAGGCAGAGAATTCCCTGCTAGCACCTTCTCTGTGCCTGGGAAGCAGAAGTGTTCACATTGCTTCGCAAGAATCGCTTTTGTGCAGAAAACAGTAACACTTGTTCAGAAGGAAAGAAAGCACAGAGCCCCAGATTTTATGTTGTCCTGGAGAGCTTGCAGAGCACTGGGGAAAGGCAGGCAGAGAATTCCCTGCTAGCACCTTCTCTGTGCCTGGGAAGCAGAAGTGTTCACATTGCTTCGCAGAATCGCTTTTGTGCAGAAAACAGTAACACTTGTTCAGAAGGAAAGAAAGCACAGAGCCCCAGATTTTATGTTGTCCTGGAGAGCTTGCAGAGCACTGGGGAAAGGCAGGCAGAGAATTCCCTGATAGCACCTTCTCTGTGCCTGTTCACATTGCTTCGCAGAATCGCTTTTGTGCAGAAAACAGTAACACTTGTTCAGAAGGAAAGAAAGCACAGAGCCCCAGATTCTATGTTGTCCTGGAGAGCTTGCAGAGCACTGGGGAACGGCAGGCAGAGAATTCCTTGCTAGCACCTTCTCTGTGCCTGTTCACATTGCTTCGCAGAATCGCTTTTGTGCAGAAAACAGTAACACTTGTTCAGAACGAAAGAAAGCACAGAGCCCCAGATTTTATGTTGTCCTGGAGAGCTTGCAGAGCACTGGGGAACGGCAGGCAGAGAATTCCTTGCTAGCACCTTCTCTGTGCCTGGGAAGAAGAAGTGTTCACATTGCTTCGCAGAATCGCTTTTGTGCAGAAAACAGTAACACTTGTTCAGAAGGAAAGAAAGCACAGAGCCCCAGATTCTATGTTGTCCTGGAGAGCTTGCAGAGCACTGGGGAAAGGCAGGCAGAGAATTCCCTGATAGCACCTTCTCTGTGCCTGTTCACATTGCTTCGCAGAATCGCTTTTGTGCAGAAAACAGTAACACTTGTTCAGAACGAAAGAAAGCACAGAGCCCCAGATTTGCTGTTGTCCTGGAGAGCTTGCAGAGCACTGGGGAAAGGCAGGCAGAGAATTCCCTGCTAGCACCTTCTCTGTGCCTGTTCACATTGCTTCGCAGAATCGCTTTTGTGCAGAAAACAGTAACACTTGTTCAGAAGGAAAGAAAGCACAGAGCCCCAGATTTTATGTTGTCCTGGAGAGCTTGCAGAGCACTGGGGAAAGGCAGGCAGAGAATTCCCTGCTAGCACCTTCTCTGTGCCTGGGAAGCAGAAGTGTTCACATTGCTTCGCAAGAATCGCTTTTGTGCAGAAAACACTAACACTTGTTCAGAAGGAAAGAAAGCACAGAGCCCCAGATTTTATGTTGTCCTGGAGAGCTTGCAGAGCACTGGGGAAAGGCAGGCAGAGAATTCCTTGCTAGCACCTTCTCTGTGCCTGGGAAGCAGAAGTGTTCACATTGCTTCGCAGAATCGCTTTTGTGCAGAAAACAGTAACACTTGTTCAGAAGGAAAGAAAGCACAGAGCCCCAGATTTTATGTTGTCCTGGAGAGCTTGCAGAGCACTGGGGAAAGGCAGGCAGAGAATTCCCTGATAGCACCTTCTCTGTGCCTGTTCACATTGCTTCGCAGAATCGCTTTTGTGCAGAAAACAGTAACACTTGTTCAGAACGAAAGAAAGCACAGAGCCCCAGATTCTATGTTGTCCTGGAGAGCTTGCAGAGCACTGGGGAAAGGCAGGCAGAGAATTCCCTGCTAGCACCTTCTCTGAGCCTGGGAAGCAGAAGTGTTCACATTGCTTCGCAGAATCGCTTTTGTGCAGAAAACAGTAACACTTGTTCAGAAGGAAAGAAAGCACAGAGCCCCAGATTCTATGTTGTCCTGGAGAGCTTGCAGAGCACTGGGGAAAGGCAGGCAGAGAATTCCTTGCTAGCACCTTCTCTGTGCCTGTTCACATTGCTTCGCAGAATCGCTTTTGTTCAGAAAACAGTAACACTTGTTCAGAACGAAAGAAAGCACAGAGCCCCAGATTCTATGTTGTCCTGGAGAGCTTGCAGAGCACTGGGGAAAGGCAGGCAGAGAATTCCCTGATAGCACCTTCTCTGTGCCTGTGAAGCAGAAGTGTTCACATTGCTTCGCAGAATCGCTTTTGTGCAGAAAACAGTAACACTTGTTCAGAAGGAAAGAAAGCACAGAGCCCCAGATTCTATGTTGTCCTGGAGAGCTTGCAGAGCACTGGGGAAAGGCAGGCAGAGATTTCCCTGATAGCACGTTCTCTGTGCCTGTTCACATTGCTTCGCAGAATCGCTTTTGTGCAGAAAACACTAACACTTGTTCAGAACGAAAGAAAGCACAGAGCCCCAGATTCTATGTTGTCCTGGAGAGCTTGCAGAGCACTGGGGAAAGGCAGGCAGAGAATTCCCTGCTAGCACCTTCTCTGTGCCTGGGAAGCAGAAGTGTTCACATTGCTTCGCAGAATCGCTTTTGTGCAGAAAACAGTAACACTTGTTCAGAAGGAAAGAAAGCACAGAGCCCCAGATTTTATGTTGTCCTGGAGAGCTTGCAGAGCACTGGGGAAAGGAAGACAGAGAATTCCCTGCTAGCACCTTCTCTGTGCCTGGGAAGCAGAAGTGTTCACATTGCTTCGCAAGAATCGCTTTTGTGCAGAAAACACTAACACTTGTTCAGAAGGAAAGAAAGCACAGAGCCCCAGATTTTATGTTGTCCTGGAGAGCTTGCAGAGCACTGGGGAAAGGCAGGCAGAGAATTCCCTGCTAGCACCTTCTCTGTGCCTGGGAAGCAGAAGTGTTCACATTGCTTCGCAGAATCGCTTTTGTGCAGAAAACAGTAACACTTGTTCAGAAGGAAAGAAAGCACAGAGCCCCAGATTTTATGTTGTCCTGGAGAGCTTGCAGAGCACTGGGGAAAGGCAGGCAGAGAATTCCCTGATAGCACCTTCTCTGTGCCTGTTCACATTGCTTCGCAGAATCGCTTTTGTGCAGAAAACAGTAACACTTGTTCAGAAGGAAAGAAAGCACAGAGCCCCAGATTCTATGTTGTCCTGGAGAGCTTGCAGAGCACTGGGGAAAGGCAGGCAGAGAATTCCCTGATAGCACCTTCTCTGTGCCTGGGAAGCAGAAGTGTTCACATTGCTTCGCAAGAATCGCTTTTGTGCAGAAAACACTAACACTTGTTCAGAAGGAAAGAAAGCACAGAGCCCCAGATTCTATGTTGTCCTGGAGAGCTTGCAGAGCACTGGGGAACGGCAGGCAGAGAATTCCTTGCTAGCACCTTCTCTGTGCCTGTTCACATTGCTTCGCAGAATCGCTTTTGTGCAGAAAACAGTAACACTTGTTCAGAACGAAAGAAAGCACAGAGCCCCAGATTTTATGTTGTCCTGGAGAGCTTGCAGAGCACTGGGGAACGGCAGGCAGAGAATTCCTTGCTAGCACCTTCTCTGTGCCTGGGAAACAGAAGTGTTCACATTGCTTCGCAGAATCGCTTTTGTGCAGAAAACAGTAACACTTGTTCAGAACGAAAGAAAGCACAGAGCCCCAGATTCTATGTTGTCCTGGAGAGCTTGCAGAGCACTGGGGAAAGGCAGGCAGAGAATTCCCTGATAGCACCTTCTCTGTGCCTGTTCACATTGCTTCGCAGAATCGCTTTTGTGCAGAAAACACTAACACTTGTTCAGAAGGAAAGAAAGCACAGAGCCCCAGATTCTATGTTGTCCTGGAGAGCTTGCAGAGCACTGGGGAAAGGCAGGCAGAGAATTCCCTGATAGCACCTTCTCTGTGCCTGTTCACATTGCTTCGCTGAATCGCTTTTGTGCAGAAAACAGTAACACTTGTTCAGAACGAAAGAAAGCACAGAGCCCCAGATTCTATGTTGTCCTGGAGAGCTTGCAGAGCACTGGGGAAAGGCAGGCAGAGAATTCCCTGCTAGCACCTTCTCTGTGCCTGGGAAGCAGAAGTGTTCACATTGCTTCGCAGAATCGTTTTTGTGCAGAAAACAGTAACACTTGTTCAGAACGAAAGAAAGCACAGAGCCCCAGATTTTATGTTGTCCTGGAGAGCTTGCAGAGCACTGGGGAAAGGAAGGCAGAGAATTCCCTGCTAGCACCTTCTCTGTGCCTGGGAAGCAGAAGTGTTCACATTGCTTCGCAAGAATCGCTTTTGTGCAGAAAACAGTAACACTTGTTCAGAAGGAAAGAAAGCACAGAGCCCCAGATTTTATGTTGTCCTGGAGAGCTTGCAGAGCACTGGGGAAAGGCAGGCAGAGAATTCCCTGCTAGCACCTTCTCTGTGCCTGGGAAGCAGAAGTGTTCACATTGCTTCGCAGAATCGCTTTTGTGCAGAAAACAGTAACACTTGTTCAGAAGGAAAGAAAGCACAGAGCCCCAGATTTTATGTTGTCCTGGAGAGCTTGCAGAGCACTGGGGAAAGGCAGGCAGAGAATTCCCTGATAGCACCTTCTCTGTGCCTGTTCACATTGCTTCGCAGAATCGCTTTTGTGCAGAAAACAGTAACACTTGTTCAGAAGGAAAGAAAGCACAGAGCCCCAGATTCTATGTTGTCCTGGAGAGCTTGCAGAGCACTGGGGAACGGCAGGCAGAGAATTCCTTGCTAGCACCTTCTCTGTGCCTGTTCACATTGCTTCGCAGAATCGCTTTTGTGCAGAAAACAGTAACACTTGTTCAGAACGAAAGAAAGCACAGAGCCCCAGATTTTATGTTGTCCTGGAGAGCTTGCAGAGCACTGGGGAACGGCAGGCAGAGAATTCCTTGCTAGCACCTTCTCTGTGCCTGGGAAGAAGAAGTGTTCACATTGCTTCGCAGAATCGCTTTTGTGCAGAAAACAGTAACACTTGTTCAGAAGGAAAGAAAGCACAGAGCCCCAGATTCTATGTTGTCCTGGAGAGCTTGCAGAGCACTGGGGAAAGGCAGGCAGAGAATTCCCTGATAGCACCTTCTCTGTGCCTGTTCACATTGCTTCGCAGAATCGCTTTTGTGCAGAAAACAGTAACACTTGTTCAGAACGAAAGAAAGCACAGAGCCCCAGATTTGCTGTTGTCCTGGAGAGCTTGCAGAGCACTGGGGAAAGGCAGGCAGAGAATTCCCTGCTAGCACCTTCTCTGTGCCTGTTCACATTGCTTCGCAGAATCGCTTTTGTGCAGAAAACAGTAACACTTGTTCAGAAGGAAAGAAAGCACAGAGCCCCAGATTTTATGTTGTCCTGGAGAGCTTGCAGAGCACTGGGGAAAGGCAGGCAGAGAATTCCCTGCTAGCACCTTCTCTGTGCCTGGGAAGCAGAAGTGTTCACATTGCTTCGCAAGAATCGCTTTTGTGCAGAAAACACTAACACTTGTTCAGAAGGAAAGAAAGCACAGAGCCCCAGATTTTATGTTGTCCTGGAGAGCTTGCAGAGCACTGGGGAAAGGCAGGCAGAGAATTCCTTGCTAGCACCTTCTCTGTGCCTGGGAAGCAGAAGTGTTCACATTGCTTCGCAGAATCGCTTTTGTGCAGAAAACAGTAACACTTGTTCAGAAGGAAAGAAAGCACAGAGCCCCAGATTTTATGTTGTCCTGGAGAGCTTGCAGAGCACTGGGGAAAGGCAGGCAGAGAATTCCCTGATAGCACCTTCTCTGTGCCTGTTCACATTGCTTCGCAGAATCGCTTTTGTGCAGAAAACAGTAACACTTGTTCAGAACGAAAGAAAGCACAGAGCCCCAGATTCTATGTTGTCCTGGAGAGCTTGCAGAGCACTGGGGAACGGCAGGCAGAGAATTCCTTGCTACCACCTTCTCTGTGCCTGTTCACATTGCTTCGCAGAATCGCTTTTGTGCAGAAAACAGTAACACTTGTTCAGAACGAAAGAAAGCACAGAGCCCCAGATTTTATGTTGTCCTGGAGAGCTTGCAGAGCACTGGGGAACGGCAGGCAGAGAATTCCTTGCTAGCACCTTCTCTGTGCCTGGGAAACAGAAGTGTTCACATTGCTTCGCAGAATCGCTTTTGTGCAGAAAACAGTAACACTTGTTCAGAACGAAAGAAAGCACAGAGCCCCAGATTCTATGTTGTCCTGGAGAGCTTGCAGAGCACTGGGGAAAGGCAGGCAGAGAATTCCCTGATAGCACCTTCTCTGTGCCTGTTCACATTGCTTCGCAGAATCGCTTTTGTGCAGAAAACACTAACACTTGTTCAGAAGGAAAGAAAGCACAGAGCCCCAGATTCTATGTTGTCCTGGAGAGCTTGCAGAGCACTGGGGAAAGGCAGGCAGAGAATTCCCTGATAGCACCTTCTCTGTGCCTGTTCACATTGCTTCGCAGAATCGCTTTTGTGCAGAAAACAGTAACACTTGTTCAGAACGAAAGAAAGCACAGAGCCCCAGATTCTATGTTGTCCTGGAGAGCTTGCAGAGCACTGGGGAAAGGCAGGCAGAGAATTCCCTGCTAGCACCTTCTCTGAGCCTGGGAAGCAGAAGTGTTCACATTGCTTCGCAGAATCGCTTTTGTGCAGAAAACAGTAACACTTGTTCAGAAGGAAAGAAAGCACAGAGCCCCAGATTCTATGTTGTCCTGGAGAGCTTGCAGAGCACTGGGGAACGGCAGGCAGAGAATTCCTTGCTACCACCTTCTCTGTGCCTGTTCACATTGCTTCGCAGAATCGCTTTTGTGCAGAAAACAGTAACACTTGTTCAGAACGAAAGAAAGCACAGAGCCCCAGATTTTATGTTGTCCTGGAGAGCTTGCAGAGCACTGGGGAACGGCAGGCAGAGAATTCCTTGCTAGCACCTTCTCTGTGCCTGGGAAACAGAAGTGTTCACATTGCTTCGCAGAATCGCTTTTGTGCAGAAAACAGTAACACTTGTTCAGAACGAAAGAAAGCACAGAGCCCCAGATTCTATGTTGTCCTGGAGAGCTTGCAGAGCACTGGGGAAAGGCAGGCAGAGAATTCCCTGATAGCACCTTCTCTGTGCCTGTTCACATTGCTTCGCAGAATCGCTTTTGTGCAGAAAACACTAACACTTGTTCAGAAGGAAAGAAAGCACAGAGCCCCAGATTCTATGTTGTCCTGGAGAGCTTGCAGAGCACTGGGGAAAGGCAGGCAGAGAATTCCCTGATAGCACCTTCTCTGTGCCTGTTCACATTGCTTCGCAGAATCGCTTTTGTGCAGAAAACAGTAACACTTGTTCAGAACGAAAGAAAGCACAGAGCCCCAGATTCTATGTTGTCCTGGAGAGCTTGCAGAGCACTGGGGAAAGGCAGGCAGAGAATTCCCTGCTAGCACCTTCTCTGTGCCTGGGAAGCAGAAGTGTTCACATTGCTTCGCAGAATCGTTTTTGTGCAGAAAACAGTAACACTTGTTCAGAACGAAAGAAAGCACAGAGCCCCAGATTTTATGTTGTCCTGGAGAGCTTGCAGAGCACTGGGGAAAGGAAGGCAGAGAATTCCCTGCTAGCACCTTCTCTGTGCCTGGGAAGCAGAAGTGTTCACATTGCTTCGCAGAATCGCTTTTGTGCAGAAAACAGTAACACTTGTTCAGAAGGAAAGAAAGCACAGAGCCCCAGATTTTATGTTGTCCTGGAGAGCTTGCAGAGCACTGGGGAAAGGCAGGCAGAGAATTCCCTGATAGCACCTTCTCTGTGCCTGTTCACGTTGCTTCGCAGAATCGCTTTTGTGCAGAAAACAGTAACACTTGTTCAGAAGGAAAGAAAGCACAGAGCCCCAGATTCTATGTTGTCCTGGAGAGCTTGCAGAGCACTGGGGAAAGGCAGGCAGAGAATTCCTTGCTAGCACCTTCTCTGTGCCTGTTCACATTGCTTCGCAGAATCGCTTTTGTTCAGAAAACAGTAACACTTGTTCAGAACGAAAGAAAGCACAGAGCCCCAGATTCTATGTTGTCCTGGAGAGCTTGCAGAGCACTGGGGAAAGGCAGGCAGAGAATTCCCTGATAGCACCTTCTCTGTGCCTGGGAAGCAGAAGTGTTCACATTGCTTCGCAGAATCGCTTTTGTGCAGAAAACAGTAACACTTGTTCAGAAGGAAAGAAAGCACAGAGCCCCAGATTCTATGTTGTCCTGGAGAGCTTGCAGAGCACTGGGGAAAGGCAGGCAGAGAATTCCCTGATAGCACGTTCTCTGTGCCTGTTCACATTGCTTCGCAGAATCGCTTTTGTGCAGAAAACACTAACACTTGTTCAGAACGAAAGAAAGCACAGAGCCCCAGATTCTATGTTGTCCTGGAGAGCTTGCAGAGCACTGGGGAAAGGCAGGCAGAGAATTCCCTGCTAGCACCTTCTCTGTGCCTGGGAAGCAGAAGTGTTCACATTGCTTCGCAGAATCGCTTTTGTGCAGAAAACAGTAACACTTGTTCAGAAGGAAAGAAAGCACAGAGCCCCAGATTTTATGTTGTCCTGGAGAGCTTGCAGAGCACGGGGGAAAGGAAGACAGAGAATTCCCTGCTAGCACCTTCTCTGTGCCTGGGAAGCAGAAGTGTTCACATTGCTTCGCAAGAATCGCTTTTGTGCAGAAAACACTAACACTTGTTCAGAAGGAAAGAAAGCACAGAGCCCCAGACTTTATGTTGTCCTGGAGAGCTTGCAGAGCACTGGGGAAAGGCAGGCAGAGAATTCCCTGCTAGCACCTTCTCTGTGCCTGGGAAGCAGAAGTGTTCACATTGCTTCGCAGAATCGCTTTTGTGCAGAAAACAGTAACACTTGTTCAGAAGGAAAGAAAGCACAGAGCCCCAGATTTTATGTTGTCCTGGAGAGCTTGCAGAGCACTGGGGAAAGGCAGGCAGAGAATTCCCTGATAGCACCTTCTCTGTGCCTGTTCACATTGCTTCGCAGAATCGCTTTTGTGCAGAAAACAGTAACACTTGTTCAGAAGGAAAGAAAGCACAGAGCCCCAGATTCTATGTTGTCCTGGAGAGCTTGCAGAGCACTGGGGAAAGGCAGGCAGAGAATTCCCTGATAGCACCTTCTCTGTGCCTGGGAAGCAGAAGTGTTCACATTGCTTCGCAAGAATCGCTTTTGTGCAGAAAACACTAACACTTGTTCAGAAGGAAAGAAAGCACAGAGCCCCAGATTCTATGTTGTCCTGGAGAGCTTGCAGAGCACTGGGGAAAGGCAGGCAGAGAATTCCTTGCTAGCACCTTCTCTGTGCCTGTTCACATTGCTTCGCAGAATCGCTTTTGTGCAGAAAACAGTAACACTTGTTCAGAACGAAAGAAAGCACAGAGCCCCAGATTTTATGTTGTCCTGGAGAGCTTGCAGAGCACTGGGGAACGGCAGGCAGAGAATTCCTTGCTAGCACCTTCTCTGTGCCTGGGAAACAGAAGTGTTCACATTGCTTCGCAGAATCGCTTTTGTGCAGAAAACAGTAACACTTGTTCAGAACGAAAGAAAGCACAGAGCCCCAGATTCTATGTTGTCCTGGAGAGCTTGCAGAGCACTGGGGAAAGGCAGGCAGAGAATTCCCTGATAGCACCTTCTCTGTGCCTGTTCACATTGCTTCGCAGAATCGCTTTTGTGCAGAAAACACTAACACTTGTTCAGAAGGAAAGAAAGCACAGAGCCCCAGATTCTATGTTGTCCTGGAGAGCTTGCAGAGCACTGGGGAAAGGCAGGAAGAGAATTCCCTGATAGCACCTTCTCTGTGCCTGTTCACATTGCTTCGCAGAATCGCTTTTGTGCAGAAAACAGTAACACTTGTTCAGAACGAAAGAAAGCACAGAGCCCCAGATTCTATGTTGTCCTGGAGAGCTTGCAGAGCACTGGGGAAAGGCAGGCAGAGAATTCCCTGCTAGCACCTTCTCTGTGCCTGGGAAGCAGAAGTGTTCACATTGCTTCGCAGAATCGTTTTTGTGCAGAAAACAGTAACACTTGTTCAGAACGAAAGAAAGCACAGAGCCCCAGATTTTATGTTGTCCTGGAGAGCTTGCAGAGCACTGGGGAAAGGAAGGCAGAGAATTCCCTGCTAGCACCTTCTCTGTGCCTGGGAAGCAGAAGTGTTCACATTGCTTCGCAAGAATCGCTTTTGTGCAGAAAACAGTAACACTTGTTCAGAAGGAAAGAAAGCACAGAGCCCCAGATTTTATGTTGTCCTGGAGAGCTTGCAGAGCACTGGGGAAAGGCAGGCAGAGAATTCCCTGCTAGCACCTTCTCTGTGCCTGGGAAGCAGAAGTGTTCACATTGCTTCGCAGAATCGCTTTTGTGCAGAAAACAGTAACACTTGTTCAGAAGGAAAGAAAGCACAGAGCCCCAGATTTTATGTTGTCCTGGAGAGCTTGCAGAGCACTGGGGAAAGGCAGGCAGAGAATTCCCTGATAGCACCTTCTCTGTGCCTGTTCACATTGCTTCGCAGAATCGCTTTTGTGCAGAAAACAGTAACACTTGTTCAGAAGGAAAGAAAGCACAGAGCCCCAGATTCTATGTTGTCCTGGAGAGCTTGCAGAGCACTGGGGAACGGCAGGCAGAGAATTCCTTGCTAGCACCTTCTCTGTGCCTGTTCACATTGCTTCGCAGAATCGCTTTTGTGCAGAAAACAGTAACACTTGTTCAGAACGAAAGAAAGCACAGAGCCCCAGATTTTATGTTGTCCTGGAGAGCTTGCAGAGCACTGGGGAACGGCAGGCAGAGAATTCCTTGCTAGCACCTTCTCTGTGCCTGGGAAGAAGAAGTGTTCACATTGCTTCGCAGAATCGCTTTTGTGCAGAAAACAGTAACACTTGTTCAGAAGGAAAGAAAGCACAGAGCCCCAGATTCTATGTTGTCCTGGAGAGCTTGCAGAGCACTGGGGAAAGGCAGGCAGAGAATTCCCTGATAGCACCTTCTCTGTGCCTGTTCACATTGCTTCGCAGAATCGCTTTTGTGCAGAAAACAGTAACACTTGTTCAGAACGAAAGAAAGCACAGAGCCCCAGATTTGCTGTTGTCCTGGAGAGCTTGCAGAGCACTGGGGAAAGGCAGGCAGAGAATTCCCTGCTAGCACCTTCTCTGTGCCTGTTCACATTGCTTCGCAGAATCGCTTTTGTGCAGAAAACAGTAACACTTGTTCAGAAGGAAAGAAAGCACAGAGCCCCAGATTTTATGTTGTCCTGGAGAGCTTGCAGAGCACTGGGGAAAGGCAGGCAGAGAATTCCCTGCTAGCACCTTCTCTGTGCCTGGGAAGCAGAAGTGTTCACATTGCTTCGCAAGAATCGCTTTTGTGCAGAAAACACTAACACTTGTTCAGAAGGAAAGAAAGCACAGAGCCCCAGATTTTATGTTGTCCTGGAGAGCTTGCAGAGCACTGGGGAAAGGCAGGCAGAGAATTCCCTGCTAGCACCTTCTCTGTGCCTGGGAAGCAGAAGTGTTCACATTGCTTCGCAGAATCGCTTTTGTGCAGAAAACAGTAACACTTGTTCAGAAGGAAAGAAAGCACAGAGCCCCAGATTTTATGTTGTCCTGGAGAGCTTGCAGAGCACTGGGGAAAGGCAGGCAGAGAATTCCCTGATAGCACCTTCTCTGTGCCTGTTCACATTGCTTCGCAGAATCGCTTTTGTGCAGAAAACAGTAACACTTGTTCAGAACGAAAGAAAGCACAGAGCCCCAGATTCTATGTTGTCCTGGAGAGCTTGCAGAGCACTGGGGAAAGGCAGGCAGAGAATTCCCTGCTAGCACCTTCTCTGAGCCTGGGAAGCAGAAGTGTTCACATTGCTTCGCAGAATCGCTTTTGTGCAGAAAACAGTAACACTTGTTCAGAAGGAAAGAAAGCACAGAGCCCCAGATTCTATGTTGTCCTGGAGAGCTTGCAGAGCACTGGGGAAAGGCAGGCAGAGAATTCCTTGCTAGCACCTTCTCTGTGCCTGTTCACATTGCTTCGCAGAATCGCTTTTGTTCAGAAAACAGTAACACTTTTTCAGAACGAAAGAAAGCACAGAGCCCCAGATTCTATGTTGTCCTGGAGAGCTTGCAGAGCACTGGGGAAAGGCAGGCAGAGAATTCCCTGATAGCACCTTCTCTGTGCCTGTGAAGCAGAAGTGTTCACATTGCTTCGCAGAATCGCTTTTGTGCAGAAAACAGTAACACTTGTTCAGAAGGAAAGAAAGCACAGAGCCCCAGATTCTATGTTGTCCTGGAGAGCTTGCAGAGCACTGGGGAAAGGCAGGCAGAGAATTCCCTGATAGCACGTTCTCTGTGCCTGTTCACATTGCTTCGCAGAATCGCTTTTGTGCAGAAAACACTAACACTTGTTCAGAACGAAAGAAAGCACAGAGCCCCAGATTCTATGTTGTCCTGGAGAGCTTGCAGAGCACTGGGGAAAGGCAGGCAGAGAATTCCCTGCTAGCACCTTCTCTGTGCCTGGGAAGCAGAAGTGTTCACATTGCTTCGCAGAATCGCTTTTGTGCAGAAAACAGTAACACTTGTTCAGAAGGAAAGAAAGCACAGAGCCCCAGATTTTATGTTGTCCTGGAGAGCTTGCAGAGCACTGGGGAAAGGAAGACAGAGAATTCCCTGCTAGCACCTTCTCTGTGCCTGGGAAGCAGAAGTGTTCACATTGCTTCGCAAGAATCGCTTTTTTGCAGAAAACAGTAACACTTGTTCAGAAGGAATGAAAGCACAGAGCCCCAGATTTTATGTTGTCCTGGAGAGCTTGCAGAGCACTGGGGAAAGGCAGGCAGAAAATTCCCTGATAGCACCTTCTCTGTGCCTGGGAAGCAGAAGTGTTCACATTGCTTCGCAGAATCGCTTTTGTGCAGAAAACACTAACACTTGTTCAGAAGGAAAGAAAGCACAGAGCCCCAGATTTTATGTTGTCCTGGAGAGCTTGCAGAGCACTGGGGAAAGGCAGGCAGAGAATTCCCTGATAGCACCTTCTCTGTGCCTGTTCACATTGCTTCGCAGAATCGCTTTTGTGCAGAAAACAGTAACACTTGTTCAGAAGGAAAGAAAGCACAGAGCCCCAGATTCTATGTTGTCCTGGAGAGCTTGCAGAGCACTGGGGAAAGGCAGGCAGAGAATTCCCTGATAGCACCTTCTCTGTGCCTGGGAAGCAGAAGTGTTCACATTGCTTCGCAAGAATCGCTTTTGTGCAGAAAACACTAACACTTGTTCAGAAGGAAAGAAAGCACAGAGCCCCAGATTCTATGTTGTCCTGGAGAGCTTGCAGAGCACTGGGGAACGGCAGGCAGAGAATTCCTTGCTACCACCTTCTCTGTGCCTGTTCACATTGCTTCGCAGAATCGCTTTTGTGCAGAAAACAGTAACACTTGTTCAGAACGAAAGAAAGCACAGAGCCCCAGATTTTATGTTGTCCTGGAGAGCTTGCAGAGCACTGGGGAACGGCAGGCAGAGAATTCCTTGCTAGCACCTTCTCTGTGCCTGGGAAACAGAAGTGTTCACATTGCTTCGCAGAATCGCTTTTGTGCAGAAAACAGTAACACTTGTTCAGAACGAAAGAAAGCACAGAGCCCCAGATTCTATGTTGTCCTGGAGAGCTTGCAGAGCACTGGGGAAAGGCAGGCAGAGAATTCCCTGATAGCACCTTCTCTGTGCCTGTTCACATTGCTTCGCAGAATCGCTTTTGTGCAGAAAACACTAACACTTGTTCAGAAGGAAAGAAAGCACAGAGCCCCAGATTCTATGTTGTCCTGGAGAGCTTGCAGAGCACTGGGGAAAGGCAGGCAGAGAATTCCCTGATAGCACCTTCTCTGTGCCTGTTCACATTGCTTCGCAGAATCGCTTTTGTGCAGAAAACAGTAACACTTGTTCAGAACGAAAGAAAGCACAGAGCCCCAGATTCTATGTTGTCCTGGAGAGCTTGCAGAGCACTGGGGAAAGGCAGGCAGAGAATTCCCTGCTAGCACCTTCTCTGTGCCTGGGAAGCAGAAGTGTTCACATTGCTTCGCAGAATCGTTTTTGTGCAGAAAACAGTAACACTTGTTCAGAACGAAAGAAAGCACAGAGCCCCAGATTTTATGTTGTCCTGGAGAGCTTGCAGAGCACTGGGGAAAGGAAGGCAGAGAATTCCCTGCTAGCACCTTCTCTGTGCCTGGGAAGCAGAAGTGTTCACATTGCTTCGCAGAATCGCTTTTGTGCAGAAAACAGTAACACTTGTTCAGAAGGAAAGAAAGCACAGAGCCCCAGATTTTATGTTGTCCTGGAGAGCTTGCAGAGCACTGGGGAAAGGCAGGCAGAGAATTCCCTGATAGCACCTTCTCTGTGCCTGTTCACATTGCTTCGCAGAATCGCTTTTGTGCAGAAAACAGTAACACTTGTTCAGAAGGAAAGAAAGCACAGAGCCCCAGATTCTATGTTGTCCTGGAGAGCTTGCAGAGCACTTGGGAACGGCAGGCAGAGAATTCCTTGCTAGCACCTTCTCTGTGCCTGTTCACATTGCTTCGCAGAATCGCTTTTGTGCAGAAAACAGTAACACTTGTTCAGAACGAAAGAAAGCACAGAGCCCCAGATTTTATGTTGTCCTGGAGAGCTTGCAGAGCACTGGGGAAAGGCAGGCAGAGAATTCCCTGATAGCACCTTCTCTGTGCCTGTTCACATTGCTTCGCAGAATCGCTTTTGTGCAGAAAACAGTAACACTTGTTCAGAACGAAAGAAAGCACAGAGCCCCAGATTTGCTGTTGTCCTGGAGAGCTTGCAGAGCACTGGGGAAAGGCAGGCAGAGAATTCCCTGCTAGCACCTTCTCTGTGCCTGTTCACATTGCTTCGCAGAATCGCTTTTGTGCAGAAAACAGTAACACTTGTTCAGAAGGAAAGAAAGCACAGAGCCCCAGATTTTATGTTGTCCTGGAGAGCTTGCAGAGCACTGGGGAAAGGCAGGCAGAGAATTCCCTGCTAGCACCTTCTCTGTGCCTGGGAAGCAGAAGTGTTCACATTGCTTCGCAAGAATCGCTTTTGTGCAGAAAACACTAACACTTGTTCAGAAGGAAAGAAAGCACAGAGCCCCAGATTTTATGTTGTCCTGGAGAGCTTGCAGAGCACTGGGGAAAGGCAGGCAGAGAATTCCTTGCTAGCACCTTCTCTGTGCCTGGGAAGCAGAAGTGTTCACATTGCTTCGCAGAATCGCTTTTGTGCAGAAAACAGTAACACTTGTTCAGAAGGAAAGAAAGCACAGAGCCCCAGATTTTATGTTGTCCTGGAGATCTTGCAGAGCACTGGGGAAAGGCAGGCAGAGAATTCCCTGATAGCACCTTCTCTGTGCCTGTTCACATTGCTTCGCAGAATCGCTTTTGTGCAGAAAACAGTAACACTTGTTCAGAAGGAAAGAAAGCACAGAGCCCCAGATTCTATGTTGTCCTGGAGAGCTTGCAGAGCACTGGGGAAAGGCAGGCAGAGAATTCCCTGCTAGCACCTTCTCTGAGCCTGGGAAGCAGAAGTGTTCACATTGCTTCGCAGAATCGCTTTTGTGCAGAAAACAGTAACACTTGTTCAGAAGGAAAGAAAGCACAGAGCCCCAGATTCTATGTTGTCCTGGAGAGCTTGCAGAGCACTGGGGAAAGGCAGGCAGAGAATTCCTTGCTAGCACCTTCTCTGTGCCTGTTCACATTGCTTCGCAGAATCGCTTTTGTTCAGAAAACAGTAACACTTGTTCAGAACGAAAGAAAGCACAGAGCCCCAGATTCTATGTTGTCCTGGAGAGCTTGCAGAGCACTGGGGAAAGGCAGGCAGAGAATTCCCTGATAGCACCTTCTCTGTGCCTGTGAAGCAGAAGTGTTCACATTGCTTCGCAGAATCGCTTTTGTGCAGAAAACAGTAACACTTGTTCAGAAGGAAAGAAAGCACAGAGCCCCAGATTCTATGTTGTCCTGGAGAGCTTGCAGAGCACTGGGGAAAGGCAGGCAGAGAATTCCCTGATAGCACCTTCTCTGTGCCTGTTCACATTGCTTCGCAGAATCGCTTTTGTGCAGAAAACACTAACACTTGTTCAGAACGAAAGAAAGCACAGAGCCCCAGATTCTATGTTGTCCTGGAGAGCTTGCAGAGCACTGGGGAAAGGCAGGCAGAGAATTCCCTGCTAGCACCTTCTCTGTGCCTGGGAAGCAGAAGTGTTCACATTGCTTCGCAGAATCGCTTTTGTGCAGAAAACAGTAACACTTGTTCAGAAGGAAAGAAAGCACAGAGCCCCAGATTTTATGTTGTCCTGGAGAGCTTGCAGAGCACTGGGGAAAGGAAGACAGAGAATTCCCTGCTAGCACCTTCTCTGTGCCTGGGAAGCAGAAGTGTTCACATTGCTTCGCAAGAATCGCTTTTGTGCAGAAAACAGTAACACTTGTTCAGAAGGAATGAAAGCACAGAGCCCCAGATTTTATGTTGTCCTGGAGAGCTTGCAGAGCACTGGGGAAAGGCAGGCAGAGAATTCCCTGATAGCACCTTCTCTGTGCCTGGGAAGCAGAAGTGTTCACATTGCTTCGCAGAATCGCTTTTGTGCAGAAAACACTAACACTTGTTCAGAAGGAAAGAAAGCACAGAGCCCCAGATTTTATGTTGTCCTGGAGAGCTTGCAGAGCACTGGGGAAAGGCAGGCAGAGAATTCCCTGATAGCACCTTCTCTGTGCCTGTTCACATTGCTTCGCAGAATCGCTTTTGTGCAGAAAACAGTAACACTTGTTCAGAAGGAAAGAAAGCACAGAGCCCCAGATTCTATGTTGTCCTGGAGAGCTTGCAGAGCACTGGGGAAAGGCAGGCAGAGAATTCCCTGATAGCACCTTCTCTGTGCCTGGGAAGCAGAAGTGTTCACATTGCTTCGCAAGAATCGCTTTTGTGCAGAAAACACTAACACTTGTTCAGAAGGAAAGAAAGCACAGAGCCCCAGATTCTATGTTGTCCTGGAGAGCTTGCAGAGCACTGGGGAACGGCAGGCAGAGAATTCCTTGCTAGCACCTTCTCTGTGCCTGTTCACATTGCTTCGCAGAATCGCTTTTGTGCAGAAAACAGTAACACTTGTTCAGAACGAAAGAAAGCACAGAGCCCCAGATTTTATGTTGTCCTGGAGAGCTTGCAGAGCACTGGGGAACGGCAGGCAGAGAATTCCTTGCTAGCACCTTCTCTGTGCCTGGGAAACAGAAGTGTTCACATTGCTTCGCAGAATCGCTTTTGTGCAGAAAACAGTAACACTTGTTCAGAACGAAAGAAAGCACAGAGCCCCAGATTCTATGTTGTCCTGGAGAGCTTGCAGAGCACTGGGGAAAGGCAGGCAGAGAATTCCCTGCTAGCACCTTCTCTGTGCCTGTTCACATTGCTTCGCAGAATCGCTTTTGTGCAGAAAACACTAACACTTGTTCAGAAGGAAAGAAAGCACAGAGCCCCAGATTCTATGTTGTCCTGGAGAGCTTGCAGAGCACTGGGGAAAGGCAGGCAGAGAATTCCCTGATAGCACCTTCTCTGTGCCTGTTCACATTGCTTCGCAGAATCGCTTTTGTGCAGAAAACAGTAACACTTGTTCAGAACGAAAGAAAGCACAGAGCCCCAGATTCTATGTTGTCCTGGAGAGCTTGCAGAGCACTGGGGAAAGGCAGGCAGAGAATTCCCTGCTAGCACCTTCTCTGTGCCTGGGAAGCAGAAGTGTTCACATTGCTTCGCAGAATCGTATTTGTGCAGAAAACAGTAACACTTGTTCAGAACGAAAGAAAGCACAGAGCCCCAGATTTTATGTTGTCCTGGAGAGCTTGCAGAGCACTGGGGAAAGGAAGGCAGAGAATTCCCTGCTAGCACCTTCTCTGTGCCTGGGAAGCAGAAGTGTTCACATTGCTTCGCAGAATCGCTTTTGTGCAGAAAACAGTAACACTTGTTCAGAAGGAAAGAAAGCACAGAGCCCCAGATTTTATGTTGTCCTGGAGAGCTTGCAGAGCACTGGGGAAAGGCAGGCAGAGAATTCCCTGATAGCACCTTCTCTGTGCCTGTTCACATTGCTTCGCAGAATCGCTTTTGTGCAGAAAACAGTAACACTTGTTCAGAAGGAAAGAAAGCACAGAGCCCCAGATTCTATGTTGTCCTGGAGAGCTTGCAGAGCACTTGGGAACGGCAGGCAGAGAATTCCTTGCTAGCACCTTCTCTGTGCCTGTTCACATTGCTTCGCAGAATCGCTTTTGTGCAGAAAACAGTAACACTTGTTCAGAACGAAAGAAAGCACAGAGCCCCAGATTTTATGTTGTCCTGGAGAGCTTGCAGAGCACTGGGGAAAGGCAGGCAGAGAATTCCCTGATAGCACCTTCTCTGTGCCTGTTCACATTGCTTCGCAGAATCGCTTTTGTGCAGAAAACAGTAACACTTGTTCAGAACGAAAGAAAGCACAGAGCCCCAGATTTGCTGTTGTCCTGGAGAGCTTGCAGAGCACTGGGGAAAGGCAGGCAGAGAATTCCCTGCTAGCACCTTCTCTGTGCCTGTTCACATTGCTTCGCAGAATCGCTTTTGTGCAGAAAACAGTAACACTTGTTCAGAAGGAAAGAAAGCACAGAGCCCCAGATTTTATGTTGTCCTTGAGAGCTTGCAGAGCACTGGGGAAAGGCAGGCAGAGAATTCCCTGCTAGCACCTTCTCTGTGCCTGGGAAGCAGAAGTGTTCACATTGCTTCGCAAGAATCGCTTTTGTGCAGAAAACACTAACACTTGTTCAGAAGGAAAGAAAGCACAGAGCCCCAGATTTTATGTTGTCCTGGAGAGCTTGCAGAGCACTGGGGAAAGGCAGGCAGAGAATTCCTTGCTAGCACCTTCTCTGTGCCTGGGAAGCAGAAGTGTTCACATTGCTTCGCAGAATCGCTTTTGTGCAGAAAACAGTAACACTTGTTCAGAAGGAAAGAAAGCACAGAGCCCCAGATTTTATGATGTCCTGGAGATCTTGCAGAGCACTGGGGAAAGGCAGGCAGAGAATTCCCTGATAGCACCTTCTCTGTGCCTGTTCACATTGCTTCGATGAATCGCTTTTGTGCAGAAAACAGTAACACTTGTTCAGAACGAAAGAAAGCACAGAGCCCCAGATTTGCTGTTGTCCTGGAGAGCTTGCAGAGCACTGGGGAAAGGCAGGCAGAGAATTCCCTGCTAGCACCTTCTCTGAGCCTGGGAAGCAGAAGTGTTCACATTGCTTCGCAGAATCGCTTTTGTGCAGAAAACAGTAACACTTGTTCAGAAGGAAAGAAAGCACAGAGCCCCAGATTCTATGTTGTCCTGGAGAGCTTGCAGAGCACTGGGGAAAGGCAGGCAGAGAATTCCTTGCTAGCACCTTCTCTGTGCCTGTTCACATTGCTTCGCAGAATCGCTTTTGTGCAGAAAACAGTAACACTTGGTCAGAAGGAAAGAAAGCACAGAGCCCCAGATTTTATGTTGTCCTGGAGAGCTTGCAGAGCACTGGGGAAAGGCAGGCAGAGAATTCCCTGCTAGCACCTTCTCTGTGCCTGTGAAGCAGAAGTGTTCACATTGCTTCGCAGAATCGCTTTTGTGCAGAAAACACTAACACTTGTTCAGAAGGAAAGAAAGCACAGAGCCCCAGATTCTATGTTGTCCTGGAGAGCTTGCAGAGCACTGGGGAAAGGCAGGCAGAGAATTCCCTGATAGCACCTTCTCTGTGCCTGTTCACATTGCTTCGCAGAATCGCTTTTGTGCAGAAAACAGTAACACTTGTTCAGAACGAAAGAAAGCACAGAGCCCCAGATTCTATGTTGTCCTGGAGAGCTTGCAGAGCACTGGGGAAAGGCAGGCAGAGAATTCCCTGATAGCACCTTCTCTGTGCCTGTTCACATTGCTTCGCAGAATCGCTTTTGTGCAGAAAACACTAACACTTGTTCAGAACGAAAGAAAGCACAGAGCCCCAGATTCTATGTTGTCCTGGAGAGCTTGCAGAGCACTGGGGAAAGGCAGGCAGAGAATTCCCTGCTAGCACCTTCTCTGTGCCTGGGAAGCAGAAGTGTTCACATTGCTTCGCAGAATCGCTTTTGTGCAGAAAACACTAACACTTGTTCAGAAGGAAAGAAAGCACAGAGCCCCAGATTTTATGTTGTCCTGGAGAGCTTGCAGAGCACTGGGGAAAGGCAGGCAGAGAATTCCCTGATAGCACCTTCTCTGTGCCTGTTCACATTGCTTCGCAGAATCGCTTTTGTGCAGAAAACAGTAACACTTGTTCAGAAGGAAAGAAAGCACAGAGCCCCAGATTCTATGTTGTCCTGGAGAGCTTGCAGAGCACTGGGGAAAGGCAGGCAGAGAATTCCCTGATAGCACCTTCTCTGTGCCTGGGAAGCAGAAGTGTTCACATTGCTTCGCAAGAATCGCTTTTGTGCAGAAAACACTAACACTTGTTCAGAAGGAAAGAAAGCACAGAGCCCCAGATTCTATGTTGTCCTGGAGAGCTTGCAGAGCACTGGGGAACGGCAGGCAGAGAATTCCTTGCTAGCACCTTCTCTGTGCCTGTTCACATTGCTTCGCAGAATCGCTTTTGTGCAGAAAACAGTAACACTTGTTCAGAACGAAAGAAAGCACAGAGCCCCAGATTTTATGTTGTCCTGGAGAGCTTGCAGAGCACTGGGGAACGGCAGGCAGAGAATTCCTTGCTAGCACCTTCTCTGTGCCTGGGAAACAGAAGTGTTCACATTGCTTCGCAGAATCGCTTTTGTGCAGAAAACAGTAACACTTGTTCAGAACGAAAGAAAGCACAGAGCCCCAGATTCTATGTTGTCCTGGAGAGCTTGCAGAGCACTGGGGAAAGGCAGGCAGAGAATTCCCTGCTAGCACCTTCTCTGTGCCTGTTCACATTGCTTCGCAGAATCGCTTTTGTGCAGAAAACACTAACACTTGTTCAGAAGGAAAGAAAGCACAGAGCCCCAGATTCTATGTTGTCCTGGAGAGCTTGCAGAGCACTGGGGAAAGGCAGGCAGAGAATTCCCTGATAGCACCTTCTCTGTGCCTGTTCACATTGCTTCGCAGAATCGCTTTTGTGCAGAAAACAGTAACACTTGTTCAGAACGAAAGAAAGCACAGAGCCCCAGATTCTATGTTGTCCTGGAGAGCTTGCAGAGCACTGGGGAAAGGCAGGCAGAGAATTCCCTGCTAGCACCTTCTCTGTGCCTGGGAAGCAGAAGTGTTCACATTGCTTCGCAGAATCGTTTTTGTGCAGAAAACAGTAACACTTGTTCAGAACGAAAGAAAGCACAGAGCCCCAGATTTTATGTTGTCCTGGAGAGCTTGCAGAGCACTGGGGAAAGGAAGGCAGAGAATTCCCTGCTAGCACCTTCTCTGTGCCTGGGAAGCAGAAGTGTTCACATTGCTTCGCAGAATCGCTTTTGTGCAGAAAACAGTAACACTTGTTCAGAAGGAAAGAAAGCACAGAGCCCCAGATTTTATGTTGTCCTGGAGAGCTTGCAGAGCACTGGGGAAAGGCAGGCAGAGAATTCCCTGATAGCACCTTCTCTGTGCCTGTTCACATTGCTTCGCAGAATCGCTTTTGTGCAGAAAACAGTAACACTTGTTCAGAAGGAAAGAAAGCACAGAGCCCCAGATTCTATGTTGTCCTGGAGAGCTTGCAGAGCACTTGGGAACGGCAGGCAGAGAATTCCTTGCTAGCACCTTCTCTGTGCCTGTTCACATTGATTCGCAGAATCGCTTTTGTGCAGAAAACAGTAACACTTGTTCAGAACGAAAGAAAGCACAGAGCCCCAGATTTTATGTTGTCCTGGAGAGCTTGCAGAGCACTGGGGAAAGGCAGGCAGAGAATTCCCTGATAGCACCTTCTCTGTGCCTGTTCACATTGCTTCGCAGAATCGCTTTTGTGCAGAAAACAGTAACACTTGTTCAGAACGAAAGAAAGCACAGAGCCCCAGATTTGCTGTTGTCCTGGAGAGCTTGCAGAGCACTGGGGAAAGGCAGGCAGAGAATTCCCTGCTAGCACCTTCTCTGTGCCTGTTCACATTGCTTCGCAGAATCGCTTTTGTGCAGAAAACAGTAACACTTGTTCAGAAGGAAAGAAAGCACAGAGCCCCAGATTTTATGTTGTCCTGGAGAGCTTGCAGAGCACTGGGGAAAGGCAGGCAGAGAATTCCCTGCTAGCACCTTCTCTGTGCCTGTTCACATTGCTTCGCAGAATCGCTTTTGTGCAGAAAACAGTAACACTTGTTCAGAACGAAAGAAAGCACAGAGCCCCAGATTCTATGTTGTCCTGGAGAGCTTGCAGAGCACTGGGGAAAGGCAGGCAGAGAATTCCCTGCTAGCACCTTCTCTGTGCCTGGGAAGCAGAAGTGTTCACATTGCTTCGCAGAATCGCTTTTGTGCAGAAAACAGTAACACTTGTTCAGAAGGAAAGAAAGCACAGAGCCCCAGATTTTATGTTGTCCTGGAGAGCTTGCAGAGCACTGGGGAAAGGAAGACAGAGAATTCCCTGCTAGCACCTTCTCTGTGCCTGGGAAGCAGAAGTGTTCACATTGCTTCGCAAGAATCGCTTTTGTGCAGAAAACAGTAACACTTGTTCAGAAGGAAAGAAAGCACAGAGCCCCAGATTTTATGTTGTCCTGGAGAGCTTGCAGAGCACTGGGGAAAGGCAGGCAGAGAATTCCCTGCTAGCACCTTCTCTGTGCCTGGGAAGCAGAAGTGTTCACATTGCTTCGCAGAATCGCTTTTGTGCAGAAAACAGTAACACTTGTTCAGAAGGAAAGAAAGCACAGAGCCCCAGATTTTATGTTGTCCTGGAGAGCTTGCAGAGCACTGGGGAAAGGCAGGCAGAGAATTCCCTGATAGCACCTTCTCTGTGCCTGTTCACATTGCTTCGCAGAATCGCTTTTGTGCAGAAAACAGTAACACTTGTTCAGAAGGAAAGAAAGCACAGAGCCCCAGATTCTATGTTGTCCTGGAGAGCTTGCAGAGCACTGGGGAAAGGCAGGCAGAGAATTCCCTGATAGCACCTTCTCTGTGCCTGGGAAGCAGAAGTGTTCACATTGCTTCGCAAGAATCGCTTTTGTGCAGAAAACACTAACACTTGTTCAGAAGGAAAGAAAGCACAGAGCCCCAGATTCTATGTTGTCCTGGAGAGCTTGCAGAGCACTGGGGAACGGCAGGCAGATAATTCCTTGCTAGCACCTTCTCTGTGCCTGTTCACATTGCTTCGCAGAATCGCTTTTGTGCAGAAAACAGTAACACTTGTTCAGAACGAAAGAAAGCACAGAGCCCCAGATTTTATGTTGTCCTGGAGAGCTTGCAGAGCACTGGGGAACGGCAGGCAGAGAATTCCTTGCTAGCACCTTCTCTGTGCCTGGGAAACAGAAGTGTTCACATTGCTTCGCAGAATCGCTTTTGTGCAGAAAACAGTAACACTTGTTCAGAAGGAAAGAAAGCACAGAGCCCCAGATTCTATGTTGTCCTGGAGAGCTTGCAGAGCACTGGGGAAAGGCAGGCAGAGAATTCCCTGATAGCACCTTCTCTGTGCCTGTTCACATTGCTTCGCAGAATCGCTTTTGTGCAGAAAACACTAACACTTGTTCAGAAGGAAAGAAAGCACAGAGCCCCAGATTCTATGTTGTCCTGGAGAGCTTGCAGAGCACTGGGGAAAGGCAGGCAGAGAATTCCCTGCTAGCACCTTCTCTGTGCCTGGGAAGCAGAAGTGTTCACATTGCTTCGCAAGAATCGCTTTTGTGCAGAAAACAGTAACACTTGTTCAGAACGAAAGAAAGCACAGAGCCCCAGATTCTATGTTGTCCTGGAGAGCTTGCAGAGCACTGGGGAAAGGCAGGCAGAGAATTCCCTGCTAGCACCTTCTCTGTGCCTGTTCACATTGCTTCGCAGAATCGCTTTTGTGCAGAAAACAGTAACACTTGTTCAGAACGAAAGAAAGCACAGAGCCCCAGATTCTATGTTGTCCTGGAGAGCTTGCAGAGCACTGGGGAAAGGCAGGCAGAGAATTCCTTGCTAGCACCTTCTCTGTGCCTGGGAAGCAGCAGTGTTCACATTGCTTCGCAGAATCGCTTTTGTGCAGAAAACAGTAACACTTGTTCAGAAGGAAAGAAAGCACAGAGCCCCAGATTCTATGTTGTCCTGGAGAGCTTGCAGAGCACTGGGGAAAGGCAGGCAGAGAATTCCCTGATAGCACCTTCTCTGTGCCTGTTCACATTGCTTCGCAGAATCGCTTTTGTGCAGAAAACAGTAACACTTGTTCAGAACGAAAGAAAGCACAGAGCCCCAGATTCTATGTTGTCCTGGAGAGCTTGCAGAGCACTGGGGAAAGGCAGGCAGAGAATTCCCTGCTAGCACCTTCTCTGTGCCTGGGAAGCAGAAGTGTTCACATTGCTTCGCAGAATCGCTTTTGTGCAGAAAACAGTAACACTTGTTCAGAAGGAAAGAAAGCACAGAGCCCCAGATTTTATATTGTCCTGGAGAGCTTGCAGAGCACTGGGGAAAGGCAGGCAGAGAATTCCCTGATAGCACCTTCTCTGTGCCTGTTCACATTGCTTCGCAGAATCGCTTTTGTGCAGAAAACAGTAACACTTGTTCAGAACGAAAGAAAGCACAGAGCCCCAGATTCTATGTTGTCCTGGAGAGCTTGCAGAGCACTGGGGAAAGGCAGGCAGAGAATTCCCTGCTAGCACCTTCTCTGTGCCTGTGAAGCAGATGTGTTCACATTGCTTCGCAGAATCGCTTTTGTGCAGAAAACAGTAACACTTGTTCAGAAGGAAAGAAAGCACAGAGCCCCAGATTCTATGTTGTCCTGGAGAGCTTGCAGAGCACTGGGGAAAGGCAGGCAGAGAATTCCCTGCTAGCACCTTCTCTGTGCCTGGGAAGCAGAAGTGTTCACATTGCTTCGCAGAATCGCTTTTGTGCAGAAAACAGTAACACTTGTTCAGAAGGAAAGAAAGCACAGAGCCCCAGATTCTATGTTGTCCTGGAGAGCTTGCAGAGCACTGGGGAAAGGAAGACAGAGAATTCCCTGCTAGCACCTTCTCTGTGCCTGGGAAGCAGAAGTGTTCACATTGCTTCGCAAGAATCGCTTTTGTGCAGAAAACAGTAACACTTGTTCAGAAGGAAAGAAAGCACAGAGCCCCAGATTTTATGTTGTCCTGGAGAGCTTGCAGAGCACTGGGGAAAGGCAGGCAGAGAATTCCCTGCTAGCACCTTCTCTGTGCCTGGGAAGCAGAAGTGTTCACATTGCTTCGCAGAATCGCTTTTGTGCAGAAAACAGTAACACTTGTTCAGAAGGAAAGAAAGCACAGAGCCCCAGATTTTATGTTGTCCTGGAGAGCTTGCAGAGCACTGGGGAAAGGCAGGCAGAGAATTCCCTGCTAGCACCTTCTCTGTGCCTGGGAAGCAGAAGTGTTCACATTGCTTCGCAAGAATCGCTTTTGTGCAGAAAACACTAACACTTGTTCAGAAGGAAAGAAAGCACAGAGCCCCAGATTCTATGTTGTCCTGGAGAGCTTGCAGAGCACTGGGGAAAGGCAGGCAGAGAATTCCCTGCTAGCACCTTCTCTGTGCCTGGGAAGCAGAAGTGTTCACATTGCTTCGCAAGAATCGCTTTTGTGCAGAAAACACTAACACTTGTTCAGAACGAAAGAAAGCACAGAGCCCCAGATTCTATGTTGTCCTGGAGAGCTTGCAGAGCACTGGGGAAAGGCAGGCAGAGAATTCCCTGATAGCACCTTCTCTGTGCCTGTTCACATTGCTTCGCAGAATCGCTTTTGTGCAGAAAACAGTAACACTTGTTCAGAACGAAAGAAAGCACAGAGCCCCAGATTTTATGTTGTCCTGGAGAGCTTGCAGAGCACTGGGGAAAGGCAGGCAGAGAATTCCCTGATAGCACCTTCTCTGTGCCTGGGAAGCAGAAGTGTTCACATTGCTTCGCAGAATCGCTTTTGTGCAGAAAACACTAACACTTGTTCAGAAGGAAAGAAAGCACAGAGCCCCAGATTTTATGTTGTCCTGGAGAGCTTGCAGAGCACTGGGGAAAGGCAGGCAGAGAATTCCTTGCTAGCACCTTCTCTGTGCCTGTTCACATTGCTTCGCAGAATCGCTTTTGTGCAGAAAACACTAACACTTGTTCAGAACGAAAGAAAGCACAGAGCCCCAGATTTGCTGTTGTCCTGGAGAGCTTGCAGAGCACTGGGGAAAGGCAGGCAGAGAATTCCCTGCTAGCACGTTCTCTGTGCCTGGGAAGCAGAAGTGTTCACATTGCTTCGCAGAATCGTTTTTGTGCAGAAAACAGTAACACTTGTTCAGAAGGAAAGAAAGCACAGAGCCCCAGATTTGATGTTGTCCTGGAGAGCTTGCAGAGCACTGGGGAAAGGCAGGCAGAGAATTCCCTGCTAGCACCTTCTCTGTGCCTGGGAAGCAGAAGTGTTCACATTGCTTCGCAAGAATCGCTTTTGTGCAGAAAACAGTAACACTTGTTCAGAAGGAAAGAAAGCACAGAGCCCCAGATTTTATGTTGTCCTGGAGAGCTTGCAGAGCACTGGGGAAAGGCAGGCAGAGAATTCCCTGATAGCACCTTCTCTGTGCCTGTTCACATTGCTTCGCAGAATCGCTTTTGTGCAGAAAACAGTAACACTTGTTCAGAACGAAAGAAAGCACAGAGCCCCAGATTCTATGTTGTCCTGGAGAGCTTGCAGAGCACTGGGGAAAGGCAGGCAGAGAATTCCCTGATAGCACCTTGTCTGTGCTTGGGAAGCAGAAGTGTTCACATTGCTTCGCAAGAATCGCTTTTGTGCAGAAAACACTAACACTTGTTCAGAAGGAAAGAAAGCACAGAGCCCCAGATTCTATGTTGTCCTGGAGAGCTTGCAGAGCACTGGGGAACGGCAGGCAGAGAATTCCTTGCTAGCACCTTCTCTGTGCCTGTTCACATTGCTTCGCAGAATCGCTTTTGTGCAGAAAACAGTAACACTTGTTCAGAACGAAAGAAAGCACAGAGCCCCAGATTTTATGTTGTCCTGGAGAGCTTGCAGAGCACTGGGGAACGGCAGGCAGAGAATTCCTTGCTAGCACCTTCTCTGTGCCTGGGAAGCAGAAGTGTTCACATTGCTTCGCAGAATCGCTTTTGTGCAGAAAACAGTAACACTTGTTCAGAAGGAAAGAAAGCACAGAGCCCCAGATTTGCTGTTGTCCTGGAGAGCTTGCAGAGCACTGGGGAAAGGCAGGCAGAGAATTCCCTGATAGCACCTTCTCTGTGCCTGTTCACATTGCTTCGATGAATCGCTTTTGTGCAGAAAACACTAACACTTGTTCAGAAGGAAAGAAAGCACAGAGCCCCAGATTCTATGTTGTCCTGGAGAGCTTGCAGAGCACTGGGGAAAGGCAGGCAGAGAATTCCCTGATAGCACCTTCTCTGTGCCTGGGAAGCAGAAGTGTTCACATTGCTTCGCAGAATCGCTTTTGTGCAGAAAACAGTAACACTTGCTCAGAAGGAAAGAAAGCACAGAGCCCCAGATTTTATGTTGTCCTGGAGATCTTGCAGAGCACTGGGGAAAGGCAGGCAGAGAATTCCCTGATAGCACCTTCTCTGTGCCTGTTCACATTGCTTCGCAGAATCGCTTTTGTGCAGAAAACAGTAACACTTGTTCAGAACGAAAGAAAGCACAGAGACCCAGATTTGCTGTTGTCCTGGAGAGCTTGCAGAGCACTGGGGAAAGGCAGGCAGAGAATTCCCTGCTAGCACCTTCTCTGTGCCTGAGAAGCAGAAGTGTTCACATTGCTTCGCAGAATCGCTTTTGTGCAGAAAACAGTAACACTTGTTCAGAAGGAAAGAAAGCACAGAGCCCCAGATTTTATGTTGTCCTGGAGATCTTGCAGAGCACTGGGGAAAGGCAGGCAGAGAATTCCCTGATAGCACCTTCTCTGTGCCTGTTCACATTGCTTCGCAGAATCGCTTTTGTGCAGAAAACAGTAACACTTGTTCAGAACGAAAGAAAGCACAGAGACCCAGATTTGCTGTTGTCCTGGAGAGCTTGCAGAGCACTGGGGAAAGGCAGGCAGAGAATTCCCTGCTAGCACCTTCTCTGAGCCTGGGAAGCAGAAGTGTTCACATTGCTTCGCAGAATCGCCTTTGTGCAGAAAACACTAACACTTGTTCAGAACAAAAGAAAGCACAGAGCCCCAGATTCTATGTTGTCCTGGAGAGCTTGCAGAGCACTGGGGAAAGGCAGGCAGAGAATTCCTTGCTAGCACCTTCTCTGTGCCTGTTCACATTGCTTCGCAAGAATCGCTTTTGTGCAGAAAACAGTAACACTTGTTCAGAAGGAAAGAAAGCACAGAGCCCCAGATTTTATGTTGTCCTGGAGAGCTTGCAGAGCACTGGGGAAAGGCAGGCAGAGAATTCCTTGCTAGCACCTTCTCTGTGCCTGTTCACATTGCTTCGCAGAATCGCTTTTGTGCAGAAAACAGTAACACTTGTTCAGAACGAAAGAAAGCACAGAGCCCCAGATTTTATGTTGTCCTGGAGAGCTTGCAGAGCACTGGGGAAAGGCAGGCAGAGAATTCCCTGCTAGCACCTTCTCTGTGCCTGGGAAGCAGAAGTGTTCACATTGCTTCGCAGAATCGCCTTTGTGCAGAAAACACTAACACTTGTTCAGAAGGAAAGAAAGCACAGAGCCCCAGATTTTATGTTGTCCTGGAGAGCTTGCAGAGCACTGGGGAAAGGCAGGCAGAGAATTCCCTGATAGCACCTTCTCTGTGCCTGTTCACATTGCTTCGCAGAATCGCTTTTGTGCAGAAAACAGTAACACTTGTTCAGAACGAAAGAAAGCACAGAGCCCCAGATTCTATGTTGTCCTGGAGAGCTTGCAGAGCACTGGGGAAAGGCAGGCAGAGAATTCCCTGCTAGCACCTTCTCTGTGCCTGGGAAGCAGAAGTGTTCACATTGCTTCGCAGAATCGTTTTTGTGCAGAAAACAGTAACACTTGTTCAGAAGGAAAGAAAGCACAGAGCCCCAGATTTTATGTTGTCCTGGAGAGCTGCAGAGCACTGGGGAAAGGCAGGCAGAGAATTCCCTGCTAGCACCTTCTCTGTGCCTGGGAAGCAGAAGTGTTCACATTGCTTCGCAAGAATCGCTTTTGTGCAGAAAACAGTAACACTTGTTCAGAAGGAAAGAAAGCACAGAGCCCCAGATTTTATGTTGTCCTGGAGAGCTTGCAGAGCACTGGGGAAAGGCAGGCAGAGAATTCCCTGATAGCACCTTCTCTGTGCCTGTTCACATTGCTTCGCAGAATCGCTTTTGTGCAGAAAACAGTAACACTTGTTCAGAAGGAAAGAAAGCACAGAGCCCCAGATTCTATGTTGTCCTGGAGAGCTTGCAGAGCACTGGGGAAAGGCAGGCAGAGAATTCCCTGCTAGCACCTTCTCTGTTCCTGTTCACATTGCTTCGCAGAATCGCTTTTGTGCAGAAAACAGTAACACTTGTTCAGAAGGAAAGAAAGCACAGAGCCCCAGATTCTATGTTGTCCTGGAGAGCTTGCAGAGCACTGGGGAAAGGCAGGCAGAGAATTCCCTGCTAGCACCTTCTCTGTGCCTGGGAAGCAGAAGTGTTCACATTGCTTCGCAAGAATCGCTTTTGTGCAGAAAACACTAACACTTGTTCAGAAGGAAAGAAAGCACAGAGCCCCAGATTCTATGTTCTCCTGGAGAGCTTGCAGAGCACTGGGGAAAGGCAGGCAGAGAATTCCCTGATAGCACCTTCTCTGTGCCTGTTCACATTGCTTCGCAGAATCGCTTTTGTGCAGAAAACAGTAACACTTGTTCAGAAGGAATGAAAGCACAGAGCCCCAGATTTTATGTTGTCCTGGAGAGCTTGCAGAGCACTGGGGAAAGGCAGGCAGAGAATTCCCTGATAGCACCTTCTCTGTGCCTGGGAAGCAGAAGTGTTCACATTGCTTCGCAGAATCGCTTTTGTGCAGAAAACACTAACACTTGTTCAGAAGGAAAGAAAGCACAGAGCCCCAGATTTTATGTTGTCCTGGAGAGCTTGCAGAGCACTGGGGAAAGGCAGGCAGAGAATTCCTTGCTAGCACCTTCTCTGTGCCTGTTCACATTGCTTCGCAGAATCGCTTTTGTGCAGAAAACAGTAACACTTGTTCAGAACGAAAGAAAGCACAGAGCCCCAGATTTTATGTTGTCCTGGAGAGCTTGCAGAGCACTGGGGAAAGGCAGGCAGAGAATTCCCTGCTAGCACCTTCTCTGTGCCTGGGAAGCAGAAGTGTTCACATTGCTTCGCAGAATCGCCTTTGTGCAGAAAACACTAACACTTGTTCAGAAGGAAAGAAAGCACAGAGCCCCAGATTTTATGTTGTCCTGGAGAGCTTGCAGAGCACTGGGGAAAGGCAGGCAGAGAATTCCCTGATAGCACCTTCTCTGTGCCTGTTCACATTGCTTCGCAGAATCGCTTTTGTGCAGAAAACAGTAACACTTGTTCAGAACGAAAGAAAGCACAGAGCCCCAGATTCTATGTTGTCCTGGAGAGCTTGCAGAGCACTGGGGAAAGGCAGGCAGAGAATTCCCTGCTAGCACCTTCTCTGTGCCTGGGAAGCAGAAGTGTTCACATTGCTTCGCAAGAATCGCTTTTGTGCAGAAAACACTAACACTTGTTCAGAAGGAAAGAAAGCACAGAGCCCCAGATTCTATGTTGTCCTGGAGAGCTTGCAGAGCACTGGGGAAAGGCAGGCAGAGAATTCCCTGATAGCACCTTCTCTGTGCCTGTTCACATTGCTTCGCAGAATCGCTTTTGTGCAGAAAACAGTAACACTTGTTCAGAAGGAATGAAAGCACAGAGCCCCAGATTTTATGTTGTCCTGGAGAGCTTGCAGAGCACTGGGGAAAGGCAGGCAGAGAATTCCCTGATAGCACCTTCTCTGTGCCTGGGAAGCAGAAGTGTTCACATTGCTTCGCAGAATCGCTTTTGTGCAGAAAACACTAACACTTGTTCAGAAGGAAAGAAAGCACAGAGCCCCAGATTTTATGTTGTCCTGGAGAGCTTGCAGAGCACTGGGGAAAGGCAGGCAGAGAATTCCTTGCTAGCACCTTCTCTGTGCCTGTTCACATTGCTTCGCAGAATCGCTTTTGTGCAGAAAACAGTAACACTTGTTCAGAACGAAAGAAAGCACAGAGCCCCAGATTCTATGTTGTCCTGGAGAGCTTGCAGAGCACTGGGGAAAGGCAGGCAGAGAATTCCCTGCTAGCACCTTCTCTGTGCCTGGGAAGCAGAAGTGTTCACATTGCTTCGCAGAATCGCTTTTGTGCAGAAAACAGTAACACTTGTTCAGAAGGAAAGAAAGCACAGAGCCCCAGATTCTATGTTGTCCTGGAGAGCTTGCAGAGCACTGGGGAAAGGCAGGCAGAGAATTCCCTGATAGCACCTTCTCTGTGCCTGTTCACATTGCTTCGCAGAATCGCTTTTGTGCAGAAAACAGTAACACTTGTTCAGAACGAAAGAAAGCACAGAGCCCCAGATTCTATGTTGTCCTGGAGAGCTTGCAGAGCACTGGGGAAAGGCAGGCAGAGAATTCCCTGCTAGCACCTTCTCTGTGCCTGGGAAGCAGAAGTGTTCACATTGCTTCGCAGAATCGCTTTTGTGCAGAAAACAGTAACACTTGTTCAGAAGGAAAGAAAGCACAGAGCCCCAGATTTTATGTTGTCCTGGAGAGCTTGCAGAGCACTGGGGAAAGGAAGGCAGAGAATTCCCTGCTAGCACCTTCTCTGTGCCTGGGAAGCAGAAGTGTTCACATTGCTTCGCAAGAATCGCTTTTGTGCAGAAAACAGTAACACTTGTTCAGAAGGAAAGAAAGCACAGAGCCCCAGATTTTATGTTGTCCTGGAGAGCTTGCAGAGCACTGGGGAAAGGCAGGCAGAGAATTCCCTGCTAGCACCTTCTCTGTGCCTGGGAAGCAGAAGTGTTCACATTGCTTCGCAGAATCGCTTTTGTGCAGAAAACAGTAACACTTGTTCAGAAGGAAAGAAAGCACAGAGCCCCAGATTTTATGTTGTCCTGGAGAGCTTGCAGAGCACTGGGGAAAGGCAGGCAGAGAATTCCCTGATAGCACCTTCTCTGTGCCTGTTCACATTGCTTCGCAGAATCGCTTTTGTGCAGAAAACAGTAACACTTGTTCAGAAGGAAAGAAAGCACAGAGCCCCAGATTCTATGTTGTCCTGGAGAGCTTGCAGAGCACTGGGGAACGGCAGGCAGAGAATTCCTTGCTAGCACCTTCTCTGTGCCTGTTCACATTGCTTCGCAGAATCGCTTTTGTGCAGAAAACAGTAACACTTGTTCAGAACGAAAGAAAGCACAGAGCCCCAGATTTTATGTTGTCCTGGAGAGCTTGCAGAGCACTGGGGAACGGCAGGCAGAGAATTCCTTGCTAGCACCTTCTCTGTGCCTGGGAAACAGAAGTGTTCACATTGCTTCGCAGAATCGCTTTTGTGCAGAAAACAGTAACACTTGTTCAGAAGGAAAGAAAGCACAGAGCCCCAGATTCTATGTTGTCCTGGAGAGCTTGCAGAGCACTGGGGAAAGGCAGGCAGAGAATTCCCTGATAGCACCTTCTCTGTGCCTGTTCACATTGCTTCGCAGAATCGCTTTTGTGCAGAAAACAGTAACACTTGTTCAGAACGAAAGAAAGCACAGAGCCCCAGATTTGCTGTTGTCCTGGAGAGCTTGCAGAGCACTGGGGAAAGGCAGGCAGAGAATTCCCTGCTAGCACCTTCTCTGTGCCTGTTCACATTGCTTCGCAGAATCGCTTTTGTGCAGAAAACAGTAACACTTGTTCAGAAGGAAAGAAAGCACAGAGCCCCAGATTTTATGTTGTCCTGGAGAGCTTGCAGAGCACTCGGGAAAGGCAGGCAGAGAATTCCCTGCTAGCACCTTCTCTGTGCCTGGGAAGCAGAAGTGTTCACATTGCTTCGCAAGAATCGCTTTTGTGCAGAAAACACTAACACTTGTTCAGAAGGAAAGAAAGCACAGAGCCCCAGATTTTATGTTGTCCTGGAGAGCTTGCAGAGCACTGGGGAAAGGCAGGCAGAGAATTCCTTGCTAGCACCTTCTCTGTGCCTGGGAAGCAGAAGTGTTCACATTGCTTCGCAGAATCGCTTTTGTGCAGAAAACAGTAACACTTGTTCAGAAGGAAAGAAAGCACAGAGCCCCAGATTTTATGTTGTCCTGGAGAGCTTGCAGAGCACTGGGGAAAGGCAGGCAGAGAATTCCCTGATAGCACCTTCTCTGTGCCTGTTCACATTGCTTCGCAGAATCGCTTTTGTGCAGAAAACAGTAACACTTGTTCAGAACGAAAGAAAGCACAGAGCCCCAGATTCTATGTTGTCCTGGAGAGCTTGCAGAGCACTGGGGAAAGGCAGGCAGAGAATTCCCTGCTAGCACCTTCTCTGAGCCTGTGAAGCAGAAGTGTTCACATTGCTTCGCAGAATCGCTTTTGTGCAGAAAACAGTAACACTTGTTCAGAACAAAAGAAAGCACAGAGCCCCAGATTCTATGTTGTCCTGGAGAGCTTGCAGAGCACTGGGGAAAGGCAGGCAGAGAATTCCCTGCTAGCACCTTCTCTGTGCCTGTTCACATTGCTTCGCAGAATCGCTTTTGTTCAGAAAACAGTAACACTTGTTCAGAACGAAAGAAAGCACAGAGCCCCAGATTCTATGTTGTCCTGGAGAGCTTGCAGAGCACTGGGGAAAGGCAGGCAGAGAATTCCCTGATAGCACCTTCTCTGTGCCTGGGAAGCAGAAGTGTTCACATTGCTTCGCAGAATCGCTTTTGTGCAGAAAACAGTAACACTTGTTCAGAAGGAAAGAAAGCACAGAGCCCCAGATTCTATGTTGTCCTGGAGAGCTTGCAGAGCACTGGGGAAAGGCAGGCAGAGAATTCCCTGATAGCACCTTCTCTGTGCCTGTTCACATTGCTTCGCAGAATCGCTTTTGTGCAGAAAACACTAACACTTGTTCAGAACGAAAGAAAGCACAGAGCCCCAGATTCTATGTTGTCCTGGAGAGCTTGCAGAGCACTGGGGAAAGGCAGGCAGAGAATTCCCTGCTAGCACCTTCTCTGTGCCTGGGAAGCAGAAGTGTTCACATTGCTTCGCAGAATCGCTTTTGTGCAGAAAACAGTAACACTTGTTCAGAAGGAAAGAAAGCACAGAGCCCCAGATTTTATGTTGTCCTGGAGAGCTTGCAGAGCACTGGGGAACGGCAGGCAGAGAATTCCCTGCTAGCACCTTCTCTGTGCCTGGGAAGCAGAAGTGTTCACATTGCTTCGCAAGAATCGCTTTTGTGCAGAAAACAGTAACACTTGTTCAGAAGGAAAGAAAGCACAGAGCCCCAGATTCTATGTTGTCCTGGAGAGCTTGCAGAGCACTGGGGAAAGGCAGGCAGAGAATTCCCTGCTAGCACCTTCTCTGTGCCTGGGAAGCAGAAGTGTTCACATTGCTTCGCAGAATCGCTTTTGTGCAGAAAACAGTAACACTTGTTCAGAAGGAAAGAAAGCACAGAGCCCCAGATTTTATGTTGTCCTGGAGAGCTTGCAGAGCACTGGGGAAAGGCAGGCAGAGAATTCCCTGATAGCACCTTCTCTGTGCCTGGGAAGCAGAAGTGTTCACATTGCTTCGCAAGAATCGCTTTTGTGCAGAAAACACTAACACTTGTTCAGAAGGAAAGAAAGCACAGAGCCCCAGATTCTATGTTGTCCTGGAGAGCTTGCAGAGCACTGGGGAAAGGCAGGCAGAGAATTCCCTGCTAGCACCTTCTCTGTGCCTGGGAAGCAGAAGTGTTCACATTGCTTCGCAAGAATCGCTTTTGTGCAGAAAACACTAACACTTGTTCAGAAGGAAAGAAAGCACAGAGCCCCAGATTCTATGTTGTCCTGGAGAGCTTGCAGAGCACTGGGGAAAGGCAGGCAGAGAATTCCCTGATAGCACCTTCTCTGTGCCTGTTCACATTGCTTCGCAGAATCGCTTTTGTGCAGAAAACAGTAACACTTGTTCAGAAGGAAAGAAAGCACAGAGCCCCAGATTTTATGTTGTCCTGGAGAGCTTGCAGAGCACTGGGGAAAGGCAGGCAGAGAATTCCCTGATAGCACCTTCTCTGTGCCTGGGAAGCAGAAGTGTTCACATTGCTTCGCAGAATCGCTTTTGTGCAGAAAACACTAACACTTGTTCAGAAGGAAAGAAAGCACAGAGCCCCAGATTTTATGTTGTCCTGGAGAGCTTGCAGAGCACTGGGGAAAGGCAGGCAGAGAATTCCTTGCTAGCACCTTCTCTGTGCCTGTTCACATTGCTTCGCAGAATCGCTTTTGTGCAGAAAACAGTAACACTTGTTCAGAACGAAAGAAAGCACAGAGCCCCAGATTTGCTGTTGTCCTGGAGAGCTTGCAGAGCACTGGGGAAAGGCAGGCAGAGAATTCCCTGCTAGCACGTTCTCTGTGCCTGGGAAGCAGAAGTGTTCACATTGCTTCGCAGAATCGTTTTTGTGCAGAAAACAGTAACACTTGTTCAGAAGGAAAGAAAGCACAGAGCCCCAGATTTGATGTTGTCCTGGAGAGCTTGCAGAGCACTGGGGAAAGGCAGGCAGAGAATTCCCTGCTAGCACCTTCTCTGTGCCTGGGAAGCAGAAGTGTTCACATTGCTTCGCAAGAATCGCTTTTGTGCAGAAAACAGTAACACTTGTTCAGAAGGAAAGAAAGCACAGAGCCCCAGATTTTATGTTGTCCTGGAGAGCTTGCAGAGCACTGGGGAAAGGCAGGCAGAGAATTCCCTGATAGCACCTTCTCTGTGCCTGTTCACATTGCTTCGCAGAATCGCTTTTGTGCAGAAAACAGTAACACTTGTTCAGAACGAAAGAAAGCACAGAGCCCCAGATTCTATGTTGTCCTGGAGAGCTTGCAGAGCACTGGGGAAAGGCAGGCAGAGAATTCCCTGATAGCACCTTGTCTGTGCCTGGGAAGCAGAAGTGTTCACATTGCTTCGCAAGAATCGCTTTTGTGCAGAAAACACTAACACTTGTTCAGAAGGAAAGAAAGCACAGAGCCCCAGATTCTATGTTGTCCTGGAGAGCTTGCAGAGCACTGGGGAACGGCAGGCAGAGAATTCCTTGCTAGCACCTTCTCTGTGCCTGTTCACATTGCTTCGCAGAATCGCTTTTGTGCAGAAAACAGTAACACTTGTTCAGAACGAAAGAAAGCACAGAGCCCCAGATTTTATGTTGTCCTGGAGAGCTTGCAGAGCACTGGGGAACGGCAGGCAGAGAATTCCTTGCTAGCACCTTCTCTGTGCCTGGGAAGCAGAAGTGTTCACATTGCTTCGCAGAATCGCTTTTGTGCAGAAAACAGTAACACTTGTTCAGAAGGAAAGAAAGCACAGAGCCCCAGATTCTATGTTGTCCTGGAGAGCTTGCAGAGCACTGGGGAAAGGCAGGCAGAGAATTCCCTGATAGCACCTTCTCTGTGCCTGTTCACATTGCTTCGCAGAATCGCTTTTGTGCAGAAAACAGTAACACTTGTTCAGAAGGAAAGAAAGCACAGAGCCCCAGATTCTATGTTGTCCTGGAGAGCTTGCAGAGCACTGGGGAAAGGCAGGCAGAGAATTCCCTGATAGCACCTTCTCTGTGCCTGGGAAGCAGCAGTGTTCACATTGCTTCGCAGAATCGCTTTTGTGCAGAAAACAGTAACACTTGTTCAGAAGGAAAGAAAGCACAGAGCCCCAGATTTTATGTTGTCCTGGAGATCTTGCAGAGCACTGGGGAAAGGCAGGCAGAGAATTCCCTGATAGCACCTTCTCTGTGCCTGTTCACATTGCTTCGCAGAATCGCTTTTGTGCAGAAAACAGTAACACTTGTTCAGAAGGAAAGAAAGCACAGAGACCCAGATTCTATGTTGTCCTGGAGAGCTTGCAGAGCACTGGGGAAAGGCAGGCAGAGAATTCCCTGCTAGCACCTTCTCTGTGCCTGAGAAGCAGAAGTGTTCACATTGCTTCGCAAGAATCGCTTTTGTGCAGAAAACAGTAACACTTGTTCAGAAGGAAAGAAAGCACAGAGCCCCAGATTTGCTGTTGTCCTGGAGAGCTTGCAGAGCACTGGGGAAAGGCAGGCAGAGAATTCCCTGCTAGCACCTTCTCTGAGCCTGGGAAGCAGAAGTGTTCACATTGCTTCGCAGAATCGCCTTTGTGCAGAAAACACTAACACTTGTTCAGAACAAAAAAAGCACAGAGCCCCAGATTCTATGTTGTCCTGGAGAGCTTGCAGAGCACTGGGGAAAGGCAGGCAGAGAATTCCTTGCTAGCACCTTCTCTGTGCCTGTTCACATTGCTTCGCAAGAATCGCTTTTGTGCAGAAAACAGTAACACTTGTTCAGAAGGAAAGAAAGCACAGAGCCCCAGATTTTATGTTGTCCTGGAGAGCTTGCAGAGCACTGGGGAAAGGCAGGCAGAGAATTCCTTGCTAGCACCTTCTCTGTGTCTGTTCACATTGCTTCGCAGAATCGCTTTTGTGCAGAAAACAGTAACACTTGTTCAGAACGAAAGAAAGCACAGAGCCCCAGATTTTATGTTGTCCTGGAGAGCTTGCAGAGCACTGGGGAAAGGCAGGCAGAGAATTCCCTGCTAGCACCTTCTCTGTGCCTGGGAAGCAGAAGTGTTCACATTGCTTCGCAGAATCGCCTTTGTGCAGAAAACACTAACACTTGTTCAGAAGGAAAGAAAGCACAGAGCCCCAGATTTTATGTTGTCCTGGAGAGCTTGCAGAGCACTGGGGAAAGGCAGGCAGAGAATTCCCTGATAGCACCTTCTCTGTGCCTGTTCACATTGCTTCGCAGAATCGCTTTTGTGCAGAAAACAGTAACACTTGTTCAGAACGAAAGAAAGCACAGAGCCCCAGATTCTATGTTGTCCTGGAGAGCTTGCAGAGCACTGGGGAAAGGCAGGCAGAGAATTCCCTGCTAGCACCTTCTCTGTGCCTGGGAAGCAGAAGTGTTCACATTGCTTCGCAGAATCGTTTTTGTGCAGAAAACAGTAACACTTGTTCAGAAGGAAAGAAAGCACAGAGCCCCAGATTTTATGTTGTCCTGGAGAGCTTGCAGAGCACTGGGGAAAGGCAGGCAGAGAATTCCCTGCTAGCACCTTCTCTGTGCCTGGGAAGCAGAAGTGTTCACATTGCTTCGCAAGAATCGCTTTTGTGCAGAAAACAGTAACACTTGTTCAGAAGGAAAGAAAGCACAGAGCCCCAGATTTTATGTTGTCCTGGAGAGCTTGCAGAGCACTGGGGAAAGGCAGGCAGAGAATTCCCTGATAGCACCTTCTCTGTGCCTGTTCACATTGCTTCGCAGAATCGCTTTTGTGCAGAAAACAGTAACACTTGTTCAGAAGGAAAGAAAGCACAGAGCCCCAGATTCTATGTTGTCCTGGAGAGCTTGCAGAGCACTGGGGAAAGGCAGGCAGAGAATTCCCTGCTAGCACCTTCTCTGTTCCTGTTCACATTGCTTCGCAGAATCGCTTTTGTGCAGAAAACAGTAACACTTGTTCAGAAGGAAAGAAAGCACAGAGCCCCAGATTCTATGTTGTCCTGGAGAGCTTGCAGAGCACTGGGGAAAGGCAGGCAGAGAATTCCCTGCTAGCACCTTCTCTGTGCCTGGGAAGCAGAAGTGTTCACATTGCTTCGCAAGAATCGCTTTTGTGCAGAAAACACTAACACTTGTTCAGAAGGAAAGAAAGCACAGAGCCCCAGATTCTATGTTGTCCTGGAGAGCTTGCAGAGCACTGGGGAAAGGCAGGCAGAGAATTCCCTGATAGCACCTTCTCTGTGCCTGTTCACATTGCTTCGCAGAATCGCTTTTGTGCAGAAAACAGTAACACTTGTTCAGAAGGAATGAAAGCACAGAGCCCCAGATTTTATGTTGTCCTGGAGAGCTTGCAGAGCACTGGGGAAAGGCAGGCAGAGAATTCCCTGATAGCACCTTCTCTGTGCCTGGGAAGCAGAAGTGTTCACATTGCTTCGCAGAATCGCTTTTGTGCAGAAAACAATAACACTTGTTCAGAAGGAAAGAAAGCACAGAGCCCCAGATTTTATGTTGTCCTGGAGAGCTTGCAGAGCACTGGGGAAAGGCAGGCAGAGAATTCCTTGCTAGCACCTTCTCTGTGCCTGTTCACATTGCTTCGCAGAATCGCTTTTGTGCAGAAAACAGTAACACTTGTTCAGAACGAAAGAAAGCACAGAGCCCCAGATTCTATGTTGTCCTGGAGAGCTTGCAGAGCACTGGGGAAAGGCAGGCAGAGAATTCCCTGATAGCACCTTCTCTGTGCCTGGGAAGCAGAAGTGTTCACATTGCTTCGCAGAATCGCTTTTGTGCAGAAAACAGTAACACTTGTTCAGAAGGAAAGAAAGCACAGAGCCCCAGATTCTATGTTGTCCTGGAGAGCTTGCAGAGCACTGGGGAAAGGCAGGCAGAGAATTCCCTGATAGCACCTTCTCTGTGCCTGTTCACATTGCTTCGCAGAATCGCTTTTGTGCAGAAAACAGTAACACTTGTTCAGAACGAAAGAAAGCACAGAGCCCCAGATTCTATGTTGTCCTGGAGAGCTTGCAGAGCACTGGGGAAAGGCAGGCAGAGAATTCCCTGCTAGCACCTTCTCTGTGCCTGGGAAGCAGAAGTGTTCACATTGCTTCGCAGAATCGCTTTTGTGCAGAAAACAGTAACACTTGTTCAGAAGGAAAGAAAGCACAGAGCCCCAGATTTTATGTTGTCCTGGAGAGCTTGCAGAGCACTGGGGAAAGGAAGGCAGAGAATTCCCTGCTAGCACCTTCTCTGTGCCTGGGAAGCAGAAGTGTTCACATTGCTTCGCAAGAATCGCTTTTGTGCAGAAAACAGTAACACTTGTTCAGAAGGAAAGAAAGCACAGAGCCCCAGATTTTATGTTGTCCTGGAGAGCTTGCAGAGCACTGGGGAAAGGCAGGCAGAGAATTCCCTGCTAGCACCTTCTCTGTGCCTGGGAAGCAGAAGTGTTCACATTGCTTCGCAGAATCGCTTTTGTGCAGAAAACAGTAACACTTGTTCAGAAGGAAAGAAAGCACAGAGCCCCAGATTTTATGTTGTCCTGGAGAGCTTGCAGAGCACTGGGGAAAGGCAGGCAGAGAATTCCCTGATAGCACCTTCTCTGTGCCTGTTCACATTGCTTCGCAGAATCGCTTTTGTGCAGAAAACAGTAACACTTGTTCAGAAGGAAAGAAAGCACAGAGCCCCAGATTCTATGTTGTCCTGGAGAGCTTGCAGAGCACTGGGGAACGGCAGGCAGAGAATTCCTTGCTAGCACCTTCTCTGTGCCTGTTCACATTGCTTCGCAGAATCGCTTTTGTGCAGAAAACAGTAACACTTGTTCAGAACGAAAGAAAGCACAGAGCCCCAGATTTTATGTTGTCCTGGAGAGCTTGCAGAGCACTGGGGAACGGCAGGCAGAGAATTCCTTGCTAGCACCTTCTCTGTGCCTGGGAAGAAGAAGTGTTCACATTGCTTCGCAGAATCGCTTTTGTGCAGAAAACAGTAACACTTGTTCAGAAGGAAAGAAAGCACAGAGCCCCAGATTCTATGTTGTCCTGGAGAGCTTGCAGAGCACTGGGGAAAGGCAGGCAGAGAATTCCCTGATAGCACCTTCTCTGTGCCTGTTCACATTGCTTCGCAGAATCGCTTTTGTGCAGAAAACAGTAACACTTGTTCAGAACGAAAGAAAGCACAGAGCCCCAGATTTGCTGTTGTCCTGGAGAGCTTGCAGAGCACTGGGGAAAGGCAGGCAGAGAATTCCCTGATAGCACCTTCTCTGTGCCTGTTCACATTGCTTCGCAGAATCGCTTTTGTGCAGAAAACAGTAACACTTGTTCAGAACGAAAGAAAGCACAGAGCCCCAGATTCTATGTTGTCCTGGAGAGCTTGCAGAGCACTGGGGAAAGGCAGGCAGAGAATTCCCTGCTAGCACCTTCTCTGAGCCTGTGAAGCAGAAGTGTTCACATTGCTTCGCAGAATCGCTTTTGTGCAGAAAACAGTAACACTTGTTCAGAAGGAAAGAAAGCACAGAGCCCCAGATTCTATGTTGTCCTGGAGAGCTTGCAGAGCACTGGGGAAAGGCAGGCAGAGAATTCCCTGCTAGCACCTTCTCTGTGCCTGTTCACATTGCTTCGCAGAATCGCTTTTGTTCAGAAAACAGTAACACTTGTTCAGAACGAAAGAAAGCACAGAGCCCCAGATTCTATGTTGTCCTGGAGAGCTTGCAGAGCACTGGGGAAAGGCAGGCAGAGAATTCCCTGATAGCACCTTCTCTGTGCCTGGGAAGCAGAAGTGTTCACATTGCTTCGCAGAATCGCTTTTGTGCAGAAAACAGTAACACTTGTTCAGAAGGAAAGAAAGCACAGAGCCCCAGATTCTATGTTGTCCTGGAGAGCTTGCAGAGCACTGGGGAAAGGCAGGCAGAGAATTCCCTGATAGCACCTTCTCTGTGCCTGTTCACATTGCTTCGCAGAATCGCTTTTGTGCAGAAAACACTAACACTTGTTCAGAACGAAAGAAAGCACAGAGCCCCAGATTCTATGTTGTCCTGGAGAGCTTGCAGAGCACTGGGGAAAGGCAGGCAGAGAATTCCCTGCTAGCACCTTCTCTGTGCCTGGGAAGCAGAAGTGTTCACATTGCTTCGCAGAATCGCTTTTGTGCAGAAAACAGTAACACTTGTTCAGAAGGAAAGAAAGCACAGAGCCCCAGATTTTATGTTGTCCTGGAGAGCTTGCAGAGCACTGGGGAACGGCAGGCAGAGAATTCCCTGCTAGCACCTTCTCTGTGCCTGGGAAGCAGAAGTGTTCACATTGCTTCGCAAGAATCGCTTTTGTGCAGAAAACAGTAACACTTGTTCAGAAGGAAAGAAAGCACAGAGCCCCAGATTTTATGTTGTCCTGGAGAGCTTGCAGAGCACTGGGGAAAGGCAGGCAGAGAATTCCCTGCTAGCACCTTCTCTGTGCCTGGGAAGCAGAAGTGTTCACATTGCTTCGCAGAATCGCTTTTGTGCAGAAAACAGTAACACTTGTTCAGAAGGAAAGAAAGCACAGAGCCCCAGATTTTATGTTGTCCTGGAGAGCTTGCAGAGCACTGGGGAAAGGCAGGCAGAGAATTCCCTGATAGCACCTTCTCTGTGCCTGTTCACATTGCTTCGCAGAATCGCTTTTGTGCAGAAAACAGTAACACTTGTTCAGAACGAAAGAAAGCACAGAGCCCCAGATTCTATGTTGTCCTGGAGAGCTTGCAGAGCACTGGGGAAAGGCAGGCAGAGAATTCCCTGATAGCACCTTCTCTGTGCCTGGGAAGCAGAAGTGTTCACATTGCTTCGCAAGAATCGCTTTTGTGCAGAAAACACTAACACTTGTTCAGAAGGAAAGAAAGCACAGAGCCCCAGATTCTATGTTGTCCTGGAGAGCTTGCAGAGCACTGGGGAACGGCAGGCAGAGAATTCCTTGCTAGCACCTTCTCTGTGCCTGTTCACATTGCTTCGCAGAATCGCTTTTGTGCAGAAAACAGTAACACTTGTTCAGAACGAAAGAAAGCACAGAGCCCCAGATTTGCTGTTGTCCTGGAGAGCTTGCAGAGCACTGGGGAACGGCAGGCAGAGAATTCCTTGCTAGCACCTTCTCTGTGCCTGGGAAACAGAAGTGTTCACATTGCTTCGCAGAATCGCTTTTGTGCAGAAAACAGTAACACTTGTTCAGAAGGAAAGAAAGCACAGAGCCCCAGCTTCTATGTTGTCCTGGAGAGCTTGCAGAGCACTGGGGAAAGGCAGGCAGAGAATTCCCTGATAGCACCTTCTCTGTGCCTGTTCACATTGCTTCGCAGAATCGCTTTTGTGCAGAAAACAGTAACACTTGTTCAGAAGGAAAGAAAGCACAGAGCCCCAGATTCTATGTTGTCCTGGAGAGCTTGCAGAGCACTGGGGAAAGGCAGGCAGAGAATTCCCTGCTAGCACCTTCTCTGTGCCTGGGAAGCAGAAGTGTTCACATTGCTTCGCAGAATCGTTTTTGTGCAGAAAACAGTAACACTTGTTCAGAAGGAAAGAAAGCACAGAGCCCCAGATTTTATGTTGTCCTGGAGAGCTTGCAGAGCACTGGGGAAAGGAAGGCAGAGAATTCCCTGCTAGCACCTTCTCTGTGCCTGGGAAGCAGAAGTGTTCACATTGCTTCGCAAGAATCGCTTTTGTGCAGAAAACAGTAACACTTGTTCAGAAGGAAAGAAAGCACAGAGCCCCAGATTTTATGTTGTCCTGGAGAGCTTGCAGAGCACTGGGGAAAGGCAGGCAGAGAATTCCCTGCTAGCACCTTCTCTGTGCCTGGGAAGCAGAAGTGTTCACATTGCTTCGCAGAATCGCTTTTGTGCAGAAAACAGTAACACTTGTTCAGAAGGAAAGAAAGCACAGAGCCCCAGATTTTATGTTGTCCTGGAGAGCTTGCAGAGCACTGGGGAAAGGCAGGCAGAGAATTCCCTGATAGCACCTTCTCTGTGCCTGTTCACATTGCTTCGCAGAATCGCTTTTGTGCAGAAAACAGTAACACTTGTTCAGAAGGAAAGAAAGCACAGAGCCCCAGATTCTATGTTGTCCTGGAGAGCTTGCAGAGCACTGGGGAACGGCAGGCAGAGAATTCCTTGCTAGCACCTTCTCTGTGCCTGTTCACATTGCTTCGCAGAATCGCTTTTGTGCAGAAAACAGTAACACTTGTTCAGAAGGAAAGAAAGCACAGAGCCCCAGATTTTATGTTGTCCTGGAGAGCTTGCAGAGCACTGGGGAACGGCAGGCAGAGAATTCCTTGCTAGCACCTTCTCTGTGCCTGGGAAGAAGAAGTGTTCACATTGCTTCGCAGAATCGCTTTTGTGCAGAAAACAGTAACACTTGTTCAGAAGGAAAGAAAGCACAGAGCCCCAGATTCTATGTTGTCCTGGAGAGCTTGCAGAGCACTGGGGAAAGGCAGGCAGAGAATTCCCTGCTAGCACCTTCTCTGAGCCTGTGAAGCAGAAGTGTTCACATTGCTTCGCAGAATCGCTTTTGTGCAGAAAACAGTAACACTTGTTCAGAAGGAAAGAAAGCACAGAGCCCCAGATTCTATGTTGTCCTGGAGAGCTTGCAGAGCACTGGGGAAAGGCAGGCAGAGAATTCCCTGCTAGCACCTTCTCTGTGCCTGTTCACATTGCTTCGCAGAATCGCTTTTGTTCAGAAAACAGTAACACTTGTTCAGAACGAAAGAAAGCACAGAGCCCCAGATTCTATGTTGTCCTGGAGAGCTTGCAGAGCACTGGGGAAAGGCAGGCAGAGAATTCCCTGATAGCACCTTCTCTGTGCCTGGGAAGCAGAAGTGTTCACATTGCTTCGCAGAATCGCTTTTGTGCAGAAAACAGTAACACTTGTTCAGAAGGAAAGAAAGCACAGAGCCCCAGATTCTATGTTGTCCTGGAGAGCTTGCAGAGCACTGGGGAAAGGCAGGCAGAGAATTCCCTGATAGCACCTTCTCTGTGCCTGTTCACATTGCTTCGCAGAATCGCTTTTGTGCAGAAAACAGTAACACTTGTTCAGAACGAAAGAAAGCACAGAGCCCCAGATTCTATGTTGTCCTGGAGAGCTTGCAGAGCACTGGGGAAAGGCAGGCAGAGAATTCCCTGCTAGCACCTTCTCTGTGCCTGGGAAGCAGAAGTGTTCACATTGCTTCGCAGAATCGCTTTTGTGCAGAAAACAGTAACACTTGTTCAGAAGGAAAGAAAGCACAGAGCCCCAGATTTTATGTTGTCCTGGAGAGCTTGCAGAGCACTGGGGAACGGCAGGCAGAGAATTCCCTGCTAGCACCTTCTCTGTGCCTGGGAAGCAGAAGTGTTCACATTGCTTCGCAAGAATCGCTTTTGTGCAGAAAACAGTAACACTTGTTCAGAAGGAAAGAAAGCACAGAGCCCCAGATTTTATGTTGTCCTGGAGAGCTTGCAGAGCACTGGGGAAAGGCAGGCAGAGAATTCCCTGCTAGCACCTTCTCTGTGCCTGGGAAGCAGAAGTGTTCACATTGCTTCGCAGAATCGCTTTTGTGCAGAAAACAGTAACACTTGTTCAGAAGGAAAGAAAGCACAGAGCCCCAGATTTTATGTTGTCCTGGAGAGCTTGCAGAGCACTGGGGAAAGGCAGGCAGAGAATTCCCTGATAGCACCTTCTCTGTGCCTGTTCACATTGCTTCGCAGAATCGCTTTTGTGCAGAAAACAGTAACACTTGTTCAGAACGAAAGAAAGCACAGAGCCCCAGATTCTATGTTGTCCTGGAGAGCTTGCAGAGCACTGGGGAAAGGCAGGCAGAGAATTCCCTGATAGCACCTTCTCTGTGCCTGGGAAGCAGAAGTGTTCACATTGCTTCGCAAGAATCGCTTTTGTGCAGAAAACACTAACACTTGTTCAGAAGGAAAGAAAGCACAGAGCCCCAGATTCTATGTTGTCCTGGAGAGCTTGCAGAGCACTGGGGAAAGGCAGGCAGAGAATTCCTTGCTAGCACCTTCTCTGTGCCTGGGAAACAGAAGTGTTCACATTGCTTCGCAGAATCGCTTTTGTGCAGAAAACAGTAACACTTGTTCAGAAGGAAAGAAAGCACAGAGCCCCAGCTTCTATGTTGTCCTGGAGAGCTTGCAGAGCACTGGGGAAAGGCAGGCAGAGAATTCCCTGATAGCACCTTCTCTGTGCCTGTTCACATTGCTTCGCAGAATCGCTTTTGTGCAGAAAACAGTAACACTTGTTCAGAAGGAAAGAAAGCACAGAGCCCCAGATTCTATGTTGTCCTGGAGAGCTTGCAGAGCACTGGGGAAAGGCAGGCAGAGAATTCCCTGCTAGCACCTTCTCTGTGCCTGGGAAGCAGAAGTGTTCACATTGCTTCGCAGAATCGTTTTTGTGCAGAAAACAGTAACACTTGTTCAGAAGGAAAGAAAGCACAGAGCCCCAGATTTTATGTTGTCCTGGAGAGCTTGCAGAGCACTGGGGAAAGGAAGGCAGAGAATTCCCTGCTAGCACCTTCTCTGTGCCTGGGAAGCAGAAGTGTTCACATTGCTTCGCAAGAATCGCTTTTGTGCAGAAAACAGTAACACTTGTTCAGAAGGAAAGAAAGCACAGAGCCCCAGATTTTATGTTGTCCTGGAGAGCTTGCAGAGCACTGGGGAAAGGCAGGCAGAGAATTCCCTGCTAGCACCTTCTCTGTGCCTGGGAAGCAGAAGTGTTCACATTGCTTCGCAGAATCGCTTTTGTGCAGAAAACAGTAACACTTGTTCAGAAGGAAAGAAAGCACAGAGCCCCAGATTTTATGTTGTCCTGGAGAGCTTGCAGAGCACTGGGGAAAGGCAGGCAGAGAATTCCCTGATAGCACCTTCTCTGTGCCTGTTCACATTGCTTCGCAGAATCGCTTTTGTGCAGAAAACAGTAACACTTGTTCAGAAGGAAAGAAAGCACAGAGCCCCAGATTCTATGTTGTCCTGGAGAGCTTGCAGAGCACTGGGGAACGGCAGGCAGAGAATTCCTTGCTAGCACCTTCTCTGTGCCTGTTCACATTGCTTCGCAGAATCGCTTTTGTGCAGAAAACAGTAACACTTGTTCAGAACGAAAGAAAGCACAGAGCCCCAGATTTTATGTTGTCCTGGAGAGCTTGCAGAGCACTGGGGAACGGCAGGCAGAGAATTCCTTGCTAGCACCTTCTCTGTGCCTGGGAAGAAGAAGTGTTCACATTGCTTCGCAGAATCGCTTTTGTGCAGAAAACAGTAACACTTGTTCAGAAGGAAAGAAAGCACAGAGCCCCAGATTCTATGTTGTCCTGGAGAGCTTGCAGAGCACTGGGGAAAGGCAAGCAGAGAATTCCCTGATAGCACCTTCTCTGTGCCTGTTCACATTGCTTCGCAGAATCGCTTTTGTGCAGAAAACAGTAACACTTGTTCAGAACGAAAGAAAGCACAGAGCCCCAGATTTGCTGTTGTCCTGGAGAGCTTGCAGAGCACTGGGGAAAGGCAGGCAGAGAATTCCCTGCTAGCACCTTCTCTGTGCCTGGGAAGCAGAAGTGTTCACATTGCTTCGCAAGAATCGCTTTTGTGCAGAAAACACTAACACTTGTTCAGAAGGAAAGAAAGCACAGAGCCCCAGATTTTATGTTGTCCTGGAGAGCTTGCAGAGCACTGGGGAAAGGCAGGCAGAGAATTCCTTGCTAGCACCTTCTCTGTGCCTGGGAAGAAGAAGTGTTCACATTGCTTCGCAGAATCGCTTTTGTGCAGAAAACAGTAACACTTGTTCAGAAGGAAAGAAAGCACAGAGCCCCAGATTTTATGTTGTCCTGGACATCTTGCAGAGCACTGGGGAAAGGCAGGCAGAGAATTCCCTGATAGCACCTTCTCTGTGCCTGTTCACATTGCTTCGCAGAATCGCTTTTGTGCAGAAAACAGTAACACTTGTTCAGAACGAAAGAAAGCACAGAGCCCCAGATTCTATGTTGTCCTGGAGAGCTTGCAGAGCACTGGGGAAAGGCAGGCAGAGAATTCCCTGCTAGCACCTTCTCTGTGCCTGTGAAGCAGAAGTGTTCACATTGCTTCGCAGAATCGCTTTTGTGCAGAAAACAGTAACACTTGTTCAGAAGGAAAGAAAGCACAGAGCCCCAGATTCTATGTTGTCCTGGAGAGCTTGCAGAGCACTGGGGAAAGGCAGGCAGAGAATTCCCTGATAGCACCTTCTCTGTGCCTGTTCACATTGCTTCGCAGAATCGCTTTTGTGCAGAAAACACTAACACTTGTTCAGAACGAAAGAAAGCACAGAGCCCCAGATTCTATGTTGTCCTGGAGAGCTTGCAGAGCACTGGGGAAAGGCAAGCAGAGAATTCCCTGCTAGCACCTTCTCTGTGCCTGGGAAGCAGAAGTGTTCACATTGCTTCGCAGAATCGCTTTTGTGCAGAAAACAGTAACACTTGTTCAGAAGGAAAGAAAGCACAGAGCCCCAGATTTTATGTTGTCCTGGAGAGCTTGCAGAGCACTGGGGAAAGGAAGACAGAGAATTCCCTGCTAGCACCTTCTCTGTGCCTGGGAAGCAGAAGTGTTCACATTGCTTCGCAAGAATCGCTTTTGTGCAGAAAACAGTAACACTTGTTCAGAAGGAAAGAAAGCACAGAGCCCCAGATTTTATGTTGTCCTGGAGAGCTTGCAGAGCACTGGGGAAAGGCAGGCAGAGAATTCCCTGCTAGCACCTTCTCTGTGCCTGGGAAGCAGAAGTGTTCACATTGCTTCGCAGAATCGCTTTTGTGCAGAAAACAGTAACACTTGTTCAGAAGGAAAGAAAGCACAGAGCCCCAGATTTGCTGTTGGCCTGGAGAGCTTGCAGAGCACTGGGGAAAGGCAGGCAGAGAATTCCCTGATAGCACCTTCTCTGTGCCTGTTCACATTGCTTCGCAGAATCGCTTTTGTGCAGAAAACAGTAACACTTGTTCAGAAGGAAAGAAAGCACAGAGCCCCAGATTCTATGTTGTCCTGGAGAGCTTGCAGAGCACTGGGGAACGGCAGGCAGAGAATTCCTTGCTAGCACCTTCTCTGTGCCTGTTCACATTGCTTCGCAGAATCGCTTTTGTGCAGAAAACAGTAACACTTGTTCAGAACGAAAGAAAGCACAGAGCCCCAGATTCTATGTTGTCCTGGAGAGCTTGCAGAGCACTGGGGAAAGGCAGGCAGAGAATTCCCTGCTAGCACCTTCTCTGTGCCTGGGAAGCAGAAGTGTTCACATTGCTTCGCAGAATCGCTTTTGTGCAGAAAACAGTAACACTTGTTCAGAAGGAAAGAAAGCACAGAGCCCCAGATTCTATGTTGTCCTGGAGAGCTTGCAGAGCACTGGGGAAAGGCAGGCAGAGAATTCCCTGATAGCACCTTCTCTGTGCCTGTTCACATTGCTTCGCAGAATCGCTTTTGTGCAGAAAACAGTAACACTTGTTCAGAACGAAAGAAAGCACAGAGCCCCAGATTCTATGTTGTCCTGGAGAGCTTGCAGAGCACTGGGGAAAGGCAGGCAGAGAATTCCCTGCTAGCACCTTCTCTGTGCCTGGGAAGCAGAAGTGTTCACATTGCTTCGCAGAATCGCTTTTGTGCAGAAAACAGTAACACTTGTTCAGAAGGAAAGAAAGCACAGAGCCCCAGATTTTATGTTGTCCTGGAGAGCTTGCAGAGCACTGGGGAAAGGAAGGCAGAGAATTCCCTGCTAGCACCTTCTCTGTGCCTGGGAAGCAGAAGTGTTCACATTGCTTCGCAAGAATCGCTTTTGTGCAGAAAACAGTAACACTTGTTCAGAAGGAAAGAAAGCACAGAGCCCCAGATTTTATGTTGTCCTGGAGAGCTTGCAGAGCACTGGGGAAAGGCAGGCAGAGAATTCCCTGCTAGCACCTTCTCTGTGCCTGGGAAGCAGAAGTGTTCACATTGCTTCGCAGAATCGCTTTTGTGCAGAAAACAGTAACACTTGTTCAGAAGGAAAGAAAGCACAGAGCCCCAGATTTTATGTTGTCCTGGAGAGCTTGCAGAGCACTGGGGAAAGGCAGGCAGAGAATTCCCTGATAGCACCTTCTCTGTGCCTGTTCACATTGCTTCGCAGAATCGCTTTTGTGCAGAAAACAGTAACACTTGTTCAGAAGGAAAGAAAGCACAGAGCCCCAGATTCTATGTTGTCCTGGAGAGCTTGCAGAGCACTGGGGAACGGCAGGCAGAGAATTCCTTGCTAGCACCTTCTCTGTGCCTGTTCACATTGCTTCGCAGAATCGCTTTTGTGCAGAAAACAGTAACACTTGTTCAGAACGAAAGAAAGCACAGAGCCCCAGATTTTATGTTGTCCTGGAGAGCTTGCAGAGCACTGGGGAACGGCAGGCAGAGAATTCCTTGCTAGCACCTTCTCTGTGCCTGGGAAGAAGAAGTGTTCACATTGCTTCGCAGAATCGCTTTTGTGCAGAAAACAGTAACACTTGTTCAGAAGGAAAGAAAGCACAGAGCCCCAGATTCTATGTTGTCCTGGAGAGCTTGCAGAGCACTGGGGAAAGGCAGGCAGAGAATTCCCTGATAGCACCTTCTCTGTGCCTGTTCACATTGCTTCGCAGAATCGCTTTTGTGCAGAAAACAGTAACACTTGTTCAGAACGAAAGAAAGCACAGAGCCCCAGATTTGCTGTTGTCCTGGAGAGCTTGCAGAGCACTGGGGAAAGGCAGGCAGAGAATTCCCTGCTAGCACCTTCTCTGTGCCTGTTCACATTGCTTCGCAGAATCGCTTTTGTGCAGAAAACAGTAACACTTGTTCAGAAGGAAAGAAAGCACAGAGCCCCAGATTTTATGTTGTCCTGGAGAGCTTGCAGAGCACTGGGGAAAGGCAGGCAGAGAATTCCCTGCTAGCACCTTCTCTGTGCCTGGGAAGCAGAAGTGTTCACATTGCTTCGCAAGAATCGCTTTTGTGCAGAAAACACTAACACTTGTTCAGAAGGAAAGAAAGCACAGAGCCCCAGATTTTATGTTGTCCTGGAGAGCTTGCAGAGCACTGGGGAAAGGCAGGCAGAGAATTCCTTGCTAGCACCTTCTCTGTGCCTGGGAAGCAGAAGTGTTCACATTGCTTCGCAGAATCGCTTTTGTGCAGAAAACAGTAACACTTGTTCAGAAGGAAAGAAAGCACAGAGCCCCAGATTTTATGTTGTCCTGGAGAGCTTGCAGAGCACTGGGGAAAGGCAGGCAGAGAATTCCCTGATAGCACCTTCTCTGTGCCTGTTCACATTGCTTCGCAGAATCGCTTTTGTGCAGAAAACAGTAACACTTGTTCAGAACGAAAGAAAGCACAGAGCCCCAGATTCTATGTTGTCCTGGAGAGCTTGCAGAGCACTGGGGAAAGGCAGGCAGAGAATTCCCTGCTAGCACCTTCTCTGAGCCTGTGAAGCAGAAGTGTTCACATTGCTTCGCAGAATCGCTTTTGTGCAGAAAACAGTAACACTTGTTCAGAACAAAAGAAAGCACAGAGCCCCAGATTCTATGTTGTCCTGGAGAGCTTGCAGAGCACTGGGGAAAGGCAGGCAGAGAATTCCCTGCTAGCACCTTCTCTGTGCCTGTTCACATTGCTTCGCAGAATCGCTTTTGTGCAGAAAACAGTAACACTTGTTCAGAAGGAAAGAAAGCACAGAGCCCCAGATTCTATGTTGTCCTGGAGAGCTTGCAGAGCACTGGGGAAAGGCAGGCAGAGAATTCCCTGCTAGCACCTTCTCTGTGCCTGGGAAGCAGAAGTGTTCACATTGCTTCGCAGAATCGCTTTTGTGCAGAAAACAGTAACACTTGTTCAGAAGGAAAGAAAGCACAGAGCCCCAGATTTTATGTTGTCCTGGAGAGCTTGCAGAGCACTGGGGAACGGCAGGCAGAGAATTCCCTGCTAGCACCTTCTCTGTGCCTGGGAAGCAGAAGTGTTCACATTGCTTCGCAAGAATCGCTTTTGTGCAGAAAACAGTAACACTTGTTCAGAAGGAAAGAAAGCACAGAGCCCCAGATTCTATGTTGTCCTGGAGAGCTTGCAGAGCACTGGGGAAAGGCAGGCAGAGAATTCCCTGCTAGCACCTTCTCTGTGCCTGGGAAGCAGAAGTGTTCACATTGCTTCGCAGAATCGCTTTTGTGCAGAAAACAGTAACACTTGTTCAGAAGGAAAGAAAGCACAGAGCCCCAGATTTTATGTTGTCCTGGAGAGCTTGCAGAGCACTGGGGAAAGGCAGGCAGAGAATTCCCTGATAGCACCTTCTCTGTGCCTGGGAAGCAGAAGTGTTCACATTGCTTCGCAAGAATCGCTTTTGTGCAGAAAACACTAACACTTGTTCAGAAGGAAAGAAAGCACAGAGCCCCAGATTCTATGTTGTCCTGGAGAGCTTGCAGAGCACTGGGGAAAGGCAGGCAGAGAATTCCCTGCTAGCACCTTCTCTGTGCCTGGGAAGCAGAAGTGTTCACATTGCTTCGCAAGAATCGCTTTTGTGCAGAAAACACTAACACTTGTTCAGAAGGAAAGAAAGCACAGAGCCCCAGATTCTATGTTGTCCTGGAGAGCTTGCAGAGCACTGGGGAAAGGCAGGCAGAGAATTCCCTGATAGCACCTTCTCTGTGCCTGTTCACATTGCTTCGCAGAATCGCTTTTGTGCAGAAAACAGTAACACTTGTTCAGAAGGAAAGAAAGCACAGAGCCCCAGATTTTATGTTGTCCTGGAGAGCTTGCAGAGCACTGGGGAAAGGCAGGCAGAGAATTCCCTGATAGCACCTTCTCTGTGCCTGGGAAGCAGAAGTGTTCACATTGCTTCGCAGAATCGCTTTTGTGCAGAAAACACTAACACTTGTTCAGAAGGAAAGAAAGCACAGAGCCCCAGATTTTATGTTGTCCTGGAGAGCTTGCAGAGCACTGGGGAAAGGCAGGCAGAGAATTCCTTGCTAGCACCTTCTCTGTGCCTGTTCACATTGCTTCGCAGAATCGCTTTTGTGCAGAAAACAGTAACACTTGTTCAGAACGAAAGAAAGCACAGAGCCCCAGATTTGCTGTTGTCCTGGAGAGCTTGCAGAGCACTGGGGAAAGGCAGGCAGAGAATTCCCTGCTAGCACGTTCTCTGTGCCTGGGAAGCAGAAGTGTTCACATTGCTTCGCAGAATCGTTTTTGTGCAGAAAACAGTAACACTTGTTCAGAAGGAAAGAAAGCACAGAGCCCCAGATTTGATGTTGTCCTGGAGAGCTTGCAGAGCACTGGGGAAAGGCAGGCAGAGAATTCCCTGCTAGCACCTTCTCTGTGCCTGGGAAGCAGAAGTGTTCACATTGCTTCGCAAGAATCGCTTTTGTGCAGAAAACAGTAACACTTGTTCAGAAGGAAAGAAAGCACAGAGCCCCAGATTTTATGTTGTCCTGGAGAGCTTGCAGAGCACTGGGGAAAGGCAGGCAGAGAATTCCCTGATAGCACCTTCTCTGTGCCTGTTCACATTGCTTCGCAGAATCGCTTTTGTGCAGAAAACAGTAACACTTGTTCAGAACGAAAGAAAGCACAGAGCCCCAGATTCTATGTTGTCCTGGAGAGCTTGCAGAGCACTGGGGAAAGGCAGGCAGAGAATTCCCTGATAGCACCTTGTCTGTGCCTGGGAAGCAGAAGTGTTCACATTGCTTCGCAAGAATCGCTTTTGTGCAGAAAACACTAACACTTGTTCAGAACGAAAGAAAGCACAGAGCCCCAGATTCTATGTTGTCCTGGAGAGCTTGCAGAGCACTGGGGAACGGCAGGCAGAGAATTCCTTGCTAGCACCTTCTCTGTGCCTGTTCACATTGCTTCGCAGAATCGCTTTTGTGCAGAAAACAGTAACACTTGTTCAGAACGAAAGAAAGCACAGAGCCCCAGATTTTATGTTGTCCTGGAGAGCTTGCAGAGCACTGGGGAACGGCAGGCAGAGAATTCCTTGCTAGCACCTTCTCTGTGCCTGGGAAGCAGAAGTGTTCACATTGCTTCGCAGAATCGCTTTTGTGCAGAAAACAGTAACACTTGTTCAGAAGGAAAGAAAGCACAGAGCCCCAGATTCTATGTTGTCCTGGAGAGCTTGCAGAGCACTGGGGAAAGGCAGGCAGAGAATTCCCTGATAGCACCTTCTCTGTGCCTGTTCACATTGCTTCGCAGAATCGCTTTTGTGCAGAAAACAGTAACACTTGTTCAGAAGGAAAGAAAGCACAGAGCCCCAGATTCTATGTTGTCCTGGAGAGCTTGCAGAGCACTGGGGAAAGGCAGGCAGAGAATTCCCTGATAGCACCTTCTCTGTGCCTGGGAAGCAGCAGTGTTCACATTGCTTCGCAGAATCGCTTTTGTGCAGAAAACAGTAACACTTGTTCAGAAGGAAAGAAAGCACAGAGCCCCAGATTTTATGTTGTCCTGGAGATCTTGCAGAGCACTGGGGAAAGGCAGGCAGAGAATTCCCTGATAGCACCTTCTCTGTGCCTGTTCACATTGCTTCGCAGAATCGCTTTTGTGCAGAAAACAGTAACACTTGTTCAGAACGAAAGAAAGCACAGAGACCCAGATTCTATGTTGTCCTGGAGAGCTTGCAGAGCACTGGGGAAAGGCAGGCAGAGAATTCCCTGCTAGCACCTTCTCTGTGCCTGAGAAGCAGAAGTGTTCACATTGCTTCGCAAGAATCGCTTTTGTGCAGAAAACAGTAACACTTGTTCAGAAGGAAAGAAAGCACAGAGCCCCAGATTTGCTGTTGTCCTGGAGAGCTTGCAGAGCACTGGGGAAAGGCAGGCAGAGAATTCCCTGCTAGCACCTTCTCTGAGCCTGGGAAGCAGAAGTGTTCACATTGCTTCGCAGAATCGCCTTTGTGCAGAAAACACTAACACTTGTTCAGAACAAAAAAAGCACAGAGCCCCAGATTCTATGTTGTCCTGGAGAGCTTGCAGAGCACTGGGGAAAGGCAGGCAGAGAATTCCTTGCTAGCACCTTCTCTGTGCCTGTTCACATTGCTTCGCAAGAATCGCTTTTGTGCAGAAAACAGTAACACTTGTTCAGAAGGAAAGAAAGCACAGAGCCCCAGATTTTATGTTGTCCTGGAGAGCTTGCAGAGCACTGGGGAAAGGCAGGCAGAGAATTCCTTGCTAGCACCTTCTCTGTGTCTGTTCACATTGCTTCGCAGAATCGCTTTTGTGCAGAAAACAGTAACACTTGTTCAGAACGAAAGAAAGCACAGAGCCCCAGATTTTATGTTGTCCTGGAGAGCTTGCAGAGCACTGGGGAAAGGCAGGCAGAGAATTCCCTGCTAGCACCTTCTCTGTGCCTGGGAAGCAGAAGTGTTCACATTGCTTCGCAGAATCGCCTTTGTGCAGAAAACACTAACACTTGTTCAGAAGGAAAGAAAGCACAGAGCCCCAGATTTTATGTTGTCCTGGAGAGCTTGCAGAGCACTGGGGAAAGGCAGGCAGAGAATTCCCTGATAGCACCTTCTCTGTGCCTGTTCACATTGCTTCGCAGAATCGCTTTTGTGCAGAAAACAGTAACACTTGTTCAGAACGAAAGAAAGCACAGAGCCCCAGATTCTATGTTGTCCTGGAGAGCTTGCAGAGCACTGGGGAAAGGCAGGCAGAGAATTCCCTGCTAGCACCTTCTCTGTGCCTGGGAAGCAGAAGTGTTCACATTGCTTCGCAGAATCGTTTTTGTGCAGAAAACAGTAACACTTGTTCAGAAGGAAAGAAAGCACAGAGCCCCAGATTTTATGTTGTCCTGGAGAGCTTGCAGAGCACTGGGGAAAGGCAGGCAGAGAATTCCCTGCTAGCACCTTCTCTGTGCCTGGGAAGCAGAAGTGTTCACATTGCTTCGCAAGAATCGCTTTTGTGCAGAAAACAGTAACACTTGTTCAGAAGGAAAGAAAGCACAGAGCCCCAGATTTTATGTTGTCCTGGAGAGCTTGCAGAGCACTGGGGAAAGGCAGGCAGAGAATTCCCTGATAGCACCTTCTCTGTGCCTGTTCACATTGCTTCGCAGAATCGTTTTTGTGCAGAAAACAGTAACACTTGTTCAGAAGGAAAGAAAGCACAGAGCCCCAGATTCTATGTTGTCCTGGAGAGCTTGCAGAGCACTGGGGAAAGGCAGGCAGAGAATTCCCTGCTAGCACCTTCTCTGTTCCTGTTCACATTGCTTCGCAGAATCGCTTTTGTGCAGAAAACAGTAACACTTGTTCAGAAGGAAAGAAAGCACAGAGCCCCAGATTCTATGTTGTCCTGGAGAGCTTGCAGAGCACTGGGGAAAGGCAGGCAGAGAATTCCCTGCTAGCACCTTCTCTGTGCCTGGGAAGCAGAAGTGTTCACATTGCTTCGCAAGAATCGCTTTTGTGCAGAAAACACTAACACTTGTTCAGAAGGAAAGAAAGCACAGAGCCCCAGATTCTATGTTGTCCTGGAGAGCTTGCAGAGCACTGGGGAAAGGCAGGCAGAGAATTCCCTGATAGCACCTTCTCTGTGCCTGTTCACATTGCTTCGCAGAATCGCTTTTGTGCAGAAAACAGTAACACTTGTTCAGAAGGAATGAAAGCACAGAGCCCCAGATTTTATGTTGTCCTGGAGAGCTTGCAGAGCACTGGGGAAAGGCAGGCAGAGAATTCCCTGATAGCACCTTCTCTGTGCCTGGGAAGCAGAAGTGTTCACATTGCTTCGCAGAATCGCTTTTGTGCAGAAAACAATAACACTTGTTCAGAAGGAAAGAAAGCACAGAGCCCCAGATTTTATGTTGTCCTGGAGAGCTTGCAGAGCACTGGGGAAAGGCAGGCAGAGAATTCCTTGCTAGCACCTTCTCTGTGCCTGTTCACATTGCTTCGCAGAATCGCTTTTGTGCAGAAAACAGTAACACTTGTTCAGAACGAAAGAAAGCACAGAGCCCCAGATTCTATGTTGTCCTGGAGAGCTTGCAGAGCACTGGGGAAAGGCAGGCAGAGAATTCCCTGCTAGCACCTTCTCTGTGCCTGGGAAGCAGAAGTGTTCACATTGCTTCGCAGAATCGCTTTTGTGCAGAAAACAGTAACACTTGTTCAGAAGGAAAGAAAGCACAGAGCCCCAGATTCTATGTTGTCCTGGAGAGCTTGCAGAGCACTGGGGAAAGGCAGGCAGAGAATTCCCTGATAGCACCTTCTCTGTGCCTGTTCACATTGCTTCGCAGAATCGCTTTTGTGCAGAAAACAGTAACACTTGTTCAGAACGAAAGAAAGCACAGAGCCCCAGATTCTATGTTGTCCTGGAGAGCTTGCAGAGCACTGGGGAAAGGCAGGCAGAGAATTCCCTGCTAGCACCTTCTCTGTGCCTGGGAAGCAGAAGTGTTCACATTGCTTCGCAGAATCGCTTTTGTGCAGAAAACAGTAACACTTGTTCAGAAGGAAAGAAAGCACAGAGCCCCAGATTTTATGTTGTCCTGGAGAGCTTGCAGAGCACTGGGGAAAGGAAGGCAGAGAATTCCCTGCTAGCACCTTCTCTGTGCCTGGGAAGCAGAAGTGTTCACATTGCTTCGCAAGAATCGCTTTTGTGCAGAAAACAGTAACACTTGTTCAGAAGGAAAGAAAGCACAGAGCCCCAGATTTTATGTTGTCCTGGAGAGCTTGCAGAGCACTGGGGAAAGGCAGGCAGAGAATTCCCTGCTAGCACCTTCTCTGTGCCTGGGAAGCAGAAGTGTTCACATTGCTTCGCAGAATCGCTTTTGTGCAGAAAACAGTAACACTTGTTCAGAAGGAAAGAAAGCACAGAGCCCCAGATTTTATGTTGTCCTGGAGAGCTTGCAGAGCACTGGGGAAAGGCAGGCAGAGAATTCCCTGATAGCACCTTCTCTGTGCCTGTTCACATTGCTTCGCAGAATCGCTTTTGTGCAGAAAACAGTAACACTTGTTCAGAAGGAAAGAAAGCACAGAGCCCCAGATTCTATGTTGTCCTGGAGAGCTTGCAGAGCACTGGGGAACGGCAGGCAGAGAATTCCTTGCTAGCACCTTCTCTGTGCCTGTTCACATTGCTTCGCAGAATCGCTTTTGTGCAGAAAACAGTAACACTTGTTCAGAACGAAAGAAAGCACAGAGCCCCAGATTTTATGTTGTCCTGGAGAGCTTGCAGAGCACTGGGGAACGGCAGGCAGAGAATTCCTTGCTAGCACCTTCTCTGTGCCTGGGAAGAAGAAGTGTTCACATTGCTTCGCAGAATCGCTTTTGTGCAGAAAACAGTAACACTTGTTCAGAAGGAAAGAAAGCACAGAGCCCCAGATTCTATGTTGTCCTGGAGAGCTTGCAGAGCACTGGGGAAAGGCAGGCAGAGAATTCCCTGATAGCACCTTCTCTGTGCCTGTTCACATTGCTTCGCAGAATCGCTTTTGTGCAGAAAACAGTAACACTTGTTCAGAACGAAAGAAAGCACAGAGCCCCAGATTTGCTGTTGTCCTGGAGAGCTTGCAGAGCACTGGGGAAAGGCAGGCAGAGAATTCCCTGATAGCACCTTCTCTGTGCCTGTTCACATTGCTTCGCAGAATCGCTTTTGTGCAGAAAACAGTAACACTTGTTCAGAACGAAAGAAAGCACAGAGCCCCAGATTCTATGTTGTCCTGGAGAGCTTGCAGAGCACTGGGGAAAGGCAGGCAGAGAATTCCCTGCTAGCACCTTCTCTGAGCCTGTGAAGCAGAAGTGTTCACATTGCTTCGCAGAATCGCTTTTGTGCAGAAAACAGTAACACTTGTTCAGAAGGAAAGAAAGCACAGAGCCCCAGATTCTATGTTGTCCTGGAGAGCTTGCAGAGCACTGGGGAAAGGCAGGCAGAGAATTCCCTGCTAGCACCTTCTCTGTGCCTGTTCACATTGCTTCGCAGAATCGCTTTTGTTCAGAAAACAGTAACACTTGTTCAGAACGAAAGAAAGCACAGAGCCCCAGATTCTATGTTGTCCTGGAGAGCTTGCAGAGCACTGGGGAAAGGCAGGCAGAGAATTCCCTGATAGCACCTTCTCTGTGCCTGGGAAGCAGAAGTGTTCACATTGCTTCGCAGAATCGCTTTTGTGCAGAAAACAGTAACACTTGTTCAGAAGGAAAGAAAGCACAGAGCCCCAGATTCTATGTTGTCCTGGAGAGCTTGCAGAGCACTGGGGAAAGGCAGGCAGAGAATTCCCTGATAGCACCTTCTCTGTGCCTGTTCACATTGCTTCGCAGAATCGCTTTTGTGCAGAAAACACTAACACTTGTTCAGAACGAAAGAAAGCACAGAGCCCCAGATTCTATGTTGTCCTGGAGAGCTTGCAGAGCACTGGGGAAAGGCAGGCAGAGAATTCCCTGCTAGCACCTTCTCTGTGCCTGGGAAGCAGAAGTGTTCACATTGCTTCGCAAGAATCGCTTTTGTGCAGAAAACAGTAACACTTGTTCAGAAGGAAAGAAAGCACAGAGCCCCAGATTTTATGTTGTCCTGGAGAGCTTGCAGAGCACTGGGGAAAGGCAGGCAGAGAATTCCCTGCTAGCACCTTCTCTGTGCCTGGGAAGCAGAAGTGTTCACATTGCTTCGCAGAATCGCTTTTGTGCAGAAAACAGTAACACTTGTTCAGAAGGAAAGAAAGCACAGAGCCCCAGATTTTATGTTGTCCTGGAGAGCTTGCAGAGCACTGGGGAAAGGCAGGCAGAGAATTCCCTGATAGCACCTTCTCTGTGCCTGTTCACATTGCTTCGCAGAATCGCTTTTGTGCAGAAAACAGTAACACTTGTTCAGAACGAAAGAAAGCACAGAGCCCCAGATTCTATGTTGTCCTGGAGAGCTTGCAGAGCACTGGGGAAAGGCAGGCAGAGAATTCCCTGATAGCACCTTCTCTGTGCCTGGGAAGCAGAAGTGTTCACATTGCTTCGCAAGAATCGCTTTTGTGCAGAAAACACTAACACTTGTTCAGAAGGAAAGAAAGCACAGAGCCCCAGATTCTATGTTGTCCTGGAGAGCTTGCAGAGCACTGGGGAACGGCAGGCAGAGAATTCCTTGCTAGCACCTTCTCTGTGCCTGTTCACATTGCTTCGCAGAATCGCTTTTGTGCAGAAAACAGTAACACTTGTTCAGAACGAAAGAAAGCACAGAGCCCCAGATTTGCTGTTGTCCTGGAGAGCTTGCAGAGCACTGGGGAACGGCAGGCAGAGAATTCCTTGCTAGCACCTTCTCTGTGCCTGGGAAACAGAAGTGTTCACATTGCTTCGCAGAATCGCTTTTGTGCAGAAAACAGTAACACTTGTTCAGAAGGAAAGAAAGCACAGAGCCCCAGCTTCTATGTTGTCCTGGAGAGCTTGCAGAGCACTGGGGAAAGGCAGGCAGAGAATTCCCTGATAGCACCTTCTCTGTGCCTGTTCACATTGCTTCGCAGAATCGCTTTTGTGCAGAAAACAGTAACACTTGTTCAGAACGAAAGAAAGCACAGAGCCCCAGATTCTATGTTGTCCTGGAGAGCTTGCAGAGCACTGGGGAAAGGCAGGCAGAGAATTCCCTGCTAGCACCTTCTCTGTGCCTGGGAAGCAGAAGTGTTCACATTGCTTCGCAGAATCGTTTTTGTGCAGAAAACAGTAACACTTGTTCAGAAGGAAAGAAAGCACAGAGCCCCAGATTTTATGTTGTCCTGGAGAGCTTGCAGAGCACTGGGGAAAGGAAGGCAGAGAATTCCCTGCTAGCACCTTCTCTGTGCCTGGGAAGCAGAAGTGTTCACATTGCTTCGCAAGAATCGCTTTTGTGCAGAAAACAGTAACACTTGTTCAGAAGGAAAGAAAGCACAGAGCCCCAGATTTTATGTTGTCCTGGAGAGCTTGCAGAGCACTGGGGAAAGGCAGGCAGAGAATTCCCTGCTAGCACCTTCTCTGTGCCTGGGAAGCAGAAGTGTTCACATTGCTTCGCAGAATCGCTTTTGTGCAGAAAACAGTAACACTTGTTCAGAAGGAAAGAAAGCACAGAGCCCCAGATTTTATGTTGTCCTGGAGAGCTTGCAGAGCACTGGGGAAAGGCAGGCAGAGAATTCCCTGATAGCACCTTCTCTGTGCCTGTTCACATTGCTTCGCAGAATCGCTTTTGTGCAGAAAACAGTAACACTTGTTCAGAAGGAAAGAAAGCACAGAGCCCCAGATTCTATGTTGTCCTGGAGAGCTTGCAGAGCACTGGGGAACGGCAGGCAGAGAATTCCTTGCTAGCACCTTCTCTGTGCCTGTTCACATTGCTTCGCAGAATCGCTTTTGTGCAGAAAACAGTAACACTTGTTCAGAAGGAAAGAAAGCACAGAGCCCCAGATTTTATGTTGTCCTGGAGAGCTTGCAGAGCACTGGGGAACGGCAGGCAGAGAATTCCTTGCTAGCACCTTCTCTGTGCCTGGGAAGAAGAAGTGTTCACATTGCTTCGCAGAATCGCTTTTGTGCAGAAAACAGTAACACTTGTTCAGAAGGAAAGAAAGCACAGAGCCCCAGATTCTATGTTGTCCTGGAGAGCTTGCAGAGCACTGGGGAAAGGCAGGCAGAGAATTCCCTGCTAGCACCTTCTCTGAGCCTGTGAAGCAGAAGTGTTCACATTGCTTCGCAGAATCGCTTTTGTGCAGAAAACAGTAACACTTGTTCAGAAGGAAAGAAAGCACAGAGCCCCAGATTCTATGTTGTCCTGGAGAGCTTGCAGAGCACTGGGGAAAGGCAGGCAGAGAATTCCCTGCTAGCACCTTCTCTGTGCCTGTTCACATTGCTTCGCAGAATCGCTTTTGTTCAGAAAACAGTAACACTTGTTCAGAACGAAAGAAAGCACAGAGCCCCAGATTCTATGTTGTCCTGGAGAGCTTGCAGAGCACTGGGGAAAGGCAGGCAGAGAATTCCCTGATAGCACCTTCTCTGTGCCTGGGAAGCAGAAGTGTTCACATTGCTTCGCAGAATCGCTTTTGTGCAGAAAACAGTAACACTTGTTCAGAAGGAAAGAAAGCACAGAGCCCCAGATTCTATGTTGTCCTGGAGAGCTTGCAGAGCACTGGGGAAAGGCAGGCAGAGAATTCCCTGATAGCACCTTCTCTGTGCCTGTTCACATTGCTTCGCAGAATCGCTTTTGTTCAGAAAACAGTAACACTTGTTCAGAACGAAAGAAAGCACAGAGCCCCAGATTCTATGTTGTCCTGGAGAGCTTGCAGAGCACTGGGGAAAGGCAGGCAGAGAATTCCCTGCTAGCACCTTCTCTGTGCCTGGGAAGCAGAAGTGTTCACATTGCTTCGCAGAATCGCTTTTGTGCAGAAAACAGTAACACTTGTTCAGAAGGAAAGAAAGCACAGAGCCCCAGATTTTATGTTGTCCTGGAGAGCTTGCAGAGCACTGGGGAACGGCAGGCAGAGAATTCCCTGCTAGCACCTTCTCTGTGCCTGGGAAGCAGAAGTGTTCACATTGCTTCGCAAGAATCGCTTTTGTGCAGAAAACAGTAACACTTGTTCAGAAGGAAAGAAAGCACAGAGCCCCAGATTTTATGTTGTCCTGGAGAGCTTGCAGAGCACTGGGGAAAGGCAGGCAGAGAATTCCCTGCTAGCACCTTCTCTGTGCCTGGGAAGCAGAAGTGTTCACATTGCTTCGCAGAATCGCTTTTGTGCAGAAAACAGTAACACTTGTTCAGAAGGAAAGAAAGCACAGAGCCCCAGATTTTATGTTGTCCTGGAGAGCTTGCAGAGCACTGGGGAAAGGCAGGCAGAGAATTCCCTGATAGCACCTTCTCTGTGCCTGTTCACATTGCTTCGCAGAATCGCTTTTGTGCAGAAAACAGTAACACTTGTTCAGAACGAAAGAAAGCACAGAGCCCCAGATTCTATGTTGTCCTGGAGAGCTTGCAGAGCACTGGGGAAAGGCAGGCAGAGAATTCCCTGATAGCACCTTCTCTGTGCCTGGGAAGCAGAAGTGTTCACATTGCTTCGCAAGAATCGCTTTTGTGCAGAAAACACTAACACTTGTTCAGAAGGAAAGAAAGCACAGAGCCCCAGATTCTATGTTGTCCTGGAGAGCTTGCAGAGCACTGGGGAAAGGCAGGCAGAGAATTCCTTGCTAGCACCTTCTCTGTGCCTGGGAAACAGAAGTGTTCACATTGCTTCGCAGAATCGCTTTTGTGCAGAAAACAGTAACACTTGTTCAGAAGGAAAGAAAGCACAGAGCCCCAGCTTCTATGTTGTCCTGGAGAGCTTGCAGAGCACTGGGGAAAGGCAGGCAGAGAATTCCCTGATAGCACCTTCTCTGTGCCTGTTCACAGTGCTTCGCAGAATCGCTTTTGTGCAGAAAACAGTAACACTTGTTCAGAAGGAAAGAAAGCACAGAGCCCCAGATTCTATGTTGTCCTGGAGAGCTTGCAGAGCACTGGGGAAAGGCAGGCAGAGAATTCCCTGCTAGCACCTTCTCTGTGCCTGGGAAGCAGAAGTGTTCACATTGCTTCGCAGAATCGTTTTTGTGCAGAAAACAGTAACACTTGTTCAGAAGGAAAGAAAGCACAGAGCCCCAGATTTTATGTTGTCCTGGAGAGCTTGCAGAGCACTGGGGAAAGGAAGGCAGAGAATTCCCTGCTAGCACCTTCTCTGTGCCTGGGAAGCAGAAGTGTTCACATTGCTTCGCAAGAATCGCTTTTGTGCAGAAAACAGTAACACTTGTTCAGAAGGAAAGAAAGCACAGAGCCCCAGATTTTATGTTGTCCTGGAGAGCTTGCAGAGCACTGGGGAAAGGCAGGCAGAGAATTCCCTGCTAGCACCTTCTCTGTGCCTGGGAAGCAGAAGTGTTCACATTGCTTCGCAGAATCGCTTTTGTGCAGAAAACAGTAACACTTGTTCAGAAGGAAAGAAAGCACAGAGCCCCAGATTTTATGTTGTCCTGGAGAGCTTGCAGAGCACTGGGGAAAGGCAGGCAGAGAATTCCCTGATAGCACCTTCTCTGTGCCTGTTCACATTGCTTCGCAGAATCGCTTTTGTGCAGAAAACAGTAACACTTGTTCAGAAGGAAAGAAAGCACAGAGCCCCAGATTCTATGTTGTCCTGGAGAGCTTGCAGAGCACTGGGGAACGGCAGGCAGAGAATTCCTTGCTAGCACCTTCTCTGTGCCTGTTCACATTGCTTCGCAGAATCGCTTTTGTGCAGAAAACAGTAACACTTGTTCAGAACGAAAGAAAGCACAGAGCCCCAGATTTTATGTTGTCCTGGAGAGCTTGCAGAGCACTGGGGAACGGCAGGCAGAGAATTCCTTGCTAGCACCTTCTCTGTGCCTGGGAAGAAGAAGTGTTCACATTGCTTCGCAGAATCGCTTTTGTGCAGAAAACAGTAACACTTGTTCAGAAGGAAAGAAAGCACAGAGCCCCAGATTCTATGTTGTCCTGGAGAGCTTGCAGAGCACTGGGGAAAGGCAAGCAGAGAATTCCCTGATAGCACCTTCTCTGTGCCTGTTCACATTGCTTCGCAGAATCGCTTTTGTGCAGAAAACAGTAACACTTGTTCAGAACGAAAGAAAGCACAGAGCCCCAGATTTGCTGTTGTCCTGGAGAGCTTGCAGAGCACTGGGGAAAGGCAGGCAGAGAATTCCCTGCTAGCACCTTCTCTGTGCCTGGGAAGCAGAAGTGTTCACATTGCTTCGCAAGAATCGCTTTTGTGCAGAAAACACTAACACTTGTTCAGAAGGAAAGAAAGCACAGAGCCCCAGATTTTATGTTGTCCTGGAGAGCTTGCAGAGCACTGGGGAAAGGCAGGCAGAGAATTCCTTGCTAGCACCTTCTCTGTGCCTGGGAAGAAGAAGTGTTCACATTGCTTCGCAGAATCGCTTTTGTGCAGAAAACAGTAACACTTGTTCAGAAGGAAAGAAAGCACAGAGCCCCAGATTTTATGTTGTCCTGGACATCTTGCAGAGCACTGGGGAAAGGCAGGCAGAGAATTCCCTGATAGCACCTTCTCTGTGCCTGTTCACATTGCTTCGCAGAATCGCTTTTGTGCAGAAAACAGTAACACTTGTTCAGAACGAAAGAAAGCACAGAGCCCCAGATTTGCTGTTGTCCTGGAGAGCTTGCAGAGCACTGGGGAAAGGCAGGCAGAGAATTCCCTGCTAGCACCTTCTCTGAGCCTCGGAAGCAGAAGTGTTCACATTGCTTCGCAGAATCGCTTTTGTGCAGAAAACAGTAACACTTGTTCAGAAGGAAAGAAAGCACAGAGCCCCAGATTCTATGTTGTCCTGGAGAGCTTGCAGAGCACTGGGGAAAGGCAGGCAGAGAATTCCTTGCTAGCACCTTCTCTGTGCCTGTTCACATTGCTTCGCAGAATCGCTTTTGTGCAGAAAACAGTAACACTTGTTCAGAACGAAAGAAAGCACAGAGCCCCAGATTCTATGTTGTCCTGGAGAGCTTGCAGAGCACTGGGGAAAGGCAGGCAGAGAATTCCCTGCTAGCACCTTCTCTGTGCCTGTGAAGCAGAAGTGTTCACATTGCTTCGCAGAATCGCTTTTGTGCAGAAAACAGTAACACTTGTTCAGAAGGAAAGAAAGCACAGAGCCCCAGATTCTATGTTGTCCTGGAGAGCTTGCAGAGCACTGGGGAAAGGCAGGCAGAGAATTCCCTGATAGCACCTTCTCTGTGCCTGTTCACATTGCTTCGCAGAATCGCTTTTGTGCAGAAAACACTAACACTTGTTCAGAACGAAAGAAAGCACAGAGCCCCAGATTCTATGTTGTCCTGGAGAGCTTGCAGAGCACTGGGGAAAGGCAAGCAGAGAATTCCCTGCTAGCACCTTCTCTGTGCCTGGGAAGCAGAAGTGTTCACATTGCTTCGCAGAATCGCTTTTGTGCAGAAAACAGTAACACTTGTTCAGAAGGAAAGAAAGCACAGAGCCCCAGATTTTATGTTGTCCTGGAGAGCTTGCAGAGCACTGGGGAACGGCAGGCAGAGAATTCCCTGCTAGCACCTTCTCTGTGCCTGGGAAGCAGAAGTGTTCACATTGCTTCGCAAGAATCGCTTTTGTGCAGAAAACAGTAACACTTGTTCAGAAGGAAAGAAAGCACAGAGCCCCAGATTTTATGTTGTCCTGGAGAGCTTGCAGAGCACTGGGGAAAGGCAGGCAGAGAATTCCCTGCTAGCACCTTCTCTGTGCCTGGGAAGCAGAAGTGTTCACATTGCTTCGCAGAATCGCTTTTGTGCAGAAAACAGTAACACTTGTTCAGAAGGAAAGAAAGCACAGAGCCCCAGATTTTATGTTGTCCTGGAGAGCTTGCAGAGCACTGGGGAAAGGCAGGCAGAGAATTCCCTGATAGCACCTTCTCTGTGCCTGTTCACATTGCTTCGCAGAATCGCTTTTGTGCAGAAAACAGTAACACTTGTTCAGAACGAAAGAAAGCACAGAGCCCCAGATTCTATGTTGTCCTGGAGAGCTTGCAGAGCACTGGGGAAAGGCAGGCAGAGAATTCCCTGATAGCACCTTCTCTGTGCCTGGGAAGCAGAAGTGTTCACATTGCTTCGCAAGAATCGCTTTTGTGCAGAAAACACTAACACTTGTTCAGAAGGAAAGAAAGCACAGAGCCCCAGATTCTATGTTGTCCTGGAGAGCTTGCAGAGCACTGGGGAACGGCAGGCAGAGAATTCCTTGCTAGCACCTTCTCTGTGCCTGTTCACATTGCTTCGCAGAATCGCTTTTGTGCAGAAAACAGTAACACTTGTTCAGAACGAAAGAAAGCACAGAGCCCCAGATTTGCTGTTGTCCTGGAGAGCTTGCAGAGCACTGGGGAACGGCAGGCAGAGAATTCCTTGCTAGCACCTTCTCTGTGCCTGGGAAACAGAAGTGTTCACATTGCTTCGCAGAATCGCTTTTGTGCAGAAAACAGTAACACTTGTTCAGAAGGAAAGAAAGCACAGAGCCCCAGCTTCTATGTTGTCCTGGAGAGCTTGCAGAGCACTGGGGAAAGGCAGGCAGAGAATTCCCTGATAGCACCTTCTCTGTGCCTGTTCACATTGCTTCGCAGAATCGCTTTTGTGCAGAAAACAGTAACACTTGTTCAGAAGGAAAGAAAGCACAGAGCCCCAGATTCTATGTTGTCCTGGAGAGCTTGCAGAGCACTGGGGAAAGGCAGGCAGAGAATTCCCTGCTAGCACCTTCTCTGTGCCTGGGAAGCAGAAGTGTTCACATTGCTTCGCAGAATCGTTTTTGTGCAGAAAACAGTAACACTTGTTCAGAAGGAAAGAAAGCACAGAGCCCCAGATTTTATGTTGTCCTGGAGAGCTTGCAGAGCACTGGGGAAAGGAAGGCAGAGAATTCCCTGCTAGCACCTTCTCTGTGCCTGGGAAGCAGAAGTGTTCACATTGCTTCGCAAGAATCGCTTTTGTGCAGAAAACAGTAACACTTGTTCAGAAGGAAAGAAAGCACAGAGCCCCAGATTTTATGTTGTCCTGGAGAGCTTGCAGAGCACTGGGGAAAGGCAGGCAGAGAATTCCCTGCTAGCACCTTCTCTGTGCCTGGGAAGCAGAAGTGTTCACATTGCTTCGCAGAATCGCTTTTGTGCAGAAAACAGTAACACTTGTTCAGAAGGAAAGAAAGCACAGAGCCCCAGATTTTATGTTGTCCTGGAGAGCTTGCAGAGCACTGGGGAAAGGCAGGCAGAGAATTCCCTGATAGCACCTTCTCTGTGCCTGTTCACATTGCTTCGCAGAATCGCTTTTGTGCAGAAAACAGTAACACTTGTTCAGAAGGAAAGAAAGCACAGAGCCCCAGATTCTATGTTGTCCTGGAGAGCTTGCAGAGCACTGGGGAACGGCAGGCAGAGAATTCCTTGCTAGCACCTTCTCTGTGCCTGTTCACATTGCTTCGCAGAATCGCTTTTGTGCAGAAAACAGTAACACTTGTTCAGAAGGAAAGAAAGCACAGAGCCCCAGATTTTATGTTGTCCTGGAGAGCTTGCAGAGCACTGGGGAACGGCAGGCAGAGAATTCCTTGCTAGCACCTTCTCTGTGCCTGGGAAGAAGAAGTGTTCACATTGCTTCGCAGAATCGCTTTTGTGCAGAAAACAGTAACACTTGTTCAGAAGGAAAGAAAGCACAGAGCCCCAGATTCTATGTTGTCCTGGAGAGCTTGCAGAGCACTGGGGAAAGGCAGGCAGAGAATTCCCTGCTAGCACCTTCTCTGAGCCTGTGAAGCAGAAGTGTTCACATTGCTTCGCAGAATCGCTTTTGTGCAGAAAACAGTAACACTTGTTCAGAAGGAAAGAAAGCACAGAGCCCCAGATTCTATGTTGTCCTGGAGAGCTTGCAGAGCACTGGGGAAAGGCAGGCAGAGAATTCCCTGCTAGCACCTTCTCTGTGCCTGTTCACATTGCTTCGCAGAATCGCTTTTGTTCAGAAAACAGTAACACTTGTTCAGAACGAAAGAAAGCACAGAGCCCCAGATTCTATGTTGTCCTGGAGAGCTTGCAGAGCACTGGGGAAAGGCAGGCAGAGAATTCCCTGATAGCACCTTCTCTGTGCCTGGGAAGCAGAAGTGTTCACATTGCTTCGCAGAATCGCTTTTGTGCAGAAAACAGTAACACTTGTTCAGAAGGAAAGAAAGCACAGAGCCCCAGATTCTATGTTGTCCTGGAGAGCTTGCAGAGCACTGGGGAAAGGCAGGCAGAGAATTCCCTGATAGCACCTTCTCTGTGCCTGTTCACATTGCTTCGCAGAATCGCTTTTGTGCAGAAAACAGTAACACTTGTTCAGAACGAAAGAAAGCACAGAGCCCCAGATTCTATGTTGTCCTGGAGAGCTTGCAGAGCACTGGGGAAAGGCAGGCAGAGAATTCCCTGCTAGCACCTTCTCTGTGCCTGGGAAGCAGAAGTGTTCACATTGCTTCGCAGAATCGCTTTTGTGCAGAAAACAGTAACACTTGTTCAGAAGGAAAGAAAGCACAGAGCCCCAGATTTTATGTTGTCCTGGAGAGCTTGCAGAGCACTGGGGAACGGCAGGCAGAGAATTCCCTGCTAGCACCTTCTCTGTGCCTGGGAAGCAGAAGTGTTCACATTGCTTCGCAAGAATCGCTTTTGTGCAGAAAACAGTAACACTTGTTCAGAAGGAAAGAAAGCACAGAGCCCCAGATTTTATGTTGTCCTGGAGAGCTTGCAGAGCACTGGGGAAAGGCAGGCAGAGAATTCCCTGCTAGCACCTTCTCTGTGCCTGGGAAGCAGAAGTGTTCACATTGCTTCGCAGAATCGCTTTTGTGCAGAAAACAGTAACACTTGTTCAGAAGGAAAGAAAGCACAGAGCCCCAGATTTTATGTTGTCCTGGAGAGCTTGCAGAGCACTGGGGAAAGGCAGGCAGAGAATTCCCTGATAGCACCTTCTCTGTGCCTGTTCACATTGCTTCGCAGAATCGCTTTTGTGCAGAAAACAGTAACACTTGTTCAGAACGAAAGAAAGCACAGAGCCCCAGATTCTATGTTGTCCTGGAGAGCTTGCAGAGCACTGGGGAAAGGCAGGCAGAGAATTCCCTGATAGCACCTTCTCTGTGCCTGGGAAGCAGAAGTGTTCACATTGCTTCGCAAGAATCGCTTTTGTGCAGAAAACACTAACACTTGTTCAGAAGGAAAGAAAGCACAGAGCCCCAGATTCTATGTTGTCCTGGAGAGCTTGCAGAGCACTGGGGAAAGGCAGGCAGAGAATTCCTTGCTAGCACCTTCTCTGTGCCTGGGAAACAGAAGTGTTCACATTGCTTCGCAGAATCGCTTTTGTGCAGAAAACAGTAACACTTGTTCAGAAGGAAAGAAAGCACAGAGCCCCAGCTTCTATGTTGTCCTGGAGAGCTTGCAGAGCACTGGGGAAAGGCAGGCAGAGAATTCCCTGATAGCACCTTCTCTGTGCCTGTTCACAGTGCTTCGCAGAATCGCTTTTGTGCAGAAAACAGTAACACTTGTTCAGAAGGAAAGAAAGCACAGAGCCCCAGATTCTATGTTGTCCTGGAGAGCTTGCAGAGCACTGGGGAAAGGCAGGCAGAGAATTCCCTGCTAGCACCTTCTCTGTGCCTGGGAAGCAGAAGTGTTCACATTGCTTCGCAGAATCGTTTTTGTGCAGAAAACAGTAACACTTGTTCAGAAGGAAAGAAAGCACAGAGCCCCAGATTTTATGTTGTCCTGGAGAGCTTGCAGAGCACTGGGGAAAGGAAGGCAGAGAATTCCCTGCTAGCACCTTCTCTGTGCCTGGGAAGCAGAAGTGTTCACATTGCTTCGCAAGAATCGCTTTTGTGCAGAAAACAGTAACACTTGTTCAGAAGGAAAGAAAGCACAGAGCCCCAGATTTTATGTTGTCCTGGAGAGCTTGCAGAGCACTGGGGAAAGGCAGGCAGAGAATTCCCTGCTAGCACCTTCTCTGTGCCTGGGAAGCAGAAGTGTTCACATTGCTTCGCAGAATCGCTTTTGTGCAGAAAACAGTAACACTTGTTCAGAAGGAAAGAAAGCACAGAGCCCCAGATTTTATGTTGTCCTGGAGAGCTTGCAGAGCACTGGGGAAAGGCAGGCAGAGAATTCCCTGATAGCACCTTCTCTGTGCCTGTTCACATTGCTTCGCAGAATCGCTTTTGTGCAGAAAACAGTAACACTTGTTCAGAAGGAAAGAAAGCACAGAGCCCCAGATTCTATGTTGTCCTGGAGAGCTTGCAGAGCACTGGGGAACGGCAGGCAGAGAATTCCTTGCTAGCACCTTCTCTGTGCCTGTTCACATTGCTTCGCAGAATCGCTTTTGTGCAGAAAACAGTAACACTTGTTCAGAACGAAAGAAAGCACAGAGCCCCAGATTTTATGTTGTCCTGGAGAGCTTGCAGAGCACTGGGGAACGGCAGGCAGAGAATTCCTTGCTAGCACCTTCTCTGTGCCTGGGAAGAAGAAGTGTTCACATTGCTTCGCAGAATCGCTTTTGTGCAGAAAACAGTAACACTTGTTCAGAAGGAAAGAAAGCACAGAGCCCCAGATTCTATGTTGTCCTGGAGAGCTTGCAGAGCACTGGGGAAAGGCAAGCAGAGAATTCCCTGATAGCACCTTCTCTGTGCCTGTTCACATTGCTTCGCAGAATCGCTTTTGTGCAGAAAACAGTAACACTTGTTCAGAACGAAAGAAAGCACAGAGCCCCAGATTTGCTGTTGTCCTGGAGAGCTTGCAGAGCACTGGGGAAAGGCAGGCAGAGAATTCCCTGCTAGCACCTTCTCTGTGCCTGGGAAGCAGAAGTGTTCACATTGCTTCGCAAGAATCGCTTTTGTGCAGAAAACACTAACACTTGTTCAGAAGGAAAGAAAGCACAGAGCCCCAGATTTTATGTTGTCCTGGAGAGCTTGCAGAGCACTGGGGAAAGGCAGGCAGAGAATTCCTTGCTAGCACCTTCTCTGTGCCTGGGAAGAAGAAGTGTTCACATTGCTTCGCAGAATCGCTTTTGTGCAGAAAACAGTAACACTTGTTCAGAAGGAAAGAAAGCACAGAGCCCCAGATTTTATGTTGTCCTGGACATCTTGCAGAGCACTGGGGAAAGGCAGGCAGAGAATTCCCTGATAGCACCTTCTCTGTGCCTGTTCACATTGCTTCGCAGAATCGCTTTTGTGCAGAAAACAGTAACACTTGTTCAGAACGAAAGAAAGCACAGAGCCCCAGATTTGCTGTTGTCCTGGAGAGCTTGCAGAGCACTGGGGAAAGGCAGGCAGAGAATTCCCTGCTAGCACCTTCTCTGAGCCTCGGAAGCAGAAGTGTTCACATTGCTTCGCAGAATCGCTTTTGTGCAGAAAACAGTAACACTTGTTCAGAAGGAAAGAAAGCACAGAGCCCCAGATTCTATGTTGTCCTGGAGAGCTTGCAGAGCACTGGGGAAAGGCAGGCAGAGAATTCCTTGCTAGCACCTTCTCTGTGCCTGTTCACATTGCTTCGCAGAATCGCTTTTGTGCAGAAAACAGTAACACTTGTTCAGAACGAAAGAAAGCACAGAGCCCCAGATTCTATGTTGTCCTGGAGAGCTTGCAGAGCACTGGGGAAAGGCAGGCAGAGAATTCCCTGCTAGCACCTTCTCTGTGCCTGTGAAGCAGAAGTGTTCACATTGCTTCGCAGAATCGCTTTTGTGCAGAAAACAGTAACACTTGTTCAGAAGGAAAGAAAGCACAGAGCCCCAGATTCTATGTTGTCCTGGAGAGCTTGCAGAGCACTGGGGAAAGGCAGGCAGAGAATTCCCTGATAGCACCTTCTCTGTGCCTGTTCACATTGCTTCGCAGAATCGCTTTTGTGCAGAAAACACTAACACTTGTTCAGAACGAAAGAAAGCACAGAGCCCCAGATTCTATGTTGTCCTGGAGAGCTTGCAGAGCACTGGGGAAAGGCAGGCAGAGAATTCCCTGCTAGCACCTTCTCTGTGCCTGGGAAGCAGAAGTGTTCACATTGCTTCGCAGAATCGCTTTTGTGCAGAAAACAGTAACACTTGTTCAGAAGGAAAGAAAGCACAGAGCCCCAGATTTTATGTTGTCCTGGAGAGCTTGCAGAGCACTGGGGAAAGGCAGGCAGAGAATTCCCTGCTAGCACCTTCTCTGTGCCTGGGAAGCAGAAGTGTTCACATTGCTTCGCAAGAATCGCTTTTGTGCAGAAAACAGTAACACTTGTTCAGAAGGAAAGAAAGCACAGAGCCCCAGATTTTATGTTGTCCTGGAGAGCTTGCAGAGCACTGGGGAAAGGCAGGCAGAGAATTCCCTGATAGCACCTTCTCTGTGCCTGGGAAGCAGAAGTGTTCACATTGCTTCGCAGAATCGCTTTTGTGCAGAAAACAGTAACACTTGTTCAGAAGGAAAGAAAGCACAGAGTCCCAGATTTTATGTTGTCCTGGAGAGCTTGCAGAGCACTGGGGAAAGGCAGGCAGAGAATTCCCTGATAGCACCTTCTCTGTGCCTGTTCACATTGCTTCGCAGAATCGCTTTTGTGCAGAAAACAGTAACACTTGTTCAGAACGAAAGAAAGCACAGAGCCCCAGATTCTATGTTGTCCTGGAGAGCTTGCAGAGCACTGGGGAACGGCAGGCAGAGAATTCCTTGCTAGCACCTTCTCTGTGCCTGTTCACATTGCTTCGCAGAATCGCTTTTGTGCAGAAAACACTAACACTTGTTCAGAAGGAAAGAAAGCACAGAGCCCCAGATTTTATGTTGTCCTGGAGAGCTTGCAGAGCACTGGGGAACGGCAGGCAGAGAATTCCTTGCTAGCACCTTCTCTGTGCCTGGGAAGAAGAAGTGTTCACATTGCTTCGCAGAATCGCTTTTGTGCAGAAAACAGTAACACTTGTTCAGAAGGAAAGAAAGCACAGAGCCCCAGATTCTATGTTGTCCTGGAGAGCTTGCAGAGCACTGGGGAAAGGCAGGCAGAGAATTCCCTGATAGCACCTTCTCTGTGCCTGTTCACATTGCTTCGCAGAATCGCTTTTGTGCAGAAAACAGTAACACTTGTTCAGAACGAAAGAAAGCACAGAGCCCCAGATTTGCTGTTGTCCTGGAGAGCTTGCAGAGCACTGGGGAAAGGCAGGCAGAGAATTCCCTGCTAGCACCTTCTCTGTGCCTGTTCACATTGCTTCGCAGAATCGCTTTTGTGCAGAAAACAGTAACACTTGTTCAGAAGGAAAGAAAGCACAGAGCCCCAGATTTTATGTTGTCCTGGAGAGCTTGCAGAGCACTGGGGAAAGGCAGGCAGAGAATTCCCTGCTAGCACCTTCTCTGTGCCTGGGAAGCAGAAGTGTTCACATTGCTTCGCAAGAATCGCTTTTGTGCAGAAAACACTAACACTTGTTCAGAAGGAAAGAAAGCACAGAGCCCCAGATTTTATGTTGTCCTGGAGAGCTTGCAGAGCACTGGGGAAAGGCAGGCAGAGAATTCCTTGCTAGCACCTTCTCTGTGCCTGGGAAGCAGAAGTGTTCACATTGCTTCGCAGAATCGCTTTTGTGCAGAAAACAGTAACACTTGTTCAGAAGGAAAGAAAGCACAGAGCCCCAGATTTTATGTTGTCCTGGAGAGCTTGCAGAGCACTGGGGAAAGGCAGGCAGAGAATTCCCTGATAGCACCTTCTCTGTGCCTGTTCACATTGCTTCGCAGAATCGCTTTTGTGCAGAAAACAGTAACACTTGTTCAGAACGAAAGAAAGCACAGAGCCCCAGATTCTATGTTGTCCTGGAGAGCTTGCAGAGCACTGGGGAAAGGCAGGCAGAGAATTCCCTGCTAGCACCTTCTCTGAGCCTGGGAAGCAGAAGTGTTCACATTGCTTCGCAGAATCGCTTTTGTGCAGAAAACAGTAACACTTGTTCAGAAGGAAAGAAAGCACAGAGCCCCAGATTCTATGTTGTCCTGGAGAGCTTGCAGAGCACTGGGGAAAGGCAGGCAGAGAATTCCCTGATAGCACCTTCTCTGTGCCTGTTCACATTGCTTCGCAGAATCGCTTTTGTGCAGAAAACAGTAACACTTGTTCAGAACGAAAGAAAGCACAGAGCCCCAGATTTGCTGTTGTCCTGGAGAGCTTGCAGAGCACTGGGGAAAGGCAGGCAGAGAATTCCCTGATAGCACCTTCTCTGTGCCTGTGAAGCAGAAGTGTTCACATTGCTTCGCAGAATCGCTTTTGTGCAGAAAACAGTAACACTTGTTCAGAAGGAAAGAAAGCACAGAGCCCCAGATTCTATGTTGTCCTGGAGAGCTTGCAGAGCACTGGGGAAAGGCAGGCAGAGAATTCCCTGATAGCACCTTCTCTGTGCCTGTTCACATTGCTTCGCAGAATCGCTTTTGTGCAGAAAACACTAACACTTGTTCAGAACGAAAGAAAGCACAGAGCCCCAGATTCTATGTTGTCCTGGAGAGCTTGCAGAGCACTGGGGAAAGGCAGGCAGAGAATTCCCTGCTAGCACCTTCTCTGTGCCTGGGAAGCAGTAGTGTTCACATTGCTTCGCAGAATCGCTTTTGTGCAGAAAACAGTAACACTTGTTCAGAAGGAAAGAAAGCACAGAGCCCCAGATTTTATGTTGTCCTGGAGAGCTTGCAGAGCACTGGGGAAAGGAAGACAGAGAATTCCCTGCTAGCACCTTCTCTGTGCCTGGGAAGCAGAAGTGTTCACATTGCTTCGCAAGAATCGCTTTTGTGCAGAAAACAGTAACACTTGTTCAGAAGGAAAGAAAGCACAGAGCCCCAGATTTTATGTTGTCCTGGAGAGCTTGCAGAGCACTGGGGAAAGGCAGGCAGAGAATTCCCTGCTAGCACCTTCTCTGTGCCTGGGAAGCAGAAGTGTTCACATTGCTTCGCAGAATCGCTTTTGTGCAGAAAACAGTAACACTTGTTCAGAAGGAAAGAAAGCACAGAGCCCCAGATTTTATGTTGTCCTGGAGAGCTTGCAGAGCACTGGGGAAAGGCAGGCAGAGAATTCCCTGATAGCACCTTCTCTGTGCCTGTTCACATTGCTTCGCAGAATCGCTTTTGTGCAGAAAACAGTAACACTTGTTCAGAAGGAAAGAAAGCACAGAGCCCCAGATTCTATGTTGTCCTGGAGAGCTTGCAGAGCACTGGGGAAAGGCAGGCAGAGAATTCCCTGCTAGCACCTTCTCTGTGCCTGGGAAGCAGAAGTGTTCACATTGCTTCGCAAGAATCGCTTTTGTGCAGAAAACAGTAACACTTGTTCAGAAGGAAAGAAAGCACAGAGCCCCAGATTCTATGTTGTCCTGGAGAGCTTGCAGAGCACTGGGGAACGGCAGGCAGAGAATTCCTTGCTAGCACCTTCTCTGTGCCTGTTCACATTGCTTCGCAGAATCGCTTTTGTGCAGAAAACAGTAACACTTGTTCAGAAGGAAAGAAAGCACAGAGCCCCAGATTCTATGTTGTCCTGGAGAGCTTGCAGAGCACTGGGGAAAGGCAGGCAGAGAATTCCCTGATAGCACCTTCTCTGTGCCTGTTCACATTGCTTCGCAGAATCGCTTTTGTGCAGAAAACACTAACACTTGTTCAGAAGGAAAGAAAGCACAGAGCCCCAGATTCTATGTTGTCCTGGAGAGCTTGCAGAGCACTGGGGAAAGGCAGGCAGAGAATTCCCTGATAGCACCTTCTCTGTGCCTGTTCACATTGCTTCGCAGAATCGCTTTTGTGCAGAAAACAGTAACACTTGTTCAGAACGAAAGAAAGCACAGAGCCCCAGATTCTATGTTGTCCTGGAGAGCTTGCAGAGCACTGGGGAAAGGCAGGCAGAGAATTCCCTGCTAGCACCTTCTCTGTGCCTGGGAAGCAGAACTGTTCACATTGCTTCGCAGAATCGCTTTTGTGCAGAAAACAGTAACACTTGTTCAGCACGAAAGAAAGCACAGAGCCCCAGATTTTATGTTGTCCTGGAGAGCTTGCAGAGCACTGGGGAAAGGAAGGCAGAGAATTCCCTGCTAGCACCTTCTCTGTGCCTGGGAAGCAGAAGTGTTCACATTGCTTCGCAAGAATCGCTTTTGTGCAGAAAACAGTAACACTTGTTCAGAAGGAAAGAAAGCACAGAGCCCCAGATTTTATGTTGTCCTGGAGAGCTTGCAGAGCACTGGGGAAAGGCAGGCAGAGAATTCCCTGCTAGCACCTTCTCTGTGCCTGGGAAGCAGAAGTGTTCACATTGCTTCGCAGAATCGCTTTTGTGCAGAAAACAGTAACACTTGTTCAGAAGGAAAGAAAGCACAGAGCCCCAGATTTTATGTTGTCCTGGAGAGCTTGCAGAGCACTGGGGAAAGGCAGGCAGAGAATTCCCTGATAGCACCTTCTCTGTGCCTGTTCACATTGCTTCGCAGAATCGCTTTTGTGCAGAAAACAGTAACACTTGTTCAGAAGGAAAGAAAGCACAGAGCCCCAGATTCTATGTTGTCCTGGAGAGCTTGCAGAGCACTGGGGAACGGCAGGCAGAGAATTCCTTGCTAGCACCTTCTCTGTGCCTGTTCACATTGCTTCGCAGAATCGCTTTTGTGCAGAAAACAGTAACACTTGTTCAGAACGAAAGAAAGCACAGAGCCCCAGATTTTATGTTGTCCTGGAGAGCTTGCAGAGCACTGGGGAACGGCAGGCAGAGAATTCCTTGCTAGCACCTTCTCTGTGCCTGGGAAGAAGAAGTGTTCACATTGCTTCGCAGAATCGCTTTTGTGCAGAAAACAGTAACACTTGTTCAGAAGGAAAGAAAGCACAGAGCCCCAGATTCTATGTTGTCCTGGAGAGCTTGCAGAGCACTGGGGAAAGGCAGGCAGAGAATTCCCTGATAGCACCTTCTCTGTGCCTGTTCACATTGCTTCGCAGAATCGCTTTTGTGCAGAAAACAGTAACACTTGTTCAGAACGAAAGAAAGCACAGAGCCCCAGATTTGCTGTTGTCCTGGAGAGCTTGCAGAGCACTGGGGAAAGGCAGGCAGAGAATTCCCTGCTAGCACCTTCTCTGTGCCTGTTCACATTGCTTCGCAGAATCGCTTTTGTGCAGAAAACAGTAACACTTGTTCAGAAGGAAAGAAAGCACAGAGCCCCAGATTTTATGTTGTCCTGGAGAGCTTGCAGAGCACTGGGGAAAGGCAGGCAGAGAATTCCCTGCTAGCACCTTCTCTGTGCCTGGGAAGCAGAAGTGTTCACATTGCTTCGCAAGAATCGCTTTTGTGCAGAAAACACTAACACATGTTCAGAAGGAAAGAAAGCACAGAGCCCCAGATTTTATGTTGTCCTGGAGAGCTTGCAGAGCACTGGGGAAAGGCAGGCAGAGAATTCCTTGCTAGCACCTTCTCTGTGCCTGGGAAGCAGAAGTGTTCACATTGCTTCGCAGAATCGCTTTTGTGCAGAAAACAGTAACACTTGTTCAGAAGGAAAGAAAGCACAGAGCCCCAGATTTTATGTTGTCCTGGACATCTTGCAGAGCACTGGGGAAAGGCAGGCAGAGAATTCCCTGATAGCACCTTCTCTGTGCCTGTTCACATTGCTTCGCAGAATCGCTTTTGTGCAGAAAACAGTAACACTTGTTCAGAACGAAAGAAAGCACAGAGCCCCAGATTTGCTGTTGTCCTGGAGAGCTTGCAGAGCACTGGGGAAAGGCAGGCAGAGAATTCCCTGCTAGCACCTTCTCTGAGCCTCGGAAGCAGAAGTGTTCACATTGCTTCGCAGAATCGCTTTTGTGCAGAAAACAGTAACACTTGTTCAGAAGGAAAGAAAGCACAGAGCCCCAGATTCTATGTTGTCCTGGAGAGCTTGCAGAGCACTGGGGAAACGCAGGCAGAGAATTCCTTGCTAGCACCTTCTCTGTGCCTGTTCACATTGCTTCGCAGAATCGCTTTTGTGCAGAAAACAGTAACACTTGTTCAGAACGAAAGAAAGCACAGAGCCCCAGATTCTATGTTGTCCTGGAGAGCTTGCAGAGCACTGGGGAAAGGCAGGCAGAGAATTCCCTGCTAGCACCTTCTCTGTGCCTGTGAAGCAGAAGTGTTCACATTGCTTCGCAGAATCGCTTTTGTGCAGAAAACAGTAACACTTGTTCAGAAGGAAAGAAAGCACAGAGCCCCAGATTCTATGTTGTCCTGGAGAGCTTGCAGAGCACTGGGGAAAGGCAAGCAGAGAATTCCCTGCTAGCACCTTCTCTGTGCCTGGGAAGCAGAAGTGTTCACATTGCTTCGCAGAATCGCTTTTGTGCAGAAAACAGTAACACTTGTTCAGAAGGAAAGAAAGCACAGAGCCCCAGATTTTATGTTGTCCTGGAGAGCTTGCAGAGCACTGGGGAAAGGCAGGCAGAGAATTCCTTGCTAGCACCTTCTCTGTGCCTGGGAAGCAGAAGTGTTCACATTGCTTCGCAAGAATCGCTTTTGTGCAGAAAACAGTAACACTTGTTCAGAAGGAAAGAAAGCACAGAGCCCCAGATTTTATGTTGTCCTGGAGAGCTTGCAGAGCACTGGGGAAAGGCAGGCAGAGAATTCCCTGATAGCACCTTCTCTGTGCCTGTTCACATTGCTTCGCAGAATCGCTTTTGTGCAGAAAACAGTAACACTTGTTCAGAACGAAAGAAAGCACAGAGCCCCAGATTCTATGTTGTCCTGGAGAGCTTGCAGAGCACTGGGGAAAGGCAGGCAGAGAATTCCCTGCTAGCACCTTCTCTGTGCCTGGGAAGCAGAAGTGTTCACATTGCTTCGCAAGAATCGCTTTTGTGCAGAAAACAGTAACACTTGTTCAGAACGAAAGAAAGCACAGAGCCCCAGATTCTATGTTGTCCTGGAGAGCTTGCAGAGCACTGGGGAAAGGCAGGCAGAGAATTCCCTGATAGCACCTTCTCTGTGCCTGTTCACATTGCTTCGCAGAATCGCTTTTGTGCAGAAAACAGTAACACTTGTTCAGAACGAAAGAAAGCACAGAGCCCCAGATTTTATGTTGTCCTGGAGAGCTTGCAGAGCACTGGGGAACGGCAGGCAGAGAATTCCTTGCTAGCACCTTCTCTGTGCCTGGGAAGCAGAAGTGTTCACATTGCTTCGCAGAATCGCTTTTGTGCAGAAAACAGTAACACTTGTTCAGAAGGAAAGAAAGCACAGAGCCCCAGATTTTATGTTGTCCTGGAGAGCTTGCAGAGCACTGGGGAAAGGCAGGCAGAGAATTCCCTGATAGCACCTTCTCTGTGCCTGTTCACATTGCTTCGCAGAATCGCTTTTGTGCAGAAAACAGTAACACTTGTTCAGAACGAAAGAAAGCACAGAGCCCCAGATTTGCTGTTGTCCTGGAGAGCTTGCAGAGCACTGGGGAAAGGCAGGCAGAGAATTCCCTGCTAGCACCTTCTCTGTGCCTGGGAAGCAGAAGTGTTCACATTGCTTCGCAAGAATCGCTTTTGTGCAGAAAACAGTAACACTTGTTCAGAAGGAAAGAAAGCACAGAGCCCCAGATTCTATGTTGTCCTGGAGAGCTTGCAGAGCACTGGGGAAAGGCAGGCAGAGAATTCCCTGATAGCACCTTCTCTGTGCCTGTTCACATTGCTTCGCAGAATCGCTTTTGTGCAGAAAACAGTAACACTTGTTCAGAAGGAAAGAAAGCACAGAGCCCCAGATTCTATGTTGTCCTGGAGAGCTTGCAGAGCACTGGGGAAAGGCAGGCAGAGAATTCCCTGCTAGCACCTTCTCTGTGCCTGGGAAGCAGAAGTGTTCACATTGCTTCGCAAGAATCGCTTTTGTGCAGAAAACAGTAACACTTGTTCAGAACGAAAGAAAGCACAGAGCCCCAGATTCTATGTTGTCCTGGAGAGCTTGCAGAGCACTGGGGAAAGGCAGGCAGAGAATTCCCTGCTAGCACCTTCTCTGTGCCTGGGAAGCAGAAGTGTTCACATTGCTTCGCAGAATCGCTTTTGTGCAGAAAACAGTAACACTTGTTCAGAAGGAAAGAAAGCACAGAGCCCCAGATTCTATGTTGTCCTGGAGAGCTTGCAGAGCACTGGGGAAAGGCAGGCAGAGAATTCCCTGATAGCACCTTCTCTGTGCCTGTTCACATTGCTTCGCAGAATCGCTTTTGTGCAGAAAACAGTAACACTTGTTCAGAACGAAAGAAAGCACAGAGCCCCAGATTCTATGTTGTCCTGGAGAGCTTGCAGAGCACTGGGGAAAAGCAGGCAGAGAATTCCCTGATAGCACCTTCTCTGTGCCTGGGAAGCAGAAGTGTTCACATTGCTTCGCAGAATCGCTTTTGTGCAGAAAACAGTAACACTTGTTCAGAAGGAAAGAAAGCACAGAGCCCCAGATTCTATGTTGTCCTGGAGAGCTTGCAGAGCACTGGGGAAAGGCAGGCAGAGAATTCCCTGATAGCACCTTCTCTGTGCCTGTTCACATTGCTTCGCAGAATCGCTTTTGTGCAGAAAACAGTAACACTTGTTCAGAACGAAAGAAAGCACAGAGCCCCAGATTTGCTGTTGTCCTGGAGAGCTTGCAGAGCACTGGGGAAAGGCAGGCAGAGAATTCCCTGCTAGCACCTTCTCTGTGCCTGGGAAGCAGAAGTGTTCACATTGCTTCGCAAGAATCGCTTCTGTGCAGAAAACACTAACACTTGTTCAGAAGGAAAGAAAGCACAGAGCCCCAGATTCTATGTTGTCCTGGAGAGCTTGCAGAGCACTGGGGAAAGGCAGGCAGAGAATTCCTTGCTAGCACCTTCTCTGTGCCTGGGAAGCAGAAGTGTTCACATTGCTTCGCAGAATCGCTTTTGTGCAGAAAACAGTAACACTTGTTCAGAAGGAAAGAAAGCACAGAGCCCCAGATTTTATGTTGTCCTGGAGATCTTGCAGAGCACTGGGGAAAGGCAGGCAGAGAATTCCCTGATAGCACCTTCTCTGTGCCTGTTCACATTGCTTCGCAGAATCGCTTTTGTGCAGAAAACAGTAACACTTGTTCAGAACGAAAGAAAGCACAGAGCCCCAGATTTGCTGTTGTCCTGGAGAGCTTGCAGAGCACTGGGGAAAGGCAGGCAGAGAATTCCCTGCTAGCACCTTCTCCGTGCCTGGGAAGCAGAAGTGTTCACATTGCTTCGCAAGAATCGCTTTTGTGCAGAAAACACTAACACTTGTTCAGAAGGAAAGAAAGCACAGAGCCCCAGATTTTATGTTGTCCTGGAGAGCTTGCAGAGCACTGGGGAAAGGCAGGCAGAGAATTCCCTGATAGCACCTTCTCTGTGCCTGTTCACATTGCTTCGCAGAATCGCTTTTGTGCAGAAAACAGTAACACTTGTTCAGAAGGAAAGAAAGCACAGAGCCCCAGATTCTATGTTGTCCTGGAGAGCTTGCAGAGCACTGGGGAAAGGCAGGCAGAGAATTCCCTGCTAGCACCTTCTCTGTGCCTGGGAAGCAGAAGTGTTCACATTGCTTCGCAGAATCGCTTTTGTGCAGAAAACAGTAACACTTGTTCAGAAGGAAAGAAAGCACAGAGCCCCAGATTTGCTGTTGTCCTGGAGAGCTTGCAGAGCACTGGGGAAAGGCAGGCAGAGAATTCCCTGATAGCACCTTCTCTGTGCCTGTTCACATTGCTTCGCAGAATCGCTTTTGTGCAGAAAACAGTAACACTTGTTCAGAAGGAAAGAAAGCACAGAGCCCCAGATTCTATGTTGTCCTGGAGAGCTTGCAGAGCACTGGGGAACGGCAGGCAGAGAATTCCTTGCTAGCACCTTCTCTGTGCCTGTTCACATTGCTTCGCAGAATCGCTTTTGTGCAGAAAACAGTAACACTTGTTCAGAACGAAAGAAAGCACAGAGCCCCAGATTTTATGTTGTCCTGGAGAGCTTGCAGAGCACTGGGGAACGGCAGGCAGAGAATTCCTTGCTAGCACCTTCTCTGTGCCTGGGAAACAGAAGTGTTCACATTGCTTCGCAGAATCGCTTTTGTGCAGAAAACAGTAACACTTGTTCAGAAGGAAAGAAAGCACAGAGCCCCAGATTCTATGTTGTCCTGGAGAGCTTGCAGAGCACTGGGGAAAGGCAGGCAGAGAATTCCCTGATAGCACCTTCTCTGTGCCTGTTCACATTGCTTCGCAGAATCGCTTTTGTGCAGAAAACACTAACACTTGTTCAGAAGGAAAGAAAGCACAGAGCCCCAGATTCTATGTTGTCCTGGAGAGCTTGCAGAGCACTGGGGAAAGGCAGGCAGAGAATTCCCTGCTAGCACCTTCTCTGTGCCTGGGAAGCAGAAGTGTTCACATTGCTTCGCAAGAATCGCTTTTGTGCAGAAAACAGTAACACTTGTTCAGAACGAAAGAAAGCACAGAACCCCAGATTCTATGTTGTCCTGGAGAGCTTGCAGAGCACTGGGGAAAGGCAGGCAGAGAATTCCTTGCTAGCACCTTCTCTGTGCCTGGGAAGCAGAAGTGTTCACATTGCTTCGCAAGAATCGCTTTTGTGCAGAAAACAGTAACACTTGTTCAGAAGGAAAGAAAGCACAGAGCCCCAGATTTTATGTTGTCCTGGAGAGCTTGCAGAGCACTGGGGAAAGGCAGGCAGAGAATTCCCTGATAGCACCTTCTCTGTGCCTGTTCACATTGCTTCGCAGAATCGCTTTTGTGCAGAAAACAGTAACACTTGTTCAGAACGAAAGAAAGCACAGAGCCCCAGATTCTATGTTGTCCTGGAGAGCTTGCAGAGCACTGGGGAAAGGCAGGCAGAGAATTCCCTGATAGCACCTTCTCTGTGCCTGTTCACATTGCTTCGCAGAATCGCTTTTGTGCAGAAAACAGTAACACTTGTTCAGAAGGAAAGAAAGCACAGAGCCCCAGATTTTATGTTGTCCTGGAGAGCTTGCAGAGCACTGGGGAACGGCAGGCAGAGAATTCCTTGCTAGCACCTTCTCTGTGCCTGGGAAGCAGAAGTGTTCACATTGCTTCGCAGAATCGCTTTTGTGCAGAAAACAGTAACACTTGTTCAGAAGGAAAGAAAGCACAGAGCCCCAGATTTTATGTTGTCCTGGAGAGCTTGCAGAGCACTGGGGAAAGGCAGGCAGAGAATTCCCTGATAGCACCTTCTCTGTGCCTGTTCACATTGCTTCGCAGAATCGCTTTTGTGCAGAAAACAGTAACACTTGTTCAGAACGAAAGAAAGCACAGAGCCCCAGATTTGCTGTTGTCCTGGAGATCTTGCAGAGCACTGGGGAAAGGCAGGCAGAGAATTCCCTGATAGCACCTTCTCTGTGCCTGTTCACATTGCTTCGCAGAATCGCTTTTGTGCAGAAAACAGTAACACTTGTTCAGAACGAAAGAAAGCACAGAGCCCCAGATTTGCTGTTGTCCTGGAGAGCTTGCAGAGCACTGGGGAAAGGCAGGCAGAGAATTCCCTGCTAGCACCTTCTCCGTGCCTGGGAAGCAGAAGTGTTCACATTGCTTCGCAAGAATCGCTTTTGTGCAGAAAACACTAACACTTGTTCAGAAGGAAAGAAAGCACAGAGCCCCAGATTTTATGTTGTCCTGGAGAGCTTGCAGAGCACTGGGGAAAGGCAGGCAGAGAATTCCCTGATAGCACCTTCTCTGTGCCTGTTCACATTGCTTCGCAGAATCGCTTTTGTGCAGAAAACAGTAACACTTGTTCAGAAGGAAAGAAAGCACAGAGCCCCAGATTCTATGTTGTCCTGGAGAGCTTGCAGAGCACTGGGGAAAGGCAGGCAGAGAATTCCCTGCTAGCACCTTCTCTGTGCCTGGGAAGCAGAAGTGTTCACATTGCTTCGCAGAATCGCTTTTGTGCAGAAAACAGTAACACTTGTTCAGAAGGAAAGAAAGCACAGAGCCCCAGATTCTATGTTGTCCTGGAGAGCTTGCAGAGCACTGGGGAAAGGCAGGCAGAGAATTCCCTGATAGCACCTTCTCTGTGCCTGTTCACATTGCTTCGCAGAATCGCTTTTGTGCAGAAAACAGTAACACTTGTTCAGAACGAAAGAAAGCACAGAGCCCCAGATTCTATGTTGTCCTGGAGAGCTTGCAGAGCACTGGGGAAAAGCAGGCAGAGAATTCCCTGATAGCACCTTCTCTGTGCCTGGGAAGCAGAAGTGTTCACATTGCTTCGCAGAATCGCTTTTGTGCAGAAAACAGTAACACTTGTTCAGAAGGAAAGAAAGCACAGAGCCCCAGATTCTATGTTGTCCTGGAGAGCTTGCAGAGCACTGGGGAAAGGCAGGCAGAGAATTCCCTGATAGCACCTTCTCTGTGCCTGTTCACATTGCTTCGCAGAATCGCTTTTGTGCAGAAAACAGTAACACTTGTTCAGAACGAAAGAAAGCACAGAGCCCCAGATTTGCTGTTGTCCTGGAGAGCTTGCAGAGCACTGGGGAAAGGCAGGCAGAGAATTCCCTGCTAGCACCTTCTCTGTGCCTGGGAAGCAGAAGTGTTCACATTGCTTCGCAAGAATCGCTTCTGTGCAGAAAACACTAACACTTGTTCAGAAGGAAAGAAAGCACAGAGCCCCAGATTCTATGTTGTCCTGGAGAGCTTGCAGAGCACTGGGGAAAGGCAGGCAGAGAATTCCCTGCTAGCACCTTCTCTGTGCCTGGGAAGCAGAAGTGTTCACATTGCTTCGCAAGAATCGCTTTTGTGCAGAAAACAGTAACACTTGTTCAGAAGGAAAGAAAGCACAGAGCCCCAGATTTTATGTTGTCCTGGAGAGCTTGCAGAGCACTGGGGAAAGGCAGGCAGAGAATTCCTTGCTAGCACCTTCTCTGTGCCTGGGAAGCAGAAGTGTTCACATTGCTTCGCAGAATCGCTTTTGTGCAGAAAACAGTAACACTTGTTCAGAAGGAAAGAAAGCACAGAGCCCCAGATTTTATGTTGTCCTGGAGATCTTGCAGAGCACTGGGGAAAGGCAGGCAGAGAATTCCCTGATAGCACCTTCTCTGTGCCTGTTCACATTGCTTCGCAGAATCGCTTTTGTGCAGAAAACAGTAACACTTGTTCAGAACGAAAGAAAGCACAGAGCCCCAGATTTGCTGTTGTCCTGGAGAGCTTGCAGAGCACTGGGGAAAGGCAGGCAGAGAATTCCCTGCTAGCACCTTCTCCGTGCCTGGGAAGCAGAAGTGTTCACATTGCTTCGCAAGAATCGCTTTTGTGCAGAAAACACTAACACTTGTTCAGAAGGAAAGAAAGCACAGAGCCCCAGATTTTATGTTGTCCTGGAGAGCTTGCAGAGCACTGGGGAAAGGCAGGCAGAGAATTCCCTGATAGCACCTTCTCTGTGCCTGTTCACATTGCTTCGCAGAATCGCTTTTGTGCAGAAAACAGTAACACTTGTTCAGAAGGAAAGAAAGCACAGAGCCCCAGATTCTATGTTGTCCTGGAGAGCTTGCAGAGCACTGGGGAAAGGCAGGCAGAGAATTCCCTGCTAGCACCTTCTCTGTGCCTGGGAAGCAGAAGTGTTCACATTGCTTCGCAGAATCGCTTTTGTGCAGAAAACAGTAACACTTGTTCAGAAGGAAAGAAAGCACAGAGCCCCAGATTTGCTGTTGTCCTGGAGAGCTTGCAGAGCACTGGGGAAAGGCAGGCAGAGAATTCCCTGATAGCACCTTCTCTGTGCCTGTTCACATTGCTTCGCAGAATCGCTTTTGTGCAGAAAACAGTAACACTTGTTCAGAAGGAAAGAAAGCACAGAGCCCCAGATTCTATGTTGTCCTGGAGAGCTTGCAGAGCACTGGGGAACGGCAGGCAGAGAATTCCTTGCTAGCACCTTCTCTGTGCCTGTTCACATTGCTTCGCAGAATCGCTTTTGTGCAGAAAACAGTAACACTTGTTCAGAACGAAAGAAAGCACAGAGCCCCAGATTTTATGTTGTCCTGGAGAGCTTGCAGAGCACTGGGGAACGGCAGGCAGAGAATTCCTTGCTAGCACCTTCTCTGTGCCTGGGAAACAGAAGTGTTCACATTGCTTCGCAGAATCGCTTTTGTGCAGAAAACAGTAACACTTGTTCAGAAGGAAAGAAAGCACAGAGCCCCAGATTCTATGTTGTCCTGGAGAGCTTGCAGAGCACTGGGGAAAGGCAGGCAGAGAATTCCCTGATAGCACCTTCTCTGTGCCTGTTCACATTGCTTCGCAGAATCGCTTTTGTGCAGAAAACACTAACACTTGTTCAGAAGGAAAGAAAGCACAGAGCCCCAGATTCTATGTTGTCCTGGAGAGCTTGCAGAGCACTGGGGAAAGGCAGGCAGAGAATTCCCTGCTAGCACCTTCTCTGTGCCTGGGAAGCAGAAGTGTTCACATTGCTTCGCAAGAATCGCTTTTGTGCAGAAAACAGTAACACTTGTTCAGAACGAAAGAAAGCACAGAACCCCAGATTCTATGTTGTCCTGGAGAGCTTGCAGAGCACTGGGGAAAGGCAGGCAGAGAATTCCTTGCTAGCACCTTCTCTGTGCCTGGGAAGCAGAAGTGTTCACATTGCTTCGCAAGAATCGCTTTTGTGCAGAAAACAGTAACACTTGTTCAGAAGGAAAGAAAGCACAGAGCCCCAGATTTTATGTTGTCCTGGAGAGCTTGCAGAGCACTGGGGAAAGGCAGGCAGAGAATTCCCTGATAGCACCTTCTCTGTGCCTGTTCACATTGCTTCGCAGAATCGCTTTTGTGCAGAAAACAGTAACACTTGTTCAGAACGAAAGAAAGCACAGAGCCCCAGATTCTATGTTGTCCTGGAGAGCTTGCAGAGCACTGGGGAAAGGCAGGCAGAGAATTCCCTGATAGCACCTTCTCTGTGCCTGTTCACATTGCTTCGCAGAATCGCTTTTGTGCAGAAAACAGTAACACTTGTTCAGAAGGAAAGAAAGCACAGAGCCCCAGATTTTATGTTGTCCTGGAGAGCTTGCAGAGCACTGGGGAACGGCAGGCAGAGAATTCCTTGCTAGCACCTTCTCTGTGCCTGGGAAGCAGAAGTGTTCACATTGCTTCGCAGAATCGCTTTTGTGCAGAAAACAGTAACACTTGTTCAGAAGGAAAGAAAGCACAGAGCCCCAGATTTTATGTTGTCCTGGAGAGCTTGCAGAGCACTGGGGAAAGGCAGGCAGAGAATTCCCTGATAGCACCTTCTCTGTGCCTGTTCACATTGCTTCGCAGAATCGCTTTTGTGCAGAAAACAGTAACACTTGTTCAGAACGAAAGAAAGCACAGAGCCCCAGATTTGCTGTTGTCCTGGAGATCTTGCAGAGCACTGGGGAAAGGCAGGCAGAGAATTCCCTGATAGCACCTTCTCTGTGCCTGTTCACATTGCTTCGCAGAATCGCTTTTGTGCAGAAAACAGTAACACTTGTTCAGAACGAAAGAAAGCACAGAGCCCCAGATTTGCTGTTGTCCTGGAGAGCTTGCAGAGCACTGGGGAAAGGCAGGCAGAGAATTCCCTGCTAGCACCTTCTCCGTGCCTGGGAAGCAGAAGTGTTCACATTGCTTCGCAAGAATCGCTTTTGTGCAGAAAACACTAACACTTGTTCAGAAGGAAAGAAAGCACAGAGCCCCAGATTTTATGTTGTCCTGGAGAGCTTGCAGAGCACTGGGGAAAGGCAGGCAGAGAATTCCCTGATAGCACCTTCTCTGTGCCTGTTCACATTGCTTCGCAGAATCGCTTTTGTGCAGAAAACAGTAACACTTGTTCAGAAGGAAAGAAAGCACAGAGCCCCAGATTCTATGTTGTCCTGGAGAGCTTGCAGAGCACTGGGGAAAGGCAGGCAGAGAATTCCCTGCTAGCACCTTCTCTGTGCCTGGGAAGCAGAAGTGTTCACATTGCTTCGCAGAATCGCTTTTGTGCAGAAAACAGTAACACTTGTTCAGAAGGAAAGAAAGCACAGAGCCCCAGATTTGCTGTTGTCCTGGAGAGCTTGCAGAGCACTGGGGAAAGGCAGGCAGAGAATTCCCTGATAGCACCTTCTCTGTGCCTGTTCACATTGCTTCGCAGAATCGCTTTTGTGCAGAAAACAGTAACACTTGTTCAGAAGGAAAGAAAGCACAGAGCCCCAGATTCTATGTTGTCCTGGAGAGCTTGCAGAGCACTGGGGAACGGCAGGCAGAGAATTCCTTGCTAGCACCTTCTCTGTGCCTGTTCACATTGCTTCGCAGAATCGCTTTTGTGCAGAAAACAGTAACACTTGTTCAGAACGAAAGAAAGCACAGAGCCCCAGATTTTATGTTGTCCTGGAGAGCTTGCAGAGCACTGGGGAACGGCAGGCAGAGAATTCCTTGCTAGCACCTTCTCTGTGCCTGGGAAACAGAAGTGTTCACATTGCTTCGCAGAATCGCTTTTGTGCAGAAAACAGTAACACTTGTTCAGAAGGAAAGAAAGCACAGAGCCCCAGATTCTATGTTGTCCTGGAGAGCTTGCAGAGCACTGGGGAAAGGCAGGCAGAGAATTCCCTGATAGCACCTTCTCTGTGCCTGTTCACATTGCTTCGCAGAATCGCTTTTGTGCAGAAAACACTAACACTTGTTCAGAAGGAAAGAAAGCACAGAGCCCCAGATTCTATGTTGTCCTGGAGAGCTTGCAGAGCACTGGGGAAAGGCAGGCAGAGAATTCCCTGCTAGCACCTTCTCTGTGCCTGGGAAGCAGAAGTGTTCACATTGCTTCGCAAGAATCGCTTTTGTGCAGAAAACAGTAACACTTGTTCAGAACGAAAGAAAGCACAGAACCCCAGATTCTATGTTGTCCTGGAGAGCTTGCAGAGCACTGGGGAAAGGCAGGCAGAGAATTCCTTGCTAGCACCTTCTCTGTGCCTGGGAAGCAGAAGTGTTCACATTGCTTCGCAAGAATCGCTTTTGTGCAGAAAACAGTAACACTTGTTCAGAAGGAAAGAAAGCACAGAGCCCCAGATTTTATGTTGTCCTGGAGAGCTTGCAGAGCACTGGGGAAAGGCAGGCAGAGAATTCCCTGATAGCACCTTCTCTGTGCCTGTTCACATTGCTTCGCAGAATCGCTTTTGTGCAGAAAACAGTAACACTTGTTCAGAACGAAAGAAAGCACAGAGCCCCAGATTCTATGTTGTCCTGGAGAGCTTGCAGAGCACTGGGGAAAGGCAGGCAGAGAATTCCCTGATAGCACCTTCTCTGTGCCTGTTCACATTGCTTCGCAGAATCGCTTTTGTGCAGAAAACAGTAACACTTGTTCAGAAGGAAAGAAAGCACAGAGCCCCAGATTTTATGTTGTCCTGGAGAGCTTGCAGAGCACTGGGGAACGGCAGGCAGAGAATTCCTTGCTAGCACCTTCTCTGTGCCTGGGAAGCAGAAGTGTTCACATTGCTTCGCAGAATCGCTTTTGTGCAGAAAACAGTAACACTTGTTCAGAAGGAAAGAAAGCACAGAGCCCCAGATTTTATGTTGTCCTGGAGAGCTTGCAGAGCACTGGGGAAAGGCAGGCAGAGAATTCCCTGATAGCACCTTCTCTGTGCCTGTTCACATTGCTTCGCAGAATCGCTTTTGTGCAGAAAACAGTAACACTTGTTCAGAACGAAAGAAAGCACAGAGCCCCAGATTTGCTGTTGTCCTGGAGAGCTTGCAGAGCACTGGGGAAAGGCAGGCAGAGAATTCCCTGCTAGCACCTTCTCTGTGCCTGGGAAGCAGAAGTGTTCACATTGCTTCGCAAGAATCGCTTTTGTGCAGAAAACAGTAACACTTGTTCAGAAGGAAAGAAAGCACAGAGCCCCAGATTCTATGTTGTCCTGGAGAGCTTGCAGAGCACTGGGGAAAGGCAGGCAGAGAATTCCCTGATAGCACCTTCTCTGTGCCTGTTCACATTGCTTCGCAGAATCGCTTTTGTGCAGAAAACAGTAACACTTGTTCAGAAGGAAAGAAAGCACAGAGCCCCAGATTCTATGTTGTCCTGGAGAGCTTGCAGAGCACTGGGGAAAGGCAGGCAGAGAATTCCCTGCTAGCACCTTCTCTGTGCCTGGGAAGCAGAAGTGTTCACATTGCTTCGCAAGAATCGCTTTTGTGCAGAAAACAGTAACACTTGTTCAGAAGGAAAGAAAGCACAGAGCCCCAGATTTTATGTTGTCCTGGAGAGCTTGCAGAGCACTGGGGAAAGGCAGGCAGAAAATTCCTTGCTAGCACCTTCTCTGTGCTTAGGAAGCAGAAGTGTTCACATTGCTTCGCAGAATCGCTTTTGTGCAGAAAACAGTAACACTTGTTCAGAAGGAAAGAAAGCACAGAGCCCCAGATTTTATGTTGTCCTGGAGAGCTTGCAGAGCACTGGGGAAAGGCAGGCAGAGAATTCCTTGCTAGCACCTTCTCTGTGCCTGTTCACATTGCTTCGCAGAATCGCTTTTGTGCAGAAAACAGTAACACTTGTTCAGAACGAAAGAAAGCACAGAGCCCCAGATTCTATGTTGTCCTGGAGAGCTTGCAGAGCACTGGGGAAAGGCAGGCAGAGAATTCCCTGCTAGCACCTTCTCTGTGCCTGGGAAGCAGAAGTGTTCACATTGCTTCGCAGAATCGCTTTTGTGCAGAAAACAGTAACACTTGTTCAGAAGGAAAGAAAGCACAGAGCCCCAGATTCTATGTTGTCCTGGAGAGCTTGCAGAGCACTGGGGAAAGGCAGGCAGAGAATTCCCTGCTAGCACCTTCTCTGTGCCTGTTCACATTGCTTCGCAGAATCGCTTTTGTGCAGAAAACAGTAACACTTGTTCAGAACGAAAGAAAGCACAGAGCCCCAGATTCTATGTTGTCCTGGAGAGCTTGCAGAGCACTGGGGAAAGGCAGGCAGAGAATTCCCTGCTAGCACCTTCTCTGTGCCTGGGAAGCAGAAGTGTTCACATTGCTTCGCAGAATCGCTTTTGTGCAGAAAACAGTAACACTTGTTCAGAAGGAAAGAAAGCACAGAGCCCCAGATTCTATGTTGTCCTGGAGAGCTTGCAGAGCACTGGGGAAAGGCAGGCAGAGAATTCCCTGATAGCACCTTCTCTGTGCCTGTTCACATTGCTTCGCAGAATCGCTTTTGTGCAGAAAACAGTAACACTTGTTCAGAAGGAAAGAAAGCACAGAGCCCCAGATTTGCTGTTGTCCTGGAGAGCTTGCAGAGCACTGGGGAAAGGCAGGCAGAGAATTCCCTGCTAGCACCTTCTCTGTGCCTGGGAAGCAGAAGTGTTCACATTGCTTCGCAAGAATCGCTTCTGTGCAGAAAACACTAACACTTGTTCAGAAGGAAAGAAAGCACAGAGCCCCAGATTCTATGTTGTCCTGGAGAGCTTGCAGAGCACTGGGGAAAGGCAGGCAGAGAATTCCCTGCTAGCACCTTCTCTGTGCCTGGGAAGCAGAAGTGTTCACATTGCTTCGCAAGAATCGCTTTTGTGCAGAAAACACTAACACTTGTTCAGAAGGAAAGAAAGCACAGAGCCCCAGATTTTATGTTGTCCTGGAGAGCTTGCAGAGCACTGGGGAAAGGCAGGCAGAGAATTCCTTGCTAGCACCTTCTCTGTGCCTGGGAAGCAGAAGTGTTCACATTGCTTCGCAGAATCGCTTTTGTGCAGAAAACAGTAACACTTGTTCAGAAGGAAAGAAAGCACAGAGCCCCAGATTTTATGTTGTCCTGGAGATCTTGCAGAGCACTGGGGAAAGGCAGGCAGAGAATTCCCTGATAGCACCTTCTCTGTGCCTGTTCACATTGCTTCGCAGAATCGCTTTTGTGCAGAAAACAGTAACACTTGTTCAGAACGAAAGAAAGCACAGAGCCCCAGATTTGCTGTTGTCCTGGAGAGCTTGCAGAGCACTGGGGAAAGGCAGGCAGAGAATTCCCTGCTAGCACGTTCTCTGAGCCTGGGAAGCAGAAGTGTTCACATTGCTTCGCAGAATCGCTTTTGTGCAGAAAAGAGTAACACTTGTTCAGAACGAAAGAAAGCACAGAGCCCCAGATTCTATGTTGTCCTGGAGAGCTTGCAGAGCACTGGGGAAAGGCAGGCAGAGAATTCCTTGCTAGCACCTTCTCTGTGCCTGGGAAGCAGAAGTGTTCACATTGCTTCGCAGAATCGCTTTTGTGCAGAAAACAGTAACACTTGTTCAGAAGGAAAGAAAGCACAGAGCCCCAGATTTTATGTTGTCCTGGAGAGCTTGCAGAACACTGGGGAAAGGCAGGCAGAGAATTCCCTGCTAGCACCTTCTCTGTGCCTGGGAATCAGAAGTGTTCACATTGCTTCGCAAGAATCGCTTTTGTGCAGAAAACAGTAACACTTGTTCAGAAGGAAAGAAAGCACAGAGCCCCAGATTTTATGTTGTCCTGGAGAGCTTGCAGAGCACTGGGGAAAGGCAGGCAGAGAATTCCCTGATAGCACCTTCTCTGTGCCTGTTCACATTGCTTCGCAGAATCGCTTTTGTGCAGAAAACAGTAACACTTGTTCAGAACGAAAGAAAGCACAGAGCCCCAGATTCTATGTTGTCCTGGAGAGCTTGCAGAGCACTGGGGAAAGGCAGGCAGAGAATTCCCTGATAGCACCTTCTCTGTGCCTGTTCACATTGCTTCGCAGAATCGCTTTTGTGCAGAAAACAGTAACACTTGTTCAGAAGGAAAGAAAGCACAGAGCCCCAGATTCTATGTTGTCCTGGAGAGCTTGCAGAGCACTGGGGAAAGGCAGGCAGAGAATTCCCTGCTAGCACCTTCTCTGTGCCTGGGAAGCAGAAGTGTTCACATTGCTTCGCAGAATCGCTTTTGTGCAGAAAACAGTAACACTTGTTCAGAAGGAAAGAAAGCACAGAGCCCCAGATTCTATGTTGTCCTGGAGAGCTTGCAGAGCACTGGGGAAAGGCAGGCAGAGAATTCCCTGATAGCACCTTCTCTGTGCCTGTTCACATTGCTTCGCAGAATCGCTTTTGTGCAGAAAACAGTAACACTTGTTCAGAACGAAAGAAACCACAGAGCCCCAGATTTTATGTTGTCCTGGAGAGCTTGCAGAGCACTGGGGAAAGGCAGGCAGAGAATTCCCTGATAGCACCTTCTCTGTGCCTGTTCACATTGCTTCGCAGAATCGCTTTTGTGCAGAAAACACTAACACTTGTTCAGAAGGAAAGAAAGCACAGAGCCCCAGATTCTATGTTGTCCTGGAGAGCTTGCAGAGCACTGGGGAAAGGCAGGCAGAGAATTCCCTGCTAGCACCTTCTCTGTGCCTGGGAAGCAGAAGTGTTCACATTGCTTCGCAAGAATCGCTTTTGTGCAGAAAACAGTAACACTTGTTCAGAAGGAAAGAAAGCACAGAGCCCCAGATTTTATGTTGTCCTGGAGAGCTTGCAGAGCACTGGGGAAAGGCAGGCAGAGAATTCCTTGCTAGCACCTTCTCTGTGCTTGGGAAGCAGAAGTGTTCACATTGCTTCGCAGAATCGCTTTTGTGCAGAAAACAGTAACACTTGTTCAGAAGGAAAGAAAGCACAGAGCCCCAGATTTTATGTTGTCCTGGAGAGCTTGCAGAGCACTGGGGAAAGGCAGGCAGAGAATTCCCTGATAGCACCTTCTCTGTGCCTGTTCACATTGCTTCGCAGAATCGCTTTTGTGCAGAAAACAGTAACACTTGTTCAGAACGAAAGAAAGCACAGAGCCCCAGATTCTATGTTGTCCTGGAGAGCTTGCAGAGCACTGGGGAAAGGCGGGCAGAGAATTCCCTGCTAGCACCTTCTCTGTGCCTGGGAAGCAGAAGTGTTCACATTGCTTCGCAAGAATCGCTTTTGTGCAGAAAACAGTAACACTTGTTGAGAACGAAAGAAAGCACAGAACCCCAGATTCTATGTTGTCCTGGAGAGCTTGCAGAGCACTGGGGAAAGGCAGGCAGAGAATTCCTTGCTAGCACCTTCTCTGTGCCTGGGAAGCAGAAGTGTTCACATTGCTTCGCAAGAATCGCTTTTGTGCAGAAAATAGTAACACTTGTTCAGAACGAAAGAAAGCACAGAGCCCCAGATTTGCTGTTGTCCTGGAGAGCTTGCAGAGCACTGGGGAAAGGCAGGCAGAGAATTCCCTGATAGCACCTTCTCTGTGCCTGTTCACATTGCTTCGCAGAATCGCTTTTGTGCAGAAAACAGTAACACTTGTTCAGAACGAAAGAAAGCACAGAGCCCCAGATTCTATGTTGTCCTGGAGAGCTTGCAGAGCACTTGGGAACGGCAGGCAGAGAATTCCTTGCTAGCACCTTCTCTGTGCCTGGGAAGCAGAAGTGTTCACATTGCTTCGCAGAATCGCTTTTGTGCAGAAAACACTAACACTTGTTCAGAAGGAAAGAAAGCACAGAGCCCCAGATTTTATGTTGTCCTGGAGATCTTGCAGAGCACTGGGGAAAGGCAGGCAGAGAATTCCCTGATAGCACCTTCTCTGTGCCTGTTCACATTGCTTCGCAGAATCGCTTTTGTGCAGAAAACAGTAACACTTGTTCAGAACGAAAGAAAGCACAGAGCCCCAGATTTGCTGTTGTCCTGGAGAGCTTGCAGAGCACTGGGGAAAGGCAGGCAGAGAATTCCCTGCTAGCACCTTCTCTGTGCCTGGGAAGCAGAAGTGTTCACATTGCTTCGCAAGAATCGCTTCTGTGCAGAAAACACTAACACTTGTTCAGAAGGAAAGAAAGCACAGAGCCCCAGATTTTATGTTGTCCTGGAGAGCTTGCAGAGCACTGGGGAAAGGCAGGCAGAGAATTCCCTGCTAGCACCTTCTCTGTGCCTGGGAAGCAGAAGTGTTCACATTGCTTCGCAGAATCGCTTTTGTGCAGAAAAAAGTAACACTTGTTCAGAAGGAAAGAAAGCACAGAGCCCCAGATTCTATGTTGTCCTGGAGAGCTTGCAGAGCACTGGGGAAAGGCAGGCAGAGAATTCCCTGATAGCACCTTCTCTGTGCCTGTTCACATTGCTTCGCAGAATCGCTTTTGTGCAGAAAACACTAACACTTGTTCAGAACGAAAGAAAGCACAGAGCCCCAGATTCTATGTTGTCCTGGAGAGCTTGCAGAGCACTGGGGAAAGGCAGGCAGAGAATTCCCTGATAGCACCTTCTCTGTGCCTGTTCACATTGCTTCGCAGAATCGCTTTTGTGCAGAAAACAGTAACACTTGTTCAGAAGGAAAGAAAGCACAGAGCCCCAGATTCTATGTTGTCCTGGAGAGCTTGCAGAGCACTGGGGAAAGGCAGGCAGAGAATTCCCTGCTAGCACCTTCTCTGTGCCTGGGAAGCAGAAGTGTTCACATTGCTTCGCAAGAATCGCTTTTGTGCAGAAAACAGTAACACTTGTTCAGAAGGAAAGAAAGCACAGAGCCCCAGATTTTATGTTGTCCTGGAGAGCTTGCAGAGCACTGGGGAAAGGCAGGCAGAGAATTCCCTGATAGCACCTTCTCTGTGCCTGTTCACATTGCTTCGCAGAATCGCTTTTGTGCAGAAGACACTAACACTTGTTCAGAAGGAAAGAAAGCACAGAGCCCCAGATTCTATGTTGTCCTGGAGAGCTTGCAGAGCACTGGCGAAAGGCAGGCAGAGAATTCCCTGCTAGCACGTTCTCTGAGCCTGGGAAGCAGAAGTGTTCACATTGCTTCGCAAGAATCGCTTTTGTGCAGAAAACAGTAACACTTGTTCAGAAGGAAAGAAAGCACAGAGCCCCAGATTCTATGTTGTCCTGGAGAGCTTGCAGAGCACTGGGGAAAGGCAGGCAGAGAATTCCTTGCTAGCACCTTCTCTGTGCCTGTTCACATTGCTTCGCAGAATCGCTTTTGTGCAGAAAACAGTAACACTTGTTCAGAACGAAAGAAAGCACAGAGCCCCAGATTCTATGTTGTCCTGGAGAGCTTGCAGAGCACTGGGGAAAGGCAGGCAGAGAATTCCCTGATAGCACCTTCTCTGTGCCTGGGAAGCAGAAGTGTTCACATTGCTTCGCAGAATCGCTTTTGTGCAGAAAACAGTAACACTTGTTCAGAAGGAAAGAAAGCACAGAGCCCCAGATTTTATGTTGTCCTGGAGAGCTTGCAGAGCACTGGGGAAAGGAAGGCAGAGAATTCCCTGCTAGCACCTTCTCTGTGCCTGGGAATCAGAAGTGTTCACATTGCTTCGCAAGAATCGCTTTTGTGCAGAAAACAGTAACACTTGTTCAGAAGGAAAGAAAGCACAGAGCCCCAGATTTTATGTTGTCCTGGAGAGCTTGCAGAGCACTGGGGAAAGGCAGGCAGAGAATTCCTTGCTAGCACCTTCTCTGTGCCTGTTCACATTGCTTCGCAGAATCGCTTTTGTGCAGAAAACAGTAACACTTGTTCAGAAGGAAGGAAAGCACAGAGCCCCAGATTCTATGTTGTCCTGGAGAGCTTGCAGAGCACTGGGGAAAGGCAGGCAGAGAATTCCCTGCTAGCACCTTCTCTGTGCCTGGGAAGCAGAAGTGTTCACATTGCTTCGCAAGAATCGCTTTTGTGCAGAAAACAGTAACACTTGTTCAGAACGAAAGAAAGCACAGAGCCCCAGATTCTATGTTGTCCTGGAGAGCTTGCAGAGCACTGGGGAAAGGCAGGCAGAGAATTCCCTGATAGCACCTTCTCTGTGCCTGTTCACATTGCTTCGCAGAATCGCTTTTGTGCAGAAAACACTAACACTTGTTCAGAAGGAAAGAAAGCACAGAGCCCCAGATTCTATGTTGTCCTGGAGAGCTTGCAGAGCACTGGCGAAAGGCAGGCAGAGAATTCCCTGCTAGCACGTTCTCTGAGCCTGGGAAGCAGAAGTGTTCACATTGCTTCGCAAGAATCGCTTTTGTGCAGAAAACAGTAACACTTGTTCAGAAGGAAAGAAAGCACAGAGCCCCAGATTCTATGTTGTCCTGGAGAGCTTGCAGAGCACTGGGGAAAGGCAGGCAGAGAATTCCTTGCTAGCACCTTCTCTGTGCCTGTTCACATTGCTTCGCAGAATCGCTTTTGTGCAGAAAACAGTAACACTTGTTCAGAACGAAAGAAAGCACAGAGCCCCAGATTCTATGTTGTCCTGGAAAGCTTGCAGAGCACTGGGGAAAGGCAGGCAGAGAATTCCCTGATAGCACCTTCTCTGTGCCTGGGAAGCAGAAGTGTTCACATTGCTTCGCAGAATCGCTTTTGTGCAGAAAACAGTAACACTTGTTCAGAAGGAAAGAAAGCACAGAGCCCCAGATTCTATGTTGTCCTGGAGAGCTTGCAGAGCACTGGGGAAAGGAAGGCAGAGAATTCCCTGCTAGCACCTTCTCTGTGCCTGGGAATCAGAAGTGTTCACATTGCTTCGCAAGAATCGCTTTTGTGCAGAAAACAGTAACACTTGTTCAGAAGGAAAGAAAGCACAGAGCCCCAGATTTTATGTTGTCCTGGAGAGCTTGCAGAGCACTGGGGAAAGGCAGGCAGAGAATTCCTTGCTAGCACCTTCTCTGTGCCTGTTCACATTGCTTCGCAGAATCGCTTTTGTGCAGAAAACAGTAACACTTGTTCAGAAGGAAAGAAAGCACAGAGCCCCAGATTCTATGTTGTCCTGGAGAGCTTGCAGAGCACTGGGGAAAGGCAGGCAGAGAATTCCCTGCTAGCACCTTCTCTGTGCCTGGGAAGCAGAAGTGTTCACATTGCTTCGCAGAATCGCTTTTGTGCAGAAAACAGTAACACTTGTTCAGAACGAAAGAAAGCACAGAGCCCCAGATTCTATGTTGTCCTGGAGAGCTTGCAGAGCACTGGGGAAAGGCAGGCAGAGAATTCCCTGATAGCACCTTCTCTGTGCCTGTTCACATTGCTTCGCAGAATCGCTTTTGTGCAGAAAACAGTAACACTTGTTCAGAACGAAAGAAAGCACAGAGCCCCAGATTCTATGTTGTCCTGGAGAGCTTGCAGAGCACTGGGGAAAGGCAGGCAGAGAATTCCCTGCTAGCACCTTCTCTGTGCCTGGGAAGCAGAAGTGTTCACATTGCTTCGCAGAATCGTTTTTGTGCAGAAAACAGTAACACTTGTTCAGAAGGAAAGAAAGCACAGAGCCCCAGATTTTATGTTGTCCTGGAGAGCTTGCAGAGCACTGGGGAAAGGAAGGCAGAGAATTCCCTGCTAGCACCTTCTCTGTGCCTGGGAAGCAGCAGTGTTCACATTGCTTCGCAAGAATCGCTTTTGTGCAGAAAACAGTAACACTTGTTCAGAAGGAAAGAAAGCACAGAGCCCCAGATTTTATGTTGTCCTGGAGAGCTTGCAGAGCACTGGGGAAAGGCAGGCAGAGAATTCCCTGCTAGCACCTTCTCTGTGCCTGGGAAGCAGAAGTGTTCACATTGCTTCGCAGAATCGCTTTTGTGCAGAAAACAGTAACACTTGTTCAGAAGGAAAGAAAGCACAGAGCCCCAGATTTTATGTTGTCCTGGAGAGCTTGCAGAGCACTGGGGAAAGGCAGGCAGAGAAGTCCCTGATAGCACCTTCTCTGTGCCTGTTCACATTGCTTCGCAGAATCGCTTTTGTGCAGAAAACAGTAACACTTGTTCAGAAGGAAAGAAAGCACAGAGCCCCAGATTCTATGTTGTCCTGGAGAGCTTGCAGAGCACTGGGGAAAGGCAGGCAGAGAATTCCCTGCTAGCACCTTCTCTGTGCCTGGGAAGCAGAAGTGTTCACATTGCTTCGCAAGAATCGCTTTTGTGCAGAAAACACTAACACTTGTTCAGAAGGAAAGAAAGCACAGAGCCCCAGATTCTATGTTGTCCTGGAGAGCTTGCAGAGCACTGGGGAAAGGCAGGCAGAGAATTCCTTGCTAGCACCTTCTCTGTGCCTGTTCACATTGCTTCGCAGAATCGCTTTTGTGCAGAAAACAGTAACACTTGTTCAGAACGAAAGAAAGCACAGAGCCCCAGATTTTATGTTGTCCTGGAGAGCTTGCAGAGCACTGGGGAACGGCAGGCAGAGAATTCCTTGCTAGCACCTTCTCTGTGCCTGGGAAGCAGAAGTGTTCACATTGCTTCGCAGAATCGCTTTTGTGCAGAAAACAGTAACACTTGTTCAGAACGAAAGAAAGCACAGAACCCCAGATTCTATGTTGTCCTGGAGAGCTTGCAGAGCACTGGGGAAAGGCAGGCAGAGAATTCCTTGCTAGCACCTTCTCTGTGCCTGGGAAGCAGAAGTGTTCACATTGCTTCGCAAGAATCGCTTTTGTGCAGAAAACAGTAACACTTGTTCAGAAGGAAAGAAAGCACAGAGCCCCAGATTTTATGTTGTCCTGGAGAGCTTGCAGAGCACTGGGGAAAGGCAGGCAGAGAATTCCCTGCTAGCACCTTCTCTGTGCCTGGGAAGCAGAAGTGTTCACATTGCTTCGCAAGAATCGCTTTTGTGCAGAAAACAGTAACACTTGTTCAGAACGAAAGAAAGCACAGAGCCCCAGATTCTATGTTGTCCTGGAGAGCTTGCAGAGCACTGGGGAAAGGCAGGCAGAGAATTCCCTGATAGCACCTTCTCTGTGCCTGTTCACATTGCTTCGCAGAATCGCTTTTGTGCAGAAAACAGTAACACTTGTTCAGAACGAAAGAAAGCACAGAGCCCCAGATTCTATGTTGTCCTGGAGAGCTTGCAGAGCACTGGGGAAAGGCAGGCAGAGAATTCCTTGCTAGCACCTTCTCTGTGCCTGGGAAGCAGCAGTGTTCACATTGCTTCGCAGAATCGCTTTTGTGCAGAAAACAGTAACACTTGTTCAGAAGGAAAGAAAGCACAGAGCCCCAGATTTTATGTTGTCCTGGAGAGCTTGCAGAGCACTGGGGAAAGGCAGGCAGAGAATTCCCTGATAGCACCTTCTCTGTGCCTGTTCACATTGCTTCGCAGAATCGCTTTTGTGCAGAAAACAGTAACACTTGTTCAGAACGAAAGAAAGCACAGAGCCCCAGATTTTATGTTGTCCTGGAGAGCTTGCAGAGCACTGGGGAACGGCAGGCAGAGAATTCCTTGCTAGCACCTTCTCTGTGCCTGGGAAGCAGAAGTGTTCACATTGCTTCGCAGAATCGCTTTTGTGCAGAAAACAGTAACACTTGTTCAGAAGGAAAGAAAGCACAGAGCCCCAGATTTTATGTTGTCCTGGAGAGCTTGCAGAGCACTGGGGAAAGGCAGGCAGAGAAGTCCCTGATAGCACCTTCTCTGTGCCTGTTCACATTGCTTCGCAGAATCGCTTTTGTGCAGAAAACAGTAACACTTGTTCAGAACGAAAGAAAGCACAGAGCCCCAGATTTGCTGTTGTCCTGGAGAGCTTGCAGAGCACTGGGGAAAGGCAGGCAGAGAATTCCCTGCTAGCACCTTCTCTGTGCCTGGGAAGCAGAAGTGTTCACATTGCTTCGCAAGAATCGCTTTTGTGCAGAAAACACTAACACTTGTTCAGAAGGAAAGAAAGCACAGAGCCCCAGATTCTATGTTGTCCTGGAGAGCTTGCAGAGCACTGGGGAAAAGCAGGCAGAGAATTCCCTGATAGCACCTTCTCTGTGCCTGTTCACATTGTTTCGCAGAATCGCTTTTGTGCAGAAAACAGTAACACTTGTTCAGAACGAAAGAAAGCACAGAGCCCCAGATTTTATGTTGTCCTGGAGAGCTTGCAGAGCACTGGGGAAAGGCAGGCAGAGAATTCCCTGCTAGCACCTTCTCTGTGCCTGTTCACATTGCTTCGCAGAATCGCTTTTGTGCAGAAAACAGTAACACTTGTTGAGAAGGAAAGAAAGCACAGAGCCCCAGATTCTATGTTGTCCTGGAGAGCTTGCAGAGCACTGGGGAAAGGCAGGCAGAGAATTCCCTGATAGCACCTTCTCTGTGCCTGTTCACATTGCTTCGCAGAATCGCTTTTGTGCAGAAAACAGTAACACTTGTTCAGAACGAAAGAAAGCACAGAGCCCCAGATTTGCTGTTGTCCTGGAGAGCTTGCAGAGCACTGGGGAAAGGCAGGCAGAGAATTCCCTGCTAGCACCTTCTCTGTGCCTGGGAAGCAGAAGTGTTCACATTGCTTCGCAAGAATCGCTTCTGTGCAGAAAACAGTAACACTTGTTCAGAAGGAAAGAAAGCACAGAGCCCCAGATTTTATGTTCTCCTGGAGAGCTTGCAGAGCACTGGGGAAAGGCAGGCAGAGAATTCCCTGCTAGCACCTTCTCTGTGCCTGGGAAGCAGAAGTGTTCACATTGCTTCGCAGAATCGCTTTTGTGCAGAAAAAAGTAACACTTGTTCAGAAGGAAAGAAAGCACAGAGCCCCAGATTCTATGTTGTCCTGGAGAGCTTGCAGAGCACTGGGGAAAGGCAGGCAGAGAATTCCCTGATAGCACCTTCTCTGTGCCTGTTCACATTGCTTCGCAGAATAGCTTTTGTGCAGAAAACAGTAACACTTGTTCAGAAGGAAAGAAAGCACAGAGCCCCAGATTTTATGTTGTCCTGGAGAGCTTGCAGAGCACTGGGGAAAGGCAGGCAGAGAATTCCCTGATAGCACCTTCTCTGTGCCTGTTCACATTGCTTCGCAGAATCGCTTTTGTGCAGAAAACACTAACACTTGTTCAGAAGGAAAGAAAGCACAGAGCCCCAGATTCTATGTTGTCCTGGAGAGCTTGCAGAGCACTGGGGAAAGGCAGGCAGAGAATTCCCTGCTAGCACCTTCTCTGTGCCTGGGAAGCAGAAGTGTTCACATTGCTTCGCAAGAATCGCTTTTGTGCAGAAAACAGTAACACTTGTTCAGAACGAAAGAAAGCACAGAGCCCCAGATTCTATGTTGTCCTGGAGAGCTTGCAGAGCACTGGGGAAAGGCAGGCAGAGAATTCCCTGATAGCACCTTCTCTGTGCCTGTTCACATTGCTTCGCAGAATCGCTTTTGTGCAGAAAACACTAACACTTGTTCAGAAGGAAAGAAAGCACAGAGCCCCAGATTTTATGTTGTCCTGGAGAGCTTGCAGAGCACTGGGGAAAGGCAGGCAGAGAATTCCCTGATAGCACCTTCTCTGTGCCTGTTCACATTGCTTCGCAAAATCGCTTTTGTGCAGAAAACAGTAACACTTGTTCAGAACGAAAGAAAGCACAGAGCCCCAGATTCTATGTTGTCCTGGAGAGCTTGCAGAGCACTGGGGAAAGGCAGGCAGAGAATTCCCTGATAGCACCTTCTCTGTGCCTGTTCACATTGCTTCGCAGAATCGCTTTTGTGCAGAAAACAGTAACACTTGTTCAGAAGGAAAGAAAGCACAGAGCCCCAGATTTTATGTTGTCCTGGAGAGCTTGCAGAGCACTGGGGAAAGGCAGGCAGAGAATTCCCTGATAGCACCTTCTCTGTGCCTGTTCACATTGCTTCGCAAAATCGCTTTTGTGGAGAAAACAGTAACACTTGTTCAGAACGAAAGAAAGCACAGAGCCCCAGATTCTATGTTGTCCTGGAGAGCTTGCAGAGCACTGGGGAAAGGCAGGCAGAGAATTCCCTGCTAGCACCTTCTCTGTGCCTGGGAAGCAGAAGTGTTCACATTGCTTCGCAAGAATCGCTTTTGTGCAGAAAACACTAACACTTGTTCAGAACGAAAGAAAGCACAGAGCCCCAGATTTTATGTTGTCCTGGAGAGCTTGCAGAGCACTGGGGAAAGGCAGGCAGAGAATTCCCTGATAGCACCTTCTCTGTGCCTGTTCACATTGCTTCGCAGAATCGCTTTTGTGCAGAAAACAGTAACACTTGTTCAGAAGGAAAGAAAGCACAGAGCCCCAGATTCTATGTTGTCCTGGAGAGCTTGCAGAGCACTGGGGAAAGGCAGGCAGAGAATTCCTTGCTAGCACCTTCTCTGTGCCTGGGAAGCAGCAGTGTTCACATTGCTTCGCAGAATCGCTTTTGTGCAGAAAACAGTAACACGTGTTCAGAACGAAAGAAAGCACAGAGCCCCAGATTTTATGTTGTCCTGGAGAGCTTGCAGAGCACTGGGGAAAGGCAGGCAGAGAATTCCTTGCTAGCACCTTCTCTGTGCCTGGGAAGCAGAAGTGTTCACATTGCTTCGCAGAATCGCTTTTGTGCAGAAAACAGTAACACTTGTTCAGAACGAAAGAAAGCACAGAGCCCCAGATTTTATGTTGTCCTGGAGATCTTGCAGAGCACTGGGGAAAGGCAGGCAGAGAATTCCCTGATAGCACCTTCACTGTGCCTGTTCACATTGCTTCGCAGAATCGCTTTTGTGCAGAAAACAGTAACGCTTGTTCAGAACGAAAGAAAGCACAGAGCCCCAGATTTGCTGTTGTCCTGGAGAGCTTGCAGAGCACTGGGGAAAGGCAGGCAGAGAATTCCCTGCTAGCACCTTCTCTGTGCCTGGGAAGCAGCAGTGTTCACATTGCTTCGCAAGAATCGCTTTTGTGCAGAAAACACTAACACTTGTTCAGAAGGAAAGAAAGCACAGAGCCCCAGATTCTATGTTGTCCTGGAGAGCTTGCAGAGCACTGGGGAAAGGCAGGCAGAGAATTCCCTGCTAGCACCTTCTCTGTGCCTGGGAAGCAGAAGTGTTCACATTGCTTCGCAAGAATCGCTTTTGTGCAGAAAACACTAACACTTGTTCAGAACGAAAGAAAGCACAGAGCCCCAGATTCTATGTTGTCCTGGAGAGCTTGCAGAGCACTGGGGAAAGGCAGGCAGAGAATTCCCTGATAGCACCTTCTCTGTGCCTGTTCACATTGCTTCGCAGAATCGCTTTTGTGCAGAAAACAGTAACACTTGTTCAGAACGAAAGAAAGCACAGAGCCCCAGATTTTATGTTGTCCTGGAGAGCTTGCAGAGCACTGGGGAAAGGCAGGCAGAGAATTCCTTGCTAGCACCTTCTCTGTGCCTGGGAAGCAGCAGTGTTCACATTGCTTCGCAGAATCGCTTTTGTGCAGAAAACACTAACACTTGTTCAGAAGGAAAGAAAGCACAGAGCCCCAGATTTTATGTTGTCCTGGAGAGCTTGCAGAGCACTGGGGAAAGGCAGGCAGAGAATTCCCTGATAGCACCTTCTCTGTGCCTGTTCACATTGCTTCGCAAAATCGCTTTTGTGCAGAAAACAGTAACACTTGTTCAGAACGAAAGAAAGCACAGAGCCCCAGATTCTATGTTGTCCTGGAGAGCTTGCAGAGCACTGGGGAAAGGCAGGCAGAGAATTCCTTGCTAGCACCTTCTCTGTGCCTGGGAAGCAGCAGTGTTCACATTGCTGAGCAGAATCGCTTTTGTGCAGAAAACAGTAACACTTGTTCAGAAGGAAAGAAAGCACAGAGCCCCAGATTTTATGTTGTCCTGGAGAGCTTGCAGAGCACTGGGGAAAGGCAGGCAGAGAATTCCTTGCTAGCACCTTCTCTGTGCCTGGGAAGCAGAAGTGTTCACATTGCTTCGCAGAATCGCTTTTGTGCAGAAAACAGTAACACTTGTTCAGAACGAAAGAAAGCACAGAGCCCCAGATTTTATGTTGTCCTGGAGATCTTGCAGAGCACTGGGGAAAGGCAGGCAGAGAATTCCCTGATAGCACCTTCTCTGTGCCTGTTCACATTGCTTCGCAGAATCGCTTTTGTGCAGAAAACAGTAACACTTGTTCAGAAGGAAAGAAAGCACAGAGCCCCAGATTTTATGTTGTCCTGGAGAGCTTGCAGAGCACTGGGGAAAGGCAGGCAGAGAATTCCCTGCTAGCACCTTCTCTGTGCCTGGGAAGCAGAAGTGTTCACATTGCTTCGCAAGAATCGCTTTTGTGCAGAAAACACTAACACTTGTTCAGAAGGAAAGAAAGCACAGAGCCCCAGATTCTATGTTGTCCTGGAGAGCTTGCAGAGCACTGGGGAAAGGCAGGCAGAGAATTCCCTGCTAGCACCTTCTCTGTGCCTGGGAAGCAGAAGTGTTCACATTGCTTCGCAAGAATCGCTTTTGTGCAGAAAACACTAACACTTGTTCAGAACGAAAGAAAGCACAGAGCCCCAGATTCTATGTTGTCCTGGAGAGCTTGCAGAGCACTGGGGAAAGGCAGGCAGAGAATTCCCTGATAGCACCTTCTCTGTGCCTGTTCACATTGCTTCGCAGAATCGCTTTTGTGCTTAAAACAGTAACACTTGTTCAGAACGAAAGAAAGCACAGAGCCCCAGATTCTATGTTGTCCTGGAGAGCTTGCAGAGCACTGGGGAAAGGCAGGCAGAGAATTCCTTGCTAGCACCTTCTCTGTGCCTGGGAAGCAGCAGTGTTCACATTGCTTCGCAGAATCGCTTTTGTGCAGAAAACACTAACACTTGTTCAGAAGGAAAGAAAGCACAGAGCCCCAGATTCTATGTTGTCCTGGAGAGCTTGCAGAGCACTGGGGAAAGGCAGGCAGAGAATTCCCTGCTAGCACCTTCTCTGTGCCTGGGAAGCAGAAGTGTTCACATTGCTTCGCAAGAATCGCTTTTGTGCAGAAAACAGTAACACTTGTTCAGAAGGAAAGAAAGCACAGAGCCCCAGATTTTATGTTGTCCTGGAGAGCTTGCAGAGCACTGGGGAAAGGCAGGCAGAGAATTCCTTGCTAGCACCTTCTCTGTGCCTGGGAAGCAGAAGTGTTCACATTGCTTCGCAGAATCGCTTTTGTGCAGAAAACAGTAACACTTGTTCAGAAGGAAAGAAAGCACAGAGCCCCAGATTTTATGTTGTCCTGGAGATCTTGCAGAGCACTGGGGAAAGGCAGGCAGAGAATTCCCTGATAGCACCTTCTCTGTGCCTGTTCACATTGCTTCGCAGAATCGCTTTTGTGCAGAAAACAGTAACACTTGTTCAGAACGAAAGAAAGCACAGAGCCCCAGATTTGCTGTTGTCCTGGAGAGCTTGCAGAGCACTGGGGAAAGGCAGGCAGAGAATTCCCTGCTAGCACCTTCTCTGTGCCTGGGAAACAGAAGTGTTCACATTGCTTCGCAAGAATCACTTCTGTGCAGAAAACACTAACACTTGTTCAGAAGGAAAGAAAGCACAGAGCCCCAGATTTTATGTTGTCCTGGAGAGCTTGCAGAGCACTGGGGAAAGGCAGGCAGAGAATTCCCTGCTAGCACCTTCTCTGAGCCTGGGAAGCAGAAGTGTTCACATTGCTTCGCAGAATCGCTTTTGTGCAGAAAACAGTAACACTTGTTCAGAAGGAAAGAAAGCACAGAGCCCCAGATTTTATGTTGTCCTGGAGAGCTTGCAGAGCACTGGGGAAAGGCAGGCAGAGAATTCCCTGATAGCACCTTCTCTGTGCCTGTTCACATTGCTTCGCAGAATCGCTTTTGTGCAGAAAACAGTAACACTTGTTCAGAACGAAAGAAAGCACAGAGCCCCAGATTCTATGTTGTTCTGGAGAGCTTGCAGAGCACTGGGGAAAGGCAGGCAGAGAATTCCTTGCTAGCACCTTCTCTGTGCCTGGGAAGCAGCAGTGTTCACATTGCTTCGCAGAATCGCTTTTGTGCAGAAAACAGTAACACTTGTTCAGAAGGAAAGAAAGCACAGAGCCCCAGATTCTATGTTGTCCTGGAGAGCTTGCAGAGCACTGGGGAAAGGCAGGCAGAGAATTCCTTGCTAGCACCTTCTCTGTGCCTGGGAAGCAGAAGTGTTCACATTGCTTCGCAGAATCGCTTTTGTGCAGAAAACAGTAACACTTGTTCAGAAGGAAAGAAAGCACAGAGCCCCAGATTTTATGTTGTCCTGGAGATCTTGCAGAGCACTGGGGAAAGGCAGGCAGAGAATTCCCTGATAGCACCTTCTCTGTGCCTGTTCACATTGCTTCGCAGAATCGCTTTTGTGCAGAAAACAGTAACACTTGTTCAGAACGAAAGAAAGCACAGAGCCCCAGATTTTATGTTGTCCTGGAGAGCTTGCAGAGCACTGGGGAAAGGCAGGCAGAGAATTCCCTGATAGCACCTTCTCTGTGCCTGTTCACATTGCTTCGCAGAATCGCTTTTGTGCAGAAAACAGTAACACTTGTTCAGAACGAAAGAAAGCACAGAGCCCCAGATTTGCTGTTGTCCTGGAGAGCTTGCAGAGCACTGGGGAAAGGCAGGCAGAGAATTCCCTGCTAGCACCTTCTCTGTGCCTGGGAAGCAGAAGTGTTCACATTGCTTCGCAAGAATCGCTTTTGTGCAGAAAACACTAACACTTGTTCAGAAGGAAAGAAAGCACAGAGCCCCAGATTCTATGTTGTCCTGGAGAGCTTGCAGAGCACTGGGGAACGGCAGGCAGAGAATTCCTTGCTAGCACCTTCTCTGTGCCTGGGAAGCAGAAGTGTTCACATTGCTTCGCAAGAATCGCTTCTGTGCAGAAAACACTAACACTTGTTCAGAACAAAAGAAAGCACAGAGCCCCAGATTCTATGTTGTCCTGGAGAGCTTGCAGAGCACTGGGGAAAGGCAGGCAGAGAATTCCCTGATAGCACCTTCTCTGTGCCTGTTCACATTGCTTCGCAGAATCGCTTTTGTGCAGAAAACACTAACACTTGTTCAGAAGGAAAGAAAGCACAGAGCCCCAGATTCTATGTTGTCCTGGAGAGCTTGCAGAGCACTGGGGAAAGGCAGGCAGAGAATTCCCTGCTAGCACCTTCTCTGTGCCTGGGAAGCAGAAGTGTTCACATTGCTTCGCAAGAATCGCTTTTGTGCAGAAAACAGTAACACTTGTTCAGAACGAAAGAAAGCACAGAGCCCCAGATTTTATGTTGTCCTGGAGAGCTTGCAGAGCACTGGGGAAAGGCAGGCAGAGAATTCCTTGCTAGCACCTTCTCTGTGCCTGGGAAGCAGAAGTGTTCACATTGCTTCGCAGAATCGCTTTTGTGCAGAAAACAGTAACACTTGTTCAGAAGGAAAGAAAGCACAGAGCCCCAGATTTTATGTTGTCCTGGAGAGCTTGCAGAGCACTGGGGAAAGGCAGGCAGAGAATTCCTTGCTAGCACCTTCTCTGTGCCTGGGAAGCAGAAGTGTTCACATTGCTTCGCAGAATCGCTTTTGTGCAGAAAACAGTAACACTTGTTCAGAAGGAAAGAAAGCACAGAGCCCCAGATTTTATGTTGTCCTGGAGATCTTGCAGAGCACTGGGGAAAGGCAGGCAGAGAATTCCCTGATAGCACCTTCTCTGTGCCTGTTCACATTGCTTCGCAGAATCGCTTTTGTGCAGAAAACAGTAACACTTGTTCAGAACGAAAGAAAGCACAGAGCCCCAGATTTGCTGTTGTCCTGGAGAGCTTGCAGAGCACTGGGGAAAGGCAGGCAGAGAATTCCCTGCTAGCACCTTCTCTGTGCCTGGGAAACAGAAGTGTTCACATTGCTTCGCAAGAATCACTTCTGTGCAGAAAACACTAACACTTGTTCAGAAGGAAAGAAAGCACAGAGCCCCAGATTTTATGTTGTCCTGGAGAGCTTGCAGAGCACTGGGGAAAGGCAGGCAGAGAATTCCCTGCTAGCACCTTCTCTGAGCCTGGGAAGCAGAAGTGTTCACATTGCTTCGCAGAATCGCTTTTGTGCAGAAAACAGTAACACTTGTTCAGAAGGAAAGAAAGCACAGAGCCCCAGATTTTATGTTGTCCTGGAGAGCTTGCAGAGCACTGGGGAAAGGCAGGCAGAGAATTCCCTGATAGCACCTTCTCTGTGCCTGTTCACATTGCTTCGCAGAATCGCTTTTGTGCAGAAAACAGTAACACTTGTTCAGAACGAAAGAAAGCACAGAGCCCCAGATTCTATGTTGTTCTGGAGAGCTTGCAGAGCACTGGGGAAAGGCAGGCAGAGAATTCCTTGCTAGCACCTTCTCTGTGCCTGGGAAGCAGCAGTGTTCACATTGCTTCGCAGAATCGCTTTTGTGCAGAAAACAGTAACACTTGTTCAGAAGGAAAGAAAGCACAGAGCCCCAGATTCTATGTTGTCCTGGAGAGCTTGCAGAGCACTGGGGAAAGGCAGGCAGAGAATTCCTTGCTAGCACCTTCTCTGTGCCTGGGAAGCAGAAGTGTTCACATTGCTTCGCAGAATCGCTTTTGTGCAGAAAACAGTAACACTTGTTCAGAAGGAAAGAAAGCACAGAGCCCCAGATTTTATGTTGTCCTGGAGATCTTGCAGAGCACTGGGGAAAGGCAGGCAGAGAATTCCCTGATAGCACCTTCTCTGTGCCTGTTCACATTGCTTCGCAGAATCGCTTTTGTGCAGAAAACAGTAACACTTGTTCAGAACGAAAGAAAGCACAGAGCCCCAGATTTTATGTTGTCCTGGAGAGCTTGCAGAGCACTGGGGAAAGGCAGGCAGAGAATTCCCTGATAGCACCTTCTCTGTGCCTGTTCACATTGCTTCGCAGAATCGCTTTTGTGCAGAAAACAGTAACACTTGTTCAGAACGAAAGAAAGCACAGAGCCCCAGATTTGCTGTTGTCCTGGAGAGCTTGCAGAGCACTGGGGAAAGGCAGGCAGAGAATTCCCTGCTAGCACCTTCTCTGTGCCTGGGAAGCAGAAGTGTTCACATTGCTTCGCAAGAATCGCTTTTGTGCAGAAAACAGTAACAGTTGTTCAGAAGGAAAGAAAGCACAGAGCCCCAGATTCTATGTTGTCCTGGAGAGCTTGCAGAGCACTGGGGAACGGCAGGCAGAGAATTCCTTGCTAGCACCTTCTCTGTGCCTGGGAAGCAGAAGTGTTCACATTGCTTCGCAAGAATCGCTTCTGTGCAGAAAACACTAACACTTGTTCAGAACAAAAGAAAGCACAGAGCCCCAGATTTTATGTTGTCCTGGAGAGCTTGCAGAGCACTGGGGAAAGGCAGGCAGAGAATTCCCTGCTAGCACCTTCTCTGAGCCTGGGAAGCAGAAGTGTTCACATTGCTTCGCAGAATCGCTTTTGTGCAGAAAACAGTAACACTTGTTCAGAAGGAAAGAAAGCACAGAGCCCCAGATTTTATGTTGTCCTGGAGAGCTTGCAGAGCACTGGGGAAAGGCAGGCAGAGAATTCCCTGATAGCACCTTCTCTGTGCCTGTTCACATTGCTTCGCAGAATCGCTTTTGTGCAGAAAACACTAACACTTGTTCAGAACGAAAGAAAGCACAGAGCCCCAGATTCTATGTTGTCCTGGAGAGCTTGCAGAGCACTGGGGAAAGGCAGGCAGAGAATTCCCTGATAGCACCTTCTCTGTGCCTGTTCACATTGCTTCGCAAGAATCGCTTTTGTGCAGAAAACAGTAACACTTGTTCAGAACGAAAGAAAGCACAGAGCCCCAGATTCTATGTTGTTCTGGAGAGCTTGCAGAGCACTGGGGAAAGGCAGGCAGAGAATTCCTTGCTAGCACCTTCTCTGTGCCTGGGAAGCAGCAGTGTTCACATTGCTTCGCAGAATCGCTTTTGTGCAGAAAACAGTAACACTTGTTCAGAAGGAAAGAAAGCACAGAGCCCCAGATTTTATGTTGTCCTGGAGAGCTTGCAGAGCACTGGGGAAAGGCAGGCAGAGAATTCCTTGCTAGCACCTTCTCTGTGCCTGGGAAGCAGAAGTGTTCACATTGCTTCGCAGAATCGCTTTTGTGCAGAAAACAGTAACACTTGTTCAGAAGGAAAGAAAGCACAGAGCCCCAGATTTTATGTTGTCCTGGAGATCTTGCAGAGCACTGGGGAAAGGCAGGCAGAGAATTCCCTGATAGCACCTTCTCTGTGCCTGTTCACATTGCTTCGCAGAATCGCTTTTGTGCAGAAAACAGTAACACTTGTTCAGAACGAAAGAAAGCACAGAGCCCCAGATTTGCTGTTGTCCTGGAGAGCTTGCAGAGCACTGGGGAAAGGCAGGCAGAGAATTCCCTGCTAGCACCTTCTCTGTGCCTGGGAAGCAGAAGTGTTCACATTGCTTCGCAAGAATCGCTTTTGTGCAGAAAACACTAACACTTGTTCAGAAGGAAAGAAAGCACAGAGCCCCAGATTCTATGTTGTCCTGGAGAGCTTGCAGAGCACTGGGGAAAGGCAGGCAGAGAATTCCCTGATAGCACCTTCTCTGTGCCTGTTCACATTGCTTCGCAGAATCGCTTTTGTGCAGAAAACAGTAACACTTGTTCAGAACGAAAGAAAGCACAGAGCCCCAGATTCTATGTTGTTCTGGAGAGCTTGCAGAGCACTGGGGAAAGGCAGGCAGAGAATTCCTTGCTAGCACCTTCTCTGTGCCTGGGAAGCAGCAGTGTTCACATTGCTTCGCAGAATCGCTTTTGTGCAGAAAACAGTAACACTTGTTCAGAAGGAAAGAAAGCACAGAGCCCCAGATTCTATGTTGTCCTGGAGAGCTTGCAGAGCACTGGGGAAAGGCAGGCAGAGAATTCCTTGCTAGCACCTTCTCTGTGCCTGGGAAGCAGAAGTGTTCACATTGCTTCGCAGAATCGCTTTTGTGCAGAAAACAGTAACACTTGTTCAGAAGGAAAGAAAGCACAGAGCCCCAGATTTTATGTTGTCCTGGAGATCTTGCAGAGCACTGGGGAAAGGCAGGCAGAGAATTCCCTGATAGCACCTTCTCTGTGCCTGTTCACATTGCTTCGCAGAATCGCTTTTGTGCAGAAAACAGTAACACTTGTTCAGAAGGAAAGAAAGCACAGAGCCCCAGATTCTATGTTGTCCTGGAGAGCTTGCAGAGCACTGGGGAACGGCAGGCAGAGAATTCCTTGCTAGCACCTTCTCTGTGCCTGGGAAGCAGAAGTGTTCACATTGCTTCGCAGAATCGCTTTTGTGCAGAAAACAGTAACACTTGTTCAGAAGGAAAGAAAGCACAGAGCCCCAGATTCTATGTTGTCCTGGAGAGCTTGCAGAGCACTGGGGAACGGCAGGCAGAGAATTCCTTGCTAGCACCTTCTCTGTGCCTGGGAAGCAGAAGTGTTCACATTGCTTCGCAGAATCGCTTTTGTGCAGAAAACAGTAACACTTGTTCAGAAGGAAAGAAAGCACAGAGCCCCAGATTCTATGTTGTCCTGGAGAGCTTGCAGAGCACTGGGGAAAGGCAGGCAGAGAATTCCCTGATAGCACCTTCTCTGTGCCTGTTCACATTGCTTCGCAGAATCGCTTTTGTGCAGAAAACACTAACACTTGTTCAGAACGAAAGAAAGCACAGAGCCCCAGATTTGCTGTTGTCCTGGAGAGCTTGCAGAGCACTGGGGAAAGGCAGGCAGAGAATTCCCTGCTAGCACCTTCTCTGTGCCTGGGAAGCAGAAGTGTTCACATTGCTTCGCAAGAATCGCTTCTGTGCAGAAAACACTAACACTTGTTCAGAAGGAAAGAAAGCACAGAGCCCCAGATTTTATGTTGTCCTGGAGAGCTTGCAGAGCACTGGGGAAAGGCAGGCAGAGAATTCCCTGCTAGCACCTTCTCTGTGCCTGGGAAGCAGAAGTGTTCACATTGCTTCGCAGAATCGCTTTTGTGCAGAAAAAAGTAACACTTGTTCAGAAGGAAAGAAAGCACAGAGCCCCAGATTCTATGTTGTCCTGGAGAGCTTGCAGAGCACTGGGGAAAGGCAGGCAGAGAATTCCCTGATAGCACCTTCTCTGTGCCTGTTCACATTGCTTCGCAGAATCGCTTTTGTGCAGAAAACAGTAACACTTGTTCAGAAGGAAAGAAAGCACAGAGCCCCAGATTTTATGTTGTCCTGGAGAGCTTGCAGAGCACTGGGGAAAGGCAGGCAGAGAATTCCCTGATAGCACCTTCTCTGTGCCTGTTCACATTGCTTCGCAGAATCGCTTTTGTGCAGAAAACAGTAACACTTGTTCAGAACGAAAGAAAGCACAGAGCCCCAGATTCTATGTTGTCCTGGAGAGCTTGCAGAGCACTGGGGAAAGGCAGGCAGAGAATTCCCTGCTAGCACCTTCTCTGTGCCTGGGAAGCAGAAGTGTTCACATTGCTTCGCAAGAATCGCTTTTGTGCAGAAAACAGTAACACTTGTTCAGAACGAAAGAAAGCACAGAGCCCCAGATTCTATGTTGTCCTGGAGAGCTTGCAGAGCACTGGGGAAAGGCAGGCAGAGAATTCCCTGATAGCACCTTCTCTGTGCCTGTTCACATTGCTTCGCAGAATCGCTTTTGTGCAGAAAACAGTAACACTTGTTCAGAACGAAAGAAAGCACAGAGCCCCAGATTCTATGTTGTCCTGGAGAGCTTGCAGAGCACTGGGGAAAGGCAGGCAGAGAATTCCCTGCTAGCACCTTCTCTGTGCCTGGGAAGCAGAAGTGTTCACATTGCTTCGCAAGAATCGCTTTTGTGCAGAAAACAGTAACACTTGTTCAGAAGGAAAGAAAGCACAGAGCCCCAGATTCTATGTTGTCCTGGAGAGCTTGCAGAGCACTGGGGAAAGGCAGGCAGAGAATTCCCTGCTAGCACCTTCTCTGTGCCTGGGAAGCAGAAGTGTTCACATTGCTTCGCAAGAATCGCTTTTGTGCAGAAAACAGTAACACTTGTTCAGAAGGAAAGAAAGCACAGAGCCCCAGATTTTATGTTGTCCTGGAGAGCTTGCAGAGCACTGGGGAAAGGCAGGCAGAGAATTCCTTGCTAGCACCTTCTCTGTGCCTGGGAAGCAGAAGTGTTCACATTGCTTCGCAGAATCGCTTTTGTGCAGAAAACAGTAACACTTGTTCAGAAGGAAAGAAAGCACAGAGCCCCAGATTTTATGTTGTCCTGGAGATCTTGCAGAGCACTGGGGAAAGGCAGGCAGAGAATTCCCTGATAGCACCTTCTCTGTGCCTGTTCACATTGCTTCGCAGAATCGCTTTTGTGCAGAAAACAGTAACACTTGTTCAGAACGAAAGAAAGCACAGAGCCCCAGATTTGCTGTTGTCCTGGAGAGCTTGCAGAGCACTGGGGAAAGGCAGGCAGAGAATTCCCTGCTAGCACCTTCTCTGTGCCTGGGAAGCAGAAGTGTTCACATTGCTTCGCAAGAATCGCTTTTGTGCAGAAAACACTAACACTTGTTCAGAAGGAAAGAAAGCACAGAGCCCCAGATTTTATGTTGTCCTGGAGAGCTTGCAGAGCACTGGGGAAAGGCAGGCAGAGAATTCCCTGCTAGCACGTTCTCTGAGCCTGGGAAGCATAAGTGTTCACATTGCTTCGCAGAATCGCTTTTGTGCAGAAAAGAGTAACACTTGTTCAGAAGGAAAGAAAGCACAGAGCCCCAGATTCTATGTTGTCCTGGAGAGCTTGCAGAGCACTGGGGAAAGGCAGGCAGAGAATTCCTTGCTAGCACCTTCTCTGTGCCTGTTCACATTGCTTCGCAGAATCGCTTTTGTGCAGAAAACAGTAACACTTGTTCAGAACGAAAGAAAGCACAGAGCCCCAGATTCTATGTTGTCCTGGAGAGCTTGCAGAGCACTGGGGAAAGGCAGGCAGAGAATTCCCTGCTAGCACCTTCTCTGTGCCTGGGAAGCAGAAGTGTTCACATTGCTTCGCAGAATCGCTTTTGTGCAGAAAACAGTAACACTTGTTCAGAAGGAAAGAAAGCACAGAGCCCCAGATTTTATGTTGTCCTGGAGAGCTTGCAGAGCACTGGGGAAAGGAAGGCAGAGAATTCCCTGCTAGCACCTACTCTGTGCCTGGGAATCAGAAGTGTTCACATTGCTTCGCAAGAATCGCTTTTGTGCAGAAAACAGTAACACTTGTTCAGAAGGAAAGAAAGCACAGAGCCCCAGATTTTATGTTGTCCTGGAGAGCTTGCAGAGCACTGGGGAAAGGCAGGCAGAGAATTCCTTGCTAGCACCTTCTCTGTGCCTGTTCACATTGCTTCGCAGAATCGCTTTTGTGCAGAAAACAGTAACACTTGTTCAGAACGAAAGAAAGCACAGAGCCCCAGATTCTATGTTGTCCTGGAGAGCTTGCAGAGCACTGGGGAAAGGCAGGCAGAGAATTCCCTGCTAGCACCTTCTCTGTGCCTGGGAAGCAGAAGTGTTCACATTGCTTCGCAAGAATCGCTTTTGTGCAGAAAACACTAACACTTGTTCAGAAGGAAAGAAAGCACAGAGCCCCAGATTCTATGTTGTCCTGGAGAGCTTGCAGAGCACTGGGGAAAGGCAGGCAGAGAATTCCTTGCTAGCACCTTCTCTGTGCCTGTTCACATTGCTTCGCAGAATCGCTTTTGTGCAGAAAACAGTAACATTTGTTCAGAACGAAAGAAAGCACAGAGCCCCAGATTCTATGTTGTCCTGGAGAGCTTGCAGAGCACTGGGGAAAGGCAGGCAGAGAATTCCCTGCTAGCACCTTCTCTGTGCCTGGGAAGCAGAAGTGTTCACATTGCTTCGCAGAATCGCTTTTGTGCAGAAAACAGTAACACTTGTTCAGAAGGAAAGAAAGCACAGAGCCCCAGATTCTATGTTGTCCTGGAGAGCTTGCAGAGCACTGGGGAAAGGCAGGCAGAGAATTCCCTGATAGCACCTTCTCTGTGCCTGTTCACATTGCTTCGCAGAATCGCTTTTGTGCAGAAAACAGTAACACTTGTTCAGAAGGAAAGAAAGCACAGAGCCCCAGATTTTATGTTGTCCTGGAGAGCTTGCAGAGCACTGGGGAAAGGCAGGCAGAGAATTCCCTGATAGCACCTTCTCTGTGCCTGTTCACATTGCTTCGCAAGAATCGCTTTTGTGCAGAAAACAGTAACACTTGTTCAGAACGAAAGAAAGCACAGAGCCCCAGATTCTATGTTGTTCTGGAGAGCTTGCAGAGCACTGGGGAAAGGCAGGCAGAGAATTCCTTGCTAGCACCTTCTCTGTGCCTGGGAAGCAGCAGTGTTCACATTGCTTCGCAGAATCGCTTTTGTGCAGAAAACAGTAACACTTGTTCAGAAGGAAAGAAAGCACAGAGCCCCAGATTTTATGTTGTCCTGGAGAGCTTGCAGAGCACTGGGGAAAGGCAGGCAGAGAATTCCTTGCTAGCACCTTCTCTGTGCCTGGGAAGCAGAAGTGTTCACATTGCTTCGCAGAATCGCTTTTGTGCAGAAAACAGTAACACTTGTTCAGAAGGAAAGAAAGCACAGAGCCCCAGATTTTATGTTGTCCTGGAGATCTTGCAGAGCACTGGGGAAAGGCAGGCAGAGAATTCCCTGATAGCACCTTCTCTGTGCCTGTTCACATTGCTTCGCAGAATCGCTTTTGTGCAGAAAACAGTAACACTTGTTCAGAACGAAAGAAAGCACAGAGCCCCAGATTTGCTGTTGTCCTGGAGAGCTTGCAGAGCACTGGGGAAAGGCAGGCAGAGAATTCCCTGCTAGCACCTTCTCTGTGCCTGGGAAGCAGAAGTGTTCACATTGCTTCGCAAGAATCGCTTTTGTGCAGAAAACACTAACACTTGTTCAGAAGGAAAGAAAGCACAGAGCCCCAGATTCTATGTTGTCCTGGAGAGCTTGCAGAGCACTGGGGAAAGGCAGGCAGAGAATTCCCTGATAGCACCTTCTCTGTGCCTGTTCACATTGCTTCGCAGAATCGCTTTTGTGCAGAAAACAGTAACACTTGTTCAGAACGAAAGAAAGCACAGAGCCCCAGATTCTATGTTGTTCTGGAGAGCTTGCAGAGCACTGGGGAAAGGCAGGCAGAGAATTCCTTGCTAGCACCTTCTCTGTGCCTGGGAAGCAGCAGTGTTCACATTGCTTCGCAGAATCGCTTTTGTGCAGAAAACAGTAACACTTGTTCAGAAGGAAAGAAAGCACAGAGCCCCAGATTCTATGTTGTCCTGGAGAGCTTGCAGAGCACTGGGGAAAGGCAGGCAGAGAATTCCTTGCTAGCACCTTCTCTGTGCCTGGGAAGCAGAAGTGTTCACATTGCTTCGCAGAATCGCTTTTGTGCAGAAAACAGTAACACTTGTTCAGAACGAAAGAAAGCACAGAGCCCCAGATTTTATGTTGTCCTGGAGATCTTGCAGAGCACTGGGGAAAGGCAGGCAGAGAATTCCCTGATAGCACCTTCTCTGTGCCTGTTCACATTGCTTCGCAGAATCGCTTTTGTGCAGAAAACAGTAACACTTGTTCAGAACGAAAGAAAGCACAGAGCCCCAGATTTTATGTTGTCCTGGAGAGCTTGCAGAGCACTGGGGAAAGGCAGGCAGAGAATTCCCTGATAGCACCTTCTCTGTGCCTGTTCACATTGCTTCGCAGAATCGCTTTTGTGCAGAAAACAGTAACACTTGTTCAGAAGGAAAGAAAGCACAGAGCCCCAGATTCTATGTTGTCCTGGAGAGCTTGCAGAGCACTGGGGAACGGCAGGCAGAGAATTCCTTGCTAGCACCTTCTCTGTGCCTGGGAAGCAGAAGTGTTCACATTGCTTCGCAGAATCGCTTTTGTGCAGAAAACAGTAACACTTGTTCAGAAGGAAAGAAAGCACAGAGCCCCAGATTCTATGTTGTCCTGGAGAGCTTGCAGAGCACTGGGGAAAGGCAGGCAGAGAATTCCCTGATAGCACCTTCTCTGTGCCTGTTCACATTGCTTCGCAGAATCGCTTTTGTGCAGAAAACACTAACACTTGTTCAGAACGAAAGAAAGCACAGAGCCCCAGATTTGCTGTTGTCCTGGAGAGCTTGCAGAGCACTGGGGAAAGGCAGGCAGAGAATTCCCTGCTAGCACCTTCTCTGTGCCTGGGAAGCAGAAGTGTTCACATTGCTTCGCAAGAATCGCTTCTGTGCAGAAAACACTAACACTTGTTCAGAAGGAAAGAAAGTACAGAGCCCCAGATTTTATGTTGTCCTGGAGAGCTTGCAGAGCACTGGGGAAAGGCAGGCAGAGAATTCCCTGCTAGCACCTTCTCTGTGCCTGGGAAGCAGAAGTGTTCACATTGCTTCGCAGAATCGCTTTTGTGCAGAAAAAAGTAACACTTGTTCAGAAGGAAAGAAAGCACAGAGCCCCAGATTCTATGTTGTCCTGGAGAGCTTGCAGAGCACTGGGGAAAGGCAGGCAGAGAATTCCCTGATAGCACCTTCTCTGTGCCTGTTCACATTGCTTCGCAGAATCGCTTTTGTGCAGAAAACAGTAACACTTGTTCAGAAGGAAAGAAAGCACAGAGCCCCAGATTTTATGTTGTCCTGGAGAGCTTGCAGAGCACTGGGGAAAGGCAGGCAGAGAATTCCCTGATAGCACCTTCTCTGTGCCTGTTCACATTGCTTCGCAGAATCGCTTTTGTGCAGAAAACAGTAACACTTGTTCAGAACGAAAGAAAGCACAGAGCCCCAGATTCTATGTTGTCCTGGAGAGCTTGCAGAGCACTGGGGAAAGGCAGGCAGAGAATTCCCTGCTAGCACCTTCTCTGTGCCTGGGAAGCAGAAGTGTTCACATTGCTTCGCAAGAATCGCTTTTGTGCAGAAAACAGTAACACTTGTTCAGAACGAAAGAAAGCACAGAGCCCCAGATTCTATGTTGTCCTGGAGAGCTTGCAGAGCACTGGGGAAAGGCAGGCAGAGAATTCCCTGATAGCACCTTCTCTGTGCCTGTTCACATTGCTTCGCAGAATCGCTTTTGTGCAGAAAACAGTAACACTTGTTCAGAACGAAAGAAAGCACAGAGCCCCAGATTCTATGTTGTCCTGGAGAGCTTGCAGAGCACTGGGGAAAGGCAGGCAGAGAATTCCCTGCTAGCACCTTCTCTGTGCCTGGGAAGCAGAAGTGTTCACATTGCTTCGCAAGAATCGCTTTTGTGCAGAAAACAGTAACACTTGTTCAGAAGGAAAGAAAGCACAGAGCCCCAGATTTTATGTTGTCCTGGAGAGCTTGCAGAGCACTGGGGAAAGGCAGGCAGAGAATTCCTTGCTAGCACCTTCTCTGTGCCTGGGAAGCAGAAGTGTTCACATTGCTTCGCAGAATCGCTTTTGTGCAGAAAACAGTAACACTTGTTCAGAAGGAAAGAAAGCACAGAGCCCCAGATTTTATGTTGTCCTGGAGATCTTGCAGAGCACTGGGGCAAGGCAGGCAGAGAATTCCCTGATAGCACCTTCTCTGTGCCTGTTCACATTGCTTCGCAGAATCGCTTTTGTGCAGAAAACAGTAACACTTGTTCAGAACGAAAGAAAGCACAGAGCCCCAGATTTGCTGTTGTCCTGGAGAGCTTGCAGAGCACTGGGGAAAGGCAGGCAGAGAATTCCCTGCTAGCACCTTCTCTGTGCCTGGGAAGCAGAAGTGTTCACATTGCTTCGCAAGAATCGCTTCTGTGCAGAAAACACTAACACTTGTTCAGAAGGAAAGAAAGCACAGAGCCCCAGATTTTATGTTGTCCTGGAGAGCTTGCAGAGCACTGGGGAAAGGCAGGCAGAGAATTCCCTGCTAGCACCTTCTCTGTGCCTGGGAAGCAGAAGTGTTCACATTGCTTCGCAGAATCGCTTTTGTGCAGAAAAAAGTAACACTTGTTCAGAAGGAAAGAAAGCACAGAGCCCCAGATTCTATGTTGTCCTGGAGAGCTTGCAGAGCACTGGGGAAAGGCAGGCAGAGAATTCCCTGATAGCACCTTCTCTGTGCCTGTTCACATTGCTTCGCAGAATCGCTTTTGTGCAGAAAACAGTAACACTTGTTCAGAAGGAAAGAAAGCACAGAGCCCCAGATTTTATGTTGTCCTGGAGAGCTTGCAGAGCACTGGGGAAAGGCAGGCAGAGAATTCCCTGATAGCACCTTCTCTGTGCCTGTTCACATTGCTTCGCAGAATCGCTTTTGTGCAGAAAACAGTAACACTTGTTCAGAACGAAAGAAAGCACAGAGCCCCAGATTCTATGTTGTCCTGGAGAGCTTGCAGAGCACTGGGGAAAGGCAGGCAGAGAATTCCCTGCTAGCACCTTCTCTGTGCCTGGGAAGCAGAAGTGTTCACATTGCTTCGCAAGAATCGCTTTTGTGCAGAAAACAGTAACACTTGTTCAGAACGAAAGAAAGCACAGAGCCCCAGATTCTATGTTGTCCTGGAGAGCTTGCAGAGCACTGGGGAAAGGCAGGCAGAGAATTCCCTGATAGCACCTTCTCTGTGCCTGTTCACATTGCTTCGCAGAATCGCTTTTGTGCAGAAAACAGTAACACTTGTTCAGAACGAAAGAAAGCACAGAGCCCCAGATTCTATGTTGTCCTGGAGAGCTTGCAGAGCACTGGGGAAAGGCAGGCAGAGAATTCCCTGCTAGCACCTTCTCTGTGCCTGGGAAGCAGAAGTGTTCACATTGCTTCGCAAGAATCGCTTTTGTGCAGAAAACAGTAACACTTGTTCAGAACGAAAGAAAGCACAGAGCCCCAGATTTTATGTTGTCCTGGAGAGCTTGCAGAGCACTGGGGAAAGGCAGGCAGAGAATTCCTTGCTAGCACCTTCTCTGTGCCTGGGAAGCAGAAGTGTTCACATTGCTTCGCAGAATCGCTTTTGTGCAGAAAACAGTAACACTTGTTCAGAAGGAAAGAAAGCACAGAGCCCCAGATTTTATGTTGTCCTGGAGATCTTGCAGAGCACTGGGGAAAGGCAGGCAGAGAATTCCCTGATAGCACCTTCTCTGTGCCTGTTCACATTGCTTCGCAGAATCGCTTTTGTGCAGAAAACAGTAACACTTGTTCAGAAGGAAAGAAAGCACAGAGCCCCAGATTTGCTGTTGTCCTGGAGAGCTTGCAGAGCACTGGGGAAAGGCAGGCAGAGAATTCCCTGCTAGCACCTTCTCTGTGCCTGGGAAGCAGAAGTGTTCACATTGCTTCGCAAGAATCGCTTTTGTGCAGAAAACACTAACACTTGTTCAGAAGGAAAGAAAGCACAGAGCCCCAGATTTTATGTTGTCCTGGAGAGCTTGCAGAGCACTGGGGAAAGGCAGGCAGAGAATTCCCTGCTAGCACGTTCTCTGAGCCTGGGAAGCATAAGTGTTCACATTGCTTCGCAGAATCGCTTTTGTGCAGAAAAGAGTAACACTTGTTCAGAAGGAAAGAAAGCACAGAGCCCCAGATTCTATGTTGTCCTGGAGAGCTTGCAGAGCACTGGGGAAAGGCAGGCAGAGAATTCCTTGCTAGCACCTTCTCTGTGCCTGTTCACATTGCTTCGCAGAATCGCTTTTGTGCAGAAAACAGTAACACTTGTTCAGAACGAAAGAAAGCACAGAGCCCCAGATTCTATGTTGTCCTGGAGAGCTTGCAGAGCACTGGGGAAAGGCAGGCAGAGAATTCCCTGCTAGCACCTTCTCTGTGCCTGGGAAGCAGAAGTGTTCACATTGCTTCGCAGAATCGCTTTTGTGCAGAAAAGAGTAACACTTGTTCAGAAGGAAAGAAAGCACAGAGCCCCAGATTTTATGTTGTCCTGGAGAGCTTGCAGAGCACTGGGGAAAGGAAGGCAGAGAATTCCCTGCTAGCACCTACTCTGTGCCTGGGAATCAGAAGTGTTCACATTGCTTCGCAAGAATCGCTTTTGTGCAGAAAACAGTAACACTTGTTCAGAAGGAAAGAAAGCACAGAGCCCCAGATTTTATGTTGTCCTGGAGAGCTTGCAGAGCACTGGGGAAAGGCAGGCAGAGAATTCCCTGATAGCACCTTCTCTGTGCCTGTTCACATTGCTTCGCAGAATCGCTTTTGTGCAGAAAACAGTAACACTTGTTCAGAACGAAAGAAAGCACAGAGCCCCAGATTCTATGTTGTCCTGGAGAGCTTGCAGAGCACTGGGGAAAGGCAGGCAGAGAATTCCCTGCTAGCACCTTCTCTGTGCCTGGGAAGCAGAAGTGTTCACATTGCTTCGCAAGAATCGCTTTTGTGCAGAAAACACTAACACTTGTTCAGAAGGAAAGAAAGCACAGAGCCCCAGATTCTATGTTGTCCTGGAGAGCTTGCAGAGCACTGGGGAAAGGCAGGCAGAGAATTCCTTGCTAGCACCTTCTCTGTGCCTGTTCACATTGCTTCGCAGAATCGCTTTTGTGCAGAAAACAGTAACACTTGTTCAGAACGAAAGAAAGCACAGAGCCCCAGATTCTATGTTGTCCTGGAGAGCTTGCAGAGCACTGGTGAAAGGCAGGCAGAGAATTCCCTGCTAGCACCTTCTCTGTGCCTGGGAAGCAGAAGTGTTCACATTGCTTCGCAGAATCGCTTTTGTGCAGAAAACAGTAACACTTGTTCAGAAGGAAAGAAAGCACAGAGCCCCAGATTCTATGTTGTCCTGGAGAGCTTGCAGAGCACTGGGGAAAGGCAGGCAGAGAATTCCCTGATAGCACCTTCTCTGTGCCTGTTCACATTGCTTCGCAGAATCGCTTTTGTGCAGAAAACAGTAACACTTGTTCAGAAGGAAAGAAAGCACAGAGCCCCAGATTCTATGTTGTCCTGGAGAGCTTGCAGAGCACTGGGGAAAGGCAGGCAGAGAATTCCCTGATAGCACCTTCTCTGTGCCTGTTCACATTGCTTCGCAGAATCGCTTTTGTGCAGAAAACAGTAACACTTGTTCAGAACGAAAGAAAGCACAGAGCCCCAGATTCTATGTTGTCCTGGAGAGCTTGCAGAGCACTGGGGAAAGGCAGGCAGAGAATTCCCTGCTAGCACCTTCTCTGTGCCTGGGAAGCAGAAGTGTTCACATTGCTTCGCAAGAATCGCTTTTGTGCAGAAAACAGTAACACTTGTTCAGAAGGAAAGAAAGCACAGAGCCCCAGATTTTATGTTGTCCTGGAGAGCTTGCAGAGCGCTGGGGAAAGGCAGGCAGAGAATTCCTTGCTAGCACCTTCTCTGTGCTTGGGAAGCAGAAGTGTTCACATTGCTTCGCAGAATCGCTTTTGTGCAGAAAACAGTAACACTTGTTCAGAAGGAAAGAAAGCACAGAGCCCCAGATTCTATGTTGTCCTGGAGAGCTTGCAGAGCACTGGGGAAAGGCAGGCAGAGAATTCCTTGCTAGCACCTTCTCTGTGCCTGTTCACATTGCTTCGCAGAATCGCTTTTGTGCAGAAAACAGTAACACTTGTTCAGAACGAAAGAAAGCACAGAGCCCCAGATTCTATGTTGTCCTGGAGAGCTTGCAGAGCACTGGGGAAAGGCAGGCAGAGAATTCCCTGCTAGCACCTTCTCTGTGCCTGGGAAGCAGAAGTGTTCACATTTCTTCGCAGAATCGCTTTTGTGCAGAAAGCAGTAACACTTGTTCAGAAGGAAAGAAAGCACAGAGCCCCAGATTCTATGTTGTCCTGGAGAGCTTGCAGAGCACTGGGGAAAGGCAGGCAGAGAATTCCCTGATAGCACCTTCTCTGTGCCTGTTCACATTGCTTCGCAGAATCGCTTTTGTGCAGAAAACAGTAACACTTGTTCAGAAGGAAAGAAAGCACAGAGCCCCAGATTCTATGTTGTCCTGGAGAGCTTGCAGAGCACTGGGGAAAGGCAGGCAGAGAATTCCCTGCTAGCACCTTCTCTGTGCCTGGGAAGCAGAAGTGTTCACATTGCTTCGCAAGAATCGCTTTTGTGCAGAAAACAGTAACACTTGTTCAGAAGGAAAGAAAGCACAGAGCCCCAGATTTTATGTTGTCCTGGAGATCTTGCAGAGCACTGGGGAAAGGCAGGCAGAGAATTCCCTGCTAGCACCTTCTCTGTGCCTGGGAAGCAGAAGTGTTCACATTGCTTCGCAGAATCGCTTTTGTGCAGAAAACAGTAACACTTGTTCAGAAGGAAAGAAAGCACAGAGCCCCAGATTTTATGTTGTCCTGGAGAGCTTGCAGAGCACTGGGGAAAGGCAGGCAGAGAATTCCCTGATAGCACCTTCTCTGTGCCTGTTCACATTGCTTCGCAGAATCGCTTTTGTGCAGAAAACAGTAACACTTGTTCAGAAGGAAAGAAAGCACAGAGCCCCAGATTCTATGTTGTCCTGGAGAGCTTGCAGAGCACTGGGGAAAGGCAGGCAGAGAATTCCCTGCTAGCACCTTCTCTGTGCCTGGGAAGCAGAAGTGTTCACATTGCTTCGCAGAATCGCTTTTGTGCAGAAAACAGTAACACTTGTTCAGAAGGAAAGAAAGCACAGAGCCCCAGATTTTATGTTGTCCTGGAGAGCTTGCAGAGCACTGGGGAAAGGCAGGCAGAGAATTCCTTGCTAGCACCTTCTCTGTGCCTGGGAAGCAGAAGTGTTCACATTGCTTCGCAGAATCGCTTTTGTGCAGAAAACAGTAACACTTGTTCAGAAGGAAAGAAAGCACAGAGCCCCAGATTTTATGTTGTCCTGGAGATCTTGCAGAGCACTGGGGAAAGGCAGGCAGAGAATTCCCTGATAGCACCTTCTCTGTGCCTGTTCACATTGCTTCGCAGAATCGCTTTTGTGCAGAAAACAGTAACACTTGTTCAGAACGAAAGAAAGCACAGAGCCCCAGATTTGCTGTTGTCCTGGAGAGCTTGCAGAGCACTGGGGAAAGGCAGGCAGAGAATTCCCTGCTAGCACCTTCTCTGTGCCTGGGAAACAGAAGTGTTCACATTGCTTCGCAAGAATCACTTCTGTGCAGAAAACACTAACACTTGTTCAGAAGGAAAGAAAGCACAGAGCCCCAGATTTTATGTTGTCCTGGAGAGCTTGCAGAGCACTGGGGAAAGGCAGGCAGAGAATTCCCTGCTAGCACCTTCTCTGAGCCTGGGAAGCAGAAGTGTTCACATTGCTTCGCAGAATCGCTTTTGTGCAGAAAACAGTAACACTTGTTCAGAAGGAAAGAAAGCACAGAGCCCCAGATTTTATGTTGTCCTGGAGAGCTTGCAGAGCACTGGGGAAAGGCAGGCAGAGAATTCCCTGATAGCACCTTCTCTGTGCCTGTTCACATTGCTTCGCAGAATCGCTTTTGTGCAGAAAACAGTAACACTTGTTCAGAACGAAAGAAAGCACAGAGCCCCAGATTCTATGTTGTCCTGGAGAGCTTGCAGAGCACTGGGGAAAGGCAGGCAGAGAATTCCCTGATAGCACCTTCTCTGTGCCTGTTCACATTGCTTCGCAAGAATCGCTTTTGTGCAGAAAACAGTAACACTTGTTCAGAACGAAAGAAAGCACAGAGCCCCAGATTTTATGTTGTTCTGGAGAGCTTGCAGAGCACTGGGGAAAGGCAGGCAGAGAATTCCTTGCTAGCACCTTCTCTGTGCCTGGGAAGCAGCAGTGTTCACATTGCTTCGCAGAATCGCTTTTGTGCAGAAAACAGTAACACTTGTTCAGAACGAAAGAAAGCACAGAGCCCCAGATTTTATGTTGTCCTGGAGAGCTTGCAGAGCACTGGGGAAAGGCAGGCAGAGAATTCCTTGCTAGCACCTTCTCTGTGCCTGGGAAGCAGAAGTGTTCACATTGCTTCGCAGAATCGCTTTTGTGCAGAAAACAGTAACACTTGTTCAGAAGGAAAGAAAGCACAGAGCCCCAGATTTTATGTTGTCCTGGAGATCTTGCAGAGCACTGGGGAAAGGCAGGCAGAGAATTCCCTGATAGCACCTTCTCTGTGCCTGTTCACATTGCTTCGCAGAATCGCTTTTGTGCAGAAAACAGTAACACTTGTTCAGAACGAAAGAAAGCACAGAGCCCCAGATTTGCTGTTGTCCTGGAGAGCTTGCAGAGCACTGGGGAAAGGCAGGCAGAGAATTCCCTGCTAGCACCTTCTCTGTGCCTGGGAAGCAGAAGTGTTCACATTGCTTCGCAAGAATCGCTTTTGTGCAGAAAACACTAACACTTGTTCAGAAGGAAAGAAAGCACAGAGCCCCAGATTCTATGTTGTCCTGGAGAGCTTGCAGAGCACTGGGGAAAGGCAGGCAGAGAATTCTCTGCTAGCACCTTCTCTGTGCCTGGGAAGCAGAAGTGTTCACATTGCTTCGCAAGAATCGCTTTTGTGCAGAAAACACTAACACTTGTTCAGAAGGAAAGAAAGCACAGAGCCCCAGATTCTATGTTGTCCTGGAGAGCTTGCAGAGCACTGGGGAAAGGCAGGCAGAGAATTCCCTGATAGCACCTTCTCTGTGCCTGTTCACATTGCTTCGCAGAATCGCTTTTGTGCAGAAAACAGTAACACTTGTTCAGAACGAAAGAAAGCACAGAGCCCCAGATTCTATGTTGTTCTGGAGAGCTTGCAGAGCACTGGGGAAAGGCAGGCAGAGAATTCCTTGCTAGCACCTTCTCTGTGCCTGGGAAGCAGCAGTGTTCACATTGCTTCGCAGAATCGCTTTTGTGCAGAAAACAGTAACACTTGTTCAGAAGGAAAGAAAGCACAGAGCCCCAGATTCTATGTTGTCCTGGAGAGCTTGCAGAGCACTGGGGAAAGGCAGGCAGAGAATTCCTTGCTAGCACCTTCTCTGTGCCTGGGAAGCAGAAGTGTTCACATTGCTTCGCAGAATCGCTTTTGTGCAGAAAACAGTAACACTTGTTCAGAAGGAAAGAAAGCACAGAGCCCCAGATTTTATGTTGTCCTGGAGATCTTGCAGAGCACTGGGGAAAGGCAGGCAGAGAATTCCCTGATAGCACCTTCTCTGTGCCTGTTCACATTGCTTCGCAGAATCGCTTTTGTGCAGAAAACAGTAACACTTGTTCAGAACGAAAGAAAGCACAGAGCCCCAGATTTTATGTTGTCCTGGAGAGCTTGCAGAGCACTGGGGAAAGGCAGGCAGAGAATTCCCTGATAGCACCTTCTCTGTGCCTGTTCACATTGCTTCGCAGAATCGCTTTTGTGCAGAAAACAGTAACACTTGTTCAGAACGAAAGAAAGCACAGAGCCCCAGATTTGCTGTTGTCCTGGAGAGCTTGCAGAGCACTGGGGAAAGGCAGGCAGAGAATTCCCTGCTAGCACCTTCTCTGTGCCTGGGAAGCAGAAGTGTTCACATTGCTTCGCAAGAATCGCTTTTGTGCAGAAAACAGTAACAGTTGTTCAGAAGGAAAGAAAGCACAGAGCCCCAGATTCTATGTTGTCCTGGAGAGCTTGCAGAGCACTGGGGAACGGCAGGCAGAGAATTCCTTGCTAGCACCTTCTCTGTGCCTGGGAAGCAGAAGTGTTCACATTGCTTCGCAAGAATCGCTTCTGTGCAGAAAACACTAACACTTGTTCAGAAGGAAAGAAAGCACAGAGCCCCAGATTTTATGTTGTCCTGGAGAGCTTGCAGAGCACTGGGGAAAGGCAGGCAGAGAATTCCCTGCTAGCACCTTCTCTGTGCCTGGGAAGCAGAAGTGTTCACATTGCTTCGCAGAATCGCTTTTGTGCAGAAAACAGTAACACTTGTTCAGAAGGAAAGAAAGCACAGAGCCCCAGATTTTATGTTGTCCTGGAGAGCTTGCAGAGCACTGGGGAAAGGCAGGCAGAGAATTCCCTGATAGCACCTTCTCTGTGCCTGTTCACATTGCTTCGCAGAATCGCTTTTGTGCAGAAAACACTAACACTTGTTCAGAACGAAAGAAAGCACAGAGCCCCAGATTCTATGTTGTCCTGGAGAGCTTGCAGAGCACTGGGGAAAGGCAGGCAGAGAATTCCCTGATAGCACCTTCTCTGTGCCTGTTCACATTGCTTCGCAAGAATCGCTTTTGTGCAGAAAACAGTAACACTTGTTCAGAACGAAAGAAAGCACAGAGCCCCAGATTCTATGTTGTTCTGGAGAGCTTGCAGAGCACTGGGGAAAGGCAGGCAGAGAATTCCTTGCTAGCACCTTCTCTGTGCCTGGGAAGCAGCAGTGTTCACATTGCTTCGCAGAATCGCTTTTGTGCAGAAAACAGTAACACTTGTTCAGAAGGAAAGAAAGCACAGAGCCCCAGATTTTATGTTGTCCTGGAGAGCTTGCAGAGCACTGGGGAAAGGCAGGCAGAGAATTCCTTGCTAGCACCTTCTCTGTGCCTGGGAAGCAGAAGTGTTCACATTGCTTCGCAGAATCGCTTTTGTGCAGAAAACAGTAACACTTGTTCAGAAGGAAAGAAAGCACAGAGCCCCAGATTTTATGTTGTCCTGGAGATCTTGCAGAGCACTGGGGAAAGGCAGGCAGAGAATTCCCTGATAGCACCTTCTCTGTGCCTGTTCACATTGCTTCGCAGAATCGCTTTTGTGCAGAAAACAGTAACACTTGTTCAGAACGAAAGAAAGCACAGAGCCCCAGATTTGCTGTTGTCCTGGAGAGCTTGCAGAGCACTGGGGAAAGGCAGGCAGAGAATTCCCTGCTAGCACCTTCTCTGTGCCTGGGAAGCAGAAGTGTTCACATTGCTTCGCAAGAATCGCTTTTGTGCAGAAAACAGTAACACTTGTTCAGAAGGAAAGAAAGCACAGAGCCCCAGATTCTATGTTGTCCTGGAGAGCTTGCAGAGCACTGGGGAAAGGCAGGCAGAGAATTCCCTGATAGCACCTTCTCTGTGCCTGTTCACATTGCTTCGCAGAATCGCTTTTGTGCAGAAAACAGTAACACTTGTTCAGAACGAAAGAAAGCACAGAGCCCCAGATTCTATGTTGTTCTGGAGAGCTTGCAGAGCACTGGGGAAAGGCAGGCAGAGAATTCCTTGCTAGCACCTTCTCTGTGCTTGGGAAGCAGCAGTGTTCACATTGCTTCGCAGAATCGCTTTTGTGCAGAAAACAGTAACACTTGTTCAGAAGGAAAGAAAGCACAGAGCCCCAGATTCTATGTTGTCCTGGAGAGCTTGCAGAGCACTGGGGAAAGGCAGGCAGAGAATTCCTTGCTAGCACCTTCTCTGTGCCTGGGAAGCAGAAGTGTTCACATTGCTTCGCAGAATCGCTTTTGTGCAGAAAACAGTAACACTTGTTCAGAAGGAAAGAAAGCACAGAGCCCCAGATTTTATGTTGTCCTGGAGATCTTGCAGAGCACTGGGGAAAGGCAGGCAGAGAATTCCCTGATAGCACCTTCTCTGTGCCTGTTCACATTGCTTCGCAGAATCGCTTTTGTGCAGAAAACAGTAACACTTGTTCAGAACGAAAGAAAGCACAGAGCCCCAGATTTTATGTTGTCCTGGAGAGCTTGCAGAGCACTGGGGAAAGGCAGGCAGAGAATTCCCTGATAGCACCTTCTCTGTGCCTGTTCACATTGCTTCGCAGAATCGCTTTTGTGCAGAAAACAGTAACACTTGTTCAGAAGGAAAGAAAGCACAGAGCCCCAGATTCTATGTTGTCCTGGAGAGCTTGCAGAGCACTGGGGAACGGCAGGCAGAGAATTCCTTGCTAGCACCTTCTCTGTGCCTGGGAAGCAGAAGTGTTCACATTGCTTCGCAGAATCGCTTTTGTGCAGAAAACAGTAACACTTGTTCAGAAGGAAAGAAAGCACAGAGCCCCAGATTCTATGTTGTCCTGGAGAGCTTGCAGAGCACTGGGGAAAGGCAGGCAGAGAATTCCCTGATAGCACCTTCTCTGTGCCTGTTCACATTGCTTCGCAGAATCGCTTTTGTGCAGAAAACACTAACACTTGTTCAGAACGAAAGAAAGCACAGAGCCCCAGATTTGCTGTTGTCCTGGAGAGCTTGCAGAGCACTGGGGAAAGGCAGGCAGAGAATTCCCTGCTAGCACCTTCTCTGTGCCTGGGAAGCAGAAGTGTTCACATTGCTTCGCAAGAATCGCTTCTGTGCAGAAAACACTAACACTTGTTCAGAAGGAAAGAAAGCACAGAGCCCCAGATTTTATGTTGTCCTGGAGAGCTTGCAGAGCACTGGGGAAAGGCAGGCAGAGAATTCCCTGCTAGCACCTTCTCTGTGCCTGGGAAGCAGAAGTGTTCACATTGCTTCGCAGAATCGCTTTTGTGCAGAAAAAAGTAACACTTGTTCAGAAGGAAAGAAAGCACAGAGCCCCAGATTTTATGTTGTCCTGGAGAGCTTGCAGAGCACTGGGGAAAGGCAGGCAGAGAATTCCCTGATAGCACCTTCTCTGTGCCTGTTCACATTGCTTCGCAGAATCGCTTTTGTGCAGAAAACAGTAACACTTGTTCAGAAGGAAAGAAAGCACAGAGCCCCAGATTTTATGTTGTCCTGGAGAGCTTGCAGAGCACTGGGGAAAGGCAGGCAGAGAATTCCCTGATAGCACCTTCTCTGTGCCTGTTCACATTGCTTCGCAGAATCGCTTTTGTGCAGAAAACAGTAACACTTGTTCAGAACGAAAGAAAGCACAGAGCCCCAGATTCTATGTTGTCCTGGAGAGCTTGCAGAGCACTGGGGAAAGGCAGGCAGAGAATTCCCTGCTAGCACCTTCTCTGTGCCTGGGAAGCAGAAGTGTTCACATTGCTTCGCAAGAATCGCTTTTGTGCAGAAAACAGTAACACTTGTTCAGAAGGAAAGAAAGCACAGAGCCCCAGATTCTATGTTGTCCTGGAGAGCTTGCAGAGCACTGGGGAAAGGCAGGCAGAGAATTCCCTGATAGCACCTTCTCTGTGCCTGTTCACATTGCTTCGCAGAATCTCTTTTGTGCAGAAAACAGTAACACTTGTTCAGAACGAAAGAAAGCACAGAGCCCCAGATTCTATGTTGTCCTGGAGAGCTTGCAGAGCACTGGGGAAAGGCAGGCAGAGAATTCCCTGCTAGCACCTTCTCTGTGCCTGGGAAGCAGAAGTGTTCACATTGCTTCGCAAGAATCGCTTTTGTGCAGAAAACAGTAACACTTGTTCAGAAGGAAAGAAAGCACAGAGCCCCAGATTCTATGTTGTCCTGGAGAGCTTGCAGAGCACTGGGGAAAGGCAGGCAGAGAATTCCCTGCTAGCACCTTCTCTGTGCCTGGGAAGCAGAAGTGTTCACATTGCTTCGCAAGAATCGCTTTTGTGCAGAAAACAGTAACACTTGTTCAGAAGGAAAGAAAGCACAGAGCCCCAGATTTTATGTTGTCCTGGAGAGCTTGCAGAGCACTGGGGAAAGGCAGGCAGAGAATTCCTTGCTAGCACCTTCTCTGTGCCTGGGAAGCAGAAGTGTTCACATTGCTTCGCAGAATCGCTTTTGTGCAGAAAACAGTAACACTTGTTCAGAAGGAAAGAAAGCACAGAGCCCCAGATTTTATGTTGTCCTGGAGATCTTGCAGAGCACTGGGGAAAGGCAGGCAGAGAATTCCCTGATAGCACCTTCTCTGTGCCTGTTCACATTGCTTCGCAGAATCGCTTTTGTGCAGAAAACAGTAACACTTGTTCAGAACGAAAGAAAGCACAGAGCCCCAGATTTGCTGTTGTCCTGGAGAGCTTGCAGAGCACTGGGGAAAGGCAGGCAGAGAATTCCCTGCTAGCACCTTCTCTGTGCCTGGGAAGCAGAAGTGTTCACATTGCTTCGCAAGAATCGCTTTTGTGCAGAAAACACTAACACTTGTTCAGAAGGAAAGAAAGCACAGAGCCCCAGATTTTATGTTGTCCTGGAGAGCTTGCAGAGCACTGGGGAAAGGCAGGCAGAGAATTCCCTGCTAGCACGTTCTCTGAGCCTGGGAAGCATAAGTGTTCACATTGCTTCGCAGAATCGCTTTTGTGCAGAAAAGAGTAACACTTGTTCAGAAGGAAAGAAAGCACAGAGCCCCAGATTCTATGTTGTCCTGGAGAGCTTGCAGAGCACTGGGGAAAGGCAGGCAGAGAATTCCTTGCTAGCACCTTCTCTGTGCCTGTTCACATTGCTTCGCGGAATCGCTTTTGTGCAGAAAACAGTAACACTTGTTCAGAACGAAAGAAAGCACAGAGCCCCAGATTCTATGTTGTCCTGGAGAGCTTGCAGAGCACTGGGGAAAGGCAGGCAGAGAATTCCCTGCTAGCACCTTCTCTGTGCCTGGGAAGCAGAAGTGTTCACATTGCTTCGCAAGAATCGCTTTTGTGCAGAAAACAGTAACACTTGTTCAGAAGGAAAGAAAGCACAGAGCCCCAGATTTTATGTTGTCCTGGAGAGCTTGCAGAGCACTGGGGAAAGGCAGGCAGAGAATTCCTTGCTAGCACCTTCTCTGTGCCTGTTCACATTGCTTCGCAGAATCGCTTTTGTGCAGAAAACAGTAACACTTGTTCAGAACGAAAGAAAGCACAGAGCCCCAGATTCTATGTTGTCCTGGAGAGCTTGCAGAGCACTGGGGAAAGGCAGGCAGAGAATTCCCTGCTAGCACCTTCTCTGTGCCTGGGAAGCAGAAGTGTTCACATTGCTTCGCAAGAATCGCTTTTGTGCAGAAAACACTAACACTTGTTCAGAAGGAAAGAAAGCACAGAGCCCCAGATTCTATGTTGTCCTGGAGAGCTTGCAGAGCACTGGGGAAAGGCAGGCAGAGAATTCCTTGCTAGCACCTTCTCTGTGCCTGTTCACATTGCTTCGCAGAATCGCTTTTGTGCAGAAAACAGTAACATTTGTTCAGAACGAAAGAAAGCACAGAGCCCCAGATTCTATGTTGTCCTGGAGAGCTTGCAGAGCACTGGGGAAAGGCAGGCAGAGAATTCCCTGCTAGCACCTTCTCTGTGCCTGGGAAGCAGAAGTGTTCACATTGCTTCGCAGAATCGCTTTTGTGCAGAAAACAGTAACACTTGTTCAGAAGGAAAGAAAGCACAGAGCCCCAGATTCTATGTTGTCCTGGAGAGCTTGCAGAGCACTGGGGAAAGGCAGGCAGAGAATTCCTTGCTAGCACCTTCTCTGTGCCTGTTCACATTGCTTCGCAGAATCGCTTTTGTGCAGAAAACAGTAACACTTGTTCAGAAGGAAAGAAAGCACAGAGCCCCAGATTTTATGTTGTCCTGGAGAGCTTGCAGAGCACTGGGGAAAGGCAGGCAGAGAATTCCCTGATAGCACCTTCTCTGTGCCTGTTCACATTGCTTCGCAAGAATCGCTTTTGTGCAGAAAACAGTAACACTTGTTCAGAACGAAAGAAAGCACAGAGCCCCAGATTCTATGTTGTTCTGGAGAGCTTGCAGAGCACTGGGGAAAGGCAGGCAGAGAATTCCTTGCTAGCACCTTCTCTGTGCCTGGGAAGCAGCAGTGTTCACATTGCTTCGCAGAATCGCTTTTGTGCAGAAAACAGTAACACTTGTTCAGAAGGAAAGAAAGCACAGAGCCCCAGATTTTATGTTGTCCTGGAGAGCTTGCAGAGCACTGGGGAAAGGCAGGCAGAGAATTCCTTGCTAGCACCTTCTCTGTGCCTGGGAAGCAGAAGTGTTCACATTGCTTCGCAGAATCGCTTTTGTGCAGAAAAGAGTAACACTTGTTCAGAAGGAAAGAAAGCACAGAGCCCCAGATTTTATGTTGTCCTGGAGATCTTGCAGAGCACTGGGGAAAGGCAGGCAGAGAATTCCCTGATAGCACCTTCTCTGTGCCTGTTCACATTGCTTCGCAGAATCGCTTTTGTGCAGAAAACAGTAACACTTGTTCGGAACGAAAGAAAGCACGGAGCCCCAGATTTGCTGTTGTCCTGGAGAGCTTGCAGAGCACTGGGGAAAGGCAGGCAGAGAATTCCCTGCTAGCACCTTCTCTGTGCCTGGGAAGCAGAAGTGTTCACATTGCTTCGCAAGAATCGCTTTTGTGCAGAAAACACTAACACTTGTTCAGAAGGAAAGAAAGCACAGAGCCCCAGATTCTATGTTGTCCTGGAGAGCTTGCAGAGCACTGGGGAAAGGCAGGCAGAGAATTCCCTGATAGCACCTTCTCTGTGCCTGTTCACATTGCTTCGCAGAATCGCTTTTGTGCAGAAAACAGTAACACTTGTTCAGAACGAAAGAAAGCACAGAGCCCCAGATTCTATGTTGTTCTGGAGAGCTTGCAGAGCACTGGGGAAAGGCAGGCAGAGAATTCCTTGCTAGCACCTTCTCTGTGCCTGGGAAGCAGCAGTGTTCACATTGCTTCGCAGAATCGCTTTTGTGCAGAAAACAGTAACACTTGTTCAGAAGGAAAGAAAGCACAGAGCCCCAGATTCTATGTTGTCCTGGAGAGCTTGCAGAGCACTGGGGAAAGGCAGGCAGAGAATTCCTTGCTAGCACCTTCTCTGTGCCTGGGAAGCAGAAGTGTTCACATTGCTTCGCAGAATCGCTTTTGTGCAGAAAACAGTAACACTTGTTCAGAACGAAAGAAAGCACAGAGCCCCAGATTTTATGTTGTCCTGGAGATCTTGCAGAGCACTGGGGAAAGGCAGGCAGAGAATTCCCTGATAGCACCTTCTCTGTGCCTGTTCACATTGCTTCGCAGAATCGCTTTTGTGCAGAAAACAGTAACACTTGTTCAGAACGAAAGAAAGCACAGAGCCCCAGATTTTATGTTGTCCTGGAGAGCTTGCAGAGCACTGGGGAAAGGCAGGCAGAGAATTCCCTGATAGCACCTTCTCTGTGCCTGTTCACATTGCTTCGCAGAATCGCTTTTGTGCAGAAAACAGTAACACTTGTTCAGAAGGAAAGAAAGCACAGAGCCCCAGATTCTATGTTGTCCTGGAGAGCTTGCAGAGCACTGGGGAACGGCAGGCAGAGAATTCCTTGCTAGCACCTTCTCTGTGCCTGGGAAGCAGAAGTGTTCACATTGCTTCGCAGAATCGCTTTTGTGCAGAAAACAGTAACACTTGTTCAGAAGGAAAGAAAGCACAGAGCCCCAGATTCTATGTTGTCCTGGAGAGCTTGCAGAGCACTGGGGAAAGGCAGGCAGAGAATTCCCTGATAGCACCTTCTCTGTGCCTGTTCACATTGCTTCGCAGAATCGCTTTTGTGCAGAAAACACTAACACTTGTTCAGAACGAAAGAAAGCACAGAGCCCCAGATTTGCTGTTGTCCTGGAGAGCTTGCAGAGCACTGGGGAAAGGCAGGCAGAGAATTCCCTGCTAGCACCTTCTCTGTGCCTGGGAAGCAGAAGTGTTCACATTGCTTCGCAAGAATCGCTTCTGTGCAGAAAACACTAACACTTGTTCAGAAGGAAAGAAAGCACAGAGCCCCAGATTTTATGTTGTCCTGGAGAGCTTGCAGAGCACTGGGGAAAGGCAGGCAGAGAATTCCCTGCTAGCACCTTCTCTGTGCCTGGGAAGCAGAAGTGTTCACATTGCTTCGCAGAATCGCTTTTGTGCAGAAAAAAGTAACACTTGTTCAGAAGGAAAGAAAGCACAGAGCCCCAGATTCTATGTTGTCCTGGAGAGCTTGCAGAGCACTGGGGAAAGGCAGGCAGAGAATTCCCTGATAGCACCTTCTCTGTGCCTGTTCACATTGCTTCGCAGAATCGCTTTTGTGCAGAAAACAGTAACACTTGTTCAGAAGGAAAGAAAGCACAGAGCCCCAGATTTTATGTTGTCCTGGAGAGCTTGCAGAGCACTGGGGAAAGGCAGGCAGAGAATTCCCTGATAGCACCTTCTCTGTGCCTGTTCACATTGCTTCGCAGAATCGCTTTTGTGCAGAAAACAGTAACACTTGTTCAGAACGAAAGAAAGCACAGAGCCCCAGATTCTATGTTGTCCTGGAGAGCTTGCAGAGCACTGGGGAAAGGCAGGCAGAGAATTCCCTGCTAGCACCTTCTCTGTGCCTGGGAAGCAGAAGTGTTCACATTGCTTCGCAAGAATCGCTTTTGTGCAGAAAACAGTAACACTTGTTCAGAACGAAAGAAAGCACAGAGCCCCAGATTCTATGTTGTCCTGGAGAGCTTGCAGAGCACTGGGGAAAGGCAGGCAGAGAATTCCCTGATAGCACCTTCTCTGTGCCTGTTCACATTGCTTCGCAGAATCGCTTTTGTGCAGAAAACAGTAACACTTGTTCAGAAGGAAAGAAAGCACAGAGCCCCAGATTCTATGTTGTCCTGGAGAGCTTGCAGAGCACTGGGGAAAGGCAGGCAGAGAATTCCCTGCTAGCACCTTCTCTGTGCCTGGGAAGCAGAAGTGTTCACATTGCTTCGCAAGAATCGCTTTTGTGCAGAAAACAGTAACACTTGTTCAGAAGGAAAGAAAGCACAGAGCCCCAGATTTTATGTTGTCCTGGAGAGCTTGCAGAGCACTGGGGAAAGGCAGGCAGAGAATTCCTTGCTAGCACCTTCTCTGTGCCTGGGAAGCAGAAGTGTTCACATTGCTTCGCAGAATCGCTTTTGTGCAGAAAAGAGTAACACTTGTTCAGAAGGAAAGAAAGCACAGAGCCCCAGATTTTATGTTGTCCTGGAGAGCTTGCAGAGCACTGGGGAAAGGCAGGCAGAGAATTCCCTGCTAGCACGTTCTCTGAGCCTGGGAAGCATAAGTGTTCACATTGCTTCGCAGAATCGCTTTTGTGCAGAAAAGAGTAACACTTGTTCAGAAGGAAAGAAAGCACAGAGCCCCAGATTCTATGTTGTCCTGGAGAGCTTGCAGAGCACTGGGGAAAGGCAGGCAGAGAATTCCTTGCTAGCACCTTCTCTGTGCCTGTTCACATTGCTTCGCAGAATCGCTTTTGTGCAGAAAACAGTAACACTTGTTCAGAACGAAAGAAAGCACAGAGCCCCAGATTCTATGTTGTCCTGGAGAGCTTGCAGAGCACTGGGGAAAGGCAGGCAGAGAATTCCCTGCTAGCACCTTCTCTGTGCCTGGGAAGCAGAAGTGTTCACATTGCTTCGCAGAATCGCTTTTGTGCAGAAAACAGTAACACTTGTTCAGAAGGAAAGAAAGCACAGAGCCCCAGATTTTATGTTGTCCTGGAGAGCTTGCAGAGCACTGGGGAAAGGCAGGCAGAGAATTCCCTGATAGCACCTTCTCTGTGCCTGTTCACATTGCTTCGCAGAATCGCTTTTGTGCAGAAAACAGTAACACTTGTTCAGAACGAAAGAAAGCACAGAGCCCCAGATTCTATGTTGTCCTGGAGAGCTTGCAGAGCACTGGGGAAAGGCAGGCAGAGAATTCCCTGCTAGCACCTTCTCTGTGCCTGGGAAGCAGAAGTGTTCACATTGCTTCGCAAGAATCGCTTTTGTGCAGAAAACAGTAACACTTGTTCAGAACGAAAGAAAGCACAGAGCCCCAGATTCTATGTTGTCCTGGAGAGCTTGCAGAGCACTGGGGAAAGGCAGGCAGAGAATTCCCTGATAGCACCTTCTCTGTGCCTGTTCACATTGCTTCGCAGAATCGCTTTTGTGCAGAAAACAGTAACACTTGTTCAGAACGAAAGAAAGCACAGAGCCCCAGATTCTATGTTGTCCTGGAGAGCTTGCAGAGCACTGGGGAAAGGCAGGCAGAGAATTCCCTGCTAGCACCTTCTCTGTGCCTGGGAAGCAGAAGTGTTCACATTGCTTCGCAAGAATCGCTTTTGTGCAGAAAACAGTAACACTTGTTCAGAAGGAAAGAAAGCACAGAGCCCCAGATTTTATGTTGTCCTGGAGAGCTTGCAGAGCACTGGGGAAAGGCAGGCAGAGAATTCCTTGCTAGCACCTTCTCTGTGCCTGGGAAGCAGAAGTGTTCACATTGCTTCGCAGAATCGCTTTTGTGCAGAAAACAGTAACACTTGTTCAGAAGGAAAGAAAGCACAGAGCCCCAGATTTTATGTTGTCCTGGAGATCTTGCAGAGCACTGGGGAAAGGCAGGCAGAGAATTCCCTGATAGCACCTTCTCTGTGCCTGTTCACATTGCTTCGCAGAATCGCTTTTGTGCAGAAAACAGTAACACTTGTTCAGAACGAAAGAAAGCACAGAGCCCCAGATTTGCTGTTGTCCTGGAGAGCTTGCAGAGCACTGGGGAAAGGCAGGCAGAGAATTCCCTGCTAGCACCTTCTCTGTGCCTGGGAAGCAGAAGTGTTCACATTGCTTCGCAAGAATCGCTTTTGTGCAGAAAACACTAACACTTGTTCAGAAGGAAAGAAAGCACAGAGCCCCAGATTTTATGTTGTCCTGGAGAGCTTGCAGAGCACTGGGGAAAGGCAGGCAGAGAATTCCCTGCTAGCACGTTCTCTGAGCCTGGGAAGCATAAGTGTTCACATTGCTTCGCAGAATCGCTTTTGTGCAGAAAAGAGTAACACTTGTTCAGAAGGAAAGAAAGCACAGAGCCCCAGATTCTATGTTGTCCTGGAGAGCTTGCAGAGCACTGGGGAAAGGCAGGCAGAGAATTCCTTGCTAGCACCTTCTCTGTGCCTGTTCACATTGCTTCGCAGAATCGCTTTTGTGCAGAAAACAGTAACACTTGTTCAGAACGAAAGAAAGCACAGAGCCCCAGATTCTATGTTGTCCTGGAGAGCTTGCAGAGCACTGGGGAAAGGCAGGCAGAGAATTCCCTGCTAGCACCTTCTCTGTGCCTGGGAAGCAGAAGTGTTCACATTGCTTCGCAGAATCGCTTTTGTGCAGAAAACAGTAACACTTGTTCAGAAGGAAAGAAAGCACAGAGCCCCAGATTTTATGTTGTCCTGGAGAGCTTGCAGAGCACTGGGGAAAGGAAGGCAGAGAATTCCCTGCTAGCACCTACTCTGTGCCTGGGAATCAGAAGTGTTCACATTGCTTCGCAAGAATCGCTTTTGTGCAGAAAACAGTAACACTTGTTCAGAAGGAAAGAAAGCACAGAGCCCCAGATTTTATGTTGTCCTGGAGAGCTTGCAGAGCACTGGGGAAAGGCAGGCAGAGAATTCCCTGATAGCACCTTCTCTGTGCCTGTTCACATTGCTTCGCAGAATCGCTTTTGTGCAGAAAACAGTAACACTTGTTCAGAACGAAAGAAAGCACAGAGCCCCAGATTCTATGTTGTCCTGGAGAGCTTGCAGAGCACTGGGGAAAGGCAGGCAGAGAATTCCCTGCTAGCACCTTCTCTGTGCCTGGGAAGCAGAAGTGTTCACATTGCTTCGCAAGAATCGCTTTTGTGCAGAAAACACTAACACTTGTTCAGAAGGAAAGAAAGCACAGAGCCCCAGATTCTATGTTGTCCTGGAGAGCTTGCAGAGCACTGGGGAAAGGCAGGCAGAGAATTCCTTGCTAGCACCTTCTCTGTGCCTGTTCACATTGCTTCGCAGAATCGCTTTTGTGCAGAAAACAGTAACACTTGTTCAGAACGAAAGAAAGCACAGAGCCCCAGATTCTATGTTGTCCTGGAGAGCTTGCAGAGCACTGGTGAAAGGCAGGCAGAGAATTCCCTGCTAGCACCTTCTCTGTGCCTGGGAAGCAGCAGTGTTCACATTGCTTCGCAGAATCGCTTTTGTGCAGAAAACAGTAACACTTGTTCAGAAGGAAAGAAAGCACAGAGCCCCAGATTCTATGTTGTCCTGGAGAGCTTGCAGAGCACTGGGGAAAGGCAGGCAGAGAATTCCTTGCTAGCACCTTCTCTGTGCCTGTTCACATTGCTTCGCAGAATCGCTTTTGTGCAGAAAACAGTAACACTTGTTCAGAAGGAAAGAAAGCACAGAGCCCCAGATTTTATGTTGTCCTGGAGAGCTTGCAGAGCACTGGGGAAAGGCAGGCAGAGAATTCCCTGATAGCACCTTCTCTGTGCCTGTTCACATTGCTTCGCAGAATCGCTTTTGTGCAGAAAACAGTAACACTTGTTCAGAACGAAAGAAAGCACAGAGCCCCAGATTCTATGTTGTCCTGGAGAGCTTGCAGAGCACTGGGGAAAGGCAGGCAGAGAATTCCCTGCTAGCACCTTCTCTGTGCCTGGGAAGCAGAAGTGTTCACATTGCTTCGCAAGAATCGCTTTTGTGCAGAAAACAGTAACACTTGTTCAGAAGGAAAGAAAGCACAGAGCCCCAGATTTTATGTTGTCCTGGAGAGCTTGCAGAGCGCTGGGGAAAGGCAGGCAGAGAATTCCTTGCTAGCACCTTCTCTGTGCTTGGGAAGCAGAAGTGTTCACATTGCTTCGCAGAATCGCTTTTGTGCAGAAAACAGTAACACTTGTTCAGAACGAAAGAAAGCACAGAGCCCCAGATTTTATGTTGTCCTGGAGAGCTTGCAGAGCACTGGGGAAAGGCAGGCAGAGAATTCCTTGCTAGCACCTTCTCTGTGCCTGTTCACATTGCTTCGCAGAATCGCTTTTGTGCAGAAAACAGTAACACTTGTTCAGAACGAAAGAAAGCACAGAGCCCCAGATTCTATGTTGTCCTGGAGAGCTTGCAGAGCACTGGGGAAAGGCAGGCAGAGAATTCCCTGCTAGCACCTTCTCTGTGCCTGGGAAGCAGAAGTGTTCACATTTCTTCGCAGAATCGCTTTTGTGCAGAAAGCAGTAACACTTGTTCAGAAGGAAAGAAAGCACAGAGCCCCAGATTCTATGTTGTCCTGGAGAGCTTGCAGAGCACTGGGGAAAGGCAGGCAGAGAATTCCCTGATAGCACCTTCTCTGTGCCTGTTCACATTGCTTCGCAGAATCGCTTTTGTGCAGAAAACAGTAACACTTGTTCAGAAGGAAAGAAAGCACAGAGCCCCAGATTCTATGTTGTCCTGGAGAGCTTGCAGAGCACTGGGGAAAGGCAGGCAGAGAATTCCCTGCTAGCACCTTCTCTTTGCCTGGGAAGCAGAAGTGTTCACATTGCTTCGCAAGAATCGCTTTTGTGCAGAAAACAGTAACACTTGTTCAGAAGGAAAGAAAGCACAGAGCCCCAGATTTTATGTTGTCCTGGAGATCTTGCAGAGCACTGGGGAAAGGCAGGAAGAGAATTCCCTGCTAGCACCTTCTCTGTGCCTGGGAAGCAGAAGTGTTCACATTGCTTCGCAGAATCGCTTTTGTGCAGAAAACAGTAACACTTGTTCAGAAGGAAAGAAAGCACAGAGCCCCAGATTTTATGTTGTCCTGGAGAGCTTGCAGAGCACTGGGGAAAGGCAGGCAGAGAATTCCCTGATAGCACCTTCTCTGTGCCTGTTCACATTGCTTCGCAGAATCGCTTTTGTGCAGAAAACAGTAACACTTGTTCAGAAGGAAAGAAAGCACAGAGCCCCAGATTCTATGTTGTCCTGGAGAGCTTGCAGAGCACTGGGGAAAGGCAGGCAGAGAATTCCCTGCTAGCACCTTCTCTGTGCCTGGGAAGCAGAAGTGTTCACATTGCTTCGCAGAATCGCTTTTGTGCAGAAAACAGTAACACTTGTTTAGAAGGAAAGAAAGCACAGAGCCCCAGATTCTATGTTGTCCTGGAGAGCTTGCAGAGCACTGGGGAAAGGCAGGCAGAGAATTCCCTGCTAGCACCTTCTCTGTGCCTGTTCACATTGCTTCGCAGAATCGCTTTTGTGCAGAAAACACTAACACTTGTTCAGAACGAAAGAAAGCACAGAGCCCCAGATTCTATGTTGTCCTGGAGAGCTTGCAGAGCACTGGGGAAAGGCGGGCAGAGAATTCCCTGCTAGCACCTTCTCTGTGCCTGGGAAGCAGAAGTGTTCACATTGCTTCGCAAGAATCGCTTTTGTGCAGAAAACAGTAACACTTGTTGAGAACGAAAGAAAGCACAGAACCCCAGATTCTATGTTGTCCTGGAGAGCTTGCAGAGCACTGGGGAAAGGCAGGCAGAGAATTCCCTGCTAGCACCTTCTCTGTGCCTGGGAAGCAGAAGTGTTCACATTGCTTCGCAGAATCTCTATTGTGCAGAAAACAGTAACACTTGTTCAGAAGGAAAGAAAGCACAGAGCCCCAGATTCTATGTTGTTCTGGAGAGCTTGCAGAGCACTGGGGAAAGGCAGGCAGAGAATTCCTTGCTAGCACCTTCTCTGTGCCTGGGAAGCAGCAGTGTTCACATTGCTTCGCAGAATCGCTTTTGTGCAGAAAACAGTAACACTTGTTCAGAAGGAAAGAAAGCACAGAGCCCCAGATTTTATGTTGTCCTGGAGAGCTTGCAGAGCACTGGGGAAAGGCAGGCAGAGAATTCCTTGCTAGCACCTTCTCTGTGCCTGGGAAGCAGAAGTGTTCACATTGCTTCGCAGAATCGCTTTTGTGCAGAAAACAGTAACACTTGTTCAGAAGGAAAGAAAGCACAGAGCCCCAGATTTTATGTTGTCCTGGAGATCTTGCAGAGCACTGGGGAAAGGCAGGCAGAGAATTCCCTGATAGCACCTTCTCTGTGCCTGTTCACATTGCTTCGCAGAATCGCTTTTGTGCAGAAAACAGTAACACTTGTTCAGAACGAAAGAAAGCACAGAGCCCCAGATTTGCTGTTGTCCTGGAGAGCTTGCAGAGCACTGGGGAAAGGCAGGCAGAGAATTCCCTGCTAGCACCTTCTCTGTGCCTGGGAAGCAGAAGTGTTCACATTTCTTCGCAGAATCGCTTTTGTGCAGAAAGCAGTAACACTTGTTCAGAAGGAAAGAAAGCACAGAGCCCCAGATTCTATGTTGTCCTGGAGAGCTTGCAGAGCACTGGGGAAAGGCAGGCAGAGAATTCCCTGCTAGCACCTTCTCTGTGCCTGGGAAGCAGAAGTGTTCACATTGCTTCGCAAGAATCGCTTTTGTGCAGAAAACACTAACACTTGTTCAGAAGGAAAGAAAGCACAGAGCCCCAGATTCTATGTTGTCCTGGAGAGCTTGCAGAGCACTGGGGAAAGGCAGGCAGAGAATTCCTTGCTAGCACATACTCTGTGCCTGTTCACATTGCTTCGCAGAATCGCTTTTGTGCAGAAAACAGTAACACTTGTTCAGAACGAAAGAAAGCACCGAGCCCCAGATTCTATGTTGTCCTGGAGAGCTTGCAGAGCACTGGGGAAAGGCAGGCAGAGAATTCCCTGCTAGCACCTTCTCTGTGCCTGGGAAGCAGAAGTGTTCACATTGCTTCGCAGAATCGCTTTTGTGCAGAAAACACTAACACTTGTTCAGAAGGAAAGAAAGCACAGAGCCCCAGATTCTATGTTGTCCTGGAGAGCTTGCAGAGCACTGGGGAAAGGCAGGCAGAGAATTCCCTGATAGCACCTTCTCTGTGCCTGTTCACATTGCTTCGCAGAATCGCTTTTGTGCAGAAAACAGTAACACTTGTTCAGAAGGAAAGAAAGCACAGAGCCCCAGATTCTATGTTGTCCTGGAGAGCTTGCAGAGCACTGGGGAAAGGCAGGCAGAGAATTCCCTGCTAGCACCTTCTCTGTGCCTGGGAAGCAGAAGTGTTCACATTGCTTCGCAAGAATCGCTTTTGTGCAGAAAACAGTAACACTTGTTCAGAACGAAAGAAAGCACAGAGCCCCAGATTCTATGTTGTCCTGGAGAGCTTGCAGAGCACTGGGGAAAGGCAGGCAGAGAATTCCCTGATAGCACCTTCTCTGTGCCTGTTCACATTGCTTCGCAGAATCGCTTTTGTGCAGAAAACACTAACACTTGTTCAGAACGAAAGAAAGCACAGAGCCCCAGATTCTATGTTGTCCTGGAGAGCTTGCAGAGCACTGGGGAAAGGCAGGCAGAGAATTCCCTGCTAGCACCTTCTCTGTGCCTGGGAAGCAGAAGTGTTCACATTGCTTCGCAAGAATCGCTTTTGTGCAGAAAACAGTAACACTTGTTCAGAACGAAAGAAAGCACAGAGCCCCAGATTCTATGTTGTCCTGGAGAGCTTGCAGAGCACTGGGGAAAGGCAGGCAGAGAATTCCCTGATAGCACCTTCTCTGTGCCTGTTCACATTGCTTCGCAGAATCGCTTTTGTGCAGAAAACAGTAACACTTGTTCAGAACGAAAGAAAGCACAGAGCCCCAGATTCTATGTTGTCCTGGAGAGCTTGCAGAGCACTGGGGAAAGGCAGGCAGAGAATTCCCTGCTAGCACCTTCTCTGTGCCTGGGAAGCAGAAGTGTTCACATTGCTTCGCAAGAATCGCTTTTGTGCAGAAAACAGTAACACTTGTTCAGAAGGAAAGAAAGCACAGAGCCCCAGATTTTATGTTGTCCTGGAGAGCTTGCAGAGCACTGGGGAAAGGCAGGCAGAGAATTCCTTGCTAGCACCTTCTCTGTGCCTGGGAAGCAGAAGTGTTCACATTGCTTCGCAGAATCGCTTTTGTGCAGAAAACAGTAACACTTGTTCAGAAGGAAAGAAAGCACAGAGCCCCAGATTTTATGTTGTCCTGGAGATCTTGCAGAGCACTGGGGAAAGGCAGGCAGAGAATTCCCTGATAGCACCTTCTCTGTGCCTGTTCACATTGCTTCGCAGAATCGCTTTTGTGCAGAAAACAGTAACACTTGTTCAGAACGAAAGAAAGCACAGAGCCCCAGATTTGCTGTTGTCCTGGAGAGCTTGCAGAGCACTGGGGAAAGGCAGGCAGAGAATTCCCTGCTAGCACCTTCTCTGTGCCTGGGAAGCAGAAGTGTTCACATTGCTTCGCAAGAATCGCTTTTGTGCAGAAAACACTAACACTTGTTCAGAAGGAAAGAAAGCACAGAGCCCCAGATTTTATGTTGTCCTGGAGAGCTTGCAGAGCACTGGGGAAAGGCAGGCAGAGAATTCCCTGCTAGCACGTTCTCTGAGCCTGGGAAGCATAAGTGTTCACATTGCTTCGCAGAATCGCTTTTGTGCAGAAAAGAGTAACACTTGTTCAGAAGGAAAGAAAGCACAGAGCCCCAGATTCTATGTTGTCCTGGAGAGCTTGCAGAGCACTGGGGAAAGGCAGGCAGAGAATTCCTTGCTAGCACCTTCTCTGTGCCTGTTCACATTGCTTCGCAGAATCGCTTTTGTGCAGAAAACAGTAACACTTGTTCAGAACGAAAGAAAGCACAGAGCCCCAGATTCTATGTTGTCCTGGAGAGCTTGCAGAGCACTGGGGAAAGGCAGGCAGAGAATTCCCTGCTAGCACCTTCTCTGTGCCTGGGAAGCAGAAGTGTTCACATTGCTTCGCAGAATCGCTTTTGTGCAGAAAACAGTAACACTTGTTCAGAAGGAAAGAAAGCACAGAGCCCCAGATTTTATGTTGTCCTGGAGAGCTTGCAGAGCACTGGGGAAAGGAAGGCAGAGAATTCCCTGCTAGCACCTACTCTGTGCCTGGGAATCAGAAGTGTTCACATTGCTTCGCAAGAATCGCTTTTGTGCAGAAAACAGTAACACTTGTTCAGAAGGAAAGAAAGCACAGAGCCCCAGATTTGATGTTGTCCTGGAGAGCTTGCAGAGCACTGGGGAAAGGCAGGCAGAGAATTCCCTGATAGCACCTTCTCTGTGCCTGTTCACATTGCTTCGCAGAATCGCTTTTGTGCAGAAAACAGTAACACTTGTTCAGAACGAAAGAAAGCACAGAGCCCCAGATTCTATGTTGTCCTGGAGAGCTTGCAGAGCACTGGGGAAAGGCAGGCAGAGAATTCCCTGCTAGCACCTTCTCTGTGCCTGGGAAGCAGAAGTGTTCACATTGCTTCGCAAGAATCGCTTTTGTGCAGAAAACACTAACACTTGTTCAGAAGGAAAGAAAGCACAGAGCCCCAGATTCTATGTTGTCCTGGAGAGCTTGCAGAGCACTGGGGAAAGGCAGGCAGAGAATTCCTTGCTAGCACCTTCTCTGTGCCTGTTCACATTGCTTCGCAGAATCGCTTTTGTGCAGAAAACAGTAACACTTGTTCAGAACGAAAGAAAGCACAGAGCCCCAGATTCTATGTTGTCCTGGAGAGCTTGCAGAGCACTGGTGAAAGGCAGGCAGAGAATTCCCTGCTAGCACCTTCTCTGTGCCTGGGAAGCAGAAGTGTTCACATTGCTTCGCAGAATCGCTTTTGTGCAGAAAACAGTAACACTTGTTCAGAAGGAAAGAAAGCACAGAGCCCCAGATTCTATGTTGTCCTGGAGAGCTTGCAGAGCACTGGGGAAAGGCAGGCAGAGAATTCCCTGATAGCACCTTCTCTGTGCCTGTTCACATTGCTTCGCAGAATCGCTTTTGTGCAGAAAACAGTAACACTTGTTCAGAACGAAAGAAAGCACAGAGCCCCAGATTTTATGTTGTCCTGGAGAGCTTGCAGAGCACTGGGGAAAGGCAGGCAGAGAATTCCCTGATAGCACCTTCTCTGTGCCTGTTCACATTGCTTCGCAGAATCGCTTTTGTGCAGAAAACAGTAACACTTGTTCAGAACGAAAGAAAGCACAGAGCCCCAGATTCTATGTTGTCCTGGAGAGCTTGCAGAGCACTGGGGAAAGGCAGGCAGAGAATTCCCTGCTAGCACCTTCTCTGTGCCTGGGAAGCAGAAGTGTTCACATTGCTTCGCAAGAATCGCTTTTGTGCAGAAAACAGTAACACTTGTTCAGAAGGAAAGAAATCACAGAGCCCCAGATTTTATGTTGTCCTGGAGAGCTTGCAGAGCGCTGGGGAAAGGCAGGCAGAGAATTCCTTGCTAGCACCTTCTCTGTGCTTGGGAAGCAGAAGTGTTCACATTGCTTCGCAGAATCGCTTTTGTGCAGAAAACAGTAACACTTGTTCAGAACGAAAGAAAGCACAGAGCCCCAGATTTTATGTTGTCCTGGAGAGCTTGCAGAGCACTGGGGAAAGGCAGGCAGAGAATTCCTTGCTAGCACCTTCTCTGTGCCTGTTCACATTGCTTCGCAGAATCGCTTTTGTGCAGAAAACAGTAACACTTGTTCAGAACGAAAGAAAGCACAGAGCCCCAGATTCTATGTTGTCCTGGAGAGCTTGCAGAGCACTGGGGAAAGGCAGGCAGAGAATTCCCTGCTAGCACCTTCTCTGTGCCTGGGAAGCAGAAGTGTTCACATTTCTTCGCAGAATCGCTTTTGTGCAGAAAGCAGTAACACTTGTTCAGAAGGAAAGAAAGCACAGAGCCCCAGATTCTATGTTGTCCTGGAGAGCTTGCAGAGCACTGGGGAAAGGCAGGCAGAGAATTCCCTGATAGCACCTTCTCTGTGCCTGTTCACATTGCTTCGCAGAATCGCTTTTGTGCAGAAAACAGTAACACTTGTTCAGAAGGAAAGAAAGCACAGAGCCCCAGATTCTATGTTGTCCTGGAGAGCTTGCAGAGCACTGGGGAAAGGCAGGCAGAGAATTCCCTGCTAGCACCTTCTCTGTGCCTGGGAAGCAGAAGTGTTCACATTGCTTCGCAAGAATCGCTTTTGTGCAGAAAACAGTAACACTTGTTCAGAAGGAAAGAAAGCACAGAGCCCCAGATTTTATGTTGTCCTGGAGATCTTGCAGAGCACTGGGGAAAGGCAGGCAGAGAATTCCCTGCTAGCACCTTCTCTGTGCCTGGGAAGCAGAAGTGTTCACATTGCTTCGCAGAATCGCTTTTGTGCAGAAAACAGTAACACTTGTTCAGAAGGAAAGAAAGCACAGAGCCCCAGATTTGATGTTGTCCTGGAGAGCTTGCAGAGCACTGGGGAAAGGCAGGCAGAGAATTCCCTGATAGCACCTTCTCTGTGCCTGTTCACATTGCTTCGCAGAATCGCTTTTGTGCAGAAAAGAGTAACACTTGTTCAGAAGGAAAGAAAGCACAGAGCCCCAGATTCTATGTTGTCCTGGAGAGCTTGCAGAGCACTGGGGAAAGGCAGGCAGAGAATTCCCTGCTAGCACCTTCTCTGTGCCTGGGAAGCAGAAGTGTTCACATTGCTTCGCAAGAATCGCTTTTGTGCAGAAAACAGTAACAGTTGTTCAGAAGGAAAGAAAGCACAGAGCCCCAGATTCTATGTTGTCCTGGAGAGCTTGCAGAGCACTGGGGAACGGCAGGCAGAGAATTCCTTGCTAGCACCTTCTCTGTGCCTGGGAAGCAGAAGTGTTCACATTGCTTCGCAGAATCGCTTTTGTGCAGAAAACAGTAACACTTGTTTAGAAGGAAAGAAAGCACAGAGCCCCAGATTCTATGTTGTCCTGGAGAGCTTGCAGAGCACTGGGGAAAGGCAGGCAGAGAATTCCCTGATAGCACCTTCTCTGTGCCTGTTCACATTGCTTCGCAGAATCGCTTTTGTGCAGAAAACACTAACACTTGTTCAGAACGAAAGAAAGCACAGAGCCCCAGATTCTATGTTGTCCTGGAGAGCTTGCAGAGCACTGGGGAAAGGCGGGCAGAGAATTCCCTGCTAGCACCTTCTCTGTGCCTGGGAAGCAGAAGTGTTCACATTGCTTCGCAAGAATCGCTTTTGTGCAGAAAACAGTAACACTTGTTGAGAACGAAAGAAAGCACAGAACCCCAGATTCTATGTTGTCCTGGAGAGCTTGCAGAGCACTGGGGAAAGGCAGGCAGAGAATTCCCTGCTAGCACCTTCTCTGTGCCTGGGAAGCAGAAGTGTTCACATTGCTTCGCAGAATCTCTATTGTGCAGAAAACAGTAACACTTGTTCAGAAGGAAAGAAAGCACAGAGCCCCAGATTCTATGTTGTTCTGGAGAGCTTGCAGAGCACTGGGGAAAGGCAGGCAGAGAATTCCTTGCTAGCACCTTCTCTGTGCCTGGGAAGCAGCAGTGTTCACATTGCTTCGCAGAATCGCTTTTGTGCAGAAAACAGTAACACTTGTTCAGAAGGAAAGAAAGCACAGAGCCCCAGATTTTATGTTGTCCTGGAGAGCTTGCAGAGCACTGGGGAAAGGCAGGCAGAGAATTCCTTGCTAGCACCTTCTCTGTGCCTGGGAAGCAGAAGTGTTCACATTGCTTCGCAGAATCGCTTTTGTGCAGAAAACAGTAACACTTGTTCAGAAGGAAAGAAAGCACAGAGCCCCAGATTTTATGTTGTCCTGGAGATCTTGCAGAGCACTGGGAAAGGCAGGCAGAGAATTCCCTGATAGCACCTTCTCTGTGCCTGTTCACATTGCTTCGCAGAATCGCTTTTGTGCAGAAAACAGTAACACTTGTTCAGAACGAAAGAAAGCACAGAGCCCCAGATTTGCTGTTGTCCTGGAGAGCTTGCAGAGCACTGGGGAAAGGCAGGCAGAGAATTCCCTGCTAGCACCTTCTCTGTGCCTGGGAAGCAGAAGTGTTCACATTTCTTCGCAGAATCGCTTTTGTGCAGAAAGCAGTAACACTTGTTCAGAAGGAAAGAAAGCACAGAGCCCCAGATTCTATGTTGTCCTGGAGAGCTTGCAGAGCACTGGGGAAAGGCAGGCAGAGAATTCCCTGCTAGCACGTTCTCTGAGCCTGGGAAGCAGAAGTGTTCACATTGCTTCGCAGAATCGCTTTTGTGCAGAAAAGAGTAACACTTGTTCAGAAGGAAAGAAAGCACAGAGCCCCAGATTCTATGTTGTCCTGGAGAGCTTGCAGAGCACTGGGGAAAGGCAGGCAGAGAATTCCCTGATAGCACCTTCTCTGTGCCTGGGAAGCAGAAGTGTTCACATTGCTTCGCAGAATCGCTTTTGTGCAGAAAACAGTAACACTTGTTCAGAAGGAAAGAAAGCACAGAGCCCCAGATTTGATGTTGTCCTGGAGAGCTTGCAGAGCACTGGGGAAAGGAAGGCAGAGAATTCCCTGCTAGCACCTTCTCTGTGCCTGGGATTCAGAAGTGTTCACATTGCTTCGCAAGAATCGCTTTTGTGCAGAAAACAGTAACACTTGTTCAGAAGGAAAGAAAGCACAGAGCCCCAGATTTTATGTTGTCCTGGAGAGCTTGCAGAGCACTGGGGAAAGGCAGGCAGAGAATTCCTTGCTAGCACCTTCTCTGTGCCTGTTCACATTGCTTCGCAGAATCGCTTTTGTGCAGAAAACAGTAACACTTGTTCAGAACGAAAGAAAGCACAGAGCCCCAGATTCTATGTTGTCCTGGAGAGCTTGCAGAGCACTGGGGAAAGGCAGGCAGAGAATTCCCTGCTAGCACCTTCTCTGTGCCTGGGAAGCAGAAGTGTTCACATTGCTTCGCAAGAATCGCTTTTGTGCAGAAAACACTAACACTTGTTCAGAAGGAAAGAAAGCACAGAGCCCCAGATTCTATGTTGTCCTGGAGAGCTTGCAGAGCACTGGGGAAAGGCAGGCAGAGAATTCCTTGCTAGCACCTTCTCTGTGCCTGTTCACATTGCTTCGCAGAATCGCTTTTGTGCAGAAAACAGTAACACTTGTTCAGAACGAAAGAAAGCACCGAGCCCCAGATTCTATGTTGTCCTGGAGAGCTTGCAGAGCACTGGGGAAAGGCAGGCAGAGAATTCCCTGCTAGCACCTTCTCTGTGCCTGGGAAGCAGAAGTGTTCACATTGCTTCGCAGAATCGCTTTTGTGCAGAAAACAGTAACACTTGTTCAGAAGGAAAGAAAGCACAGAGCCCCAGATTCTATGTTGTCCTGGAGAGCTTGCAGAGCACTGGGGAAAGGCAGGCAGAGAATTCCCTGCTAGCACCTTCTCTGTGCCTGTTCACATTGCTTCGCAGAATCGCTTTTGTGCAGAAAACAGTAACACTTGTTCAGAAGGAAAGAAAGCACAGAGCCCCAGATTTTATGTTGTCCTGGAGAGCTTGCAGAGCACTGGGGAAAGGCAGGCAGAGAATTCCCTGATAGCACCTTCTCTGTGCCTGTTCACATTGCTTCGCAGAATCGCTTTTGTGCAGAAAACAGTAACACTTGTTCAGAACGAAAGAAAGCACAGAGCCCCAGATTCTATGTTGTCCTGGAGAGCTTGCAGAGCACTGGGGAAAGGCAGGCAGAGAATTCCCTGCTAGCACCTTCTCTGTGCCTGGGAAGCAGAAGTGTTCACATTGCTTCGCAAGAATCGCTTTTGTGCAGAAAACAGTAACACTTGTTCAGAAGGAAAGAAAGCACAGAGCCCCAGATTTTATGTTGTCCTGGAGAGCTTGCAGAGCACTGGGGAAAGGCAGGCAGAGAATTCCTTGCTAGCACCTTCTCTGTGCTTGGGAAGCAGAAGTGTTCACATTGCTTCGCAGAATCGCTTTTGTGCAGAAAACAGTAACACTTGTTCAGAAGGAAAGAAAGCACAGAGCCCCAGATTTTATGTTGTCCTGGAGAGCTTGCAGAGCACTGGGGAAAGGCAGGCAGAGAATTCCTTGCTAGCACCTTCTCTGTGCCTGTTCACATTGCTTCGCAGAATCGCTTTTGTGCAGAAAACAGTAACACTTGTTCAGAACGAAAGAAAGCACAGAGCCCCAGATTCTATGTTGTCCTGGAGAGCTTGCAGAGCACTGGGGAAAGGCAGGCAGAGAATTCCCTGCTAGCACCTTCTCTGTGCCTGGGAAGCAGAAGTGTTCACATTGCTTCGCAAGAATCGCTTTTGTGCAGAAAACAGTAACAGTTGTTCAGAAGGAAAGAAAGCACAGAGCCCCAGATTCTATGTTGTCCTGGAGAGCTTGCAGAGCACTGGGGAACGGCAGGCAGAGAATTCCTTGCTAGCACCTTCTCTGTGCCTGGGAAGCAGAAGTGTTCACATTGCTTCGCAGAATCGCTTTTGTGCAGAAAACAGTAACACTTGTTTAGAAGGAAAGAAAGCACAGAGCCCCAGATTCTATGTCGTCCTGGAGAGCTTGCAGAGCACTGGGGAAAGGCAGGCAGAGAATTCCCTGATAGCACCTTCTCTGTGCCTGTTCACATTGCTTCGCAGAATCGCTTTTGTGCAGAAAACACTAACACTTCTTCAGAACGAAAGAAAGCACAGAACCCCAGATTCTATGTTGTCCTGGAGAGCTTGCAGAGCACTGGGGAAAGGCGGGCAGAGAATTCCCTGCTAGCACCTTCTCTGTGCCTGGGAAGCAGAAGTGTTCACATTGCTTCGCAAGAATCGCTTTTGTGCATAAAACAGTAACACTTGTTGAGAACGAAAGAAAGCACAGAACCCCAGATTCTATGTTGTCCTGGAGAGCTTGCAGAGCACTGGGGAAAGGCAGGCAGAGAATTCCTTGCTAGCACCTTCTCTGTGCCTGGGAAGCAGAAGTGTTCACATTGCTTCGCAAGAATCGCTTTTGTGCAGAAAACAGTAACACTTGTTCAGAAGGAAAGAAAGCACAGAGCCCCAGATTTTATGTTGTCCTGGAGAGCTTGCAGAGCACTGGGGAAAGGCAGGCAGAGAATTCCCTGATAGCACCTTCTCTGTGCCTGTTCACATTGCTTCGCAGAATCGCTTTTGTGCAGAAAACAGTAACACTTGTTCAGAACGAAAGAAAGCACAGAGCCCCAGATTCTATGTTGTCCTGGAGAGCTTGCAGAGCACTGGGGAAAGGCAGGCAGAGAATTCCCTGCTAGCACCTTCTCTGTGCCTGGGAAGCATTAGTGTTCACATTGCTTCGCAGAATCTCTATTGTGCAGAAAACAGTAACACTTGTTCAGAAGGAAAGAAAGCACAGAGCCCCAGATTCTATGTTGTTCTGGAGAGCTTGCAGAGCACTGGGGAAAGGCAGGCAGAGAATTCCTTGCTAGCACCTTCTCTGTGCCTGGGAAGCAGCAGTGTTCACACTGCTTCGCAGAATCGCTTTTGTGCAGAAAACAGTAACACTTGTTCAGAAGGAAAGAAAGCACAGAGCCCCAGATTTTATGTTGTCCTGGAGAGCTTGCAGAGCACTGGGGAAAGGCAGGCAGAGAATTCCTTGCTAGCACCTTCTCTGTGCCTGGGAAGCAGAAGTGTTCACATTGCTTCGCAGAATCGCTTTTGTGCAGAAAACAGTAACACTTGTTCAGAAGGAAAGAAAGCACAGAGCCCCAGATTTGCTGTTGTCCTGGAGAGCTTGCAGAGCACTGGGGAAAGGCAGGCAGAGAATTCCCTGCTAGCACCTTCTCTGTGCCTGGGAAGCAGAAGTGTTCACATTGCTTCGCAAGAATCACTTTTGTGCAGAAAACACTAACACTTGTTCAGAAGGAAAGAAAGCACAGAGCCCCAGATTTTATGTTCTCCTGGAGAGCTTGCAGAGCACTGGGGAAAGGCAGGCAGAGAATTCCCTGCTAGCACGTTCTCTGAGCCTGGGAAGCAGAAGTGTTCACATTGCTTCGCAGAATCGCTTTTGTGCAGAAAAGAGTAACACTTGTTCAGAAGGAAAGAAAGCACAGAGCCCCAGATTCTATGTTGTCCTGGAGAGCTTGCAGAGCACTGGGGAAAGGCAGGCAGAGAATTCCTTGCTAGCACCTTCTCTGTGCCTGTTCACATTGCTTCGCAGAATCGCTTTTGTGCAGAAAACAGTAACACTTGTTCAGAACGAAAGAAAGCACAGAGCCCCAGATTCTATGTTGTCCTGGAGAGCTTGCAGAGCACTGGGGAAAGGCAGGCAGAGAATTCCCTGATAGCACCTTCTCTGTGCCTGGGAAGCAGAAGTGTTCACATTGCTTCGCAGAATCGCTTTTGTGCAGAAAACAGTAACACTTGTTCAGAACGAAAGAAAGCACAGAGCCCCAGATTTGATGTTGTCCTGGAGAGCTTGCAGAGCACTGGGGAAAGGAAGGCAGAGAATTCCCTGCTAGCACCTTCTCTGTGCCTGGGATTCAGAAGTGTTCACATTGCTTCGCAAGAATCGCTTTTGTGCAGAAAACTGTAACACTTGTTCAGAAGGAAAGAAAGCACAGAGCCCCAGATTCTATGTTGTCCTGGAGAGCTTGCAGAGCACTGGGGAAAGGCAGGCAGAGAATTCCTTGCTAGCACCTTCTCTGTGCCTGTTCACATTGCTTCGCAGAATCGCTTTTGTGCAGAAAACAGTAACACTTGTTCAGAACGAAAGAAAGCACCGAGCCCCAGATTCTATGTTGTCCTGGAGAGCTTGCAGAGCACTGGGGAAAGGCAGGCAGAGAATTCCCTGCTAGCACCTTCTCTGTGCCTGGGAAGCAGAAGTGTTCACATTGCTTCGCAGAATCGCTTTTGTGCAGAAAACAGTAACACTTGTTCAGAAGGAAAGAAAGCACAGAGCCCCAGATTCTATGTTGTCCTGGAGAGCTTGCAGAGCACTGGGGAAAGGCAGGCAGAGAATTCCTTGCTAGCACCTTCTCTGTGCCTGTTCACATTGCTTCGCAGAATCGCTTTTGTGCAGAAAACAGTAACACTTGTTCAGAACGAAAGAAAGCACAGAGCCCCAGATTCTATGTTGTCCTGGAGAGCTTGCAGAGCACTGGGGAAAGGCAGGCAGAGAATTACCTGCTAGCACCTTCTCTGTGCCTGGGAAGCAGAAGTGTTCACATTGCTTCGCAAGAATCGCTTTTGTGCAGAAAACAGTAACAGTTGTTCAGAAGGAAAGAAAGCACAGAGCCCCAGATTCTATGTTGTCCTGGAGAGCTTGCAGAGCACTGGGGAACGGCAGGCAGAGAATTCCTTGCTAGCACCTTCTCTGTGCCTGGGAAGCAGAAGTGTTCACATTGCTTGGCAGAATCGCTTTTGTGCAGAAAACAGTAACACTTGTTTAGAAGGAAAGAAAGCACTGAGCCCCAGATTCTATGTTGTCCTGGAGAGCTTGCAGAGCACTGGGGAAAGGCAGGCAGAGAATTCCCTGCTAGCACCTTCTCTGTGCCTGTTCACATTGCTTCGCAGAATCGCTTTTGTGCAGAAAACACTAACACTTGTTCAGAACGAAAGAAAGCACAGAGCCCCAGATTCTATGTTGTCCTGGAGAGCTTGCAGAGCACTGGGGAAAGGCAGGCAGAGAATTCCCTGCTAGCACCTTCTCTGTGCCTGGGAAGCAGAAGTGTTCACATTGCTTCGCAAGAATCGCTTTTGTGCATAAAACAGTAACACTTGTTGAGAACGAAAGAAAGCACAGAACCCCAGATTCTATGTTGTCCTGGAAAGCTTGCAGAGCACTGGGGAAAGGCAGGCAGAGAATTCCTTGCTAGCACCTTCTCTGTGCCTGGGAAGCAGAAGTGTTCACATTGCTTCGCAAGAATCGCTTTTGTGCAGAAAACAGTAACACTTGTTCAGAAGGAAAGAAAGCACAGAGCCCCAGATTTTATGTTGTCCTGGAGAGCTTGCAGAGCACTGGGGAAAGGCAGGCAGAGAATTCCCTGCTAGCACCTTCTCTGTGCCTGGGAAGCAGAAGTGTTCACATTGCTTCGCAAGAATCGCTTTTGTGCAGAAAACAGTAACAGTTGTTCAGAAGGAAAGAAAGCACAGAGCCCCAGATTCTATGTTGTCCTGGAGAGCTTGCAGAGCACTGGGGAACGGCAGGCAGAGAATTCCTTGCTAGCACCTTCTCTGTGCCTGGGAAGCAGAAGTGTTCACATTGCTTGGCAGAATCGCTTTTGTGCAGAAAACAGTAACACTTGTTTAGAAGGAAAGAAAGCACAGAGCCCCAGATTCTATGTCGTCCTGGAGAGCTTGCAGAGCACTGGGGAAAGGCAGGCAGAGAATTCCCTGATAGCACCTTCTCTGTGCCTGTTCACATTGCTTCGCAGAATCGCTTTTGTGCAGAAAACACTAACACTTGTTCAGAACGAAAGAAAGCACAGAGCCCCAGATTCTATGTTGTCCTGGAGAGCTTGCAGAGCACTGGGGAAAGGCGGGCAGAGAATTCCCTGCTAGCACCTTCTCTGTGCCTGGGAAGCAGAAGTGTTCACATTGCTTCGCAAGAATCGCTTTTGTGCATAAAACAGTAACACTTGTTGAGAACGAAAGAAAGCACAGAACCCCAGATTCTATGTTGTCCTGGAGAGCTTGCAGAGCACTGGGGAAAGGCAGGCAGAGAATTCCTTGCTAGCACCTTCTCTGTGCCTGGGAAGCAGAAGTGTTCACATTGCTTCGCAAGAATCGCTTTTGTGCAGAAAACAGTAACACTTGTTCAGAAGGAAAGAAAGCACAGAGCCCCAGATTTTATGTTGTCCTGGAGAGCTTGCAGAGCACTGGGGAAAGGCAGGCAGAGAATTCCCTGATAGCACCTTCTCTGTGCCTGTTCACATTGCTTCGCAGAATCGCTTTTGTGCAGAAAACAGTAACACTTGTTCAGAACGAAAGAAAGCACAGAGCCCCAGATTCTATGTTGTCCTGGAGAGCTTGCAGAGCACTGGGGAAAGGCAGGCAGAGAATTCCCTGCTAGCACCTTCTCTGTGCCTGGGAAGCAGAAGTGTTCACATTGCTTCGCAGAATCTCTATTGTGCAGAAAACAGTAACACTTGTTCAGAAGGAAAGAAAGCACAGAGCCCCAGATTCTATGTTGTTCTGGAGAGCTTGCAGAGCACTGGGGAAAGGCAGGCAGAGAATTCCTTGCTAGCACCTTCTCTGTGCCTGGGAAGCAGCAGTGTTCACATTGCTTCGCAGAATCGCTTTTGTGCAGAAAACAGTAACACTTGTTCAGAAGGAAAGAAAGCACAGAGCCCCAGATTTTATGTTGTCCTGGAGAGCTTGCAGAGCACTGGGGAAAGGCAGGCAGAGAATTCCTTGCTAGCACCTTCTCTGTGCCTGGGAAGCAGAAGTGTTCACATTGCTTCGCAGAATCGCTTTTGTGCAGAAAACAGTAACACTTGTTCAGAAGGAAAGAAAGCACAGAGCCCCAGATTCTATGTTGTCCTGGAGAGCTTGCAGAGCACTGGGGAAAGGCAGGCAGAGAATTCCCTGCTAGCACCTTCTCTGTGCCTGGGAAGCAGAAGTGTTCACATTGCTTCGCAAGAATCGCTTTTGTGCAGAAAACACTAACACTTGTTCAGAAGGAAAGAAAGCACAGAGCCCCAGATTTTATGTTCTCCTGGAGAGCTTGCAGAGCACTGGGGAAAGGCAGGCAGAGAATTCCCTGCTAGCACGTTCTCTGAGCCTGGGAAGCAGAAGTGTTCACATTGCTTCGCAGAATCGCTTTTGTGCAGAAAAGAGTAACACTTGTTCAGAAGGAAAGAAAGCACAGAGCCCCAGATTCTATGTTGTCCTGGAGAGCTTGCAGAGCACTGGGGAAAGGCAGGCAGAGAATTCCTTGCTAGCACCTTCTCTGTGCCTGTTCACATTGCTTCGCAGAATCGCTTTTGTGCAGAAAACAGTAACACTTGTTCAGAACGAAAGAAAGCACAGAGCCCCAGATTCTATGTTGTCCTGGAGAGCTTGCAGAGCACTGGGGAAAGGCAGGCAGAGAATTCCCTGATAGCACCTTCTCTGTGCCTGGGAAGCAGAAGTGTTCACATTGCTTCGCAAGAATCGCTTTTGTGCAGAAAACACTAACACTTGTTCAGAAGGAAAGAAAGCACAGAGCCCCAGATTCTATGTTGTCCTGGAGAGCTTGCAGAGCACTGGGGAAAGGCAGGCAGAGAATTCCTTGCTAGCACCTTCTCTGTGCCTGTTCACATTGCTTCGCAGAATCGCTTTTGTGCAGAAAACAGTAACACTTGTTCAGAACGAAAGAAAGCACCGAGCCCCAGATTCTATGTTGTCCTGGAGAGCTTGCAGAGCACTGGGGAAAGGCAGGCAGAGAATTCCCTGCTAGCACCTTCTCTGTGCCTGGGAAGCAGAAGTGTTCACATTGCTTCGCAGAATCGCTTTTGTGCAGAAAACAGTAACACTTGTTCAGAAGGAAAGAAAGCACAGAGCCCCAGATTCTATGTTGTCCTGGAGAGCTTGCAGAGCACTGGGGAAAGGCAGGCAGAGAATTCCCTGATAGCACCTTCTCGGTGCCTGTTCACATTGCTTCGCAGAATCGCTTTTGTGCAGAAAACAGTAACACTTGTTCAGAAGGAAAGAAAGCACAGAGCCCCAGATTTTATGTTGTCCTGGAGAGCTTGCAGAGCACTGGGGAAAGGCAGGCAGAGAATTCCCTGATAGCACCTTCTCTGTGCCTGTTCACATTGCTTCGCAGAATCGCTTTTGTGCAGAAAACAGTAACACTTGTTCAGAACGAAAGAAAGCACAGAGCCCCAGATTCTATGTTGTCCTGGAGAGCTTGCAGAGCACTGGGGAAAGGCAGGCAGAGAATTCCCTGCTAGCACCTTCTCTGTGCCTGGGAAGCAGAAGTGTTCACATTGCTTCGCAAGAATCGCTTTTGTGCAGAAAACAGTAACACTTGTTCAGAAGGAAAGAAAGCACAGAGCCCCAGATTTTATGTTGTCCTGGAGAGCTTGCAGAGCACTGGGGAAAGGCAGGCAGAGAATTCCTTGCTAGCACCTTCTCTGTGCTTGGGAAGCAGAAGTGTTCACATTGCTTCGCAGAATCGCTTTTGTGCAGAAAACAGTAACACTTGTTCAGAAGGAAAGAAAGCACAGAGCCCCAGATTTTATGTTGTCCTGGAGAGCTTGCAGAGCACTGGGGAAAGGCAGGCAGAGAATTCCTTGCTAACACCTTCTCTGTGCCTGTTCACATTGCTTCGCAGAATCGCTTTTGTGCAGAAAACAGTAACACTTGTTCAGAACGAAAGAAAGCACAGAGCCCCAGATTCTATGTTGTCCTGGAGAGCTTGCAGACCACTGGGGAACGGCAGGCAGAGAATTCCTTGCTAGCACCTTCTCTGTGCCTGGGAAGCAGAAGTGTTCACATTGCTTGGCAGAATCGCTTTTGTGCAGAAAACAGTAACACTTGTTTAGAAGGAAAGAAAGCACAGAGCCCCAGATTCTATGTCGTCCTGGAGAGCTTGCAGAGCACTGGGGAAAGGCAGGCAGAGAATTCCCTGATAGCACCTTCTCTGTGCCTGTTCACATTGCTTCGCAGAATCGCTTTTGTGCAGAAAACACTAACACTTGTTCAGAACGAAAGAAAGCACAGAGCCCCAGATTCTATGTTGTCCTGGAGAGCTTGCAGAGCACTGGGGAAAGGCGGGCAGAGAATTCCCTGCTAGCACCTTCTCTGTGCCTGGGAAGCAGAAGTGTTCACATTGCTTCGCAAGAATCGCTTTTGTGCATAAAACAGTAACACTTGTTGAGAACGAAAGAAAGCACAGAACCCCAGATTCTATGTTGTCCTGGAGAGCTTGCAGAGCACTGGGGAAAGGCAGGCAGAGAATTCCTTGCTAGCACCTTCTCTGTGCCTGGGAAGCAGAAGTGTTCACATTGCTTCGCAAGAATCGCTTTTGTGCAGAAAACAGTAACACTTGTTCAGAAGGAAAGAAAGCACAGAGCCCCAGATTTTATGTTGTCCTGGAGAGCTTGCAGAGCACTGGGGAAAGGCAGGCAGAGAATTCCCTGATAGCACCTTCTCTGTGCCTGTTCACATTGCTTCGCAGAATCGCTTTTGTGCAGAAAACAGTAACACTTGTTCAGAACGAAAGAAAGCACAGAGCCCCAGATTCTATGTTGTCCTGGAGAGCTTGCAGAGCACTGGGGAAAGGCAGGCAGAGAATTCCCTGCTAGCACCTTCTCTGTGCCTGGGAAGCAGAAGTGTTCACATTGCTTCGCAGAATCTCTATTGTGCAGAAAACAGTAACACTTGTTCAGAAGGAAAGAAAGCACAGAGCCCCAGATTCTATGTTGTTCTGGAGAGCTTGCAGAGCACTGGGGAAAGGCAGGCAGAGAATTCCTTGCTAGCACCTTCTCTGTGCCTGGGAAGCAGCAGTGTTCACATTGCTTCGCAGAATCGCTTTTGTGCAGAAAACAGTAACACTTGTTCAGAAGGAAAGAAAGCACAGAGCCCCAGATTTTATGTTGTCCTGGAGAGTTTGCAGAGCACTGGGGAAAGGCAGGCAGAGAATTCCTTGCTAGCACCTTCTCTGTGCCTGGGAAGCAGAAGTGTTCACATTGCTTCGCAGAATCGCTTTTGTGCAGAAAACAGTAACACTTGTTCAGAAGGAAAGAAAGCACAGAGCCCCAGATTCTATGTTGTCCTGGAGAGCTTGCAGAGCACTGGGGAAAGGCAGGCAGAGAATTCCCTGCTAGCACCTTCTCTGTGCCTGGGAAGCAGAAGTGTTCACATTGCTTCGCAAGAATCGCTTTTGTGCAGAAAACACTAACACTTGTTCAGAAGGAAAGAAAGCACAGAGCCCCAGATTTTATGTTCTCCTGGAGAGCTTGCAGAGCACTGGGGAAAGGCAGGCAGAGAATTCCCTGCTAGCACGTTCTCTGAGCCTGGGAAGCAGAAGTGTTCACATTGCTTCGCAGAATCGCTTTTGTGCAGAAAAGAGTAACACTTGTTCAGAAGGAAAGAAAGCACAGAGCCCCAGATTCTATGTTGTCCTGGAGAGCTTGCAGAGCACTGGGGAAAGGCAGGCAGAGAATTCCTTGCTAGCACCTTCTCTGTGCCTGTTCACATTGCTTCGCAGAATCGCTTTTGTGCAGAAAACAGTAACACTTGTTCAGAACGAAAGAAAGCACAGAGCCCCAGATTCTATGTTGTCCTGGAGAGCTTGCAGAGCACTGGGGAAAGGCAGGCAGAGAATTCCCTGATAGCACCTTCTCTGTGCCTGGGAAGCAGAAGTGTTCACATTGCTTCGCAAGAATCGCTTTTGTGCAGAAAACACTAACACTTGTTCAGAAGGAAAGAAAGCACAGAGCCCCAGATTCTATGTTGTCCTGGAGAGCTTGCAGAGCACTGGGGAAAGGCAGGCAGAGAATTCCTTGCTAGCACCTTCTCTGTGCCTGTTCACATTGCTTCGCAGAATCGCTTTTGTGCAGAAAACAGTAACACTTGTTCAGAACGAAAGAAAGCACCGAGCCCCAGATTCTATGTTGTCCTGGAGAGCTTGCAGAGCACTGGGGAAAGGCAGGCAGAGAATTCCCTGCTAGCACCTTCTCTGTGCCTGGGAAGCAGAAGTGTTCACATTGCTTCGCAGAATCGCTTTTGTGCAGAAAACAGTAACACTTGTTCAGAAGGAAAGAAAGCACAGAGCCCCAGATTCTATGTTGTCCTGGAGAGCTTGCAGAGCACTGGGGAAAGGCAGGCAGAGAATTCCCTGATAGCACCTTCTCGGTGCCTGTTCACATTGCTTCGCAGAATCGCTTTTGTGCAGAAAACAGTAACACTTGTTCAGAAGGAAAGAAAGCACAGAGCCCCAGATTTTATGTTGTCCTGGAGAGCTTGCAGAGCACTGGGGAAAGGCAGGCAGAGAATTCCCTGATAGCACCTTCTCTGTGCCTGTTCACATTGCTTCGCAGAATCGCTTTTGTGCAGAAAACAGTAACACTTGTTCAGAACGAAAGAAAGCACAGAGCCCCAGATTCTATGTTGTCCTGGAGAGCTTGCAGAGCACTGGGGAAAGGCAGGCAGAGAATTCCCTGCTAGCACCTTCTCTGTGCCTGGGAAGCAGAAGTGTTCACATTGCTTCGCAAGAATCGCTTTTGTGCAGAAAACAGTAACACTTGTTCAGAAGGAAAGAAAGCACAGAGCCCCAGATTTTATGTTGTCCTGGAGAGCTTGCAGAGCACTGGGGAAAGGCAGGCAGAGAATTCCTTGCTAGCACCTTCTCTGTGCTTGGGAAGCAGAAGTGTTCACATTGCTTCGCAGAATCGCTTTTGTGCAGAAAACAGTAACACTTGTTCAGAAGGAAAGAAAGCACAGAGCCCCAGATTTTATGTTGTCCTGGAGAGCTTGCAGAGCACTGGGGAAAGGCAGGCAGAGAATTCCTTGCTAACACCTTCTCTGTGCCTGTTCACATTGCTTCGCAGAATCGCTTTTGTGCAGAAAACAGTAACACTTGTTCAGAACGAAAGAAAGCACAGAGCCCCAGATTCTATGTTGTCCTGGAGAGCTTGCAGACCACTGGGGAAAGGCAGGCAGAGAATTCCCTGCTAGCACCTTCTCTGTGCCTGGGAAGCAGAAGTGTTCACATTGCTTCGCAGAATCGCTTTTGTGCAGAAAACAGTAACACTTGTTCAGAAGGAAAGAAAGCACAGAGCCCCAGATTCTATGTTGTCCTGGAGAGCTTGCAGAGCACTGGGGAAAGGCAGGCAGAGAATTCCCTGATAGCACCTTCTCTGTGCCTGTTCACATTGCTTCGCAGAATCGCTTTTGTGCAGAAAACAGTAACACTTGTTCAGAACAAAAGAAAGCACAGAGCCCCAGATTCTATGTTGTCCTGGAGAGCTTGCAGAGCACTGGGGAAAGGCAGGCAGAGAATTCCTTGCTAGCACCTTCTCTGTGCCTGTTCACATTGCTTCGCAGAATCGCTTTTGTGCAGAAAACACTAACACTTGTTCAGAACGAAAGAAAGCACAGAGCCCCAGATTCTATGTTGTCCTGGAGAGCTTGCAGAGCACTGGGGAAAGGCGGGCAGAGAATTCCCTGCTAGCACCTTCTCTGTGCCTGGGAAGCAGAAGTGTTCACATTGCTTCGCAAGAATCGCTTTTGTGCAGAAAACAGTAACACTTGTTGAGAACGAAAGAAAGCACAGAACCCCAGATTCTATGTTGTCCTGGAGAGCTTGCAGAGCACTGGGGAAAGGCAGGCAGAGAATTCCTTGCTAGCACCTTCTCTGTGCCTGGGAAGCAGAAGTGTTCACATTGCTTCGCAAGAATCGCTTTTGTGCAGAAAACAGTAACACTTGTTCAGAAGGAAAGAAAGCACAGAGCCCCAGATTTTATGTTGTCCTGGAGAGCTTGCAGAGCACTGGGGAAAGGCAGGCAGAGAATTCCCTGATAGCACCTTCTCTGTGCCTGTTCACATTGCTTCGCAGAATCGCTTTTGTGCAGAAAACAGTAACACTTGTTCAGAACGAAAGAAAGCACAGAGCCCCAGATTCTATGTTGTCCTGGAGAGCTTGCAGAGCACTGGGGAAAGGCAGGCAGAGAATTCCCTGCTAGCACCTTCTCTGTGCCTGGGAAGCAGAAGTGTTCACATTGCTTCGCAGAATCGCTTTTGTGCAGAAAACAGTAACACTTGTTCAGAAGGAAAGAAAGCACAGAGCCCCAGATTCTATGTTGTCCTGGAGAGCTTGCAGAGCACTGGGGAAAGGCAGGCAGAGAATTCCCTGATAGCACCTTCTCTGTGCCTGTTCACATTGCTTCGCAGAATCGCTTTTGTGCAGAAAACAGTAACACTTGTTCAGAACAAAAGAAAGCACAGAGCCCCAGATTCTATGTTGTCCTGGAGAGCTTGCAGAGCACTGGGGAAAGGCAGGCAGAGAATTCCCTGCTAGCACCTTCTCTGTGCCTGGGAAGCAGAAGTGTTCACATTGCTTCGCAGAATCGTTTTTGTGCAGAAAACAGTAACACTTGTTCAGAAGGAAAGAAAGCACAGAGCCGCAGATTTTATGTTGTCCTGGAGAGCTTGCAGAGCACTGGGGAAAGGAAGGCAGAGAATTCCCTGCTAGCACCTTCTCTGTGCCTGGGAAGCAGAAGTGTTCACATTGCTTCGCAAGAATCGCTTTTGTGCAGAAAACACTAACACTTGTTCAGAAGGAAAGAAAGCACAGAGCCCCAGATTTTATGTTGTCCTGGAGAGCTTGCAGAGCACTGGGGAAAGGCAGGCAGAGAATTCCCTGCTAGCACCTTCTCTGTGCCTGGGAAGCAGAAGTGTTCACATTGCTTCGCAGAATCGCTTTTGTGCAGAAAACAGTAACACTTGTTCAGAAGGAAAGAAAGCACAGAGCCCCAGATTCTATGTTGTCCTGGAGAGCTTGCAGAGCACTGGGGAAAGGCAGGCAGAGAATTCCCTGATAGCACCTTCTCTGTGCCTGTTCACATTGCTTCGCAGAATCGCTTTTGTGCAGAAAACAGTAACACTTGTTCAGAAGGAAAGAAAGCACAGAGCCCCAGATTCTATGTTGTCCTGGAGAGCTTGCAGAGCACTGGGGAAAGGCAGGCAGAGAATTCCCTGCTAGCACCTTCTCTGTGCCTGGGAAGCAGAAGTGTTCACATTGCTTCGCAAGAATCGCTTTTGTGCAGAAAACAGTAACAGTTGTTCAGAAGGAAAGAAAGCACAGAGCCCCAGATTCTATGTTGTCCTGGAGAGCTTGCAGAGCACTGGGGAAAGGCAGGCAGAGAATTCCTTGCTAGCACCTTCTCTGTGCCTGTTCACATTGCTTCGCAGAATCGCTTTTGTGCAGAAAACACTAACACTTGTTCAGAACGAAAGAAAGCACAGAGCCCCAGATTCTATGTTGTCCTGGAGAGCTTGCAGAGCACTGGGGAAAGGCGGGCAGAGAATTCCCTGCTAGCACCTTCTCTGTGCCTGGGAAGCAGAAGTGTTCACATTGCTTCGCAAGAATCGCTTTTGTGCAGAAAACAGTAACACTTGTTGAGAACGAAAGAAAGCACAGAACCCCAGATTCTATGTTGTCCTGGAGAGCTTGCAGAGCACTGGGGAAAGGCAGGCAGAGAATTCCTTGCTAGCACCTTCTCTGTGCCTGGGAAGCAGAAGTGTTCACATTGCTTCGCAAGAATCGCTTTTGTGCAGAAAACAGTAACACTTGTTCAGAAGGAAAGAAAGCACAGAGCCCCAGATTTTATGTTGTCCTGGAGAGCTTGCAGAGCACTGGGGAAAGGCAGGCAGAGAATTCCCTGATAGCACCTTCTCTGTGCCTGTTCACATTGCTTCGCAGAATCGCTTTTGTGCAGAAAACAGTAACACTTGTTCAGAACGAAAGAAAGCACAGAGCCCCAGATTCTATGTTGTCCTGGAGAGCTTGCAGAGCACTGGGGAAAGGCAGGCAGAGAATTCCCTGCTAGCACCTTCTCTGTGCCTGGGAAGCAGAAGTGTTCACATTGCTTCGCAAGAATCGCTTTTGTGCAGAAAACAGTAACACTTGTTCAGAACGAAAGAAAGCACAGAGCCCCAGATTTGCTGTTGTCCTGGAGAGCTTGCAGAGCACTGGGGAAAGGCAGGCAGAGAATTCCCTGATAGCACCTTCTCTGTGCCTGTTCACATTGCTTCGCAGAATCGCTTTTGTGCAGAAAAGAGTAACACTTGTTCAGAACGAAAGAAAGCACAGAGCCCCAGATTCTATGTTGTCCTGGAGAGCTTGCAGAGCACTGGGGAACGGCAGGCAGAGAATTCCTTGCTAGCACCTTCTCTGTGCCTGGGAAGCAGAAGTGTTCACATTGCTTCGCAGAATCGCTTTTGTGCAGAAAACAGTAACACTTGTTCAGAAGGAAAGAAAGCACAGAGCCCCAGATTCTATGTTGTCCTGGAGATCTTGCAGAGCACTGGGGAAAGGCAGGCAGAGAATTCCCTGATAGCACCTTCTCTGTGCCTGTTCACATTGCTTCGCAGAATCGCTTTTGTGCAGAAAACAGTAACACTTGTTCAGAACGAAAGAAAGCACAGAGCCCCAGATTTGCTGTTGTCCTGGAGAGCTTGCAGAGCACTGGGGAAAGGCAGGCAGAGAATTCCCTGCTAGCACCTTCTCTGTGCCTGGGAAGCAGAAGTGTTCACATTGCTTCCCAAGAATCGCTTCTGTGCAGAAAACACTAACACTTGTTCAGAAGGAAAGAAAGCACAGAGCCCCAGATTCTATGTTGTCCTGGAGAGCTTGCAGAGCACTGGGGAAAGGCAGGCAGAGAATTCCTTGCTAGCACCTTCTCTGTGCCTGGGAAGCAGAAGTGTTCACATTGCTTCGCAAGAATCGCTTTTGTGCAGAAAACAGTAACACTTGTTCAGAAGGAAAGAAAGCACAGAGCCCCAGATTTTATGTTGTCCTGGAGAGCTTGCAGAGCACTGGGGAAAGGCAGGCAGAGAATTCCCTGATAGCACCTTCTCTGTGCCTGTTCACATTGCTTCGCAGAATCGCTTTTGTGCAGAAAAGAGTAACACTTGTTCAGAACGAAAGAAAGCACAGAGCCCCAGATTCTATGTTGTCCTGGAGAGCTTGCAGAGCACTGGGGAAAGGCAGGCAGAGAATTCCCTGCTAGCACCTTCTCTGTGCCTGGGAAGCAGAAGTGTTCACATTGCTTCGCAAGAATCGCTTTTGTGCAGAAAATAGTAACACTTGTTCAGAACGAAAGAAAGCACAGAGCCCCAGATTTGCTGTTGTCCTGGAGAGCTTGCAGAGCACTGGGGAAAGGCAGGCAGAGAATTCCCTGATAGCACCTTCTCTGTGCCTGTTCACATTGCTTCGCAGAATCGCTTTTGTGCAGAAAACAGTAACACTTGTTCAGAACGAAAGAAAGCACAGAGCCCCAGATTCTATGTTGTCCTGGAGAGCTTGCAGAGCACTGGGGAACGGCAGGCAGAGAATTCCTTGCTAGCACCTTCTCTGTGCCTGGGAAGCAGAAGTGTTCACATTGCTTCGCAGAATCGCTTTTGTGCAGAAAACAGTAACACTTGTTCAGAAGGAAAGAAAGCACAGAGCCCCAGATTCTATGTTGTCCTGGAGATCTTGCAGAGCACTGGGGAAAGGCAGGCAGAGAATTCCCTGATAGCACCTTCTCTGTGCCTGTTCACATTGCTTCGCAGAATCGCTTTTGTGCAGAAAACAGTAACACTTGTTCAGAACGAAAGAAAGCACAGAGCCCCAGATTTGCTGTTGTCCTGGAGAGCTTGCAGAGCACTGGGGAAAGGCAGGCAGAGAATTCCCTGCTAGCACCTTCTCTGTGCCTGGGAAGCAGAAGTGTTCACATTGCTTCGCAAGAATCGCTTCTGTGCAGAAAACACTAACACTTGTTCAGAAGGAAAGAAAGCACAGAGCCCCAGATTTTATGTTGTCCTGGAGAGCTTGCAGAGCACTGGGGAAAGGCAGGCAGAGAATTCCCTGCCAGCACCTTCTCTGTGCCTGGGAAGCAGAAGTGTTCACATTGCTTCGCAGAATCGCTTTTGTGCAGAAAACACTAACACTTGTTCAGAAGGAAAGAAAGCACAGAGCCCCAGATTCTATGTTGTCCTGGAGAGCTTGCAGAGCACTGGGGAAAGGCAGGCAGAGAATTCCCTGATAGCACCTTCTCTGTGCCTGTTCACATTGCTTCGCAGAATAGCTTTTGTGCAGAAAACACTAACACTTGTTCAGAAGGAAAGAAAGCACAGAGCCCCAGATTTTATGTTCTCCTGGAGAGCTTGCAGAGCACTGGGGAAAGGCAGGCAGAGAATTCCCTGCTAGCACGTTCTCTGAGCCTGGGAAGCAGAAGTGTTCACATTGCTTCGCAGAATCGCTTTTGTGCAGAAAAGAGTAACACTTGTTCAGAAGGAAAGAAAGCACAGAGCCCCAGATTCTATGTTGTCCTGGAGAGCTTGCAGAGCACTGGGGAAAGGCAGGCAGAGAATTCCTTGCTAGCACCTTCTCTGTGCCTGTTCACATTGCTTCGCAGAATCGCTTTTGTGCAGAAAACAGTAACACTTGTTCAGAACGAAAGAAAGCACAGAGCCCCAGATTCTATGTTGTCCTGGAGAGCTTGCAGAGCACTGGGGAAAGGCAGGCAGAGAATTCCCTGATAGCACCTTCTCTGTGCCTGGGAAGCAGAAGTGTTCACATTGCTTCGCAAGAATCGCTTTTGTGCAGAAAACACTAACACTTGTTCAGAAGGAAAGAAAGCACAGAGCCCCAGATTCTATGTTGTCCTGGAGAGCTTGCAGAGCACTGGGGAAAGGCAGGCAGAGAATTCCTTGCTAGCACCTTCTCTGTGCCTGTTCACATTGCTTCGCAGAATCGCTTTTGTGCAGAAAACAGTAACACTTGTTCAGAACGAAAGAAAGCACCGAGCCCCAGATTCTATGTTGTCCTGGAGAGCTTGCAGAGCACTGGGGAAAGGCAGGCAGAGAATTCCCTGCTAGCACCTTCTCTGTGCCTGGGAAGCAGAAGTGTTCACATTGCTTCGCAGAATCGCTTTTGTGCAGAAAACAGTAACACTTGTTCAGAAGGAAAGAAAGCACAGAGCCCCAGATTCTATGTTGTCCTGGAGAGCTTGCAGAGCACTGGGGAAAGGCAGGCAGAGAATTCCCTGATAGCACCTTCTCGGTGCCTGTTCACATTGCTTCGCAGAATCGCTTTTGTGCAGAAAACAGTAACACTTGTTCAGAAGGAAAGAAAGCACAGAGCCCCAGATTTTATGTTGTCCTGGAGAGCTTGCAGAGCACTGGGGAAAGGCAGGCAGAGAATTCCCTGATAGCACCTTCTCTGTGCCTGTTCACATTGCTTCGCAGAATCGCTTTTGTGCAGAAAACAGTAACACTTGTTCAGAACGAAAGAAAGCACAGAGCCCCAGATTCTATGTTGTCCTGGAGAGCTTGCAGAGCACTGGGGAAAGGCAGGCAGAGAATTCCCTGCTAGCACCTTCTCTGTGCCTGGGAAGCAGAAGTGTTCACATTGCTTCGCAAGAATCGCTTTTGTGCAGAAAACAGTAACACTTGTTCAGAAGGAAAGAAAGCACAGAGCCCCAGATTTTATGTTGTCCTGGAGAGCTTGCAGAGCACTGGGGAAAGGCAGGCAGAGAATTCCTTGCTAGCACCTTCTCTGTGCTTGGGAAGCAGAAGTGTTCACATTGCTTCGCAGAATCGCTTTTGTGCAGAAAACAGTAACACTTGTTCAGAAGGAAAGAAAGCACAGAGCCCCAGATTTTATGTTGTCCTGGAGAGCTTGCAGAGCACTGGGGAAAGGCAGGCAGAGAATTCCTTGCTAACACCTTCTCTGTGCCTGTTCACATTGCTTCGCAGAATCGCTTTTGTGCAGAAAACAGTAACACTTGTTCAGAACGAAAGAAAGCACAGAGCCCCAGATTCTATGTTGTCCTGGAGAGCTTGCAGACCACTGGGGAAAGGCAGGCAGAGAATTCCCTGCTAGCACCTTCTCTGTGCCTGGGAAGCAGAAGTGTTCACATTGCTTCGCAGAATCGCTTTTGTGCAGAAAACAGTAACACTTGTTCAGAAGGAAAGAAAGCACAGAGCCCCAGATTCTATGTTGTCCTGGAGAGCTTGCAGAGCACTGGGGAAAGGCAGGCAGAGAATTCCCTGATAGCACCTTCTCTGTGCCTGTTCACATTGCTTCGCAGAATCGCTTTTGTGCAGAAAACAGTAACACTTGTTCAGAACAAAAGAAAGCACAGAGCCCCAGATTCTATGTTGTCCTGGAGAGCTTGCAGAGCACTGGGGAAAGGCAGGCAGAGAATTCCTTGCTAGCACCTTCTCTGTGCCTGTTCACATTGCTTCGCAGAATCGCTTTTGTGCAGAAAACACTAACACTTGTTCAGAACGAAAGAAAGCACAGAGCCCCAGATTCTATGTTGTCCTGGAGAGCTTGCAGAGCACTGGGGAAAGGCGGGCAGAGAATTCCCTGCTAGCACCTTCTCTGTGCCTGGGAAGCAGAAGTGTTCACATTGCTTCGCAAGAATCGCTTTTGTGCAGAAAACAGTAACACTTGTTGAGAACGAAAGAAAGCACAGAACCCCAGATTCTATGTTGTCCTGGAGAGCTTGCAGAGCACTGGGGAAAGGCAGGCAGAGAATTCCTTGCTAGCACCTTCTCTGTGCCTGGGAAGCAGAAGTGTTCACATTGCTTCGCAAGAATCGCTTTTGTGCAGAAAACAGTAACACTTGTTCAGAAGGAAAGAAAGCACAGAGCCCCAGATTTTATGTTGTCCTGGAGAGCTTGCAGAGCACTGGGGAAAGGCAGGCAGAGAATTCCCTGATAGCACCTTCTCTGTGCCTGTTCACATTGCTTCGCAGAATCGCTTTTGTGCAGAAAACAGTAACACTTGTTCAGAACGAAAGAAAGCACAGAGCCCCAGATTCTATGTTGTCCTGGAGAGCTTGCAGAGCACTGGGGAAAGGCAGGCAGAGAATTCCCTGCTAGCACCTTCTCTGTGCCTGGGAAGCAGAAGTGTTCACATTGCTTCGCAGAATCGCTTTTGTGCAGAAAACAGTAACACTTGTTCAGAAGGAAAGAAAGCACAGAGCCCCAGATTCTATGTTGTCCTGGAGAGCTTGCAGAGCACTGGGGAAAGGCAGGCAGAGAATTCCTTGCTAGCACCTTCTCTGTGCCTGGGAAGCAGAAGTGTTCACATTGCTTCGCAAGAATCGCTTTTGTGCAGAAAACAGTAATACTTGTTCAGAAGGAAAGAAAGCACAGAGCCCCAGATTCTATGTTGTCCTGGAGAGCTTGCAGAGCACTGGGGAAAGGCAGGCAGAGAATTCCCTGATAGCACCTTCTCGGTGCCTGTTCACATTGCTTCGCAGAATCGCTTTTGTGCAGAAAACAGTAACACTTGTTCAGAAGGAAAGAAAGCACAGAGCCCCAGATTTTATGTTGTCCTGGAGAGCTTGCAGAGCACTGGGGAAAGGCAGGCAGAGAATTCCCTGATAGCACCTTCTCTGTGCCTGTTCACATTGCTTCGCAGAATCGCTTTTGTGCAGAAAACAGTAACACTTGTTCAGAACGAAAGAAAGCACAGAGCCCCAGATTCTATGTTGTCCTGGAGAGCTTGCAGAGCACTGGGGAAAGGCAGGCAGAGAATTCCCTGCTAGCACCTTCTCTGTGCCTGGGAAGCAGAAGTGTTCACATTGCTTCGCAAGAATCGCTTTTGTGCAGAAAACAGTAACACTTGTTCAGAAGGAAAGAAAGCACAGAGCCCCAGATTTTATGTTGTCCTGGAGAGCTTGCAGAGCACTGGGGAAAGGCAGGCAGAGAATTCCTTGCTAGCACCTTCTCTGTGCTTGGGAAGCAGAAGTGTTCACATTGCTTCGCAGAATCGCTTTTGTGCAGAAAACAGTAACACTTGTTCAGAAGGAAAGAAAGCACAGAGCCCCAGATTTTATGTTGTCCTGGAGAGCTTGCAGAGCACTGGGGAAAGGCAGGCAGAGAATTCCTTGCTAACACCTTCTCTGTGCCTGTTCACATTGCTTCGCAGAATCGCTTTTGTGCAGAAAACAGTAACACTTGTTCAGAACGAAAGAAAGCACAGAGCCCCAGATTCTATGTTGTCCTGGAGAGCTTGCAGACCACTGGGGAAAGGCAGGCAGAGAATTCCCTGCTAGCACCTTCTCTGTGCCTGGGAAGCAGAAGTGTTCACATTGCTTCGCAGAATCGCTTTTGTGCAGAAAACAGTAACACTTGTTCAGAAGGAAAGAAAGCACAGAGCCCCAGATTCTATGTTGTCCTGGAGAGCTTGCAGAGCACTGGGGAAAGGCAGGCAGAGAATTCCCTGATAGCACCTTCTCTGTGCCTGTTCACATTGCTTCGCAGAATCGCTTTTGTGCAGAAAACAGTAACACTTGTTCAGAACAAAAGAAAGCACAGAGCCCCAGATTCTATGTTGTCCTGGAGAGCTTGCAGAGCACTGGGGAAAGGCAGGCAGAGAATTCCTTGCTAGCACCTTCTCTGTGCCTGTTCACATTGCTTCGCAGAATCGCTTTTGTGCAGAAAACACTAACACTTGTTCAGAACGAAAGAAAGCACAGAGCCCCAGATTCTATGTTGTCCTGGAGAGCTTGCAGAGCACTGGGGAAAGGCGGGCAGAGAATTCCCTGCTAGCACCTTCTCTGTGCCTGGGAAGCAGAAGTGTTCACATTGCTTCGCAAGAATCGCTTTTGTGCAGAAAACAGTAACACTTGTTGAGAACGAAAGAAAGCACAGAACCCCAGATTCTATGTTGTCCTGGAGAGCTTGCAGAGCACTGGGGAAAGGCAGGCAGAGAATTCCTTGCTAGCACCTTCTCTGTGCCTGGGAAGCAGAAGTGTTCACATTGCTTCGCAAGAATCGCTTTTGTGCAGAAAACAGTAACACTTGTTCAGAAGGAAAGAAAGCACAGAGCCCCAGATTTTATGTTGTCCTGGAGAGCTTGCAGAGCACTGGGGAAAGGCAGGCAGAGAATTCCCTGATAGCACCTTCTCTGTGCCTGTTCACATTGCTTCGCAGAATCGCTTTTGTGCAGAAAACAGTAACACTTGTTCAGAACGAAAGAAAGCACAGAGCCCCAGATTCTATGTTGTCCTGGAGAGCTTGCAGAGCACTGGGGAAAGGCAGGCAGAGAATTCCCTGCTAGCACCTTCTCTGTGCCTGGGAAGCAGAAGTGTTCACATTGCTTCGCAGAATCGCTTTTGTGCAGAAAACAGTAACACTTGTTCAGAAGGAAAGAAAGCACAGAGCCCCAGATTCTATGTTGTCCTGGAGAGCTTGCAGAGCACTGGGGAAAGGCAGGCAGAGAATTCCCTGATAGCACCTTCTCTGTGCCTGTTCACATTGCTTCGCAGAATCGCTTTTGTGCAGAAAACAGTAACACTTGTTCAGAACAAAAGAAAGCACAGAGCCCCAGATTCTATGTTGTCCTGGAGAGCTTGCAGAGCACTGGGGAAAGGCAGGCAGAGAATTCCCTGCTAGCACCTTCTCTGTGCCTGGGAAGCAGAAGTGTTCACATTGCTTCGCAGAATCGTTTTTGTGCAGAAAACAGTAACACTTGTTCAGAAGGAAAGAAAGCACAGAGCCGCAGATTTTATGTTGTCCTGGAGAGCTTGCAGAGCACTGGGGAAAGGAAGGCAGAGAATTCCCTGCTAGCACCTTCTCTGTGCCTGGGAAGCAGAAGTGTTCACATTGCTTCGCAAGAATCGCTTTTGTGCAGAAAACACTAACACTTGTTCAGAAGGAAAGAAAGCACAGAGCCCCAGATTTTATGTTGTCCTGGAGAGCTTGCAGAGCACTGGGGAAAGGCAGGCAGAGAATTCCCTGCTAGCACCTTCTCTGTGCCTGGGAAGCAGAAGTGTTCACATTGCTTCGCAGAATCGCTTTTGTGCAGAAAACAGTAACACTTGTTCAGAAGGAAAGAAAGCACAGAGCCCCAGATTTTATGTTGTCCTGGAGAGCTTGCAGAGCACTGGGGAAAGGCAGGCAGAGAATTCCCTGATAGCACCTTCTCTGTGCCTGTTCACATTGCTTCGCAGAATCGCTTTTGTGCAGAAAACAGTAACACTTGTTCAGAAGGAAAGAAAGCACAGAGCCCCAGATTCTATGTTGTCCTGGAGAGCTTGCAGAGCACTGGGGAAAGGCAGGCAGAGAATTCCCTGCTAGCACCTTCTCTGTGCCTGGGAAGCAGAAGTGTTCACATTGCTTCGCAAGAATCGCTTTTGTGCAGAAAACAGTAACAGTTGTTCAGAAGGAAAGAAAGCACAGAGCCCCAGATTCTATGTTGTCCTGGAGAGCTTGCAGAGCACTGGGGAAAGGCAGGCAGAGAATTCCTTGCTAGCACCTTCTCTGTGCCTGTTCACATTGCTTCGCAGAATCGCTTTTGTGCAGAAAACACTAACACTTGTTCAGAACGAAAGAAAGCACAGAGCCCCAGATTCTATGTTGTCCTGGAGAGCTTGCAGAGCACTGGGGAAAGGCGGGCAGAGAATTCCCTGCTAGCACCTTCTCTGTGCCTGGGAAGCAGAAGTGTTCACATTGCTTCGCAAGAATCGCTTTTGTGCAGAAAACAGTAACACTTGTTCAGAAGGAAAGAAAGCACAGAGCCCCAGATTTTATGTTGTCCTGGAGAGCTTGCAGAGCACTGGGGAAAGGCAGGCAGAGAATTCCCTGATAGCACCTTCTCTGTGCCTGTTCACATTGCTTCGCAGAATCGCTTTTGTGCAGAAAACAGTAACACTTGTTCAGAACGAAAGAAAGCACAGAGCCCCAGATTCTATGTTGTCCTGGAGAGCTTGCAGAGCACTGGGGAAAGGCAGGCAGAGAATTCCCTGCTAGCACCTTCTCTGTGCCTGGGAAGCAGAAGTGTTCACATTGCTTCGCAAGAATCGCTTTTGTGCAGAAAACAGTAACACTTGTTCAGAACGAAAGAAAGCACAGAGCCCCAGATTTGCTGTTGTCCTGGAGAGCTTGCAGAGCACTGGGGAAAGGCAGGCAGAGAATTCCCTGATAGCACCTTCTCTGTGCCTGTTCACATTGCTTCGCAGAATCGCTTTTGTGCAGAAAAGAGTAACACTTGTTCAGAACGAAAGAAAGCACAGAGCCCCAGATTCTATGTTGTCCTGGAGAGCTTGCAGAGCACTGGGGAACGGCAGGCAGAGAATTCCTTGCTAGCACCTTCTCTGTGCCTGGGAAGCAGAAGTGTTCACATTGCTTCGCAGAATCGCTTTTGTGCAGAAAACAGTAACACTTGTTCAGAAGGAAAGAAAGCACAGAGCCCCAGATTCTATGTTGTCCTGGAGATCTTGCAGAGCACTGGGGAAAGGCAGGCAGAGAATTCCCTGATAGCACCTTCTCTGTGCCTGTTCACATTGCTTCGCAGAATCGCTTTTGTGCAGAAAACAGTAACACTTGTTCAGAACGAAAGAAAGCACAGAGCCCCAGATTTGCTGTTGTCCTGGAGAGCTTGCAGAGCACTGGGGAAAGGCAGGCAGAGAATTCCCTGCTAGCACCTTCTCTGTGCCTGGGAAGCAGAAGTGTTCACATTGCTTCCCAAGAATCGCTTCTGTGCAGAAAACACTAACACTTGTTCAGAAGGAAAGAAAGCACAGAGCCCCAGATTCTATGTTGTCCTGGAGAGCTTGCAGAGCACTGGGGAAAGGCAGGCAGAGAATTCCTTGCTAGCACCTTCTCTGTGCCTGGGAAGCAGAAGTGTTCACATTGCTTCGCAAGAATCGCTTTTGTGCAGAAAACAGTAACACTTGTTCAGAAGGAAAGAAAGCACAGAGCCCCAGATTTTATGTTGTCCTGGAGAGCTTGCAGAGCACTGGGGAAAGGCAGGCAGAGAATTCCCTGATAGCACCATCTCTGTGCCTGTTCACATTGCTTCGCAGAATCGCTTTTGTGCAGAAAACAGTAACACTTGTTCAGAACGAAAGAAAGCACAGAGCCCCAGATTCTATGTTGTCCTGGAGAGCTTGCAGAGCACTGGGGAAAGGCAGGCAGAGAATTCCCTGCTAGCACCTTCTCTGTGCCTGGGAAGCAGAAGTGTTCACATTGCTTCGCAAGAATCGCTTTTGTGCAGAAAATAGTAACACTTGTTCAGAACGAAAGAAAGCACAGAGCCCCAGATTTGCTGTTGTCCTGGAGAGCTTGCAGAGCACTGGGGAAAGGCAGGCAGAGAATTCCCTGATAGCACCTTCTCTGTGCCTGTTCACATTGCTTCGCAGAATCGCTTTTGTGCAGAAAACAGTAACACTTGTTCAGAACGAAAGAAAGCACAGAGCCCCAGATTCTATGTTGTCCTGGAGAGCTTGCAGAGCACTGGGGAACGGCAGGCAGAGAATTCCTTGCTAGCACCTTCTCTGTGCCTGGGAAGCAGAAGTGTTCACATTGCTTCGCAGAATCGCTTTTGTGCAGAAAACAGTAACACTTGTTCAGAAGGAAAGAAAGCACAGAGCCCCAGATTCTATGTTGTCCTGGAGATCTTGCAGAGCACTGGGGAAAGGCAGGCAGAGAATTCCCTGATAGCACCTTCTCTGTGCCTGTTCACATTGCTTCGCAGAATCGCTTTTGTGCAGAAAACAGTAACACTTGTTCAGAACGAAAGAAAGCACAGAGCCCCAGATTTGCTGTTGTCCTGGAGAGCTTGCAGAGCACTGGGGAAAGGCAGGCAGAGAATTCCCTGCTAGCACCTTCTCTGTGCCTGGGAAGCAGAAGTGTTCACATTGCTTCGCAAGAATCGCTTCTGTGCAGAAAACACTAACACTTGTTCAGAAGGAAAGAAAGCACAGAGCCCCAGATTTTATGTTGTCCTGGAGAGCTTGCAGAGCACTGGGGAAAGGCAGGCAGAGAATTCCCTGCCAGCACCTTCTCTGTGCCTGGGAAGCAGAAGTGTTCACATTGCTTCGCAGAATCGCTTTTGTGCAGAAAACACTAACACTTGTTCAGAAGGAAAGAAAGCACAGAGCCCCAGATTCTATGTTGTCCTGGAGAGCTTGCAGAGCACTGGGGAAAGGCAGGCAGAGAATTCCCTGATAGCACCTTCTCTGTGCCTGTTCACATTGCTTCGCAGAATAGCTTTTGTGCAGAAAACACTAACACTTGTTCAGAAGGAAAGAAAGCACAGAGCCCCAGATTTTATGTTGTCCTGGAGAGCTTGCAGAGCACTGGGGAAAGGCAGGCAGAGAATTCCCTGATAGCACCTTCTCTGTGCCTGTTCACATTGCTTGGCAGAATCGCTTTTGTGCAGAAAACAGTAACACTTGTTCAGAACGAAAGAAAGCACAGAGCCCCAGATTCTATGTTGTCCTGGAGAGCTTGCAGAGCACTGGGGAAAGGCAGGCAGAGAATTCCCTGCTAGCACCTTCTCTGTGCCTGGGAAGCAGAAGTGTTCACATTGCTTCGCAAGAATCGCTTTTGTGCAGAAAACAGTAACACTTGTTCAGAACGAAAGAAAGCACAGAGCCCCAGATTCTATGTTGTCCTGGAGAGCTTGCAGAGCACTGGGGAAAGGCAGGCAGAGAATTCCCTGATAGCACCTTCTCTGTGCCTGTTCACATTGCTTCGCAGAATCGCTTTTGTGCAGAAAACAGTAACACTTGTTCAGAACGAAAGAAAGCACAGAGCCCCAGATTCTATGTTGTCCTGGAGAGCTTGCAGAGCACTGGGGAAAGGCAGGCAGAGAATTCCCTGCTAGCACCTTCTCTGTGCCTGGGAAGCAGAAGTGTTCACATTGCTTCGCAAGAATCGCTTTTGTGCAGAAAACAGTAACACTTGTTCAGAAGGAAAGAAAGCACAGAGCCCCAGATTCTATGTTGTCCTGGAGAGCTTGCAGAGCACTGGGGAAAGGCAGGCAGAGAATTCCCTGCTAGCACCTTCTCTGTGCCTGGGAAGCAGAAGTGTTCACATTGCTTCGCAAGAATCGCTTTTGTGCAGAAAACAGTAACACTTGTTCAGAAGGAAAGAAAGCACAGAGCCCCAGATTCTATGTTGTCCTGGAGAGCTTGCAGAGCACTGGGGAAAGGCAGGCAGAGAATTCCCTGCTAGCACCTTCTCTGTGCCTGGGAAGCAGAAGTGTTGACATTGCTTCGCAAGAATCGCTTTTGTGCAGAAAACACTAACACTTGTTCAGAAGGAAAGAAAGCACAGAGCCCCAGATTTTATGTTGTCCTGGAGAGCTTGCAGAGCACTGGGGAAAGGCAGGCAGAGAATTCCCTGCTAGCACGTTCTCTGAGCCTGGGAAGCAGAAGTGTTCACATTGCTTCGCAGAATCGCTTTTGTGCAGAAAAGAGTAACACTTGTTCAGAAGGAAAGAAAGCACAGAGCCCCAGATTCTATGTTGTCCTGGAGAGCTTGCAGAGCACTGGGGAAAGGCAGGCAGAGAATTCCCTGCTAGCACCTTCTCTGTGCCTGGGAAGCAGAAGTGTTCACATTGCTTCGCAGAATCGCTTTTGTGCAGAAAACAGTAACACTTGTTCAGAAGGAAAGAAAGCACAGAGCCCCAGATTTTATGTTGTCCTGGAGAGCTTGCAGAGCACTGGGGAAAGGAAGGCAGAGAATTCCCTGCTAGCACCTTCTCTGTGCCTGGGAAGCAGAAGTGTTCACATTGCTTCGCAAGAATCGCTTTTGTGCAGAAAACAGTAACACTTGTTCAGAAGGAAAGAAAGCACAGAGCCCCAGATTTTATGTTGTCCTGGAGAGCTTGCAGAGCACTGGGGAAAGGCAGGCAGAGAATTCCCTGCTAGCACCTTCTCTGTGCCTGGGAAGCAGAAGTGTTCACATTGCTTCGCAAGAATCGCTTTTGTGCAGAAAACAGTAACACTTGTTCAGAAGGAAAGAAAGCACAGAGCCCCAGATTCTATGTTGTCCTGGAGAGCTTGCAGAGCACTGGGGAAAGGCAGGCAGAGAATTCCCTGCTAGCACCTTCTCTGTGCCTGGGAAGCAGAAGTGTTGACATTGCTTCGCAAGAATCGCTTTTGTGCAGAAAACACTAACACTTGTTCAGAAGGAAAGAAAGCACAGAGCCCCAGATTTTATGTTGTCCTGGAGAGCTTGCAGAGCACTGGGGAAAGGCAGGCAGAGAATTCCCTGCTAGCACGTTCTCTGAGCCTGGGAAGCAGAAGTGTTCACATTGCTTCGCAGAATCGCTTTTGTGCAGAAAAGAGTAACACTTGTTCAGAAGGAAAGAAAGCACAGAGCCCCAGATTCTATGTTGTCCTGGAGAGCTTGCAGAGCACTGGGGAAAGGCAGGCAGAGAATTCCCTGCTAGCACCTTCTCTGTGCCTGGGAAGCAGAAGTGTTCACATTGCTTCGCAGAATCGCTTTTGTGCAGAAAACAGTAACACTTGTTCAGAAGGAAAGAAAGCACAGAGCCCCAGATTTTATGTTGTCCTGGAGAGCTTGCAGAGCACTGGGGAAAGGAAGGCAGAGAATTCCCTGCTAGCACCTTCTCTGTGCCTGGGAATCAGAAGTGTTCACATTGCTTCGCAAGAATCGCTTTTGTGCAGAAAACAGTAACACTTGTTCAGAAGGAAAGAAAGCACAGAGCCCCAGATTCTATGTTGTCCTGGAGAGCTTGCAGAGCACTGGGGAAAGGCAGGCAGAGAATTCCCTGCTAGCACCTTCTCTGTGCCTGGGAAGCAGAAGTGTTGACATTGCTTCGCAAGAATCGCTTTTGTGCAGAAAACACTAACACTTGTTCAGAAGGAAAGAAAGCACAGAGCCCCAGATTTTATGTTGTCCTGGAGAGCTTGCAGAGCACTGGGGAAAGGCAGGCAGAGAATTCCCTGCTAGCACGTTCTCTGAGCCTGGGAAGCAGAAGTGTTCACATTGCTTCGCAGAATCGCTTTTGTGCAGAAAAGAGTAACACTTGTTCAGAAGGAAAGAAAGCACAGAGCCCCAGATTCTATGTTGTCCTGGAGAGCTTGCAGAGCACTGGGGAAAGGCAGGCAGAGAATTCCCTGCTAGCACCTTCTCTGTGCCTGGGAAGCAGAAGTGTTCACATTGCTTCGCAGAATCGCTTTTGTGCAGAAAACAGTAACACTTGTTCAGAAGGAAAGAAAGCACAGAGCCCCAGATTTTATGTTGTCCTGGAGAGCTTGCAGAGCACTGGGGAAAGGAAGGCAGAGAATTCCCTGCTAGCACCTTCTCTGTGCCTGGGAATCAGAAGTGTTCACATTGCTTCGCAAGAATCGCTTTTGTGCAGAAAACAGTAACACTTGTTCAGAAGGAAAGAAAGCACAGAGCCCCAGATTTTATGTTGTCCTGGAGAGCTTGCAGAGCACTGGGGAAAGGCAGGCAGAGAATTCCCTGCTAGCACGTTCTCTGAGCCTGGGAAGCAGAAGTGTTCACATTGCTTCGCAGAATCGCTTTTGTGCAGAAAAGAGTAACACTTGTTCAGAAGGAAAGAAAGCACAGAGCCCCAGATTCTATGTTGTCCTGGAGAGCTTGCAGAGCACTGGGGAAAGGCAGGCAGAGAATTCCCTGCTAGCACCTTCTCTGTGCCTGGGAAGCAGAAGTGTTCACATTGCTTCGCAGAATCGCTTTTGTGCAGAAAACAGTAACACTTGTTCAGAAGGAAAGAAAGCACAGAGCCCCAGATTTTATGTTGTCCTGGAGAGCTTGCAGAGCACTGGGGAAAGGAAGGCAGAGAATTCCCTGCTAGCACCTTCTCTGTGCCTGGGAATCAGAAGTGTTCACATTGCTTCGCAAGAATCGCTTTTGTGCAGAAAACAGTAACACTTGTTCAGAAGGAAAGAAAGCACAGAGCCCCAGATTTTATGTTGTCCTGGAGAGCTTGCAGAGCACTGGGGAAAGGCAGGCAGAGAATTCCCTGCTAGCACGTTCTCTGAGCCTGGGAAGCAGAAGTGTTCACATTGCTTCGCAGAATCGCTTTTGTGCAGAAAAGAGTAACACTTGTTCAGAAGGAAAGAAAGCACAGAGCCCCAGATTCTATGTTGTCCTGGAGAGCTTGCAGAGCACTGGGGAAAGGCAGGCAGAGAATTCCCTGCTAGCACCTTCTCTGTGCCTGGGAAGCAGAAGTGTTCACATTGCTTCGCAGAATCGCTTTTGTGCAGAAAACAGTAACACTTGTTCAGAAGGAAAGAAAGCACAGAGCCCCAGATTTTATGTTGTCCTGGAGAGCTTGCAGAGCACTGGGGAAAGGAAGGCAGAGAATTCCCTGCTAGCACCTTCTCTGTGCCTGGGAATCAGAAGTGTTCACATTGCTTCGCAAGAATCGCTTTTGTGCAGAAAACAGTAACACTTGTTCAGAAGGAAAGAAAGCACAGAGCCCCAGATTTTATGTTGTCCTGGAGAGCTTGCAGAGCACTGGGGAAAGGCAGGAAGAGAATTCCTTGCTAGCACCTTCTCTGTGCCTGTTCACATTGCTTCGCAGAATCGCTTTTGTGCAGAAAACAGTAACACTTGTTCAGAACGAAAGAAAGCACAGAGCCCCAGATTCTATGTTGTCCTGGAGAGCTTGCAGAGCACTGGGGAAAGGCAGGCAGAGAATTCCCTGCTAGCACCTTCTCTGTGCCTGGGAAGCAGAAGTGTTCACATTGCTTCGCAGAATCGCTTTTGTGCAGAAAACAGTAACACTTGTTCAGAACGAAAGAAAGCACAGAGCCCCAGATTCTATGTTGTCCTGGAGAGCTTGCAGAGCACTGGGGAAAGGCAGGCAGAGAATTCCCTGATAGCACCTTCTCTGTGCCTGTTCACATTGCTTCGCAGAATCGCTTTTGTGCAGAAAACAGTAACACTTGTTCAGAACGAAAGAAAGCACAGAGCCCCAGATTCTATGTTGTCCTGGAGAGCTTGCAGAGCACTGGGGAAAGGCAGGCAGAGAATTCCCTGCTAGCACCTTCTCTGTGCCTGGGAAGCAGAAGTGTTCACATTGCTTCGCAGAATCGTTTTTGTGCAGAAAACAGTAACACTTGTTCAGAAGGAAAGAAAGCACAGAGCCCCAGATTTTATGTTGTCCTGGAGATCTTGCAGAGCACTGGGGAAAGGAAGGCAGAGAATTCCCTGCTAGCACCTTCTCTGTGCCTGGGAAGCAGAAGTGTTCACATTGCTTCGCAAGAATCGCTTTTGTGCAGAAAACAGTAACACTTGTTCAGAAGGAAAGAAAGCACAGAGCCCCAGATTTTATGTTGTCCTGGAGAGCTTGCAGAGCACTGGGGAAAGGCAGGCAGAGAATTCCCTGCTAGCACCTTCTCTGTGCCTGGGAAGCAGCAGTGTTCACATTGCTTCGCAGAATCGCTTTTGTGCAGAAAACAGTAACACTTGTTCAGAAGGAAAGAAAGCACAGAGCCCCAGATTCTATGTTGTCCTGGAGAGCTTGCAGAGCACTGGGGAAAGGCAGGCAGAGAATTCCCTGATAGCACCTTCTCTGTGCCTGTTCACATTGCCTCGCAGAATCGCTTTTGTGCAGAAAACAGTAACACTTGTTCAGAACAAAAGAAAGCACAGAGCCCCAGATTCTATGTTGTCCTGGAGAGCTTGCAGAGCACTGGGGAAAGGCAGGCAGAGAATTCCCTGCTAGCACCTTCTCTGTGCCTGGGAAGCAGAAGTGTTCACATTGCTTCGCAGAATCGTTTTTGTGCAGAAAACAGTAACACTTGTTCAGAAGGAAAGAAAGCACAGAGCCGCAGATTTTATGTTGTCCTGGAGAGCTTGCAGAGCACTGGGGAAAGGAAGGCAGAGAATTCCCTGCTAGCACCTTCTCTGTGCCTGGGAAGCAGAAGTGTTCACATTGCTTCGCAAGAATCGCTTTTGTGCAGAAAACACTAACACTTGTTCAGAAGGAAAGAAAGCACAGAGCCCCAGATTTTATGTTGTCCTGGAGAGCTTGCAGAGCACTGGGGAAAGGCAGGCAGAGAATTCCCTGCTAGCACCTTCTCTGTGCCTGGGAAGCAGAAGTGTTCACATTGCTTCGCAGAATCGCTTTTGTGCAGAAAACAGTAACACTTGTTCAGAAGGAAAGAAAGCACAGAGCCCCAGATTTTATGTTGTCCTGGAGAGCTTGCAGAGCACTGGGGAAAGGCAGGCAGAGAATTCCCTGATAGCACCTTCTCTGTGCCTGTTCACATTGCTTCGCAGAATCGCTTTTGTGCAGAAAACAGTAACACTTGTTCAGAAGGAAAGAAAGCACAGAGCCCCAGATTCTATGTTGTCCTGGAGAGCTTGCAGAGCACTGGGGAAAGGCAGGCAGAGAATTCCCTGCTAGCACCTTCTCTGTGCCTGGGAAGCAGAAGTGTTCACATTGCTTCGCAAGAATCGCTTTTGTGCAGAAAACAGTAACAGTTGTTCAGAAGGAAAGAAAGCACAGAGCCCCAGATTCTATGTTGTCCTGGAGAGCTTGCAGAGCACTGGGGAAAGGCAGGCAGAGAATTCCTTGCTAGCACCTTCTCTGTGCCTGTTCACATTGCTTCGCAGAATCGCTTTTGTGCAGAAAACACTAACACTTGTTCAGAACGAAAGAAAGCACAGAGCCCCAGATTCTATGTTGTCCTGGAGAGCTTGCAGAGCACTGGGGAAAGGCGGGCAGAGAATTCCCTGCTAGCACCTTCTCTGTGCCTGGGAAGCAGAAGTGTTCACATTGCTTCGCAAGAATCGCTTTTGTGCAGAAAACAGTAACACTTGTTGAGAACGAAAGAAAGCACAGAACCCCAGATTCTATGTTGTCCTGGAGAGCTTGCAGAGCACTGGGGAAAGGCAGGCAGAGAATTCCTTGCTAGCACCTTCTCTGTGCCTGGGAAGCAGAAGTGTTCACATTGCTTCGCAAGAATCGCTTTTGTGCAGAAAACAGTAATACTTGTTCAGAAGGAAAGAAAGCACAGAGCCCCAGATTCTATGTTGTCCTGGAGAGCTTGCAGAGCACTGGGGAAAGGCAGGCAGAGAATTCCCTGATAGCACCTTCTCTGTGCCTGTTCACATTGCTTCGCAGAATCGCTTTTGTGCAGAAAACAGTAACACTTGTTCAGAAGGAAAGAAAGCACAGAGCCCCAGATTCTATGTTGTCCTGGAGAGCTTGCAGAGCACTGGGGAAAGGCAGGCAGAGAATTCCCTGCTAGCACCTTCTCTGTGCCTGGGAAGCAGAAGTGTTCACATTGCTTCGCAAGAATCGCTTTTGTGCAGAAAACAGTAACACTTGTTCAGAACGAAAGAAAGCACAGAGCCCCAGATTTGCTGTTGTCCTGGAGAGCTTGCAGAGCACTGGGGAAAGGCAGGCAGAGAATTCCCTGATAGCACCTTCTCTGTGCCTGTTCACATTGCTTCGCAGAATCGCTTTTGTGCAGAAAAGAGTAACACTTGTTCAGAACGAAAGAAAGCACAGAGCCCCAGATTCTATGTTGTCCTGGAGAGCTTGCAGAGCACTGGGGAACGGCAGGCAGAGAATTCCTTGCTAGCACCTTCTCTGTGCCTGGGAAGCAGAAGTGTTCACATTGCTTCGCAGAATCGCTTTTGTGCAGAAAACAGTAACACTTGTTCAGAAGGAAAGAAAGCACAGAGCCCCAGATTCTATGTTGTCCTGGAGATCTTGCAGAGCACTGGGGAAAGGCAGGCAGAGAATTCCCTGATAGCACCTTCTCTGTGCCTGTTCACATTGCTTCGCAGAATCGCTTTTGTGCAGAAAACAGTAACACTTGTTCAGAACGAAAGAAAGCACAGAGCCCCAGATTTGCTGTTGTCCTGGAGAGCTTGCAGAGCACTGGGGAAAGGCAGGCAGAGAATTCCCTGCTAGCACCTTCTCTGTGCCTGGGAAGCAGAAGTGTTCACATTGCTTCCCAAGAATCGCTTCTGTGCAGAAAACACTAACACTTGTTCAGAAGGAAAGAAAGCACAGAGCCCCAGATTCTATGTTGTCCTGGAGAGCTTGCAGAGCACTGGGGAAAGGCAGGCAGAGAATTCCTTGCTAGCACCTTCTCTGTGCCTGGGAAGCAGAAGTGTTCACATTGCTTCGCAAGAATCGCTTTTGTGCAGAAAACAGTAACACTTGTTCAGAAGGAAAGAAAGCACAGAGCCCCAGATTTTATGTTGTCCTGGAGAGCTTGCAGAGCACTGGGGAAAGGCAGGCAGAGAATTCCCTGATAGCACCTTCTCTGTGCCTGTTCACATTGCTTCGCAGAATCGCTTTTGTGCAGAAAACAGTAACACTTGTTCAGAACGAAAGAAAGCACAGAGCCCCAGATTCTATGTTGTCCTGGAGAGCTTGCAGAGCACTGGGGAAAGGCAGGCAGAGAATTCCCTGCTAGCACCTTCTCTGTGCCTGGGAAGCAGAAGTGTTCACATTGCTTCGCAAGAATCGCTTTTGTGCAGAAAATAGTAACACTTGTTCAGAACGAAAGAAAGCACAGAGCCCCAGATTTGCTGTTGTCCTGGAGAGCTTGCAGAGCACTGGGGAAAGGCAGGCAGAGAATTCCCTGATAGCACCTTCTCTGTGCCTGTTCACATTGCTTCGCAGAATCGCTTTTGTGCAGAAAACAGTAACACTTGTTCAGAACGAAAGAAAGCACAGAGCCCCAGATTTGCTGTTGTCCTGGAGAGCTTGCAGAGCACTGGGGAAAGGCAGGCAGAGAATTCCCTGCTAGCACCTTCTCTGTGCCTGGGAAGCAGAAGTGTTCACATTGCTTCGCAAGAATCGCTTCTGTGCAGAAAACACTAACACTTGTTCAGAAGGAAAGAAAGCACAGAGCCCCAGATTTTATGTTGTCCTGGAGAGCTTGCAGAGCACTGGGGAAAGGCAGGCAGAGAATTCCCTGCTAGCACCTTCTCTGTGCCTGGGAAGCAGAAGTGTTCACATTGCTTCGCAGAATCGCTTTTGTGCAGAAAACACTAACACTTGTTCAGAAGGAAAGAAAGCACAGAGCCCCAGATTCTATGTTGTCCTGGAGAGCTTGCAGAGCACTGGGGAAAGGCAGGCAGAGAATTCCCTGATAGCACCTTCTCTGTGCCTGTTCACATTGCTTCGCAGAATAGCTTTTGTGCAGAAAACACTAACACTTGTTCAGAAGGAAAGAAAGCACAGAGCCCCAGATTTTATGTTGTCCTGGAGAGCTTGCAGAGCACTGGGGAAAGGCAGGCAGAGAATTCCCTGCTAGCACCTTCTCTGTGCCTGGGAAGCAGAAGTGTTCACATTGCTTCGCAAGAATCGCTTTTGTGCAGAAAACAGTAACACTTGTTCAGAAGGAAAGAAAGCACAGAGCCCCAGATTCTATGTTGTCCTGGAGAGCTTGCAGAGCACTGGGGAAAGGCAGGCAGAGAATTCCCTGCTAGCACCTTCTCTGTGCCTGGGAAGCAGAAGTGTTGACATTGCTTCGCAAGAATCGCTTTTGTGCAGAAAACACTAACACTTGTTCAGAAGGAAAGAAAGCACAGAGCCCCAGATTTTATGTTGTCCTGGAGAGCTTGCAGAGCACTGGGGAAAGGCAGGCAGAGAATTCCCTGCTAGCACGTTCTCTGAGCCTGGGAAGCAGAAGTGTTCACATTGCTTCGCAGAATCGCTTTTGTGCAGAAAAGAGTAACACTTGTTCAGAAGGAAAGAAAGCACAGAGCCCCAGATTCTATGTTGTCCTGGAGAGCTTGCAGAGCACTGGGGAAAGGCAGGCAGAGAATTCCCTGCTAGCACCTTCTCTGTGCCTGGGAAGCAGAAGTGTTCACATTGCTTCGCAGAATCGCTTTTGTGCAGAAAACAGTAACACTTGTTCAGAAGGAAAGAAAGCACAGAGCCCCAGATTTTATGTTGTCCTGGAGAGCTTGCAGAGCACTGGGGAAAGGAAGGCAGAGAATTCCCTGCTAGCACCTTCTCTGTGCCTGGGAATCAGAAGTGTTCACATTGCTTCGCAAGAATCGCTTTTGTGCAGAAAACAGTAACACTTGTTCAGAAGGAAAGAAAGCACAGAGCCCCAGATTTTATGTTGTCCTGGAGAGCTTGCAGAGCACTGGGGAAAGGCAGGAAGAGAATTCCTTGCTAGCACCTTCTCTGTGCCTGTTCACATTGCTTCGCAGAATCGCTTTTGTGCAGAAAACAGTAACACTTGTTCAGAACGAAAGAAAGCACAGAGCCCCAGATTCTATGTTGTCCTGGAGAGCTTGCAGAGCACTGGGGAAAGGCAGGCAGAGAATTCCCTGCTAGCACCTTCTCTGTGCCTGGGAAGCAGAAGTGTTCACATTGCTTCGCAGAATCGCTTTTGTGCAGAAAACAGTAACACTTGTTCAGAACGAAAGAAAGCACAGAGCCCCAGATTCTATGTTGTCCTGGAGAGCTTGCAGAGCACTGGGGAAAGGCAGGCAGAGAATTCCCTGATAGCACCTTCTCTGTGCCTGTTCACATTGCTTCGCAGAATCGCTTTTGTGCAGAAAACAGTAACACTTGTTCAGAACGAAAGAAAGCACAGAGCCCCAGATTCTATGTTGTCCTGGAGAGCTTGCAGAGCACTGGGGAAAGGCAGGCAGAGAATTCCCTGCTAGCACCTTCTCTGTGCCTGGGAAGCAGAAGTGTTCACATTGCTTCGCAGAATCGTTTTTGTGCAGAAAACAGTAACACTTGTTCAGAAGGAAAGAAAGCACAGAGCCCCAGATTTTATGTTGTCCTGGAGAGCTTGCAGAGCACTGGGGAAAGGAAGGCAGAGAATTCCCTGCTAGCACCTTCTCTGTGCCTGGGAAGCAGAAGTGTTCACATTGCTTCGCAAGAATCGCTTTTGTGCAGAAAACAGTAACACTTGTTCAGAAGGAAAGAAAGCACAGAGCCCCAGATTTTATGTTGTCCTGGAGAGCTTGCAGAGCACTGGGGAAAGGCAGGCAGAGAATTCCCTGCTAGCACCTTCTCTGTGCCTGGGAAGCAGAAGTGTTCACATTGCTTCGCAGAATCGCTTTTGTGCAGAAAACAGTAACACTTGTTCAGAAGGAAAGAAAGCACAGAGCCCCAGATTTTATGTTGTCCTGGAGAGCTTGCAGAGCACTGGGGAAAGGCAGGCAGAGAATTCCCTGATAGCACCTTCTCTGTGCCTGTTCACATTGCTTCGCAGAATCGCTTTTGTGCAGAAAACAGTAACACTTGTTCAGAAGGAAAGAAAGCACAGAGCCCCAGATTCTATGTTGTCCTGGAGAGCTTGCAGAGCACTGGGGAAAGGCAGGCAGAGAATTCCCTGCTAGCACCTTCTCTGTGCCTGGGAAGCAGAAGTGTTCACATTGCTTCGCAAGAATCGCTTTTGTGCAGAAAACAGTAACAGTTGTTCAGAAGGAAAGAAAGCACAGAGCCCCAGATTCTATGTTGTCCTGGAGAGCTTGCAGAGCACTGGGGAAAGGCAGGCAGAGAATTCCTTGCTAGCACCTTCTCTGTGCCTGTTCACATTGCTTCGCAGAATCGCTTTTGTGCAGAAAACACTAACACTTGTTCAGAACGAAAGAAAGCACAGAGCCCCAGATTCTATGTTGTCCTGGAGAGCTTGCAGAGCACTGGGGAAAGGCGGGCAGAGAATTCCCTGCTAGCACCTTCTCTGTGCCTGGGAAGCAGAAGTGTTCACATTGCTTCGCAAGAATCGCTTTTGTGCAGAAAACAGTAACACTTGTTGAGAACGAAAGAAAGCACAGAACCCCAGATTCTATGTTGTCCTGGAGAGCTTGCAGAGCACTGGGGAAAGGCAGGCAGAGAATTCCTTGCTAGCACCTTCTCTGTGCCTGGGAAGCAGAAGTGTTCACATTGCTTCGCAAGAATCGCTTTTGTGCAGAAAACAGTAATACTTGTTCAGAAGGAAAGAAAGCACAGAGCCCCAGATTTTATGTTGTCCTGGAGAGCTTGCAGAGCACTGGGGAAAGGCAGGCAGAGAATTCCCTGATAGCACCTTCTCTGTGCCTGTTCACATTGCTTCGCAGAATCGCTTTTGTGCAGAAAACAGTAACACTTGTTCAGAAGGAAAGAAAGCACAGAGCCCCAGATTCTATGTTGTCCTGGAGAGCTTGCAGAGCACTGGGGAAAGGCAGGCAGAGAATTCCCTGCTAGCACCTTCTCTGTGCCTGGGAAGCAGAAGTGTTCACATTGCTTCGCAAGAATCGCTTTTGTGCAGAAAACAGTAACACTTGTTCAGAACGAAAGAAAGCACAGAGCCCCAGATTTGCTGTTGTCCTGGAGAGCTTGCAGAGCACTGGGGAAAGGCAGGCAGAGAATTCCCTGATAGCACCTTCTCTGTGCCTGTTCACATTGCTTCGCAGAATCGCTTTTGTGCAGAAAACAGTAACACTTGTTCAGAACGAAAGAAAGCACAGAGCCCCAGATTCTATGTTGTCCTGGAGAGCTTGCAGAGCACTGGGGAACGGCAGGCAGAGAATTCCTTGCTAGCACCTTCTCTGTGCCTGGGAAGCAGAAGTGTTCACATTGCTTCGCAGAATCGCTTTTGTGCAGAAAACAGTAACACTTGTTCAGAAGGAAAGAAAGCACAGAGCCCCAGATTCTATGTTGTCCTGGAGATCTTGCAGAGCACTGGGGAAAGGCAGGCAGAGAATTCCCTGATAGCACCTTCTCTGTGCCTGTTCACATTGCTTCGCAGAATCGCTTTTGTGCAGAAAACAGTAACACTTGTTCAGAACGAAAGAAAGCACAGAGCCCCAGATTTGCTGTTGTCCTGGAGAGCTTGCAGAGCACTGGGGAAAGGCAGGCAGAGAATTCCCTGCTAGCACCTTCTCTGTGCCTGGGAAGCAGAAGTGTTCACATTGCTTCCCAAGAATCGCTTCTGTGCAGAAAACACTAACACTTGTTCAGAAGGAAAGAAAGCACAGAGCCCCAGATTCTATGTTGTCCTGGAGAGCTTGCAGAGCACTGGGGAAAGGCAGGCAGAGAATTCCTTGCTAGCACCTTCTCTGTGCCTGGGAAGCAGAAGTGTTCACATTGCTTCGCAAGAATCGCTTTTGTGCAGAAAACAGTAACACTTGTTCAGAAGGAAAGAAAGCACAGAGCCCCAGATTTTATGTTGTCCTGGAGAGCTTGCAGAGCACTGGGGAAAGGCAGGCAGAGAATTCCCTGATAGCACCTTCTCTGTGCCTGTTCACATTGCTTCGCAGAATCGCTTTTGTGCAGAAAACAGTAACACTTGTTCAGAACGAAAGAAAGCACAGAGCCCCAGATTCTATGTTGTCCTGGAGAGCTTGCAGAGCACTGGGGAAAGGCAGGCAGAGAATTCCCTGCTAGCACCTTCTCTGTGCCTGGGAAGCAGAAGTGTTCACATTGCTTCGCAAGAATCGCTTTTGTGCAGAAAATAGTAACACTTGTTCAGAACGAAAGAAAGCACAGAGCCCCAGATTTGCTGTTGTCCTGGAGAGCTTGCAGAGCACTGGGGAAAGGCAGGCAGAGAATTCCCTGATAGCACCTTCTCTGTGCCTGTTCACATTGCTTCGCAGAATCGCTTTTGTGCAGAAAACAGTAACACTTGTTCAGAACGAAAGAAAGCACAGAGCCCCAGATTCTATGTTGTCCTGGAGAGCTTGCAGAGCACTGGGGAACGGCAGGCAGAGAATTCCTTGCTAGCACCTTCTCTGTGCCTGGGAAGCAGAAGTGTTCACATTGCTTCGCAGAATCGCTTTTGTGCAGAAAACAGTAACACTTGTTCAGAAGGAAAGAAAGCACAGAGCCCCAGATTCTATGTTGTCCTGGAGATCTTGCAGAGCACTGGGGAAAGGCAGGCAGAGAATTCCCTGATAGCACCTTCTCTGTGCCTGTTCACATTGCTTCGCAGAATCGCTTTTGTGCAGAAAACAGTAACACTTGTTCAGAACGAAAGAAAGCACAGAGCCCCAGATTTGCTGTTGTCCTGGAGAGCTTGCAGAGCACTGGGGAAAGGCAGGCAGAGAATTCCCTGCTAGCACCTTCTCTGTGCCTGGGAAGCAGAAGTGTTCACATTGCTTCGCAAGAATCGCTTCTGTGCAGAAAACACTAACACTTGTTCAGAAGGAAAGAAAGCACAGAGCCCCAGATTTTATGTTGTCCTGGAGAGCTTGCAGAGCACTGGGGAAAGGCAGGCAGAGAATTCCCTGCTAGCACCTTCTCTGTGCCTGGGAAGCAGAAGTGTTCACATTGCTTCGCAGAATCGCTTTTGTGCAGAAAACACTAACACTTGTTCAGAAGGAAAGAAAGCACAGAGCCCCAGATTCTATGTTGTCCTGGAGAGCTTGCAGAGCACTGGGGAAAGGCAGGCAGAGAATTCCCTGATAGCACCTTCTCTGTGCCTGTTCACATTGCTTCGCAGAATAGCTTTTGTGCAGAAAACACTAACACTTGTTCAGAAGGAAAGAAAGCACAGAGCCCCAGATTTTATGTTGTCCTGGAGAGCTTGCAGAGCACTGGGGAAAGGCAGGCAGAGAATTCCCTGCTAGCACCTTCTCTGTGCCTGGGAAGCAGAAGTGTTCACATTGCTTCGCAAGAATCGCTTTTGTGCAGAAAACAGTAACACTTGTTCAGAAGGAAAGAAAGCACAGAGCCCCAGATTCTATGTTGTCCTGGAGAGCTTGCAGAGCACTGGGGAAAGGCAGGCAGAGAATTCCCTGCTAGCACCTTCTCTGTGCCTGGGAAGCAGAAGTGTTGACATTGCTTCGCAAGAATCGCTTTTGTGCAGAAAACACTAACACTTGTTCAGAAGGAAAGAAAGCACAGAGCCCCAGATTTTATGTTGTCCTGGAGAGCTTGCAGAGCACTGGGGAAAGGCAGGCAGAGAATTCCCTGCTAGCACGTTCTCTGAGCCTGGGAAGCAGAAGTGTTCACATTGCTTCGCAGAATCGCTTTTGTGCAGAAAAGAGTAACACTTGTTCAGAAGGAAAGAAAGCACAGAGCCCCAGATTCTATGTTGTCCTGGAGAGCTTGCAGAGCACTGGGGAAAGGCAGGCAGAGAATTCCCTGCTAGCACCTTCTCTGTGCCTGGGAAGCAGAAGTGTTCACATTGCTTCGCAGAATCGCTTTTGTGCAGAAAACAGTAACACTTGTTCAGAAGGAAAGAAAGCACAGAGCCCCAGATTTTATGTTGTCCTGGAGAGCTTGCAGAGCACTGGGGAAAGGAAGGCAGAGAATTCCCTGCTAGCACCTTCTCTGTGCCTGGGAATCAGAAGTGTTCACATTGCTTCGCAAGAATCGCTTTTGTGCAGAAAACAGTAACACTTGTTCAGAAGGAAAGAAAGCACAGAGCCCCAGATTTTATGTTGTCCTGGAGAGCTTGCAGAGCACTGGGGAAAGGCAGGAAGAGAATTCCTTGCTAGCACCTTCTCTGTGCCTGTTCACATTGCTTCGCAGAATCGCTTTTGTGCAGAAAACAGTAACACTTGTTCAGAACGAAAGAAAGCACAGAGCCCCAGATTCTATGTTGTCCTGGAGAGCTTGCAGAGCACTGGGGAAAGGCAGGCAGAGAATTCCCTGCTAGCACCTTCTCTGTGCCTGGGAAGCAGAAGTGTTCACATTGCTTCGCAGAATCGCTTTTGTGCAGAAAACAGTAACACTTGTTCAGAAGGAAAGAAAGCACAGAGCCCCAGATTCTATGTTGTCCTGGAGAGCTTGCAGAGCACTGGGGAAAGGCAGGCAGAGAATTCCCTGATAGCACCTTCTCTGTGCCTGTTCACATTGCTTCGCAGAATCGCTTTTGTGCAGAAAACAGTAACACTTGTTCAGAACGAAAGAAAGCACAGAGCCCCAGATTCTATGTTGTCCTGGAGAGCTTGCAGAGCACTGGGGAAAGGCAGGCAGAGAATTCCCTGCTAGCACCTTCTCTGTGCCTGGGAAGCAGAAGTGTTCACATTGCTTCGCAGAATCGTTTTTGTGCAGAAAACAGTAACACTTGTTCAGAAGGAAAGAAAGCACAGAGCCCCAGATTTTATGTTGTCCTGGAGAGCTTGCAGAGCACTGGGGAAAGGAAGGCAGAGAATTCCCTGCTAGCACCTTCTCTGTGCCTGGGAAGCAGAAGTGTTCACATTGCTTCGCAAGAATCGCTTTTGTGCAGAAAACAGTAACACTTGTTCAGAAGGAAAGAAAGCACAGAGCCCCAGATTTTATGTTGTCCTGGAGAGCTTGCAGAGCACTGGGGAAAGGCAGGCAGAGAATTCCCTGCTAGCACCTTCTCTGTGCCTGGGAAGCAGCAGTGTTCACATTGCTTCGCAGAATCGCTTTTGTGCAGAAAACAGTAACACTTGTTCAGAAGGAAAGAAAGCACAGAGCCCCAGATTCTATGTTGTCCTGGAGAGCTTGCAGAGCACTGGGGAACGGCAGGCAGAGAATTCCTTGCTAGCACCTTCTCTGTGCCTGTTCACATTGCTTCACAGAATCGCTTTTGTGCAGAAAACAATAACACTTGTTCAGAACGAAAGAAAGCACAGAGCCCCAGATTTTATGTTGTCCTGGAGAGCTTGCAGAGCACTGGGGAACGGCAGGCAGAGAATTCCTTGCTAGCACCTTCTCTGTGCCTGGGAAGCAGCAGTGTTCACATTGCTTCGCAGAATCGCTTTTGTGCAGAAAACAGTAACACTTGTTCAGAAGGAAAGAAAGCACAGAGCCCCAGATTCTATGTTGTCCTGGAGAGCTTGCAGAGCACTGGGGAAAGGCAGGCAGAGAATTCCCTGATAGCACCTTCTCTGTGCCTGTTCACATTGCTTCGCAGAATCGCTTTTGTGCAGAAAACACTAACACTTGTTCAGAACGAAAGAAAGCACAGAGCCCCAGATTCTATGTTGTCCTGGAGAGCTTGCAGAGCACTGGGGAAAGGCAGGCAGAGAATTCCCTGCTAGCACCTTCTCTGTGCCTGGGAAGCAGAAGTGTTCACATTGCTTCGCAAGAATCGCTTTTGTGCAGAAAACACTAACACTTGTTCAGAAGGAAAGAAAGCACAGAGCCCCAGATTTGCTGTTGTCCTGGAGAGCTTGCAGAGCACTGGGGAAAGGCAGGCAGAGAATTCCCTGATAGCACCTTCTCTGTGCCTGTTCACATTGCTTCGCAGAATCGCTTTTGTGCAGAAAACAGTAACACTTGTTCAGAACGAAAGAAAGCACAGAGCCCCAGATTCTATGTTGTCCTGGAGAGCTTGCAGAGCACTGGGGAACGGCAGGCAGAGAATTCCTTGCTAGCACCTTCTCTGTGCCTGGGAAGCAGAAGTGTTCACATTGCTTCGCAGAATCGCTTTTGTGCAGAAAACAGTAACACTTGTTCAGAAGGAAAGAAAGCACAGAGCCCCAGATTCTATGTTGTCCTGGAGATCTTGCAGAGCACTGGGGAAAGGCAGGCAGAGAATTCCCTGATAGCACCTTCTCTGTGCCTGTTCACATTGCTTCGCAGAATCGCTTTTGTGCAGAAAACAGTAACACTTGTTCAGAACGAAAGAAAGCACAGAGCCCCAGATTTGCTGTTGTCCTGGAGAGCTTGCAGAGCACTGGGGAAAGGCAGGCAGAGAATTCCCTGCTAGCACCTTCTCTGTGCCTGGGAAGCAGAAGTGTTCACATTGCTTCCCAAGAATCGCTTCTGTGCAGAAAACACTAACACTTGTTCAGAAGGAAAGAAAGCACAGAGCCCCAGATTCTATGTTGTCCTGGAGAGCTTGCAGAGCACTGGGGAAAGGCAGGCAGAGAATTCCTTGCTAGCACCTTCTCTGTGCCTGGGAAGCAGAAGTGTTCACATTGCTTCGCAAGAATCGCTTTTGTGCAGAAAACAGTAACACTTGTTCAGAAGGAAAGAAAGCACAGAGCCCCAGATTTTATGTTGTCCTGGAGAGCTTGCAGAGCACTGGGGAAAGGCAGGCAGAGAATTCCCTGATAGCACCTTCTCTGTGCCTGTTCACATTGCTTCGCAGAATCGCTTTTGTGCAGAAAACAGTAACACTTGTTCAGAACGAAAGAAAGCACAGAGCCCCAGATTCTATGTTGTCCTGGAGAGCTTGCAGAGCACTGGGGAAAGGCAGGCAGAGAATTCCCTGCTAGCACCTTCTCTGTGCCTGGGAAGCAGAAGTGTTCACATTGCTTCGCAAGAATCGCTTTTGTGCAGAAAATAGTAACACTTGTTCAGAACGAAAGAAAGCACAGAGCCCCAGATTTGCTGTTGTCCTGGAGAGCTTGCAGAGCACTGGGGAAAGGCAGGCAGAGAATTCCCTGATAGCACCTTCTCTGTGCCTGTTCACATTGCTTCGCAGAATCGCTTTTGTGCAGAAAACAGTAACACTTGTTCAGAACGAAAGAAAGCACAGAGCCCCAGATTCTATGTTGTCCTGGAGAGCTTGCAGAGCACTGGGGAACGGCAGGCAGAGAATTCCTTGCTAGCACCTTCTCTGTGCCTGGGAAGCAGAAGTGTTCACATTGCTTCGCAGAATCGCTTTTGTGCAGAAAACAGTAACACTTGTTCAGAAGGAAAGAAAGCACAGAGCCCCAGATTCTATGTTGTCCTGGAGATCTTGCAGAGCACTGGGGAAAGGCAGGCAGAGAATTCCCTGATAGCACCTTCTCTGTGCCTGTTCACATTGCTTCGCAGAATCGCTTTTGTGCAGAAAACAGTAACACTTGTTCAGAACGAAAGAAAGCACAGAGCCCCAGATTTGCTGTTGTCCTGGAGAGCTTGCAGAGCACTGGGGAAAGGCAGGCAGAGAATTCCCTGCTAGCACCTTCTCTGTGCCTGGGAAGCAGAAGTGTTCACATTGCTTCGCAAGAATCGCTTCTGTGCAGAAAACACTAACACTTGTTCAGAAGGAAAGAAAGCACAGAGCCCCAGATTTTATGTTGTCCTGGAGAGCTTGCAGAGCACTGGGGAAAGGCAGGCAGAGAATTCCCTGCTAGCACCTTCTCTGTGCCTGGGAAGCAGAAGTGTTCACATTGCTTCGCAGAATCGCTTTTGTGCAGAAAACACTAACACTTGTTCAGAAGGAAAGAAAGCACAGAGCCCCAGATTCTATGTTGTCCTGGAGAGCTTGCAGAGCACTGGGGAAAGGCAGGCAGAGAATTCCCTGATAGCACCTTCTCTGTGCCTGTTCACATTGCTTCGCAGAATAGCTTTTGTGCAGAAAACACTAACACTTGTTCAGAAGGAAAGAAAGCACAGAGCCCCAGATTTTATGTTGTCCTGGAGAGCTTGCAGAGCACTGGGGAAAGGCAGGCAGAGAATTCCCTGCTAGCACCTTCTCTGTGCCTGGGAAGCAGAAGTGTTCACATTGCTTCGCAAGAATCGCTTTTGTGCAGAAAACAGTAACACTTGTTCAGAAGGAAAGAAAGCACAGAGCCCCAGATTCTATGTTGTCCTGGAGAGCTTGCAGAGCACTGGGGAAAGGCAGGCAGAGAATTCCCTGCTAGCACCTTCTCTGTGCCTGGGAAGCAGAAGTGTTGACATTGCTTCGCAAGAATCGCTTTTGTGCAGAAAACACTAACACTTGTTCAGAAGGAAAGAAAGCACAGAGCCCCAGATTTTATGTTGTCCTGGAGAGCTTGCAGAGCACTGGGGAAAGGCAGGCAGAGAATTCCCTGCTAGCACGTTCTCTGAGCCTGGGAAGCAGAAGTGTTCACATTGCTTCGCAGAATCGCTTTTGTGCAGAAAAGAGTAACACTTGTTCAGAAGGAAAGAAAGCACAGAGCCCCAGATTCTATGTTGTCCTGGAGAGCTTGCAGAGCACTGGGGAAAGGCAGGCAGAGAATTCCCTGCTAGCACCTTCTCTGTGCCTGGGAAGCAGAAGTGTTCACATTGCTTCGCAGAATCGCTTTTGTGCAGAAAACAGTAACACTTGTTCAGAAGGAAAGAAAGCACAGAGCCCCAGATTTTATGTTGTCCTGGAGAGCTTGCAGAGCACTGGGGAAAGGAAGGCAGAGAATTCCCTGCTAGCACCTTCTCTGTGCCTGGGAATCAGAAGTGTTCACATTGCTTCGCAAGAATCGCTTTTGTGCAGAAAACAGTAACACTTGTTCAGAAGGAAAGAAAGCACAGAGCCCCAGATTTTATGTTGTCCTGGAGAGCTTGCAGAGCACTGGGGAAAGGCAGGAAGAGAATTCCTTGCTAGCACCTTCTCTGTGCCTGTTCACATTGCTTCGCAGAATCGCTTTTGTGCAGAAAACAGTAACACTTGTTCAGAACGAAAGAAAGCACAGAGCCCCAGATTCTATGTTGTCCTGGAGAGCTTGCAGAGCACTGGGGAAAGGCAGGCAGAGAATTCCCTGCTAGCACCTTCTCTGTGCCTGGGAAGCAGAAGTGTTCACATTGCTTCGCAGAATCGCTTTTGTGCAGAAAACAGTAACACTTGTTCAGAAGGAAAGAAAGCACAGAGCCCCAGATTCTATGTTGTCCTGGAGAGCTTGCAGAGCACTGGGGAAAGGCAGGCAGAGAATTCCCTGATAGCACCTTCTCTGTGCCTGTTCACATTGCTTCGCAGAATCGCTTTTGTGCAGAAAACAGTAACACTTGTTCAGAACGAAAGAAAGCACAGAGCCCCAGATTCTATGTTGTCCTGGAGAGCTTGCAGAGCACTGGGGAAAGGCAGGCAGAGAATTCCCTGCTAGCACCTTCTCTGTGCCTGGGAAGCAGAAGTGTTCACATTGCTTCGCAGAATCGTTTTTGTGCAGAAAACAGTAACACTTGTTCAGAAGGAAAGAAAGCACAGAGCCCCAGATTTTATGTTGTCCTGGAGAGCTTGCAGAGCACTGGGGAAAGGAAGGCAGAGAATTCCCTGCTAGCACCTTCTCTGTGCCTGGGAAGCAGAAGTGTTCACATTGCTTCGCAAGAATCGCTTTTGTGCAGAAAACACTAACACTTGTTCAGAAGGAAAGAAAGCACAGAGCCCCAGATTTTATGTTGTCCTGGAGAGCTTGCAGAGCACTGGGGAAAGGCAGGCAGAGAATTCCCTGCTAGCACCTTCTCTGTGCCTGGGAAGCAGCAGTGTTCACATTGCTTCGCAGAATCGCTTTTGTGCAGAAAACAGTAACACTTGTTCAGAAGGAAAGAAAGCACAGAGCCCCAGATTCTATGTTGTCCTGGAGAGCTTGCAGAGCACTGGGGAACGGCAGGCAGAGAATTCCTTGCTAGCACCTTCTCTGTGCCTGTTCACATTGCTTCGCAGAATCGCTTTTGTGCAGAAAACAATAACACTTGTTCAGAACGAAAGAAAGCACAGAGCCCCAGATTTTATGTTGTCCTGGAGAGCTTGCAGAGCACTGGGGAACGGCAGGCAGAGAATTCCTTGCTAGCACCTTCTCTGTGCCTGGGAAGCAGCAGTGTTCACATTGCTTCGCAGAATCGCTTTTGTGCAGAAAACAGTAACACTTGTTCAGAAGGAAAGAAAGCACAGAGCCCCAGATTCTATGTTGTCCTGGAGAGCTTGCAGAGCACTGGGGAAAGGCAGGCAGAGAATTCCCTGATAGCACCTTCTCTGTGCCTGTTCACATTGCTTCGCAGAATCGCTTTTGTGCAGAAAACACTAACACTTGTTCAGAACGAAAGAAAGCACAGAGCCCCAGATTCTATGTTGTCCTGGAGAGCTTGCAGAGCACTGGGGAAAGGCAGGCAGAGAATTCCCTGCTAGCACCTTCTCTGTGCCTGGGAAGCAGAAGTGTTCACATTGCTTCGCAAGAATCGCTTTTGTGCAGAAAACACTAACACTTGTTCAGAAGGAAAGAAAGCACAGAGCCCCAGATTTTATGTTGTCCTGGAGAGCTTGCAGAGCACTGGGGAAAGGAAGGCAGAGAATTCCCTGCTAGCACCTTCTCTGTGCCTGGGAATCAGAAGTGTTCACATTGCTTCGCAAGAATCGCTTTTGTGCAGAAAACAGTAACACTTGTTCAGAAGGAAAGAAAGCACAGAGCCCCAGATTTTATGTTGTCCTGGAGAGCTTGCAGAGCACTGGGGAAAGGCAGGAAGAGAATTCCTTGCTAGCGCCTTCTCTGTGCCTGTTCACATTGCTTCGCAGAATCGCTTTTGTGCAGAAAACAGTAACACTTGTTCAGAACGAAAGAAAGCACAGAGCCCCAGATTCTATGTTGTCCTGGAGAGCTTGCAGAGCACTGGGGAAAGGCAGGCAGAGAATTCCCTGCTAGCACCTTCTCTGTGCCTGGGAAGCAGAAGTGTTCACATTGCTTCGCAGAATCGCTTTTGTGCAGAAAACAGTAACACTTGTTCAGAAGGAAAGAAAGCACAGAGCCCCAGATTCTATGTTGTCCTGGAGAGCTTGCAGAGCACTGGGGAAAGGCAGGCAGAGAATTCCCTGATAGCACCTTCTCTGTGCCTGTTCACATTGCTTCGCAGAATCGCTTTTGTGCAGAAAACAGTAACACTTGTTCAGAACGAAAGAAAGCACAGAGCCCCAGATTCTATGTTGTCCTGGAGAGCTTGCAGAGCACTGGGGAAAGGCAGGCAGAGAATTCCCTGCTAGCACCTTCTCTGTGCCTGGGAAGCAGAAGTGTTCACATTGCTTCGCAGAATCGCTTTTGTGCAGAAAACAGTAACACTTGTTCAGAAGGAAAGAAAGCACAGAGCCCCAGATTTTATGTTGTCCTGGAGAGCTTGCAGAGCACTGGGGAAAGGCAGGCAGAGAATTCCCTGCTAGCACCTTCTCTGTGCCTGGGAAGCAGAAGTGTTCACATTGCTTCGCAAGAATCGCTTTTGTGCAGAAAACAGTAACACTTGTTCAGAAGGAAAGAAAGCACAGAGCCCCAGATTTTATGTTGTCCTGGAGAGCTTGCAGAGCACTGGGGAAAGGCAGGCAGAGAATTCCCTGCTAGCACCTTCTCTGTGCCTGGGAAGCAGCAGTGTTCACATTGCTTCGCAGAATCGCTTTTGTGCAGAAAACAGTAACACTTGTTCAGAAGGAAAGAAAGCACAGAGCCCCAGATTCTATGTTGTCCTGGAGAGCTTGCAGAGCACTGGGGAACGGCAGGCAGAGAATTCCCTGATAGCACCTTCTCTGTGCCTGTTCACATTGCTTCGCAGAATCGCTTTTGTGCAGAAAACAGTAACACTTGTTCAGAACGAAAGAAAGCACAGAGCCCCAGATTCTATGTTGTCCTGGAGAGCTTGCAGAGCACTGGGGAAAGGCAGGCAGAGAATTCCTTGCTAGCACCTTCTCTGTGCCTGGGAAGCAGCAGTGTTCACATTGCTTCGCAGAATCGCTTTTGTGCAGAAAACAGTAACACTTGTTCAGAAGGAAAGAAAGCACAGAGCCCCAGATTCTATGTTGTCCTGGAGAGCTTGCAGAGCACTGGGGAACGGCAGGCAGAGAATTCCCTGATAGCACCTTCTCTGTGCCTGTTCACATTGCTTCGCAGAATCGCTTTTGTGCAGAAAACAGTAACACTTGTTCAGAACGAAAGAAAGCACAGAGCCCCAGATTCTATGTTGTCCTGGAGAGCTTGCAGAGCACTGGGGAAAGGCAGGCAGAGAATTCCTTGCTAGCACCTTCTCTGTGCCTGGGAAGCAGAAGTGTTCACATTGCTTCGCAGAATCGCTTTTGTGCAGAAAACAGTAACACTTGTTCAGAAGGAAAGAAAGCACAGAGCCCCAGATTTTATGTTGTCCTGGAGAGCTTGCAGAGCACTGGGGAAAGGCAGGCAGAGAATTCCCTGATAGCACCTTCTCTGTGCCTGTTCACATTGCTTCGCAGAATCGCTTTTGTGCAGAAAACAGTAACACTTGTTCAGAACGAAAGAAAGCACAGAGCCCCAGATTTTATGTTGTCCTGGAGAGCTTGCAGAGCACTGGGGAACGGCAGGCAGAGAATTCCTTGCTAGCACCTTCTCTGTGCCTGGGAAGCAGAAGTGTTCACATTGCTTCGCAGAATCGCTTTTGTGCAGAAAACAGTAACACTTGTTCAGAAGGAAAGAAAGCACAGAGCCCCAGATTTTATGTTGTCCTGGAGAGCTTGCAGAGCACTGGGGAAAGGCAGGCAGAGAATTCCCTGATAGCACCTTCTCTGTGCCTGTTCACATTGCTTCGCAGAATCGCTTTTGTGCAGAAAACAGTAACACTTGTTCAGAACGAAAGAAAGCACAGAGCCCCAGATTTGCTGTTGTCCTGGAGAGCTTGCAGAGCACTGGGGAAAGGCAGGCAGAGAATTCCCTGCTAGCACCTTCTCTGTGCCTGGGAAGCAGAAGTGTTCACATTGCTTCGCAAGAATCGCTTTTGTGCAGAAAACACTAACACTTGTTCAGAAGGAAAGAAAGCACAGAGCCCCAGATTCTATGTTGTCCTGGAGAGCTTGCAGAGCACTGGGGAAAAGCAGGCAGAGAATTCCCTGATAGCACCTTCTCTGTGCCTGTTCACATTGTTTCGCAGAATCGCTTTTGTGCAGAAAACAGTAACACTTGTTCAGAACGAAAGAAAGCACAGAGCCACAGATTTTATGTTGTCCTGGAGAGCTTGCAGAGCACTGGGGAAAGGCAGGCAGAGAATTCCCTGATAGCACCTTCTCTGTGCCTGTTCACATTGCTTCGCAGAATCGCTTTTGTGCAGAAAACAGTAACACTTGTTGAGAAGGAAAGAAAGCACAGAGCCCCAGATTCTATGTTGTCCTGGAGAGCTTGCAGAGCACTGGGGAAAGGCAGGCAGAGAATTCCCTGATAGCACCTTCTCTGTGCCTGTTCACATTGCTTCGCAGAATCGCTTTTGTGCAGAAAACAGTAACACTTGTTCAGAACGAAAGAAAGCACAGAGCCCCAGATTTGCTGTTGTCCTGGAGAGCTTACAGAGCACTGGGGAAAGGCAGGCAGAGAATTCCCTGCTAGCACCTTCTCTGTGCCTGGGAAGCAGAAGTGTTCACATTGCTTCGCAAGAATCGCTTCTGTGCAGAAAACACTAACACTTGTTCAGAAGGAAAGAAAGCACAGAGCCCCAGATTTTATGTTGTCCTGGAGAGCTTGCAGAGCACTGGGGAAAGGCAGGCAGAGAATTCCCTGCTAGCACCTTCTCTGTGCCTGGGAAGCAGAAGTGTTCACATTGCTTCGCAGAATCGCTTTTGTGCAGAAAAAAGTAACACTTGTTCAGAAGGAAAGAAAGCACAGAGCCCCAGATTCTATGTTGTCCTGGAGAGCTTGCAGAGCACTGGGGAAAGGCAGGCAGAGAATTCCCTGATAGCACCTTCTCTGTGCCTGTTCACATTGCTTCGCAGAATAGCTTTTGTGCAGAAAACAGTAACACTTGTTCAGAAGGAAAGAAAGCACAGAGCCCCAGATTTTATGTTGTCCTGGAGAGCTTGCAGAGCACTGGGGAAAGGCAGGCAGAGAATTCCCTGATAGCACCTTCTCTGTGCCTGTTCACATTGCTTCGCAGAATCGCTTTTGTGCAGAAAACAGTAACACTTGTTCAGAACGAAAGAAAGCACAGAGCCCCAGATTCTATGTTGTCCTGGAGAGCTTGCAGAGCACTGGGGAAAGGCAGGCAGAGAATTCCCTGCTAGCACCTTCTCTGTGCCTGGGAAGCAGAAGTGTTCACATTGCTTCGCAAGAATCGCTTTTGTGCAGAAAACAGTAACACTTGTTCAGAACGAAAGAAAGCACAGAGCCCCAGATTCTATGTTGTCCTGGAGAGCTTGCAGAGCACTGGGGAAAGGCAGGCAGAGAATTCCCTGATAGCACCTTCTCTGTGCCTGTTCACATTGCTTCGCAGAATCGCTTTTGTGCAGAAAACTCTAACACTTGTTCAGAAGGAAAGAAAGCACAGAGCCCCAGATTTTATGTTGTCCTGGAGAGCTTGCAGAGCACTGGGGAAAGGCAGGCAGAGAATTCCCTGATAGCACCTTCTCTGTGCCTGTTCACATTGCTTCGCAAAATCGCTTTTGTGCAGAAAACAGTAACACTTGTTCAGAACGAAAGAAAGCACAGAGCCCCAGATTCTATGTTGTCCTGGAGAGCTTGCAGAGCACTGGGGAAAGGCAGGCAGAGAATTCCCTGCTAGCACCTTCTCTGTGCCTGGGAAGCAGAAGTGTTCACATTGCTTCGCAAGAATCGCTTTTGTGCAGAAAACACTAACACTTGTTCAGAACGAAAGAAAGCACAGAGCCCCAGATTCTATGTTGTCCTGGAGAGCTTGCAGAGCACTGGGGAAAGGCAGGCAGAGAATTCCCTGATAGCACCTTCTCTGTGCCTGTTCACATTGCTTCGCAGAATCGCTTTTGTGCAGAAAACAGTAACACTTGTTCAGAACGAAAGAAAGCACAGAGCCCCAGATTCTATGTTGTTCTGGAGAGCTTGCAGAGCACTGGGGAAAGGCAGGCAGAGAATTCCTTGCTAGCACCTTCTCTGTGCCTGGGAAGCAGCAGTGTTCACATTGCTTCACAGAATCGCTTTTGTGCAGAAAACAGTAACACTTGTTCAGAAGGAAAGAAAGCACAGAGCCCCAGATTTTATGTTGTCCTGGAGAGCTTGCAGAGCACTGGGGAAAGGCAGGCAGAGAATTCCTTGCTAGCACCTTCTCTGTGCCTGGGAAGCAGAAGTGTTCACATTGCTTCGCAGAATCGCTTTTGTGCAGAAAACAGTAACACTTGTTCAGAACGAAAGAAAGCACAGACCCCCAGATTTTATGTTGTCCTGGAGATCTTGCAGAGCACTGGGGAAAGGCAGGCAGAGAATTCCCTGATAGCACCTTCTCTGTGCCTGTTCACATTGCTTCGCAGAATCGCTTTTGTGCAGAAAACAGTAACACTTGTTCAGAACGAAAGAAAGCACAGAGCCCCAGATTTGCTGTTGTCCTGGAGAGCTTGCAGAGCACTGGGGAAAGGCAGGCAGAGAATTCCCTGCTAGCACCTTCTCTGTGCCTGGGAAGCAGAAGTGTTCACATTGCTTCGCAAGAATCGCTTTTGTGCAGAAAACACTAACACTTGTTCAGAACGAAAGAAAGCACAGAGCCCCAGATTTGCTGTTGTCCTGGAGAGCTTGCAGAGCACTGGGGAAAGGCAGGCAGAGAATTCCCTGCTAGCACCTTCTCTGTGCCTGGGAAGCAGAAGTGTTCACATTGCTTCGCAAGAATCGCTTTTGTGCAGAAAACACTAACACTTGTTCAGAACGAAAGAAAGCACAGAGCCCCAGATTCTATGTTGTCCTGGAGAGCTTGCAGAGCACTGGGGAAAGGCAGGCAGAGAATTCCCTGATAGCACCTTCTCTGTGCCTGTTCACATTGCTTCGCAGAATCGCTTTTGTGCAGAAAACAGTAACACTTGTTCAGAAGGAAAGAAAGCACAGAGCCCCAGATTCTATGTTGTCCTGGAGAGCTTGCAGAGCACTGGGGAAAGGCAGGCAGAGAATTCCTTGCTAGCACCTTCTCTGTGCCTGGGAAGCAGCAGTGTTCACATTGCTTCGCAGAATCGCTTTTGTGCAGAAAACACTAACACTTGTTCAGAAGGAAAGAAAGCACAGAGCCCCAGATTCTATGTTGTCCTGGAGAGCTTGCAGAGCACTGGGGAAAGGCAGGCAGAGAATTCCCTGCTAGCACCTTCTCTGTGCCTGGGAAGCAGAAGTGTTCACATTGCTTCGCAAGAATCGCTTTTGTGCAGAAAACAGTAACACTTGTTCAGAAGGAAAGAAAGCACAGAGCCCCAGATTTTATGTTGTCCTGGAGAGCTTGCAGAGCACTGGGGAAAGGCAGGCAGAGAATTCCTTGCTAGCACCTTCTCTGTGCCTGGGAAGCAGAAGTGTTCACATTGCTTCGCAGAAACGCTTTTGTGCAGAAAACAGTAACACTTGTTCAGAAGGAAAGAAAGCACAGAGCCCCAGATTTTATGTTGTCCTGGAGAGCTTGCAGAGCACTGGGGAAAGGCAGGCAGAGAATTCCTTGCTAGCACCTTCTCTGTGCCTGGGAAGCAGAAGTGTTCACATTGCTTCGCAGAATCGCTTTTGTGCAGAAAACAGTAACACTTGTTCAGAAGGAAAGAAAGCACAGAGCCCCAGATTTTATGTTGTCCTGGAGATCTTGCAGAGCACTGGGGAAAGGCAGGCAGAGAATTCCCTGATAGCACCTTCTCTGTGCCTGTTCACATTGCTTCGCAGAATCGCTTTTGTGCAGAAAACAGTAACACTTGTTCAGAACGAAAGAAAGCACAGAGCCCCAGATTTGCTGTTGTCCTGGAGAGCTTGCAGAGCACTGGGGAAAGGCAGGCAGAGAATTCCCTGCTAGCACCTTCTCTGTGCCTGGGAAACAGAAGTGTTCACATTGCTTCGCAAGAATCGCTTCTGTGCAGAAAACACTAACACTTGTTCAGAAGGAAAGAAAGCACAGAGCCCCAGATTTTATGTTGTCCTGGAGAGCTTGCAGAGCACTGGGGAAAGGCAGGCAGAGAATTCCCTGCTAGCACCTTCTCTGAGCCTGGGAAGCAGAAGTGTTCACATTGCTTCGCAGAATCGCTTTTGTGCAGAAAACAGTAACACTTGTTCAGAAGGAAAGAAAGCACAGAGCCCCAGATTTTATGTTGTCCTGGAGAGCTTGCAGAGCACTGGGGAAAGGCAGGCAGAGAATTCCCTGATAGCACCTTCTCTGTGCCTGTTCACATTGCTTCGCAGAATCGCTTTTGTGCAGAAAACACTAACACTTGTTCAGAACGAAAGAAAGCACAGAGCCCCAGATTCTATGTTGTCCTGGAGAGCTTGCAGAGCACTGGGGAAAGGCAGGCAGAGAATTCCCTGATAGCACCTTCTCTGTGCCTGGGAAGCAGAAGTGTTCACATTGCTTCGCAAGAATCGCTTTTGTGCAGAAAACACTAACACTTGTTCAGAACGAAAGAAAGCACAGAGCCCCAGATTCTATGTTGTCCTGGAGAGCTTGCAGAGCACTGGGGAAAGGCAGGCAGAGAATTCCCTGATAGCACCTTCTCTGTGCCTGTTCACATTGCTTCGCAGAATCGCTTTTGTGCAGAAAACAGTAACACTTGTTCAGAAGGAAAGAAAGCACAGAGCCCCAGATTCTATGTTGTCCTGGAGAGCTTGCAGAGCACTGGGGAAAGGCAGGCAGAGAATTCCCTGATAGCACCTTCTCTGTGCCTGTTCACATTGCTTCGCAAGAATCGCTTTTGTGCAGAAAACAGTAACACTTGTTCAGAACGAAAGAAAGCACAGAGCCCCAGATTCTATGTTGTTCTGGAGAGCTTGCAGAGCACTGGGGAAAGGCAGGCAGAGAATTCCTTGCTAGCACCTTCTCTGTGCCTGGGAAGCAGCAGTGTTCACATTGCTTCGCAGAATCGCTTTTGTGCAGAAAACAGTAACACTTGTTCAGAAGGAAAGAAAGCACAGAGCCCCAGATTTTATGTTGTCCTGGAGAGCTTGCAGAGCACTGGGGAAAGGCAGGCAGAGAATTCCTTGCTAGCACCTTCTCTGTGCCTGGGAAGCAGAAGTGTTCACATTGCTTCGCAGAATCGCTTTTGTGCAGAAAACAGTAACACTTGTTCAGAAGGAAAGAAAGCACAGAGCCCCAGATTTTATGTTGTCCTGGAGATCTTGCAGAGCACTGGGGAAAGGCAGGCAGAGAATTCCCTGATAGCACCTTCTCTGTGCCTGTTCACATTGCTTCGCAGAATCGCTTTTGTGCAGAAAACAGTAACACTTGTTCAGAACGAAAGAAAGCACAGAGCCCCAGATTTGCTGTTGTCCTGGAGAGCTTGCAGAGCACTGGGGAAAGGCAGGCAGAGAATTCCCTGCTAGCACCTTCTCTGTGCCTGGGAAGCAGAAGTGTTCACATTGCTTCGCAAGAATCGCTTTTGTGCAGAAAACACTAACACTTGTTCAGAACGAAAGAAAGCACAGAGCCCCAGATTCTATGTTGTCCTGGAGAGCTTGCAGAGCACTGGGGAAAGGCAGGCAGAGAATTCCCTGCTAGCACCTTCTCTGTGCCTGGGAAGCAGAAGTGTTCACATTGCTTCGCAAGAATCGCTTTTGTGCAGAAAACAGTAACACTTGTTCAGAAGGAAAGAAAGCACAGAGCCCCAGATTCTATGTTGTCCTGGAGAGCTTGCAGAGCACTGGGGAAAGGCAGGCAGAGAATTCCCTGATAGCACCTTCTCTGTGCCTGTTCACATTGCTTCGCAGAATCGCTTTTGTGCAGAAAACAGTAACACTTGTTCAGAACGAAAGAAAGCACAGAGCCCCAGATTCTATGTTGTTCTGGAGAGCTTGCAGAGCACTGGGGAAAGGCAGGCAGAGAATTCCTTGCTAGCACCTTCTCTGTGCCTGGGAAGCAGCAGTGTTCACATTGCTTCGCAGAATCGCTTTTGTGCAGAAAACAGTAACACTTGTTCAGAAGGAAAGAAAGCACAGAGCCCCAGATTCTATGTTGTCCTGGAGAGCTTGCAGAGCACTGGGGAAAGGCAGGCAGAGAATTCCTTGCTAGCACCTTCTCTGTGCCTGGGAAGCAGAAGTGTTCACATTGCTTCGCAGAATCGCTTTTGTGCAGAAAACAGTAACACTTGTTCAGAAGGAAAGAAAGCACAGAGCCCCAGATTCTATGTTGTCCTGGAGATCTTGCAGAGCACTGGGGAAAGGCAGGCAGAGAATTCCCTGATAGCACCTTCTCTGTGCCTGTTCACATTGCTTCGCAGAATCGCTTTTGTGCAGAAAACAGTAACACTTGTTCAGAACGAAAGAAAGCACAGAGCCCCAGATTTGCTGTTGTCCTGGAGAGCTTGCAGAGCACTGGGGAAAGGCAGGCAGAGAATTCCCTGCTAGCACCTTCTCTGTGCCTGGGAAGCAGTAGTGTTCACATTGCTTCGCAAGAATCGCTTTTGTGCAGAAAACACTAACACTTGTTCAGAACGAAAGAAAGCACAGAGCCCCAGATTCTATGTTGTCCTGGAGAGCTTGCAGAGCACTGGGGAAAGGCAGGCAGAGAATTCCCTGCTAGCACCTTCTCTGTGCCTGGGAAGCAGAAGTGTTCACATTGCTTCGCAAGAATCGCTTTTGTGCAGAAAACACTAACACTTGTTCAGAACGAAAGAAAGCACAGAGCCCCAGATTCTATGTTGTCCTGGAGAGCTTGCAGAGCACTGGGGAAAGGCAGGCAGAGAATTCCCTGATAGCACCTTCTCTGTGCCTGTTCACATTGCTTCGCAGAATCGCTTTTGTGCAGAAAACAGTAACACTTGTTCAGAACGAAAGAAAGCACAGAGCCCCAGATTCTATGTTGTTCTGGAGAGCTTGCAGAGCACTGGGGAAAGGCAGGCAGAGAATTCCTTGCTAGCACCTTCTCTGTGCCTGGGAAGCAGCAGTGTTCACATTGCTTCGCAGAATCGCTTTTGTGCAGAAAACAGTAACACTTGTTCAGAAGGAAAGCAAGCACAGAGCCCCAGATTCTATGTTGTCCTGGAGAGCTTGCAGAGCACTGGGGAAAGGCAGGCAGAGAATTCCCTGCTAGCACCTTCTCTGTGCCTGGGAAGCAGAAGTGTTCACATTGCTTCGCAGAATCGCTTTTGTGCAGAAAACAGTAACACTTGTTCAGAAGGAAAGAAAGCACAGAGCCCCAGATTTTATGTTGTCCTGGAGATCTTGCAGAGCACTGGGGAAAGGCAGGCAGAGAATTCCCTGATAGCACCTTCTCTGTGCCTGTTCACATTGCTTCGCAGAATCGCTTTTGTGCAGAAAACAGTAACACTTGTTCAGAACGAAAGAAAGCACAGAGCCCCAGATTTGCTGTTGTCCTGGAAATCTTGCAGAGCACTGGGGAAAGGCAGGCAGAGAATTCCCTGCTAGCACCTTCTCTGTGCCTGGGAAGCAGAAGTGTTCACATTGCTTCGCAAGAATCGCTTTTGTGCAGAAAACACTAACACTTGTTCAGAACGAAAGAAAGCACAGAGCCCCAGATTCTATGTTGTCCTGGAGAGCTTGCAGAGCACTGGGGAAAGGCAGGCAGAGAATTCCCTGATAGCACCTTCTCTGTGCCTGTTCACATTGCTTCGCAGAATCGCTTTTGTGCAGAAAACAGTAACACTTGTTCAGAACGAAAGAAAGCACAGAGCCCCAGATTCTATGTTGTCCTGGAGAGCTTGCAGAGCACTGGGGAAAGGCAGGCAGAGAATTCCCTGCTAGCACCTTCTCTGTGCCTGGGAAGCAGAAGTGTTCACATTGCTTCGCAAGAATCGCTTTTGTGCAGAAAACACTAACACTTGTTCAGAACGAAAGAAAGCACAGAGCCCCAGATTCTATGTTGTCCTGGAGAGCTTGCAGAGCACTGGGGAAAGGCAGGCAGAGAATTCCCTGATAGCACCTTCTCTGTGCCTGTTCACATTGCTTCGCAGAATCGCTTTTGTGCAGAAAACAGTAACACTTGTTCAGAAGGAAAGAAAGCACAGAGCCCCAGATTCTATGTTGTCCTGGAGAGCTTGCAGAGCACTGGGGAAAGGCAGGCAGAGAATTCCCTGATAGCACCTTCTCTGTGCCTGTTCACATTGCTTCGCAAGAATCGCTTTTGTGCAGAAAACAGTAACACTTGTTCAGAACGAAAGAAAGCACAGAGCCCCAGATTCTATGTTGTTCTGGAGAGCTTGCAGAGCACTGGGGAAAGGCAGGCAGAGAATTCCTTGCTAGCACCTTCTCTGTGCCTGGGAAGCAGCAGTGTTCACATTGCTTCGCAGAATCGCTTTTGTGCAGAAAACAGTAACACTTGTTCAGAAGGAAAGAAAGCACAGAGCCCCAGATTTTATGTTGTCCTGGAGATCTTGCAGAGCACTGGGGAAAGGCAGGCAGAGAATTCCCTGATAGCACCTTCTCTGTGCCTGTTCACATTGCTTCGCAGAATCGCTTTTGTGCAGAAAACAGTAACACTTGTTCAGAACGAAAGAAAGCACAGAGCCCCAGATTTGCTGTTGTCCTGGAAATCTTGCAGAGCACTGGGGAAAGGCAGGCAGAGAATTCCCTGCTAGCACCTTCTCTGTGCCTGGGAAGCAGAAGTGTTCACATTGCTTCGCAAGAATCGCTTTTGTGCAGAAAACACTAACACTTGTTCAGAACGAAAGAAAGCACAGAGCCCCAGATTCTATGTTGTCCTGGAGAGCTTGCAGAGCACTGGGGAAAGGCAGGCAGAGAATTCCCTGATAGCACCTTCTCTGTGCCTGTTCACATTGCTTCGCAGAATCGCTTTTGTGCAGAAAACAGTAACACTTGTTCAGAAGGAAAGGAAGCACAGAGCCCCAGATTCTATGTTGTCCTGGAGAGCTTGCAGAGCACTGGGGAAAGGCAGGCAGAGAATTCCCTGATAGCACCTTCTCTGTGCCTGTTCACATTGCTTCGCAAGAATCGCTTTTGTGCAGAAAACAGTAACACTTGTTCAGAACGAAAGAAAGCACAGAGCCCCAGATTCTATGTTGTTCTGGAGAGCTTGCAGAGCACTGGGGAAAGGCAGGCAGAGAATTCCTTGCTAGCACCTTCTCTGTGCCTGGGAAGCAGCAGTGTTCACATTGCTTCGCAGAATCGCTTTTGTGCAGAAAACAGTAACACTTGTTCAGAAGGAAAGAAAGCACAGAGCCCCAGATTTTATGTTGTCCTGGAGAGCTTGCAGAGCACTGGGGAAAGGCAGGCAGAGAATTCCTTGCTAGCACCTTCTCTGTGCCTGGGAAGCAGAAGTGTTCACATTGCTTCGCAGAATCGCTTTTGTGCAGAAAACAGTAACACTTGTTCAGAAGGAAAGAAAGCACAGAGCCCCAGATTTTATGTTGTCCTGGAGATCTTGCAGAGCACTGGGGAAAGGCAGGCAGAGAATTCCCTGATAGCACCTTCTCTGTGCCTGTTCACATTGCTTCGCAGAATCGCTTTTGTGCAGAAAACAGTAACACTTGTTCAGAACGAAAGAAAGCACAGAGCCCCAGATTTGCTGTTGTCCTGGAGAGCTTGCAGAGCACTGGGGAAAGGCAGGCAGAGAATTCCCTGCTAGCACCTTCTCTGTGCCTGGGAAGCAGAAGTGTTCACATTGCTTCGCAAGAATCGCTTTTGTGCAGAAAACACTAACACTTGTTCAGAACGAAAGAAAGCACAGAGCCCCAGATTTTATGTTGTCCTGGAGAGCTTGCAGAGCACTGGGGAAAGGCAGGCAGAGAATTCCCTGCTAGCACCTTCTCTGTGCCTGGGAAGCAGAAGTGTTCACATTGCTTCGCAAGAATCGCTTTTGTGCAGAAAACAGTAACACTTGTTCAGAAGGAAAGAAAGCACAGAGCCCCAGATTCTATGTTGTCCTGGAGAGCTTGCAGAGCACTGGGGAAAGGCAGGCAGAGAATTCCCTGATAGCACCTTCTCTGTGCCTGTTCACATTGCTTCGCAGAATCGCTTTTGTGCAGAAAACAGTAACACTTGTTCAGAACGAAAGAAAGCACAGAGCCCCAGATTCTATGTTGTTCTGGAGAGCTTGCAGAGCACTGGGGAAAGGCAGGCAGAGAATTCCTTGCTAGCACCTTCTCTGTGCCTGGGAAGCAGCAGTGTTCACATTGCTTCGCAGAATCGCTTTTGTGCAGAAAACAGTAACACTTGTTCAGAAGGAAAGAAAGCACAGAGCCCCAGATTCTATGTTGTCCTGGAGAGCTTGCAGAGCACTGGGGAAAGGCAGGCAGAGAATTCCTTGCTAGCACCTTCTCTGTGCCTGGGAAGCAGAAGTGTTCACATTGCTTCGCAGAATCGCTTTTGTGCAGAAAACAGTAACACTTGTTCAGAAGGAAAGAAAGCACAGAGCCCCAGATTCTATGTTGTCCTGGAGATCTTGCAGAGCACTGGGGAAAGGCAGGCAGAGAATTCCCTGATAGCACCTTCTCTGTGCCTGTTCACATTGCTTCGCAGAATCGCTTTTGTGCAGAAAACAGTAACACTTGTTCAGAACGAAAGAAAGCACAGAGCCCCAGATTTGCTGTTGTCCTGGAGAGCTTGCAGAGCACTGGGGAAAGGCAGGCAGAGAATTCCCTGCTAGCACCTTCTCTGTGCCTGGGAAGCAGTAGTGTTCACATTGCTTCGCAAGAATCGCTTTTGTGCAGAAAACACTAACACTTGTTCAGAACGAAAGAAAGCACAGAGCCCCAGATTCTATGTTGTCCTGGAGAGCTTGCAGAGCACTGGGGAAAGGCAGGCAGAGAATTCCCTGCTAGCACCTTCTCTGTGCCTGGGAAGCAGAAGTGTTCACATTGCTTCGCAAGAATCGCTTTTGTGCAGAAAACACTAACACTTGTTCAGAACGAAAGAAAGCACAGAGCCCCAGATTCTATGTTGTCCTGGAGAGCTTGCAGAGCACTGGGGAAAGGCAGGCAGAGAATTCCCTGATAGCACCTTCTCTGTGCCTGTTCACATTGCTTCGCAGAATCGCTTTTGTGCAGAAAACAGTAACACTTGTTCAGAACGAAAGAAAGCACAGAGCCCCAGATTCTATGTTGTTCTGGAGAGCTTGCAGAGCACTGGGGAAAGGCAGGCAGAGAATTCCTTGCTAGCACCTTCTCTGTGCCTGGGAAGCAGCAGTGTTCACATTGCTTCGCAGAATCGCTTTTGTGCAGAAAACAGTAACACTTGTTCAGAAGGAAAGCAAGCACAGAGCCCCAGATTCTATGTTGTCCTGGAGAGCTTGCAGAGCACTGGGGAAAGGCAGGCAGAGAATTCCCTGCTAGCACCTTCTCTGTGCCTGGGAAGCAGAAGTGTTCACATTGCTTCGCAGAATCGCTTTTGTGCAGAAAAAAGTAACACTTGTTCAGAAGGAAAGAAAGCACAGAGCCCCAGATTTTATGTTGTCCTGGAGATCTTGCAGAGCACTGGGGAAAGGCAGGCAGAGAATTCCCTGATAGCACCTTCTCTGTGCCTGTTCACATTGCTTCGCAGAATCGCTTTTGTGCAGAAAACAGTAACACTTGTTCAGAACGAAAGAAAGCACAGAGCCCCAGATTTGCTGTTGTCCTGGAAATCTTGCAGAGCACTGGGGAAAGGCAGGCAGAGAATTCCCTGCTAGCACCTTCTCTGTGCCTGGGAAGCAGAAGTGTTCACATTGCTTCGCAAGAATCGCTTTTGTGCAGAAAACACTAACACTTGTTCAGAACGAAAGAAAGCACAGAGCCCCAGATTCTATGTTGTCCTGGAGAGCTTGCAGAGCACTGGGGAAAGGCAGGCAGAGAATTCCCTGATAGCACCTTCTCTGTGCCTGTTCACATTGCTTCGCAGAATCGCTTTTGTGCAGAAAACAGTAACACTTGTTCAGAACGAAAGAAAGCACAGAGCCCCAGATTCTATGTTGTCCTGGAGAGCTTGCAGAGCACTGGGGAAAGGCAGGCAGAGAATTCCCTGCTAGCACCTTCTCTGTGCCTGGGAAGCAGAATTGTTCACATTGCTTCGCAAGAAACGCTTTTGTGCAGAAAACACTAACACTTGTTCAGAACGAAAGAAAGCACAGAGCCCCAGATTCTATGTTGTCCTGGAGAGCTTGCAGAGCACTGGGGAAAGGCAGGCAGAGAATTCCCTGATAGCACCTTCTCTGTGCCTGTTCACATTGCTTCGCAGAATCGCATTTGTGCAGAAAACACTAACACTTGTTCAGAACGAAAGAAAGCACAGAGCCCCAGATTCTATGTTGTCCTGGAGAGCTTGCAGAGCACTGGGGAAAGGCAGGCAGAGAATTCCTTGCTAGCACCTTCTCTGTGCCTGGGAAGCAGCAGTATTCACATTGCTTCGCAAGAATCGCTTTTGTGCAGAAAACAGTAACACTTGTTCAGAAGGAAAGAAAGCACAGAGCCCCAGATTCTATGTTGTCCTGGAGAGCTTGCAGAGCACTGGGGAAAGGCAGGCAGAGAATTCCCTGCTAGCACCTTCTCTGTGCCTGGGAAGCAGAAGTGTTCACATTGCTTCGCAGAATCGCTTTTGTGCAGAAAACAGTAACACTTGTTCAGAAGGAAAGAAAGCACAGAGCCCCAGATTTTATGTTGTCCTGGAGAGCTTGCAGAGCACTGGGGAAAGGCAGGCAGAGAATTCCTTGCTAGCACCTTCTCCGTGCCTGGGAAGCAGAAGTGTTCACATTGCTTCGCAGAATCGCTTTTGTGCAGAAAACAGTAACACTTGTTCAGAAGGAAAGAAAGCACAGAGCCCCAGATTTTATGTTGTCCTGGAGATCTTGCAGAGCACTGGGGAAAGGCAGGCAGAGAATTCCCTGATAGCACCTTCTCTGTGCCTGTTCACATTGCTTCGCAGAATCGCTTTTGTGCAGAAAACAGTAACACTTGTTCAGAACGAAAGAAAGCACAGAGCCCCAGATTTGCTGTTGTCCTGGAGAGCTTGCAGAGCACTGGGGAAAGGCAGGCAGAGAATTCCCTGCTAGCACCTTCTCTGTGCCTGGGAAACAAAAGTGTTCACATTGCTTCGCAAGAATCGCTTCTGTGCAGAAAACACTAACACTTGTTCAGAAGGAAAGAAAGCACAGAGCCCCAGATTTTATGTTGTCATGGAGAGCTTGCAGAGCACTGGGGAAAGGCAGGCAGAGAATTCCCTGCTAGCACCTTCTCTGAGCCTGGGAAGCAGAAGTGTTCACATTGCTTCGCAGAATCGCTTTTGTGCAGAAAACAGTAACACTTGTTCAGAAGGAAAGAAAGCACAGAGCCCCAGATTTTATGTTGTCCTGGAGAGCTTGCAGAGCACTGGGGAAAGGCAGGCAGAGAATTCCCTGATAGCACCTTCTCTGTGCCTGTTCACATTGCTTCGCAGAATCGCTTTTGTGCAGAAAACAGTAACACTTGTTCAGAAGGAAAGAAAGCACAGAGCCCCAGATTCTATGTTGTCCTGGAGAGCTTGCAGAGCACTGGGGAAAGGCAGGCAGAGAATTCCCTGATAGCACCTTCTCTGTGCCTGGGAAGCAGAAGTGTTCACATTGCTTCGCAAGAATCGCTTTTGTGCAGAAAACAGTAACAGTTGTTCAGAACGAAAGAAAGCACAGAACCCCAGATTCTATGTTGTCCTGGAGAGCTTGCAGAGCACTGGGGAAAGGCAGGCAGAGAATTCCTTGCTAGCACCTTCTCTGTGCCTGGGAAGCAGAAGTGTTCACATTGCTTGGCAGAATCGCTTTTGTGCAGAAAACAGTAACACTTGTTCAGAAGGAAAGAAAGCACAGAGCCCCAGATTTTATGTTGTCCTGGAGAGCTTGCAGAGCACTGGGGAAAGGCAGGCAGAGAATTCCCTGATAGCACCTTCTCTGTGCCTGTTCACATTGCTTCGCAGAATCGCTTTTGTGCAGAAAACAGTAACACTTGTTCAGAACGAAAGAAAGCACAGAGCCCCAGATTCTATGTTGTCCTGGAGAGCTTGCAGAGCACTGGGGAAAGGCAGGCAGAGAATTCCTTGCTAGCACCTTCTCTGTGCCTGGGAAGCAGAAGTGTTCACATTGCTTCGCAAGAATCGCTTTTGTGCAGAAAACAGTAACACTTGTTCAGAACGAAAGAAAGCACAGAGCCCCAGATTCTATGTTGTCCTGGAGAGCTTGCAGAGCACTGGGGAAAGGCAGGCAGAGAATTCCCTGATAGCACCTTCTCTGTGCCTGTTCACATTGCTTCGCAGAATCGCTTTTGTGCAGAAAACAGTAACACTTGTTCAGAACGAAAGAAAGCACAGAGCCCCAGATTCTATGTTGTCCTGGAGAGCTTGCAGAGCACTGGGGAAAGGCAGGCAGAGAATTCCTTGCTAGCACCTTCTCTGTGCCTGGGAAGCAGCAGTGTTCACATTGCTTCGCAGAATCGCTTTTGTGCAGAAAACAGTAACACTTGTTCAGAAGGAAAGAAAGCACAGAGCCCCAGATTCTATGTTGTCCTGGAGAGCTTGCAGAGCACTGGGGAAAGGCAGGCAGAGAATTCCCTGATAGCACTTTCTCTGTGCCTGTTCACATTGCTTCGCAGAATCGCTTTTGTGCAGAAAACAGTAACACTTGTTCAGAACGAAAGAAAGCACAGAGCCCCAGATTTTATGTTGTCCTGGAGAACTTGCAGAGCACTGGGGAAAGGCAGGCAGAGAATTCCTTGCTAGCACCTTCTCTGTGCCTGGGAAGCAGAAGTGTTCACATTGCTTCGCAGAATCGCTTTTGTGCAGAAAACACTAACTCTTGTTCAGAAGGAAAGAAAGCACAGAGCCCCAGATTTTATGTTGTCCTGGAGAGCTTGCAGAGCACTGGGGAAAGGCAGGCAGAGAATTCCCTGATAGCACCTTCTCTGTGCCTGTTCACATTGCTTCGCAGAATCGCTTTTGTGCAGAAAACAGTAACACTTGTTCAGAACGAAAGAAAGCACAGAGCCCCAGATTTGCTGTTGTCCTGGAGAGCTTGCAGAGCACTGGGGAAAGGCAGGCAGAGAATTCCCTGCTAGCACCTTCTCTGTGCCTGGGAAGCAGAAGTGTTCACATTGCTTGGCAAGAATCGCTTTTGTGCAGAAAACACTAACACTTGTTCAGAACGAAAGAAAGCACAGAGCCCCAGATTCTATGTTGTCCTGGAGAGCTTGCAGAGCACTGGGGAAAAGCAGGCAGAGAATTCCCTGATAGCACCTTCTCTGTGCCTGTTCACATTGTTTCGCAGAATCGCTTTTGTGCAGAAAACAGTAACACTTGTTCAGAACGAAAGAAAGCACAGAGCCCCAGATTTGCTGTTGTCCTGGAGAGCTTGCAGAGCACTGGGGAAAGGCAGGCAGAGAATTCCCTGCTAGCACCTTCTCTGTGCCTGGGAAGCAGAAGTGTTCACATTGCTTCGCAAGAATCGCTTTTGTGCAGAAAACACTAACACTTGTTCAGAAGGAAAGAAAGCACAGAGCCCCAGATTCTATGTTGTCCTGGAGAGCTTGCAGAGCACTGGGGAAAAGCAGGCAGAGAATTCCCTGATAGCACCTTCTCTGTGCCTGTTCACATTGTTTCGCAGAATCGCTTTTGTGCAGAAAACAGTAACACTTGTTCAGAACGAAAGAAAGCACAGAGCCCCAGATTTTATGTTGTCCTGGAGAGCTTGCAGAGCACTGGGGAAAGGCAGGCAGAGAATACCCTGATAGCACCTTCTCTGTGCCTGTTCACATTGCTTCGCAGAATCGCTTTTGTGCAGAAAACACTAACACTTGTTCAGAAGGAAAGAAAGCACAGAGCCCCAGATTTTATGTTGTCCTGGAGAGCTTGCAGAGCACTGGGGAAAGGCAGGCAGAGAATTCCTTGCTAGCACCTTCTCTGTGCTTGGGAAGCAGAAGTGTTCACATTGCTTCGCAGAATCGCTTTTGTGCAGAAAACACTAACACTTGTTCAGAAGGAAAGAAAGCACAGAGCCCCAGATTCTATGTTGTCCTGGAGAGCTTGCAGAGCACTGGGGAAAGGCAGGCAGAGAATTCCCTGATAGCACCTTCTCTGTGCCTGTTCACATTGCTTCGCAGAATCGCTTTTGTGCAGAAAACAGTAACACTTGTTCAGAACGAAAGAAAGCACAGAGCCCCAGATTTGCTGTTGTCCTGGAGAGCTTGCAGAGCACTGGGGAAAGGCAGGCAGAGAATTCCCTGCTAGCACCTTCTCTGTGCCTGGGAAACAGAAGTGTTCACATTGCTTCGCAAGAATCGCTTCTGTGCAGAAAACACTAACACTTGTTCAGAAGGAAAGAAAGCACAGAGCCCCAGATTTTATGTTGTCCTGGAGAGCTTGCAGAGCACTGGGGAAAGGCAGGCAGAGAATTCCCTGCTAGCACCTTCTCTGAGCCTGGGAAGCAGCAGTGTTCACATTGCTTCGCAGAATCGCTTTTGTGCAGAAAACAGTAACACTTGTTCAGAAGGAAAGAAAGCACAGAGCCCCAGATTTTATGTTGTCCTGGAGAGCTTGCAGAGCACTGGGGAAAGGCAGGCAGAGAATTCCATGATAGCACCTTCTCTGTGCCTGTTTACATTGCTTCGCAGAATCGCTTTTGTGCAGAAAACACTAACACTTGTTCAGAACGAAAGAAAGCACAGAGCCCCAGATTCTATGTTGTCCTGGAGAGCTTGCAGAGCACTGGGGAAAAGCAGGCAGAGAATTCCCTGATAGCACCTTCTCTGTGCCTGTTCACATTGTTTCGCAGAATCGCTTTTGTGCAGAAAACAGTAACACTTGTTCAGAACGAAAGAAAGCACAGAGCCCCAGATTCTATGTTGTCCTGGAGAGCTTGCAGAGCACTGGGGAAAGGCAGGCAGAGAATTCCCTGCTAGCACCTTCTCTGTGCCTGGGAAGCAGAAGTGTTCACATTGCTTCGCAAGAATCGCTTTTGTGCAGAAAACAGTAACACTTGTTCAGAAGGAAAGAAAGCACAGAGCCCCAGATTTTATGTTGTCCTGGAGATCTTGCAGAGCACTGGGGAAAGGCAGGCAGAGAATTCCCTGATAGCACCTTCTCTGTGCCTGTTCACATTGCTTCGCAGAATCGCTTTTGTGCAGAAAACAGTAACACTTGTTCAGAACGAAAGAAAGCACAGAGCCCCAGATTTGCTGTTGTCCTGGAGAGCTTGCAGAGCACTGGGGAAAGGCAGGCAGAGAATTCCCTGCTAGCACCTTCTCTGTGCCTGGGAAACAGAAGTGTTCACATTGCTTCGCAAGAATCGCTTCTGTGCAGAAAACACTAACACTTGTTCAGAAGGAAAGAAAGCACAGAGCCCCAGATTTTATGTTGTCCTGGAGAGCTTGCAGAGCACTGGGGAAAGGCAGGCAGAGAATTCCCTGCTAGCACCTTCTCTGAGCCTGGGAAGCAGAAGTGTTCACATTGCTTCGCAGAATCGCTTTTGTGCAGAAAACAGTAACACTTGTTCAGAAGGAAAGAAAGCACAGAGCCCCAGATTTTATGTTGTCCTGGAGAGCTTGCAGAGCACTGGGGAAAGGCAGGCAGAGAATTCCTTGCTAGCACCTTCTCTGTGCCTGGGAAGCAGCAGTGTTCACATTGCTTCGCAGAATCGCTTTTGTGCAGAAAACAGTAACACTTGTTCAGAACGAAAGAAAGCACAGAGCCCCAGATTCTATGTTGTCCTGGAGAGCTTGCAGAGCACTGGGGAAAGGCAGGCAGAGAATTCCCTGATAGCACCTTCTCTGTGCCTGTTCACATTGCTTCGCAGAATCGCTTTTGTGCAGAAAACAGTAACACTTGTTCAGAACGAAAGAAAGCACAGAGCCCCAGATTTGCTGTTGTCCTGGAGAGCTTGCAGAGCACTGGGGAAAGGCAGGCAGAGAATTCCCTGCTAGCACCTTCTCTGTGCCTGGGAAGCAGAAGTGTTCACATTGCTTCGCAAGAATCGCTTTTGTGCAGAAAACAGTAACAGTTGTTCAGAAGGAAAGAAAGCACAGAGCCCCAGATTCTATGTTGTCCTGGAGAGCTTGCAGAGCACTGGGGAAAAGCAGGCAGAGAATTCCCTGATAGCACCTTCTCTGTGCCTGTTCACATTGTTTCGCAGAATCGCTTTTGTGCAGAAAACAGTAACACTTGTTCAGAACGAAAGAAAGCACAGAGCCCCAGATTTGCTGTTGTCCTGGAGAGCTTGCAGAGCACTGGGGAAAGGCAGGCAGAGAATTCCCTGCTAGCACCTTCTCTGTGCCTGTTCACATTGCTTCGCAGAATCGCTTTTGTGCAGAAAACACTAACACTTGTTCAGAAGGAAAGAAAGCACAGAGCCCCAGATTTTATGTTGTCCTGGAGAGCTTGCAGAGCACTGGGGAAAGGCAGGCAGAGAATTCCTTGCTAGCACCTTCTCTGTGCTTGGGAAGCAGAAGTGTTCACATTGCTTCGCAGAATCGCTTTTGTGCAGAAAACAGTAACAGTTGTTCAGAACGAAAGAAAGCACAGAGCCCCAGATTCTATGTTGTCCTGGAGAGCTTGCAGAGCACTGGGGAAAGGCAGGCAGAGAATTCCCTGCTAGCACCTTCTCTGTGCCTGGGAAGCAGAAGTGTTCACATTGCTTCGCAGAATCGCTTTTGTGCAGAAAACAGTAACAGTTGTTCAGAACAAAAGAAAGCACAGAGCCCCAGATTCTATGTTGTCCTGGAGAGCTTGCAGAGCACTGGGGAAAGGCAGGCAGAGAATTCCCTGCTAGCACCTTCTCTGTGCCTGTTCACATTGTTTCGCAGAATCGCTTTTGTGCAGAAAACAGTAACACTTGTTCAGAAGGAAAGAAAGCACAGAGCCCCAGATTTTATGTTGTCCTGGAGAGCTTGCAGAGCACTGGGGAAAGGCAGGCAGAGAATTCCCTGCTAGCACCTTCTCTGTGCCTGGGAAGCAGAAGTGTTCACATTGTTTCGCAGAATCGCTTTTGTGCAGAAAACACTAACACTTGTTCAGAACAAAAGAAAGCACAGAGCCCCAGATTTGCTGTTGTTCTGGAGAGCTTGCAGAGCACTGGGGAAAGGCAGGCAGAGAATTCCCTGCTAGCACCTTCTCTGTGCCTGGGAATCAGAAGTGTTCACATTGCTTCGCAGAATTGCCTTTGTGCAGAAAACACTAACACTTGTTCAGAACAAAAGAAAGCACAGAGCCTCAGATTTTATGTTGTCCTGGAGAGCTTGCAGAGCACTGGGGAAAGGCAGGCAGAGAATTCCCTGCTAGCACCTTCTCTGTGCCTGGGAAGCAGAAGTGTTCACATTGCTTCGCAGAATCGCTTACTGCAGAAAACACTAACACTTGTTCAGAACAAAAGAAAGCACAGAGCCTCAGATTTTATGTTGTCCTGGAGAGCTTGCAGAGCACTGGGGAAAGGCAGGCAGAGAATTCCCTGCTAGCACCTTCTCTGTGCCTGGGAAGCAGAAGTGTTCACATTGCTTCGCAGAATCGCTTACTGCAGAAAACACTAACACTTGTTCAGAACAAAAGAAAGCACAGAGCCCCAGATTTGCTGTTGTTCTGGAGAGCTTGCAGAGCACTGGGGAAAGGCAGGCAGAGAATTCCCTGCTATCACCTTCTCTGTGCCTGGGAAGCAGAAGTGTTCACATTACTTCGCAGAATCGCTTTTGTGCAGAAAACACTAACACTTGTTCAGAACAAAAGAAAGCACAGAGCCCCAGATTCTATGTTGTCCTGGAGAGCTTGCAGAGCACTGGGGAAAGGCAGGCAGAGAATTCCCTGTTAGCAGCTTCTCTGTGCCTGGGAAGCAGAAGTGTTCACATTGCTTCGCAGAATCGCTTTTCTGCAGAAAACACTAACACTTGTTCAGAACAAAAGAAAGCACAGAGCCCCAGATTCTATGTTGTCCTGGAGAGCTTGCAGAGCACTGGGGAAAGGCAGGCAGAGAATTCCCTGCTAGCACCTTCTCTGTGCCTGGGAAGCAGAAGTGTTCACATTGCTTCGCAGAATCGCTTTTGTGCAGAAAACACTAACACTTGTTCAGAACAAAAGAAAGCACAGAGCCCCAGATTTGCTGTTGTTCTGGAGAGCTTGCAGAGCACTGGGGAAAGGCAGGCAGAGAATTCCCTGCTAGCACCTTCTCTGTGTCTGGGAAGTAGAAGTGTTCACATTAGTTCGCAGAATCGCCTGTGTGCAGAAAACACTAACACTTGATCAGAACAAAAGAAAGCACAGAGCCCCAGATTTGCTGTTGTCCTGGAGAGCTTGCAGAGCACTGGGGAAAGGCAGGCAGAGAATTCCTTGCTAGCGCCTTCTCTGTGCCTGGGAAGCAGAAGTGTTCACATTGCTTCGCAGAATCGCTTTTGTACAGAAAACACTAACACTTGTTCAGAACGAAAGGAAGCACAGAGCCCCAGATTTTATGTTGTCCTGGAGAGCTTGCAGAGCACTGGGGAAAGGCAGGCAGAGAATTCCCTGCTAGCACCTTCTCTGTGCCTGGGAAGCAGAAGTGTTCACATTGCTTCGCAGAATCGCTTTTGTGCAGAAAACAGTAACACTTGTTCAGAACGAAAGAAAGCACAGAGCCCCAGATTCTATGTTGTCCTGGAGAGCTTGCAGAGCACTGGGGAAAGGCAGGCAGAGAATTCCTTGCTAGCACCTTCTCTGTGCCTGGGAAGCAGAAGTGTTCACATTAGTTCACAGAATCGCTTTTGTGCAGAAAACATTAACACTTGTTCAGAAGGAAAGAAAGCACAGAGCCCCAGATTTGATGTTGTCCTGGAGAGCTTGCAGAGCACTGGGGAAAGGCAGGCAGAGAATTCCCTGCTAGCACCTTCTCTGTGCCTGTTCACATTGCTTCGCTGTATCGCTTTTGTGCAGAAAACAGTAACACTTGTTCAGAACGAAAGAAAGCACAGAGCCCCAGATTCTATGTTGTCCTGGAGAGCTTGCAGAGCACTGGGGAAAGGCAGGCAGAGAATTCCTTGCTAGCACCTTCTCTGTGCCTGGGAAGCAGAAGTGTTCACATTGCTTCGCAGAATCGCTTTTCTGCAGAAAACACTAACACTTGTTCAGAACAAAAGAAAGCACAGAGCCCCAGATTTGCTGTTGTTCTGGAGAGCTTGCAGAGCACTGGGGAAAGGCAGGCAGAGAATTCCCTGCTAGCACCTTCTCTGTGCCTGGGAAGCAGAAGTGTTCACATTGCTTCGCAGAATCGCTTTTCTGCAGAAAACACTAACACTTGTTCAGAACAAAAGAAAGCACAGAGCCCCAGATTTTATGTTGTCCTGGAGAGCTTGCAGAGCACTGGGGAAAGGCAGGCAGAGAATTCCCTGCTAGCACCTTCTCTGTGCCTGGGAAGCAGAAGTGTTCACATTGCTTCGCAGAATCGCCTTTGTGCAGAAAACACTAACACTTGTTCAGAACAAAAGAAAGCACAGAGCCCCAGATTTGCTGTTGTTCTGGAGAGCTTGCAGAGCACTGGGGAAAGGCAGGCAGAGAATTCCCTGCTAGCACCTTCTCTGTGCCTGGGAAGCAGAAGTGTTCACATTACTTCGCAGAATCGCTTTTGTGCAGAAAACACTAACACTTGTTCAGAAGGAAAGAAAGCACAGAGCCCCAGATTTGCTGTTGTTCTGGAGAGCTTGCAGAGCACTGGGGAAAGGCAGGCAGAGAATTCCCTGCTAGCACCTTCTCTGTGCCTGGGAAGCAGAAGTGTTCACATTGCTTCGCAGAATCGCCTTTGTGCAGAAAACACTAACACTTGTTCAGAACAAAAGAAAGCACAGAGCCCCAGATTTTATGTTGTCCTGGAGAGCTTGCAGAGCACTGGGGAAAGGCAGGCAGAGAATTCCCTGCTAGCACCTTCTCTGTGCCTGGGAAGCAGAAGTGTTCACATTGCTTCGCAGAATCGCTTTTCTGCAGAAAACACTAACACTTGTTCAGAACAAAAGAAAGCACAGAGCCCCAGATTTGCTGTTGTTCTGGAGAGCTTGCAGAGCACTGGGGAAAGGCAGGCAGAGAATTCCCTGCTAGCACCTTCTCTGTGCCTGGGAAGCAGAAGTGTTCACATTGCTTCGCAGAATCGCCTTTGTGCAGAAAACACTAACACTTGTTCAGAACAAAAGAAAGCACAGAGCCCCAGATTTTATGTTGTTCTGGAGAGCTTGCAGAGCACTGGGGAAAGGCAGGCAGAGAGTTCCCTGCTAGCACCTTCTCTGTGCCTGGGAAGCAGAAGTGTTCACATTACTTCGCAGAATCGCTTTTGTGCAGAAAACACTAACACTTGTTCAGAACAAAAGAAAGCACAGAGCCCCAGATTTGCTGTTGTCCTGGAGAGCTTGCAGAGCACTGGGGAAAGGCAGGCAGAGAATTCCCTGCTAGCACCGTCTCTGTGCCTGGGAAGCAGAAGTGTTCACGTTGCTTGGCAGAATCGCTTTTGTGCAGAAAACAGTAACACTTGTTCAGAAGGAAAGAAAGCACAGAGCCCCAGATTTGATGTTGTCCTGGAGAGCTTGCAGAGCACTGGGGAAAGGCAGGCAGAGAATTCCCTGCTAGCACCTTCTCTGTGCCTGTTCACATTGCTTCGCTGTATCGCTTTTGTGCAGAAAACAGTAACACTTGTTCAGAACGAAAGAAAGCACAGAGCCCCAGATTCTATGTTGTCCTGGAGAGCTTGCAGAGCACTGGGGAATGGCAGGCAGAGAATTCCCTGCTAGCACCTTCTCTGTGCCTGGGAAGCAGAAGTGTTCACATTGCTTCGCAGAATCGCCTTTGTGCAGAAAACACTAACACTTGTTCAGAAGGAAAGAAAGCACAGAGCCCCAGATTCTATGTTGTCCTGGAGAGCTTGCAGAGCACTGGGGAAAGGCAGGCAGAGAATTCCTTGCTAGCACCTTCTCTGTGCCTGGGAAGCAGAAGTGTTCACATTGCTTCGCAGAATCGCCTTTGTGCAGAAAACACTAACACTTGTTCAGAACAAAAGAAAGCACAGAGCCCCAGATTTGCTGTTGTTCTGGAGAGCTTGCAGAGCACTGGGGAAAGGCAGGCAGAGAATTCCCTGCTAGCACCTTCTCTGTGCCTGGGAAGCAGAAGTGTTCACATTGCTTCGCAGAATCGCCTTTGTGCAGAAAACACTAACACTTGTTCAGAACAAAAGAAAGCACAGAGCCCCAGATTCTATGTTGTCCTGGAGAGCTTGCAGAGCACTGGGGAAAGGCAGGCAGAGAATTCCCTGCTAGCACCTTCTCTGTGCCTGGGAAGCAGAAGTGTTCACATTGCTTCGCAGAATCGCCTTTGTGCAGAAAACACTAACACTTGTTCAGAACAAAAGAAAGCACAGAGCCCCAGATTTGCTGTTGTTCTGGAGAGCTTGCAGAGCACTGGGGAAAGGCAGGCAGAGAATTCCCTGCTAGCACCTTCTCTGTGCCTGGGAAGCAGAAGTGTTCACATTGCTTCGCAGAATCGCCTTTCTGCAGAAAACACTAACACTTGTTCAGAACAAAAGAAAGCACAGAGCCCCAGATTTGCTGTTGTTCTGGAGAGCTTGCAGAGCACTGGGGAAAGGCAGGCAGAGAATTCCCTGCTAGCACCTTCTCTGTGCCTGGGAAGCAGAAGTGTTCACATTACTTCGCAGAATCGCTTTTGTGCAGAAAACACTAACACTTGTTCAGAACAAAAGAAAGCACAGAGCCCCAGATTTGCTGTTGTCCTGGAGAGCTTGCAGAGCACTGGGGAAAGGCAGGCAGGGAATTCCCTGCTAGCACCTTCTCTGTGCCTGGGAAGCAGAAGTGTTTACGTTGCTTCGCAGAATCGCTTTTGTGCAGAAAACACTAATACTTGTTCAGAACGAAAGAAAGCACAGAGCCCCAGATTTGCTGTTGTCCTGGAGAGCTTGCAGAGCACTGGGGAAAGGCAGGCAGAGAATTCCCTGCTAGCACCTTCTCTGTGCCTGGGAAGCAGAAGTGTTCACATTGCTTCGCAGAATCGCCTTTGTGCAGAAAACACTAACACTTGTTCAGAACAAAAGAAAGCACAGAGCCCCAGATTTTATGTTGTCCTGGAGAGCTTGCAGAGCACTGGGGAAAGGCAGGCAGAGAATTCCCTGCTAGCACCTTCTCTGTGCCTGGGAAGCAGAAGTGTTCACATTGCTTCGCAGAATCGCCTTTGTGCAGAAAACACTAACACTTGTTCAGAAGGAAAGAAAGCACAGAGCCCCAGATTCTATGTTGTCCTGGAGAGCTTGCAGAGCACTGGGGAAAGGCAGGCAGAGAATTCCCTGCTAGCACCTTCTCTGTGCCTGTTCACATTGCTTCGCTGTATCGCTTTTGTGCAGAAAACAGTAACACTTGTTCAGAACGAAAGAAAGCACAGAGCCCCAGATTCTATGTTGTCCTGGAGAGCTTGCAGAGCACTGGGGAAAGGCAGGCAGAGAATTCCCTGCTAGCACCTTCTCTGTGCCTGGGAAGCAGAAGTGTTCACATTGCTTGGCAGAATCGCTTTTGTGCAGAAAACAGTAACACTTGTTCAGAAGGAAAGAAAGCACAGAGCCCCAGATTTGATGTTGTCCTGGAGAGCTTGCAGAGCACTGGGGAAAGGCAGGCAGAGAATTCCCTGCTAGCACCTTCTCTGTGCCTGTTCACATTGCTTCGCTGTATCGCTTTTGTGCAGAAAACAGTAACACTTGTTCAGAACGAAAGAAAGCACAGAGCCCCAGATTCTATGTTGTCCTGGAGAGCTTGCAGAGCACTGGGGAATGGCAGGCAGAGAATTCCCTGCTAGCACCTTCTCTGTGCCTGGGAAGCAGAAGTGTTCACATTGCTTCGCAGAATCGCCTTTGTGCAGAAAACACTAACACTTGTTCAGAAGGAAAGAAAGCACAGAGCCCCAGATTCTATGTTGTCCTGGAGAGCTTGCAGAGCACTGGGGAAAGGCAGGCAGAGAATTCCTTGCTAGCACCTTCTCTGTGCCTGGGAAGCAGAAGTGTTCACATTACTTCGCAGAATCGCTTTTGTGCAGAAAACAGTAACACTTGTTCAGAAGGAAAGAAAGCACAGAGCCCCAGATTTGCTGTTGTTCTGGAGAGCTTGCAGAGCACTGGGGAAAGGCAGGCAGAGAATTCCCTGCTAGCACCTTCTCTGTGCCTGGGAAGCAGAAGTGTTCACATTGCTTCGCAGAATCTCCTTTGTGCAGAAAACTGTAACACTTGTTCAGAAGGAAAGAAAGCACAGAGCCCCAGATTTGCTGTTGTTCTGGAGAGCTTGCAGAGCACTGGGGAAAGGCAGGCAGAGAATTCCCTGCTAGCACCTTCTCTGTGCCTGGGAAGCAGAAGTGTTCACATTGCTTCGCAGAATCGCTTTTCTGCAGAAAACAATAACACTTGTTCAGAACAAAAGAAAGCACAGAGCCCCAGATTTGCTGTTGTTCTGGAGAGCTTGCAGAGCACTGGGGAAAGGCAGGCGGAGAATTCCCTGCTAGCACCTTCTCTGTGCCTGGGAAGCAGAAGTGTTCACATTACTTCGCAGAATCGCTTTTGTGCAGAAAACACTAACACTTGTTCAGAACGAAAGAAAGCACAGAGCCCCAGATTTGCTGTTGTCCTGGAGAGCTTGCAGAGCACTGGGGAAAGGCAGGCAGAGAATTCCCTGTTAGCACCTTCTCTGTGCCTGGGAAGCAGAAGTGTTCACATTACTTCGCAGAATCGCCTTTGTGCAGAAAACACTAACACTTGTTCAGAACAAAAGAAAGCACAGAGCCCCAGATTCTATGTTGTCCTGGAGAGCTTGCAGAGCACTGGGGAAAGGCAGGCAGAGAATTCCCTGCTAGCACCTTCTCTGTGCCTGGGAAGCAGAAGTGTTCACATTGCTTCGCAGAATCGCTTTTGTGCAGAAAGCACTAACACTTGTTCAGAACAAAAGAAAGCACAGAGCCCCAGATTCTATGTTGTCATGGAGAGCTTGCAGAGCACTGGGGAAAGGCAGGCAGAGAATTCCCTGCTAGCACCTTCTCTGTGCCTGGGAAGCAGAAGTGTTCACATTGCTTCGCAGAATCGCTTTTGTGCAGAAAACACTAACACTTGTTCAGAACAAAAGAAAGCACAGAGCCCCAGATTTTATGTTGTTCTGGAGAGCTTGCAGAGCACTGGGGAAAGGCAGGCAGAGAATTCCCTGCTAGCACCTTCTCTGTGCCTGGGAAGCAGAAGTGTTCACATTGCTTCGCAGAATCGCCTTTGTGCAGAAAACACTAACACTTGTTCAGAACAAAAGAAAGCACAGAGCCCCAGATTTGCTGTTGTTCTGGAGAGCTTGCAGAGCAGTGGGGAAAGGCAGGCAGAGAATTCCCTGCTAGCACCTTCTCTGTGCCTGGGAAGCAGAAGTGTTCACATTGCTTCGCAGAATCGCCTTTGTGCAGAAAACACTAACACTTGTTCAGAACAAAAGAAAGCACAGAGCCCCAGATTTGCTGTTGTTCTGGAGAGCTTGCAGAGCACTGGGGAAAGGCAGGCAGAGAATTCCCTGCTAGCACCTTCTCTGTGCCTGGGAAGCAGGAGTGTTCACATTGCTTCGCAGAATCGCCTTTGTGCAGAAAACACTAACACTTGTTCAGAACGAAAGGAAGCACAGAGCCCCAGATTTTATGTTGTCCTGGAGAGCTTGCAGAGCACTGGGGAAAGGCAGGCAGAGAATTCCCTGCTAGCACCTTCTCTGTGCCTGTTCACATTGCTTCGCTGTATCGCTTTTGTGCAGAAAACAGTAACACTTGTTCAGAACGAAAGAAAGCACAGAGCCCCAGATTCTATGTTGTCCTGGAGAGCTTGCAGAGCACTGGGGAAAGGCAGGCAGAGAATTCCCTGCTAGCACCTTCTCTGTGCCTGGGAAGCAGAAGTGTTCACATTGCTTCGCAGAATCGCTATTGTGCAGAAAACAGTAACACTTGTTCAGAACGAAAGAAAGCACAGAGCCCCAGATTTGCTGTTGTTCTGGAGAGCTTGCAGAGCACTGGGGAAAGGCAGGCAGAGAATTCCCTGCTAGCACCTTCTCTGTGCCTGGGAAGCAGAAGTGTTCACATTACTTCGCAGAATCGCTTTTGTGCAGAAAACACTAACACTTGTTCAGAACAAAAGAAAGCACAGAGCCCCAGATTTGCTGTTGTTCTGGAGAGCTTGCAGAGCACTGGGGAAAGGCAGGCAGAGAATTCCCTGCTAGCACCTTCTCTGTGCCTGGGAAGCAGAAGTGTTCACATTGCTTCGCAGAATCGCCTTTGTGCAGAAAACACTAACACTTGTTCAGAACAAAAGAAAGCACAGAGCCCCAGATTTGCTGTTGTTCTGGAGAGCTTGCAGAGCACTGGGGAAAGGCAGGCAGAGAATTCCCTGCTAGCACCTTCTCTGTGCCTGGGAAGCAGAAGTGTTCACATTGCTTCGCAGAATCGCCTTTGTGCAGAAAACACTAACACTTGTTCAGAACAAAAGAAAGCACAGAGCCCCAGATTTTATGTTGTTCTGGAGAGCTTGCAGAGCACTGGGGAAAGGCAGGCAGAGAATTCCCTGCTAGCACCTTCTCTGTGCCTGGGAAGCAGAAGTGTTCACATTACTTCACAGAATCGCTTTTGTGCAGAAAACACTAACACTTGTTCAGAACAAAAGAAAGCACAGAGCCCCAGATTTGCTGTTGTCCTGGAGAGCTTGCAGAGCACTGGGGAAAGGCAGGCAGAGAATTCCCTGCTAGCACCTTCTCTGTGCCTGTTCACATTGCTTCGCTGTATCGCTTTTGTGCAGAAAACAGTAACACTTGTTCAGAACGAAAGAAAGCACAGAGCCCCAGATTCTATGTTGTCCTGGAGAGCTTGCAGAGCACTGGGGAAAGGCAGGCAGAGAATTCCCTGCTAGCACCTTCTCTGTGCCTGGGAAGCAGAAGTGTTCACATTGCTTGGCAGAATCGCTTTTGTGCAGAAAACAGTAACACTTGTTCAGAAGGAAAGAAAGCACAGAGCCCCAGATTTGATGTTGTCCTGGAGAGCTTGCAGAGCACTGGGGAAAGGCAGGCAGAGAATTCCCTGCTAGCACCTTCTCTGTGCCTGTTCACATTGCTTCGCTGTATCGCTTTTGTGCAGAAAACAGTAACACTTGTTCAGAACGAAAGAAAGCACAGAGCCCCAGATTCTATGTTGTCCTGGAGAGCTTGCAGAGCACTGGGGAATGGCAGGCAGAGAATTCCCTGCTAGCACCTTCTCTGTGCCTGGGAAGCAGAAGTGTTCACATTGCTTCGCAGAATCGCCTTTGTGCAGAAAACACTAACACTTGTTCAGAAGGAAAGAAAGCACAGAGCCCCAGATTCTATGTTGTCCTGGAGAGCTTGCAGAGCACTGGGGAAAGGCAGGCAGAGAATTCCTTGCTAGCACCTTCTCTGTGCCTGGGAAGCAGAAGTGTTCACATTACTTCGCAGAATCGCTTTTGTGCAGAAAACAGTAACACTTGTTCAGAAGGAAAGAAAGCACAGAGCCCCAGATTTGCTGTTGTTCTGGAGAGCTTGCAGAGCACTGGGGAAAGGCAGGCAGAGAATTCCCTGCTAGCACCTTCTCTGTGCCTGGGAAGCAGAAGTGTTCACATTGCTTCGCAGAATCTCCTTTGTGCAGAAAACTGTAACACTTGTTCAGAACAAAAGAAAGCACAGAGCCCCAGATTTGCTGTTGTTCTGGAGAGCTTGCAGAGCACTGGGGAAAGGCAGGCAGAGAATTCCCTGCTAGCACCTTCTCTGTGCCTGGGAAGCAGAAGTGTTCACATTGCTTCGCAGAATCGCTTTTCTGCAGAAAACAATAACACTTGTTCAGAACAAAAGAAAGCACAGAGCCCCAGATTTGCTGTTGTTCTGGAGAGCTTGCAGAGCACTGGGGAAAGGCAGGCGGAGAATTCCCTGCTAGCACCTTCTCTGTGCCTGGGAAGCAGAAGTGTTCACATTACTTCGCAGAATCGCTTTTGTGCAGAAAACACTAACACTTGTTCAGAACGAAAGAAAGCACAGAGCCCCAGATTTGCTGTTGTCCTGGAGAGCTTGCAGAGCACTGGGGAAAGGCAGGCAGAGAATTCCCTGTTAGCACCTTCTCTGTGCCTGGGAAGCAGAAGTGTTCACATTACTTCGCAGAATCGCCTTTGTGCAGAAAACACTAACACTTGTTCAGAACAAAAGAAAGCACAGAGCCCCAGATTCTATGTTGTCCTGGAGAGCTTGCAGAGCACTGGGGAAAGGCAGGCAGAGAATTCCCTGCTAGCACCTTCTCTGTGCCTGGGAAGCAGAAGTGTTCACATTGCTTCGCAGAATCGCTTTTGTGCAGAAAGCACTAACACTTGTTCAGAACAAAAGAAAGCACAGAGCCCCAGATTCTATGTTGTCATGGAGAGCTTGCAGAGCACTGGGGAAAGGCAGGCAGAGAATTCCCTGCTAGCACCTTCTCTGTGCCTGGGAAGCAGAAGTGTTCACATTGCTTCGCAGAATCGCTTTTGTGCAGAAAACACTAACACTTGTTCAGAACAAAAGAAAGCACAGAGCCCCAGATTTTATGTTGTTCTGGAGAGCTTGCAGAGCACTGGGGAAAGGCAGGCAGAGAATTCCCTGCTAGCACCTTCTCTGTGCCTGGGAAGCAGAAGTGTTCACATTGCTTCGCAGAATCGCCTTTGTGCAGAAAACACTAACACTTGTTCAGAACAAAAGAAAGCACAGAGCCCCAGATTTGCTGTTGTTCTGGAGAGCTTGCAGAGCAGTGGGGAAAGGCAGGCAGAGAATTCCCTGCTAGCACCTTCTCTGTGCCTGGGAAGCAGAAGTGTTCACATTGCTTCGCAGAATCGCCTTTGTGCAGAAAACACTAACACTTGTTCAGAACAAAAGAAAGCACAGAGCCCCAGATTTGCTGTTGTTCTGGAGAGCTTGCAGAGCACTGGGGAAAGGCAGGCAGAGAATTCCCTGCTAGCACCTTCTCTGTGCCTGGGAAGCAGGAGTGTTCACATTGCTTCGCAGAATCGCCTTTGTGCAGAAAACACTAACACTTGTTCAGAACGAAAGGAAACACAGAGCCCCAGATTTTATGTTGTCCTGGAGAGCTTGCAGAGCACTGGGGAAAGGCAGGCAGAGAATTCCCTGCTAGCACCTTCTCTGTGCCTGTTCACATTGCTTCGCTGTATCGCTTTTGTGCAGAAAACAGTAACACTTGTTCAGAACGAAAGAAAGCACAGAGCCCCAGATTCTATGTTGTCCTGGAGAGCTTGCAGAGCACTGGGGAAAGGCAGGCAGAGAATTCCCTGCTAGCACCTTCTCTGTGCCTGGGAAGCAGAAGTGTTCACATTGCTTCGCAGAATCGCTATTGTGCAGAAAACAGTAACACTTGTTCAGAACGAAAGAAAGCACAGAGCCCCAGATTTGCTGTTGTTCTGGAGAGCTTGCAGAGCACTGGGGAAAGGCAGGCAGAGAATTCCCTGCTAGCACCTTCTCTGTGCCTGGGAAGCAGAAGTGTTCACATTACTTCGCAGAATCGCTTTTGTGCAGAAAACACTAACACTTGTTCAGAACAAAAGAAAGCACAGAGCCCCAGATTTGCTGTTGTTCTGGAGAGCTTGCAGAGCACTGGGGAAAGGCAGGCAGAGAATTCCCTGCTAGCACCTTCTCTGTGCCTGGGAAGCAGAAGTGTTCACATTGCTTCGCAGAATCGCCTTTGTGCAGAAAACACTAACACTTGTTCAGAACAAAAGAAAGCACAGAGCCCCAGATTTGCTGTTGTTCTGGAGAGCTTGCAGAGCACTGGGGAAAGGCAGGCAGAGAATTCCCTGCTAGCACCTTCTCTGTGCCTGGGAAGCAGAAGTGTTCACATTGCTTCGCAGAATCGCCTTTGTGCAGAAAACACTAACACTTGTTCAGAACAAAAGAAAGCACAGAGCCCCAGATTTTATGTTGTTCTGGAGAGCTTGCAGAGCACTGGGGAAAGGCAGGCAGAGAATTCCCTGCTAGCACCTTCTCTGTGCCTGGGAAGCAGAAGTGTTCACATTACTTCACAGAATCGCTTTTGTGCAGAAAACACTAACACTTGTTCAGAACAAAAGAAAGCACAGAGCCCCAGATTTGCTGTTGTCCTGGAGAGCTTGCAGAGCACTGGGGAAAGGCAGGCAGAGAATTCCCTGCTAGCACCTTCTCTGTGCCTGGGAAGCAGAAGTGTTCACATTGCTTCGCAGAATCGCTTTTCTGCAGAAAACACTAACACTTGTTCAGAACAAAAGAAAGCACAGAGCCCCAGATTTGCTGTTGTCCTGGAGAGCTTGCAGAGCACTGGGGAAAGGCAGGCAGAGAATTCCCTGCTAGCACCTTCTCTGTGCCTGGGAAGCAGAAGTGTTCACATTGCTTGGCAGAATCGCTTTTGTGCAGAAAACAGTAACACTTGTTCAGAAGGAAAGAAAGCACAGAGCCCCAGATTTTATGTTGTCCTGGAGAGCTTGCAGAGCACTGGGGAAAGGCAGGCAGAGAATTCCATGATAGCACCTTCTCTGTGCCTGTTCACATTGCTTCGCTGTATCGCTTTTGTGCAGAAAACAGTAACACTTGTTCAGAACGAAAGAAAGCACAGAGCCCCAGATTCTATGTTGTCCTGGAGAGCTTGCAGAGCACTGGGGAAAGGCAGGCAGAGAATTCCTTGCTAGCACCTTCTCTGTGCCTGGGAAGCAGAAGTGTTCACATTGCTTCGCAGAATCGCCTTTGTGCAGAAAACACTAACACTTGTTCAGAACAAAAGAAAGCACAGAGCCCCAGATTTTATGTTGTTCTGGAGAGCTTGCAGAGCACTGGGGAAAGGCAGGCAGAGAATTCCCTGCTAGCACCTTCTCTGTGCCTGGGAAGCAGAAGTGTTCACATTGCTTGGCAGAATCGCTTTTGTGCAGAAAACAGTAACACTTGTTCAGAAGGAAAGAAAGCACAGAGCCCCAGATTTGATGTTGTCCTGGAGAGCTTGCAGAGCACTGGGGAAAGGCAGGCAGAGAATTCCCTGCTAGCACCTTCTCTGTGCCTGGGAAGCAGAAGTGTTCACATTGCTTCGCAGAATCGCCTTTGTGCAGAAAACACTAACACTTGTTCAGAACAAAAGAAAGCACAGAGCCCCAGATTTTATGTTGTTCTGGAGAGCTTGCAGAGCACTGGGGAAAGGCAGGCAGAGAATTGCCTGCTAGCACCTTCTCTGTGCGTGGGAAGCAGAAGTGTTCACATTACTTCGCAGAATCGCTTTTGTGCAGAAAACACTAACACTTGTTCAGAACAAAAGAAAGCACAGAGCCCCAGATTTGCTGTTGTCCTGGAGAGCTTGCAGAGCACTGGGGAAAGGCAGGCAGAGAATTCCCTGCTAGCACCTTCTCTGTGCCTGGGAAGCAGAAGTGTTCACATTGCTTCGCAGAATCGCTTTTCTGCAGAAAACACTAACACTTGTTCAGAACAAAAGAAAGCACAGAGCCCCAGATTTGCTGTTGTCCTGGAGAGCTTGCAGAGCACTGGGGAAAGGCAGGCAGAGAATTCCCTGCTAGCACCTTCTCTGTGCCTGGGAAGCAGGAGCGTTCACATTGCTTCGCAGAATCGCCTTTGTGCAGAAAACACTAACACTTGTTCAGAACGAAAGGAAGCACAGAGCCCCAGATTTTATGTTGTCCTGGAGAGCTTGCAGAGCACTGGGGAAAGGCAGGCAGAGAATTCCCTGATAGCACCTTCTCTGTGCCTGTTCACATTGCTTCGCAGAATCGCTTTTGTGCAGAAAACAGTAACACTTGTTCAGAACGAAAGAAAGCACAGAGCCCCAGATTCTATGTTGTCCTGGAGAGCTTGCAGAGCACTGGGGAAAGGCAGGCAGAGAATTCCTTGCTAGCACCTTCTCTGTGCCTGGGAAGCAGAAGTGTTCACATTGCTTGGCAGAATCGCTTTTGTGCAGAAAACAGTAACACTTGTTCAGAACGAAAGAAAGCACAGAGCCCCAGATTCTATGTTGTCCTGGAGAGCTTGCAGAGCACTGGGGAAAGGCAGGCAGAGAATTCCCTGCTAGCACCTTCTCTGTGCCTGTTCACATTGCTTCGCTGTATCGCTTTTGTGCAGAAAACAGTAACACTTGTTCAGAACGAAAGAAAGCACAGAGCCCCAGATTCTATGTTGTCCTGGAGAGCTTGCAGAGCACTGGGGAAAGGCAGGCAGAGAATTCCCTGCTAGCACCTTCTCTGTGCCTGGGAAGCAGAAGTGTTCACATTGCTTCGCAGAATCGCCTTTGTGCAGAAAACACTAACACTTGTTCAGAACAAAAGAAAGCACAGAGCCCCAGATTCTATGTTGTCCTGGAGAGCTTGCAGAGCACTGGGGAAAGGCAGGCAGAGAATTCCTTGCTAGCACCTTCTCTGTGCCTGGGAAGCAGAAGTGTTCACATTGCTTCGCAGAATCGCTTTTGTGCAGAAAACAGTAACACTTGTTCAGAAGGAAAGAAAGCACAGAGCCCCAGATTCTATGTTGTCCTGGAGAGCTTGCAGAGCACTGGGGAAAGGCAGGCAGAGAATTCCCTGCTAGCACCTTCTCTGTGCCTGGGAAGCAGAAGTGTTCACATTGCTTCGCAGAATCGCCTTTGTGCAGAAAACACTAACACTTGTTCAGAACAAAAGAAAGCACAGAGCCCCAGATTTTATGTTGTTCTGGAGAGCTTGCAGAGCACTGGGGAAAGGCAGGCAGAGAATTCCCTGCTAGCACCTTCTCTGTGCCTGGGAAGCAGAAGTGTTCACATTACTTCGCAGAATCGCTTTTGTGCAGAAAACACTAACACTTGTTGAGAACAAAAGAAAGCACAGAGCCCCAGATTCAATGTTGTCCTGGAGAGCTTGCAGAGCACTGGGGAAAGGCAGGCAGAGAATTCCCTGCTAGCACCTTCTCTGTGCCTGGGAAGCAGAAGTGTTCACATTGCTTCGCAGAATCGCTTTTCTGCAGAAAACACTAACACTTGTTCAGAACAAAAGAAAGCACAGAGCCCCAGATTTGCTGTTGTCCTGGAGAGCTTGCAGAGCACTGGGGAAAGGCAGGCAGAGAATTCCCTGCTAGCACCTTCTCTGTGCCTGGGAAGCAGAAGTGTTCACATTGCTTGGCAGAATCGCTTTTGTGCAGAAAACAGTAACACTTGTTCAGAAGGAAAGAAAGCACAGAGCCCCAGATTTGATATTGTCCTGGAGAGCTTGCAGAGCACTGGGGAAAGGCAGGCAGAGAATTCCCTGCTAGCACCTTCTCTGTGCCTGTTCACATTGCTTCGCTGTATCGCTTTTGTGCAGAAAACAGTAACACTTGTTCAGAACGAAAGAAAGCACAGAGCCCCAGATTCTATGTTGTCCTGGAGAGCTTGCAGAGCACTGGGGAATGGCAGGCAGAGAATTCCCTGCTAGCACCTTCTCTGTGCCTGGGAAGCAGAAGTGTTCACATTGCTTCGCAGAATCGCCTTTGTGCAGAAAACACTAACACTTGTTCAGAACAAAAGAAAGCACAGAGCCCCAGATTTGCTGTTGTTCTGGAGAGCTTGCAGAGCACTGGGGAAAGGCAGGCAGAGAATTCCCTGCTAGCACCTTCTCTGTGCCTGGGAAGCAGAAGTGTTCACATTGCTTGGCAGAATCGCTTTTGTGCAGAAAACAGTAACACTTGTTCAGAAGGAAAGAAAGCACAGAGCCCCAGATTTGATGTTGTCCTGGAGAGCTTGCAGAGCACTGGGGAAAGGCAGGCAGAGAATTCCCTGCTAGCACCTTCTCTGTGCCTGGGAAGCAGAAGTGTTCACATTGCTTCGCAGAATCGCCTTTGTGCAGAAAACACTAACACTTGTTCAGAACAAAAGAAAGCACAGAGCCCCAGATTTTATGTTGTTCTGGAGAGCTTGCAGAGCACTGGGGAAAGGCAGGCAGAGAATTCCCTGCTAGCACCTTCTCTGTGCCTGGGAAGCAGAAGTGTTCACATTACTTCGCAGAATCGCTTTTGTGCAGAAAACACTAACACTTGTTCAGAACAAAAGAAAGCACAGAGCCCCAGATTTGCTGTTGTCCTGGAGAGCTTGCAGAGCACTGGGGAAAGGCAGGCAGAGAATTCCCTGCTAGCACCTTCTCTGTGCCTGGGAAGCAGAAGTGTTCACATTGCTTCGCAGAATCGCTTTTCTGCAGAAAACACTAACACTTGTTCAGAACAAAAGAAAGCACAGAGCCCCAGATTTGCTGTTGTCCTGGAGAGCTTGCAGAGCACTGGGGAAAGGCAGGCAGAGAATTCCCTGCTAGCACCTTCTCTGTGCCTGGGAAGCAGAAGTGTTCACATTGCTTGGCAGAATCGCTTTTGTGCAGAAAACAGTAACACTTGTTCAGAAGGAAAGAAAGCACAGAGCCCCAGATTTGATGTTGTCCTGGAGAGCTTGCAGAGCACTGGGGAATGGCAGGCAGAGAATTCCCTGCTAGCACCTTCTCTGTGCCTGTTCACATTGCTTCGCTGTATCGCTTTTGTGCAGAAAACAGTAACACTTGTTCAGAACGAAAGAAAGCACAGAGCCCCAGATTTGATGTTGTCCTGGAGAGCTTGCAGAGCACTGGGGAAAGGCAGGCAGAGAATTCCCTGCTAGCACCTTCTCTGTGCCTGGGAAGCAGAAGTGTTCACATTGCTTGGCAGAATCGCTTTTGTGCAGAAAACAGTAACACTTGTTCAGAAGGAAAGAAAGCACAGAGCCCCAGATTTGATGTTGTCCTGGAGAGCTTGCAGAGCACTGGGGAAAGGCAGGCAGAGAATTCCCTGCTAGCACCTTCTCTGTGCCTGGGAAGCAGAAGTGTTCACATTGCTTCGCAGAATCGCCTTTGTGCAGAAAACACTAACACTTGTTCAGAACAAAAGAAAGCACAGAGCCCCAGATTTTATGTTGTTCTGGAGAGCTTGCAGAGCACTGGGGAAAGGCAGGCAGAGAATTGCCTGCTAGCACCTTCTCTGTGCGTGGGAAGCAGAAGTGTTCACATTACTTCGCAGAATCGCTTTTGTGCAGAAAACACTAACACTTGTTCAGAACAAAAGAAAGCACAGAGCCCCAGATTTGCTGTTGTCCTGGAGAGCTTGCAGAGCACTGGGGAAAGGCAGGCAGAGAATTCCCTGCTAGCACCTTCTCTGTGCCTGGGAAGCAGAAGTGTTCACATTGCTTCGCAGAATCGCTTTTCTGCAGAAAACACTAACACTTGTTCAGAACAAAAGAAAGCACAGAGCCCCAGATTTGCTGTTGTCCTGGAGAGCTTGCAGAGCACTGGGGAAAGGCAGGCAGAGAATTCCCTGCTAGCACCTTCTCTGTGCCTGGGAAGCAGGAGCGTTCACATTGCTTCGCAGAATCGCCTTTGTGCAGAAAACACTAACACTTGTTCAGAACGAAAGGAAGCACAGAGCCCCAGATTTTATGTTGTCCTGGAGAGCTTGCAGAGCACTGGGGAAAGGCAGGCAGAGAATTCCCTGATAGCACCTTCTCTGTGCCTGTTCACATTGCTTCGCAGAATCGCTTTTGTGCAGAAAACAGTAACACTTGTTCAGAACGAAAGAAAGCACAGAGCCCCAGATTCTATGTTGTCCTGGAGAGCTTGCAGAGCACTGGGGAAAGGCAGGCAGAGAATTCCTTGCTAGCACCTTCTCTGTGCCTGGGAAGCAGAAGTGTTCACATTGCTTGGCAGAATCGCTTTTGTGCAGAAAACAGTAACACTTGTTCAGAACGAAAGAAAGCACAGAGCCCCAGATTCTATGTTGTCCTGGAGAGCTTGCAGAGCACTGGGGAAAGGCAGGCAGAGAATTCCCTGCTAGCACCTTCTCTGTGCCTGTTCACATTGCTTCGCTGTATCGCTTTTGTGCAGAAAACAGTAACACTTGTTCAGAACGAAAGAAAGCACAGAGCCCCAGATTCTATGTTGTCCTGGAGAGCTTGCAGAGCACTGGGGAAAGGCAGGCAGAGAATTCCCTGCTAGCACCTTCTCTGTGCCTGGGAAGCAGAAGTGTTCACATTGCTTCGCAGAATCGCCTTTGTGCAGAAAACACTAACACTTGTTCAGAACAAAAGAAAGCACAGAGCCCCAGATTCTATGTTGTCCTGGAGAGCTTGCAGAGCACTGGGGAAAGGCAGGCAGAGAATTCCTTGCTAGCACCTTCTCTGTGCCTGGGAAGCAGAAGTGTTCACATTGCTTCGCAGAATCGCTTTTGTGCAGAAAACAGTAACACTTGTTCAGAAGGAAAGAAAGCACAGAGCCCCAGATTCTATGTTGTCCTGGAGAGCTTGCAGAGCACTGGGGAAAGGCAGGCAGAGAATTCCCTGCTAGCACCTTCTCTGTGCCTGGGAAGCAGAAGTGTTCACATTGCTTCGCAGAATGGCCTTTGTGCAGAAAACACTAACACTTGTTCAGAACAAAAGAAAGCACAGAGCCCCAGATTTTATGTTGTTCTGGAGAGCTTGCAGAGCACTGGGGAAAGGCAGGCAGAGAATTCCCTGCTAGCACCTTCTCTGTGCCTGGGAAGCAGAAGTGTTCACATTACTTCGCAGAATCGCTTTTGTGCAGAAAACACTAACACTTGTTGAGAACAAAAGAAAGCACAGAGCCCCAGATTCAATGTTGTCCTGGAGAGCTTGCAGAGCACTGGGGAAAGGCAGGCAGAGAATTCCCTGCTAGCACCTTCTCTGTGCCTGGGAAGCAGAAGTGTTCACATTGCTTCGCAGAATCGCTTTTCTGCAGAAAACACTAACACTTGTTCAGAACAAAAGAAAGCACAGAGCCCCAGATTTGCTGTTGTCCTGGAGAGCTTGCAGAGCACTGGGGAAAGGCAGGCAGAGAATTCCCTGCTAGCACCTTCTCTGTGCCTGGGAAGCAGAAGTGTTCACATTGCTTGGCAGAATCGCTTTTGTGCAGAAAACAGTAACACTTGTTCAGAAGGAAAGAAAGCACAGAGCCCCAGATTTGATATTGTCCTGGAGAGCTTGCAGAGCACTGGGGAAAGGCAGGCAGAGAATTCCCTGCTAGCACCTTCTCTGTGCCTGTTCACATTGCTTCGCTGTATCGCTTTTGTGCAGAAAACAGTAACACTTGTTCAGAACGAAAGAAAGCACAGAGCCCCAGATTCTATGTTGTCCTGGAGAGCTTGCAGAGCACTGGGGAATGGCAGGCAGAGAATTCCCTGCTAGCACCTTCTCTGTGCCTGGGAAGCAGAAGTGTTCACATTGCTTCGCAGAATCGCCTTTGTGCAGAAAACACTAACACTTGTTCAGAACAAAAGAAAGCACAGAGCCCCAGATTTGCTGTTGTTCTGGAGAGCTTGCAGAGCACTGGGGAAAGGCAGGCAGAGAATTCCCTGCTAGCACCTTCTCTGTGCCTGGGAAGCAGAAGTGTTCACATTGCTTGGCAGAATCGCTTTTGTGCAGAAAACAGTAACACTTGTTCAGAAGGAAAGAAAGCACAGAGCCCCAGATTTGATGTTGTCCTGGAGAGCTTGCAGAGCACTGGGGAAAGGCAGGCAGAGAATTCCCTGCTAGCACCTTCTCTGTGCCTGGGAAGCAGAAGTGTTCACATTGCTTCGCAGAATCGCCTTTGTGCAGAAAACACTAACACTTGTTCAGAACAAAAGAAAGCACAGAGCCCCAGATTTTATGTTGTTCTGGAGAGCTTGCAGAGCACTGGGGAAAGGCAGGCAGAGAATTCCCTGCTAGCACCTTCTCTGTGCCTGGGAAGCAGAAGTGTTCACATTACTTCGCAGAATCGCTTTTGTGCAGAAAACACTAACACTTGTTCAGAACAAAAGAAAGCACAGAGCCCCAGATTTGCTGTTGTCCTGGAGAGCTTGCAGAGCACTGGGGAAAGGCAGGCAGAGAATTCCCTGCTAGCACCTTCTCTGTGCCTGGGAAGCAGAAGTGTTCACATTGCTTCGCAGAATCGCTTTTGTGCAGAAAACACTAACACTTGTTCAGAACAAAAGAAAGCACAGAGCCCCAGATTTGCTGTTGTCCTGGAGAGCTTGCAGAGCACTGGGGAAAGGCAGGCAGAGAATTCCCTGCTAGCACCTTCTCTGTGCCTGGGAAGCAGAAGTGTTCACATTGCTTGGCAGAATCGCTTTTGTGCAGAAAACAGTAACACTTGTTCAGAAGGAAAGAAAGCACAGAGCCCCAGATTTGATGTTGTCCTGGAGAGCTTGCAGAGCACTGGGGAATGGCAGGCAGAGAATTCCCTGCTAGCACCTTCTCTGTGCCTGTTCACATTGCTTCGCTGTATCGCTTTTGTGCAGAAAACAGTAACACTTGTTCAGAACGAAAGAAAGCACAGAGCCCCAGATTTGATGTTGTCCTGGAGAGCTTGCAGAGCACTGGGGAATGGCAGGCAGAGAATTCCCTGCTAGCACCTTCTCTGTGCCTGGGAAGCAGAAGTGTTCACATTGCTTCGCAGAATCGCCTTTGTGCAGAAAACACTAACACTTGTTCAGAAGGAAAGAAAGCACAGAGCCCCAGATTCTATGTTGTCCTGGAGAGCTTGCAGAGCACTGGGGAAAGGCAGGCAGAGAATTCCCTGTTAGCACCTTCTCTGTGCCTGGGAAGCAGAAGTGTTCATATTGCTTCGCAGAATCGCTTTTGTGCAGAAAACACTAACACTTGTTCAGAACGAAAGAAAGCACAGAGCCCCAGACTTTATGTTGTCCTGGAGAGCTTGCAGAGCACTGGGGAAAGGCAGGCAGAGAATTCCCTGATAGCACCTTCTCTGTGCCTGGGAAGCAGAAGTGTTCACATTGCTTCGCAGAATCGCCTTTGTGCAGAAAACACTAACACTTGTTCAGAACAAAAGAAAGCACAGAGCCCCAGATTCTATGTTGTCCTGGAGAGCTTGCAGAGCACTGGGGAAAGGCAGGCAGAGAATTCCCTGCTAGCACCTTCTCTGTGCCTGGGAAGCAGAAGTGTTCACATTGCTTCGCAGAATCGCCTTTGTGCAGAAAACACTAACACTTGTTCAGAACAAAAGAAAGCACAGAGCCCCAGATTTGCTGTTGTTCTGGAGAGCTTGCAGAGCACTGGGGAAAGGCAGGCAGAGAATTCCCTGATAGCACCTTCTCTGTGCCTGTTCACATTGCTTCGCAGAATCGCTTTTGTGCAGAAAACAGTAACACTTGTTCAGAAGGAAAGAAAGCACAGAGCCCCAGATTTTATGTTGTCCTGGAGAGCTTGCAGAGCACTGGGGAAAGGCAGGCAGAGAATTCCCTGCTAGCACCTTCTCTGTGCCTGGGAAGCAGAAGTGTTCACATTGCTTCGCAGAATCGCTTTTGTGCAGAAAACACTAACACTTGTTCAGAACAAAAGAAAGCACAGAGCCCCAGATTTTATGTTGTTCTGGAGAGCTTGCAGAGCACTGGGGAAAGGCAGGCAGAGAATTCCCTGCTAGCACCTTCTCTGTGCCTGGGAAGCAGAAGTGTTCACATTGCTTCGCAGAATCGCCTTTGTGCAGAAAACACTAACACTTGTTCAGAACAAAAGAAAGCACAGAGCCCCAGATTTGCTGTTGTTCTGGAGAGCTTGCAGAGCACTGGGGAAAGGCAGGCAGAGAATTCCCTGCTAGCACCTTCTCTGTGCCTGGGAAGCAGGAGTGTTCACATTGCTTCGCAGAATCGCCTTTGTGCAGAAAACACTAACACTTGTTCAGAACAAAAGAAAGCACAGAGCCCCAGATTTGCTGTTGTTCTGGAGAGCTCGCAGAGCACTGGGGAAAGGCGGGCAGAGAATTCCCTGCTAGCACCTTCTCTGTGCCTGGGAAGCAGAAGTGTTCACATTACTTCGCAGAATCGCTTTTGTGCAGAAAACACTAACACTTGTTCAGAACAAAAGAAAGCACAGAGCCCCAGATTCTATGTTGTCCTGGAGAGCTTGCAGAGCACTGGGGAAAGGCAGGCAGAGAATTCCTTGCTAGCACCTTCTCTGTGCCTGGGAAGCAGAAGTGTTCACATTGCTTGGCAGAATCGCTTTTGTGCAGAAAACAGTAACACTTGTTCAGAACGAAAGAAAGCACAGAGCCCCAGATTCTATGTTGTCCTGGAGAGCTTGCAGAGCACTGGGGAAAGGCAGGCAGAGAATTCCCTGCTAGCACCTTCTCTGTGCCTGTTCACATTGCTTCGCTGTATCGCTTTTGTGCAGAAAACAGTAACACTTGTTCAGAACGAAAGAAAGCACAGAGCCCCAGATTCTATGTTGTCCTGGAGAGCTTGCAGAGCACTGGGGAAAGGCAGGCAGAGAATTCCTTGCTAGCACCTTCTCTGTGCCTGGGAAGCAGAAGTGTTCATATTGCTTCGCAGAATCGCTTTTGTGCAGAAAACACTAACACTTGTTCAGAACGAAAGAAAGCACAGAGCCCCAGATTTTATGTTGTCCTGGAGAACTTGCAGAGCACTGGGGAAAGGCAGGCAGAGAATTCCTTGCTAGCACCTTCTCTGTGCCTGGGAATCAGAAGTGTTCACATTGCTTCGCAGAATCGCCTTTGTGCAGAAAACACTAACACTTGTTCAGAAGGAAAGAAAGCACAGAGCCCCAGATTTTATGTTGTCCTGGAGAGCTTGCAGAGCACTGGGGAAAGGCAGGCAGAGAATTCCCTGATAGCACCTTCTCTGTGCCTGTTCACATTGCTTCGCAGAATCGCTTTTGTGCAGAAAACAGTAACACTTGTTCAGAACGAAAGAAAGCACAGAGCCCCAGATTCTATGTTGTCCTGGAGAGCTTGCAGAGCACTGGGGAAAGGCAGGCAGAGAATTCCCTGCTAGCACCTTCTCTGTGCCTGGGAAGCAGAAGTGTTCACATTGCTTCGCAAGAATCGCTTTTGTGCAGAAAACACTAACACTTGTTCAGAAGGAAAGAAAGCACAGAGCCCCAGATTCTATGTTGTCCTGGAGAGCTTGCAGAGCACTGGGGAAAAGCAGGCAGAGAATTCCCTGATAGCACCTTCTCTGTGCCTGTTCACATTGTTTCGCAGAATCGCTTTTGTGCAGAAAACAGTAACACTTGTTCAGAACGAAAGAAAGCACAGAGCCCCAGATTTTATGTTGTCCTGGAGAGCTTGCAGAGCACTGGGGAAAGGCAGGCAGAGAATTCCCTGATAGCACCTTCTCTGTGCCTGTTCACATTGCTTCGCAGAATCGCTTTTGTGCAGAAAACACTAACACTTGTTCAGAAGGAAAGAAAGCACAGAGCCCCAGATTTTATGTTGTCCTGGAGAGCTTGCAGAGCACTGGGGAAAGGCAGGCAGAGAATTCCTTGCTAGCACCTTCTCTGTGCTTGGGAAGCAGAAGTGTTCACATTGCTTCGCAGAATCGCTTTTGTGCAGAAAACAGTAACACTTGTTCAGAAGGAAAGAAAGCACAGAGCCCCAGATTTTATGTTGTCCTGGAGAGCTTGCAGAGCACTGGGGAAAGGCAGGCAGAGAATTCCTTGCTAGCACCTTCTCTGTGCCTGGGAAGCAGAAGTGTTCACATTGCTTCGCAAGAATCGCTTTTGTGCAGAAAACAGTAACACTTGTTCAGAACGAAAGAAAGCACAGAGCCCCAGATTCTATGTTGTCCTGGAGAGCTTGCAGAGCACTGGGGAAAGGCAGGCAGAGAATTCCTTGCTAGCACCTTCTCTGTGCCTGGGAAGCAGCAGTGTTCACATTGCTTCGCAGAATAGCTTTTGTGCAGAAAACAGTAACACTTGTTCAGAACGAAAGAAAGCACAGAGCCCCAGATTCTATGTTGTCCTGGAGAGCTTGCAGAGCACTGGGGAAAGGCAGGCAGAGAATTCCCTGATAGCACCTTCTCTGTGCCTGTTCACATTGCTTCGCAGAATCGCTTTTGTGCAGAAAACAGTAACACTTGTTCAGAACGAAAGAAAGCACAGAGCCCCAGATTTTATGTTGTCCTGGAGAACTTGCAGAGCACTGGGGAAAGGCAGGCAGAGAATTCCTTGCTAGCACCTTCTCTGTGCCTGGGAAGCAGAAGTGTTCACATTGCTTCGCAAGAATCGCTTTTGTGCAGAAAACACTAACACTTGTTCAGAAGGAAAGAAAGCACAGAGCCCCAGATTCTATGTTGTCCTGGAGAGCTTGCAGAGCACTGGGGAAAAGCAGGCAGAGAATTCCCTGATAGCACCTTCTCTGTGCCTGTTCACATTGTTTCGCAGAATCGCTTTTGTGCAGAAAACAGTAACACTTGTTCAGAACGAAAGAAAGCACAGAGCCCCAGATTTGCTGTTGTCCTGGAGAGCTTGCAGAGCACTGGGGAAAGGCAGGCAGAGAATTCCCTGCTAGCACCTTCTCTGTGCCTGGGAAGCAGAAGTGTTCACATTGCTTCGCAAGAATCGCTTTTGTGCAGAAAACAGTAACACTTGTTCAGAAGGAAAGAAAGCACAGAGCCCCAGATTCTATGTTGTCCTGGAGAGCTTGCAGAGCACTGGGGAAAAGCAGGCAGAGAATTCCCTGATAGCACCTTCTCTGTGCCTGTTCACATTGTTTCGCAGAATCGCTTTTGTGCAGAAAACAGTAACACTTGTTCAGAACGAAAGAAAGCACAGAGCCCCAGATTTGCTGTTGTCCTGGAGAGCTTGCAGAGCACTGGGGAAAGGCAGGCAGAGAATTCCCTGATAGCACCTTCTCTGTGCCTGTTCACATTGCTTCGCAGAATCGCTTTTGTGCAGAAAACAGTAACACTTGTTCAGAACGAAAGAAAGCACAGAGCCCCAGATTTTATGTTGTCCTGGAGAGCTTGCAGAGCACTGGGGAAAGGCAGGCAGAGAATTCCTTGCTAGCACCTTCTCTGTGCTTGGGAAGCAGAAGTGTTCACATTGCTTCGCAGAATCGCTTTTGTGCAGAAAACAGTAACAGTTGTTCAGAACGAAAGAAAGCACAGAGCCCCAGATTCTATGTTGTCCTGGAGAGCTTGCAGAGCACTGGGGAAAGGCAGGCAGAGAATTCCCTGCTAGCACCTTCTCTGTGCCTGGGAAGCAGAAGTGTTCACATTGCTTCGCAAGAATCGCTTTTGTGCAGAAAACAGTAACAGTTGTTCAGAACAAAAGAAAGCACAGAGCCCCAGATTCTATGTTGTCCTGGAGAGCTTGCAGAGCACTGGGGAAAGGCAGGCAGAGAATTCCCTGCTAGCACCTTCTCTGTGCCTGTTCACATTGTTTCGCAGAATCGCTTTTGTGCAGAAAACAGTAACACTTGTTCAGAACGAAAGAAAGCACAGAGCCCCAGATTTTATGTTGTCCTGGAGAGCTTGCAGAGCACTGGGGAAAGGCAGGCAGAGAATTCCCTGCTAGCACCTTCTCTGTGCCTGGGAAGCAGAAGTGTTCACATTGCTTCGCAGAATCGCCTTTGTGCAGAAAACACTAACACTTGTTCAGAACAAAAGAAAGCACAGAGCCCCAGATTTGCTGTTGTTCTGGAGAGCTTGCAGAGCACTGGGGAAAGGCAGGCAGAGAATTCCCTGCTAGCACCTTCTCTGTGCCTGGGAAGCAGAAGTGTTCACATTGCTTCGCAGAATCGCTTTTCTGCAGAAAACACTAACACTTGTTCAGAACAAAAGAAAGCACAGAGCCCCAGATTTGCTGTTGTCCTGGAGAGCTTGCAGAGCACTGGGGAAAGGCAGGCAGAGAATTCCCTGCTAGCACCTTCTCTGTGCCTGGGAAGCAGAAGTGTTCACATTGCTTGGCAGAATCGCTTTTGTGCAGAAAACAGTAACACTTGTTCAGAAGGAAAGAAAGCACAGAGCCCCAGATTTGATGTTGTCCTGGAGAGCTTGCAGAGCACTGGGGAAAGGCAGGCAGAGAATTCCCTGCTAGCACCTTCTCTGTGCCTGGGAAGCAGAAGTGTTCACATTGCTTCGCAGAATCGCCTTTGTGCAGAAAACACTAACACTTGTTCAGAACAAAAGAAAGCACAGAGCCCCAGATTTTATGTTGTTCTGGAGAGCTTGCAGAGCACTGGGGAAAGGCAGGCAGAGAATTCCCTGCTAGCACCTTCTCTGTGCCTGGGAAGCAGAAGTGTTCACATTACTTCGCAGAATCGCTTTTGTGCAGAAAACACTAACACTTGTTCAGAACAAAAGAAAGCACAGAGCCCCAGATTTGCTGTTGTCCTGGAGAGCTTGCAGAGCACTGGGGAAAGGCAGGCAGAGAATTCCCTGCTAGCACCTTCTCTGTGCCTGGGAAGCAGAAGTGTTCACATTGCTTCGCAGAATCGCTTTTCTGCAGAAAACACTAACACTTGTTCAGAACAAAAGAAAGCACAGAGCCCCAGATTTGCTGTTGTCCTGGAGAGCTTGCAGAGCACTGGGGAAAGGCAGGCAGAGAATTCCCTGCTAGCACCTTCTCTGTGCCTGGGAAGCAGAAGTGTTCACATTGCTTGGCAGAATCGCTTTTGTGCAGAAAACAGTAACACTTGTTCAGAAGGAAAGAAAGCACAGAGCCCCAGATTTGATGTTGTCCTGGAGAGCTTGCAGAGCACTGGGGAAAGGCAGGCAGAGAATTCCATGATAGCACCTTCTCTGTGCCTGTTCACATTGCTTCGCTGTATCGCTTTTGTGCAGAAAACAGTAACACTTGTTCAGAACGAAAGAAAGCACAGAGCCCCAGATTCTATGTTGTCCTGGAGAGCTTGCAGAGCACTGGGGAAAGGCAGGCAGAGAATTCCTTGCTAGCACCTTCTCTGTGCCTGGGAAGCAGAAGTGTTCACATTGCTTCGCAGAATCGCCTTTGTGCAGAAAACACTAACACTTGTTCAGAACAAAAGAAAGCACAGAGCCCCAGATTTGCTGTTGTTCTGGAGAGCTTGCAGAGCACTGGGGAAAGGCAGGCAGAGAATTCCCTGCTAGCACCTTCTCTGTGCCTGGGAAGCAGAAGTGTTCACATTGCTTGGCAGAATCGCTTTTGTGCAGAAAACAGTAACACTTGTTCAGAAGGAAAGAAAGCACAGAGCCCCAGATTCTATGTTGTCCTGGAGAGCTTGCAGAGCACTGGGGAAAGGCAGGCAGAGAATTCCCTGCTAGCACCTTCTCTGTGCCTGGGAAGCAGAAGTGTTCACATTGCTTCGCAGAATCGCCTTTGTGCAGAAAACACTAACACTTGTTCAGAACAAAAGAAAGCACAGAGCCCCAGATTTTATGTTGTTCTGGAGAGCTTGCAGAGCACTGGGGAAAGGCAGGCAGAGAATTGCCTGCTAGCACCTTCTCTGTGCGTGGGAAGCAGAAGTGTTCACATTACTTCGCAGAATCGCTTTTGTGCAGAAAACACTAACACTTGTTCAGAACAAAAGAAAGCACAGAGCCCCAGATTTGCTGTTGTCCTGGAGAGCTTGCAGAGCACTGGGGAAAGGCAGGCAGAGAATTCCCTGCTAGCACCTTCTCTGTGCCTGGGAAGCAGAAGTGTTCACATTGCTTCGCAGAATCGCTTTTCTGCAGAAAACACTAACACTTGTTCAGAACAAAAGAAAGCACAGAGCCCCAGATTTGCTGTTGTCCTGGAGAGCTTGCAGAGCACTGGGGAAAGGCAGGCAGAGAATTCCCTGCTAGCACCTTCTCTGTGCCTGGGAAGCAGGAGTGTTCACATTGCTTCGCAGAATCGCCTTTGTGCAGAAAACACTAACACTTGTTCAGAACGAAAGGAAGCACAGAGCCCCAGATTTTATGTTGTCCTGGAGAGCTTGCAGAGCACTGGGGAAAGGCAGGCAGAGAATTTCCTGCTAGCACCTTCTCTGTGCCTGTTCACATTGCTTCGCAGAATCGCTTTTGTGCAGAAAACAGTAACACTTGTTCAGAACGAAAGAAAGCACAGAGCCCCAGATTCTATGTTGTCCTGGAGAGCTTGCAGAGCACTGGGGAAAGGCAGGCAGAGAATTCCTTGCTAGCACCTTCTCTGTGCCTGGGAAGCAGAAGTGTTCACATTGCTTGGCAGAATCGCTTTTGTGCAGAAAACAGTAACACTTGTTCAGAACGAAAGAAAGCACAGAGCCCCAGATTCTATGTTGTCCTGGAGAGCTTGCAGAGCACTGGGGAAAGGCAGGCAGAGAATTCCCTGCTAGCACCTTCTCTGTGCCTGTTCACATTGCTTCGCTGTATCGCTTTTGTGCAGAAAACAGTAACACTTGTTCAGAACGAAAGAAAGCACAGAGCCCCAGATTCTATGTTGTCCTGGAGAGCTTGCAGAGCACTGGGGAAAGGCAGGCAGAGAATTCCCTGCTAGCACCTTCTCTGTGCCTGGGAAGCAGAAGTGTTCACATTGCTTCGCAGAATCGCCTTTGTGCAGAAAACACTAACACTTGTTCAGAACAAAAGAAAGCACAGAGCCCCAGATTCTATGTTGTCCTGGAGAGCTTGCAGAGCACTGGGGAAAGGCAGGCAGAGAATTCCTTGCTAGCACCTTCTCTGTGCCTGGGAAGCAGAAGTGTTCACATTGCTTCGCAGAATCGCTTTTGTGCAGAAAACACTAACACTTGTTCAGAACGAAAGAAAGCACAGAGCCCCAGATTTGCTGTTGTTCTGGAGAGCTTGCAGAGCACTGGGGAAAGGCAGGCAGAGAATTCCCTGCTAGCACCTTCTCTGTGCCTGGGAAGCAGAAGTGTTCACATTACTTCGCAGAATCGCTTTTGTGCAGAAAACACTAACACTTGTTCAGAACAAAAGAAAGCACAGAGCCCCAGATTTGCTGTTGTTCTGGAGAGCTTGCAGAGCACTGGGGAAAGGCAGGCAGAGAATTCCCTGCTAGCACCTTCTCTGTGCCTGGGAAGCAGAAGTGTTCACATTGCTTCGCAGAATCGCTTTTGTGCAGAAAACACTAACACTTGTTCAGAACAAAAGAAAGCACAGAGCCCCAGATTTGCTGTTGTTCTGGAGAGCTTGCAGAGCACTGGGGAAAGGCAGGCAGAGAATTCCCTGCTAGCACCTTCTCTGTGCCTGGGAAACAGAAGTGTTCACATTGCTTCGCAGAATCGCTTTTCTGCAGAAAACACTAACACTTGTTCAGAACAAAAGAAAGCACAGAGCCCCAGATTTGCTGTTGTCCTGGAGAGCTTGCAGAGCACTGGGGAAAGGCAGGCAGAGAATTCCCTGCTAGCACCTTCTCTGTGCCTGGGAAGCAGAAGTGTTCACATTGCTTGGCAGAATCGCTTTTGAGCAGAAAACAGTAACACTTGTTCAGAAGGAAAGAAAGCACAGAGCCCCAGATTCTATGTTGTCCTGGAGAGCTTGCAGAGCACTGGGGAAAGGCAGGCAGAGAATTCCCTGCTAGCACCTTCTCTGTGCCTGGGAAGCAGAAGTGTTCACATTGCTTCGCAGAATCGCCTTTGTGCAGAAAACACTAACACTTGTTCAGAACAAAAGAAAGCACAGAGCCCCAGATTTGCTGTTGTCCTGGAGAGCTTGCAGAGCACTGGGGAAAGGCAGGCAGAGAATTTCCTGCTAGCACCTTCTCTGTGCCTGTTCACATTGCTTCGCAGAATCGCTTTTGTGCAGAAAACAGTAACACTTGTTCAGAACGAAAGAAAGCACAGAGCCCCAGATTCTATGTTGTCCTGGAGAGCTTGCAGAGCACTGGGGAAAGGCAGGCAGAGAATTCCTTGCTAGCACCTTCTCTGTGCCTGGGAAGCAGAAGTGTTCACATTGCTTGGCAGAATCGCTTTTGTGCAGAAAACAGTAACACTTGTTCAGAACGAAAGAAAGCACAGAGCCCCAGATTCTATGTTGTCCTGGAGAGCTTGCAGAGCACTGGGGAAAGGCAGGCAGAGAATTCCCTGCTAGCACCTTCTCTGTGCCTGTTCACATTGCTTCGCTGTATCGCTTTTGTGCAGAAAACAGTAACACTTGTTCAGAACGAAAGAAAGCACAGAGCCCCAGATTCTATGTTGTCCTGGAGAGCTTGCAGAGCACTGGGGAAAGGCAGGCAGAGAATTCCCTGCTAGCACCTTCTCTGTGCCTGGGAAGCAGAAGTGTTCACATTGCTTCGCAGAATCGCCTTTGTGCAGAAAACACTAACACTTGTTCAGAACAAAAGAAAGCACAGAGCCCCAGATTCTATGTTGTCCTGGAGAGCTTGCAGAGCACTGGGGAAAGGCAGGCAGAGAATTCCTTGCTAGCACCTTCTCTGTGCCTGGGAAGCAGAAGTGTTCACATTGCTTCGCAGAATCGCTTTTGTGCAGAAAACACTAACACTTGTTCAGAACGAAAGAAAGCACAGAGCCCCAGATTTGCTGTTGTTCTGGAGAGCTTGCAGAGCACTGGGGAAAGGCAGGCAGAGAATTCCCTGCTAGCACCTTCTCTGTGCCTGGGAAGCAGAAGTGTTCACATTACTTCGCAGAATCGCTTTTGTGCAGAAAACACTAACACTTGTTCAGAACAAAAGAAAGCACAGAGCCCCAGATTTGCTGTTGTTCTGGAGAGCTTGCAGAGCACTGGGGAAAGGCAGGCAGAGAATTCCCTGCTAGCACCTTCTCTGTGCCTGGGAAGCAGAAGTGTTCACATTGCTTCGCAGAATCGCTTTTGTGCAGAAAACACTAACACTTGTTCAGAACAAAAGAAAGCACAGAGCCCCAGATTTGCTGTTGTTCTGGAGAGCTTGCAGAGCACTGGGGAAAGGCAGGCAGAGAATTCCCTGCTAGCACCTTCTCTGTGCCTGGGAAACAGAAGTGTTCACATTGCTTCGCAGAATCGCTTTTCTGCAGAAAACACTAACACTTGTTCAGAACAAAAGAAAGCACAGAGCCCCAGATTTGCTGTTGTCCTGGAGAGCTTGCAGAGCACTGGGGAAAGGCAGGCAGAGAATTCCCTGCTAGCACCTTCTCTGTGCCTGGGAAGCAGAAGTGTTCACATTGCTTGGCAGAATCGCTTTTGAGCAGAAAACAGTAACACTTGTTCAGAAGGAAAGAAAGCACAGAGCCCCAGATTCTATGTTGTCCTGGAGAGCTTGCAGAGCACTGGGGAAAGGCAGGCAGAGAATTCCCTGCTAGCACCTTCTCTGTGCCTGGGAAGCAGAAGTGTTCACATTGCTTCGCAGAATCGCCTTTGTGCAGAAAACACTAACACTTGTTCAGAACAAAAGAAAGCACAGAGCCCCAGATTTTATGTTGTTCTGGAGAGCTTGCAGAGCACTGGGGAAAGGCAGGCAGAGAATTCCCTGCTAGCACCTTCTCTGTGCCTGGGAAGCAGAAGTGTTCACATTACTTCGCAGAATCGCTTTTGTGCAGAAAACACTAACACTTGTTGAGAACAAAAGAAAGCACAGAGCCCCAGATTCAATGTTGTCCTGGAGAGCTTGCAGAGCACTGGGGAAAGGCAGGCAGAGAATTCCCTGCTAGCACCTTCTCTGTGCCTGGGAAGCAGAAGTGTTCACATTGCTTCGCAGAATCGCTTTTCTGCAGAAAACACTAACACTTGTTCAGAACAAAAGAAAGCACAGAGCCCCAGATTTGCTGTTGTCCTGGAGAGCTTGCAGAGCACTGGGGAAAGGCAGGCAGAGAATTCCCTGCTAGCACCTTCTCTGTGCCTGGGAAGCAGAAGTGTTCACATTGCTTGGCAGAATCGCTTTTGTGCAGAAAACAGTAACACTTGTTCAGAAGGAAAGAAAGCACAGAGCCCCAGATTTGATGTTGTCCTGGAGAGCTTGCAGAGCACTGGGGAAAGGCAGGCAGAGAATTCCCTGCTAGCACCTTCTCTGTGCCTGTTCACATTGCTTCGCTGTATCGCTTTTGTGCAGAAAACAGTAACACTTGTTCAGAACGAAAGAAAGCACAGAGCCCCAGATTCTATGTTGTCCTGGAGAGCTTGCAGAGCACTGGGGAATGGCAGGCAGAGAATTCCCTGCTAGCACCTTCTCTGTGCCTGGGAAGCAGAAGTGTTCACATTGCTTCGCAGAATCGCCTTTGTGCAGAAAACACTAACACTTGTTCAGAACAAAAGAAAGCACAGAGCCCCAGATTTGCTGTTGTTCTGGAGAGCTTGCAGAGCACTGGGGAAAGGCAGGCAGAGAATTCCCTGCTAGCACCTTCTCTGTGCCTGGGAAGCAGAAGTGTTCACATTGCTTGGCAGAATCGCTTTTGTGCAGAAAACAGTAACACTTGTTCAGAAGGAAAGAAAGCACAGAGCCCCAGATTTGATGTTGTCCTGGAGAGCTTGCAGAGCACTGGGGAAAGGCAGGCAGAGAATTCCCTGCTAGCACCTTCTCTGTGCCTGGGAAGCAGAAGTGTTCACATTGCTTCGCAGAATCGCCTTTGTGCAGAAAACACTAACACTTGTTCAGAACAAAAGAAAGCACAGAGCCCCAGATTTTATGTTGTTCTGGAGAGCTTGCAGAGCACTGGGGAAAGGCAGGCAGAGAATTCCCTGCTAGCACCTTCTCTGTGCCTGGGAAGCAGAAGTGTTCACATTACTTCGCAGAATCGCTTTTGTGCAGAAAACACTAACACTTGTTCAGAACAAAAGAAAGCACAGAGCCCCAGATTTGCTGTTGTCCTGGAGAGCTTGCAGAGCACTGGGGAAAGGCAGGCAGAGAATTCCCTGCTAGCACCTTCTCTGTGCCTGGGAAGCAGAAGTGTTCACATTGCTTGGCAGAATCGCTTTTGTGCAGAAAACAGTAACACTTGTTCAGAAGGAAAGAAAGCACAGAGCCCCAGATTTGATGTTGTCCTGGAGAGCTTGCAGAGCACTGGGGAAAGGCAGGCAGAGAATTCCATGATAGCACCTTCTCTGTGCCTGTTCACATTGCTTCGCTGTATCGCTTTTGTGCAGAAAACAGTAACACTTGTTCAGAACGAAAGAAAGCACAGAGCCCCAGATTCTATGTTGTCCTGGAGAGCTTGCAGAGCACTGGGGAAAGGCAGGCAGAGAATTCCTTGCTAGCACCTTCTCTGTGCCTGGGAAGCAGAAGTGTTCACATTGCTTCGCAGAATCGCCTTTGTGCAGAAAACACTAACACTTGTTCAGAACAAAAGAAAGCACAGAGCCCCAGATTTGCTGTTGTTCTGGAGAGCTTGCAGAGCACTGGGGAAAGGCAGGCAGAGAATTCCCTGCTAGCACCTTCTCTGTGCCTGGGAAGCAGAAGTGTTCACATTGCTTGGCAGAATCGCTTTTGTGCAGAAAACAGTAACACTTGTTCAGAAGGAAAGAAAGCACAGAGCCCCAGATTTGATGTTGTCCTGGAGAGCTTGCAGAGCACTGGGGAAAGGCAGGCAGAGAATTCCCTGCTAGCACCTTCTCTGTGCCTGGGAAGCAGAAGTGTTCACATTGCTTCGCAGAATCGCCTTTGTGCAGAAAACACTAACACTTGTTCAGAACAAAAGAAAGCACAGAGCCCCAGATTTTATGTTGTTCTGGAGAGCTTGCAGAGCACTGGGGAAAGGCAGGCAGAGAATTGCCTGCTAGCACCTTCTCTGTGCGTGGGAAGCAGAAGTGTTCACATTACTTCGCAGAATCGCTTTTGTGCAGAAAACACTAACACTTGTTCAGAACAAAAGAAAGCACAGAGCCCCAGATTTGCTGTTGTCCTGGAGAGCTTGCAGAGCACTGGGGAAAGGCAGGCAGAGAATTCCCTGCTAGCACCTTCTCTGTGCCTGGGAAGCAGAAGTGTTCACATTGCTTCGCAGAATCGCTTTTCTGCAGAAAACACTAACACTTGTTCAGAACAAAAGAAAGCACAGAGCCCCAGATTTGCTGTTGTCCTGGAGAGCTTGCAGAGCACTGGGGAAAGGCAGGCAGAGAATTCCCTGCTAGCACCTTCTCTGTGCCTGGGAAGCAGGAGTGTTCACATTGCTTCGCAGAATCGCCTTTGTGCAGAAAACACTAACACTTGTTCAGAAGGAAAGAAAGCACAGAGCCCCAGATTTTATGTTGTCCTGGAGAGCTTGCAGAGCACTGGGGAAAGGCAGGCAGAGAATTTCCTGCTAGCACCTTCTCTGTGCCTGTTCACATTGCTTGGCAGAATCGCTTTTGTGCAGAAAACAGTAACACTTGTTCAGAACGAAAGAAAGCACAGAGCCCCAGATTCTATGTTGTCCTGGAGAGCTTGCAGAGCACTGGGGAAAGGCAGGCAGAGAATTCCTTGCTAGCACCTTCTCTGTGCCTGGGAAGCAGAAGTGTTCACATTGCTTGGCAGAATCGCTTTTGTGCAGAAAACAGTAACACTTGTTCAGAACGAAAGAAAGCACAGAGCCCCAGATTCTATGTTGTCCTGGAGAGCTTGCAGAGCACTGGGGAAAGGCAGGCAGAGAATTCCCTGCTAGCACCTTCTCTGTGCCTGTTCACATTGCTTCGCTGTATCGCTTTTGTGCAGAAAACAGTAACACTTGTTCAGAACGAAAGAAAGCACAGAGCCCCAGATTCTATGTTGTCCTGGAGAGCTTGCAGAGCACTGGGGAAAGGCAGGCAGAGAATTCCCTGCTAGCACCTTCTCTGTGCCTGGGAAGCAGAAGTGTTCACATTGCTTCGCAGAATCGCCTTTGTGCAGAAAACACTAACACTTGTTCAGAACAAAAGAAAGCACAGAGCCCCAGATTCTATGTTGTCCTGGAGAGCTTGCAGAGCACTGGGGAAAGGCAGGCAGAGAATTCCTTGCTAGCACCTTCTCTGTGCCTGGGAAGCAGAAGTGTTCACATTGCTTCGCAGAATCGCTTTTGTGCAGAAAACACTAACACTTGTTCAGAACGAAAGAAAGCACAGAGCCCCAGATTTGCTGTTGTTCTGGAGAGCTTGCAGAGCACTGGGGAAAGGCAGGCAGAGAATTCCCTGCTAGCACCTTCTCTGTGCCTGGGAAGCAGAAGTGTTCACATTACTTCGCAGAATCGCTTTTGTGCAGAAAACACTAACACTTGTTCAGAACAAAAGAAAGCACAGAGCCCCAGATTTGCTGTTGTTCTGGAGAGCTTGCAGAGCACTGGGGAAAGGCAGGCAGAGAATTCCCTGCTAGCACCTTCTCTGTGCCTGGGAAGCAGAAGTGTTCACATTGCTTCGCAGAATCGCTTTTGTGCAGAAAACACTAACACTTGTTCAGAACAAAAGAAAGCACAGAGCCCCAGATTTGCTGTTGTTCTGGAGAGCTTGCAGAGCACTGGGGAAAGGCAGGCAGAGAATTCCCTGCTAGCACCTTCTCTGTGCCTGGGAAACAGAAGTGTTCACATTGCTTCGCAGAATCGCTTTTCTGCAGAAAACACTAACACTTGTTCAGAACAAAAGAAAGCACAGAGCCCCAGATTCTATGTTGTCCTGGAGAGCTTGCAGAGCACTGGGGAAAGGCAGGCAGAGAATTCCCTGCTAGCACCTTCTCTGTGCCTGGGAAGCAGAAGTGTTCACATTGCTTGGCAGAATCGCTTTTGTGCAGAAAACACTAACACTTGTTCAGAAGGAAAGAAAGCACAGAGCCCCAGATTCTATGTTGTCCTGGAGAGCTTGCAGAGCACTGGGGAAAGGCAGGCAGAGAATTCCCTGCTAGCACCTTCTCTGTGCCTGGGAAGCAGAAGTGTTCACATTGCTTCGCAGAATCGCCTTTGTGCAGAAAACACTAACACTTGTTCAGAACAAAAGAAAGCACAGAGCCCCAGATTTTATGTTGTTCTGGAGAGCTTGCAGAGCACTGGGGAAAGGCAGGCAGAGAATTCCCTGCTAGCACCTTCTCTGTGCCTGGGAAGCAGAAGTGTTCACATTACTTCGCAGAATCGCTTTTGTGCAGAAAACACTAACACTTGTTGAGAACAAAAGAAAGCACAGAGCCCCAGATTCAATGTTGTCCTGGAGAGCTTGCAGAGCACTGGGGAAAGGCAGGCAGAGAATTCCCTGCTAGCACCTTCTCTGTGCCTGGGAAGCAGAAGTGTTCACATTGCTTCGCAGAATCGCTTTTCTGCAGAAAACACTAACACTTGTTCAGAACAAAAGAAAGCACAGAGCCCCAGATTTGCTGTTGTCCTGGAGAGCTTGCAGAGCACTGGGGAAAGGCAGGCAGAGAATTCCCTGCTAGCACCTTCTCTGTGCCTGGGAAGCAGAAGTGTTCACATTGCTTGGCAGAATCGCTTTTGTGCAGAAAACAGTAACACTTGTTCAGAACGAAAGAAAGCACAGAGCCCCAGATTCTATGTTGTCCTGGAGAGCTTGCAGAGCACTGGGGAATGGCAGGCAGAGAATTCCCTGCTAGCACCTTCTCTGTGCCTGGGAAGCAGAAGTGTTCACATTGCTTCGCAGAATCGCCTTTGTGCAGAAAACACTAACACTTGTTCAGAACAAAAGAAAGCACAGAGCCCCAGATTTGCTGTTGTTCTGGAGAGCTTGCAGAGCACTGGGGAAAGGCAGGCAGAGAATTCCCTGCTAGCACCTTCTCTGTGCCTGGGAAGCAGAAGTGTTCACATTGCTTGGCAGAATCGCTTTTGTGCAGAAAACAGTAACACTTGTTCAGAAGGAAAGAAAGCACAGAGCCCCAGATTTGATGTTGTCCTGGAGAGCTTGCAGAGCACTGGGGAAAGGCAGGCAGAGAATTCCCTGCTAGCACCTTCTCTGTGCCTGGGAAGCAGAAGTGTTCACATTGCTTCGCAGAATCGCCTTTGTGCAGAAAACACTAACACTTGTTCAGAACAAAAGAAAGCACAGAGCCCCAGATTTTATGTTGTTCTGGAGAGCTTGCAGAGCACTGGGGAAAGGCAGGCAGAGAATTCCCTGCTAGCACCTTCTCTGTGCCTGGGAAGCAGAAGTGTTCACATTACTTCGCAGAATCGCTTTTGTGCAGAAAACACTAACACTTGTTCAGAACAAAAGAAAGCACAGAGCCCCAGATTTGCTGTTGTCCTGGAGAGCTTGCAGAGCACTGGGGAAAGGCAGGCAGAGAATTCCCTGCTAGCACCTTCTCTGTGCCTGGGAAGCAGAAGTGTTCACATTGCTTCGCAGAATCGCTTTTCTGCAGAAAACACTAACACTTGTTCAGAACAAAAGAAAGCACAGAGCCCCAGATTCAATGTTGTCCTGGAGAGCTTGCAGAGCACTGGGGAAAGGCAGGCAGAGAATTCCCTGCTAGCACCTTCTCTGTGCCTGGGAAGCAGAAGTGTTCACATTGCTTGGCAGAATCGCTTTTGTGCAGAAAACAGTAACACTTGTTCAGAAGGAAAGAAAGCACAGAGCCCCAGATTTGATGTTGTCCTGGAGAGCTTGCAGAGCACTGGGGAAAGGCAGGCAGAGAATTCCCTGCTAGCACCTTCTCTGTGCCTGTTCACATTGCTTCGCTGTATCGCTTTTGTGCAGAAAACAGTAACACTTGTTCAGAACGAAAGAAAGCACAGAGCCCCAGATTCTATGCTGTCCTGGAGAGCTTGCAGAGCACTGGGGAATGGCAGGCAGAGAATTCCCTGCTAGCACCTTCTCTGTGCCTGGGAAGCAGAAGTGTTCACATTGCTTCGCAGAATCGCCTTTGTGCAGAAAACACTAACACTTGTTCAGAAGGAAAGAAAGCACAGAGCCCCAGATTCTATGTTGTCCTGGAGAGCTTGCAGAGCACTGGGGAAAGGCAGGCAGAGAATTCCCTGTTAGCACCTTCTCTGTGCCTGGGAAGCAGAAGTGTTCATATTGCTTCGCAGAATCGCTTTTGTGCAGAAAACACTAACACTTGTTCAGAACGAAAGAAAGCACAGAGCCCCAGATTCTATGTTGTCCTGGAGAGCTTGCAGAGCACTGGGGAAAGGCAGGCAGAGAATTCCCTGCTAGCACCTTCTCTGTGCCTGGGAAGCAGAAGTGTTCACATTGCTTCGCAGAATCGCCTTTGTGCAGAAAACACTAACACTTGTTCAGAACAAAAGAAAGCACAGAGCCCCAGATTCTATGTTGTCCTGGAGAGCTTGCAGAGCACTGGGGAAAGGCAGGCAGAGAATTCCCTGCTAGCACCTTCTCTGTGCCTGGGAAGCAGAAGTGTTCACATTGCTTCGCAGAATCGCCTTTGTGCAGAAAACACTAACACTTGTTCAGAACAAAAGAAAGCACAGAGCCCCAGATTTGCTGTTGTTCTGGAGAGCTTGCAGAGCACTGGGGAAAGGCAGGCAGAGAATTCCCTGATAGCACCTTCTCTGTGCCTGTTCACATTGCTTCGCAGAATCGCTTTTGTGCAGAAAACAGTAACACTTGTTCAGAAGGAAAGAAAGCACAGAGCCCCAGATTTTATGTTGTCCTGGAGAGCTTGCAGAGCACTGGGGAAAGGCAGGCAGAGAATTCCCTGCTAGCACCTTCTCTGTGCCTGGGAAGCAGAAGTGTTCACATTGCTTCGCAGAATCGCTTTTGTGCAGAAAACACTAACACTTGTTCAGAACAAAAGAAAGCACAGAGCCCCAGATTTGCTGTTGTTCTGGAGAGCTTGCAGAGCACTGGGGAAAGGCAGGCAGAGAATTCCCTGCTAGCACCTTCTCTGTGCCTGGGAAGCAGAAGTGTTCACATTGCTTCGCAGAATCGCCTTTGTGCAGAAAACACTAACACTTGTTCAGAACAAAAGAAAGCACAGAGCCCCAGATTTGCTGTTGTTCTGGAGAGCTTGCAGAGCACTGGGGAAAGGCAGGCAGAGAATTCCCTGCTAGCACCTTCTCTGTGCCTGGGAAGCAGGAGTGTTCACATTGCTTCGCAGAATCGCCTTTGTGCAGAAAACACTAACACTTGTTCAGAACAAAAGAAAGCACAGAGCCCCAGATTTGCTGTTGTTCTGGAGAGCTCGCAGATCACTGGGGAAAGGCGGGCAGAGAATTCCCTGCTAGCACCTTCTCTGTGCCTGGGAAGCAGAAGTGTTCACATTACTTCGCAGAATCGCTTTTGTGCAGAAAACAGTAACACTTGTTCAGAACGAAAGAAAGCACAGAGCCCCAGATTCTATGTTGTCCTGGAGAGCTTGCAGAGCACTGGGGAAAGGCAGGCAGAGAATTCCTTGCTAGCACCTTCTCTGTGCCTGGGAAGCAGAAGTGTTCACATTGCTTGGCAGAATCGCTTTTGTGCAGAAAACAGTAACACTTGTTCAGAACGAAAGAAAGCACAGAGCCCCAGATTCTATGTTGTCCTGGAGAGCTTGCAGAGCACTGGGGAAAGGCAGGCAGAGAATTCCCTGCTAGCACCTTCTCTGTGCCTGTTCACATTGCTTCGCTGTATCGCTTTTGTGCAGAAAACAGTAACACTTGTTCAGAACGAAAGAAAGCACAGAGCCCCAGATTCTATGTTGTCCTGGAGAGCTTGCAGAGCACTGGGGAAAGGCAGGCAGAGAATTCCTTGCTAGCACCTTCTCTGTGCCTGGGAAGCAGAAGTGTTCATATTGCTTCGCAGAATCGCTTTTGTGCAGAAAACACTAACACTTGTTCAGAAGGAAAGAAAGCACAGAGCCCCAGATTTTATGTTGTCCTGGAGAACTTGCAGAGCACTGGGGAAAGGCAGGCAGAGAATTCCTTGCTAGCACCTTCTCTGTGCCTGGGAATCAGAAGTGTTCACATTGCTTCGCAGAATCGCCTTTGTGCAGAAAACACTAACACTTGTTCAGAAGGAAAGAAAGCACAGAGCCCCAGATTTTATGTTGTCCTGGAGAGCTTGCAGAGCACTGGGGAAAGGCAGGCAGAGAATTCCCTGATAGCACCTTCTCTGTGCCTGTTCACATTGCTTGGCAGAATCGCTTTTGTGCAGAAAACAGTAACACTTGTTCAGAAGGAAAGAAAGCACAGAGCCCCAGATTCTATGTTGTCCTGGAGAGCTTGCAGAGCACTGGGGAAAGGCAGGCAGAGAATTCCCTGCTAGCACCTTCTCTGTGCCTGGGAAGCAGAAGTGTTCACATTGCTTCGCAAGAATCGCTTTTGTGCAGAAAACACTAACACTTGTTCAGAAGGAAAGAAAGCACAGAGCCCCAGATTTGCTGTTGTCCTGGAGAGCTTGCAGAGCACTGGGGAAAAGCAGGCAGAGAATTCCCTGATAGCACCTTCTCTGTGCCTGTTCACATTGTTTCGCAGAATCGCTTTTGTGCAGAAAACAGTAACACTTGTTCAGAACGAAAGAAAGCACAGAGCCCCAGATTTGCTGTTGTCCTGGAGAGCTTGCAGAGCACTGGGGAAAGGCAGGCAGAGAATTCCCTGCTAGCACCTTCTCTGTGCCTGGGAAGCAGAAGTGTTCACATTGCTTCGCAAGAATCGCTTTTGTGCAGAAAACACTAACACTTGTTCAGAAGGAAAGAAAGCACAGAGCCCCAGATTCTATGTTGTCCTGGAGAGCTTGCAGAGCACTGGGGAAAAGCAGGCAGAGAATTCCCTGATAGCACCTTCTCTGTGCCTGTTCACATTGTTTCGCAGAATCGCTTTTGTGCAGAAAACAGTAACACTTGTTCAGAACGAAAGAAAGCACAGAGCCCCAGATTTGCTGTTGTCCTGGAGAGCTTGCAGAGCACTGGGGAAAGGCAGGCAGAGAATTCCCTGATAGCACCTTCTCTGTGCCTGTTCACATTGCTTCGCAGAATCGCTTTTGTGCAGAAAACACTAACACTTGTTCAGAAGGAAAGAAAGCACAGAGCCCCAGATTTTATGTTGTCCTGGAGAGCTTGCAGAGCACTGGGGAAAGGCAGGCAGAGAATTCCTTGCTAGCACCTTCTCTGTGCTTGGGAAGCAGAAGTGTTCACATTGCTTCGCAGAATCGCTTTTGTGCAGAAAACAGTAACACTTATTCAGAACGAAAGAAAGCACAGAGCCCCAGATTTTATGTTGTCCTGGAGAGCTTGCAGACCACTGGGGAAAGGCAGGCAGAGAATTCCTTGCTAGCACCTTCTCTGTGCCTGGGAAGCAGAAGTGTTCACATTGCTTCGCAAGAATCGCTTTTGTGCAGAAAACAGTAACACTTGTTCAGAACGAAAGAAAGCACAGAGCCCCAGATTCTATGTTGTCCTGGAGAGCTTGCAGAGCACTGGGGAAAGGCAGGCAGAGAATTCCCTGATAGCACCTTCTCTGTGCCTGTTCACATTGTTTCGCAGAATCGCTTTTGTGCAGAAAACAGTAACACTTGTTCAGAACGAAAGAAAGCACAGAGCCCCAGATTCTATGTTGTCCTGGAGAGCTTGCAGAGCACTGGGGAAAGGCAGGCAGAGAATTCCTTGCTAGCACCTTGTCTGTGCCTGGGAAGCAGCAGTGTTCACATTGCTTCGCAGAATCGCTTTTGTGCAGAAAACAGTAACACTTGTTCAGAACGAAAGAAAGCACAGAGCCCCAGATTCTATGTTGTCCTGGAGAGCTTGCAGAGCACTGGGGAAAGGCAGGCAGAGAATTCCCTGATAGCACCTTCTCTGTGCCTGTTCACATTGCTTCGCAGAATCGCTTTTGTGCAGAAAACAGTAACACTTGTTCAGAACGAAAGAAAGCACAGAGCCCCAGATTTTATGTTGTCCTGGAGAACTTGCAGAGCACTGGGGAAAGGCAGGCAGAGAATTCCTTGCTAGCACCTTCTCTGTGCCTGGGAAGCAGAAGTGTTCACATTGCTTCGCAGAATCGCTTTTGTGCAGAAAACAGTAACACTTGTTCAGAAGGAAAGAAAGCACAGAGCCCCAGATTTTATGTTGTACTGGAGAGCTTGCAGAGCACTGGGGAAAGGCAGGCAGAGAATTCCCTGATAGCACCTTCTCTGTGCCTGTTCACATTGCTTCGCAGAATCGCTTTTGTGCAGAAAACAGTAACACTTGTTCAGAACGAAAGAAAGCACAGAGCCCCAGATTTGCTGTTGTCCTGGAGAGCTTGCAGAGCACTGGGGAAAGGCAGGCAGAGAATTCCCTGCTAGCACCTTCTCTGTGCCTGGGAAGCAGAAGTGTTCACATTGCTTCGCAAGAATCGCTTTTGTGCAGAAAACACTAACACTTGTTCAGAAGGAAAGAAAGCACAGAGCCCCAGATTCTATGTTGTCCTGGAGAGCTTGCAGAGCACTGGGGAAAAGCAGGCAGAGAATTCCCTGATAGCACCTTCTCTGTGCCTGTTCACATTGTTTCGCAGAATCGCTTTTGTGCAGAAAACTGTAACACTTGTTCAGAACGAAAGAAAGCACAGAGCCCCAGATTTGCTGTTGTCCTGGAGAGCTTGCAGAGCACTGGGGAAAGGCAGGCAGAGAATTCCCTGCTAGCACCTTCTCTGTGCCTGGGAAGCAGAAGTGTTCACATTGCTTCGCAAGAATCGCTTTTGTGCAGAAAACACTAACACTTGTTCAGAAGGAAAGAAAGCACAGAGACCCAGATTCTATGTTGTCCTGGAGAGCTTGCAGAGCACTGGGGAAAAGCAGGCAGAGAATTCCCTGATAGCACCTTCTCTGTGCCTGTTCACATTGTTTCGCAGAATCGCTTTTGTGCAGAAAACAGTAACACTTGTTCAGAACGAAAGAAAGCACAGAGCCCCAGATTTTATGTTGTCCTGGAGAACTTGCAGAGCACTGGGGAAAGGCAGGCAGAGAATTCCTTGCTAGCACCTTCTCTGTGCCTGTTCACATTGCTTCGCAGAATCGCTTTTGTGCAGAAAACACTAACACTTGTTCAGAAGGAAAGAAAGCACAGAGCCCCAGATTTGCTGTTGTCCTGGAGAGCTTGCAGAGCACTGGGGAAAGGCAGGCAGAGAATTCCTTGCTAGCACCTTCTCTGTGCTTGGGAAGCAGAAGTGTTCACATTGCTTCGCAGAATCGCTTTTGTGCAGAAAACACTAACACTTGTTCAGAACGAAAGAAAGCACAGAGCCCCAGATTCTATGTTGTCCTGGAGAGCTTGCAGAGCACTGGGGAAAGGCAGGCAGAGAATTCCCTGATAGCACCTTCTCTGTGCCTGGGAAGCAGAAGTGTTCACATTGCTTCGCAAGAATCGCTTTTGTGCAGAAAACACTAACACTTGTTCAGAACAAAAGAAAGCACAGAGCCCCAGATTCTATGTTGTCCTGGAGAGCTTGCAGAGCACTGGGGAAAGGCAGGCAGAGAATTCCCTGTTAGCAGCTTCTCTGTGCCTGGGAAGCAGAAGTGTTCACATTGCTTCGCAGAATCGCTTTTCTGCAGAAAACACTAACACTTGTTCAGAACAAAAGAAAGCACAGAGCCCCAGATTCTATGTTGTCCTGGAGAGCTTGCAGAGCACTGGGGAAAGGCAGGCAGGGAATTCCCTGCTAGCACCTTCTCTGTGCCTGGGAAGCAGAAGTGTTCACATTGCTTCGCAGAATCGCTTTTCTGCAGAAAACACTAACACTTGTTCAGAACAAAAGAAAGCACAGAGCCCCAGATTTGCTGTTGTTCTGGAGAGCTTGCAGAGCACTGGGGAAAGGCAGGCAGAGAATTCCCTGCTAGCACCTTCTCTGTGTCTGGGAAGTAGAAGTGTTCACATTAGTTCGCAGAATCGCCTTTGTGCAGAAAACACTAACACTTGATCAGAACAAAAGAAAGCACAGAGCCCCAGATTTGCTGTTGTCCTGGAGAGCTTGCAGAGCACTGGGGAAAGGCAGGCAGAGAATTCCTTGCTAGCGCCTTCTCTGTGCCTGGGAAGCAGAAGTGTTCACATTGCTTCGCAGAATCGCTTTTGTACAGAAAACACTAACACTTGTTCAGAACGAAAGGAAGCACAGAGCCCCAGATTTTATGTTGTCCTGGAGAGCTTGCAGAGCACTGGGGAAAGGCAGGCAGAGAATTTCCTGCTAGCACCTTCTCTGTGCCTGTTCACATTGCTTCGCAGAATCGCTTTTGTGCAGAAAACAGTAACACTTGTTCAGAACGAAAGAAAGCACAGAGCCCCAGATTCTATGTTGTCCTGGAGAGCTTGCAGAGCACTGGGGAAAGGCAGGCAGAGAATTCCTTGCTAGCACCTTCTCTGTGCCTGGGAAGCAGAAGTGTTCACATTAGTTCGCAGAATCGCTTTTGTGCAGAAAACAGTAACACTTGTTCAGAACGAAAGAAAGCACAGAGCCCCAGATTCTATGTTGTCCTGGAGAGCTTGCAGAGCACTGGGGAAAGGCAGGCAGAGAATTCCCTGCTAGCACCTTCTCTGTGCCTGGGAAGCAGAAGTGTTCACATTGCTTCGCAGAATCGCTTTTCTGCAGAAAACACTAACACTTGTTCAGAACAAAAGAAAGCACAGAGCCCCAGATTTGCTGTTGTTCTGGAGAGCTTGCAGAGCACTGGGGAAAGGCAGGCAGAGAATTCCCTGCTAGCACCTTCTCTGTGCCTGGGAAGCAGAAGTGTTCACATTGCTTCGCAGAATCGCCTTTGTGCAGAAAACACTAACACTTGTTCAGAACAAAAGAAAGCACAGAGCCCCAGATTTTATGTTGTCCTGGAGAGCTTGCAGAGCACTGGGGAAAGGCAGGCAGAGAATTCCCTGCTAGCACCTTCTCTGTGCCTGGGAAGCAGAAGTGTTCACATTGCTTCGCAGAATCGCCTTTGTGCAGAAAACACTAACACTTGTTCAGAACAAAAGAAAGCACAGAGCCCCAGATTTGCTGTTGTTCTGGAGAGCTTGCAGAGCACTGGGGAAAGGCAGGCAGAGAATTCCCTGCTAGCACCTTCTCTGTGCCTGGGAAGCAGAAGTGTTCACATTACTTCGCAGAATCGCTTTTGTGCAGAAAACACTAACACTTGTTCAGAACAAAAGAAAGCACAGAGCCCCAGATTTGCTGTTGTTCTGGAGAGCTTGCAGAGCACTGGGGAAAGGCAGGCAGAGAATTCCCTGCTAGCACCTTCTCTGTGCCTGGGAAGCAGAAGTGTTCACATTGCTTCGCAGAATCGCCTTTGTGCAGAAAACACTAACACTTGTTCAGAACAAAAGAAAGCACAGAGCCCCAGATTTTATGTTGTCCTGGAGAGCTTGCAGAGCACTGGGGAAAGGCAGGCAGAGAATTCCCTGCTAGCACCTTCTCTGTGCCTGGGAAGCAGAAGTGTTCACATTACTTCGCAGAATCGCTTTTGTGCAGAAAACACTAACACTTGTTCAGAACAAAAGAAAGCACAGAGCCCCAGATTTGCTGTTGTCCTGGAGAGCTTGCAGAGCACTGGGGAAAGGCAGGCAGAGAATTCCCTGCTAGCACCTTCTCTGTGCCTGGGAAGCAGAAGTGTTCACATTGTGATAGACAGTAAACTGTTTGTTCATCAAATTCCATTGAAGATACTGGGAGCTCGTGACATGTTATTCCATAAACTATGTTGGCCTAAGCTTAATCTTAACTATTACACTGTGTAACGACTAACTGACTGTAAGTGCTTATCTAAGTTAAAATGCTGAAGCAAGGACTCCTACTAGGCAAAAGACTGAAAAGAGGGAGAAAGGGAAGAAGGACAAAGGGGAGAAAGAAAAAAAAAAAAAAAAAAAAAAAAAAAAAAAAAAAAAAAAGAGGGTAGTGTCTATATTCTGTAAAATATAAACAAAGACTTTGTGAGCCACTCTCAGGAAAGTAGGAAATACGAGGAACTGGTGACGTGAGGAAGACCCGGATGGAGCGACCCCCTAGCTGCAAAGTGCGCAGACGCAGGATACACCTCTCAGAGAGACCCGATAACAGAAGGCGGAGGATATAAAAAAGACGGACCCTCGGGAAGTGGGTGCGCGCCGTTGGTGGAGCAGGGACTCCCCGGCCGCCCAGCGCTGTTTTGCTTATTGCCGCTTGCTAAAATAAATAATTGAAATTTAATTTGTCCTAACTTGCATCATTTTGGCAAGATAGTCTATAACAAAATTGGTGCCGTGACTCGGATAGAGGCAATCTGGTGGGAAGCCCCATACGGGGAGGCGCGCCCCGCTGAGTTCAGCGGCCCCGGCTGAGTGCTATCACATCACGCCCTCTACCGACGAACTCCAAAACTCGGCAACAAGCAAAAAAAAAAAAAAAAATACCGGTAACCCCGTAATCTTTGTGCACGAAGCCCCGGACGAAGACGCAGGGTTGCGTGAGTATAGGCCGGTTACCGTTCGGTTGGGGTTGGGTTTCCCGGAGCGTGGTGTGTGAGACGCCCAGCAGGGCGAAGCGAGTGCGGACCCCTCGGTAGTGCAGTTCCCATATCCCGCGAGGGACTGGGTCACGAAAAGGGGGAAGCGAATTGTGTGAGTGTGTGAAGGCGCTCCGGAAGATGGGACAGAAGAAAAGCAAGCCTTCTGATCCCATGGGTGATTTGGGACCCGAGGTGAGGTACCCCCAAATACCACCAGATAGCCCTTTAGGCTTGATGTTAAACCATTGGGAAGATTACCCCTCTAGGCGGGGTAAGGACAAAGCAAAAATGATTTATTATTGTATGGAAGTTTGGGGAGGGAAACAAATCAGAGGCGATCATCTCTATTGGCCTGTTTTTGGGTCCTTTGAAGAATGGGTCTGCCAAGCCCTAAACATTTATGTCAACTCAAGGGAACCCTTTAATTTAGAGGAGAGTGAATATGCACAGGTATGGATAGCATCAGATACCCGAATAAAACTATATCCTCTAAAAGAAAAAGTTAAGAAAAAGAAGGTACGTGATGAGGACGAACCTCCCACCTCTCCTCCTCCTTACATACCTCCACCCCCACCTCCGGCGCCTTCACCTCCTCCGACTGCGCCGGAGGACCCAGAGAATTCAGACTCCCCACCTGAATCCCCGAAAGAACCGAGACGAATAACCCGTAGTCAAACTAGAATGGGGTGGGGTGATAGTGGCTTGTACCCCCTAAGGGAGGTTGCGATGGGGGGACCCCAGCCTGGCATGGGATATGTGACTGTCCCTCTTAATTCAGGGGACGTCAGAGAATTTAAAAAAGAGATGGGGAATCTATTGGAGGATCCCTTAGGTGTGGCGGAGCGGGTGGATCAGTTTTTAGGACCAAACATCTATACCTGGGATGAAATACAAGCCATAATGGCTATACTATTCACTGTTGAAGAAAGGGATATGATCAGGAGAGCAGGAATGAGAATTTGGGATCAACAGCATCAGCAAGGTCCGGCAGCAGATATAAAATGGCCTCTAAATCGACCTAATTGGAATAATCAAAATGAAATCGATAGAGGTCATATGCAAGACCTGAGGACGATTGTAATCCAGGGTATAAGGGAATCAGTCCCTAGAGGACAAAATATAAACAAAGCCTTTAGTGAACATCAGAAAAAGGATGAAACTCCTACTGAGTGGTTAGAGAGACTGAGGAAAAATCTTCAGCTTTACTCAGGACTAGACCCTAATACCCCAGTGGGACAGGCATTGTTAAAGACACAATTTGTGGCAAAAGCATGGATAGATATTAGAAAGAAGCTAGAAAAAATAGAAGATTGGCAGGATCGGGGGTTGGATGAATTACTGAGAGAAGCACAGAAAGTCTATGTCCGAAGGGAGGACGAGACTCAAAAGAAACATACCAGAATGATGGTAGCTGCGATAAGGGAAGGACAGAGAGTGAACAGTGCTGGGAGAAAACAAGAAGGTCAAAGAACAGGCTATAGATCAAAGGAACCGGAGAGAGAGAGAGAAAAAGGGAGTATTGTCTGCTTTTATTGCGGAAGAAAAGGTCACACAAAGAAGAGCTGCAGAAGGAGAATGATGGATGAGAGAATGTTTAAAGAAGATTAGGGGTGTCAGGGGCTCTATTTGCTGGGGACCCGAGAACGAACTGAGCCCTTGATAAAGTTAAAAGTAGGTCCTCAGCAACAGGAGGTAGAATTTTTAGTAGATTCAGGAGCGGAGAGATCTACTGTTCAATCATTGCCCCAAGGATGTAAGATTTCATCAGAAAAAGTACAAGTAGTTGGGGCGAAAGGAGAACCATTCGGAGTACCGGTAATTAAAGATGTACTCCTTGAAACAGATTCTAAAGTGGGGATGGGATCCTTATTGTTAGTACCTGAGGCAGATTATAACCTACTGGGGAGAGATCTAATGATTGAATTAGGAATTAGTTTGGAAGTAACAGAACACAAACTTGAAATCAAACTATGCCCCCTACGGGTTGAAGATGAGACTAAAATCAACCCTGAAGTGTGGTACACTCCGGATACGGTGGGAAAACTGAATGTTGAACCTTTTATGGTAACCATCCGGGATCCTGAAGTACCGGTGAGGATTAAGCAATATCCCATACCTCTGGAGGGAAGGCAAGGATTAAAACCAGAAATTCAGAGATTAATAAAGCAGGGATTATTGGAACCCTGCATGTCCCCTTTTAATACTCCCATTTTACCTGTCAAGAAGGCGGATGGGGGGTACAGATTAGTCCATGATCTAAGGGAAATTAACAAAAGGACTGTAACTAGATTCCCTGTAGTAGCTAACCCACACACTCTCTTAAGTCAATTAGGCCCGAACGACCGGTGGTACAGTGTAATAGACTTGAAGGACGCTTTCTGGGCATGTCCCTTAAAAGAGGAGTGTAGAAACTATTTTGCTTTTGAGTGGGAGGACCCAGACACCCACAGGAAAACTCAACTCCGGTGGACAGTCCTACCCCAAGGTTTCACTGAATCCCCAAACCTGTTTGGGCAAGCTTTAGAACAAATTTTGCAGGATTACCAGATAGGAGATACCCTTACCCTAGTCCAGTATGTAGATGATCTTTTAATAGCAGGGGAGGATGAGGAAAGGGTTCGGGAAGAAAGCATCAAGTTGTTAAATTTCCTGAGCTTAAAGGGACTGAAAGTGTCAAAATCCAAATTGCAATTTGTTGAAAAGGAAGTTAAATACCTAGGGCATCGATTAAGTCAAGGAACTAAGAAATTGGATCCAGAAAGGGTGAAAGGGATACTTTCCCTACCAAGTCCGAAAACTAAAAAACAAGTCCGGCAGCTATTAGGGCTATTTGGATATTGTAAGCAGTGGATCGAAGGGTATAGTGGAAAAGTAAAGTTTTTATACACCAAAATAACTAAAAATGGATTATTAAAATGGACTCAGGAAGATGATCAACGGTTAAAAGAACTAAAAACTGAATTAGTAAATGCTCCTGTTCTGAGCTTGCCCGACCTGAAAAGACCATTTTTCTTATTTGTCAACACAGAGGAAGGAACTGCATTTGGAGTATTAGCCCAGGAATGGGCAGGAAAAAAGAAACCAGTAGCATATATCTCAAAATTACTGGACCCCGTAAGTCGGGGATGGCCTACGTGCCTACAAGTTGTGGTGGCAGCTGCTTTGTTAGTTGAGGAAGCGCATAAAATAACTTTTGGTAGTGAATTAAGGGTACTATCACCCCATAATATTAGAGGTGTGTTACAGCAAAAAGCAGAAAAATGGATAACCGATGCTAGACTAGTAAAATATGAGGCAATCCTCATTACGTCCCCCCACCTGACCCTTGAAACAACATCGTTACAAAATCCAGCCCAATTTCTGTATGGAGAACCTAGTCAAGATCTTTTTCATGATTGCCTCCGTAACATCGAGGAGCAGACTAAGATAAGACCAGATTTGGAAGAGGAGGAATTAGGGAAAGGAGAAAAATTATTTGTAGATGGATCCTCTCGAGTGGTAGAAGGGAAAAGAAAATCAGGGTATGCCATAATTGATGGAAAAACTTTTAAGGTGATAGAATCAGGACCCTTGAGTCCCAGCTGGTCAGCACAGGCATGTGAATTATATGCAGTATTAAAGGCTTTACAATTACTAAATGGAAAAGTGGGAACTATATACACTGATTCTAGATATGCCTTCGGAATAGTACATACCTTTGGGAAAATATGGGAAGAAAGAGGTTTAATCAATTCTCGGGGGAAGAGCCTAGTACATCAGGAGTTAATATCACAAATTTTGCAAGCTATACGAGGGCCCAGCGAAATTGCGGTAGTGCACGTAAAAGGACACCAGAGGGGGCTAAATCCTTTAGTACGGGGGAATAACCTTGCTGATCAAGAGGCAAAGAGAGCAGCGCTATCAGCACTGGACTTGGATGATCCGATAGAGGACAGAAAGCAGTGTGTTAATTGTGGAGATAATTACCTCCCCTGTTATGGTTGCTGGAAAGAATACGGAGTAGACGGTATAGAATGTGTATGTGAAAGACCAGGGTTTAAGTGGTGCTTTTTCCATGGAAAATCCTATGAACTTTTAAGTTTTACTGTTCAAGAACAAGCAAAATTAAATCAAATGGGGATTAAACAGAAAGCTAATGGAAAATGGGAACTCCCGGATGGCCGAGAAGTTCTCCCAAAACCCATAGCTACCAAGATAATGCAGCAATTCCATAAAAACACTCATTGGGGAACTCAGGCATTAGTGGATCAATTTGCAACTAAATACATGTGCATTGGGATATATGATATAGCCAAACGAGTGATAGGAGAATGTCTCGTTTGTCAGAAAGTAAATAAACATCAAATAAGAAAACGAGTATATGGAGGGCGAGAATTGGCTCATAGACCTTTTGCAAGAATACAAATAGACTTTACTGAATTACCAAAGGTGGGGAGGTATAAATACCTATTAGTAATTATAGATCATTTAACTCAATTCGTAGAAGCCTTTCCCACAGCCCGAGCCACAGCTCACACAGTAACAAGGATATTACTTGAAGAAATCATACCTCGGTATGGAGCAATAGAAGCAATAGACTCAGATAGGGGTCCACACTTTGTATCCAGAGTAGCCAAAGAGACTTTGGCTGCCCTGGGTACACAGTGGCAATACCATACTCCGTGGCACCCGCAGAGCTCAGGGAAAGTTGAACGTATGAACGGAGAAATAAAAAAAACAACTTACCAAACTAATGTTAGAAACTAAAATGTCATGGGTAAAGTGTCTCCCTTTAGCCTTGTTAAATATCAGAACTCAGCCCCGAACTGATGTAGGCATTTCTCCCTTTGAAATGCTATATGGGATGCCCTATGATTTAGAAATGCCACCGGATCACCCCCAACTTGAAGAATTAAAGATAAAGTCCTACCTGATACAGCTAATGGCAAGGAGAAAACAACTACAGGCTCGGGGGATGGTAGTACAAAGGCCTCCATTGGATGTGGCCATGCATCAAATCCAACCAGGAGATAAAGTACTAATCAAATCATGGAAAGAATCTTCTTTGACCCCCCGTTGGGAAGGACCCTATGTTGCTCTTATTACTACAGAAACTGCTGTTCGGACTGCTGAGAAGGGGTGGACACACGCAAGCCGAGTAAAGGGACCTATACAGGATCCGGCCTGGAAAGTGACCAGCCCTCCTGGGGATCTACGAGTCACCCTTCGGAAAACCTGAAAGAACTCTCTACACATTGTGAGATAAGAACCTACGAAGGACTCGATGAGTGAGACCCTGATATTTTTGTCCAATTGAAACTTATATTTGTTTTCCTTTTATATGCATAAAGTGTAAAGTGTAATGTATGTAAAGAAGGCTGGGGGATTCATAATGCACATGGAATAAATCTTCGGTCTAGTTGTAATCAGTGTTATTAACGAGAATAGCGATTAACTAATCAGGCCCTAAAACTGGAGATTCTAAAACTTGGTAGAAAATATTTACTAAAGAGAGTGCACTCACTCTAATTGGCCTACTCAATAACACTCTCAGATCCTAAGGGTGATCTGTAGAAAGCACATCCTCTGGGTCCCCTGTCGTGAACCCGAGGTCAAAGATAAAAACTGGGAGACCTATGTGTCCCGGAGTAGAGGCAAACGTACCCCTGAAGAATACGGCTGCTGCCGAGAAGATGGAACACCCTGCTGCTCTAAGCAACAGAGTAGGCAGAGGAGGCAGAGACGTATCAAAGTGGGGAAAACTTTACTGCCCTACTCTGAAGAAAAAAGGACCTCTGAGGGAGAAGGGCCAGACGAGAGTGTCAGACACCCCGATACAAAAGAGACTAAGAAAAAATATGCAAATCTATAGAATCCCGTCAGCCTTCTATTGGGGCTATTGGATAGTCTGGCTAGGTGTATTAGCTACAATGAATACACTACCAGGATGGGCTAGAACGACTAACCAATCCCACCAACCTTTTGAACATACCCTAACTAATCAAATTATATGGCCTTGGACAGATGCTTATTATGGACATACAGGAAGTATGGATGCAGATTTGTATGGGACAGAGTTAGCAACTGCCATACTAAGCAATAACCTAACACTCCAAACATATAAATGGGAGAATTCATCCCATACCTGGACAGCTAAAAAAGGAGATGAGATACAGATAGGCTGCAGAGTATTCAATGTAAATGTGATAATAAGTCGGCACCCTTTAATTCAAACCGTCCGTCAGCCCCCTTTTACTCAAATCGTTATCAGAGACAAAACGGAATCTAAAATAGCTCAAACCCGTTGTGAGTCGGAAACCTGTTGGTATGCATTTACTGCAACCCAACCGGTGTCCATAGTTTGTTTGGGAGGGACCAGGTCAGGAGATCAAGCTATATCTTTCCGATTTCCATTGAATATACAGGAGGAAACTACAACAATCACAACCCACGCTCCCAAAGAGACTACTCAGACTACTCATACTGTTCCAACACAACCAACAGTCGTGCTTAGCCCAAGAATTTTTAAAATTGGACCATATGCAATTAGAAATACAGGTAAACAACAAATGCTGTTTAACCCGGCGTGGTCTCTCAAGCAAGTTGAATTGTTAATGCAAAATAATGTTTCAAATATTCAGCCAGCATGTTCACCTTTCCTAAAGACTTCTTACGAGGGATGGACAACCTGGCTGCAAAAACAAACTCCTCACACAAAAAGAACGCAGAGAGACTTAACCGGTGCTTTGGGAACAGGATTGGGAGTTTTAAATAGTATTGATTCGGAGGTGATAATGAACAAATTGGCTACCTCAATTAGTGATTTAACTAATATACAAAGGCCTTTGCGATCTTCCTTATTGGCTTTGGGGGCTAACCAGTGGCTGTTGTCGAATATATTACCAAAAGGGGAAAAGGTAAATATAAAGGATCATGAATTGATTACAGACGCACTCAGTGTGCTCCAAAATAACCTCTCTTTAGCTCTCAGCTGCATCCAGGCTCAAATATGGATGCAGTCGATAGCTGCCTCAATTATAAGAGAAGGTGAAGAAGGTATTCTTCCTACTGAAATTCGAAGAATAATTTGGGACAGTGCTACTAATTTTGAAAAGAAACTCCAATCCTGGTGGAACCTGGTAAACTTTACCTATGACCCCATCACAAACACAGCTACTACCTTTATACTCACTATTTACAATGCCACCATATACCAAATTTATCCTATCATTGCATTAGGGCTGAATCACAACGGAACCATACTCTATCCTTCTGAGCATAGAGTATGGGCCCGAAAGGTAAACGAAAAATGGCAAACTGTCAATCTAGAGTCCTGCATTGTACGGGAGCAACAAGGATTCATTTGTGAAGGCAATGCAATTGAGGCACAAGATATTTGTTTAGATACCGAACAAAATATTTGTCACTTTGAGGTCCATCCCAATGAAAATCCTAAAACAGTACTTATATATTGGCGAAGGTTGTGTATGTTTGAGGACGGTTTGTGAATTCTTAACTGTAGACAAGATCATAATAGAGACAAAAAAATTATTCAAATCTCTGTGTTTGCAACTTCACAAAGGTAATCGGATGTGACTTTTCCTATTTAGCCCCGGTCACGTCTTACTAACTCCTGCAATCCAATTATACATTAATACATAATCTACAACCTACACCCATTGGAATGAACCTCACTTTGGTTAAGCAGTTACTTCAACACAAAGACTTAGTTAGAATTTTAGAGAAAGTTAGAGAAAACGGACAAAAAACTCTAATAACTGTTCATCACAATGTGGAAGAAATACACCGAGTCTTGGAAAGAGCAAAAAAGAATGCAGAACATAACTGGTGGGACACCCTTTTTGGATGGTCACCTACTGCTACAGGCATCTTGAACAAGTTGTGTCACCCCATTGTGGTTCTCTTGATATTAATCTTAATCAGTTTGACTTTGTCAATAATATTATATGTCATAACTTGGAGAATGATGCAACGGGTAACATATCTGATGTCTGTCGCCCGTCCAATACTCATTAAAGCCAAAAACAATCAATTAGATGATGACTTTAAATTGAAAAAAAACTCTCCTGTTAAGTCAACAAGAATTGCAACGATTTGATGAACAAAATGATAAAAAGAAAAAGGGGGGATTGTGATAGACAGTAAACTGTTTGTTCATCAAATTCCATTGAAGATACTGGGAGCTCGTGACATGTTATTCCATAAACTATGTTGGCCTAAGCTTAATCTTAACTATTACACTGTGTAACGACTAACTGACTGTAAGTGCTTATCTAAGTTAAAATGCTGAAGCAAGGACTCCTACTAGGCAAAAGACTGAAAAGAGGGAGAAAGGGAAGAAGGACAAAGGGGAGAAAGAAAAAAAAAAAAAAAAAAAAAAAAAAAAAAAAAAAGAGGGTAGTGTCTATATTCTGTAAAATATAAACAAAGACTTTGTGAGCCACTCTCAGGAAAGTAGGAAATACGAGGAACTGGTGACGTGAGGAAGACCCGGATGGAGCGACCCCCTAGCTGCAAAGTGCGCAGACGCAGGATACACCTCTCAGAGAGACCCGATAACGGAAGGCGGAGGATATAAAAAAGACGGACCCTCGGGAAGTGGGTGCGCGCCGTTGGTGGAGCAGGGACTCCCCGGCCGCCCAGCGCTGTTTTGCTTATTGCCGCTTGCTAAAATAAATAATTGAAATTTAATTTGTCCTAACTTGCATCATTTTGGCAAGATAGTCTATAACACACATTGCTTGGCAGAATCGCTTTTGTGCAGAAAACAGTAACACTTGTTCAGAAGGAAAGAAAGCACAGAGCCCCAGATTTGATGTTGTCCTGGAGAGCTTGCAGAGCACTGGGGAAAGGCAGGCAGAGAATTCCCTGCTAGCACCTTCTCTGTGCCTGTTCACATTGCTTCGCTGTATCGCTTTTGTGCAGAAAACAGTAACACTTGTTCAGAACGAAAGAAAGCACAGAGCCCCAGATTCTATGTTGTCCTGGAGAGCTTGCAGAGCACTGGGGAAAGGCAGGCAGAGAATTCCCTGCTAGCACCTTCTCTGTGCCTGGGAAGCAGAAGTGTTCACATTGCTTCGCAGAATCGCCTTTGTGCAGAAAACACTAACACTTGTTCAGAAGGAAAGAAAGCACAGAGCCCCAGATTCTATGTTGTCCTGGAGAGCTTGCAGAGCACTGGGGAAAGGCAGGCAGAGAATTCCTTGCTAGCACCTTCTCTGTGCCTGGGAAGCAGAAGTGTTCACATTGCTTCGCAGAATCGCCTTTGTGCAGAAAACACTAACACTTGTTCAGAACAAAAGAAAGCACAGAGCCCCAGATTTGCTGTTGTTCTGGAGAGCTTGCAGAGCACTGGGGAAAGGCAGGCAGAGAATTCCCTGCTAGCACCTTCTCTGTGCCTGGGAAGCAGAAGTGTTCACATTGCTTCGCAGAATCGCCTTTGTGCAGAAAACACTAACACTTGTTCAGAACAAAAGAAAGCACAGAGCCCCAGATTCTATGTTGTCCTGGAGAGCTTGCAGAGCACTGGGGAAAGGCAGGCAGAGAATTCCCTGCTAGCACCTTCTCTGTGCCTGGGAAGCAGAAGTGTTCACATTGCTTCGCAGAATCGCCTTTGTGCAGAAAACACTAACACTTGTTCAGAACAAAAGAAAGCACAGAGCCCCAGATTTGCTGTTGTTCTGGAGAGCTTGCAGAGCACTGGGGAAAGGCAGGCAGAGAATTCCCTGCTAGCACCTTCTCTGTGCCTGGGAAGCAGAAGTGTTCACATTGCTTCGCAGAATCGCCTTTGTGCAGAAAACACTAACACTTGTTCAGAACAAAAGAAAGCACAGAGCCCCAGATTCTATGTTGTCCTGGAGAGCTTGCAGAGCACTGGGGAAAGGCAGGCAGAGAATTCCCTGCTAGCACCTTCTCTGTGCCTGGGAAGCAGAAGTGTTCACATTGCTTCGCAGAATCGCCTTTGTGCAGAAAACACTAACACTTGTTCAGAACAAAAGAAAGCACAGAGCCCCATATTTGCTGTTGTTCTGGAGAGCTTGCAGAGCACTGGGGAAAGGCAGGCAGAGAATTCCCTGCTAGCACCTTCTCTGTGCCTGGGAAGCAGAAGTGTTCACATTACTTCGCAGAATCGCTTTTGTGCAGAAAACACTAACACTTGTTCAGAACAAAAGAAAGCACAGAGCCCCAGATTTGCTGTTGTTCTGGAGAGCTTGCAGAGCACTGGGGAAAGGCAGGCAGAGAATTCCCTGCTAGCACCTTCTCTGTGCCTGGGAAGCAGAAGTGTTCACATTGCTTCGCAGAATCGCCTTTGTGCAGAAAACACTAACACTTGTTCAGAACAAAAGAAAGCACAGAGCCCCAGATTTGCTGTTGTTCTGGAGAGCTTGCAGAGCACTGGGGAAAGGCAGGCAGAGAATTCCCTGCTAGCACCTTCTCTGTGCCTGGGAAGCAGAAGTGTTCACATTGCTTCGCAGAATCGCTTTTCTGCAGAAAACACTAACACTTGTTCAGAACAAAAGAAAGCACAGAGCCCCAGATTTGCTGTTGTTCTGGAGAGCTTGCAGAGCACTGGGGAAAGGCAGGCGGAGAATTCCCTGCTAGCACCTTCTCTGTGCCTGGGAAGCAGAAGTGTTCACATTACTTCGCAGAATCGCTTTTGTGCAGAAAACACTAACACTTGTTCAGAACGAAAGAAAGCACAGAGCCCCAGATTTTATGTTGTCCTGGAGAGCTTGCAGAGCACTGGGGAAAGGCAGGCAGAGAATTCCCTGTTAGCACCTTCTCTGTGCCTGGGAAGCAGAAGTGTTCACATTGCTTCGCAGAATCGCTTTTGTGCAGAAAGCACTAACACTTGTTCAGAACAAAAGAAAGCACAGAGCCCCAGATTTGCTGTTGTCATGGAGAGCTTGCAGAGCACTGGGGAAAGGCAGGCAGAGAATTCCCTGCTAGCACCTTCTCTGTGCCTGGGAAGCAGTAGTGTTCACATTGCTTCGCAGAATCGCCTTTGTGCAGAAAACACTAACACTTGTTCAGAACAAAAGAAAGCACAGAGCCCCAGATTTGCTGTTGTTCTGGAGAGCTTGCAGAGCACTGGGGAAAGGCAGGCAGAGAATTCCCTGCTAGCACCTTCTCTGTGCCTGGGAAGCAGGAGTGTTCACATTGCTTCGCAGAATCGCCTTTGTGCAGAAAACACTAACACTTGTTCAGAACAAAAGAAAGCACAGAGCCCCAGATTTGCTGTTGTTCTGGAGAGCTCGCAGAGCACTGGGGAAAGGCGGGCAGAGAATTCCCTGCTAGCACCTTCTCTGTGCCTGGGAAGCAGAAGTGTTCACATTACTTCGCAGAATCGCTTTTGTGCAGAAAACAGTAACACTTGTTCAGAACGAAAGAAAGCACAGAGCCCCAGATTCTATGTTGTCCTGGAGAGCTTGCAGAGCACTGGGGAAAGGCAGGCAGAGAATTCCTTGCTAGCACCTTCTCTGTGCCTGGGAAGCAGAAGTGTTCACATTGCTTGGCAGAATCGCTTTTGTGCAGAAAACAGTAACACTTGTTCAGAACGAAAGAAAGCACAGAGCCCCAGATTCTATGTTGTCCTGGAGAGCTTGCAGAGCACTGGGGAAAGGCAGGCAGAGAATTCCCTGCTAGCACCTTCTCTGTGCCTGTTCACATTGCTTCGCTGTATCGCTTTTGTGCAGAAAACAGTAACACTTGTTCAGAACGAAAGAAAGCACAGAGCCCCAGATTCTATGTTGTCCTGGAGAGCTTGCAGAGCACTGGGGAAAGGCAGGCAGAGAATTCCTTGCTAGCACCTTCTCTGTGCCTGGGAAGCAGAAGTGTTCATATTGCTTCGCAGAATCGCTTTTGTGCAGAAAACACTAACACTTGTTCAGAACGAAAGAAAGCACAGAGCCCCAGATTTTATGTTGTCCTGGAGAACTTGCAGAGCACTGGGGAAAGGCAGGCAGAGAATTCCTTGCTAGCACCTTCTCTGTGCCTGGGAATCAGAAGTGTTCACATTGCTTCGCAGAATCGCCTTTGTGCAGAAAACACTAACACTTGTTCAGAAGGAAAGAAAGCACAGAGCCCCAGATTTTATGTTGTCCTGGAGAGCTTGCAGAGCACTGGGGAAAGGCAGGCAGAGAATTCCCTGATAGCACCTTCTCTGTGCCTGTTCACATTGCTTCGCAGAATCGCTTTTGTGCAGAAAACAGTAACACTTGTTCAGAACGAAAGAAAGCACAGAGCCCCAGATTTGCTGTTGTCCTGGAGAGCTTGCAGAGCACTGGGGAAAGGCAGGCAGAGAATTCCCTGCTAGCACCTTCTCTGTGCCTGGGAAGCAGAAGTGTTCACATTGCTTCGCAAGAATCGCTTTTGTGCAGAAAACACTAACACTTGTTCAGAAGGAAAGAAAGCACAGAGCCCCAGATTCTATGTTGTCCTGGAGAGCTTGCAGAGCACTGGGGAAAAGCAGGCAGAGAATTCCCTGATAGCACCTTCTCTGTGCCTGTTCACATTGTTTCGCAGAATCGCTTTTCTGCAGAAAACAGTAACACTTGTTCAGAACGAAAGAAAGCACAGAGCCCCAGATTTGCTGTTGTCCTGGAGAGCTTGCAGAGCACTGGGGAAAGGCAGGCAGAGAATTCCCTGCTAGCACCTTCTCTGTGCCTGGGAAGCAGAAGTGTTCACATTGCTTCGCAAGAATCGCTTTTGTGCAGAAAACACTAACACTTGTTCAGAAGGAAAGAAAGCACAGAGCCCCAGATTCTATGTTGTCCTGGAGAGCTTGCAGAGCACTGGGGAAAAGCAGGCAGAGAATTCCCTGATAGCACCTTCTCTGTGCCTGTTCACATTGTTTCGCAGAATCGCTTTTGTGCAGAAAACAGTAACACTTGTTCAGAACGAAAGAAAGCACAGAGCCCCAGATTTTATGTTGTCCTGGAGAGCTTGCAGAGCACTGGGGAAAGGCAGGCAGAGAATTCCCTGATAGCACCTTCTCTGTGCCTGTTCACATTGCTTCGCAGAATCGCTTTTGTGCAGAAAACACTAACACTTGTTCAGAAGGAAAGAAAGCACAGAGCCCCAGATTTTATGTTGTCCTGGAGAGCTTGCAGAGCACTGGGGAAAGGCAGGCAGAGAATTCCTTGCTAGCACCTTCTCTGTGCTTGGGAAGCAGAAGTGTTCACATTGCTTCGCAGAATCGCTTTTGTGCAGAAAACAGTAACACTTGTTCAGAAGGAAAGAAAGCACAGAGCCCCAGATTTTATGTTGTCCTGGAGAGCTTGCAGAGCACTGGGGAAAGGCAGGCAGAGAATTCCTTGCTAGCACCTTCTCTGTGCCTGGGAAGCAGAAGTGTTCACATTGCTTCGCAAGAATCGCTTTTGTGCAGAAAACAGTAACACTTGTTCAGAACGAAAGAAAGCACAGAGCCCCAGATTCTATGTTGTCCTGGAGAGCTTGCAGAGCACTGGGGAAAGGCAGGCAGAGAATTCCCTGATAGCACCTTCTCTGTGCCTGTTCACATTGTTTCGCAGAATCGCTTTTGTGCAGAAAACAGTAACACTTGTTCAGAACGAAAGAAAGCACAGAGCCCCAGATTCTATGTTGTCCTGGAGAGCTTGCAGAGCACTGGGGAAAGGCAGGCAGAGAATTCCTTGCTAGCACCTTGTCTGTGCCTGGGAAGCAGCAGTGTTCACATTGCTTCGCAGAATAGCTTTTGTGCAGAAAACAGTAACACTTGTTCAGAACGAAAGAAAGCACAGAGCCCCAGATTCTATGTTGTCCTGGAGAGCTTGCAGAGCACTGGGGAAAGGCAGGCAGAGAATTCCCTGATAGCACCTTCTCTGTGCCTGTTCACATTGCTTCGCAGAATCGCTTTTGTGCAGAAAACAGTAACACTTGTTCAGAACGAAAGAAAGCACAGAGCCCCAGATTTTATGTTGTCCTGGAGAACTTGCAGAGCACTGGGGAAAGGCAGGCAGAGAATTCCTTGCTAGCACCTTCTCTGTGCCTGGGAAGCAGAAGTGTTCACATTGCTTCGCAGAATCGCTTTTGTGCAGAAAACAGTAACACTTGTTCAGAAGGAAAGAAAGCACAGAGCCCCAGATTTTATGTTGTACTGGAGAGCTTGCAGAGCACTGGGGAAAGGCAGGCAGAGAATTCCCTGATAGCACCTTCTCTGTGCCTGTTCACATTGCTTCGCAGAATCGCTTTTGTGCAGAAAACAGTAACACTTGTTCAGAACGAAAGAAAGCACAGAGCCCCAGATTTGCTGTTGTCCTGGAGAGCTTGCAGAGCACTGGGGAAAGGCAGGCAGAGAATTCCCTGCTAGCACCTTCTCTGTGCCTGGGAAGCAGAAGTGTTCACATTGCTTCGCAAGAATCGCTTTTGTGCAGAAAACACTAACACTTGTTCAGAAGGAAAGAAAGCACAGAGCCCCAGATTCTATGTTGTCCTGGAGAGCTTGCAGAGCACTGGGGAAAAGCAGGCAGAGAATTCCCTGATAGCACCTTCTCTGTGCCTGTTCACATTGTTTCGCAGAATCACTTTTGTGCAGAAAACAGTAACACTTGTTCAGAACGAAAGAAAGCACAGAGCCCCAGATTCTATGTTGTCCTGGAGAGCTTGCAGAGCACTGGGGAAAGGCAGGCAGAGAATTCCCTGCTAGCACCTTCTCTGTGCCTGTTCACATTGTTTCGCAGAATCGCTTTTGTGCAGAAAACAGTAACACTTGTTCAGAAGGAAAGAAAGCACAGAGCCCCAGATTTTATGTTGTCCTGGAGAGCTTGCAGAGCACTGGGGAAAGGCAGGCAGAGAATTCCCTGCTAGCACCTTCTCTGTGCCTGGGAAGCAGAAGTGTTCACATTACTTCGCAGAATCGCTTTTGTGCAGAAAACACTAACACTTGTTCAGAACAAAAGAAAGCACAGAGCCCCAGATTTGCTGTTGTTCTGGAGAGCTTGCAGAGCACTGGGGAAAGGCAGGCAGAGAATTCCCTGCTAGCACCTTCTCTGTGCCTGGGAAGCAGAAGTGTTCACATTGCTTCGCAGAATTGCCTTTGTGCAGAAAACACTAACACTTGTTCAGAACAAAAGAAAGCACAGAGCCCCAGATTTTATGTTGTCCTGGAGAGCTTGCAGAGCACTGGGGAAAGGCAGGCAGAGAATTCCCTGCTAGCACCTTCTCTGTGCCTGGGAAGCAGAAGTGTTCACATTGCTTCGCAGAATCGCCTTTGTGCAGAAAACACTAACACTTGTTCAGAACAAAAGAAAGCACAGAGCCCCAGATTCTATGTTGTCCTGGAGAGCTTGCAGAGCACTGGGGAAAGGCAGGCAGAGAATTCCCTGTTAGCAGCTTCTCTGTGCCTGGGAAGCAGAAGTGTTCACATTGCTTCGCAGAATCGCTTTTCTGCAGAAAACACTAACACTTGTTCAGAACAAAAGAAAGCACAGAGCCCCAGATTCTATGTTGTCCTGGAGAGCTTGCAGAGCACTGGGGAAAGGCAGGCAGGGAATTCCCTGCTAGCACCTTCTCTGTGCCTGGGAAGCAGAAGTGTTCACATTGCTTCGCAGAATCGCTTTTGTGCAGAAAACACTAACACTTGATCAGAACAAAAGAAAGCACAGAGCCCCAGATTTGCTGTTGTTCTGGAGAGCTTGCAGAGCACTGGGGAAAGGCAGGCAGAGAATTCCCTGCTAGCACCTTCTCTGTGTCTGGGAAGTAGAAGTGTTCACATTAGTTCGCAGAATCGCCTTTGTGCAGAAAACACTAACACTTGATCAGAACAAAAGAAAGCACAGAGCCCCAGATTTGCTGTTGTCCTGGAGAGCTTGCAGAGCACTGGGGAAAGGCAGGCAGAGAATTCCCTGATAGCACCTTCTCTGTGCCTGTTCACATTGCTTCGCAGAATCGCTTTTGTGCAGAAAACAGTAACACTTGTTCAGAACGAAAGAAAGCACAGAGCCCCAGATTTTATGTTGTCCTGGAGAACTTGCAGAGCACTGGGGAAAGGCAGGCAGAGAATTCCTTGCTAGCACCTTCTCTGTGCCTGGGAAGCAGAAGTGTTCACATTGCTTCGCAGAATCGCTTTTGTGCAGAAAACAGTAACACTTGTTCAGAAGGAAAGAAAGCACAGAGCCCCAGATTTTATGTTGTACTGGAGAGCTTGCAGAGCACTGGGGAAAGGCAGGCAGAGAATTCCCTGATAGCACCTTCTCTGTGCCTGTTCACATTGCTTCGCAGAATCGCTTTTGTGCAGAAAACAGTAACACTTGTTCAGAACGAAAGAAAGCACAGAGCCCCAGATTTGCTGTTGTCCTGGAGAGCTTGCAGAGCACTGGGGAAAGGCAGGCAGAGAATTCCCTGCTAGCACCTTCTCTGTGCCTGGGAAGCAGAAGTGTTCACATTGCTTCGCAAGAATCGCTTTTGTGCAGAAAACACTAACACTTGTTCAGAAGGAAAGAAAGCACAGAGCCCCAGATTCTATGTTGTCCTGGAGAGCTTGCAGAGCACTGGGGAAAAGCAGGCAGAGAATTCCCTGATAGCACCTTCTCTGTGCCTGTTCACATTGTTTCGCAGAATCGCTTTTGTGCAGAAAACAGTAACACTTGTTCAGAACGAAAGAAAGCACAGAGCCCCAGATTTGCTGTTGTCCTGGAGAGCTTGCAGAGCACTGGGGAAAGGCAGGCAGAGAATTCCTTGCTAGCACCTTCTCTGTGCCTGGGAAGCAGAAGTGTTCACATTAGTTCGCAGAATCGCTTTTGTGCAGAAAACAGTAACACTTGTTCAGAAGGAAAGAAAGCACAGAGCCCCAGATTTGATGTTGTCCTGGAGAGCTTGCAGAGCACTGGGGAAAGGCAGGCAGAGAATTCCCTGCTAGCACCTTCTCTGTGCCTGTTCACATTGCTTCGCTGTATCGCTTTTGTGCAGAAAACAGTAACACTTGTTCAGAACGAAAGAAAGCACAGAGCCCCAGATTCTATGTTGTCCTGGAGAGCTTGCAGAGCACTGGGGAAAGGCAGGCAGAGAATTCCCTGCTAGCACCTTCTCTGTGCCTGGGAAGCAGAAGTGTTCACATTGCTTCGCAGAATCGCTTTTCTGCAGAAAACACTAACACTTGTTCAGAACAAAAGAAAGCACAGAGCCCCAGATTTGCTGTTGTTCTGGAGAGCTTGCAGAGCACTGGGGAAAGGCAGGCAGAGAATTCCCTGCTAGCACCTTCTCTGTGCCTGGGAAGCAGAAGTGTTCACATTGCTTCGCAGAATCGCCTTTGTGCAGAAAACACTAACACTTGTTCAGAACAAAAGAAAGCACAGAGCCCCAGATTTTATGTTGTCCTGGAGAGCTTGCAGAGCACTGGGGAAAGGCAGGCAGAGAATTCCCTGCTAGCACCTTCTCTGTGCCTGGGAAGCAGAAGTGTTCACATTGCTTCGCAGAATCGCCTTTGTGCAGAAAACACTAACACTTGTTCAGAACAAAAGAAAGCACAGAGCCCCAGATTTGCTGTTGTTCTGGAGAGCTTGCAGAGCACTGGGGAAAGGCAGGCAGAGAATTCCCTGCTAGCACCTTCTCTGTGCCTGGGAAGCAGAAGTGTTCACATTACTTCGCAGAATCGCTTTTGTGCAGAAAACACTAACACTTGTTCAGAACAAAAGAAAGCACAGAGCCCCAGATTTGCTGTTGTTCTGGAGAGCTTGCAGAGCACTGGGGAAAGGCAGGCAGAGAATTCCCTGCTAGCACCTTCTCTGTGCCTGGGAAGCAGAAGTGTTCACATTGCTTCGCAGAATCGCCTTTGTGCAGAAAACACTAACACTTGTTCAGAACAAAAGAAAGCACAGAGCCCCAGATTTTATGTTGTCCTGGAGAGCTTGCAGAGCACTGGGGAAAGGCAGGCAGAGAATTCCCTGCTAGCACCTTCTCTGTGCCTGGGAAGCAGAAGTGTTCACATTGCTTCGCAGAATCGCTTTTCTGCAGAAAACACTAACACTTGTTCAGAACAAAAGAAAGCACAGAGCCCCAGATTTGCTGTTGTTCTGGAGAGCTTGCAGAGCACTGGGGAAAGGCAGGCAGAGAATTCCCTGCTAGCACCTTCTCTGTGCCTGGGAAGCAGAAGTGTTCACATTGCTTCGCAGAATCGCCTTTGTGCAGAAAACACTAACACTTGTTCAGAACAAAAGAAAGCACAGAGCCCCAGATTTTATGTTGTTCTGGAGAGCTTGCAGAGCACTGGGGAAAGGCAGGCAGAGAATTCCCTGCTAGCACCTTCTCTGTGCCTGGGAAGCAGAAGTGTTCACATTACTTCGCAGAATCGCTTTTGTGCAGAAAACACTAACACTTGTTCAGAACAAAAGAAAGCACAGAGCCCCAGATTTGCTGTTGTCCTGGAGAGCTTGCAGAGCACTGGGGAAAGGCAGGCAGAGAATTCCCTGCTAGCACCTTCTCTGTGCCTGGGAAGCAGAAGTGTTCACATTGCTTGGCAGAATCGCTTTTGTGCAGAAAACAGTAACACTTGTTCAGAAGGAAAGAAAGCACAGAGCCCCAGATTTGATGTTGTCCTGGAGAGCTTGCAGAGCACTGGGGAAAGGCAGGCAGAGAATTCCCTGCTAGCACCTTCTCTGTGCCTGTTCACATTGCTTCGCTGTATCGCTTTTGTGCAGAAAACAGTAACACTTGTTCAGAACGAAAGAAAGCACAGAGCCCCTGATTCTATGTTGTCCTGGAGAGCTTGCAGAGCACTGGGGAATGGCAGGCAGAGAATTCCCTGCTAGCACCTTCTCTGTGCCTGGGAAGCAGAAGTGTTCACATTGCTTCGCAGAATCGCCTTTGTGCAGAAAACACTAACACTTGTTCAGAAGGAAAGAAAGCACAGAGCCCCAGATTCTATGTTGTCCTGGAGAGCTTGCAGAGCACTGGGGAAAGGCAGGCAGAGAATTCCTTGCTAGCACCTTCTCTGTGCCTGGGAAGCAGAAGTGTTCACATTGCTTCGCAGAATCGCCTTTGTGCAGAAAACACTAACACTTGTTCAGAACAAAAGAAAGCACAGAGCCCCATATTTGCTGTTGTTCTGGAGAGCTTGCAGAGCACTGGGGAAAGGCAGGCAGAGAATTCCCTGCTAGCACCTTCTCTGTGCCTGGGAAGCAGAAGTGTTCACATTACTTCGCAGAATCGCTTTTGTGCAGAAAACACTAACACTTGTTCAGAACAAAAGAAAGCACAGAGCCCCAGATTTGCTGTTGTTCTGGAGAGCTTGCAGAGCACTGGGGAAAGGCAGGCAGAGAATTCCCTGCTAGCACCTTCTCTGTGCCTGGGAAGCAGAAGTGTTCACATTGCTTCGCAGAATCGCCTTTGTGCAGAAAACACTAACACTTGTTCAGAACAAAAGAAAGCACAGAGCCCCAGATTTGCTGTTGTTCTGGAGAGCTTGCAGAGCACTGGGGAAAGGCAGGCAGAGAATTCCCTGCTAGCACCTTCTCTGTGCCTGGGAAGCAGAAGTGTTCACATTGCTTCGCAGAATCGCCTTTGTGCAGAAAACACTAACACTTGTTCAGAACAAAAGAAAGCACAGAGCCCCAGATTTGCTGTTGTTCTGGAGAGCTTGCAGAGCACTGGGGAAAGGCAGGCGGAGAATTCCCTGCTAGCACCTTCTCTGTGCCTGGGAAGCAGAAGTGTTCACATTACTTCGCAGAATCGCTTTTGTGCAGAAAACACTAACACTTGTTCAGAACGAAAGAAAGCACAGAGCCCCAGATTTGCTGTTGTCCTGGAGAGCTTGCAGAGCACTGGGGAAAGGCAGGCAGAGAATTCCCTGTTAGCACCTTCTCTGTGCCTGGGAAGCAGAAGTGTTCACATTGCTTCGCAGAATCGCCTTTGTGCAGAAAACACTAACACTTGTTCAGAACAAAAGAAAGCACAGAGCCCCAGATTCTATGTTGTCCTGGAGAGCTTGCAGAGCACTGGGGAAAGGCAGGCAGAGAATTCCCTGCTAGCACCTTCTCTGTGCCTGGGAAGCAGAAGTGTTCACATTGCTTCGCAGAATCGCTTTTGTGCAGAAAGCACTAACACTTGTTCAGAACAAAAGAAAGCACAGAGCCCCAGATTCTATGTTGTCATGGAGAGCTTGCAGAGCACTGGGGAAAGGCAGGCAGAGAATTCCCTGCTAGCACCTTCTCTGTGCCTGGGAAGCAGAAGTGTTCACATTGCTTCGCAGAATCGCTTTTGTGCAGAAAACACTAACACTTGTTCAGAACAAAAGAAAGCACAGAGCCCCAGATTTGCTGTTGTTCTGGAGAGCTTGCAGAGCACTGGGGAAAGGCAGGCAGAGAATTCCCTGCTAGCACCTTCTCTGTGCCTGGGAAGCAGAAGTGTTCACATTGCTTCGCAGAATCGCCTTTGTGCAGAAAACACTAACACTTGTTCAGAACAAAAGAAAGCACAGAGCCCCAGATTTGATGTTGTTCTGGAGAGCTTGCAGAGCACTGGGGAAAGGCAGGCAGAGAATTCCCTGCTAGCACCTTCTCTGTGCCTGGGAAGCAGAAGTGTTCACATTGCTTCGCAGAATCGCATTTGTGCAGAAAACACTAACACTTGTTCAGAACAAAAGAAAGCACAGAGCCCCAGATTTGCTGTTGTTCTGGAGAGCTTGCAGAGCACTGGGGAAAGGCAGGCAGAGAATTCCCTGCTAGCACCTTCTCTGTGCCTGTTCACATTGCTTCGCAGAATCGCTTTTGTGCAGAAAACAGTAACACTTGTTCAGAACGAAAGAAAGCACAGAGCCCCAGATTCTATGTTGTCCTGGAGAGCTTGCAGAGCACTGGGGAAAGGCAGGCAGAGAATTCCTTGCTAGCACCTTCTCTGTGCCCTGGAAGCAGAAGTGTTCACATTGCTTGGCAGAATCGCTTTTGTGCAGAAAACAGTAACACTTGTTCAGAACGAAAGAAAGCACAGAGCCCCAGATTCTATGTTGTCCTGGAGAGCTTGCAGAGCACTGGGGAAAGGCAGGCAGAGAATTCCCTGCTAGCACCTTCTCTGTGCCTGTTCACATTGCTTCGCAGAATCGCTTTTGTGCAGAAAACAGTAACACTTGTTCAGAACGAAAGAAAGCACAGAGCCCCAGATTCTATGTTGTCCTGGAGAGCTTGCAGAGCACTGGGGAAAGGCAGGCAGAGAATTCCCTGCTAGCACCTTCTCTGTGCCTGGGAAGCAGAAGTGTTCACATTGCTTCGCAGAATCGCTATTGTGCAGAAAACAGTAACACTTGTTCAGAAGGAAAGAAAGCACAGAGCCCCAAATTCTATGTTGTCCTGGAGAGCTTGCAGAGCACTGGGGAAAGGCAGGCAGAGAATTCCCTGCTAGCACCTTCTCTGTGCCTGGGAAGCAGAAGTGTTCACATTACTTCGCAGAATCGCTTTTGTGCAGAAAACACTAACACTTGTTCAGAACAAAAGAAAGCACAGAGCCCCAGATTTGCTGTTGTTCTGGAGAGCTTGCAGAGCACTGGGGAAAGGCAGGCAGAGAATTCCCTGCTAGCACCTTCTCTGTGCCTGGGAAGCAGAAGTGTTCACATTGCTTCGCAGAATCGCTTTTCTGCAGAAAACACTAACACTTGTTCAGAACAAAAGAAAGCACAGAGCCCCAGATTTGCTGTTGTCCTGGAGAGCTTGCAGAGCACTGGGGAAAGGCAGGCAGAGAATTCCCTGCTAGCACCTTCTCTGTGCCTGGGAAGCAGAAGTGTTCACATTGCTTGGCAGAATCGCTTTTGTGCAGAAAACAGTAACACTTGTTCAGAAGGAAAGAAAGCACAGAGCCCCAGATTTGCTGTTGTCCTGGAGAGCTTGCAGAGCACTGGGGAAAGGCAGGCAGAGAATTCCCTGCTAGCACCTTCTCTGTGCCTGGGAAGCAGAAGTGTTCACATTGCTTCGCAGAATCGCCTTTGTGCAGAAAACACTAACACTTGTTCAGAACAAAAGAAAGCACAGAGCCCCAGATTTTATGTTGTTCTGGAGAGCTTGCAGAGCACTGGGGAAAGGCAGGCAGAGAATTCCCTGCTAGCACCTTCTCTGTGCCTGGGAAGCAGAAGTGTTCACATTACTTCGCAGAATCGCTTTTGTGCAGAAAACACTAACACTTGTTCAGAACAAAAGAAAGCACAGAGCCCCAGATTTGCTGTTGTCCTGGAGAGCTTGCAGAGCACTGGGGAAAGGCAGGCAGAGAATTCCCTGCTAGCACCTTCTCTGTGCCTGGGAAGCAGAAGTGTTCACATTGCTTCGCAGAATCGCTTTTCTGCAGAAAACACTAACACTTGTTCAGAACAAAAGAAAGCACAGAGCCCCAGATTTGCTGTTGTCCTGGAGAGCTTGCAGAGCACTGGGGAAAGGCAGGCAGAGAATTCCCTGCTAGCACCTTCTCTGTGCCTGGGAAGCAGAAGTGTTCACATTGCTTGGCAGAATCGCTTTTGTGCAGAAAACAGTAACACTTGTTCAGAAGGAAAGAAAGCACAGAGCCCCAGATTCTATGTTGTCCTGGAGAGCTTGCAGAGCACTGGGGAAAGGCAGGCAGAGAATTCCCTGCTAGCACCTTCTCTGTGCCTGTTCACATTGCTTCGCTGTATCGCTTTTGTGCAGAAAACAGTAACACTTGTTCAGAACGAAAGAAAGCACAGAGCCCCAGATTCTATGTTGTCCTGGAGAGCTTGCAGAGCACTGGGGAATGGCAGGCAGAGAATTCCCTGCTAGCACCTTCTCTGTGCCTGGGAAGCAGAAGTGTTCACATTGCTTCGCAGAATCGCCTTTGTGCAGAAAACACTAACACTTGTTCAGAACAAAAGAAAGCACAGAGCCCCAGATTTGCTGTTGTTCTGGAGAGCTTGCAGAGCACTGGGGAAAGGCAGGCAGAGAATTCCCTGCTAGCACCTTCTCTGTGCCTGGGAAGCAGAAGTGTTCACATTGCTTGGCAGAATCGCTTTTGTGCAGAAAACAGTAACACTTGTTCAGAAGGAAAGAAAGCACAGAGCCCCAGATTTGATGTTGTCCTGGAGAGCTTGCAGAGCACTGGGGAAAGGCAGGCAGAGAATTCCCTGCTAGCACCTTCTCTGTGCCTGGGAAGCAGAAGTGTTCACATTGCTTCGCAGAATCGCCTTTGTGCAGAAAACACTAACACTTGTTCAGAACAAAAGAAAGCACAGAGCCCCAGATTTTATGTTGTTCTGGAGAGCTTGCAGAGCACTGGGGAAAGGCAGGCAGAGAATTGCCTGCTAGCACCTTCTCTGTGCGTGGGAAGCAGAAGTGTTCACATTACTTCGCAGAATCGCTTTTGTGCAGAAAACACTAACACTTGTTCAGAACAAAAGAAAGCACAGAGCCCCAGATTTGCTGTTGTCCTGGAGAGCTTGTAGAGCAGTGGGGAAAGGCAGGCAGAGAATTCCCTGCTAGCACCTTCTCTGTGCCTGGGAAGCAGAAGTGTTCACATTGCTTGGCAGAATCGCTTTTGTGCAGAAAACACTAACACTTGTTCAGAACAAAAGAAAGCACAGAGCCCCAGATTTGCTGTTGTCCTGGAGAGCTTGCAGAGCACTGGGGAAAGGCAGGCAGAGAATTCCCTGCTAGCACCTTCTCTGTGCCTGGGAAGCAGGAGTGTTCACATTGCTTCGCAGAATCGCCTTTGTGCAGAAAACACTAACACTTGTTCAGAACGAAAGGAAGCACAGAGCCCCAGATTTTATGTTGTCCTGGAGAGCTTGCAGAGCACTGGGGAAAGGCAGGCAGAGAATTTCCTGCTAGCACCTTCTCTGTGCCTGTTCACATTGCTTCGCAGAATCGCTTTTGTGCAGAAAACAGTAACACTTGTTCAGAACGAAAGAAAGCACAGAGCCCCAGATTCTATGTTGTCCTGGAGAGCTTGCAGAGCACTGGGGAAAGGCAGGCAGAGAATTCCTTGCTAGCACCTTCTCTGTGCCTGGGAATCAGAAGTGTTCACATTGCTTGGCAGAATCGCTTTTGTGCAGAAAACAGTAACACTTGTTCAGAACGAAAGAAAGCACAGAGCCCCAGATTCTATGTTGTCCTGGAGAGCTTGCAGAGCACTGGGGAAAGGCAGGCAGAGAATTCCCTGCTAGCACCTTCTCTGTGCCTGTTCACATTGCTTCGCTGTATCGCTTTTGTGCAGAAAACAGTAACACTTGTTCAGAACGAAAGAAAGCACAGAGCCCCAGATTCTATGTTGTCCTGGAGAGCTTGCAGAGCACTGGGGAAAGGCAGGCAGAGAATTCCCTGCTAGCACCTTCTCTGTGCCTGGGAAGCAGAAGTGTTCACATTGCTTCGCAGAATCGCCTTTGTGCAGAAAACAGTAACACTTGTTCAGAAGGAAAGAAAGCACAGAGCCCCAAATTCTATGTTGTCCTGGAGAGCTTGCAGAGCTCTGGGGAAAGGCAGGCAGAGAATTCCTTGCTAGCACCTTCTCTGTGCCTGGGAAGCAGAAGTGTTCACATTGCTTCGCAGAATCGCTTTTGTGCAGAAAACACTAACACTTGTTCAGAACGAAAGAAAGCACAGAGCCCCAGATTTGCTGTTGTTCTGGAGAGCTTGCAGAGCACTGGGGAAAGGCAGGCAGAGAATTCCCTGCTAGCACCTTCTCTGTGCCTGGGAAGCAGAAGTGTTCACATTACTTCGCAGAATCGCTTTTGTGCAGAAAACACTAACACTTGTTCAGAACAAAAGAAAGCACAGAGCCCCAGATTTGCTGTTGTTCTGGAGAGCTTGCAGAGCACTGGGGAAAGGCAGGCAGAGAATTCCCTGCTAGCACCTTCTCTGTGCCTGGGAAGCAGAAGTGTTCACATTGCTTCGCAGAATCGCCTTTGTGCAGAAAACACTAACACTTGTTCAGAACAAAAGAAAGCACAGAGCCCCAGATTTTATGTTGTTCTGGAGAGCTTGCAGAGCACTGGGGAAAGGCAGGCAGAGAATTCCCTGCTAGCACCTTCTCTGTGCCTGGGAAGCAGAAGTGTTCACATTGCTTCGCAGAATCGCTTTTCTGCAGAAAACACTAACACTTGTTCAGAACAAAAGAAAGCACAGAGCCCCAGATTTGCTGTTGTCCTGGAGAGCTTGCAGAGCACTGGGGAAAGGCAGGCAGAGAATTCCCTGCTAGCACCTTCTCTGTGCCTGGGAAGCAGAAGTGTTCACATTGCTTGGCAGAATCGCTTTTGTGCAGAAAACAGTAACACTTGTTCAGAAGGAAAGAAAGCACAGAGCCCCAGATTTGATGTTGTCCTGGAGAGCTTGCAGAGCACTGGGGAAAGGCAGGCAGAGAATTCCCTGCTAGCACCTTCTCTGTGCCTGGGAAGCAGAAGTGTTCACATTGCTTCGCAGAATCGCCTTTGTGCAGAAAACACTAACACTTGTTCAGAACAAAAGAAAGCACAGAGCCCCAGATTTTATGTTGTTCTGGAGAGCTTGCAGAGCACTGGGGAAAGGCAGGCAGAGAATTCCCTGCTAGCACCTTCTCTGTGCCTGGGAAGCAGAAGTGTTCACATTACTTCGCAGAATCGCTTTTGTGCAGAAAACACTAACACTTGTTCAGAACAAAAGAAAGCACAGAGCCCCAGATTTGCTGTTGTCCTGGAGAGCTTGCAGAGCACTGGGGAAAGGCAGGCAGAGAATTCCCTGCTAGCACCTTCTCTGTGCCTGGGAAGCAGAAGTGTTCACATTGCTTCGCAGAATCGCTTTTCTGCAGAAAACAGTAACAGTTGTTCAGAACAAAAGAAAGCACAGAGACCCAGATTTGCTGTTGTCCTGGAGAGCTTGCAGAGCACTGGGGAAAGGCAGGCAGAGAATTCCCTGCTAGCACCTTCTCTGTGCCTGGGAAGCAGAACTGTTCACATTGCTTGGCAGAATCGCTTTTGTGCAGAAAACAGTAACACTTGTTCAGAAGGAAAGAAAGCACAGAGCCCCAGATTTGATGTTGTCCTGGAGAGCTTGCAGAGCACTGGGGAAAGGCAGGCAGAGAATTCCCTGCTAGCACCTTCTCTGTGCCTGTTCACATTGCTTCGCTGTATCGCTTTTGTGCAGAAAACAGTAACACTTGTTCAGAACGAAAGAAAGCACAGAGCCCCAGATTCTCTGTTGTCCTGGAGAGCTTGCAGAGCACTGGGGAATGGCAGGCAGAGAATTCCCTGCTAGCACCTTCTCTGTGCCTGGGAAGCAGAAGTGTTCACATTGCTTCGCAGAATCGCCTTTGTGCAGAAAACACTAACACTTGTTCAGAACAAAAGAAAGCACAGAGCCCCAGATTTGCTGTTGTTCTGGAGAGCTTGCAGAGCACTGGGGAAAGGCAGGCAGAGAATTCCCTGCTAGCACCTTCTCTGTGCCTGGGAAGCAGAAGTGTTCACATTGCTTCGCAGAATCGCTTTTCTGCAGAAAACACTAACACTTGTTCAGAACAAAAGAAAGCACAGAGCCCCAGATTTGCTGTTGTCCTGGAGAGCTTGCAGAGCACTGGGGAAAGGCAGGCAGAGAATTCCCTGCTAGCACCTTCTCTGTGCCTGGGAAGCAGAAGTGTTCACATTGCTTGGCAGAATCGCTTTTGTGCAGAAAACAGTAACACTTGTTCAGAAGGAAAGAAAGCACAGAGCCCCAGATTTGATGTTGTCCTGGAGAGCTTGCAGAGCACTGGGGAAAGGCAGGCAGAGAATTCCCTGCTAGCACCTTCTCTGTGCCTGGGAAGCAGAAGTGTTCACATTGCTTCGCAGAATCGCCTTTGTGCAGAAAACACTAACACTTGTTCAGAACAAAAGAAAGCACAGAGCCCCAGATTTTATGTTGTTCTGGAGAGCTTGCAGAGCACTGGGGAAAGGCAGGCAGAGAATTCCCTGCTAGCACCTTCTCTGTGCCTGGGAAGCAGAAGTGTTCACATTGCTTCGCAGAATCGCTTTTCTGCAGAAAACACTAACACTTGTTCAGAACAAAAGAAAGCACAGAGCCCCAGATTTGCTGTTGTCCTGGAGAGCTTGCAGAGCACTGGGGAAAGGCAGGCAGAGAATTCCCTGCTAGCACCTTCTCTGTGCCTGGGAAGCAGAAGTGTTCACATTGCTTGGCAGAATCGCTTTTGTGCAGAAAACAGTAACACTTGTTCAGAAGGAAAGAAAGCACAGAGCCCCAGATTCTATGTTGTCCTGGAGAGCTTGCAGAGCACTGGGGAAAGGCAGGCAGAGAATTCCCTGCTAGCACCTTCTCTGTGCCTGGGAAGCAGAAGTGTTCACATTGCTTCGCAGAATCGCCTTTGTGCAGAAAACACTAACACTTGTTCAGAACAAAAGAAAGCACAGAGCCCCAGATTTTATGTTGTTCTGGAGAGCTTGCAGAGCACTGGGGAAAGGCAGGCAGAGAATTCCCTGCTAGCACCTTCTCTGTGCCTGGGAAGCAGAAGTGTTCACATTACTTCGCAGAATCGCTTTTGTGCAGAAAACACTAACACTTGTTCAGAACAAAAGAAAGCACAGAGCCCCAGATTTGCTGTTGTCCTGGAGAGCTTGCAGAGCACTGGGGAAAGGCAGGCAGAGAATTCCCTGCTAGCACCTTCTCTGTGCCTGGGAAGCAGAAGTGTTCACATTGCTTCGCAGAATCGCTTTTCTGCAGAAAACAGTAACAGTTGTTCAGAACAAAAGAAAGCACAGAGCCCCAGATTTGCTGTTGTCCTGGAGAGCTTGCAGAGCACTGGGGAAAGGCAGGCAGAGAATTCCCTGCTAGCACCTTCTCTGTGCCTGGGAAGCAGAACTGTTCACATTGCTTGGCAGAATCGCTTTTGTGCAGAAAACAGTAACACTTGTTCAGAAGGAAAGAAAGCACAGAGCCCCAGATTTGATGTTGTCCTGGAGAGCTTGCAGAGCACTGGGGAAAGGCAGGCAGAGAATTCCCTGCTAGCACCTTCTCTGTGCCTGTTCACATTGCTTCGCTGTATCGCTTTTGTGCAGAAAACAGTAACACTTGTTCAGAAGGAAAGAAAGCACAGAGCCCCAGATTTGATGTTGTCCTGGAGAGCTTGCAGAGCACTGGGGAAAGGCAGGCAGAGAATTCCCTGCTAGCACCTTCTCTGTGCCTGGGAAGCAGAAGTGTTCACATTGCTTCGCAGAATCGCCTTTGTGCAGAAAACACTAACACTTGTTCAGAACAAAAGAAAGCACAGAGCCCCAGATTTTATGTTGTTCTGGAGAGCTTGCAGAGCACTGGGGAAAGGCAGGCAGAGAATTCCCTGCTAGCACCTTCTCTGTGCCTGGGAAGCAGAAGTGTTCACATTACTTCGCAGAATCGCTTTTGTGCAGAAAACACTAACACTTGTTCAGAACAAAAGAAAGCACAGAGCCCCAGATTTGCTGTTGTCCTGGAGAGCTTGCAGAGCACTGGGGAAAGGCAGGCAGAGAATTCCCTGCTAGCACCTTCTCTGTGCCTGGGAAGCAGAAGTGTTCACATTGCTTCGCAGAATCGCTTTTCTGCAGAAAACAGTAACAGTTGTTCAGAACAAAAGAAAGCACAGAGACCCAGATTTGCTGTTGTCCTGGAGAGCTTGCAGAGCACTGGGGAAAGGCAGGCAGAGAATTCCCTGCTAGCACCTTCTCTGTGCCTGGGAAGCAGAACTGTTCACATTGCTTGGCAGAATCGCTTTTGTGCAGAAAACAGTAACACTTGTTCAGAAGGAAAGAAAGCACAGAGCCCCAGATTTGATGTTGTCCTGGAGAGCTTGCAGAGCACTGGGGAAAGGCAGGCAGAGAATTCCCTGCTAGCACCTTCTCTGTGCCTGTTCACATTGCTTCGCTGTATCGCTTTTGTGCAGAAAACAGTAACACTTGTTCAGAACGAAAGAAAGCACAGAGCCCCAGATTCTCTGTTGTCCTGGAGAGCTTGCAGAGCACTGGGGAATGGCAGGCAGAGAATTCCCTGCTAGCACCTTCTCTGTGCCTGGGAAGCAGAAGTGTTCACATTGCTTCGCAGAATCGCCTTTGTGCAGAAAACACTAACACTTGTTCAGAACAAAAGAAAGCACAGAGCCCCAGATTTGCTGTTGTTCTGGAGAGCTTGCAGAGCACTGGGGAAAGGCAGGCAGAGAATTCCCTGCTAGCACCTTCTCTGTGCCTGGGAAGCAGAAGTGTTCACATTGCTTCGCAGAATCGCTTTTCTGCAGAAAACACTAACACTTGTTCAGAACAAAAGAAAGCACAGAGCCCCAGATTTGCTGTTGTCCTGGAGAGCTTGCAGAGCACTGGGGAAAGGCAGGCAGAGAATTCCCTGCTAGCACCTTCTCTGTGCCTGGGAAGCAGAAGTGTTCACATTGCTTGGCAGAATCGCTTTTGTGCAGAAAACAGTAACACTTGTTCAGAAGGAAAGAAAGCACAGAGCCCCAGATTTGATGTTGTCCTGGAGAGCTTGCAGAGCACTGGGGAAAGGCAGGCAGAGAATTCCCTGCTAGCACCTTCTCTGTGCCTGGGAAGCAGAAGTGTTCACATTGCTTCGCAGAATCGCCTTTGTGCAGAAAACACTAACACTTGTTCAGAACAAAAGAAAGCACAGAGCCCCAGATTTTATGTTGTTCTGGAGAGCTTGCAGAGCACTGGGGAAAGGCAGGCAGAGAATTCCCTGCTAGCACCTTCTCTGTGCCTGGGAAGCAGAAGTGTTCACATTGCTTCGCAGAATCGCTTTTCTGCAGAAAACACTAACACTTGTTCAGAACAAAAGAAAGCACAGAGCCCCAGATTTGCTGTTGTCCTGGAGAGCTTGCAGAGCACTGGGGAAAGGCAGGCAGAGAATTCCCTGCTAGCACCTTCTCTGTGCCTGGGAAGCAGAAGTGTTCACATTGCTTGGCAGAATCGCTTTTGTGCAGAAAACAGTAACACTTGTTCAGAAGGAAAGAAAGCACAGAGCCCCAGATTCTATGTTGTCCTGGAGAGCTTGCAGAGCACTGGGGAAAGGCAGGCAGAGAATTCCCTGCTAGCACCTTCTCTGTGCCTGGGAAGCAGAAGTGTTCACATTGCTTCGCAGAATCGCCTTTGTGCAGAAAACACTAACACTTGTTCAGAACAAAAGAAAGCACAGAGCCCCAGATTTTATGTTGTTCTGGAGAGCTTGCAGAGCACTGGGGAAAGGCAGGCAGAGAATTCCCTGCTAGCACCTTCTCTGTGCCTGGGAAGCAGAAGTGTTCACATTACTTCGCAGAATCGCTTTTGTGCAGAAAACACTAACACTTGTTCAGAACAAAAGAAAGCACAGAGCCCCAGATTTGCTGTTGTCCTGGAGAGCTTGCAGAGCACTGGGGAAAGGCAGGCAGAGAATTCCCTGCTAGCACCTTCTCTGTGCCTGGGAAGCAGAAGTGTTCACATTGCTTCGCAGAATCGCTTTTCTGCAGAAAACAGTAACAGTTGTTCAGAACAAAAGAAAGCACAGAGCCCCAGATTTGCTGTTGTCCTGGAGAGCTTGCAGAGCACTGGGGAAAGGCAGGCAGAGAATTCCCTGCTAGCACCTTCTCTGTGCCTGGGAAGCAGAACTGTTCACATTGCTTGGCAGAATCGCTTTTGTGCAGAAAACAGTAACACTTGTTCAGAAGGAAAGAAAGCACAGAGCCCCAGATTTGATGTTGTCCTGGAGAGCTTGCAGAGCACTGGGGAAAGGCAGGCAGAGAATTCCCTGCTAGCACCTTCTCTGTGCCTGTTCACATTGCTTCGCTGTATCGCTTTTGTGCAGAAAACAGTAACACTTGTTCAGAACGAAAGAAAGCACAGAGCCCCAGATTCTCTGTTGTCCTGGAGAGCTTGCAGAGCACTGGGGAATGGCAGGCAGAGAATTCCCTGCTAGCACCTTCTCTGTGCCTGGGAAGCAGAAGTGTTCACATTGCTTCGCAGAATCGCCTTTGTGCAGAAAACACTAACACTTGTTCAGAACAAAAGAAAGCACAGAGCCCCAGATTTTATGTTGTTCTGGAGAGCTTGCAGAGCACTGGGGAAAGGCAGGCAGAGAATTCCCTGCTAGCACCTTCTCTGTGCCTGGGAAGCAGAAGTGTTCACATTGCTTCGCAGAATCGCTTTTCTGCAGAAAACAGTAACACTTGTTCAGAACAAAAGAAAGCACAGAGCCCCAGATTTGCTGTTGTCCTGGAGAGCTTGCAGAGCACTGGGGAAAGGCAGGCAGAGAATTCCCTGCTAGCACCTTCTCTGTGCCTGGGAAGCAGAAGTGTTCACATTGCTTGGCAGAATCGCTTTTGTGCAGAAAACAGTAACACTTGTTCAGAAGGAAAGAAAGCACAGAGCCCCAGATTTGATGTTGTCCTGGAGAGCTTGCAGAGCACTGGGGAAAGGCAGGCAGAGAATTCCCTGCTAGCACCTTCTCTGTGCCTGGGAAGCAGAAGTGTTCACATTGCTTCGCAGAATCGCCTTTGTGCAGAAAACACTAACACTTGTTCAGAACAAAAGAAAGCACAGAGCCCCAGATTTTATGTTGTTCTGGAGAGCTTGCAGAGCACTGGGGAAAGGCAGGCAGAGAATTCCCTGCTAGCACCTTCTCTGTGCCTGGGAAGCAGAAGTGTTCACATTGCTTCGCAGAATCGCTTTTCTGCAGAAAACACTAACACTTGTTCAGAACAAAAGAAAGCACAGAGCCCCAGATTTGCTGTTGTCCTGGAGAGCTTGCAGAGCACTGGGGAAAGGCAGGCAGAGAATTCCCTGCTAGCACCTTCTCTGTGCCTGGGAAGCAGAAGTGTTCACATTGCTTGGCAGAATCGCTTTTGTGCAGAAAACAGTAACACTTGTTCAGAAGGAAAGAAAGCACAGAGCCCCAGATTCTATGTTGTCCTGGAGAGCTTGCAGAGCACTGGGGAAAGGCAGGCAGAGAATTCCCTGCTAGCACCTTCTCTGTGCCTGGGAAGCAGAAGTGTTCACATTGCTTCGCAGAATCGCCTTTGTGCAGAAAACACTAACACTTGTTCAGAACAAAAGAAAGCACAGAGCCCCAGATTTTATGTTGTTCTGGAGAGCTTGCAGAGCACTGGGGAAAGGCAGGCAGAGAATTGCCTGCTAGCACCTTCTCTGTGCCTGGGAAGCAGAAGTGTTCACATTACTTCGCAGAATCGCTTTTGTGCAGAAAACACTAACACTTGTTCAGAACAAAAGAAAGCACAGAGCCCCAGATTTGCTGTTGTCCTGGAGAGCTTGCAGAGCACTGGGGAAAGGCAGGCAGAGAATTCCCTGCTAGCACCTTCTCTGTGCCTGGGAAGCAGAAGTGTTCACATTGCTTGGCAGAATCGCTTTTGTGCAGAAAACAGTAACACTTGTTCAGAAGGAAAGAAAGCACAGAGCCCCAGATTTGATGTTGTCCTGGAGAGCTTGCAGAGCACTGGGGAAAGGCAGGCAGAGAATTCCCTGCTAGCACCTTCTCTGTGCCTGGGAAGCAGAAGTGTTCACATTGCTTCGCAGAATCGCCTTTGTGCAGAAAACACTAACACTTGTTCAGAACAAAAGAAAGCACAGAGCCCCAGATTTTATGTTGTTCTGGAGAGCTTGCAGAGCACTGGGGAAAGGCAGGCAGAGAATTCCCTGCTAGCACCTTCTCTGTGCCTGGGAAGCAGAAGTGTTCACATTGCTTCGCAGAATCGCTTTTCTGCAGAAAACACTAACACTTGTTCAGAACAAAAGAAAGCACAGAGCCCCAGATTTGCTGTTGTCCTGGAGAGCTTGCAGAGCACTGGGGAAAGGCAGGCAGAGAATTCCCTGCTAGCACCTTCTCTGTGCCTGGGAAGCAGAAGTGTTCACATTGCTTGGCAGAATCGCTTTTGTGCAGAAAACAGTAACACTTGTTCAGAAGGAAAGAAAGCACAGAGCCCCAGATTCTATGTTGTCCTGGAGAGCTTGCAGAGCACTGGGGAAAGGCAGGCAGAGAATTCCCTGCTAGCACCTTCTCTGTGCCTGGGAAGCAGAAGTGTTCACATTGCTTCGCAGAATCGCCTTTGTGCAGAAAACACTAACACTTGTTCAGAACAAAAGAAAGCACAGAGCCCCAGATTTTATGTTGTTCTGGAGAGCTTGCAGAGCACTGGGGAAAGGCAGGCAGAGAATTGCCTGCTAGCACCTTCTCTGTGCCTGGGAAGCAGAAGTGTTCACATTACTTCGCAGAATCGCTTTTGTGCAGAAAACACTAACACTTGTTCAGAACAAAAGAAAGCACAGAGCCCCAGATTTGCTGTTGTCCTGGAGAGCTTGCAGAGCACTGGGGAAAGGCAGGCAGAGAATTCCCTGCTAGCACCTTCTCTGTGCCTGGGAAGCAGAAGTGTTCACATTGCTTCGCAGAATCGCTTTTCTGCAGAAAACAGTAACAGTTGTTCAGAACAAAAGAAAGCACAGAGCCCCAGATTTGCTGTTGTCCTGGAGAGCTTGCAGAGCACTGGGGAAAGGCAGGCAGAGAATTCCCTGCTAGCACCTTCTCTGTGCCTGGGAAGCAGAAGTGTTCACATTGCTTGGCAGAATCGCTTTTGTGCAGAAAACAGTAACACTTGTTCAGAAGGAAAGAAAGCACAGAGCCCCAGATTTGATGTTGTCCTGGAGAGCTTGCAGAGCACTGGGGAAAGGCAGGCAGAGAATTCCCTGCTAGCACCTTCTCTGTGCCTGTTCACATTGCTTCGCTGTATCGCTTTTGTGCAGAAAACAGTAACACTTGTTCAGAACGAAAGAAAGCACAGAGCCCCAGATTCTCTGTTGCCCTGGAGAGCTTGCAGAGCACTGGGGAATGGCAGGCAGAGAATTCCCTGCTAGCACCTTCTCTGTGCCTGGGAAGCAGAAGTGTTCACATTGCTTCGCAGAATCGCCTTTGTGCAGAAAACACTAACACTTGTTCAGAACAAAAGAAAGCACAGAGCCCCAGATTTGCTGTTGTTCTGGAGAGCTTGCAGAGCACTGGGGAAAGGCAGGCAGAGAATTCCCTGCTAGCACCTTCTCTGTGCCTGGGAAGCAGAAGTGTTCACATTGCTTCGCAGAATCGCTTTTCTGCAGAAAACACTAACACTTGTTCAGAACAAAAGAAAGCACAGAGCCCCAGATTCTATGTTGTCCTGGAGAGCTTGCAGAGCACTGGGGAAAGGCAGGCAGAGAATTCCCTGCTAGCACCTTCTCTGTGCCTGGGAAGCAGAAGTGTTCACATTGCTTGGCAGAATCGCTTTTCTGCAGAAAACAGTAACACTTGTTCAGAAGGAAAGAAAGCACAGAGCCCCAGATTTGATGTTGTCCTGGAGAGCTTGCAGAGCACTGGGGAAAGGCAGGCAGAGAATTCCCTGCTAGCACCTTCTCTGTGCCTGGGAAGCAGAAGTGTTCACATTGCTTCGCAGAATCGCCTTTGTGCAGAAAACACTAACACTTGTTCAGAACAAAAGAAAGCACAGAGCCCCAGATTTTATGTTGTTCTGGAGAGCTTGCAGAGCACTGGGGAAAGGCAGGCAGAGAATTCCCTGCTAGCACCTTCTCTGTGCCTGGGAAGCAGAAGTGTTCACATTGCTTCGCAGAATCGCTTTTCTGCAGAAAACACTAACACTTGTTCAGAACAAAAGAAAGCACAGAGCCCCAGATTTGCTGTTGTCCTGGAGAGCTTGCAGAGCACTGGGGAAAGGCAGGCAGAGAATTCCCTGCTAGCACCTTCTCTGTGCCTGGGAAGCAGAAGTGTTCACATTGCTTGGCAGAATCGCTTTTGTGCAGAAAACAGTAACACTTGTTCAGAAGGAAAGAAAGCACAGAGCCCCAGATTCTATGTTGTCCTGGAGAGCTTGCAGAGCACTGGGGAAAGGCAGGCAGAGAATTCCCTGCTAGCACCTTCTCTGTGCCTGGGAAGCAGAAGTGTTCACATTGCTTCGCAGAATCGCCTTTGTGCAGAAAACACTAACACTTGTTCAGAACAAAAGAAAGCACAGAGCCCCAGATTTTATGTTGTTCTGGAGAGCTTGCAGAGCACTGGGGAAAGGCAGGCAGAGAATTGCCTGCTAGCACCTTCTCTGTGCCTGGGAAGCAGAAGTGTTCACATTACTTCGCAGAATCGCTTTTGTGCAGAAAACACTAACACTTGTTCAGAACAAAAGAAAGCACAGAGCCCCAGATTTGCTGTTGTCCTGGAGAGCTTGCAGAGCACTGGGGAAAGGCAGGCAGAGAATTCCCTGCTAGCACCTTCTCTGTGCCTGGGAAGCAGAAGTTTTCACATTGCTTCGCAGAATCGCTTTTCTGCAGAAAACACTAACACTTGTTCAGAACAAAAGAAAGCACAGAGCCCCAGATTTGCTGTTGTCCTGGAGAGCTTGCAGAGCACTGGGGAAAGGCAGGCAGAGAATTCCCTGCTAGCACCTTCTCTGTGCCTGTTCACATTGCTTCGCTGTATCGCTTTTGTGCAGAAAACAGTAACACTTGTTCAGAACGAAAGAAAGCACAGAGCCCCAGATTCTATGTTGTCCTGGAGAGCTTGCAGAGCACTGGGGAATGGCAGGCAGAGAATTCCCTGCTAGCACCTTCTCTGTGCCTGGGAAGCAGAAGTGTTCACATTGCTTCGCAGAATCGCCTTTGTGCAGAAAACACTAACACTTGTTCAGAACAAAAGAAAGCACAGAGCCCCAGATTTGCTGTTGTTCTGGAGAGCTTGCAGAGCACTGGGGAAAGGCAGGCAGAGAATTCCCTGCTAGCACCTTCTCTGTGCCTGGGAAGCAGAAGTGTTCACATTGCTTCGCAGAATCGCTTTTCTGCAGAAAACACTAACACTTGTTCAGAACAAAAGAAAGCACAGAGCCCCAGATTTGCTGTTGTTCTGGAGAGCTTGCAGAGCACTGGGGAAAGGCAGGCAGAGAATTCCCTGCTAGCACCTTCTCTGTGCCTGGGAAGCAGAAGTGTTCACATTGCTTGGCAGAATCGCTTTTGTGCAGAAAACAGTAACACTTGTTCAGAAGGAAAGAAAGCACAGAGCCCCAGATTTGATGTTGTCCTGGAGAGCTTGCAGAGCACTGGGGAAAGGCAGGCAGAGAATTCCCTGCTAGCACCTTCTCTGTGCCTGGGAAGCAGAAGTGTTCACATTGCTTCGCAGAATCGCCTTTGTGCAGAAAACACTAACACTTGTTCAGAACAAAAGAAAGCACAGAGCCCCAGATTTTATGTTGTTCTGGAGAGCTTGCAGAGCACTGGGGAAAGGCAGGCAGAGAATTGCCTGCTAGCACCTTCTCTGTGCGTGGGAAGCAGAAGTGTTCACATTACTTCGCAGAATCGCTTTTGTGCAGAAAACACTAACACTTGTTCAGAACAAAAGAAAGCACAGAGCCCCAGATTTGCTGTTGTCCTGGAGAGCTTGCAGAGCACTGGGGAAAGGCAGGCAGAGAATTCCCTGCTAGCACCTTCTCTGTGCCTGGGAAGCAGAAGTGTTCACATTGCTTGGCAGAATCGCTTTTCTGCAGAAAACACTAACACTTGTTCAGAACAAAAGAAAGCACAGAGCCCCAGATTTGCTGTTGTCCTGGAGAGCTTGCAGAGCACTGGGGAAAGGCAGGCAGAGAATTCCCTGCTAGCACCTTCTCTGTGCCTGGGAAGCAGGAGTGTTCACATTGCTTCGCAGAATCGCCTTTGTGCAGAAAACACTAACACTTGTTCAGAACGAAAGGAAGCACAGAGCCCCAGATTTTATGTTGTCCTGGAGAGCTTGCAGAGCACTGGGGAAAGGCAGGCAGAGAATTTCCTGCTAGCACCTTCTCTGTGCCTGTTCACATTGCTTCGCAGAATCGCTTTTGTGCAGAAAACAGTAACACTTGTTCAGAACGAAAGAAAGCACAGAGCCCCAGATTCTATGTTGTCCTGGAGAGCTTGCAGAGCACTGGGGAAAGGCAGGCAGAGAATTCCCTGCTAGCACCTTCTCTGTGCCTGTTCACATTTCTTCGCTGTATCGCTTTTGTGCAGAAAACAGTAACACTTGTTCAGAACGAAAGAAAGCACAGAGCCCCAGATTCTATGTTGTCCTGGAGAGCTTGCAGAGCACTGGGGAAAGGCAGGCAGAGAATTCCCTGCTAGCACCTTCTCTGTGCCTGGGAAGCAGAAGTGTTCACATTGCTTGGCAGAATCGCTATTGTGCAGAAAACAGTAACACTTGTTCAGAAGGAAAGAAAGCACAGAGCCCCAAATTCTATGTTGTCCTGGAGAGCTTGCAGAGCACTGGGGAAAGGCAGGCAGAGAATTCCTTGCTAGCACCTTCTCTGTGCCTGGGAAGCAGAAGTGTTCACATTGCTTCGCAGAATCGCTTTTGTGCAGAAAACACTAACACTTGTTCAGAACGAAAGAAAGCACAGAGCCCCAGATTTGCTGTTGTTCTGGAGAGCTTGCAGAGCACTGGGGAAAGGCAGGCAGAGAATTCCCTGCTAGCACCTTCTCTGTGCCTGGGAAGCAGAAGTGTTCACATTACTTCGCAGAATCGCTTTTGTGCAGAAAACACTAACACTTGTTCAGAACAAAAGAAAGCACAGAGCCCCAGATTTGCTGTTGTTCTGGAGAGCTTGCAGAGCACTGGGGAAAGGCAGGCAGAGAATTCCCTGCTAGCACCTTCTCTGTGCCTGGGAAGCAGAAGTGTTCACATTGCTTCGCAGAATCGCCTTTGTGCAGAAAACACTAACACTTGTTCAGAACAAAAGAAAGCACAGAGCCCCAGATTTTATGTTGTTCTGGAGAGCTTGCAGAGCACTGGGGAAAGGCAGGCAGAGAATTCCCTGCTAGCACCTTCTCTGTGCCTGGGAAGCAGAAGTGTTCACATTGCTTCGCAGAATCGCTTTTCTGCAGAAAACACTAACACTTGTTCAGAACAAAAGAAAGCACAGAGCCCCAGATTTGCTGTTGTCCTGGAGAGCTTGCAGAGCACTGGGGAAAGGCAGGCAGAGAATTCCCTGCTAGCACCTTCTCTGTGCCTGGGAAGCAGAAGTGTTCACATTGCTTGGCAGAATCGCTTTTGTGCAGAAAACAGTAACACTTGTTCAGAAGGAAAGAAAGCACAGAGCCCCAGATTTGATGTTGTCCTGGAGAGCTTGCAGAGCACTGGGGAAAGGCAGGCAGAGAATTCCCTGCTAGCACCTTCTCTGTGCCTGGGAAGCAGAAGTGTTCACATTGCTTCGCAGAAACGCCTTTGTGCAGAAAACACTAACACTTGTTCAGAACAAAAGAAAGCACAGAGCCCCAGATTTTATGTTGTTCTGGAGAGCTTGCAGAGCACTGGGGAAAGGCAGGCAGAGAATTCCCTGCTAGCACCTTCTCTGTGCCTGGGAAGCAGAAGTGTTCACATTACTTCGCAGAATCGCTTTTGTGCAGAAAACACTAACACTTGTTCAGAACGAAAGAAAGCACAGAGCCCCAGATTTGCTGTTGTCCTGGAGAGCTTGCAGAGCACTGGGGAAAGGCAGGCAGAGAATTCCCTGCTAGCACCTTCTCTGTGCCTGGGAAGCAGAAGTGTTCACATTGCTTCGCAGAATCGCTTTTCTGCAGAAAACACTAACACTTGTTCAGAACAAAAGAAAGCACAGAGCCCCAGATTTGCTGTTGTCCTGGAGAGCTTGCAGAGCACTGGGGAAAGGCAGGCAGAGAATTCCCTGCTAGCACCTTCTCTGTGCCTGGGAAGCAGGAGTGTTCACATTGCTTGGCAGAATCGCTTTTGTGCAGAAAACAGTAACACTTGTTCAGAAGGAAAGAAAGCACAGAGCCCCAGATTTGATGTTGTCCTGGAGAGCTTGCAGAGCACTGGGGAAAGGCAGGCAGAGAATTCCCTGCTAGCACCTTCTCTGTGCCTGTTCACATTGCTTCGCTGTATCGCTTTTGTGCAGAAAACAGTAACACTTGTTCAGAACGAAAGAAAGCACAGAGCCCCAGATTCTATGTTGTCCTGGAGAGCTTGCAGAGCACTGGGGAATGGCAGGCAGAGAATTCCCTGCTAGCACCTTCTCTGTGCCTGGGAAGCAGAAGTGTTCACATTGCTTCGCAGAATCGCCTTTGTGCAGAAAACACTAACACTTGTTCAGAACAAAAGAAAGCACAGAGCCCCAGATTTGCTGTTGTTCTGGAGAGCTTGCAGAGCACTGGGGAAAGGCAGGCAGAGAATTCCCTGCTAGCACCTTCTCTGTGCCTGGGAAGCAGAAGTGTTCACATTGCTTCGCAGTATCGCTTTTCTGCAGAAAACACTAACACTTGTTCAGAACAAAAGAAAGCACAGAGCCCCAGATTTGCTGTTGTTCTGGAGAGCTTGCAGAGCACTGGGGAAAGGCAGGCAGAGAATTCCCTGCTAGCACCTTCTCTGTGCCTGGGAAGCAGAAGTGTTCACATTGCTTGGCAGAATCGCTTTTGTGCAGAAAACAGTAACACTTGTTCAGAAGGAAAGAAAGCACAGAGCCCCAGATTTGCTGTTGTCCTGGAGAGCTTGCAGAGCACTGGGGAAAGGCAGGCAGAGAATTCCCTGCTAGCACCTTCTCTGTGCCTGGGAAGCAGAAGTGTTCACATTGCTTCGCACAATCGCCTTTGTGCAGAAAACACTAATACTTGTTCAGAACAAAAGAAAGCACAGAGCCCCAGATTTTATGTTGTTCTGGAGAGCTTGCAGAGCACTGGGGAAAGGCAGGCAGAGAATTCCCTGCTAGCACCTTCTCTGTGCCTGGGAAGCAGAAGTGTTCACATTACTTCGCAGAATCGCTTTTGTGCAGAAAACACTAACACTTGTTCAGAACAAAAGAAAGCACAGAGCCCCAGATTTGCTGTTGTCCTGGAGAGCTTGCAGAGCACTGGGGAAAGGCAGGCAGAGAATTCCCTGCTAGCACCTTCTCTGTGCCTGGGAAGCAGAAGTGTTCACATTGCTTCGCAGAATCGCTTTTCTGCAGAAAACACTAACACTTGTTCAGAACAAAAGAAAGCACAGAGCCCCAGATTTGCTGTTGTCCTGGAGAGCTTGCAGAGCACTGGGGAAAGGCAGGCAGAGAATTCCCTGCTAGCACCTTCTCTGTGCCTGGGAAGCAGAAGTGTTCACATTGCTTGGCAGAATCGCTTTTGTGCAGAAAACAGTAACACTTGTTCAGAAGGAAAGAAAGCACAGAGCCCCAGATTTGATGTTGTCCTGGAGAGCTTGCAGAGCACTGGGGAAAGGCAGGCAGAGAATTCCCTGCTAGCACCTTCTCTGTGCCTGTTCACATTGCTTCGCTGTATCGCTTTTGTGCAGAAAACAGTAACACTTGTTCAGAACGAAAGAAAGCACAGAGCCCCAGATTCTATGCTGTCCTGGAGAGCTTGCAGAGCACTGGGGAATGGCAGGCAGAGAATTCCCTGCTAGCACCTTCTCTGTGCCTGGGAAGCAGAAGTGTTCACATTGCTTCGCAGAATCGCCTTTGTGCAGAAAACACTAACACTTGTTCAGAAGGAAAGAAAGCACAGAGCCCCAGATTCTATGTTGTCCTGGAGAGCTTGCAGAGCACTGGGGAAAGGCAGGCAGAGAATTCCCTGCTAGCACCTTCTCTGTGCCTGGGAAGCAGAAGTGTTCATATTGCTTCGCAGAATCGCTTTTGTGCAGAAAACAGTAACACTTGTTCAGAACGAAAGAAAGCACAGAGCCCCAGATTCTATGTTGTCCTGGAGAGCTTGCAGAGCACTGGGGAAAGGCAGGCAGAGAATTCCCTGCTAGCACCTTCTCTGTGCCTGTTCACATTGCTTCGCTGTATCGCTTTTGTGCAGAAAACAGTAACACTTGTTCAGAACGAAAGAAAGCACAGAGCCCCAGATTCTATGTTGTCCTGGAGAGCTTGCAGAGCACTGGGGAAAGGCAGGCAGAGAATTCCCTGCTAGCACCTTCTCTGTGCCTGGGAAGCAGAAGTGTTCACATTACTTCGCAGAATCGCTTTTGTGCAGAAAACACTAACACTTGTTCAGAACAAAAGAAAGCACAGAGCCCCAGATTTGCTGTTGTTCTGGAGAGCTTGCAGAGCACTGGGGAAAGGCAGGCAGAGAATTCCCTGCTGGCACCTTCTCTGTGCCTGGGAAGCAGAAGTGTTCACATTGCTTCGCAGAATCGCCTTTGTGCAGAAAACACTAACACCTGTTCAGAACAATAGAAAGCACAGAGCCCCAGATTTGCTGTTGTTCTGGAGAGCTTGCAGAGCACTGGGGAAAGGCAGGCAGAGAATTCCCTGCTAGCACCTTCTCTGTGCCTGGGAAGCAGAAGTGTTCACATTGCTTCGCAGAATCGCCTTTGTGCAGAAAACACTAACACTTGTTCAGAACAAAAGAAAGCACAGAGCCCCAGATTTGCTGTTGTCCTGGAGAGCTTGCAGAGCACTGGGGAAAGGCAGGCAGGGAATTCCCTGCTAGCACCTTCTCTGTGCCTGGGAAGCAGAACTGTTTACGTTGCTTCGCAGAATCGCTTTTGTGCAGAAAACACTAACACTTGTTCAGAACGAAAGAAAGCACAGAGCCCCAGATTTGCTGTTGTCCAGGAGAGCTTGCAGAGCACTGGGGAAAGGCAGGCAGAGAATTCCCTGCTAGCACCTTCTCTGTGCCTGGGAAGCAGAAGTGTTCACATTGCTTCGCAGAATCGCCTTTGTGCAGAAAACACTAACACTTGTTCAGAACAAAAGAAAGCACAGAGCCCCAGATTCTATGTTGTCCTGGAGAGCTTGCAGAGCACTGGGGAAAGGCAGGCAGAGAATTGCCTGCTAGCACCTTCTCTGTGCGTGGGAAGCAGAAGTGTTCACATTACTTCGCAGAATCGCTTTTGTGCAGAAAACACTAACACTTGTTCAGAACAAAAGAAAGCACAGAGCCCCAGATTTGCTGTTGTCCTGGAGAGCTTGCAGAGCACTGGGGAAAGGCAGGCAGAGAATTCCCTGCTAGCACCTTCTCTGTGCCTGGGAAGCAGAAGTGTTCACATTGCTTGGCAGAATCGCTTTTCTGCAGAAAACACTAACACTTGTTCAGAACAAAAGAAAGCACAGAGCCCCAGATTTGCTGTTGTCCTGGAGAGCTTGCAGAGCACTGGGGAAAGGCAGGCAGAGAATTCCCTGCTAGCACCTTCTCTGTGCCTGGGAAGCAGGAGTGTTCACATTGCTTCGCAGAATCGCCTTTGTGCAGAAAACACTAACACTTGTTCAGAACGAAAGGAAGCACAGAGCCCCAGATTTTATGTTGTCCTGGAGAGCTTGCAGAGCACTGGGGAAAGGCAGGCAGAGAATTTCCTGCTAGCACCTTCTCTGTGCCTGTTCACATTGCTTCGCAGAATCGCTTTTGTGCAGAAAACAGTAACACTTGTTCAGAACGAAAGAAAGCACAGAGCCCCAGATTCTATGTTGTCCTGGAGAGCTTGCAGAGCACTGGGGAAAGGCAGGCAGAGAATTCCCTGCTAGCACCTTCTCTGTGCCTGTTCACATTTCTTCGCTGTATCGCTTTTGTGCAGAAAACAGTAACACTTGTTCAGAACGAAAGAAAGCACAGAGCCCCAGATTCTATGTTGTCCTGGAGAGCTTGCAGAGCACTGGGGAAAGGCAGGCAGAGAATTCCCTGCTAGCACCTTCTCTGTGCCTGGGAAGCAGAAGTGTTCACATTGCTTGGCAGAATCGCTATTGTGCAGAAAACAGTAACACTTGTTCAGAAGGAAAGAAAGCACAGAGCCCCAAATTCTATGTTGTCCTGGAGAGCTTGCAGAGCACTGGGGAAAGGCAGGCAGAGAATTCCTTGCTAGCACCTTCTCTGTGCCTGGGAAGCAGAAGTGTTCACATTGCTTCGCAGAATCGCTTTTGTGCAGAAAACACTAACACTTGTTCAGAACGAAAGAAAGCACAGAGCCCCAGATTTGCTGTTGTTCTGGAGAGCTTGCAGAGCACTGGGGAAAGGCAGGCAGAGAATTCCCTGCTAGCACCTTCTCTGTGCCTGGGAAGCAGAAGTGTTCACATTACTTCGCAGAATCGCTTTTGTGCAGAAAACACTAACACTTGTTCAGAACAAAAGAAAGCACAGAGCCCCAGATTTGCTGTTGTTCTGGAGAGCTTGCAGAGCACTGGGGAAAGGCAGGCAGAGAATTCCCTGCTAGCACCTTCTCTGTGCCTGGGAAGCAGAAGTGTTCACATTGCTTCGCAGAATCGCCTTTGTGCAGAAAACACTAACACTTGTTCAGAACAAAAGAAAGCACAGAGCCCCAGATTTTATGTTGTTCTGGAGAGCTTGCAGAGCACTGGGGAAAGGCAGGCAGAGAATTCCCTGCTAGCACCTTCTCTGTGCCTGGGAAGCAGAAGTGTTCACATTGCTTCGCAGAATCGCTTTTCTGCAGAAAACACTAACACTTGTTCAGAACAAAAGAAAGCACAGAGCCCCAGATTTGCTGTTGTCCTGGAGAGCTTGCAGAGCACTGGGGAAAGGCAGGCAGAGAATTCCCTGCTAGCACCTTCTCTGTGCCTGGGAAGCAGAAGTGTTCACATTGCTTGGCAGAATCGCTTTTGTGCAGAAAACAGTAACACTTGTTCAGAAGGAAAGAAAGCACAGAGCCCCAGATTTGATGTTGTCCTGGAGAGCTTGCAGAGCACTGGGGAAAGGCAGGCAGAGAATTCCCTGCTAGCACCTTCTCTGTGCCTGGGAAGCAGAAGTGTTCACATTGCTTCGCAGAAACGCCTTTGTGCAGAAAACACTAACACTTGTTCAGAACAAAAGAAAGCACAGAGCCCCAGATTTTATGTTGTTCTGGAGAGCTTGCAGAGCACTGGGGAAAGGCAGGCAGAGAATTCCCTGCTAGCACCTTCTCTGTGCCTGGGAAGCAGAAGTGTTCACATTACTTCGCAGAATCGCTTTTGTGCAGAAAACACTAACACTTGTTCAGAACGAAAGAAAGCACAGAGCCCCAGATTTGCTGTTGTCCTGGAGAGCTTGCAGAGCACTGGGGAAAGGCAGGCAGAGAATTCCCTGCTAGCACCTTCTCTGTGCCTGGGAAGCAGAAGTGTTCACATTGCTTCGCAGAATCGCTTTTCTGCAGAAAACACTAACACTTGTTCAGAACAAAAGAAAGCACAGAGCCCCAGATTTGCTGTTGTCCTGGAGAGCTTGCAGAGCACTGGGGAAAGGCAGGCAGAGAATTCCCTGCTAGCACCTTCTCTGTGCCTGGGAAGCAGGAGTGTTCACATTGCTTGGCAGAATCGCTTTTGTGCAGAAAACAGTAACACTTGTTCAGAAGGAAAGAAAGCACAGAGCCCCAGATTTGATGTTGTCCTGGAGAGCTTGCAGAGCACTGGGGAAAGGCAGGCAGAGAATTCCCTGCTAGCACCTTCTCTGTGCCTGTTCACATTGCTTCGCTGTATCGCTTTTGTGCAGAAAACAGTAACACTTGTTCAGAACGAAAGAAAGCACAGAGCCCCAGATTCTATGTTGTCCTGGAGAGCTTGCAGAGCACTGGGGAATGGCAGGCAGAGAATTCCCTGCTAGCACCTTCTCTGTGCCTGGGAAGCAGAAGTGTTCACATTGCTTCGCAGAATCGCCTTTGTGCAGAAAACACTGACACTTGTTCAGAACAAAAGAAAGCACAGAGCCCCAGATTTGCTGTTGTTCTGGAGAGCTTGCAGAGCACTGGGGAAAGGCAGGCAGAGAATTCCCTGCTAGCACCTTCTCTGTGCCTGGGAAGCAGAAGTGTTCACATTGCTTCGCAGTATCGCTTTTCTGCAGAAAACACTAACACTTGTTCAGAACAAAAGAAAGCACAGAGCCCCAGATTTGCTGTTGTTCTGGAGAGCTTGCAGAGCACTGGGGAAAGGCAGGCAGAGAATTCCCTGCTAGCACCTTCTCTGTGCCTGGGAAGCAGAAGTGTTCACATTGCTTCGCAGAATCGCTTTTCTGCAGAAAACACTAACACTTGTTCAGAACAAAAGAAAGCACAGAGCCCCAGATTTGCTGTTGTCCTGGAGAGCTTGCAGAGCACTGGGGAAAGGCAGGCAGAGAATTCCCTGCTAGCACCTTCTCTGTGCCTGGGAAGCAGAAGTGTTCACATTGCTTCGCACAATCGCCTTTGTGCAGAAAACACTAATACTTGTTCAGAACAAAAGAAAGCACAGAGCCCCAGATTTTATGTTGTTCTGGAGAGCTTGCAGAGCACTGGGGAAAGGCAGGCAGAGAATTCCCTGCTAGCACCTTCTCTGTGCCTGGGAAGCAGAAGTGTTCACATTACTTCGCAGAATCGCTTTTGTGCAGAAAACACTAACACTTGTTCAGAACAAAAGAAAGCACAGAGCCCCAGATTTGCTGTTGTCCTGGAGAGCTTGCAGAGCACTGGGGAAAGGCAGGCAGAGAATTCCCTGCTAGCACCTTCTCTGTGCCTGGGAAGCAGAAGTGTTCACATTGCTTCGCAGAATCGCTTTTCTGCAGAAAACACTAACACTTGTTCAGAACAAAAGAAAGCACAGAGCCCCAGATTTGCTGTTGTCCTGGAGAGCTTGCAGAGCACTGGGGAAAGGCAGGCAGAGAATTCCCTGCTAGCACCTTCTCTGTGCCTGGGAAGCAGAAGTGTTCACATTGCTTGGCAGAATCGCTTTTGTGCAGAAAACAGTAACACTTGTTCAGAAGGAAAGAAAGCACAGAGCCCCAGATTTGATGTTGTCCTGGAGAGCTTGCAGAGCACTGGGGAAAGGCAGGCAGAGAATTCCCTGCTAGCACCTTCTCTGTGCCTGTTCACATTGCTTCGCTGTATCGCTTTTGTGCAGAAAACAGTAACACTTGTTCAGAACGAAAGAAAGCACAGAGCCCCAGATTCTATGCTGTCCTGGAGAGCTTGCAGAGCACTGGGGAATGGCAGGCAGAGAATTCCCTGCTAGCACCTTCTCTGTGCCTGGGAAGCAGAAGTGTTCACATTGCTTCGCAGAATCGCCTTTGTGCAGAAAACACTAACACTTGTTCAGAAGGAAAGAAAGCACAGAGCCCCAGATTCTATGTTGTCCTGGAGAGCTTGCAGAGCACTGGGGAAAGGCAGGCAGAGAATTCCCTGCTAGCACCTTCTCTGTGCCTGGGAAGCAGAAGTGTTCATATTGCTTCGCAGAATCGCTTTTGTGCAGAAAACACTAACACTTGTTCAGAACGAAAGAAAGCACAGAGCCCCAGATTCTATGTTGTCCTGGAGAGCTTGCAGAGCACTGGGGAAAGGCAGGCAGAGAATTCCCTGCTAGCACCTTCTCTGTGCCTGTTCACATTGCTTCGCTGTATCGCTTTTGTGCAGAAAACAGTAACACTTGTTCAGAACGAAAGAAAGCACAGAGCCCCAGATTCTATGTTGTCCTGGAGAGCTTGCAGAGCACTGGGGAAAGGCAGGCAGAGAATTCCCTGCTAGCACCTTCTCTGTGCCTGGGAAGCAGAAGTGTTCACATTACTTCGCAGAATCGCTTTTGTGCAGAAAACACTAACACTTGTTCAGAACAAAAGAAAGCACAGAGCCCCAGATTTGCTGTTGTTCTGGAGAGCTTGCAGAGCACTGGGGAAAGGCAGGCAGAGAATTCCCTGCTGGCACCTTCTCTGTGCCTGGGAAGCAGAAGTGTTCACATTGCTTCGCAGAATCGCCTTTGTGCAGAAAACACTAACACCTGTTCAGAACAATAGAAAGCACAGAGCCCCAGATTTGCTGTTGTTCTGGAGAGCTTGCAGAGCACTGGGGAAAGGCAGGCAGAGAATTCCCTGCTAGCACCTTCTCTGTGCCTGGGAAGCAGAAGTGTTCACATTGCTTCGCAGAATCGCCTTTGTGCAGAAAACACTAACACTTGTTCAGAACAAAAGAAAGCACAGAGCCCCAGATTTGCTGTTGTCCTGGAGAGCTTGCAGAGCACTGGGGAAAGGCAGGCAGGGAATTCCCTGCTAGCACCTTCTCTGTGCCTGGGAAGCAGAACTGTTTACGTTGCTTCGCAGAATCGCTTTTGTGCAGAAAACACTAACACTTGTTCAGAACGAAAGAAAGCACAGAGCCCCAGATTTGCTGTTGTCCAGGAGAGCTTGCAGAGCACTGGGGAAAGGCAGGCAGAGAATTCCCTGCTAGCACCTTCTCTGTGCCTGGGAAGCAGAAGTGTTCACATTGCTTCGCAGAATCGCCTTTGTGCAGAAAACACTAACACTTGTTCAGAACAAAAGAAAGCACAGAGCCCCAGATTCTATGTTGTCCTGGAGAGCTTGCAGAGCACTGGGGAAAGGCAGGCAGAGAATTCCCTGCTAGCACCTTCTCTGTGCCTGGGAAGCAGAAGTGTTCACATTGCTTCGCAGAATCGCCTTTGTGCAGAAAACACTAACACTTGTTCAGAACAAAAGAAAGCACAGAGCCCCAGATTTGCTGTTGTTCTGGAGAGCTTGCAGAGCACTGGGGAAAGGCAGGCAGAGAATTCCCTGCTAGCACCTTCTCTGTGCCTGGGAAGCAGAAGTGTTCACATTACTTCGCAGAATCGCTTTTGTGCAGAAAACACTAACACTTGTTCAGAACAAAAGAAAGCACAGAGCCCCAGATTTGCTGTTGTTCTGGAGAGCTTGCAGAGCACTGGGGAAAGGCAGGCGGAGAATTCCCTGCTAGCACCTTCTCTGTGCCTGGGAAGCAGAAGTGTTCACATTACTTCGCAGAATCGCTTTTGTGCAGAAAACACTAACACTTGTTCAGAACGAAAGAAAGCACAGAGCCCCAGATTTGCTGTTGTCCTGGAGAGCTTGCAGAGCACTGGGGAAAGGCAGGCAGAGAATTCCCTGTTAGCACCTTCTCTGTGCCTGGGAAGCAGAAGTGTTCACATTGCTTCGCAGAATCGCCTTTGTGCAGAAAACACTAACACTTGTTCAGAACAAAAGAAAGCACAGAGCCCCAGATTCTATGTTGTCATGGAGAGCTTGCAGAGCACTGGGGAAAGGCAGGCAGAGAATTCCTTGCTAGCACCTTCTCTGTGCCTGGGAAGCAGAAGTGTTCACATTGCTTCGCAGAATCGCCTTTGTGCAGAAAACACTAACACTTGTTCAGAACAAAAGAAAGCACAGAGCCCCAGATTTGATGTTGTTCTGGAGAGCTTGCAGAGCAGTGGGGAAAGGCAGGCAGAGAATTCCCTGCTAGCACCTTCTCTGTGCCTGGGAAGCAGAAGTGTTCACATTGCTTCGCAGAATCGCATTTGTGCAGAAAACACTAACACTTGTTCAGAACAAAAGAAAGCACAGAGCCCCAGATTTGCTGTTGTTCTGGAGAGCTTGCAGAGCACTGGGGAAAGGCAGGCAGAGAATTCCCTGCTAGCACCTTCTCTGTGCCTGGGAAGCAGGAGTGTTCACATTGCTTCGCAGAATCGCCTTTGTGCAGAAAACACTAACACTTGTTCAGAACAAAAGAAAGCACAGAGCCCCAGATTTGCTGTTGTTCTGGAGAGCTCGCAGAGCACTGGGGAAAGGCGGGCAGAGAATTCCCTGCTAGCACCTTCTCTGTGCCTGGGAAGCAGAAGTGTTCACATTACTTCGCAGAATCGCTTTTGTGCAGAAAACAGTAACACTTGTTCAGAACGAAAGAAAGCACAGAGCCCCAGATTCTATGTTGTCCTGGAGAGCTTGCAGAGCACTGGGGAAAGGCAGGCAGAGAATTCCTTGCTAGCACCTTCTCTGTGCCTGGGAAGCAGAAGTGTTCACATTGCTTGGCAGAATCGCTTTTGTGCAGAAAGCAGTAACACTTGTTCAGAACGAAAGAAAGCACAGAGCCCCAGATTCTATGTTGTCCTGGAGAGCTTGCAGAGCACTGGGGAAAGGCAGGCAGAGAATTCCCTGCTAGCACCTTCTCTGTGCCTGTTCACATTGCTTCGCTGTATCGCTTTTGTGCAGAAAACAGTAACACTTGTTCAGAACGAAAGAAAGCACAGAGCCCCAGATTCTATGTTGTCCTGGAGAGCTTGCAGAGCACTGGGGAAAGGCAGGCAGAGAATTCCCTGCTAGCACCTTCTCTGTGCCTGGGAAGCAGAAGTGTTCACATTGCTTCGCAGAATCGCCTTTGTGCAGAAAACAGTAACACTTGTTCAGAAGGAAAGAAAGCACAGAGCCCCAGATTCTATGTTGTCCTGGAGAGCTTGCAGAGCACTGGGGAAAGGCAGGCAGAGAATTCCCTGCTAGCACCTTCTCTGTGCCTGGGAAGCAGAAGTGTTCATATTGCTTCGCAGAATCGCTTTTGTGCAGAAAACACTAACACTTGTTCAGAACGAAAGAAAGCACAGAGCCCCAGATTTGCTGTTGTTCTGGAGAGCTTGCAGAGCACTGGGGAAAGGCAGGCAGAGAATTCCCTGCTAGCACCTTCTCTGTACCTGGGAAGCAGAAGTGTTCACATTACTTCGCAGAATCGCTTTTGTGCAGAAAACACTAACACTTGTTCAGAACAAAAGAAAGCACAGAGCCCCAGATTTGCTGTTGTTCTGGAGAGCTTGCAGAGCACTGGGGAAAGGCAGGCAGAGAATTCCCTGCTAGCACCTTCTCTGTGCCTGGGAAGCAGAAGTGTTCACATTGCTTCGCAGAATCGCCTTTGTGCAGAAAACACTAACACTTGTTCAGAACAAAAGAAAGCACAGAGCCCCAGATTTGCTGTTGTTCTGGAGAGCTTGCAGAGCACTGGGGAAAGGCAGGCAGAGAATTCCCTGCTAGCACCTTCTCTGTGCCTGGGAAGCAGAAGTGTTTACATTGCTTCGCAGAAGCGCTTTTGTGCAGAAAACAGTAACACTTGTTCAGAACAAAAGAAAGCACAGAGCCCCAGATTCTATGTTGTCCTGGAGAGCTTGCAGAGCACTGGGGAAAGGCAGGCAGAGAATTCCCTGCTAGCACCTTCTCTGTGCCTGGGAAGCAGAAGTGTTCACATTGCTTCGCAGAATCGCCTTTGTGCAGAAAACACTAACACTTGTTCAGAACAAAAGAAAGCACAGAGCCCCAGATTTGCTGTTGTTCTGGAGAGCTTGCAGAGCACTGGGGAAAGGCAGGCAGAGAATTCCCTGCTAGCACCTTCTCTGTGCCTGGGAAGCAGAAGTGTTCACATTACTTCGCAGAATCGCTTTTGTGCAGAAAACACTAACACTTGTTCAGAACAAAAGAAAGCACAGAGCCCCAGATTTGCTGTTGTTCTGGAGAGCTTGCAGAGCACTGGGGAAAGGCAGGCAGAGAATTCCCTGCTAGCACCTTCTCTGTGCCTGGGAAGCAGAAGTGTTCACATTGCTTCGCAGAATCGCCTTTGTGCAGAAAACACTAACACTTGTTCAGAACAAAAGAAAGCACAGAGCCCCAGATTCTATGTTGTCCTGGAGAGCTTGCAGAGCACTGGGGAAAGGCAGGCAGAGAATTCCCTGCTAGCACCTTCTCTGTGCCTGGGAAGCAGAAGTGTTCACATTGCTTTGCAGAATCGCTTTTGTGCAGAAAGCACTAACACTTGTTCAGAACAAAAGAAAGCACAGAGCCCCAGATTCTATGTTGTCATGGAGAGCTTGCAGAGCACTGGGGAAAGGCAGGCAGAGAATTCCCTGCTAGCACCTTCTCTGTGCCTGGGAAGCAGAAGTGTTCACATTGCTTCGCAGAATCGCTTTTGTGCAGAAAACACTAACACTTGTTCAGAACAAAAGAAAGCACAGAGCCCCAGATTTGCTGTTGTTCTGGAGAGCTTGCAGAGCACTGGGGAAAGGCAGGCAGAGAATTCCCTGCTAGCACCTTCTCTGTGCCTGGGAAGCAGAAGTGTTCACATTGCTTCGCAGAATCGCCTTTGTGCAGAAAACACTAACACTTGTTCAGAACAAAAGAAAGCACAGAGCCCCAGATTTGATGTTGTCCTGGAGAGCTTGCAGAGCACTGGGGAAAGGCAGGCAGAGAATTCCCTGCTAGCACCTTCTCTGTGCCTGGGAAGCAGAAGTGTTCACATTGCTTCGCAGAATCGCATTTGTGCAGAAAACACTAACACTTGTTCAGAACAAAAGAAAGCACAGAGCCCCAGATTTGCTGTTGTTCTGGAGAGCTTGCAGAGCACTGGGGAAAGGCAGGCAGAGAATTCCCTGCTAGCACCTTCTCTGTGCCTGGGAAGCAGGAGTGTTCACATTGCTTCGCAGAATCGCCTTTGTGCAGAAAACACTAACACTTGTTCAGAACAAAAGAAAGCACAGAGCCCCAGATTTGCTGTTGTTCTGGAGAGCTCGCAGAGCACTGGGGAAAGGCGGGCAGAGAATTCCCTGCTAGCACCTTCTCTGTGCCTGGGAAGCAGAAGTGTTCACATTACTTCGCAGAATCGCTTTTGTGCAGAAAACAGTAACACTTGTTCAGAACGAAAGGAAGCACAGAGCCCCAGATTTGCTGTTGTCCTGGAGAGCTTGCAGAGCACTGGGGAAAGGCAGGCAGAGAATTTCCTGCTAGAACCTTCTCTGTGCCTGGGAAGCAGAAGTGTTCACATTGCTTCGCAGAATCGCCTTTGTGCAGAAAACAGTAACACTTGTTCAGAAGGAAAGAAAGCACAGAGCCCCAGATTTGCTGTTGTTCTGGAGAGCTTGCAGAGCACTGGGGAAAGGCAGGCAGAGAATTCCCTGCTAGCACCTTCTCTGTGCCTGGGAAGCAGAAGTGTTCACATTACTTCGCAGAATCGCTTTTGTGCAGAAAACACTAACACTTGTTCAGAACAAAAGAAAGCACAGAGCCCCAGATTTGCTGTTGTTCTGGAGAGCTTGCAGAGCACTGGGGAAAGGCAGGCAGAGAATTCCCTGCTAGCACCTTCTCTGTGCCTGGGAAGCAGAAGTGTTCACATTGCTTCGCAGAATCGCCTTTGTGCAGAAAACACTAACACTTGTTCAGAACAAAAGAAAGCACAGAGCCCCAGATTTGCTGTTGTCCTGGAGAGCTTGCAGAGCACTGGGGAAAGGCAGGCAGAGAATTCCCTGCTAGCACCTTCTCTGTGCCTGGGAAGCAGAAGTGTTCACATTGCTTCGCAGAATCGCCTTTGTGCAGAAAACACTAACACTTGTTCAGAACAAAAGAAAGCACAGAGCCCCAGATTCTATGTTGTCCTGGAGAGCTTGCAGAGCACTGGGGAAAGGCAGGCAGAGAATTCCCTGCTAGCACCTTCTCTGTGCCTGGGAAGCAGAAGTGTTCACATTGCTTCGCAGAATCGCTTTTGTGCAGAAAGCACTAACACTTGTTCAGAACAAAAGAAAGCACAGAGCCCCAGATTCTATGTTGTCATGGAGAGCTTGCAGAGCACTGGGGAAAGGCAGGCAGAGAATTCCCTGCTAGCACCTTCTCTGTGCCTGGGAAGCAGGAGTGTTCACATTGCTTCGCAGAATCGCCTTTGTGCAGAAAACACTAACACTTGTTCAGAACAAAAGAAAGCACAGAGCCCCAGATTTGCTGTTGTTCTGGAGAGCTCGCAGAGCACTGGGGAAAGGCGGGCAGAGAATTCCCTGCTAGCACCTTCTCTGTGCCTGGGAAGCAGAAGTGTTCACATTACTTCGCAGAATCGCTTTTGTGCAGAAAACAGTAACACTTGTTCAGAACGAAAGAAAGCACAGAGCCCCAGATTCTATGTTGTCCTGGAGAGCTTGCAGAGCACTGGGGAAAGGCAGGCAGAGAATTCCTTGCTAGCACCTTCTCTGTGCCTGGGAAGCAGAAGTGTTCACATTGCTTGGCAGAATCGCTTTTGTGCAGAAAGCAGTAACACTTGTTCAGAACGAAAGAAAGCACAGAGCCCCAGATTCTATGTTGTCCTGGAGAGCTTGCAGAGCACTGGGGAAAGGCAGGCAGAGAATTCCCTGCTAGCACCTTCTCTGTGCCTGTTCACATTGCTTCGCTGTATCGCTTTTGTGCAGAAAACAGTAACACTTGTTCAGAACGAAAGAAAGCACAGAGCCCCAGATTCTATGTTGTCCTGGAGAGCTTGCAGAGCACTGGGGAAAGGCAGGCAGAGAATTCCCTGCTAGCACCTTCTCTGTGCCTGGGAAGCAGAAGTGTTCACATTGCTTCGCAGAATCGCCTTTGTGCAGAAAACAGTAACACTTGTTCAGAAGGAAAGAAAGCACAGAGCCCCAGATTCTATGTTGTCCTGGAGAGCTTGCAGAGCACTGGGGAAAGGCAGGCAGAGAATTCCCTGCTAGCACCTTCTCTGTGCCTGGGAAGCAGAAGTGTTCATATTGCTTCGCAGAATCGCTTTTGTGCAGAAAACACTAACACTTGTTCAGAACGAAAGAAAGCACAGAGCCCCAGATTTGCTGTTGTTCTGGAGAGCTTGCAGAGCACTGGGGAAAGGCAGGCAGAGAATTCCCTGCTAGCACCTTCTCTGTACCTGGGAAGCAGAAGTGTTCACATTACTTCGCAGAATCGCTTTTGTGCAGAAAACACTAACACTTGTTCAGAACAAAAGAAAGCACAGAGCCCCAGATTTGCTGTTGTTCTGGAGAGCTTGCAGAGCACTGGGGAAAGGCAGGCAGAGAATTCCCTGCTAGCACCTTCTCTGTGCCTGGGAAGCAGAAGTGTTCACATTGCTTCGCAGAATCGCCTTTGTGCAGAAAACACTAACACTTGTTCAGAACAAAAGAAAGCACAGAGCCCCAGATTTGCTGTTGTTCTGGAGAGCTTGCAGAGCACTGGGGAAAGGCAGGCAGAGAATTCCCTGCTAGCACCTTCTCTGTGCCTGGGAAGCAGAAGTGTTTACATTGCTTCGCAGAAGCGCTTTTGTGCAGAAAACAGTAACACTTGTTCAGAACAAAAGAAAGCACAGAGCCCCAGATTCTATGTTGTCCTGGAGAGCTTGCAGAGCACTGGGGAAAGGCAGGCAGAGAATTCCCTGCTAGCACCTTCTCTGTGCCTGGGAAGCAGAAGTGTTCACATTGCTTCGCAGAATCGCCTTTGTGCAGAAAACACTAACACTTGTTCAGAACAAAAGAAAGCACAGAGCCCCAGATTTGCTGTTGTTCTGGAGAGCTTGCAGAGCACTGGGGAAAGGCAGGCAGAGAATTCCCTGCTAGCACCTTCTCTGTGCCTGGGAAGCAGAAGTGTTCACATTACTTCGCAGAATCGCTTTTGTGCAGAAAACACTAACACTTGTTCAGAACAAAAGAAAGCACAGAGCCCCAGATTTGCTGTTGTTCTGGAGAGCTTGCAGAGCACTGGGGAAAGGCAGGCAGAGAATTCCCTGCTAGCACCTTCTCTGTGCCTGGGAAGCAGAAGTGTTCACATTGCTTCGCAGAATCGCCTTTGTGCAGAAAACACTAACACTTGTTCAGAACAAAAGAAAGCACAGAGCCCCAGATTTGCTGTTGTCCTGGAGAGCTTGCAGAGCACTGGGGAAAGGCAGGCAGAGAATTCCCTGCTAGCACCTTCTCTGTGCCTGGGAAGCAGAAGTGTTCACATTGCTTCGCAGAATCGCCTTTGTGCAGAAAACACTAACACTTGTTCAGAACAAAAGAAAGCACAGAGCCCCAGATTCTATGTTGTCCTGGAGAGCTTGCAGAGCACTGGGGAAAGGCAGGCAGAGAATTCCCTGCTAGCACCTTCTCTGTGCCTGGGAAGCAGAAGTGTTCACATTGCTTCGCAGAATCGCTTTTGTGCAGAAAGCACTAACACTTGTTCAGAACAAAAGAAAGCACAGAGCCCCAGATTCTATGTTGTCATGGAGAGCTTGCAGAGCACTGGGGAAAGGCAGGCAGAGAATTCCCTGCTAGCACCTTCTCTGTGCCTGGGAAGCAGAAGTGTTCACATTGCTTCGCAGAATCGCTTTTGTGCAGAAAACACTAACACTTGTTCAGAACAAAAGAAAGCACAGAGCCCCAGATTTGCTGTTGTTCTGGAGAGCTTGCAGAGCACTGGGGAAAGGCAGGCAGAGAATTCCCTGCTAGCACCTTCTCTGTGCCTGGGAAGCAGAAGTGTTCACATTGCTTCGCAGAATCGCCTTTGTGCAGAAAACACTAACACTTGTTCAGAACAAAAGAAAGCACAGAGCCCCAGATTTGATGTTGTCCTGGAGAGCTTGCAGAGCACTGGGGAAAGGCAGGCAGAGAATTCCCTGCTAGCACCTTCTCTGTGCCTGGGAAGCAGAAGTGTTCACATTGCTTCGCAGAATCGCATTTGTGCAGAAAACACTAACACTTGTTCAGAACAAAAGAAAGCACAGAGCCCCAGATTTGCTGTTGTTCTGGAGAGCTTGCAGAGCACTGGGGAAAGGCAGGCAGAGAATTCCCTGCTAGCACCTTCTCTGTGCCTGGGAAGCAGGAGTGTTCACATTGCTTCGCAGAATCGCCTTTGTGCAGAAAACACTAACACTTGTTCAGAACAAAAGAAAGCACAGAGCCCCAGATTTGCTGTTGTTCTGGAGAGCTCGCAGAGCACTGGGGAAAGGCGGGCAGAGAATTCCCTGCTAGCACCTTCTCTGTGCCTGGGAAGCAGAAGTGTTCACATTACTTCGCAGAATCGCTTTTGTGCAGAAAACAGTAACACTTGTTCAGAACGAAAGGAAGCACAGAGCCCCAGATTTTATGTTGTCCTGGAGAGCTTGCAGAGCACTGGGGAAAGGCAGGCAGAGAATTTCCTGCTAGAACCTTCTCTGTGCCTGGGAAGCAGAAGTGTTCACATTGCTTCGCAGAATCGCCTTTGTGCAGAAAACAGTAACACTTGTTCAGAAGGAAAGAAAGCACAGAGCCCCAGATTTGCTGTTGTTCTGGAGAGCTTGCAGAGCACTGGGGAAAGGCAGGCAGAGAATTCCCTGCTAGCACCTTCTCTGTGCCTGGGAAGCAGAAGTGTTCACATTACTTCGCAGAATCGCTTTTGTGCAGAAAACACTAACACTTGTTCAGAACAAAAGAAAGCACAGAGCCCCAGATTTGCTGTTGTTCTGGAGAGCTTGCAGAGCACTGGGGAAAGGCAGGCAGAGAATTCCCTGCTAGCACCTTCTCTGTGCCTGGGAAGCAGAAGTGTTCACATTGCTTCGCAGAATCGCCTTTGTGCAGAAAACACTAACACTTGTTCAGAACAAAAGAAAGCACAGAGCCCCAGATTTGCTGTTGTCCTGGAGAGCTTGCAGAGCACTGGGGAAAGGCAGGCAGAGAATTCCCTGCTAGCACCTTCTCTGTGCCTGGGAAGCAGAAGTGTTCACATTGCTTCGCAGAATCGCCTTTGTGCAGAAAACACTAACACTTGTTCAGAACAAAAGAAAGCACAGAGCCCCAGATTCTATGTTGTCCTGGAGAGCTTGCAGAGCACTGGGGAAAGGCAGGCAGAGAATTCCCTGCTAGCACCTTCTCTGTGCCTGGGAAGCAGAAGTGTTCACATTGCTTCGCAGAATCGCTTTTGTGCAGAAAGCACTAACACTTGTTCAGAACAAAAGAAAGCACAGAGCCCCAGATTCTATGTTGTCATGGAGAGCTTGCAGAGCACTGGGGAAAGGCAGGCAGAGAATTCCCTGCTAGCACCTTCTCTGTGCCTGGGAAGCAGAAGTGTTCACATTGCTTCGCAGAATCGCTTTTGTGCAGAAAACACTAACACTTGTTCAGAACAAAAGAAAGCACAGAGCCCCAGATTTGCTGTTGTTCTGGAGAGCTTGCAGAGCACTGGGGAAAGGCAGGCAGAGAATTCCCTGCTAGCACCTTCTCTGTGCCTGGGAAGCAGAAGTGTTCACATTGCTTCGCAGAATCGCCTTTGTGCAGAAAACACTAACACTTGTTCAGAACAAAAGAAAGCACAGAGCCCCAGATTCTATGTTGTCCTGGAGAGCTTGCAGAGCACTGGGGAAAGGCAGGCAGAGAATTTCCTGCTAGAACCTTCTCTGTGCCTGGGAAGCAGAAGTGTTCACATTGCTTCGCAGAATCGCCTTTGTGCAGAAAACAGTAACACTTGTTCAGAAGGAAAGAAAGCACAGAGCCCCAGATTTGCTGTTGTTCTGGAGAGCTTGCAGAGCACTGGGGAAAGGCAGGCGGAGAATTGCCTGCTAGCACCTTCTCTGTGCGTGGGAAGCAGAAGTGTTCACATTACTTCGCAGAATCGCTTTTGTGCAGAAAACACTAACACTTGTTCAGAACGAAAGGAAGCACAGAGCCCCAGATTCTATGTTGTCCTGGAGAGCTTGCAGAGCACTGGGGAAAGGCAGGCAGAGAATTCCCTGCTAGCACCTTCTCTGTGCCTGGGAAGCAGAAGTGTTCACATTGCTTCGCAGAATCGCCTTTGTGCAGAAAACACTAACACTTGTTCAGAACAAAAGAAAGCACAGAGCCCCAGATTTGCTGTTGTCCTGGAGAGCTTGCAGAGCACTGGGGAAAGGCAGGCAGAGAATTCCCTGCTAGCACCTTCTCTGTGCCTGGGAAGCAGAAGTGTTCACATTGCTTCGCAGAATCGCATTTGTGCAGAAAACACTAACACTTGTTCAGAACGAAAGAAAGCACAGAGCCCCAGATTTGCTGTTGTTCTGGAGAGCTTGCAGAGCACTGGGGAAAGGCAGGCAGAGAATTCCTTGCTAGCACCTTCTCTGTGCCTGGGAAGCAGAAGTGTTCACATTGCTTCGCAGAATCGCCTTTGTGCAGAAAACACTAACACTTGTTCAGAACAAAAGAAAGCACAGAGCCCCAGATTTGCTGTTGTTCTGGAGAGCTTGCAGAGCACTGGGGAAAGGCAGGCAGAGAATTCCCTGCTAGCACCTTCTCTGTGCCTGGGAAGCAGGAGTGTTCACATTGCTTCGCAGAATCGCTTTTCTGCAGAAAACACTAACACTTGTTCAGAACAAAAGAAAGCACAGAGCCCCAGATTTGCTGTTGTTCTGGAGAGCTTGCAGAGCACTGGGGAAAGGCAGGCAGAGAATTCCCTGCTAGCACCTTCTCTGTGCCTGTTCACATTGCTTCCCAGAATCGCTTTTGTGCAGAAAACAGTAACACTTGTTCAGAACGAAAGAAAGCACAGAGCCCCAGATTCTATGTTGTCCTGGAGAGCTTGCAGAGCACTGGGGAAAGGCAGGCAGAGAATTCCCTGCTAGCACCTTCTCTGTGCCTGGGAAGCAGAAGTGTTCACATTGCTTCGCAGAATCGCTATTGTGCAGAAAACAGTAACACTTGTTCAGAACGAAAGAAAGCACAGAGCCCCAGATTCTATGTTGTCCTGGAGAGCTTGCAGAGCACTGGGGAAAGGCAGGCAGAGAATTCCCTGATAGCACCTTCTCTGTGCCTGGGAAGCAGAAGTGTTCACATTACTTCGCAGAATCGCCTTTGTGCAGAAAACACTAACACTTGTTCAGAACAAAAGAAAGCACAGAGCCCCAGATTTGCTGTTGTTCTGGAGAGCTTGCAGAGCACTGGGGAAAGGCAGGCAGAGAATTCCCTGCTAGCACTTTCTCTGTGCCTGTTCACATTGCTTCGCAGAATCGCTTTTGTGCAGAAAACAGTAACACTTGTTCAGAAGGAAAGAAAGCACAGAGCCCCAGATTCTATGTTGTCCTGGAGAGCTTGCAGAGCACTGGGGAAAGGCAGGCAGAGAATTCCTTGCTAGCGCCTTCTCTGTGCCTGGGAAGCAGAAGTGTTCACATTGCTTCGCAGAATCGCTTTTGTGCAGAAAACAGTAACACTTGTTCAGAACGAAAGAAAGCACAGAGCCCCAGATTCTATGTTGTCCTGGAGAGCTTGCAGAGCACTGGGGAAAGGCAGGCAGAGAATTCCTTGCTAGCGCCTTCTCTGTGCCTGGGAAGCAGAAGTGTTCACATTGCTTCGCAGAATCGCTTTTGTACAGAAAACACTAACACTTGTTCAGAACGAAAGGAAGCACAGAGCCCCAGATTTTATGTTGTCCTGGAGAGCTTGCAGAGCACTGGGGAAAGGCAGGCAGAGAATTTCCTGCTAGCAACTTCTCTGTGCCTGTTCACATTGCTTCGCAGAATCGCTTTTGTGCAGAAAACAGTAACACTTGTTCAGAACGAAAGAAAGCACAGAGCCCCAGATTCTATGTTGTCCTGGAGAGCTTGCAGAGCACTGGGGAAAGGCAGGCAGAGAATTCCCTGCTAGCACCTTCTCTGTGCCTGGGAAGCAGAAGTGTTCACATTGCTTCGCAGAATCGCCTTTGTGCAGAAAACACTAACACTTGTTCAGAACAAAAGAAAGCACAGAGCCCCAGATTTGCTGTTGTTCTGGAGAGCTTGCAGAGCACTGGGGAAAGGCAGGCAGAGAATTCCCTGCTAGCACCTTCTCTGTGCCTGGGAAGCAGAAGTGTTCACATTACTTCGCAGAATCGCTTTTGTGCAGAAAACACTAACACTTGTTCAGAACGAAAGAAAGCACAGAGCCCCAGATTTGCTGTTGTCCTGGAGAGCTTGCAGAGCACTGGGGAAAAGCAGGCAGAGAATTCCCTGTTAGCACCTTCTCTGTGCCTGGGAAGCAGAAGTGTTCACATTGCTTCGCAGAATCGCCTTTGTGCAGAAAACACTAACACTTGTTCAGAACAAAAGAAAGCACAGAGCCCCAGATTCTATGTTGTCCTGGAGAGCTTGCAGAGGACTGGGGAAAGGCAGGCAGGGAATTCCCTGCTAGCACCTTCTCTGTGCCTGGGAAGCAGAAGTGTTCACATTGCTTCGCAGAATCGCTTTTCTGCAGAAAACACTAACACTTGTTCAGAACAAAAGAAAGCACAGAGCCCCAGATTCTATGTTGTCCTGGAGAGCTTGCAGAGCACTGGGGAAAGGCAGGCAGGGAATTCCCTGCTAGCACCTTCTCTGTGCCTGGGAAGCAGAAGTGTTCACATTGCTTCGCAGAATCGCTTTTCTGCAGAAAACACTAACACTTGTTCAGAACGAAAGAAAGCACAGAGCCCCAGATTTGCTGTTGTTCTGGAGAGCTTGCAGAGCATTGGGGAAAGGCAGGCAGAGAATTCCCTGCTAGCACCTTCTCTGTGCCTGGGAAGCAGAAGTGTTCACATTGCTTCGCAGAATCGCCTTTGTGCAGAAAACACTAACACTTGTTCAGAACAAAAGAAAGCACAGAGCCCCAGATTCTATGTTGTCCTGGAGAGCTTACAGAGCACTGGGGAAAGGCAGGCAGAGAATTCCCTGCTAGCACCTTCTCTGTGCCTGGGAAGCAGAAGTGTTCACATTGCTTCGCAGAATCGCCTTTGTGCAGAAAACACTAACACTTGTTCAGAACAAAAGAAAGCACAGAGCCCCAGATTTGCTGTTGTTCTGGAGAGCTTGCAGAGCACTGGGGAAAGGCAGGCAGAGAATTCCCTGCTAGCACCTTCTCTGTGCCTGGGAAGCAGAAGTGTTCACATTGCTTCGCAGAATCGCCTTTGTGCAGAAAACACTAACACTTGTTCAGAACAAAAGAAAGCACAGAGCCCCAGATTTTATGCTGTTCTGGAGAGCTTGCAGAGCACTGGGGAAAGGCAGGCAGACAATTCCCTGCTAGCACCTTCTCTGTGCCTGGGAAGCAGAAGTGTTCACATTACTTCGCAGAATCGCCTTTGTGCAGAAAACACTAACACTTGTTCAGAACAAAAGAAAGCACAGAGCCCCAGATTTGCTGTTGTCCTGGAGAGCTTGCAGAGCACTGGGGAAAGGCAGGCAGAGAATTCCCTGCTAGCACCTTCTCTGTGCCTGGGAAGCAGAAGTGTTTACGTTGCTTCGCAGAATCGCTTTTGTGCAGAAAACACTAACACTTGTTCAGAACGAAAGAAAGCACAGAGCCCCAGATTTGCTGTTGTCCTGGAGAGCTTGCAGAGCACTGGGGAAAGGCAGGCAGAGAATTCCCTGCTAGCACCTTCTCTGTGCCTGGGAAGCAGAAGTGTTCACATTGCTTCGCAGAATCGCTTTTCTGCAGAAAACACTAACACTTGTTCAGAACAAAAGAAAGCACAGAGCCCCAGATTTGCTGTTGTTCTGGAGAGCTTGCAGAGCACTGGGGAAAGGCAGGCAGAGAATTCCCTGCTAGCACCTTCTCTGTGCCTGGGAAGCAGAAGTGTTCACATTGCTTCGCAGAATCGCCTTTGTGCAGAAAACACTAACACTTGTTCAGAACAAAAGAAAGCACAGAGCCCCAGATTCTATGTTGTCCTGGAGAGCTTACAGAGCACTGGGGAAAGGCAGGCAGAGAATTCCCTGCTAGCACCTTCTCTGTGCCTGGGAAGCAGAAGTGTTCACATTGCTTCGCAGAATCGCCTTTGTGCAGAAAACACTAACACTTGTTCAGAACAAAAGAAAGCACAGAGCCCCAGATTTGCTGTTGTTCTGGAGAGCTTGCAGAGCACTGGGGAAAGGCAGGCAGAGAATTCCCTGCTAGCACCTTCTCTGTGCCTGGGAAGCAGAAGTGTTCACATTGCTTCGCAGAATCGCCTTTGTGCAGAAAACACTAACACTTGTTCAGAACAAAAGAAAGCACAGAGCCCCAGATTTTATGCTGTTCTGGAGAGCTTGCAGAGCACTGGGGAAAGGCAGGCAGAGAATTCCCTGCTAGCACCTTCTCTGTGCCTGGGAAGCAGAAGTGTTCACATTACTTCGCAGAATCGCCTTTGTGCAGAAAACACTAACACTTGTTCAGAACAAAAGAAAGCACAGAGCCCCAGATTTGCTGTTGTCCTGGAGAGCTTGCAGAGCACTGGGGAAAGGCAGGCAGAGAATTCCCTGCTAGCACCTTCTCTGTGCCTGGGAAGCAGAAGTGTTTACGTTGCTTCGCAGAATCGCTTTTGTGCAGAAAACACTAACACTTGTTCAGAACGAAAGAAAGCACAGAGCCCCAGATTTGCTGTTGTCCTGGAGAGCTTGCAGAGCACTGGGGAAAGGCAGGCAGAGAATTCCCTGCTAGCACCTTCTCTGTGCCTGGGAAGCAGAAGTGTTCACATTGCTTCGCAGAATCGCTTTTCTGCAGAAAACACTAACACTTGTTCAGAACAAAAGAAAGCACAGAGCCCCAGATTTGCTGTTGTTCTGGAGAGCTTGCAGAGCACTGGGGAAAGGCAGGCAGAGAATTCCCTGCTAGCACCTTCTCTGTGCCTGGGAAGCAGAAGTGTTCACATTGCTTCGCAGAATCGCTTTTCTGCAGAAAACACTAACACTTGTTCAGAACAAAAGAAAGCACAGAGCCCCAGATTTGCTGTTGTTCTGGAGAGCTTGCAGAGCACTGGGGAAAGGCAGGCAGAGAATTCCCTGCTAGCACCTTCTCTGTGCCTGGGAAGCAGAAGTGTTCACATTGCTTCGCAGAATCGCCTTTGTGCAGAAAACACTAACACTTGTTCAGAACAAAAGAAAGCACAGAGCCCCAGATTTGCTGTTGTTCTGGAGAGCTTGCAGAGCACTGGGGAAAGGCAGGCGGAGAATTCCCTGCTAGCACCTTCTCTGTGCCTGGGAAGCAGAAGTGTTCACATTACTTCGCAGAATCGCTTTTGTGCAGAAAACACTAACACTTGTTCAGAACGAAAGAAAGCACAGAGCCCCAGATTTGCTGTTGTCCTGGAGAGCTTGCAGAGCACTGGGGAAAGGCAGGCAGAGAATTCCCTGTTAGCACCTTCTCTGTGCCTGGGAAGCAGAAGTGTTCACATTGCTTCGCAGAATCGCTTTTCTGCAGAAAACACTAACACTTGTTCAGAACAAAAGAAAGCACAGAGCCCCAGATTCTATGTTGTCCTGGAGAGCTTGCAGAGCACTGGGGAAAGGCAGGCAGAGAATTCCCTGCTAGCACCTTCTCTGTGCCTGGGAAGCAGAAGTGTTCACATTGCTTCGCAGAATCGCTTTTGTGCAGAAAGCACTAACACTTGTTCAGAACAAAAGAAAGCACAGAGCCCCAGATTCTATGTTGTCATGGAGAGCTTGCAGAGCACTGGGGAAAGGCAGGCAGAGAATTCCCTGCTAGCACCTTCTCTGTGCCTGGGAAGCAGAAGTGTTCACATTGCTTCGCAGAATCGCTTTTCTGCAGAAAACACTAACACTTGTTCAGAACAAAAGAAAGCACAGAGCCCCAGATTTGCTGTTGTTCTGGAGAGCTTGCAGAGCACTGGGGAAAGGCAGGCAGAGAATTCCCTGCTAGCACCTTCTCTGTGCCTGGGAAGCAGAAGTGTTCACATTGCTTCGCAGAATCGCCTTTGTGCAGAAAACACTAACACTTGTTCAGAACAAAAGAAAGCACAGAGCCCCAGATTTGATGTTGTTCTGGAGAGCTTGCAGAGCACTGGGGAAAGGCAGGCAGAGAATTCCCTGCTAGCACCTTCTCTGTGCCTGGGAAGCAGAAGTGTTCACATTGCTTCGCAGAATCGCCTTTGTGCAGAAAACACTAACACTTGTTCAGAACAAAAGAAAGCACAGAGCCCCAGATTTGCTGTTGTTCTGGAGAGCTTGCAGAGCACTGGGGAAAGGCAGGCAGAGAATTCCCTGCTAGCACCTTCTCTGTGCCTGGGAAGCAGGAGTGTTCACATTGCTTCGCAGAATCGCCTTTGTGCAGAAAACACTAACACTTGTTCAGAACAAAAGAAAGCACAGAGCCCCAGATTTGCTTTTGTTCTGGAGAGCTTGCAGAGCACTGGGGAAAGGCAGGCAGAGAATTCCCTGCTAGCACCTTCTCTGTGCCTGGGAAGCAGAAGTGTTCACATTACTTCGCAGAATCGCTTTTGTGCAGAAAACACTAACACTTGTTCAGAACGAAAGGAAGCACAGAGCCCCAGATTTTATGTTGTCCTGGAGAGCTTGCAGAGCACTGGGGAAAGGCAGGCAGAGAATTTCCTGCTAGCACCTGCTCTGTGCCTGTTCACATTGCTTCGCAGAATCGCTTTTGTGCAGAAAACAGTAACACTTGTTCAGAACGAAAGAAAGCACAGAGCCCCAGATTCTATGTTGTCCTGGAGATCTTGCAGAGCACTGGGGAAAGGCAGGCAGAGAATTCCTTGCTAGCACCTTCTCTGTGCCTGGGAAGCAGAAGTGTTCACATTGCTTGGCAGAATCGCTTTTGTGCAGAAAACAGTAACACTTGTTCAGAACGAAAGAAAGCACAGAGCCCCAGATTCTATGTTGTCCTGGAGAGCTTGCAGAGCACTGGGGAAAGGCAGGCAGAGAATTCCTTGCTAGCGCCTTCTCTGTGCCTGGGAAGCAGAAGTGTTCACATTGCTTCGCAGAATCGCTTTTGTACAGAAAACACTAACACTTGTTCAGAACGAAAGGAAGCACAGAGCCCCAGATTTTATGTTGTCCTGGAGAGCTTGCAGAGCACTGGGGAAAGGCAGGCAGAGAATTCCCTGCTAGCACCTTCTCTGTGCCTGTTCACATTGCTTCGCAGAATCGCTTTTGTGCAGAAAACAGTAACACTTGTTCAGAACAAAAGAAAGCACAGAGCCCCAGATTCTATGTTGTCCTGGAGAGCTTGCAGAGCACTGGGGAAAGGCAGGCAGAGAATTCCCTGCTAGCACCTTCTCTGTGCCTGGGAAGCAGAAGTGTTCACATTGCTTCGCAGAATCGCCTTTGTGCAGAAAACACTAACACTTGTTCAGAACAAAAGAAAGCACAGAGCCCCAGATTTGCTGTTGTTCTGGAGAGCTTGCAGAGCACTGGGGAAAGGCAGGCAGAGAATTCCCTGCTAGCACCTTCTCTGTGCCTGGGAAGCAGAAGTGTTCACATTGCTTCGCAGAATTGCCTTTGTGCAGAAAACACTAACACTTGTTCAGAACAAAAGAAAGCACAGAGCCTCAGATTTTATGTTGTCCTGGAGAGCTTGCAGAGCACTGGGGAAAGGCAGGCAGAGAATTCCCTGCTAGCACCTTCTCTGTGCCTGGGAAGCAGAAGTGTTCACATTGCTTCGCAGAATCGCCTTTGTGCAGAAAACACTAACACTTGTTCAGAACAAAAGAAAGCACAGAGCCCCAGATTTGCTGTTGTTCTGGAGAGCTTGCAGAGCACTGGGGAAAGGCAGGCGGAGAATTCCCTGCTAGCACCTTCTCTGTGCCTGGGAAGCAGAAGTGTTCACATTACTTCGCAGAATCGCTTTTGTGCAGAAAACACTAACACTTGTTCAGAACGAAAGAAAGCACAGAGCCCCAGATTTGCTGTTGTCCTGGAGAGCTTGCAGAGCACTGGGGAAAAGCAGGCAGAGAATTCCCTGTTAGCACCTTCTCTGTGCCTGGGAAGCAGAAGTGTTCACATTGCTTCGCAGAATCGCGTTTGTGCAGAAAACACTAACACTTGTTCAGAACAAAAGAAAGCACAGAGCCCCAGATTCTATGTTGTCCTGGAGAGCTTGCAGAGCACTGGGGAAAGGCAGGCAGGGAATTCCCTGCTAGCACCTTCTCTGTGCCTGGGAAGCAGAAGTGTTCACATTGCTTCGCAGAATCGCTTTTCTGCAGAAAACACTAACACTTGTTCAGAACAAAAGGAAGCACAGAGCCCCAGATTTTATGTTGTCCTGGAGAGCTTGCAGAGCACTGGGGAAAGGCAGGCAGGGAATTCCCTGCTAGCACCTTCTCTGTGCCTGGGAAGCAGAAGTGTTCACATTGCTTCGCAGAATCGCTTTTCTGCAGAAAACACTAACACTTGTTCAGAACAAAAGAAAGCACAGAGCCCCAGATTTGCTGTTGTTCTGGAGAGCTTGCAGAGCATTGGGGAAAGGCAGGCAGAGAATTCCCTGCTAGCACCTTCTCTGTGACTGGGAAGCAGAAGTGTTCACATTGCTTCGCAGAATCGCCTTTGTGCAGAAAACACTAACACTTGTTCAGAACAAAAGAAAGCACAGAGCCCCAGATTCTATGTTGTCCTGGAGAGCTTACAGAGCACTGGGGAAAGGCAGGCAGAGAATTCCCTGCTAGCACCTTCTCTGTGCCTGGGAAGCAGAATTGTTCACATTGCTTCGCAGAATCGCCTTTGTGCAGAAAACACTAACACTTGTTCAGAACAAAAGAAAGCACAGAGCCCCAGATTTGCTGTTGTTCTGGAGAGCTTGCAGAGCACTGGGGAAAGGCAGGCAGAGAATTCCCTGCTAGCACCTTCTCTGTGCCTGGGAAGCAGAAGTGTTCACATTGCTTCGCAGAATCGCCTTTGTGCAGAAAACACTAACACTTGTTCAGAACAAAAGAAAGCACAGAGCCCCAGATTTGCTGTTGTCCTGGAGAGCTTGCAGAGCACTGGGGAAAGGCAGGCAGACAATTCCCTGCTAGCACCTTCTCTGTGCCTGGGAAGCAGAAGTGTTCACATTGCTTCGCAGAATCGCCTTTGTGCAGAAAACACTAACACTTGTTCAGAACAAAAGAAAGCACAGAGCCCCAGATTTGCTGTTGTTCTGGAGAGCTTGCAGAGCACTGGGGAAAGGCAGGCAGAGAATTCCCTGCTAGCACCTTCTCTGTGCCTGGGAAGCAGGAGTGTTCACATTGCTTCGCAGAATCGCCTTTGTGCAGAAAACACTAACACTTGTTCAGAACAAAAGAAAGCACAGAGCCCCAGATTTGCTTTTGTTCTGGAGAGCTTGCAGAGCACTGGGGAAAGGCAGGCAGAGAATTCCCTGCTAGCACCTTCTCTGTGCCTGGGAAGCAGAAGTGTTCACATTACTTCGCAGAATCGCTTTTGTGCAGAAAACACTAACACTTGTTCAGAACGAAAGGAAGCACAGAGCCCCAGATTTTATGTTGTCCTGGAGAGCTTGCAGAGCACTGGGGAAAGGCAGGCAGAGAATTTCCTGCTAGCACCTGCTCTGTGCCTGTTCACATTGCTTCGCAGAATCGCTTTTGTGCAGAAAACAGTAACACTTGTTCAGAACGAAAGAAAGCACAGAGCCCCAGATTCTATGTTGTCCTGGAGATCTTGCAGAGCACTGGGGAAAGGCAGGCAGAGAATTCCTTGCTAGCACCTTCTCTGTGCCTGGGAAGCAGAAGTGTTCACATTGCTTGGCAGAATCGCTTTTGTGCAGAAAACAGTAACACTTGTTCAGAACGAAAGAAAGCACAGAGCCCCAGATTCTATGTTGTCCTGGAGAGCTTGCAGAGCACTGGGGAAAGGCAGGCAGAGAATTCCTTGCTAGCGCCTTCTCTGTGCCTGGGAAGCAGAAGTGTTCACATTGCTTCGCAGAATCGCTTTTGTACAGAAAACACTAACACTTGTTCAGAACGAAAGGAAGCACAGAGCCCCAGATTTTATGATGTCCTGGAGAGCTTGCAGAGCACTGGGGAAAGGCAGGCAGAGAATTCCCTGCTAGCACCTTCTCTGTGCCTGTTCACATTGCTTCGCAGAATCGCTTTTGTGCAGAAAACAGTAACACTTGTTCAGAACGAAAGAAAGCACAGAGCCCCAGATTCTATGTTGTCCTGGAGAGCTTGCAGAGCACTGGGGAAAGGCAGGCAGAGAATTCCCTGCTAGCACCTTCTCTGTGCCTGGGAAGCAGAAGTGTTCACATTGCTTCGCAGAATCGCCTTTGTGCAGAAAACACTAACACTTGTTCAGAACAAAAGAAAGCACAGAGCCCCAGATTTGCTGTTGTTCTGGAGAGCTTGCAGAGCACTGGGGAAAGGCAGGCAGAGAATTCCCTGCTAGCACCTTCTCTGTGCCTGGGAAGCAGAAGTGTTCACATTGCTTCGCAGAATCGCCTTTGTGCAGAAAACACTAACACTTGTTCAGAACAAAAGAAAGCACAGAGCCCCAGATTCTGTGTTGTCCTGGAGAGCTTGCAGAGCACTGGGGAAAGGCAGGCAGAGAATTCCCTGCTAGCACCTTCTCTGTGCCTGGGAAGCAGAAGTGTTCACATTACTTCGCAGAATCGCTTTTGTGCAGAAAACACTAACACTTGTTCAGAACAAAAGAAAGCACAGAGCCCCAGATTTGCTGTTGTCCTGGAGAGCTTGCAGAGCACTGGGGAAAGGCAGGCAGAGAATTTCCTGCTAGCACCTGCTCTGTGCCTGTTCACATTGCTTCGCAGAATCGCTTTTGTGCAGAAAACAGTAACACTTGTTCAGAACGAAAGAAAGCACAGAGCCCCAGATTCTATGTTGTCCTGGAGATCTTGCAGAGCACTGGGGAAAGGCAGGCAGAGAATTCCTTGCTAGCACCTTCTCTGTGCCTGGGAAGCAGAAGTGTTCACATTGCTTGGCAGAATCGCTTTTGTGCAGAAAACAGTAACACTTGTTCAGAACGAAAGAAAGCACAGAGCCCCAGATTCTATGTTGTCCTGGAGGGCTTGCAGAGCACTGGGGAAAGGCAGGCAGAGAATTCCTTGCTAGCGCCTTCTCTGTGCCTGGGAAGCAGAAGTGTTCACATTGCTTCGCAGAATCGCTTTTGTACAGAAAACACTAACACTTGTTCAGAACGAAAGGAAGCACAGAGCCCCAGATTTTATGTTGTCCTGGAGAGCTTGCAGAGCACTGGGGAAAGGCAGGCAGAGAATTTCCTGCTAGCACCTTCTCTGTGCCTGTTCACATTGCTTCGCAGAATCGCTTTTGTGCAGAAAACAGTAACACTTGTTCAGAACAAAAGAAAGCACAGAGCCCCAGATTCTATGTTGTCCTGGAGAGCTTGCAGAGCACTGGGGAAAGGCAGGCAGAGAATTCCCTGCTAGCACCTTCTCTGTGCCTGGGAAGCAGAAGTGTTCACATTGCTTCGCAGAATCGCCTTTGTGCAGAAAACACTAACACTTGTTCAGAACAAAAGAAAGCACAGAGCCCCAGATTTGCTGTTGTTCTGGAGAGCTTGCAGAGCACTGGGGAAAGGCAGGCAGAGAATTCCCTGCTAGCACCTTCTCTGTGCCTGGGAAGCAGAAGTGTTCACATTGCTTCGCAGAATTGCCTTTGTGCAGAAAACACTAACACTTGTTCAGAACAAAAGAAAGCACAGAGCCTCAGATTTTATGTTGTCCTGGAGAGCTTGCAGAGCACTGGGGAAAGGCAGGCAGAGAATTCCCTGCTAGCACCTTCTCTGTGCCTGGGAAGCAGAAGTGTTCACATTGCTTCGCAGAATCGCCTTTGTGCAGAAAACACTAACACTTGTTCAGAACAAAAGAAAGCACAGAGCCCCAGATTTGCTGTTGTTCTGGAGAGCTTGCAGAGCACTGGGGAAAGGCAGGCGGAGAATTCCCTGCTAGCACCTTCTCTGTGCCTGGGAAGCAGAAGTGTTCACATTACTTCGCAGAATCGCTTTTGTGCAGAAAACACTAACACTTGTTCAGAACGAAAGAAAGCACAGAGCCCCAGATTTGCTGTTGTCCTGGAGAGCTTGCAGAGCACTGGGGAAAAGCAGGCAGAGAATTCCCTGTTAGCACCTTCTCTGTGCCTGGGAAGCAGAAGTGTTCACATTGCTTCGCAGAATCGCGTTTGTGCAGAAAACACTAACACTTGTTCAGAACAAAAGAAAGCACAGAGCCCCAGATTCTATGTTGTCCTGGAGAGCTTGCAGAGCACTGGGGAAAGGCAGGCAGGGAATTCCCTGCTAGCACCTTCTCTGTGCCTGGGAAGCAGAAGTGTTCACATTGCTTCGCAGAATCGCTTTTCTGCAGAAAACACTAACACTTGTTCAGAACAAAAGGAAGCACAGAGCCCCAGATTTTATGTTGTCCTGGAGAGCTTGCAGAGCACTGGGGAAAGGCAGGCAGGGAATTCCCTGCTAGCACCTTCTCTGTGCCTGGGAAGCAGAAGTGTTCACATTGCTTCGCAGAATCGCTTTTCTGCAGAAAACACTAACACTTGTTCAGAACAAAAGAAAGCACAGAGCCCCAGATTTGCTGTTGTTCTGGAGAGCTTGCAGAGCATTGGGGAAAGGCAGGCAGAGAATTACCTGCTAGCACCTTCTCTGTGACTGGGAAGCAGAAGTGTTCACATTGCTTCGCAGAATCGCCTTTGTGCAGAAAACACTAACACTTGTTCAGAACAAAAGAAAGCACAGAGCCCCAGATTCTATGTTGTCCTGGAGAGCTTACAGAGCACTGGGGAAAGGCAGGCAGAGAATTCCCTGCTAGCACCTTCTCTGTGCCTGGGAAGCAGAATTGTTCACATTGCTTCGCAGAATCGCCTTTGTGCAGAAAACACTAACACTTGTTCAGAACAAAAGAAAGCACAGAGCCCCAGATTTGCTGTTGTTCTGGAGAGCTTGCAGAGCACTGGGGAAAGGCAGGCAGAGAATTCCCTGCTAGCACCTTCTCTGTGCCTGGGAAGCAGAAGTGTTCACATTGCTTCGCAGAATCGCCTTTGTGCAGAAAACACTAACACTTGTTCAGAACAAAAGAAAGCACAGAGCCCCAGATTTGCTGTTGTCCTGGAGAGCTTGCAGAGCACTGGGGAAAGGCAGGCAGACAATTCCCTGCTAGCACCTTCTCTGTGCCTGGGAAGCAGAAGTGTTCACATTACTTCGCAGAATCGCTTTTGTGCAGAAAACACTAACACTTGTTCAGAACAAAAGAAAGCACAGAGCCCCAGATTTGCTGTTGTCCTGGAGAGCTTGCAGAGCACTGGGGAAAGGCAGGCAGAGAATTCCCTGCTAGCACCTTCTCTGTGCCTGGGAAGCAGAAGTGTTTACGTTGCTTCGCAGAATCGCTTTTGTGCAGAAAACACTAACACTTGTTCAGAACGAAAGAAAGCACAGAGCCCCAGATTTGCTGTTGTCCTGGAGAGCTTGCAGAGCACTGGGGAAAGGCAGGCAGAGAATTCCCTGCTAGCACCTTCTCTGTGCCTGGGAAGCAGAAGTGTTCACATTGCTTCGCAGAATCGCCTTTGTGCAGAAAACACTAACACTTGTTCAGAACAAAAGAAAGCACAGAGCCCCAGATTCTATGTTGTCCTGGAGAGCTTGCAGAGCACTGGGGAAAGGCAGGCAGAGAATTCCCTGCTAGCACCTTCTCTGTGCCTGGGAAGCAGAAGTGTTTACATTGCTTCGCAGAATCGCCTTTGTGCAGAAAACACTAACACTTGTTCAGAACAAAAGAAAGCACAGAGCCCCAGATTTGCTGTTGTCCTGGAGAGCTTGCAGAGCACTGGGGAAAGGCAGGCAGAGAATTCCCTGCTAGCACCTTCTCTGTGCCTGGGAAGCAGAAGTGTTCACATTACTTCGCAGAATCGCTTTTGTGCAGAAAACACTAACACTTGTTCAGAACAAAAGAAAGCACAGAGCCCCAGATTTGCTGTTGTTCTGGAGAGCTTGCAGAGCACTGGGGAAAGGCAGGCAGAGAATTCCCTGCTAGCACCTTCTCTGTGCCTGGGAAGCAGAAGTGTTCACATTGCTTCGCAGAATCGCTTTTCTGCAGAAAACACTAACACTTGTTCAGAACAAAAGAAAGCACAGAGCCCCAGATTTGCTGTTGTTCTGGAGAGCTTGCAGAGCACTGGGGAAAGGCAGGCAGAGAATTCCCTGCTAGCACCTTCTCTGTGCCTGGGAAGCAGAAGTGTTCACATTGCTTCGCAGAATCGCCTTTGTGCAGAAAACACTAACACTTGTTCAGAACAAAAGAAAGCACAGAGCCCCAGATTTGCTGTTGTTCTGGAGAGCTTGCAGAGCACTGGGGAAAGGCAGGTGGAGAATTCCCTGCTAGCACCTTCTCTGTGCCTGGGAAGCAGAAGTGTTCACATTACTTCGCAGAATCGCTTTTGTGCAGAAAACACTAACACTTGTTCAGAACGAAAGAAAGCACAGAGCCCCAGATTTGCTGTTGTCCTGGAGAGCTTGCAGAGCACTGGGGAAAGGCAGGCAGAGAATTCCCTGTTAGCACCTTCTCTGTGCCTGGGAAGCAGAAGTGTTCACATTGCTTCGCAGAATCGCTTTTCTGCAGAAAACACTAACACTTGTTCAGAACAAAAGAAAGCACAGAGCCCCAGATTCTATGTTGTCCTGGAGAGCTTGCAGAGCACTGGGGAAAGGCAGGCAGAGAATTCCCTGCTAGCACCTTCTCTGTGCCTGGGAAGCAGAAGTGTTCACATTGCTTCGCAGAATCGCTTTTGTGCAGAAAGCACTAACACTTGTTCAGAACAAAAGAAAGCACAGAGCCCCAGATTCTATGTTGTCATGGAGAGCTTGCAGAGCACTGGGGAAAGGCAGGCAGGGAATTCCCTGCTAGCACCTTCTCTGTGCCTGGGAAGCAGAAGTGTTCACATTGCTTCGCAGAATCGCTTTTGTGCAGAAAACACTAACACTTGTTCAGAACAAAAGAAAGCACAGAGCCCCAGATTTGCTGTTGTTCTGGAGAGCTTGCAGAGCACTGGGGAAAGGCAGGCAGAGAATTCCCTGCTAGCACCTTCTCTGTGCCTGGGAAGCAGAAGTGTTCACATTGCTTCGCAGAATCGCCTTTGTGCAGAAAACACTAACACGTGTTCAGAACAAAAGAAAGCACAGAGCCCCAGATTTGATGTTGTTCTGGAGAGCTTGCAGAGCACTGGGGAAAGGCAGGCAGAGAATTCCCTGCTAGCACCTTCTCTGTGCCTGGGAAGCAGAAGTGTTTACATTGCTTCGCAGAATCGCCTTTGTGCAGAAAACACTAACACTTGTTCAGAACAAAAGAAAGCACAGAGCCCCAGATTTGCTGTTGTTCTGGAGAGCTTGCAGAGCACTGGGGAAAGGCAGGCAGAGAATTCCCTGCTAGCACCTTCTCTGTGCCTGGGAAGCAGAAGTGTTCACATTGCTTCGCAGAATCGCCTTTGTGCAGAAAACACTAACACTTGTTCAGAACAAAAGAAAGCACAGAGCCCCAGATTTGCTGTTGTTCTGGAGAGCTTGCAGAGCACTGGGGAAAGGCAGGCAGAGAATTCCCTGCTAGCACCTTCTCTGTGCCTGGGAAGCAGAAGTGTTCACATTGCTTCGCAGAATCGCCTTTGTGCAGAAAACACTAACACTTGTTCAGAACAAAAGAAAGCACAGAGCCCCAGATTTGCTGTTGTTCTGGAGAGCTTGCAGAGCACTGGGGAAAGGCAGGCAGAGAATTCCCTGCTAGCACCTTCTCTGTGCCTGGGAAGCAGAAGTGTTCACATTACTTCGCAGAATCGCTTTTGTGCAGAAAACACTAACACTTGTTCAGAACGAAAGGAAGCACAGAGCCCCAGATTTTATGTTGTCCTGGAGAGCTTGCAGAGCACTGGGGAAAGGCAGGCAGAGAATTTCCTGCTAGCACCTGCTCTGTGCCTGTTCACATTGCTTCGCAGAATCGCTATTGTGCAGAAAACAGTAACACTTGTTCAGAAGGAAAGAAAGCACAGAGCCCCAGATTCTATGTTGTCCTGGAGAGCTTGCAGAGCACTGGGGAAAGGCAGGCAGAGAATTCCTTGCTAGCACCTTCTCTGTGCCTGGGAAGCAGAAGTGTTCACATTGCTTGGCAGAATCGCTTTTGTGCAGAAAACAGTAACACTTGTTCAGAACGAAAGAAAGCACAGAGCCCCAGATTCTATGTTGTCCTGGAGAGCTTGCAGAGCACTGGGGAAAGGCAGGCAGAGAATTCCCTGCTAGCACCTTCTCTGTGCCTGGGAAGCAGAAGTGTTCACATTGCTTCGCAGAATCGCCTTTGTGCAGAAAACACTAACACTTGTTCAGAAGGAAAGAAAGCACAGAGCCCCAGATTCTATGTTGTCCTGGAGAGCTTGCAGAGCACTGGGGAAAGGCAGGCAGAGAATTCCTTGCTAGCACCTTCTCTGTGCCTGGGAAGCAGAAGTGTTCATATTGCTTCGCAGAATCGCTTTTGTGCAGAAAACACTAACACTTGTTCAGAACGAAAGAAAGCACAGAGCCCCAGATTCTATGTTGTCCTGGAGAGCTTGCAGAGCACTGGGGAAAGGCAGGCAGAGAATTCCCTGCTAGCACCTTCTCTGTGCCTGTTCACATTGCTTCGCTGTATCGCTTTTGTGCAGAAAACAGTAACACTTGTTCAGAACGAAAGAAAGCACAGAGCCCCAGATTCTATGTTGTCCTGGATAGCTTGCAGAGCACTGGGGAAAGGCAGGCAGAGAATTCCCTGCTAGCACCTTCTCTGTGCCTGGGAAGCAGAAGTGTTCACATTGCTTCGCAGAATCGCTATTGTGCAGAAAACAGTAACACTTGTTCAGAAGGAAAGAAAGCACAGAGCCCCAGATTCTATGTTGTCCTGGAGAGCTTGCAGAGCACTGGGGAAAGGCAGGCAGAGAATTCCTTGCTAGCACCTTCTCTGTGCCTGGGAAGCAGAAGTGTTCATATTGCTTCGCAGAATCGCTTTTGTGCAGAAAACACTAACACTTGTTCAGAACGAAAGAAAGCACAGAGCCTCAGATTTGCTGTTGTCCTGGAGAGCTTGCAGAGCACTGGGGAAAGGCAGGCAGAGAATTCCCTGCTAGCACCTTCTCTGTGCCTGGGAAGCAGAAGTGTTCACATTGCTTCGCAGAATCGCCTTTGTGCAGAAAACACTAACACTTGTTCAGAACAAAAGAAAGCACAGAGCCCCAGATTTGCTGTTGTCCTGGAGAGCTTGCAGAGCACTGGGGAAAGGCAGGCAGAGAATTCCCTGCTAGCACCTTCTCTGTGCCTGGGAAGCAGAAGTGTTCACATTACTTCGCAGAATCGCTATTGTGCAGAAAACAGTAACACTTGTTCAGAAGGAAAGAAAGCACAGAGCCCCAGATTCTATGTTGTCCTGGAGAGCTTGCAGAGCACTGGGGAAAGGCAGGCAGAGAATTCCCTGTTAGCAGCTTCTCTGTGCCTGGGAAGCAGAAGTGTTCACATTGCTTCGCAGAATCGCTTTTCTGCAGAAAACACTAACACTTGTTCAGAACAAAAGAAAGCACAGAGCCCCAGATTTGCTGTTGTTCTGGAGAGCTTGCAGAGCACTGGGGAAAGGCAGGCAGGGAATTCCCTGCTAGCACCTTCTCTGTGCCTGGGAAGCAGAAGTGTTCACATTGCTTCGCAGAATCGCTTTTCTGCAGAAAACACTAACACTTGTTCAGAACAAAAGAAAGCACAGAGCCCCAGATTTTATGTTGTTCTGGAGAGCTTGCAGAGCACTGGGGAAAGGCAGGCAGAGAATTCCCTGCTAGCACCTTCTCTGTGCCTGGGAAGCAGAAGTGTTCACATTGCTTCGCAGAATCGCCTTTGTGCAGAAAACACTAACACTTGTTCAGAACAAAAGAAAGCACAGAGCCCCAGATTCTATGTTGTCCTGGAGAGCTTGCAGAGCACTGGGGAAAGGCAGGCAGAGAATTCCTTGCTAGCGCCTTCTCTGTGCCTGGGAAGCAGAAGTGTTCACATTGCTTCGCAGAATCGCTTTTGTGCAGAAAACAGTAACACTTGTTCAGAACGAAAGAAAGCACAGAGCCCCAGATTCTATGTTGTCCTGGAGAGCTTGCAGAGCACTGGGGAAAGGCAGGCAGAGAATTCCTTGCTAGCGCCTTCTCTGTGCCTGGGAAGCAGAAGTGTTCACATTGCTTCGCAGAATCGCTTTTGTACAGAAAACACTAACACTTGTTCAGAACGAAAGGAAGCACAGAGCCCCAGATTTTATGTTGTCCTGGAGAGCTTGCAGAGCACTGGGGAAAGGCAGGCAGAGAATTTCCTGCTAGCACCTTCTCTCTGCCTGTTCACATTGCTTCGCAGAATCGCTTTTGTGCAGAAAACAGTAACACTTGTTCAGAACGAAAGAAAGCACAGAGCCCCAGATTCTATGTTGTCCTGGAGAGCTTGCAGAGCACTGGGGAAAGGCAGGCAGAGAATTCCCTGCTAGCACCTTCTCTGTGCCTGGGAAGCAGAAGTGTTCACATTGCTTCGCAGAATCGCCTTTGTGCAGAAAACACTAACACTTGTTCAGAAGGAAAGAAAGCACAGAGCCCCAGATTCTATGTTGTCCTGGAGAGCTTGCAGAGCACTGGGGAAAGGCAGGCAGAGAATTCCCTGCTAGCACCTTCTCTGTGCCTGGGAAGCAGAAGTGTTCACATTGCTTCGCAGAATCGCCTTTGTGCAGAAAACAGTAACACTTGTTCAGAACAAAAGAAAGCACAGAGCCCCAGATTCTATGTTGTCCTGGAGAGCTTGCAGAGCACTGGGGAAAGGCAGGCAGAGAATTCCCTGTTAGCAGCTTCTCTGTGCCTGGGAAGCAGAAGTGTTCACATTGCTTCGCAGAATCGCTTTTCTGCAGAAAACACTAACACTTGTTCAGAACAAAAGAAAGCACAGAGCCCCAGATTTGCTGTTGTTCTGGAGAGCTTGCAGAGCACTGGGGAAAGGCAGGCAGAGAATTCCCTGCTAGCACCTTCTCTGTGCCTGGGAAGCAGAAGTGTTTACATTGCTTCGCAGAAGCGCTTTTGTGCAGAAAACAGTAACACTTGTTCAGAACGAAAGAAAGCACAGAGCCCCAGATTCTATGTTGTCCTGGAGAGCTTGCAGAGCACTGGGGAAAGGCAGGCAGGGAATTCCCTGCTAGCACCTTCTCTGTGCCTGGGAAGCAGAAGTGTTCACATTGCTTCGCAGAATCGCTTTTGTGCAGAAAACACTAACACTTGTTCAGAACAAAAGAAAGCACAGAGCCCCAGATTTGCTGTTGTTCTGGAGAGCTTGCAGAGCACTGGGGAAAGGCAGGCAGAGAATTCCCTGCTAGCACCTTCTCTGTGCCTGGGAAGTAGAAGTGTTCACATTAGTTCGCAGAATCGCCTTTGTGCAGAAAACACTAACACTTGTTCAGAACAAAAGAAAGCACAGAGCCCCAGATTTGCTGTTGTCCTGGAGAGCTTGCAGAGCACTGGGGAAAGGCAGGCAGAGAATTCCCTGCTAGCACCTTCTCTGTGCCTGGGAAGCAGAAGTGTTCACATTGCTTCGCAGAATCGCCTTTGTGCAGAAAACACTAACACTTGTTCAGAACAAAAGAAAGCACAGAGCCCCAGATTTGCTGTTGTTCTGGAGAGCTTGCAGAGCACTGGGGAAAGGCAGGCAGAGAATTCCCTGCTAGCACCTTCTCTGTGCCTGGGAAGCAGAAGTGTTCACATTGCTTCGCAGAATCGCCTTTGTGCAGAAAACACTAACACTTGTTCAGAACAAAAGAAAGCACAGAGCCCCAGATTCTATGTTGTCCTGGAGAGCTTGCAGAGCACTGGGGAAAGGCAGGCAGAGAATTCCCTGCTAGCACCTTCTCTGTGCCTGGGAAGCAGAAGTGTTCACATTGCTTCGCAGAATCGCCTTTGTGCAGAAAACACTAACACTTGTTCAGAACAAAAGAAAGCACAGAGCCCCAGATTTGCTGTTGTTCTGGAGAGCTTGCAGAGCACTGGGGAAAGGCAGGCAGAGAATTCCCTGCTAGCACCTTCTCTGTGCCTGGGAAGCAGAAGTGTTCACATTACTTCGCAGAATCGCTTTTGTGCAGAAAACACTAACACTTGTTCAGAACAAAAGAAAGCACAGAGCCCCAGATTTGCTGTTGTCCTGGAGAGCTTGCAGAGCACTGGGGAAAGGCAGGCAGGGAATTCCCTGCTAGCACCTTCTCTGTGCCTGGGAAGCAGAAGTGTTTACGTTGCTTCGCAGAATCGCTTTTGTGCAGAAAACACTAATACTTGTTCAGAACAAAAGAAAGCACAGAGCCCCAGATTTGCTGTTGTCCTGGAGAGCTTGCAGAGCACTGGGGAAAGGCAGGCAGAGAATTCCCTGCTAGCACCTTCTCTGTGCCTGGGAAGCAGAAGTGTTCACATTGCTTCGCAGAATCGCCTTTGTACAGAAATTACTAACACTTGTTCAGAACAAAAGAAAGCACAGAGCCCCAGATTCTATGTTGTCCTGGAGAGCTTGCAGAGCACTGGGGAAAGGCAGGCAGAGAATTCCCTGCTAGCACCTTCTCTGTGCCTGGGAAGCAGAAGTGTTCACATTGCTTCGCAGAATCGCTTTTGTGCAGAAAACAGTAACACTTGTTCAGAACGAAAGAAAGCACAGAGCCCCAGATTCTATGTTGTCCTGGAGAGCTTGCAGAGCACTGGGGAAAGGCAGGCAGAGAATTCCCTGCTAGCACCTTCTCTGTGCCTGGGAAGCAGAAGTGTTCACATTGCTTCGCAGAATCGCTTTTGTGCAGAAAACAGTAACACTTGTTCAGAACGAAAGAAAGCACAGAGCCCCAGATTCTATGTTGTCCTGGAGAGCTTGCAGAGCACTGGGGAAAGGCAGGCAGAGAATTCCCTGCTAGCACCTTCTCTGTGCCTGTTCACATTGCTTCGCTGTATCGCTTTTGTGCAGAAAACAGTAACACTTGTTCAGAACGAAAGAAAGCACAGAGCCCCAGATTCTATGTTGTCCTGGAGAGCTTGCAGAGCACTGGGGAAAGGCAGGCAGAGAATTCCCTGCTAGCACCTTCTCTGTGCCTGGGAAGCAGAAGTGTTCACATTGCTTCGCAGAATCGCCTTTGTGCAGAAAACAGTAACACTTGTTCAGAAGGAAAGAAAGCACAGAGCCCCAGATTCTATGTTGTCCTGGAGAGCTTGCAGAGCACTGGGGAAAGGCAGGCAGAGAATTCCTTGCTAGCACCTTCTCTGTGCCTGGGAAGCAGAAGTGTTCATATTGCTTCGCAGAATCGCTTTTGTGCAGAAAACACTAACACTTGTTCAGAACGAAAGAAAGCACAGAGCCTCAGATTTGCTGTTGTCCTGGAGAGCTTGCAGAGCACTGGGGAAAGGCAGGCAGAGAATTCCCTGCTAGCACCTTCTCTGTGCCTGGGAAGCAGAAGTGTTCACATTGCTTCGCAGAATCGCCTTTGTGCAGAAAACACTAACACTTGTTCAGAACAAAAGAAAGCACAGAGCCCCAGATTTGCTGTTGTCCTGGAGAGCTTGCAGAGCACTGGGGAAAGGCAGGCAGAGAATTCCCTGCTAGCACCTTCTCTGTGCCTGGGAAGCAGAAGTGTTCACATTACTTCGCAGAATCGCTATTGTGCAGAAAACAGTAACACTTGTTCAGAAGGAAAGAAAGCACAGAGCCCCAGATTCTATGTTGTCCTGGAGAGCTTGCAGAGCACTGGGGAAAGGCAGGCAGAGAATTCCCTGTTAGCAGCTTCTCTGTGCCTGGGAAGCAGAAGTGTTCACATTGCTTCGCAGAATCGCCTTTGTGCAGAAAACACTAACACTTGTTCAGAACAAAAGAAAGCACAGAGCCCCAGATTTGCTGTTGTTCTGGAGAGCTTGCAGAGCACTGGGGAAAGGCAGGCAGAGAATTCCCTGCTAGCACCTTCTCTGTGCCTGGGAAGCAGAAGTGTTTACGTTGCTTCGCAGAATCGCTTTTGTGCAGAAAACAGTAACACTTGTTCAGAACAAAAGAAAGCACAGAGCCCCAGATTCTATGTTGTCCTGGAGAGCTTGCAGAGCACTGGGGAAAGGCAGGCAGAGAATTCCCTGCTAGCACCTTCTCTGTGCCTGGGAAGCAGAAGTGTTCACATTGCTTCGCAGAATCGCCTTTGTGCAGAAAACACTAACACTTGTTCAGAACAAAAGAAAGCACAGAGCCCCAGATTCTATGTTGTCCTGGAGAGCTTGCAGAGCACTGGGGAAAGGCAGGCAGGGAATTCCCTGCTAGCACCTTCTCTGTGCCTGGGAAGCAGAAGTGTTCACATTGCTTCGCAGAATCGCTTTTCTGCAGAAAACACTAACACTTGTTCAGAACAAAAGAAAGCACAGAGCCCCAGATTCTATGTTGTCCTGGAGAGCTTGCAGAGCACTGGGGAAAGGCAGGCAGAGAATTCCTTGCTAGCACCTTCTCTGTGCCTGGGAAGCAGAAGTGTTCACATTGCTTCGCAGAATCGCTTTTCTGCAGAAAACACTAACACTTGTTCAGAACAAAAGAAAGCACAGAGCCCCAGATTTGCTGTTGTTCTGGAGAGCTTGCAGAGCACTGGGGAAAGGCAGGCAGAGAATTCCCTGCTAGCACCTTCTCTGTGCCTGTTCACATTGCTTCGCAGAATCGCTTTTGCGCAGAAAACTGTAACACTTGTTCAGAAGGAAAGAAAGCACAGAGCCCCAGATTCTATGTTGTCCTGGAGAGCTTGCAGAGCACTGGGGAAAGGCAGGCAGAGAATTCCTTGCTAGCGCCTTCTCTGTGCCTGGGAAGCAGAAGTGTTCACATTGCTTCGCAGAATCGCTTTTGTGCAGAAAACAGTAACACTTGTTCAGAACGAAAGAAAGCACAGAGCCCCAGATTCTATGTTGTCCTGGAGAGCTTGCAGAGCACTGGGGAAAGGCAGGCAGAGAATTCCTTGCTAGCGCCTTCTCTGTGCCTGGGAAGCAGAAGTGTTCACATTGCTTCGCAGAATCGCTTTTGTACAGAAAACACTAACACTTGTTCAGAACGAAAGGAAGCACAGAGCCCCAGATTTTATGTTGTCCTGGAGAGCTTGCAGAGCACTGGGGAAAGGCAGGCAGAGAATTTCCTGCTAGCACCTTCTCTCTGCCTGTTCACATTGCTTCGCAGAATCGCTTTTGTGCAGAAAACAGTAACACTTGTTCAGAACGAAAGAAAGCACAGAGCCCCAGATTCTATGTTGTCCTGGAGAGCTTGCAGAGCACTGGGGAAAGGCAGGCAGAGAATTCCCTGCTAGCACCTTCTCTGTGCCTGGGAAGCAGAAGTGTTCACATTGCTTCGCAGAATCGCCTTTGTGCAGAAAACACTAACACTTGTTCAGAAGGAAAGAAAGCACAGAGCCCCAGATTCTATGTTGTCCTGGAGAGCTTGCAGAGCACTGGGGAAAGGCAGGCAGAGAATTCCCTGTTAGCAGCTTCTCTGTGCCTGGGAAGCAGAAGTGTTCACATTGCTTCGCAGAATCGCTTTTCTGCAGAAAACACTAACACTTGTTCAGAACAAAAGAAAGCACAGAGCCCCAGATTTGCTGTTGTTCTGGAGAGCTTGCAGAGCACTGGGGAAAGGCAGGCAGAGAATTCCCTGCTAGCACCTTCTCTGTGCCTGGGAAGCAGAAGTGTTTACATTGCTTCGCAGAAGCGCTTTTGTGCAGAAAACAGTAACACTTGTTCAGAACGAAAGAAAGCACAGAGCCCCAGATTCTATGTTGTCCTGGAGAGCTTGCAGAGCACTGGGGAAAGGCAGGCAGGGAATTCCCTGCTAGCACCTTCTCTGTGCCTGGGAAGCAGAAGTGTTCACATTGCTTCGCAGAATCGCTTTTGTGCAGAAAACACTAACACTTGTTCAGAACAAAAGAAAGCACAGAGCCCCAGATTTGCTGTTGTTCTGGAGAGCTTGCAGAGCACTGGGGAAAGGCAGGCAGAGAATTCCCTGCTAGCACCTTCTCTGTGCCTGGGAAGTAGAAGTGTTCACATTAGTTCGCAGAATCGCCTTTGTGCAGAAAACACTAACACTTGTTCAGAACAAAAGAAAGCACAGAGCCCCAGATTCTATGTTGTCCTGGAGAGCTTGCAGAGCACTGGGGAAAGGCAGGCAGAGAATTCCCTGCTAGCACCTTCTCTGTGCCTGGGAAGCAGAAGTGTTCACATTGCTTCGCAGAATCGCCTTTGTGCAGAAAACACTAACACTTGTTCAGAACAAAAGAAAGCACAGAGCCCCAGATTTGCTGTTGTTCTGGAGAGCTTGCAGAGCACTGGGGAAAGGCAGGCAGAGAATTCCCTGCTAGCACCTTCTCTGTGCCTGGGAAGCAGAAGTGTTCACATTGCTTCGCAGAATCGCCTTTGTGCAGAAAACACTAACACTTGTTCAGAACAAAAGAAAGCACAGAGCCCCAGATTCTATGTTGTCCTGGAGAGCTTGCAGAGCACTGGGGAAAGGCAGGCAGAGAATTCCCTGCTAGCACCTTCTCTGTGCCTGGGAAGCAGAAGTGTTCACATTGCTTCGCAGAATCGCCTTTGTGCAGAAAACAGTAACACTTGTTCAGAACAAAAGAAAGCACAGAGCCCCAGATTTGCTGTTGTTCTGGAGAGCTTGCAGAGCACTGGGGAAAGGCAGGCAGAGAATTCCCTGCTAGCACCTTCTCTGTGCCTGGGAAGCAGAAGTGTTCACATTACTTCGCAGAATCGCTTTTGTGCAGAAAACACTAACACTTGTTCAGAACAAAAGAAAGCACAGAGCCCCAGATTTGCTGTTGTCCTGGAGAGCTTGCAGAGCACTGGGGAAAGGCAGGCAGGGAATTCCCTGCTAGCACCTTCTCTGTGCCTGGGAAGCAGAAGTGTTTACGTTGCTTCGCAGAATCGCTTTTGTGCAGAAAACACTAATACTTGTTCAGAACGAAAGAAAGCACAGAGCCCCAGATTTGCTGTTGTCCTGGAGAGCTTGCAGAGCACTGGGGAAAGGCAGGCAGAGAATTCCCTGCTAGCACCTTCTCTGTGCCTGGGAAGCAGAAGTGTTCACATTGCTTCGCAGAATCGCCTTTGTACAGAAATTACTAACACTTGTTCAGAACAAAAGAAAGCACAGAGCCCCAGATTCTATGTTGTCCTGGAGAGCTTGCAGAGCACTGGGGAAAGGCAGGCAGAGAATTCCCTGCTAGCACCTTCTCTGTGCCTGGGAAGCAGAAGTGTTCACATTGCTTCGCAGAATCGCTTTTGTGCAGAAAACAGTAACACTTGTTCAGAACGAAAGAAAGCACAGAGCCCCAGATTCTATGTTGTCCTGGAGAGCTTGCAGAGCACTGGGGAAAGGCAGGCAGAGAATTCCCTGCTAGCACCTTCTCTGTGCCTGGGAAGCAGAAGTGTTCACATTGCTTCGCAGAATCGCTTTTGTGCAGAAAACAGTAACACTTGTTCAGAACGAAAGAAAGCACAGAGCCCCAGATTCTATGTTGTCCTGGAGAGCTTGCAGAGCACTGGGGAAAGGCATGCAGAGAATTCCCTGCTAGCACCTTCTCTGTGCCTGGGAATCATGGTGTTCATATTGCTTCGCAGAATCGCTTTTGTGCAGAAAACAGTAACACTTGTTCAGAACGAAAGAAAGCACAGAGCCCCAGATTCTATGTTGTCCTGGAGAGCTTGCAGAGCACTGGGGAAAGGCAGGCAGAGAATTCCCTGCTAGCACCTTCTCTGTGCCTGTTCACATTGCTTCGCTGTATCGCTTTTGTGCAGAAAACAGTAACACTTGTTCAGAACGAAAGAAAGCACAGAGCCCCAGATTCTATGTTGTCCTGGAGAGCTTGCAGAGCACTGGGGAAAGGCAGGCAGAGAATTCCCTGCTAGCACCTTCTCTGTGCCTGGGAAGCAGAAGTGTTCACATTGCTTCGCAGAATCGCTATTGTGCAGAAAACAGTAACACTTGTTCAGAAGGAAAGAAAGCACAGAGCCCCAGATTCTATGTTGTCCTGGAGAGCTTGCAGAGCACTGGGGAAAGGCAGGCAGAGAATTCCTTGCTAGCACCTTCTCTGTGCCTGGGAAGCAGAAGTGTTCATATTGCTTCGCAGAATCGCTTTTGTGCAGAAAACACTAACACTTGTTCAGAACGAAAGAAAGCACAGAGCCTCAGATTTGCTGTTGTCCTGGAGAGCTTGCAGAGCACTGGGGAAAGGCAGGCAGAGAATTCCCTGCTAGCACCTTCTCTGTGCCTGGGAAGCAGAAGTGTTCACATTGCTTCGCAGAATCGCCTTTGTGCAGAAAACACTAACACTTGTTCAGAACAAAAGAAAGCACAGAGCCCCAGATTTGCTGTTGTCCTGGAGAGCTTGCAGAGCACTGGGGAAAGGCAGGCAGAGAATTCCCTGCTAGCACCTTCTCTGTGCCTGGGAAGCAGAAGTGTTCACATTACTTCGCAGAATCGCTATTGTGCAGAAAACAGTAACACTTGTTCAGAAGGAAAGAAAGCACAGAGCCCCAGATTCTATGTTGTCCTGGAGAGCTTGCAGAGCACTGGGGAAAGGCAGGCAGAGAATTCCCTGTTAGCAGCTTCTCTGTGCCTGGGAAGCAGAAGTGTTCACATTGCTTCGCAGAATCGCCTTTGTGCAGAAAACACTAACACTTGTTCAGAACAAAAGAAAGCACAGAGCCCCAGATTTGCTGTTGTTCTGGAGAGCTTGCAGAGCACTGGGGAAAGGCAGGCAGAGAATTCCCTGCTAGCACCTTCTCTGTGCCTGGGAAGCAGAAGTGTTTACGTTGCTTCGCAGAATCGCTTTTGTGCAGAAAACAGTAACACTTGTTCAGAACAAAAGAAAGCACAGAGCCCCAGATTCTATGTTGTCCTGGAGAGCTTGCAGAGCACTGGGGAAAGGCAGGCAGAGAATTCCCTGCTAGCACCTTCTCTGTGCCTGGGAAGCAGAAGTGTTCACATTGCTTCGCAGAATCGCCTTTGTGCAGAAAACACTAACACTTGTTCAGAACGAAAGGAAGCACAGAGCCCCAGATTCTATGTTGTCCTGGAGAGCTTGCAGAGCACTGGGGAAAGGCAGGCAGGGAATTCCCTGCTAGCACCTTCTCTGTGCCTGGGAAGCAGAAGTGTTCACATTGCTTCGCAGAATCGCTTTTCTGCAGAAAACACTAACACTTGTTCAGAACAAAAGAAAGCACAGAGCCCCAGATTTTATGTTGTTCTGGAGAGCTTGCAGAGCACTGGGGAAAGGCAGGCAGAGAATTCCCTGCTAGCACCTTCTCTGTGCCTGGGAAGCAGAAGTGTTCACATTGCTTCGCAGAATCGCCTTTGTGCAGAAAACACTAACACTTGTTCAGAACAAAAGAAAGCACAGAGCCCCAGATTCTATGTTGTCCTGGAGAGCTTGCAGAGCACTGGGGAAAGGCAGGCAGAGAATTCCCTGCTAGCACCTTCTCTGTGCCTGTTCACATTGCTTCGCTGTATCGCTTTTGTGCAGAAAACAGTAACACTTGTTCAGAACGAAAGAAAGCACAGAGCCCCAGATTCTATGTTGTCCTGGAGAGCTTGCAGAGCACTGGGGAAAGGCAGGCAGAGAATTCCCTGCTAGCACCTTCTCTGTGCCTGGGAAGCAGAAGTGTTCACATTGCTTCGCAGAATCGCTATTGTGCAGAAAACAGTAACACTTGTTCAGAAGGAAAGAAAGCACAGAGCCCCAGATTCTATGTTGTCCTGGAGAGCTTGCAGAGCACTGGGGAAAGGCAGGCAGAGAATTCCTTGCTAGCACCTTCTCTGTGCCTGGGAAGCAGAAGTGTTCATATTGCTTCGCAGAATCGCTTTTGTGCAGAAAACACTAACACTTGTTCAGAACGAAAGAAAGCACAGAGCCCCAGATTTGCTGTTGTTCTGGAGAGCTTGCAGAGCACTGGGGAAAGGCAGGCAGAGAATTCCCTGCTAGCACCTTCTCTGTGCCTGGGAAGCAGAAGTGTTCACATTGCTTCGCAGAATCGCCTTTGTGCAGAAAACACTAACACTTGTTCAGAACAAAAGAAAGCACAGAGCCCCAGATTTGCTGTTGTCCTGGAGAGCTTGCAGAGCACTGGGGAAAGGCAGGCAGAGAATTCCCTGCTAGCACCTTCTCTGTGCCTGGGAAGCAGAAGTGTTCACATTACTTTGCAGAATCGCCTTTGTGCAGAAAACACTAACACTTGTTCAGAACAAAAGAAAGCACAGAGCCCCAGATTTTATGCTGTTCTGGAGAGCTTGCAGAGCACTGGGGAAAGGCAGGCAGAGAATTCCCTGCTAGCACCTTCTCTGTGCCTGGGAAGCAGAAGTGTTCACATTGCTTGGCAGAATCGCTTTTGTGCAGAAAACAGTAACACTTGTTCAGAAGGAAAGAAAGCACAGAGCCCCAGATTTGATGTTGTCCTGGAGAGCTTGCAGAGCACTGGGGAAAGGCAGGCAGAGAATTCCCTGCTAGCACCTTCTCTGTGCCTGTTCACATTGCTTCGCTGTATCGCTTTTGTGCAGAAAACAGTAACACTTGTTCAGAACGAAAGAAAGCACAGAGCCCCAGATTCTATGTTGTCCTGGAGAGCTTGCAGAGCACTGGGGAAAGGCAGGCAGAGAATTCCCTGCTAGCACCTTCTCTGTGCCTGGGAAGCAGAAGTGTTCACATTGCTTCGCAGAATCGCTATTGTGCAGAAAACAGTAACACTTGTTCAGAAGGAAAGAAAGCACAGAGCCCCAGATTCTATGTTGTCCTGGAGAGCTTGCAGAGCACTGGGGAAAGGCAGGCAGAGAATTCCTTGCTAGCACCTTCTCTGTGCCTGGGAAGCAGAAGTGTTCATATTGCTTCGCAGAATCGCTTTTGTGCAGAAAACACTAACACTTGTTCAGAACGAAAGAAAGCACAGAGCCCCAGATTTGCTGTTGTTCTGGAGAGCTTGCAGAGCACTGGGGAAAGGCAGGCAGAGAATTCCCTGCTAGCACCTTCTCTGTGCCTGGGAAGCAGAAGTGTTCACATTGCTTCGCAGAATCGCCTTTGTGCAGAAAACAGTAACACTTGTTCAGAACAAAAGAAAGCACAGAGCCCCAGATTCTATGTTGTCCTGGAGAGCTTGCAGAGCACTGGGGAAAGGCAGGCAGAGAATTCCCTGCTAGCACCTTCTCTGTGCCTGGGAAGCAGCAGTGTTCACATTGCTTCGCAGAATCGCCTTTGTGCAGAAAAGACTAACACTTGTTCAGAACAAAAGAAAGCACAGAGCCCCAGATTTGCTGTTGTTCTGGAGAGCTTGCAGAGCACTGGGGAAAGGCAGGCAGAGAATTCCCTGCTAGCACCTTCTCTGTGCCTGGGAAGCAGAAGTGTTCACATTGCTTCGCAGAATTGCCTTTGTGCAGAAAACAGTAACACTTGTTCAGAACAAAAGAAAGCACAGAGCCTCAGATTTTATGTTGTCCTGGAGAGCTTGCAGAGCACTGGGGAAAGGCAGGCAGAGAATTCCCTGCTAGCACCTTCTCTGTGCCTGGGAAGCAGAAGTGTTCACATTGCTTCGCAGAATCGCTTACTGCAGAAAACACTAACACTTATTCAGAACAAAAGAAAGCACAGAGCCCCAGATTTGCTGTTGTTCTGGAGAGCTTGCAGAGCACTGGGGAAAGGCAGGCAGAGAATTCCCTGCTAGCACCTTCTCTGTGCCTGGGAAGCAGAAGTGTTCACATTACTTCGCAGAATCGCTTTTGTGCAGAAAACACTAACACTTGTTCAGAACAAAAGAAAGCACAGAGCCCCAGATTTGCTGTTGTTCTGGAGAGCTTGCAGAGCACTGGGGAAAGGCAGGCAAAGAATTCCCTGCTAGCACCTTCTCTGTGCCTGGGAAGCAGAAGTGTTCACATTGCTTCGCAGAATCGCTTTTGTGCAGAAAACAGTAACACTTGTTCAGAACGAAAGAAAGCACAGAGCCCCAGATTCTATGTTGTCCTGGAGAGCTTGCAGAGCACTGGGGAAAGGCAGGCAGAGAATTCCCTGCTAGCACCTTCTCTGTGCCTGGGAAGCATGGTGTTCATATTGCTTCGCAGAATCGCTTTTGTGCAGAAAACAGTAACACTTGTTCAGAACGAAAGAAAGCACAGAGCCCCAGATTCTATGTTGTCCTGGAGAGCTTGCAGAGCACTGGGGAAAGGCAGGCAGAGAATTCCCTGCTAGCACCTTCTCTGTGCCTGTTCACATTGCTTCGCTGTATCGCTTTTGTGCAGAAAACAGTAACACTTGTTCAGAACAAAAGAAAGCACAGAGCCCCAGATTCTATGTTGTCCTGGAGAGCTTGCAGAGCACTGGGGAAAGGCAGGCAGAGAATTCCCTGCTAGCACCTTCTCTGTGCCTGGGAAGCAGAAGTGTTCACATTGCTTCGCAGAATCGCTATTGTGCAGAAAACAGTAACACTTGTTCAGAAGGAAAGAAAGCACAGAGCCCCAGATTCTATGTTGTCCTGGAGAGCTTGCAGAGCACTGGGGAAAGGCAGGCAGAGAATTCCTTGCTAGCACCTTCTCTGTGCCTGGGAAGCAGAAGTGTTCATATTGCTTCGCAGAATCGCTTTTGTGCAGAAAACACTAACACTTGTTCAGAACGAAAGAAAGCACAGAGCCCCAGATTTGCTGTTGTTCTGGAGAGCTTGCAGAGCACTGGGGAAAGGCAGGCAGAGAATTCCCTGCTAGCACCTTCTCTGTGCCTGGGAAGCAGAAGTGTTCACATTGCTTCGCAGAATCGCCTTTGTGCAGAAAACACTAACACTTGTTCAGAACAAAAGAAAGCACAGAGCCCCAGATTTGCTGTTGTCCTGGAGAGCTTGCAGAGCACTGGGGAAAGGCAGGCAGAGAATTCCCTGCTAGCACCTTCTCTGTGCCTGGGAAGCAGAAGTGTTTACGTTGCTTCGCAGAATCGCTTTTGTGCAGAAAACACTAACACTTGTTCAGAACGAAAGAAAGCACAGAGCCCCAGATTTGCTGTTGTCCTGGAGAGCTTGCAGAGCACTGGGGAAAGGCAGGCAGAGAATTCCCTGCTAGCACCTTCTCTGTGCCTGGGAAGCAGAAGTGTTCACATTGCTTCGCAGAATCGCCTTTCTGCAGAAAACACTAACACTTGTTCAGAACAAAAGAAAGCACAGAGCCCCAGATTCTATGTTGTCCTGGAGAGCTTGCAGAGCACTGGGGAAAGGCAGGCAGAGAATTCCCTGCTAGCACCTTCTCTGTGCCTGGGAAGCAGAAGTGTTCACATTGCTTCGCAGAATCGCTTTTCTGCAGAAAACACTAACACTTGTTCAGAACAAAAGAAAGCACAGAGCCCCAGATTTGCTGTTGTTCTGGAGAGCTTGCAGAGCACTGGGGAAAGGCAGGCAGAGAATTCCCTGCTAGCACCTTCTCTGTGCCTGTTCACATTGCTTCGCAGAATCGCTTTTGTGCAGAAAACTGTAACACTTGTTCAGAAGGAAAGAAAGCACAGAGCCCCAGATTCTATGTTGTCCTGGAGAGCTTGCAGAGCACTGGGGAAAGGCAGGCAGAGAATTCCTTGCTAGCGCCTTCTCTGTGCCTGGGAAGCAGAAGTGTTCACATTGCTTCGCAGAATCGCTTTTGTGCAGAAAACAGTAACACTTGTTCAGAACGAAAGAAAGCACAGAGCCCCAGATTCTATGTTGTCCTGGAGAGCTTGCAGAGCACTGGGGAAAGGCAGGCAGAGAATTCCTTGCTAGCGCCTTCTCTGTGCCTGGGAAGCAGAAGTGTTCACATTGCTTCGCAGAATCGCTTTTGTACAGAAAACACTAACACTTGTTCAGAACGAAAGGAAGCACAGAGCCCCAGATTTTATGTTGTCCTGGAGAGCTTGCAGAGCACTGGGGAAAGGCAGGCAGAGAATTTCCTGCTAGCACCTTCTCTCTGCCTGTTCACATTGCTTCGCAGAATCGCTTTTGTGCAGAAAACACTAACACTTGTTCAGAACGAAAGAAAGCACAGAGCCCCAGATTCTATGTTGTCCTGGAGAGCTTGCAGAGCACTGGGGAAAGGCAGGCAGAGAATTCCCTGCTAGCACCTTCTCTGTGCCTGGGAAGCAGAAGTGTTCACATTGCTTCGCAGAATCGCCTTTGTGCAGAAAACACTAACACTTGTTCAGAACAAAAGAAAGCACAGAGCCCCAGATTTGCTGTTGTCCTGGAGAGCTTGCAGAGCACTGGGGAAAGGCAGGCAGAGAATTCCCTGCTAGCACCTTCTCTGTGCCTGGGAAGCAGAAGTGTTCACATTGCTTCGCAGAATCGCCTTTGTGCAGAAAACAGTAACACTTGTTCAGAACAAAAGAAAGCACAGAGCCCCAGATTCTATGTTGTCCTGGAGAGCTTGCAGAGCACTGGGGAAAGGCAGGCAGAGAATTCCCTGTTAGCAGCTTCTCTGTGCCTGGGAAGCAGAAGTGTTCACATTGCTTCGCAGAATCGCTTTTCTGCAGAAAACACTAACACTTGTTCAGAACAAAAGAAAGCACAGAGCCCCAGATTTGCTGTTGTTCTGGAGAGCTTGCAGAGCACTGGGGAAAGGCAGGCAGAGAATTCCCTGCTAGCACCTTCTCTGTGCCTGGGAAGCAGAAGTGTTTACATTGCTTCGCAGAAGCGCTTTTGTGCAGAAAACAGTAACACTTGTTCAGAACGAAAGAAAGCACAGAGCCCCAGATTCTATGTTGTCCTGGAGAGCTTGCAGAGCACTGGGGAAAGGCAGGCAGGGAATTCCCTGCTAGCACCTTCTCTGTGCCTGGGAAGCAGAAGTGTTCACATTGCTTCGCAGAATCGCTTTTGTGCAGAAAACACTAACACTTGTTCAGAACAAAAGAAAGCACAGAGCCCCAGATTTGCTGTTGTTCTGGAGAGCTTGCAGAGCACTGGGGAAAGGCAGGCAGAGAATTCCCTGCTAGCACCTTCTCTGTGCCTGGGAAGTAGAAGTGTTCACATTGCTTCGCAGAATCGCCTTTGTACAGAAATTACTAACACTTGTTCAGAACAAAAGAAAGCACAGAGCCCCAGATTCTATGTTGTCCTGGAGAGCTTGCAGAGCACTGGGGAAAGGCAGGCAGAGAATTCCCTGCTAGCACCTTCTCTGTGCCTGGGAAGCAGAAGTGTTCACATTGCTTCGCAGAATCGCTTTTGTGCAGAAAACAGTAACACTTGTTCAGAACGAAAGAAAGCACAGAGCCCCAGATTCTATGTTGTCCTGGAGAGCTTGCAGAGCACTGGGGAAAGGCAGGCAGAGAATTCCCTGCTAGCACCTTCTCTGTGCCTGGGAAGCAGAAGTGTTCACATTGCTTCGCAGAATCGCTTTTGTGCAGAAAACAGTAACACTTGTTCAGAACGAAAGAAAGCACAGAGCCCCAGATTCTATGTTGTCCTGGAGAGCTTGCAGAGCACTGGGGAAAGGCATGCAGAGAATTCCCTGCTAGCACCTTCTCTGTGCCTGGGAATCATGGTGTTCATATTGCTTCGCAGAATCGCTTTTGTGCAGAAAACAGTAACACTTGTTCAGAACGAAAGAAAGCACAGAGCCCCAGATTCTATGTTGTCCTGGAGAGCTTGCAGAGCACTGGGGAAAGGCAGGCAGAGAATTCCCTGCTAGCACCTTCTCTGTGCCTGGGAAGCAGAAGTGTTCACATTGCTTCGCAGAATCGCCTTTGTGCAGAAAACACTAACACTTGTTCAGAACAAAAGAAAGCACAGAGCCCCAGATTCTATGTTGTCCTGGAGAGCTTGCAGAGCACTGGGGAAAGGCAGGCAGAGAATTCCCTGCTAGCACCTTCTCTGTGCCTGGGAAGCAGAAGTGTTCACATTACTTTGCAGAATCGCCTTTGTGCAGAAAACACTAACACTTGTTCAGAACAAAAGAAAGCACAGAGCCCCAGATTTTATGCTGTTCTGGAGAGCTTGCAGAGCACTGGGGAAAGGCAGGCAGAGAATTCCCTGCTAGCACCTTCTCTGTGCCTGGGAAGCAGAAGTGTTCACATTGCTTGGCAGAATCGCTTTTGTGCAGAAAACAGTAACACTTGTTCAGAAGGAAAGAAAGCACAGAGCCCCAGATTTGATGTTGTCCTGGAGAGCTTGCAGAGCACTGGGGAAAGGCAGGCAGAGAATTCCCTGCTAGCACCTTCTCTGTGCCTGTTCACATTGCTTCGCTGTATCGCTTTTGTGCAGAAAACAGTAACACTTGTTCAGAACGAAAGAAAGCACAGAGCCCCAGATTCTATGTTGTCCTGGAGAGCTTGCAGAGCACTGGGGAAAGGCAGGCAGAGAATTCCCTGCTAGCACCTTCTCTGTGCCTGGGAAGCAGAAGTGTTCACATTGCTTCGCAGAATCGCTATTGTGCAGAAAACAGTAACACTTGTTCAGAAGGAAAGAAAGCACAGAGCCCCAGATTCTATGTTGTCCTGGAGAGCTTGCAGAGCACTGGGGAAAGGCAGGCAGAGAATTCCTTGCTAGCACCTTCTCTGTGCCTGGGAAGCAGAAGTGTTCATATTGCTTCGCAGAATCGCTTTTGTGCAGAAAACACTAACACTTGTTCAGAACGAAAGAAAGCACAGAGCCCCAGATTTGCTGTTGTTCTGGAGAGCTTGCAGAGCACTGGGGAAAGGCAGGCAGAGAATTCCCTGCTAGCACCTTCTCTGTGCCTGGGAAGCAGAAGTGTTCACATTGCTTCGCAGAATCGCCTTTGTACAGAAATTACTAACACTTGTTCAGAACAAAAGAAAGCACAGAGCCCCAGATTCTATGTTGTCCTGGAGAGCTTGCAGAGCACTGGGGAAAGGCAGGCAGAGAATTCCCTGCTAGCACCTTCTCTGTGCCTGGGAAGCAGAAGTGTTCACATTGCTTCGCAGAATCGCTTTTGTGCAGAAAACAGTAACACTTGTTCAGAACGAAAGAAAGCACAGAGCCCCAGATTCTATGTTGTCCTGGAGAGCTTGCAGAGCACTGGGGAAAGGCAGGCAGAGAATTCCCTGCTAGCACCTTCTCTGTGCCTGGGAAGCAGAAGTGTTCACATTGCTTCGCAGAATCGCTTTTGTGCAGAAAACAGTAACACTTGTTCAGAACGAAAGAAAGCACAGAGCCCCAGATTCTATGTTGTCCTGGAGAGCTTGCAGAGCACTGGGGAAAGGCAGGCAGAGAATTCCCTGCTAGCACCTTCTCTGTGCCTGGGAATCATGGTGTTCATATTGCTTCGCAGAATCGCTTTTGTGCAGAAAACAGTAACACTTGTTCAGAACGAAAGAAAGCACAGAGCCCCAGATTCTATGTTGTCCTGGAGAGCTTGCAGAGCACTGGGGAAAGGCAGGCAGAGAATTCCCTGCTAGCACCTTCTCTGTGCCTGGGAAGCAGAAGTGTTCACATTGCTTCGCAGAATCGCCTTTGTGCAGAAAACACTAACACTTGTTCAGAACAAAAGAAAGCACAGAGCCCCAGATTCTATGTTGTCCTGGAGAGCTTGCAGAGCACTGGGGAAAGGCAGGCAGAGAATTCCCTGCTAGCACCTTCTCTGTGCCTGGGAAGCAGAAGTGTTCACATTGCTTCGCAGAATCGCTATTGTGCAGAAAACAGTAACACTTGTTCAGAAGGAAAGAAAGCACAGAGCCCCAGATTCTATGTTGTCCTGGAGAGCTTGCAGAGCACTGGGGAAAGGCAGGCAGAGAATTCCTTGCTAGCACCTTCTCTGTGCCTGGGAAGCAGAAGTGTTCATATTGCTTCGCAGAATCGCTTTTGTGCAGAAAACACTAACACTTGTTCAGAACGAAAGAAAGCACAGAGCCCCAGATTTGCTGTTGTTCTGGAGAGCTTGCAGAGCACTGGGGAAAGGCAGGCAGAGAATTCCCTGCTAGCACCTTCTCTGTGCCTGGGAAGCAGAAGTGTTCACATTGCTTCGCAGAATCGCTATTGTGCAGAAAACAGTAACACTTGTTCAGAAGGAAAGAAAGCACAGAGCCCCAGATTCTATGTTGTCCTGGAGAGCTTGCAGAGCACTGGGGAAAGGCAGGCAGAGAATTCCCTGCTAGCACCTTCTCTGTGCCTGGGAAGCAGAAGTGTTCACATTACTTCGCAGAATCGCTTTTGTGCAGAAAACAGTAACACTTGTTCAGAACGAAAGAAAGCACAGAGCCCCAGATTTGCTGTTGTTCTGGAGAGCTTGCAGAGCACTGGGGAAAGGCAGGCAGAGAATTCCCTGCTAGCACCTTCTCTGTGCCTGGGAAGCAGAAGTGTTCACATTGCTTCGCAGAATCGCTTTTCTGCAGAAAACACTAACACTTGTTCAGAACAAAAGAAAGCACAGAGCCCCAGATTTGCTGTTGTTCTGGAGAGCTTGCAGAGCACTGGGGAAAGGCAGGCAGAGAATTCCCTGCTAGCACCTTCTCTGTGCCTGTTCACATTGCTTCGCAGAATCACTTTTGTGCAGAAAACAGTAACACTTGTTCAGAAGGAAAGAAAGCACAGAGCCCCAGATTCTATGTTGTCCTGGAGAGCTTGCAGAGCACTGGGGAAAGGCAGGCAGAGAATTCCTTGCTAGCGCCTTCTCTGTGCCTGGGAAGCAGAAGTGTTCACATTGCTTCGCAGAATCGCTTTTGTGCAGAAAACAGTAACACTTGTTCAGAACGAAAGAAAGCACAGAGCCCCAGATTCTATGTTGTCCTGGAGAGCTTGCAGAGCACTGGGGAAAGGCAGGCAGAGAATTCCTTGCTAGCGCCTTCTCTGTGCCTGGGAAGCAGAAGTGTTCACATTGCTTCGCAGAATCGCTTTTGTACAGAAAACACTAACACTTGTTCAGAACGAAAGGAAGCACAGAGCCCCAGATTTTATGTTGTCCTGGAGAGCTTGCAGAGCACTGGGGAAAGGCAGGCAGAGAATTCCCTGCTAGCACCTTCTCTCTGCCTGTTCACATTGCTTCGCAGAATCGCTTTTGTGCAGAAAACAGTAACACTTGTTCAGAACGAAAGAAAGCACAGAGCCCCAGATTCTATGTTGTCCTGGAGAGCTTGCAGAGCACTGGGGAAAGGCAGGCAGAGAATTCCCTGCTAGCACCTTCTCTGTGCCTGGGAAGCAGAAGTGTTCACATTGCTTCGCAGAATCGCCTTTGTGCAGAAAACAGTAACACTTGTTCAGAACAAAAGAAAGCACAGAGCCCCAGATTCTATGTTGTCCTGGAGAGCTTGCAGAGCACTGGGGAAAGGCAGGCAGAGAATTCCCTGCTAGCACCTTCTCTGTGCCTGGGAAGCAGAAGTGTTCACATTGCTTCGCAGAATCGCTTTTGTGCAGAAAACACTAACAATTGTTCAGAACAAAAGAAAGCACAGAGCCCCAGATTTGCTGTTGTTCTGGAGAGCTTGCAGAGCACTGGGGAAAGGCAGGCAGAGAATTCCCTGCTAGCACCTTCTCTGTGCCTGGGAAGCAGAAGTGTTTACATTGCTTCGCAGAAGCGCTTTTGTGCAGAAAACAGTAACACTTGTTCAGAACGAAAGAAAGCACAGAGCCCCAGATTCTATGTTGTCCTGGAGAGCTTGCAGAGCACTGGGGAAAGGCAGGCAGAGAATTCCCTGCTAGCACCTTCTCTGTGCCTGGGAAGCAGAAGTGTTCACATTGCTTCGCAGAATCGCTATTGTGCAGAAAACAGTAACACTTGTTCAGAACAAAAGAAAGCACAGAGCCCCAGATTTGCTGTTGTTCTGGAGAGCTTGCAGAGCACTGGGGAAAGGCAGGCAGAGAATTCCCTGCTAGCACCTTCTCTGTGCCTGGGAAGCAGAAGTGTTCACATTACTTCGCAGAATCGCTTTTGTGCAGAAAACAGTAACACTTGTTCAGAACAAAAGAAAGCACAGAGCCCCAGATTCTATGTTGTCCTGGAGAGCTTGCAGAGCACTGGGGAAAGGCAGGCAGAGAATTCCCTGCTAGCACCTTCTCTGTGCCTGGGAAGCAGAAGTGTTCACATTGCTTCGCAGAATCGCCTTTGTGCAGAAAACACTAACACTTGTTCAGAACAAAAGAAAGCACAGAGCCCCAGATTTGCTGTTGTTCTGGAGAGCTTGCAGAGCACTGGGGAAAGGCAGGCAGAGAATTCCCTGCTAGCACCTTCTCTGTGCCTGGGAAGCAGAAGTGTTCACATTGCTTCGCAGAATCGCTTTTCTGCAGAAAACACTAACACTTGTTCAGAACAAAAGAAAGCACAGAGCCCCAGATTTGCTGTTGTTCTGGAGAGCTTGCAGAGCACTGGGGAAAGGCAGGCGGAGAATTCCCTGCTAGCACCTTCTCTGTGCCTGGGAAGCAGAAGTGTTCACATTGCTTCGCAGAATCGCCTTTGTGCAGAAAACACTAACACTTGTTCAGAACAAAAGAAAGCACAGAGCCCCAGATTCTATGTTGTCCTGGAGAGCTTGCAGAGCACTGGGGAAAGGCAGGCAGGGAATTCCCTGCTAGCACCTTCTCTGTGCCTGGGAAGCAGAAGTGTTCACATTGCTTCGCAGAATCGCTTTTGTGCAGAAAACACTAACACTTGTTCAGAACAAAAGAAAGCACAGAGCCCCAGATTTGCTGTTGTTCTGGAGAGCTTGCAGAGCACTGGGGAAAGGCAGGCAGAGAATTCCCTGCTAGCACCTTCTCTGTGCCTGGGAAGCAGAAGTGTTTACATTGCTTCGCAGAAGCGCTTTTGTGCAGAAAACAGTAACACTTGTTCAGAACGAAAGAAAGCACAGAGCCCCAGATTCTATGTTGTCCTGGAGAGCTTGCAGAGCACTGGGGAAAGGCAGGCAGAGAATTCCCTGCTAGCACCTTCTCTGTGCCTGGGAAGCAGAAGTGTTCACATTGCTTCGCAGAATCGCTATTGTGCAGAAAACAGTAACACTTGTTCAGAACAAAAGAAAGCACAGAGCCCCAGATTTGCTGTTGTTCTGGAGAGCTTGCAGAGCACTGGGGAAAGGCAGGCAGAGAATTCCCTGCTAGCACCTTCTCTGTGCCTGGGAAGCAGAAGTGTTCACATTACTTCGCAGAATCGCTTTTGTGCAGAAAACACTAACACTTGTTCAGAACAAAAGAAAGCACAGAGCCCCAGATTTGCTGTTGTTCTGGAGAGCTTGCAGAGCACTGGGGAAAGGCAGGCAGAGAATTCCCTGCTAGCACATTCTCTGTGCCTGGGAAGCAGAAGTGTTCACATTGCTTCGCAGAATCGCCTTTGTGCAGAAAACACTAACACTTGTTCAGAACAAAAGAAAGCACAGAGCCCCAGATTTGCTGTTGTTCTGGAGAGCTTGCAGAGCACTGGGGAAAGGCAGGCGGAGAATTCCCTGCTAGCACCTTCTCTGTGCCTGGGAAGCAGAAGTGTTCACATTGCTTCGCAGAATCGCCTTTGTGCAGAAAACACTAACACTTGTTCAGAACAAAAGAAAGCACAGAGCCCCAGATTCTATGTTGTCCTGGAGAGCTTGCAGAGCACTGGGGAAAGGCAGGCAGAGAATTCCCTGCTAGCACCTTCTCTGTGCCTGGGAAGCAGAAGTGTTCACATTGCTTCGCAGAATCGCTTTTGTGCAGAAAGCACTAACACTTGTTCAGAACAAAAGAAAGCACAGAGCCCCAGATTCTATGTTGTCATGGAGAGCTTGCAGAGCACTGGGGAAAGGCAGGCAGAGAATTCCCTGCTAGCACCTTCTCTGTGCCTGGGAAGCAGAAGTGTTCACATTGCTTCGCAGAATCGCTTTTGTGCAGAAAACACTAACACTTGTTCAGAACAAAAGAAAGCACAGAGCCCCAGATTTGCTGTTGTTCTGGAGAGCTTGCAGAGCACTGGGGAAAGGCAGGCAGAGAATTCCCTGCTAGCACCTTCTCTGTGCCTGGGAAGCAGAAGTGTTCACATTGCTTCGCAGAATCGCCTTTGTGCAGAAAACACTAACACTTGTTCAGAACAAAAGAAAGCACAGAGCCCCAGATTTGATGTTGTTCTGGAGAGCTTGCAGAGCAGTGGGGAAAGGCAGGCAGAGAATTCCCTGCTAGCACCTTCTCTGTGCCTGGGAAGCAGAAGTGTTCACATTACTTCGCAGAATCGCTTTTGTGCAGAAAACACTAATACTTGTTCAGAACAAAAGAAAGCACAGAGCCCCAGATTTGCTGTTGTTCTGGAGAGCTTGCAGAGCACTGGGGAAAGGCAGGCAGAGAATTCCCTGCTAGCACCTTCTCTGTGCCTGGGAAGCAGAAGTGTTCACATTACTTCGCAGAATCGCTTTTGTGCAGAAAACACTAACACTTGTTCAGAACGAAAGAAAGCACAGAGCCCCAGATTTGCTGTTGTCCTGGAGAGCTTGCAGAGCACTGGGGAAAGGCAGGCAGAGAATTCCCTGTTAGCACCTTCTCTGTGCCTGGGAAGCAGAAGTGTTCACATTGCTTCGCAGAATCGCCTTTGTGCAGAAAACACTAACACTTGTTCAGAACAAAAGAAAGCACAGAGCCCCAGATTCTATGTTGTCCTGGAGAGCTTGCAGAGCACTGGGGAAAGGCAGGCAGAGAATTCCCTGCTAGCACCTTCTCTGTGCCTGGGAAGCAGAAGTGTTCACATTGCTTCGCAGAATCGCTTTTGTGCAGAAAGCACTAACACTTGTTCAGAACGAAAGAAAGCACAGAGCCCCAGATTTGCTGTTGTCCTGGAGAGCTTGCAGAGCACTGGGGAAAGGCAGGCAGAGAATTTCCTGCTAGCACCTTCTCTGTGCCTGTTCACATTGCTTCGCTGTATCGCTTTTGTGCAGAAAACAGTAACACTTGTTCAGAACGAAAGAAAGCACAGAGCCCCAGATTCTATGTTGTCCTGGAGAGCTTGCAGAGCACTGGGGAAAGGCAGGCAGAGAATTCCCTGCTAGCACCTTCTCTGTGCCTGGGAAGCAGAAGTGTTCACATTGCTTCGCAGAATCGGCTTTGTGCAGAAAACACTAACACTTGTTCAGAACAAAAGAAAGCACAGAGCCCCAGATTTGCTGTTGTTCTGGAGAGCTTGCAGAGCACTGGGGAAAGGCAGGCAGAGAATTCCCTGCTAGCACCTTCTCTGTGCCTGGGAAGCAGAAGTGTTCACATTGCTTCGCAGAATCGCTTTTGTGCAGAAAACAGTAACACTTGTTCAGAACGAAAGAAAGCACAGAGCCCCAGATTCTATGTTGTCCTGGAGAGCTTGCAGAGCACTGGGGAAAGGCAGGCAGAGAATTCCCTGCTAGCACCTTCTCTGTGCCTGGGAAGCAGAAGTGTTCACATTGCTTCGCAGAATCGCCTTTCTGCAGAAAACACTAACACTTGTTCAGAACAAAAGAAAGCACAGAGCCCCAGATTCTATGTTGTCCTGGAGAGCTTGCAGAGCACTGGGGAAAGGCAGGCAGAGAATTCCCTGCTAGCACCTTCTCTGTGCCTGGGAAGCATGGTGTTCATATTGCTTCGCAGAATCGCTTTTGTGCAGAAAACAGTAACACTTGTTCAGAACGAAAGAAAGCACAGAGCCCCAGATTCTATGTTGTCCTGGAGAGCTTGCAGAGCACTGGGGAAAGGCAGGCAGAGAATTCCCTGCTAGCACCTTCTCTGTGCCTGTTCACATTGCTTCGCTGTATCGCTTTTGTGCAGAAAACAGTAACACTTGTTCAGAACGAAAGAAAGCACAGAGCCCCAGATTCTATGTTGTCCTGGAGAGCTTGCAGAGCACTGGGGAAAGGCAGGCAGAGAATTCCCTGCTAGCACCTTCTCTGTGCCTGGGAAGCAGAAGTGTTCACATTGCTTCGCAGAATCGCTATTGTGCAGAAAACAGTAACACTTGTTCAGAAGGAAAGAAAGCACAGAGCCCCAGATTCTATGTTGTCCTGGAGAGCTTGCAGAGCACTGGGGAAAGGCAGGCAGAGAATTCCTTGCTAGCACCTTCTCTGTGCCTGGGAAGCAGAAGTGTTCATATTGCTTCGCAGAATCGCTTTTGTGCAGAAAACACTAACACTTGTTCAGAACGAAAGAAAGCACAGAGCCCCAGATTTGCTGTTGTTCTGGAGAGCTTGCAGAGCACTGGGGAAAGGCAGGCAGAGAATTCCCTGCTAGCACCTTCTCTGTGCCTGGGAAGCAGAAGTGTTCACATTGCTTCGCAGAATCGCCTTTGTGCAGAAAACACTAACACTTGTTCAGAAGGAAAGAAAGCACAGAGCCCCAGATTCTATGTTGTCCTGGAGAGCTTGCAGAGCACTGGGGAAAGGCAGGCAGAGAATTCCCTGCTAGCACCTTCTCTGTGCCTGGGAAGCAGAAGTGTTCACATTACTTCGCAGAATCGCTTTTGTGCAGAAAACAGTAACACTTGTTCAGAACGAAAGAAAGCACAGAGCCCCAGATTTGCTGTTGTTCTGGAGAGCTTGCAGAGCACTGGGGAAAGGCAGGCAGAGAATTCCCTGCTAGCACCTTCTCTGTGCCTGGGAAGCAGAAGTGTTCACATTGCTTCGCAGAATCGCTTTTCTGCAGAAAACACTAACACTTGTTCAGAACAAAAGAAAGCACAGAGCCCCAGATTTGCTGTTGTTCTGGAGAGCTTGCAGAGCACTGGGGAAAGGCAGGCAGAGAATTCCCTGCTAGCACCTTCTCTGTGCCTGTTCACATTGCTTCGCAGAATCGCTTTTGTGCAGAAAACAGTAACACTTGTTCAGAAGGAAAGAAAGCACAGAGCCCCAGATTCTATGTTGTCCTGGAGAGCTTGCAGAGCACTGGGGAAAGGCAGGCAGAGAATTCCTTGCTAGCGCCTTCTCTGTGCCTGGGAAGCAGAAGTGTTCACATTGCTTCGCAGAATCGCTTTTGTGCAGAAAACAGTAACACTTGTTCAGAACGAAAGAAAGCACAGAGCCCCAGATTCTATGTTGTCCTGGAGAGCTTGCAGAGCACTGGGGAAAGGCAGGCAGAGAATTCCTTGCTAGCGCCTTCTCTGTGCCTGGGAAGCAGAAGTGTTCACATTGCTTCGCAGAATCGCTTTTGTGCAGAAAACACTAACACTTGTTCAGAACAAAAGGAAGCACAGAGCCCCAGATTTTATGTTGTCCTGGAGAGCTTGCAGAGCACTGGGGAAAGGCAGGCAGAGAATTTCCTGCTAGCACCTTCTCTCTGCCTGTTCACATTGCTTCGCAGAATCGCTTTTGTGCAGAAAACAGTAACACTTGTTCAGAACGAAAGAAAGCACAGAGCCCCAGATTCTATGTTGTCCTGGAGAGCTTGCAGAGCACTGGGGAAAGGCAGGCAGAGAATTCCCTGCTAGCACCTTCTCTGTGCCTGGGAAGCAGAAGTGTTCACATTGCTTCGCAGAATCGCCTTTATGCAGAATACACTAACACTTGTTCAGAAGGAAAGAAAGCACAGAGCCCCAGATTCTATGTTGTCCTGGAGAGCTTGCAGAGCACTGGGGAAAGGCAGGCAGAGAATTCCCTGCTAGCACCTTCTCTGTGCCTGGGAAGCAGAAGTGTTCACATTGCTTCGCAGAATCGCCTTTGTGCAGAAAACAGTAACACTTGTTCAGAACAAAAGAAAGCACAGAGCCCCAGATTCTATGTTGTCCTGGAGAGCTTGCAGAGCACTGGGGAAAGGCAGGCAGATAATTCCCTGTTAGCAGCTTCTCTGTGCCTGGGAAGCAGAAGTGTTCACATTGCTTCGCAGAATCGCTTTTCTGCAGAAAACACTAACACTTGTTCAGAACAAAAGAAAGCACAGAGCCCCAGATTTGCTGTTGTTCTGGAGAGCTTGCAGAGCACTGGGGAAAGGCAGGCAGAGAATTCCTTGCTAGCACCTTCTCTGTGCCTGGGAAGCAGAAGTGTTTACATTGCTTCGCAGAAGCGCTTTTGTGCAGAAAACAGTAACACTTGTTCAGAACGAAAGAAAGCACAGAGCCCCAGATTCTATGTTGTCCTGGAGAGCTTGCAGAGCACTGGGGAAAGGCAGGCAGAGAATTCCCTGCTAGCACCTTCTCTGTGCCTGGGAAGCAGAAGTGTTCACATTGCTTCGCAGAATCGCTTTTCTGCAGAAAACACTAACACTTGTTCAGAACAAAAGAAAGCACAGAGCCCCAGATTTGCTGTTGTTCTGGAGAGCTTGCAGAGCACTGGGGAAAGGCAGGCAGAGAATTCCCTGCTAGCACCTTCTCTGTGCCTGGGAAGCAGAAGTGTTCACATTGCTTGGCAGAATCGCTTTTGTGCAGAAAACAGTAACACTTGTTCAGAACGAAAGAAAGCACAGAGCCCCAGATTCTATGTTGTCCTGGAGAGCTTGCAGAGCACTGGGGAAAGGCAGGCAGAGAATTCCCTGCTAGCACCTTCTCTGTGCCTGGGAAGCAGAAGTGTTCACATTACTTCGCAGAATCGCTTTTGTGCAGAAAACACTAACACTTGTTCAGAACAAAAGAAAGCACAGAGCCCCAGATTTGCTGTTGTTCTGGAGAGCTTGCAGAGCACTGGGGAAAGGCAGGCAGAGAATTCCCTGCTAGCACCTTCTCTGTGCCTGGGAAGCAGAAGTGTTCACATTGCTTCGCAGAATCGCCTTTGTGCAGAAAACACTAACACTTGTTCAGAACAAAAGAAAGCACAGAGCCCCAGATTTGCTGTTGTTCTGGAGAGCTTGCAGAGCACTGGGGAAAGGCAGGCAGAGAATTCCCTGCTAGCACCTTCTCTGTGCCTGGGAAGCAGAAGTGTTCACATTGCTTCGCAGAATCGCCTTTGTGCAGAAAACACTAACACTTGTTCAGAACAAAAGAAAGCACAGAGCCCCAGATTTGCTGTTGTCCTGGAGAGCTTGCAGAGCACTGGGGAAAGGCAGGCAGGGAATTCCCTGCTAGCACCTTCTCTGTGCCTGGGAAGCAGAAGTGTTTACGTTGCTTCGCAGAATCGCTTTTGTGCAGAAAACACTAACACTTGTTCAGAACGAAAGAAAGCACAGAGCCCCAGATTTGCTGTTGTCCTGGAGAGCTTGCAGAGCACTGGGGAAAGGCAGGCAGAGAATTCCCTGCTAGCACCTTCTCTGTGCCTGGGAAGCAGAAGTGTTCACATTGCTTCGCAGAATCGCCTTTGTGCAGAAAACACTAACACTTGTTCAGAACAAAAGAAAGCACAGAGCCCCAGATTCTATGTTGTCCTGGAGAGCTTGCAGAGCACTGGGGAAAGGCAGGCAGAGAATTCCCTGCTAGCACCTTCTCTGTGCCTGGGAAGCAGAAGTGTTCACATTGCTTCGCAGAATCGCCTTTGTGCAGAAAACACTAACACTTGTTCAGAACAAAAGAAAGCACAGAGCCCCAGATTTGCTGTTGTTCTGGAGAGCTTGCAGAGCACTGGGGAAAGGCAGGCAGAGAATTCCCTGCTAGCACCTTCTCTGTGCCTGGGAAGCAGAAGTGTTCACATTGCTTCGCAGAATCGCCTTTGTGCAGAAAACACTAACACTTGTTCAGAACAAAAGAAAGCACAGAGCCCCAGATTCTATGTTGTCCTGGAGAGCTTGCAGAGCACTGGGGAAAGGCAGGCAGAGAATTCCCTGCTAGCACCTTCTCTGTGCCTGGGAAGCAGAAGTGTTCACATTGCTTCGCAGAATCGCCTTTGTGCAGAAAACACTAACACTTGTTCAGAACAAAAGAAAGCACAGAGCCCCAGATTTGCTGTTGTCCTGGAGAGCTTGCAGAGCACTGGGGAAAGGCAGGCAGAGAATTCCCTGCTAGCACCTTCTCTGTGCCTGGGAAGCAGAAGTGTTCACATTGCTTCGCAGAATCGCCTTTGTGCAGAAAACACTAACACTTGTTCAGAACAAAAGAAAGCACAGAGCCCCAGATTCTATGTTGTCCTGGAGAGCTTGCAGAGCACTGGGGAAAGGCAGGCAGAGAATTCCCTGCTAGCACCTTCTCTGTGCCTGGGAAGCAGAAGTGTTCACATTGCTTCGCAGAATCGCCTTTGTGCAGAAAACACTAACACTTGTTCAGAACAAAAGAAAGCACAGAGCCCCAGATTTGCTGTTGTTCTGGAGAGCTTGCAGAGCACTGGGGAAAGGCAGGCAGAGAATTCCCTGCTAGCACCTTCTCTGTGCCTGGGAAGCAGAAGTGTTCACATTGCTTCGCAGAATCGCCTTTGTGCAGAAAACACTAACACTTGTTCAGAACAAAAGAAAGCACAGAGCCCCAGATTTGCTGTTGTTCTGGAGAGCTTGCAGAGCACTGGGGAAAGGCAGGCAGAGAATTCCCTGCTAGCACCTTCTCTGTGCCTGGGAAGCAGAAGTGTTCACATTGCTTCGCAGAATCGCCTTTGTGCAGAAAACACTAACACTTGTTCAGAACAAAAGAAAGCACAGAGCCCCAGATTTGCTGTTGTTCTGGAGAGCTTGCAGAGCACTGGGGAAAGGCAGGCAGAGAATTCCCTGCTAGCACCTTCTCTGTGCCTGGGAAGCAGAAGTGTTCACATTGCTTCGCAGAATCGCTTTTCTGCAGAAAACACTAACACTTGTTCAGAACAAAAGAAAGCACAGAGCCCCAGATTTGCTGTTGTTCTGGAGAGCTTGCAGAGCACTGGGGAAAGGCAGGCAGAGAATTCCCTGCTAGCACCTTCTCTGTGCCTGGGAAGCAGAAGTGTTCACATTGCTTCGCAGAATCGCTTTTGTGCAGAAAGCACTAACACTTGTTCAGAACAAAAGAAAGCACAGAGCCCCAGATTCTATGTTGTCCTGGAGAGCTTGCAGAGCACTGGGGAAAGGCAGGCAGAGAATTCCCTGCTAGCACCTTCTCTGTGCCTGGGAAGCAGAAGTGTTCACATTGCTTCGCAGAATCGCCTTTGTGCAGAAAACAGTAACACTTGTTCAGAACAAAAGAAAGCACAGAGCCCCAGATTCTATGTTGTCCTGGAGAGCTTGCAGAGCACTGGGGAAAGGCAGGCAGATAATTCCCTGTTAGCAGCTTCTCTGTGCCTGGGAAGCAGAAGTGTTCACATTGCTTCGCAGAATCGCTTTTCTGCAGAAAACACTAACACTTGTTCAGAACAAAAGAAAGCACAGAGCCCCAGATTTGCTGTTGTTCTGGAGAGCTTGCAGAGCACTGGGGAAAGGCAGGCAGAGAATTCCTTGCTAGCACCTTCTCTGTGCCTGGGAAGCAGAAGTGTTTACATTGCTTCGCAGAAGCGCTTTTGTGCAGAAAACAGTAACACTTGTTCAGAACGAAAGAAAGCACAGAGCCCCAGATTCTATGTTGTCCTGGAGAGCTTGCAGAGCACTGGGGAAAGGCAGGCAGAGAATTCCCTGCTAGCACCTTCTCTGTGCCTGGGAAGCAGAAGTGTTCACATTGCTTCGCAGAATCGCTTTTCTGCAGAAAACACTAACACTTGTTCAGAACAAAAGAAAGCACAGAGCCCCAGATTTGCTGTTGTTCTGGAGAGCTTGCAGAGCACTGGGGAAAGGCAGGCAGAGAATTCCCTGCTAGCACCTTCTCTGTGCCTGGGAAGCAGAAGTGTTCACATTGCTTGGCAGAATCGCTTTTGTGCAGAAAACAGTAACACTTGTTCAGAACGAAAGAAAGCACAGAGCCCCAGATTCTATGTTGTCCTGGAGAGCTTGCAGAGCACTGGGGAAAGGCAGGCAGAGAATTCCCTGCTAGCACCTTCTCTGTGCCTGGGAAGCAGAAGTGTTCACATTACTTCGCAGAATCGCTTTTGTGCAGAAAACACTAACACTTGTTCAGAACAAAAGAAAGCACAGAGCCCCAGATTTGCTGTTGTTCTGGAGAGCTTGCAGAGCACTGGGGAAAGGCAGGCAGAGAATTCCCTGCTAGCACCTTCTCTGTGCCTGGGAAGCAGAAGTGTTCACATTGCTTCGCAGAATCGCCTTTGTGCAGAAAACACTAACACTTGTTCAGAACAAAAGAAAGCACAGAGCCCCAGATTTGCTGTTGTTCTGGAGAGCTTGCAGAGCACTGGGGAAAGGCAGGCAGAGAATTCCCTGCTAGCACCTTCTCTGTGCCTGGGAAGCAGAAGTGTTCACATTGCTTCGCAGAATCGCCTTTGTGCAGAAAACACTAACACTTGTTCAGAACAAAAGAAAGCACAGAGCCCCAGATTTGCTGTTGTCCTGGAGAGCTTGCAGAGCACTGGGGAAAGGCAGGCAGGGAATTCCCTGCTAGCACCTTCTCTGTGCCTGGGAAGCAGAAGTGTTTACGTTGCTTCGCAGAATCGCTTTTGTGCAGAAAACACTAACACTTGTTCAGAACGAAAGAAAGCACAGAGCCCCAGATTTGCTGTTGTCCTGGAGAGCTTGCAGAGCACTGGGGAAAGGCAGGCAGAGAATTCCCTGCTAGCACCTTCTCTGTGCCTGGGAAGCAGAAGTGTTCACATTGCTTCGCAGAATCGCCTTTGTGCAGAAAACACTAACACTTGTTCAGAACAAAAGAAAGCACAGAGCCCCAGATTCTATGTTGTCCTGGAGAGCTTGCAGAGCACTGGGGAAAGGCAGGCAGAGAATTCCCTGCTAGCACCTTCTCTGTGCCTGGGAAGCAGAAGTGTTCACATTGCTTCGCAGAATCGCCTTTGTGCAGAAAACACTAACACTTGTTCAGAACAAAAGAAAGCACAGAGCCCCAGATTTGCTGTTGTTCTGGAGAGCTTGCAGAGCACTGGGGAAAGGCAGGCAGAGAATTCCCTGCTAGCACCTTCTCTGTGCCTGGGAAGCAGAAGTGTTCACATTGCTTCGCAGAATCGCCTTTGTGCAGAAAACACTAACACTTGTTCAGAACAAAAGAAAGCACAGAGCCCCAGATTCTATGTTGTCCTGGAGAGCTTGCAGAGCACTGGGGAAAGGCAGGCAGAGAATTCCCTGCTAGCACCTTCTCTGTGCCTGGGAAGCAGAAGTGTTCACATTGCTTCGCAGAATCGCCTTTGTGCAGAAAACACTAACACTTGTTCAGAACAAAAGAAAGCACAGAGCCCCAGATTTGCTGTTGTCCTGGAGAGCTTGCAGAGCACTGGGGAAAGGCAGGCAGAGAATTCCCTGCTAGCACCTTCTCTGTGCCTGGGAAGCAGAAGTGTTCACATTGCTTCGCAGAATCGCCTTTGTGCAGAAAACACTAACACTTGTTCAGAACAAAAGAAAGCACAGAGCCCCAGATTCTATGTTGTCCTGGAGAGCTTGCAGAGCACTGGGGAAAGGCAGGCAGAGAATTCCCTGCTAGCACCTTCTCTGTGCCTGGGAAGCAGAAGTGTTCACATTGCTTCGCAGAATCGCCTTTGTGCAGAAAACACTAACACTTGTTCAGAACAAAAGAAAGCACAGAGCCCCAGATTTGCTGTTGTTCTGGAGAGCTTGCAGAGCACTGGGGAAAGGCAGGCAGAGAATTCCCTGCTAGCACCTTCTCTGTGCCTGGGAAGCAGAAGTGTTCACATTGCTTCGCAGAATCGCCTTTGTGCAGAAAACACTAACACTTGTTCAGAACAAAAGAAAGCACAGAGCCCCAGATTTGCTGTTGTTCTGGAGAGCTTGCAGAGCACTGGGGAAAGGCAGGCAGAGAATTCCCTGCTAGCACCTTCTCTGTGCCTGGGAAGCAGAAGTGTTCACATTGCTTCGCAGAATCGCCTTTGTGCAGAAAACACTAACACTTGTTCAGAACAAAAGAAAGCACAGAGCCCCAGATTTGCTGTTGTTCTGGAGAGCTTGCAGAGCACTGGGGAAAGGCAGGCAGAGAATTCCCTGCTAGCACCTTCTCTGTGCCTGGGAAGCAGAAGTGTTCACATTGCTTCGCAGAATCGCTTTTCTGCAGAAAACACTAACACTTGTTCAGAACAAAAGAAAGCACAGAGCCCCAGATTTGCTGTTGTTCTGGAGAGCTTGCAGAGCACTGGGGAAAGGCAGGCAGAGAATTCCCTGCTAGCACCTTCTCTGTGCCTGGGAAGCAGAAGTGTTCACATTGCTTCGCAGAATCGCTTTTGTGCAGAAAGCACTAACACTTGTTCAGAACAAAAGAAAGCACAGAGCCCCAGATTCTATGTTGTCATGGAGAGCTTGCAGAGCACTGGGGAAAGGCAGGCAGAGAATTCCCTGCTAGCACCTTCTCTGTGCCTGGGAAGCAGAAGTGTTCACATTGCTTTGCAGAATCGCTTTTGTGCAGAAAACACTAACACTTGTTCAGAACAAAAGAAAGCACAGAGCCCCAGATTTGCTGTTGTTCTGGAGAGCTTGCAGAGCACTGGGGAAAGGCAGGCAGAGAATTCCCTGCTAGCACCTTCTCTGTGCCTGGGAAGCAGAAGTGTTCACATTGCTTCGCAGAATCGCCTTTGTGCAGAAAACACTAACACTTGTTCAGAACAAAAGAAAGCACAGAGCCCCAGATTTGCTGTTGTTCTGGAGAGCTTGCAGAGCACTGGGGAAAGGCAGGCAGAGAATTCCCTGCTAGCACCTTCTCTGTGTCTGGGAAGTAAAAGTGTTCACATTGCTTCGCAGAATCGCCTTTGTGCAGAAAACACTAACACTTGTTCAGAACAAAAGAAAGCACAGAGCCCCAGATTCTATGTTGTCCTGGAGAGCTTGCAGAGCACTGGGGAAAGGCAGGCAGAGAATTCCCTGCTAGCACCTTCTCTGTGCCTGGGAAGCAGAAGTGTTCACATTACTTCGCAGAATCGCCTTTGTGCAGAAAACACTAACACTTGTTCAGAACAAAAGAAAGCACAGAGCCCCAGATTTGCTGTTGTTCTGGAGAGCTTGCAGAGCACTGGGGAAAGGCAGGCAGAGAATTCCCTGCTAGCACCTTCTCTGTGCCTGGGAAGCAGAAGTGTTCACATTGCTTCGCAGAATCGCCTTTGTGCAGAAAACACTAACACTTGTTCAGAACAAAAGAAAGCACAGAGCCCCAGATTTTACGCTGTTCTGGAGAGCTTGCAGAGCACTGGGGAAAGCCAGGCAGAGAATTCCCTGCTAGCACCTTCTCTGTGCCTGGGAAGCAGAAGTGTTCACATTACTTCGCAGAATCGCTTTTCTGCAGAAAACACTAACACTTGTTCAGAACGAAAGAAAGCACAGAGCCCCAGAATTGCTGTTGTCCTGGAGAGCTTGCAGAGCACTGGGGAAAGGCAGGCAGAGAATTCCCTGCTAGCACCTTCTCTGTGCCTGGGAAGCAGAAGTGTTCACATTGCTTCGCAGAATCGCCTTTCTGCAGAAAACACTAACACTTGTTCAGAACAAAAGAAAGCACAGAGCCCCAGATTCTATGTTGTCCTGGAGAGCTTGCAGAGCACTGGGGAAAGGCAGGCAGAGAGTTCCCTGCTAGCACCTTCTCTGTGCCTGGGAAGCAGAAGTGTTCACATTGCTTCGCAGAATCGCTTTTCTGCAGAAAACACTAACACTTGTTCAGAACAAAAGAAAGCACAGAGCCCCAGATTTGCTGTTGTTCTGGAGAGCTTGCAGAGCACTGGGGAAAGGCAGGCAGAGAATTCCCTGCTAGCACCTTCTCTGTGCCTGTTCACATTGCATCGCAGAATCGCTTTTGTGCAGAAAACAGTAACACTTGTTCAGAACGAAAGAAAGCACAGAGCCCCAGATTCTATGTTGTCCTGGAGAGCTTGCAGAGCACTGGGGAAAGGCAGGCAGAGAATTCCCTGCTAGCACCTTCTCTGTGCCTGGGAAGCAGAAGTGTTCACATTGCTTCGCAGAATCGCCTTTGTGCAGAAAACACTAACACTTGTTCAGAACAAAAGAAAGCACAGAGCCCCAGATTCTATGTTGTCCTGGAGAGCTTGCAGAGCACTGGGGAAAGGCAGGCAGAGAATTCCCTGCTAGCACCTTCTCTGTGCCTGGGAAGCAGAAGTGTTCACATTGCTTCGCAGAATCGCCTTTGTGCAGAAAACACTAACACTTGTTCAGAACAAAAGAAAGCACAGAGCCCCAGATTTGCTGTTGTTCTGGAGAGCTTGCAGAGCACTGGGGAAAGGCAGGCAGAGAATTCCCTGCTAGCACCTTCTCTGTGCCTGGGAAGCAGAAGTGTTCACATTGCTTCGCAGAATCGCTTTTCTGCAGAAAACACTAACACTTGTTCAGAACAAAAGAAAGCACAGAGCCCCAGATTTGCTGTTGTTCTGGAGAGCTTGCAGAGCACTGGGGAAAGGCAGGCAGAGAATTCCCTGCTAGCACCTTCTCTGTGCCTGGGAAGCAGAAGTGTTCACATTGCTTCGCAGAATCGCTTTTGTGCAGAAAGCACTAACACTTGTTCAGAACAAAAGAAAGCACAGAGCCCCAGATTCTATGTTGTCATGGAGAGCTTGCAGAGCACTGGGGAAAGGCAGGCAGAGAATTCCCTGCTAGCACCTTCTCTGTGCCTGGGAAGCAGAAGTGTTCACATTGCTTTGCAGAATCGCTTTTGTGCAGAAAACACTAACACTTGTTCAGAACAAAAGAAAGCACAGAGCCCCAGATTTGCTGTTGTTCTGGAGAGCTTGCAGAGCACTGGGGAAAGGCAGGCAGAGAATTCCCTGCTAGCACCTTCTCTGTGCCTGGGAAGCAGAAGTGTTCACATTGCTTCGCAGAATCGCTTTTGTGCAGAAAACACTAACACTTGTTCAGAACAAAAGAAAGCACAGAGCCCCAGATTTGATGTTGTTCTGGAGAGCTTGCAGAGCAGTGGGGAAAGGCAGGCAGAGAATTCCCTGCTAGCACCTTCTCTGTGCCTGGGAAGCAGAAGTGTTCACATTACTTCGCAGAATCGCTTTTGTGCAGAAAACACTAACACTTGTTCAGAACAAAAGAAAGCACAGAGCCCCAGATTTGCTGTTGTTCTGGAGAGCTTGCAGAGCACTGGGGAAAGGCAGGCAGAGAATTCCCTGCTAGCACCTTCTCTGTGCCTGGGAAGCAGAAGTGTTCACATTACTTCGCAGAATCGCTTTTGTGCAGAAAACACTAACACTTGTTCAGAACGAAAGAAAGCACAGAGCCCCAGATTTGCTGTTGTTCTGGAGAGCTTGCAGAGCACTGGGGAAAGGCAGGCAGAGAATTCCCTGCTAGCACCTTCTCTGTGCCTGGGAAGCAGAAGTGTTCACATTGCTTCGCAGAATCGCTTTTCTGCAGAAAACACTAACACTTGTTCAGAACAAAAGAAAGCACAGAGCCCCAGATTTGCTGTTGTTCTGGAGAGCTTGCAGAGCACTGGGGAAAGGCAGGCAGAGAATTCCCTGCTAGCACCTTCTCTGTGCCTGGGAAGCAGAAGTGTTCACATTGCTTCGCAGAATCGCTTTTGTGCAGAAAGCACTAACACTTGTTCAGAACAAAAGAAAGCACAGAGCCCCAGATTCTATGTTGTCCTGGAGAGCTTGCAGAGCACTGGGGAAAGGCAGGCAGAGAATTCCCTGCTAGCACCTTCTCTGTGCCTGGGAAGCAGAAGTGTTCACATTGCTTTGCAGAATCGCTTTTGTGCAGAAAACACTAACACTTGTTCAGAACAAAAGAAAGCACAGAGCCCCAGATTTGCTGTTGTTCTGGAGAGCTTGCAGAGCACTGGGGAAAGGCAGGCAGAGAATTCCCTGCTAGCACCTTCTCTGTGCCTGGGAAGCAGAAGTGTTCACATTGCTTCGCAGAATCGCCTTTGTGCAGAAAACACTAACACTTGTTCAGAACAAAAGAAAGCACAGAGCCCCAGATTTGATGTTGTTCTGGAGAGCTTGCAGAGCAGTGGGGAAAGGCAGGCAGAGAATTCCCTGCTAGCACCTTCTCTGTGCCTGGGAAGCAGAAGTGTTCACATTACTTCGCAGAATCGCTTTTGTGCAGAAAACACTAACACTTGTTCAGAACAAAAGAAAGCACAGAGCCCCAGATTTGCTGTTGTTCTGGAGAGCTTGCAGAGCACTGGGGAAAGGCAGGCAGAGAATTCCCTGCTAGCACCTTCTCTGTGCCTGGGAAGCAGAAGTGTTCACATTACTTCGCAGAATCGCTTTTGTGCAGAAAACACTAACACTTGTTCAGAACGAAAGAAAGCACAGAGCCCCAGATTTGCTGTTGTCCTGGAGAGCTTGCAGAGCACTGGGGAAAGGCAGGCAGAGAATTCCCTGTTAGCACCTTCTCTGTGCCTGGGAAGCAGAAGTGTTCACATTGCTTCGCAGAATCGCCTTTGTGCAGAAAACACTAACACTTGTTCAGAACAAAAGAAAGCACAGAGCCCCAGATTCTATGTTGTCCTGGAGAGCTTGCAGAGCACTGGGGAAAGGCAGGCAGAGAATTCCCTGCTAGCACCTTCTCTGTGCCTGGGAAGCAGAAGTGTTCACATTGCTTCGCAGAATCGCTTTTGTGCAGAAAGCACTAACACTTGTTCAGAACGAAAGGAAGCACAGAGCCCCAGATTTTATGTTGTCCTGGAGAGCTTGCAGAGCACTGGGGAAAGGCAGGCAGAGAATTCCCTGCTAGCACCTTCTCTGTGCCTGTTCACATTGCTTCGCTGTATCGCTTTTGTGCAGAAAACAGTAACACTTGTTCAGAACGAAAGAAAGCACAGAGCCCCAGATTCTATGTTGTCCTGGAGAGCTTGCAGAGCACTGGGGAAAGGCAGGCAGAGAATTCCCTGCTAGCACCTTCTCTGTGCCTGGGAAGCAGAAGTGTTCACATTGCTTCGCAGAATCGCTTTTGTGCAGAAAACAGTAACACTTGTTCAGAAGGAAAGAAAGCACAGAGCCCCAGATTCTATGTTGTCCTGGAGAGCTTGCAGAGCACTGGGGAAAGGCAGGCAGAGAATTCCTTGCTAGCACCTTCTCTGTGCCTGGGAAGCAGAAGTGTTCATATTGCTTCGCAGAATCGCTTTTGTGCAGAAAACACTAACACTTGTTCAGAACGAAAGAAAGCACAGAGCCCCAGATTTGCTGTTGTTCTGGAGAGCTTGCAGAGCACTGGGGAAAGGCAGGCAGAGAATTCCCTGCTAGCACCTTCTCTGTGCCTGGGAAGCAGAAGTGTTCACATTGCTTCGCAGAATCGCTTTTGTGCAGAAAACAGTAACACTTGTTCAGAAGGAAAGAAAGCACAGAGCCCCAGATTCTATGTTGTCCTGGAGAGCTTGCAGAGCACTGGGGAAAGGCAGGCAGAGAATTCCCTGCTAGCACCTTCTCTGTGCCTGGGAAGCAGAAGTGTTCACATTACTTCGCAGAATCGCTTTTGTGCAGAAAACACTAACACTTGTTCAGAACAAAAGAAAGCACAGAGCCCCAGATTTGCTGTTGTTCTGGAGAGCTTGCAGAGCACTGGGGAAAGGCAGGCAGAGAATTCCCTGCTAGCACCTTCTCTGTGCCTGGGAAGCAGAAGTGTTTACATTGCTTCGCAGAAGCGCTTTTGTGCAGAAAACAGTAACACTTGTTCAGAACGAAAGAAAGCACAGAGCCCCAGATTTGCTGTTGTCCTGGAGAGCTTGCAGAGCACTGGGGAAAGGCAGGCAGAGAATTCCCTGCTAGCACCTTCTCTGTGCCTGGGAAGCAGAAGTGTTCACATTGCTTCGCAGAATCGCCTTTGTGCAGAAAACACTAACACTTGTTCAGAACAAAAGAAAGCACAGAGCCCCAGATTCTATGTTGTCCTGGAGAGCTTGCAGAGCACTGGGGAAAGGCAGGCAGGGAATTCCCTGCTAGCACCTTCTCTGTGCCTGGGAAGCAGAAGTGTTCACATTGCTTCGCAGAATCGCTTTTGTGCAGAAAACACTAACACTTGTTCAGAACAAAAGAAAGCACAGAGCCCCAGATTTGCTGTTGTTCTGGAGAGCTTGCAGAGCACTGGGGAAAGGCAGGCAGAGAATTCCCTGCTAGCACCTTCTCTGTGTCTGGGAAGTAAAAGTGTTCACATTGCTTCGCAGAATCGCCTTTGTGCAGAAAACACTAACACTTGTTCAGAACAAAAGAAAGCACAGAGCCCCAGATTCTATGTTGTCCTGGAGAGCTTGCAGAGCACTGGGGAAAGGCAGGCAGAGAATTCCCTGCTAGCACCTTCTCTGTGCCTGGGAAGCAGAAGTGTTTACATTGCTTCGCAGAATCGCTTTTCTGCAGAAAACACTAACACTTGTTCAGAACGAAAGAAAGCACAGAGCCCCAGATTTGCTGTTGTTCTGGAGAGCTTGCAGAGCACTGGGGAAAGGCAGGCAGAGAATTCCCTGCTAGCACCTTCTCTGTGCCTGGGAAGCAGAAGTGTTCACATTGCTTCGCAGAATCGCCTTTGTGCAGAAAACACTAACACTTGTTCAGAACAAAAGAAAGCACAGAGCCCCAGATTTGCTGTTGTTCTGGAGAGCTTGCAGAGCACTGGGGAAAGGCAGGCAGAGAATTCCCTGCTAGCACCTTCTCTGTGTCTGGGAAGTAAAAGTGTTCACATTGCTTCGCAGAATCGCCTTTGTGCAGAAAACACTAACACTTGTTCAGAACAAAAGAAAGCACAGAGCCCCAGATTTGCTGTTGTCCTGGAGAGCTTGCAGAGCACTGGGGAAAGGCAGGCAGAGAATTCCCTGCTAGCACCTTCTCTGTGCCTGGGAAGCAGAAGTGTTCACATTACTTCGCAGAATCGCCTTTGTGCAGAAAACACTAACACTTGTTCAGAACAAAAGAAAGCACAGAGCCCCAGATTTGCTGTTGTTCTGGAGAGCTTGCAGAGCACTGGGGAAAGGCAGGCAGAGAATTCCCTGCTAGCACCTTCTCTGTGCCTGGGAAGCAGAAGTGTTCACATTGCTTCGCAGAATCGCCTTTGTGCAGAAAACACTAACACTTGTTCAGAACAAAAGAAAGCACAGAGCCCCAGATTTTACGCTGTTCTGGAGAGCTTGCAGAGCACTGGGGAAAGCCAGGCAGAGAATTCCCTGCTAGCACCTTCTCTGTGCCTGGGAAGCAGAAGTGTTCACATTACTTCGCAGAATCGCTTTTCTGCAGAAAACACTAACACTTGTTCAGAACGAAAGAAAGCACAGAGCCCCAGAATTGCTGTTGTCCTGGAGAGCTTGCAGAGCACTGGGGAAAGGCAGGCAGAGAATTCCCTGCTAGCACCTTCTCTGTGCCTGGGAAGCAGAAGTGTTCACATTGCTTCGCTGAATCGCCTTTCTGCAGAAAACACTAACACTTGTTCAGAACAAAAGAAAGCACAGAGCCCCAGATTCTATGTTGTCCTGGAGAGCTTGCAGAGCACTGGGGAAAGGCAGGCAGAGAATTCCCTGCTAGCACCTTCTCTGTGCCTGGGAAGCAGAAGTGTTCACATTGCTTCGCAGAATCGCTTTTCTGCAGAAAACACTAACACTTGTTCAGAACAAAAGAAAGCACAGAGCCCCAGATTTGCTGTTGTTCTGGAGAGCTTGCAGAGCACTGGGGAAAGGCAGGCAGAGAATTCCCTGCTAGCACCTTCTCTGTGCCTGTTCACATTGCTTCGCAGAATCGCTTTTGTGCAGAAAACAGTAACACTTGTTCAGAACGAAAGAAAGCACAGAGCCCCAGATTCTATGTTGTCCTGGAGAGCTTGCAGAGCACTGGGGAAAGGCAGGCAGAGAATTCCCTGCTAGCACCTTCTCTGTGCCTGGGAAGCAGAAGTGTTCACATTGCTTCGCAGAATCGCCTTTGTGCAGAAAACACTAACACTTGTTCAGAACAAAAGAAAGCACAGAGCCCCAGATTCTATGTTGTCCTGGAGAGCTTGCAGAGCACTGGGGAAAGGCAGGCAGAGAATTCCCTGCTAGCACCTTCTCTGTGCCTGGGAAGCAGAAGTGTTCACATTGCTTCGCAGAATCGCCTTTGTGCAGAAAACACTAACACTTGTTCAGAACAAAAGAAAGCACAGAGCCCCAGATTTGCTGTTGTTCTGGAGAGCTTGCAGAGCACTGGGGAAAGGCAGGCAGAGAATTCCCTGCTAGCACCTTCTCTGTGCCTGGGAAGCAGAAGTGTTCACATTGCTTCGCAGAATCGCTTTTCTGCAGAAAACACTAACACTTGTTCAGAACAAAAGAAAGCACAGAGCCCCAGATTTGCTGTTGTTCTGGAGAGCTTGCAGAGCACTGGGGAAAGGCAGGCAGAGAATTCCCTGCTAGCACCTTCTCTGTGCCTGGGAAGCAGAAGTGTTCACATTGCTTCGCAGAATCGCTTTTGTGCAGAAAGCACTAACACTTGTTCAGAACAAAAGAAAGCACAGAGCCCCAGATTCTATGTTGTCATGGAGAGCTTGCAGAGCACTGGGGAAAGGCAGGCAGAGAATTCCCTGCTAGCACCTTCTCTGTGCCTGGGAAGCAGAAGTGTTCACATTGCTTTGCAGAATCGCTTTTGTGCAGAAAACACTAACACTTGTTCAGAACAAAAGAAAGCACAGAGCCCCAGATTTGCTGTTGTTCTGGAGAGCTTGCAGAGCACTGGGGAAAGGCAGGCAGAGAATTCCCTGCTAGCACCTTCTCTGTGCCTGGGAAGCAGAAGTGTTCACATTGCTTCGCAGAATCGCCTTTGTGCAGAAAACACTAACACTTGTTCAGAACAAAAGAAAGCACAGAGCCCCAGATTTGATGTTGTTCTGGAGAGCTTGCAGAGCAGTGGGGAAAGGCAGGCAGAGAATTCCCTGCTAGCACCTTCTCTGTGCCTGGGAAGCAGAAGTGTTCACATTACTTCGCAGAATCGCTTTTGTGCAGAAAACACTAACACTTGTTCAGAACAAAAGAAAGCACAGAGCCCCAGATTTGCTGTTGTTCTGGAGAGCTTGCAGAGCACTGGGGAAAGGCAGGCAGAGAATTCCCTGCTAGCACCTTCTCTGTGCCTGGGAAGCAGAAGTGTTCACATTACTTCGCAGAATCGCTTTTGTGCAGAAAACACTAACACTTGTTCAGAACGAAAGAAAGCACAGAGCCCCAGATTTGCTGTTGTCCTGGAGAGCTTGCAGAGCACTGGGGAAAGGCAGGCAGAGAATTCCCTGTTAGCACCTTCTCTGTGCCTGGGAAGCAGAAGTGTTCACATTGCTTCGCAGAATCGCCTTTGTGCAGAAAACACTAACACTTGTTCAGAACAAAAGAAAGCACAGAGCCCCAGATTCTATGTTGTCCTGGAGAGCTTGCAGAGCACTGGGGAAAGGCAGGCAGAGAATTCCCTGCTAGCACCTTCTCTGTGCCTGGGAAGCAGAAGTGTTCACATTGCTTCGCAGAATCGCTTTTGTGCAGAAAGCACTAACACTTGTTCAGAACGAAAGGAAGCACAGAGCCCCAGATTTTATGTTGTCCTGGAGAGCTTGCAGAGCACTGGGGAAAGGCAGGCAGAGAATTCCCTGCTAGCACCTTCTCTGTGCCTGTTCACATTGCTTCGCTGTATCGCTTTTGTGCAGAAAGCACTAACACTTGTTCAGAACAAAAGAAAGCACAGAGCCCCAGATTCTATGTTGTCCTGGAGAGCTTGCAGAGCACTGGGGAAAGGCAGGCAGAGAATTCCCTGCTAGCACCTTCTCTGTGCCTGGGAAGCAGAAGTGTTCACATTGCTTCGCAGAATCGCTTTTGTGCAGAAAACAGTAACACTTGTTCAGAAGGAAAGAAAGCACAGAGCCCCAGATTCCATGTTGTCCTGGAGAGCTTGCAGAGCACTGGGGAAAGGCAGGCAGAGAATTCCTTGCTAGCACCTTCTCTGTGCCTGGGAAGCAGAAGTGTTCACATTACTTCGCAGAATCGCTTTTGTGCAGAAAACACTAACACTTGTTCAGAACAAAAGAAAGCACAGAGCCCCAGATTTGCTGTTGTTCTGGAGAGCTTGCAGAGCACTGGGGAAAGGCAGGCAGAGAATTCCCTGCTAGCACCTTCTCTGTGTCTGGGAAGTAAAAGTGTTCACATTGCTTCGCAGAATCGCCTTTGTGCAGAAAACACTAACACTTGTTCAGAACAAAAGAAAGCACAGAGCCCCAGATTCTATGTTGTCCTGGAGAGCTTGCAGAGCACTGGGGAAAGGCAGGCAGAGAATTCCCTGCTAGCACCTTCTCTGTGCCTGGGAAGCAGAAGTGTTTACATTGCTTCGCAGAATCGCTTTTCTGCAGAAAACACTAACACTTGTTCAGAACGAAAGAAAGCACAGAGCCCCAGATTTGCTGTTGTTCTGGAGAGCTTGCAGAGCACTGGGGAAAGGCAGGCAGAGAATTCCCTGCTAGCACCTTCTCTGTGCCTGGGAAGCAGAAGTGTTCACATTGCTTCGCAGAATCGCCTTTGTGCAGAAAACACTAACACTTGTTCAGAACAAAAGAAAGCACAGAGCCCCAGATTTGCTGTTGTTCTGGAGAGCTTGCAGAGCACTGGGGAAAGGCAGGCAGAGAATTCCCTGCTAGCACCTTCTCTGTGCCTGGGAAGCAGAAGTGTTCACATTACTTCGCAGAATCGCTTTTGTGCAGAAAACACTAACACTTGTTCAGAACAAAAGAAAGCACAGAGCCCCAGATTTGCTGTTGTTCTGGAGAGCTTGCAGAGCACTGGGGAAAGGCAGGCAGAGAATTCCCTGCTAGCACCTTCTCTGTGCCTGGGAAGCAGAAGTGTTTACATTGCTTCGCAGAAGCGCTTTTGTGCAGAAAACAGTAACACTTGTTCAGAACGAAAGAAAGCACAGAGCCCCAGATTTGCTGTTGTCCTGGAGAGCTTGCAGAGCACTGGGGAAAGGCAGGCAGAGAATTCCCTGCTAGCACCTTCTCTGTGCCTGGGAAGCAGAAGTGTTCACATTGCTTCGCAGAATCGCCTTTGTGCAGAAAACACTAACACTTGTTCAGAACAAAAGAAAGCACAGAGCCCCAGATTCTATGTTGTCCTGGAGAGCTTGCAGAGCACTGGGGAAAGGCAGGCAGGGAATTCCCTGCTAGCACCTTCTCTGTGCCTGGGAAGCAGAAGTGTTCACATTGCTTCGCAGAATCGCTTTTGTGCAGAAAACACTAACACTTGTTCAGAACAAAAGAAAGCACAGAGCCCCAGATTTGCTGTTGTTCTGGAGAGCTTGCAGAGCACTGGGGAAAGGCAGGCAGAGAATTCCCTGCTAGCACCTTCTCTGTGTCTGGGAAGTAAAAGTGTTCACATTGCTTCGCAGAATCGCCTTTGTGCAGAAAACACTAACACTTGTTCAGAACAAAAGAAAGCACAGAGCCCCAGATTCTATGTTGTCCTGGAGAGCTTGCAGAGCACTGGGGAAAGGCAGGCAGAGAATTCCCTGCTAGCACCTTCTCTGTGCCTGGGAAGCAGAAGTGTTTACATTGCTTCGCAGAATCGCTTTTCTGCAGAAAACACTAACACTTGTTCAGAACAAAAGAAAGCACAGAGCCCCAGATTTGCTGTTGTCCTGGAGAGCTTGCAGAGCACTGGGGAAAGGCAGGCAGAGAATTCCCTGCTAGCACCTTCTCTGTGCCTGGGAAGCAGAAGTGTTCACATTACTTCGCAGAATCGCCTTTGTGCAGAAAACACTAACACTTGTTCAGAACAAAAGAAAGCACAGAGCCCCAGATTTGCTGTTGTTCTGGAGAGCTTGCAGAGCACTGGGGAAAGGCAGGCAGAGAATTCCCTGCTAGCACCTTCTCTGTGCCTGGGAAGCAGAAGTGTTCACATTGCTTCGCAGAATCGCCTTTGTGCAGAAAACACTAACACTTGTTCAGAACAAAAGAAAGCACAGAGCCCCAGATTTTACGCTGTTCTGGAGAGCTTGCAGAGCACTGGGGAAAGCCAGGCAGAGAATTCCCTGCTAGCACCTTCTCTGTGCCTGGGAAGCAGAAGTGTTCACATTACTTCGCAGAATCGCTTTTCTGCAGAAAACACTAACACTTGTTCAGAACGAAAGAAAGCACAGAGCCCCAGAATTGCTGTTGTCCTGGAGAGCTTGCAGAGCACTGGGGAAAGGCAGGCAGAGAATTCCCTGCTAGCACCTTCTCTGTGCCTGGGAAGCAGAAGTGTTCACATTGCTTCGCAGAATCGCCTTTCTGCAGAAAACACTAACACTTGTTCAGAACAAAAGAAAGCACAGAGCCCCAGATTCTATGTTGTCCTGGAGAGCTTGCAGAGCACTGGGGAAAGGCAGGCAGAGAATTCCCTGCTAGCACCTTCTCTGTGCCTGGGAAGCAGAAGTGTTCACATTGCTTCGCAGAATCGCTTTTCTGCAGAAAACACTAACACTTGTTCAGAACGAAAGAAAGCACAGAGCCCCAGATTTGCTGTTGTTCTGGAGAGCTTGCAGAGCACTGGGGAAAGGCAGGCAGAGAATTCCCTGCTAGCACCTTCTCTGTGCCTGTTCACATTGCTTCGCAGAATCGCTTTTGTGCAGAAAACAGTAACACTTGTTCAGAACGAAAGAAAGCACAGAGCCCCAGATTCTATGTTGTCCTGGAGAGCTTGCAGAGCACTGGGGAAAGGCAGGCAGAGAATTCCCTGCTAGCACCTTCTCTGTGCCTGGGAAGCAGAAGTGTTCACATTGCTTCGCAGAATCGCCTTTGTGCAGAAAACACTAACACTTGTTCAGAACAAAAGAAAGCACAGAGCCCCAGATTCTATGTTGTCCTGGAGAGCTTGCAGAGCACTGGGGAAAGGCAGGCAGAGAATTCCCTGCTAGCACCTTCTCTGTGCCTGGGAAGCAGAAGTGTTCACATTGCTTCGCAGAATCGCCTTTGTGCAGAAAACAGTAACACTTGTTCAGAACAAAAGAAAGCACAGAGCCCCAGATTTGCTGTTGTCCTGGAGAGCTTGCAGAGCACTGGGGAAAGGCAGGCAGGGAATTCCCTGCTAGCACCTTCTCTGTGCCTGGGAAGCAGAAGTGTTCACATTGCTTCGCAGAATCGCTTTTGTGCAGAAAACACTAACACTTGTTCAGAACAAAAGAAAGCACAGAGCCCCAGATTTGCTGTTGTTCTGGAGAGCTTGCAGAGCACTGGGGAAAGGCAGGCAGAGAATTCCCTGCTAGCACCTTCTCTGTGTCTGGGAAGTAAAAGTGTTCACATTGCTTCGCAGAATCGCCTTTGTGCAGAAAACACTAACACTTGTTCAGAACAAAAGAAAGCACAGAGCCCCAGATTCTATGTTGTCCTGGAGAGCTTGCAGAGCACTGGGGAAAGGCAGGCAGAGAATTCCCTGCTAGCACCTTCTCTGTGCCTGGGAAGCAGAAGTGTTTACATTGCTTCGCAGAATCGCTTTTCTGCAGAAAACACTAACACTTGTTCAGAACGAAAGAAAGCACAGAGCCCCAGATTTGCTGTTGTTCTGGAGAGCTTGCAGAGCACTGGGGAAAGGCAGGCAGAGAATTCCCTGCTAGCACCTTCTCTGTGCCTGGGAAGCAGAAGTGTTCACATTGCTTCGCAGAATCGCCTTTGTGCAGAAAACACTAACACTTGTTCAGAACAAAAGAAAGCACAGAGCCCCAGATTTGCTGTTGTTCTGGAGAGCTTGCAGAGCACTGGGGAAAGGCAGGCAGAGAATTCCCTGCTAGCACCTTCTCTGTGCCTGGGAAGCAGAAGTGTTCACATTACTTCGCAGAATCGCTTTTGTGCAGAAAACACTAACACTTGTTCAGAACAAAAGAAAGCACAGAGCCCCAGATTTGCTGTTGTTCTGGAGAGCTTGCAGAGCACTGGGGAAAGGCAGGCAGAGAATTCCCTGCTAGCACCTTCTCTGTGCCTGGGAAGCAGAAGTGTTTACATTGCTTCGCAGAAGCGCTTTTGTGCAGAAAACAGTAACACTTGTTCAGAACGAAAGAAAGCACAGAGCCCCAGATTTGCTGTTGTCCTGGAGAGCTTGCAGAGCACTGGGGAAAGGCAGGCAGAGAATTCCCTGCTAGCACCTTCTCTGTGCCTGGGAAGCAGAAGTGTTCACATTGCTTCGCAGAATCGCCTTTGTGCAGAAAACACTAACACTTGTTCAGAACAAAAGAAAGCACAGAGCCCCAGATTCTATGTTGTCCTGGAGAGCTTGCAGAGCACTGGGGAAAGGCAGGCAGGGAATTCCCTGCTAGCACCTTCTCTGTGCCTGGGAAGCAGAAGTGTTCACATTGCTTCGCAGAATCGCTTTTGTGCAGAAAACACTAACACTTGTTCAGAACAAAAGAAAGCACAGAGCCCCAGATTTGCTGTTGTTCTGGAGAGCTTGCAGAGCACTGGGGAAAGGCAGGCAGAGAATTCCCTGCTAGCACCTTCTCTGTGTCTGGGAAGTAAAAGTGTTCACATTGCTTCGCAGAATCGCCTTTGTGCAGAAAACACTAACACTTGTTCAGAACAAAAGAAAGCACAGAGCCCCAGATTCTATGTTGTCCTGGAGAGCTTGCAGAGCACTGGGGAAAGGCAGGCAGAGAATTCCCTGCTAGCACCTTCTCTGTGCCTGGGAAGCAGAAGTGTTTACATTGCTTCGCAGAATCGCTTTTCTGCAGAAAACACTAACACTTGTTCAGAACAAAAGAAAGCACAGAGCCCCAGATTTGCTGTTGTCCTGGAGAGCTTGCAGAGCACTGGGGAAAGGCAGGCAGAGAATTCCCTGCTAGCACCTTCTCTGTGCCTGGGAAGCAGAAGTGTTCACATTACTTCGCAGAATCGCCTTTGTGCAGAAAACACTAACACTTGTTCAGAACAAAAGAAAGCACAGAGCCCCAGATTTGCTGTTGTTCTGGAGAGCTTGCAGAGCACTGGGGAAAGGCAGGCAGAGAATTCCCTGCTAGCACCTTCTCTGTGCCTGGGAAGCAGAAGTGTTCACATTGCTTCGCAGAATCGCCTTTGTGCAGAAAACACTAACACTTGTTCAGAACAAAAGAAAGCACAGAGCCCCAGATTTTACGCTGTTCTGAAGAGCTTGCAGAGCACTGGGGAAAGCCAGGCAGAGAATTCCCTGCTAGCACCTTCTCTGTGCCTGGGAAGCAGAAGTGTTCACATTACTTCGCAGAATCGCTTTTCTGCAGAAAACACTAACACTTGTTCAGAACGAAAGAAAGCACAGAGCCCCAGAATTGCTGTTGTCCTGGAGAGCTTGCAGAGCACTGGGGAAAGGCAGGCAGAGAATTCCCTGCTAGCACCTTCTCTGTGCCTGGGAAGCAGAAGTGTTCACATTGCTTCGCAGAATCGCCTTTCTGCAGAAAACACTAACACTTGTTCAGAACAAAAGAAAGCACAGAGCCCCAGATTCTATGTTGTCCTGGAGAGCTTGCAGAGCACTGGGGAAAGGCAGGCAGAGAATTCCCTGCTAGCACCTTCTCTGTGCCTGGGAAGCAGAAGTGTTCACATTGCTTCGCAGAATCGCTTTTCTGCAGAAAACACTAACACTTGTTCAGAACGAAAGAAAGCACAGAGCCCCAGATTTGCTGTTGTTCTGGAGAGCTTGCAGAGCACTGGGGAAAGGCAGGCAGAGAATTCCCTGATAGCACCTTCTCTGTGCCTGTTCACATTGCTTCGCAGAATCGCTTTTGTGCAGAAAACAGTAACACTTGTTCAGAACGAAAGAAAGCACAGAGCCCCAGATTCTATGTTGTCCTGGAGAGCTTGCAGAGCACTGGGGAAAGGCAGGCAGAGAATTCCCTGCTAGCACCTTCTCTGTGCCTGGGAAGCAGAAGTGTTCACATTGCTTCGCAGAATCGCCTTTGTGCAGAAAACACTAACACTTGTTCAGAACAAAAGAAAGCACAGAGCCCCAGATTCTATGTTGTCCTGGAGAGCTTGCAGAGCACTGGGGAAAGGCAGGCAGAGAATTCCCTGCTAGCACCTTCTCTGTGCCTGGGAAGCAGAAGTGTTCACATTGCTTCGCAGAATCGCCTTTGTGCAGAAAACAGTAACACTTGTTCAGAACAAAAGAAAGCACAGAGCCCCAGATTTGCTGTTGTCCTGGAGAGCTTGCAGAGCACTGGGGAAAGGCAGGCAGAGAATTCCCTGCTAGCACCTTCTCTGTGCCTGGGAAGCAGAAGTGTTTACATTGCTTCGCAGAAGCGCTTTTGTGCAGAAAACAGTAACACTTGTTCAGAACGAAAGAAAGCACAGAGCCCCAGATTTGCTGTTGTCCTGGAGAGCTTGCAGAGCACTGGGGAAAGGCAGGCAGAGAATTCCCTGCTAGCACCTTCTCTGTGCCTGGGAAGCAGAAGTGTTCACATTGCTTCGCAGAATCGCCTTTCTGCAGAAAACACTAACACTTGTTCAGAACAAAAGAAAGCACAGAGCCCCAGATTTGCTGTTGTCCTGGAGAGCTTGCAGAGCACTGGGGAAAGGCAGGCAGAGAATTCCCTGCTAGCACCTTCTTTGTGTCTGGGAAGTAAAAGTGTTCACATTGCTTCGCAGAATCGCCTTTGTGCAGAAAACACTAACACTTGTTCAGAACAAAAGAAAGCACAGAGCCCCAGATTTGTTGTTGTCCTGGAGAGCTTGCAGAGCACTGGGGAAAGGCAGGCAGAGAATTCCCTGCTAGCACCTTCTCTGTGCCTGGGAAGCAGAAGTGTTTACATTGCTTCGCAGAATCGCTTTTCTGCAGAAAACACTAACACTTGTTCAGAAGAAAAGAAAGCACAGAGCCCCAGATTTGCTGTTGTCCTGGAGAGCTTGCAGAGCACTGGGGAAAGGCAGGCAGAGAATTCCCTGCTAGCACCTTCTCTGTGCCTGGGAAGCAGAAGTGTTCACATTACTTCGCAGAATCGCCTTTGTGCAGAAAACACTAACACTTGTTCAGAACAAAAGAAAGCACAGAGCCCCAGATTTTATGCTGTTCTGGAGAGCTTGCAGAGCACTGGGGAAAGGCAGGCAGAGAATTCCCTGCTAGCACCTTCTCTGTGCCTGGGAAGCAGAAGTGTTCACATTGCTTCGCAGAATCGCCTTTGTGCAGAAAACACTAACACTTGTTCAGAACAAAAGAAAGCACAGAGCCCCAGATTTTACGCTGTTCTGGAGAGCTTGCAGAGCACTGGGGAAAGGCAGGCAGAGAATTCCCTGCTAGCACCTTCTCTGTGCCTGGGAAGCAGAAGTGTTCACATTACTTCGCAGAATCGCTTTTCTGCAGAAAACACTAACACTTGTTCAGAACGAAAGAAAGCACAGAGCCCCAGATTTGCTGTTGTCCTGGAGAGCTTGCAGAGCACTGGGGAAAGGCAGGCAGAGAATTCCCTGCTAGCACCTTCTCTGTGCCTGGGAAGCAGAAGTGTTCACATTGCTTCGCAGAATCGCCTTTGTGCAGAAAACAGTAACACTTGTTCAGAACAAAAGAAAGCACAGAGCCCCAGATTTGCTGTTGTCCTGGAGAGCTTGCAGAGCACTGGGGAAAGGCAGGCAGAGAATTCCCTGCTAGCACCTTCTCTGTGCCTGGGAAGCAGAAGTGTTCACATTGCTTCGCAGAATCGCCTTTGTGCAGAAAACACTAACACTTGTTCAGAACAAAAGAAAGCACAGAGCCCCAGATTTGCTGTTGTTCTGGAGAGCTTGCAGAGCACTGGGGAAAGGCAGGCAGAGAATTCCCTGCTAGCACCTTCTCTGTGCCTGTTCACATTGCTTCGCAGAATCGCTTTTGCGCAGAAAACAGTAACACTTGTTCAGAACGAAAGAAAGCACAGAGCCCCAGATTCTATGTTGTCCTGGAGAGCTTGCAGAGCACTGGGGAAAGGCAGGCAGAGAATTCCCTGCTAGCGCCTTCTCTGTGCCTGGGAAGCAGAAGTGTTCACATTGCTTCGCAGAATCGCTTTTGTGCAGAAAACAGTAACACTTGTTCAGAACGAAAGGAAGCACAGAGCCCCAGATTTTATGTTGTCCTGGAGAGCTTGCAGAGCACTGGGGAAAGGCAGGCAGAGAATTTCCTGCTAGCACCTTCTCTGTGCCTGTTCACATTGCTTCGCAGAATCGCTTTTGTGCAGAAAACAGTAACACTTGTTCAGAACGAAAGAAAGCACAGAGCCCCAGATTCTATGTTGTCCTGGAGAGCTTGCAGAGCACTGGGGAAAGGCAGGCAGAGAATTCCCTGCTAGCACCTTCTCTGTGCCTGGGAAGCAGAAGTGTTCACATTGCTTCGCAGAATCGCCTTTCTGCAGAAAACACTAACACTTGTTCAGAACAAAAGAAAGCACAGAGCCCCAGATTCTATGTTGTCCTGGAGAGCTTGCAGAGCACTGGGGAAAGGCAGGCAGAGAATTCCCTGCTAGCACCTTCTCTGTGCCTGGGAAGCAGAAGTGTTCACATTGCTTCGCAGAATCGCCTTTGTGCAGAAAACAGTAACACTTGTTCAGAACAAAAGAAAGCACAGAGCCCCAGATTTGCTGTTGTCCTGGAGAGCTTGCAGAGCACTGGGGAAAGGCAGGCAGAGAATTCCCTGCTAGCACCTTCTCTGTGCCTGGGAAGCAGAAGTGTTTACATTGCTTCGCAGAAGCGCTTTTGTGCAGAAAACAGTAACACTTGTTCAGAACGAAAGAAAGCACAGAGCCCCAGATTTGCTGTTGTTCTGGAGAGCTTGCAGAGCACTGGGGAAAGGCAGGCAGAGAATTCCCTGCTAGCACCTTCTCTGTGTCTGGGAAGTAGAAGTGTTCACATTAGTTCGCAGAATCGCCTTTGTGCAGAAAACACTAACACTTGTTCAGAACAAAAGAAAGCACAGAGCCCCAGATTCTATGTTGTCCTGGAGAGCTTGCAGAGCACTGGGGAAAGGCAGGCAGGGAATTCCCTGCTAGCACCTTCTCTGTGCCTGGGAAGCAGAAGTGTTCACATTGCTTCGCAGAATCGCTTTTCTGCAGAAAACACTAACACTTGTTCAGAACAAAAGAAAGCACAGAGCCCCAGATTTGCTGTTGTTCTGGAGAGCTTGCACAGCACTGGGGAAAGGCAGGCAGAGAATTCCCTGCTAGCACCTTCTCTGTGCCTGGGAAGCAGAAGTGTTCACATTGCTTCGCAGAATCGCCTTTGTGCAGAAAACACTAACACTTGTTCAGAACAAAAGAAAGCACAGAGCCCCAGATTCTATGTTGTCCTGGAGAGCTTGCAGAGCACTGGGGAAAGGCAGGCAGAGAATTCCCTGCTAGCGCCTTCTCTGTGCCTGGGAAGCAGAAGTGTTCACATTACTTCGCAGAATCGCCTTTGTGCAGAAAACACTAACACTTGTTCAGAACAAAAGAAAGCACAGAGCCCCAGATTTGCTGTTGTTCTGGAGAGCTTGCAGAGCACTGGGGAAAGGCAGGCAGAGAATTCCCTGCTAGCACCTTCTCTGTGCCTGGGAAGCAGAAGTGTTCACATTGCTTCGCAGAATCGCCTTTGTGCAGAAAACACTAACACTTGTTCAGAACAAAAGAAAGCACAGAGCCCCAGATTTTATGCTGTTCTGGAGAGCTTGCAGAGCACTGGGGAAAGGCAGGCAGAGAATTCCCTGCTAGCACCTTCTCTGTGCCTGGGAAGCAGAAGTGTTCACATTGCTTCGCAGAATCGCCTTTGTGCAGAAAACACTAACACTTGTTCAGAACAAAAGAAAGCACAGAGCCCCAGATTTGCTGTTGTTCTGGAGAGCTTGCAGAGCCCTGGGGAAAGGCAGGTGGAGAATTCCCTGCTAGCACCTTCTCTGTGCCTGGGAAGCAGAAGTGTTCACATTACTTCGCAGAATCGCTTTTGTGCAGAAAACACTAACACTTGTTCAGAACAAAAGAAAGCACAGAGCCCCAGATTTGCTGTTGTCCTGGAGAGCTTGCAGAGCACTGGGGAAAAGCAGGCAGAGAATTCCCTGTTAGCACCTTCTCTGTGCCTGGGAAGCAGAAGTGTTCACATTGCTTCGCAGAATCGCCTTTGTGCAGAAAACACTAACACTTGTTCAGAACAAAAGAAAGCACAGAGCCCCAGATTCTATGTTGTCCTGGAGAGCTTGCAGAGCACTGGGGAAAGGCAGGCAGGGAATTCCCTGCTAGCACCTTCTCTGTGCCTGGGAAGCAGAAGTGTTCACATTGCTTCGCAGAATCGCTTTTCTGCAGAAAACACTAACACTTGTTCAGAACAAAAGAAAGCACAGAGCCCCAGATTTGCTGTTGTCCTGGAGAGCTTGCAGAGCACTGGGGAAAGGCAGGCAGAGAATTCCCTGCTAGCACCTTCTCTGTGCCTGGGAAGCAGAAGTGTTCACATTGCTTCGCAGAATCGCTTTTCTGCAGAAAACACTAACACTTGTTCAGAACAAAAGAAAGCACAGAGCCCCAGATTCTATGTTGTCCTGGAGAGCTTGCAGAGCACTGGGGAAAGGCAGGCAGAGAATTCCCTGCTAGCACCTTCTCTGTGCCTGGGAAGCAGAAGTGTTCACATTGCTTCGCAGAATCGCCTTTGTGCAGAAAACAGTAACACTTGTTCAGAACAAAAGAAAGCACAGAGCCCCAGATTTTACGCTGTTCTGGAGAGCTTGCAGAGCACTGGGGAAAGGCAGGCAGAGAATTCCCTGCTAGCACCTTCTCTGTGCCTGGGAAGCAGAAGTGTTCACATTACTTCGCAGAATCGCTTTTGTGCAGAAAACACTAACACTTGTTCAGAACGAAAGAAAGCACAGAGCCCCAGATTTGCTGTTGTCCTGGAGAGCTTGCAGAGCACTGGGGAAAGGCAGGCAGAGAATTCCCTGCTAGCACCTTCTCTGTGCCTGGGAAGCAGAAGTGTTCACATTGCTTCGCAGAATCGCCTTTCTGCAGAAAACACTAACACTTGTTCAGAACAAAAGAAAGCACAGAGCCCCAGATTCTATGTTGTCCTGGAGAGCTTGCAGAGCACTGGGGAAAGGCAGGCAGAGAATTCCCTGCTAGCACCTTCTCTGTGCCTGGGAAGCAGAAGTGTTCACATTGCTTCGCAGAATCGCTTTTCTGCAGAAAACACTAACACTTGTTCAGAACAAAAGAAAGCACAGAGCCCCAGATTTGCTGTTGTTCTGGAGAGCTTGCAGAGCACTGGGGAAAGGCAGGCAGAGAATTTCCTGCTAGCACCTGCTCTGTGCCTGTTCACATTGCTTCGCAGAATCGCTTTTGTGCAGAAAACAGTAACACTTGTTCAGAACGAAAGAAAGCACAGAGCCCCAGATTCTATGTTGTCCTGGAGAGCTTGCAGAGCACTGGGGAAAGGCAGGCAGAGAATTCCTTGCTAGCACCTTCTCTGTGCCTGGGAAGCAGAAGTGTTCACATTGCTTGGCAGAATCGCTTTTGTGCAGAAAACAGTAACACTTGTTCAGAACGAAAGAAAGAACAGAGCCCCAGATTTGCTGTTGTCCTGGAGAGCTTGCAGAGCACTGGGGAAAGGCAGGCAGAGAATTCCCTGCTAGCACCTTCTCTGTGCCTGGGAAGCAGAAGTGTTCACATTGCTTCGCAGAATCGCCTTTGTGCAGAAAACACTAACACTTGTTCAGAACAAAAGAAAGCACAGAGCCCCAGATTCTATGTTGTCCTGGAGAGCTTGCAGAGCACTGGGGAAAGGCAGGCAGGGAATTCCCTGCTAGCACCTTCTCTGTGCCTGGGAAGCAGAAGTGTTCACATTGCTTCGCAGAATCGCTTTTGTGCAGAAAACACTAACACTTGTTCAGAACAAAAGAAAGCACAGAGCCCCAGATTTGCTGTTGTTCTGGAGAGCTTGCAGAGCACTGGGGAAAGGCAGGCAGAGAATTCCCTGCTAGCACCTTCTCTGTGTCTGGGAAGTAAAAGTGTTCACATTGCTTCGCAGAATCGCCTTTGTGCAGAAAACACTAACACTTGTTCAGAACAAAAGAAAGCACAGAGCCCCAGATTCTATGTTGTCCTGGAGAGCTTGCAGAGCACTGGGGAAAGGCAGGCAGAGAATTCCCTGCTAGCACCTTCTCTGTGCCTGGGAAGCAGAAGTGTTTACATTGCTTCGCAGAATCGCTTTTCTGCAGAAAACACTAACACTTGTTCAGAACGAAAGAAAGCACAGAGCCCCAGATTTGCTGTTGTTCTGGAGAGCTTGCAGAGCACTGGGGAAAGGCAGGCAGACAATTCCCTGCTAGCACCTTCTCTGTGCCTGGGAAGCAGAAGTGTTCACATTGCTTCGCAGAATCGCCTTTGTGCAGAAAACACTAACACTTGTTCAGAACAAAAGAAAGCACAGAGCCCCAGATTTGCTGTTGTTCTGGAGAGCTTGCAGAGCACTGGGGAAAGGCAGGCAGAGAATTCCCTGCTAGCACCTTCTCTGTGCCTGGGAAGCAGAAGTGTTTACATTGCTTCGCAGAAGCGCTTTTGTGCAGAAAACAGTAACACTTGTTCAGAACGAAAGAAAGCACAGAGCCCCAGATTTGCTGTTGTCCTGGAGAGCTTGCAGAGCACTGGGGAAAGGCAGGCAGAGAATTCCCTGCTAGCACCTTCTCTGTGCCTGGGAAGCAGAAGTGTTCACATTGCTTCGCAGAATCGCCTTTGTGCAGAAAACACTAACACTTGTTCAGAACAAAAGAAAGCACAGAGCCCCAGATTCTATGTTGTCCTGGAGAGCTTGCAGAGCACTGGGGAAAGGCAGGCAGGGAATTCCCTGCTAGCACCTTCTCTGTGCCTGGGAAGCAGAAGTGTTCACATTGCTTCGCAGAATCGCTTTTGTGCAGAAAACACTAACACTTGTTCAGAACAAAAGAAAGCACAGAGCCCCAGATTTGCTGTTGTTCTGGAGAGCTTGCAGAGCACTGGGGAAAGGCAGGCAGAGAATTCCCTGCTAGCACCTTCTCTGTGTCTGGGAAGTAAAAGTGTTCACATTGCTTCGCAGAATCGCCTTTGTGCAGAAAACACTAACACTTGTTCAGAACAAAAGAAAGCACAGAGCCCCAGATTCTATGTTGTCCTGGAGAGCTTGCAGAGCACTGGGGAAAGGCAGGCAGAGAATTCCCTGCTAGCACCTTCTCTGTGCCTGGGAAGCAGAAGTGTTTACATTGCTTCGCAGAATCGCTTTTCTGCAGAAAACACTAACACTTGTTCAGAACGAAAGAAAGCACAGAGCCCCAGATTTGCTGTTGTTCTGGAGAGCTTGCAGAGCACTGGGGAAAGGCAGGCAGAGAATTCCCTGCTAGCACCTTCTCTGTGCCTGGGAAGCAGAAGTGTTCACATTACTTCGCAGAATCGCTTTTGTGCAGAAAACACTAACACTTGTTCAGAACAAAAGAAAGCACAGAGCCCCAGATTTGCTGTTGTTCTGGAGAGCTTGCAGAGCACTGGGGAAAGGCAGGCAGAGAATTCCCTGCTAGCACCTTCTCTGTGCCTGGGAAGCAGAAGTGTTTACATTGCTTCGCAGAAGCGCTTTTGTGCAGAAAACAGTAACACTTGTTCAGAACGAAAGAAAGCACAGAGCCCCAGATTTGCTGTTGTCCTGGAGAGCTTGCAGAGCACTGGGGAAAGGCAGGCAGAGAATTCCCTGCTAGCACCTTCTCTGTGCCTGGGAAGCAGAAGTGTTCACATTGCTTCGCAGAATCGCCTTTGTGCAGAAAACACTAACACTTGTTCAGAACAAAAGAAAGCACAGAGCCCCAGATTCTATGTTGTCCTGGAGAGCTTGCAGAGCACTGGGGAAAGGCAGGCAGGGAATTCCCTGCTAGCACCTTCTCTGTGCCTGGGAAGCAGAAGTGTTCACATTGCTTCGCAGAATCGCTTTTGTGCAGAAAACACTAACACTTGTTCAGAACAAAAGAAAGCACAGAGCCCCAGATTTGCTGTTGTTCTGGAGAGCTTGCAGAGCACTGGGGAAAGGCAGGCAGAGAATTCCCTGCTAGCACCTTCTCTGTGTCTGGGAAGTAAAAGTGTTCACATTGCTTCGCAGAATCGCCTTTGTGCAGAAAACACTAACACTTGTTCAGAACAAAAGAAAGCACAGAGCCCCAGATTCTATGTTGTCCTGGAGAGCTTGCAGAGCACTGGGGAAAGGCAGGCAGAGAATTCCCTGCTAGCACCTTCTCTGTGCCTGGGAAGCAGAAGTGTTTACATTGCTTCGCAGAATCGCTTTTCTGCAGAAAACACTAACACTTGTTCAGAACGAAAGAAAGCACAGAGCCCCAGATTTGCTGTTGTTCTGGAGAGCTTGCAGAGCACTGGGGAAAGGCAGGCAGAGAATTCCCTGCTAGCACCTTCTCTGTGCCTGGGAAGCAGAAGTGTTCACATTGCTTCGCAGAATCGCCTTTGTGCAGAAAACACTAACACTTGTTCAGAACAAAAGAAAGCACAGAGCCCCAGATTTGCTGTTGTTCTGGAGAGCTTGCAGAGCACTGGGGAAAGGCAGGCAGAGAATTCCCTGCTAGCACCTTCTCTGTGCCTGGGAAGCAGAAGTGTTCACATTACTTCGCAGAATCGCTTTTGTGCAGAAAACACTAACACTTGTTCAGAACAAAAGAAAGCACAGAGCCCCAGATTTGCTGTTGTTCTGGAGAGCTTGCAGAGCACTGGGGAAAGGCAGGCAGAGAATTCCCTGCTAGCACCTTCTCTGTGCCTGGGAAGCAGAAGTGTTTACATTGCTTCGCAGAAGCGCTTTTGTGCAGAAAACAGTAACACTTGTTCAGAACGAAAGAAAGCACAGAGCCCCAGATTTGCTGTTGTCCTGGAGAGCTTGCAGAGCACTGGGGAAAGGCAGGCAGAGAATTCCCTGCTAGCACCTTCTCTGTGCCTGGGAAGCAGAAGTGTTCACATTGCTTCGCAGAATCGCCTTTGTGCAGAAAACACTAACACTTGTTCAGAACAAAAGAAAGCACAGAGCCCCAGATTCTATGTTGTCCTGGAGAGCTTGCAGAGCACTGGGGAAAGGCAGGCAGGGAATTCCCTGCTAGCACCTTCTCTGTGCCTGGGAAGCAGAAGTGTTCACATTGCTTCGCAGAATCGCTTTTGTGCAGAAAACACTAACACTTGTTCAGAACAAAAGAAAGCACAGAGCCCCAGATTTGCTGTTGTTCTGGAGAGCTTGCAGAGCACTGGGGAAAGGCAGGCAGAGAATTCCCTGCTAGCACCTTCTCTGTGTCTGGGAAGTAAAAGTGTTCACATTGCTTCGCAGAATCGCCTTTGTGCAGAAAACACTAACACTTGTTCAGAACAAAAGAAAGCACAGAGCCCCAGATTCTATGTTGTCCTGGAGAGCTTGCAGAGCACTGGGGAAAGGCAGGCAGAGAATTCCCTGCTAGCACCTTCTCTGTGCCTGGGAAGCAGAAGTGTTTACATTGCTTCGCAGAATCGCTTTTCTGCAGAAAACACTAACACTTGTTCAGAACAAAAGAAAGCACAGAGCCCCAGATTTGCTGTTGTCCTGGAGAGCTTGCAGAGCACTGGGGAAAGGCAGGCAGAGAATTCCCTGCTAGCACCTTCTCTGTGCCTGGGAAGCAGAAGTGTTCACATTACTTCGCAGAATCGCCTTTGTGCAGAAAACACTAACACTTGTTCAGAACAAAAGAAAGCACAGAGCCCCAGATTTGCTGTTGTTCTGGAGAGCTTGCAGAGCACTGGGGAAAGGCAGGCAGAGAATTCCCTGCTAGCACCTTCTCTGTGCCTGGGAAGCAGAAGTGTTCACATTGCTTCGCAGAATCGCCTTTGTGCAGAAAACACTAACACTTGTTCAGAACAAAAGAAAGCACAGAGCCCCAGATTTTACGCTGTTCTGGAGAGCTTGCAGAGCACTGGGGAAAGCCAGGCAGAGAATTCCCTGCTAGCACCTTCTCTGTGCCTGGGAAGCAGAAGTGTTCACATTACTTCGCAGAATCGCTTTTCTGCAGAAAACACTAACACTTGTTCAGAACGAAAGAAAGCACAGAGCCCCAGAATTGCTGTTGTCCTGGAGAGCTTGCAGAGCACTGGGGAAAGGCAGGCAGAGAATTCCCTGCTAGCACCTTCTCTGTGCCTGGGAAGCAGAAGTGTTCACATTGCTTCGCAGAATCGCCTTTCTGCAGAAAACACTAACACTTGTTCAGAACAAAAGAAAGCACAGAGCCCCAGATTCTATGTTGTCCTGGAGAGCTTGCAGAGCACTGGGGAAAGGCAGGCAGAGAATTCCCTGCTAGCACCTTCTCTGTGCCTGGGAAGCAGAAGTGTTCACATTGCTTCGCAGAATCGCTTTTCTGCAGAAAACACTAACACTTGTTCAGAACAAAAGAAAGCACAGAGCCCCAGATTTGCTGTTGTTCTGGAGAGCTTGCAGAGCACTGGGGAAAGGCAGGCAGAGAATTCCCTGCTAGCACCTTCTCTGTGCCTGTTCACATTGCTTCGCAGAATCGCTTTTGTGCAGAAAACAGTAACACTTGTTCAGAACGAAAGAAAGCACAGAGCCCCAGATTCTATGTTGTCCTGGAGAGCTTGCAGAGCACTGGGGAAAGGCAGGCAGAGAATTCCCTGCTAGCACCTTCTCTGTGCCTGGGAAGCAGAAGTGTTCACATTGCTTCGCAGAATCGCCTTTGTGCAGAAAACACTAACACTTGTTCAGAACAAAAGAAAGCACAGAGCCCCAGATTCTATGTTGTCCTGGAGAGCTTGCAGAGCACTGGGGAAAGGCAGGCAGAGAATTCCCTGCTAGCACCTTCTCTGTGCCTGGGAAGCAGAAGTGTTCACATTGCTTCGCAGAATCGCCTTTGTGCAGAAAACAGTAACACTTGTTCAGAACAAAAGAAAGCACAGAGCCCCAGATTTGCTGTTGTCCTGGAGAGCTTGCAGAGCACTGGGGAAAGGCAGGCAGAGAATTCCCTGCTAGCACCTTCTCTGTGCCTGGGAAGCAGAAGTGTTTACATTGCTTCGCAGAAGCGCTTTTGTGCAGAAAACAGTAACACTTGTTCAGAACGAAAGAAAGCACAGAGCCCCAGATTTGCTGTTGTCCTGGAGAGCTTGCAGAGCACTGGGGAAAGGCAGGCAGAGAATTCCCTGCTAGCACCTTCTCTGTGCCTGGGAAGCAGAAGTGTTCACATTGCTTCGCAGAATCGCCTTTCTGCAGAAAACACTAACACTTGTTCAGAACAAAAGAAAGCACAGAGCCCCAGATTTGCTGTTGTCCTGGAGAGCTTGCAGAGCACTGGGGAAAGGCAGGCAGAGAATTCCCTGCTAGCACCTTCTTTGTGTCTGGGAAGTAAAAGTGTTCACATTGCTACGCAGAATCGCCTTTGTGCAGAAAACACTAACACTTGTTCAGAACAAAAGAAAGCACAGAGCCCCAGATTTGTTGTTGTCCTGGAGAGCTTGCAGAGCACTGGGGAAAGGCAGGCAGAGAATTCCCTGCTAGCACCTTCTCTGTGCCTGGGAAGCAGAAGTGTTTACATTGCTTCGCAGAATCGCTTTTCTGCAGAAAACACTAACACTTGTTCAGAAGAAAAGAAAGCACAGAGCCCCAGATTTGCTGTTGTCCTGGAGAGCTTGCAGAGCACTGGGGAAAGGCAGGCAGAGAATTCCCTGCTAGCACCTTCTCTGTGCCTGGGAAGCAGAAGTGTTCACATTACTTCGCAGAATCGCCTTTGTGCAGAAAACACTAACACTTGTTCAGAACAAAAGAAAGCACAGAGCCCCAGATTTGCTGTTGTTCTGGAGAGCTTGCAGAGCACTGGGGAAAGGCAGGCAGAGAATTCCCTGCTAGCACCTTCTCTGTGCCTGGGAAGCAGAAGTGTTCACATTGCTTCGCAGAATCGCCTTTGTGCAGAAAACACTAACACTTGTTCAGAACAAAAGAAAGCACAGAGCCCCAGATTTTACGCTGTTCTGGAGAGCTTGCAGAGCACTGGGGAAAGCCAGGCAGAGAATTCCCTGCTAGCACCTTCTCTGTGCCTGGGAAGCAGAAGTGTTCACATTACTTCGCAGAATCGCTTTTCTGCAGAAAACACTAACACTTGTTCAGAACGAAAGAAAGCACAGAGCCCCAGATTTGCTGTTGTCCTGGAGAGCTTGCAGAGCACTGGGGAAAGGCAGGCAGAGAATTCCCTGCTAGCACCTTCTCTGTGCCTGGGAAGCAGAAGTGTTCACATTGCTTCGCAGAATCGCCTTTGTGCAGAAAACACTAACACTTGTTCAGAACAAAAGAAAGCACAGAGCCCCAGATTTGCTGTTGTTCTGGAGAGCTTGCAGAGCACTGGGGAAAGGCAGGCAGAGAATTCCCTGCTAGCACCTTCTCTGTGCCTGGGAAGCAGAAGTGTTTACATTGCTTCGCAGAAGCGCTTTTGTGCAGAAAACAGTAACACTTGTTCAGAACGAAAGAAAGCACAGAGCCCCAGATTTGCTGTTGTCCTGGAGAGCTTGCAGAGCACTGGGGAAAGGCAGGCAGAGAATTCCCTGCTAGCACCTTCTCTGTGCCTGGGAAGCAGAAGTGTTCACATTGCTTCGCAGAATCGCCTTTGTGCAGAAAACACTAACACTTGTTCAGAACAAAAGAAAGCACAGAGCCCCAGATTCTATGTTGTCCTGGAGAGCTTGCAGAGCACTGGGGAAAGGCAGGCAGGGAATTCCCTGCTAGCACCTTCTCTGTGCCTGGGAAGCAGAAGTGTTCACATTGCTTCGCAGAATCGCTTTTGTGCAGAAAACACTAACACTTGTTCAGAACAAAAGAAAGCACAGAGCCCCAGATTTGCTGTTGTTCTGGAGAGCTTGCAGAGCACTGGGGAAAGGCAGGCAGAGAATTCCCTGCTAGCACCTTCTCTGTGTCTGGGAAGTAAAAGTGTTCACATTGCTTCGCAGAATCGCCTTTGTGCAGAAAACACTAACACTTGTTCAGAACAAAAGAAAGCACAGAGCCCCAGATTCTATGTTGTCCTGGAGAGCTTGCAGAGCACTGGGGAAAGGCAGGCAGAGAATTCCCTGCTAGCACCTTCTCTGTGCCTGGGAAGCAGAAGTGTTTACATTGCTTCGCAGAATCGCTTTTCTGCAGAAAACACTAACACTTGTTCAGAACGAAAGAAAGCACAGAGCCCCAGATTTGCTGTTGTTCTGGAGAGCTTGCAGAGCACTGGGGAAAGGCAGGCAGAGAATTCCCTGCTAGCACCTTCTCTGTGCCTGGGAAGCAGAAGTGTTCACATTACTTCGCAGAATCGCTTTTGTGCAGAAAACACTAACACTTGTTCAGAACAAAAGAAAGCACAGAGCCCCAGATTTGCTGTTGTTCTGGAGAGCTTGCAGAGCACTGGGGAAAGGCAGGCAGAGAATTCCCTGCTAGCACCTTCTCTGTGCCTGGGAAGCAGAAGTGTTTACATTGCTTCGCAGAAGCGCTTTTGTGCAGAAAACAGTAACACTTGTTCAGAACGAAAGAAAGCACAGAGCCCCAGATTTGCTGTTGTCCTGGAGAGCTTGCAGAGCACTGGGGAAAGGCAGGCAGAGAATTCCCTGCTAGCACCTTCTCTGTGCCTGGGAAGCAGAAGTGTTCACATTGCTTCGCAGAATCGCCTTTGTGCAGAAAACACTAACACTTGTTCAGAACAAAAGAAAGCACAGAGCCCCAGATTCTATGTTGTCCTGGAGAGCTTGCAGAGCACTGGGGAAAGGCAGGCAGGGAATTCCCTGCTAGCACCTTCTCTGTGCCTGGGAAGCAGAAGTGTTCACATTGCTTCGCAGAATCGCTTTTGTGCAGAAAACACTAACACTTGTTCAGAACAAAAGAAAGCACAGAGCCCCAGATTTGCTGTTGTTCTGGAGAGCTTGCAGAGCACTGGGGAAAGGCAGGCAGAGAATTCCCTGCTAGCACCTTCTCTGTGTCTGGGAAGTAAAAGTGTTCACATTGCTTCGCAGAATCGCCTTTGTGCAGAAAACACTAACACTTGTTCAGAACAAAAGAAAGCACAGAGCCCCAGATTCTATGTTGTCCTGGAGAGCTTGCAGAGCACTGGGGAAAGGCAGGCAGAGAATTCCCTGCTAGCACCTTCTCTGTGCCTGGGAAGCAGAAGTGTTTACATTGCTTCGCAGAATCGCTTTTCTGCAGAAAACACTAACACTTGTTCAGAACGAAAGAAAGCACAGAGCCCCAGATTTGCTGTTGTTCTGGAGAGCTTGCAGAGCACTGGGGAAAGGCAGGCAGAGAATTCCCTGCTAGCACCTTCTCTGTGCCTGGGAAGCAGAAGTGTTCACATTGCTTCGCAGAATCGCCTTTGTGCAGAAAACACTAACACTTGTTCAGAACAAAAGAAAGCACAGAGCCCCAGATTTGCTGTTGTTCTGGAGAGCTTGCAGAGCACTGGGGAAAGGCAGGCAGAGAATTCCCTGCTAGCACCTTCTCTGTGCCTGGGAAGCAGAAGTGTTCACATTACTTCGCAGAATCGCTTTTGTGCAGAAAACACTAACACTTGTTCAGAACAAAAGAAAGCACAGAGCCCCAGATTTGCTGTTGTTCTGGAGAGCTTGCAGAGCACTGGGGAAAGGCAGGCAGAGAATTCCCTGCTAGCACCTTCTCTGTGCCTGGGAAGCAGAAGTGTTTACATTGCTTCGCAGAATCGCTTTTCTGCAGAAAACACTAACACTTGTTCAGAACGAAAGAAAGCACAGAGCCCCAGATTTGCTGTTGTCCTGGAGAGCTTGCAGAGCACTGGGGAAAGGCAGGCAGAGAATTCCCTGCTAGCACCTTCTCTGTGCCTGGGAAGCAGAAGTGTTCACATTGCTTCGCAGAATCGCCTTTGTGCAGAAAACACTAACACTTGTTCAGAACAAAAGAAAGCACAGAGCCCCAGATTCTATGTTGTCCTGGAGAGCTTGCAGAGCACTGGGGAAAGGCAGGCAGGGAATTCCCTGCTAGCACCTTCTCTGTGCCTGGGAAGCAGAAGTGTTCACATTGCTTCGCAGAATCGCTTTTGTGCAGAAAACACTAACACTTGTTCAGAACAAAAGAAAGCACAGAGCCCCAGATTTGCTGTTGTTCTGGAGAGCTTGCAGAGCACTGGGGAAAGGCAGGCAGAGAATTCCCTGCTAGCACCTTCTCTGTGTCTGGGAAGTAAAAGTGTTCACATTGCTTCGCAGAATCGCCTTTGTGCAGAAAACACTAACACTTGTTCAGAACAAAAGAAAGCACAGAGCCCCAGATTCTATGTTGTCCTGGAGAGCTTGCAGAGCACTGGGGAAAGGCAGGCAGAGAATTCCCTGCTAGCACCTTCTCTGTGCCTGGGAAGCAGAAGTGTTTACATTGCTTCGCAGAATCGCTTTTGTGCAGAAAACACTAACACTTGTTCAGAACAAAAGAAAGCACAGAGCCCCAGATTTGCTGTTGTCCTGGAGAGCTTGCAGAGCACTGGGGAAAGGCAGGCAGAGAATTCCCTGCTAGCACCTTCTCTGTGCCTGGGAAGCAGAAGTGTTCACATTACTTCGCAGAATCGCCTTTGTGCAGAAAACACTAACACTTGTTCAGAACAAAAGAAAGCACAGAGCCCCAGATTTGCTGTTGTTCTGGAGAGCTTGCAGAGCACTGGGGAAAGGCAGGCAGAGAATTCCCTGCTAGCACCTTCTCTGTGCCTGGGAAGCAGAAGTGTTCACATTGCTTCGCAGAATCGCCTTTGTGCAGAAAACACTAACACTTGTTCAGAACAAAAGAAAGCACAGAGCCCCAGATTTTACGCTGTTCTGGAGAGCTTGCAGAGCACTGGGGAAAGCCAGGCAGAGAATTCCCTGCTAGCACCTTCTCTGTGCCTGGGAAGCAGAAGTGTTCACATTACTTCGCAGAATCGCTTTTCTGCAGAAAACACTAACACTTGTTCAGAACGAAAGAAAGCACAGAGCCCCAGAATTGCTGTTGTCCTGGAGAGCTTGCAGAGCACTGGGGAAAGGCAGGCAGAGAATTCCCTGCTAGCACCTTCTCTGTGCCTGGGAAGCAGAAGTGTTCACATTGCTTCGCAGAATCGCCTTTCTGCAGAAAACACTAACACTTGTTCAGAACAAAAGAAAGCACAGAGCCCCAGATTCTATGTTGTCCTGGAGAGCTTGCAGAGCACTGGGGAAAGGCAGGCAGAGAATTCCCTGCTAGCACCTTCTCTGTGCCTGGGAAGCAGAAGTGTTCACATTGCTTCGCAGAATCGCTTTTCTGCAGAAAACACTAACACTTGTTCAGAACAAAAGAAAGCACAGAGCCCCAGATTTGCTGTTGTTCTGGAGAGCTTGCAGAGCACTGGGGAAAGGCAGGCAGAGAATTCCCTGCTAGCACCTTCTCTGTGCCTGTTCACATTGCTTCGCAGAATCGCTTTTGTGCAGAAAACAGTAACACTTGTTCAGAACGAAAGAAAGCACAGAGCCCCAGATTCTATGTTGTCCTGGAGAGCTTGCAGAGCACTGGGGAAAGGCAGGCAGAGAATTCCCTGCTAGCACCTTCTCTGTGCCTGGGAAGCAGAAGTGTTCACATTGCTTCGCAGAATCGCCTTTGTGCAGAAAACACTAACACTTGTTCAGAACAAAAGAAAGCACAGAGCCCCAGATTCTATGTTGTCCTGGAGAGCTTGCAGAGCACTGGGGAAAGGCAGGCAGAGAATTCCCTGCTAGCACCTTCTCTGTGCCTGGGAAGCAGAAGTGTTCACATTGCTTCGCAGAATCGCCTTTGTGCAGAAAACAGTAACACTTGTTCAGAACAAAAGAAAGCACAGAGCCCCAGATTTGCTGTTGTCCTGGAGAGCTTGCAGAGCACTGGGGAAAGGCAGGCAGAGAATTCCCTGCTAGCACCTTCTCTGTGCCTGGGAAGCAGAAGTGTTTACATTGCTTCGCAGAAGCGCTTTTGTGCAGAAAACAGTAACACTTGTTCAGAACGAAAGAAAGCACAGAGCCCCAGATTTGCTGTTGTCCTGGAGAGCTTGCAGAGCACTGGGGAAAGGCAGGCAGAGAATTCCCTGCTAGCACCTTCTCTGTGCCTGGGAAGCAGAAGTGTTCACATTGCTTCGCAGAATCGCCTTTCTGCAGAAAACACTAACACTTGTTCAGAACAAAAGAAAGCACAGAGCCCCAGATTTGCTGTTGTCCTGGAGAGCTTGCAGAGCACTGGGGAAAGGCAGGCAGAGAATTCCCTGCTAGCACCTTCTTTGTGTCTGGGAAGTAAAAGTGTTCACATTGCTACGCAGAATCGCCTTTGTGCAGAAAACACTAACACTTGTTCAGAACAAAAGAAAGCACAGAGCCCCAGATTTGTTGTTGTCCTGGAGAGCTTGCAGAGCACTGGGGAAAGGCAGGCAGAGAATTCCCTGCTAGCACCTTCTCTGTGCCTGGGAAGCAGAAGTGTTTACATTGCTTCGCAGAATCGCTTTTCTGCAGAAAACACTAACACTTGTTCAGAAGAAAAGAAAGCACAGAGCCCCAGATTTGCTGTTGTCCTGGAGAGCTTGCAGAGCACTGGGGAAAGGCAGGCAGAGAATTCCCTGCTAGCACCTTCTCTGTGCCTGGGAAGCAGAAGTGTTCACATTACTTCGCAGAATCGCCTTTGTGCAGAAAACACTAACACTTGTTCAGAACAAAAGAAAGCACAGAGCCCCAGATTTGCTGTTGTTCTGGAGAGCTTGCAGAGCACTGGGGAAAGGCAGGCAGAGAATTCCCTGCTAGCACCTTCTCTGTGCCTGGGAAGCAGAAGTGTTCACATTGCTTCGCAGAATCGCCTTTGTGCAGAAAACACTAACACTTGTTCAGAACAAAAGAAAGCACAGAGCCCCAGATTTTACGCTGTTCTGGAGAGCTTGCAGAGCACTGGGGAAAGCCAGGCAGAGAATTCCCTGCTAGCACCTTCTCTGTGCCTGGGAAGCAGAAGTGTTCACATTACTTCGCAGAATCGCTTTTCTGCAGAAAACACTAACACTTGTTCAGAACGAAAGAAAGCACAGAGCCCCAGATTTGCTGTTGTCCTGGAGAGCTTGCAGAGCACTGGGGAAAGGCAGGCAGAGAATTCCCTGCTAGCACCTTCTCTGTGCCTGGGAAGCAGAAGTGTTCACATTGCTTCGCAGAATCGCTTTTCTGCAGAAAACACTAACACTTGTTCAGAACAAAAGAAAGCACAGAGCCCCAGATTTGCTGTTGTTCTGGAGAGCTTGCAGAGCACTGGGGAAAGGCAGGCAGAGAATTCCCTGCTAGCACCTTCTCTGTGCCTGTTCACATTGCTTCGCAGAATCGCTTTTGCGCAGAAAACAGTAACACTTGTTCAGAACGAAAGAAAGCACAGAGCCCCAGATTCTATGTTGTCCTGGAGAGCTTGCAGAGCACTGGGGAAAGGCAGGCAGAGAATTCCCTGCTAGCGCCTTCTCTGTGCCTGGGAAGCAGAAGTGTTCACATTGCTTCGCAGAATCGCTTTTGTGCAGAAAACAGTAACACTTGTTCAGAACGAAAGGAAGCACAGAGCCCCAGATTTTATGTTGTCCTGGAGAGCTTGCAGAGCACTGGGGAAAGGCAGGCAGAGAATTTCCTGCTAGCACCTTCTCTGTGCCTGTTCACATTGCTTCGCAGAATCGCTTTTGTGCAGAAAACAGTAACACTTGTTCAGAACGAAAGAAAGCACAGAGCCCCAGATTCTATGTTGTCCTGGAGAGCTTGCAGAGCACTGGGGAAAGGCAGGCAGAGAATTCCCTGCTAGCACCTTCTCTGTGCCTGGGAAGCAGAAGTGTTCACATTGCTTCGCAGAATCGCCTTTGTGCAGAAAACACTAACACTTGTTCAGAACAAAAGAAAGCACAGAGCCCCAGATTCTATGTTGTCCTGGAGAGCTTGCAGAGCACTGGGGAAAGGCAGGCAGAGAATTCCCTGCTAGCACCTTCTCTGTGCCTGGGAAGCAGAAGTGTTCACATTGCTTCGCAGAATCGCCTTTATGCAGAAAACAGTAACACTTGTTCAGAACAAAAGAAAGCACAGAGCCCCAGATTTGCTATTGTCCTGGAGAGCTTGCAGAGCACTGGGGAAAGGCAGGCAGAGAATTCCCTGCTAGCACCTTCTCTGTGCCTGGGAAGCAGAAGTGTTTACATTGCTTCGCAGAAGCGCTTTTGTGCAGAAAACAGTAACACTTGTTCAGAACGAAAGAAAGCACAGAGCCCCAGATTTGCTGTTGTCCTGGAGAGCTTGCAGAGCACTGGGGAAAGGCAGGCAGAGAATTCCCTGCTAGCACCTTCTCTGTGCCTGGGAAGCAGAAGTGTTCACATTGCTTCGCAGAATCGCCTTTCTGCAGAAAACACTAACACTTGTTCAGAACAAAAGAAAGCACAGAGCCCCAGATTCTATGTTGTCCTGGAGAGCTTGCAGAGCACTGGGGAAAGGCAGGCAGAGAATTCCCTGCTAGCACCTTCTCTGTGCCTGGGAAGCAGAAGTGTTCACATTGCTTCGCAGAATCGCTTTTCTGCAGAAAACACTAACACTTGTTCAGAACAAAAGAAAGCACAGAGCCCCAGATTTGCTGTTGTTCTGGAGAGCTTGCAGAGCACTGGGGAAAGGCAGGCAGAGAATTTCCTGCTAGCACCTGCTCTGTGCCTGTTCACATTGCTTCGCAGAATCGCTTTTGTGCAGAAAACAGTAACACTTGTTCAGAACGAAAGAAAGCACAGAGCCCCAGATTCTATGTTGTCCTGGAGAGCTTGCAGAGCACTGGGGAAAGGCAGGCAGAGAATTCCTTGCTAGCACCTTCTCTGTGCCTGGGAAGCAGAAGTGTTCACATTGCTTGGCAGAATCGCTTTTGTGCAGAAAACAGTAACACTTGTTCAGAACGAAAGAAAGAACAGAGCCCCAGATTTGCTGTTGTCCTGGAGAGCTTGCAGAGCACTGGGGAAAGGCAGGCAGAGAATTCCCTGCTAGCACCTTCTCTGTGCCTGGGAAGCAGAAGTGTTCACATTGCTTCGCAGAATCGCCTTTGTGCAGAAAACACTAACACTTGTTCAGAACAAAAGAAAGCACAGAGCCCCAGATTCTATGTTGTCCTGGAGAGCTTGCAGAGCACTGGGGAAAGGCAGGCAGGGAATTCCCTGCTAGCACCTTCTCTGTGCCTGGGAAGCAGAAGTGTTCACATTGCTTCGCAGAATCGCTTTTGTGCAGAAAACACTAACACTTGTTCAGAACAAAAGAAAGCACAGAGCCCCAGATTTGCTGTTGTTCTGGAGAGCTTGCAGAGCACTGGGGAAAGGCAGGCAGAGAATTCCCTGCTAGCACCTTCTCTGTGTCTGGGAAGTAAAAGTGTTCACATTGCTTCGCAGAATCGCCTTTGTGCAGAAAACACTAACACTTGTTCAGAACAAAAGAAAGCACAGAGCCCCAGATTCTATGTTGTCCTGGAGAGCTTGCAGAGCACTGGGGAAAGGCAGGCAGAGAATTCCCTGCTAGCACCTTCTCTGTGCCTGGGAAGCAGAAGTGTTTACATTGCTTCGCAGAATCGCTTTTCTGCAGAAAACACTAACACTTGTTCAGAACGAAAGAAAGCACAGAGCCCCAGATTTGCTGTTGTTCTGGAGAGCTTGCAGAGCACTGGGGAAAGGCAGGCAGAGAATTCCCTGCTAGCACCTTCTCTGTGCCTGGGAAGCAGAAGTGTTCACATTACTTCGCAGAATCGCTTTTGTGCAGAAAACACTAACACTTGTTCAGAACAAAAGAAAGCACAGAGCCCCAGATTTGCTGTTGTTCTGGAGAGCTTGCAGAGCACTGGGGAAAGGCAGGCAGAGAATTCCCTGCTAGCACCTTCTCTGTGCCTGGGAAGCAGAAGTGTTTACATTGCTTCGCAGAAGCGCTTTTGTGCAGAAAACAGTAACACTTGTTCAGAACGAAAGAAAGCACAGAGCCCCAGATTTGCTGTTGTCCTGGAGAGCTTGCAGAGCACTGGGGAAAGGCAGGCAGAGAATTCCCTGCTAGCACCTTCTCTGTGCCTGGGAAGCAGAAGTGTTCACATTGCTTCGCAGAATCGCCTTTGTGCAGAAAACACTAACACTTGTTCAGAACAAAAGAAAGCACAGAGCCCCAGATTCTATGTTGTCCTGGAGAGCTTGCAGAGCACTGGGGAAAGGCAGGCAGGGAATTCCCTGCTAGCACCTTCTCTGTGCCTGGGAAGCAGAAGTGTTCACATTGCTTCGCAGAATCGCTTTTGTGCAGAAAACACTAACACTTGTTCAGAACAAAAGAAAGCACAGAGCCCCAGATTTGCTGTTGTTCTGGAGAGCTTGCAGAGCACTGGGGAAAGGCAGGCAGAGAATTCCCTGCTAGCACCTTCTCTGTGTCTGGGAAGTAAAAGTGTTCACATTGCTTCGCAGAATCGCCTTTGTGCAGAAAACACTAACACTTGTTCAGAACAAAAGAAAGCACAGAGCCCCAGATTCTATGTTGTCCTGGAGAGCTTGCAGAGCACTGGGGAAAGGCAGGCAGAGAATTCCCTGCTAGCACCTTCTCTGTGCCTGGGAAGCAGAAGTGTTTACATTGCTTCGCAGAATCGCTTTTCTGCAGAAAACACTAACACTTGTTCAGAACGAAAGAAAGCACAGAGCCCCAGATTTGCTGTTGTTCTGGAGAGCTTGCAGAGCACTGGGGAAAGGCAGGCAGAGAATTCCCTGCTAGCACCTTCTCTGTGCCTGGGAAGCAGAAGTGTTCACATTGCTTCGCAGAATCGCCTTTGTGCAGAAAACACTAACACTTGTTCAGAACAAAAGAAAGCACAGAGCCCCAGATTTGCTGTTGTTCTGGAGAGCTTGCAGAGCACTGGGGAAAGGCAGGCAGAGAATTCCCTGCTAGCACCTTCTCTGTGCCTGGGAAGCAGAAGTGTTCACATTGCTTCGCAGAATCGCCTTTGTGCAGAAAACACTAACACTTGTTCAGAACAAAAGAAAGCACAGAGCCCCAGATTTGCTGTTGTTCTGGAGAGCTTGCAGAGCACTGGGGAAAGGCAGGCAGAGAATTCCCTGCTAGCACCTTCTCTGTGCCTGGGAAGCAGAAGTGTTCACATTACTTCGCAGAATCGCTTTTGTGCAGAAAACACTAACACTTGTTCAGAACAAAAGAAAGCACAGAGCCCCAGATTTGCTGTTGTTCTGGAGAGCTTGCAGAGCACTGGGGAAAGGCAGGCAGAGAATTCCCTGCTAGCACCTTCTCTGTGCCTGGGAAGCAGAAGTGTTTACATTGCTTCGCAGAAGCGCTTTTGTGCAGAAAACAGTAACACTTGTTCAGAACGAAAGAAAGCACAGAGCCCCAGATTTGCTGTTGTCCTGGAGAGCTTGCAGAGCACTGGGGAAAGGCAGGCAGAGAATTCCCTGCTAGCACCTTCTCTGTGCCTGGGAAGCAGAAGTGTTCACATTGCTTCGCAGAATCGCCTTTGTGCAGAAAACACTAACACTTGTTCAGAACAAAAGAAAGCACAGAGCCCCAGATTCTATGTTGTCCTGGAGAGCTTGCAGAGCACTGGGGAAAGGCAGGCAGGGAATTCCCTGCTAGCACCTTCTCTGTGCCTGGGAAGCAGAAGTGTTCACATTGCTTCGCAGAATCGCTTTTGTGCAGAAAACACTAACACTTGTTCAGAACAAAAGAAAGCACAGAGCCCCAGATTTGCTGTTGTTCTGGAGAGCTTGCAGAGCACTGGGGAAAGGCAGGCAGAGAATTCCCTGCTAGCACCTTCTCTGTGTCTGGGAAGTAAAAGTGTTCACATTGCTTCGCAGAATCGCCTTTGTGCAGAAAACACTAACACTTGTTCAGAACAAAAGAAAGCACAGAGCCCCAGATTCTATGTTGTCCTGGAGAGCTTGCAGAGCACTGGGGAAAGGCAGGCAGAGAATTCCCTGCTAGCACCTTCTCTGTGCCTGGGAAGCAGAAGTGTTTACATTGCTTCGCAGAATCGCTTTTCTGCAGAAAACACTAACACTTGTTCAGAACAAAAGAAAGCACAGAGCCCCAGATTTGCTGTTGTCCTGGAGAGCTTGCAGAGCACTGGGGAAAGGCAGGCAGAGAATTCCCTGCTAGCACCTTCTCTGTGCCTGGGAAGCAGAAGTGTTCACATTACTTCGCAGAATCGCCTTTGTGCAGAAAACACTAACACTTGTTCAGAACAAAAGAAAGCACAGAGCCCCAGATTTGCTGTTGTTCTGGAGAGCTTGCAGAGCACTGGGGAAAGGCAGGCAGAGAATTCCCTGCTAGCACCTTCTCTGTGCCTGGGAAGCAGAAGTGTTCACATTGCTTCGCAGAATCGCCTTTGTGCAGAAAACACTAACACTTGTTCAGAACAAAAGAAAGCACAGAGCCCCAGATTTTACGCTGTTCTGGAGAGCTTGCAGAGCACTGGGGAAAGCCAGGCAGAGAATTCCCTGCTAGCACCTTCTCTGTGCCTGGGAAGCAGAAGTGTTCACATTACTTCGCAGAATCGCTTTTCTGCAGAAAACACTAACACTTGTTCAGAACGAAAGAAAGCACAGAGCCCCAGAATTGCTGTTGTCCTGGAGAGCTTGCAGAGCACTGGGGAAAGGCAGGCAGAGAATTCCCTGCTAGCACCTTCTCTGTGCCTGGGAAGCAGAAGTGTTCACATTGCTTCGCAGAATCGCCTTTCTGCAGAAAACACTAACACTTGTTCAGAACAAAAGAAAGCACAGAGCCCCAGATTCTATGTTGTCCTGGAGAGCTTGCAGAGCACTGGGGAAAGGCAGGCAGAGAATTCCCTGCTAGCACCTTCTCTGTGCCTGGGAAGCAGAAGTGTTCACATTGCTTCGCAGAATCGCTTTTCTGCAGAAAACACTAACACTTGTTCAGAACAAAAGAAAGCACAGAGCCCCAGATTTGCTGTTGTTCTGGAGAGCTTGCAGAGCACTGGGGAAAGGCAGGCAGAGAATTCCCTGCTAGCACCTTCTCTGTGCCTGTTCACATTGCTTCGCAGAATCGCTTTTGTGCAGAAAACAGTAACACTTGTTCAGAACGAAAGAAAGCACAGAGCCCCAGATTCTATGTTGTCCTGGAGAGCTTGCAGAGCACTGGGGAAAGGCAGGCAGAGAATTCCCTGCTAGCACCTTCTCTGTGCCTGGGAAGCAGAAGTGTTCACATTGCTTCGCAGAATCGCCTTTGTGCAGAAAACACTAACACTTGTTCAGAACAAAAGAAAGCACAGAGCCCCAGATTCTATGTTGTCCTGGAGAGCTTGCAGAGCACTGGGGAAAGGCAGGCAGAGAATTCCCTGCTAGCACCTTCTCTGTGCCTGGGAAGCAGAAGTGTTCACATTGCTTCGCAGAATCGCCTTTGTGCAGAAAACAGTAACACTTGTTCAGAACGAAAGAAAGCACAGAGCCCCAGATTTGCTGTTGTCCTGGAGAGCTTGCAGAGCACTGGGGAAAGGCAGGCAGAGAATTCCCTGCTAGCACCTTCTCTGTGCCTGGGAAGCAGAAGTGTTTACATTGCTTCGCAGAAGCGCTTTTGTGCAGAAAACAGTAACACTTGTTCAGAACGAAAGAAAGCACAGAGCCCCAGATTTGCTGTTGTCCTGGAGAGCTTGCAGAGCACTGGGGAAAGGCAGGCAGAGAATTCCCTGCTAGCACCTTCTCTGTGCCTGGGAAGCAGAAGTGTTCACATTGCTTCGCAGAATCGCCTTTCTGCAGAAAACACTAACACTTGTTCAGAACAAAAGAAAGCACAGAGCCCCAGATTTGCTGTTGTCCTGGAGAGCTTGCAGAGCACTGGGGAAAGGCAGGCAGAGAATTCCCTGCTAGCACCTTCTTTGTGTCTGGGAAGTAAAAGTGTTCACATTGCTACGCAGAATCGCCTTTGTGCAGAAAACACTAACACTTGTTCAGAACAAAAGAAAGCACAGAGCCCCAGATTTGTTGTTGTCCTGGAGAGCTTGCAGAGCACTGGGGAAAGGCAGGCAGAGAATTCCCTGCTAGCACCTTCTCTGTGCCTGGGAAGCAGAAGTGTTTACATTGCTTCGCAGAATCGCTTTTCTGCAGAAAACACTAACACTTGTTCAGAAGAAAAGAAAGCACAGAGCCCCAGATTTGCTGTTGTCCTGGAGAGCTTGCAGAGCACTGGGGAAAGGCAGGCAGAGAATTCCCTGCTAGCACCTTCTCTGTGCCTGGGAAGCAGAAGTGTTCACATTACTTCGCAGAATCGCCTTTGTGCAGAAAACACTAACACTTGTTCAGAACAAAAGAAAGCACAGAGCCCCAGATTTGCTGTTGTTCTGGAGAGCTTGCAGAGCACTGGGGAAAGGCAGGCAGAGAATTCCCTGCTAGCACCTTCTCTGTGCCTGGGAAGCAGAAGTGTTCACATTGCTTCGCAGAATCGCCTTTGTGCAGAAAACACTAACACTTGTTCAGAACAAAAGAAAGCACAGAGCCCCAGATTTTACGCTGTTCTGGAGAGCTTGCAGAGCACTGGGGAAAGCCAGGCAGAGAATTCCCTGCTAGCACCTTCTCTGTGCCTGGGAAGCAGAAGTGTTCACATTACTTCGCAGAATCGCTTTTCTGCAGAAAACACTAACACTTGTTCAGAACGAAAGAAAGCACAGAGCCCCAGATTTGCTGTTGTCCTGGAGAGCTTGCAGAGCACTGGGGAAAGGCAGGCAGAGAATTCCCTGCTAGCACCTTCTCTGTGCCTGGGAAGCAGAAGTGTTCACATTGCTTCGCAGAATCGCCTTTGTGCAGAAAACAGTAACACTTGTTCAGAACAAAAGAAAGCACAGAGCCCCAGATTTGCTGTTGTCCTGGAGAGCTTGCAGAGCACTGGGGAAAGGCAGGCAGAGAATTCCCTGCTAGCACCTTCTCTGTGCCTGGGAAGCAGAAGTGTTCACATTGCTTCGCAGAATCGCTTTTCTGCAGAAAACACTAACACTTGTTCAGAACAAAAGAAAGCACAGAGCCCCAGATTTGCTGTTGTTCTGGAGAGCTTGCAGAGCACTGGGGAAAGGCAGGCAGAGAATTCCCTGCTAGCACCTTCTCTGTGCCTGTTCACATTGCTTCGCAGAATCGCTTTTGCGCAGAAAACAGTAACACTTGTTCAGAACGAAAGAAAGCACAGAGCCCCAGATTCTATGTTGTCCTGGAGAGCTTGCAGAGCACTGGGGAAAGGCAGGCAGAGAATTCCCTGCTAGCGCCTTCTCTGTGCCTGGGAAGCAGAAGTGTTCACATTGCTTCGCAGAATCGCTTTTGTGCAGAAAACAGTAACACTTGTTCAGAACGAAAGGAAGCACAGAGCCCCAGATTTTATGTTGTCCTGGAGAGCTTGCAGAGCACTGGGGAAAGGCAGGCAGAGAATTTCCTGCTAGCACCTTCTCTGTGCCTGTTCACATTGCTTCGCAGAATCGCTTTTGTGCAGAAAACAGTAACACTTGTTCAGAACGAAAGAAAGCACAGAGCCCCAGATTCTATGTTGTCCTGGAGAGCTTGCAGAGCACTGGGGAAAGGCAGGCAGAGAATTCCCTGCTAGCACCTTCTCTGTGCCTGGGAAGCAGAAGTGTTCACATTGCTTCGCAGAATCGCCTTTGTGCAGAAAACACTAACACTTGTTCAGAACAAAAGAAAGCACAGAGCCCCAGATTCTATGTTGTCCTGGAGAGCTTGCAGAGCACTGGGGAAAGGCAGGCAGAGAATTCCCTGCTAGCACCTTCTCTGTGCCTGGGAAGCAGAAGTGTTCACATTGCTTCGCAGAATCGCCTTTGTGCAGAAAACAGTAACACTTGTTCAGAACAAAAGAAAGCACAGAGCCCCAGATTTGCTGTTGTCCTGGAGAGCTTGCAGAGCACTGGGGAAAGGCAGGCAGAGAATTCCCTGCTAGCACCTTCTCTGTGCCTGGGAAGCAGAAGTGTTTACATTGCTTCGCAGAAGCGCTTTTGTGCAGAAAACAGTAACACTTGTTCAGAACGAAAGAAAGCACAGAGCCCCAGATTTGCTGTTGTTCTGGAGAGCTTGCAGAGCACTGGGGAAAGGCAGGCAGAGAATTCCCTGCTAGCACCTTCTCTGTGTCTGGGAAGTAGAAGTGTTCACATTAGTTCGCAGAATCGCCTTTGTGCAGAAAACACTAACACTTGTTCAGAACAAAAGAAAGCACAGAGCCCCAGATTCTATGTTGTCCTGGAGAGCTTGCAGAGCACTGGGGAAAGGCAGGCAGGGAATTCCCTGCTAGCACCTTCTCTGTGCCTGGGAAGCAGAAGTGTTCACATTGCTTCGCAGAATCGCCTTTGTGCAGAAAACACTAACACTTGTTCAGAACAAAAGAAAGCACAGAGCCCCAGATTTGCTGTTGTTCTGGAGAGCTTGCACAGCACTGGGGAAAGGCAGGCAGAGAATTCCCTGCTAGCACCTTCTCTGTGCCTGGGAAGCAGAAGTGTTCACATTGCTTCGCAGAATCGCCTTTGTGCAGAAAACACTAACACTTGTTCAGAACAAAAGAAAGCACAGAGCCCCAGATTCTATGTTGTCCTGGAGAGCTTGCAGAGCACTGGGGAAAGGCAGGCAGAGAATTCCCTGCTAGCGCCTTCTCTGTGCCTGGGAAGCAGAAGTGTTCACATTACTTCGCAGAATCGCCTTTGTGCAGAAAACACTAACACTTGTTCAGAACAAAAGAAAGCACAGAGCCCCAGATTTGCTGTTGTTCTGGAGAGCTTGCAGAGCACTGGGGAAAGGCAGGCAGAGAATTCCCTGCTAGCACCTTCTCTGTGCCTGGGAAGCAGAAGTGTTCACATTGCTTCGCAGAATCGCCTTTGTGCAGAAAACACTAACACTTGTTCAGAACAAAAGAAAGCACAGAGCCCCAGATTTTATGCTGTTCTGGAGAGCTTGCAGAGCACTGGGGAAAGGCAGGCAGAGAATTCCCTGCTAGCACCTTCTCTGTGCCTGGGAAGCAGAAGTGTTCACATTACTTCGCAGAATCGCTTTTGTGCAGAAAACACTAACACTTGTTCAGAACAAAAGAAAGCACAGAGCCCCAGATTTGCTGTTGTCCTGGAGAGCTTGCAGAGCACTGGGGAAAGGCAGGCAGAGAATTCCCTGCTAGCACCTTCTCTGTGCCTGGGAAGCAGAAGTGTTCACATTGCTTCGCAGAATCGCCTTTGTGCAGAAAACACTAACACTTGTTCAGAACAAAAGAAAGCACAGAGCCCCAGATTTGCTGTTGTTCTGGAGAGCTTGCAGAGCACTGGGGAAAGGCAGGTGGAGAATTCCCTGCTAGCACCTTCTCTGTGCCTGGGAAGCAGAAGTGTTCACATTACTTCGCAGAATCGCTTTTGTGCAGAAAACACTAACACTTGTTCAGAACAAAAGAAAGCACAGAGCCCCAGATTCTATGTTGTCCTGGAGAGCTTGCAGAGCACTGGGGAAAAGCAGGCAGAGAATTCCCTGTTAGCACCTTCTCTGTGCCTGGGAAGCAGAAGTGTTCACATTGCTTCGCAGAATCGCCTTTGTGCAGAAAACACTAACACTTGTTCAGAACAAAAGAAAGCACAGAGCCCCAGATTCTATGTTGTCCTGGAGAGCTTGCAGAGCACTGGGGAAAGGCAGGCAGGGAATTCCCTGCTAGCACCTTCTCTGTGCCTGGGAAGCAGAAGTGTTCACATTGCTTCGCAGAATCGCTTTTCTGCAGAAAACACTAACACTTGTTCAGAACAAAAGAAAGCACAGAGCCCCAGATTTGCTGTTGTCCTGGAGAGCTTGCAGAGCACTGGGGAAAGGCAGGCAGAGAATTCCCTGCTAGCACCTTCTCTGTGCCTGGGAAGCAGAAGTGTTCACATTGCTTCGCAGAATCGCTTTTCTGCAGAAAACACTAACACTTGTTCAGAACAAAAGAAAGCACAGAGCCCCAGATTTGCTGTTGTTCTGGAGAGCTTGCAGAGCACTGGGGAAAGGCAGGCAGAGAATTCCCTGCTAGCACCTTCTCTGTGCCTGGGAAGCAGAAGTGTTCACATTGCTTCGCAGAATCGCCTTTGTGCAGAAAACACTAACACTTGTTCAGAACAAAAGAAAGCACAGAGCCCCAGATTTTACGCTGTTCTGGAGAGCTTGCAGAGCACTGGGGAAAGGCAGGCAGAGAATTCCCTGCTAGCACCTTCTCTGTGCCTGGGAAGCAGAAGTGTTCACATTACTTCGCAGAATCGCTTTTCTGCAGAAAACACTAACACTTGTTCAGAACGAAAGAAAGCACAGAGCCCCAGATTTGCTGTTGTCCTGGAGAGCTTGCAGAGCACTGGGGAAAGGCAGGCAGAGAATTCCCTGCTAGCACCTTCTCTGTGCCTGGGAAGCAGAAGTGTTCACATTGCTTCGCAGAATCGCCTTTCTGCAGAAAACACTAACACTTGTTCAGAACAAAAGAAAGCACAGAGCCCCAGATTCTATGTTGTCCTGGAGAGCTTGCAGAGCACTGGGGAAAGGCAGGCAGAGAATTCCCTGCTAGCACCTTCTCTGTGCCTGGGAAGCAGAAGTGTTCACATTGCTTCGCAGAATCGCTTTTCTGCAGAAAACACTAACACTTGTTCAGAACAAAAGAAAGCACAGAGCCCCAGATTTGCTGTTGTTCTGGAGAGCTTGCAGAGCACTGGGGAAAGGCAGGCAGAGAATTCCCTGCTAGCACCTTCTCTGTGCCTGTTCACATTGCTTCGCAGAATCGCTTTTGTGCAGAAAACAGTAACACTTGTTCAGAACGAAAGAAAGCACAGAGCCCCAGATTCTATGTTGTCCTGGAGAGCTTGCAGAGCACTGGGGAAAGGCAGGCAGAGAATTCCTTGCTAGCGCCTTCTCTGTGCCTGGGAAGCAGAAGTGTTCACATTGCTTCGCAGAATCGCTTTTGTGCAGAAAACAGTAACACTTGTTCAGAACGAAAGGAAGCACAGAGCCCCAGATTTTATGTTGTCCTGGAGAGCTTGCAGGGCACTGGGGAAAGGCAGGCAGAGAATTTCCTGCTAGCACCTTCTCTGTGCCTGTTCACATTGCTTCGCAGAATCGCTTTTGTGCAGAAAACAGTAACACTTGTTCAGAACGAAAGAAAGCACAGAGCCCCAGATTCTATGTTGTCCTGGAGAGCTTGCAGAGCACTGGGGAAAGGCAGGCAGAGAATTCCCTGCTAGCACCTTCTCTGTGTCTGGGAAGTAGAAGTGTTCACATTAGTTCGCAGAATCGCCTTTGTGCAGAAAACACTAACACTTGTTCAGAACAAAAGAAAGCACAGAGCCCCAGATTCTATGTTGTCCTGGAGAGCTTGCAGAGCACTGGGGAAAGGCAGGCAGGGAATTCCCTGCTAGCACCTTCTCTGTGCCTGGGAAGCAGAAGTGTTCACATTGCTTCGCAGAATCGCTTTTGTGCAGAAAACACTAACACTTGTTCAGAACAAAAGAAAGCACAGAGCCCCAGATTTGCTGTTGTTCTGGAGAGCTTGCAGAGCACTGGGGAAAGGCAGGCAGAGAATTCCCTGCTAGCACCTTCTCTGTGCCTGGGAAGCAGAAGTGTTCACATTGCTTCGCAGAATCGCCTTTGTGCAGAAAACACTAACACTTGTTCAGAACAAAAGAAAGCACAGAGCCCCAGATTCTATGTTGTCCTGGAGAGCTTGCAGAGCACTGGGGAAAGGCAGGCAGAGAATTCCCTGCTAGCACCTTCTCTGTGCCTGGGAAGCAGAAGTGTTCACATTACTTCGCAGAATCGCCTTTGTGCAGAAAACACTAACACTTGTTCAGAACAAAAGAAAGCACAGAGCCCCAGATTTGCTGTTGTTCTGGAGAGCTTGCAGAGCACTGGGGAAAGGCAGGCAGAGAATTCCCTGCTAGCACCTTCTCTGTGCCTGGGAAGCAGAAGTGTTCACATTACTTCGCAGAATCGCTTTTGTGCAGAAAACACTAACACTTGTTCAGAACAAAAGAAAGCACAGAGCCCCAGATTTGCTGTTGTCCTGGAGAGCTTGCAGAGCACTGGGGAAAGGCAGGCAGAGAATTCCCTGCTAGCACCTTCTCTGTGCCTGGGAAGCAGAAGTGTTCACATTGCTTCGCAGAATCGCCTTTGTGCAGAAAACACTAACACTTGTTCAGAACAAAAGAAAGCACAGAGCCCCAGATTCTATGTTGTCCTGGAGAGCTTGCAGAGCACTGGGGAAAGGCAGGCAGAGAATTCCCTGCTAGCACCTTCTCTGTGCCTGGGAAGCAGAAGTGTTCACATTGCTTCGCAGAATTGCTTTTCTGCAGAAAACACTAACACTTGTTCAGAACAAAAGAAAGCACAGAGCCCCAGATTTGCTGTTGTTCTGGAGAGCTTGCAGAGCACTGGGGAAAGGCAGGCAGAGAATTCCCTGCTAGCACCTTCTCTGTGCCTGTTCACATTGCTTCGCAGAATCGCTTTTGTGCAGAAAACAGTAACACTTGTTCAGAAGGAAAGAAAGCACAGAGCCCCAGATTCTATGTTGTCCTGGAGAGCTTGCAGAGCACTGGGGAAAGGCAGGCAGAGAATTCCTTGCTAGCGCCTTCTCTGTGCCTGGGAAGCAGAAGTGTTCACATTGCTTCGCAGAATCGCTTTTGTGCAGAAAACAGTAACACTTGTTCAGAACGAAAGAAAGCACAGAGCCCCAGATTCTATGTTGTCCTGGAGAGCTTGCAGAGCACTGGGGAAAGGCAGGCAGAGAATTCCTTGCTAGCGCCTTCTCTGTGCATGGGAAGCAGAAGTGTTCACATTGCTTCGCAGAATCGCTTTTGTACAGAAAACACTAACACTTGTTCAGAACGAAAGGAAGCACAGAGCCCCAGATTTTATGTTGTCCTGGAGACCTCGCAGAGCACTGGGGAAAGGCAGGCAGAGAATTCCCTGCTAGCACCTTCTCTGTGCCTGTTCACATTGCTTCGCAAGAATCGCTTTTGTGCAGAAAACATTAACACTTGTTCAGAACGAAAGAAAGCACAGAGCCCCAGATTCTATGTTGTCCTGGAGAGCTTGCAGAGCACTGGGGAAAGGCAGGCAGAGAATTCCCTGCTAGCACCTTCTCTGTGCCTGGGAAGCAGAAGTGTTCACATTGCTTCGCAGAATCGCCTTTGTGCAGAAAACACTAACACTTGTTCAGAAGGAAAGAAAGCACAGAGCCCCAGATTCTATGTTGTCCTGGAGAGCTTGCAGAGCACTGGGGAAAGGCAGGCAGAGAATTCCTTGCTAGCGCCTTCTCTGTGCCTGGGAAGCAGAAGTGTTCACATTGCTTCGCAGAATCGCTTTTGTGCAGAAAACACTAACACTTGTTCAGAACGAAAGGAAGCACAGAGCCCCAGATTTTATGTTGTCCTGGAGAGCTTGCAGAGCACTGGGGAAAGGCAGGCAGAGAATTTCCTGCTAGCACCTTCTCTGTGCCTGTTCACATTGCTTCGCAGAATCGCTTTTGAGCAGAAAACAGTAACACTTGTTCAGAACGAAAGAAAGCACAGAGCCCCAGATTTGCTGTTGTCCTGGAGAGCTTGCAGAGCACTGGGGAAAGGCAGGCAGAGAATTCCCTGCTAGCACCTTCTCTGTGCCTGGGAAGCAGAAGTGTTCACATTGCTTCGCAGAATCGCCTTTGTGCAGAAAACACTAACACTTGTTCAGAAGGAAAGAAAGCACAGAGCCCCAGATTCTATGTTGTCCTGGAGAGCTTGCAGAGCACTGGGGAAAGGCAGGCAGAGAATTCCCTGCTAGCACCTTCTCTGTGCCTGGGAAGCAGAAGTGTTCACATTGCTTCGCAGAATCGCTTTTCTGCAGAAAACACTAACACTTGTTCAGAACAAAAGAAAGCACAGAGCCCCAGATTTGCTGTTGTTCTGGAGAGCTTGCAGAGCACTGGGGAAAGGCAGGCAGAGAATTCCCTGCTAGCACCTTCTCTGTGCCTGGGAAGCAGAAGTGTTTACATTGCTTCGCAGAAGCGCTTTTGTGCAGAAAACAGTAACACTTGTTCAGAACGAAAGAAAGCACAGAGCCCCAGATTTGCTGTTGTCCTGGAGAGCTTGCAGAGCACTGGGGAAAGGCAGGCAGAGAATTCCCTGCTAGCACCTTCTCTGTGCCTGGGAAGCAGAAGTGTTCACATTGCTTCGCAGAATCGCCTTTGTGCAGAAAACACTAACACTTGTTCAGAACAAAAGAAAGCACAGAGCCCCAGATTCTATGTTGTCCTGGAGAGCTTGCAGAGCACTGGGGAAAGGCAGGCAGGGAATTCCCTGCTAGCACCTTCTCTGTGCCTGGGAAGCAGAAGTGTTCACATTGCTTCGCAGAATCGCTTTTCTGCAGAAAACACTAACACTTGTTCAGAACAAAAGAAAGCACAGAGCCCCAGATTTGCTGTTGTTCTGGAGAGCTTGCAGAGCACTGGGGAAAGGCAGGCAGAGAATTCCCTGCTAGCACCTTCTCTGTGCCTGGGAAGCAGAAGTGTTCACATTGCTTCGCAGAATCGCCTTTGTGCAGAAAACACTAACACTTGTTCAGAACAAAAGAAAGCACAGAGCCCCAGATTCTATGTTGTCCTGGAGAGCTTGCAGAGCACTGGGGAAAGGCAGGCAGAGAATTCCCTGCTAGCACCTTCTCTGTGCCTGGGAAGCAGAAGTGTTCACATTACTTCGCAGAATCGCCTTTGTGCAGAAAACACTAACACTTGTTCAGAACAAAAGAAAGCACAGAGCCCCAGATTTGCTGTTGTTCTGGAGAGCTTGCAGAGCACTGGGGAAAGGCAGGCAGAGAATTCCCTGCTAGCACCTTCTCTGTGCCTGGGAAGCAGAAGTGTTCACATTGCTTCGCAGAATCGCCTTTGTGCAGAAAACACTAACACTTGTTCAGAACAAAAGAAAGCACAGAGCCCCAGATTTTATGCTGTTCTGGAGAGCTTGCAGAGCACTGGGGAAAGGCAGGCAGAGAATTCCCTGCTAGCACCTTCGCTGTGCCTGGGAAGCAGAAGTGTTCACATTACTTCGCAGAATCGCTTTTGTGCAGAAAACACTAACACTTGTTCAGAACAAAAGAAAGCACAGAGCCCCAGATTTGCTGTTGTCCTGGAGAGCTTGCAGAGCACTGGGGAAAGGCAGGCAGAGAATTCCCTGCTAGCACCTTCTCTGTGCCTGGGAAGCAGAAGTGTTCACATTGCTTCGCAGAATCGCCTTTGTGCAGAAAACACTAACACTTGTTCAGAACAAAAGAAAGCACAGAGCCCCAGATTCTATGTTGTCCTGGAGAGCTTGCAGAGCACTGGGGAAAGGCAGGCAGAGAATTCCCTGCTAGCACCTTCTCTGTGCCTGGGAAGCAGAAGTGTTCACATTGCTTCGCAGAATTGCTTTTCTGCAGAAAACACTAACACTTGTTCAGAACAAAAGAAAGCACAGAGCCCCAGATTTGCTGTTGTTCTGGAGAGCTTGCAGAGCACTGGGGAAAGGCAGGCAGAGAATTCCCTGCTAGCACCTTCTCTGTGCCTGGGAAGCAGAAGTGTTCACATTGCTTCGCAGAATCGCCTTTGTGCAGAAAACACTAACACTTGTTCAGAACAAAAGAAAGCACAGAGCCCCAGATTCTATGTTGTCCTGGAGAGCTTGCAGAGCACTGGGGAAAGGCAGGCAGAGAATTCCCTGCTAGCACCTTCTCTGTGCCTGGGAAGCAGAAGTGTTCACATTGCTTCGCAGAATTGCTTTTCTGCAGAAAACACTAACACTTGTTCAGAACAAAAGAAAGCACAGAGCCCCAGATTTGCTGTTGTTCTGGAGAGCTTGCAGAGCACTGGGGAAAGGCAGGCAGAGAATTCCCTGCTAGCACCTTCTCTGTGCCTGTTCACATTGCTTCGCAGAATCGCTTTTGTGCAGAAAACAGTAACACTTGTTCAGAAGGAAAGAAAGCACAGAGCCCCAGATTTGCTGTTGTTCTGGAGAGCTTGCAGAGCACTGGGGAAAGGCAGGCAGAGAATTCCCTGCTAGCACCTTCTCTGTGCCTGGGAAGCAGAAGTGTTTACATTGCTTCGCAGAAGCGCTTTTGTGCAGAAAACAGTAACACTTGTTCAGAACGAAAGAAAGCACAGAGCCCCAGATTTGCTGTTGTCCTGGAGAGCTTGCAGAGCACTGGGGAAAGGCAGGCAGAGAATTCCCTGCTAGCAGCTTCTCTGTGCCTGGGAAGCAGAAGTGTTCACATTGCTTCGCAGAATCGCTTTTCTGCAGAAAACACTAACACTTGTTCAGAACAAAAGAAAGCACAGAGCCCCAGATTTGCTGTTGTTCTGGAGAGCTTGCAGAGCACTGGGGAAAGGCAGGCAGAGAATTCCCTGCTAGCACCTTCTCTGTGCCTGGGAAGCAGAAGTGTTTACATTGCTTCGCAGAAGCGCTTTTGTGCAGAAAACAGTAACACTTGTTCAGAACGAAAGAAAGCACAGAGCCCCAGATTTGCTGTTGTTCTGGAGAGCTTGCAGAGCACTGGGGAAAGGCAGGCAGAGAATTCCCTGCTAGCACCTTCTCTGTGCCTGGGAAGCAGAAGTGTTCACATTGCTTCGCAGAATCGCCTTTGTGCAGAAAACACTAACACTTGTTCAGAACAAAAGAAAGCACAGAGCCCCAGATTCTATGTTGTCCTGGAGAGCTTGCAGAGCACTGGGGAAAGGCAGGCAGGGAATTCCCTGCTAGCACCTTCTCTGTGCCTGGGAAGCAGAAGTGTTCACATTGCTTCGCAGAATCGCTTTTCTGCAGAAAACACTAACACTTGTTCAGAACAAAAGAAAGCACAGAGCCCCAGATTTGCTGTTGTTCTGGAGAGCTTGCAGAGCACTGGGGAAAGGCAGGCAGAGAATTCCCTGCTAGCACCTTCTCTGTGTCTGGGAAGTAGAAGTGTTCACATTAGTTCGCAGAATCGCCTTTGTGCAGAAAACACTAACACTTGTTCAGAACAAAAGAAAGCACAGAGCCCCAGATTCTATGTTGTCCTGGAGAGCTTGCAGAGCACTGGGGAAAGGCAGGCAGGGAATTCCCTGCTAGCACCTTCTCTGTGCCTGGGAAGCAGAAGTGTTCACATTGCTTCGCAGAATCGCTTACTGCAGAAAACACTAACACTTGTTCAGAACAAAAGAAAGCACAGAGCCCCAGATTTGATGCTGTTCTGGAGAGCTTGCAGAGCACTGGGGAAAGGCAGGCAGAGAATTCCCTGCTAGCACCTTCTCTGTGCCTGGGAAGCAGAAGTGTTCACATTGCTTCGCAGAATCGCCTTTGTGCAGAAAAAACTAACACTTGTTCAGAACAAAAGAAAGCACAGAGCCCCAGATTCTATGTTGTCCTGGAGAGCTTGCAGAGCACTGGGGAAAGGCAGGGAGAGAATTCCCTGCTAGCACCTTCTCTGTGCCTGGGAAGCAGAAGTGTTCACATTACTTCGCAGAATCGCCTTTGTGCAGAAAACACTAACACTTGTTCAGAACAAAAGAAAGCACAGAGCCCCAGATTTGCTGTTGTTCTGGAGAGCTTGCAGAGCACTGGGGAAAGGCAGGCAGAGAATTCCCTGCTAGCACCTTCTCTGTGCCTGGGAAGCAGAAGTGTTCACATTGCTTCGCAGAATCGCCTTTGTGCAGAAAACACTAACACTTGTTCAGAACAAAAGAAAGCACAGAGCCCCAGATTTTATGCTGTTCTGGAGAGCTTGCAGAGCACTGGGGAAAGGCAGGCAGAGAATTCCCTGCTAGCACCTTCTCTGTGCCTGGGAAGCAGAAGTGTTCACATTACTTCGCAGAATCGCTTTTGTGCAGAAAACACTAACACTTGTTCAGAACAAAAGAAAGCACAGAGCCCCAGATTTGCTGTTGTCCTGGAGAGCTTGCAGAGCACTGGGGAAAGGCAGGCAGAGAATTCCCTGCTAGCACCTTCTCTGTGCCTGTTCACATTGCTTCGCAGAATCGCTTTTGTGCAGAAAACAGTAACACTTGTTCAGAACGAAAGAAAGCACAGAGCCCCAGATTCTATGTTGTCCTGGAGAGCTTGCAGAGCACTGGGGAAAGGCAGGCAGAGAATTCCCTGCTAGCACCTTCTCTGTGCCTGGGAAGCAGAAGTGTTCACATTGCTTCGCAGAATCGCCTTTGTGCAGAAAACACTAACACTTGTTCAGAAGGAAAGAAAGCACAGAGCCCCAGATTCTATGTTGTCCTGGAGAGCTTGCAGAGCACTGGGGAAAGGCAGGCAGAGAATTCCTTGCTAGCGCCTTCTCTGTGCCTGGGAAGCAGAAGTGTTCACATTGCTTCGCAGAATCGCTTTTGTACAGAAAACACTAACACTTGTTCAGAACGAAAGGAAGCACAGAGCCCCAGATTTGCTGTTGTTCTGGAGAGCTTGCAGAGCACTGGGGAAAGGCAGGCAGAGAATTTCCTGCTAGCACCTTCTCTGTGCCTGTTCACATTGCTTCGCAGAATCGCTTTTGTGCAGAAAACAGTAACACTTGTTCAGAACGAAAGAAAGCACAGAGCCCCAGATTCTATGTTGTCCTGGAGAGCTTGCAGAGCACTGGGGAAAGGCAGGCAGAGAATTCCCTGCTAGCACCTTCTCTGTGCCTGTTCACATTGCTTCGCAGAATCGCTTTTGTGCAGAAAACAGTAACACTTGTTCAGAAGGAAAGAAAGCACAGAGCCCCAGATTCTATGTTGTCCTGGAGAGCTTGCAGAGCACTGGGGAAAGGCAGGCAGAGAATTCCTTGCTAGCGCCTTCTCTGTGCCTGGGAGGCAGAAGTGTTCACATTGCTTCGCAGAATCGCTTTTGTGCAGAAAACACTAACACTTGTTCAGAACGAAAGGAAGCACAGAGCCCTAGATTTTATGTTGTCCTGGAGAGCTTGCAGAGCACTGGGGAAAGGCAGGCAGAGAATTTCCTGCTAGCACCTTCTCTGTGCCTGTTCACATTGCTTCGCAGAATCGCTTTTGTGCAGAAAACAGTAACACTTGTTCAGAACGAAAGAAAGCACAGAGCCCCAGATTTGCTGTTGTCCTGGAGAGCTTGCAGAGCACTGGGGAAAGGCAGGCAGAGAATTCCCTGCTAGCACCTTCTCTGTGCCTGGGAAGCAGAAGTGTTCACATTGCTTCGCAGAATCGCCTTTGTGCAGAAAACACTAACACTTGTTCAGAAGGAAAGAAAGCACAGAGCCCCAGATTCTATGTTGTCCTGGAGAGCTTGCAGAGCACTGGGGAAAGGCAGGCAGAGAATTCCCTGCTAGCACCTTCTCTGTGCCTGGGAAGCAGAAGTGTTCACATTGCTTCGCAGAATCGCCTTTGTGCAGAAAACAGTAACACTTGTTCAGAACAAAAGAAAGCACAGAGCCCCAGATTCTATGTTGTCCTGGAGAGCTTGCAGAGCACTGGGGAAAGGCAGGCAGAGAATTCCCTGCTAGCACCTTCTCTGTGCCTGGGAAGCAGAAGTGTTCACATTGCTTCGCAGAATCGCTTTTCTGCAGAAAACACTAACACTTGTTCAGAACAAAAGAAAGCACAGAGCCCCAGATTTGCTGTTGTTCTGGAGAGCTTGCAGAGCACTGGGGAAAGGCAGGCAGAGAATTCCCTGCTAGCACCTTCTCTGTGCCTGGGAAGCAGAAGTGTTTACGTTGCTTCGCAGAATCGCTTTTGTGCAGAAAACAGTAACACTTGTTCAGAACAAAAGAAAGCACAGAGCCCCAGATTCTATGTTGTCCTGGAGAGCTTGCAGAGCACTGGGGAAAGGCAGGCAGAGAATTCCCTGCTAGCACCTTCTCTGTGCCTGGGAAGCAGAAGTGTTCACATTGCTTCGCAGAATCGCCTTTGTGCAGAAAACACTAACACTTGTTCAGAACAAAATAAAGCACAGAGCCCCAGATTCTATGTTGTCCTGGAGAGCTTGCAGAGCACTGGGGAAAGGCAGGCAGGGAATTCCCTGCTAGCACCTTCTCTGTGCCTGGGAAGCAGAAGTGTTCACATTGCTTCGCAGAATCGCTTTTCTGCAGAAAACACTAACACTTGTTCAGAACAAAAGAAAGCACAGAGCCCCAGATTTGCTGTTGTTCTGGAGAGCTTGCAGAGCACTGGGGAAAGGCAGGCAGAGAATTCCCTGCTAGCACCTTCTCTGTGCCTGGGAAGCAGAAGTGTTTACGTTGCTTCGCAGAATCGCTTTTGTGCAGAAAACACTAACACTTGTTCAGAAGGAAAGAAAGCACAGAGCCCCAGATTTGCTGTTGTCCTGGAGAGCTTGCAGAGCACTGGGGAAAGGCAGGCAGAGAATTCCCTGCTAGCACCTTCTCTGTGCCTGGGAAGCAGAAGTGTTCACATTGCTTCGCAGAATCGCCTTTGTGCAGAAAACACTAACACTTGTTCAGAACAAAAGAAAGCACAGAGCCCCAGATTCTATGTTGTCCTGGAGAGCTTGCAGAGCACTGGGGAAAGGCAGGCAGAGAATTCCCTGCTAGCACCTTCTCTGTGCCTGGGAAGCAGAAGTGTTCACATTGCTTCGCAGAATCGCTTTTCTGCAGAAAACACTAACACTTGTTCAGAACAAAAGAAAGCACAGAGCCCCAGATTTGCTGTTGTTCTGGAGAGCTTGCAGAGCACTGGGGAAAGGCAGGCAGAGAATTCCCTGCTAGCACTTTCTCTGTGCCTGTTCACATTGCTTCGCAGAATCGCTTTTGTGCAGAAAACAGTAACACTTGTTCAGAAGGAAAGAAAGCACAGAGCCCCAGATTCTATGTTGTCCTGGAGAGCTTGCAGAGCACTGGGGAAAGGCAGGCAGAGAATTCCTTGCTAGCACCTTCTCTGTGCCTGGGAAGCAGAAGTGTTCACATTGCTTCGCAGAATCGCTTTTGTGCAGAAAACAGTAACACTTGTTCAGAACGAAAGAAAGCACAGAGCCCCAGATTCTATGTTGTCCTGGAGAGCTTGCAGAGCACTGGGGAAAGGCAGGCAGAGAATTCCCTGCTAGCACCTTCTCTGTGCCTGGGAAGCAGAAGTGTTCACATTGCTTCGCAGAATCGCCTTTGTGCAGAAAACACTAACACTTGTTCAGAACAAAAGAAAGCACAGAGCCCCAGATTTGCTGTTGTTCTGGAGAGCTTGCAGAGCACTGGGGAAAGGCAGGCAGAGAATTCCCTGCTAGCACCTTCTCTGTGCCTGGGAAGCAGAAGTGTTCACATTGCTTCGCAGAATTGCCTTTGTGCAGAAAACACTAACACTTGTTCAGAACAAAAGAAAGCACAGAGCCCCAGATTTGCTGTTGTTCTGGAGAGCTTGCAGAGCACTGGGGAAAGGCAGGCGGAGAATTCCCTGCTAGCACCTTCTCTGTGCCTGGGAAGCAGAAGTGTTCACATTACTTCGCAGAATCGCTTTTGTGCAGAAAACACTAACACTTGTTCAGAACGAAAGAAAGCACAGAGCCCCAGATTTGCTGTTGTCCTGGAGAGCTTGCAGAGCACTGGGGAAAAGCAGGCAGAGAATTCCCTGTTAGCACCTTCTCTGTGCCTGGGAAGCAGAAGTTTTCACATTGCTTCGCAGAATCGCCTTTGTGCAGAAAACAGTAACACTTGTTCAGAAGGAAAGAAAGCACAGAGCCCCAGATTCTATGTTGTCCTGGAGAGCTTGCAGAGCACTGGGGAAAGGCAGGCAGGGAATTCCCTGCTAGCACCTTCTCTGTGCCTGGGAAGCAGAAGTGTTCACATTGCTTCGCAGAATCGCTTTTCTGCAGAAAACAGTAACACTTGTTCAGAACAAAAGAAAGCACAGAGCCCCAGATTTGCTGTTGTTCTGGAGAGCTTGCAGAGCATTGGGGAAAGGCAGGCAGAGAATTCCTTGCTAGCACCTTCTCTGTGCCTGGGAAGCAGAAGTGTTCACATTGCTTCGCAGAATCGCTTTTGTGCAGAAAACAGTAACACTTGTTCAGAACGAAAGAAAGCACAGAGCCCCAGATTCTATGTTGTCCTGGAGAGCTTGCAGAGCACTGGGGAAAGGCAGGCAGAGAATTCCCTGCTAGCACCTTCTCTGTGCCTGGGAAGCAGAAGTGTTCACATTGCTTCGCAGAATCGCCTATGTGCAGAAAACACTAACACTTGTTCAGAACAAAAGAAAGCACAGAGCCCCAGATTTGCTGTTGTTCTGGAGAGCTTGCAGAGCACTGGGGAAAGGCAGGCAGAGAATTCCCTGCTAGCACCTTCTCTGTGCCTGGGAAGCAGAAGTGTTCACATTACTTCGCAGAATCGCTTTTCTGCAGAAAACACTAACACTTGTTCAGAACAAAAGAAAGCACAGAGCCCCAGATTTGCTGTTGTTCTGGAGAGCTTGCAGAGCACTGGGGAAAGGCAGGCAGAGAATTCCCTGCTAGCACCTTCTCTGTGCCTGGGAAGCAGAAGTGTTCACATTGCTTCGCAGAATCGCTTTTCTGCAGAAAACACTAACACTTGTTCAGAACAAAAGAAAGCACAGAGCCCCAGATTTGCTGTTGTTCTGGAGAGCTTGCAGAGCACTGGGGAAAGGCAGGCGGAGAATTCCCTGCTAGCACCTTCTCTGTGCCTGGGAAGCAGAAGTGTTCACATTACTTCGCAGAATCGCTTTTGTGCAGAAAACACTAACACTTGTTCAGAACGAAAGAAAGCACAGAGCCCCAGATTTGCTGTTGTCCTGGAGAGCTTGCAGAGCACTGGGGAAAGGCAGGCAGAGAATTCCCTGTTAGCACCTTCTCTGTGCCTGGGAAGCAGAAGTGTTCACATTGCTTCGCAGAATCGCTTTTCTGCAGAAAACACTAACACTTGTTCAGAACAAAAGAAAGCACAGAGCCCCAGATTCTATGTTGTCCTGGAGAGCTTGCAGAGCACTGGGGAAAGGCAGGCAGAGAATTCCCTGCTAGCACCTTCTCTGTGCCTGGGAAGCAGAAGTGTTCACATTGCTTCGCAGAATCGCTTTTGTGCAGAAAGCACTAACACTTGTTCAGAACAAAAGAAAGCACAGAGCCCCAGATTCTATGTTGTCATGGAGAGCTTGCAGAGCACTGGGGAAAGGCAGGCAGAGAATTCCCTGCTAGCACCTTCTCTGTGCCTGGGAAGCAGGAGTGTTCACATTGCTTCGCAGAATCGCCTTTGTGCAGAAAACACTAACACTTGTTCAGAACGAAAGGAAGCACAGAGCCCCAGATTTTATGTTGTCCTGGAGAGCTTGCAGAGCACTGGGGAAAGGCAGGCAGAGAATTTCCTGCTAGCACCTGCTCTGTGCCTGTTCACATTGCTTCGCAGAATCGCTTTTGTGCAGAAAACAGTAACACTTGTTCAGAACGAAAGAAAGCACAGAGCCCCAGATTCTATGTTGTCCTGGAGATCTTGCAGAGCACTGGGGAAAGGCAGGCAGAGAATTCCTTGCTAGCACCTTCTCTGTGCCTGGGAAGCAGAAGTGTTCACATTGCTTGGCAGAATCGCTTTTGTGCAGAAAACAGTAACACTTGTTCAGAACGAAAGAAAGCACAGAGCCCCAGATTCTATGTTGTCCTGGAGAGCTTGCAGAGCACTGGGGAAAGGCAGGCAGAGAATTCCCTGCTAGCACCTTCTCTGTGCCTGTTCACATTGCTTCGCTGTATCGCTTTTGTGCAGAAAACAGTAACACTTGTTCAGAACGAAAGAAAGCACAGAGCCCCAGATTCTATGTTGTCCTGGAGAGCTTGCAGAGCACTGGGGAAAGGCAGGCAGGGAATTCCCTGCTAGCACCTTCTCTGTGCCTGGGAAGCAGAAGTGTTCACATTGCTTCGCAGAATCGCTTTTCTGCAGAAAACACTAACACTTGTTCAGAACAAAAGAAAGCACAGAGCCCCAGATTTGCTGTTGTTCTGGAGAGCTTGCAGAGCACTGGGGAAAGGCAGGCAGAGAATTCCCTGCTAGCACCTTCTCTGTGTCTGGGAAGTAGAAGTGTTCACATTAGTTCGCAGAATCGCCTTTGTGCAGAAAACACTAACACTTGTTCAGAACAAAAGAAAGCACAGAGCCCCAGATTCTATGTTGTCCTGGAGAGCTTGCAGAGCACTGGGGAAAGGCAGGCAGGGAATTCCCTGCTAGCACCTTCTCTGTGCCTGGGAAGCAGAAGTGTTCACATTGCTTCGCAGAATCGCTTTTGTGCAGAAAACACTAACACTTGTTCAGAACAAAAGAAAGCACAGAGCCCCAGATTTGCTGCTGTTCTGGAGAGCTTGCAGAGCACTGGGGAAAGGCAGGCAGAGAATTCCCTGCTAGCACCTTCTCTGTGCCTGGGAAGCAGAAGTGTTCACATTGCTTCGCAGAATCGCCTTTGTGCAGAAAAAACTAACACTTGTTCAGAACAAAAGAAAGCACAGAGCCCCAGATTCTATGTTGTCCTGGAGAGCTTGCAGAGCACTGGGGAAAGGCAGGCAGAGAATTCCCTGCTAGCACCTTCTCTGTGCCTGGGAAGCAGAAGTGTTCACATTGCTTCGCAGAATCGCCTTTGTGCAGAAAACACTAACACTTGTTCAGAACAAAAGAAAGCACAGAGCCCCAGATTTGCTGTTGTTCTGGAGAGCTTGCAGAGCACTGGGGAAAGGCAGGCAGAGAATTCCCTGCTAGCACCTTCTCTGTGCCTGGGAAGCAGAAGTGTTCACATTGCTTCGCAGAATCGCCTTTGTGCAGAAAACACTAACACTTGTTCAGAACAAAAGAAAGCACAGAGCCCCAGATTTTATGCTGTTCTGGAGAGCTTGCAGAGCACTGGGGAAAGGCAGGCAGAGAATTCCCTGCTAGCACCTTCTCTGTGCCTGGGAAGCAGAAGTGTTCACATTACTTCGCAGAATCGCTTTTGTGCAGAAAACACTAACACTTGTTCAGAACAAAAGAAAGCACAGAGCCCCAGATTTGCTGTTGTCCTGGAGAGCTTGCAGAGCACTGGGGAAAGGCAGGCAGAGAATTCCCTGCTAGCACCTTCTCTGTGCCTGGGAAGCAGAAGTGTTTACGTTGCTTCGCAGAATCGCTTTTGTGCAGAAAACACTAACACTTGTTCAGAACGAAAGAAAGCACAGAGCCCCAGATTTGCTGTTGTTCTGGAGAGCTTGCAGAGCACTGGGGAAAGGCAGGCAGAGAATTCCCTGCTAGCACCTTCTCTGTGCCTGGGAAGCAGAAGTGTTCACATTGCTTCGCAGAATCGCCTTTGTGCAGAAAACACTAACACTTGTTCAGAACAAAAGAAAGCACAGAGCCTCAGATTCTATGTTGTCCTGGAGAGCTTGCAGAGCACTGGGGAAAGGCAGGCAGAGAATTCCCTGCTAGCACCTTCTCTGTGCCTGGGAAGCAGAAGTGTTCACATTGCTTCGCAGAATTGCTTTTCTGCAGAAAACACTAACACTTGTTCAGAACAAAAGAAAGCACAGAGCCCCAGATTTGCTGTTGTTCTGGAGAGCTTGCAGAGCACTGGGGAAAGGCAGGCAGAGAATTCCCTGCTAGCACCTTCTCTGTGCCTGTTCACATTGCTTCGCAGAATCGCTTTTGTGCAGAAAACAGTAACACTTGTTCAGAAGGAAAGAAAGCACAGAGCCCCAGATTTGCTGTTGTTCTGGAGAGCTTGCAGAGCACTGGGGAAAGGCAGGCAGAGAATTCCTTGCTAGCGCCTTCTCTGTGCCTGGGAAGCAGAAGTGTTCGCATTGCTTCGCAGAATCGCTTTTGTACAGAAATCACTAACACTTGTTCAGAACGAAAGAAAGCACAGAGCCCCAGATTTGCTGTTGTCCTGGAGAGCTTGCAGAGCACTGGGGAAAGGCAGGCAGAGAATTTCCTGCTAGCACCTTCTCTGTGCCTGTTCACATTGCTTCGCAGAATCGCTTTTGTGCAGAAAACAGTAACACTTGTTCAGAACGAAAGAAAGCACAGAGCCCCAGATTCTATGTTGTCCTGGAGAGCTTGCAGAGCACTGGGGAAAGGCAGGCAGAGAATTCCCTGCTAGCACCTTCTCTGTGCCTGGGAAGCAGAAGTGTTCACATTGCTTCGCAGAATCGCCTTTGTGCAGAAAACACTAACACTTGTTCAGAACAAAAGAAAGCACAGAGCCCCAGATTCTATGTTGTCCTGGAGAGCTTGCAGAGCACTGGGGAAAGGCAGGCAGAGAATTCCTTGCTAGCGCCTTCTCTGTGCCTGGGAAGCAGAAGTGTTCACATTGCTTCGCAGAATCGCTTTTGTACAGAAAACACTAACACTTGTTCAGAATGAAAGGAAGCACAGAGCCCCAGATTTGCTGTTGTTCTGGAGAGCTTGCAGAGCACTGGGGAAAGGCAGGCAGAGAATTTCCTGCTAGCACCTTCTCTGTGCCTGTTCACATTGCTTCGCAGAATCGCTTTTGTGCAGAAAACAGTAACACTTGTTCAGAACGAAAGAAAGCACAGAGCCCCAGATTCTATGTTGTCCTGGAGAGCTTGCAGAGCACTGGGGAAAGGCAGGCAGAGAATTCCCTGCTAGCACCTTCTCTGTGCCTGTTCACATTGCTTCGCAGAATCGCTTTTGTGCAGAAAACAGTAACACTTGTTCAGAAGGAAAGAAAGCACAGAGCCCCAGATTCTATGTTGTCCTGGAGAGCTTGCAGAGCACTGGGGAAAGGCAGGCAGAGAATTCCTTGCTAGCGCCTTCTCTGTGCCTGGGAGGCAGAAGTGTTCACATTGCTTCGCAGAATCGCTTTTGTGCAGAAAACACTAACACTTGTTCAGAACGAAAGGAAGCACAGAGCCCTAGATTTTATGTTGTCCTGGAGAGCTTGCAGAGCACTGGGGAAAGGCAGGCAGAGAATTTCCTGCTAGCACCTTCTCTGTGCCTGTTCACATTGCTTCGCAGAATCGCTTTTGTGCAGAAAACAGTAACACTTGTTCAGAACGAAAGAAAGCACAGAGCCCCAGATTCTATGTTGTCCTGGAGAGCTTGCAGAGCACTGGGGAAAGGCAGGCAGAGAATTCCCTGCTAGCACCTTCTCTGTGCCTGGGAAGCAGAAGTGTTCACATTGCTTCGCAGAGTCGCCTTTGTGCAGAAAACACTAACACTTGTTCAGAAGGAAAGAAAGCACAGAGCCCCAGATTCTATGTTGTCCTGGAGAGCTTGCAGAGCACTGGGGAAAGGCAGGCAGAGAATTCCCTGCTAGCACCTTCTCTGTGCCTGGGAAGCAGAAGTGTTCACATTGCTTCGCAGAATCGCCTTTGTGCAGAAAACAGTAACACTTGTTCAGAACAAAAGAAAGCACAGAGCCCCAGATTCTATGTTGTCCTGGAGAGCTTGCAGAGCACTGGGGAAAGGCAGGCAGAGAATTCCCTGCTAGCACCTTCTCTGTGCCTGGGAAGCAGAAGTGTTCACATTGCTTCGCAGAATCGCTTTTCTGCAGAAAACACTAACACTTGTTCAGAACAAAAGAAAGCACAGAGCCCCAGATTCTATGTTGTCCTGAAGAGCTTGCAGAGCACTGGGGAAAGGCAGGCAGAGAATTCCTTGCTAGCGCCTTCTCTGTGCCTGGGAAGCAGAAGTGTTTACATTGCTTCGCAGAATCGCCTTTGTGCAGAAAACAGTAACACTTGTTCAGAACAAAAGAAAGCACAGAGCCCCAGATTTGCTGTTGTTCTGGAGAGCTTGCAGAGCACTGGGGAAAGGCAGGCAGAGAATTCCCTGCTAGCACCTTCTCTGTGCCTGGGAAGCAGAAGTGTTCACATTACTTCGCAGGATCGCTTTTGTGCAGAAAACACTAACACTTGTTCAGAACAAAAGAAAGCACAGAGCCCCAGATTTGCTGTTGTTCTGGAGAGCTTGCAGAGCACTGGGGAAAGGCAGGCAGAGAATTCCCTGCTAGCACCTTCTCTGTGCCTGGGAAGCAGAAGTGTTCACATTGCTTCGCAGAATCGCTTTTCTGCAGAAAACACTAACACTTGTTCAGAACAAAAGAAAGCACAGAGCCCCAGATTTGCTGTTGTTCTGGAGAGCTTGCAGAGCACTGGGGAAAGGCAGGCGGAGAATTCCCTGCTAGCACCTTCTCTGTGCCTGGGAAGCAGAAGTGTTCACATTACTTCGCAGAATCGCTTTTGTGCAGAAAACACTAACACTTGTTCAGAACGAAAGAAAGCACAGAGCCCCAGATTTGCTGTTGTCCTGGAGAGCTTGCAGAGCACTGGGGAAAGGCAGGCAGAGAATTCCCTGTTAGCACCTTCTCTGTGCCTGGGAAGCAGAAGTGTTCACATTGCTTCGCAGAATCGCTTTTCTGCAGAAAACACTAACACTTGTTCAGAACAAAAGAAAGCACAGAGCCCCAGATTCTATGTTGTCCTGGAGAGCTTGCAGAGCACTGGGGAAAGGCAGGCAGAGAATTCCCTGCTAGCACCTTCTCTGTGCCTGGGAAGCAGAAGTGTTCACATTGCTTCGCAGAATCGCTTTTGTGCAGAAAGCACTAACACTTGTTCAGAACAAAAGAAAGCACAGAGCCCCAGATTCTATGTTGTCATGGAGAGCTTGCAGAGCACTGGGGAAAGGCAGGCAGAGAATTCCCTGCTAGCACCTTCTCTGTGCCTGGGAAGCAGAAGTGTTCACATTGCTTCGCAGAATCGCTTTTCTGCAGAAAACACTAACACTTGTTCAGAACAAAAGAAAGCACAGAGCCCCAGATTCTATGTTGTCCTGGAGAGCTTGCAGAGCACTGGGGAAAGGCAGGCAGAGAATTCCTTGCTAGCGCCTTCTCTGTGCCTGGGAGGCAGAAGTGTTCACATTGCTTCGCAGAATCGCTTTTGTGCAGAAAACACTAACACTTGTTCAGAACGAAAGGAAGCACAGAGCCCTAGATTTTATGTTGTCCTGGAGAGCTTGCAGAGCACTGGGGAAAGGCAGGCAGAGAATTTCCTGCTAGCACCTTCTCTGTGCCTGTTCACATTGCTTCGCAGAATCGCTTTTGTGCAGAAAACAGTAACACTTGTTCAGAACGAAAGAAAGCACAGAGCCCCAGATTCTATGTTGTCCTGGAGAGCTTGCAGAGCACTGGGGAAAGGCAGGCAGAGAATTCCCTGCTAGCACCTTCTCTGTGCCTGGGAAGCAGAAGTGTTCACATTGCTTCGCAGAGTCGCCTTTGTGCAGAAAACACTAACACTTGTTCAGAAGGAAAGAAAGCACAGAGCCCCAGATTCTATGTTGTCCTGGAGAGCTTGCAGAGCACTGGGGAAAGGCAGGCAGAGAATTCCCTGCTAGCACCTTCTCTGTGCCTGGGAAGCAGAAGTGTTCACATTGCTTCGCAGAATCGCCTTTGTGCAGAAAACAGTAACACTTGTTCAGAACAAAAGAAAGCACAGAGCCCCAGATTCTATGTTGTCCTGGAGAGCTTGCAGAGCACTGGGGAAAGGCAGGCAGAGAATTCCCTGCTAGCACCTTCTCTGTGCCTGGGAAGCAGAAGTGTTCACATTGCTTCGCAGAATCGCTTTTCTGCAGAAAACACTAACACTTGTTCAGAACAAAAGAAAGCACAGAGCCCCAGATTCTATGTTGTCCTGAAGAGCTTGCAGAGCACTGGGGAAAGGCAGGCAGAGAATTCCTTGCTAGCGCCTTCTCTGTGCCTGGGAAGCAGAAGTGTTTACATTGCTTCGCAGAATCGCCTTTGTGCAGAAAACAGTAACACTTGTTCAGAACAAAAGAAAGCACAGAGCCCCAGATTTGCTGTTGTTCTGGAGAGCTTGCAGAGCACTGGGGAAAGGCAGGCAGAGAATTCCCTGCTAGCACCTTCTCTGTGCCTGGGAAGCAGAAGTGTTCACATTACTTCGCAGGATCGCTTTTGTGCAGAAAACACTAACACTTGTTCAGAACAAAAGAAAGCACAGAGCCCCAGATTTGCTGTTGTTCTGGAGAGCTTGCAGAGCACTGGGGAAAGGCAGGCAGAGAATTCCCTGCTAGCACCTTCTCTGTGCCTGGGAAGCAGAAGTGTTCACATTGCTTCGCAGAATCGCTTTTCTGCAGAAAACACTAACACTTGTTCAGAACAAAAGAAAGCACAGAGCCCCAGATTTGCTGTTGTTCTGGAGAGCTTGCAGAGCACTGGGGAAAGGCAGGCGGAGAATTCCCTGCTAGCACCTTCTCTGTGCCTGGGAAGCAGAAGTGTTCACATTACTTCGCAGAATCGCTTTTGTGCAGAAAACACTAACACTTGTTCAGAACGAAAGAAAGCACAGAGCCCCAGATTTGCTGTTGTCCTGGAGAGCTTGCAGAGCACTGGGGAAAGGCAGGCAGAGAATTCCCTGTTAGCACCTTCTCTGTGCCTGGGAAGCAGAAGTGTTCACATTGCTTCGCAGAATCGCTTTTCTGCAGAAAACACTAACACTTGTTCAGAACAAAAGAAAGCACAGAGCCCCAGATTCTATGTTGTCCTGGAGAGCTTGCAGAGCACTGGGGAAAGGCAGGCAGAGAATTCCCTGCTAGCACCTTCTCTGTGCCTGGGAAGCAGAAGTGTTCACATTGCTTCGCAGAATCGCTTTTGTGCAGAAAGCACTAACACTTGTTCAGAACAAAAGAAAGCACAGAGCCCCAGATTCTATGTTGTCATGGAGAGCTTGCAGAGCACTGGGGAAAGGCAGGCAGAGAATTCCCTGCTAGCACCTTCTCTGTGCCTGGGAAGCAGGAGTGTTCACATTGCTTCGCAGAATCGCCTTTGTGCAGAAAACACTAACACTTGTTCAGAACGAAAGGAAGCACAGAGCCCCAGATTTTATGTTGTCCTGGAGAGCTTGCAGAGCACTGGGGAAAGGCAGGCAGAGAATTTCCTGCTAGCACCTGCTCTGTGCCTGTTCACATTGCTTCGCAGAATCGCTTTTGTGCAGAAAACAGTAACACTTGTTCAGAACGAAAGAAAGCACAGAGCCCCAGATTCTATGTTGTCCTGGAGATCTTGCAGAGCACTGGGGAAAGGCAGGCAGAGAATTCCTTGCTAGCACCTTCTCTGTGCCTGGGAAGCAGAAGTGTTCACATTGCTTGGCAGAATCGCTTTTGTGCAGAAAACAGTAACACTTGTTCAGAACGAAAGAAAGCACAGAGCCCCAGATTCTATGTTGTCCTGGAGAGCTTGCAGAGCACTGGGGAAAGGCAGGCAGAGAATTCCCTGCTAGCACCTTCTCTGTGCCTGTTCACATTGCTTCGCTGTATCGCTTTTGTGCAGAAAACAGTAACACTTGTTCAGAACGAAAGAAAGCACAGAGCCCCAGATTCTATGTTGTCCTGGAGAGCTTGCAGAGCACTGGGGAAAGGCAGGCAGGGAATTCCCTGCTAGCACCTTCTCTGTGCCTGGGAAGCAGAAGTGTTCACATTGCTTCGCAGAATCGCTTTTCTGCAGAAAACACTAACACTTGTTCAGAACAAAAGAAAGCACAGAGCCCCAGATTTGCTGTTGTTCTGGAGAGCTTGCAGAGCACTGGGGAAAGGCAGGCAGAGAATTCCCTGCTAGCACCTTCTCTGTGTCTGGGAAGTAGAAGTGTTCACATTAGTTCGCAGAATCGCCTTTGTGCAGAAAACACTAACACTTGTTCAGAACAAAAGAAAGCACAGAGCCCCAGATTCTATGTTGTCCTGGAGAGCTTGCAGAGCACTGGGGAAAGGCAGGCAGGGAATTCCCTGCTAGCACCTTCTCTGTGCCTGGGAAGCAGAAGTGTTCACATTGCTTCGCAGAATCGCTTTTGTGCAGAAAACACTAACACTTGTTCAGAACAAAAGAAAGCACAGAGCCCCAGATTTGCTGCTGTTCTGGAGAGCTTGCAGAGCACTGGGGAAAGGCAGGCAGAGAATTCCCTGCTAGCACCTTCTCTGTGCCTGGGAAGCAGAAGTGTTCACATTGCTTCGCAGAATCGCCTTTGTGCAGAAAAAACTAACACTTGTTCAGAACAAAAGAAAGCACAGAGCCCCAGATTCTATGTTGTCCTGGAGAGCTTGCAGAGCACTGGGGAAAGGCAGGCAGAGAATTCCCTGCTAGCACCTTCTCTGTGCCTGGGAAGCAGAAGTGTTCACATTACTTCGCAGAATCGCCTTTGTGCAGAAAACACTAACACTTGTTCAGAACAAAAGAAAGCACAGAGCCCCAGATTTGCTGTTGTTCTGGAGAGCTTGCAGAGCACTGGGGAAAGGCAGGCAGAGAATTCCCTGCTAGCACCTTCTCTGTGCCTGGGAAGCAGAAGTGTTCACATTGCTTCGCAGAATCGCCTTTGTGCAGAAAACACTAACACTTGTTCAGAACAAAAGAAAGCACAGAGCCCCAGATTTTATGCTGTTCTGGAGAGCTTGCAGAGCACTGGGGAAAGGCAGGCAGAGAATTCCCTGCTAGCACCTTCTCTGTGCCTGGGAAGCAGAAGTGTTCACATTACTTCGCAGAATCGCTTTTGTGCAGAAAACACTAACACTTGTTCAGAACAAAAGAAAGCACAGAGCCCCAGATTTGCTGTTGTCCTGGAGAGCTTGCAGAGCACTGGGGAAAGGCAGGCAGAGAATTCCCTGCTAGCACCTTCTCTGTGCCTGGGAAGCAGAAGTGTTTACGTTGCTTCGCAGAATCGCTTTTGTGCAGAAAACACTAACACTTGTTCAGAACGAAAGAAAGCACAGAGCCCCAGATTTGCTGTTGTTCTGGAGAGCTTGCAGAGCACTGGGGAAAGGCAGGCAGAGAATTCCCTGCTAGCACCTTCTCTGTGCCTGGGAAGCAGAAGTGTTCACATTGCTTCGCAGAATCGCCTTTGTGCAGAAAACACTAACACTTGTTCAGAACAAAAGAAAGCACAGAGCCTCAGATTCTATGTTGTCCTGGAGAGCTTGCAGAGCACTGGGGAAAGGCAGGCAGAGAATTCCCTGCTAGCACCTTCTCTGTGCCTGGGAAGCAGAAGTGTTCACATTGCTTCGCAGAATTGCTTTTCTGCAGAAAACACTAACACTTGTTCAGAACAAAAGAAAGCACAGAGCCCCAGATTTGCTGTTGTTCTGGAGAGCTTGCAGAGCACTGGGGAAAGGCAGGCAGAGAATTCCCTGCTAGCACCTTCTCTGTGCCTGTTCACATTGCTTCGCAGAATCGCTTTTGTGCAGAAAACAGTAACACTTGTTCAGAAGGAAAGAAAGCACAGAGCCCCAGATTTGCTGTTGTTCTGGAGAGCTTGCAGAGCACTGGGGAAAGGCAGGCAGAGAATTCCTTGCTAGCGCCTTCTCTGTGCCTGGGAAGCAGAAGTGTTCGCATTGCTTCGCAGAATCGCTTTTGTACAGAAATCACTAACACTTGTTCAGAACGAAAGGAAGCACAGAGCCCCAGATTTTATGTTGTCCTGGAGAGCTTGCAGAGCACTGGGGAAAGGCAGGCAGAGAATTCCCTGCTAGCACCTTCTCTGTGCCTGGGAAGCAGAAGTGTTCACATTGCTTCGCAGAATCGCCTTTGTGCAGAAAACACTAACACTTGTTCAGAACAAAAGAAAGCACAGAGCCCCAGATTCTATGTTGTCCTGGAGAGCTTGCAGAGCACTGGGGAAAGGCAGGCAGAGAATTCCTTGCTAGCGCCTTCTCTGTGCCTGGGAAGCAGAAGTGTTCACATTGCTTCGCAGAATCGCTTTTGTACAGAAAACACTAACACTTGTTCAGAATGAAAGGAAGCACAGAGCCCCAGATTTGCTGTTGTTCTGGAGAGCTTGCAGAGCACTGGGGAAAGGCAGGCAGAGAATTTCCTGCTAGCACCTTCTCTGTGCCTGTTCACATTGCTTCGCAGAATCGCTTTTGTGCAGAAAACAGTAACACTTGTTCAGAACGAAAGAAAGCACAGAGCCCCAGATTCTATGTTGTCCTGGAGAGCTTGCAGAGCACTGGGGAAAGGCAGGCAGAGAATTCCCTGCTAGCACCTTCTCTGTGCCTGTTCACATTGCTTCGCAGAATCGCTTTTGTGCAGAAAACAGTAACACTTGTTCAGAAGGAAAGAAAGCACAGAGCCCCAGATTCTATGTTGTCCTGGAGAGCTTGCAGAGCACTGGGGAAAGGCAGGCAGAGAATTCCTTGCTAGCGCCTTCTCTGTGCCTGGGAGGCAGAAGTGTTCACATTGCTTCGCAGAATCGCTTTTGTGCAGAAAACACTAACACTTGTTCAGAACGAAAGGAAGCACAGAGCCCTAGATTTTATGTTGTCCTGGAGAGCTTGCAGAGCACTGGGGAAAGGCAGGCAGAGAATTTCCTGCTAGCACCTTCTCTGTGCCTGTTCACATTGCTTCGCAGAATCGCTTTTGTGCAGAAAACAGTAACACTTGTTCAGAACGAAAGAAAGCACAGAGCCCCAGATTCTATGTTGTCCTGGAGAGCTTGCAGAGCACTGGGGAAAGGCAGGCAGAGAATTCCCTGCTAGCACCTTCTCTGTGCCTGGGAAGCAGAAGTGTTCACATTGCTTCGCAGAGTCGCCTTTGTGCAGAAAACACTAACACTTGTTCAGAAGGAAAGAAAGCACAGAGCCCCAGATTCTATGTTGTCCTGGAGAGCTTGCAGAGCACTGGGGAAAGGCAGGCAGAGAATTCCCTGCTAGCACCTTCTCTGTGCCTGGGAAGCAGAAGTGTTCACATTGCTTCGCAGAATCGCCTTTGTGCAGAAAACAGTAACACTTGTTCAGAACAAAAGAAAGCACAGAGCCCCAGATTCTATGTTGTCCTGGAGAGCTTGCAGAGCACTGGGGAAAGGCAGGCAGAGAATTCCCTGCTAGCACCTTCTCTGTGCCTGGGAAGCAGAAGTGTTCACATTGCTTCGCAGAATCGCTTTTCTGCAGAAAACACTAACACTTGTTCAGAACAAAAGAAAGCACAGAGCCCCAGATTTGCTGTTGTTCTGGAGAGCTTGCAGAGCACTGGGGAAAGGCAGGCGGAGAATTCCCTGCTAGCACCTTCTCTGTGCCTGGGAAGCAGAAGTGTTCACATTACTTCGCAGAATCGCTTTTGTGCAGAAAACACTAACACTTGTTCAGAACGAAAGAAAGCACAGAGCCCCAGATTCTATGTTGTCCTGGAGAGCTTGCAGAGCACTGGGGAAAGGCAGGCAGAGAATTCCCTGTTAGCACCTTCTCTGTGCCTGGGAAGCAGAAGTGTTCACATTGCTTCGCAGAATCGCTTTTCTGCAGAAAACACTAACACTTGTTCAGAACAAAAGAAAGCACAGAGCCCCAGATTCTATGTTGTCCTGGAGAGCTTGCAGAGCACTGGGGAAAGGCAGGCAGAGAATTCCCTGCTAGCACCTTCTCTGTGCCTGGGAAGCAGAAGTGTTCACATTGCTTCGCAGAATCGCTTTTGTGCAGAAAGCACTAACACTTGTTCAGAACAAAAGAAAGCACAGAGCCCCAGATTCTATGTTGTCATGGAGAGCTTGCAGAGCACTGGGGAAAGGCAGGCAGAGAATTCCCTGCTAGCACCTTCTCTGTGCCTGGGAAGCAGAAGTGTTCACATTGCTTCGCAGAATCGCTTTTGTGCAGAAAACACTAACACTTGTTCAGAACAAAAGAAAGCACAGAGCCCCAGATTTGCTGTTGTTCTGGAGAGCTTGCAGAGCACTGGGGAAAGGCAGGCAGAGAATTCCCTGCTAGCACCTTCTCTGTGCCTGGGAAGCAGAAGTGTTCACATTGCTTCGCAGAATCGCCTTTGTGCAGAAAACACTAACACTTGTTCAGAACAAAAGAAAGCACAGAGCCCCAGATTTGCTGTTGTTCTGGAGAGCTTGCAGAGCACTGGGGAAAGGCAGGCAGAGAATTCCCTGCTAGCACCTTCTCTGTGCCTGGGAAGCAGAAGTGTTCACATTGCTTCGCAGAATCGCCTTTGTGCAGAAAACACTAACACTTGTTCAGAACAAAAGAAAGCACAGAGCCCCAGATTTTACGCTGTTCTGGAGAGCTTGCAGAGCACTGGGGAAAGCCAGGCAGAGAATTCCCTGCTAGCACCTTCTCTGTGCCTGGGAAGCAGAAGTGTTCACATTACTTCGCAGAATCGCTTTTCTGCAGAAAACACTAACACTTGTTCAGAACGAAAGAAAGCACAGAGCCCCAGATTTGCTGTTGTCCTGGAGAGCTTGCAGAGCACTGGGGAAAGGCAGGCAGAGAATTCCCTGCTAGCACCTTCTCTGTGCCTGGGAAGCAGAAGTGTTCACATTGCTTCGCAGAATCGCCTTTCTGCAGAAAACACTAACACTTGTTCAGAACAAAAGAAAGCACAGAGCCCCAGATTCTATGTTGTCCTGGAGAGCTTGCAGAGCACTGGGGAAAGGCAGGCAGAGAATTCCCTGCTAGCACCTTCTCTGTGCCTGGGAAGCAGAAGTGTTCACATTGCTTCGCAGAATCGCTTTTCTGCAGAAAACACTAACACTTGTTCAGAACAAAAGAAAGCACAGAGCCCCAGATTTGCTGTTGTTCTGGAGAGCTTGCAGAGCACTGGGGAAAGGCAGGCAGAGAATTTCCTGCTAGCACCTGCTCTGTGCCTGTTCACATTGCTTCGCAGAATCGCTTTTGTGCAGAAAACAGTAACACTTGTTCAGAACGAAAGAAAGCACAGAGCCCCAGATTCTATGTTGTCCTGGAGAGCTTGCAGAGCACTGGGGAAAGGCAGGCAGAGAATTCCTTGCTAGCACCTTCTCTGTGCCTGGGAAGCAGAAGTGTTCACATTGCTTGGCAGAATCGCTTTTGTGCAGAAAACAGTAACACTTGTTCAGAACGAAAGAAAGAACAGAGCCCCAGATTTGCTGTTGTCCTGGAGAGCTTGCAGAGCACTGGGGAAAGGCAGGCAGAGAATTCCCTGCTAGCACCTTCTCTGTGCCTGGGAAGCAAAAGTGTTCACATTGCTTCGCAGAATCGCCTTTGTGCAGAAAACACTAACACTTGTTCAGAACAAAAGAAAGCACAGAGCCCCAGATTCTATGTTGTCCTGGAGAGCTTGCAGAGCACTGGGGAAAGGCAGGCAGGGAATTCCCTGCTAGCACCTTCTCTGTGCCTGGGAAGCAGAAGTGTTCACATTGCTTCGCAGAATCGCTTTTGTGCAGAAAACACTAACACTTGTTCAGAACAAAAGAAAGCACAGAGCCCCAGATTTGCTGTTGTTCTGGAGAGCTTGCAGAGCACTGGGGAAAGGCAGGCAGAGAATTCCCTGCTAGCACCTTCTCTGTGTCTGGGAAGTAAAAGTGTTCACATTGCTTCGCAGAATCGCCTTTGTGCAGAAAACACTAACACTTGTTCAGAACAAAAGAAAGCACAGAGCCCCAGATTCTATGTTGTCCTGGAGAGCTTGCAGAGCACTGGGGAAAGGCAGGCAGAGAATTCCCTGCTAGCACCTTCTCTGTGCCTGGGAAGCAGAAGTGTTCACATTACTTCGCAGAATCGCTTTTGTGCAGAAAACACTAACACTTGTTCAGAACAAAAGAAAGCACAGAGCCCCAGATTTGCTGTTGTTCTGGAGAGCTTGCAGAGCACTGGGGAAAGGCAGGCAGAGAATTCCCTGCTAGCACCTTCTCTGTGCCTGGGAAGCAGAAGTGTTCACATTGCTTCGCAGAAGCGCTTTTGTGCAGAAAACAGTAACACTTGTTCAGAACGAAAGAAAGCACAGAGCCCCAGATTTGCTGTTGTCCTGGAGAGCTTGCAGAGCACTGGGGAAAGGCAGGCAGAGAATTCCCTGCTAGCACCTTCTCTGTGCCTGGGAAGCAGAAGTGTTCGCATTGCTTCGCAGAATCGCCTTTGTGCAGAAAACACTAACACTTGTTCAGAACAAAAGAAAGCACAGAGCCCCAGATTCTATGTTGTCCTGGAGAGCTTGCAGAGCACTGGGGAAAGGCAGGCAGGGAATTCCCTGCTAGCACCTTCTCTGTGCCTGGGAAGCTGAAGTGTTCACATTGCTTCGCAGAATCGCTTTTGTGCAGAAAACACTAACACTTGTTCAGAACAAAAGAAAGCACAGAGCCCCAGATTTGCTGTTGTTCTGGAGAGCTTGCAGAGCACTGGGGAAAGGCAGGCAGAGAATTCCCTGCTAGCACCTTCTCTGTGTCTGGGAAGTAAAAGTGTTCACATTGCTTCGCAGAATCGCCTTTGTGCAGAAAACACTAACACTTGTTCAGAACAAAAGAAAGCACAGAGCCCCAGATTCTATGTTGTCCTGGAGAGCTTGCAGAGCACTGGGGAAAGGCAGGCAGAGAATTCCCTGCTAGCACCTTCTCTGTGCCTGGGAAGCAGAAGTGTTTACATTGCTTCGCAGAATCGCTTTTCTGCAGAAAACACTAACACTTGTTCAGAACAAAAGAAAGCACAGAGCCCCAGATTTGCTGTTGTCCTGGAGAGCTTGCAGAGCACTGGGGAAAGGCAGGCAGAGAATTCCCTGCTAGCACCTTCTCTGTGCCTGGGAAGCAGAAGTGTTCACATTACTTCGCAGAATCGCCTTTGTGCAGAAAACACTAACACTTGTTCAGAACAAAAGAAAGCACAGAGCCCCAGATTTGCTGTTGTTCTGGAGAGCTTGCAGAGCACTGGGGAAAGGCAGGCAGAGAATTCCCTGCTAGCACCTTCTCTGTGCCTGGGAAGCAGAAGTGTTCACATTGCTTCGCAGAATCGCCTTTGTGCAGAAAACACTAACACTTGTTCAGAACAAAAGAAAGCACAGAGCCCCAGATTTTACGCTGTTCTGGAGAGCTTGCAGAGCACTGGGGAAAGCCAGGCAGAGAATTCCCTGCTAGCACCTTCTCTGTGCCTGGGAAGCAGAAGTGTTCACATTACTTCGCAGAATCGCTTTTCTGCAGAAAACACTAACACTTGTTCAGAACGAAAGAAAGCACAGAGCCCCAGATTTGCTGTTGTCCTGGAGAGCTTGCAGAGCACTGGGGAAAGGCAGGCAGAGAATTCCCTGCTAGCACCTTCTCTGTGCCTGGGAAGCAGAAGTGTTCACATTGCTTCGCAGAATCGCCTTTCTGCAGAAAACACTAACACTTGTTCAGAACAAAAGAAAGCACAGAGCCCCAGATTCTATGTTGTCCTGGAGAGCTTGCAGAGCACTGGGGAAAGGCAGGCAGAGAATTCCCTGCTAGCACCTTCTCTGTGCCTGGGAAGCAGAAGTGTTTACATTGCTTCGCAGAATCGCTTTTCTGCAGAAAACACTAACACTTGTTCAGAACAAAAGAAAGCACAGAGCCCCAGATTTGCTGTTGTTCTGGAGAGCTTGCAGAGCACTGGGGAAAGGCAGGCAGAGAATTCCCTGCTAGCACCTTCTCTGTGCCTGTTCACATTGCTTCGCAGAATCGCTTTTGTGCAGAAAACAGTAACACTTGTTCAGAACGAAAGAAAGCACAGAGCCCCAGATTCTATGTTGTCCTGGAGAGCTTGCAGAGCACTGGGGAAAGGCAGGCAGACAATTCCCTGCTAGCACCTTCTCTGTGCCTGGGAAGCAGAAGTGTTCACATTGCTTCGCAGAATCGCCTTTGTGCAGAAAACACTAACACTTGTTCAGAACAAAAGAAAGCACAGAGCCCCAGATTCTATGTTGTCCTGGAGAGCTTGCAGAGCACTGGGGAAAGGCAGGCAGAGAATTCCCTGCTAGCACCTTCTCTGTGCCTGGGAAGCAGAAGTGTTCACATTGCTTCGCAGAATCGCCTTTGTGCAGAAAACAGTAACACTTGTTCAGAACAAAAGAAAGCACAGAGCCCCAGATTTGCTGTTGTCCTGGAGAGCTTGCAGAGCACTGGGGAAAGGCAGGCAGAGAATTCCCTGCTAGCACCTTCTCTGTGCCTGGGAAGCAGAAGTGTTTACATTGCTTCGCAGAAGCGCTTTTGTGCAGAAAACAGTAACACTTGTTCAGAACGAAAGAAAGCACAGAGCCCCAGATTTGCTGTTGTCCTGGAGAGCTTGCAGAGCACTGGGGAAAGGCAGGCAGAGAATTCCCTGCTAGCACCTTCTCTGTGCCTGGGAAGCAGAAGTGTTCACATTGCTTCGCAGAATCGCCTTTCTGCAGAAAACACTAACACTTGTTCAGAACAAAAGAAAGCACAGAGCCCCAGATTTGCTGTTGTCCTGGAGAGCTTGCAGAGCACTGGGGAAAGGCAGGCAGAGAATTCCCTGCTAGCACCTTCTTTGTGTCTGGGAAGTAAAAGTGTTCACATTGCTTCGCAGAATCGCCTTTGTGCAGAAAACACTAACACTTGTTCAGAACAAAAGAAAGCACAGAGCCCCAGATTTGTTGTTGTCCTGGAGAGCTTGCAGAGCACTGGGGAAAGGCAGGCAGAGAATTCCCTGCTAGCACCTTCTCTGTGCCTGGGAAGCAGAAGTGTTTACATTGCTTCGCAGAATCGCTTTTCTGCAGAAAACACTAACACTTGTTCAGAAGAAAAGAAAGCACAGAGCCCCAGATTTGCTGTTGTCCTGGAGAGCTTGCAGAGCACTGGGGAAAGGCAGGCAGAGAATTCCCTGCTAGCACCTTCTCTGTGCCTGGGAAGCAGAAGTGTTCACATTACTTCGCAGAATCGCCTTTGTGCAGAAAACACTAACACTTGTTCAGAACAAAAGAAAGCACAGAGCCCCAGATTTGCTGTTGTTCTGGAGAGCTTGCAGAGCACTGGGGAAAGGCAGGCAGAGAATTCCCTGCTAGCACCTTCTCTGTGCCTGGGAAGCAGAAGTGTTCACATTGCTTCGCAGAATCGCCTTTGTGCAGAAAACACTAACACTTGTTCAGAACAAAAGAAAGCACAGAGCCCCAGATTTTACGCTGTTCTGGAGAGCTTGCAGAGCACTGGGGAAAGCCAGGCAGAGAATTCCCTGCTAGCACCTTCTCTGTGCCTGGGAAGCAGAAGTGTTCACATTACTTCGCAGAATCGCTTTTCTGTAGAAAACACTAACACTTGTTCAGAACGAAAGAAAGCACAGAGCCCCAGATTTGCTGTTGTCCTGGAGAGCTTGCAGAGCACTGGGGAAAGGCAGGCAGAGAATTCCCTGCTAGCACCTTCTCTGTGCCTGGGAAGCAGAAGTGTTCACATTGCTTCGCAGAATCGCCTTTGTGCAGAAAACAGTAACACTTGTTCAGAACAAAAGAAAGCACAGAGCCCCAGATTTGCTGTTGTCCTGGAGAGCTTGCAGAGCACTGGGGAAAGGCAGGCAGAGAATTCCCTGCTAGCACCTTCTCTGTGCCTGGGAAGCAGAAGTGTTCACATTGCTTCGCAGAATCGCTTTTCTGCAGAAAACACTAACACTTGTTCAGAACAAAAGAAAGCACAGAGCCCCAGATTTGCTGTTGTTCTGGAGAGCTTGCAGAGCACTGGGGAAAGGCAGGCAGAGAATTCCCTGCTAGCACCTTCTCTGTGCCTGTTCACATTGCTTCGCAGAATCGCTTTTGCGCAGAAAACAGTAACACTTGTTCAGAACGAAAGAAAGCACAGAGCCCCAGATTCTATGTTGTCCTGGAGAGCTTGCAGAGCACTGGGGAAAGGCAGGCAGAGAATTCCCTGCTAGCGCCTTCTCTGTGCCTGGGAAGCAGAAGTGTTCACATTGCTTCGCAGAATCGCTTTTGTGCAGAAAACAGTAACACTTGTTCAGAACGAAAGGAAGCACAGAGCCCCAGATTTTATGTTGTCCTGGAGAGCTTGCAGAGCACTGGGGAAAGGCAGGCAGAGAATTTCCTGCTAGCACCTTCTCTGTGCCTGTTCACATTGCTTCGCAGAATCGCTTTTGTGCAGAAAACAGTAACACTTGTTCAGAACGAAAGAAAGCACAGAGCCCCAGATTCTATGTTGTCCTGGAGAGCTTGCAGAGCACTGGGGAAAGGCAGGCAGAGAATTCCCTGCTAGCACCTTCTCTGTGCCTGGGAAGCAGAAGTGTTCACATTGCTTCGCAGAATCGCCTTTGTGCAGAAAACACTAACACTTGTTCAGAACAAAAGAAAGCACAGAGCCCCAGATTCTATGTTGTCCTGGAGAGCTTGCAGAGCACTGGGGAAAGGCAGGCAGAGAATTCCCTGCTAGCACCTTCTCTGTGCCTGGGAAGCAGAAGTGTTCACATTGCTTCGCAGAATCGCCTTTGTGCAGAAAACAGTAACACTTGTTCAGAACAAAAGAAAGCACAGAGCCCCAGATTTGCTGTTGTCCTGGAGAGCTTGCAGAGCACTGGGGAAAGGCAGGCAGAGAATTCCCTGCTAGCACCTTCTCTGTGCCTGGGAAGCAGAAGTGTTTACATTGCTTCGCAGAAGCGCTTTTGTGCAGAAAACAGTAACACTTGTTCAGAACGAAAGAAAGCACAGAGCCCCAGATTTGCTGTTGTTCTGGAGAGCTTGCAGAGCACTGGGGAAAGGCAGGCAGAGAATTCCCTGCTAGCACCTTCTCTGTGTCTGGGAAGTAGAAGTGTTCACATTAGTTCGCAGAATCGCCTTTGTGCAGAAAACACTAACACTTGTTCAGAACAAAAGAAAGCACAGAGCCCCAGATTCTATGTTGTCCTGGAGAGCTTGCAGAGCACTGGGGAAAGGCAGGCAGGGAATTCCCTGCTAGCACCTTCTCTGTGCCTGGGAAGCAGAAGTGTTCACATTGCTTCGCAGAATCGCTTTTGTGCAGAAAACACTAACACTTGTTCAGAACAAAAGAAAGCACAGAGCCCCAGATTTGCTGTTGTTCTGGAGAGCTTGCACAGCACTGGGGAAAGGCAGGCAGAGAATTCCCTGCTAGCACCTTCTCTGTGCCTGGGAAGCAGAAGTGTTCACATTGCTTCGCAGAATCGCCTTTGTGCAGAAAACACTAACACTTGTTCAGAACAAAAGAAAGCACAGAGCCCCAGATTCTATGTTGTCCTGGAGAGCTTGCAGAGCACTGGGGAAAGGCAGGCAGAGAATTCCCTGCTAGCGCCTTCTCTGTGCCTGGGAAGCAGAAGTGTTCACATTACTTCGCAGAATCGCCTTTGTGCAGAAAACACTAACACTTGTTCAGAACAAAAGAAAGCACAGAGCCCCAGATTTGCTGTTGTTCTGGAGAGCTTGCAGAGCACTGGGGAAAGGCAGGCAGAGAATTCCCTGCTAGCACCTTCTCTGTGCCTGGGAAGCAGAAGTGTTCACATTGCTTCGCAGAATCGCCTTTGTGCAGAAAACACTAACACTTGTTCAGAACAAAAGAAAGCACAGAGCCCCAGATTTTATGCTGTTCTGGAGAGCTTGCAGAGCACTGGGGAAAGGCAGGCAGAGAATTCCCTGCTAGCACCTTCTCTGTGCCTGGGAAGCAGAAGTGTTCACATTACTTCGCAGAATCGCTTTTGTGCAGAAAACACTAACACTTGTTCAGAACAAAAGAAAGCACAGAGCCCCAGATTTGCTGTTGTCCTGGAGAGCTTGCAGAGCACTGGGGAAAGGCAGGCAGAGAATTCCCTGCTAGCACCTTCTCTGTGCCTGGGAAGCAGAAGTGTTCACATTGCTTCGCAGAATCGCCTTTGTGCAGAAAACACTAACACTTGTTCAGAACAAAAGAAAGCACAGAGCCCCAGATTTGCTGTTGTTCTGGAGAGCTTGCAGAGCACTGGGGAAAGGCAGGTGGAGAATTCCCTGCTAGCACCTTCTCTGTGCCTGGGAAGCAGAAGTGTTCACATTACTTCGCAGAATCGCTTTTGTGCAGAAAACACTAACACTTGTTCAGAACAAAAGAAAGCACAGAGCCCCAGATTTGCTGTTGTCCTGGAGAGCTTGCAGAGCACTGGGGAAAAGCAGGCAGAGAATTCCCTGTTAGCACCTTCTCTGTGCCTGGGAAGCAGAAGTGTTCACATTGCTTCGCAGAATCGCCTTTGTGCAGAAAACACTAACACTTGTTCAGAACAAAAGAAAGCACAGAGCCCCAGATTCTATGTTGTCCTGGAGAGCTTGCAGAGCACTGGGGAAAGGCAGGCAGGGAATTCCCTGCTAGCACCTTCTCTGTGCCTGGGAAGCAGAAGTGTTCACATTGCTTCGCAGAATCGCTTTTCTGCAGAAAACACTAACACTTGTTCAGAACAAAAGAAAGCACAGAGCCCCAGATTTGCTGTTGTCCTGGAGAGCTTGCAGAGCACTGGGGAAAGGCAGGCAGAGAATTCCCTGCTAGCACCTTCTCTGTGCCTGGGAAGCAGAAGTGTTCACATTGCTTCGCAGAATCGCTTTTCTGCAGAAAACACTAACACTTGTTCAGAACAAAAGAAAGCACAGAGCCCCAGATTTGCTGTTGTTCTGGAGAGCTTGCAGAGCACTGGGGAAAGGCAGGCAGAGAATTCCCTGCTAGCACCTTCTCTGTGCCTGGGAAGCAGAAGTGTTCACATTGCTTCGCAGAATCGCCTTTGTGCAGAAAACACTAACACTTGTTCAGAACAAAAGAAAGCACAGAGCCCCAGATTTTACGCTGTTCTGGAGAGCTTGCAGAGCACTGGGGAAAGGCAGGCAGAGAATTCCCTGCTAGCACCTTCTCTGTGCCTGGGAAGCAGAAGTGTTCACATTACTTCGCAGAATCGCTTTTCTGCAGAAAACACTAACACTTGTTCAGAACGAAAGAAAGCACAGAGCCCCAGATTTGCTGTTGTCCTGGAGAGCTTGCAGAGCACTGGGGAAAGGCAGGCAGAGAATTCCCTGCTAGCACCTTCTCTGTGCCTGGGAAGCAGAAGTGTTCACATTGCTTCGCAGAATCGCCTTTCTGCAGAAAACACTAACACTTGTTCAGAACAAAAGAAAGCACAGAGCCCCAGATTCTATGTTGTCCTGGAGAGCTTGCAGAGCACTGGGGAAAGGCAGGCAGAGAATTCCCTGCTAGCACCTTCTCTGTGCCTGGGAAGCAGAAGTGTTCACATTGCTTCGCAGAATCGCTTTTCTGCAGAAAACACTAACACTTGTTCAGAACAAAAGAAAGCACAGAGCCCCAGATTTGCTGTTGTTCTGGAGAGCTTGCAGAGCACTGGGGAAAGGCAGGCAGAGAATTCCCTGCTAGCACCTTCTCTGTGCCTGTTCACATTGCTTCGCAGAATCGCTTTTGTGCAGAAAACAGTAACACTTGTTCAGAACGAAAGAAAGCACAGAGCCCCAGATTCTATGTTGTCCTGGAGAGCTTGCAGAGCACTGGGGAAAGGCAGGCAGAGAATTCCTTGCTAGCGCCTTCTCTGTGCCTGGGAAGCAGAAGTGTTCACATTGCTTCGCAGAATCGCTTTTGTGCAGAAAACAGTAACACTTGTTCAGAACGAAAGGAAGCACAGAGCCCCAGATTTTATGTTGTCCTGGAGAGCTTGCAGGGCACTGGGGAAAGGCAGGCAGAGAATTTCCTGCTAGCACCTTCTCTGTGCCTGTTCACATTGCTTCGCAGAATCGCTTTTGTGCAGAAAACAGTAACACTTGTTCAGAACGAAAGAAAGCACAGAGCCCCAGATTCTATGTTGTCCTGGAGAGCTTGCAGAGCACTGGGGAAAGGCAGGCAGAGAATTCCCTGCTAGCACCTTCTCTGTGTCTGGGAAGTAGAAGTGTTCACATTAGTTCGCAGAATCGCCTTTGTGCAGAAAACACTAACACTTGTTCAGAACAAAAGAAAGCACAGAGCCCCAGATTCTATGTTGTCCTGGAGAGCTTGCAGAGCACTGGGGAAAGGCAGGCAGGGAATTCCCTGCTAGCACCTTCTCTGTGCCTGGGAAGCAGAAGTGTTCACATTGCTTCGCAGAATCGCTTTTGTGCAGAAAACACTAACACTTGTTCAGAACAAAAGAAAGCACAGAGCCCCAGATTTGCTGTTGTTCTGGAGAGCTTGCAGAGCACTGGGGAAAGGCAGGCAGAGAATTCCCTGCTAGCACCTTCTCTGTGCCTGGGAAGCAGAAGTGTTCACATTGCTTCGCAGAATCGCCTTTGTGCAGAAAACACTAACACTTGTTCAGAACAAAAGAAAGCACAGAGCCCCAGATTCTATGTTGTCCTGGAGAGCTTGCAGAGCACTGGGGAAAGGCAGGCAGAGAATTCCCTGCTAGCACCTTCTCTGTGCCTGGGAAGCAGAAGTGTTCACATTACTTCGCAGAATCGCCTTTGTGCAGAAAACACTAACACTTGTTCAGAACAAAAGAAAGCACAGAGCCCCAGATTTGCTGTTGTTCTGGAGAGCTTGCAGAGCACTGGGGAAAGGCAGGCAGAGAATTCCCTGCTAGCACCTTCTCTGTGCCTGGGAAGCAGAAGTGTTCACATTACTTCGCAGAATCGCTTTTGTGCAGAAAACACTAACACTTGTTCAGAACAAAAGAAAGCACAGAGCCCCAGATTTGCTGTTGTCCTGGAGAGCTTGCAGAGCACTGGGGAAAGGCAGGCAGAGAATTCCCTGCTAGCACCTTCTCTGTGCCTGGGAAGCAGAAGTGTTCACATTGCTTCGCAGAATCGCCTTTGTGCAGAAAACACTAACACTTGTTCAGAACAAAAGAAAGCACAGAGCCCCAGATTCTATGTTGTCCTGGAGAGCTTGCAGAGCACTGGGGAAAGGCAGGCAGAGAATTCCCTGCTAGCACCTTCTCTGTGCCTGGGAAGCAGAAGTGTTCACATTGCTTCGCAGAATTGCTTTTCTGCAGAAAACACTAACACTTGTTCAGAACAAAAGAAAGCACAGAGCCCCAGATTTGCTGTTGTTCTGGAGAGCTTGCAGAGCACTGGGGAAAGGCAGGCAGAGAATTCCCTGCTAGCACCTTCTCTGTGCCTGTTCACATTGCTTCGCAGAATCGCTTTTGTGCAGAAAACAGTAACACTTGTTCAGAAGGAAAGAAAGCACAGAGCCCCAGATTTGCTGTTGTTCTGGAGAGCTTGCAGAGCACTGGGGAAAGGCAGGCAGAGAATTCCTTGCTAGCGCCTTCTCTGTGCCTGGGAAGCAGAAGTGTTCACATTGCTTCGCAGAATCGCTTTTGTGCAGAAAACAGTAACACTTGTTCAGAACGAAAGAAAGCACAGAGCCCCAGATTCTATGTTGTCCTGGAGAGCTTGCAGAGCACTGGGGAAAGGCAGGCAGAGAATTCCTTGCTAGCGCCTTCTCTGTGCCTGGGAAGCAGAAGTGTTCACATTGCTTCGCAGAATCGCTTTTGTACAGAAAACACTAACACTTGTTCAGAACGAAAGGAAGCACAGAGCCCCAGATTTTATGTTGTCCTGGAGAGCTTGCAGAGCACTGGGGAAAGGCAGGCAGAGAATTCCCTGCTAGCACCTTCTCTGTGCCTGTTCACATTGCTTCGCAAGAATCGCTTTTGTGCAGAAAACATTAACACTTGTTCAGAACGAAAGAAAGCACAGAGCCCCAGATTCTATGTTGTCCTGGAGAGCTTGCAGAGCACTGGGGAAAGGCAGGCAGAGAATTCCCTGCTAGCACCTTCTCTGTGCCTGGGAAGCAGAAGTGTTCACATTGCTTCGCAGAATCGCCTTTGTGCAGAAAACACTAACACTTGTTCAGAAGGAAAGAAAGCACAGAGCCCCAGATTCTATGTTGTCCTGGAGAGCTTGCAGAGCACTGGGGAAAGGCAGGCAGAGAATTCCTTGCTAGCGCCTTCTCTGTGCCTGGGAAGCAGAAGTGTTCACATTGCTTCGCAGAATCGCTTTTGTGCAGAAAACACTAACACTTGTTCAGAACGAAAGGAAGCACAGAGCCCCAGATTTTATGTTGTCCTGGAGAGCTTGCAGAGCACTGGGGAAAGGCAGGCAGAGAATTTCCTGCTAGCACCTTCTCTGTGCCTGTTCACATTGCTTCGCAGAATCGCTTTTGTGCAGAAAACTGTAACACTTGTTCAGAACGAAAGAAAGCACAGAGCCCCAGATTCTATGTTGTCCTGGAGAGCTTGCAGAGCACTGGGGAAAGGCAGGCAGAGAATTCCCTGCTAGCACCTTCTCTGTGCCTGGGAAGCAGAAGTGTTCACATTGCTTCGCAGAATCGCCTTTGTGCAGAAAACAGTAACACTTGTTCAGAAGGAAAGAAAGCACAGAGCCCCAGATTCTATGTTGTCCTGGAGAGCTTGCAGAGCACTGGGGAAAGGCAGGCAGAGAATTCCCTGCTAGCACCTTCTCTGTGCCTGGGAAGCAGAAGTGTTCACATTGCTTCGCAGAATCGCTTTTCTGCAGAAAACACTAACACTTGTTCAGAACAAAAGAAAGCACAGAGCCCCAGATTTGCTGTTGTTCTGGAGAGCTTGCAGAGCACTGGGGAAAGGCAGGCAGAGAATTCCCTGCTAGCACCTTCTCTGTGCCTGGGAAGCAGAAGTGTTTACATTGCTTCGCAGAAGCGCTTTTGTGCAGAAAACAGTAACACTTGTTCAGAACGAAAGAAAGCACAGAGCCCCAGATTTGCTGTTGTCCTGGAGAGCTTGCAGAGCACTGGGGAAAGGCAGGCAGAGAATTCCCTGCTAGCACCTTCTCTGTGCCTGGGAAGCAGAAGTGTTCACATTGCTTCGCAGAATCGCCTTTGTGCAGAAAACACTAACACTTGTTCAGAACAAAAGAAAGCACAGAGCCCCAGATTCTATGTTGTCCTGGAGAGCTTGCAGAGCACTGGGGAAAGGCAGGCAGGGAATTCCCTGCTAGCACCTTCTCTGTGCCTGGGAAGCAGAAGTGTTCACATTGCTTCGCAGAATCGCTTTTGTGCAGAAAACACTAACACTTGTTCAGAACAAAAGAAAGCACAGAGCCCCAGATTTGCTGTTGTTCTGGAGAGCTTGCAGAGCACTGGGGAAAGGCAGGCAGAGAATTCCCTGCTAGCACCTTCTCTGTGCCTGGGAAGCAGAAGTGTTCACATTGCTTCGCAGAATCGCCTTTGTGCAGAAAACACTAACACTTGTTCAGAACAAAAGAAAGCACAGAGCCCCAGATTCTATGTTGTCCTGGAGAGCTTGCAGAGCACTGGGGAAAGGCAGGCAGAGAATTCCCTGCTAGCACCTTCTCTGTGCCTGGGAAGCAGAAGTGTTCACATTACTTCGCAGAATCGCTTTTCTGCAGAAAACACTAACACTTGTTCAGAACAAAAGAAAGCACAGAGCCCCAGATTTGCTGTTGTTCTGGAGAGCTTGCAGAGCACTGGGGAAAGGCAGGCAGAGAATTCCCTGCTAGCACCTTCTCTGTGCCTGGGAAGCAGAAGTGTTCACATTGCTTCGCAGAATCGCCTTTGTGCAGAAAACACTAACACTTGTTCAGAACAAAAGAAAGCACAGAGCCCCAGATTTTATGCTGTTCTGGAGAGCTTGCAGAGCACTGGGGAAAGGCAGGCAGAGAATTCCCTGCTAGCACCTTCGCTGTGCCTGGGAAGCAGAAGTGTTCACATTACTTCGCAGAATCGCTTTTGTGCAGAAAACACTAACACTTGTTCAGAACAAAAGAAAGCACAGAGCCCCAGATTTGCTGTTGTCCTGGAGAGCTTGCAGAGCACTGGGGAAAGGCAGGCAGAGAATTCCCTGCTAGCACCTTCTCTGTGCCTGGGAAGCAGAAGTGTTCACATTGCTTCGCAGAATCGCCTTTGTGCAGAAAACACTAACACTTGTTCAGAACAAAAGAAAGCACAGAGCCCCAGATTCTATGTTGTCCTGGAGAGCTTGCAGAGCACTGGGGAAAGGCAGGCAGAGAATTCCCTGCTAGCACCTTCTCTGTGCCTGGGAAGCAGAAGTGTTCACATTGCTTCGCAGAATTGCTTTTCTGCAGAAAACACTAACACTTGTTCAGAACAAAAGAAAGCACAGAGCCCCAGATTTGCTGTTGTTCTGGAGAGCTTGCAGAGCACTGGGGAAAGGCAGGCAGAGAATTCCCTGCTAGCACCTTCTCTGTGCCTGGGAAGCAGAAGTGTTCACATTGCTTCGCAGAATCGCCTTTGTGCAGAAAACACTAACACTTGTTCAGAACAAAAGAAAGCACAGAGCCCCAGATTCTATGTTGTCCTGGAGAGCTTGCAGAGCACTGGGGAAAGGCAGGCAGAGAATTCCCTGCTAGCACCTTCTCTGTGCCTGGGAAGCAGAAGTGTTCACATTGCTTCGCAGAATTGCTTTTCTGCAGAAAACACTAACACTTGTTCAGAACAAAAGAAAGCACAGAGCCCCAGATTTGCTGTTGTTCTGGAGAGCTTGCAGAGCACTGGGGAAAGGCAGGCAGAGAATTCCCTGCTAGCACCTTCTCTGTGCCTGTTCACATTGCTTCGCAGAATCGCTTTTGTGCAGAAAACAGTAACACTTGTTCAGAAGGAAAGAAAGCACAGAGCCCCAGATTTGCTGTTGTTCTGGAGAGCTTGCAGAGCACTGGGGAAAGGCAGGCAGAGAATTCCCTGCTAGCACCTTCTCTGTGCCTGGGAAGCAGAAGTGTTTACATTGCTTCGCAGAAGCGCTTTTGTGCAGAAAACAGTAACACTTGTTCAGAACGAAAGAAAGCACAGAGCCCCAGATTTTATGTTGTCCTGGAGAGCTTGCAGAGCACTGGGGAAAGGCAGGCAGAGAATTCCCTGCTAGCACCTTCTCTGTGCCTGGGAAGCAGAAGTGTTCACATTGCTTCGCTGTATCGCCTTTGTGCAGAAAACAGTAACACTTGTTCAGAACAAAAGAAAGCACAGAGCCCCAGATTCTATGTTGTCCTGGAGAGCTTGCAGAGCACTGGGGAAAGGCATGCAGAGAATTCCCTGTTAGCAGCTTCTCTGTGCCTGGGAAGCAGAAGTGTTCACATTGCTTCGCAGAATCGCTTTTCTGCAGAAAACACTAACACTTGTTCAGAACAAAAGAAAGCACAGAGCCCCAGATTTGCTGTTGTTCTGGAGAGCTTGCAGAGCACTGGGGAAAGGCAGGCAGAGAATTCCCTGCTAGCACCTTCTCTGTGCCTGGGAAGCAGAAGTGTTTACATTGCTTCGCAGAAGCGCTTTTGTGCAGAAAACAGTAACACTTGTTCAGAACGAAAGAAAGCACAGAGCCCCAGATTTGCTGTTGTCCTGGAGAGCTTGCAGAGCACTGGGGAAAGGCAGGCAGAGAATTCCCTGCTAGCACCTTCTCTGTGCCTGGGAAGTAGAAGTGTTCACATTAGTTCGCAGAATCGCCTTTGTGCAGAAAACACTAACACTTGTTCAGAACAAAAGAAAGCACAGAGCCCCAGATTCTATGTTGTCCTGGAGAGCTTGCAGAGCACTGGGGAAAGGCAGGCAGAGAATTCCATGCTAGCACCTTCTCTGTGCCTGGGAAGCAGAAGTGTTCACATTGCTTCGCAGAATCGCTTACTGCAGAAAACACTAACACTTGTTCAGAACAAAAGAAAGCACAGAGCCCCAGATTTGATGCTGTTCTGGAGAGCTTGCGGAGCACTGGGGAAAGGCAGGCAGAGAATTCCCTGCTAGCACCTTCTCTGTGCCTGGGAAGCAGAAGTGTTCACATTGCTTCGCAGAATCGCCTTTGTGCAGAAAAAACTAACACTTGTTCAGAACAAAAGAAAGCACAGAGCCCCAGATTCTATGTTGTCCTGGAGAGCTTGCAGAGCACTGGGGAAAGGCAGGCAGAGAATTCCCTGCTAGCACCTTCTCTGTGCCTGGGAAGCAGAAGTGTTCACATTACTTCGCAGAATCGCCTTTGTGCAGAAAACACTAACACTTGTTCAGAACAAAAGAAAGCACAGAGCCCCAGATTTGCTGTTGTTCTGGAGAGCTTGCAGAGCACTGGGGAAAGGCAGGCAGAGAATTCCCTGCTAGCACCTTCTCTGTGCCTGGGAAGCAGAAGTGTTCACATTGCTTCGCAGAATCGCCTTTGTGCAGAAAACACTAACACTTGTTCAGAACAAAAGAAAGCACAGAGCCCCAGATTTTATGCTGTTCTGGAGAGCTTGCAGAGCACTGGGGAAAGGCAGGCAGAGAATTCCCTGCTAGCACCTTCTCTGTGCCTGGGAAGCAGAAGTGTTCACATTACTTCGCAGAATCGCTTTTGTGCAGAAAACACTAACACTTGTTCAGAACAAAAGAAAGCACAGAGCCCCAGATTTGCTGTTGTCCTGGAGAGCTTGCAGAGCACTGGGGAAAGGCAGGCAGAGAATTCCCTGCTAGCACCTTCTCTGTGACTGTTCACATTGCTTCGCAGAATCGCTTTTGTGCAGAAAACAGTAACACTTGTTCAGAAGGAAAGAAAGCACAGAGCCCCAGATTTGCTGTTGTTCTGGAGAGCTTGCAGAGCACTGGGGAAAGGCAGGCAGAGAATTCCTTGCTAGCGCCTTCTCTGTGCCTGGGAAGCAGAAGTGTTCGCATTGCTTCGCAGAATCGCTTTTGTACAGAAATCACTAACACTTGTTCAGAACGAAAGGAAGCACAGAGCCCCAGATTTTATGTTGTCCTGGAGAGCTTGCAGAGCACTGGGGAAAGGCAGGCAGAGAATTTCCTGCTAGCACCTTCTCTGTGCCTGTTCACATTGCTTCGCAGAATCGCTTTTGTGCAGAAAACAGTAACACTTGTTCAGAACGAAAGAAAGCACAGAGCCCCAGATTCTATGTTGTCCTGGAGAGCTTGCAGAGCACTGGGGAAAGGCAGGCAGAGAATTCCCTGCTAGCACCTTCTCTGTGCCTGGGAAGCAGAAGTGTTCACATTGCTTCGCAGAATCGCCTTTGTGCAGAAAACACTAACACTTGTTCAGAAGGAAAGAAAGCACAGAGCCCCAGATTCTATGTTGTCCTGGAGAGCTTGCAGAGCACTGGGGAAAGGCAGGCAGAGAATTCCTTGCTAGCGCCTTCTCTGTGCCTGGGAAGTAGAAGTGTTCACATTGCTTCGCAGAATCGCTTTTGTACAGAAAACACTAACACTTGTTCAGAACGAAAGGAAGCACAGAGCCCCAGATTTGCTGTTGTTCTGGAGAGCTTGCAGAGCACTGGGGAAAGGCAGGCAGAGAATTTCCTGCTAGCACCTTCTCTGTGCCTGTTCACATTGCTTCGCAGAATCGCTTTTGTGCAGAAAACAGTAACACTTGTTCAGAACGAAAGAAAGCACAGAGCCCCAGATTCTATGTTGTCCTGGAGAGCTTGCAGAGCACTGGGGAAAGGCAGGCAGAGAATTCCCTGCTAGCACCTTCTCTGTGCCTGTTCACATTGCTTCGCAGAATCGCTTTTGTGCAGAAAACAGTAACACTTGTTCAGAAGGAAAGAAAGCACAGAGCCCCAGATTCTATGTTGTCCTGGAGAGCTTGCAGAGCACTGGGGAAAGGCAGGCAGAGAATTCCTTGCTAGCGCCTTCTCTGTGCCTGGGAGGCAGAAGTGTTCACATTGCTTCGCAGAATCGCTTTTGTGCAGAAAACACTAACACTTGTTCAGAACGAAAGGAAGCACAGAGCCCTAGATTTTATGTTGTCCTGGAGAGCTTGCAGAGCACTGGGGAAAGGCAGGCAGAGAATTTCCTGCTAGCACCTTCTCTGTGCCTGTTCACATTGCTTCGCAGAATCGCTTTTGTGCAGAAAACAGTAACACTTGTTCAGAACGAAAGAAAGCAAAGAGCCCCAGATTTGCTGTTGTCCTGGAGAGCTTGCAGAGCACTGGGGAAAGGCAGGCAGAGAATTCCCTGCTAGCACCTTCTCTGTGCCTGGGAAGCAGAAGTGTTCACATTGCTTCGCAGAATCGCCTTTGTGCAGAAAACACTAACACTTGTTCAGAAGGAAAGAAAGCACAGAGCCCCAGATTCTATGTTGTCCTGGAGAGCTTGCAGAGCACTGGGGAAAGGCAGGCAGAGAATTCCCTGCTAGCACCTTCTCTGTGCCTGGGAAGCAGAAGTGTTCACATTGCTTCGCAGAATCGCCTTTGTGCAGAAAACAGTAACACTTGTTCAGAACAAAAGAAAGCACAGAGCCCCAGATTCTATGTTGTCCTGGAGAGCTTGCAGAGCACTGGGGAAAGGCAGGCAGAGAATTCCCTGCTAGCACCTTCTCTGTGCCTGGGAAGCAGAAGTGTTCACATTGCTTCGCAGAATCGCTTTTCTGCAGAAAACACTAACACTTGTTCAGAACAAAAGAAAGCACAGAGCCCCAGATTTGCTGTTGTTCTGGAGAGCTTGCAGAGCACTGGGGAAAGGCAGGCAGAGAATTCCCTGCTAGCACCTTCTCTGTGCCTGGGAAGCAGAAGTGTTTACGTTGCTTCGCAGAATCGCTTTTGTGCAGAAAACAGTAACACTTGTTCAGAACAAAAGAAAGCACAGAGCCCCAGATTCTATGTTGTCCTGGAGAGCTTGCAGAGCACTGGGGAAAGGCAGGCAGAGAATTCCCTGCTAGCACCTTCTCTGTGCCTGGGAAGCAGAAGTGTTCACATTGCTTCGCAGAATCGCTTTTCTGCAGAAAACAGTAACACTTGTTCAGAACAAAAGAAAGCACAGAGCCCCAGATTCTATGTTGTCCTGGAGAGCTTGCAGAGCACTGGGGAAAGGCAGGCAGAGAATTCCCTGCTAGCACCTTCTCTGTGCCTGGGAAGCAGAAGTGTTCACATTGCTTCGCAGAATCGCTTTTCTGCAGAAAACACTAACACTTGTTCAGAACAAAAGAAAGCACAGAGCCCCAGATTTGCTGTTGTTCTGGAGAGCTTGCAGAGCACTGGGGAAAGGCAGGCAGAGAATTCCCTGCTAGCACCTTCTCTGTGCCTGGGAAGCAGAAGTGTTTACGTTGCTTCGCAGAATCGCTTTTGTGCAGAAAACAGTAACACTTGTTCAGAACAAAAGAAAGCACAGAGCCCCAGATTCTATGTTGTCCTGGAGAGCTTGCAGAGCACTGGGGAAAGGCAGGCAGAGAATTCCCTGCTAGCACCTTCTCTGTGCCTGGGAAGCAGAAGTGTTCACATTGCTTCGCAGAATCGCCTTTGTGCAGAAAACACTAACACTTGTTCAGAACAAAATAAAGCACAGAGCCCCAGATTCTATGTTGTCCTGGAGAGCTTGCAGAGCACTGGGGAAAGGCAGGCAGGGAATTCCCTGCTAGCACCTTCTCTGTGCCTGGGAAGCAGAAGTGTTCACATTGCTTCGCAGAATCGCTTTTCTGCAGAAAACACTAACACTTGTTCAGAACAAAAGAAAGCACAGAGCCCCAGATTTGCTGTTGTTCTGGAGAGCTTGCAGAGCACTGGGGAAAGGCAGGCAGAGAATTCCCTGCTAGCACCTTCTCTGTGCCTGGGAAGCAGAAGTGTTTACGTTGCTTCGCAGAATCGCTTTTGTGCAGAAAACACTAACACTTGTTCAGAACGAAAGAAAGCACAGAGCCCCAGATTTGCTGTTGTCCTGGAGAGCTTGCAGAGCACTGGGGAAAGGCAGGCAGAGAATTCCCTGCTAGCACCTTCTCTGTGCCTGGGAAGCAGAAGTGTTCACATTGCTTCGCAGAATCGCCTTTGTGCAGAAAACACTAACACTTGTTCAGAACAAAAGAAAGCACAGAGCCCCAGATTCTATGTTGTCCTGGAGAGCTTGCAGAGCACTGGGGAAAGGCAGGCAGAGAATTCCCTGCTAGCACCTTCTCTGTGCCTGGGAAGCAGAAGTGTTCACATTGCTTCGCAGAATCGCTTTTCTGCAGAAAACACTAACACTTGTTCAGAACAAAAGAAAGCACAGAGCCCCAGATTTGCTGTTGTTCTGGAGAGCTTGCAGAGCACTGGGGAAAGGCAGGCAGAGAATTCCCTGCTAGCACTTTCTCTGTGCCTGTTCACATTGCTTCGCAGAATCGCTTTTGTGCAGAAAACAGTAACACTTGTTCAGAAGGAAAGAAAGCACAGAGCCCCAGATTCTATGTTGTCCTGGAGAGCTTGCAGAGCACTGGGGAAAGGCAGGCAGAGAATTCCTTGCTAGCACCTTCTCTGTGCCTGGGAAGCAGAAGTGTTCACATTGCTTCGCAGAATCGCTTTTGTGCAGAAAACAGTAACACTTGTTCAGAACGAAAGAAAGCACAGAGCCCCAGATTCTATGTTGTCCTGGAGAGCTTGCAGAGCACTGGGGAAAGGCAGGCAGAGAATTCCCTGCTAGCACCTTCTCTGTGCCTGGGAAGCAGAAGTGTTCACATTGCTTCGCAGAATCGCCTTTGTGCAGAAAACACTAACACTTGTTCAGAACAAAAGAAAGCACAGAGCCCCAGATTTGCTGTTGTTCTGGAGAGCTTGCAGAGCACTGGGGAAAGGCAGGCAGAGAATTCCCTGCTAGCACCTTCTCTGTGCCTGGGAAGCAGAAGTGTTCACATTGCTTCGCAGAATTGCCTTTGTGCAGAAAACACTAACACTTGTTCAGAACAAAAGAAAGCACAGAGCCCCAGATTTGCTGTTGTTCTGGAGAGCTTGCAGAGCACTGGGGAAAGGCAGGCGGAGAATTCCCTGCTAGCACCTTCTCTGTGCCTGGGAAGCAGAAGTGTTCACATTACTTCGCAGAATCGCTTTTGTGCAGAAAACACTAACACTTGTTCAGAACGAAAGAAAGCACAGAGCCCCAGATTTGCTGTTGTCCTGGAGAGCTTGCAGAGCACTGGGGAAAAGCAGGCAGAGAATTCCCTGTTAGCACCTTCTCTGTGCCTGGGAAGCAGAAGTGTTCACATTGCTTCGCAGAATCGCCTTTGTGCAGAAAACAGTAACACTTGTTCAGAACAAAAGAAAGCACAGAGCCCCAGATTCTATGTTGTCCTGGAGAGCTTGCAGAGCACTGGGGAAAGGCAGGCAGGGAATTCCCTGCTAGCACCTTCTCTGTGCCTGGGAAGCAGAAGTGTTCACATTGCTTCGCAGAATCGCTTTTCTGCAGAAAACACTAACACTTGTTCAGAACAAAAGAAAGCACAGAGCCCCAGATTTGCTGTTGTTCTGGAGAGCTTGCAGAGCATTGGGGAAAGGCAGGCAGAGAATTCCCTGCTAGCACCTTCTCTGTGCCTGGGAAGCAGAAGTGTTCACATTGCTTCGCAGAATCGCCTTTGTGCAGAAAACACTAACACTTGTTCAGAACAAAAGAAAGCACAGAGCCCCAGATTCTATGTTGTCCTGGAGAGCTTACAGAGCACTGGGGAAAGGCAGGCAGAGAATTCCCTGCTAGCACCTTCTCTGTGCCTGGGAAGCAGAAGTGTTCACATTGCTTCGCAGAATCGCCTTTGTGCAGAAAACACTAACACTTGTTCAGAACAAAAGAAAGCACAGAGCCCCAGATTTGCTGTTGTCCTGGAGAGCTTGCAGAGCACTGGGGAAAGGCAGGCAGAGAATTCCCTGCTAGCACCTTCTCTGTGCCTGGGAAGCAGAAGTGTTTACGTTGCTTCGCAGAATCGCTTTTGTGCAGAAAACACTAACACTTGTTCAGAACGAAAGAAAGCACAGAGCCCCAGATTTGCTGTTGTCCTGGAGAGCTTGCAGAGCACTGGGGAAAGGCAGGCAGAGAATTCCCTGCTAGCACCTTCTCTGTGCCTGGGAAGCAGAAGTGTTCACATTGCTTCGCAGAATCGCCTTTGTGCAGAAAACACTAACACTTGTTCAGAACAAAAGAAAGCACAGAGCCCCAGATTCTATGTTGTCCTGGAGAGCTTGCAGAGCACTGGGGAAAGGCAGGCAGAGAATTCCCTGCTAGCACCTTCTCTGTGCCTGGGAAGCAGAAGTGTTCACATTGCTTCGCAGAATCGCTTTTGTGCAGAAAACAGTAACACTTGTTCAGAAGGAAAGAAAGCACAGAGCCCCAGATTCTATGTTGTCCTGAAGAGCTTGCAGAGCACTGGGGAAAGGCAGGCAGAGAATTCCTTGCTAGCGCCTTCTCTGTGCCTGGGAAGCAGAAGTGTTCACATTGCTTCGCAGAATCGCTTTTGTACAGAAAACACTAACACTTGTTCAGAACGAAAGGAAGCACAGAGCCCCAGATTTGATGTTGTCCTGGAGAGCTTGCAGAGCACTGGGGAAAGGCAGGCAGAGAATTTCCTGCTAGCACCTTCTCTGTGCCTGTTCACATTGCTTCGCAAAATCGCTTTTGTGCAGAAAACAGTAACACTTGTTCAGAACGAAAGAAAGCACAGAGCCCCAGATTCTATGTTGTCCTGGAGAGCTTGCAGAGCACTGGGGAAAGGCAGGCAGAGAATTCCCTGCTAGCACCTTCTCTGTGCCTGGGAAGCAGAAGTGTTTACATTGCTTCGCAGAATCGCCTTTGTGCAGAAAACACTAACACTTGTTCAGAACAAAAGAAAGCACAGAGCCCCAGATTTGCTGTTGTTCTGGAGAGCTTGCAGAGCACTGGGGAAAGGCAGGCAGAGAATTCCCTGCTAGCACCTTCTCTGTGCCTGGGAAGCAGAAGTGTTTACATTGCTTCGCAGAATCGCCTTTGTGCAGAAAACACTAACACTTGTTCAGAACAAAAGAAAGCACAGAGCCCCAGATTTGCTGTTGTTCTGGAGAGCTTGCAGAGCACTGGGGAAAGGCAGGCAGAGAATTCCCTGCTAGCACCTTCTCTGTGCCTGGGAAGCAGAAGTGTTCACATTGCTTCGCAGAATCGCTTTTCTGCAGAAAACACTAACACTTGTTCAGAACAAAAGAAAGCACAGAGCCCCAGATTTGCTGTTGTTCTGGAGAGCTTGCAGAGCACTGGGGAAAGGCAGGCGGAGAATTCCCTGCTAGCACCTTCTCTGTGCCTGGGAAGCAGAAGTGTTCACATTACTTCGCAGAATCGCTTTTGTGCAGAAAACACTAACACTTGTTCAGAACAAAAGAAAGCACAGAGCCCCAGATTTGCTGTTGTCCTGGAGAGCTTGCAGAGCACTGGGGAAAGGCAGGCAGAGAATTCCCTGTTAGCACCTTCTCTGTGCCTGGGAAGCAGAAGTGTTCACATTGCTTCGCAGAATCGCTTTTCTGCAGAAAACACTAACACTTGTTCAGAACAAAAGAAAGCACAGAGCCCCAGATTCTATGTTGTCCTGGAGAGCTTGCAGAGCACTGGGGAAAGGCAGGCAGAGAATTCCCTGCTAGCACCTTCTCTGTGCCTGGGAAGCAGAAGTGTTCACATTGCTTCGCAGAATCGCTTTTGTGCAGAAAGCACTAACACTTGTTCAGAACAAAAGAAAGCACAGAGCCCCAGATTCTATGTTGTCATGGAGAGCTTGCAGAGCACTGGGGAAAGGCAGGCAGAGAATTCCCTGCTAGCACCTTCTCTGTGCCTGGGAAGCAGAAGTGTTCACATTGCTTCGCAGAATCGCTTTTGTGCAGAAAACACTAACACTTGTTCAGAACAAAAGAAAGCACAGAGCCCCAGATTTGCTGTTGTTCTGGAGAGCTTGCAGAGCACTGGGGAAAGGCAGGCAGAGAATTCCCTGCTAGCACCTTCTCTGTGCCTGGGAAGCAGAAGTGTTCACATTGCTTCGCAGAATCGCCTTTGTGCAGAAAACACTAACACTTGTTCAGAACAAAAGAAAGCACAGAGCCCCAGAATTGATGTTGTTCTGGAGAGCTTGCAGAGCACTGGGGAAAGGCAGGCAGAGAATTCCCTGCTAGCACCTTCTCTGTGCCTGGGAAGCAGAAGTGTTCACATTGCTTCGCAGAATCGCCTTTGTGCAGAAAACACTAACACTTGTTCAGAACAAAAGAAAGCACAGAGCCCCAGATTTGCTGTTGTTCTGGAGAGCTTGCAGAGCACTGGGGAAAGGCAGGCAGAGAATTCCCTGCTAGCACCTTCTCTGTGCCTGGGAAGCAGGAGTGTTCACATTGCTTCGCAGAATCGCCTTTGTGCAGAAAACACTAACACTTGTTCAGAACGAAAGGAAGCACAGAGCCCCAGATTTTATGTTGTCCTGGAGAGCTTGCAGAGCACTGGGGAAAGGCAGGCAGAGAATTTCCTGCTAGCACCTGCTCTGTGCCTGTTCACATTGCTTCGCAGAATCGCTTTTGTGCAGAAAACAGTAACACTTGTTCAGAACGAAAGAAAGCACAGAGCCCCAGATTCTATGTTGTCCTGGAGATCTTGCAGAGCACTGGGGAAAGGCAGGCAGAGAATTCCTTGCTAGCACCTTCTCTGTGCCTGGGAAGCAGAAGTGTTCACATTACTTCGCAGAATCGCTTTTGTGCAGAAAACACTAACACTTGTTCAGAACGAAAGAAAGCACAGAGCCCCAGATTTGCTGTTGTCCTGGAGAGCTTGCAGAGCACTGGGGAAAGGCAGGCAGAGAATTCCCTGCTAGCACCTTCTCTGTGCCTGTTCACATTGCTTCGCTGTATCGCTTTTGTGCAGAAAACAGTAACACTTGTTCAGAACGAAAGAAAGCACAGAGCCCCAGATTCTATGTTGTCCTGGAGAGCTTGCAGAGCACTGGGGAAAGGCAGGCAGGGAATTCCCTGCTAGCACCTTCTCTGTGCCTGGGAAGCAGAAGTGTTCACATTGCTTCGCAGAATCGCTTTTCTGCAGAAAACACTAACACTTGTTCAGAACAAAAGAAAGCACAGAGCCCCAGATTTGCTGTTGTTCTGGAGAGCTTGCAGAGCACTGGGGAAAGGCAGGCAGAGAATTCCCTGCTAGCACCTTCTCTGTGTCTGGGAAGTAGAAGTGTTCACATTGCTTCGCAGAATCGCTTTTGTGCAGAAAGCACTAACACTTGTTCAGAACAAAAGAAAGCACAGAGCCCCAGATTCTATGTTGTCCTGGAGAGCTTGCAGAGCACTGGGGAAAGGCAGGCAGAGAATTCCCTGCTAGCACCTTCTCTGTGCCTGGGAAGCAGAAGTGTTCACATTGCTTCGCAGAATCGCTTTTGTGCAGAAAGCACTAACACTTGTTCAGAACAAAAGAAAGCACAGAGCCCCAGATTCTATGTTGTCATGGAGAGCTTGCAGAGCACTGGGGAAAGGCAGGCAGAGAATTCCCTGCTAGCACCTTCTCTGTGCCTGGGAAGCAGAAGTGTTCACATTGCTTCGCAGAATCGCTTTTGTGCAGAAAACACTAACACTTGTTCAGAACAAAAGAAAGCACAGAGCCCCAGATTTTATGTTGTTCTGGAGAGCTTGCAGAGCACTGGGGAAAGGCAGGCAGAGAATTCCCTGCTAGCACTTTCTCTGTGCCTGTTCACATTGCTTCGCAGAATCGCTTTTGTGCAGAAAACAGTAACACTTGTTCAGAAGGAAAGAAAGCACAGAGCCCCAGATTCTATGTTGTCCTGGAGAGCTTGCAGAGCACTGGGGAAAGGCAGGCAGAGAATTCCTTGCTAGCACCTTCTCTGTGCCTGGGAAGCAGAAGTGTTCACATTGCTTCGCAGAATCGCTTTTGTGCAGAAAACAGTAACACTTGTTCAGAACGAAAGAAAGCACAGAGCCCCAGATTCTATGTTGTCCTGGAGAGCTTGCAGAGCACTGGGGAAAGGCAGGCAGAGAATTCCCTGCTAGCACCTTCTCTGTGCCTGGGAAGCAGAAGTGTTCACATTGCTTCGCAGAATCGCCTTTGTGCAGAAAACACTAACACTTGTTCAGAACAAAAGAAAGCACAGAGCCCCAGATTTGCTGTTGTTCTGGAGAGCTTGCAGAGCACTGGGGAAAGGCAGGCAGAGAATTCCCTGCTAGCACCTTCTCTGTGCCTGGGAAGCAGAAGTGTTCACATTGCTTCGCAGAATTGCCTTTGTGCAGAAAACACTAACACTTGTTCAGAACAAAAGAAAGCACAGAGCCCCAGATTTGCTGTTGTTCTGGAGAGCTTGCAGAGCACTGGGGAAAGGCAGGCGGAGAATTCCCTGCTAGCACCTTCTCTGTGCCTGGGAAGCAGAAGTGTTCACATTACTTCGCAGAATCGCTTTTGTGCAGAAAACACTAACACTTGTTCAGAACGAAAGAAAGCACAGAGCCCCAGATTTGCTGTTGTCCTGGAGAGCTTGCAGAGCACTGGGGAAAAGCAGGCAGAGAATTCCCTGTTAGCACCTTCTCTGTGCCTGGGAAGCAGAAGTGTTCACATTGCTTCGCAGAATCGCCTTTGTGCAGAAAACAGTAACACTTGTTCAGAACAAAAGAAAGCACAGAGCCCCAGATTCTATGTTGTCCTGGAGAGCTTGCAGAGCACTGGGGAAAGGCAGGCAGGGAATTCCCTGCTAGCACCTTCTCTGTGCCTGGGAAGCAGAAGTGTTCACATTGCTTCGCAGAATCGCTTTTCTGCAGAAAACACTAACACTTGTTCAGAACAAAAGAAAGCACAGAGCCCCAGATTTGCTGTTGTTCTGGAGAGCTTGCAGAGCATTGGGGAAAGGCAGGCAGAGAATTCCCTGCTAGCACCTTCTCTGTGCCTGGGAAGCAGAAGTGTTCACATTGCTTCGCAGAATCGCCTTTGTGCAGAAAACACTAACACTTGTTCAGAACAAAAGAAAGCACAGAGCCCCAGATTCTATGTTGTCCTGGAGAGCTTACAGAGCACTGGGGAAAGGCAGGCAGAGAATTCCCTGCTAGCACCTTCTCTGTGCCTGGGAAGCAGAAGTGTTCACATTGCTTCGCAGAATCGCCTTTGTGCAGAAAACACTAACACTTGTTCAGAACAAAAGAAAGCACAGAGCCCCAGATTTGCTGTTGTCCTGGAGAGCTTGCAGAGCACTGGGGAAAGGCAGGCAGAGAATTCCCTGCTAGCACCTTCTCTGTGCCTGGGAAGCAGAAGTGTTTACGTTGCTTCGCAGAATCGCTTTTGTGCAGAAAACACTAACACTTGTTCAGAACGAAAGAAAGCACAGAGCCCCAGATTTGCTGTTGTCCTGGAGAGCTTGCAGAGCACTGGGGAAAGGCAGGCAGAGAATTCCCTGCTAGCACCTTCTCTGTGCCTGGGAAGCAGAAGTGTTCACATTGCTTCGCAGAATCGCCTTTGTGCAGAAAACACTAACACTTGTTCAGAACAAAAGAAAGCACAGAGCCCCAGATTCTATGTTGTCCTGGAGAGCTTGCAGAGCACTGGGGAAAGGCAGGCAGAGAATTCCCTGCTAGCACCTTCTCTGTGCCTGGGAAGCAGAAGTGTTCACATTGCTTCGCAGAATCGCTTTTGTGCAGAAAACAGTAACACTTGTTCAGAAGGAAAGAAAGCACAGAGCCCCAGATTCTATGTTGTCCTGAAGAGCTTGCAGAGCACTGGGGAAAGGCAGGCAGAGAATTCCTTGCTAGCGCCTTCTCTGTGCCTGGGAAGCAGAAGTGTTCACATTGCTTCGCAGAATCGCTTTTGTACAGAAAACACTAACACTTGTTCAGAACGAAAGGAAGCACAGAGCCCCAGATTTGATGTTGTCCTGGAGAGCTTGCAGAGCACTGGGGAAAGGCAGGCAGAGAATTTCCTGCTAGCACCTTCTCTGTGCCTGTTCACATTGCTTCGCAAAATCGCTTTTGTGCAGAAAACAGTAACACTTGTTCAGAACGAAAGAAAGCACAGAGCCCCAGATTCTATGTTGTCCTGGAGAGCTTGCAGAGCACTGGGGAAAGGCAGGCAGAGAATTCCCTGCTAGCACCTTCTCTGTGCCTGGGAAGCAGAAGTGTTTACATTGCTTCGCAGAATCGCCTTTGTGCAGAAAACACTAACACTTGTTCAGAACAAAAGAAAGCACAGAGCCCCAGATTTGCTGTTGTTCTGGAGAGCTTGCAGAGCACTGGGGAAAGGCAGGCAGAGAATTCCCTGCTAGCACCTTCTCTGTGCCTGGGAAGCAGAAGTGTTTACATTGCTTCGCAGAATCGCCTTTGTGCAGAAAACACTAACACTTGTTCAGAACAAAAGAAAGCACAGAGCCCCAGATTTGCTGTTGTTCTGGAGAGCTTGCAGAGCACTGGGGAAAGGCAGGCAGAGAATTCCCTGCTAGCACCTTCTCTGTGCCTGGGAAGCAGAAGTGTTCACATTGCTTCGCAGAATCGCTTTTCTGCAGAAAACACTAACACTTGTTCAGAACAAAAGAAAGCACAGAGCCCCAGATTTGCTGTTGTTCTGGAGAGCTTGCAGAGCACTGGGGAAAGGCAGGCGGAGAATTCCCTGCTAGCACCTTCTCTGTGCCTGGGAAGCAGAAGTGTTCACATTACTTCGCAGAATCGCTTTTGTGCAGAAAACACTAACACTTGTTCAGAACGAAAGAAAGCACAGAGCCCCAGATTTGCTGTTGTCCTGGAGAGCTTGCAGAGCACTGGGGAAAGGCAGGCAGAGAATTCCCTGTTAGCACCTTCTCTGTGCCTGGGAAGCAGAAGTGTTCACATTGCTTCGCAGAATCGCTTTTCTGCAGAAAACACTAACACTTGTTCAGAACAAAAGAAAGCACAGAGCCCCAGATTCTATGTTGTCCTGGAGAGCTTGCAGAGCACTGGGGAAAGGCAGGCAGAGAATTCCCTGCTAGCACCTTCTCTGTGCCTGGGAAGCAGAAGTGTTCACATTGCTTCGCAGAATCGCTTTTGTGCAGAAAGCACTAACACTTGTTCAGAACAAAAGAAAGCACAGAGCCCCAGATTCTATGTTGTCATGGAGAGCTTGCAGAGCACTGGGGAAAGGCAGGCAGAGAATTCCCTGCTAGCACCTTCTCTGTGCCTGGGAAGCAGAAGTGTTCACATTGCTTCGCAGAATCGCTTTTGTGCAGAAAACACTAACACTTGTTCAGAACAAAAGAAAGCACAGAGCCCCAGATTTGCTGTTGTTCTGGAGAGCTTGCAGAGCACTGGGGAAAGGCAGGCAGAGAATTCCCTGCTAGCACCTTCTCTGTGCCTGGGAAGCAGAAGTGTTCACATTGCTTCGCAGAATCGCCTTTGTGCAGAAAACACTAACACTTGTTCAGAACAAAAGAAAGCACAGAGCCCCAGAATTGATGTTGTTCTGGAGAGCTTGCAGAGCACTGGGGAAAGGCAGGCAGAGAATTCCCTGCTAGCACCTTCTCTGTGCCTGGGAAGCAGAAGTGTTCACATTGCTTCGCAGAATCGCCTTTGTGCAGAAAACACTAACACTTGTTCAGAACAAAAGAAAGCACAGAGCCCCAGATTTGCTGTTGTTCTGGAGAGCTTGCAGAGCACTGGGGAAAGGCAGGCAGAGAATTCCCTGCTAGCACCTTCTCTGTGCCTGGGAAGCAGGAGTGTTCACATTGCTTCGCAGAATCGCCTTTGTGCAGAAAACACTAACACTTGTTCAGAACGAAAGGAAGCACAGAGCCCCAGATTTTATGTTGTCCTGGAGAGCTTGCAGAGCACTGGGGAAAGGCAGGCAGAGAATTTCCTGCTAGCACCTGCTCTGTGCCTGTTCACATTGCTTCGCAGAATCGCTTTTGTGCAGAAAACAGTAACACTTGTTCAGAACGAAAGAAAGCACAGAGCCCCAGATTCTATGTTGTCCTGGAGATCTTGCAGAGCACTGGGGAAAGGCAGGCAGAGAATTCCTTGCTAGCACCTTCTCTGTGCCTGGGAAGCAGAAGTGTTCACATTACTTCGCAGAATCGCTTTTGTGCAGAAAACACTAACACTTGTTCAGAACGAAAGAAAGCACAGAGCCCCAGATTTGCTGTTGTCCTGGAGAGCTTGCAGAGCACTGGGGAAAGGCAGGCAGAGAATTCCCTGCTAGCACCTTCTCTGTGCCTGTTCACATTGCTTCGCTGTATCGCTTTTGTGCAGAAAACAGTAACACTTGTTCAGAACGAAAGAAAGCACAGAGCCCCAGATTCTATGTTGTCCTGGAGAGCTTGCAGAGCACTGGGGAAAGGCAGGCAGGGAATTCCCTGCTAGCACCTTCTCTGTGCCTGGGAAGCAGAAGTGTTCACATTGCTTCGCAGAATCGCTTTTCTGCAGAAAACACTAACACTTGTTCAGAACAAAAGAAAGCACAGAGCCCCAGATTTGCTGTTGTTCTGGAGAGCTTGCAGAGCACTGGGGAAAGGCAGGCAGAGAATTCCCTGCTAGCACCTTCTCTGTGTCTGGGAAGTAGAAGTGTTCACATTGCTTCGCAGAATCGCTTTTGTGCAGAAAGCACTAACACTTGTTCAGAACAAAAGAAAGCACAGAGCCCCAGATTCTATGTTGTCCTGGAGAGCTTGCAGAGCACTGGGGAAAGGCAGGCAGAGAATTCCCTGCTAGCACCTTCTCTGTGCCTGGGAAGCAGAAGTGTTCACATTGCTTCGCAGAATCGCTTTTGTGCAGAAAGCACTAACACTTGTTCAGAACAAAAGAAAGCACAGAGCCCCAGATTCTATGTTGTCATGGAGAGCTTGCAGAGCACTGGGGAAAGGCAGGCAGAGAATTCCCTGCTAGCACCTTCTCTGTGCCTGGGAAGCAGAAGTGTTCACATTGCTTCGCAGAATCGCTTTTGTGCAGAAAACACTAACACTTGTTCAGAACAAAAGAAAGCACAGAGCCCCAGATTTGCTGTTGTTCTGGAGAGCTTGCAGAGCACTGGGGAAAGGCAGGCAGAGAATTCCCTGCTAGCACCTTCTCTGTGTCTGGGAAGTAGAAGTGTTCACATTGCTTCGCAGAATCGCTTTTGTGCAGAAAGCACTAACACTTGTTCAGAACAAAAGAAAGCACAGAGCCCCAGATTCTATGTTGTCCTGGAGAGCTTGCAGAGCACTGGGGAAAGGCAGGCAGAGAATTCCCTGCTAGCACCTTCTCTGTGCCTGGGAAGCAGAAGTGTTCACATTGCTTCGCAGAATCGCTTTTGTGCAGAAAGCACTAACACTTGTTCAGAACAAAAGAAAGCACAGAGCCCCAGATTCTATGTTGTCATGGAGAGCTTGCAGAGCACTGGGGAAAGGCAGGCAGAGAATTCCCTGCTAGCACCTTCTCTGTGCCTGGGAAGCAGAAGTGTTCACATTGCTTCGCAGAATCGCTTTTGTGCAGAAAACACTAACACTTGTTCAGAACAAAAGAAAGCACAGAGCCCCAGATTTGCTGTTGTTCTGGAGAGCTTGCAGAGCACTGGGGAAAGGCAGGCAGAGAATTCCCTGCTAGCACCTTCTCTGTGCCTGGGAAGCAGAAGTGTTCACATTGCTTCGCAGAATCGCCTTTGTGCAGAAAACACTAACACTTGTTCAGAACAAAAGAAAGCACAGAGCCCCAGAATTGATGTTGTTCTGGAGAGCTTGCAGAGCACTGGGGAAAGGCAGGCAGAGAATTCCCTGCTAGCACCTTCTCTGTGCCTGGGAAGCAGAAGTGTTCACATTGCTTCGCAGAATCGCCTTTGTGCAGAAAACACTAACACTTGTTCAGAACAAAAGAAAGCACAGAGCCCCAGATTTGCTGTTGTTCTGGAGAGCTTGCAGAGCACTGGGGAAAGGCAGGCAGAGAATTCCCTGCTAGCACCTTCTCTGTGCCTGGGAAGCAGGAGTGTTCACATTGCTTCGCAGAATCGCCTTTGTGCAGAAAACACTAACACTTGTTCAGAACGAAAGGAAGCACAGAGCCCCAGATTTTATGTTGTCCTGGAGAGCTTGCAGAGCACTGGGGAAAGGCAGGCAGAGAATTTCCTGCTAGCACCTGCTCTGTGCCTGTTCACATTGCTTCGCAGAATCGCTTTTGTGCAGAAAACAGTAACACTTGTTCAGAACGAAAGAAAGCACAGAGCCCCAGATTCTATGTTGTCCTGGAGATCTTGCAGAGCACTGGGGAAAGGCAGGCAGAGAATTCCTTGCTAGCACCTTCTCTGTGCCTGGGAAGCAGAAGTGTTCACATTACTTCGCAGAATCGCTTTTGTGCAGAAAACACTAACACTTGTTCAGAACGAAAGAAAGCACAGAGCCCCAGATTTGCTGTTGTCCTGGAGAGCTTGCAGAGCACTGGGGAAAGGCAGGCAGAGAATTCCCTGCTAGCACCTTCTCTGTGCCTGTTCACATTGCTTCGCTGTATCGCTTTTGTGCAGAAAACAGTAACACTTGTTCAGAACGAAAGAAAGCACAGAGCCCCAGATTCTATGTTGTCCTGGAGAGCTTGCAGAGCACTGGGGAAAGGCAGGCAGGGAATTCCCTGCTAGCACCTTCTCTGTGCCTGGGAAGCAGAAGTGTTCACATTGCTTCGCAGAATCGCTTTTCTGCAGAAAACACTAACACTTGTTCAGAACAAAAGAAAGCACAGAGCCCCAGATTTGCTGTTGTTCTGGAGAGCTTGCAGAGCACTGGGGAAAGGCAGGCAGAGAATTCCCTGCTAGCACCTTCTCTGTGTCTGGGAAGTAGAAGTGTTCACATTAGTTCGCAGAATCGCCTTTGTGCAGAAAACACTAACACTTGTTCAGAACAAAAGAAAGCACAGAGCCCCAGATTCTATGTTGTCCTGGAGAGCTTGCAGAGCACTGGGGAAAGGCAGGCAGGGAATTCCCTGCTAGCACCTTCTCTGTGCCTGGGAAGCAGAAGTGTTCACATTGCTTCGCAGAATCGCTTTTGTGCAGAAAACACTAACACTTGTTCAGAACAAAAGAAAGCACAGAGCCCCAGATTTGCTGCTGTTCTGGAGAGCTTGCAGAGCACTGGGGAAAGGCAGGCAGAGAATTCCCTGCTAGCACCTTCTCTGTGCCTGGGAAGCAGAAGTGTTCACATTGCTTCGCAGAATCGCCTTTGTGCAGAAAAAACTAACACTTGTTCAGAACAAAAGAAAGCACAGAGCCCCAGATTCTATGTTGTCCTGGAGAGCTTGCAGAGCACTGGGGAAAGGCAGGCAGAGAATTCCCTGCTAGCACCTTCTCTGTGCCTGGGAAGCAGAAGTGTTCACATTACTTCGCAGAATCGCCTTTGTGCAGAAAACACTAACACTTGTTCAGAACAAAAGAAAGCACAGAGCCCCAGATTTGCTGTTGTTCTGGAGAGCTTGCAGAGCACTGGGGAAAGGCAGGCAGAGAATTCCCTGCTAGCACCTTCTCTGTGTCTGGGAAGCAGAAGTGTTCACATTGCTTCGCAGAATCGCCTTTGTGCAGAAAACACTAACACTTGTTCAGAACAAAAGAAAGCACAGAGCCCCAGATTTTATGCTGTTCTGGAGAGCTTGCAGAGCACTGGGGAAAGGCAGGCAGAGAATTCCCTGCTAGCACCTTCTCTGTGCCTGGGAAGCAGAAGTGTTCACATTACTTCGCAGAATCGCTTTTGTGCAGAAAACACTAACACTTGTTCAGAACAAAAGAAAGCACAGAGCCCCAGATTTGCTGTTGTCCTGGAGAGCTTGCAGAGCACTGGGGAAAGGCAGGCAGAGAATTCCCTGCTAGCACCTTCTCTGTGCCTGGGAAGCAGAAGTGTTTACGTTGCTTCGCAGAATCGCTTTTGTGCAGAAAACACTAACACTTGTTCAGAACGAAAGAAAGCACAGAGCCCCAGATTTGCTGTTGTTCTGGAGAGCTTGCAGAGCACTGGGGAAAGGCAGGCAGAGAATTCCCTGCTAGCACCTTCTCTGTGCCTGGGAAGCAGAAGTGTTCACATTGCTTCGCAGAATCGCCTTTGTGCAGAAAACACTAACACTTGTTCAGAACAAAAGAAAGCACAGAGCCCCAGATTTTATGCTGTTCTGGAGAGCTTGCAGAGCACTGGGGAAAGGCAGGCAGACAATTCCCTGCTAGCACCTTCTCTGTGCCTGGGAAGCAGAAGTGTTCACATTACTTCGCAGAATCGCTTTTGTGCAGAAAACACTAACACTTGTTCAGAACAAAAGAAAGCACAGAGCCCCAGATTTGCTGTTGTCCTGGAGAGCTTGCAGAGCACTGGGGAAAGGCAGGCAGAGAATTCCCTGCTAGCACCTTCTCTGTGCCTGGGAAGCAGAAGTGTTTACGTTGCTTCGCAGAATCGCTTTTGTGCAGAAAACACTAACACTTGTTCAGAACGAAAGAAAGCACAGAGCCCCAGATTTGCTGTTGTCCTGGAGAGCTTGCAGAGCACTGGGGAAAGGCAGGCAGAGAATTCCCTGCTAGCACCTTCTCTGTGCCTGGGAAGCAGAAGTGTTCACATTGCTTCGCAGAATCGCCTTTGTGCAGAAAACACTAACACTTGTTCAGAACAAAAGAAAGCACAGAGCCCCAGATTCTATGTTGTCCTGGAGAGCTTGCAGAGCACTGGGGAAAGGCAGGCAGAGAATTCCCTGCTAGCACCTTCTCTGTGCCTGGGAAGCAGAAGTGTTCACATTGCTTCGCAGAATCGCTTTTGTGCAGAAAACACTAACACTTGTTCAGAACGAAAGGAAGCACAGAGCCCCAGATTTTATGTTGTCCTGGAGAGCTTGCAGAGCACTGGGGAAAGGCAGGCAGAGAATTTCCTGCTAGCACCTTCTCTGTGCCTGTTCACATTGCTTCGCAAAATCGCTTTTGTGCAGAAAACAGTAACACTTGTTCAGAACGAAAGAAAGCACAGAGCCCCAGATTCTATGTTGTCCTGGAGAGCTTGCAGAGCACTGGGGAAAGGCAGGCAGAGAATTCCCTGCTAGCACCTTCTCTGTGCCTGGGAAGCAGAAGTGTTCACATTGCTTCGCAGAATCGCTTTTGTGCAGAAAACACTAACACTTGTTCAGAACGAAAGAAAGCACAGAGCCCCAGATTCTATGTTGTCCTGGAGAGCTTGCAGAGCACTGGGGAAAGGCAGGCAGAGAATTCCCTGCTAGCACCTTCTCTGTGCCTGTTCACATTGCTTCGCAGAATCGCTTTTGTGCAGAAAACAGTAACACTTGTTCAGAAGGAAAGAAAGCACAGAGCCCCAGATTCTATGTTGTCCTGGAGAGCTTGCAGAGCACTGGGGAAAGGCAGGCAGAGAATTCCTTGCTAGCGCCTTCTCTGTGCCTGGGAGGCAGAAGTGTTCACATTGCTTCGCAGAATCGCTTTTGTGCAGAAAACACTAACACTTGTTCAGAACGAAAGGAAGCACAGAGCCCTAGATTTTATGTTGTCCTGGAGAGCTTGCAGAGCACTGGGGAAAGGCAGGCAGAGAATTTCCTGCTAGCACCTTCTCTGTGCCTGTTCACATTGCTTCGCAGAATCGCTTTTGTGCAGAAAACAGTAACACTTGTTCAGAACGAAAGAAAGCAAAGAGCCCCAGATTTGCTGTTGTCCTGGAGAGCTTGCAGAGCACTGGGGAAAGGCAGGCAGAGAATTCCCTGCTAGCACCTTCTCTGTGCCTGGGAAGCAGAAGTGTTCACATTGCTTCGCAGAATCGCCTTTGTGCAGAAAACACTAACACTTGTTCAGAAGGAAAGAAAGCACAGAGCCCCAGATTCTATGTTGTCCTGGAGAGCTTGCAGAGCACTGGGGAAAGGCAGGCAGAGAATTCCCTGCTAGCACCTTCTCTGTGCCTGGGAAGCAGAAGTGTTCACATTGCTTCGCAGAATCGCCTTTGTGCAGAAAACACTAACACTTGTTCAGAACAAAAGAAAGCACAGAGCCCCAGATTCTATGTTGTCCTGGAGAGCTTGCAGAGCACTGGGGAAAGGCAGGCAGAGAATTCCCTGCTAGCACCTTCTCTGTGCCTGGGAAGCAGAAGTGTTCACATTGCTTCGCAGAATCGCTTTTCTGCAGAAAACACTAACACTTGTTCAGAACAAAAGAAAGCACAGAGCCCCAGATTTGCTGTTGTTCTGGAGAGCTTGCAGAGCACTGGGGAAAAGCAGGCAGAGAATTCCCTGCTAGCACCTTCTCTGTGCCTGGGAAGCAGAAGTGTTTACGTTGCTTCGCAGAATCGCTTTTGTGCAGAAAACAGTAACACTTGTTCAGAACAAAAGAAAGCACAGAGCCCCAGATTCTATGTTGTCCTGGAGAGCTTGCAGAGCACTGGGGAAAGGCAGGCAGAGAATTCCCTGCTAGCACCTTCTCTGTGCCTGGGAAGCAGAAGTGTTCACATTGCTTCGCAGAATCGCCTTTGTGCAGAAAACACTAACACTTGTTCAGAACAAAATAAAGCACAGAGCCCCAGATTCTATGTTGTCCTGGAGAGCTTGCAGAGCACTGGGGAAAGGCAGGCAGGGAATTCCCTGCTAGCACCTTCTCTGTGCCTGGGAAGCAGAAGTGTTCACATTGCTTCGCAGAATCGCTTTTCTGCAGAAAACACTAACACTTGTTCAGAACAAAAGAAAGCACAGAGCCCCAGATTTGCTGTTGTTCTGGAGAGCTTGCAGAGCACTGGGGAAAGGCAGGCAGAGAATTCCCTGCTAGCACCTTCTCTGTGCCTGGGAAGCAGAAGTGTTTACGTTGCTTCGCAGAATCGCTTTTGTGCAGAAAACACTAACACTTGTTCAGAACGAAAGAAAGCACAGAGCCCCAGATTTGCTGTTGTCCTGGAGAGCTTGCAGAGCACTGGGGAAAGGCAGGCAGAGAATTCCCTGCTAGCACCTTCTCTGTGCCTGGGAAGCAGAAGTGTTCACATTGCTTCGCAGAATCGCCTTTGTGCAGAAAACACTAACACTTGTTCAGAACAAAAGAAAGCACAGAGCCCCAGATTCTATGTTGTCCTGGAGAGCTTGCAGAGCACTGGGGAAAGGCAGGCAGAGAATTCCCTGCTAGCACCTTCTCTGTGCCTGGGAAGCAGAAGTGTTCACATTGCTTCGCAGAATCGCTTTTCTGCAGAAAACACTAACACTTGTTCAGAACAAAAGAAAGCACAGAGCCCCAGATTTGCTGTTGTTCTGGAGAGCTTGCAGAGCACTGGGGAAAGGCAGGCAGAGAATTCCCTGCTAGCACTTTCTCTGTGCCTGTTCACATTGCTTCGCAGAATCGCTTTTGTGCAGAAAACAGTAACACTTGTTCAGAAGGAAAGAAAGCACAGAGCCCCAGATTTGCTGTTGTCCTGGAGAGCTTGCAGAGCACTGGGGAAAGGCAGGCAGAGAATTCCTTGCTAGCACCTTCTCTGTGCCTGGGAAGCAGAAGTGTTCACATTGCTTCGCAGAATCGCTTTTGTGCAGAAAACAGTAACACTTGTTCAGAACGAAAGAAAGCACAGAGCCCCAGATTCTATGTTGTCCTGGAGAGCTTGCAGAGCACTGGGGAAAGGCAGGCAGAGAATTCCCTGCTAGCACCTTCTCTGTGCCTGGGAAGCAGAAGTGTTCACATTGCTTCGCAGAATCGCCTTTGTGCAGAAAACACTAACACTTGTTCAGAACGAAAGAAAGCACAGAGCCCCAGATTTGCTGTTGTTCTGGAGAGCTTGCAGAGCACTGGGGAAAGGCAGGCAGAGAATTCCCTGCTAGCACCTTCTCTGTGCCTGGGAAGCAGAAGTGTTCACATTGCTTCGCAGAATTGCCTTTGTGCAGAAAACACTAACACTTGTTCAGAACAAAAGAAAGCACAGAGCCCCAGATTTGCTGTTGTTCTGGAGAGCTTGCAGAGCACTGGGGAAAGGCAGGCGGAGAATTCCCTGCTAGCACCTTCTCTGTGCCTGGGAAGCAGAAGTGTTCACATTACTTCGCAGAATCGCTTTTGTGCAGAAAACACTAACACTTGTTCAGAACGAAAGAAAGCACAGAGCCCCAGATTTGCTGTTGTCCTGGAGAGCTTGCAGAGCACTGGGGAAAAGCAGGCAGAGAATTCCCTGTTAGCACCTTCTCTGTGCCTGGGAAGCAGAAGTTTTCACATTGCTTCGCAGAATCGCCTTTGTGCAGAAAACAGTAACACTTGTTCAGAAGGAAAGAAAGCACAGAGCCCCAGATTCTATGTTGTCCTGGAGAGCTTGCAGAGCACTGGGGAAAGGCAGGCAGGGAATTCCCTGCTAGCACCTTCTCTGTGCCTGGGAAGCAGAAGTGTTCACATTGCTTCGCAGAATCGCTTTTCTGCAGAAAACAGTAACACTTGTTCAGAACAAAAGAAAGCACAGAGCCCCAGATTTGCTGTTGTTCTGGAGAGCTTGCAGAGCATTGGGGAAAGGCAGGCAGAGAATTCCTTGCTAGCACCTTCTCTGTGCCTGGGAAGCAGAAGTGTTCACATTGCTTCGCAGAATCGCTTTTGTGCAGAAAACAGTAACACTTGTTCAGAACGAAAGAAAGCACAGAGCCCCAGATTCTATGTTGTCCTGGAGAGCTTGCAGAGCACTGGGGAAAGGCAGGCAGAGAATTCCCTGCTAGCACCTTCTCTGTGCCTGGGAAGCAGAAGTGTTCACATTGCTTCGCAGAATCGCCTTTGTGCAGAAAACACTAACACTTGTTCAGAACAAAAGAAAGCACAGAGCCCCAGATTTGCTGTTGTTCTGGAGAGCTTGCAGAGCACTGGGGAAAGGCAGGCAGAGAATTCCCTGCTAGCACCTTCTCTGTGCCTGGGAAGCAGAAGTGTTCACATTACTTCGCAGAATCGCTTTTCTGCAGAAAACACTAACACTTGTTCAGAACAAAAGAAAGCACAGAGCCCCAGATTTGCTGTTGTTCTGGAGAGCTTGCAGAGCACTGGGGAAAGGCAGGCAGAGAATTCCCTGCTAGCACCTTCTCTGTGCCTGGGAAGCAGAAGTGTTCACATTGCTTCGCAGTATTGCCTTTGTGCAGAAAACACTAACACTTGTTCAGAACAAAAGAAAGCACAGAGCCCCAGATTTGCTGTTGTTCTGGAGAGCTTGCAGAGCACTGGGGAAAGGCAGGCGGAGAATTCCCTGCTAGCACCTTCTCTGTGCCTGGGAAGCAGAAGTGTTCACATTACTTCGCAGAATCGCTTTTGTGCAGAAAACACTAACACTTGTTCAGAACGAAAGAAAGCACAGAGCCCCAGATTTGCTGTTGTCCTGGAGAGCTTGCAGAGCACTGGGGAAAAGCAGGCAGAGAATTCCCTGTTAGCACCTTCTCTGTGCCTGGGAAGCAGAAGTGTTCACATTGCTTCGCAGAATCGCCTTTGTGCAGAAAACAGTAACACTTGTTCAGAACAAAAGAAAGCACAGAGCCCCAGATTCTATGTTGTCCTGGAGAGCTTGCAGAGCACTGGGGAAAGGCAGGCAGGGAATTCCCTGCTAGCACCTTCTCTGTGCCTGGGAAGCAGAAGTGTTCACATTGCTTCGCAGAATCGCTTTTCTGCAGAAAACACTAACACTTGTTCAGAACAAAAGAAAGCACAGAGCCCCAGATTTGCTGTTGTTCTGGAGAGCTTGCAGAGCATTGGGGAAAGGCAGGCAGAGAATTCCCTGCTAGCACCTTCTCTGTGCCTGGGAAGCAGAAGTGTTCACATTGCTTCGCAGAATCGCCTTTGTGCAGAAAACACTAACACTTGTTCAGAACAAAAGAAAGCACAGAGCCCCAGATTCTATGTTGTCCTGGAGAGCTTACAGAGCACTGGGGAAAGGCAGGCAGAGAATTCCCTGCTAGCACCTTCTCTGTGCCTGGGAAGCAGAAGTGTTCACATTGCTTCGCAGAATCGCCTTTGTGCAGAAAACACTAACACTTGTTCAGAACAAAAGAAAGCACAGAGCCCCAGATTTGCTGTTGTTCTGGAGAGCTTGCAGAGCACTGGGGAAAGGCAGGCAGAGAATTCCCTGCTAGCACCTTCTCTGTGCCTGGGAAGCAGAAGTGTTCACATTGCTTCGCAGAATCGCCTTTGTGCAGAAAACACTAACACTTGTTCAGAACAAAAGAAAGCACAGAGCCCCAGATTTTATGCTGTTCTGGAGAGCTTGCAGAGCACTGGGGAAAGGCAGGCAGACAATTCCCTGCTAGCACCTTCTCTGTGCCTGGGAAGCAGAAGTGTTCACATTACTTCGCAGAATCGCTTTTGTGCAGAAAACACTAACACTTGTTCAGAACAAAAGAAAGCACAGAGCCCCAGATTTGCTGTTGTCCTGGAGAGCTTGCAGAGCACTGGGGAAAGGCAGGCAGAGAATTCCCTGCTAGCACCTTCTCTGTGCCTGGGAAGCAGAAGTGTTTACGTTGCTTCGCAGAATCGCTTTTGTGCAGAAAACACTAACACTTGTTCAGAACGAAAGAAAGCACAGAGCCCCAGATTTGCTGTTGTCCTGGAGAGCTTGCAGAGCACTGGGGAAAGGCAGGCAGAGAATTCCCTGCTAGCACCTTCTCTGTGCCTGGGAAGCAGAAGTGTTCACATTGCTTCGCAGAATCGCCTTTGTGCAGAAAACACTAACACTTGTTCAGAACAAAAGAAAGCACAGAGCCCCAGATTCTATGTTGTCCTGGAGAGCTTGCAGAGCACTGGGGAAAGGCAGGCAGAGAATTCCCTGCTAGCACCTTCTCTGTGCCTGGGAAGCAGAAGTGTTCACATTGCTTCGCAGAATCGCTTTTGTGCAGAAAACAGTAACACTTGTTCAGAACGAAAGAAAGCACAGAGCCCCAGATTCTATGTTGTCCTGAAGAGCTTGCAGAGCACTGGGGAAAGGCAGGCAGAGAATTCCTTGCTAGCGCCTTCTCTGTGCCTGGGAAGCAGAAGTGTTCACATTGCTTCGCAGAATCGCTTTTGTACAGAAAACAGTAACACTTGTTCAGAACGAAAGGAAGCACAGAGCCCCAGATTTTATGTTGTCCTGGAGAGCTTGCAGAGCACTGGGGAAAGGCAGGCAGAGAATTTCCTGCTAGCACCTTCTCTGTGCCTGTTCACATTGCTTCGCAAAATCGCTTTTGTGCAGAAAACAGTAACACTTGTTCAGAACGAAAGAAAGCACAGAGCCCCAGATTCTATGTTGTCCTGGAGAGCTTGCAGAGCACTGGGGAAAGGCAGGCAGAGAATTCCCTGCTAGCACCTTCTCTGTGCCTGGGAAGCAGAAGTGTTTACATTGCTTCGCAGAATCGCCTTTGTGCAGAAAACACTAACACTTGTTCAGAACAAAAGAAAGCACAGAGCCCCAGATTTGCTGTTGTTCTGGAGAGCTTGCAGAGCACTGGGGAAAGGCAGGCAGAGAATTCCCTGCTAGCACCTTCTCTGTGCCTGGGAAGCAGAAGTGTTTACATTGCTTCGCAGAATCGCCTTTGTGCAGAAAACACTAACACTTGTTCAGAACAAAAGAAAGCACAGAGCCCCAGATTTGCTGTTGTTCTGGAGAGCTTGCAGAGCACTGGGGAAAGGCAGGCAGAGAATTCCCTGCTAGCACCTTCTCTGTGCCTGGGAAGCAGAAGTGTTTACGTTGCTTCGCAGAATCGCTTTTGTGCAGAAAACACTAACACTTGTTCAGAACGAAAGAAAGCACAGAGCCCCAGATTTGCTGTTGTCCTGGAGAGCTTGCAGAGCACTGGGGAAAGGCAGGCAGAGAATTCCCTGCTAGCACCTTCTCTGTGCCTGGGAAGCAGAAGTGTTCACATTGCTTCGCAGAATCGCCTTTGTGCAGAAAACACTAACACTTGTTCAGAACAAAAGAAAGCACAGAGCCCCAGATTCTATGTTGTCCTGGAGAGCTTGCAGAGCACTGGGGAAAGGCAGGCAGAGAATTCCCTGCTAGCACCTTCTCTGTGCCTGGGAAGCAGAAGTGTTCACATTGCTTCGCAGAATCGCTTTTGTGCAGAAAACAGTAACACTTGTTCAGAACGAAAGAAAGCACAGAGCCCCAGATTCTATGTTGTCCTGAAGAGCTTGCAGAGCACTGGGGAAAGGCAGGCAGAGAATTCCTTGCTAGCGCCTTCTCTGTGCCTGGGAAGCAGAAGTGTTCACATTGCTTCGCAGAATCGCTTTTGTACAGAAAACACTAACACTTGTTCAGAACGAAAGAAAGCACAGAGCCCCAGATTTTATGTTGTCCTGGAGAGCTTGCAGAGCACTGGGGAAAGGCAGGCAGAGAATTTCCTGCTAGCACCTTCTCTGTGCCTGTTCACATTGCTTCGCAAAATCGCTTTTGTGCAGAAAACAGTAACACTTGTTCAGAACGAAAGAAAGCACAGAGCCCCAGATTCTATGTTGTCCTGGAGAGCTTGCAGAGCACTGGGGAAAGGCAGGCAGAGAATTCCCTGCTAGCACCTTCTCTGTGCCTGGGAAGCAGAAGTGTTTACATTGCTTCGCAGAATCGCCTTTGTGCAGAAAACACTAACACTTGTTCAGAACAAAAGAAAGCACAGAGCCCCAGATTTGCTGTTGTTCTGGAGAGCTTGCAGAGCACTGGGGAAAGGCAGGCAGAGAATTCCCTGCTAGCACCTTCTCTGTGCCTGGGAAGCAGAAGTGTTTACATTGCTTCGCAGAATCGCCTTTGTGCAGAAAACACTAACACTTGTTCAGAACAAAAGAAAGCACAGAGCCCCAGATTTGCTGTTGTTCTGGAGAGCTTGCAGAGCACTGGGGAAAGGCAGGCAGAGAATTCCCTGCTAGCACCTTCTCTGTGCCTGGGAAGCAGAAGTGTTCACATTGCTTCGCAGAATCGCTTTTCTGCAGAAAACACTAACACTTGTTCAGAACAAAAGAAAGCACAGAGCCCCAGATTTGCTGTTGTTCTGGAGAGCTTGCAGAGCACTGGGGAAAGGCAGGCGGAGAATTCCCTGCTAGCACCTTCTCTGTGCCTGGGAAGCAGAAGTGTTCACATTACTTCGCAGAATCGCTTTTGTGCAGAAAACACTAACACTTGTTCAGAACGAAAGAAAGCACAGAGCCCCAGATTTGCTGTTGTCCTGGAGAGCTTGCAGAGCACTGGGGAAAGGCAGGCAGAGAATTCCCTGTTAGCACCTTCTCTGTGCCTGGGAAGCAGAAGTGTTCACATTGCTTCGCAGAATCGCTTTTCTGCAGAAAACACTAACACTTGTTCAGAACAAAAGAAAGCACAGAGCCCCAGATTCTATGTTGTCCTGGAGAGCTTGCAGAGCACTGGGGAAAGGCAGGCAGAGAATTCCCTGCTAGCACCTTCTCTGTGCCTGGGAAGCAGAAGTGTTCACATTGCTTCGCAGAATCGCTTTTGTGCAGAAAGCACTAACACTTGTTCAGAACAAAAGAAAGCACAGAGCCCCAGATTCTATGTTGTCATGGAGAGCTTGCAGAGCACTGGGGAAAGGCAGGCAGAGAATTCCCTGCTAGCACCTTCTCTGTGCCTGGGAAGCAGAAGTGTTCACATTGCTTCGCAGAATCGCTTTTGTGCAGAAAACACTAACACTTGTTCAGAACAAAAGAAAGCACAGAGCCCCAGATTTGCTGTTGTTCTGGAGAGCTTGCAGAGCACTGGGGAAAGGCAGGCAGAGAATTCCCTGCTAGCACCTTCTCTGTGCCTGGGAAGCAGAAGTGTTCACATTGCTTCGCAGAATCGCCTTTGTGCAGAAAACACTAACACTTGTTCAGAACAAAAGAAAGCACAGAGCCCCAGAATTGATGTTGTTCTGGAGAGCTTGCAGAGCACTGGGGAAAGGCAGGCAGAGAATTCCCTGCTAGCACCTTCTCTGTGCCTGGGAAGCAGAAGTGTTCACATTGCTTCGCAGAATCGCCTTTGTGCAGAAAACACTAACACTTGTTCAGAACAAAAGAAAGCACAGAGCCCCAGATTTGCTGTTGTTCTGGAGAGCTTGCAGAGCACTGGGGAAAGGCAGGCAGAGAATTCCCTGCTAGCACCTTCTCTGTGCCTGGGAAGCAGGAGTGTTCACATTGCTTCGCAGAATCGCCTTTGTGCAGAAAACACTAACACTTGTTCAGAACGAAAGGAAGCACAGAGCCCCAGATTTTATGTTGTCCTGGAGAGCTTGCAGAGCACTGGGGAAAGGCAGGCAGAGAATTTCCTGCTAGCACCTGCTCTGTGCCTGTTCACATTGCTTCGCAGAATCGCTTTTGTGCAGAAAACAGTAACACTTGTTCAGAACGAAAGAAAGCACAGAGCCCCAGATTCTATGTTGTCCTGGAGATCTTGCAGAGCACTGGGGAAAGGCAGGCAGAGAATTCCTTGCTAGCACCTTCTCTGTGCCTGGGAAGCAGAAGTGTTCACATTACTTCGCAGAATCGCTTTTGTGCAGAAAACACTAACACTTGTTCAGAACGAAAGAAAGCACAGAGCCCCAGATTTGCTGTTGTCCTGGAGAGCTTGCAGAGCACTGGGGAAAGGCAGGCAGAGAATTCCCTGCTAGCACCTTCTCTGTGCCTGTTCACATTGCTTCGCTGTATCGCTTTTGTGCAGAAAACAGTAACACTTGTTCAGAACGAAAGAAAGCACAGAGCCCCAGATTCTATGTTGTCCTGGAGAGCTTGCAGAGCACTGGGGAAAGGCAGGCAGGGAATTCCCTGCTAGCACCTTCTCTGTGCCTGGGAAGCAGAAGTGTTCACATTGCTTCGCAGAATCGCTTTTCTGCAGAAAACACTAACACTTGTTCAGAACAAAAGAAAGCACAGAGCCCCAGATTTGCTGTTGTTCTGGAGAGCTTGCAGAGCACTGGGGAAAGGCAGGCAGAGAATTCCCTGCTAGCACCTTCTCTGTGTCTGGGAAGTAGAAGTGTTCACATTAGTTCGCAGAATCGCCTTTGTGCAGAAAACACTAACACTTGTTCAGAACAAAAGAAAGCACAGAGCCCCAGATTCTATGTTGTCCTGGAGAGCTTGCAGAGCACTGGGGAAAGGCAGGCAGGGAATTCCCTGCTAGCACCTTCTCTGTGCCTGGGAAGCAGAAGTGTTCACATTGCTTCGCAGAATCGCTTTTGTGCAGAAAACACTAACACTTGTTCAGAACAAAAGAAAGCACAGAGCCCCAGATTTGCTGCTGTTCTGGAGAGCTTGCAGAGCACTGGGGAAAGGCAGGCAGAGAATTCCCTGCTAGCACCTTCTCTGTGCCTGGGAAGCAGAAGTGTTCACATTGCTTCGCAGAATCGCCTTTGTGCAGAAAAAACTAACACTTGTTCAGAACAAAAGAAAGCACAGAGCCCCAGATTCTATGTTGTCCTGGAGAGCTTGCAGAGCACTGGGGAAAGGCAGGCAGAGAATTCCCTGCTAGCACCTTCTCTGTGCCTGGGAAGCAGAAGTGTTCACATTACTTCGCAGAATCGCCTTTGTGCAGAAAACACTAACACTTGTTCAGAACAAAAGAAAGCACAGAGCCCCAGATTTGCTGTTGTTCTGGAGAGCTTGCAGAGCACTGGGGAAAGGCAGGCAGAGAATTCCCTGCTAGCACCTTCTCTGTGCCTGGGAAGCAGAAGTGTTCACATTGCTTCGCAGAATCGCCTTTGTGCAGAAAACACTAACACTTGTTCAGAACAAAAGAAAGCACAGAGCCCCAGATTTTATGCTGTTCTGGAGAGCTTGCAGAGCACTGGGGAAAGGCAGGCAGAGAATTCCCTGCTAGCACCTTCTCTGTGCCTGGGAAGCAGAAGTGTTTACGTTGCTTCGCAGAATCGCTTTTGTGCAGAAAACACTAACACTTGTTCAGAACGAAAGAAAGCACAGAGCCCCAGATTTGCTGTTGTTCTGGAGAGCTTGCAGAGCACTGGGGAAAGGCAGGCAGAGAATTCCCTGCTAGCACCTTCTCTGTGCCTGGGAAGCAGAAGTGTTCACATTGCTTCGCAGAATCGCCTTTGTGCAGAAAACACTAACACTTGTTCAGAACAAAAGAAAGCACAGAGCCCCAGATTTTATGCTGTTCTGGAGAGCTTGCAGAGCACTGGGGAAAGGCAGGCAGACAATTCCCTGCTAGCACCTTCTCTGTGCCTGGGAAGCAGAAGTGTTCACATTACTTCGCAGAATCGCTTTTGTGCAGAAAACACTAACACTTGTTCAGAACAAAAGAAAGCACAGAGCCCCAGATTTGCTGTTGTCCTGGAGAGCTTGCAGAGCACTGGGGAAAGGCAGGCAGAGAATTCCCTGCTAGCACCTTCTCTGTGCCTGGGAAGCAGAAGTGTTTACGTTGCTTCGCAGAATCGCTTTTGTGCAGAAAACACTAACACTTGTTCAGAACGAAAGAAAGCACAGAGCCCCAGATTTGCTGTTGTCCTGGAGAGCTTGCAGAGCACTGGGGAAAGGCAGGCAGAGAATTCCCTGCTAGCACCTTCTCTGTGCCTGGGAAGCAGAAGTGTTCACATTGCTTCGCAGAATCGCCTTTGTGCAGAAAACACTAACACTTGTTCAGAACAAAAGAAAGCACAGAGCCCCAGATTCTATGTTGTCCTGGAGAGCTTGCAGAGCACTGGGGAAAGGCAGGCAGAGAATTCCCTGCTAGCACCTTCTCTGTGCCTGGGAAGCAGAAGTGTTCACATTGCTTCGCAGAATCGCTTTTGTGCAGAAAACACTAACACTTGTTCAGAACGAAAGGAAGCACAGAGCCCCAGATTTTATGTTGTCCTGGAGAGCTTGCAGAGCACTGGGGAAAGGCAGGCAGAGAATTTCCTGCTAGCACCTTCTCTGTGCCTGTTCACATTGCTTCGCAAAATCGCTTTTGTGCAGAAAACAGTAACACTTGTTCAGAACGAAAGAAAGCACAGAGCCCCAGATTCTATGTTGTCCTGGAGAGCTTGCAGAGCACTGGGGAAAGGCAGGCAGAGAATTCCCTGCTAGCACCTTCTCTGTGCCTGGGAAGCAGAAGTGTTTACATTGCTTCGCAGAATCGCCTTTGTGCAGAAAACACTAACACTTGTTCAGAACAAAAGAAAGCACAGAGCCCCAGATTTGCTGTTGTTCTGGAGAGCTTGCAGAGCACTGGGGAAAGGCAGGCAGAGAATTCCCTGCTAGCACCTTCTCTGTGCCTGGGAAGCAGAAGTGTTTACATTGCTTCGCAGAATCGCCTTTGTGCAGAAAACACTAACACTTGTTCAGAACAAAAGAAAGCACAGAGCCCCAGATTTGCTGTTGTTCTGGAGAGCTTGCAGAGCACTGGGGAAAGGCAGGCAGAGAATTCCCTGCTAGCACCTTCTCTGTGCCTGGGAAGCAGAAGTGTTCACATTGCTTCGCAGAATCGCTTTTCTGCAGAAAACACTAACACTTGTTCAGAACAAAAGAAAGCACAGAGCCCCAGATTTGCTGTTGTTCTGGAGAGCTTGCAGAGCACTGGGGAAAGGCAGGCGGAGAATTCCCTGCTAGCACCTTCTCTGTGCCTGGGAAGCAGAAGTGTTCACATTACTTCGCAGAATCGCTTTTGTGCAGAAAACACTAACACTTGTTCAGAACGAAAGAAAGCACAGAGCCCCAGATTTGCTGTTGTCCTGGAGAGCTTGCAGAGCACTGGGGAAAGGCAGGCAGAGAATTCCCTGTTAGCACCTTCTCTGTGCCTGGGAAGCAGAAGTGTTCACATTGCTTCGCAGAATCGCTTTTCTGCAGAAAACACTAACACTTGTTCAGAACAAAAGAAAGCACAGAGCCCCAGATTCTATGTTGTCCTGGAGAGCTTGCAGAGCACTGGGGAAAGGCAGGCAGAGAATTCCCTGCTAGCACCTTCTCTGTGCCTGGGAAGCAGAAGTGTTCACATTGCTTCGCAGAATCGCTTTTGTGCAGAAAGCACTAACACTTGTTCAGAACAAAAGAAAGCACAGAGCCCCAGATTCTATGTTGTCATGGAGAGCTTGCAGAGCACTGGGGAAAGGCAGGCAGAGAATTCCCTGCTAGCACCTTCTCTGTGCCTGGGAAGCAGAAGTGTTCACATTGCTTCGCAGAATCGCTTTTGTGCAGAAAACACTAACACTTGTTCAGAACAAAAGAAAGCACAGAGCCCCAGATTTGCTGTTGTTCTGGAGAGCTTGCAGAGCACTGGGGAAAGGCAGGCAGAGAATTCCCTGCTAGCACCTTCTCTGTGCCTGGGAAGCAGAAGTGTTCACATTGCTTCGCAGAATCGCCTTTGTGCAGAAAACACTAACACTTGTTCAGAACAAAAGAAAGCACAGAGCCCCAGAATTGATGTTGTTCTGGAGAGCTTGCAGAGCACTGGGGAAAGGCAGGCAGAGAATTCCCTGCTAGCACCTTCTCTGTGCCTGGGAAGCAGAAGTGTTCACATTGCTTCGCAGAATCGCCTTTGTGCAGAAAACACTAACACTTGTTCAGAACAAAAGAAAGCACAGAGCCCCAGATTTGCTGTTGTTCTGGAGAGCTTGCAGAGCACTGGGGAAAGGCAGGCAGAGAATTCCCTGCTAGCACCTTCTCTGTGCCTGGGAAGCAGGAGTGTTCACATTGCTTCGCAGAATCGCCTTTGTGCAGAAAACACTAACACTTGTTCAGAACGAAAGGAAGCACAGAGCCCCAGATTTTATGTTGTCCTGGAGAGCTTGCAGAGCACTGGGGAAAGGCAGGCAGAGAATTTCCTGCTAGCACCTGCTCTGTGCCTGTTCACATTGCTTCGCAGAATCGCTTTTGTGCAGAAAACAGTAACACTTGTTCAGAACGAAAGAAAGCACAGAGCCCCAGATTCTATGTTGTCCTGGAGATCTTGCAGAGCACTGGGGAAAGGCAGGCAGAGAATTCCTTGCTAGCACCTTCTCTGTGCCTGGGAAGCAGAAGTGTTCACATTGCTTGGCAGAATTGCTTTTGTGCAGAAAACAGTAACACTTGTTCAGAACGAAAGAAAGCACAGAGCCCCAGATTCTATGTTGTCCTGGAGAGCTTGCAGAGCACTGGGGAAAGGCAGGCAGAGAATTCCCTGCTAGCACCTTCTCTGTGCCTGTTCACATTGCTTCGCTGTATCGCTTTTGTGCAGAAAACAGTAACACTTGTTCAGAACGAAAGAAAGCACAGAGCCCCAGATTCTATGTTGTCCTGGAGAGCTTGCAGAGCACTGGGGAAAGGCAGGCAGGGAATTCCCTGCTAGCACCTTCTCTGTGCCTGGGAAGCAGAAGTGTTCACATTGCTTCGCAGAATCGCTTTTCTGCAGAAAACACTAACACTTGTTCAGAACAAAAGAAAGCACAGAGCCCCAGATTTGCTGTTGTTCTGGAGAGCTTGCAGAGCACTGGGGAAAGGCAGGCAGAGAATTCCCTGCTAGCACCTTCTCTGTGTCTGGGAAGTAGAAGTGTTCACATTAGTTCGCAGAATCGCCTTTGTGCAGAAAACACTAACACTTGTTCAGAACAAAAGAAAGCACAGAGCCCCAGATTCTATGTTGTCCTGGAGAGCTTGCAGAGCACTGGGGAAAGGCAGGCAGGGAATTCCCTGCTAGCACCTTCTCTGTGCCTGGGAAGCAGAAGTGTTCACATTGCTTCGCAGAATCGCTTTTGTGCAGAAAACACTAACACTTGTTCAGAACAAAAGAAAGCACAGAGCCCCAGATTTGCTGCTGTTCTGGAGAGCTTGCAGAGCACTGGGGAAAGGCAGGCAGAGAATTCCCTGCTAGCACCTTCTCTGTGCCTGGGAAGCAGAAGTGTTCACATTGCTTCGCAGAATCGCCTTTGTGCAGAAAAAACTAACACTTGTTCAGAACAAAAGAAAGCACAGAGCCCCAGATTCTATGTTGTCCTGGAGAGCTTGCAGAGCACTGGGGAAAGGCAGGCAGAGAATTCCCTGCTAGCACCTTCTCTGTGCCTGGGAAGCAGAAGTGTTCACATTACTTCGCAGAATCGCCTTTGTGCAGAAAACACTAACACTTGTTCAGAACAAAAGAAAGCACAGAGCCCCAGATTTGCTGTTGTTCTGGAGAGCTTGCAGAGCACTGGGGAAAGGCAGGCAGAGAATTCCCTGCTAGCACCTTCTCTGTGCCTGGGAAGCAGAAGTGTTCACATTGCTTCGCAGAATCGCCTTTGTGCAGAAAACACTAACACTTGTTCAGAACAAAAGAAAGCACAGAGCCCCAGATTTTATGCTGTTCTGGAGAGCTTGCAGAGCACTGGGGAAAGGCAGGCAGAGAATTCCCTGCTAGCACCTTCTCTGTGCCTGGGAAGCAGAAGTGTTCACATTACTTCGCAGAATCGCTTTTGTGCAGAAAACACTAACACTTGTTCAGAACAAAAGAAAGCACAGAGCCCCAGATTTGCTGTTGTCCTGGAGAGCTTGCAGAGCACTGGGGAAAGGCAGGCAGAGAATTCCCTGCTAGCACCTTCTCTGTGCCTGGGAAGCAGAAGTGTTTACGTTGCTTCGCAGAATCGCTTTTGTGCAGAAAACACTAACACTTGTTCAGAACGAAAGAAAGCACAGAGCCCCAGATTTGCTGTTGTTCTGGAGAGCTTGCAGAGCACTGGGGAAAGGCAGGCAGAGAATTCCCTGCTAGCACCTTCTCTGTGCCTGGGAAGCAGAAGTGTTCACATTGCTTCGCAGAATCGCCTTTGTGCAGAAAACACTAACACTTGTTCAGAACAAAAGAAAGCACAGAGCCTCAGATTCTATGTTGTCCTGGAGAGCTTGCAGAGCACTGGGGAAAGGCAGGCAGAGAATTCCCTGCTAGCACCTTCTCTGTGCCTGGGAAGCAGAAGTGTTCACATTGCTTCGCAGAATTGCTTTTCTGCAGAAAACACTAACACTTGTTCAGAACAAAAGAAAGCACAGAGCCCCAGATTTGCTGTTGTTCTGGAGAGCTTGCAGAGCACTGGGGAAAGGCAGGCAGAGAATTCCCTGCTAGCACCTTCTCTGTGCCTGTTCACATTGCTTCGCAGAATCGCTTTTGTGCAGAAAACAGTAACACTTGTTCAGAAGGAAAGAAAGCACAGAGCCCCAGATTTGCTGTTGTTCTGGAGAGCTTGCAGAGCACTGGGGAAAGGCAGGCAGAGAATTCCTTGCTAGCGCCTTCTCTGTGCCTGGGAAGCAGAAGTGTTCGCATTGCTTCGCAGAATCGCTTTTGTACAGAAATCACTAACACTTGTTCAGAACGAAAGGAAGCACAGAGCCCCAGATTTGATGTTGTCCTGGAGAGCTTGCAGAGCACTGGGGAAAGGCAGGCAGAGAATTCCCTGCTAGCACCTTCTCTGTGCCTGTTCACATTGCTTCGCAGAATCGCTTTTGTGCAGAAAACAGTAACACTTGTTCAGAACGAAAGAAAGCACAGAGCCCCAGATTCTATGTTGTCCTGGAGAGCTTGCAGAGCACTGGGGAAAGGCAGGCAGAGAATTCCCTGCTAGCACCTTCTCTGTGCCTGGGAAGCAGAAGTGTTCACATTGCTTCGCAGAATCGCCTTTGTGCAGAAAACACTAACACTTGTTCAGAACAAAAGAAAGCACAGAGCCCCAGATTCTATGTTGTCCTGGAGAGCTTGCAGAGCACTGGGGAAAGGCAGGCAGAGAATTCCTTGCTAGCGCCTTCTCTGTGCCTGGGAAGCAGAAGTGTTCACATTGCTTCGCAGAATCGCTTTTGTACAGAAAACACTAACACTTGTTCAGAATGAAAGGAAGCACAGAGCCCCAGATTTGCTGTTGTTCTGGAGAGCTTGCAGAGCACTGGGGAAAGGCAGGCAGAGAATTTCCTGCTAGCACCTTCTCTGTGCCTGTTCACATTGCTTCGCAGAATCGCTTTTGTGCAGAAAACAGTAACACTTGTTCAGAACGAAAGAAAGCACAGAGCCCCAGATTCTATGTTGTCCTGGAGAGCTTGCAGAGCACTGGGGAAAGGCAGGCAGAGAATTCCCTGCTAGCACCTTCTCTGTGCCTGTTCACATTGCTTCGCAGAATCGCTTTTGTGCAGAAAACAGTAACACTTGTTCAGAAGGAAAGAAAGCACAGAGCCCCAGATTCTATGTTGTCCTGGAGAGCTTGCAGAGCACTGGGGAAAGGCAGGCAGAGAATTCCTTGCTAGCGCCTTCTCTGTGCCTGGGAGGCAGAAGTGTTCACATTGCTTCGCAGAATCGCTTTTGTGCAGAAAACACTAACACTTGTTCAGAACGAAAGGAAGCACAGAGCCCTAGATTTTATGTTGTCCTGGAGAGCTTGCAGAGCACTGGGGAAAGGCAGGCAGAGAATTTCCTGCTAGCACCTTCTCTGTGCCTGTTCACATTGCTTCGCAGAATCGCTTTTGTGCAGAAAACAGTAACACTTGTTCAGAACGAAAGAAAGCACAGAGCCCCAGATTCTATGTTGTCCTGGAGAGCTTGCAGAGCACTGGGGAAAGGCAGGCAGAGAATTCCCTGCTAGCACCTTCTCTGTGCCTGGGAAGCAGAAGTGTTCACATTGCTTCGCAGAGTCGCCTTTATGCAGAATACACTAACACTTGTTCAGAAGGAAAGAAAGCACAGAGCCCCAGATTCTATGTTGTCCTGGAGAGCTTGCAGAGCACTGGGGAAAGGCAGGCAGAGAATTCCCTGCTAGCACCTTCTCTGTGCCTGGGAAGCAGAAGTGTTCACATTGCTTCGCAGAATCGCCTTTGTGCAGAAAACAGTAACACTTGTTCAGAACAAAAGAAAGCACAGAGCCCCAGATTCTATGTTGTCCTGGAGAGCTTGCAGAGCACTGGGGAAAGGCAGGCAGAGAATTCCCTGCTAGCACCTTCTCTGTGCCTGGGAAGCAGAAGTGTTCACATTGCTTCGCAGAATCGCTTTTCTGCAGAAAACACTAACACTTGTTCAGAACAAAAGAAAGCACAGAGCCCCAGATTCTATGTTGTCCTGAAGAGCTTGCAGAGCACTGGGGAAAGGCAGGCAGAGAATTCCTTGCTAGCGCCTTCTCTGTGCCTGGGAAGCAGAAGTGTTTACATTGCTTCGCAGAATCGCCTTTGTGCAGAAAACACTAACACTTGTTCAGAACAAAAGAAAGCACAGAGCCCCAGATTTGCTGTTGTTCTGGAGAGCTTGCAGAGCACTGGGGAAAGGCAGGCAGAGAATTCCCTGCTAGCACCTTCTCTGTGCCTGGGAAGCAGAAGTGTTCACATTGCTTCGCAGAATCGCTTTTCTGCAGAAAACAGTAACACTTGTTCAGAACAAAAGAAAGCACAGAGCCCCAGATTTGCTGTTGTTCTGGAGAGCTTGCAGAGCACTGGGGAAAGGCAGGCGGAGAATTCCCTGCTAGCACCTTCTCTGTGCCTGGGAAGCAGAAGTGTTCACATTACTTCGCAGAATCGCTTTTGTGCAGAAAACACTAACACTTGTTCAGAACGAAAGAAAGCACAGAGCCCCAGATTTGCTGTTGTCCTGGAGAGCTTGCAGAGCACTGGGGAAAGGCAGGCAGAGAATTCCCTGTTAGCACCTTCTCTGTGCCTGGGAAGCAGAAGTGTTCACATTGCTTCGCAGAATCGCTTTTCTGCAGAAAACACTAACACTTGTTCAGAACAAAAGAAAGCACAGAGCCCCAGATTCTATGTTGTCCTGGAGAGCTTGCAGAGCACTGGGGAAAGGCAGGCAGAGAATTCCCTGCTAGCACCTTCTCTGTGCCTGGGAAGCAGAAGTGTTCACATTGCTTCGCAGAATCGCTTTTGTGCAGAAAGCACTAACACTTGTTCAGAACAAAAGAAAGCACAGAGCCCCAGATTCTATGTTGTCATGGAGAGCTTGCAGAGCACTGGGGAAAGGCAGGCAGAGAATTCCCTGCTAGCACCTTCTCTGTGCCTGGGAAGCAGAAGTGTTCACATTGCTTCGCAGAATCGCTTTTGTGCAGAAAACACTAACACTTGTTCAGAACAAAAGAAAGCACAGAGCCCCAGATTTGCTGTTGTTCTGGAGAGCTTGCAGAGCACTGGGGAAAGGCAGGCAGAGAATTCCCTGCTAGCACCTTCTCTGTGCCTGGGAAGCAGAAGTGTTCACATTGCTTCGCAGAATCGCCTTTGTGCAGAAAACACTAACACTTGTTCAGAACAAAAGAAAGCACAGAGCCCCAGATTTGATGTTGTTCTGGAGAGCTTGCAGAGCACTGGGGAAAGGCAGGCAGAGAATTCCCTGCTAGCACCTTCTCTGTGCCTGGGAAGCAGAAGTGTTCACATTGCTTCGCAGAATCGCCTTTGTGCAGAAAACACTAACACTTGTTCAGAACAAAAGAAAGCACAGAGCCCCAGATTTGCTGTTGTTCTGGAGAGCTTGCAGAGCACTGGGGAAAGGCAGGCAGAGAATTCCCTGCTAGCACCTTCTCTGTGCCTGGGAAGCAGGAGTGTTCACATTGCTTCGCAGAATCGCCTTTGTGCAGAAAACACTAACACTTGTTCAGAACAAAAGAAAGCACAGAGCCCCAGATTTGCTTTTGTTCTGGAGAGCTTGCAGAGCACTGGGGAAAGGCAGGCAGAGAATTCCCTGCTAGCACCTTCTCTGTGCCTGGGAAGCAGAAGTGTTCACATTACTTCGCAGAATCGCTTTTGTGCAGAAAACACTAACACTTGTTCAGAACGAAAGGAAGCACAGAGCCCCAGATTTTATGTTGTCCTGGAGAGCTTGCAGAGCACTGGGGAAAGGCAGGCAGAGAATTTCCTGCTAACACCTGCTCTGTGCCTGTTCACATTGCTTCGCAGAATCGCTTTTGTGCAGAAAACAGTAACACTTGTTCAGAACGAAAGAAAGCACAGAGCCCCAGATTCTATGTTGTCCTGGAGATCTTGCAGAGCACTGGGGAAAGGCAGGCAGAGAATTCCTTGCTAGCACCTTCTCTGTGCCTGGGAAGCAGAAGTGTTCACATTGCTTGGCAGAATCGCTTTTGTGCAGAAAACAGTAACACTTGTTCAGAACGAAAGAAAGCACAGAGCCCCAGATTCTATGTTGTCCTGGAGAGCTTGCAGAGCACTGGGGAAAGGCAGGCAGAGAATTCCCTGCTAGCACCTTCTCTGTGCCTGTTCACATTGCTTCGCTGTATCGCTTTTGTGCAGAAAACAGTAACACTTGTTCAGAACGAAAGAAAGCACAGAGCCCCAGATTCTATGTTGTCCTGGAGAGCTTGCAGAGCACTGGGGAAAGGCAGGCAGGGAATTCCCTGCTAGCACCTTCTCTGTGCCTGGGAAGCAGAAGTGTTCACATTGCTTCGCAGAATCGCTTTTCTGCAGAAAACACTAACACTTGTTCAGAACAAAAGAAAGCACAGAGCCCCAGATTTGCTGTTGTTCTGGAGAGCTTGCAGAGCACTGGGGAAAGGCAGGCAGAGAATTCCCTGCTAGCACCTTCTCTGTGTCTGGGAAGTAGAAGTGTTCACATTAGTTCGCAGAATCGCCTTTGTGCAGAAAACACTAACACTTGTTCAGAACAAAAGAAAGCACAGAGCCCCAGATTCTATGTTGTCCTGGAGAGCTTGCAGAGCACTGGGGAAAGGCAGGCAGGGAATTCCCTGCTAGCACCTTCTCTGTGCCTGGGAAGCAGAAGTGTTCACATTGCTTCGCAGAATCGCTTTTGTGCAGAAAACACTAACACTTGTTCAGAACAAAAGAAAGCACAGAGCCCCAGATTTGCTGCTGTTCTGGAGAGCTTGCAGAGCACTGGGGAAAGGCAGGCAGAGAATTCCCTGCTAGCACCTTCTCTGTGCCTGGGAAGCAGAAGTGTTCACATTGCTTCGCAGAATCGCCTTTGTGCAGAAAACACTAACACTTGTTCAGAACAAAAGAAAGCACAGAGCCCCAGATTCTATGTTGTCCTGGAGAGCTTGCAGAGCACTGGGGAAAGGCAGGCAGAGAATTCCCTGCTAGCACCTTCTCTGTGCCTGGGAAGCAGAAGTGTTCACATTACTTCGCAGAATCGCCTTTGTGCAGAAAACACTAACACTTGTTCAGAACAAAAGAAAGCACAGAGCCCCAGATTTGCTGTTGTTCTGGAGAGCTTGCAGAGCACTGGGGAAAGGCAGGCAGAGAATTCCCTGCTAGCACCTTCTCTGTGCCTGGGAAGCAGAAGTGTTCACATTGCTTCGCAGAATCGCCTTTGTGCAGAAAACACTAACACTTGTTCAGAACAAAAGAAAGCACAGAGCCCCAGATTTTATGCTGTTCTGGAGAGCTTGCAGAGCACTGGGGAAAGGCAGGCAGAGAATTCCCTGCTAGCACCTTCTCTGTGCCTGGGAAGCAGAAGTGTTCACATTACTTCGCAGAATCGCTTTTGTGCAGAAAACACTAACACTTGTTCAGAACAAAAGAAAGCACAGAGCCCCAGATTTGCTGTTGTCCTGGAGAGCTTGCAGAGCACTGGGGAAAGGCAGGCAGAGAATTCCCTGCTAGCACCTTCTCTGTGCCTGGGAAGCAGAAGTGTTTACGTTGCTTCGCAGAATCGCTTTTGTGCAGAAAACACTAACACTTGTTCAGAATGAAAGAAAGCACAGAGCCCCAGATTTGCTGTTGTTCTGGAGAGCTTGCAGAGCACTGGAGAAAGGCAGGCAGAGAATTCCCTGCTAGCACCTTCTCTGTGCCTGGGAAGCAGAAGTGTTCACATTGCTTCGCAGAATCGCCTTTGTGCAGAAAACACTAACACTTGTTCAGAACAAAAGAAAGCACAGAGCCTCAGATTCTATGTTGTCCTGGAGAGCTTGCAGAGCACTGGGGAAAGGCAGGCAGAGAATTCCCTGCTAGCACCTTCTCTGTGCCTGGGAAGCAGAAGTGTTCACATTGCTTCGCAGAATTGCTTTTCTGCAGAAAACACTAACACTTGTTCAGAACAAAAGAAAGCACAGAGCCCCAGATTTGCTGTTGTTCTGGAGAGCTTGCAGAGCACTGGGGAAAGGCAGGCAGAGAATTCCCTGCTAGCACCTTCTCTGTGCCTGTTCACATTGCTTCGCAGAATCGCTTTTGTGCAGAAAACAGTAACACTTGTTCAGAAGGAAAGAAAGCACAGAGCCCCAGATTTGCTGTTGTTCTGGAGAGCTTGCAGAGCACTGGGGAAAGGCAGGCAGAGAATTCCTTGCTAGCGCCTTCTCTGTGCCTGGGAAGCAGAAGTGTTCGCATTGCTTCGCAGAATCGCTTTTGTACAGAAATCACTAACACTTGTTCAGAACGAAAGGAAGCACAGAGCCCCAGATTTTATGTTGTCCTGGAGAGCTTGCAGAGCACTGGGGAAAGGCAGGCAGAGAATTTCCTGCTAGCACCTTCTCTGTGCCTGTTCACATTGCTTCGCAGAATCGCTTTTGTGCAGAAAACAGTAACACTTGTTCAGAACGAAAGAAAGCACAGAGCCCCAGATTCTATGTTGTCCTGGAGAGCTTGCAGAGCACTGGGGAAAGGCAGGCAGAGAATTCCCTGCTAGCACCTTCTCTGTGCCTGTTCACATTGCTTCGCAGAATCGCTTTTGTGCAGAAAACAGTAACACTTGTTCAGAAGGAAAGAAAGCACAGAGCCCCAGATTCTATGTTGTCCTGGAGAGCTTGCAGAGCACTGGGGAAAGGCAGGCAGAGAATTCCTTGCTAGCGCCTTCTCTGTGCCTGGGAGGCAGAAGTGTTCACATTGCTTCGCAGAATCGCTTTTGTGCAGAAAACACTAACACTTGTTCAGAACGAAAGGAAGCACAGAGCCCTAGATTTTATGTTGTCCTGGAGAGCTTGCAGAGCACTGGGGAAAGGCAGGCAGAGAATTCCCTGCTAGCACCTTCTCTGTGCCTGGGAAGCAGAAGTGTTCACATTGCTTCGCAGAATCGCCTTTGTGCAGAAAACACTAACACTTGTTCAGAAGGAAAGAAAGCACAGAGCCCCAGATTCTATGTTGTCCTGGAGAGCTTGCAGAGCACTGGGGAAAGGCAGGCAGAGAATTCCCTGCTAGCACCTTCTCTGTGCCTGGGAAGCAGAAGTGTTCACATTGCTTCGCAGAATCGCCTTTGTGCAGAAAACAGTAACACTTGTTCAGAACAAAAGAAAGCACAGAGCCCCAGATTCTATGTTGTCCTGGAGAGCTTGCAGAGAACTGGGGAAAGGCAGGCAGAGAATTCCCTGCTAGCACCTTCTCTGTGCCTGGGAAGCAGAAGTGTTCACATTGCTTCGCAGAATCGCTTTTCTGCAGAAAACACTAACACTTGTTCAGAACAAAAGAAAGCACAGAGCCCCAGATTTGCTGTTGTTCTGGAGAGCTTGCAGAGCACTGGGGAAAGGCAGGCAGAGAATTCCCTGCTAGCACCTTCTCTGTGCCTGGGAAGCAGAAGTGTTTACGTTGCTTCGCAGAATCGCTTTTGTGCAGAAAACAGTAACACTTGTTCAGAACAAAAGAAAGCACAGAGCCCCAGATTCTATGTTGTCCTGGAGAGCTTGCAGAGCACTGGGGAAAGGCAGGCAGAGAATTCCCTGCTAGCACCTTCTCTGTGCCTGGGAAGCAGAAGTGTTTACGATGCTTCGCAGAATCGCTTTTGTGCAGAAAACACTAACACTTGTTCAGAACGAAAGAAAGCACAGAGCCCCAGATTTGCTGTTGTCCTGGAGAGCTTGCAGAGCACTGGGGAAAGGCAGGCAGAGAATTCCCTGCTAGCACCTTCTCTGTGCCTGGGAAGCAGAAGTGTTCACATTGCTTCGCAGAATCGCCTTTGTGCAGAAAACACTAACACTTGTTCAGAACAAAAGAAAGCACAGAGCCCCAGATTCTATGTTGTCCTGGAGAGCTTGCAGAGCACTGGGGAAAGGCAGGCAGAGAATTCCCTGCTAGCACCTTCTCTGTGCCTGGGAAGCAGAAGTGTTCACATTGCTTCGCAGAATCGCTTTTCTGCAGAAAACACTAACACTTGTTCAGAACAAAAGAAAGCACAGAGCCCCAGATTTGCTGTTGTTCTGGAGAGCTTGCAGAGCACTGGGGAAAGGCAGGCAGAGAATTCCCTGCTAGCACTTTCTCTGTGCCTGTTCACATTGCTTCGCAGAATCGCTTTTGTGCAGAAAACAGTAACACTTGTTCAGAAGGAAAGAAAGCACAGAGCCCCAGATTCTATGTTGTCCTGGAGAGCTTGCAGAGCACTGGGGAAAGGCAGGCAGAGAATTCCTTGCTAGCACCTTCTCTGTGCCTGGGAAGCAGAAGTGTTCACATTGCTTCGCAGAATCGCTTTTGTGCAGAAAACAGTAACACTTGTTCAGAACGAAAGAAAGCACAGAGCCCCAGATTCTATGTTGTCCTGGAGAGCTTGCAGAGCACTGGGGAAAGGCAGGCAGAGAATTCCCTGCTAGCACCTTCTCTGTGCCTGGGAAGCAGAAGTGTTCACATTGCTTCGCAGAATCGCCTTTGTGCAGAAAACACTAACACTTGTTCAGAACGAAAGAAAGCACAGAGCCCCAGATTTGCTGTTGTTCTGGAGAGCTTGCAGAGCACTGGGGAAAGGCAGGCAGAGAATTCCCTGCTAGCACCTTCTCTGTGCCTGGGAAGCAGAAGTGTTCACATTGCTTCGCAGAATTGCCTTTGTGCAGAAAACACTAACACTTGTTCAGAACAAAAGAAAGCACAGAGCCCCAGATTTTATGCTGTTGTTCTGGAGAGCTTGCAGAGCACTGGGGAAAGGCAGGCGGAGAATTCCCTGCTAGCACCTTCTCTGTGCCTGGGAAGCAGAAGTGTTCACATTGCTTCGCAGAATCGCTTTTGTGCAGAAAACACTAACACTTGTTCAGAACGAAAGAAAGCACAGAGCCCCAGATTTGCTGTTGTCCTGGAGAGCTTGCAGAGCACTGGGGAAAAGCAGGCAGAGAATTCCCTGTTAGCACCTTCTCTGTGCCTGGGAAGCAGAAGTTTTCACATTGCTTCGCAGAATCGCCTTTGTGCAGAAAACAGTAACACTTGTTCAGAACAAAAGAAAGCACAGAGCCCCAGATTCTATGTTGTCCTGGAGAGCTTGCAGAGCACTGGGGAAAGGCAGGCAGGGAATTCCCTGCTAGCACCTTCTCTGTGCCTGGGAAGCAGAAGTGTTCACATTGCTTCGCAGAATCGCTTTTCTGCAGAAAACACTAACACTTGTTCAGAACAAAAGAAAGCACAGAGCCCCAGATTTGCTGTTGTTCTGGAGAGCTTGCAGAGCATTGGGGAAAGGCAGGCAGAGAATTCCTTGCTAGCACCTTCTCTGTGCCTGGGAAGCAGAAGTGTTCACATTGCTTCGCAGAATCGCTTTTGTGCAGAAAACAGTAACACTTGTTCAGAAGGAAAGAAAGCACAGAGCCCCAGATTCTATGTTGTCCTGGAGAGCTTGCAGAGCACTGGGGAAAGGCAGGCAGAGAATTCCTTGCTAGCACCTTCTCTGTGCCTGGGAAGCAGAAGTGTTCACATTGCTTCGCAGAATCGCTTTTGTGCAGAAAACAGTAACACTTGTTCAGAACGAAAGAAAGCACAGAGCCCCAGATTCTATGTTGTCCTGGAGAGCTTGCAGAGCACTGGGGAAAGGCAGGCAGAGAATTCCCTGCTAGCACCTTCTCTGTGCCTGGGAAGCAGAAGTGTTCACATTGCTTCGCAGAATCGCCTTTGTGCAGAAAACACTAACACTTGTTCAGAACAAAAGAAAGCACAGAGCCCCAGATTTGCTGTTGTTCTGGAGAGCTTGCAGAGCACTGGGGAAAGGCAGGCAGAGAATTCCCTGCTAGCACCTTCTCTGTGCCTGGGAAGCAGAAGTGTTCACATTACTTCGCAGAATCGCTTTTCTGCAGAAAACACTAACACTTGTTCAGAACAAAAGAAAGCACAGAGCCCCAGATTTGCTGTTGTTCTGGAGAGCTTGCAGAGCACTGGGGAAAGGCAGGCAGAGAATTCCCTGCTAGCACCTTCTCTGTGCCTGGGAAGCAGAAGTGTTCACATTGCTTCGCAGAATCGCCTTTGTGCAGAAAACAGTAACACTTGTTCAGAACAAAAGAAAGCACAGAGCCCCAGATTTGCTGTTGTTCTGGAGAGCTTGCAGAGCACTGGGGAAAGGCAGGCAGGGAATTCCCTGCTAGCACCTTCTCTGTGCCTGGGAAGCAGAAGTGTTCACATTGCTTCGCAGAATCGCTTTTCTGCAGAAAACACTAACACTTGTTCAGAACAAAAGAAAGCACAGAGCCCCAGATTTGCTGTTGTTCTGGAGAGCTTGCAGAGCATTGGGGAAAGGCAGGCAGAGAATTCCCTGCTAGCACCTTCTCTGTGCCTGGGAAGCAGAAGTGTTCACATTGCTTCGCAGAATCGCCTTTGTGCAGAAAACACTAACACTTGTTCAGAACAAAAGAAAGCACAGAGCCCCAGATTTGCTGTTGTTCTGGAGAGCTTGCAGAGCACTGGGGAAAGGCAGGCAGAGAATTCCCTGCTAGCACCTTCTCTGTGCCTGGGAAGCAGAAGTGTTCACATTGCTTCGCAGAATCGCCTTTGTGCAGAAAACACTAACACTTGTTCAGAACAAAAGAAAGCACAGAGCCCCAGATTCTATGTTGTCCTGGAGAGCTTGCAGAGCACTGGGGAAAGGCAGGCAGAGAATTCCCTGCTAGCACCTTCTCTGTGCCTGGGAAGCAGAAGTGTTCACATTGCTTCGCAGAATCGCTTTTCTGCAGAAAACACTAACACTTGTTCAGAACAAAAGAAAGCACAGAGCCCCAGATTTGCTGTTGTTCTGGAGAGCTTGCAGAGCACTGGGGAAAGGCAGGCAGAGAATTCCCTGCTAGCACTTTCTCTGTGCCTGTTCACATTGCTTCGCAGAATCGCTTTTGTGCAGAAAACAGTAACACTTGTTCAGAAGGAAAGAAAGCACAGAGCCCCAGATTCTATGTTGTCCTGGAGAGCTTGCAGAGCACTGGGGAAAGGCAGGCAGAGAATTCCTTGCTAGCACCTTCTCTGTGCCTGGGAAGCAGAAGTGTTCACATTGCTTCGCAGAATCGCCTTTGTGCAGAAAACACTAACACTTGTTCAGAACGAAAGAAAGCACAGAGCCCCAGATTTGCTGTTGTTCTGGAGAGCTTGCAGAGCACTGGGGAAAGGCAGGCAGAGAATTCCTTGCTAGCACCTTCTCTGTGCCTGGGAAGCAGAAGTGTTCACATTGCTTCGCAGAATTGCCTTTGTGCAGAAAACACTAACACTTGTTCAGAACAAAAGAAAGCACAGAGCCCCAGATTTTATGCTGTTGTTCTGGAGAGCTTGCAGAGCACTGGGGAAAGGCAGGCGGAGAATTCCCTGCTAGCACCTTCTCTGTGCCTGGGAAGCAGAAGTGTTCACATTGCTTCGCAGAATCGCTTTTGTGCAGAAAACACTAACACTTGTTCAGAACGAAAGAAAGCACAGAGCCCCAGATTTGCTGTTGTCCTGGAGAGCTTGCAGAGCACTGGGGAAAAGCAGGCAGAGAATTCCCTGTTAGCACCTTCTCTGTGCCTGGGAAGCAGAAGTTTTCACATTGCTTCGCAGAATCGCCTTTGTGCAGAAAACAGTAACACTTGTTCAGAACAAAAGAAAGCACAGAGCCCCAGATTCTATGTTGTCCTGGAGAGCTTGCAGAGCACTGGGGAAAGGCAGGCAGGGAATTCCCTGCTAGCACCTTCTCTGTGCCTGGGAAGCAGAAGTGTTCACATTGCTTCGCAGAATCGCTTTTCTGCAGAAAACACTAACACTTGTTCAGAACAAAAGAAAGCACAGAGCCCCAGATTTGCTGTTGTTCTGGAGAGCTTGCAGAGCATTGGGGAAAGGCAGGCAGAGAATTCCTTGCTAGCACCTTCTCTGTGCCTGGGAAGCAGAAGTGTTCACATTGCTTCGCAGAATCGCTTTTGTGCAGAAAACAGTAACACTTGTTCAGAAGGAAAGAAAGCACAGAGCCCCAGATTCTATGTTGTCCTGGAGAGCTTGCAGAGCACTGGGGAAAGGCAGGCAGAGAATTCCTTGCTAGCACCTTCTCTGTGCCTGGGAAGCAGAAGTGTTCACATTGCTTCGCAGAATCGCTTTTGTGCAGAAAACAGTAACACTTGTTCAGAACGAAAGAAAGCACAGAGCCCCAGATTCTATGTTGTCCTGGAGAGCTTGCAGAGCACTGGGGAAAGGCAGGCAGAGAATTCCCTGCTAGCACCTTCTCTGTGCCTGGGAAGCAGAAGTGTTCACATTGCTTCGCAGAATCGCCTTTGTGCAGAAAACACTAACACTTGTTCAGAACAAAAGAAAGCACAGAGCCCCAGATTTGCTGTTGTTCTGGAGAGCTTGCAGAGCACTGGGGAAAGGCAGGCAGAGAATTCCCTGCTAGCACCTTCTCTGTGCCTGGGAAGCAGAAGTGTTCACATTACTTCGCAGAATCGCTTTTCTGCAGAAAACACTAACACTTGTTCAGAACAAAAGAAAGCACAGAGCCCCAGATTTGCTGTTGTTCTGGAGAGCTTGCAGAGCACTGGGGAAAGGCAGGCAGAGAATTCCCTGCTAGCACCTTCTCTGTGCCTGGGAAGCAGAAGTGTTCACATTGCTTCGCAGAATCGCCTTTGTGCAGAAAACACTAACACTTGTTCAGAACAAAAGAAAGCACAGAGCCCCAGATTTGCTGTTGTTCTGGAGAGCTTGCAGAGCACTGGGGAAAGGCAGGCAGGGAATTCCCTGCTAGCACCTTCTCTGTGCCTGGGAAGCAGAAGTGTTCACATTGCTTCGCAGAATCGCTTTTCTGCAGAAAACACTAACACTTGTTCAGAACAAAAGAAAGCACAGAGCCCCAGATTTGCTGTTGTTCTGGAGAGCTTGCAGAGCATTGGGGAAAGGCAGGCAGAGAATTCCCTGCTAGCACCTTCTCTGTGCCTGGGAAGCAGAAGTGTTCACATTGCTTCGCAGAATCGCCTTTGTGCAGAAAACACTAACACTTGTTCAGAACAAAAGAAAGCACAGAGCCCCAGATTCTATGTTGTCCTGGAGAGCTTACAGAGCACTGGGGAAAGGCAGGCAGAGAATTCCCTGCTAGCACCTTCTCTGTGCCTGGGAAGCAGAAGTGTTCACATTGCTTCGCAGAATCGCCTTTGTGCAGAAAACACTAACACTTGTTCAGAACAAAAGAAAGCACAGAGCCCCAGATTTGCTGTTGTTCTGGAGAGCTTGCAGAGCACTGGGGAAAGGCAGGCAGAGAATTCCCTGCTAGCACCTTCTCTGTGCCTGGGAAGCAGAAGTGTTCACATTGCTTCGCAGAATCGCCTTTGTGCAGAAAACACTAACACTTGTTCAGAACAAAAGAAAGCACAGAGCCCCAGATTTTATGCTGTTCTGGAGAGCTTGCAGAGCACTGGGGAAAGGCAGGCAGACAATTCCCTGCTAGCACCTTCTCTGTGCCTGGGAAGCAGAAGTGTTCACATTACTTCGCAGAATCGCTTTTGTGCAGAAAACACTAACACTTGTTCAGAACAAAAGAAAGCACAGAGCCCCAGATTTGCTGTTGTCCTGGAGAGCTTGCAGAGCACTGGGGAATGGCAGGCAGAGAATTCCCTGCTAGCACCTTCTCTGTGCCTGGGAAGCAGAAGTGTTTACGTTGCTTCGCAGAATCGCTTTTGTGCAGAAAACACTAACACTTGTTCAGAACGAAAGAAAGCACAGAGCCCCAGATTTGCTGTTGTCCTGGAGAGCTTGCAGAGCACTGGGGAAAGGCAGGCAGAGAATTCCCTGCTAGCACCTTCTCTGTGCCTGGGAAGCAGAAGTGTTCACATTGCTTCGCAGAATCGCCTTTGTGCAGAAAACACTAACACTTGTTCAGAACAAAAGAAAGCACAGAGCCCCAGATTCTATGTTGTCCTGGAGAGCTTGCAGAGCACTGGGGAAAGGCAGGCAGAGAATTCCCTGCTAGCACCTTCTCTGTGCCTGGGAAGCAGAAGTGTTCACATTGCTTCGCAGAATCGCTTTTGTGCAGAAAACAGTAACACTTGTTCAGAACGAAAGAAAGCACAGAGCCCCAGATTCTATGTTGTCCTGAAGAGCTTGCAGAGCACTGGGGAAAGGCAGGCAGAGAATTCCTTTCTAGCGCCTTCTCTGTGCCTGGGAAGCAGAAGTGTTCACATTGCTTCGCAGAATCGCTTTTGTACAGAAAACACTAACACTTGTTCAGAACGAAAGGAAGCACAGAGCCCCAGATTTTATGTTGTCCTGGAGAGCTTGCAGAGCACTGGGGAAAGGCAGGCAGAGAATTTCCTGCTAGCACCTTCTCTGTGCCTGTTCACATTGCTTCGCAAAATCGCTTTTGTGCAGAAAACAGTAACACTTGTTCAGAACGAAAGAAAGCACAGAGCCCCAGATTCTATGTTGTCCTGGAGAGCTTGCAGAGCACTGGGGAAAGGCAGGCAGAGAATTCCCTGCTAGCACCTTCTCTGTGCCTGGGAAGCAGAAGTGTTTACATTGCTTCGCAGAATCGCCTTTGTGCAGAAAACACTAACACTTGTTCAGAACAAAAGAAAGCACAGAGCCCCAGATTTGCTGTTGTTCTGGAGAGCTTGCAGAGCACTGGGGAAAGGCAGGCAGAGAATTCCCTGCTAGCACCTTCTCTGTGCCTGGGAAGCAGAAGTGTTCACATTACTTCGCAGGATCGCTTTTGTGCAGAAAACACTAACACTTGTTCAGAACAAAAGAAAGCACAGAGCCCCAGATTTGCTGTTGTTCTGGAGAGCTTGCAGAGCACTGGGGAAAGGCAGGCAGAGAATTCCCTGCTAGCACCTTCTCTGTGCCTGGGAAGCAGAAGTGTTCACATTGCTTCGCAGAATCGCTTTTCTGCAGAAAACACTAACACTTGTTCAGAACAAAAGAAAGCACAGAGCCCCAGATTTGCTGTTGTTCTGGAGAGCTTGCAGAGCACTGGGGAAAGGCAGGCGGAGAATTCCCTGCTAGCACCTTCTCTGTGCCTGGGAAGCAGAAGTGTTCACATTACTTCGCAGAATCGCTTTTGTGCAGAAAACACTAACACTTGTTCAGAACGAAAGAAAGCACAGAGCCCCAGATTTGCTGTTGTCCTGGAGAGCTTGCAGAGCACTGGGGAAAGGCAGGCAGAGAATTCCCTGTTAGCACCTTCTCTGTGCCTGGGAAGCAGAAGTGTTCACATTGCTTCGCAGAATCGCTTTTCTGCAGAAAACACTAACACTTGTTCAGAACAAAAGAAAGCACAGAGCCCCAGATTCTATGTTGTCCTGGAGAGCTTGCAGAGCACTGGGGAAAGGCAGGCAGAGAATTCCCTGCTAGCACCTTCTCTGTGCCTGGGAAGCAGAAGTGTTCACATTGCTTCGCAGAATCGCTTTTGTGCAGAAAGCACTAACACTTGTTCAGAACAAAAGAAAGCACAGAGCCCCAGATTCTATGTTGTCATGGAGAGCTTGCAGAGCACTGGGGAAAGGCAGGCAGAGAATTCCCTGCTAGCACCTTCTCTGTGCCTGGGAAGCAGAAGTGTTCACATTGCTTCGCAGAATCGCTTTTGTGCAGAAAACACTAACACTTGTTCAGAACAAAAGAAAGCACAGAGCCCCAGATTTGCTGTTGTTCTGGAGAGCTTGCAGAGCACTGGGGAAAGGCAGGCAGAGAATTCCCTGCTAGCACCTTCTCTGTGCCTGGGAAGCAGAAGTGTTCACATTGCTTCGCAGAATCGCCTTTGTGCAGAAAACACTAACACTTGTTCAGAACAAAAGAAAGCACAGAGCCCCAGATTTGATGTTGTTCTGGAGAGCTTGCAGAGCACTGGGGAAAGGCAGGCAGAGAATTCCCTGCTAGCACCTTCTCTGTGCCTGGGAAGCAGAAGTGTTCACATTGCTTCGCAGAATCGCCTTTGTGCAGAAAACACTAACACTTGTTCAGAACAAAAGAAAGCACAGAGCCCCAGATTCTATGTTGTCCTGGAGAGCTTGCAGAGCACTGGGGAAAGGCAGGCAGAGAATTCCCTGCTAGCACCTTCTCTGTGCCTGGGAAGCAGGAGTGTTCACATTGCTTCGCAGAATCGCCTTTGTGCAGAAAACACTAACACTTGTTCAGAACAAAAGAAAGCACAGAGCCCCAGATTCTATGTTGTCCTGGAGAGCTTGCAGAGCACTGGGGAAAGGCAGGCAGAGAATTCCCTGCTAGCACCTTCTCTGTGCCTGGGAAGCAGAAGTGTTCACATTACTTCGCAGAATCGCTTTTGTGCAGAAAACACTAACACTTGTTCAGAACGAAAGGAAGCACAGAGCCCCAGATTTTATGTTGTCCTGGAGAGCTTGCAGAGCACTGGGGAAAGGCAGGCAGAGAATTTCCTGCTAGCACCTGCTCTGTGCCCGTTCACATTGCTTCGCAGAATCGCTTTTGTGCAGAAAACAATAACACTTGTTCAGAACGAAAGAAAGCACAGAGCCCCAGATTCTATGTTGTCCTGGAGATCTTGCAGAGCACTGGGGAAAGGCAGGCAGAGAATTCCTTGCTAGCACCTTCTCTGTGCCTGGGAAGCAGAAGTGTTCACATTGCTTGGCAGAATCGCTTTTGTGCAGAAAACAGTAACACTTGTTCAGAACGAAAGAAAGCACAGAGCCCCAGATTCTATGTTGTCCTGGAGAGCTTGCAGAGCACTGGGGAAAGGCAGGCAGAGAATTCCCTGCTAGCACCTTCTCTGTGCCTGTTCACATTGCTTCGCTGTATCGCTTTTGTGCAGAAAACAGTAACACTTGTTCAGAACGAAAGAAAGCACAGAGCCCCAGATTCTATGTTGTCCTGGAGAGCTTGCAGAGCACTGGGGAAAGGCAGGCAGAGAATTCCCTGCTAGCACCTTCTCTGTGCCTGGGAAGCAGAAGTGTTCACATTACTTCGCAGAATCGCTTTTGTGCAGAAAACACTAACACTTGTTCAGAACAAAAGAAAGCACAGAGCCCCAGATTTGCTGTTGTTCTGGAGAGCTTGCAGAGCACTGGGGAAAGGCAGGCAGAGAATTCCCTGCTAGCACCTTCTCTGTGCCTGGGAAGCAGAAGTGTTCACATTGCTTCGCAGAATCGCCTTTGTGCAGAAAACACTAACACTTGTTCAGAACAAAAGAAAGCACAGAGCCCCAGATTTGCTGTTGTTCTGGAGAGCTTGCAGAGCACTGGGGAAAGGCAGGCAGAGAATTCCCTGCTAGCACCTTCTCTGTGCCTGGGAAGCAGAAGTGTTCACATTACTTCGCAGAATCGCTTTTGTGCAGAAAACACTAACACTTGTTCAGAACGAAAGGAAGCACAGAGCCCCAGATTTTATGTTGTCCTGGAGAGCTTGCAGAGCACTGGGGAAAGGCAGGCAGAGAATTTCCTGCTAGCACCTGCTCTGTGCCTGTTCACATTGCTTCGCAGAATCGCTATTGTGCAGAAAACAGTAACACTTGTTCAGAAGGAAAGAAAGCACAGAGCCCCAGATTCTATGTTGTCCTGGAGAGCTTGCAGAGCACTGGGGAAAGGCAGGCAGAGAATTCCTTGCTAGCACCTTCTCTGTGCCTGGGAAGCAGAAGTGTTCACATTGCTTGGCAGAATCGCTTTTGTGCAGAAAACAGTAACACTTGTTCAGAACGAAAGAAAGCACAGAGCCCCAGATTCTATGTTGTCCTGGAGAGCTTGCAGAGCACTGGGGAAAGGCAGGCAGAGAATTCCCTGCTAGCACCTTCTCTGTGCCTGTTCACATTGCTTCGCTGTATCGCTTTTGTGCAGAAAACAGTAACACTTGTTCAGAACGAAAGAAAGCACAGAGCCCCAGATTCTATGTTGTCCTGGAGAGCTTGCAGAGCACTGGGGAAAGGCAGGCAGAGAATTCCCTGCTAGCACCTTCTCTGTGCCTGGGAAGCAGAAGTGTTCACATTGCTTCGCAGAATCGCTATTGTGCAGAAAACAGTAACACTTGTTCAGAAGGAAAGAAAGCACAGAGCCCCAGATTCTATGTTGTCCTGGAGAGCTTGCAGAGCACTGGGGAAAGGCAGGCAGAGAATTCCTTGCTAGCACCTTCTCTGTGCCTGGGAAGCAGAAGTGTTCATATTGCTTCGCAGAATCGCTTTTGTGCAGAAAACACTAACACTTGTTCAGAACGAAAGAAAGCACAGAGCCTCAGATTTGCTGTTGTCCTGGAGAGCTTGCAGAGCACTGGGGAAAGGCAGGCAGAGAATTCCCTGCTAGCACCTTCTCTGTGCCTGGGAAGCAGAAGTGTTCACATTGCTTCGCAGAATCGCCTTTGTGCAGAAAACACTAACACTTGTTCAGAACAAAAGAAAGCACAGAGCCCCAGATTTGCTGTTGTCCTGGAGAGCTTGCAGAGCACTGGGGAAAAGCAGGCAGAGAATTCCCTGCTAGCACCTTCTCTGTGCCTGGGAAGCAGAAGTGTTCACATTACTTCGCAGAATCGCTTTTGTGCAGAAAACACTAACACTTGTTCAGAACAAAAGAAAGCACAGAGCCCCAGATTCTATGTTGTCCTGGAGAGCTTGCAGAGCACTGGGGAAAGGCAGGCAGAGAATTCCCTGTTAGCAGCTTCTCTGTGCCTGGGAAGCAGAAGTGTTCACATTGCTTCGCAGAATCGCTTTTCTGCAGAAAACACTAACACTTGTTCAGAACAAAAGAAAGGACAGAGCCCCAGATTTGCTGTTGTTCTGGAGAGCTTGCAGAGCACTGGGGAAAGGCAGGCAGAGAATTCCCTGCTAGCACCTTCTCTGTGCCTGGGAAGCAGAAGTGTTCACATTGCTTCGCAGAATCGCCTTTGTGCAGAAAACACTAACACTTGTTCAGAACAAAAGAAAGCACAGAGCCCCAGATTCTATGTTGTCCTGGAGAGCTTGCAGAGCACTGGGGAAAGGCAGGCAGAGAATTCCCTGCTAGCACCTTCTCTGTGCCTGGGAAGCAGAAGTGTTCACATTGCTTCGCAGAATCGCTTTTGTGCAGAAAACACTAACACTTGTTCAGAACAAAAGAAAGCACAGAGCCCCAGATTTGCTGTTGTTCTGGAGAGCTTGCAGAGCACTGGGGAAAGGCAGGCAGGGAATTCCCTGCTAGCACCTTCTCTGTGCCTGGGAAGCAGAAGTGTTCACATTGCTTCGCAGAATCGCTTTTCTGCAGAAAACACTAACACTTGTTCAGAACAAAAGAAAGCACAGAGCCCCAGATTTTATGTTGTTCTGGAGAGCTTGCAGAGCACTGGGGAAAGGCAGGCAGAGAATTCCCTGCTAGCACCTTCTCTGTGCCTGGGAAGCAGAAGTGTTCACATTGCTTCGCAGAATCGCCTTTGTGCAGAAAACACTAACACTTGTTCAAAACAAAAGAAAGCACAGAGCCCCAGATTTGCTGTTGTTCTGGAGAGCTTGCAGAGCACTGGGGAAAGGCAGGCAGAGAATTCCCTGCTAGCACCTTCTCTGTGCCTGGGAAGCAGAAGTGTTCACATTACTTTGCAGAATCGCCTTTGTGCAGAAAACACTAACACTTGTTCAGAACAAAAGAAAGCACAGAGCCCCAGATTTTATGCTGTTCTGGAGAGCTTGCAGAGCACTGGGGAAAGGCAGGCAGAGAATTCCCTGCTAGCACCTTCTCTGTGCCTGGGAAGCAGAAGTGTTCACATTGCTTCGCAAGAATCGCTTTTGTGCAGAAAACAGTAACACTTGTTCAGAACGAAAGAAAGCACAGAGCCCCAGATTTTATGTTGTCCTGGAGAGCTTGCAGAGCACTGGGGAAAGGCAGGCAGAGAATTCCCTGCTAGCACCGTCTCTGTGCCTGTTCACATTGCTTCGCAGAATCGCTTTTGTGCAGAAAACAGTAAAACTTGTTCAGAACGAAAGAAAGCACAGAGCCCCAGATTCTATGTTGTCCTGGAGAGCTTGCAGAGCACTGGGGAAAGGCAGGCAGAGAATTCCTTGCTAGCACCTTCTCTGTGCCTGGGAAGCAGAAGTTTCACATTGCTTGGCAGAATCGCTTTTGTGCAGAAAACAGTAACACTTGTTCAGAAGGAAAGAAAGCACAGAGCCCCAGATTTGATGTTGTCCTGGAGAGCTTGCAGAGCACTGGGGAAAGGCAGGCAGAGAATTCCCTGCTAGCACCTTCTCTGTGCCTGTTCACATTGCTTCGCTGTATCGCTTTTGTGCAGAAAACAGTAACACTTGTTCAGAACGAAAGAAAGCACAGAGCCCCAGATTCTATGTTGTCCTGGATAGCTTGCAGAGCACTGGGGAAAGGCAGGCAGAGAATTCCCTGCTAGCACCTTCTCTGTGCCTGGGAAGCAGAAGTGTTCACATTGCTTCGCAGAATCGCTATTGTGCAGAAAACAGTAACACTTGTTCAGAAGGAAAGAAAGCACAGAGCCCCAGATTCTATGTTGTCCTGGAGAGCTTGCAGAGCACTGGGGAAAGGCAGGCAGAGAATTCCTTGCTAGCACCTTCTCTGTGCCTGGGAAGCAGAAGTGTTCATATTGCTTCGCAGAATCGCTTTTGTGCAGAAAACACTAACACTTGTTCAGAACGAAAGAAAGCACAGAGCCCCAGATTTGCTGTTGTTCTGGAGAGCTTGCAGAGCACTGGGGAAAGGCAGGCAGAGAATTCCCTGCTAGCACCTTCTCTGTGCCTGGGAAGCAGAAGTGTTCACATTGCTTCGCAGAATCGCCTTTGTGCAGAAAACACTAACACTTGTTCAGAACAAAAGAAAGCACAGAGCCCAGATTTGCTGTTGTTCTGGAGAGCTTGCAGAGCACTGGGGAAAGGCAGGCAGAGAATTCCCTGCTAGCACCTTCTCTGTGCCTGGGAAGCAGAAGTGTTCACATTGCTTCGCAGAATTGCCTTTGTGCAGAAAACACTAACACTTGTTCAGAACAAAAGAAAGCACAGAGCCTCAGATTTTATGTTGTCCTGGAGAGCTTGCAGAGCACTGGGGAAAGGCAGGCAGAGAATTCCCTGCTAGCACCTTCTCTGTGCCTGGGAAGCAGAAGTGATCACATTGCTTCGCAGAATCGCTTACTGCAGAAAACACTAACACTTATTCAGAACAAAAGAAAGCACAGAGCCCCAGATTTGCTGTTGTTCTGGAGAGCTTGCAGAGCACTGGGGAAAGGCAGGCAGAGAATTCCCTGCTAGCACCTTCTCTGTGCCTGGGAAGCAGAAGTGTTCACATTGCTTCGCAGAATCGCCTTTGTGCAGAAAACACTAACACTTGTTCAAAACAAAAGAAAGCACAGAGCCCCAGATTTGCTGTTGTTCTGGAGAGCTTGCAGAGCACTGGGGAAAGGCAGGCAGAGAATTCCCTGCTAGCACCTTCTCTGTGCCTGGGAAGCAGAAGTGTTCACATTACTTTGCAGAATCGCCTTTGTGCAGAAAACACTAACACTTGTTCAGAACAAAAGAAAGCACAGAGCCCCAGATTTTATGCTGTTCTGGAGAGCTTGCAGAGCACTGGGGAAAGGCAGGCAGAGAATTCCCTGCTAGCACCTTCTCTGTGCCTGGGAAGCAGAAGTGTTCACATTGCTTCGCAAGAATCGCTTTTGTGCAGAAAACAGTAACACTTGTTCAGAACGAAAGAAAGCACAGAGCCCCAGATTTTATGTTGTCCTGGAGAGCTTGCAGAGCACTGGGGAAAGGCAGGCAGAGAATTCCCTGCTAGCACCGTCTCTGTGCCTGTTCACATTGCTTCGCAGAATCGCTTTTGTGCAGAAAACAGTAAAACTTGTTCAGAACGAAAGAAAGCACAGAGCCCCAGATTCTATGTTGTCCTGGAGAGCTTGCAGAGCACTGGGGAAAGGCAGGCAGAGAATTCCTTGCTAGCACCTTCTCTGTGCCTGGGAAGCAGAAGTTTCACATTGCTTGGCAGAATCGCTTTTGTGCAGAAAACAGTAACACTTGTTCAGAAGGAAAGAAAGCACAGAGCCCCAGATTTGATGTTGTCCTGGAGAGCTTGCAGAGCACTGGGGAAAGGCAGGCAGAGAATTCCCTGCTAGCACCTTCTCTGTGCCTGTTCACATTGCTTCGCTGTATCGCTTTTGTGCAGAAAACAGTAACACTTGTTCAGAACGAAAGAAAGCACAGAGCCCCAGATTCTATGTTGTCCTGGATAGCTTGCAGAGCACTGGGGAAAGGCAGGCAGAGAATTCCCTGCTAGCACCTTCTCTGTGCCTGGGAAGCAGAAGTGTTCACATTGCTTCGCAGAATCGCTATTGTGCAGAAAACAGTAACACTTGTTCAGAAGGAAAGAAAGCACAGAGCCCCAGATTCTATGTTGTCCTGGAGAGCTTGCAGAGCACTGGGGAAAGGCAGGCAGAGAATTCCTTGCTAGCACCTTCTCTGTGCCTGGGAAGCAGAAGTGTTCATATTGCTTCGCAGAATCGCTTTTGTGCAGAAAACACTAACACTTGTTCAGAACGAAAGAAAGCACAGAGCCCCAGATTTGCTGTTGTTCTGGAGAGCTTGCAGAGCACTGGGGAAAGGCAGGCAGAGAATTCCCTGCTAGCACCTTCTCTGTGCCTGGGAAGCAGAAGTGTTCACATTGCTTCGCAGAATCGCCTTTGTGCAGAAAACACTAACACTTGTTCAGAACAAAAGAAAGCACAGAGCCCAGATTTGCTGTTGTTCTGGAGAGCTTGCAGAGCACTGGGGAAAGGCAGGCAGAGAATTCCCTGCTAGCACCTTCTCTGTGCCTGGGAAGCAGAAGTGTTCACATTGCTTCGCAGAATTGCCTTTGTGCAGAAAACACTAACACTTGTTCAGAACAAAAGAAAGCACAGAGCCTCAGATTTTATGTTGTCCTGGAGAGCTTGCAGAGCACTGGGGAAAGGCAGGCAGAGAATTCCCTGCTAGCACCTTCTCTGTGCCTGGGAAGCAGAAGTGATCACATTGCTTCGCAGAATCGCTTACTGCAGAAAACACTAACACTTATTCAGAACAAAAGAAAGCACAGAGCCCCAGATTCTATGTTGTCCTGGAGAGCTTGCAGAGCACTGGGGAAAGGCAGGCAGAGAATTCCCTGCTAGCACCTTCTCTGTGCCTGTTCACATTGCTTCGCTGTATCGCTTTTGTGCAGAAAACAGTAACACTTGTTCAGAACGAAAGAAAGCACAGAGCCCCAGATTCTATGTTGTCCTGGAGAGCTTGCAGAGCACTGGGGAAAGGCAGGCAGAGAATTCCCTGCTAGCACCTTCTCTGTGCCTGGGAAGCAGAAGTGTTCACATTGCTTCGCAGAATCGCTTTTGTGCAGAAAACACTAACACTTGTTCAGAACAAAAGAAAGCACAGAGCCCCAGATTTGCTGTTGTTCTGGAGAGCTTGCAGAGCACTGGGGAAAGGCAGGCAGAGAATTCCCTGCTAGCACCTTCTCTGTGCCTGGGAAGCAGAAGTGTTCACATTGCTTCGCAGAATCGCCTTTGTGCAGAAAACACTAACACTTGTTCAGAACAAAAGAAAGCACAGAGCCCCAGATTTGCTGTTGTTCTGGAGAGCTTGCAGAGCACTGGGGAAAGGCAGGCAGAGAATTCCCTGCTAGCACCTTCTCTGTGCCTGGGAAGCAGAAGTGTTCACATTACTTTGCAGAATCGCCTTTGTGCAGAAAACACTAACACTTGTTCAGAACAAAAGAAAGCACAGAGCCCCAGATTTTATGCTGTTCTGGAGAGCTTGCAGAGCACTGGGGAAAGGCAGGCAGAGAATTCCCTGCTAGCACCTTCTCTGTGCCTGGGAAGCAGAAGTGTTCACATTGCTTCGCAAGAATCGCTTTTGTGCAGAAAACAGTAACACTTGTTCAGAACGAAAGAAAGCACAGAGCCCCAGATTTTATGTTGTCCTGGAGAGCTTGCAGAGCACTGGGGAAAGGCAGGCAGAGAATTCCCTGCTAGCACCTTCTCTGTGCCTGGGAAGCAGAAGTGTTCACATTGCTTCGCAGAATCGCCTTTCTGCAGAAAACACTAACACTTGTTCAGAACAAAAGAAAGCACAGAGCCCCAGATTCTATGTTGTCCTGGAGAGCTTGCAGAGCACTGGGGAAAGGCAGGCAGAGAATTCCCTGCTAGCACCTTCTCTGTGCCTGGGAAGCAGAAGTGTTCACATTGCTTCGCAGAATCGCTTTTCTGCAGAAAACAGTAACACTTGTTCAGAACAAAAGAAAGCACAGAGCCCCAGATTTGCTGTTGTTCTGGAGAGCTTGCAGAGCACTGGGGAAAGGCAGGCAGAGAATTCCCTGCTAGCACCTTCTCTGTGCCTGTTCACATTGCTTCGCAGAATCGCTTTTGTGCAGAAAACAGTAACACTTGTTCAGAAGGAAAGAAAGCACAGAGCCCCAGATTCTATGTTGTCCTGGAGAGCTTGCAGAGCACTGGGGAAAGGCAGGTAGAGAATTCCTTGCTAGCGCCTTCTCTGTGCCTGGGAAGCAGAAGTGTTCACATTGCTTCGCAGAATCGCTTTTGTGCAGAAAACAGTAACACTTGTTCAGAACGAAAGAAAGCACAGAGCCCCAGATTCTATGTTGTCCTGGAGAGCTTGCAGAGCACTGGGGAAAGGCAGGCAGAGAATTCCCTGCTAGCACCGTCTCTGTGCTTGTTCACATTGCTTCGCAGAATCGCTTTTGTGCAGAAAACAGTAACACTTGTTCAGAAGGAAAGAAAGCACAGAGCCCCAGATTTGCTGTTGTTCTGGAGAGCTTGCAGAGCACTGGGGAAAGGCAGGCAGAGAATTCCTTGCTAGCGCCTTCTCTGTGCCTGGGAAGCAGAAGTGTTCGCATTGCTTCGCAGAATCGCTTTTGTACAGAAATCACTAACACTTGTTCAGAACGAAAGGAAGCACAGAGCCCCAGATTTTATGTTGTCCTGGAGAGCTTGCAGAGCACTGGGGAAAGGCAGGCAGAGAATTTCCTGCTAGCACCTTCTCTGTGCCTGTTCACATTGCTTCGCAGAATCGCTTTTGTGCAGAAAACAGTAACACTTGTTCAGAACGAAAGAAAGCACAGAGCCCCAGATTCTATGTTGTCCTGGAGAGCTTGCAGAGCACTGGGGAAAGGCAGGCAGAGAATTCCCTGCTAGCACCTTCTCTGTGCCTGGGAAGCAGAAGTGTTCACATTGCTTCGCAGAATCGCCTTTGTGCAGAAAACACTAACACTTGTTCAGAAGGAAAGAAAGCACAGAGCCCCAGATTCTATGTTGTCCTGGAGAGCTTGCAGAGCACTGGGGAAAGGCAGGCAGAGAATTCCTTGCTAGCGCCTTCTCTGTGCCTGGGAAGCAGAAGTGTTCACATTGCTTCGCAGAATCGCTTTTGTACAGAAAACACTAACACTTGTTCAGAACGAAAGGAAGCACAGAGCCCCAGATTTGCTGTTGTTCTGGAGAGCTTGCAGAGCACTGGGGAAAGGCAGGCAGAGAATTTCCTGCTAGCACCTTCTCTGTGCCTGTTCACATTGCTTCGCAGAATCGCTTTTGTGCAGAAAACAGTAACACATGTTCAGAACGAAAGAAAGCACAGAGCCCCAGATTCTATGTTGTCCTGGAGAGCTTGCAGAGCACTGGGGAAAGGCAGGCAGAGAATTCCCTGCTAGCACCTTCTCTGTGCCTGTTCACATTGCTTCGCAGAATCGCTTTTGTGCAGAAAACAGTAACACTTGTTCAGAAGGAAAGAAAGCACAGAGCCCCAGATTCTATGTTGTCCTGGAGAGCTTGCAGAGCACTGGGGAAAGGCAGGCAGAGAATTCCTTGCTAGCGCCTTCTCTGTGCCTGGGAGGCAGAAGTGTTCACATTGCTTCGCAGAATCGCTTTTGTGCAGAAAACACTAACACTTGTTCAGAACGAAAGGAAGCACAGAGCCCTAGATTTTATGTTGTCCTGGAGAGCTTGCAGAGCACTGGGGAAAGGCAGGCAGAGAATTTCCTGCTAGCACCTTCTCTGTGCCTGTTCACATTGCTTCGCAGAATCGCTTTTGTGCAGAAAACAGTAACACTTGTTCAGAACGAAAGAAAGCAAAGAGCCCCAGATTTGCTGTTGTCCTGGAGAGCTTGCAGAGCACTGGGGAAAGGCAGGCAGAGAATTCCCTGCTAGCACCTTCTCTGTGCCTGGGAAGCAGAAGTGTTCACATTGCTTCGCAGAATCGCCTTTGTGCAGAAAACACTAACACTTGTTCAGAAGGAAAGAAAGCACAGAGCCCCAGATTCTATGTTGTCCTGGAGAGCTTGCAGAGCACTGGGGAAAGGCAGGCAGAGAATTCCCTGCTAGCACCTTCTCTGTGCCTGGGAAGCAGAAGTGTTCACATTGCTTCGCAGAATCGCCTTTGTGCAGAAAACAGTAACACTTGTTCAGAACAAAAGAAAGCACAGAGCCCCAGATTCTATGTTGTCCTGGAGAGCTTGCAGAGCACTGGGGAAAGGCAGGCAGAGAATTCCCTGCTAGCACCTTCTCTGTGCCTGGGAAGCAGAAGTGTTCACATTGCTTCGCAGAATCGCTTTTCTGCAGAAAACACTAACACTTGTTCAGAACAAAAGAAAGCACAGAGCCCCAGATTTGCTGTTGTTCTGGAGAGCTTGCAGAGCACTGGGGAAAGGCAGGCAGAGAATTCCCTGCTAGCACCTTCTCTGTGCCTGGGAAGCAGAAGTGTTTACGTTGCTTCGCAGAATCGCTTTTGTGCAGAAAACATTAACACTTGTTCAGAACAAAAGAAAGCACAGAGCCCCAGATTCTATGTTGTCCTGGAGAGCTTGCAGAGCACTGGGGAAAGGCAGGCAGAGAATTCCCTGCTAGCACCTTCTCTGTGCCTGGGAAGCAGAAGTGTTCACATTGCTTCGCAGAATCGCCTTTGTGCAGAAAACACTAACACTTGTTCAGAACAAAATAAAGCACAGAGCCCCAGATTCTATGTTGTCCTGGAGAGCTTGCAGAGCACTGGGGAAAGGCAGGCAGGGAATTCCCTGCTAGCACCTTCTCTGTGCCTGGGAAGCAGAAGTGTTCACATTGCTTCGCAGAATCGCTTTTCTGCAGAAAACACTAACACTTGTTCAGAACAAAAGAAAGCACAGAGCCCCAGATTTGCTGTTGTTCTGGAGAGCTTGCAGAGCACTGGGGAAAGGCAGGCAGAGAATTCCCTGCTAGCACCTTCTCTGTGCCTGGGAAGCAGAAGTGTTTACGTTGCTTCGCAGAATCGCTTTTGTGCAGAAAACACTAACACTTGTTCAGAACGAAAGAAAGCACAGAGCCCCAGATTTGCTGTTGTCCTGGAGAGCTTGCAGAGCACTGGGGAAAGGCAGGCAGAGAATTCCCTGCTAGCACCTTCTCTGTGCCTGGGAAGCAGAAGTGTTCACATTGCTTCGCAGAATCGCCTTTGTGCAGAAAACACTAACACTTGTTCAGAACAAAAGAAAGCACAGAGCCCCAGATTCTATGTTGTCCTGGAGAGCTTGCAGAGCACTGGGGAAAGGCAGGCAGAGAATTCCCTGCTAGCACCTTCTCTGTGCCTGGGAAGCAGAAGTGTTCACATTGCTTCGCAGAATCGCTTTTCTGCAGAAAACACTAACACTTGTTCAGAACAAAAGAAAGCACAGAGCCCCAGATTTGCTGTTGTTCTGGAGAGCTTGCAGAGCACTGGGGAAAGGCAGGCAGAGAATTCCCTGCTAGCACTTTCTCTGTGCCTGTTCACATTGCTTCGCAGAATCGCTTTTGTGCAGAAAACAGTAACACTTGTTCAGAAGGAAAGAAAGCACAGAGCCCCAGATTCTATGTTGTCCTGGAGAGCTTGCAGAGCACTGGGGAAAGGCAGGCAGAGAATTCCTTGCTAGCACCTTCTCTGTGCCTGGGAAGCAGAAGTGTTCACATTGCTTCGCAGAATCGCTTTTGTGCAGAAAACAGTAACACTTGTTCAGAACGAAAGAAAGCACAGAGCCCCAGATTTGCTGTTGTTCTGGAGAGCTTGCAGAGCACTGGGGAAAGGCAGGCAGAGAATTCCCTGCTAGCACCTTCTCTGTGCCTGGGAAGCAGAAGTGTTCACATTGCTTCGCAGAATTGCCTTTGTGCAGAAAACACTAACACTTGTTCAGAACAAAAGAAAGCACAGAGCCCCAGATTTGCTGTTGTTCTGGAGAGCTTGCAGAGCACTGGGGAAAGGCAGGCGGAGAATTCCCTGCTAGCACCTTCTCTGTGCCTGGGAAGCAGAAGTGTTCACATTACTTCGCAGAATCGCTTTTGTGCAGAAAACACTAACACTTGTTCAGAACGAAAGAAAGCACAGAGCCCCAGATTTGCTGTTGTCCTGGAGAGCTTGCAGAGCACTGGGGAAAAGCAGGCAGAGAATTCCCTGTTAGCACCTTCTCTGTGCCTGGGAAGCAGAAGTTTTCACATTGCTTCGCAGAATCGCCTTTGTGCAGAAAACAGTAACACTTGTTCAGAAGGAAAGAAAGCACAGAGCCCCAGATTCTATGTTGTCCTGGAGAGCTTGCAGAGCACTGGGGAAAGGCAGGCAGGGAATTCCCTGCTAGCACCTTCTCTGTGCCTGGGAAGCAGAAGTGTTCACATTGCTTCGCAGAATCGCTTTTCTGCAGAAAACAGTAACACTTGTTCAGAACAAAAGAAAGCACAGAGCCCCAGATTTGCTGTTGTTCTGGAGAGCTTGCAGAGCATTGGGGAAAGGCAGGCAGAGAATTCCTTGCTAGCATCTTCTCTGTGCCTGGGAAGCAGAAGTGTTCACATTGCTTCGCAGAATCGCTTTTGTGCAGAAAACAGTAACACTTGTTCAGAACGAAAGAAAGCACAGAGCCCCAGATTCTATGTTGTCCTGGAGAGCTTGCAGAGCACTGGGGAAAGGCAGGCAGAGAATTCCCTGCTAGCACCTTCTCTGTGCCTGGGAAGCAGAAGTGTTCACATTGCTTCGCAGAATCGCCTTTGTGCAGAAAACACTAACACTTGTTCAGAACAAAAGAAAGCACAGAGCCCCAGATTTGCTGTTGTTCTGGAGAGCTTGCAGAGCACTGGGGAAAGGCAGGCAGAGAATTCCCTGCTAGCACCTTCTCTGTGCCTGGGAAGCAGAAGTGTTCACATTACTTCGCAGAATCGCTTTTCTGCAGAAAACAGTAACACTTGTTCAGAACAAAAGAAAGCACAGAGCCCCAGATTTGCTGTTGTTCTGGAGAGCTTGCAGAGCACTGGGGAAAGGCAGGCAGAGAATTCCCTGCTAGCACCTTCTCTGTGCCTGGGAAGCAGAAGTGTTCACATTGCTTCGCAGAATTGCCTTTGTGCAGAAAACACTAACACTTGTTCAGAACAAAAGAAAGCACAGAGCCCCAGATTTGCTGTTGTTCTGGAGAGCTTGCAGAGCACTGGGGAAAGGCAGGCGGAGAATTCCCTGCTAGCACCTTCTCTGTGCCTGGGAAGCAGAAGTGTTCACATTACTTCGCAGAATCGCTTTTGTGCAGAAAACACTAACACTTGTTCAGAACGAAAGAAAGCACAGAGCCCCAGATTTGCTGTTGTCCTGGAGAGCTTGCAGAGCACTGGGGAAAAGCAGGCAGAGAATTCCCTGTTAGCACCTTCTCTGTGCCTGGGAAGCAGAAGTGTTCACATTGCTTCGCAGAATCGCCTTTGTGCAGAAAACAGTAACACTTGTTCAGAACAAAAGAAAGCACAGAGCCCCAGATTCTATGTTGTCCTGGAGAGCTTGCAGAGCACTGGGGAAAGGCAGGCAGGGAATTCCCTGCTAGCACCTTCTCTGTGCCTGGGAAGCAGAAGTGTTCACATTGCTTCGCAGAATCGCTTTTCTGCAGAAAACACTAACACTTGTTCAGAACAAAAGAAAGCACAGAGCCCCAGATTTGCTGTTGTTCTGGAGAGCTTGCAGAGCATTGGGGAAAGGCAGGCAGAGAATTCCCTGCTAGCACCTTCTCTGTGCCTGGGAAGCAGAAGTGTTCACATTGCTTCGCAGAATCGCCTTTGTGCAGAAAACACTAACACTTGTTCAGAACAAAAGAAAGCACAGAGCCCCAGATTCTATGTTGTCCTGGAGAGCTTACAGAGCACTGGGGAAAGGCAGGCAGAGAATTCCCTGCTAGCACCTTCTCTGTGCCTGGGAAGCAGAAGTGTTCACATTGCTTCGCAGAATCGCCTTTGTGCAGAAAACACTAACACTTGTTCAGAACAAAAGAAAGCACAGAGCCCCAGATTTGCTGTTGTTCTGGAGAGCTTGCAGAGCACTGGGGAAAGGCAGGCAGAGAATTCCCTGCTAGCACCTTCTCTGTGCCTGGGAAGCAGAAGTGTTCACATTGCTTCGCAGAATCGCCTTTGTGCAGAAAACACTAACACTTGTTCAGAACAAAAGAAAGCACAGAGCCCCAGATTTTATGCTGTTCTGGAGAGCTTGCAGAGCACTGGGGAAAGGCAGGCAGACAATTCCCTGCTAGCACCTTCTCTGTGCCTGGGAAGCAGAAGTGTTCACATTACTTCGCAGAATCGCTTTTGTGCAGAAAACAGTAACACTTGTTCAGAACAAAAGAAAGCACAGAGCCCCAGATTTGCTGTTGTCCTGGAGAGCTTGCAGAGCACTGGGGAAAGGCAGGCAGAGAATTCCCTGCTAGCACCTTCTCTGTGCCTGGGAAGCAGAAGTGTTTACGTTGCTTCGCAGAATCGCTTTTGTGCAGAAAACACTAACACTTGTTCAGAACGAAAGAAAGCACAGAGCCCCAGATTTGCTGTTGTCCTGGAGAGCTTGCAGAGCACTGGGGAAAGGCAGGCAGAGAATTCCCTGCTAGCACCTTCTCTGTGCCTGGGAAGCAGAAGTGTTCACATTGCTTCGCAGAATCGCCTTTGTGCAGAAAACACTAACACTTGTTCAGAACAAAAGAAAGCACAGAGCCCCAGATTCTATGTTGTCCTGGAGAGCTTGCAGAGCACTGGGGAAAGGCAGGCAGAGAATTCCCTGCTAGCACCTTCTCTGTGCCTGGGAAGCAGAAGTGTTCACATTGCTTCGCAGAATCGCTTTTGTGCAGAAAACAGTAACACTTGTTCAGAACGAAAGAAAGCACAGAGCCCCAGATTCTATGTTGTCCTGAAGAGCTTGCAGAGCACTGGGGAAAGGCAGGCAGAGAATTCCTTGCTAGCGCCTTCTCTGTGCCTGGGAAGCAGAAGTGTTCACATTGCTTCGCAGAATCGCTTTTGTACAGAAAACACTAACACTTGTTCAGAACGAAAGGAAGCACAGAGCCCCAGATTTTATGTTGTCCTGGAGAGCTTGCAGAGCACTGGGGAAAGGCAGGCAGAGAATTTCCTGCTAGCACCTTCTCTGTGCCTGTTCACATTGCTTCGCAAAATCGCTTTTGTGCAGAAAACAGTAACACTTGTTCAGAACGAAAGAAAGCACAGAGCCCCAGATTCTATGTTGTCCTGGAGAGCTTGCAGAGCACTGGGGAAAGGCAGGCAGAGAATTCCCTGCTAGCACCTTCTCTGTGCCTGGGAAGCAGAAGTGTTTACATTGCTTCGCAGAATCGCCTTTGTGCAGAAAACACTAACACTTGTTCAGAACAAAAGAAAGCACAGAGCCCCAGATTTGCTGTTGTTCTGGAGAGCTTGCAGAGCACTGGGGAAAGGCAGGCAGAGAATTCCCTGCTAGCACCTTCTCTGTGCCTGGGAAGCAGAAGTGTTTACATTGCTTCGCAGAATCGCCTTTGTGCAGAAAACACTAACACTTGTTCAGAACAAAAGAAAGCACAGAGCCCCAGATTTGCTGTTGTTCTGGAGAGCTTGCAGAGCACTGGGGAAAGGCAGGCAGAGAATTCCCTGCTAGCACCTTCTCTGTGCCTGGGAAGCAGAAGTGTTCACATTGCTTCGCAGAATCGCTTTTCTGCAGAAAACACTAACACTTGTTCAGAACAAAAGAAAGCACAGAGCCCCAGATTTGCTGTTGTTCTGGAGAGCTTGCAGAGCACTGGGGAAAGGCAGGCGGAGAATTCCCTGCTAGCACCTTCTCTGTGCCTGGGAAGCAGAAGTGTTCACATTACTTCGCAGAATCGCTTTTGTGCAGAAAACACTAACACTTGTTCAGAACGAAAGAAAGCACAGAGCCCCAGATTTGCTGTTGTCCTGGAGAGCTTGCAGAGCACTGGGGAAAGGCAGGCAGAGAATTCCCTGTTAGCACCTTCTCTGTGCCTGGGAAGCAGAAGTGTTCACATTGCTTCGCAGAATCGCTTTTCTGCAGAAAACACTAACACTTGTTCAGAACAAAAGAAAGCACAGAGCCCCAGATTCTATGTTGTCCTGGAGAGCTTGCAGAGCACTGGGGAAAGGCAGGCAGAGAATTCCCTGCTAGCACCTTCTCTGTGCCTGGGAAGCAGAAGTGTTCACATTGCTTCGCAGAATCGCTTTTGTGCAGAAAGCACTAACACTTGTTCAGAACAAAAGAAAGCACAGAGCCCCAGATTCTATGTTGTCATGGAGAGCTTGCAGAGCACTGGGGAAAGGCAGGCAGAGAATTCCCTGCTAGCACCTTCTCTGTGCCTGGGAAGCAGAAGTGTTCACATTGCTTCGCAGAATCGCTTTTGTGCAGAAAACACTAACACTTGTTCAGAACAAAAGAAAGCACAGAGCCCCAGATTTGCTGTTGTTCTGGAGAGCTTGCAGAGCACTGGGGAAAGGCAGGCAGAGAATTCCCTGCTAGCACCTTCTCTGTGCCTGGGAAGCAGAAGTGTTCACATTGCTTCGCAGAATCGCCTTTGTGCAGAAAACACTAACACTTGTTCAGAACAAAAGAAAGCACAGAGCCCCAGAATTGATGTTGTTCTGGAGAGCTTGCAGAGCACTGGGGAAAGGCAGGCAGAGAATTCCCTGCTAGCACCTTCTCTGTGCCTGGGAAGCAGAAGTGTTCACATTGCTTCGCAGAATCGCCTTTGTGCAGAAAACACTAACACTTGTTCAGAACAAAAGAAAGCACAGAGCCCCAGATTCTATGTTGTCCTGGAGAGCTTGCAGAGCACTGGGGAAAGGCAGGCAGAGAATTCCCTGCTAGCACCTTCTCTGTGCCTGGGAAGCAGGAGTGTTCACATTGCTTCGCAGAATCGCCTTTGTGCAGAAAACACTAACACTTGTTCAGAACGAAAGGAAGCACAGAGCCCCAGATTTTATGTTGTCCTGGAGAGCTTGCAGAGCACTGGGGAAAGGCAGGCAGAGAATTTCCTGCTAGCACCTGCTCTGTGCCTGTTCACATTGCTTCGCAGAATCGCTTTTGTGCAGAAAACAGTAACACTTGTTCAGAACGAAAGAAAGCACAGAGCCCCAGATTCTATGTTGTCCTGGAGATCTTGCAGAGCACTGGGGAAAGGCAGGCAGAGAATTCCTTGCTAGCACCTTCTCTGTGCCTGGGAAGCAGAAGTGTTCACATTACTTCGCAGAATCGCTTTTGTGCAGAAAACACTAACACTTGTTCAGAACGAAAGAAAGCACAGAGCCCCAGATTTGCTGTTGTCCTGGAGAGCTTGCAGAGCACTGGGGAAAGGCAGGCAGAGAATTCCCTGCTAGCACCTTCTCTGTGCCTGTTCACATTGCTTCGCTGTATCGCTTTTGTGCAGAAAACAGTAACACTTGTTCAGAACGAAAGAAAGCACAGAGCCCCAGATTCTATGTTGTCCTGGAGAGCTTGCAGAGCACTGGGGAAAGGCAGGCAGGGAATTCCCTGCTAGCACCTTCTCTGTGCCTGGGAAGCAGAAGTGTTCACATTGCTTCGCAGAATCGCTTTTCTGCAGAAAACACTAACACTTGTTCAGAACAAAAGAAAGCACAGAGCCCCAGATTTGCTGTTGTTCTGGAGAGCTTGCAGAGCACTGGGGAAAGGCAGGCAGAGAATTCCCTGCTAGCACCTTCTCTGTGTCTGGGAAGTAGAAGTGTTCACATTAGTTCGCAGAATCGCCTTTGTGCAGAAAACACTAACACTTGTTCAGAACAAAAGAAAGCACAGAGCCCCAGATTCTATGTTGTCCTGGAGAGCTTGCAGAGCACTGGGGAAAGGCAGGCAGGGAATTCCCTGCTAGCACCTTCTCTGTGCCTGGGAAGCAGAAGTGTTCACATTGCTTCGCAGAATCGCTTTTGTGCAGAAAACACTAACACTTGTTCAGAACAAAAGAAAGCACAGAGCCCCAGATTTGCTGCTGTTCTGGAGAGCTTGCAGAGCACTGGGGAAAGGCAGGCAGAGAATTCCCTGCTAGCACCTTCTCTGTGCCTGGGAAGCAGAAGTGTTCACATTGCTTCGCAGAATCGCCTTTGTGCAGAAAAAACTAACACTTGTTCAGAACAAAAGAAAGCACAGAGCCCCAGATTCTATGTTGTCCTGGAGAGCTTGCAGAGCACTGGGGAAAGGCAGGCAGAGAATTCCCTGCTAGCACCTTCTCTGTGCCTGGGAAGCAGAAGTGTTCACATTACTTCGCAGAATCGCCTTTGTGCAGAAAACACTAACACTTGTTCAGAACAAAAGAAAGCACAGAGCCCCAGATTTGCTGTTGTTCTGGAGAGCTTGCAGAGCACTGGGGAAAGGCAGGCAGAGAATTCCCTGCTAGCACCTTCTCTGTGCCTGGGAAGCAGAAGTGTTCACATTGCTTCGCAGAATCGCCTTTGTGCAGAAAACACTAACACTTGTTCAGAACAAAAGAAAGCACAGAGCCCCAGATTTTATGCTGTTCTGGAGAGCTTGCAGAGCACTGGGGAAAGGCAGGCAGAGAATTCCCTGCTAGCACCTTCTCTGTGCCTGGGAAGCAGAAGTGTTCACATTACTTCGCAGAATCGCTTTTGTGCAGAAAACACTAACACTTGTTCAGAACAAAAGAAAGCACAGAGCCCCAGATTTGCTGTTGTCCTGGAGAGCTTGCAGAGCACTGGGGAAAGGCAGGCAGAGAATTCCCTGCTAGCACCTTCTCTGTGCCTGGGAAGCAGAAGTGTTTACGTTGCTTCGCAGAATCGCTTTTGTGCAGAAAACACTAACACTTGTTCAGAACGAAAGAAAGCACAGAGCCCCAGATTTGCTGTTGTTCTGGAGAGCTTGCAGAGCACTGGGGAAAGGCAGGCAGAGAATTCCCTGCTAGCACCTTCTCTGTGCCTGGGAAGCAGAAGTGTTCACATTGCTTCGCAGAATCGCCTTTGTGCAGAAAACACTAACACTTGTTCAGAACAAAAGAAAGCACAGAGCCCCAGATTTTATGCTGTTCTGGAGAGCTTGCAGAGCACTGGGGAAAGGCAGGCAGACAATTCCCTGCTAGCACCTTCTCTGTGCCTGGGAAGCAGAAGTGTTCACATTACTTCGCAGAATCGCTTTTGTGCAGAAAACACTAACACTTGTTCAGAACAAAAGAAAGCACAGAGCCCCAGATTTGCTGTTGTCCTGGAGAGCTTGCAGAGCACTGGGGAAAGGCAGGCAGAGAATTCCCTGCTAGCACCTTCTCTGTGCCTGGGAAGCAGAAGTGTTTACGTTGCTTCGCAGAATCGCTTTTGTGCAGAAAACACTAACACTTGTTCAGAACGAAAGAAAGCACAGAGCCCCAGATTTGCTGTTGTCCTGGAGAGCTTGCAGAGCACTGGGGAAAGGCAGGCAGAGAATTCCCTGCTAGCACCTTCTCTGTGCCTGGGAAGCAGAAGTGTTCACATTGCTTCGCAGAATCGCCTTTGTGCAGAAAACACTAACACTTGTTCAGAACAAAAGAAAGCACAGAGCCCCAGATTTGCTGTTGTTCTGGAGAGCTTGCAGAGCACTGGGGAAAGGCAGGCAGAGAATTCCCTGCTAGCACCTTCTCTGTGCCTGGGAAGCAGAAGTGTTCACATTACTTCGCAGAATCGCTTTTCTGCAGAAAACAGTAACACTTGTTCAGAACAAAAGAAAGCACAGAGCCCCAGATTTGCTGTTGTTCTGGAGAGCTTGCAGAGCACTGGGGAAAGGCAGGCAGAGAATTCCCTGCTAGCACCTTCTCTGTGCCTGGGAAGCAGAAGTGTTCACATTGCTTCGCAGAATTGCCTTTGTGCAGAAAACACTAACACTTGTTCAGAACAAAAGAAAGCACAGAGCCCCAGATTTGCTGTTGTTCTGGAGAGCTTGCAGAGCACTGGGGAAAGGCAGGCGGAGAATTCCCTGCTAGCACCTTCTCTGTGCCTGGGAAGCAGAAGTGTTCACATTACTTCGCAGAATCGCTTTTGTGCAGAAAACACTAACACTTGTTCAGAACGAAAGAAAGCACAGAGCCCCAGATTTGCTGTTGTCCTGGAGAGCTTGCAGAGCACTGGGGAAAAGCAGGCAGAGAATTCCCTGTTAGCACCTTCTCTGTGCCTGGGAAGCAGAAGTGTTCACATTGCTTCGCAGAATCGCCTTTGTGCAGAAAACAGTAACACTTGTTCAGAACAAAAGAAAGCACAGAGCCCCAGATTCTATGTTGTCCTGGAGAGCTTGCAGAGCACTGGGGAAAGGCAGGCAGGGAATTCCCTGCTAGCACCTTCTCTGTGCCTGGGAAGCAGAAGTGTTCACATTGCTTCGCAGAATCGCTTTTCTGCAGAAAACACTAACACTTGTTCAGAACAAAAGAAAGCACAGAGCCCCAGATTTGCTGTTGTTCTGGAGAGCTTGCAGAGCATTGGGGAAAGGCAGGCAGAGAATTCCCTGCTAGCACCTTCTCTGTGCCTGGGAAGCAGAAGTGTTCACATTGCTTCGCAGAATCGCCTTTGTGCAGAAAACACTAACACTTGTTCAGAACAAAAGAAAGCACAGAGCCCCAGATTCTATGTTGTCCTGGAGAGCTTACAGAGCACTGGGGAAAGGCAGGCAGAGAATTCCCTGCTAGCACCTTCTCTGTGCCTGGGAAGCAGAAGTGTTCACATTGCTTCGCAGAATCGCCTTTGTGCAGAAAACACTAACACTTGTTCAGAACAAAAGAAAGCACAGAGCCCCAGATTTGCTGTTGTTCTGGAGAGCTTGCAGAGCACTGGGGAAAGGCAGGCAGAGAATTCCCTGCTAGCACCTTCTCTGTGCCTGGGAAGCAGAAGTGTTCACATTGCTTCGCAGAATCGCCTTTGTGCAGAAAACACTAACACTTGTTCAGAACAAAAGAAAGCACAGAGCCCCAGATTTTATGCTGTTCTGGAGAGCTTGCAGAGCACTGGGGAAAGGCAGGCAGACAATTCCCTGCTAGCACCTTCTCTGTGCCTGGGAAGCAGAAGTGTTCACATTACTTCGCAGAATCGCTTTTGTGCAGAAAACACTAACACTTGTTCAGAACAAAAGAAAGCACAGAGCCCCAGATTTGCTGTTGTCCTGGAGAGCTTGCAGAGCACTGGGGAAAGGCAGGCAGAGAATTCCCTGCTAGCACCTTCTCTGTGCCTGGGAAGCAGAAGTGTTTACGTTGCTTCGCAGAATCGCTTTTGTGCAGAAAACACTAACACTTGTTCAGAACGAAAGAAAGCACAGAGCCCCAGATTTGCTGTTGTCCTGGAGAGCTTGCAGAGCACTGGGGAAAGGCAGGCAGAGAATTCCCTGCTAGCACCTTCTCTGTGCCTGGGAAGCAGAAGTGTTCACATTGCTTCGCAGAATCGCCTTTGTGCAGAAAACACTAACACTTGTTCAGAACAAAAGAAAGCACAGAGCCCCAGATTCTATGTTGTCCTGGAGAGCTTGCAGAGCACTGGGGAAAGGCAGGCAGAGAATTCCCTGCTAGCACCTTCTCTGTGCCTGGGAAGCAGAAGTGTTCACATTGCTTCGCAGAATCGCTTTTGTGCAGAAAACAGTAACACTTGTTCAGAACGAAAGAAAGCACAGAGCCCCAGATTCTATGTTGTCCTGAAGAGCTTGCAGAGCACTGGGGAAAGGCAGGCAGAGAATTCCTTGCTAGCGCCTTCTCTGTGCCTGGGAAGCAGAAGTGTTCACATTGCTTCGCAGAATCGCTTTTGTACAGAAAACACTAACACTTGTTCAGAACGAAAGGAAGCACAGAGCCCCAGATTTTATGTTGTCCTGGAGAGCTTGCAGAGCACTGGGGAAAGGCAGGCAGAGAATTTCCTGCTAGCACCTTCTCTGTGCCTGTTCACATTGCTTCGCAAAATCGCTTTTGTGCAGAAAACAGTAACACTTGTTCAGAACGAAAGAAAGCACAGAGCCCCAGATTCTATGTTGTCCTGGAGAGCTTGCAGAGCACTGGGGAAAGGCAGGCAGAGAATTCCCTGCTAGCACCTTCTCTGTGCCTGGGAAGCAGAAGTGTTTACATTGCTTCGCAGAATCGCCTTTGTGCAGAAAACACTAACACTTGTTCAGAACAAAAGAAAGCACAGAGCCCCAGATTTGCTGTTGTTCTGGAGAGCTTGCAGAGCACTGGGGAAAGGCAGGCAGAGAATTCCCTGCTAGCACCTTCTCTGTGCCTGGGAAGCAGAAGTGTTTACATTGCTTCGCAGAATCGCCTTTGTGCAGAAAACACTAACACTTGTTCAGAACAAAAGAAAGCACAGAGCCCCAGATTTGCTGTTGTTCTGGAGAGCTTGCAGAGCACTGGGGAAAGGCAGGCAGAGAATTCCCTGCTAGCACCTTCTCTGTGCCTGGGAAGCAGAAGTGTTCACATTGCTTCGCAGAATCGCTTTTCTGCAGAAAACACTAACACTTGTTCAGAACAAAAGAAAGCACAGAGCCCCAGATTTGCTGTTGTTCTGGAGAGCTTGCAGAGCACTGGGGAAAGGCAGGCGGAGAATTCCCTGCTAGCACCTTCTCTGTGCCTGGGAAGCAGAAGTGTTCACATTACTTCGCAGAATCGCTTTTGTGCAGAAAACACTAACACTTGTTCAGAACGAAAGAAAGCACAGAGCCCCAGATTTGCTGTTGTCCTGGAGAGCTTGCAGAGCACTGGGGAAAGGCAGGCAGAGAATTCCCTGTTAGCACCTTCTCTGTGCCTGGGAAGCAGAAGTGTTCACATTGCTTCGCAGAATCGCTTTTCTGCAGAAAACACTAACACTTGTTCAGAACAAAAGAAAGCACAGAGCCCCAGATTCTATGTTGTCCTGGAGAGCTTGCAGAGCACTGGGGAAAGGCAGGCAGAGAATTCCCTGCTAGCACCTTCTCTGTGCCTGGGAAGCAGAAGTGTTCACATTGCTTCGCAGAATCGCTTTTGTGCAGAAAGCACTAACACTTGTTCAGAACAAAAGAAAGCACAGAGCCCCAGATTCTATGTTGTCATGGAGAGCTTGCAGAGCACTGGGGAAAGGCAGGCAGAGAATTCCCTGCTAGCACCTTCTCTGTGCCTGGGAAGCAGAAGTGTTCACATTGCTTCGCAGAATCGCTTTTGTGCAGAAAACACTAACACTTGTTCAGAACAAAAGAAAGCACAGAGCCCCAGATTTGCTGTTGTTCTGGAGAGCTTGCAGAGCACTGGGGAAAGGCAGGCAGAGAATTCCCTGCTAGCACCTTCTCTGTGCCTGGGAAGCAGAAGTGTTCACATTGCTTCGCAGAATCGCCTTTGTGCAGAAAACACTAACACTTGTTCAGAACAAAAGAAAGCACAGAGCCCCAGAATTGATGTTGTTCTGGAGAGCTTGCAGAGCACTGGGGAAAGGCAGGCAGAGAATTCCCTGCTAGCACCTTCTCTGTGCCTGGGAAGCAGAAGTGTTCACATTGCTTCGCAGAATCGCCTTTGTGCAGAAAACACTAACACTTGTTCAGAACAAAAGAAAGCACAGAGCCCCAGATTCTATGTTGTCCTGGAGAGCTTGCAGAGCACTGGGGAAAGGCAGGCAGAGAATTCCCTGCTAGCACCTTCTCTGTGCCTGGGAAGCAGGAGTGTTCACATTGCTTCGCAGAATCGCCTTTGTGCAGAAAACACTAACACTTGTTCAGAACGAAAGGAAGCACAGAGCCCCAGATTTTATGTTGTCCTGGAGAGCTTGCAGAGCACTGGGGAAAGGCAGGCAGAGAATTTCCTGCTAGCACCTGCTCTGTGCCTGTTCACATTGCTTCGCAGAATCGCTTTTGTGCAGAAAACAGTAACACTTGTTCAGAACGAAAGAAAGCACAGAGCCCCAGATTCTATGTTGTCCTGGAGATCTTGCAGAGCACTGGGGAAAGGCAGGCAGAGAATTCCTTGCTAGCACCTTCTCTGTGCCTGGGAAGCAGAAGTGTTCACATTACTTCGCAGAATCGCTTTTGTGCAGAAAACACTAACACTTGTTCAGAACGAAAGAAAGCACAGAGCCCCAGATTTGCTGTTGTCCTGGAGAGCTTGCAGAGCACTGGGGAAAGGCAGGCAGAGAATTCCCTGCTAGCACCTTCTCTGTGCCTGTTCACATTGCTTCGCTGTATCGCTTTTGTGCAGAAAACAGTAACACTTGTTCAGAACGAAAGAAAGCACAGAGCCCCAGATTCTATGTTGTCCTGGAGAGCTTGCAGAGCACTGGGGAAAGGCAGGCAGGGAATTCCCTGCTAGCACCTTCTCTGTGCCTGGGAAGCAGAAGTGTTCACATTGCTTCGCAGAATCGCTTTTCTGCAGAAAACACTAACACTTGTTCAGAACAAAAGAAAGCACAGAGCCCCAGATTTGCTGTTGTTCTGGAGAGCTTGCAGAGCACTGGGGAAAGGCAGGCAGAGAATTCCCTGCTAGCACCTTCTCTGTGTCTGGGAAGTAGAAGTGTTCACATTAGTTCGCAGAATCGCCTTTGTGCAGAAAACACTAACACTTGTTCAGAACAAAAGAAAGCACAGAGCCCCAGATTCTATGTTGTCCTGGAGAGCTTGCAGAGCACTGGGGAAAGGCAGGCAGGGAATTCCCTGCTAGCACCTTCTCTGTGCCTGGGAAGCAGAAGTGTTCACATTGCTTCGCAGAATCGCTTTTGTGCAGAAAACACTAACACTTGTTCAGAACAAAAGAAAGCACAGAGCCCCAGATTTGCTGCTGTTCTGGAGAGCTTGCAGAGCACTGGGGAAAGGCAGGCAGAGAATTCCCTGCTAGCACCTTCTCTGTGCCTGGGAAGCAGAAGTGTTCACATTGCTTCGCAGAATCGCCTTTGTGCAGAAAAAACTAACACTTGTTCAGAACAAAAGAAAGCACAGAGCCCCAGATTCTATGTTGTCCTGGAGAGCTTGCAGAGCACTGGGGAAAGGCAGGCAGAGAATTCCCTGCTAGCACCTTCTCTGTGCCTGGGAAGCAGAAGTGTTCACATTACTTCGCAGAATCGCCTTTGTGCAGAAAACACTAACACTTGTTCAGAACAAAAGAAAGCACAGAGCCCCAGATTTGCTGTTGTTCTGGAGAGCTTGCAGAGCACTGGGGAAAGGCAGGCAGAGAATTCCCTGCTAGCACCTTCTCTGTGCCTGGGAAGCAGAAGTGTTCACATTGCTTCGCAGAATCGCCTTTGTGCAGAAAACACTAACACTTGTTCAGAACAAAAGAAAGCACAGAGCCCCAGATTTTATGCTGTTCTGGAGAGCTTGCAGAGCACTGGGGAAAGGCAGGCAGAGAATTCCCTGCTAGCACCTTCTCTGTGCCTGGGAAGCAGAAGTGTTCACATTACTTCGCAGAATCTCTTTTGTGCAGAAAACACTAACACTTGTTCAGAACAAAAGAAAGCACAGAGCCCCAGATTTGCTGTTGTCCTGGAGAGCTTGCAGAGCACTGGGGAAAGGCAGGCAGAGAATTCCCTGCTAGCACCTTCTCTGTGCCTGGGAAGCAGAAGTGTTTACGTTGCTTCGCAGAATCGCTTTTGTGCAGAAAACACTAACACTTGTTCAGAACGAAAGAAAGCACAGAGCCCCAGATTTGCTGTTGTTCTGGAGAGCTTGCAGAGCACTGGGGAAAGGCAGGCAGAGAATTCCCTGCTAGCACCTTCTCTGTGCCTGGGAAGCAGAAGTGTTCACATTGCTTCGCAGAATCGCCTTTGTGCAGAAAACACTAACACTTGTTCAGAACAAAAGAAAGCACAGAGCCCCAGATTTTATGCTGTTCTGGAGAGCTTGCAGAGCACTGGGGAAAGGCAGGCAGACAATTCCCTGCTAGCACCTTCTCTGTGCCTGGGAAGCAGAAGTGTTCACATTACTTCGCAGAATCGCTTTTGTGCAGAAAACACTAACACTTGTTCAGAACAAAAGAAAGCACAGAGCCCCAGATTTGCTGTTGTCCTGGAGAGCTTGCAGAGCACTGGGGAAAGGCAGGCAGAGAATTCCCTGCTAGCACCTTCTCTGTGCCTGGGAAGCAGAAGTGTTTACGTTGCTTCGCAGAATCGCTTTTGTGCAGAAAACACTAACACTTGTTCAGAACGAAAGAAAGCACAGAGCCCCAGATTTGCTGTTGTCCTGGAGAGCTTGCAGAGCACTGGGGAAAGGCAGGCAGAGAATTCCCTGCTAGCACCTTCTCTGTGCCTGGGAAGCAGAAGTGTTCACATTGCTTCGCAGAATCGCCTTTGTGCAGAAAACACTAACACTTGTTCAGAACAAAAGAAAGCACAGAGCCTCAGATTTTATGTTGTCCTGGAGAGCTTGCAGAGCACTGGGGAAAGGCAGGCAGAGAATTCCCTGCTAGCACCTTCTCTGTGCCTGGGAAGCAGAAGTGTTTACATTGCTTCGCAGAATCGCCTTTGTGCAGAAAACACTAACACTTGTTCAGAACAAAAGAAAGCACAGAGCCCCAGATTTGCTGTTGTTCTGGAGAGCTTGCAGAGCACTGGGGAAAGGCAGGCAGAGAATTCCCTGCTAGCACCTTCTCTGTGCCTGGGAAGCAGAAGTGTTTACATTGCTTCGCAGAATCGCCTTTGTGCAGAAAACACTAACACTTGTTCAGAACAAAAGAAAGCACAGAGCCCCAGATTTGCTGTTGTTCTGGAGAGCTTGCAGAGCACTGGGGAAAGGCAGGCAGAGAATTCCCTGCTAGCACCTTCTCTGTGCCTGGGAAGCAGAAGTGTTCACATTGCTTCGCAGAATCGCTTTTCTGCAGAAAACACTAACACTTGTTCAGAACAAAAGAAAGCACAGAGCCCCAGATTTGCTGTTGTTCTGGAGAGCTTGCAGAGCACTGGGGAAAGGCAGGCGGAGAATTCCCTGCTAGCACCTTCTCTGTGCCTGGGAAGCAGAAGTGTTCACATTACTTCGCAGAATCGCTTTTGTGCAGAAAACACTAACACTTGTTCAGAACGAAAGAAAGCACAGAGCCCCAGATTTGCTGTTGTCCTGGAGAGCTTGCAGAGCACTGGGGAAAGGCAGGCAGAGAATTCCCTGTTAGCACCTTCTCTGTGCCTGGGAAGCAGAAGTGTTCACATTGCTTCGCAGAATCGCTTTTCTGCAGAAAACACTAACACTTGTTCAGAACAAAAGAAAGCACAGAGCCCCAGATTCTATGTTGTCCTGGAGAGCTTGCAGAGCACTGGGGAAAGGCAGGCAGAGAATTCCCTGCTAGCACCTTCTCTGTGCCTGGGAAGCAGAAGTGTTCACATTGCTTCGCAGAATCGCTTTTGTGCAGAAAGCACTAACACTTGTTCAGAACAAAAGAAAGCACAGAGCCCCAGATTCTATGTTGTCATGGAGAGCTTGCAGAGCACTGGGGAAAGGCAGGCAGAGAATTCCCTGCTAGCACCTTCTCTGTGCCTGGGAAGCAGAAGTGTTCACATTGCTTCGCAGAATCGCTTTTGTGCAGAAAACACTAACACTTGTTCAGAACAAAAGAAAGCACAGAGCCCCAGATTTGCTGTTGTTCTGGAGAGCTTGCAGAGCACTGGGGAAAGGCAGGCAGAGAATTCCCTGCTAGCACCTTCTCTGTGCCTGGGAAGCAGAAGTGTTCACATTGCTTCGCAGAATCGCCTTTGTGCAGAAAACACTAACACTTGTTCAGAACAAAAGAAAGCACAGAGCCCCAGAATTGATGTTGTTCTGGAGAGCTTGCAGAGCACTGGGGAAAGGCAGGCAGAGAATTCCCTGCTAGCACCTTCTCTGTGCCTGGGAAGCAGAAGTGTTCACATTGCTTCGCAGAATCGCCTTTGTGCAGAAAACACTAACACTTGTTCAGAACAAAAGAAAGCACAGAGCCCCAGATTTGCTGTTGTTCTGGAGAGCTTGCAGAGCACTGGGGAAAGGCAGGCAGAGAATTCCCTGCTAGCACCTTCTCTGTGCCTGGGAAGCAGGAGTGTTCACATTGCTTCGCAGAATCGCCTTTGTGCAGAAAACACTAACACTTGTTCAGAACGAAAGGAAGCACAGAGCCCCAGATTTTATGTTGTCCTGGAGAGCTTGCAGAGCACTGGGGAAAGGCAGGCAGAGAATTTCCTGCTAGCACCTGCTCTGTGCCTGTTCACATTGCTTCGCAGAATCGCTTTTGTGCAGAAAACAGTAACACTTGTTCAGAACGAAAGAAAGCACAGAGCCCCAGATTCTATGTTGTCCTGGAGATCTTGCAGAGCACTGGGGAAAGGCAGGCAGAGAATTCCTTGCTAGCACCTTCTCTGTGCCTGGGAAGCAGAAGTGTTCACATTGCTTGGCAGAATTGCTTTTGTGCAGAAAACAGTAACACTTGTTCAGAACGAAAGAAAGCACAGAGCCCCAGATTCTATGTTGTCCTGGAGAGCTTGCAGAGCACTGGGGAAAGGCAGGCAGAGAATTCCCTGCTAGCACCTTCTCTGTGCCTGTTCACATTGCTTCGCTGTATCGCTTTTGTGCAGAAAACAGTAACACTTGTTCAGAACGAAAGAAAGCACAGAGCCCCAGATTCTATGTTGTCCTGGAGAGCTTGCAGAGCACTGGGGAAAGGCAGGCAGGGAATTCCCTGCTAGCACCTTCTCTGTGCCTGGGAAGCAGAAGTGTTCACATTGCTTCGCAGAATCGCTTTTCTGCAGAAAACACTAACACTTGTTCAGAACAAAAGAAAGCACAGAGCCCCAGATTTGCTGTTGTTCTGGAGAGCTTGCAGAGCACTGGGGAAAGGCAGGCAGAGAATTCCCTGCTAGCACCTTCTCTGTGTCTGGGAAGTAGAAGTGTTCACATTAGTTCGCAGAATCGCCTTTGTGCAGAAAACACTAACACTTGTTCAGAACAAAAGAAAGCACAGAGCCCCAGATTCTATGTTGTCCTGGAGAGCTTGCAGAGCACTGGGGAAAGGCAGGCAGGGAATTCCCTGCTAGCACCTTCTCTGTGCCTGGGAAGCAGAAGTGTTCACATTGCTTCGCAGAATCGCTTTTGTGCAGAAAACACTAACACTTGTTCAGAACAAAAGAAAGCACAGAGCCCCAGATTTGCTGCTGTTCTGGAGAGCTTGCAGAGCACTGGGGAAAGGCAGGCAGAGAATTCCCTGCTAGCACCTTCTCTGTGCCTGGGAAGCAGAAGTGTTCACATTGCTTCGCAGAATCGCCTTTGTGCAGAAAAAACTAACACTTGTTCAGAACAAAAGAAAGCACAGAGCCCCAGATTCTATGTTGTCCTGGAGAGCTTGCAGAGCACTGGGGAAAGGCAGGCAGAGAATTCCCTGCTAGCACCTTCTCTGTGCCTGGGAAGCAGAAGTGTTCACATTACTTCGCAGAATCGCCTTTGTGCAGAAAACACTAACACTTGTTCAGAACAAAAGAAAGCACAGAGCCCCAGATTTGCTGTTGTTCTGGAGAGCTTGCAGAGCACTGGGGAAAGGCAGGCAGAGAATTCCCTGCTAGCACCTTCTCTGTGCCTGGGAAGCAGAAGTGTTCACATTGCTTCGCAGAATCGCCTTTGTGCAGAAAACACTAACACTTGTTCAGAACAAAAGAAAGCACAGAGCCCCAGATTTTATGCTGTTCTGGAGAGCTTGCAGAGCACTGGGGAAAGGCAGGCAGAGAATTCCCTGCTAGCACCTTCTCTGTGCCTGGGAAGCAGAAGTGTTCACATTACTTCGCAGAATCGCTTTTGTGCAGAAAACACTAACACTTGTTCAGAACAAAAGAAAGCACAGAGCCCCAGATTTGCTGTTGTCCTGGAGAGCTTGCAGAGCACTGGGGAAAGGCAGGCAGAGAATTCCCTGCTAGCACCTTCTCTGTGCCTGGGAAGCAGAAGTGTTTACGTTGCTTCGCAGAATCGCTTTTGTGCAGAAAACACTAACACTTGTTCAGAACGAAAGAAAGCACAGAGCCCCAGATTTGCTGTTGTTCTGGAGAGCTTGCAGAGCACTGGGGAAAGGCAGGCAGAGAATTCCCTGCTAGCACCTTCTCTGTGCCTGGGAAGCAGAAGTGTTCACATTGCTTCGCAGAATCGCCTTTGTGCAGAAAACACTAACACTTGTTCAGAACAAAAGAAAGCACAGAGCCTCAGATTCTATGTTGTCCTGGAGAGCTTGCAGAGCACTGGGGAAAGGCAGGCAGAGAATTCCCTGCTAGCACCTTCTCTGTGCCTGGGAAGCAGAAGTGTTCACATTGCTTCGCAGAATTGCTTTTCTGCAGAAAACACTAACACTTGTTCAGAACAAAAGAAAGCACAGAGCCCCAGATTTGCTGTTGTTCTGGAGAGCTTGCAGAGCACTGGGGAAAGGCAGGCAGAGAATTCCCTGCTAGCACCTTCTCTGTGCCTGTTCACATTGCTTCGCAGAATCGCTTTTGTGCAGAAAACAGTAACACTTGTTCAGAAGGAAAGAAAGCACAGAGCCCCAGATTTGCTGTTGTTCTGGAGAGCTTGCAGAGCACTGGGGAAAGGCAGGCAGAGAATTCCTTGCTAGCGCCTTCTCTGTGCCTGGGAAGCAGAAGTGTTCGCATTGCTTCGCAGAATCGCTTTTGTACAGAAATCACTAACACTTGTTCAGAACGAAAGGAAGCACAGAGCCCCAGATTTTATGTTGTCCTGGAGAGCTTGCAGAGCACTGGGGAAAGGCAGGCAGAGAATTTCCTGCTAGCACCTTCTCTGTGCCTGTTCACATTGCTTCGCAGAATCGCTTTTGTGCAGAAAACAGTAACACTTGTTCAGAACGAAAGAAAGCACAGAGCCCCAGATTCTATGTTGTCCTGGAGAGCTTGCAGAGCACTGGGGAAAGGCAGGCAGAGAATTCCCTGCTAGCACCTTCTCTGTGCCTGGGAAGCAGAAGTGTTCACATTGCTTCGCAGAATCGCCTTTGTGCAGAAAACACTAACACTTGTTCAGAACAAAAGAAAGCACAGAGCCCCAGATTCTATGTTGTCCTGGAGAGCTTGCAGAGCACTGGGGAAAGGCAGGCAGAGAATTCCTTGCTAGCGCCTTCTCTGTGCCTGGGAAGCAGAAGTGTTCACATTGCTTCGCAGAATCGCTTTTGTACAGAAAACACTAACACTTGTTCAGAATGAAAGGAAGCACAGAGCCCCAGATTTGCTGTTGTTCTGGAGAGCTTGCAGAGCACTGGGGAAAGGCAGGCAGAGAATTTCCTGCTAGCACCTTCTCTGTGCCTGTTCACATTGCTTCGCAGAATCGCTTTTGTGCAGAAAACAGTAACACTTGTTCAGAACGAAAGAAAGCACAGAGCCCCAGATTCTATGTTGTCCTGGAGAGCTTGCAGAGCACTGGGGAAAGGCAGGCAGAGAATTCCCTGCTAGCACCTTCTCTGTGCCTGTTCACATTGCTTCGCAGAATCGCTTTTGTGCAGAAAACAGTAACACTTGTTCAGAAGGAAAGAAAGCACAGAGCCCCAGATTCTATGTTGTCCTGGAGAGCTTGCAGAGCACTGGGGAAAGGCAGGCAGAGAATTCCTTGCTAGCGCCTTCTCTGTGCCTGGGAGGCAGAAGTGTTCACATTGCTTCGCAGAATCGCTTTTGTGCAGAAAACACTAACACTTGTTCAGAACGAAAGGAAGCACAGAGCCCTAGATTTTATGTTGTCCTGGAGAGCTTGCAGAGCACTGGGGAAAGGCAGGCAGAGAATTTCCTGCTAGCACCTTCTCTGTGCCTGTTCACATTGCTTCGCAGAATCGCTTTTGTGCAGAAAACAGTAACACTTGTTCAGAACGAAAGAAAGCACAGAGCCCCAGATTCTATGTTGTCCTGGAGAGCTTGCAGAGCACTGGGGAAAGGCAGGCAGAGAATTCCCTGCTAGCACCTTCTCTGTGCCTGGGAAGCAGAAGTGTTCACATTGCTTCGCAGAGTCGCCTTTGTGCAGAAAACACTAACACTTGTTCAGAAGGAAAGAAAGCACAGAGCCCCAGATTCTATGTTGTCCTGGAGAGCTTGCAGAGCACTGGGGAAAGGCAGGCAGAGAATTCCCTGCTAGCACCTTCTCTGTGCCTGGGAAGCAGAAGTGTTCACATTGCTTCGCAGAATCGCCTTTGTGCAGAAAACAGTAACACTTGTTCAGAACAAAAGAAAGCACAGAGCCCCAGATTCTATGTTGTCCTGGAGAGCTTGCAGAGCACTGGGGAAAGGCAGGCAGAGAATTCCCTGCTAGCACCTTCTCTGTGCCTGGGAAGCAGAAGTGTTCACATTGCTTCGCAGAATCGCTTTTCTGCAGAAAACACTAACACTTGTTCAGAACAAAAGAAAGCACAGAGCCCCAGATTCTATGTTGTCCTGAAGAGCTTGCAGAGCACTGGGGAAAGGCAGGCAGAGAATTCCTTGCTAGCGCCTTCTCTGTGCCTGGGAAGCAGAAGTGTTTACATTGCTTCGCAGAATCGCCTTTGTGCAGAAAACACTAACACTTGTTCAGAACAAAAGAAAGCACAGAGCCCCAGATTTGCTGTTGTTCTGGAGAGCTTGCAGAGCACTGGGGAAAGGCAGGCAGAGAATTCCCTGCTAGCACCTTCTCTGTGCCTGGGAAGCAGAAGTGTTCACATTGCTTCGCAGAATCGCTTTTCTGCAGAAAACACTAACACTTGTTCAGAACAAAAGAAAGCACAGAGCCCCAGATTTGCTGTTGTTCTGGAGAGCTTGCAGAGCACTGGGGAAAGGCAGGCGGAGAATTCCCTGCTAGCACCTTCTCTGTGCCTGGGAAGCAGAAGTGTTCACATTACTTCGCAGAATCGCTTTTGTGCAGAAAACACTAACACTTGTTCAGAACGAAAGAAAGCACAGAGCCCCAGATTTGCTGTTGTCCTGGAGAGCTTGCAGAGCACTGGGGAAAGGCAGGCAGAGAATTCCCTGTTAGCACCTTCTCTGTGCCTGGGAAGCAGAAGTGTTCACATTGCTTCGCAGAATCGCTTTTCTGCAGAAAACACTAACACTTGTTCAGAACAAAAGAAAGCACAGAGCCCCAGATTCTATGTTGTCCTGGAGAGCTTGCAGAGCACTGGGGAAAGGCAGGCAGAGAATTCCCTGCTAGCACCTTCTCTGTGCCTGGGAAGCAGAAGTGTTCACATTGCTTCGCAGAATCGCTTTTGTGCAGAAAGCACTAACACTTGTTCAGAACAAAAGAAAGCACAGAGCCCCAGATTCTATGTTGTCATGGAGAGCTTGCAGAGCACTGGGGAAAGGCAGGCAGAGAATTCCCTGCTAGCACCTTCTCTGTGCCTGGGAAGCAGAAGTGTTCACATTGCTTCGCAGAATCGCTTTTGTGCAGAAAACACTAACACTTGTTCAGAACAAAAGAAAGCACAGAGCCCCAGATTTGCTGTTGTTCTGGAGAGCTTGCAGAGCACTGGGGAAAGGCAGGCAGAGAATTCCCTGCTAGCACCTTCTCTGTGCCTGGGAAGCAGAAGTGTTCACATTGCTTCGCAGAATCGCCTTTGTGCAGAAAACACTAACACTTGTTCAGAACAAAAGAAAGCACAGAGCCCCAGATTTGATGTTGTTCTGGAGAGCTTGCAGAGCACTGGGGAAAGGCAGGCAGAGAATTCCCTGCTAGCACCTTCTCTGTGCCTGGGAAGCAGAAGTGTTCACATTGCTTCGCAGAATCGCCTTTGTGCAGAAAACACTAACACTTGTTCAGAACAAAAGAAAGCACAGAGCCCCAGATTTGCTGTTGTTCTGGAGAGCTTGCAGAGCACTGGGGAAAGGCAGGCAGAGAATTCCCTGCTAGCACCTTCTCTGTGCCTGGGAAGCAGGAGTGTTCACATTGCTTCGCAGAATCGCCTTTGTGCAGAAAACACTAACACTTGTTCAGAACAAAAGAAAGCACAGAGCCCCAGATTTGCTTTTGTTCTGGAGAGCTTGCAGAGCACTGGGGAAAGGCAGGCAGAGAATTCCCTGCTAGCACCTTCTCTGTGCCTGGGAAGCAGAAGTGTTCACATTACTTCGCAGAATCGCTTTTGTGCAGAAAACACTAACACTTGTTCAGAACGAAAGGAAGCACAGAGCCCCAGATTTTATGTTGTCCTGGAGAGCTTGCAGAGCACTGGGGAAAGGCAGGCAGAGAATTTCCTGCTAGCACCTGCTCTGTGCCTGTTCACATTGCTTCGCAGAATCGCTTTTGTGCAGAAAACAGTAACACTTGTTCAGAACGAAAGAAAGCACAGAGCCCCAGATTCTATGTTGTCCTGGAGATCTTGCAGAGCACTGGGGAAAGGCAGGCAGAGAATTCCTTGCTAGCACCTTCTCTGTGCCTGGGAAGCAGAAGTGTTCACATTGCTTGGCAGAATCGCTTTTGTGCAGAAAACAGTAACACTTGTTCAGAACGAAAGAAAGCACAGAGCCCCAGATTCTATGTTGTCCTGGAGAGCTTGCAGAGCACTGGGGAAAGGCAGGCAGAGAATTCCCTGCTAGCACCTTCTCTGTGCCTGTTCACATTGCTTCGCTGTATCGCTTTTGTGCAGAAAACAGTAACACTTGTTCAGAACGAAAGAAAGCACAGAGCCCCAGATTCTATGTTGTCCTGGAGAGCTTGCAGAGCACTGGGGAAAGGCAGGCAGGGAATTCCCTGCTAGCACCTTCTCTGTGCCTGGGAAGCAGAAGTGTTCACATTGCTTCGCAGAATCGCTTTTCTGCAGAAAACACTAACACTTGTTCAGAACAAAAGAAAGCACAGAGCCCCAGATTTGCTGTTGTTCTGGAGAGCTTGCAGAGCACTGGGGAAAGGCAGGCAGAGAATTCCCTGCTAGCACCTTCTCTGTGTCTGGGAAGTAGAAGTGTTCACATTAGTTCGCAGAATCGCCTTTGTGCAGAAAACACTAACACTTGTTCAGAACAAAAGAAAGCACAGAGCCCCAGATTCTATGTTGTCCTGGAGAGCTTGCAGAGCACTGGGGAAAGGCAGGCAGGGAATTCCCTGCTAGCACCTTCTCTGTGCCTGGGAAGCAGAAGTGTTCACATTGCTTCGCAGAATCGCTTTTGTGCAGAAAACACTAACACTTGTTCAGAACAAAAGAAAGCACAGAGCCCCAGATTTGCTGCTGTTCTGGAGAGCTTGCAGAGCACTGGGGAAAGGCAGGCAGAGAATTCCCTGCTAGCACCTTCTCTGTGCCTGGGAAGCAGAAGTGTTCACATTGCTTCGCAGAATCGCCTTTGTGCAGAAAACACTAACACTTGTTCAGAACAAAAGAAAGCACAGAGCCCCAGATTCTATGTTGTCCTGGAGAGCTTGCAGAGCACTGGGGAAAGGCAGGCAGAGAATTCCCTGCTAGCACCTTCTCTGTGCCTGGGAAGCAGAAGTGTTCACATTACTTCGCAGAATCGCCTTTGTGCAGAAAACACTAACACTTGTTCAGAACAAAAGAAAGCACAGAGCCCCAGATTTGCTGTTGTTCTGGAGAGCTTGCAGAGCACTGGGGAAAGGCAGGCAGAGAATTCCCTGCTAGCACCTTCTCTGTGCCTGGGAAGCAGAAGTGTTCACATTGCTTCGCAGAATCGCCTTTGTGCAGAAAACACTAACACTTGTTCAGAACAAAAGAAAGCACAGAGCCCCAGATTTTATGCTGTTCTGGAGAGCTTGCAGAGCACTGGGGAAAGGCAGGCAGAGAATTCCCTGCTAGCACCTTCTCTGTGCCTGGGAAGCAGAAGTGTTCACATTACTTCGCAGAATCGCTTTTGTGCAGAAAACACTAACACTTGTTCAGAACAAAAGAAAGCACAGAGCCCCAGATTTGCTGTTGTCCTGGAGAGCTTGCAGAGCACTGGGGAAAGGCAGGCAGAGAATTCCCTGCTAGCACCTTCTCTGTGCCTGGGAAGCAGAAGTGTTTACGTTGCTTCGCAGAATCGCTTTTGTGCAGAAAACACTAACACTTGTTCAGAACGAAAGAAAGCACAGAGCCCCAGATTTGCTGTTGTTCTGGAGAGCTTGCAGAGCACTGGAGAAAGGCAGGCAGAGAATTCCCTGCTAGCACCTTCTCTGTGCCTGGGAAGCAGAAGTGTTCACATTGCTTCGCAGAATCGCCTTTGTGCAGAAAACACTAACACTTGTTCAGAACAAAAGAAAGCACAGAGCCTCAGATTCTATGTTGTCCTGGAGAGCTTGCAGAGCACTGGGGAAAGGCAGGCAGAGAATTCCCTGCTAGCACCTTCTCTGTGCCTGGGAAGCAGAAGTGTTCACATTGCTTCGCAGAATCGCTTTTCTGCAGAAAACACTAACACTTGTTCAGAACAAAAGAAAGCACAGAGCCCCAGATTTGCTGTTGTTCTGGAGAGCTTGCAGAGCACTGGGGAAAGGCAGGCAGAGAATTCCCTGCTAGCACCTTCTCTGTGCCTGTTCACATTGCTTCGCAGAATCGCTTTTGTGCAGAAAACAGTAACACTTGTTCAGAAGGAAAGAAAGCACAGAGCCCCAGATTTGCTGTTGTTCTGGAGAGCTTGCAGAGCACTGGGGAAAGGCAGGCAGAGAATTCCTTGCTAGCGCCTTCTCTGTGCCTGGGAAGCAGAAGTGTTCGCATTGCTTCGCAGAATCGCTTTTGTGCAGAAATCACTAACACTTGTTCAGAACGAAAGGAAGCACAGAGCCCCAGATTTTATGTTGTCCTGGAGAGCTTGCAGAGCACTGGGGAAAGGCAGGCAGAGAATTTCCTGCTAGCACCTTCTCTGTGCCTGTTCACATTGCTTCGCAGAATCGCTTTTGTGCAGAAAACAGTAACACTTGTTCAGAACGAAAGAAAGCACAGAGCCCCAGATTCTATGTTGTCCTGGAGAGCTTGCAGAGCACTGGGGAAAGGCAGGCAGAGAATTCCCTGCTAGCACCTTCTCTGTGCCTGGGAAGCAGAAGTGTTCACATTGCTTCGCAGAATCGCCTTTGTGCAGAAAACACTAACACTTGTTCAGAAGGAAAGAAAGCACAGAGCCCCAGATTCTATGTTGTCCTGGAGAGCTTGCAGAGCACTGGGGAAAGGCAGGCAGAGAATTCCTTGCTAGCGCCTTCTCTGTGCCTGGGAAGCAGAAGTGTTCACATTGCTTCGCAGAATCGCTTTTGTACAGAAAACACTAACACTTGTTCAGAATGAAAGGAAGCACAGAGCCCCAGATTTGCTGTTGTTCTGGAGAGCTTGCAGAGCACTGGGGAAAGGCAGGCAGAGAATTTCCTGCTAGCACCTTCTCTGTGCCTGTTCACATTGCTTCGCAGAATCGCTTTTGTGCAGAAAACAGTAACACTTGTTCAGAACGAAAGAAAGCACAGAGCCCCAGATTCTATGTTGTCCTGGAGAGCTTGCAGAGCACTGGGGAAAGGCAGGCAGAGAATTCCCTGCTAGCACCTTCTCTGTGCCTGTTCACATTGCTTCGCAGAATCGCTTTTGTGCAGAAAACAGTAACACTTGTTCAGAAGGAAAGAAAGCACAGAGCCCCAGATTCTATGTTGTCCTGGAGAGCTTGCAGAGCACTGGGGAAAGGCAGGCAGAGAATTCCTTGCTAGCGCCTTCTCTGTGCCTGGGAGGCAGAAGTGTTCACATTGCTTCGCAGAATCGCTTTTGTGCAGAAAACACTAACACTTGTTCAGAACGAAAGGAAGCACAGAGCCCTAGATTTTATGTTGTCCTGGAGAGCTTGCAGAGCACTGGGGAAAGGCAGGCAGAGAATTTCCTGCTAGCACCTTCTCTGTGCCTGTTCACATTGCTTCGCAGAATCGCTTTTGTGCAGAAAACAGTAACACTTGTTCAGAACGAAAGAAAGCACAGAGCCCCAGATTCTATGTTGTCCTGGAGAGCTTGCAGAGCACTGGGGAAAGGCAGGCAGAGAATTCCCTGCTAGCACCTTCTCTGTGCCTGGGAAGCAGAAGTGTTCACATTGCTTCGCAGAATCGCCTTTGTGCAGAAAACACTAACACTTGTTCAGAAGGAAAGAAAGCACAGAGCCCCAGATTCTATGTTGTCCTGGAGAGCTTGCAGAGCACTGGGGAAAGGCAGGCAGAGAATTCCCTGCTAGCACCTTCTCTGTGCCTGGGAAGCAGAAGTGTTCACATTGCTTCGCAGAATCGCCTTTGTGCAGAAAACAGTAACACTTGTTCAGAACAAAAGAAAGCACAGAGCCCCAGATTCTATGTTGTCCTGGAGAGCTTGCAGAGCACTGGGGAAAGGCAGGCAGAGAATTCCCTGCTAGCACCTTCTCTGTGCCTGGGAAGCAGAAGTGTTCACATTGCTTCGCAGAATCGCTTTTCTGCAGAAAACACTAACACTTGTTCAGAACAAAAGAAAGCACAGAGCCCCAGATTTGCTGTTGTTCTGGAGAGCTTGCAGAGCACTGGGGAAAGGCAGGCAGAGAATTCCCTGCTAGCACCTTCTCTGTGCCTGGGAAGCAGAAGTGTTTACGTTGCTTCGCAGAATCGCTTTTGTGCAGAAAACAGTAACACTTGTTCAGAACAAAAGAAAGCACAGAGCCCCAGATTCTATGTTGTCCTGGAGAGCTTGCAGAGCACTGGGGAAAGGCAGGCAGAGAATTCCCTGCTAGCACCTTCTCTGTGCCTGGGAAGCAGAAGTGTTCACATTGCTTCGCAGAATCGCCTTTGTGCAGAAAACACTAACACTTGTTCAGAACAAAATAAAGCACAGAGCCCCAGATTCTATGTTGTCCTGGAGAGCTTGCAGAGCACTGGGGAAAGGCAGGCAGGGAATTCCCTGCTAGCACCTTCTCTGTGCCTGGGAAGCAGAAGTGTTCACATTGCTTCGCAGAATCGCTTTTCTGCAGAAAACACTAACACTTGTTCAGAACAAAAGAAAGCACAGAGCCCCAGATTTGCTGTTGTTCTGGAGAGCTTGCAGAGCACTGGGGAAAGGCAGGCAGAGAATTCCCTGCTAGCACCTTCTCTGTGCCTGGGAAGCAGAAGTGTTCACATTGCTTCGCAGAATCGCCTTTGTGCAGAAAACACTAACACTTGTTCAGAACAAAAGAAAGCACAGAGCCCCAGATTCTGTGTTGTCCTGGAGAGCTTGCAGAGCACTGGGGAAAGGCAGGCAGAGAATTCCCTGCTAGCACCTTCTCTGTGCCTGGGAAGCAGAAGTGTTCACATTACTTCGCAGAATCGCCTTTGTGCAGAAAACACTAACACTTGTTCAGAACAAAAGAAAGCACAGAGCCCCAGATTCTATGTTGTCCTGGAGAGCTTGCAGAGCACTGGGGAAAGGCAGGCAGAGAATTCCCTGCTAGCACCTTCTCTGTGCCTGGGAAGCAGAAGTGTTCACATTACCTCGCAGAATCGCTTTTGTGCAGAAAACACTAACACTTGTTCAGAACAAAAGAAAGCACAGAGCCCCAGATTTGCTGTTGTCCTGGAGAGCTTGCAGAGCACTGGGGAAAGGCAGGCAGAGAATTCCCTGCTAGCACCTTCTCTGTGCCTGGGAAGCAGAAGTGTTTACGATGCTTCGCAGAATCGCTTTTGTGCAGAAAACACTAACACTTGTTCAGAACGAAAGAAAGCACAGAGCCCCAGATTTGCTGTTGTTCTGGAGAGCTTGCAGAGCACTGGGGAAAGGCAGGCAGAGAATTCCCTGCTAGCACCTTCTCTGTGCCTGGGAAGCAGAAGTGTTCACATTGCTTCGCAGAATCGCCTTTGTGCAGAAAACACTAACACTTGTTCAGAACAAAAGAAAGCACAGAGCCCCAGATTCTATGTTGTCCTGGAGAGCTTGCAGAGCACTGGGGAAAGGCAGGCAGAGAATTCCCTGCTAGCACCTTCTCTGTGCCTGGGAAGCAGAAGTGTTCACATTGCTTCGCAGAATCGCTTTTCTGCAGAAAACACTAACACTTGTTCAGAACAAAAGAAAGCACAGAGCCCCAGATTTGCTGTTGTTCTGGAGAGCTTGCAGAGCACTGGGGAAAGGCAGGCAGAGAATTCCCTGCTAGCACTTTCTCTGTGCCTGTTCACATTGCTTCGCAGAATCGCTTTTGTGCAGAAAACAGTAACACTTGTTCAGAACGAAAGAAAGCAAAGAGCCCCAGATTTGCTGTTGTCCTGGAGAGCTTGCAGAGCACTGGGGAAAGGCAGGCAGAGAATTCCTTGCTAGCACCTTCTCTGTGCCTGGGAAGCAGAAGTGTTCACATTGCTTCGCAGAATCGCTTTTGTGCAGAAAACAGTAACACTTGTTCAGAACGAAAGAAAGCACAGAGCCCCAGATTCTATGTTGTCCTGGAGAGCTTGCAGAGCACTGGGGAAAGGCAGGCAGAGAATTCCCTGCTAGCACCTTCTCTGTGCCTGGGAAGCAGAAGTGTTCACATTGCTTCGCAGAATCGCCTTTGTGCAGAAAACACTAACACTTGTTCAGAACGAAAGAAAGCACAGAGCCCCAGATTTGCTGTTGTTCTGGAGAGCTTGCAGAGCACTGGGGAAAGGCAGGCAGAGAATTCCTTGCTAGCACCTTCTCTGTGCCTGGGAAGCAGAAGTGTTCACATTGCTTCGCAGAATTGCCTTTGTGCAGAAAACACTAACACTTGTTCAGAACAAAAGAAAGCACAGAGCCCCAGATTTTATGCTGTTGTTCTGGAGAGCTTGCAGAGCACTGGGGAAAGGCAGGCGGAGAATTCCCTGCTAGCACCTTCTCTGTGCCTGGGAAGCAGAAGTGTTCACATTGCTTCGCAGAATCGCTTTTGTGCAGAAAACACTAACACTTGTTCAGAACGAAAGAAAGCACAGAGCCCCAGATTTGCTGTTGTCCTGGAGAGCTTGCAGAGCACTGGGGAAAAGCAGGCAGAGAATTCCCTGTTAGCACCTTCTCTGTGCCTGGGAAGCAGAAGTTTTCACATTGCTTCGCAGAATCGCCTTTGTGCAGAAAACAGTAACACTTGTTCAGAACAAAAGAAAGCACAGAGCCCCAGATTCTATGTTGTCCTGGAGAGCTTGCAGAGCACTGGGGAAAGGCAGGCAGGGAATTCCCTGCTAGCACCTTCTCTGTGCCTGGGAAGCAGAAGTGTTCACATTGCTTCGCAGAATCGCTTTTCTGCAGAAAACACTAACACTTGTTCAGAACAAAAGAAAGCACAGAGCCCCAGATTTGCTGTTGTTCTGGAGAGCTTGCAGAGCATTGGGGAAAGGCAGGCAGAGAATTCCTTGCTAGCACCTTCTCTGTGCCTGGGAAGCAGAAGTGTTCACATTGCTTCGCAGAATCGCTTTTGTGCAGAAAACAGTAACACTTGTTCAGAAGGAAAGAAAGCACAGAGCCCCAGATTCTATGTTGTCCTGGAGAGCTTGCAGAGCACTGGGGAAAGGCAGGCAGAGAATTCCTTGCTAGCACCTTCTCTGTGCCTGGGAAGCAGAAGTGTTCACATTGCTTCGCAGAATCGCTTTTGTGCAGAAAACAGTAACACTTGTTCAGAACGAAAGAAAGCACAGAGCCCCAGATTCTATGTTGTCCTGGAGAGCTTGCAGAGCACTGGGGAAAGGCAGGCAGAGAATTCCCTGCTAGCACCTTCTCTGTGCCTGGGAAGCAGAAGTGTTCACATTGCTTCGCAGAATCGCCTTTGTGCAGAAAACACTAACACTTGTTCAGAACAAAAGAAAGCACAGAGCCCCAGATTTGCTGTTGTTCTGGAGAGCTTGCAGAGCACTGGGGAAAGGCAGGCAGAGAATTCCCTGCTAGCACCTTCTCTGTGCCTGGGAAGCAGAAGTGTTCACATTACTTCGCAGAATCGCTTTTCTGCAGAAAACACTAACACTTGTTCAGAACAAAAGAAAGCACAGAGCCCCAGATTTGCTGTTGTTCTGGAGAGCTTGCAGAGCACTGGGGAAAGGCAGGCAGAGAATTCCCTGCTAGCACCTTCTCTGTGCCTGGGAAGCAGAAGTGTTCACATTGCTTCGCAGAATCGCCTTTGTGCAGAAAACAGTAACACTTGTTCAGAACAAAAGAAAGCACAGAGCCCCAGATTTGCTGTTGTTCTGGAGAGCTTGCAGAGCACTGGGGAAAGGCAGGCAGGGAATTCCCTGCTAGCACCTTCTCTGTGCCTGGGAAGCAGAAGTGTTCACATTGCTTCGCAGAATCGCTTTTCTGCAGAAAACACTAACACTTGTTCAGAACAAAAGAAAGCACAGAGCCCCAGATTTGCTGTTGTTCTGGAGAGCTTGCAGAGCATTGGGGAAAGGCAGGCAGAGAATTCCCTGCTAGCACCTTCTCTGTGCCTGGGAAGCAGAAGTGTTCACATTGCTTCGCAGAATCGCCTTTGTGCAGAAAACACTAACACTTGTTCAGAACAAAAGAAAGCACAGAGCCCCAGATTTGCTGTTGTTCTGGAGAGCTTGCAGAGCACTGGGGAAAGGCAGGCAGAGAATTCCCTGCTAGCACCTTCTCTGTGCCTGGGAAGCAGAAGTGTTCACATTGCTTCGCAGAATCGCCTTTGTGCAGAAAACACTAACACTTGTTCAGAACAAAAGAAAGCACAGAGCCCCAGATTCTGTGTTGTCCTGGAGAGCTTGCAGAGCACTGGGGAAAGGCAGGCAGAGAATTCCCTGCTAGCACCTTCTCTGTGCCTGGGAAGCAGAAGTGTTCACATTACTTCGCAGAATCGCCTTTGTGCAGAAAACACTAACACTTGTTCAGAACAAAAGAAAGCACAGAGCCCCAGATTCTATGTTGTCCTGGAGAGCTTGCAGAGCACTGGGGAAAGGCAGGCAGAGAATTCCCTGCTAGCACCTTCTCTGTGCCTGGGAAGCAGAAGTGTTCACATTACTTCGCAGAATCGCTTTTGTGCAGAAAACACTAACACTTGTTCAGAACAAAAGAAAGCACAGAGCCCCAGATTTGCTGTTGTCCTGGAGAGCTTGCAGAGCACTGGGGAAAGGCAGGCAGAGAATTCCCTGCTAGCACCTTCTCTGTGCCTGGGAAGCAGAAGTGTTTACGATGCTTCGCAGAATCGCTTTTGTGCAGAAAACACTAACACTTGTTCAGAACGAAAGAAAGCACAGAGCCCCAGATTTGCTGTTGTCCTGGAGAGCTTGCAGAGCACTGGGGAAAGGCAGGCAGAGAATTCCCTGCTAGCACCTTCTCTGTGCCTGGGAAGCAGAAGTGTTCACATTGCTTCGCAGAATCGCCTTTGTGCAGAAAACACTAACACTTGTTCAGAACAAAAGAAAGCACAGAGCCCCAGATTCTATGTTGTCCTGGAGAGCTTGCAGAGCACTGGGGAAAGGCAGGCAGAGAATTCCCTGCTAGCACCTTCTCTGTGCCTGGGAAGCAGAAGTGTTCACATTGCTTCGCAGAATCGCTTTTCTGCAGAAAACACTAACACTTGTTCAGAACAAAAGAAAGCACAGAGCCCCAGATTTGCTGTTGTTCTGGAGAGCTTGCAGAGCACTGGGGAAAGGCAGGCAGAGAATTCCCTGCTAGCACTTTCTCTGTGCCTGTTCACATTGCTTCGCAGAATCGCTTTTGTGCAGAAAACAGTAACACTTGTTCAGAAGGAAAGAAAGCACAGAGCCCCAGATTCTATGTTGTCCTGGAGAGCTTGCAGAGCACTGGGGAAAGGCAGGCAGAGAATTCCTTGCTAGCACCTTCTCTGTGCCTGGGAAGCAGAAGTGTTCACATTGCTTCGCAGAATCGCCTTTGTGCAGAAAACACTAACACTTGTTCAGAACGAAAGAAAGCACAGAGCCCCAGATTTGCTGTTGTTCTGGAGAGCTTGCAGAGCACTGGGGAAAGGCAGGCAGAGAATTCCTTGCTAGCACCTTCTCTGTGCCTGGGAAGCAGAAGTGTTCACATTGCTTCGCAGAATTGCCTTTGTGCAGAAAACACTAACACTTGTTCAGAACAAAAGAAAGCACAGAGCCCCAGATTTTATGCTGTTGTTCTGGAGAGCTTGCAGAGCACTGGGGAAAGGCAGGCGGAGAATTCCCTGCTAGCACCTTCTCTGTGCCTGGGAAGCAGAAGTGTTCACATTGCTTCGCAGAATCGCTTTTGTGCAGAAAACACTAACACTTGTTCAGAACGAAAGAAAGCACAGAGCCCCAGATTTGCTGTTGTCCTGGAGAGCTTGCAGAGCACTGGGGAAAAGCAGGCAGAGAATTCCCTGTTAGCACCTTCTCTGTGCCTGGGAAGCAGAAGTTTTCACACTGCTTCGCAGAATCGCCTTTGTGCAGAAAACAGTAACACTTGTTCAGAACAAAAGAAAGCACAGAGCCCCAGATTCTATGTTGTCCTGGAGAGCTTGCAGAGCACTGGGGAAAGGCAGGCAGGGAATTCCCTGCTAGCACCTTCTCTGTGCCTGGGAAGCAGAAGTGTTCACATTGCTTCGCAGAATCGCTTTTCTGCAGAAAACACTAACACTTGTTCAGAACAAAAGAAAGCACAGAGCCCCAGATTTGCTGTTGTTCTGGAGAGCTTGCAGAGCATTGGGGAAAGGCAGGCAGAGAATTCCTTGCTAGCACCTTCTCTGTGCCTGGGAAGCAGAAGTGTTCACATTGCTTCGCAGAATCGCTTTTGTGCAGAAAACAGTAACACTTGTTCAGAAGGAAAGAAAGCACAGAGCCCCAGATTCTATGTTGTCCTGGAGAGCTTGCAGAGCACTGGGGAAAGGCAGGCAGAGAATTCCTTGCTAGCACCTTCTCTGTGCCTGGGAAGCAGAAGTGTTCACATTGCTTCGCAGAATCGCTTTTGTGCAGAAAACAGTAACACTTGTTCAGAACGAAAGAAAGCACAGAGCCCCAGATTCTATGTTGTCCTGGAGAGCTTGCAGAGCACTGGGGAAAGGCAGGCAGAGAATTCCCTGCTAGCACCTTCTCTGTGCCTGGGAAGCAGAAGTGTTCACATTGCTTCGCAGAATCGCCTTTGTGCAGAAAACACTAACACTTGTTCAGAACAAAAGAAAGCACAGAGCCCCAGATTTGCTGTTGTTCTGGAGAGCTTGCAGAGCACTGGGGAAAGGCAGGCAGAGAATTCCCTGCTAGCACCTTCTCTGTGCCTGGGAAGCAGAAGTGTTCACATTACTTCGCAGAATCGCTTTTCTGCAGAAAACACTAACACTTGTTCAGAACAAAAGAAAGCACAGAGCCCCAGATTTGCTGTTGTTCTGGAGAGCTTGCAGAGCACTGGGGAAAGGCAGGCAGAGAATTCCCTGCTAGCACCTTCTCTGTGCCTGGGAAGCAGAAGTGTTCACATTGCTTCGCAGAATCGCCTTTGTGCAGAAAACAGTAACACTTGTTCAGAACAAAAGAAAGCACAGAGCCCCAGATTTGCTGTTGTTCTGGAGAGCTTGCAGAGCACTGGGGAAAGGCAGGCAGGGAATTCCCTGCTAGCACCTTCTCTGTGCCTGGGAAGCAGAAGTGTTCACATTGCTTCGCAGAATCGCTTTTCTGCAGAAAACACTAACACTTGTTCAGAACAAAAGAAAGCACAGAGCCCCAGATTTGCTGTTGTTCTGGAGAGCTTGCAGAGCATTGGGGAAAGGCAGGCAGAGAATTCCCTGCTAGCACCTTCTCTGTGCCTGGGAAGCAGAAGTGTTCACATTGCTTCGCAGAATCGCCTTTGTGCAGAAAACACTAACACTTGTTCAGAACAAAAGAAAGCACAGAGCCCCAGATTCTATGTTGTCCTGGAGAGCTTACAGAGCACTGGGGAAAGGCAGGCAGAGAATTCCCTGCTAGCACCTTCTCTGTGCCTGGGAAGCAGAAGTGTTCACATTGCTTCGCAGAATCGCCTTTGTGCAGAAAACACTAACACTTGTTCAGAACAAAAGAAAGCACAGAGCCCCAGATTTGCTGTTGTTCTGGAGAGCTTGCAGAGCACTGGGGAAAGGCAGGCAGAGAATTCCCTGCTAGCACCTTCTCTGTGCCTGGGAAGCAGAAGTGTTCACATTGCTTCGCAGAATCGCCTTTGTGCAGAAAACAGTAACACTTGTTCAGAACAAAAGAAAGCACAGAGCCCCAGATTTGCTGTTGTCCTGGAGAGCTTGCAGAGCACTGGGGAAAGGCAGGCAGAGAATTCCCTGCTAGCACCTTCTCTGTGCCTGGGAAGCAGAAGTGTTCACATTGCTTCGCAGAATCGCTTTTCTGCAGAAAACACTAACACTTGTTCAGAACAAAAGAAAGCACAGAGCCCCAGATTTGCTGTTGTTCTGGAGAGCTTGCAGAGCACTGGGGAAAGGCAGGCAGAGAATTCCCTGCTAGCACCTTCTCTGTGCCTGTTCACATTGCTTCGCAGAATCGCTTTTGCGCAGAAAACAGTAACACTTGTTCAGAACGAAAGAAAGCACAGAGCCCCAGATTCTATGTTGTCCTGGAGAGCTTGCAGAGCACTGGGGAAAGGCAGGCAGAGAATTCCCTGCTAGCGCCTTCTCTGTGCCTGGGAAGCAGAAGTGTTCACATTGCTTCGCAGAATCGCTTTTGTGCAGAAAACAGTAACACTTGTTCAGAACGAAAGGAAGCACAGAGCCCCAGATTTTATGTTGTCCTGGAGAGCTTGCAGAGCACTGGGGAAAGGCAGGCAGAGAATTTCCTGCTAGCACCTTCTCTGTGCCTGTTCACATTGCTTCGCAGAATCGCTTTTGTGCAGAAAACAGTAACACTTGTTCAGAACGAAAGAAAGCACAGAGCCCCAGATTCTATGTTGTCCTGGAGAGCTTGCAGAGCACTGGGGAAAGGCAGGCAGAGAATTCCCTGCTAGCACCTTCTCTGTGCCTGGGAAGCAGAAGTGTTCACATTGCTTCGCAGAATCGCCTTTGTGCAGAAAACAGTAACACTTGTTCAGAACAAAAGAAAGCACAGAGCCCCAGATTTGCTGTTGTCCTGGAGAGCTTGCAGAGCACTGGGGAAAGGCAGGCAGAGAATTCCCTGCTAGCACCTCTCTGTGCCTGGGAAGCAGAAGTGTTTACATTGCTTCGCAGAAGCGCTTTTGTGCAGAAAACAGTAACACTTGTTCAGAACGAAAGAAAGCACAGAGCCCCAGATTTGCTGTTGTTCTGGAGAGCTTGCAGAGCACTGGGGAAAGGCAGGCAGAGAATTCCCTGCTAGCACCTTCTCTGTGTCTGGGAAGTAGAAGTGTTCACATTAGTTCGCAGAATCGCCTTTGTGCAGAAAACACTAACACTTGTTCAGAACAAAAGAAAGCATAGAGCCCCAGATTCTATGTTGTCCTGGAGAGCTTGCAGAGCACTGGGGAAAGGCAGGCAGGGAATTCCCTGCTAGCACCTTCTCTGTGCCTGGGAAGCAGAAGTGTTCACATTGCTTCGCAGAATCGCTTTTCTGCAGAAAACACTAACACTTGTTCAGAACAAAAGAAAGCACAGAGCCCCAGATTTGCTGTTGTTCTGGAGAGCTTGCACAGCACTGGGGAAAGGCAGGCAGAGAATTCCCTGCTAGCACCTTCTCTGTGCCTGGGAAGCAGAAGTGTTCACATTGCTTCGCAGAATCGCCTTTGTGCAGAAAACACTAACACTTGTTCAGAACAAAAGAAAGCACAGAGCCCCAGATTCTATGTTGTCCTGGAGAGCTTGCAGAGCACTGGGGAAAGGCAGGCAGAGAATTCCCTGCTAGCGCCTTCTCTGTGCCTGGGAAGCAGAAGTGTTCACATTACTTCGCAGAATCGCCTTTGTGCAGAAAACACTAACACTTGTTCAGAACAAAAGAAAGCACAGAGCCCCAGATTTGCTGTTGTTCTGGAGAGCTTGCAGAGCACTGGGGAAAGGCAGGCAGAGAATTCCCTGCTAGCACCTTCTCTGTGCCTGGGAAGCAGAAGTGTTCACATTGCTTCGCAGAATCGCCTTTGTGCAGAAAACACTAACACTTGTTCAGAACAAAAGAAAGCACAGAGCCCCAGATTTTATGCTGTTCTGGAGAGCTTGCAGAGCACTGGGGAAAGGCAGGCAGAGAATTCCCTGCTAGCACCTTCTCTGTGCCTGGGAAGCAGAAGTGTTCACATTACTTCGCAGAATCGCTTTTGTGCAGAAAACACTAACACTTGTTCAGAACAAAAGAAAGCACAGAGCCCCAGATTTGCTGTTGTCCTGGAGAGCTTGCAGAGCACTGGGGAAAGGCAGGCAGAGAATTCCCTGCTAGCACCTTCTCTGTGCCTGGGAAGCAGAAGTGTTCACATTGCTTCGCAGAATCGCCTTTGTGCAGAAAACACTAACACTTGTTCAGAACAAAAGAAAGCACAGAGCCCCAGATTTGCTGTTGTTCTGGAGAGCTTGCAGAGCACTGGGGAAAGGCAGGTGGAGAATTCCCTGCTAGCACCTTCTCTGTGCCTGGGAAGCAGAAGTGTTCACATTACTTCGCAGAATCGCTTTTGTGCAGAAAACACTAACACTTGTTCAGAACAAAAGAAAGCACAGAGCCCCAGATTTGCTGTTGTCCTGGAGAGCTTGCAGAGCACTGGGGAAAAGCAGGCAGAGAATTCCCTGTTAGCACCTTCTCTGTGCCTGGGAAGCAGAAGTGTTCACATTGCTTCGCAGAATCGCCTTTGTGCAGAAAACACTAACACTTGTTCAGAACAAAAGAAAGCACAGAGCCCCAGATTCTATGTTGTCCTGGAGAGCTTGCAGAGCACTGGGGAAAGGCAGGCAGGGAATTCCCTGCTAGCACCTTCTCTGTGCCTGGGAAGCAGAAGTGTTCACATTGCTTCGCAGAATCGCTTTTCTGCAGAAAACACTAACACTTGTTCAGAACAAAAGAAAGCACAGAGCCCCAGATTTGCTGTTGTCCTGGAGAGCTTGCAGAGCACTGGGGAAAGGCAGGCAGAGAATTCCCTGCTAGCACCTTCTCTGTGCCTGGGAAGCAGAAGTGTTCACATTGCTTCGCAGAATCGCTTTTCTGCAGAAAACACTAACACTTGTTCAGAACAAAAGAAAGCACAGAGCCCCAGATTTGCTGTTGTTCTGGAGAGCTTGCAGAGCACTGGGGAAAGGCAGGCAGAGAATTCCCTGCTAGCACCTTCTCTGTGCCTGGGAAGCAGAAGTGTTCACATTGCTTCGCAGAATCGCCTTTGTGCAGAAAACACTAACACTTGTTCAGAACAAAAGAAAGCACAGAGCCCCAGATTTTACGCTGTTCTGGAGAGCTTGCAGAGCACTGGGGAAAGCCAGGCAGAGAATTCCCTGCTAGCACCTTCTCTGTGCCTGGGAAGCAGAAGTGTTCACATTACTTCGCAGAATCGCTTTTCTGCAGAAAACACTAACACTTGTTCAGAACGAAAGAAAGCACAGAGCCCCAGATTTGCTGTTGTCCTGGAGAGCTTGCAGAGCACTGGGGAAAGGCAGGCAGAGAATTCCCTGCTAGCACCTTCTCTGTGCCTGGGAAGCAGAAGTGTTCACATTGCTTCGCAGAATCGCCTTTCTGCAGAAAACACTAACACTTGTTCAGAACAAAAGAAAGCACAGAGCCCCAGATTCTATGTTGTCCTGGAGAGCTTGCAGAGCACTGGGGAAAGGCAGGCAGAGAATTCCCTGCTAGCACCTTCTCTGTGCCTGGGAAGCAGAAGTGTTCACATTGCTTCGCAGAATCGCTTTTCTGCAGAAAACACTAACACTTGTTCAGAACAAAAGAAAGCACAGAGCCCCAGATTTGCTGTTGTTCTGGAGAGCTTGCAGAGCACTGGGGAAAGGCAGGCAGAGAATTCCCTGCTAGCACCTTCTCTGTGCCTGTTCACATTGCTTCGCAGAATCGCTTTTGTGCAGAAAACAGTAACACTTGTTCAGAACGAAAGAAAGCACAGAGCCCCAGATTCTATGTTGTCCTGGAGAGCTTGCAGAGCACTGGGGAAAGGCAGGCAGAGAATTCCTTGCTAGCGCCTTCTCTGTGCCTGGGAAGCAGAAGTGTTCACATTGCTTCGCAGAATCGCTTTTGTGCAGAAAACAGTAACACTTGTTCAGAACGAAAGGAAGCACAGAGCCCCAGATTTTATGTTGTCCTGGAGAGCTTGCAGGGCACTGGGGAAAGGCAGGCAGAGAATTTCCTGCTAGCACCTTCTCTGTGCCTGTTCACATTGCTTCGCAGAATCGCTTTTGTGCAGAAAACAGTAACACTTGTTCAGAACGAAAGAAAGCACAGAGCCCCAGATTTGCTGTTGTCCTGGAGAGCTTGCAGAGCACTGGGGAAAGGCAGGCAGAGAATTCCCTGCTAGCACCTTCTCTGTGTCTGGGAAGTAGAAGTGTTCACATTAGTTCGCAGAATCGCCTTTGTGCAGAAAACACTAACACTTGTTCAGAACAAAAGAAAGCACAGAGCCCCAGATTCTATGTTGTCCTGGAGAGCTTGCAGAGCACTGGGGAAAGGCAGGCAGGGAATTCCCTGCTAGCACCTTCTCTGTGCCTGGGAAGCAGAAGTGTTCACATTGCTTCACAGAATCGCTTTTGTGCAGAAAACACTAACACTTGTTCAGAACAAAAGAAAGCACAGAGCCCCAGATTTGCTGTTGTTCTGGAGAGCTTGCAGAGCACTGGGGAAAGGCAGGCAGAGAATTCCCTGCTAGCACCTTCTCTGTGCCTGGGAAGCAGAAGTGTTCACATTGCTTCGCAGAATCGCCTTTGTGCAGAAAACACTAACACTTGTTCAGAACAAAAGAAAGCACAGAGCCCCAGATTCTATGTTGTCCTGGAGAGCTTGCAGAGCACTGGGGAAAGGCAGGCAGAGAATTCCCTGCTAGCACCTTCTCTGTGCCTGGGAAGCAGAAGTGTTCACATTACTTCGCAGAATCGCCTTTGTGCAGAAAACACTAACACTTGTTCAGAACAAAAGAAAGCACAGAGCCCCAGATTTGCTGTTGTTCTGGAGAGCTTGCAGAGCACTGGGGAAAGGCAGGCAGAGAATTCCCTGCTAGCACCTTCTCTGTGCCTGGGAAGCAGAAGTGTTCACATTACTTCGCAGAATCGCTTTTGTGCAGAAAACACTAACACTTGTTCAGAACAAAAGAAAGCACAGAGCCCCAGATTTGCTGTTGTCCTGGAGAGCTTGCAGAGCACTGGGGAAAGGCAGGCAGAGAATTCCCTGCTAGCACCTTCTCTGTGCCTGGGAAGCAGAAGTGTTCACATTGCTTCGCAGAATCGCCTTTGTGCAGAAAACACTAACACTTGTTCAGAAGGAAAGAAAGCACAGAGCCCCAGATTCTATGTTGTCCTGGAGAGCTTGCAGAGCACTGGGGAAAGGCAGGCAGAGAATTCCCTGCTAGCACCTTCTCTGTGCCTGGGAAGCAGAAGTGTTCACATTGCTTCGCAGAATTGCTTTTCTGCAGAAAACACTAACACTTGTTCAGAACAAAAGAAAGCACAGAGCCCCAGATTTGCTGTTGTTCTGGAGAGCTTGCAGAGCACTGGGGAAAGGCAGGCAGAGAATTCCCTGCTAGCACCTTCTCTGTGCCTGTTCACATTGCTTCGCAGAATCGCTTTTGTGCAGAAAACAGTAACACTTGTTCAGAAGGAAAGAAAGCACAGAGCCCCAGATTTGCTGTTGTTCTGGAGAGCTTGCAGAGCACTGGGGAAAGGCAGGCAGAGAATTCCTTGCTAGCGCCTTCTCTGTGCCTGGGAAGCAGAAGTGTTCACATTGCTTCGCAGAATCGCTTTTGTGCAGAAAACAGTAACACTTGTTCAGAACGAAAGAAAGCACAGAGCCCCAGATTCTATGTTGTCCTGGAGAGCTTGCAGAGCACTGGGGAAAGGCAGGCAGAGAATTCCTTGCTAGCGCCTTCTCTGTGCCTGGGAAGCAGAAGTGTTCACATTGCTTCGCAGAATCGCTTTTGTACAGAAAACACTAACACTTGTTCAGAACGAAAGGAAGCACAGAGCCCCAGATTTTATGTTGTCCTGGAGAGCTTGCAGAGCACTGGGGAAAGGCAGGCAGAGAATTCCCTGCTAGCACCTTCTCTGTGCCTGTTCACATTGCTTCGCAAGAATCGCTTTTGTGCAGAAAACATTAACACTTGTTCAGAACGAAAGAAAGCACAGAGCCCCAGATTCTATGTTGTCCTGGAGAGCTTGCAGAGCACTGGGGAAAGGCAGGCAGAGAATTCCCTGCTAGCACCTTCTCTGTGCCTGGGAAGCAGAAGTGTTCACATTGCTTCGCAGAATCGCCTTTGTGCAGAAAACACTAACACTTGTTCAGAAGGAAAGAAAGCACAGAGCCCCAGATTCTATGTTGTTCTGGAGAGCTTGCAGAGCACTGGGGAAAGGCAGGCAGAGAATTCCTTGCTAGCGCCTTCTCTGTGCCTGGGAAGCAGAAGTGTTCACATTGCTTCGCAGAATCGCTTTTGTGCAGAAAACACTAACACTTGTTCAGAACGAAAGGAAGCACAGAGCCCCAGATTTTATGTTGTCCTGGAGAGCTTGCAGAGCACTGGGGAAAGGCAGGCAGAGAATTTCCTGCTAGCACCTTCTCTGTGCCTGTTCACATTGCTTCGCAGAATCGCTTTTGTGCAGAAAACTGTAACACTTGTTCAGAACGAAAGAAAGCACAGAGCCCCAGATTCTATGTTGTCCTGGAGAGCTTGCAGAGCACTGGGGAAAGGCAGGCAGAGAATTCCCTGCTAGCACCTTCTCTGTGCCTGGGAAGCAGAAGTGTTCACATTGCTTCGCAGAATCGCCTTTGTGCAGAAAACAGTAACACTTGTTCAGAAGGAAAGAAAGCACAGAGCCCCAGATTCTATGTTGTCCTGGAGAGCTTGCAGAGCACTGGGGAAAGGCAGGCAGAGAATTCCCTGCTAGCACCTTCTCTGTGCCTGGGAAGCAGAAGTGTTCACATTGCTTCGCAGAATCGCTTTTCTGCAGAAAACACTAACACTTGTTCAGAACAAAAGAAAGCACAGAGCCCCAGATTTGCTGTTGTTCTGGAGAGCTTGCAGAGCACTGGGGAAAGGCAGGCAGAGAATTCCCTGCTAGCACCTTCTCTGTGCCTGGGAAGCAGAAGTGTTTACATTGCTTCGCAGAAGCGCTTTTGTGCAGAAAACAGTAACACTTGTTCAGAACGAAAGAAAGCACAGAGCCCCAGATTTGCTGTTGTCCTGGAGAGCTTGCAGAGCACTGGGGAAAGGCAGGCAGAGAATTCCCTGCTAGCACCTTCTCTGTGCCTGGGAAGCAGAAGTGTTCACATTGCTTCGCAGAATCGCCTTTGTGCAGAAAACACTAACACTTGTTCAGAACAAAAGAAAGCACAGAGCCCCAGATTCTATGTTGTCCTGGAGAGCTTGCAGAGCACTGGGGAAAGGCAGGCAGGGAATTCCCTGCTAGCACCTTCTCTGTGCCTGGGAAGCAGAAGTGTTCACATTGCTTCGCAGAATCGCTTTTGTGCAGAAAACACTAACACTTGTTCAGAACAAAAGAAAGCACAGAGCCCCAGATTTGCTGTTGTTCTGGAGAGCTTGCAGAGCACTGGGGAAAGGCAGGCAGAGAATTCCCTGCTAGCACCTTCTCTGTGCCTGGGAAGCAGAAGTGTTCACATTGCTTCGCAGAATCGCCTTTGTGCAGAAAACACTAACACTTGTTCAGAACAAAAGAAAGCACAGAGCCCCAGATTCTATGTTGTCCTGGAGAGCTTGCAGAGCACTGGGGAAAGGCAGGCAGAGAATTCCCTGCTAGCACCTTCTCTGTGCCTGGGAAGCAGAAGTGTTCACATTACTTCGCAGAATCGCCTTTGTGCAGAAAACACTAACACTTGTTCAGAACAAAAGAAAGCACAGAGCCCCAGATTTGCTGTTGTTCTGGAGAGCTTGCAGAGCACTGGGGAAAGGCAGGCAGAGAATTCCCTGCTAGCACCTTCTCTGTGCCTGGGAAGCAGAAGTGTTCACATTGCTTCGCAGAATCGCCTTTGTGCAGAAAACACTAACACTTGTTCAGAACAAAAGAAAGCACAGAGCCCCAGATTTTATGCTGTTCTGGAGAGCTTGCAGAGCACTGGGGAAAGGCAGGCAGAGAATTCCCTGCTAGCACCTTCGCTGTGCCTGGGAAGCAGAAGTGTTCACATTACTTCGCAGAATCGCTTTTGTGCAGAAAACACTAACACTTGTTCAGAACAAAAGAAAGCACAGAGCCCCAGATTTGCTGTTGTCCTGGAGAGCTTGCAGAGCACTGGGGAAAGGCAGGCAGAGAATTCCCTGCTAGCACCTTCTCTGTGCCTGGGAAGCAGAAGTGTTCACATTGCTTCGCAGAATCGCCTTTGTGCAGAAAACACTAACACTTGTTCAGAACAAAAGAAAGCACAGAGCCCCAGATTCTATGTTGTCCTGGAGAGCTTGCAGAGCACTGGGGAAAGGCAGGCAGAGAATTCCCTGCTAGCACCTTCTCTGTGCCTGGGAAGCAGAAGTGTTCACATTGCTTCGCAGAATTGCTTTTCTGCAGAAAACACTAACACTTGTTCAGAACAAAAGAAAGCACAGAGCCCCAGATTTGCTGTTGTTCTGGAGAGCTTGCAGAGCACTGGGGAAAGGCAGGCAGAGAATTCCCTGCTAGCACCTTCTCTGTGCCTGGGAAGCAGAAGTGTTCACATTGCTTCGCAGAATCGCCTTTGTGCAGAAAACACTAACACTTGTTCAGAACAAAAGAAAGCACAGAGCCCCAGATTCTATGTTGTCCTGGAGAGCTTGCAGAGCACTGGGGAAAGGCAGGCAGAGAATTCCCTGCTAGCACCTTCTCTGTGCCTGGGAAGCAGAAGTGTTCACATTGCTTCGCAGAATCGCTTTTGTGCAGAAAACACTAACACTTGTTCAGAACAAAAGAAAGCACAGAGCCCCAGATTTGCTGTTGTTCTGGAGAGCTTGCAGAGCACTGGGGAAAGGCAGGCAGAGAATTCCCTGCTAGCACCTTCTCTGTGCCTGTTCACATTGCTTCGCAGAATCGCTTTTGTGCAGAAAACAGTAACACTTGTTCAGAAGGAAAGAAAGCACAGAGCCCCAGATTTGCTGTTGTTCTGGAGAGCTTGCAGAGCACTGGGGAAAGGCAGGCAGAGAATTCCCTGCTAGCACCTTCTCTGTGCCTGGGAAGCAGAAGTGTTTACATTGCTTCGCAGAAGCGCTTTTGTGCAGAAAACAGTAACACTTGTTCAGAACGAAAGAAAGCACAGAGCCCCAGATTTTATGTTGTCCTGGAGAGCTTGCAGAGCACTGGGGAAAGGCAGGCAGAGAATTCCCTGCTAGCACCTTCTCTGTGCCTGGGAAGCAGAAGTGTTCACATTGCTTCGCTGTATCGCCTTTGTGCAGAAAACAGTAACACTTGTTCAGAACAAAAGAAAGCACAGAGCCCCAGATTCTATGTTGTCCTGGAGAGCTTGCAGAGCACTGGGGAAAGGCATGCAGAGAATTCCCTGTTAGCAGCTTCTCTGTGCCTGGGAAGCAGAAGTGTTCACATTGCTTCGCAGAATCGCTTTTCTGCAGAAAACACTAACACTTGTTCAGAACAAAAGAAAGCACAGAGCCCCAGATTTGCTGTTGTTCTGGAGAGCTTGCAGAGCACTGGGGAAAGGCAGGCAGAGAATTCCCTGCTAGCACCTTCTCTGTGCCTGGGAAGCAGAAGTGTTTACATTGCTTCGCAGAAGCGCTTTTGTGCAGAAAACAGTAACACTTGTTCAGAACGAAAGAAAGCACAGAGCCCCAGATTTGCTGTTGTCCTGGAGAGCTTGCAGAGCACTGGGGAAAGGCAGGCAGAGAATTCCCTGCTAGCACCTTCTCTGTGCCTGGGAAGCAGAAGTGTTCACATTGCTTCGCAGAATCGCCTTTGTGCAGAAAACACTAACACTTGTTCAGAACAAAAGAAAGCACAGAGCCCCAGATTCTATGTTGTCCTGGAGAGCTTGCAGAGCACTGGGGAAAGGCAGGCAGGGAATTCCCTGCTAGCACCTTCTCTGTGCCTGGGAAGCAGAAGTGTTCACATTGCTTCGCAGAATCGCTTTTCTGCAGAAAACACTAACACTTGTTCAGAACAAAAGAAAGCACAGAGCCCCAGATTTGCTGTTGTTCTGGAGAGCTTGCAGAGCACTGGGGAAAGGCAGGCAGAGAATTCCCTGCTAGCACCTTCTCTGTGTCTGGGAAGTAGAAGTGTTCACATTAGTTCGCAGAATCGCCTTTGTGCAGAAAACACTAACACTTGTTCAGAACAAAAGAAAGCACAGAGCCCCAGATTCTATGTTGTCCTGGAGAGCTTGCAGAGCACTGGGGAAAGGCAGGCAGAGAATTCCATGCTAGCACCTTCTCTGTGCCTGGGAAGCAGAAGTGTTCACATTGCTTCGCAGAATCGCTTACTGCAGAAAACACTAACACTTGTTCAGAACAAAAGAAAGCACAGAGCCCCAGATTTGATGCTGTTCTGGAGAGCTTGCGGAGCACTGGGGAAAGGCAGGCAGAGAATTCCCTGCTAGCACCTTCTCTGTGCCTGGGAAGCAGAAGTGTTCACATTGCTTCGCAGAATCGCCTTTGTGCAGAAAAAACTAACACTTGTTCAGAACAAAAGAAAGCACAGAGCCCCAGATTCTATGTTGTCCTGGAGAGCTTGCAGAGCACTGGGGAAAGGCAGGCAGAGAATTCCCTGCTAGCACCTTCTCTGTGCCTGGGAAGCAGAAGTGTTCACATTACTTCGCAGAATCGCCTTTGTGCAGAAAACACTAACACTTGTTCAGAACAAAAGAAAGCACAGAGCCCCAGATTTGCTGTTGTTCTGGAGAGCTTGCAGAGCACTGGGGAAAGGCAGGCAGAGAATTCCCTGCTAGCACCTTCTCTGTGCCTGGGAAGCAGAAGTGTTCACATTGCTTCGCAGAATCGCCTTTGTGCAGAAAACACTAACACTTGTTCAGAACAAAAGAAAGCACAGAGCCCCAGATTTTATGCTGTTCTGGAGAGCTTGCAGAGCACTGGGGAAAGGCAGGCAGAGAATTCCCTGCTAGCACCTTCTCTGTGCCTGGGAAGCAGAAGTGTTCACATTACTTCGCAGAATCGCTTTTGTGCAGAAAACACTAACACTTGTTCAGAACAAAAGAAAGCACAGAGCCCCAGATTTGCTGTTGTCCTGGAGAGCTTGCAGAGCACTGGGGAAAGGCAGGCAGAGAATTCCCTGCTAGCACCTTCTCTGTGACTGTTCACATTGCTTCGCAGAATCGCTTTTGTGCAGAAAACAGTAACACTTGTTCAGAAGGAAAGAAAGCACAGAGCCCCAGATTTGCTGTTGTTCTGGAGAGCTTGCAGAGCACTGGGGAAAGGCAGGCAGAGAATTCCTTGCTAGCGCCTTCTCTGTGCCTGGGAAGCAGAAGTGTTCGCATTGCTTCGCAGAATCGCTTTTGTACAGAAATCACTAACACTTGTTCAGAACGAAAGGAAGCACAGAGCCCCAGATTTTATGTTGTCCTGGAGAGCTTGCAGAGCACTGGGGAAAGGCAGGCAGAGAATTTCCTGCTAGCACCTTCTCTGTGCCTGTTCACATTGCTTCGCAGAATCGCTTTTGTGCAGAAAACAGTAACACTTGTTCAGAACGAAAGAAAGCACAGAGCCCCAGATTCTATGTTGTCCTGGAGAGCTTGCAGAGCACTGGGGAAAGGCAGGCAGAGAATTCCCTGCTAGCACCTTCTCTGTGCCTGGGAAGCAGAAGTGTTCACATTGCTTCGCAGAATCGCCTTTGTGCAGAAAACACTAACACTTGTTCAGAAGGAAAGAAAGCACAGAGCCCCAGATTCTATGTTGTCCTGGAGAGCTTGCAGAGCACTGGGGAAAGGCAGGCAGAGAATTCCTTGCTAGCGCCTTCTCTGTGCCTGGGAAGCAGAAGTGTTCACATTGCTTCGCAGAATCGCTTTTGTACAGAAAACACTAACACTTGTTCAGAACGAAAGGAAGCACAGAGCCCCAGATTTGCTGTTGTTCTGGAGAGCTTGCAGAGCACTGGGGAAAGGCAGGCAGAGAATTTCCTGCTAGCACCTTCTCTGTGCCTGTTCACATTGCTTCGCAGAATCGCTTTTGTGCAGAAAACAGTAACACTTGTTCAGAACGAAAGAAAGCACAGAGCCCCAGATTCTATGTTGTCCTGGAGAGCTTGCAGAGCACTGGGGAAAGGCAGGCAGAGAATTCCCTGCTAGCACCTTCTCTGTGCCTGTTCACATTGCTTCGCAGAATCGCTTTTGTGCAGAAAACAGTAACACTTGTTCAGAAGGAAAGAAAGCACAGAGCCCCAGATTCTATGTTGTCCTGGAGAGCTTGCAGAGCACTGGGGAAAGGCAGGCAGAGAATTCCTTGCTAGCGCCTTCTCTGTGCCTGGGAGGCAGAAGTGTTCACATTGCTTCGCAGAATCGCTTTTGTGCAGAAAACACTAACACTTGTTCAGAACAAAAGAAAGCACAGAGCCCCAGATTTGATGCTGTTCTGGAGAGCTTGCGGAGCACTGGGGAAAGGCAGGCAGAGAATTCCCTGCTAGCACCTTCTCTGTGCCTGGGAAGCAGAAGTGTTCACATTGCTTCGCAGAATCGCCTTTGTGCAGAAAAAACTAACACTTGTTCAGAACAAAAGAAAGCACAGAGCCCCAGATTCTATGTTGTCCTGGAGAGCTTGCAGAGCACTGGGGAAAGGCAGGCAGAGAATTCCCTGCTAGCACCTTCTCTGTGCCTGGGAAGCAGAAGTGTTCACATTACTTCGCAGAATCGCCTTTGTGCAGAAAGCACTAACACTTGTTCAGAACAAAAGAAAGCACAGAGCCCCAGATTTGCTGTTGTTCTGGAGAGCTTGCAGAGCACTGGGGAAAGGCAGGCAGAGAATTCCCTGCTAGCACCTTCTCTGTGCCTGGGAAGCAGAAGTGTTCACATTGCTTCGCAGAATCGCCTTTGTGCAGAAAACACTAACACTTGTTCAGAACAAAAGAAAGCACAGAGCCCCAGATTTTATGCTGTTCTGGAGAGCTTGCAGAGCACTGGGGAAAGGCAGGCAGAGAATTCCCTGCTAGCACCTTCTCTGTGCCTGGGAAGCAGAAGTGTTCACATTACTTCGCAGAATCGCTTTTGTGCAGAAAACACTAACACTTGTTCAGAACAAAAGAAAGCACAGAGCCCCAGATTTGCTGTTGTCCTGGAGAGCTTGCAGAGCACTGGGGAAAGGCAGGCAGAGAATTCCCTGCTAGCACCTTCTCTGTGACTGTTCACATTGCTTCGCAGAATCGCTTTTGTGCAGAAAACAGTAACACTTGTTCAGAAGGAAAGAAAGCACAGAGCCCCAGATTTGCTGTTGTTCTGGAGAGCTTGCAGAGCACTGGGGAAAGGCAGGCAGAGAATTCCTTGCTAGCGCCTTCTCTGTGCCTGGGAAGCAGAAGTGTTCGCATTGCTTCGCAGAATCGCTTTTGTACAGAAATCACTAACACTTGTTCAGAACGAAAGGAAGCACAGAGCCCCAGATTTTATGTTGTCCTGGAGAGCTTGCAGAGCACTGGGGAAAGGCAGGCAGAGAATTTCCTGCTAGCACCTTCTCTGTGCCTGTTCACATTGCTTCGCAGAATCGCTTTTGTGCAGAAAACAGTAACACTTGTTCAGAACGAAAGAAAGCACAGAGCCCCAGATTCTATGTTGTCCTGGAGAGCTTGCAGAGCACTGGGGAAAGGCAGGCAGAGAATTCCCTGCTAGCACCTTCTCTGTGCCTGGGAAGCAGAAGTGTTCACATTGCTTCGCAGAATCGCCTTTGTGCAGAAAACACTAACACTTGTTCAGAAGGAAAGAAAGCACAGAGCCCCAGATTCTATGTTGTCCTGGAGAGCTTGCAGAGCACTGGGGAAAGGCAGGCAGAGAATTCCTTGCTAGCGCCTTCTCTGTGCCTGGGAAGCAGAAGTGTTCACATTGCTTCGCAGAATCGCTTTTGTACAGAAAACACTAACACTTGTTCAGAACGAAAGGAAGCACAGAGCCCCAGATTTGCTGTTGTTCTGGAGAGCTTGCAGAGCACTGGGGAAAGGCAGGCAGAGAATTTCCTGCTAGCACCTTCTCTGTGCCTGTTCACATTGCTTCGCAGAATCGCTTTTGTGCAGAAAACAGTAACACTTGTTCAGAACGAAAGAAAGCACAGAGCCCCAGATTCTATGTTGTCCTGGAGAGCTTGCAGAGCACTGGGGAAAGGCAGGCAGAGAATTCCCTGCTAGCACCTTCTCTGTGCCTGTTCACATTGCTTCGCAGAATCGCTTTTGTGCAGAAAACAGTAACACTTGTTCAGAACGAAAGAAAGCACAGAGCCCCAGATTCTATGTTGTCCTGGAGAGCTTGCAGAGCACTGGGGAAAGGCAGGCAGAGAATTCCTTGCTAGCGCCTTCTCTGTGCCTGGGAGGCAGAAGTGTTCACATTGCTTCGCAGAATCGCTTTTGTGCAGAAAACACTAACACTTGTTCAGAACGAAAGGAAGCACAGAGCCCTAGATTTTATGTTGTCCTGGAGAGCTTGCAGAGCACTGGGGAAAGGCAGGCAGAGAATTTCCTGCTAGCACCTTCTCTGTGCCTGTTCACATTGCTTCGCAGAATCGCTTTTGTGCAGAAAACAGTAACACTTGTTCAGAACGAAAGAAAGCAAAGAGCCCCAGATTTGCTGTTGTCCTGGAGAGCTTGCAGAGCACTGGGGAAAGGCAGGCAGAGAATTCCCTGCTAGCACCTTCTCTGTGCCTGGGAAGCAGAAGTGTTCACATTGCTTCGCAGAATCGCCTTTGTGCAGAAAACACTAACACTTGTTCAGAAGGAAAGAAAGCACAGAGCCCCAGATTCTATGTTGTCCTGGAGAGCTTGCAGAGCACTGGGGAAAGGCAGGCAGAGAATTCCCTGCTAGCACCTTCTCTGTGCCTGGGAAGCAGAAGTGTTCACATTGCTTCGCAGAATCGCCTTTGTGCAGAAAACAGTAACACTTGTTCAGAACAAAAGAAAGCACAGAGCCCCAGATTCTATGTTGTCCTGGAGAGCTTGCAGAGCACTGGGGAAAGGCAGGCAGAGAATTTCCTGCTAGCACCTTCTCTGTGCCTGTTCACATTGCTTCGCAAAATCGCTTTTGTGCAGAAAACAGTAACACTTGTTCAGAACGAAAGAAAGCACAGAGCCCCAGATTCTATGTTGTCCTGGAGAGCTTGCAGAGCACTGGGGAAAGGCAGGCAGAGAATTCCCTGCTAGCACCTTCTCTGTGCCTGGGAAGCAGAAGTGTTTACATTGCTTCGCAGAATCGCCTTTGTGCAGAAAACACTAACACTTGTTCAGAACAAAAGAAAGCACAGAGCCCCAGATTTGCTGTTGTTCTGGAGAGCTTGCAGAGCACTGGGGAAAGGCAGGCAGAGAATTCCCTGCTAGCACCTTCTCTGTGCCTGGGAAGCAGAAGTGTTTACATTGCTTCGCAGAATCGCCTTTGTGCAGAAAACACTAACACTTGTTCAGAACAAAAGAAAGCACAGAGCCCCAGATTTGCTGTTGTTCTGGAGAGCTTGCAGAGCACTGGGGAAAGGCAGGCAGAGAATTCCCTGCTAGCACCTTCTCTGTGCCTGGGAAGCAGAAGTGTTCACATTGCTTCGCAGAATCGCTTTTCTGCAGAAAACACTAACACTTGTTCAGAACAAAAGAAAGCACAGAGCCCCAGATTTGCTGTTGTTCTGGAGAGCTTGCAGAGCACTGGGGAAAGGCAGGCGGAGAATTCCCTGCTAGCACCTTCTCTGTGCCTGGGAAGCAGAAGTGTTCACATTACTTCGCAGAATCGCTTTTGTGCAGAAAACACTAACACTTGTTCAGAACGAAAGAAAGCACAGAGCCCCAGATTTGCTGTTGTCCTGGAGAGCTTGCAGAGCACTGGGGAAAGGCAGGCAGAGAATTCCCTGTTAGCACCTTCTCTGTGCCTGGGAAGCAGAAGTGTTCACATTGCTTCGCAGAATCGCTTTTCTGCAGAAAACACTAACACTTGTTCAGAACAAAAGAAAGCACAGAGCCCCAGATTCTATGTTGTCCTGGAGAGCTTGCAGAGCACTGGGGAAAGGCAGGCAGAGAATTCCTTGCTAGCACCTTCTCTGTGCCTGGGAAGCAGAAGTGTTCACATTGCTTCGCAGAATCGCTTTTGTGCAGAAAACAGTAACACTTGTTCAGAACGAAAGAAAGCACAGAGCCCCAGATTCTATGTTGTCCTGGAGAGCTTGCAGAGCACTGGGGAAAGGCAGGCAGAGAATTCCCTGCTAGCACCTTCTCTGTGCCTGGGAAGCAGAAGTGTTCACATTGCTTCGCAGAATCGCCTTTGTGCAGAAAACACTAACACTTGTTCAGAACAAAAGAAAGCACAGAGCCCCAGATTTGCTGTTGTTCTGGAGAGCTTGCAGAGCACTGGGGAAAGGCAGGCAGAGAATTCCCTGCTAGCACCTTCTCTGTGCCTGGGAAGCAGAAGTGTTCACATTGCTTCGCAGAATTGCCTTTGTGCAGAAAACACTAACACTTGTTCAGAACAAAAGAAAGCACAGAGCCCCAGATTTGCTGTTGTTCTGGAGAGCTTGCAGAGCACTGGGGAAAGGCAGGCGGAGAATTCCCTGCTAGCACCTTCTCTGTGCCTGGGAAGCAGAAGTGTTCACATTACTTCGCAGAATCGCTTTTGTGCAGAAAACACTAACACTTGTTCAGAACGAAAGAAAGCACAGAGCCCCAGATTTGCTGTTGTCCTGGAGAGCTTGCAGAGCACTGGGGAAAAGCAGGCAGAGAATTCCCTGTTAGCACCTTCTCTGTGCCTGGGAAGCAGAAGTTTTCACATTGCTTCGCAGAATCGCCTTTGTGCAGAAAACAGTAACACTTGTTCAGAAGGAAAGAAAGCACAGAGCCCCAGATTCTATGTTGTCCTGGAGAGCTTGCAGAGCACTGGGGAAAGGCAGGCAGGGAATTCCCTGCTAGCACCTTCTCTGTGCCTGGGAAGCAGAAGTGTTCACATTGCTTCGCAGAATCGCTTTTCTGCAGAAAACAGTAACACTTGTTCAGAACAAAAGAAAGCACAGAGCCCCAGATTTGCTGTTGTTCTGGAGAGCTTGCAGAGCATTGGGGAAAGGCAGGCAGAGAATTCCTTGCTAGCACCTTCTCTGTGCCTGGGAAGCAGAAGTGTTCACATTGCTTCGCAGAATCGCTTTTGTGCAGAAAACACTAACACTTGTTCAGAACGAAAGAAAGCACAGAGCCCCAGATTCTATGTTGTCCTGGAGAGCTTGCAGAGCACTGGGGAAAGGCAGGCAGAGAATTCCCTGCTAGCACCTTCTCTGTGCCTGGGAAGCAGAAGTGTTCACATTGCTTCGCAGAATCGCCTTTGTGCAGAAAACACTAACACTTGTTCAGAACAAAAGAAAGCACAGAGCCCCAGATTTGCTGTTGTTCTGGAGAGCTTGCAGAGCACTGGGGAAAGGCAGGCAGAGAATTCCCTGCTAGCACCTTCTCTGTGCCTGGGAAGCAGAAGTGTTCACATTACTTCGCAGAATCGCTTTTCTGCAGAAAACACTAACACTTGTTCAGAACAAAAGAAAGCACAGAGCCCCAGATTTGCTGTTGTTCTGGAGAGCTTGCAGAGCACTGGGGAAAGGCAGGCAGAGAATTCCCTGCTAGCACCTTCTCTGTGCCTGGGAAGCAGAAGTGTTCACATTGCTTCGCAGAATTGCCTTTGTGCAGAAAACACTAACACTTGTTCAGAACAAAAGAAAGCACAGAGCCCCAGATTTGCTGTTGTTCTGGAGAGCTTGCAGAGCACTGGGGAAAGGCAGGCGGAGAATTCCCTGCTAGCACCTTCTCTGTGCCTGGGAAGCAGAAGTGTTCACATTACTTCGCAGAATCGCTTTTGTGCAGAAAACACTAACACTTGTTCAGAACGAAAGAAAGCACAGAGCCCCAGATTTGCTGTTGTCCTGGAGAGCTTGCAGAGCACTGGGGAAAAGCAGGCAGAGAATTCCCTGTTAGCACCTTCTCTGTGCCTGGGAAGCAGAAGTGTTCACATTGCTTCGCAGAATCGCCTTTGTGCAGAAAACAGTAACACTTGTTCAGAACAAAAGAAAGCACAGAGCCCCAGATTCTATGTTGTCCTGGAGAGCTTGCAGAGCACTGGGGAAAGGCAGGCAGGGAATTCCCTGCTAGCACCTTCTCTGTGCCTGGGAAGCAGAAGTGTTCACATTGCTTCGCAGAATCGCTTTTCTGCAGAAAACACTAACACTTGTTCAGAACAAAAGAAAGCACAGAGCCCCAGATTTGCTGTTGTTCTGGAGAGCTTGCAGAGCATTGGGGAAAGGCAGGCAGAGAATTCCCTGCTAGCACCTTCTCTGTGCCTGGGAAGCAGAAGTGTTCACATTGCTTCGCAGAATCGCCTTTGTGCAGAAAACACTAACACTTGTTCAGAACAAAAGAAAGCACAGAGCCCCAGATTCTATGTTGTCCTGGAGAGCTTACAGAGCACTGGGGAAAGGCAGGCAGAGAATTCCCTGCTAGCACCTTCTCTGTGCCTGGGAAGCAGAAGTGTTCACATTGCTTCGCAGAATCGCCTTTGTGCAGAAAACACTAACACTTGTTCAGAACAAAAGAAAGCACAGAGCCCCAGATTTGCTGTTGTTCTGGAGAGCTTGCAGAGCACTGGGGAAAGGCAGGCAGAGAATTCCCTGCTAGCACCTTCTCTGTGCCTGGGAAGCAGAAGTGTTCACATTGCTTCGCAGAATCGCCTTTGTGCAGAAAACACTAACACTTGTTCAGAACAAAAGAAAGCACAGAGCCCCAGATTTTATGCTGTTCTGGAGAGCTTGCAGAGCACTGGGGAAAGGCAGGCAGACAATTCCCTGCTAGCACCTTCTCTGTGCCTGGGAAGCAGAAGTGTTCACATTACTTCGCAGAATCGCTTTTGTGCAGAAAACACTAACACTTGTTCAGAACAAAAGAAAGCACAGAGCCCCAGATTTGCTGTTGTCCTGGAGAGCTTGCAGAGCACTGGGGAAAGGCAGGCAGAGAATTCCCTGCTAGCACCTTCTCTGTGCCTGGGAAGCAGAAGTGTTTACGTTGCTTCGCAGAATCGCTTTTGTGCAGAAAACACTAACACTTGTTCAGAACGAAAGAAAGCACAGAGCCCCAGATTTGCTGTTGTCCTGGAGAGCTTGCAGAGCACTGGGGAAAGGCAGGCAGAGAATTCCCTGCTAGCACCTTCTCTGTGCCTGGGAAGCAGAAGTGTTCACATTGCTTCGCAGAATCGCCTTTGTGCAGAAAACACTAACACTCGTTCAGAACAAAAGAAAGCACAGAGCCCCAGATTCTATGTTGTCCTGGAGAGCTTGCAGAGCACTGGGGAAAGGCAGGCAGAGAATTCCCTGCTAGCACCTTCTCTGTGCCTGGGAAGCAGAAGTGTTCACATTGCTTCGCAGAATCGCTTTTGTGCAGAAAACAGTAACACTTGTTCAGAAGGAAAGAAAGCACAGAGCCCCAGATTCTATGTTGTCCTGAAGAGCTTGCAGAGCACTGGGGAAAGGCAGGCAGAGAATTCCTTGCTAGCGCCTTCTCTGTGCCTGGGAAGCAGAAGTGTTCACATTGCTTCGCAGAATCGCTTTTGTACAGAAAACACTAACACTTGTTCAGAACGAAAGGAAGCACAGAGCCCCAGATTTGATGTTGTCCTGGAGAGCTTGCAGAGCACTGGGGAAAGGCAGGCAGAGAATTTCCTGCTAGCACCTTCTCTGTGCCTGTTCACATCGCTTCTCAAAATCGCTTTTGTGCAGAAAACAGTAACACTTGTTCAGAACGAAAGAAAGCACAGAGCCCCAGATTCTATGTTGTCCTGGAGAGCTTGCAGAGCACTGGGGAAAGGCAGGCAGAGAATTCCCTGCTAGCACCTTCTCTGTGCCTGGGAAGCAGAAGTGTTTACATTGCTTCGCAGAATCGCCTTTGTGCAGAAAACACTAACACTTGTTCAGAACAAAAGAAAGCACAGAGCCCCAGATTTGCTGTTGTTCTGGAGAGCTTGCAGAGCACTGGGGAAAGGCAGGCAGAGAATTCCCTGCTAGCACCTTCTCTGTGCCTGGGAAGCAGAAGTGTTTACATTGCTTCGCAGAATCGCCTTTGTGCAGAAAACACTAACACTTGTTCAGAACAAAAGAAAGCACAGAGCCCCAGATTTGCTGTTGTTCTGGAGAGCTTGCAGAGCACTGGGGAAAGGCAGGCAGAGAATTCCCTGCTAGCACCTTCTCTGTGCCTGGGAAGCAGAAGTGTTCACATTGCTTCGCAGAATCGCTTTTCTGCAGAAAACACTAACACTTGTTCAGAACAAAAGAAAGCACAGAGCCCCAGATTTGCTGTTGTTCTGGAGAGCTTGCAGAGCACTGGGGAAAGGCAGGCGGAGAATTCCCTGCTAGCACCTTCTCTGTGCCTGGGAAGCAGAAGTGTTCACATTACTTCGCAGAATCGCTTTTGTGCAGAAAACACTAACACTTGTTCAGAACGAAAGAAAGCACAGAGCCCCAGATTTGCTGTTGTCCTGGAGAGCTTGCAGAGCACTGGGGAAAGGCAGGCAGAGAATTCCCTGTTAGCACCTTCTCTGTGCCTGGGAAGCAGAAGTGTTCACATTGCTTCGCAGAATCGCTTTTCTGCAGAAAACACTAACACTTGTTCAGAACAAAAGAAAGCACAGAGCCCCAGATTCTATGTTGTCCTGGAGAGCTTGCAGAGCACTGGGGAAAGGCAGGCAGAGAATTCCCTGCTAGCACCTTCTCTGTGCCTGGGAAGCAGAAGTGTTCACATTGCTTCGCAGAATCGCTTTTGTGCAGAAAGCACTAACACTTGTTCAGAACAAAAGAAAGCACAGAGCCCCAGATTCTATGTTGTCATGGAGAGCTTGCAGAGCACTGGGGAAAGGCAGGCAGAGAATTCCCTGCTAGCACCTTCTCTGTGCCTGGGAAGCAGAAGTGTTCACATTGCTTCGCAGAATCGCTTTTGTGCAGAAAACACTAACACTTGTTCAGAACAAAAGAAAGCACAGAGCCCCAGATTTGCTGTTGTTCTGGAGAGCTTGCAGAGCACTGGGGAAAGGCAGGCAGAGAATTCCCTGCTAGCACCTTCTCTGTGCCTGGGAAGCAGAAGTGTTCACATTGCTTCGCAGAATCGCCTTTGTGCAGAAAACACTAACACTTGTTCAGAACAAAAGAAAGCACAGAGCCCCAGAATTGATGTTGTTCTGGAGAGCTTGCAGAGCACTGGGGAAAGGCAGGCAGAGAATTCCCTGCTAGCACCTTCTCTGTGCCTGGGAAGCAGAAGTGTTCACATTGCTTCGCAGAATCGCCTTTGTGCAGAAAACACTAACACTTGTTCAGAACAAAAGAAAGCACAGAGCCCCAGATTTGCTGTTGTTCTGGAGAGCTTGCAGAGCACTGGGGAAAGGCAGGCAGAGAATTCCCTGCTAGCACCTTCTCTGTGCCTGGGAAGCAGGAGTGTTCACATTGCTTCGCAGAATCGCCTTTGTGCAGAAAACACTAACACTTGTTCAGAACGAAAGGAAGCACAGAGCCCCAGATTTTATGTTGTCCTGGAGAGCTTGCAGAGCACTGGGGAAAGGCAGGCAGAGAATTTCCTGCTAGCACCTGCTCTGTGCCTGTTCACATTGCTTCGCAGAATCGCTTTTGTGCAGAAAACAGTAACACTTGTTCAGAACGAAAGAAAGCACAGAGCCCCAGATTCTATGTTGTCCTGGAGATCTTGCAGAGCACTGGGGAAAGGCAGGCAGAGAATTCCTTGCTAGCACCTTCTCTGTGCCTGGGAAGCAGAAGTGTTCACATTACTTCGCAGAATCGCTTTTGTGCAGAAAACACTAACACTTGTTCAGAACGAAAGAAAGCACAGAGCCCCAGATTTGCTGTTGTCCTGGAGAGCTTGCAGAGCACTGGGGAAAGGCAGGCAGAGAATTCCCTGCTAGCACCTTCTCTGTGCCTGTTCACATTGCTTCGCTGTATCGCTTTTGTGCAGAAAACACTAACACTTGTTCAGAACAAAAGAAAGCACAGAGCCCCAGATTTGCTGTTGTTCTGGAGAGCTTGCAGAGCACTGGGGAAAGGCAGGCAGAGAATTCCCTGCTAGCACCTTCTCTGTGTCTGGGAAGTAGAAGTGTTCACATTGCTTCGCAGAATCGCTTTTGTGCAGAAAGCACTAACACTTGTTCAGAACAAAAGAAAGCACAGAGCCCCAGATTCTATGTTGTCCTGGAGAGCTTGCAGAGCACTGGGGAAAGGCAGGCAGAGAATTCCCTGCTAGCACCTTCTCTGTGCCTGGGAAGCAGAAGTGTTCACATTGCTTCGCAGAATCGCTTTTGTGCAGAAAGCACTAACACTTGTTCAGAACAAAAGAAAGCACAGAGCCCCAGATTCTATGTTGTCATGGAGAGCTTGCAGAGCACTGGGGAAAGGCAGGCAGAGAATTCCCTGCTAGCACCTTCTCTGTGCCTGGGAAGCAGAAGTGTTCACATTGCTTCGCAGAATCGCTTTTGTGCAGAAAACACTAACACTTGTTCAGAACAAAAGAAAGCACAGAGCCCCAGATTTGCTGTTGTTCTGGAGAGCTTGCAGAGCACTGGGGAAAGGCAGGCAGAGAATTCCCTGCTAGCACCTTCTCTGTGTCTGGGAAGTAGAAGTGTTCACATTGCTTCGCAGAATCGCTTTTGTGCAGAAAGCACTAACACTTGTTCAGAACAAAAGAAAGCACAGAGCCCCAGATTCTATGTTGTCCTGGAGAGCTTGCAGAGCACTGGGGAAAGGCAGGCAGAGAATTCCCTGCTAGCACCTTCTCTGTGCCTGGGAAGCAGAAGTGTTCACATTGCTTCGCAGAATCGCTTTTGTGCAGAAAGCACTAACACTTGTTCAGAACAAAAGAAAGCACAGAGCCCCAGATTCTATGTTGTCATGGAGAGCTTGCAGAGCACTGGGGAAAGGCAGGCAGAGAATTCCCTGCTAGCACCTTCTCTGTGCCTGGGAAGCAGAAGTGTTCACATTGCTTCGCAGAATCGCTTTTGTGCAGAAAACACTAACACTTGTTCAGAACAAAAGAAAGCACAGAGCCCCAGATTTGCTGTTGTTCTGGAGAGCTTGCAGAGCACTGGGGAAAGGCAGGCAGAGAATTCCCTGCTAGCACCTTCTCTGTGCCTGGGAAGCAGAAGTGTTCACATTGCTTCGCAGAATCGCCTTTGTGCAGAAAACACTAACACTTGTTCAGAACAAAAGAAAGCACAGAGCCCCAGAATTGATGTTGTTCTGGAGAGCTTGCAGAGCACTGGGGAAAGGCAGGCAGAGAATTCCCTGCTAGCACCTTCTCTGTGCCTGGGAAGCAGAAGTGTTCACATTGCTTCGCAGAATCGCCTTTGTGCAGAAAACACTAACACTTGTTCAGAACAAAAGAAAGCACAGAGCCCCAGATTTGCTGTTGTTCTGGAGAGCTTGCAGAGCACTGGGGAAAGGCAGGCAGAGAATTCCCTGCTAGCACCTTCTCTGTGCCTGGGAAGCAGGAGTGTTCACATTGCTTCGCAGAATCGCCTTTGTGCAGAAAACACTAACACTTGTTCAGAACGAAAGGAAGCACAGAGCCCCAGATTTTATGTTGTCCTGGAGAGCTTGCAGAGCACTGGGGAAAGGCAGGCAGAGAATTTCCTGCTAGCACCTGCTCTGTGCCTGTTCACATTGCTTCGCAGAATCGCTTTTGTGCAGAAAACAGTAACACTTGTTCAGAACGAAAGAAAGCACAGAGCCCCAGATTCTATGTTGTCCTGGAGATCTTGCAGAGCACTGGGGAAAGGCAGGCAGAGAATTCCTTGCTAGCACCTTCTCTGTGCCTGGGAAGCAGAAGTGTTCACATTACTTCGCAGAATCGCTTTTGTGCAGAAAACACTAACACTTGTTCAGAACGAAAGAAAGCACAGAGCCCCAGATTTGCTGTTGTCCTGGAGAGCTTGCAGAGCACTGGGGAAAGGCAGGCAGAGAATTCCCTGCTAGCACCTTCTCTGTGCCTGTTCACATTGCTTCGCTGTATCGCTTTTGTGCAGAAAACAGTAACACTTGTTCAGAACGAAAGAAAGCACAGAGCCCCAGATTCTATGTTGTCCTGGAGAGCTTGCAGAGCACTGGGGAAAGGCAGGCAGGGAATTCCCTGCTAGCACCTTCTCTGTGCCTGGGAAGCAGAAGTGTTCACATTGCTTCGCAGAATCGCTTTTGTGCAGAAAACACTAACACTTGTTCAGAACAAAAGAAAGCACAGAGCCCCAGATTTGCTGCTGTTCTGGAGAGCTTGCAGAGCACTGGGGAAAGGCAGGCAGAGAATTCCCTGCTAGCACCTTCTCTGTGCCTGGGAAGCAGAAGTGTTCACATTGCTTCGCAGAATCGCCTTTGTGCAGAAAAAACTAACACTTGTTCAGAACAAAAGAAAGCACAGAGCCCCAGATTCTATGTTGTCCTGGAGAGCTTGCAGAGCACTGGGGAAAGGCAGGCAGAGAATTCCCTGCTAGCACCTTCTCTGTGCCTGGGAAGCAGAAGTGTTCACATTACTTCGCAGAATCGCCTTTGTGCAGAAAACACTAACACTTGTTCAGAACAAAAGAAAGCACAGAGCCCCAGATTTGCTGTTGTTCTGGAGAGCTTGCAGAGCACTGGGGAAAGGCAGGCAGAGAATTCCCTGCTAGCACCTTCTCTGTGCCTGGGAAGCAGAAGTGTTCACATTGCTTCGCAGAATCGCCTTTGTGCAGAAAACACTAACACTTGTTCAGAACAAAAGAAAGCACAGAGCCCCAGATTTTATGCTGTTCTGGAGAGCTTGCAGAGCACTGGGGAAAGGCAGGCAGAGAATTCCCTGCTAGCACCTTCTCTGTGCCTGGGAAGCAGAAGTGTTCACATTACTTCGCAGAATCGCTTTTGTGCAGAAAACACTAACACTTGTTCAGAACAAAAGAAAGCACAGAGCCCCAGATTTGCTGTTGTCCTGGAGAGCTTGCAGAGCACTGGGGAAAGGCAGGCAGAGAATTCCCTGCTAGCACCTTCTCTGTGCCTGGGAAGCAGAAGTGTTTACGTTGCTTCGCAGAATCGCTTTTGTGCAGAAAACACTAACACTTGTTCAGAACGAAAGAAAGCACAGAGCCCCAGATTTGCTGTTGTTCTGGAGAGCTTGCAGAGCACTGGGGAAAGGCAGGCAGAGAATTCCCTGCTAGCACCTTCTCTGTGCCTGGGAAGCAGAAGTGTTCACATTGCTTCGCAGAATCGCCTTTGTGCAGAAAACACTAACACTTGTTCAGAACAAAAGAAAGCACAGAGCCCCAGATTTTATGCTGTTCTGGAGAGCTTGCAGAGCACTGGGGAAAGGCAGGCAGACAATTCCCTGCTAGCACCTTCTCTGTGCCTGGGAAGCAGAAGTGTTCACATTACTTCGCAGAATCGCTTTTGTGCAGAAAACACTAACACTTGTTCAGAACAAAAGAAAGCACAGAGCCCCAGATTTGCTGTTGTCCTGGAGAGCTTGCAGAGCACTGGGGAAAGGCAGGCAGAGAATTCCCTGCTAGCACCTTCTCTGTGCCTGGGAAGCAGAAATGTTTACGTTGCTTCGCAGAATCGCTTTTGTGCAGAAAACACTAACACTTGTTCAGAACGAAAGAAAGCACAGAGCCCCAGATTTGCTGTTGTCCTGGAGAGCTTGCAGAGCACTGGGGAAAGGCAGGCAGAGAATTCCCTGCTAGCACCTTCTCTGTGCCTGGGAAGCAGAAGTGTTCACATTGCTTCGCAGAATCGCCTTTGTGCAGAAAACACTAACACTTGTTCAGAACAAAAGAAAGCACAGAGCCCCAGATTCTATGTTGTCCTGGAGAGCTTGCAGAGCACTGGGGAAAGGCAGGCAGAGAATTCCCTGCTAGCACCTTCTCTGTGCCTGGGAAGCAGAAGTGTTCACATTGCTTCGCAGAATCGCTTTTGTGCAGAAAACACTAACACTTGTTCAGAACGAAAGGAAGCACAGAGCCCCAGATTTTATGTTGTCCTGGAGAGCTTGCAGAGCACTGGGGAAAGGCAGGCAGAGAATTTCCTGCTAGCACCTTCTCTGTGCCTGTTCACATTGCTTCGCAAAATCGCTTTTGTGCAGAAAACAGTAACACTTGTTCAGAACGAAAGAAAGCACAGAGCCCCAGATTCTATGTTGTCCTGGAGAGCTTGCAGAGCACTGGGGAAAGGCAGGCAGAGAATTCCCTGCTAGCACCTTCTCTGTGCCTGGGAAGCAGAAGTGTTCACATTGCTTCGCAGAATCGCTTTTGTGCAGAAAACACTAACACTTGTTCAGAACGAAAGAAAGCACAGAGCCCCAGATTCTATGTTGTCCTGGAGAGCTTGCAGAGCACTGGGGAAAGGCAGGCAGAGAATTCCCTGCTAGCACCTTCTCTGTGCCTGTTCACATTGCTTCGCAGAATCGCTTTTGTGCAGAAAACAGTAACACTTGTTCAGAAGGAAAGAAAGCACAGAGCCCCAGATTCTATGTTGTCCTGGAGAGCTTGCAGAGCACTGGGGAAAGGCAGGCAGAGAATTCCTTGCTAGCGCCTTCTCTGTGCCTGGGAGGCAGAAGTGTTCACATTGCTTCGCAGAATCGCTTTTGTGCAGAAAACAGTAACACTTGTTCAGAACGAAAGGAAGCACAGAGCCCTAGATTTTATGTTGTCCTGGAGAGCTTGCAGAGCACTGGGGAAAGGCAGGCAGAGAATTTCCTGCTAGCACCTTCTCTGTGCCTGTTCACATTGCTTCGCAGAATCGCTTTTGTGCAGAAAACAGTAACACTTGTTCAGAACGAAAGAAAGCAAAGAGCCCCAGATTTGCTGTTGTCCTGGAGAGCTTGCAGAGCACTGGGGAAAGGCAGGCAGAGAATTCCCTGCTAGCACCTTCTCTGTGCCTGGGAAGCAGAAGTGTTCACATTGCTTCGCAGAATCGCCTTTGTGCAGAAAACACTAACACTTGTTCAGAAGGAAAGAAAGCACAGAGCCCCAGATTCTATGTTGTCCTGGAGAGCTTGCAGAGCACTGGGGAAAGGCAGGCAGAGAATTCCCTGCTAGCACCTTCTCTGTGCCTGGGAAGCAGAAGTGTTCACATTGCTTCGCAGAATCGCCTTTGTGCAGAAAACAGTAACACTTGTTCAGAACAAAAGAAAGCACAGAGCCCCAGATTCTATGTTGTCCTGGAGAGCTTGCAGAGCACTGGGGAAAGGCAGGCAGAGAATTCCCTGCTAGCACCTTCTCTGTGCCTGGGAAGCAGAAGTGTTCACATTGCTTCGCAGAATCGCTTTTCTGCAGAAAACACTAACACTTGTTCAGAACAAAAGAAAGCACAGAGCCCCAGATTTGCTGTTGTTCTGGAGAGCTTGCAGAGCACTGGGGAAAGGCAGGCAGAGAATTCCCTGCTAGCACCTTCTCTGTGCCTGGGAAGCAGAAGTGTTTACGTTGCTTCGCAGAATCGCTTTTGTGCAGAAAACAGTAACACTTGTTCAGAACAAAAGAAAGCACAGAGCCCCAGATTCTATGTTGTCCTGGAGAGCTTGCAGAGCACTGGGGAAAGGCAGGCAGAGAATTCCCTGCTAGCACCTTCTCTGTGCCTGGGAAGCAGAAGTGTTCACATTGCTTCGCAGAATCGCCTTTGTGCAGAAAACACTAACACTTGTTCAGAACAAAATAAAGCACAGAGCCCCAGATTCTATGTTGTCCTGGAGAGCTTGCAGAGCACTGGGGAAAGGCAGGCAGGGAATTCCCTGCTAGCACCTTCTCTGTGCCTGGGAAGCAGAAGTGTTCACATTGCTTCGCAGAATCGCTTTTCTGCAGAAAACACTAACACTTGTTCAGAACAAAAGAAAGCACAGAGCCCCAGATTTGCTGTTGTTCTGGAGAGCTTGCAGAGCACTGGGGAAAGGCAGGCAGAGAATTCCCTGCTAGCACCTTCTCTGTGCCTGGGAAGCAGAAGTGTTTACGTTGCTTCGCAGAATCGCTTTTGTGCAGAAAACACTAACACTTGTTCAGAACGAAAGAAAGCACAGAGCCCCAGATTTGCTGTTGTCCTGGAGAGCTTGCAGAGCACTGGGGAAAGGCAGGCAGAGAATTCCCTGCTAGCACCTTCTCTGTGCCTGGGAAGCAGAAGTGTTCACATTGCTTCGCAGAATCGCCTTTGTGCAGAAAACACTAACACTTGTTCAGAACAAAAGAAAGCACAGAGACCCAGATTCTATGTTGTCCTGGAGAGCTTGCAGAACACTGGGGAAAGGCAGGCAGAGAATTCCCTGCTAGCACCTTCTCTGTGCCTGGGAAGCAGAAGTGTTCACATTGCTTCGCAGAATCGCTTTTCTGCAGAAAACACTAACACTTGTTCAGAACAAAAGAAAGCACAGAGCCCCAGATTTGCTGTTGTTCTGGAGAGCTTGCAGAGCACTGGGGAAAGGCAGGCAGAGAATTCCCTGCTAGCACTTTCTCTGTGCCTGTTCACATTGCTTCGCAGAATCGCTTTTGTGCAGAAAACAGTAACACTTGTTCAGAAGGAAAGAAAGCACAGAGCCCCAGATTTGCTGTTGTCCTGGAGAGCTTGCAGAGCACTGGGGAAAGGCAGGCAGAGAATTCCTTGCTAGCACCTTCTCTGTGCCTGGGAAGCAGAAGTGTTCACATTGCTTCGCAGAATCGCTTTTGTGCAGAAAACAGTAACACTTGTTCAGAACGAAAGAAAGCACAGAGCCCCAGATTCTATGTTGTCCTGGAGAGCTTGCAGAGCACTGGGGAAAGGCAGGCAGAGAATTCCCTGCTAGCACCTTCTCTGTGCCTGGGAAGCAGAAGTGTTCACATTGCTTCGCAGAATCGCCTTTGTGCAGAAAACACTAACACTTGTTCAGAACAAAAGAAAGCACAGAGCCCCAGATTTGCTGTTGTTCTGGAGAGCTTGCAGAGCACTGGGGAAAGGCAGGCAGAGAATTCCCTGCTAGCACCTTCTCTGTGCCTGGGAAGCAGAAGTGTTCACATTGCTTCGCAGAATTGCCTTTGTGCAGAAAACACTAACACTTGTTCAGAACAAAAGAAAGCACAGAGCCCCAGATTTGCTGTTGTTCTGGAGAGCTTGCAGAGCACTGGGGAAAGGCAGGCGGAGAATTCCCTGCTAGCACCTTCTCTGTGCCTGGGAAGCAGAAGTGTTCACATTACTTCGCAGAATCGCTTTTGTGCAGAAAACACTAACACTTGTTCAGAACGAAAGAAAGCACAGAGCCCCAGATTTGCTGTTGTCCTGGAGAGCTTGCAGAGCACTGGGGAAAAGCAGGCAGAGAATTCCCTGTTAGCACCTTCTCTGTGCCTGGGAAGCAGAAGTTTTCACATTGCTTCGCAGAATCGCCTTTGTGCAGAAAACAGTAACACTTGTTCAGAAGGAAAGAAAGCACAGAGCCCCAGATTCTATGTTGTCCTGGAGAGCTTGCAGAGCACTGGGGAAAGGCAGGCAGGGAATTCCCTGCTAGCACCTTCTCTGTGCCTGGGAAGCAGAAGTGTTCACATTGCTTCGCAGAATCGCTTTTCTGCAGAAAACAGTAACACTTGTTCAGAACAAAAGAAAGCACAGAGCCCCAGATTTGCTGTTGTTCTGGAGAGCTTGCAGAGCATTGGGGAAAGGCAGGCAGAGAATTCCTTGCTAGCACCTTCTCTGTGCCTGGGAAGCAGAAGTGTTCACATTGCTTCGCAGAATCGCTTTTGTGCAGAAAACAGTAACACTTGTTCAGAACGAAAGAAAGCACAGAGCCCCAGATTCTATGTTGTCCTGGAGAGCTTGCAGAGCACTGGGGAAAGGCAGGCAGAGAATTCCCTGCTAGCACCTTCTCTGTGCCTGGGAAGCAGAAGTGTTCACATTGCTTCGCAGAATCGCCTTTGTGCAGAAAACACTAACACTTGTTCAGAACAAAAGAAAGCACAGAGCCCCAGATTTGCTGTTGTTCTGGAGAGCTTGCAGAGCACTGGGGAAAGGCAGGCAGAGAATTCCCTGCTAGCACCTTCTCTGTGCCTGGGAAGCAGAAGTGTTCACATTACTTCGCAGAATCGCTTTTCTGCAGAAAACACTAACACTTGTTCAGAACAAAAGAAAGCACAGAGCCCCAGATTTGCTGTTGTTCTGGAGAGCTTGCAGAGCACTGGGGAAAGGCAGGCAGAGAATTCCCTGCTAGCACCTTCTCTGTGCCTGGGAAGCAGAAGTGTTCACATTGCTTCGCAGTATTGCCTTTGTGCAGAAAACACTAACACTTGTTCAGAACAAAAGAAAGCACAGAGCCCCAGATTTGCTGTTGTTCTGGAGAGCTTGCAGAGCACTGGGGAAAGGCAGGCGGAGAATTCCCTGCTAGCACCTTCTCTGTGCCTGGGAAGCAGAAGTGTTCACATTACTTCGCAGAATCGCTTTTGTGCAGAAAACACTAACACTTGTTCAGAACGAAAGAAAGCACAGAGCCCCAGATTTGCTGTTGTCCTGGAGAGCTTGCAGAGCACTGGGGAAAAGCAGGCAGAGAATTCCCTGTTAGCACCTTCTCTGTGCCTGGGAAGCAGAAGTGTTCACATTGCTTCGCAGAATCGCCTTTGTGCAGAAAACAGTAACACTTGTTCAGAACAAAAGAAAGCACAGAGCCCCAGATTCTATGTTGTCCTGGAGAGCTTGCAGAGCACTGGGGAAAGGCAGGCAGGGAATTCCCTGCTAGCACCTTCTCTGTGCCTGGGAAGCAGAAGTGTTCACATTGCTTCGCAGAATCGCTTTTCTGCAGAAAACACTAACACTTGTTCAGAACAAAAGAAAGCACAGAGCCCCAGATTTGCTGTTGTTCTGGAGAGCTTGCAGAGCATTGGGGAAAGGCAGGCAGAGAATTCCCTGCTAGCACCTTCTCTGTGCCTGGGAAGCAGAAGTGTTCACATTGCTTCGCAGAATCGCCTTTGTGCAGAAAACACTAACACTTGTTCAGAACAAAAGAAAGCACAGAGCCCCAGATTCTATGTTGTCCTGGAGAGCTTACAGAGCACTGGGGAAAGGCAGGCAGAGAATTCCCTGCTAGCACCTTCTCTGTGCCTGGGAAGCAGAAGTGTTCACATTGCTTCGCAGAATCGCCTTTGTGCAGAAAACACTAACACTTGTTCAGAACAAAAGAAAGCACAGAGCCCCAGATTTGCTGTTGTTCTGGAGAGCTTGCAGAGCACTGGGGAAAGGCAGGCAGAGAATTCCCTGCTAGCACCTTCTCTGTGCCTGGGAAGCAGAAGTGTTCACATTGCTTCGCAGAATCGCCTTTGTGCAGAAAACACTAACACTTGTTCAGAACAAAAGAAAGCACAGAGCCCCAGATTTTATGCTGTTCTGGAGAGCTTGCAGAGCACTGGGGAAAGGCAGGCAGACAATTCCCTGCTAGCACCTTCTCTGTGCCTGGGAAGCAGAAGTGTTCACATTACTTCGCAGAATCGCTTTTGTGCAGAAAACACTAACACTTGTTCAGAACAAAAGAAAGCACAGAGCCCCAGATTTGCTGTTGTCCTGGAGAGCTTGCAGAGCACTGGGGAAAGGCAGGCAGAGAATTCCCTGCTAGCACCTTCTCTGTGCCTGGGAAGCAGAAGTGTTTACGTTGCTTCGCAGAATCGCTTTTGTGCAGAAAACACTAACACTTGTTCAGAACGAAAGAAAGCACAGAGCCCCAGATTTGCTGTTGTCCTGGAGAGCTTGCAGAGCACTGGGGAAAGGCAGGCAGAGAATTCCCTGCTAGCACCTTCTCTGTGCCTGGGAAGCAGAAGTGTTCACATTGCTTCGCAGAATCGCCTTTGTGCAGAAAACACTAACACTTGTTCAGAACAAAAGAAAGCACAGAGCCCCAGATTCTATGTTGTCCTGGAGAGCTTGCAGAGCACTGGGGAAAGGCAGGCAGAGAATTCCCTGCTAGCACCTTCTCTGTGCCTGGGAAGCAGAAGTGTTCACATTGCTTCGCAGAATCGCTTTTGTGCAGAAAACAGTAACACTTGTTCAGAACGAAAGAAAGCACAGAGCCCCAGATTCTATGTTGTCCTGAAGAGCTTGCAGAGCACTGGGGAAAGGCAGGCAGAGAATTCCTTGCTAGCGCCTTCTCTGTGCCTGGGAAGCAGAAGTGTTCACATTGCTTCGCAGAATCGCTTTTGTACAGAAAACACTAACACTTGTTCAGAACGAAAGGAAGCACAGAGCCCCAGATTTTATGTTGTCCTGGAGAGCTTGCAGAGCACTGGGGAAAGGCAGGCAGAGAATTTCCTGCTAGCACCTTCTCTGTGCCTGTTCACATTGCTTCGCAAAATCGCTTTTGTGCAGAAAACAGTAACACTTGTTCAGAACGAAAGAAAGCACAGAGCCCCAGATTCTATGTTGTCCTGGAGAGCTTGCAGAGCACTGGGGAAAGGCAGGCAGAGAATTCCCTGCTAGCACCTTCTCTGTGCCTGGGAAGCAGAAGTGTTTACATTGCTTCGCAGAATCGCCTTTGTGCAGAAAACACTAACACTTGTTCAGAACAAAAGAAAGCACAGAGCCCCAGATTTGCTGTTGTTCTGGAGAGCTTGCAGAGCACTGGGGAAAGGCAGGCAGAGAATTCCCTGCTAGCACCTTCTCTGTGCCTGGGAAGCAGAAGTGTTTACATTGCTTCGCAGAATCGCCTTTGTGCAGAAAACACTAACACTTGTTCAGAACAAAAGAAAGCACAGAGCCCCAGATTTGCTGTTGTTCTGGAGAGCTTGCAGAGCACTGGGGAAAGGCAGGCAGAGAATTCCCTGCTAGCACCTTCTCTGTGCCTGGGAAGCAGAAGTGTTCACATTGCTTCGCAGAATCGCTTTTCTGCAGAAAACACTAACACTTGTTCAGAACAAAAGAAAGCACAGAGCCCCAGATTTGCTGTTGTTCTGGAGAGCTTGCAGAGCACTGGGGAAAGGCAGGCGGAGAATTCCCTGCTAGCACCTTCTCTGTGCCTGGGAAGCAGAAGTGTTCACATTACTTCGCAGAATCGCTTTTGTGCAGAAAACACTAACACTTGTTCAGAACGAAAGAAAGCACAGAGCCCCAGATTTGCTGTTGTCCTGGAGAGCTTGCAGAGCACTGGGGAAAGGCAGGCAGAGAATTCCCTGTTAGCACCTTCTCTGTGCCTGGGAAGCAGAAGTGTTCACATTGCTTCGCAGAATCGCTTTTCTGCAGAAAACACTAACACTTGTTCAGAACAAAAGAAAGCACAGAGCCCCAGATTCTATGTTGTCCTGGAGAGCTTGCAGAGCACTGGGGAAAGGCAGGCAGAGAATTCCCTGCTAGCACCTTCTCTGTGCCTGGGAAGCAGAAGTGTTCACATTGCTTCGCAGAATCGCTTTTGTGCAGAAAGCACTAACACTTGTTCAGAACAAAAGAAAGCACAGAGCCCCAGATTCTATGTTGTCATGGAGAGCTTGCAGAGCACTGGGGAAAGGCAGGCAGAGAATTCCCTGCTAGCACCTTCTCTGTGCCTGGGAAGCAGAAGTGTTCACATTGCTTCGCAGAATCGCTTTTGTGCAGAAAACACTAACACTTGTTCAGAACAAAAGAAAGCACAGAGCCCCAGATTTGCTGTTGTTCTGGAGAGCTTGCAGAGCACTGGGGAAAGGCAGGCAGAGAATTCCCTGCTAGCACCTTCTCTGTGCCTGGGAAGCAGAAGTGTTCACATTGCTTCGCAGAATCGCCTTTGTGCAGAAAACACTAACACTTGTTCAGAACAAAAGAAAGCACAGAGCCCCAGAATTGATGTTGTTCTGGAGAGCTTGCAGAGCACTGGGGAAAGGCAGGCAGAGAATTCCCTGCTAGCACCTTCTCTGTGCCTGGGAAGCAGAAGTGTTCACATTGCTTCGCAGAATCGCCTTTGTGCAGAAAACACTAACACTTGTTCAGAACAAAAGAAAGCACAGAGCCCCAGATTTGCTGTTGTTCTGGAGAGCTTGCAGAGCACTGGGGAAAGGCAGGCAGAGAATTCCCTGCTAGCACCTTCTCTGTGCCTGGGAAGCAGGAGTGTTCACATTGCTTCGCAGAATCGCCTTTGTGCAGAAAACACTAACACTTGTTCAGAACGAAAGGAAGCACAGAGCCCCAGATTTTATGTTGTCCTGGAGAGCTTGCAGAGCACTGGGGAAAGGCAGGCAGAGAATTTCCTGCTAGCACCTGCTCTGTGCCTGTTCACATTGCTTCGCAGAATCGCTTTTGTGCAGAAAACAGTAACACTTGTTCAGAACGAAAGAAAGCACAGAGCCCCAGATTCTATGTTGTCCTGGAGATCTTGCAGAGCACTGGGGAAAGGCAGGCAGAGAATTCCTTGCTAGCACCTTCTCTGTGCCTGGGAAGCAGAAGTGTTCACATTACTTCGCAGAATCGCTTTTGTGCAGAAAACACTAACACTTGTTCAGAACGAAAGAAAGCACAGAGCCCCAGATTTGCTGTTGTCCTGGAGAGCTTGCAGAGCACTGGGGAAAGGCAGGCAGAGAATTCCCTGCTAGCACCTTCTCTGTGCCTGTTCACATTGCTTCGCTGTATCGCTTTTGTGCAGAAAACAGTAACACTTGTTCAGAACGAAAGAAAGCACAGAGCCCCAGATTCTATGTTGTCCTGGAGAGCTTGCAGAGCACTGGGGAAAGGCAGGCAGGGAATTCCCTGCTAGCACCTTCTCTGTGCCTGGGAAGCAGAAGTGTTCACATTGCTTCGCAGAATCGCTTTTCTGCAGAAAACACTAACACTTGTTCAGAACAAAAGAAAGCACAGAGCCCCAGATTTGCTGTTGTTCTGGAGAGCTTGCAGAGCACTGGGGAAAGGCAGGCAGAGAATTCCCTGCTAGCACCTTCTCTGTGTCTGGGAAGTAGAAGTGTTCACATTAGTTCGCAGAATCGCCTTTGTGCAGAAAACACTAACACTTGTTCAGAACAAAAGAAAGCACAGAGCCCCAGATTCTATGTTGTCCTGGAGAGCTTGCAGAGCACTGGGGAAAGGCAGGCAGAGAATTCCCTGCTAGCACCTTCTCTGTGCCTGGGAAGCAGAAGTGTTCACATTACTTCGCAGAATCGCCTTTGTGCAGAAAACACTAACACTTGTTCAGAACAAAAGAAAGCACAGAGCCCCAGATTTGCTGTTGTTCTGGAGAGCTTGCAGAGCACTGGGGAAAGGCAGGCAGAGAATTCCCTGCTAGCACCTTCTCTGTGCCTGGGAAGCAGAAGTGTTCACATTGCTTCGCAGAATCGCCTTTGTGCAGAAAACACTAACACTTGTTCAGAACAAAAGAAAGCACAGAGCCCCAGATTTTATGCTGTTCTGGAGAGCTTGCAGAGCACTGGGGAAAGGCAGGCAGAGAATTCCCTGCTAGCACCTTCTCTGTGCCTGGGAAGCAGAAGTGTTCACATTACTTCGCAGAATCGCTTTTGTGCAGAAAACACTAACACTTGTTCAGAACAAAAGAAAGCACAGAGCCCCAGATTTGCTGTTGTCCTGGAGAGCTTGCAGAGCACTGGGGAAAGGCAGGCAGAGAATTCCCTGCTAGCACCTTCTCTGTGCCTGGGAAGCAGAAGTGTTTACGTTGCTTCGCAGAATCGCTTTTGTGCAGAAAACACTAACACTTGTTCAGAACGAAAGAAAGCACAGAGCCCCAGATTTGCTGTTGTCCTGGAGAGCTTGCAGAGCACTGGGGAAAGGCAGGCAGAGAATTCCCTGCTAGCACCTTCTCTGTGCCTGGGAAGCAGAAGTGTTCACATTGCTTCGCAGAATCGCCTTTGTGCAGAAAACACTAACACTTGTTCAGAACAAAAGAAAGCACAGAGCCCCAGATTCTATGTTGTCCTGGAGAGCTTGCAGAGCACTGGGGAAAGGCAGGCAGAGAATTCCCTGCTAGCACCTTCTCTGTGCCTGGGAAGCAGAAGTGTTCACATTGCTTCGCAGAATCGCTTTTGTGCAGAAAACACTAACACTTGTTCAGAACGAAAGGAAGCACAGAGCCCCAGATTTTATGTTGTCCTGGAGAGCTTGCAGAGCACTGGGGAAAGGCAGGCAGAGAATTTCCTGCTAGCACCTTCTCTGTGCCTGTTCACATTGCTTCGCAAAATCGCTTTTGTGCAGAAAACAGTAACACTTGTTCAGAACGAAAGAAAGCACAGAGCCCCAGATTCTATGTTGTCCTGGAGAGCTTGCAGAGCACTGGGGAAAGGCAGGCAGAGAATTCCCTGCTAGCACCTTCTCTGTGCCTGGGAAGCAGAAGTGTTTACATTGCTTCGCAGAATCGCCTTTGTGCAGAAAACACTAACACTTGTTCAGAACAAAAGAAAGCACAGAGCCCCAGATTTGCTGTTGTTCTGGAGAGCTTGCAGAGCACTGGGGAAAGGCAGGCAGAGAATTCCCTGCTAGCACCTTCTCTGTGCCTGGGAAGCAGAAGTGTTTACATTGCTTCGCAGAATCGCCTTTGTGCAGAAAACACTAACACTTGTTCAGAACAAAAGAAAGCACAGAGCCCCAGATTTGCTGTTGTTCTGGAGAGCTTGCAGAGCACTGGGGAAAGGCAGGCAGAGAATTCCCTGCTAGCACCTTCTCTGTGCCTGGGAAGCAGAAGTGTTCACATTGCTTCGCAGAATCGCTTTTCTGCAGAAAACACTAACACTTGTTCAGAACAAAAGAAAGCACAGAGCCCCAGATTTGCTGTTGTTCTGGAGAGCTTGCAGAGCACTGGGGAAAGGCAGGCGGAGAATTCCCTGCTAGCACCTTCTCTGTGCCTGGGAAGCAGAAGTGTTCACATTACTTCGCAGAATCGCTTTTGTGCAGAAAACACTAACACTTGTTCAGAACGAAAGAAAGCACAGAGCCCCAGATTTGCTGTTGTCCTGGAGAGCTTGCAGAGCACTGGGGAAAGGCAGGCAGAGAATTCCCTGTTAGCACCTTCTCTGTGCCTGGGAAGCAGAAGTGTTCACATTGCTTCGCAGAATCGCTTTTCTGCAGAAAACACTAACACTTGTTCAGAACAAAAGAAAGCACAGAGCCCCAGATTCTATGTTGTCCTGGAGAGCTTGCAGAGCACTGGGGAAAGGCAGGCAGAGAATTCCCTGCTAGCACCTTCTCTGTGCCTGGGAAGCAGAAGTGTTCACATTGCTTCGCAGAATCGCTTTTGTGCAGAAAGCACTAACACTTGTTCAGAACAAAAGAAAGCACAGAGCCCCAGATTCTATGTTGTCATGGAGAGCTTGCAGAGCACTGGGGAAAGGCAGGCAGAGAATTCCCTGCTAGCACCTTCTCTGTGCCTGGGAAGCAGAAGTGTTCACATTGCTTCGCAGAATCGCTTTTGTGCAGAAAACACTAACACTTGTTCAGAACAAAAGAAAGCACAGAGCCCCAGATTTGCTGTTGTTCTGGAGAGCTTGCAGAGCACTGGGGAAAGGCAGGCAGAGAATTCCCTGCTAGCACCTTCTCTGTGCCTGGGAAGCAGAAGTGTTCACATTGCTTCGCAGAATCGCCTTTGTGCAGAAAACACTAACACTTGTTCAGAACAAAAGAAAGCACAGAGCCCCAGAATTGATGTTGTTCTGGAGAGCTTGCAGAGCACTGGGGAAAGGCAGGCAGAGAATTCCCTGCTAGCACCTTCTCTGTGCCTGGGAAGCAGAAGTGTTCACATTGCTTCGCAGAATCGCCTTTGTGCAGAAAACACTAACACTTGTTCAGAACAAAAGAAAGCACAGAGCCCCAGATTTGCTGTTGTTCTGGAGAGCTTGCAGAGCACTGGGGAAAGGCAGGCAGAGAATTCCCTGTTAGCACCTTCTCTGTGCCTGGGAAGCAGGAGTGTTCACATTGCTTCGCAGAATCGCCTTTGTGCAGAAAACACTAACACTTGTTCAGAACGAAAGAAAGCACAGAGCCCCAGATTTGCTGTTGTCCTGGAGAGCTTGCAGAGCACTGGGGAAAGGCAGGCAGAGAATTCCCTGTTAGCACCTTCTCTGTGCCTGGGAAGCAGAAGTGTTCACATTGCTTCGCAGAATCGCCTTTGTGCAGAAAACACTAACACTTGTTCAGAACAAAAGAAAGCACAGAGCCCCAGATTCTATGTTGTCCTGGAGAGCTTGCAGAGCACTGGGGAAAGGCAGGCAGAGAATTCCCTGCTAGCACCTTCTCTGTGCCTGGGAAGCAGAAGTGTTCACATTGCTTCGCAGAATCGCTTTTCTGCAGAAAACACTAACACTTGTTCAGAACAAAAGAAAGCACAGAGCCCCAGATTTGCTGTTGTTCTGGAGAGCTTGCAGAGCACTGGGGAAAGGCAGGCAGAGAATTCCCTGCTAGCACCTTCTCTGTGCCTGGGAAGCAGAAGTGTTCACATTGCTTCGCAGAATCGCTTTTCTGCAGAAAACACTAACACTTGTTCAGAACAAAAGAAAGCACAGAGCCCCAGATTTGCTGTTGTTCTGGAGAGCTTGCAGAGCACTGGGGAAAGGCAGGCAGAGAATTCCCTGCTAGCACCTTCTCTGTGCCTGGGAAGCAGAAGTGTTCACATTGCTTCGCAGAATCGCCTTTGTGCAGAAAACACTAACACTTGTTCAGAACAAAAGAAAGCACAGAGCCCCAGATTTGCTGTTGTTCTGGAGAGCTTGCAGAGCACTGGGGAAAGGCAGGCAGAGAATTCCCTGCTAGCACCTTCTCTGTGCCTGGGAAGCAGGAGTGTTCACATTGCTTCGCAGAATCGCTTTTCTGCAGAAAACACTAACACTTGTTCAGAACAAAAGAAAGCACAGAGCCCCAGATTTGCTGTTGTTCTGGAGAGCTTGCAGAGCACTGGGGAAAGGCAGGCAGAGAATTCCCTGCTAGCACCTTCTCTGTGCCTGGGAAGCAGAAGTGTTTACATTGCTTCGCAGAATCGCTTTTGTGCAGAAAACAGTAACACTTGTTCAGAACGAAAGAAAGCACAGAGCCCCAGATTCTATGTTGTCCTGGAGAGCTTGCAGAGCACTGGGGAAAGGCAGGCAGAGAATTCCTTGCTAGCGCCTTCTCTGTGCCTGGGAAGCAGAAGTGTTCACATTGCTTCGCAGAATCGCTTTTGTACAGAAAACACTAACACTTGTTCAGAACGAAAGGAAGCACAGAGCCCCAGATTTTATGTTGTCCTGGAGAGCTTGCAGAGCACTGGGGAAAGGCAGGCAGAGAATTTCCTGCTAGCACCTTCTCTGTGCCTGTTCACATTGCTTCGCAAAATCGCTTTTGTGCAGAAAACAGTAACACTTGTTCAGAACGAAAGAAAGCACAGAGCCCCAGATTCTATGTTGTCCTGGAGAGCTTGCAGAGCACTGGGGAAAGGCAGGCAGAGAATTCCTTGCTAGCACCTTCTCTGTGCCTGGGAAGCAGAAGTGTTCACATTGCTTGGCAGAATCGCTTTTGTGCAGAAAACAGTAACACTTGTTCAGAAGGAAAGAAAGCACAGAGCCCCAGATTTGATGTTGTTCTGGAGAGCTTGCAGAGCACTGGGGAAAGGCAGGCAGAGAATTCTCTGCTAGCACCTTCTCTGTGCCTGTTCACATTGCTTCGCAGAATCGCTTTTGTGCAGAAAACAGTAACACTTGTTCAGAACGAAAGAAAGCACAGAGCCCCAGATTCTATGTTGTCCTGGAGAGCTTGCAGAGCACTGGGGAAAGGCAGGCAGAGAATTCCCTGCTAGCACCTTCTCTGTGCCTGGGAAGCAGAAGTGTTCACATTGCTTCGCAGAATCGCTATTGTGCAGAAAACAGTAACACTTGTTCAGAAGGAAAAAAAGCACAGAGCCCCAGATTCTATGTTGTCCTGGAGAGCTTGCAGAGCACTGGGGAAAGGCAGGCAGAGAATTCCCTGCTAGCACCTTCTCTGTGCCTGGGAAGCAGAAGTGTTCACATTGCTTCGCAGAATCGCCTTTGTGCAGAAAACACTAACACTTGTTCAGAACAAAAGAAAGCACAGAGCCCCAGATTTGCTGTTGTTCTGGAGAGCTTGCAGAGCACTGGGGAAAGGCAGGCAGAGAATTCCCTGCTAGCACCTTCTCTGTGCCTGGGAAGCAGAAGTGTTCACATTACTTCGCAGAATCGCTTTTGTGCAGAAAACACTAACACTTGTTCAGAACAAAAGAAAGCACAGAGCCCCAGATTTGCTGTTGTTCTGGAGAGCTTGCAGAACACTGGGGAAAGGCAGGCAGAGAATTCCCTGCTATCACCTTCTCTGTGCCTGGGAAGCAGAAGTGTTCACATTGCTTCGCAGAATCGCCTTTGTGCAGAAAACACTAACACTTGTTCAGAACGAAAGAAAGCACAGAGCCCCAGATTCTATGTTGTCCTGGAGAGCTTGCAGAGCACTGGGGAAAGGCAGGCAGAGAATTCCCTGCTAGCACCTTCTCTGTGCCTGGGAAGCAGAAGTGTTCACATTGCTTCGCAGAATCGCTTTTCTGCAGAAAACACTAACACTTGTTCAGAACAAAAGAAAGCACAGAGTCCCAGATTTGCTGTTGTTCTGGAGAGCTTGCAGAGCAGTGGGGAAAGGCAGGCAGAGAATTCCCTGCTAGCACCTTCTCTGTGCCTGGGAAGCAGAAGTGTTCACATTGCTTCGCAGAATCGCCTTTGTGCAGAAAACACTAACACTTGTTCAGAACAAAAGAAAGCACAGAGCCCCAGATTTGCTGTTGTTCTGGAGAGCTTGCAGAGCACTGGGGAAAGGCAGGCAGAGAATTCCCTGCTAGCACCTTCTCTGTGCCTGGGAAGCAGAAGTGTTCACATTACTTCGCAGAATCGCTTTTGTGCAGAAAACACTAACACTTGTTCAGAACGAAAGAAAGCACAGAGCCCCAGATTTGCTGTTGTCCTGGAGAGCTTGCAGAGCACTGGGGAAAGGCAGGCAGAGAATTCCCTGCTAGCACCTTCTCTGTGCCTGGGAAGCAGAAGTGTTCACATTGCTTCGCAGAATCGCCTTTGTGCAGAAAACACTAACACTTGTTCAGAACGAAAGAAAGCACAGAGCCCCAGATTCTATGTTGTCCTGGAGAGCTTGCAGAGCACTGGGGAAAGGCAGGCAGAGAATTCCCTGCTAGCACCTTCTCTGTGCCTGGGAAGCAGAAGTGTTCACATTGCTTCGCAGAATCGCCTTTGTGCAGAAAGCACTAACACTTGTTCAGAACAAAAGAAAGCACAGAGCCCCAGATTTGCTGTTGTTCTGGAGAGCTTTCAGAGCACTGGGGAAAGGCAGGCAGAGAATTCCCTGCTAGCACCTTCTCTGTGCCTGGGAAGCAGAAGTGTTCACATTGCTTCGCAGAATCGCCTTTGTGCAGAAAACACTAACACTTGTTCAGAACAAAAGAAAGCACAGAGCCCCAGATTCTATGTTGTCCTGGAGAGCTTGCAGAGCACTGGGGAAAGGCAGGCAGAGAATTCCCTGCTAGCACCTTCTCTGTGCCTGGGAAGCAGAAGTGTTCACATTGCTTCGCAGAATCGCCTTTGTGCAGAAAACACTAACACTTGTTCAGAACAAAAGAAAGCACAGAGCCCCAGATTTGCTGTTGTTCTGGAGAGCTTGCAGAGCACTGGGGAAAGGCAGGCAGAGAATTCCCTGCTAGCACCTTCTCTGTGCCTGGGAAGCAGGAGTGTTCACATTGCTTCGCAGAATCGCTTTTGTGCAGAAAACACTAACACTTGTTCAGAACAAAAGAAAGCACAGAGCCCCAGATTCTATGTTGTCCTGGAGAGCTTGCAGAGCACTGGGGAAAGGCAGGCAGAGAATTCCTTGCTAGCGCCTTCTCTGTGCCTGGGAAGCAGAAGTGTTCACATTGCTTCGCAGAATCGCTTTTGTACAGAAAACACTAACACTTGTTCAGAACGAAAGAAAGCACAGAGCCCCAGATTTGATGTTGTCCTGGAGAGCTTGCAGAGCACTGGGGAAAGGCAGGCAGAGAATTCCCTGCTAGCACCTTCTCTGTGCCTGGGAAGCAGAAGTGTTCACATTGCTTCGCAGAATCGCATTTGTGCAGAAAACACTAACACTTGTTCAGAACGAAAGAAAGCACAGAGCCCCAGATTTGCTGTTGTTCTGGAGAGCTTGCAGAGCACTGGGGAAAGGCAGGCAGAGAATTCCCTGCTAGCACCTTCTCTGTGCCTGGGAAGCAGTAGTGTTCACATTGCTTCGCAGAATCGCCTTTGTGCAGAAAACACTAACACTTGTTCAGAACAAAAGAAAGCACAGAGCCCCAGATTTGCTGTTGTTCTGGAGAGCTTGCAGAGCACTGGGGAAAGGCAGGCAGAGAATTCCCTGCTAGCACCTTCTCTGTGCCTGGGAAGCAGAAGTGTTCACATTACTTCGCAGAATCGCTTTTGTGCAGAAAACACTAACACTTGTTCAGAACAAAAGAAAGCACAGAGCCCCAGATTTGCTGTTGTTCTGGAGAGCTTGCAGAGCACTGGGGAAAGGCAGGCAGAGAATTCCCTGCTAGCACCTTCTCTGTGCCTGGGAAGCAGAAGTGTTCACATTGCTTCGCAGAATTGCCTTTGTGCAGAAAACACTAACACTTGTTCAGAACAAAAGAAAGCACAGAGCCTCAGATTTTATGTTGTCCTGGAGAGCTTGCAGAGCACTGGGGAAAGGCAGGCAGAGAATTCCCTGCTAGCACCTTCTCTGTGCCTGGGAAGCAGAAGTGTTCACATTGCTTCGCAGAATCGCCTTTGTGCAGAAAACACTAACACTTGTTCAGAACAAAAGAAAGCACAGAGCCCCAGATTCTATGTTGTCCTGGAGAGCTTGCAGAGCACTGGGGAAAGGCAGGCAGAGAATTCCCTGCTAGCACCTTCTCTGTGCCTGGGAAGCAGAAATGTTCACATTGCTTCGCAGAATCGCTTTTGTGCAGAAAGCACTAACACTTGTTCAGAACAAAAGAAAGCACAGAGCCCCAGATTCTATGTTGTCCTGGAGAGCTTGCAGAGCACTGGGGAAAGGCAGGCAGGGAATTCCCTGCTAGCACCTTCTCTGTGCCTGGGAAGCAGAAGTGTTCACATTGCTTCGCAGAATCGCCTTTGTGCAGAAAACTCTAACACTTGTTCAGAACAAAAGAAAGCACAGAGCCCCAGAAATTGCTGTTGTTCTGGAGAGCTTGCAGAGCACTGGGGAAAGACAGGCAGAGAATTCCCTGCTAGCACCTTCTCTGTGCCTGGGAAGCAGAAGTGTTCACATTGCTTCGCAGAATCGCCTTTGTGCAGAAAACACTAACACTTGTTCAGAACAAAAGAAAGCACAGAGCCCCAGATTTGCTGTTGTTCTGGAGAGCTTGCAGAGCACTGGGGAAAGGCAGGCAGAGAATTCCCTGCTAGCACCTTCTCTGTGCCTGGGAAGCAGGAGTGTTCATATTGCTTCGCAGAATCGCTTTTCTGCAGAAAACACTAACACTTGTTCAGAACAAAAGAAAGCACAGAGCCCCAGATTTGCTGTTGTTCTGGAGAGCTTGCAGAGCACTGGGGAAAGGCAGGCAGAGAATTCCCTGCTAGCACCTTCTCTGTGCCTGGGAAGCAGAAGTGTTTACATTGCTTCGCAGAATCGCTTTTGTGCAGAAAACAGTAACACTTGTTCAGAACGAAAGAAAGCACAGAGCCCCAGATTCTATGTTGTCCTGGAGAGCTTGCAGAGCACTGGGGAAAGGCAGGCAGAGAATTCCTTGCTAGCGCCTTCTCTGTGCCTGGGAAGCAGAAGTGTTCACATTGCTTCGCAGAATCGCTTTTGTACAGAAAACACTAACACTTGTTCAGAACGAAAGGAAGCACAGAGCCCCAGATTTTATGTTGTCCTGGAGAGCTTGCAGAGCACTGGGGAAAGGCAGGCAGAGAATTTCCTGCTAGCACCTTCTCTGTGCCTGTTCACATTGCTTCACAGAATCGCTTTTGTGCAGAAAACAGTAACACTTGTTCAGAACGAAAGAAAGGACAGAGCCCCAGATTCTATGTTGTCCTGGAGAGCTTGCAGAGCACTGGGGAAAGGCAGGCAGAGAATTCCTTGCTAGCACCTTCTCTGTGCCTGGGAAGCAGAAGTGTTCACATTGCTTCGCAGAATCGCTTTTGTGCAGAAAACAGTAACACTTGTTCAGAAGGAAAGAAAGCACAGAGCCCCAGATTTGATGTTGTCCTGGAGAGCTTGCAGAGCACTGGGGAAAGGCAGGCAGAGAATTCCTTGCTAGCACCTTCTCTGTGCCTGGGAAGCAGATGTGTTCACATTGCTTCGCAGAATCGCTTTTGTGCAGAAAACACTAACACTTGTTCAGAACGAAAGAAAGTACAGAGCCCCAGATTTGCTGTTGTTCTGGAGAGCTTGCAGAGCACTGGGGAAAGGCAGGCAGAGAATTCCCTGCTAGCACCTTCTCTGTGCCTGGGAAGCAGAAGTGTTCACATTGCTTCGCAGAATCGCCTTTGTGCAGAAAACACTAACACTTGTTCAGAACAAAAGAAAGCACAGAGCCCCAGATTTGCTGTTGTTCTGGAGAGCTTGCAGAGCACTGGGGAAAGGCAGGCAGAGAATTCCCTGCTAGCACCTTCTCTGTGCCTGGGAAGCAGAAGTGTTCACATTACTTCGCAGAATCGCTTTTGTGCAGAAAACACTAACACTTGTTCAGAACAAAAGAAAGCACAGAGCCCCAGATTTGCTGTTGTTCTGGAGAGCTTGCAGAGCACTGGGGAAAGGCAGGCAGAGAATTCCCTGCTAGCACCTTCTCTGTGCCTGGGAAGCAGAAGTGTTCACATTGCTTCGCAGAATCGCCTTTGTGCAGAAAACACTAACACTTGTTCAGAACGAAAGAAAGCACAGAGCCCCAGATTCTATGTTGTCCTGGAGAGCTTGCAGAGCACTGGGGAAAGGCAGGCAGAGAATTCCCTGTTAGCACCTTCTCTGTGCCTGGGAAGCAGAAGTGTTCACATTGCTTCGCAGAATCGCCTTTGTGCAGAAAACACTAACACTTGTTCAGAACAAAAGAAAGCACAGAGCCCCAGATTTGCTGTTGTCCTGGAGAGCTTGCAGAGCACTGGGGAAAGGCAGGCAGAGAATTCCCTGCTAGCACCTTCTCTGTGCCTGGGAAGCAGAAGTGTTCACATTGCTTCGCAGAATCGCATTTGTGCAGAAAACACTAACACTTGTTCAGAACGAAAGAAAGCACAGAGCCCCAGATTTGCTGTTGTTCTGGAGAGCTTGCAGAGCACTGGGGAAAGGCAGGCAGAGAATTCCCTGCTAGCACCTTCTCTGTGCCTGGGAAGCAGTAGTGTTCACATTGCTTCGCAGAATCGCCTTTGTGCAGAAAACACTAACACTTGTTCAGAACAAAAGAAAGCACAGAGCCCCAGATTTGCTGTTGTTCTGGAGAGCTTGCAGAGCACTGGGGAAAGGCAGGCAGAGAATTCCCTGCTAGCACCTTCTCTGTGCCTGGGAAGCAGAAGTGTTCACATTACTTCGCAGAATCGCTTTTGTGCAGAAAACACTAACACTTGTTCAGAACAAAAGAAAGCACAGAGCCCCAGATTTGCTGTTGTTCTGGAGAGCTTGCAGAGCACTGGGGAAAGGCAGGCAGAGAATTCCCTGCTAGCACCTTCTCTGTGCCTGGGAAGCAGAAGTGTTCACATTGCTTCGCAGAATCGCCTTTGTGCAGAAAACACTAACACTTGTTCAGAACAAAAGAAAGCACAGAGCCTCAGATTTTATGTTGTCCTGGAGAGCTTGCAGAGCACTGGGGAAAGGCAGGCAGAGAATTCCCTGCTAGCACCTTCTCTGTGCCTGGGAAGCAGTAGTGTTCACATTGCTTCGCAGAATCGCATTTGTGCAGAAAACACTAACACTTGTTCAGAACAAAAGAAAGCACAGAGCCCCAGATTTGCTGTTGTTCTGGAGAGCTTGCAGAGCACTGGGGAAAGGCAGGCAGAGAATTCCCTGCTAGCACCTTCTCTGTGCCTGGGAAGCAGAAGTGTTCACATTGCTTCGCAGAATCGCCTTTGTGCAGAAAACACTAACACTTGTTCAGAACAAAAGAAAGCACAGAGCCCCAGATTTGCTGTTGTTCTGGAGAGCTTGCAGAGCACTGGGGAAAGGCAGGCGGAGAATTCCCTGCTAGCACCTTCTCTGTGCCTGGGAAGCAGAAGTGTTCACATTACTTCGCAGAATCGCTTTTGTGCAGAAAACACTAACACTTGTTCAGAACGAAAGAAAGCACAGAGCCCCAGATTTGCTGTTGTCCTGGAGAGCTTGCAGAGCACTGGGGAAAGGCAGGCAGAGAATTCCCTGTTAGCACCTTCTCTGTGCCTGGGAAGCAGAAGTGTTCACATTGCTTCGCAGAATCGCCTTTGTGCAGAAAACACTAACACTTGTTCAGAACAAAAGAAAGCACAGAGCCCCAGATTCTATGTTGTCCTGGAGAGCTTGCAGAGCACTGGGGAAAGGCAGGCAGAGAATTCCCTGCTAGCACCTTCTCTGTGCCTGGGAAGCAGAAGTGTTCACATTGCTTCGCAGAATCGCTTTTCTGCAGAAAACACTAACACTTGTTCAGAACAAAAGAAAGCACAGAGCCCCAGATTTGCTGTTGTTCTGGAGAGCTTGCAGAGCACTGGGGAAAGGCAGGCAGAGAATTCCCTGCTAGCACCTTCTCTGTGCCTGGGAAGCAGAAGTGTTCACATTGCTTCGCAGAATCGCTTTTCTGCAGAAAACACTAACACTTGTTCAGAACAAAAGAAAGCACAGAGCCCCAGATTTGCTGTTGTTCTGGAGAGCTTGCAGAGCACTGGGGAAAGGCAGGCAGAGAATTCCCTGCTAGCACCTTCTCTGTGCCTGGGAAGCAGAAGTGTTCACATTGCTTCGCAGAATCGCCTTTGTGCAGAAAACACTAACACTTGTTCAGAACAAAAGAAAGCACAGAGCCCCAGATTTGCTGTTGTTCTGGAGAGCTTGCAGAGCACTGGGGAAAGGCAGGCAGAGAATTCCCTGCTAGCACCTTCTCTGTGCCTGGGAAGCAGGAGTGTTCACATTGCTTCGCAGAATCGCTTTTCTGCAGAAAACACTAACACTTGTTCAGAACAAAAGAAAGCACAGAGCCCCAGATTTGCTGTTGTTCTGGAGAGCTTGCAGAGCACTGGGGAAAGGCAGGCAGAGAATTCCCTGCTAGCACCTTCTCTGTGCCTGGGAAGCAGAAGTGTTTACATTGCTTCGCAGAATCGCTTTTGTGCAGAAAACAGTAACACTTGTTCAGAACGAAAGAAAGCACAGAGCCCCAGATTCTATGTTGTCCTGGAGAGCTTGCAGAGCACTGGGGAAAGGCAGGCAGAGAATTCCTTGCTAGCGCCTTCTCTGTGCCTGGGAAGCAGAAGTGTTCACATTGCTTCGCAGAATCGCTTTTGTACAGAAAACACTAACACTTGTTCAGAACGAAAGGAAGCACAGAGCCCCAGATTTTATGTTGTCCTGGAGAGCTTGCAGAGCACTGGGGAAAGGCAGGCAGAGAATTTCCTGCTAGCACCTTCTCTGTGCCTGTTCACATTGCTTCGCAAAATCGCTTTTGTGCAGAAAACAGTAACACTTGTTCAGAACGAAAGAAAGCACAGAGCCCCAGATTCTATGTTGTCCTGGAGAGCTTGCAGAGCACTGGGGAAAGGCAGGCAGAGAATTCCTTGCTAGCACCTTCTCTGTGCCTGGGAAGCAGAAGTGTTCACATTGCTTGGCAGAATCGCTTTTGTGCAGAAAACAGTAACACTTGTTCAGAAGGAAAGAAAGCACAGAGCCCCAGATTTGATGTTGTTCTGGAGAGCTTGCAGAGCACTGGGGAAAGGCAGGCAGAGAATTCTCTGCTAGCACCTTCTCTGTGCCTGTTCACATTGCTTCGCAGAATCGCTTTTGTGCAGAAAACAGTAACACTTGTTCAGAACGAAAGAAAGCACAGAGCCCCAGATTCTATGTTGTCCTGGAGAGCTTGCAGAGCACTGGGGAAAGGCAGGCAGAGAATTCCCTGCTAGCACCTTCTCTGTGCCTGGGAAGCAGAAGTGTTCACATTGCTTCGCAGAATCGCTATTGTGCAGAAAACAGTAACACTTGTTCAGAAGGAAAAAAAGCACAGAGCCCCAGATTCTATGTTGTCCTGGAGAGCTTGCAGAGCACTGGGGAAAGGCAGGCAGAGAATTCCTAGCTAGCACCTTCTCTGTGCCTGGGAAGCAGAAGTGTTAATATTGCTTCGCAGAATCGCTTTTGTGCAGAAAACACTAACACTTGTTCAGAACGAAAGAAAGCACAGAGCCCCAGATTTGCTGTTGTTCTGGAGAGCTTTCAGAGCACTGGGGAAAGGCAGGCAGAGAATTCCCTGCTAGCACCTTCTCTGTGCCTGGGAAGCAGAAGTGTTCACATTGCTTCGCAGAATCGCCTTTGTGCAGAAAACACTAACACTTGTTCAGAACAAAAGAAAGCACAGAGCCCCAGATTTACTGTTGTTCTGGAGAGCTTGCAGAGCACTGGGGAAAGGCAGGCAGAGAATTCCCTGCTAGCACCTTCTCTGTGCCTGGGAAGCAGAAGTGTTCACATTACTTCGCAGAATCGCTTTTGTGCAGAAAACACTAACACTTGTTCAGAACAAAAGAAAGCACAGAGCCCCAGATTTGCTGTTGTTCTGGAGAGCTTGCAGAACACTGGGGAAAGGCAGGCAGAGAATTCCCTGCTATCACCTTCTCTGTGCCTGGGAAGCAGAAGTGTTCACATTGCTTCGCAGAATCGCCTTTGTGCAGAAAACACTAACACTTGTTCAGAACGAAAGAAAGCACAGAGCCCCAGATTCTATGTTGTCCTGGAGAGCTTGCAGAGCACTGGGGAAAGGCAGGCAGAGAATTCCCTGCTAGCACCTTCTCTGTGCCTGGGAAGCAGAAGTGTTCACATTGCTTCGCAGAATCGCTTTTCTGCAGAAAACACTAACACTTGTTCAGAACAAAAGAAAGCACAGAGTCCCAGATTTGCTGTTGTTCTGGAGAGCTTGCAGAGCAGTGGGGAAAGGCAGGCAGAGAATTCCCTGCTAGCACCTTCTCTGTGCCTGGGAAGCAGAAGTGTTCACATTGCTTCGCAGAATCGCCTTTGTGCAGAAAACACTAACACTTGTTCAGAACAAAAGAAAGCACAGAGCCCCAGATTTGCTGTTGTTCTGGAGAGCTTGCAGAGCACTGGGGAAAGGCAGGCAGAGAATTCCCTGCTAGCACCTTCTCTGTGCCTGGGAAGCAGAAGTGTTCACATTACTTCGCAGAATCGCTTTTGTGCAGAAAACACTAACACTTGTTCAGAACGAAAGAAAGCACAGAGCCCCAGATTTGCTGTTGTCCTGGAGAGCTTGCAGAGCACTGGGGAAAGGCAGGCAGAGAATTCCCTGCTAGCACCTTCTCTGTGCCTGGGAAGCAGAAGTGTTCACATTGCTTCGCAGAATCGCCTTTGTGCAGAAAACACTAACACTTGTTCAGAACGAAAGAAAGCACAGAGCCCCAGATTCTATGTTGTCCTGGAGAGCTTGCAGAGCACTGGGGAAAGGCAGGCAGAGAATTCCCTGCTAGCACCTTCTCTGTGCCTGGGAAGCAGAAGTGTTCACATTGCTTCGCAGAATCGCCTTTGTGCAGAAAGCACTAACACTTGTTCAGAACAAAAGAAAGCACAGAGCCCCAGATTTGCTGTTGTTCTGGAGAGCTTTCAGAGCACTGGGGAAAGGCAGGCAGAGAATTCCCTGCTAGCACCTTCTCTGTGCCTGGGAAGCAGAAGTGTTCACATTGCTTCGCAGAATCGCCTTTGTGCAGAAAACACTAACACTTGTTCAGAACAAAAGAAAGCACAGAGCCCCAGATTCTATGTTGTCCTGGAGAGCTTGCAGAGCACTGGGGAAAGGCAGGCAGAGAATTCCCTGCTAGCACCTTCTCTGTGCCTGGGAAGCAGAAGTGTTCACATTGCTTCGCAGAATCGCCTTTGTGCAGAAAACACTAACACTTGTTCAGAACAAAAGAAAGCACAGAGCCCCAGATTTGCTGTTGTTCTGGAGAGCTTGCAGAGCACTGGGGAAAGGCAGGCAGAGAATTCCCTGCTAGCACCTTCTCTGTGCCTGGGAAGCAGGAGTGTTCACATTGCTTCGCAGAATCGCTTTTGTGCAGAAAACACTAACACTTGTTCAGAACAAAAGAAAGCACAGAGCCCCAGATTCTATGTTGTCCTGGAGAGCTTGCAGAGCACTGGGGAAAGGCAGGCAGAGAATTCCTTGCTAGAGCCTTCTCTGTGCCTGGGAAGCAGAAGTGTTCACATTGCTTCGCAGAATCGCTTTTGTACAGAAAACACTAACACTTGTTCAGAACGAAAGAAAGCACAGAGCCCCAGATTTGATGTTGTCCTGGAGAGCTTGCAGAGCACTGGGGAAAGGCAGGCAGAGAATTCCCTGCTAGCACCTTCTCTGTGCCTGTTCACATTGCTTCCCAGAATCGCTTTTGTGCAGAAAACAGTAACACTTGTTCAGAACGAAAGAAAGCACAGAGCCCCAGATTCTATGTTGTCCTGGAGAGCTTGCAGAGCACTGGGGAAAGGCAGGCAGAGAATTCCCTGCTAGCACCTTCTCTGTGCCTGGGAAGCAGAAGTGTTCACATTGCTTCGCAGAATCGCTATTGTGCAGAAAACAGTAACACTTGTTCAGAAGGAAAGAAAGCACAGAGCCCCAGATTCTATGTTGTCCTGGAGAGCTTGCAGAGCACTGGGGAAAGGCAGGCAGAGAATTCCTTGCTAGCACCTTCTCTGTGCCTGGGAAGCAGAAGTGTTAATATTGCTTCGCAGAATCGCTTTTGTGCAGAAAACACTAACACTTGTTCAGAACGAAAGAAAGCACAGAGCCCCAGATTTGCTGTTGTTCTGGAGAGCTTGCAGAGCACTGGGGAAAGGCAGGCAGAGAATTCCCTGCTAGCACCTTCTCTGTGCCTGGGAAGCAGAAGTGTTCACATTGCTTCGCAGAATCGCCTTTGTGCAGAAACACTAACACTTGTTCAGAACAAAAGAAAGCACAGAGCCCCAGATTTGCTGTTGTTCTGGAGAGCTTGCAGAGCACTGGGGAAAGGCAGGCAGAGAATTCCCTGCTAGCACCTTCTCTGTGCCTGGGAAGCAGATGTGTTCACATTACTTCGCAGAATCGCTTTTGTGCAGAAAACACTAACACTTGTTCAGAACAAAAGAAAGCACAGAGCCCCAGATTTGCTGTTGTTCTGGAGAGCTTGCAGAACACTGGGGAAAGGCAGGCAGAGAATTCCCTGCTAGCACCTTCTCTGTGCCTGGGAAGCAGAAGTGTTCACATTGCTTCGCAGAATCGCCTTTGTGCAGAAAACACTAACACTTGTTCAGAACGAAAGAAAGCACAGAGCCCCAGATTCTATGTTGTCCTGGAGAGCTTGCAGAGCACTGGGGAAAGGCAGGCAGAGAATTCCCTGCTAGCACCTTCTCTGTGCCTGGGAAGCAGAAGTGTTCACATTGCTTCGCAGAATCGCTTTTCTGCAGAAAACACTAACACTTGTTCAGAACAAAAGAAAGCACAGAGCCCCAGATTTGCTGTTGTTCTGGAGAGCTTGCAGAGCACTGGGGAAAGGCAGGCAGAGAATTCCCTGCTAGCACCTTCTCTGTGCCTGGGAAGCAGAAGTGTTCACATTGCTTCGCAGAATCGCCTTTGTGCAGAAAACACTAACACTTGTTCAGAACAAAAGAAAGCACAGAGCCCCAGATTTGCTGTTGTTCTGGAGAGCTTGCAGAGCACTGGGGAAAGGCAGGCAGAGAATTCCCTGCTAGCACCTTCTCTGTGCCTGGGAAGCAGAAGTGTTCACATTACTTCGCAGAATCGCTTTTGTGCAGAAAACACTAACACTTGTTCAGAACGAAAGAAAGCACAGAGCCCCAGATTTGCTGTTGTCCTGGAGAGCTTGCAGAGCACTGGGGAAAGGCAGGCAGAGAATTCCCTGCTAGCACCTTCTCTGTGCCTGGGAAGCAGAAGTGTTCACATTGCTTCGCAGAATCGCCTTTGTGCAGAAAACACTAACACTTGTTCAGAACAAAAGAAAGCACAGAGCCCCAGATTTGCTGTTGTCCTGGAGAGCTTGCAGAGCACTGGGGAAAGGCAGGCAGAGAATTCCCTGTTAGCACCTTCTCTGTGCCTGGGAAGCAGAAGTGTTCACATTGCTTCGCAGAATCGCCTTTGTGCAGAAAACACTAACACTTGTTCAGAACAAAAGAAAGCACAGAGCCCCAGATTTGATGTTGTTCTGGAGAGCTTGCAGAGCAGTGGGGAAAGGCAGGCAGAGAATTCCCTGCTAGCACCTTCTCTGTGCCTGGGAAGCAGAAGTGTTCACATTGCTTCGCAGAATCGCCTTTGTGCAGAAAACACTAACACTTGTTCAGAACAAAAGAAAGCACAGAGCCCCAGATTTGCTGTTGTTCTGGAGAGCTTGCAGAGCACTGGGGAAAGGCAGGCAGAGAATTCCCTGCTAGCACCTTCTCTGTGCCTGGGAAGCAGGAGTGTTCATATTGCTTCGCAGAATCGCTTTTCTGCAGAAAACACTAACACTTGTTCAGAACAAAAGAAAGCACAGAGCCCCAGATTTGCTGTTGTTCTGGAGAGCTTGCAGAGCACTGGGGAAAGGCAGGCAGAGAATTCCCTGCTAGCACCTTCTCTGTGCCTGGGAAGCAGAAGTGTTTACATTGCTTCGCAGAATCGCTTTTGTGCAGAAAACAGTAACACTTGTTCAGAACGAAAGAAAGCACAGAGCCCCAGATTCTATGTTGTCCTGGAGAGCTTGCAGAGCACTGGGGAAAGGCAGGCAGAGAATTCCTTGCTAGCGCCTTCTCTGTGCCTGGGAAGCAGAAGTGTTCACATTGCTTCGCAGAATCGCTTTTGTACAGAAAACACTAACACTTGTTCAGAACGAAAGGAAGCACAGAGCCCCAGATTTTATGTTGTCCTGGAGAGCTTGCAGAGCACTGGGGAAAGGCAGGCAGAGAATTTCCTGCTAGCACCTTCTCTGTGCCTGTTCACATTGCTTCACAGAATCGCTTTTGTGCAGAAAACAGTAACACTTGTTCAGAACGAAAGAAAGGACAGAGCCCCAGATTCTATGTTGTCCTGGAGAGCTTGCAGAGCACTGGGGAAAGGCAGGCAGAGAATTCCTTGCTAGCACCTTCTCTGTGCCTGGGAAGCAGAAGTGTTCACATTGCTTCGCAGAATCGCTTTTGTGCAGAAAACAGTAACACTTGTTCAGAAGGAAAGAAAGCACAGAGCCCCAGATTTGATGTTGTCCTGGAGAGCTTGCAGAGCACTGGGGAAAGGCAGGCAGAGAATTCCTTGCTAGCACCTTCTCTGTGCCTGGGAAGCAGATGTGTTCACATTGCTTCGCAGAATCGCTTTTGTGCAGAAAACACTAACACTTGTTCAGAACGAAAGAAAGTACAGAGCCCCAGATTTGCTGTTGTTCTGGAGAGCTTGCAGAGCACTGGGGAAAGGCAGGCAGAGAATTCCCTGCTAGCACCTTCTCTGTGCCTGGGAAGCAGAAGTGTTCACATTGCTTCGCAGAATCGCCTTTGTGCAGAAAACACTAACACTTGTTCAGAACAAAAGAAAGCACAGAGCCCCAGATTTGCTGTTGTTCTGGAGAGCTTGCAGAGCACTGGGGAAAGGCAGGCAGAGAATTCCCTGCTAGCACCTTCTCTGTGCCTGGGAAGCAGAAGTGTTCACATTACTTCGCAGAATCGCTTTTGTGCAGAAAACACTAACACTTGTTCAGAACAAAAGAAAGCACAGAGCCCCAGATTTGCTGTTGTTCTGGAGAGCTTGCAGAGCACTGGGGAAAGGCAGGCAGAGAATTCCCTGCTAGCACCTTCTCTGTGCCTGGGAAGCAGAAGTGTTCACATTGCTTCGCAGAATCGCCTTTGTGCAGAAAACACTAACACTTGTTCAGAACGAAAGAAAGCACAGAGCCCCAGATTCTATGTTGTCCTGGAGAGCTTGCAGAGCACTGGGGAAAGGCAGGCAGAGAATTCCCTGTTAGCACCTTCTCTGTGCCTGGGAAGCAGAAGTGTTCACATTGCTTCGCAGAATCGCCTTTGTGCAGAAAACACTAACACTTGTTCAGAACAAAAGAAAGCACAGAGCCCCAGATTTGCTGTTGTCCTGGAGAGCTTGCAGAGCACTGGGGAAAGGCAGGCAGAGATTTCCCTGCTAGCACCTTCTCTGTGCCTGGGAAGCAGAAGTGTTCACATTGCTTCGCAGAATCGCATTTGTGCAGAAAACACTAACACTTGTTCAGAACGAAAGAAAGCACAGAGCCCCAGATTTGCTGTTGTTCTGGAGAGCTTGCAGAGCACTGGGGAAAGGCAGGCAGAGAATTCCCTGCTAGCACCTTCTCTGTGCCTGGGAAGCAGTAGTGTTCACATTGCTTCGCAGAATCGCCTTTGTGCAGAAAACACTAACACTTGTTCAGAACAAAAGAAAGCACAGAGCCCCAGATTTGCTGTTGTTCTGGAGAGCTTGCAGAGCACTGGGGAAAGGCAGGCGGAGAATTCCCTGCTAGCACCTTCTCTGTGCCTGGGAAGCAGAAGTGTTCACATTACTTCGCAGAATCGCTTTTGTGCAGAAAACACTAACACTTGTTCAGAACGAAAGAAAGCACAGAGCCCCAGATTTGCTGTTGTCCTGGAGAGCTTGCAGAGCACTGGGGAAAGGCAGGCAGAGAATTCCCTGTTAGCACCTTCTCTGTGCCTGGGAAGCAGAAGTGTTCACATTGCTTCGCAGAATCGCCTTTGTGCAGAAAACACTAACACTTGTTCAGAACAAAAGAAAGCACAGAGCCCCAGATTCTATGTTGTCCTGGAGAGCTTGCAGAGCACTGGGGAAAGGCAGGCAGAGAATTCCCTGCTAGCACCTTCTCTGTGCCTGGGAAGCAGAAGTGTTCACATTGCTTCGCAGAATCGCTTTTCTGCAGAAAACACTAACACTTGTTCAGAACAAAAGAAAGCACAGAGCCCCAGATTTGCTGTTGTTCTGGAGAGCTTGCAGAGCACTGGGGAAAGGCAGGCAGAGAATTCCCTGCTAGCACCTTCTCTGTGCCTGGGAAGCAGAAGTGTTCACATTGCTTCGCAGAATCGCTTTTCTGCAGAAAACACTAACACTTGTTCAGAACAAAAGAAAGCACAGAGCCCCAGATTTGCTGTTGTTCTGGAGAGCTTGCAGAGCACTGGGGAAAGGCAGGCAGAGAATTCCCTGCTAGCACCTTCTCTGTGCCTGGGAAGCAGAAGTGTTCACATTGCTTCGCAGAATCGCCTTTGTGCAGAAAACACTAACACTTGTTCAGAACAAAAGAAAGCACAGAGCCCCAGATTTGCTGTTGTTCTGGAGAGCTTGCAGAGCACTGGGGAAAGGCAGGCAGAGAATTCCCTGCTAGCACCTTCTCTGTGCCTGGGAAGCAGGAGTGTTCACATTGCTTCGCAGAATCGCTTTTCTGCAGAAAACACTAACACTTGTTCAGAACAAAAGAAAGCACAGAGCCCCAGATTTGCTGTTGTTCTGGAGAGCTTGCAGAGCACTGGGGAAAGGCAGGCAGAGAATTCCCTGCTAGCACCTTCTCTGTGCCTGGGAAGCAGAAGTGTTTACATTGCTTCGCAGAATCGCTTTTGTGCAGAAAACAGTAACACTTGTTCAGAACGAAAGAAAGCACAGAGCCCCAGATTCTATGTTGTCCTGGAGAGCTTGCAGAGCACTGGGGAAAGGCAGGCAGAGAATTCCTTGCTAGCGCCTTCTCTGTGCCTGGGAAGCAGAAGTGTTCACATTGCTTCGCAGAATCGCTTTTGTACAGAAAACACTAACACTTGTTCAGAACGAAAGGAAGCACAGAGCCCCAGATTTTATGTTGTCCTGGAGAGCTTGCAGAGCACTGGGGAAAGGCAGGCAGAGAATTTCCTGCTAGCACCTTCTCTGTGCCTGTTCACATTGCTTCGCAAAATCGCTTTTGTGCAGAAAACAGTAACACTTGTTCAGAACGAAAGAAAGCACAGAGCCCCAGATTCTATGTTGTCCTGGAGAGCTTGCAGAGCACTGGGGAAAGGCAGGCAGAGAATTCCTTGCTAGCACCTTCTCTGTGCCTGGGAAGCAGAAGTGTTCACATTGCTTGGCAGAATCGCTTTTGTGCAGAAAACAGTAACACTTGTTCAGAAGGAAAGAAAGCACAGAGCCCCAGATTTGATGTTGTTCTGGAGAGCTTGCAGAGCACTGGGGAAAGGCAGGCAGAGAATTCTCTGCTAGCACCTTCTCTGTGCCTGTTCACATTGCTTCGCAGAATCGCTTTTGTGCAGAAAACAGTAACACTTGTTCAGAACGAAAGAAAGCACAGAGCCCCAGATTCTATGTTGTCCTGGAGAGCTTGCAGAGCACTGGGGAAAGGCAGGCAGAGAATTCCCTGCTAGCACCTTCTCTGTGCCTGGGAAGCAGAAGTGTTCACATTGCTTCGCAGAATCGCTATTGTGCAGAAAACAGTAACACTTGTTCAGAAGGAAAAAAAGCACAGAGCCCCAGATTCTATGTTGTCCTGGAGAGCTTGCAGAGCACTGGGGAAAGGCAGGCAGAGAATTCCTTGCTAGCACCTTCTCTGTGCCTGGGAAGCAGAAGTGTTAATATTGCTTCGCAGAATCGCTTTTGTGCAGAAAACACTAACACTTGTTCAGAACGAAAGAAAGCACAGAGCCCCAGATTTGCTGTTGTTCTGGAGAGCTTTCAGAGCACTGGGGAAAGGCAGGCAGAGAATTCCCTGCTAGCACCTTCTCTGTGCCTGGGAAGCAGAAGTGTTCACATTGCTTCGCAGAATCGCCTTTGTGCAGAAAACACTAACACTTGTTCAGAACAAAAGAAAGCACAGAGCCCCAGATTTGCTGTTGTTCTGGAGAGCTTGCAGAGCACTGGGGAAAGGCAGGCAGAGAATTCCCTGCTAGCACCTTCTCTGTGCCTGGGAAGCAGAAGTGTTCACATTACTTCGCAGAATCGCTTTTGTGCAGAAAACACTAACACTTGTTCAGAACAAAAGAAAGCACAGAGCCCCAGATTTGCTGTTGTTCTGGAGAGCTTGCAGAACACTGGGGAAAGGCAGGCAGAGAATTCCCTGCTATCACCTTCTCTGTGCCTGGGAAGCAGAAGTGTTCACATTGCTTCGCAGAATCGCCTTTGTGCAGAAAACACTAACACTTGTTCAGAACGAAAGAAAGCACAGAGCCCCAGATTCTATGTTGTCCTGGAGAGCTTGCAGAGCACTGGGGAAAGGCAGGCAGAGAATTCCCTGCTAGCACCTTCTCTGTGCCTGGGAAGCAGAAGTGTTCACATTGCTTCGCAGAATCGCTTTTCTGCAGAAAACACTAACACTTGTTCAGAACAAAAGAAAGCACAGAGTCCCAGATTTGCTGTTGTTCTGGAGAGCTTGCAGAGCAGTGGGGAAAGGCAGGCAGAGAATTCCCTGCTAGCACCTTCTCTGTGCCTGGGAAGCAGAAGTGTTCACATTGCTTCGCAGAATCGCCTTTGTGCAGAAAACACTAACACTTGTTCAGAACAAAAGAAAGCACAGAGCCCCAGATTTGCTGTTGTTCTGGAGAGCTTGCAGAGCACTGGGGAAAGGCAGGCAGAGAATTCCCTGCTAGCACCTTCTCTGTGCCTGGGAAGCAGAAGTGTTCACATTACTTCGCAGAATCGCTTTTGTGCAGAAAACACTAACACTTGTTCAGAACGAAAGAAAGCACAGAGCCCCAGATTTGCTGTTGTCCTGGAGAGCTTGCAGAGCACTGGGGAAAGGCAGGCAGAGAATTCCCTGCTAGCACCTTCTCTGTGCCTGGGAAGCAGAAGTGTTCACATTGCTTCGCAGAATCGCCTTTGTGCAGAAAACACTAACACTTGTTCAGAACGAAAGAAAGCACAGAGCCCCAGATTCTATGTTGTCCTGGAGAGCTTGCAGAGCACTGGGGAAAGGCAGGCAGAGAATTCCCTGCTAGCACCTTCTCTGTGCCTGGGAAGCAGAAGTGTTCACATTGCTTCGCAGAATCGCCTTTGTGCAGAAAGCACTAACACTTGTTCAGAACAAAAGAAAGCACAGAGCCCCAGATTTGCTGTTGTTCTGGAGAGCTTTCAGAGCACTGGGGAAAGGCAGGCAGAGAATTCCCTGCTAGCACCTTCTCTGTGCCTGGGAAGCAGAAGTGTTCACATTGCTTCGCAGAATCGCCTTTGTGCAGAAAACACTAACACTTGTTCAGAACAAAAGAAAGCACAGAGCCCCAGATTCTATGTTGTCCTGGAGAGCTTGCAGAGCACTGGGGAAAGGCAGGCAGAGAATTCCCTGCTAGCACCTTCTCTGTGCCTGGGAAGCAGAAGTGTTCACATTGCTTCGCAGAATCGCCTTTGTGCAGAAAACACTAACACTTGTTCAGAACAAAAGAAAGCACAGAGCCCCAGATTTGCTGTTGTTCTGGAGAGCTTGCAGAGCACTGGGGAAAGGCAGGCAGAGAATTCCCTGCTAGCACCTTCTCTGTGCCTGGGAAGCAGGAGTGTTCACATTGCTTCGCAGAATCGCTTTTGTGCAGAAAACACTAACACTTGTTCAGAACAAAAGAAAGCACAGAGCCCCAGATTCTATGTTGTCCTGGAGAGCTTGCAGAGCACTGGGGAAAGGCAGGCAGAGAATTCCTTGCTAGAGCCTTCTCTGTGCCTGGGAAGCAGAAGTGTTCACATTGCTTCGCAGAATCGCTTTTGTACAGAAAACACTAACACTTGTTCAGAACGAAAGAAAGCACAGAGCCCCAGATTTGATGTTGTCCTGGAGAGCTTGCAGAGCACTGGGGAAAGGCAGGCAGAGAATTCCCTGCTAGCACCTTCTCTGTGCCTGTTCACATTGCTTCCCAGAATCGCTTTTGTGCAGAAAACAGTAACACTTGTTCAGAACGAAAGAAAGCACAGAGCCCCAGATTCTATGTTGTCCTGGAGAGCTTGCAGAGCACTGGGGAAAGGCAGGCAGAGAATTCCCTGCTAGCACCTTCTCTGTGCCTGGGAAGCAGAAGTGTTCACATTGCTTCGCAGAATCGCTATTGTGCAGAAAACAGTAACACTTGTTCAGAAGGAAAGAAAGCACAGAGCCCCAGATTCTATGTTGTCCTGGAGAGCTTGCAGAGCACTGGGGAAAGGCAGGCAGAGAATTCCTTGCTAGCACCTTCTCTGTGCCTGGGAAGCAGAAGTGTTAATATTGCTTCGCAGAATCGCTTTTGTGCAGAAAACACTAACACTTGTTCAGAACGAAAGAAAGCACAGAGCCCCAGATTCTATGTTGTCCTGGAGAGCTTGCAGAGCACTGGGGAAAGGCAGGCAGAGAATTCCCTGCTAGCACCTTCTCTGTGCCTGGGAAGCAGAAGTGTTCACATTGCTTCGCAGAATCGCCTTTGTGCAGAAACACTAACACTTGTTCAGAACAAAAGAAAGCACAGAGCCCCAGATTTGCTGTTGTTCTGGAGAGCTTGCAGAGCACTGGGGAAAGGCAGGCAGAGAATTCCCTGCTAGCACCTTCTCTGTGCCTGGGAAGCAGAAGTGTTCACATTACTTCGCAGAATCGCTTTTGTGCAGAAAACACTAACACTTGTTCAGAACAAAAGAAAGCACAGAGCCCCAGATTTGCTGTTGTTCTGGAGAGCTTGCAGAACACTGGGGAAAGGCAGGCAGAGAATTCCCTGCTAGCACCTTCTCTGTGCCTGGGAAGCAGAAGTGTTCACATTGCTTCGCAGAATCGCCTTTGTGCAGAAAACACTAACACTTGTTCAGAACGAAAGAAAGCACAGAGCCCCAGATTCTATGTTGTCCTGGAGAGCTTGCAGAGCACTGGGGAAAGGCAGGCAGAGAATTCCCTGCTAGCACCTTCTCTGTGCCTGGGAAGCAGAAGTGTTCACATTGCTTCGCAGAATCGCTTTTCTGCAGAAAACACTAACACTTGTTCAGAACAAAAGAAAGCACAGAGCCCCAGATTTGCTGTTGTTCTGGAGAGCTTGCAGAGCACTGGGGAAAGGCAGGCAGAGAATTCCCTGCTAGCACCTTCTCTGTGCCTGGGAAGCAGAAGTGTTCACATTGCTTCGCAGAATCGCCTTTGTGCAGAAAACACTAACACTTGTTCAGAACAAAAGAAAGCACAGAGCCCCAGATTTGCTGTTGTTCTGGAGAGCTTGCAGAGCACTGGGGAAAGGCAGGCAGAGAATTCCCTGCTAGCACCTTCTCTGTGCCTGGGAAGCAGAAGTGTTCACATTACTTCGCAGAATCGCTTTTGTGCAGAAAACACTAACACTTGTTCAGAACGAAAGAAAGCACAGAGCCCCAGATTTGCTGTTGTCCTGGAGAGCTTGCAGAGCACTGGGGAAAGGCAGGCAGAGAATTCCCTGCTAGCACCTTCTCTGTGCCTGGGAAGCAGAAGTGTTCACATTGCTTCGCAGAATCGCCTTTGTGCAGAAAACACTAACACTTGTTCAGAACAAAAGAAAGCACAGAGCCCCAGATTTGCTGTTGTCCTGGAGAGCTTGCAGAGCACTGGGGAAAGGCAGGCAGAGAATTCCCTGTTAGCACCTTCTCTGTGCCTGGGAAGCAGAAGTGTTCACATTGCTTCGCAGAATCGCCTTTGTGCAGAAAACACTAACACTTGTTCAGAACAAAAGAAAGCACAGAGCCCCAGATTTGATGTTGTTCTGGAGAGCTTGCAGAGCAGTGGGGAAAGGCAGGCAGAGAATTCCCTGCTAGCACCTTCTCTGTGCCTGGGAAGCAGAAGTGTTCACATTGCTTCGCAGATTCGCCTTTGTGCAGAAAACACTAACACTTGTTCAGAACAAAAGAAAGCACAGAGCCCCAGATTTGCTGTTGTTCTGGAGAGCTTGCAGAGCACTGGGGAAAGGCAGGCAGAGAATTCCCTGCTAGCACCTTCTCTGTTCCTGGGAAGCAGAAGTGTTCACATTGCTTCGCAGAATTGCCTTTGTGCAGAAAACACTAACACTTGTTCAGAACAAAAGAAAGCACAGAGCCTCAGATTTTATGTTGTCCTGGAGAGCTTGCAGAGCACTGGGGAAAGGCAGGCAGAGAATTCCCTGCTAGCACCTTCTCTGTGCCTGGGAAGCAGAAGTGTTCACATTGCTTCGCAGAATCGCTTTTCTGCAGAAAACACTAACACTTGTTCAGAACAAAAGAAAGCACAGAGCCCCAGATTTGCTGTTGTTCTGGAGAGCTTGCAGAGCACTGGGGAAAGGCAGGCAGAGAATTCCCTGCTAGCACCTTCTCTGTGCCTGGGAAGCAGAAGTGTTCACATTGCTTCGCAGAATCGCCTTTGTGCAGAAAACACTAACACTTGTTCAGAACAAAAGAAAGCACAGAGCCCCAGATTTGCTGTTGTTCTGGAGAGCTTGCAGAGCACTGGGGAAAGGCAGGCGGAGAACTCCCTGCTAGCACCTTCTCTGTGCCTGGGAAGCAGAAGTGTTCACATTGCTTCGCAGAATCGCTTTTGTGCAGAAAACAGTAACACTTGTTCAGAAGGAAAGAAAGCACAGAGCCCCAGATTCTATGTTGTCCTGGAGAGCTTGCAGAGCACTGGGGAAAGGCAGGCAGAGAATTCCCTGCTAGCACCTTCTCTGTGCCTGGGAAGCAGAAGTGTTCACATTGCTTCGCAGAATCGCTTTTCTGCAGAAAACACTAACACTTGTTCAGAACAAAAGAAAGCACAGAGCCCCAGATTTGCTGTTGTTCTGGAGAGCTTGCAGAGCACTGGGGAAAGGCAGGCAGAGAATTCCCTGCTAGCACTTTCTCTGTGCCTGGGAAGCAGAAGTGTTCACATTGCTTCGCAGAATCGCCTTTGTGCAGAAAACACTAACACTTGTTCAGAACAAAAGAAAGCACAGAGCCCCAGATTTGATGTTGTTCTGGAGAGCTTGCAGAGCAGTGGGGAAAGGCAGGCAGAGAATTCCCTGCTAGCACCTTCTCTGTGCCTGGGAAGCAGAAGTGTTCACATTGCTTCGCAGAATCGCCTTTGTGCAGAAAACACTAACACTTGTTCAGAACAAAAGAAAGCACAGAGCCCCAGATTTGCTGTTGTTCTGGAGAGCTTGCAGAGCACTGGGGAAAGGCAGGCAGAGAATTCCCTGCTAGCACCTTCTCTGTGCCTGGGAAGCAGAAGTGTTCACATTGCTTCGCAGAATCGCCTTTGTGCAGAAAACACTAACACTTGTTCAGAACAAAAGAAAGCACAGAGCCCCAGATTTGCTGTTGTTGTGGAGAGCTTGCAGAGCACTGGGGAAAGGCAGGCGGAGAATTCCCTGCTAGCACCTTCTCTGTGCCTGGGAAGCAGAAGTGTTCACATTACTTCGCAGAATCGCTTTTGTGCAGAAAACACTAACACTTGTTCAGAACGAAAGAAAGCACAGAGCCCCAGATTCTATGTTGTCCTGGAGAGCTTGCAGAGCACTGGGGAAAGGCAGGCAGAGAATTCCTTGCTAGCACCTTCTCTGTGCCTGGGAAGCAGAAGTGTTCACATTGCTTGGCAGAATCGCTTTTGTGCAGAAAACAGTAACACTTGTTCAGAAGGAAAGAAAACACAGAGCCCCAGATTTGATGTTGTCCTGGAGAGCTTGCAGAGCACTGGGGAAAGGCAGGCAGAGAATTCCCTGCTAGCACCTTCTCTGTGCCTGTTCACATTGCTTCCCAGAATCGCTTTTGTGCAGAAAACAGTAACACTTGTTCAGAACGAAAGAAAGCACAGAGCCCCAGATTCTATGTTGTCCTGGAGAGCTTGCAGAGCACTGGGGAAAGGCAGGCAGAGAATTCCCTGCTAGCACCTTCTCTGTGCCTGGGAAGCAGAAGTGTTCACATTGCTTCGCAGAATCGCTTTTCTGCAGAAAACACTAACACTTGTTCAGAACAAAAGAAAGCACAGAGCCCCAGATTCTATGTTGTCCTGGAGAGCTTGCAGAGCACTGGGGAAAGGCAGGCAGAGAATTCCTTGCTAGCACCTTCTCTGTGCCTGGGAAGCAGAAGTGTTAATATTGCTTCGCAGAATCGCTTTTGTGCAGAAAACACTAACACTTGTTCAGAACGAAAGAAAGCACAGAGCCCCAGATTTGCTGTTGTTCTGGAGAGCTTGCAGAGCAGTGGGGAAAGGCAGGCAGAGAATTCCCTGCTAGCACCTTCTCTGTGCCTGGGAAGCAGAAGTGTTCACATTGCTTCGCAGAATCGCTTTTGTGCAGAAAACACTAACACTTGTTCAGAACAAAAGAAAGCACAGAGCCCCAGATTTGCTGTTGTTCTGGAGAGCTTGCAGAGCACTGGGGAAAGGCAGGCAGAGAATTCCCTGTTAGCACCTTCTCTGTGCCTGGGAAGCAGAAGTGTTCACATTACTTCGCAGAATCGCTTTTGTGCAGAAAACACTAACACTTGTTCAGAACAAAAGAAAGCACAGAGCCCCAGATTTGCTGTTGTTCTGGAGAGCTTGCAGAACACTGGGGAAAGGCAGGCAGAGAATTCCCTGCTAGCACCTTCTCTGTGCCTGGGAAGCAGAAGTGTTCACATTGCTTCGCAGAATCGCCTTTGTGCAGAAAACACTAACACTTGTTCAGAACGAAAGAAAGCACAGAGCCCCAGATTCTATGTTGTCCTGGAGAGCTTGCAGAGCACTGGGGAAAGGCAGGCAGAGAATTCCCTGCTAGCACCTTCTCTGTGCCTGGGAAGCAGAAGTGTTCACATTGCTTCGCAGAATCGCTTTTGTGCAGAAAACACTAACACTTGTTCAGAACAAAAGAAAGCACAGAGCCCCAGATTTGCTGTTGTTCTGGAGAGCTTGCAGAGCAGTGGGGAAAGGCAGGCAGAGAATTCCCTGCTAGCACCTTCTCTGTGCCTGGGAAGCAGAAGTGTTCACATTGCTTCGCAGAATCGCCTTTGTGCAGAAAACACTAACACTTGTTCAGAACAAAAGAAAGCACAGAGCCCCAGATTTGCTGTTGTTCTGGAGAGCTTGCAGAGCACTGGGGAAAGGCAGGCAGAGAATTCCCTGCTAGCACCTTCTCTGTGCCTGGGAAGCAGAAGTGTTCACATTACTTCGCAGAATCGCTTTTGTGCAGAAAACACTAACACTTGTTCAGAACGAAAGAAAGCACAGAGCCCCAGATTTGCTGTTGTCCTGGAGAGCTTGCAGAGCACTGGGGAAAGGCAGGCAGAGAATTTCCTGCTAGCACCTTCTCTGTGCCTGTTCACATTGCTTCGCAGAATCGCTTTTGTGCAGAAAACAGTAACACTTGTTCAGAACGAAAGAAAGCACAGAGCCCCAGATTCTATGTTGTCCTGGAGAGCTTGCAGAGCACTGGGGAAAGGCAGGCAGAGAATTCCTTGCTAGCACCTTCTCTGTGCCTGGGAAGCAGAAGTGTTCACATTGCTTCGCAGAATCACTTTTGTGCAGAAAACAGTAACACTTGTTCAGAAGGAAAGAAAGCACAGAGCCCCAGATTTGATGTTGTCCTGGAGAGCTTGCAGAGCACTGGGGAAAGGCAGGCAGAGAATTCCCTGCTAGCACCTTCTCTGTGCCTGTTCACATTGCTTCCCAGAATCGCTTTTGTGCAGAAAACAGTAACACTTGTTCAGAACGAAAGAAAGCACAGAGCCCCAGATTCTATGTTGTCCTGGAGAGCTTGCAGAGCACTGGGGAAAGGCAGGCAGAGAATTCCCTGCTAGCACCTTCTCTGTGCCTGGGAAGCAGAAGTGTTCACATTGCTTCGCAGAATCGCTATTGTGCAGAAAACAGTAACACTTGTTCAGAAGGAAAGAAAGCACAGAGCCCCAGATTCTATGTTGTCCTGGAGAGCTTGCAGAGCACTGGGGAAAGGCAGGCAGAGAATTCCTTGCTAGCACCTTCTCTGTGCCTGGGAAGCAGAAGTGTTCACATTGCTTCGCAGAATCGCTTTTGTACAGAAAACACTAACACTTGTTCAGAACGAAAGGAAGCACAGAGCCCCAGATTTTATGTTGTCCTGGAGAGCTTGCAGAGCACTGGGGAAAGGCAGGCAGAGAATTTCCTGCTAGCACCTTCTCTGTGCCTGGGAAGCAGAAGTGTTCACATTGCTTCGCAGAATCGCCTTTGTGCAGAAAACACTAACACTTGTTCAGAACAAAAGAAAGCACAGAGCCCCAGATTTGCTGTTGTTCTGGAGAGCTTGCAGAGCACTGGGGAAAGGCAGGCAGAGAATTCCCTGCTAGCACCTTCTCTGTGCCTGGGAAGCAGAAGTGTTCACATTGCTTCGCAGAATCGCCTTTGTGCAGAAAACACTAACACTTGTTCAGAACGAAAGAAAGCACAGAGCCCCAGATTTGCTGTTGTCCTGGAGAGCTTGCAGAGCACTGGGGAAAGGCAGGCAGAGAATTCCCTGCTAGCACCTTCTCTGTGCCTGGGAAGCAGAAGTGTTCACATTGCTTCGCAGAATCGCCTTTGTGCAGAAAACACTAACACTTGTTCAGAACAAAAGAAAGCACAGAGCCCCAGATTTGCTGTTGTCCTGGAGAGCTTGCAGAGCACTGGGGAAAGGCAGGCAGAGAATTCCCTGCTAGCACCTTCTCTGTGCCTGGGAAGCAGAAGTGTTCACATTGCTTCGCAGAATCGCCTTTGTGCAGAAAACACTAACACTTGTTCAGAACAAAAGAAAGCACAGAGCCCCAGATTTGCTGTTGTTCTGGAGAGCTTGCAGAGCACTGGGGAAAGGCAGGCAGAGAATTCCCTGCTAGCACCTTCTCTGTGCCTGGGAAGCAGGAGTGTTCACATTGCTTCGCAGAATCGCTTTTCTGCAGAAAACACTAAGACTTGTTCAGAACAAAAGAAAGCACAGAGCCCCAGATTTGCTGTTGTTCTGGAGAGCTTGCAGAGCACTGGGGAAAGGCAGGCAGAGAATTCCCTGCTAGCACCTTCTCTGTGCCTGGGAAGCAGAAGTGTTTACATTGCTTCGCAGAATCGCTTTTGTGCAGAAAACAGTAACACTTGTTCAGAACGAAAGAAAGCACAGAGCCCCAGATTCTATGTTGTCCTGGAGAGCTTGCAGAGCACTGGGGAAAGGCAGGCAGAGAATTCCTTGCTAGCGCCTTCTCTGTGCCTGGGAAGCAGAAGTGTTCACATTGCTTCGCAGAATCGCTTTTGTGCAGAAAACAGTAACACTTGTTCAGAAGGAAAGAAAGCACAGAGCCCCAGATTTGATGTTGTCCTGGAGAGCTTGCAGAGCACTGGGGAAAGGCAGGCAGAGAATTCCCTGCTAGCACCTTCTCTGTGCCTGTTCACATTGCTTCCCAGAATCGCTTTTGTGCAGAAAACAGTAACACTTGTTCAGAACGAAAGAAAGCACAGAGCCCCAGATTCTATGTTGTCCTGGAGAGCTTGCAGAGCACTGGGGAAAGGCAGGCAGAGAATTCCCTGCTAGCACCTTCTCTGTGCCTGGGAAGCAGAAGTGTTCACATTGCTTCGCAGAATCGCTATTGTGCAGAAAACAGTAACACTTGTTCAGAAGGAAAGAAAGCACAGAGCCCCAGATTCTATGTTGTCCTGGAGAGCTTGCAGAGCACTGGGGAAAGGCAGGCAGAGAATTCCTTGCTAGCACCTTCTCTGTGCCTGGGAAGCAGAAGTGTTAATATTGCTTCGCAGAATCGCTTTTGTGCAGAAAACACTAACACTTGTTCAGAACGAAAGAAAGCACAGAGCCCCAGATTTGCTGTTGTTCTGGAGAGCTTGCAGAGCACTGGGGAAAGGCAGGCAGAGAATTCCCTGCTAGCACCTTCTCTGTGCCTGGGAAGCAGAAGTGTTCACATTGCTTCGCAGAATCGCCTTTGTGCAGAAAACACTAACACTTGTTCAGAACAAAAGAAAGCACAGAGCCCCAGATTTGCTGTTGTTCTGGAGAGCTTGCAGAGCACTGGGGAAAGGCAGGCAGAGAATTCCCTGTTAGCACCTTCTCTGTGCCTGGGAAGCAGAAGTGTTCACATTACTTCGCAGAATCGCTTTTGTGCAGAAAACACTAACACTTGTTCAGAACAAAAGAAAGCACAGAGCCCCAGATTTGCTGTTGTTCTGGAGAGCTTGCAGAACACTGGGGAAAGGCAGGCAGAGAATTCCCTGCTAGCACCTTCTCTGTGCCTGGGAAGCAGAAGTGTTCACATTGCTTCGCAGAATCGCCTTTGTGCAGAAAACACTAACACTTGTTCAGAACGAAAGAAAGCACAGAGCCCCAGATTCTATGTTGTCCTGGAGAGCTTGCAGAGCACTGGGGAAAGGCAGGCAGAGAATTCCCTGCTAGCACCTTCTCTGTGCCTGGGAAGCAGAAGTGTTCACATTGCTTCGCAGAATCGCTTTTGTGCAGAAAACACTAACACTTGTTCAGAACAAAAGAAAGCACAGAGCCCCAGATTTGCTGTTGTTCTGGAGAGCTTGCAGAGCAGTGGGGAAAGGCAGGCAGAGAATTCCCTGCTAGCACCTTCTCTGTGCCTGGGAAGCAGAAGTGTTCACATTGCTTCGCAGAATCGCCTTTGTGCAGAAAACACTAACACTTGTTCAGAACAAAAGAAAGCACAGAGCCCCAGATTTGCTGTTGTTCTGGAGAGCTTGCAGAGCACTGGGGAAAGGCAGGCAGAGAATTCCCTGCTAGCACCTTCTCTGTGCCTGGGAAGCAGAAGTGTTCACATTACTTCGCAGAATCGCTTTTGTGCAGAAAACACTAACACTTGTTCAGAACGAAAGAAAGCACAGAGCCCCAGATTTGCTGTTGTCCTGGAGAGCTTGCAGAGCACTGGGGAAAGGCAGGCAGAGAATTTCCTGCTAGCACCTTCTCTGTGCCTGTTCACATTGCTTCGCAGAATCGCTTTTGTGCAGAAAACAGTAACACTTGTTCAGAACGAAAGAAAGCACAGAGCCCCAGATTCTATGTTGTCCTGGAGAGCTTGCAGAGCACTGGGGAAAGGCAGGCAGAGAATTCCTTGCTAGCACCTTCTCTGTGCCTGGGAAGCAGAAGTGTTCACATTGCTTCGCAGAATCACTTTTGTGCAGAAAACAGTAACACTTGTTCAGAAGGAAAGAAAGCACAGAGCCCCAGATTTGATGTTGTCCTGGAGAGCTTGCAGAGCACTGGGGAAAGGCAGGCAGAGAATTCCCTGCTAGCACCTTCTCTGTGCCTGTTCACATTGCTTCCCAGAATCGCTTTTGTGCAGAAAACAGTAACACTTGTTCAGAACGAAAGAAAGCACAGAGCCCCAGATTCTATGTTGTCCTGGAGAGCTTGCAGAGCACTGGGGAAAGGCAGGCAGAGAATTCCCTGCTAGCACCTTCTCTGTGCCTGGGAAGCAGAAGTGTTCACATTGCTTCGCAGAATCGCTATTGTGCAGAAAACAGTAACACTTGTTCAGAAGGAAAGAAAGCACAGAGCCCCAGATTCTATGTTGTCCTGGAGAGCTTGCAGAGCACTGGGGAAAGGCAGGCAGAGAATTCCTTGCTAGCACCTTCTCTGTGCCTGGGAAGCAGAAGTGTTCACATTGCTTCGCAGAATCGCTTTTGTACAGAAAACACTAACACTTGTTCAGAACGAAAGAAAGCACAGAGCCCCAGATTTGCTGTTGTCCTGGAGAGCTTGCAGAGCACTGGGGAAAGGCAGGCAGAGAATTTCCTGCTAGCACCTTCTCTGTGCCTGGGAAGCAGAAGTGTTCACATTGCTTCGCAGAATCGCCTTTGTGCAGAAAACACTAACACTTGTTCAGAACAAAAGAAAGCACAGAGCCCCAGATTTGCTGTTGTTCTGGAGAGCTTGCAGAGCACTGGGGAAAGGCAGGCAGAGAATTCCCTGCTAGCACCTTCTCTGTGCCTGGGAAGCAGAAGTGTTCACATTGCTTCGCAGAATCGCCTTTGTGCAGAAAACACTAACACTTGTTCAGAACGAAAGAAAGCACAGAGCCCCAGATTTGCTGTTGTTCTGGAGAGCTTGCAGAGCACTGGGGAAAGGCAGGCAGAGAATTCCCTGCTAGCACCTTCTCTGTGCCTGGGAAGCAGAAGTGTTCACATTGCTTCGCAGAATCGCCTTTGTGCAGAAAACACTAACACTTGTTCAGAACAAAAGAAAGCACAGAGCCCCAGATTTGCTGTTGTTCTGGAGAGCTTGCAGAGCACTGGGGAAAGGCAGGCAGAGAATTCCCTGCTAGCACCTTCTCTGTGCCTGGGAAGCAGGAGTGTTCACATTGCTTCGCAGAATCGCTTTTCTGCAGAAAACACTAAGACTTGTTCAGAACAAAAGAAAGCACAGAGCCCCAGATTTGCTGTTGTTCTGGAGAGCTTGCAGAGCACTGGGGAAAGGCAGGCAGAGAATTCCCTGCTAGCACCTTCTCTGTGCCTGGGAAGCAGAAGTGTTTACATTGCTTCGCAGAATCGCTTTTGTGCAGAAAACAGTAACACTTGTTCAGAACGAAAGAAAGCACAGAGCCCCAGATTCTATGTTGTCCTGGAGAGCTTGCAGAGCACTGGGGAAAGGCAGGCAGAGAATTCCTTGCTAGCGCCTTCTCTGTGCCTGGGAAGCAGAAGTGTTCACATTGCTTCGCAGAATCGCTTTTGTGCAGAAAACAGTAACACTTGTTCAGAAGGAAAGAAAGCACAGAGCCCCAGATTTGATGTTGTCCTGGAGAGCTTGCAGAGCACTGGGGAAAGGCAGGCAGAGAATTCCCTGCTAGCACCTTCTCTGTGCCTGTTCACATTGCTTCCCAGAATCGCTTTTGTGCAGAAAACAGTAACACTTGTTCAGAACGAAAGAAAGCACAGAGCCCCAGATTCTATGTTGTCCTGGAGAGCTTGCAGAGCACTGGGGAAAGGCAGGCAGAGAATTCCCTGCTAGCACCTTCTCTGTGCCTGGGAAGCAGAAGTGTTCACATTGCTTCGCAGAATCGCTATTGTGCAGAAAACAGTAACACTTGTTCAGAAGGAAAGAAAGCACAGAGCCCCAGATTCTATGTTGTCCTGGAGAGCTTGCAGAGCACTGGGGAAAGGCAGGCAGAGAATTCCTTGCTAGCACCTTCTCTGTGCCTGGGAAGCAGAAGTGTTCACATTGCTTCGCAGAATCGCTTTTGTACAGAAAACACTAACACTTGTTCAGAACGAAAGAAAGCACAGAGCCCCAGATTTGCTGTTGTCCTGGAGAGCTTGCAGAGCACTGGGGAAAGGCAGGCAGAGAATTTCCTGCTAGCACCTTCTCTGTGCCTGGGAAGCAGAAGTGTTCACATTGCTTCGCAGAATCGCCTTTGTGCAGAAAACACTAACACTTGTTCAGAACAAAAGAAAGCACAGAGCCCCAGATTTGCTGTTGTTCTGGAGAGCTTGCAGAGCACTGGGGAAAGGCAGGCAGAGAATTCCCTGCTAGCACCTTCTCTGTGCCTGGGAAGCAGAAGTGTTCACATTGCTTCGCAGAATCGCCTTTGTGCAGAAAACACTAACACTTGTTCAGAACGAAAGAAAGCACAGAGCCCCAGATTTGCTGTTGTTCTGGAGAGCTTGCAGAGCACTGGGGAAAGGCAGGCAGAGAATTCCCTGCTAGCACCTTCTCTGTGCCTGGGAAGCAGAAGTGTTCACATTGCTTCGCAGAATCGCCTTTGTGCAGAAAACACTAACACTTGTTCAGAACAAAAGAAAGCACAGAGCCCCAGATTTGCTGTTGTTCTGGAGAGCTTGCAGAGCACTGGGGAAAGGCAGGCAGAGAATTCCCTGCTAGCACCTTCTCTGTGCCTGGGAAGCAGGAGTGTTCACATTGCTTCGCAGAATCGCTTTTCTGCAGAAAACACTAAGACTTGTTCAGAACAAAAGAAAGCACAGAGCCCCAGATTTGCTGTTGTTCTGGAGAGCTTGCAGAGCACTGGGGAAAGGCAGGCAGAGAATTCCCTGCTAGCACCTTCTCTGTGCCTGGGAAGCAGAAGTGTTTACATTGCTTCGCAGAATCGCTTTTGTGCAGAAAACAGTAACACTTGTTCAGAACGAAAGAAAGCACAGAGCCCCAGATTCTATGTTGTCCTGGAGAGCTTGCAGAGCACTGGGGAAAGGCAGGCAGAGAATTCCTTGCTAGCGCCTTCTCTGTGCCTGGGAAGCAGAAGTGTTCACATTGCTTCGCAGAATCGCTTTTGTGCAGAAAACAGTAACACTTGTTCAGAAGGAAAGAAAGCACAGAGCCCCAGATTTGATGTTGTCCTGGAGAGCTTGCAGAGCACTGGGGAAAGGCAGGCAGAGAATTCCCTGCTAGCACCTTCTCTGTGCCTGTTCACATTGCTTCCCAGAATCGCTTTTGTGCAGAAAACAGTAACACTTGTTCAGAACGAAAGAAAGCACAGAGCCCCAGATTCTATGTTGTCCTGGAGAGCTTGCAGAGCACTGGGGAAAGGCAGGCAGAGAATTCCCTGCTAGCACCTTCTCTGTGCCTGGGAAGCAGAAGTGTTCACATTGCTTCGCAGAATCGCTATTGTGCAGAAAACAGTAACACTTGTTCAGAAGGAAAGAAAGCACAGAGCCCCAGATTCTATGTTGTCCTGGAGAGCTTGCAGAGCACTGGGGAAAGGCAGGCAGAGAATTCCTTGCTAGCACCTTCTCTGTGCCTGGGAAGCAGAAGTGTTAATATTGCTTCGCAGAATCGCTTTTGTGCAGAAAACACTAACACTTGTTCAGAACGAAAGAAAGCACAGAGCCCCAGATTTGCTGTTGTTCTGGAGAGCTTGCAGAGCACTGGGGAAAGGCAGGCAGAGAATTCCCTGCTAGCACCTTCTCTGTGCCTGGGAAGCAGAAGTGTTCACATTGCTTCGCAGAATCGCCTTTGTGCAGAAAACACTAACACTTGTTCAGAACAAAAGAAAGCACAGAGCCCCAGATTTGCTGTTGTTCTGGAGAGCTTGCAGAACACTGGGGAAAGGCAGGCAGAGAATTCCCTGCTAGCACCTTCTCTGTGCCTGGGAAGCAGAAGTGTTCACATTGCTTCGCAGAATCGCCTTTGTGCAGAAAACACTAACACTTGTTCAGAACGAAAGAAAGCACAGAGCCCCAGATTCTATGTTGTCCTGGAGAGCTTGCAGAGCACTGGGGAAAGGCAGGCAGAGAATTCCCTGCTAGCACCTTCTCTGTGCCTGGGAAGCAGAAGTGTTCACATTGCTTCGCAGAATCGCTTTTCTGCAGAAAACACTAACACTTGTTCAGAACAAAAGAAAGCACAGAGCCCCAGATTTGCTGTTGTTCTGGAGAGCTTGCAGAGCACTGGGGAAAGGCAGGCAGAGAATTCCCTGCTAGCACCTTCTCTGTGCCTGGGAAGCAGAAGTGTTCACATTGCTTCGCAGAATCGCCTTTGTGCAGAAAACAATAACACTTGTTCAGAACAAAAGAAAGCACAGAGCCCCAGATTTGCTGTTGTTCTGGAGAGCTTGCAGAGCACTGGGGAAAGGCAGGCAGAGAATTCCCTGCTAGCACCTTCTCTGTGCCTGGGAAGCAGAAGTGTTCACATTACTTCGCAGAATCGCTTTTGTGCAGAAAACACTAACACTTGTTCAGAACGAAAGAAAGCACAGAGCCCCAGATTTGCTGTTGTCCTGGAGAGCTTGCAGAGCACTGGGGAAAGGCAGGCAGAGAATTCCCTGCTAGCACCTTCTCTGTGCCTGGGAAGCAGAAGTGTTCACATTGCTTCGCAGAATCGCCTTTGTGCAGAAAACACTAACACTTGTTCAGAACAAAAGAAAGCACAGAGCCCCAGATTTGCTGTTGTTCTGGAGAGCTTGCAGAGCACTGGGGAAAGGCAGGCAGAGAATTCCCTGCTAGCACCTTCTCTGTGCCTGGGAAGCAGAAGTGTTCACATTACTTCGCAGAATCGCTTTTGTGCAGAAAACACTAACACTTGTTCAGAACGAAAGAAAGCACAGAGCCCCAGATTTGCTGTTGTCCTGGAGAGCTTGCAGAGCACTGGGGAAAGGCAGGCAGAGAATTCCCTGCTAGCACCTTCTCTGTGCCTGGGAAGCAGAAGTGTTCACATTGCTTCGCAGAATCGCTTTTGTGCAGAAAACACTAACACTTGTTCAGAACAAAAGAAAGCACAGAGCCCCAGATTTGCTGTTGTTCTGGAGAGCTTGCAGAGCAGTGGGGAAAGGCAGGCAGAGAATTCCCTGCTAGCACCTTCTCTGTGCCTGGGAAGCAGAAGTGTTCACATTGCTTCGCAGAATCGCCTTTGTGCAGAAAACACTAACACTTGTTCAGAACAAAAGAAAGCACAGAGCCCCAGATTTGCTGTTGTTCTGGAGAGCTTGCAGAGCACTGGGGAAAGGCAGGCAGAGAATTCCCTGCTAGCACCTTCTCTGTGCCTGGGAAGCAGAAGTGTTCACATTACTTCGCAGAATCGCTTTTGTGCAGAAAACACTAACACTTGTTCAGAACGAAAGAAAGCACAGAGCCCCAGATTTGCTGTTGTCCTGGAGAGCTTGCAGAGCACTGGGGAAAGGCAGGCAGAGAATTTCCTGCTAGCACCTTCTCTGTGCCTGTTCACATTGCTTCGCAGAATCGCTTTTGTGCAGAAAACAGTAACACTTGTTCAGAACGAAAGAAAGCACAGAGCCCCAGATTCTATGTTGTCCTGGAGAGCTTGCAGAGCACTGGGGAAAGGCAGGCAGAGAATTCCTTGCTAGCACCTTCTCTGTGCCTGGGAAGCAGAAGTGTTCACATTGCTTCGCAGAATCACTTTTGTGCAGAAAACAGTAACACTTGTTCAGAAGGAAAGAAAGCACAGAGCCCCAGATTTGATGTTGTCCTGGAGAGCTTGCAGAGCACTGGGGAAAGGCAGGCAGAGAATTCCCTGCTAGCACCTTCTCTGTGCCTGTTCACATTGCTTCCCAGAATCGCTTTTGTGCAGAAAACAGTAACACTTGTTCAGAACGAAAGAAAGCACAGAGCCCCAGATTCTATGTTGTCCTGGAGAGCTTGCAGAGCACTGGGGAAAGGCAGGCAGAGAATTCCCTGCTAGCACCTTCTCTGTGCCTGGGAAGCAGAAGTGTTCACATTGCTTCGCAGAATCGCTATTGTGCAGAAAACAGTAACACTTGTTCAGAAGGAAAGAAAGCACAGAGCCCCAGATTCTATGTTGTCCTGGAGAGCTTGCAGAGCACTGGGGAAAGGCAGGCAGAGAATTCCTTGCTAGCACCTTCTCTGTGCCTGGGAAGCAGAAGTGTTCACATTGCTTCGCAGAATCGCTTTTGTACAGAAAACACTAACACTTGTTCAGAACGAAAGAAAGCACAGAGCCCCAGATTTGCTGTTGTCCTGGAGAGCTTGCAGAGCACTGGGGAAAGGCAGGCAGAGAATTTCCTGCTAGCACCTTCTCTGTGCCTGGGAAGCAGAAGTGTTCACATTGCTTCGCAGAATCGCCTTTGTGCAGAAAACACTAACACTTGTTCAGAACAAAAGAAAGCACAGAGCCCCAGATTTGCTGTTGTTCTGGAGAGCTTGCAGAGCACTGGGGAAAGGCAGGCAGAGAATTCCCTGCTAGCACCTTCTCTGTGCCTGGGAAGCAGAAGTGTTCACATTGCTTCGCAGAATCGCCTTTGTGCAGAAAACACTAACACTTGTTCAGAACGAAAGAAAGCACAGAGCCCCAGATTTGCTGTTGTTCTGGAGAGCTTGCAGAGCACTGGGGAAAGGCAGGCAGAGAATTCCCTGCTAGCACCTTCTCTGTGCCTGGGAAGCAGAAGTGTTCACATTGCTTCGCAGAATCGCCTTTGTGCAGAAAACACTAACACTTGTTCAGAACAAAAGAAAGCACAGAGCCCCAGATTTGCTGTTGTTCTGGAGAGCTTGCAGAGCACTGGGGAAAGGCAGGCAGAGAATTCCCTGCTAGCACCTTCTCTGTGCCTGGGAAGCAGGAGTGTTCACATTGCTTCGCAGAATCGCTTTTCTGCAGAAAACACTAAGACTTGTTCAGAACAAAAGAAAGCACAGAGCCCCAGATTTGCTGTTGTTCTGGAGAGCTTGCAGAGCACTGGGGAAAGGCAGGCAGAGAATTCCCTGCTAGCACCTTCTCTGTGCCTGGGAAGCAGAAGTGTTTACATTGCTTCGCAGAATCGCTTTTGTGCAGAAAACAGTAACACTTGTTCAGAACGAAAGAAAGCACAGAGCCCCAGATTCTATGTTGTCCTGGAGAGCTTGCAGAGCACTGGGGAAAGGCAGGCAGAGAATTCCTTGCTAGCGCCTTCTCTGTGCCTGGGAAGCAGAAGTGTTCACATTGCTTCGCAGAATCGCTTTTGTGCAGAAAACAGTAACACTTGTTCAGAAGGAAAGAAAGCACAGAGCCCCAGATTTGATGTTGTCCTGGAGAGCTTGCAGAGCACTGGGGAAAGGCAGGCAGAGAATTCCCTGCTAGCACCTTCTCTGTGCCTGTTCACATTGCTTCCCAGAATCGCTTTTGTGCAGAAAACAGTAACACTTGTTCAGAACGAAAGAAAGCACAGAGCCCCAGATTCTATGTTGTCCTGGAGAGCTTGCAGAGCACTGGGGAAAGGCAGGCAGAGAATTCCCTGCTAGCACCTTCTCTGTGCCTGGGAAGCAGAAGTGTTCACATTGCTTCGCAGAATCGCTATTGTGCAGAAAACAGTAACACTTGTTCAGAAGGAAAGAAAGCACAGAGCCCCAGATTCTATGTTGTCCTGGAGAGCTTGCAGAGCACTGGGGAAAGGCAGGCAGAGAATTCCTTGCTAGCACCTTCTCTGTGCCTGGGAAGCAGAAGTGTTCACATTGCTTCGCAGAATCGCTTTTGTACAGAAAACACTAACACTTGTTCAGAACGAAAGAAAGCACAGAGCCCCAGATTTGCTGTTGTCCTGGAGAGCTTGCAGAGCACTGGGGAAAGGCAGGCAGAGAATTTCCTGCTAGCACCTTCTCTGTGCCTGGGAAGCAGAAGTGTTCACATTGCTTCGCAGAATCGCCTTTGTGCAGAAAACACTAACACTTGTTCAGAACAAAAGAAAGCACAGAGCCCCAGATTTGCTGTTGTTCTGGAGAGCTTGCAGAGCACTGGGGAAAGGCAGGCAGAGAATTCCCTGCTAGCACCTTCTCTGTGCCTGGGAAGCAGAAGTGTTCACATTGCTTCGCAGAATCGCCTTTGTGCAGAAAACACTAACACTTGTTCAGAACGAAAGAAAGCACAGAGCCCCAGATTTGCTGTTGTTCTGGAGAGCTTGCAGAGCACTGGGGAAAGGCAGGCAGAGAATTCCCTGCTAGCACCTTCTCTGTGCCTGGGAAGCAGAAGTGTTCACATTGCTTCGCAGAATCGCCTTTGTGCAGAAAACACTAACACTTGTTCAGAACAAAAGAAAGCACAGAGCCCCAGATTTGCTGTTGTTCTGGAGAGCTTGCAGAGCACTGGGGAAAGGCAGGCAGAGAATTCCCTGCTAGCACCTTCTCTGTGCCTGGGAAGCAGGAGTGTTCACATTGCTTCGCAGAATCGCTTTTCTGCAGAAAACACTAAGACTTGTTCAGAACAAAAGAAAGCACAGAGCCCCAGATTTGCTGTTGTTCTGGAGAGCTTGCAGAGCACTGGGGAAAGGCAGGCAGAGAATTCCCTGCTAGCACCTTCTCTGTGCCTGGGAAGCAGAAGTGTTTACATTGCTTCGCAGAATCGCTTTTGTGCAGAAAACAGTAACACTTGTTCAGAACGAAAGAAAGCACAGAGCCCCAGATTCTATGTTGTCCTGGAGAGCTTGCAGAGCACTGGGGAAAGGCAGGCAGAGAATTCCTTGCTAGCGCCTTCTCTGTGCCTGGGAAGCAGAAGTGTTCACATTGCTTCGCAGAATCGCTTTTGTGCAGAAAACAGTAACACTTGTTCAGAAGGAAAGAAAGCACAGAGCCCCAGATTTGATGTTGTCCTGGAGAGCTTGCAGAGCACTGGGGAAAGGCAGGCAGAGAATTCCCTGCTAGCACCTTCTCTGTGCCTGTTCACATTGCTTCCCAGAATCGCTTTTGTGCAGAAAACAGTAACACTTGTTCAGAACGAAAGAAAGCACAGAGCCCCAGATTCTATGTTGTCCTGGAGAGCTTGCAGAGCACTGGGGAAAGGCAGGCAGAGAATTCCCTGCTAGCACCTTCTCTGTGCCTGGGAAGCAGAAGTGTTCACATTGCTTCGCAGAATCGCTATTGTGCAGAAAACAGTAACACTTGTTCAGAAGGAAAGAAAGCACAGAGCCCCAGATTCTATGTTGTCCTGGAGAGCTTGCAGAGCACTGGGGAAAGGCAGGCAGAGAATTCCTTGCTAGCACCTTCTCTGTGCCTGGGAAGCAGAAGTGTTAATATTGCTTCGCAGAATCGCTTTTGTGCAGAAAACACTAACACTTGTTCAGAACGAAAGAAAGCACAGAGCCCCAGATTTGCTGTTGTTCTGGAGAGCTTGCAGAGCACTGGGGAAAGGCAGGCAGAGAATTCCCTGCTAGCACCTTCTCTGTGCCTGGGAAGCAGAAGTGTTCACATTGCTTCGCAGAATCGCCTTTGTGCAGAAAACACTAACACTTGTTCAGAACAAAAGAAAGCACAGAGCCCCAGATTTGCTGTTGTTCTGGAGAGCTTGCAGAACACTGGGGAAAGGCAGGCAGAGAATTCCCTGCTAGCACCTTCTCTGTGCCTGGGAAGCAGAAGTGTTCACATTGCTTCGCAGAATCGCCTTTGTGCAGAAAACACTAACACTTGTTCAGAACGAAAGAAAGCACAGAGCCCCAGATTCTATGTTGTCCTGGAGAGCTTGCAGAGCACTGGGGAAAGGCAGGCAGAGAATTCCCTGCTAGCACCTTCTCTGTGCCTGGGAAGCAGAAGTGTTCACATTGCTTCGCAGAATCGCTTTTCTGCAGAAAACACTAACACTTGTTCAGAACAAAAGAAAGCACAGAGCCCCAGATTTGCTGTTGTTCTGGAGAGCTTGCAGAGCACTGGGGAAAGGCAGGCAGAGAATTCCCTGCTAGCACCTTCTCTGTGCCTGGGAAGCAGAAGTGTTCACATTGCTTCGCAGAATCGCCTTTGTGCAGAAAACAATAACACTTGTTCAGAACAAAAGAAAGCACAGAGCCCCAGATTTGCTGTTGTTCTGGAGAGCTTGCAGAGCACTGGGGAAAGGCAGGCAGAGAATTCCCTGCTAGCACCTTCTCTGTGCCTGGGAAGCAGAAGTGTTCACATTACTTCGCAGAATCGCTTTTGTGCAGAAAACACTAACACTTGTTCAGAACGAAAGAAAGCACAGAGCCCCAGATTTGCTGTTGTCCTGGAGAGCTTGCAGAGCACTGGGGAAAGGCAGGCAGAGAATTCCCTGCTAGCACCTTCTCTGTGCCTGGGAAGCAGAAGTGTTCACATTGCTTCGCAGAATCGCCTTTGTGCAGAAAACACTAACACTTGTTCAGAACAAAAGAAAGCACAGAGCCCCAGATTTGCTGTTGTTCTGGAGAGCTTGCAGAGCACTGGGGAAAGGCAGGCAGAGAATTCCCTGCTAGCACCTTCTCTGTGCCTGGGAAGCAGAAGTGTTCACATTACTTCGCAGAATCGCTTTTGTGCAGAAAACACTAACACTTGTTCAGAACGAAAGAAAGCACAGAGCCCCAGATTTGCTGTTGTCCTGGAGAGCTTGCAGAGCACTGGGGAAAGGCAGGCAGAGAATTCCCTGCTAGCACCTTCTCTGTGCCTGGGAAGCAGAAGTGTTCACATTGCTTCGCAGAATCGCCTTTGTGCAGAAAACACTAACACTTGTTCAGAACAAAAGAAAGCACAGAGCCCCAGATTTGCTGTTGTTCTGGAGAGCTTGCAGAGCACTGGGGAAAGGCAGGCGGAGAATTCCCTGCTAGCACCTTCTCTGTGCCTGGGAAGCAGAAGTGTTAATATTGCTTCGCAGAATCGCCTTTGTGCAGAAAACACTAACACTTGTTCAGAACAAAAGAAAGCACAGAGCCCCAGATTCTATGTTGTCCTGGAGAGCTTGCAGAGCACTGGGGAAAGGCAGGCAGAGAATTCCCTGTTAGCACCTTCTCTGTGCCTGGGAAGCAGAAGTGTTCACATTGCTTCGCAGAATCGCCTTTGTGCAGAAAACACTAACACTTGTTCAGAACAAAAGAAAGCACAGAGCCCCAGATTTGATGTTGTTCTGGAGAGCTTGCAGAGCAGTGGGGAAAGGCAGGCAGAGAATTCCCTGCTAGCACCTTCTCTGTGCCTGGGAAGCAGAAGTGTTCACATTGCTTCGCAGATTCGCCTTTGTGCAGAAAACACTAACACTTGTTCAGAACAAAAGAAAGCACAGAGCCCCAGATTTGCTGTTGTTCTGGAGAGCTTGCAGAGCACTGGGGAAAGGCAGGCAGAGAATTCCCTGCTAGCACCTTCTCTGTGCCTGGGAAGCAGAAGTGTTCACATTGCTTCGCAGAATCGCTTTTCTGCAGAAAACAGTAACACTTGTTCAGAACAAAAGAAAGCACAGAGCCTCAGATTTTATGTTGTCCTGGAGAGCTTGCAGAGCACTGGGGAAAGGCAGGCAGAGAATTCCCTGCTAGCACCTTCTCTGTGCCTGGGAAGCAGAAGTGTTCACATTGCTTCGCAGAATCGCTTTTCTGCAGAAAACACTAACACTTGTTCAGAACAAAAGAAAGCACAGAGCCCCAGATTTGCTGTTGTTCTGGAGAGCTTGCAGAGCACTGGGGAAAGGCAGGCAGAGAATTCCCTGCTAGCACCTTCTCTGTGCCTGGGAAGCAGAAGTGTTCACATTGCTTCGCAGAATCGCCTTTGTGCAGAAAACACTAACACTTGTTCAGAACAAAAGAAAGCACAGAGCCCCAGATTTGCTGTTGTTCTGGAGAGCTTGCAGAGCACTGGGGAAAGGCAGGCAGAGAATTCCCTGTTAGCACCTTCTCTGTGCCTGGGAAGCAGAAGTGTTCACATTACTTCGCAGAATCGCTTTTGTGCAGAAAACACTAACACTTGTTCAGAACAAAAGAAAGCACAGAGCCCCAGATTTGCTGTTGTTCTGGAGAGCTTGCAGAACACTGGGGAAAGGCAGGCAGAGAATTCCCTGCTAGCACCTTCTCTGTGCCTGGGAAGCAGAAGTGTTCACATTGCTTCGCAGAATCGCCTTTGTGCAGAAAACACTAACACTTGTTCAGAACGAAAGAAAGCACAGAGCCCCAGATTCTATGTTGTCCTGGAGAGCTTGCAGAGCACTGGGGAAAGGCAGGCAGAGAATTCCCTGCTAGCACCTTCTCTGTGCCTGGGAAGCAGAAGTGTTCACATTGCTTCGCAGAATCGCTTTTGTGCAGAAAACACTAACACTTGTTCAGAACAAAAGAAAGCACAGAGCCCCAGATTTGCTGTTGTTCTGGAGAGCTTGCAGAGCAGTGGGGAAAGGCAGGCAGAGAATTCCCTGCTAGCACCTTCTCTGTGCCTGGGAAGCAGAAGTGTTCACATTGCTTCGCAGAATCGCCTTTGTGCAGAAAACACTAACACTTGTTCAGAACAAAAGAAAGCACAGAGCCCCAGATTTGCTGTTGTTCTGGAGAGCTTGCAGAGCACTGGGGAAAGGCAGGCAGAGAATTCCCTGCTAGCACCTTCTCTGTGCCTGGGAAGCAGAAGTGTTCACATTACTTCGCAGAATCGCTTTTGTGCAGAAAACACTAACACTTGTTCAGAACGAAAGAAAGCACAGAGCCCCAGATTTGCTGTTGTCCTGGAGAGCTTGCAGAGCACTGGGGAAAGGCAGGCAGAGAATTTCCTGCTAGCACCTTCTCTGTGCCTGTTCACATTGCTTCGCAGAATCGCTTTTGTGCAGAAAACAGTAACACTTGTTCAGAACGAAAGAAAGCACAGAGCCCCAGATTCTATGTTGTCCTGGAGAGCTTGCAGAGCACTGGGGAAAGGCAGGCAGAGAATTCCTTGCTAGCACCTTCTCTGTGCCTGGGAAGCAGAAGTGTTCACATTGCTTCGCAGAATCACTTTTGTGCAGAAAACAGTAACACTTGTTCAGAAGGAAAGAAAGCACAGAGCCCCAGATTTGATGTTGTCCTGGAGAGCTTGCAGAGCACTGGGGAAAGGCAGGCAGAGAATTCCCTGCTAGCACCTTCTCTGTGCCTGTTCACATTGCTTCCCAGAATCGCTTTTGTGCAGAAAACAGTAACACTTGTTCAGAACGAAAGAAAGCACAGAGCCCCAGATTCTATGTTGTCCTGGAGAGCTTGCAGAGCACTGGGGAAAGGCAGGCAGAGAATTCCCTGCTAGCACCTTCTCTGTGCCTGGGAAGCAGAAGTGTTCACATTGCTTCGCAGAATCGCTATTGTGCAGAAAACAGTAACACTTGTTCAGAAGGAAAGAAAGCACAGAGCCCCAGATTCTATGTTGTCCTGGAGAGCTTGCAGAGCACTGGGGAAAGGCAGGCAGAGAATTCCTTGCTAGCACCTTCTCTGTGCCTGGGAAGCAGAAGTGTTCACATTGCTTCGCAGAATCGCTTTTGTACAGAAAACACTAACACTTGTTCAGAACGAAAGGAAGCACAGAGCCCCAGATTTTATGTTGTCCTGGAGAGCTTGCAGAGCACTGGGGAAAGGCAGGCAGAGAATTTCCTGCTAGCACCTTCTCTGTGCCTGGGAAGCAGAAGTGTTCACATTGCTTCGCAGAATCGCCTTTGTGCAGAAAACACTAACACTTGTTCAGAACAAAAGAAAGCACAGAGCCCCAGATTTGCTGTTGTTCTGGAGAGCTTGCAGAGCACTGGGGAAAGGCAGGCAGAGAATTCCCTGCTAGCACCTTCTCTGTGCCTGGGAAGCAGAAGTGTTCACATTGCTTCGCAGAATCGCCTTTGTGCAGAAAACACTAACACTTGTTCAGAACGAAAGAAAGCACAGAGCCCCAGATTTGCTGTTGTCCTGGAGAGCTTGCAGAGCACTGGGGAAAGGCAGGCAGAGAATTCCCTGCTAGCACCTTCTCTGTGCCTGGGAAGCAGAAGTGTTCACATTGCTTCGCAGAATCGCCTTTGTGCAGAAAACACTAACACTTGTTCAGAACAAAAGAAAGCACAGAGCCCCAGATTTGCTGTTGTCCTGGAGAGCTTGCAGAGCACTGGGGAAAGGCAGGCAGAGAATTCCCTGCTAGCACCTTCTCTGTGCCTGGGAAGCAGAAGTGTTCACATTGCTTCGCAGAATCGCCTTTGTGCAGAAAACACTAACACTTGTTCAGAACAAAAGAAAGCACAGAGCCCCAGATTTGCTGTTGTTCTGGAGAGCTTGCAGAGCACTGGGGAAAGGCAGGCAGAGAATTCCCTGCTAGCACCTTCTCTGTGCCTGGGAAGCAGGAGTGTTCACATTGCTTCGCAGAATCGCTTTTCTGCAGAAAACACTAAGACTTGTTCAGAACAAAAGAAAGCACAGAGCCCCAGATTTGCTGTTGTTCTGGAGAGCTTGCAGAGCACTGGGGAAAGGCAGGCAGAGAATTCCCTGCTAGCACCTTCTCTGTGCCTGGGAAGCAGAAGTGTTTACATTGCTTCGCAGAATCGCTTTTGTGCAGAAAACAGTAACACTTGTTCAGAACGAAAGAAAGCACAGAGCCCCAGATTCTATGTTGTCCTGGAGAGCTTGCAGAGCACTGGGGAAAGGCAGGCAGAGAATTCCTTGCTAGCGCCTTCTCTGTGCCTGGGAAGCAGAAGTGTTCACATTGCTTCGCACAATCGCTTTTGTGCAGAAAACAGTAACACTTGTTCAGAAGGAAAGAAAGCACAGAGCCCCAGATTTGATGTTGTCCTGGAGAGCTTGCAGAGCACTGGGGAAAGGCAGGCAGAGAATTCCCTGCTAGCACCTTCTCTGTGCCTGTTCACATTGCTTCCCAGAATCGCTTTTGTGCAGAAAACAGTAACACTTGTTCAGAACGAAAGAAAGCACAGAGCCCCAGATTCTATGTTGTCCTGGAGAGCTTGCAGAGCACTGGGGAAAGGCAGGCAGAGAATTCCCTGCTAGCACCTTCTCTGTGCCTGGGAAGCAGAAGTGTTCACATTGCTTCGCAGAATCGCTATTGTGCAGAAAACAGTAACACTTGTTCAGAAGGAAAGAAAGCACAGAGCCCCAGATTCTATGTTGTCCTGGAGAGCTTGCAGAGCACTGGGGAAAGGCAGGCAGAGAATTCCTTGCTAGCACCTTCTCTGTGCCTGGGAAGCAGAAGTGTTAATATTGCTTCGCAGAATCGCTTTTGTGCAGAAAACACTAACACTTGTTCAGAACGAAAGAAAGCACAGAGCCCCAGATTTGCTGTTGTTCTGGAGAGCTTGCAGAGCACTGGGGAAAGGCAGGCAGAGAATTCCCTGCTAGCACCTTCTCTGTGCCTGGGAAGCAGAAGTGTTCACATTGCTTCGCAGAATCGCCTTTGTGCAGAAAACACTAACACTTGTTCAGAACAAAAGAAAGCACAGAGCCCCAGATTTGCTGTTGTTCTGGAGAGCTTGCAGAACACTGGGGAAAGGCAGGCAGAGAATTCCCTGCTAGCACCTTCTCTGTGCCTGGGAAGCAGAAGTGTTCACATTGCTTCGCAGAATCGCCTTTGTGCAGAAAACACTAACACTTGTTCAGAACGAAAGAAAGCACAGAGCCCCAGATTCTATGTTGTCCTGGAGAGCTTGCAGAGCACTGGGGAAAGGCAGGCAGAGAATTCCCTGCTAGCACCTTCTCTGTGCCTGGGAAGCAGAAGTGTTCACATTGCTTCGCAGAATCGCTTTTCTGCAGAAAACACTAACACTTGTTCAGAACAAAAGAAAGCACAGAGCCCCAGATTTGCTGTTGTTCTGGAGAGCTTGCAGAGCACTGGGGAAAGGCAGGCAGAGAATTCCCTGCTAGCACCTTCTCTGTGCCTGGGAAGCAGAAGTGTTCACATTGCTTCGCAGAATCGCCTTTGTGCAGAAAACACTAACACTTGTTCAGAACAAAAGAAAGCACAGAGCCCCAGATTTGCTGTTGTTCTGGAGAGCTTGCAGAGCACTGGGGAAAGGCAGGCAGAGAATTCCCTGCTAGCACCTTCTCTGTGCCTGGGAAGCAGAAGTGTTCACATTACTTCGCAGAATCGCTTTTGTGCAGAAAACACTAACACTTGTTCAGAACGAAAGAAAGCACAGAGCCCCAGATTTGCTGTTGTCCTGGAGAGCTTGCAGAGCACTGGGGAAAGGCAGGCAGAGAATTCCCTGCTAGCACCTTCTCTGTGCCTGGGAAGCAGAAGTGTTCACATTGCTTCGCAGAATCGCCTTTGTGCAGAAAACACTAACACTTGTTCAGAACAAAAGAAAGCACAGAGCCCCAGATTTTATGCTGTTCTGGAGAGCTTGCAGAGCACTGGGGAAAGGCAGGCAGAGAATTCCCTGCTAGCACCTTCTCTGTGCCTGGGAAGCAGAAGTGTTCACATTACTTCGCAGAATCGCTTTTGTGCAGAAAACACTAACACTTGTTCAGAACGAAAGAAAGCACAGAGCCCCAGATTTGCTGTTGTCCTGGAGAGCTTGCAGAGCACTGGGGAAAGGCAGGCAGAGAATTCCCTGCTAGCACCTTCTCTGTGCCTGGGAAGCAGAAGTGTTCACATTGCTTCGCAGAATCGCCTTTGTGCAGAAAACACTAACACTTGTTCAGAACAAAAGAAAGCACAGAGCCCCAGATTTGCTGTTGTTCTGGAGAGCTTGCAGAGCACTGGGGAAAGGCAGGCGGAGAATTCCCTGCTAGCACCTTCTCTGTGCCTGGGAAGCAGAAGTGTTAATATTGCTTCGCAGAATCGCCTTTGTGCAGAAAACACTAACACTTGTTCAGAACAAAAGAAAGCACAGAGCCCCAGATTTGCTGTTGTCCTGGAGAGCTTGCAGAGCACTGGGGAAAGGCAGGCAGAGAATTCCCTGTTAGCACCTTCTCTGTGCCTGGGAAGCAGAAGTGTTCACATTGCTTCGCAGAATCGCCTTTGTGCAGAAAACACTAACACTTGTTCAGAACAAAAGAAAGCACAGAGCCCCAGATTTGATGTTGTTCTGGAGAGCTTGCAGAGCAGTGGGGAAAGGCAGGCAGAGAATTCCCTGCTAGCACCTTCTCTGTGCCTGGGAAGCAGAAGTGTTCACATTGCTTCGCAGATTCGCCTTTGTGCAGAAAACACTAACACTTGTTCAGAACAAAAGAAAGCACAGAGCCCCAGATTTGCTGTTGTTCTGGAGAGCTTGCAGAGCACTGGGGAAAGGCAGGCAGAGAATTCCCTGCTAGCACCTTCTCTGTGCCTGGGAAGCAGAAGTGTTCACATTGCTTCGCAGAATCGCTTTTCTGCAGAAAACAGTAACACTTGTTCAGAACAAAAGAAAGCACAGAGCCTCAGATTTTATGTTGTCCTGGAGAGCTTGCAGAGCACTGGGGAAAGGCAGGCAGAGAATTCCCTGCTAGCACCTTCTCTGTGCCTGGGAAGCAGAAGTGTTCACATTGCTTCGCAGAATCGCTTTTCTGCAGAAAACACTAACACTTGTTCAGAACAAAAGAAAGCACAGAGCCCCAGATTTGCTGTTGTTCTGGAGAGCTTGCAGAGCACTGGGGAAAGGCAGGCAGAGAATTCCCTGCTAGCACCTTCTCTGTGCCTGGGAAGCAGAAGTGTTCACATTGCTTCGCAGAATCGCCTTTGTGCAGAAAACACTAACACTTGTTCAGAACAAAAGAAAGCACAGAGCCCCAGATTTGCTGTTGTTCTGGAGAGCTTGCAGAGCACTGGGGAAAGGCAGGCGGAGAATTCCCTGCTAGCACCTTCTCTGTGCCTGGGAAGCAGAAGTGTTCACATTGCTTCGCAGAATCGCTTTTGTGCAGAAAATACTAACACTTGTTCAGAACAAAAGAAAGCACAGAGCCCCAGATTCTATGTTGTCCTGGAGAGCTTGCAGAGCACTGGGGAATGGCAGGCAGAGAATTCCCTGCTAGCACCTTCTCTGTGCCTGGGAAGCAGAAGTGTTCACATTGCTTCGCAGAATCGCTTTTCTGCAGAAAACACTAACACTTGTTCAGAACAAAAGAAAGCACAGAGCCCCAGATTTGCTGTTGTTCTGGAGAGCTTGCAGAGCACTGGGGAAAGGCAGGCAGAGAATTCCCTGCTAGCACCTTCTCTGTGCCTGGGAAGCAGAAGTGTTCACATTGCTTCGCAGAATCGCCTTTGTGCAGAAAACACTAACACTTGTTCAGAACAAAAGAAAGCACAGAGCCCCAGATTCTATGTTGTCCTGGAGAGCTTGCAGAGCAGTGGGGAAAGGCAGGCAGAGAATTCCCTGCTAGCACCTTCTCTGTGCCTGGGAAGCAGAAGTGTTCACATTGCTTCGCAGAATCGCATTTGTGCAGAAAACACTAACACTTGTTCAGAACAAAAGAAAGCACAGAGCCTCAGATTTTATGCTGTCCTGGAGAGCTTGCAGAGCACTGGGGAAAGGCAGGCAGAGAATTCCCTGCTAGCACCTTCTCTGTGCCTGGGAAGCAGAAGTGTTCACATTGCTTCGCAGAATCGCTTTTCTGCAGAAAACACTAACACTTGTTCAGAACAAAAGAAAGCACAGAGCCCCAGATTTGCTGTTGTTCTGGAGAGCTTGCAGAGCACTGGGGAAAGGCAGGCAGAGAATTCCCTGCTAGCACCTTCTCTGTGCCTGGGAAGCAGAAGTGTTCACATTGCTTCGCAGAATCGCCTTTGTGCAGAAAACACTAACACTTGTTCAGAACAAAAGAAAGCACAGAGCCCCAGATTTGCTGTTGTTGTGGAGAGCTTGCAGAGCACTGGGGAAAGGCAGGCGGAGAATTCCCTGCTAGCACCTTCTCTGTGCCTGGGAAGCAGAAGTGTTCACATTACTTCGCAGAATCGCTTTTGTGCAGAAAACACTAACACTTGTTCAGAACGAAAGAAAGCACAGAGCCCCAGATTTGCTGTTGTCCTGGAGAGCTTGCAGAGCACTGGGGAAAGGCAGGCAGAGAATTCCCTGTTAGCACCTTCTCTGTGCCTGGGAAGCAGAAGTGTTCACATTGCTTCGCAGAATCGCTTTTCTGCAGAAAACACTAACACTTGTTCAGAACAAAAGAAAACACAGAGCCCCAGATTTGCTGTTGTTCTGGAGAGCTTGCAGAGCACTGGGGAAAGGCAGGCAGAGAATTCCCTGCTAGCACCTTCTCTGTGCCTGGGAAGCAGAAGTGTTCACATTGCTTCGCAGAATCGCCTTTGTGCAGAAAACACTAACACTTGTTCAGAACAAAAGAAAGCACAGAGCCCCAGATTCTATGTTGTCCTGGAGAGCTTGCAGAGCACTGGGGAAAGGCAGGCAGAGAATTCCCTGTTAGCACCTTCTCTGTGCCTGGGAAGCAGAAGTGTTCACATTGCTTCGCAGAATCGCCTTTGTGCAGAAAACACTAACACTTGTTCAGAACAAAAGAAAGCACAGAGCCCCAGATTTGCTGTTGTCCTGGAGAGCTTGCAGAGCACTGGGGAAAGGCAGGCAGAGAATTCCCTGCTAGCACCTTCTCTGTGCCTGGGAAGCAGAAGTGTTCACATTGCTTCGCAGAATCGCCTTTGTGCAGAAAACACTAACACTTGTTCAGAACGAAAGAAAGCACAGAGCCCCAGATTTGCTGTTGTTCTGGAGAGCTTGCAGAGCACTGGGGAAAGGCAGGCAGAGAATTCCCTGCTAGCACCTTCTCTGTGTCTGGGAAGCAGAAGTGTTCACATTACTTCGCAGAATCGCTTTTGTGCAGAAAACACTAACACTTGTTCAGAACAAAAGAAAGCACAGAGCCCCAGATTTGCTGTTGTTCTGGAGAGCTTGCAGAGCACTGGGGAAAGGCAGGCAGAGAATTCCCTGCTAGCACCTTCTCTGTGCCTGGGAAGCAGAAGTGTTCACATTGCTTCGCAGAATTGCCTTTGTGCAGAAAACACTAACACTTGTTCAGAACAAAAGAAAGCACAGAGCCCCAGATTTGATGTTGTCCTGGAGAGCTTGCAGAGCACTGGGGAAAGGCAGGCAGAGAATTCCCTGCTAGCACCTTCTCTGTGCCTGGGAAGCAGAAGTGTTCACATTGCTTCGCAGAATCGCATTTGTGCAGAAAACACTAACACTTGTTCAGAACAAAAGAAAGCACAGAGCCCCAGATTTGCTGTTGTTCTGGAGAGCTTGCAGAGCACTGGGGAAAGGCAGGCAGAGAATTCCCTGCTAGCACCTTCTCTGTGCCTGGGAAGCAGAAGTGTTCACATTGCTTCGCAGAATCGCCTTTGTGCAGAAAACACTAACACTTGTTCAGAACAAAAGAAAGCACAGAGCCCCAGATTTGCTGTTGTTCTGGAGAGCTTGCAGAGCACTGGGGAAAGGCAGGCGGAGAATTCCCTGCTAGCACCTTCTCTGTGCCTGGGAAGCAGAAGTGTTCACATTACTTCGCAGAATCGCTTTTGTGCAGAAAACACTAACACTTGTTCAGAAAAAAGAAAGCACAGAGCCCCAGATTTGCTGTTGTCCTGGAGAGCTTGCAGAGCACTGGGGAAAGGCAGGCAGAGAATTCCCTGCTAGCACCTTCTCTGTGCCTGGGAAGCAGAAGTGTTCACATTGCTTCGCAGAATCGCTTTTCTGCAGAAAACACTAACACTTGTTCAGAACAAAAGAAAGCACAGAGCCCCAGATTCTATGTTGTCCTGGAGAGCTTGCAGAGCACTGGGGAAAGGCAGGCGGAGAATTCCCTGCTAGCACCTTCTCTGTGCCTGGGAAGCAGAAGTGTTCACATTGCTTCGCAGAATCGCTTTTGTGCAGAAAGCACTAACACTTGTTCAGAACAAAAGAAAGCACAGAGCCCCAGATTCTATGTTGTCCTGGAGAGCTTGCAGAGCACTGGGGAAAGGCAGGCAGAGAATTCCCTGCTAGCACCTTCTCTGTGCCTGGGAAGCAGAAGTGTTCACATTGCTTCGCAGAATCGCTTTTCTGCAGAAAACACTAACACTTGTTCAGAACTAAAGAAAGCACAGAGCCCCAGATTTGCTGTTGTTCTGGAGAGCTTGCAGAGCACTGGGGAAAGGCACGCAGAGAATTCCCTGCTAGCACCTTCTCTGTGCCTGGGAAGCAGAAGTGTTCACATTGCTTCGCAGAATCGCCTTTGTGCAGAAAACACTAACACTTGTTCAGAACAAAAGAAAGCACAGAGCCCCAGATTTTATGTTGTCCTGGAGAGCTTGCAGAGCACTGGGGAAAGGCAGGCAGAGAATTCCCTGCTAGCACCTTCTCTGTGCCTGGGAAGCAGGAGTGTTCACATTGCTTCGCAGAATCGCTTTTCTGCAGAAAACACTAACACTTGTTCAGAACAAAAGAAAGCACAGAGCCCCAGATTTGCTGTTGTTCTGGAGAGCTTGCAGAGCACTGGGGAAAGGCAGGCAGAGAATTCCCTGCTAGCACCTTCTCTGTGCCTGGGAAGCAGAAGTGTTTACATTGCTTCGCAGAATCGCTTTTGTGCAGAAAACAGTAACACTTGTTCAGAACGAAAGAAAGCACAGAGCCCCAGATTCTATGTTGTCCTGGAGAGCTTGCAGAGCACTGGGGAAAGGCAGGCAGAGAATTCCTTGCTAGCACCTTCTCTGTGCCTGGGAAGCAGAAGTGTTCACATTGCTTGGCAGAATCGCTTTTGTGCAGAAAACAGTAACACTTGTTCAGAAGGAAAGAAAGCACAGAGCCCCAGATTCTATGTTGTCCTGGAGAGCTTGCAGAGCACTGGGGAAAGGCAGGCAGAGAATTCCCTGCTAGCACCTTCTCTGTGCCTGGGAAGCAGAAGTGTTCACATTGCTTCGCAGAATCGCTTTTGTGCAGAAAGCACTAACACTTGTTCAGAACAAAAGAAAGCACAGAGCCCCAGATTTGATGTTGTTCTGGAGAGCTTGCAGAGCAGTGGGGAAAGGCAGGCAGAGAATTCCCTGCTAGCACCTTCTCTGTGCCTGGGAAGCAGAAGTGTTCACATTGCTTCGCAGATTCGCCTTTGTGCAGAAAACACTAACACTTGTTCAGAACGAAAGAAAGCACAGAGCCCCAGATTTGCTGTTGTTCTGGAGAGCTTGCAGAGCACTGGGGAAAGGCAGGCAGAGAATTCCCTGCTAGCACCTTCTCTGTGCCTGGGAAGCAGAAGTGTTCACATTGCTTCGCAGAATTGCCTTTGTGCAGAAAACACTAACACTTGTTCAGAACAAAAGAAAGCACAGAGCCTCAGATTTTATGTTGTCCTGGAGAGCTTGCAGAGCACTGGGGAAAGGCAGGCAGAGAATTCCCTGCTAGCACCTTCTCTGTGCCTGGGAAGCAGAAGTGTTCACATTGCTTCGCAGAATCGCTTTTCTGCAGAAAACACTAACACTTGTTCAGAACAAAAGAAAGCACAGAGCCCCAGATTTGCTGTTGTTCTGGAGAGCTTGCAGAGCACTGGGGAAAGGCAGGCAGAGAATTCCCTGCTAGCACCTTCTCTGTGCCTGGGAAGCAGAAGTGTTCACATTGCTTCGCAGAATCGCTTTTCTGCAGAAAACACTAACACTTGTTCAGAACAAAAGAAAGCACAGAGCCCCAGATTTGCTGTTGTTCTGGAGAGCTTGCAGAGCACTGGGGAAAGGCAGGCGGAGAATTCCCTGCTAGCACCTTCTCTGTGCCTGGGAAGCAGAAGTGTTCACATTGCTTCGCAGAATCGCCTTTGTGCAGAAAGCACTAACACTTGTTCAGAACAAAAGAAAGCACAGAGCCCCAGATTCTATGTTGTCCTGGAGAGCTTGCAGAGCACTGGGGAAAGGCAGGCAGAGAATTCCCTGCTAGCACCTTCTCTGTGCCTGGGAAGCAGAAGTGTTCACATTGCTTCGCAGAATCGCTTTTCTGCAGAAAACACTAACACTTGTTCAGAACAAAAGAAAGCACAGAGCCCCAGATTTGCTGTTGTTCTGGAGAGCTTGCAGAGCACTGGGGAAAGGCAGGCAGAGAATTCCCTGCTAGCACCTTCTCTGTGCCTGGGAAGCAGAAGTGTTCACATTGCTTCGCAGAATCGCCTTTGTGCAGAAAACACTAACACTTGTTCAGAACAAAAGAAAGCACAGAGCCCCAGATTTGATGTTGTTCTGGAGAGCTTGCAGAGCAGTGGGGAAAGGCAGGCAGAGAATTCCCTGCTAGCACCTTCTCTGTGCCTGGGAAGCAGAAGTGTTCACATTGCTTCGCAGAATCGCCTTTGTGCAGAAAACACTAACACTTGTTCAGAACAAAAGAAAGCACAGAGCCCCAGATTTGCTGTTGTTCTGGAGAGCTTGCAGAGCACTGGGGAAAGGCAGGCAGAGAATTCCCTGCTAGCACCTTCTCTGTGCCTGGGAAGCAGAAGTGTTCACATTGCTTCGCAGAATTGCCTTTGTGCAGAAAACACTAACACTTGTTCAGAACAAAAGAAAGCACAGAGCCTCAGATTTTATGCTGTCCTGGAGAGCTTGCAGAGCACTGGGGAAAGGCAGGCAGAGAATTCCCTGCTAGCACCTTCTCTGTGCCTGGGAAGCAGAAGTGTTCACATTGCTTCGCAGAATCGCTTTTGTGCAGAAAACACTAACACTTGTTCAGAACAAAAGAAAGCACAGAGCCCCAGATTTGCTGTTGTTCTGGAGAGCTTGCAGAGCACTGGGGAAAGGCAGGCAGAGAATTCCCTGCTAGCACCTTCTCTGTGCCTGGGAAGCAGAAGTGTTCACATTGCTTCGCAGAATCGCCTTTGTGCAGAAAACACTAACACTTGTTCAGAACAAAAGAAAGCACAGAGCCCCAGATTTGCTGTTGTTGTGGAGAGCTTGCAGAGCACTGGGGAAAGGCAGGCGGAGAATTCCCTGCTAGCACCTTCTCTGTGCCTGGGAAGCAGAAGTGTTCACATTACTTCGCAGAATCGCTTTTGTGCAGAAAACACTAAGACCTGTTCAGAACGAAAGAAAGCACAGAGCCCCAGATTTGCTGTTGTCCTGGAGAGCTTGCAGAGCACTGGGGAAAGGCAGGCAGAGAATTCCTTGCTAGCGCCTTCTCTGTGCCTGGGAAGCAGAAGTGTTCACATTGCTTGGCAGAATCGCTTTTGTGCAGAAAACAGTAACACTTGTTCAGAAGGAAAGAAAGCACAGAGCCCCAGATTCTATGTTGTCCTGGAGAGCTTGCAGAGCACTGGGGAAAGGCAGGCAGAGAATTCCCTGTTAGCACCTTCTCTGTGCCTGGGAAGCAGAAGTGTTCACATTGCTTCGCAGAATCGCCTTTGTGCAGAAAACACTAACACTTGTTCAGAACAAAAGAAAGCACAGAGCCCCAGATTCTATGTTGTCCTGGAGAGCTTGCAGAGCACTGGGGAAAGGCAGGCAGAGAATTCCCTGCTAGCACCTTCTCTGTGCCTGGGAAGCAGAAGTGTTCACATTGCTTCGCAGAATCGCTTTTCTGCAGAAAACACTAACACTTGTTCAGAACAAAAGAAAGCACAGAGCCCCAGATTTGATGTTGTTCTGGAGAGCTTGCAGAGCAGTGGGGAAAGGCAGGCAGAGAATTCCCTGCTAGCACCTTCTCTGTGCCTGGGAAGCAGAAGTGTTCACATTGCTTCGCAGATTCGCCTTTGTGCAGAAAACACTAACACTTGTTCAGAACGAAAGAAAGCACAGAGCCCCAGATTTGCTGTTGTTCTGGAGAGCTTGCAGAGCACTGGGGAAAGGCAGGCAGAGAATTCCCTGCTAGCACCTTCTCTGTGCCTGGGAAGCAGAAGTGTTCACATTGCTTCGCAGAATTGCCTTTGTGCAGAAAACACTAACACTTGTTCAGAACAAAAGAAAGCACAGAGCCTCAGATTTTATGTTGTCCTGGAGAGCTTGCAGAGCACTGGGGAAAGGCAGGCAGAGAATTCCCTGCTAGCACCTTCTCTGTGCCTGGGAAGCAGAAGTGTTCACATTGCTTCGCAGAATCGCTTTTCTGCAGAAAACACTAACACTTGTTCAGAACAAAAGAAAGCACAGAGCCCCAGATTTGCTGTTGTTCTGGAGAGCTTGCAGAGCACTGGGGAAAGGCAGGCAGAGAATTCCCTGCTAGCACCTTCTCTGTGCCTGGGAAGCAGAAGTGTTCACATTGCTTCGCAGAATCGCTTTTCTGCAGAAAACACTAACACTTGTTCAGAACAAAAGAAAGCACAGAGCCCCAGATTTGCTGTTGTTCTGGAGAGCTTGCAGAGCACTGGGGAAAGGCAGGCGGAGAATTCCCTGCTAGCACCTTCTCTGTGCCTGGGAAGCAGAAGTGTTCACATTGCTTCGCAGAATCGCCTTTGTGCAGAAAGCACTAACACTTGTTCAGAACAAAAGAAAGCACAGAGCCCCAGATTCTATGTTGTCCTGGAGAGCTTGCAGAGCACTGGGGAAAGGCAGGCAGAGAATTCCCTGCTAGCACCTTCTCTGTGCCTGGGAAGCAGAAGTGTTCACATTGCTTCGCAGAATCGCTTTTCTGCAGAAAACACTAACACTTGTTCAGAACAAAAGAAAGCACAGAGCCCCAGATTTGCTGTTGTTCTGGAGAGCTTGCAGAGCACTGGGGAAAGGCAGGCAGAGAATTCCTTGCTAGCACCTTCTCTGTGCCTGGGAAGCAGAAGTGTTCACATTGCTTCGCAGAATCGCCTTTGTGCAGAAAACACTAACACTTGTTCAGAACAAAAGAAAGCACAGAGCCCCAGATTTGATGTTGTTCTGGAGAGCTTGCAGAGCAGTGGGGAAAGGCAGGCAGAGAATTCCCTGCTAGCACCTTCTCTGTGCCTGGGAAGCAGAAGTGTTCACATTGCTTCGCAGAATCGCCTTTGTGCAGAAAACACTAACACTTGTTCAGAACAAAAGAAAGCACAGAGCCCCAGATTTGCTGTTGTTCTGGAGAGCTTGCAGAGCACTGGGGAAAGGCAGGCAGAGAATTCCCTGCTAGCACCTTCTCTGTGCCTGGGAAGCAGAAGTGTTCACATTGCTTCGCAGAATTGCCTTTGTGCAGAAAACACTAACACTTGTTCAGAACAAAAGAAAGCACAGAGCCTCAGATTTTATGCTGTCCTGGAGAGCTTGCAGAGCACTGGGGAAAGGCAGGCAGAGAATTCCCTGCTAGCACCTTCTCTGTGCCTGGGAAGCAGAAGTGTTCACATTGCTTCGCAGAATCGCCTTTGTGCAGAAAACACTAACACTTGTTCAGAACAAAAGAAAGCACAGAGCCCCAGATTTGCTGTTGTTCTGGAGAGCTTGCAGAGCACTGGGGAAAGGCAGGCAGAGAATTCCCTGCTAGCACCTTCTCTGTGCCTGGGAAGCAGAAGTGTTCACATTGCTTCGCAGAATCGCCTTTGTGCAGAAAACACTAACACTTGTTCAGAACAAAAGAAAGCACAGAGCCCCAGATTTGCTGTTGTTGTGGAGAGCTTGCAGAGCACTGGGGAAAGGCAGGCGGAGAATTCCCTGCTAGCACCTTCTCTGTGCCTGGGAAGCAGAAGTGTTCACATTACTTCGCAGAATCGCTTTTGTGCAGAAAACACTAACACTTGTTCAGAACGAAAGAAAGCACAGAGCCCCAGATTTGCTGTTGTCCTGGAGAGCTTGCAGAGCACTGGGGAAAGGCAGGCAGAGAATTCCCTGTTAGCACCTTCTCTGTGCCTGGGAAGCAGAAGTGTTCACATTGCTTCGCAGAATCGCCTTTGTGCAGAAAACACTAACACTTGTTCAGAACAAAAGAAAGCACAGAGCCCCAGATTCTATGTTGTCCTGGAGAGCTTGCAGAGCACTGGGGAAAGGCAGGCAGAGAATTCCCTGCTAGCACCTTCTCTGTGCCTGGGAAGCAGAAGTGTTCACATTGCTTCGCAGAATCGCTTTTGTGCAGAAAGCACTAACACTTGTTCAGAACAAAAGAAAGCACAGAGCCCCAGATTTTATGTTGTTCTGGAGAGCTTGCAGAGCAGTGGGGAAAGGCAGGCAGAGAATTCCCTGCTAGCACCTTCTCTGTGCCTGGGAAGCAGAAGTGTTCACATTGCTTCGCAGAATCGCCTTTGTGCAGAAAACACTAACACTTGTTCAGAACGAAAGAAAGCACAGAGCCCCAGATTTGCTGTTGTTCTGGAGAGCTTGCAGAGCACTGGGGAAAGGCAGGCAGAGAATTCCCTGCTAGCACCTTCTCTGTGCCTGGGAAGCAGTAGTGTTCACATTGCTTCGCAGAATCGCCTTTGTGCAGAAAACACTAACACTTGTTCAGAACAAAAGAAAGCACAGAGCCTCGGATTTGCTGTTGTTCTGGAGAGCTTGCAGAGCACTGGGGAAAGGCAGGCAGAGAATTCCCTGCTAGCACCTTCTCTGTGCCTGGGAAGCAGAAGTGTTCACATTGCTTCGCAGAATCGCCTTTGTGCAGAAAACACTAACACTTGTTCAGAACAAAAGAAAGCACAGAGCCCCAGATTTGCTGTTGTTCTGGAGAGCTTGCAGAGCAGTGGGGAAAGGCAGGCGGAGAATTCCCTGCTAGCACCTTCTCTGTGCCTGGGAAGCAGAAGTGTTCACATTGCTTCGCAGAATCGCTTTTGTGCAGAAAGCACTAACACTTGTTCAGAACAAAAGAAAGCACAGAGCCCCAGATTCTATGTTGTCCTGGAGAGCTTGCAGAGCACTGGGGAAAGGCAGGCAGAGAATTCCCTGCTAGCACCTTCTCTGTGCCTGGGAAGCAGAAGTGTTCACATTGCTTCGCAGAATCGCTTTTCTGCAGAAAACACTAACACTTGTTCAGAACAAAAGAAAGCACAGAGCCCCAGATTTGCTGTTGTTCTGGAGAGCTTGCAGAGCACTGGGGAAAGGCAGGCAGAGAATTCCCTGCTAGCACCTTCTCTGTGCCTGGGAAGCAGAAGTGTTCACATTGCTTCGCAGAATCGCCTTTGTGCAGAAAACACTAACACTTGTTCAGAACAAAAGAAAGCACAGAGCCCCAGATTTGATGTTGTTCTGGAGAGCTTGCAGAGCAGTGGGGAAAGGCAGGCAGAGAATTCCCTGCTAGCACCTTCTCTGTGCCTGGGAAGCAGAAGTGTTCACATTGCTTCGCAGAATCGCATTTGTGCAGAAAACACTAACACTTGTTCAGAACAAAAGAAAGCACAGAGCCCCAGATTTGCTGTTGTTCTGGAGAGCTTGCAGAGCACTGGGGAAAGGCAGGCAGAGAATTCCCTGCTAGCACCTTCTCTGTGCCTGGGAAGCAGAAGTGTTCACATTGCTTCGCAGAATTGCCTTTGTGCAGAAAACACTAACACTTGTTCAGAACAAAAGAAAGCACAGAGCCCCAGATTCTATGTTGTCCTGGAGAGCTTGCAGAGCACTGGGGAAAGGCAGGCAGAGAATTCCCTGCTAGCACCTTCTCTGTGCCTGGGAAGCAGAAGTGTTCACATTGCTTCGCAGAATCGCTTTTCTGCAGAAAACACTAACACTTGTTCAGAACAAAAGAAAGCACAGAGCCCCAGATTTGCTGTTGTTCTGGAGAGCTTGCAGAGCACTGGGGAAAGGCAGGCAGAGAATTGCCTGCTAGCACCTTCTCTGTGCCTGGGAAGCAGAAGTGTTCACATTGCTTCGCAGAATCGCCTTTGTGCAGAAAACACTAACACTTGTTCAGAACGAAAGAAAGCACAGAGCCCCAGATTTGCTGTTGTTCTGGAGAGCTTGCAGAGCACTGGGGAAAGGCAGGCAGAGAATTCCCTGCTAGCACCTTCTCTGTGCCTGGGAAGCAGTAGTGTTCACATTGCTTCGCAGAATCGCCTTTGTGCAGAAAACACTAACACTTGTTCAGAACAAAAAAAGCACAGAGCCCCAGATTTGCTGTTGTTCTGGAGAGCTTGCAGAGCACTGGGGAAAGGCAGGCAGAGAATTCCCTGCTAGCACCTTCTCTGTGCCTGGGAAGCAGGAGTGTTCACATTACTTCGCAGAATCGCTTTTGTGCAGAAAACAGTAACACTTGTTCAGAACAAAAGAAAGCACAGAGCCCCAGATTTGCTGTTGTTCTGGAGAGCTTGCAGAGCACTGGGGAAAGGCAGGCAGAGAATTCCCTGCTAGCACCTTCTCTGTGCCTGGGAAGCAGAAGTGTTCACATTGCTTCGCAGAATTGCCTTTGTGCAGAAAACACTAACACTTGTTCAGAACAAAAGAAAGCACAGAGCCTCAGATTTTATGTTGTCCTGGAGAGCTTGCAGAGCACTGGGGAAAGGCAGGCAGAGAATTCCTTGCTAGCACCTTCTCTGTGCCTGGGAAGCAGAAGTGTTCACATTGCTTCGCAGAATCGCATTTGTGCAGAAAACACTAACACTTGTTCAGAACAAAAGAAAGCACAGAGCCCCAGATTTGCTGTTGTTCTGGAGAGCTTGCAGAGCACTGGGGAAAGGCAGGCAGAGAATTCCCTGCTAGCACCTTCTCTGTGCCTGGGAAGCAGAAGTGTTCACATTGCTTCGCAGAATCGCCTTTGTGCAGAAAACACTAACACTTGTTCAGAACAAAAGAAAGCACAGAGCCCCAGATTTGCTGTTGTTCTGGAGAGCTTGCAGAGCACTGGGGAAAGGCAGGCGGAGAATTCCCTGCTAGCACCTTCTCTGTGCCTGGGAAGCAGAAGTGTTCACATTACTTCGCAGAATCGCTTTTGTGCAGAAAACACTAACACTTGTTCAGAACGAAAGAAAGCACAGAGCCCCAGATTTGCTGTTGTCCTGGAGAGCTTGCAGAGCACTGGGGAAAGGCAGGCAGAGAATTCCCTGTTAGCACCTTCTCTGTGCCTGGGAAGCAGAAGTGTTCACATTGCTTCGCAGAATCGCTTTTCTGCAGAAAACACTAACACTTGTTCAGAACAAAAGAAAGCACAGAGCCCCAGATTCTATGTTGTCCTGGAGAGCTTGCAGAGCACTGGGGAAAGGCAGGCAGAGAATTCCCTGCTAGCACCTTCTCTGTGCCTGGGAAGCAGAAGTGTTCACATTGCTTCGCAGAATCGCTTTTGTGCAGAAAGCACTAACACTTGTTCAGAACAAAAGAAAGCACAGAGCCCCAGATTCTATGTTGTCCTGGAGAGCTTGCAGAGCACTGGGGAAAGGCAGGCAGAGAATTCCCTGCTAGCACCTTCTCTGTGCCTGGGAAGCAGAAGTGTTCACATTGCTTCGCAGAATCGCTTTTCTGCAGAAAACACTAACACTTGTTCAGAACAAAAGAAAGCACAGAGCCCCAGATTTGCTGTTGTTCTGGAGAGCTTGCAGAGCACTGGGGAAAGGCAGGCAGAGAATTCCCTGCTAGCACCTTCTCTGTGCCTGGGAAGCAGAAGTGTTCACATTGCTTCGCAGAATCGCTTTTGTGCAGAAAACAGTAACACTTGTTCAGAACGAAAGAAAGCACAGAGCCCCAGATTCTATGTTGTCCTGGAGAGCTTGCAGAGCACTGGGGAAAGGCAGGCAGAGAATTCCTTGCTAGCGCCTTCTCTGTGCCTGGGAAGCAGAAGTGTTCACATTGCTTCGCAGAATCGCTTTTGTACAGAAAACACTAACACTTGTTCAGAACGAAAGGAAGCACAGAGCCCCAGATTTTATGTTGTCCTGGAGAGCTTGCAGAGCACTGGGGAAAGGCAGGCAGAGAATTTCCTGCTAGCACCTTCTCTGTGCCTGTTCACATTGCTTCGCAGAATCGCTTTTGTGCAGAAAACAGTAACACTTGTTCAGAACGAAAGAAAGCACAGAGCCCCAGATTCTATGTTGTCCTGGAGAGCTTGCAGAGCACTGGGGAAAGGCAGGCAGAGAATTCCTTGCTAGCACCTTCTCTGTGCCTGGGAAGCAGAAGTGTTCACATTGCTTCGCAGAATCGCTTTTCTGCAGAAAACACTAACACTTGTTCAGAACAAAAGAAAACACAGAGCCCCAGATTTGCTGTTGTTCTGGAGAGCTTGCAGAGCACTGGGGAAAGGCAGGCAGAGAATTCCCTGCTAGCACCTTCTCTGTGCCTGGGAAGCAGAAGTGTTCACATTGCTTCGCAGAATCGCCTTTGTGCAGAAAACACTAACACTTGTTCAGAACGAAAGAAAGCACAGAGCCCCAGATTCTATGTTGTCCTGGAGAGCTTGCAGAGAACTGGGGAAAGGCAGGCAGAGAATTCCCTGCTAGCACCTTCTCTGTGCCTGGGAAGCAGAAGTGTTCACATTGCTTCGCAGAATCGCTTTTCTGCAGAAAACACTAACACTTGTTCAGAACAAAAGAAAGCACAGAGCCCCAGATTTGCTGTTGTCCTGGAGAGCTTGCAGAGCACTGGGGAAAGGCAGGCAGAGAATTCCCTGCTAGCACCTTCTCTGTGCCTGGGAAGCAGAAGTGTTCACATTGCTTCGCAGAATCGCATTTGTGCAGAAAACACTAACACTTGTTCAGAACGAAAGAAAGCACAGAGCCCCAGATTTGCTGTTGTTCTGGAGAGCTTGCAGAGCACTGGGGAAAGGCAGGCAGAGAATTCCCTGCTAGCACCTTCTCTGTGCCTGGGAAGCAGTAGTGTTCACATTGCTTCGCAGAATCGCCTTTGTGCAGAAAACACTAACACTTGTTCAGAACAAAAAAAGCACAGAGCCCCAGATTTGCTGTTGTTCTGGAGAGCTTGCAGAGCACTGGGGAAAGGCAGGCAGAGAATTCCCTGCTAGCACCTTCTCTGTGCCTGGGAAGCAGAAGTGTTCACATTACTTCGCAGAATCGCTTTTGTGCAGAAAACAGTAACACTTGTTCAGAACAAAAGAAAGCACAGAGCCCCAGATTTGCTGTTGTTCTGGAGAGCTTGCAGAGCACTGGGGAAAGGCAGGCAGAGAATTCCCTGCTAGCACCTTCTCTGTGCCTGGGAAGCAGAAGTGTTCACATTGCTTCGCAGAATTGCCTTTGTGCAGAAAACACTAACACTTGTTCAGAACAAAAGAAAGCACAGAGCCTCAGATTTTATGTTGTCCTGGAGAGCTTGCAGAGCACTGGGGAAAGGCAGGCAGAGAATTCCCTGCTAGCACCTTCTCTGTGCCTGGGAAGCAGAAGTGTTCACATTGCTTCGCAGAATCGCATTTGTGCAGAAAACACTAACACTTGTTCAGAACAAAAGAAAGCACAGAGCCCCAGATTTGCTGTTGTTCTGGAGAGCTTGCAGAGCACTGGGGAAAGGCAGGCAGAGAATTCCCTGCTAGCACCTTCTCTGTGCCTGGGAAGCAGAAGTGTTCACATTGCTTCGCAGAATCGCCTTTGTGCAGAAAACACTAACACTTGTTCAGAACAAAAGAAAGCACAGAGCCCCAGATTTGCTGTTGTTCTGGAGAGCTTGCAGAGCACTGGGGAAAGGCAGGTGGAGAATTCCGTGCTAGCACCTTCTCTGTGCCTGGGAAGCAGAAGTGTTCACATTACTTCGCAGAATCGCTTTTCTGCAGAAAACACTAACACTTGTTCAGAACGAAAGAAAGCACAGAGCCCCAGATTTGCTGTTGTCCTGGAGAGCTTGCAGAGCACTGGGGAAAGGCAGGCAGAGAATTCCCTGTTAGCACCTTCTCTGTGCCTGGGAAGCAGAAGTGTTCACATTGCTTCGCAGAATCGCTTTTCTGCAGAAAACACTAACACTTGTTCAGAACAAAAGAAAGCACAGAGCCCCAGATTCTATGTTGTCCTGGAGAGCTTGCAGAGCACTGGGAAAGGCAGGCAGAGAATTCCCTGCTAGCACCTTCTCTGTGCCTGGGAAGCAGAAGTGTTCACATTGCTTCGCAGAATCGCCTTTGTGCAGAAAACACTAACACTTGTTCAGAACAAAAAAAGCACAGAGCCCCAGATTTGCTGTTGTTCTGGAGAGCTTGCAGAGCACTGGGGAAAGGCAGGCAGAGAATTCCCTGCTAGCACCTTCTCTGTGCCTGGGAAGCAGTAGTGTTCACATTACTTCGCAGAATCGCTTTTGTGCAGAAAACAGTAACACTTGTTCAGAACAAAAGAAAGCACAGAGCCCCAGATTTGCTGTTGTTCTGGAGAGCTTGCAGAGCACTGGGGAAAGGCAGGCAGAGAATTCCCTGCTAGCACCTTCTCTGTGCCTGGGAAGCAGAAGTGTTCACATTGCTTCGCAGAATTGCCTTTGTGCAGAAAACACTAACACTTGTTCAGAACAAAAGAAAGCACAGAGCCTCAGATTTTATGTTGTCCTGGAGAGCTTGCAGAGCACTGGGGAAAGGCAGGCAGAGAATTCCCTGCTAGCACCTTCTCTGTGCCTGGGAAGCAGAAGTGTTCACATTGCTTCGCAGAATCGCATTTGTGCAGAAAACACTAACACTTGTTCAGAACAAAAGAAAGCACAGAGCCCCAGATTTGCTGTTGTTCTGGAGAGCTTGCAGAGCACTGGGGAAAGGCAGGCAGAGAATTCCCTGCTAGCACCTTCTCTGTGCCTGGGAAGCAGAAGTGTTCACATTGCTTCGCAGAATCGCCTTTGTGCAGAAAACACTAACACTTGTTCAGAACAAAAGAAAGCACAGAGCCCCAGATTTGCTGTTGTTCTGGAGAGCTTGCAGAGCACTGGGGAAAGGCAGGCGGAGAATTCCGTGCTAGCACCTTCTCTGTGCCTGGGAAGCAGAAGTGTTCACATTACTTCGCAGAATCGCTTTTGTGCAGAAAACACTAACACTTGTTCAGAACGAAAGAAAGCACAGAGCCCCAGATTTGCTGTTGTCCTGGAGAGCTTGCAGAGCACTGGGGAAAGGCAGGCAGAGAATTCCCTGTTAGCACCTTCTCTGTGCCTGGGAAGCAGAAGTGTTCACATTGCTTCGCAGAATCGCTTTTCTGCAGAAAACACTAACACTTGTTCAGAACAAAAGAAAGCACAGAGCCCCAGATTCTATGTTGTCCTGGAGAGCTTGCAGAGCACTGGGGAAAGGCAGGCAGAGAATTCCCTGCTAGCACCTTCTCTGTGCCTGGGAAGCAGAAGTGTTCACATTGCTTCGCAGAATCGCTTTTCTGCAGAAAACACTAACACTTGTTCAGAACAAAAGAAAGCACAGAGCCCCAGATTTGCTGTTGTTCTGGAGAGCTTGCAGAGCACTGGGGAAAGGCAGGCAGAGAATTCCCTGCTAGCACCTTCTCTGTGCCTGGGAAGCAGAAGTGTTCACATTGCTTCGCAGAATCGCTTTTGTGCAGAAAGCACTAACACTTGTTCAGAACAAAAGAAAGCACAGAGCCCCAGATTCTATGTTGTCCTGGAGAGCTTGCAGAGCACTGGGGAAAGGCAGGCAGAGAATTCCCTGCTAGCACCTTCTCTGTGCCTGGGAAGCAGAAGTGTTCACATTGCTTCGCAGAATCGCTTTTCTGCAGAAAACACTAACACTTGTTCAGAACAAAAGAAAGCACAGAGCCCCAGATTTGCTGTTGTTCTGGAGAGCTTGCAGAGCACTGGGGAAAGGCAGGCAGAGAATTCCCTGCTAGCACCTTCTCTGTGCCTGGGAAGCAGAAGTGTTCACATTGCTTCGCAGAATCGCATTTGTGCAGAAAACACTAACACTTGTTCAGAACGAAAGAAAGCACAGAGCCCCAGATTTGCTGTTGTTCTGGAGAGCTTGCAGAGCACTGGGGAAAGGCAGGCAGAGAATTCCCTGCTAGCACCTTCTCTGTGCCTGGGAAGCAGTAGTGTTCACATTGCTTCGCAGAATCGCCTTTGTGCAGAAAACACTAACACTTGTTCAGAACAAAAAAAGCACAGAGCCCCAGATTTGCTGTTGTTCTGGAGAGCTTGCAGAGCACTGGGGAAAGGCAGGCAGAGAATTCCCTGCTAGCACCTTCTCTGTGCCTGGGAAGCAGAAGTGTTCACATTACTTCGCAGAATCGCTTTTGTGCAGAAAACAGTAACACTTGTTCAGAACAAAAGAAAGCACAGAGCCCCAGATTTGCTGTTGTTCTGGAGAGCTTGCAGAGCACTGGGGAAAGGCAGGCAGAGAATTCCCTGCTAGCACCTTCTCTGTGCCTGGGAAGCAGAAGTGTTCACATTGCTTCGCAGAATTGCCTTTGTGCAGAAAACACTAACACTTGTTCAGAACAAAAGAAAGCACAGAGCCTCAGATTTTATGTTGTCCTGGAGAGCTTGCAGAGCACTGGGGAAAGGCAGGCAGAGAATTCCCTGCTAGCACCTTCTCTGTGCCTGGGAAGCAGAAGTGTTCACATTGCTTCGCAGAATCGCATTTGTGCAGAAAACACTAACACTTGTTCAGAACAAAAGAAAGCACAGAGCCCCAGATTTGCTGTTGTTCTGGAGAGCTTGCAGAGCACTGGGGAAAGGCAGGCAGAGAATTCCCTGCTAGCACCTTCTCTGTGCCTGGGAAGCAGAAGTGTTCACATTGCTTCGCAGAATCGCCTTTGTGCAGAAAACACTAACACTTGTTCAGAACAAAAGAAAGCACAGAGCCCCAGATTTGCTGTTGTTCTGGAGAGCTTGCAGAGCACTGGGGAAAGGCAGGCGGAGAATTCCCTGCTAGCACCTTCTCTGTGCCTGGGAAGCAGAAGTGTTCACATTACTTCGCAGAATCGCTTTTGTGCAGAAAACACTAACACTTGTTCAGAACGAAAGAAAGCACAGAGCCCCAGATTTGCTGTTGTCCTGGAGAGCTTGCAGAGCACTGGGGAAAGGCAGGCAGAGAATTCCCTGTTAGCACCTTCTCTGTGCCTGGGAAGCAGAAGTGTTCACATTGCTTCGCAGAATCGCTTTTCTGCAGAAAACACTAACACTTGTTCAGAACAAAAGAAAGCACAGAGCCCCAGATTCTATGTTGTCCTGGAGAGCTTGCAGAGCACTGGGGAAAGGCAGGCAGAGAATTCCCTGCTAGCACCTTCTCTGTGCCTGGGAAGCAGAAGTGTTCACATTGCTTCGCAGAATCGCCTTTGTGCAGAAAACACTAACACTTGTTCAGAACAAAAAAAGCACAGAGCCCCAGATTTGCTGTTGTTCTGGAGAGCTTGCAGAGCACTGGGGAAAGGCAGGCAGAGAATTCCCTGCTAGCACCTTCTCTGTGCCTGGGAAGCAGAAGTGTTCACATTACTTCGCAGAATCGCTTTTGTGCAGAAAACAGTAACACTTGTTCAGAACAAAAGAAAGCACAGAGCCCCAGATTTGCTGTTGTTCTGGAGAGCTTGCAGAGCACTGGGGAAAGGCAGGCAGAGAATTCCCTGCTAGCACCTTCTCTGTGCCTGGGAAGCAGAAGTGTTCACATTGCTTCGCAGAATTGCCTTTGTGCAGAAAACACTAACACTTGTTCAGAACAAAAGAAAGCACAGAGCCTCAGATTTTATGTTGTCCTGGAGAGCTTGCAGAGCACTGGGGAAAGGCAGGCAGAGAATTCCCTGCTAGCACCTTCTCTGTGCCTGGGAAGCAGAAGTGTTCACATTGCTTCGCAGAATCGCATTTGTGCAGAAAACACTAACACTTGTTCAGAACAAAAGAAAGCACAGAGCCCCAGATTTGCTGTTGTTCTGGAGAGCTTGCAGAGCACTGGGGAAAGGCAGGCAGAGAATTCCCTGCTAGCACCTTCTCTGTGCCTGGGAAGCAGAAGTGTTCACATTGCTTCGCAGAATCGCCTTTGTGCAGAAAACACTAACACTTGTTCAGAACAAAAGAAAGCACAGAGCCCCAGATTTGCTGTTGTTCTGGAGAGCTTGCAGAGCACTGGGGAAAGGCAGGCGGAGAATTCCGTGCTAGCACCTTCTCTGTGCCTGGGAAGCAGAAGTGTTCACATTACTTCGCAGAATCGCTTTTGTGCAGAAAACACTAACACTTGTTCAGAACGAAAGAAAGCACAGAGCCCCAGATTTGCTGTTGTCCTGGAGAGCTTGCAGAGCACTGGGGAAAGGCAGGCAGAGAATTCCCTGTTAGCACCTTCTCTGTGCCTGGGAAGCAGAAGTGTTCACATTGCTTCGCAGAATCGCTTTTCTGCAGAAAACACTAACACTTGTTCAGAACAAAAGAAAGCACAGAGCCCCAGATTCTATGTTGTCCTGGAGAGCTTGCAGAGCACTGGGGAAAGGCAGGCAGAGAATTCCCTGCTAGCACCTTCTCTGTGCCTGGGAAGCAGAAGTGTTCACATTGCTTCGCAGAATCGCTTTTGTGCAGAAAGCACTAACACTTGTTCAGAACAAAAGAAAGCACAGAGCCCCAGATTCTATGTTGTCCTGGAGAGCTTGCAGAGCACTGGGGAAAGGCAGGCAGAGAATTCCCTGCTAGCACCTTCTCTGTGCCTGGGAAGCAGAAGTGTTCACATTGCTTCGCAGAATCGCTTTTCTGCAGAAAACACTAACACTTGTTCAGAACAAAAGAAAGCACAGAGCCCCAGATTTGCTGTTGTTCTGGAGAGCTTGCAGAGCACTGGGGAAAGGCAGGCAGAGAATTCCCTGCTAGCACCTTCTCTGTGCCTGGGAAGCAGAAGTGTTCACATTGCTTCGCAGAATCGCCTTTGTGCAGAAAACACTAACACTTGTTCAGAACAAAAGAAAGCACAGAGCCCCAGATTTTATGTTGTCCTGGAGAGCTTGCAGAGCACTGGGGAAAGGCAGGCAGAGAATTCCCTGCTAGCACCTTCTCTGTGCCTGGGAAGCAGGAGTGTTCACATTGCTTCGCAGAATCGCTTTTCTGCAGAAAACACTAACACTTGTTCAGAACAAAAGAAAGCACAGAGCCCCAGATTTGCTGTTGTTCTGGAGAGCTTGCAGAGCACTGGGGAAAGGCAGGCAGAGAATTCCCTGCTAGCGCCTTCTCTGTGCCTGGGAAGCAGAAGTGTTCACATTGCTTCGCAGAATCGCCTTTGTGCAGAAAACACTAACACTTGTTCAGAACAAAAGAAAGCACAGAGCCCCAGATTTGCTGTTGTTCTGGAGAGCTTGCAGAGCACTGGGGAAAGGCAGGCAGGGAATTCCCTGCTAGCACCTTCTCTGTGCCTGGGAAGCAGAAGTGTTCACATTGCTTCGCAGAATCGCTTTTGTGCAGAAAGCACTAACACTTGTTCAGAACAAAAGAAAGCACAGAGCCCCAGATTCTATGTTGTCCTGGAGAGCTTGCAGAGCACTGGGGAAAGGCAGGCAGAGAATTCCCTGCTAGCACCTTCTCTGTGCCTGGGAAGCAGAAGTGTTCACATTGCTTCGCAGAATCGCTTTTCTGCAGAAAACACTAACACTTGTTCAGAACAAAAGAAAGCACAGAGCCCCAGATTTGCTGTTGTTCTGGAGAGCTTGCAGAGCACTGGGGAAAGGCAGGCAGAGAATTCCCTGCTAGCACCTTCTCTGTGCCTGGGAAGCAGAAGTGTTCACATTGCTTCGCAGAATCGCATTTGTGCAGAAAACACTAACACTTGTTCAGAACAAAAGAAAGCACAGAGCCCCAGATTTGCTGTTGTCCTGGAGAGCTTGCAGAGCACTGGGGAAAGGCAGGCAGAGAATTCCCTGCTAGCACCTTCTCTGTGCCTGGGAAGCAGAAGTGTTCACATTGCTTCGCAGAATCGCATTTGTGCAGAAAACACTAACACTTGTTCAGAACAAAAGAAAGCACAGAGCCCCAGATTTGCTGTTGTTCTGGAGAGCTTGCAGAGCACTGGGGAAAGGCAGGCAGAGAATTCCCTGCTAGCACCTTCTCTGTGCCTGGGAAGCAGAAGTGTTCACATTGCTTCGCAGAATTGCCTTTGTGCAGAAAACACTAACACTTGTTCAGAACAAAAGAAAGCACAGAGCCTCAGATTTTATGCTGTCCTGGAGAGCTTGCAGAGCACTGGGGAAAGGCAGGCAGAGAATTCCCTGCTAGCACCTTCTCTGTGCCTGGGAAGCAGAAGTGTTCACATTGCTTCGCAGAATCGCTTTTCTGCAGAAAACACTAACACTTGTTCAGAACAAAAGAAAGCACAGAGCCCCAGATTTGCTGTTGTTCTGGAGAGCTTGCAGAGCACTGGGGAAAGGCAGGCAGAGAATTCCCTGCTAGCACCTTCTCTGTGCCTGGGAAGCAGAAGTGTTCACATTGCTTCGCAGAATCGCCTTTGTGCAGAAAACACTAACACTTGTTCAGAACAAAAGAAAGCACAGAGCCCCAGATTTGCTGTTGTTGTGGAGAGCTTGCAGAGCACTGGGGAAAGGCAGGCGGAGAATTCCCTGCTAGCACCTTCTCTGTGCCTGGGAAGCAGAAGTGTTCACATTACTTCGCAGAATCGCTTTTGTGCAGAAAACAGTAACACTTGTTCAGAACGAAAGAAAGCACAGAGCCCCAGATTTGCTGTTGTCCTGGAGAGCTTGCAGAGCACTGGGGAAAGGCAGGCAGAGAATTCCCTGTTAGCACCTTCTCTGTGCCTGGGAAGCAGAAGTGTTCACATTGCTTCGCAGAATCGCCTTTGTGCAGAAAACACTAACACTTGTTCAGAACAAAAGAAAGCACAGAGCCCCAGATTTGATGTTGTTCTGGAGAGCTTGCAGAGCAGTGGGGAAAGGCAGGCAGAGAATTCCCTGCTAGCACCTTCTCTGTGCCTGGGAAGCAGAAGTGTTCACATTGCTTCGCAGAATCGCATTTGTGCAGAAAACACTAACACTTGTTCAGAACAAAAGAAAGCACAGAGCCCCAGATTTGCTGTTGTTCTGGAGAGCTTGCAGAGCACTGGGGAAAGGCAGGCAGAGAATTCCCTGCTAGCACCTTCTCTGTGCCTGGGAAGCAGAAGTGTTCACATTGCTTCGCAGAATTGCCTTTGTGCAGAAAACACTAACACTTGTTCAGAAGGAAAGAAAGCACAGAGCCTCAGATTTTATGCTGTCCTGGAGAGCTTGCAGAGCACTGGGGAAAGGCAGGCAGAGAATTCCCTGCTAGCACCTTCTCTGTGCCTGGGAAGCAGAAGTGTTCACATTGATTCGCAGAATCGCTTTTCTGCAGAAAACACTAACACTTGTTCAGAACAAAAGAAAGCACAGAGCCCCAGATTTGCTGTTGTTCTGGAGAGCTTGCAGAGCACTGGGGAAAGGCAGGCAGAGAATTCCCTGCTAGCACCTTCTCTGTGCCTGGGAAGCAGAAGTGTTCACATTGCTTCGCAGAATCGCCTTTGTGCAGAAAACACTAACACTTGTTCAGAACAAAAGAAAGCACAGAGCCCCAGATTTGCTGTTGTTGTGGAGAGCTTGCAGAGCACTGGGGAAAGGCAGGCGGAGAATTCCCTGCTAGCACCTTCTCTGTGCCTGGGAAGCAGAAGTGTTCACATTACTTCGCAGAATCGCTTTTGTGCAGAAAACACTAACACTTGTTCAGAACGAAAGAAAGCACAGAGCCCCAGATTTGCTGTTGTCCTGGAGAGCTTGCAGAGCACTGGGGAAAGGCAGGCAGAGAATTCCCTGTTAGCACCTTCTCTGTGCCTGGGAAGCAGAAGTGTTCACATTGCTTCGCAGAATCGCTTTTGTACAGAAAACACTAACACTTGTTCAGAACGAAAGGAAGCACAGAGCCCCAGATTTTATGTTGTCCTGGAGAGCTTGCAGAGCACTGGGGAAAGGCAGGCAGAGAATTTCCTGCTAGCACCTTCTCTGTGCCTGTTCACATTGCTTCGCAGAATCGCTTTTGTGCAGAAAACAGTAACACTTGTTCAGAACGAAAGAAAGCACAGAGCCCCAGATTCTATGTTGTCCTGGAGAGCTTGCAGAGCACTGGGGAAAGGCAGGCAGAGAATTCCTTGCTAGCACCTTCTCTGTGCCTGGGAAGCAGAAGTGTTCACATTGCTTGGCAGAATCGCTTTTGTGCAGAAAACAGTAACACTTGTTCAGAAGGAAAGAAAGCACAGAGCCCCAGATTCTATGTTGTCCTGGAGAGCTTGCAGAGCACTGGGGAAAGGCAGGCAGAGAATTCCCTGTTAGCACCTTCTCTGTGCCTGGGAAGCAGAAGTGTTCACATTGCTTCGCAGAATCGCCTTTGTGCAGAAAACACTAACACTTGTTCAGAACAAAAGAAAGCACAGAGCCCCAGATTCTATGTTGTCCTGGAGAGCTTGCAGAGCACTGGGGAAAGGCAGGCAGAGAATTCCCTGCTAGCACCTTCTCTGTGCCTGGGAAGCAGAAGTGTTCACATTGCTTCGCAGAATCGCTTTTGTGCAGAAAGCACTAACACTTATTCAGAACAAAAGAAAGCACAGAGCCCCAGATTTGATGTTGTTCTGGAGAGCTTGCAGAGCAGTGGGGAAAGGCAGGCAGAGAATTCCCTGCTAGCACCTTCTCTGTGCCTGGGAAGCAGAAGTGTTCACATTGCTTCGCAGAATCGCCTTTGTGCAGAAAACACTAACACTTGTTCAGAACGAAAGAAAGCACAGAGCCCCAGATTTGCTGTTGTTCTGGAGAGCTTGCAGAGCACTGGGGAAAGGCAGGCAGAGAATTCCCTGCTAGCACCTTCTCTGTGCCTGGGAAGCAGAAGTGTTCACATTGCTTCGCAGAATTGCCTTTGTGCAGAAAACACTAACACTTGTTCAGAACAAAAGAAAGCACAGAGCCTCAGATTTTATGTTGTCCTGGAGAGCTTGCAGAGCACTGGGGAAAGGCAGGCAGAGAATTCCCTGCTAGCACCTTCTCTGTGCCTGGGAAGCAGAAGTGTTCACATTGCTTCGCAGAATCGCTTTTCTGCAGAAAACACTAACACTTGTTCAGAACAAAAGAAAGCACAGAGCCCCAGATTTGCTGTTGTTCTGGAGAGCTTGCAGAGCACTGGGGAAAGGCAGGCAGAGAATTCCCTGCTAGCACCTTCTCTGTGCCTGGGAAGCAGAAGTGTTCACATTGCTTCGCAGAATCGCCTTTGTGCAGAAAACACTAACACTTGTTCAGAACAAAAGAAAGCACAGAGCCCCAGATTTGCTGTTGTTCTGGAGAGCTTGCAGAGCACTGGGGAAAGGCAGGCGGAGAATTCCCTGCTAGCACCTTCTCTGTGCCTGGGAAGCAGAAGTGTTCACATTGCTTCGCAGAATCGCTTTTGTGCAGAAAGCACTAACACTTGTTCAGAACAAAAGAAAGCACAGAGCCCCAGATTCTATGTTGTCCTGGAGAGCTTGCAGAGCACTGGGGAAAGGCAGGCAGAGAATTCCCTGCTAGCACCTTCTCTGTGCCTGGGAAGCAGAAGTGTTCACATTGCTTCGCAGAATCGCTTTTCTGCAGAAAACACTAACACTTGTTCAGAACAAAAGAAAGCACAGAGCCCCAGATTTGCTGTTGTTCTGGAGAGCTTGCAGAGCACTGGGGAAAGGCAGGCAGAGAATTCCTTGCTAGCACCTTCTCTGTGCCTGGGAAGCAGAAGTGTTCACATTGCTTCGCAGAATCGCCTTTGTGCAGAAAACACTAACACTTGTTCAGAACAAAAGAAAGCACAGAGCCCCAGATTTGATGTTGTTCTGGAGAGCTTGCAGAGCAGTGGGGAAAGGCAGGCAGAGAATTCCCTGCTAGCACCTTCTCTGTGCCTGGGAAGCAGAAGTGTTCACATTGCTTCGCAGAATCGCATTTGTGCAGAAAACACTAACACTTGTTCAGAACAAAAGAAAGCACAGAGCCCCAGATTTGCTGTTGTTCTGGAGAGCTTGCAGAGCACTGGGGAAAGGCAGGCAGAGAATTCCCTGCTAGCACCTTCTCTGTGCCTGGGAAGCAGAAGTGTTCACATTGCTTCGCAGAATTGCCTTTGTGCAGAAAACACTAACACTTGTTCAGAACAAAAGAAAGCACAGAGCCTCAGATTTTATGCTGTCCTGGAGAGCTTGCAGAGCACTGGGGAAAGGCAGGCAGAGAATTCCCTGCTAGCACCTTCTCTGTGCCTGGGAAGCAGAAGTGTTCACATTGCTTCGCAGAATCGCTTTTCTGCAGAAAACACTAACACTTGTTCAGAACAAAAGAAAGCACAGAGCCCCAGATTTGCTGTTGTTCTGGAGAGCTTGCAGAGCACTGGGGAAAGGCAGGCAGAGAATTCCCTGCTAGCACCTTCTCTGTGCCTGGGAAGCAGTAGTGTTCACATTGCTTCGCAGAATCGCCTTTGTGCAGAAAACACTAACACTTGTTCAGAACAAAAGAAAGCACAGAGCCCCAGATTTGCTGTTGTTCTGGAGAGCTTGCAGAGCACTGGGGAAAGGCAGGCGGAGAATTCCCTGCTAGCACCTTCTCTGTGCCTGGGAAGCAGAAGTGTTCACATTACTTCGCAGAATCGCTTTTGTGCAGAAAACACTAACACTTGTTCAGAACGAAAGAAAGCACAGAGCCCCAGATTTGCTGTTGTCCTGGAGAGCTTGCAGAGCACTGGGGAAAGGCAGGCAGAGAATTCCCTGTTAGCACCTTCTCTGTGCCTGGGAAGCAGAAGTGTTCACATTGCTTCGCAGAATCGCCTTTGTGCAGAAAACACTAACACTTGTTCAGAACAAAAGAAAGCACAGAGCCCCAGATTCTATGTTGTCCTGGAGAGCTTGCAGAGCACTGGGGAAAGGCAGGCAGAGAATTCCCTGCTAGCACCTTCTCTGTGCCTGGGAAGCAGAAGTGTTCACATTGCTTCGCAGAATCGCTTTTGTGCAGAAAGCACTAACACTTGTTCAGAACAAAAGAAAGCACAGAGCCCCAGATTTTATGTTGTTCTGGAGAGCTTGCAGAGCAGTGGGGAAAGGCAGGCAGAGAATTCCCTGCTAGCACCTTCTCTGTGCCTGGGAAGCAGAAGTGTTCACATTGCTTCGTAGAATCGCCTTTGTGCAGAAAACACTAACACTTGTTCAGAACAAAAGAAAGCACAGAGCCCCAGATTTGCTGTTGTTCTGGAGAGCTTGCAGAGCACTGGGGAAAGGCAGGCAGAGAATTCCCTGCTAGCACCTTCTCTGTGCCTGGGAAGCAGAAGTGTTCACATTGCTTCGCAGAATCGCATTTGTGCAGAAAACACTAACACTTGTTCAGAACGAAAGAAAGCACAGAGCCCCAGATTTGCTGTTGTTCTGGAGAGCTTGCAGAGCACTGGGGAAAGGCAGGCAGAGAATTCCCTGCTAGCACCTTCTCTGTGCCTGGGAAGCAGTAGTGTTCACATTGCTTCGCAGAATCGCCTTTGTGCAGAAAACACTAACACTTGTTCAGAACAAAAGAAAGCACAGAGCCCCAGATTTGCTGTTGTTCTGGAGAGCTTGCAGAGCACTGGGGAAAGGCAGGCAGAGAATTCCCTGCTAGCACCTTCTCTGTGCCTGGGAAGCAGAAGTGTTCACATTGCTTCGCAGAATCGCCTTTGTGCAGAAAACACTAACACTTGTTCAGAACAAAAGAAAGCACAGAGCCCCAGATTTGCTGTTGTTCTGGAGAGCTTGCAGAGCACTGGGGAAAGGCAGGCGGAGAATTCCCTGCTAGCACCTTCTCTGTGCCTGGGAAGCAGAAGTGTTCACATTGCTTCGCAGAATCGCTTTTGTGCAGAAAGCACTAACACTTGTTCAGAACAAAAGAAAGCACAGAGCCCCAGATTCTATGTTGTCCTGGAGAGCTTGCAGAGCACTGGGGAAAGGCAGGCAGAGAATTCCCTGCTAGCACCTTCTCTGTGCCTGGGAAGCAGAAGTGTTCACATTGCTTCGCAGAATCGCTTTTCTGCAGAAAACACTAACACTTGTTCAGAACAAAAGAAAGCACAGAGCCCCAGATTTGCTGTTGTTCTGGAGAGCTTGCAGAGCACTGGGGAAAGGCAGGCAGAGAATTCCCTGCTAGCACCTTCTCTGTGCCTGGGAAGCAGAAGTGTTCACATTGCTTCGCAGAATCGCCTTTGTGCAGAAAACACTAACACTTGTTCAGAACAAAAGAAAGCACAGAGCCCCAGATTTGATGTTGTTCTGGAGAGCTTGCAGAGCAGTGGGGAAAGGCAGGCAGAGAATTCCCTGCTAGCACCTTCTCTGTGCCTGGGAAGCAGAAGTGTTCACATTGCTTCGCAGAATCGCATTTGTGCAGAAAACACTAACACTTGTTCAGAACAAAAGAAAGCACAGAGCCCCAGATTTGCTGTTGTTCTGGAGAGCTTGCAGAGCACTGGGGAAAGGCAGGCAGAGAATTCCCTGCTAGCACCTTCTCTGTGCCTGGGAAGCAGAAGTGTTCACATTGCTTCGCAGAATTGCCTTTGTGCAGAAAACACTAACACTTGTTCAGAACAAAAGAAAGCACAGAGCCCCAGATTTGCTGTTGTTCTGGAGAGCTTGCAGAGCACTGGGGAAAGGCAGGCACTGAATTGCCTGCTAGCACCTTCTCTGTGCCTGGGAAGCAGAAGTGTTCACATTGCTTCGCAGAATCGCCTTTGTGCAGAAAACACTAACACTTGTTCAGAACAAAAGAAAGCACAGAGCCCCAGATTTGCTGTTGTTCTGGAGAGCTTGCAGAGCACTGGGGAAAGGCAGGCAGAGAATTCCCTGCTAGCACCTTCTCTGTGCCTGGGAAGCAGAAGTGTTCACATTGCTTCGCAGAATCGCCTTTGTGCAGAAAACACTAACACTTGTTCAGAACGAAAGAAAGCACAGAGCCCCAGATTTGCTGTTGTTCTGGAGAGCTTGCAGAGCACTGGGGAAAGGCAGGCAGAGAATTCCCTGCTAGCACCTTCTCTGTTCCTGGGAAGCAGAAGTGTTCACATTGCTTCGCAGAATCGCTTTTCTGCAGAAAACACTAACACTTGTTCAGAACAAAAGAAAACACAGAGCCCCAGATTTGCTGTTGTTCTGGAGAGCTTGCAGAGCACTGGGGAAAGGCAGGCAGAGAATTCCCTGCTAGCACCTTCTCTGTGCCTGGGAAGCAGAAGTGTTCACATTGCTTCGCAGAATCGCCTTTGTGCAGAAAACACTAACACTTGTTCAGAACGAAAGAAAGCACAGAGCCCCAGATTCTATGTTGTCCTGGAGAGCTTGCAGAGAACTGGGGAAAGGCAGGCAGAGAATTCCCTGTTAGCACCTTCTCTGTGCCTGGGAAGCAGAAGTGTTCACATTGCTTCGCAGAATCGCCTTTGTGCAGAAAACACTAACACTTGTTCAGAACAAAAGAAAGCACAGAGCCCCAGATTTGCTGTTGTCCTGGAGAGCTTGCAGAGCACTGGGGAAAGGCAGGCAGAGAATTCCCTGCTAGCACCTTCTCTGTGCCTGGGAAGCAGAAGTGTTCACATTGCTTCGCAGAATCGCATTTGTGCAGAAAACACTAACACTTGTTCAGAACGAAAGAAAGCACAGAGCCCCAGATTTGCTGTTGTTCTGGAGAGCTTGCAGAGCACTGGGGAAAGGCAGGCAGAGAATTCCCTGCTAGCACCTTCTCTGTGCCTGGGAAGCAGTAGTGTTCACATTGCTTCGCAGAATCGCCTTTGTGCAGAAAACACTAACACTTGTTCAGAACAAAAAAAGCACAGAGCCCCAGATTTGCTGTTGTTCTGGAGAGCTTGCAGAGCACTGGGGAAAGGCAGGCAGAGAATTCCCTGCTAGCACCTTCTCTGTGCCTGGGAAGCAGAAGTGTTCACATTACTTCGCAGAATCGCATTTGTGCAGAAAACAGTAACACTTGTTCAGAACAAAAGAAAGCACAGAGCCCCAGATTTGCTGTTGTTCTGGAGAGCTTGCAGAGCACTGGGGAAAGGCAGGCAGAGAATTCCCTGCTAGCACCTTCTCTGTGCCTGGGAAGCAGAAGTGTTCACATTGCTTCGCAGAATTGCCTTTGTGCAGAAAACACTAACACTTGTTCAGAACAAAAGAAAGCACAGAGCCTCAGATTTTATGTTGTCCTGGAGAGCTTGCAGAGCACTGGGGAAAGGCAGGCAGAGAATTCCCTGCTAGCACCTTCTCTGTGCCTGGGAAGCAGAAGTGTTCACATTGCTTCGCAGAATCGCATTTGTGCAGAAAACACTAACACTTGTTCAGAACAAAAGAAAGCACAGAGCCCCAGATTTGCTGTTGTTCTGGAGAGCTTGCAGAGCACTGGGGAAAGGCAGGCAGAGAATTCCCTGCTAGCACCTTCTCTGTGCCTGGGAAGCAGAAGTGTTCACATTGCTTCGCAGAATCGCCTTTGTGCAGAAAACACTAACACTTGTTCAGAACAAAAGAAAGCACAGAGCCCCAGATTTGCTGTTGTTCTGGAGAGCTTGCAGAGCACTGGGGAAAGGCAGGCGGAGAATTCCCTGCTAGCACCTTCTCTGTGCCTGGGAAGCAGAAGTGTTCACATTACTTCGCAGAATCGCTTTTGTGCAGAAAACACTAACACTTGTTCAGAACGAAAGAAAGCACAGAGCCCCAGATTTGCTGTTGTCCTGGAGAGCTTGCAGAGCACTGGGGAAAGGCAGGCAGAGAATTCCCTGTTAGCACCTTCTCTGTGCCTGGGAAGCAGAAGTGTTCACATTGCTTCGCAGAATCGCTTTTCTGCAGAAAACACTAACACTTGTTCAGAACAAAAGAAAGCACAGAGCCCCAGATTCTATGTTGTCCTGGAGAGCTTGCAGAGCACTGGGGAAAGGCAGGCAGAGAATTCCCTGCTAGCACCTTCTCTGTGCCTGGGAAGCAGAAGTGTTCACATTGCTTCGCAGAATCGCTTTTGTGCAGAAAGCACTAACACTTGTTCAGAACAAAAGAAAGCACAGAGCCCCAGATTCTATGTTGTCCTGGAGAGCTTGCAGAGCACTGGGGAAAGGCAGGCAGAGAATTCCCTGCTAGCACCTTCTCTGTGCCTGGGAAGCAGAAGTGTTCACATTGCTTCGCAGAATCGCTTTTCTGCAGAAAACACTAACACTTGTTCAGAACAAAAGAAAGCACAGAGCCCCAGATTTGCTGTTGTTCTGGAGAGCTTGCAGAGCACTGGGGAAAGGCAGGCAGAGAATTCCCTGCTAGCACCTTCTCTGTGCCTGGGAAGCAGAAGTGTTCACATTGCTTCGCAGAATCGCCTTTGTGCAGAAAACACTAACACTTGTTCAGAACAAAAGAAAGCACAGAGCCCCAGATTTTATGTTGTCCTGGAGAGCTTGCAGAGCACTGGGGAAAGGCAGGCAGAGAATTCCCTGCTAGCACCTTCTCTGTGCCTGGGAAGCAGGAGTGTTCACATTGCTTCGCAGAATCGCTTTTCTGCAGAAAACACTAACACTTGTTCAGAACAAAAGAAAGCACAGAGCCCCAGATTTGCTGTTGTTCTGGAGAGCTTGCAGAGCACTGGGGAAAGGCAGGCAGAGAATTCCCTGCTAGCACCTTCTCTGTGCCTGGGAAGCAGAAGTGTTTACATTGCTTCGCAGAATCGCTTTTGTGCAGAAAACACTAACACTTGTTCAGAACGAAAGAAAGCACAGAGCCCCAGATTCTATGTTGTCCTGGAGAGCTTGCAGAGCACTGGGGAAAGGCAGGCAGAGAATTCCTTGCTAGCGCCTTCTCTGTGCCTGGGAAGCAGAAGTGTTCACATTGCTTCGCAGAATCGCTTTTGTACAGAAAACACTAACACTTGTTCAGAACGAAAGGAAGCACAGAGCCCCAGATTTTATGTTGTCCTGGAGAGCTTGCAGAGCACTGGGGAAAGGCAGGCAGAGAATTTCCTGCTAGCACCTTCTCTGTGCCTGTTCACATTGCTTCGCAGAATCGCTTTTGTGCAGAAAACAGTAACACTTGTTCAGAACGAAAGAAAGCACAGAGCCCCAGATTCTATGTTGTCCTGGAGAGCTTGCAGAGCACTGGGGAAAGGCAGGCAGAGAATTCCCTGCTAGCACCTTCTCTGTGCCTGGGAAGCAGAAGTGTTCACATTGCTTCGCAGAATCGCTTTTGTGCAGAAAGCACTAACACTTGTTCAGAACAAAAGAAAGCACAGAGACCCAGATTCTATGTTGTCCTGGAGAGCTTGCAGAGCACTGGGGAAAGGCAGGCAGAGAATTCCCTGCTAGCACCTTCTCTGTGCCTGGGAAGCAGAAGTGTTCACATTGCTTCGCAGAATCGCTTTTCTGCAGAAAACACTAACACTTGTTCAGAACAAAAGAAAGAACAGAGCCCCAGATTTGCTGTTGTTCTGGAGAGCTTGCAGAGCACTGGGGAAAGGCAGGCAGAGAATTCCTTGCTAGCACCTTCTCTGTGCCTGGGAAGCAGAAGTGTTCACATTGCTTCGCAGAATCGCCTTTGTGCAGAAAACACTAACACTTGTTCAGAACAAAAGAAAGCACAGAGCCCCAGATTTGATGTTGTTCTGGAGAGCTTGCAGAGCAGTGGGGAAAGGCAGGCAGAGAATTCCCTGCTAGCACCTTCTCTGTGCCTGGGAAGCAGAAGTGTTCACATTGCTTCGCAGAATCGCATTTGTGCAGAAAACACTAACACTTGTTCAGAACAAAAGAAAGCACAGAGCCCCAGATTTGCTGTTGTTCTGGAGAGCTTGCAGAGCACTGGGGAAAGGCAGGCAGAGAATTCCCTGCTAGCACCTTCTCTGTGCCTGGTAAGCAGAAGTGTTCACATTGCTTCGCAGAATTGCCTTTGTGCAGAAAACACTAACACTTGTTCAGAACAAAAGAAAGCACAGAGCCTCAGATTTTATGCTGTCCTGGAGAGCTTGCAGAGCACTGGGGAAAGGCAGGCAGAGAATTCCCTGCTAGCACCTTCTCTGTGCCTGGGAAGCAGAAGTGTTCGCATTGCTTCGCAGAATTGCCTTTGTGCAGAAAACACTAACACTTGTTCAGAACAAAAGAAAGCACAGAGCCTCAGATTTTATGTTGTCCTGGAGAGCTTGCAGAGCACTGGGGAAAGGCAGGTAGAGAATTCCCTGCTAGCACCTTCTCTGTGCCTGGGAAGCAGAAGTGTTCACATTGCTTCGCAGAATCGCTTTTCTGCAGAAAACACTAACACTTGTTCAGAACAAAAGAAAGCACAGAGCCCCAGATTTGCTGTTGTTCTGGAGAGCTTGCAGAGCACTGGGGAAAGGCAGGCAGAGAATTCCCTGCTAGCACCTTCTCTGTGCCTGGGAAGCAGAAGTGTTCACATTGCTTCGCAGAATCGCTTTTCTGCAGAAAACACTAACACTTGTTCAGAACAAAAGAAAGCACAGAGCCCCAGATTTGCTGTTGTTGTGGAGAGCTTGCAGAGCACTGGGGAAAGGCAGGCAGAGAATTCCCTGCTAGCACCTTCTCTGTGCCTGGGAAGCAGAAGTGTTCACATTGCTTCGCAGAATCGCCTTTGTGCAGAAAACACTAACACTTGTTCAGAACAAAAGAAAGCACAGAGCCCCAGATTTGATGTTGTTCTGGAGAGCTTGCAGAGCAGTGGGGAAAGGCAGGCAGAGAATTCCCTGCTAGCACCTTCTCTGTGCCTGGGAAGCAGAAGTGTTCACATTGCTTCGCAGAATCGCCTTTGTGCAGAAAACACTAACACTTGTTCAGAACAAAAGAAAGCACAGAGCCCCAGATTTGCTGTTGTTCTGGAGAGCTTGCAGAGCACTGGGGAAAGGCAGGCAGAGAATTCCCTGCTAGCACCTTCTCTGTGCCTGGGAAGCAGAAGTGTTCACATTGCTTCGCAGAATCGCCTTTGTGCAGAAAACACTAACACTTGTTCAGAACAAAAGAAAGCACAGAGCCTCAGATTTTATGCTGTCCTGGAGAGCTTGCAGAGCACTGGGGAAAGGCAGGCAGAGAATTCCCTGCTAGCACCTTCTCTGTGCCTGGGAAGCAGAAGTGTTCACATTGCTTCGCAGAATCGCCTTTGTGCAGAAAACACTAACACTTGTTCAGAACAAAAGAAAGCACAGAGCCCCAGATTTGCTGTTGTTGTGGAGAGCTTGCAGAGCACTGGGGAAAGGCAGGCGGAGAATTCCCTGCTAGCACCTTCTCTGTGCCTGGGAAGCAGAAGTGTTCACATTACTTCGCAGAATCGCTTTTGTGCAGAAAACACTAACACTTGTTCAGAACGAAAGAAAGCACAGAGCCCCAGATTCTATGTTGTCCTGGAGAGCTTGCAGAGCACTGGGGAAAGGCAGGCAGAGAATTCCCTGCTAGCACCTTCTCTGTGCCTGGGAAGCAGAAGTGTTCACATTGCTTCGCAGAATCGCTTTTCTGCAGAAAACACTAACACTTGTTCAGAACAAAAGAAAACACAGAGCCCCAGATTTGCTGTTGTTCTGGAGAGCTTGCAGAGCACTGGGGAAAGGCAGGCAGAGAATTCCCTGCTAGCACCTTCTCTGTGCCTGGGAAGCAGAAGTGTTCACATTGCTTCGCAGAATCGCCTTTGTGCAGAAAACACTAACACTTGTTCAGAACGAAAGAAAGCACAGAGCCCCAGATTCTATGTTGTCCTGGAGAGCTTGCAGAGAACTGGGGAAAGGCAGGCAGAGAATTCCCTGTTAGCACCTTCTCTGTGCCTGGGAAGCAGAAGTGTTCACATTGCTTCGCAGAATCGCCTTTGTGCAGAAAACACTAACACTTGTTCAGAACAAAAGAAAGCACAGAGCCCCAGATTTGCTGTTGTCCTGGAGAGCTTGCAGAGCACTGGGGAAAGGCAGGCAGAGAATTCCCTGCTAGCACCTTCTCTGTTCCTGGGAAGCAGAAGTGTTCACATTGCTTCGCAGAATCGCATTTGTGCAGAAAACACTAACACTTGTTCAGAACGAAAGAAAGCACAGAGCCCCAGATTTGCTGTTGTTCTGGAGAGCTTGCAGAGCACTGGGGAAAGGCAGGCAGAGAATTCCCTGCTAGCACCTTCTCTGTGCCTGGGAAGCAGTAGTGTTCACATTGCTTCGCAGAATCGCCTTTGTGCAGAAAACACTAACACTTGTTCAGAACAAAAGAAAGCACAGAGCCCCAGATTTGCTGTTGTTCTGGAGAGCTTGCAGAGCACTGGGGAAAGGCAGGCAGAGAATTCCCTGCTAGCACCTTCTCTGTGCCTGGGAAGCAGAAGTGTTCACATTACTTCGCAGAATCGCTTTTGTGCAGAAAACAGTAACACTTGTTCAGAACAAAAGAAAGCACAGAGCCCCAGATTTGCTGTTGTTCTGGAGAGCTTTCAGAGCACTGGGGAAAGGCAGGCAGAGAATTCCCTGCTAGCACCTTCTCTGTGCCTGGGAAGCAGAAGTGTTCACATTGCTTCGCAGAATCGCTTTTGTGCAGAAAACACTAACACTTGTTCAGAACGAAAGAAAGCACAGAGCCCCAGATTTGCTGTTGTTCTGGAGAGCTTGCAGAGCACTGGGGAAAGGCAGGCAGAGAATTCCCTGCTAGCACCTTCTCTGTGCCTGGGAAGCAGAAGTGTTCACATTGCTTCGCAGAATCGCTTTTCTGCAGAAAACACTAACACTTGTTCAGAACAAAAGAAAGCACAGAGCCCCAGATTTGCTGTTGTTCTGGAGAGCTTGCAGAGCACTGGGGAAAGGCAGGCAGAGAATTCCTTGCTAGCACCTTCTCTGTGCCTGGGAAGCAGAAGTGTTCACATTGCTTCGCAGAATCGCCTTTGTGCAGAAAACACTAACACTTGTTCAGAACAAAAGAAAGCACAGAGCCCCAGATTTGATGTTGTTCTGGAGAGCTTGCAGAGCAGTGGGGAAAGGCAGGCAGAGAATTCCCTGCTAGCACCTTCTCTGTGCCTGGGAAGCAGAAGTGTTCACATTGCTTCGCAGAATCGCATTTGTGCAGAAAACACTAACACTTGTTCAGAACAAAAGAAAGCACAGAGCCCCAGATTTGCTGTTGTTCTGGAGAGCTTGCAGAGCACTGGGGAAAGGCAGGCAGAGAATTCCCTGCTAGCACCTTCTCTGTGCCTGGGAAGCAGAAGTGTTCACATTGCTTCGCAGAATTGCCTTTGTGCAGAAAACACTAACACTTGTTCAGAACAAAAGAAAGCACAGAGCCTCAGATTTTATGCTGTCCTGGAGAGCTTGCAGAGCACTGGGGAAAGGCAGGCAGAGAATTCCCTGCTAGCACCTTCTCTGTGCCTGGGAAGCAGAAGTGTTCACATTGCTTCGCAGAATCGCTTTTGTGCAGAAAACACTAACACTTGTTCAGAACGAAAGAAAGCACAGAGCCCCAGATTTGCTGTTGTCCTGGAGAGCTTGCAGAGCACTGGGGAAAGGCAGGCAGAGAATTCCCTGTTAGCACCTTCTCTGTGCCTGGGAAGCAGAAGTGTTCACATTGCTTCGCAGAATCGCCTTTGTGCAGAAAACACTAACACTTGTTCAGAACAAAAGAAAGCACAGAGCCCCAGATTCTATGTTGTCCTGGAGAGCTTGCAGAGCACTGGGGAAAGGCAGGCAGAGAATTCCCTGCTAGCACCTTCTCTGTGCCTGGGAAGCAGAAGTGTTCACATTGCTTCGCAGAATCGCTTTTGTGCAGAAAGCACTAACACTTGTTCAGAACAAAAGAAAGCACAGAGCCCCAGATTTGATGTTGTTCTGGAGAGCTTGCAGAGCAGTGGGGAAAGGCAGGCAGAGAATTCCCTGCTAGCACCTTCTCTGTGCCTGGGAAGCAGAAGTGTTCACATTGCTTCGCAGATTCGCCTTTGTGCAGAAAACACTAACACTTGTTCAGAACAAAAGAAAGCACAGAGCCCCAGATTCTATGTTGTCCTGGAGAGCTTGCAGAGCACTGGGGAAAGGCAGGCAGAGAATTCCCTGCTAGCACCTTCTCTGTTCCTGGGAAGCAGAAGTGTTCGCATTGCTTCGCAGAATTGCCTTTGTGCAGAAAACACTAACACTTGTTCAGAACAAAAGAAAGCACAGAGCCTCAGATTTTATGTTGTCCTGGAGAGCTTGCAGAGCACTGGGGAAAGGCAGGTAGAGAATTCCCTGCTAGCACCTTCTCTGTGCCTGGGAAGCAGAAGTGTTCACATTGCTTCGCAGAATCGCTTTTCTGCAGAAAACACTAACACTTGTTCAGAACAAAAGAAAGCACAGAGCCCCAGATTTGCTGTTGTTCTGGAGAGCTTGCAGAGCACTGGGGAAAGGCAGGCAGAGAATTCCCTGCTAGCACCTTCTCTGTGCCTGGGAAGCAGAAGTGTTCACATTGCTTCGCAGAATCGCCTTTGTGCAGAAAACACTAACACTTGTTCAGAACAAAAGAAAGCACAGAGCCCCAGATTTGCTGTTGTTCTGGAGAGCTTGCAGAGCACTGGGGAAAGGCAGGCGGAGAATTCCCTGCTAGCACCTTCTCTGTGCCTGGGAAGCAGAAGTGTTCACATTGCTTCGCAGAATCGCTTTTGTGCAGAAAGCACTAACACTTGTTCAGAACAAAAGAAAGCACAGAGCCCCAGATTCTATGTTGTCCTGGAGAGCTTGCAGAGCACTGGGGAAAGGCAGGCAGAGAATTCCCTGCTAGCACCTTCTCTGTGCCTGGGAAGCAGAAGTGTTCACATTGCTTCGCAGAATCGCTTTTCTGCAGAAAACACTAACACTTGTTCAGAACAAAAGAAAGCACAGAGCCCCAGATTTGCTGTTGTTCTGGAGAGCTTGCAGAGCACTGGGGAAAGGCAGGCAGAGAATTCCCTGCTAGCACCTTCTCTGTGCCTGGGAAGCAGAAGTGTTCACATTGCTTCGCAGAATCGCCTTTGTGCAGAAAACACTAACACTTGTTCAGAACAAAAGAAAGCACAGAGCCCCAGATTTGCTGTTGTTCTGGAGAGCTTGCAGAGCAGTGGGGAAAGGCAGGCAGAGAATTCCCTGCTAGCACCTTCTCTGTGCCTGGGAAGCAGAAGTGTTCACATTGCTTCGCAGAATCGCCTTTGTGCAGAAAACACTAACACTTGTTCAGAACAAAAGAAAGCACAGAGCCCCAGATTTGCTGTTGTTCTGGAGAGCTTGCAGAGCACTGGGGAAAGGCAGGCAGAGAATTCCCTGCTAGCACCTTCTCTGTGCCTGGGAAGCAGAAGTGTTCACATTGCTTCGCAGAATTGCCTTTGTGCAGAAAACACTAACACTTGTTCAGAACAAAAGAAAGCACAGAGCCTCAGATTTTATGCTGTCCTGGAGAGCTTGCAGAGCACTGGGGAAAGGCAGGCAGAGAATTCCCTGCTAGCACCTTCTCTGTGCCTGGGAAGCAGAAGTGTTCACATTGCTTCGCAGAATCGCTTTTCTGCAGAAAACACTAACACTTGTTCAGAACAAAAGAAAGCACAGAGCCCCAGATTTGCTGTTGTTCTGGAGAGCTTGCAGAGCACTGGGGAAAGGCAGGCAGAGAATTCCCTGCTAGCACCTTCTCTGTGCCTGGGAAGCAGAAGTGTTCACATTGCTTCGCAGAATCGCCTTTGTGCAGAAAACACTAACACTTGTTCAGAACGAAAGAAAGCACAGAGCCCCAGATTCTATGTTGTCCTGGAGAGCTTGCAGAGCACTGGGGAAAGGCAGGCAGAGAATTCCCTGTTAGCACCTTCTCTGTGCCTGGGAAGCAGAAGTGTTCACATTGCTTCGCAGAATCGCCTTTGTGCAGAAAACACTAACACTTGTTCAGAACAAAAGAAAGCACAGAGCCCCAGATTTGCTGTTGTCCTGGAGAGCTTGCAGAGCACTGGGGAAAGGCAGGCAGAGAATTCCCTGCTAGCACCTTCTCTGTGCCTGGGAAGCAGAAGTGTTCACATTGCTTCGCAGAATCGCATTTGTGCAGAAAACACTAACACTTGTTCAGAACGAAAGAAAGCACAGAGCCCCAGATTTGCTGTTGTTCTGGAGAGCTTGCAGAGCACTGGGGAAAGGCAGGCAGAGAATTCCCTGCTAGCACCTTCTCTGTGCCTGGGAAGCAGTAGTGTTCACATTGCTTCGCAGAATCGCCTTTGTGCAGAAAACACTAACACTTGTTCAGAACAAAAGAAAGCACAGAGCCCCAGATTTGCTGTTGTTCTGGAGAGCTTGCAGAGCACTGGGGAAAGGCAGGCAGAGAATTCCCTGCTAGCACCTTCTCTGTGCCTGGGAAGCAGAAGTGTTCACATTACTTCGCAGAATCGCTTTTGTGCAGAAAACAGTAACACTTGTTCAGAACAAAAGAAAGCACAGAGCCCCAGATTTGCTGTTGTTCTGGAGAGCTTGCAGAGCACTGGGGAAAGGCAGGCAGAGAATTCCCTGCTAGCACCTTCTCTGTGCCTGGGAAGCAGAAGTGTTCACATTGCTTCGCAGAATTGCCTTTGTGCAGAAAACACTAACACTTGTTCAGAACAAAAGAAAGCACAGAGCCTCAGATTTTATGTTGTCCTGGAGAGCTTGCAGAGCACTGGGGAAAGGCAGGCAGAGAATTCCCTGCTAGCACCTTCTCTGTGCCTGGGAAGCAGAAGTGTTCACATTGCTTCGCAGAATCGCATTTGTGCAGAAAACACTAACACTTGTTCAGAACAAAAGAAAGCACAGAGCCCCAGATTTGCTGTTGTTCTGGAGAGCTTGCAGAGCACTGGGGAAAGGCAGGCAGAGAATTCCCTGATAGCACCTTCTCTGTGCCTGGGAAGCAGAAGTGTTCACATTGCTTCGCAGAATCGCCTTTGTGCAGAAAACACTAACACTTGTTCAGAACAAAAGAAAGCACAGAGCCCCAGATTTGCTGTTGTTCTGGAGAGCTTGCAGAGCACTGGGGAAAGGCAGGCGGAGAATTCCCTGCTAGCACCTTCTCTGTGCCTGGGAAGCAGAAGTGTTCACATTACTTCGCAGAATCGCTTTTGTGCAGAAAACACTAACACTTGTTCAGAACGAAAGAAAGCACAGAGCCCCAGATTTGCTGTTGTCCTGGAGAGCTTGCAGAGCACTGGGGAAAGGCAGGCAGAGAATTCCCTGTTAGCACCTTCTCTGTGCCTGGGAAGCAGAAGTGTTCACATTGCTTCGCAGAATCGCCTTTGTGCAGAAAACACTAACACTTGTTCAGAACGAAAGAAAGCACAGAGCCCCAGATTCTATGTTGTCCTGGAGAGCTTGCAGAGCACTGGGGAAAGGCAGGCAGAGAATTCCCTGCTAGCACCTTCTCTGTGCCTGGGAAGCAGAAGTGTTCACATTGCTTGGCAGAATCGCTTTTGTGCAGAAAGCACTAACACTTGTTCAGAACAAAAGAAAGCACAGAGCCCCAGATTCTATGTTGTCCTGGAGAGCTTGCAGAGCACTGGGGAAAGGCAGGCAGAGAATTCCCTGCTAGCACCTTCTCTGTGCCTGGGAAGCAGAAGTGTTCACATTGCTTCGCAGAATCGCTTTTCTGCAGAAAACACTAACACTTGTTCAGAACAAAAGAAAGCACAGAGCCCCAGATTTGCTGTTGTTCTGGAGAGCTTGCAGAGCACTGGGGAAAGGCAGGCAGAGAATTCCCTGCTAGCACCTTCTCTGTGCCTGGGAAGCAGAAGTGTTCACATTGCTTCGCAGAATCGCCTTTGTGCAGAAAACACTAACACTTGTTCAGAACAAAAGAAAGCACAGAGCCCCAGATTTGCTGTTGTTCTGGAGAGCTTGCAGAGCACTGGGGAAAGGCAGGCAGAGAATTCCCTGCTAGCACCTTCTCTGTGCCTGGGAAGCAGGAGTGTTCACATTGCTTCGCAGAATCGCTTTTCTGCAGAAAACACTAACACTTGTTCAGAACAAAAGAAAGCACAGAGCCCCAGATTTGCTGTTGTTCTGGAGAGCTTGCAGAGCACTGGGGAAAGGCAGGCAGAGAATTCCCTGCTAGCACCTTCTCTGTGCCTGGGAAGCAGGAGTGTTCACATTGCTTCGCAGAATCGCTTTTCTGCAGAAAACACTAACACTTGTTCAGAACAAAAGAAAGCACAGAGCCCCAGATTTGCTGTTGTTCTGGAGAGCTTGCAGAGCACTGGGGAAAGGCAGGCAGAGAATTCCCTGCTAGCACCTTCTCTGTGCCTGGGAAGCAGAAGTGTTTACATTGCTTCGCAGAATCGCTTTTGTGCAGAAAACAGTAACACTTGTTCAGAACGAAAGAAAGCACAGAGCCCCAGATTTGATGTTGTTCTGGAGAGCTTGCAGAGCAGTGGGGAAAGGCAGGCAGAGAATTCCCTGCTAGCACCTTCTCTGTGCCTGGGAAGCAGAAGTGTTCACATTGCTTCGCAGAATCGCATTTGTGCAGAAAACACTAACACTTGTTCAGAACAAAAGAAAGCACAGAGCCCCAGATTTGCTGTTGTTCTGGAGAGCTTGCAGAGCACTGGGGAAAGGCAGGCAGAGAATTCCCTGCTAGCACCTTCTCTGTGCCTGGGAAGCAGAAGTGTTCACATTGCTTCGCAGAATTGCCTTTGTGCAGAAAACACTAACACTTGTTCAGAACAAAAGAAAGCACAGAGCCTCAGATTTTATGCTGTCCTGGAGAGCTTGCAGAGCACTGGGGAAAGGCAGGCAGAGAATTCCCTGCTAGCACCTTCTCTGTGCCTGGGAAGCAGAAGTGTTCACATTGCTTCGCAGAATCGCATTTGTGCAGAAAACACTAACACTTGTTCAGAACAAAAGAAAGCACAGAGCCCCAGATTTGCTGTTGTTCTGGAGAGCTTGCAGAGCACTGGGGAAAGGCAGGCAGAGAATTCCCTGCTAGCACCTTCTCTGTGCCTGGGAAGCAGAAGTGTTCACATTGCTTCGCAGAATTGCCTTTGTGCAGAAAACACTAACACTTGTTCAGAACAAAAGAAAGCACAGAGCCTCAGATTTTATGTTGTCCTGGAGAGCTTGCAGAGCACTGGGGAAAGGCAGGCAGAGAATTCCCTGCTAGCACCTTCTCTGTGCCTGGGAAGCAGAAGTGTTCACATTGCTTCGCAGAATCGCATTTGTGCAGAAAACACTAACACTTGTTCAGAACAAAAGAAAGCACAGAGCCCCAGATTTGCTGTTGTTCTGGAGAGCTTGCAGAGCACTGGGGAAAGGCAGGCAGAGAATTCCCTGCTAGCACCTTCTCTGTGCCTGGGAAGCAGAAGTGTTCACATTGCTTCGCAGAATCGCCTTTGTGCAGAAAACACTAACACTTGTTCAGAACAAAAGAAAGCACAGAGCCCCAGATTTGCTGTTGTTCTGGAGAGCTTGCAGAGCACTGGGGAAAGGCAGGCAGAGAATTCCCTGCTAGCACCTTCTCTGTGCCTGGGAAGCAGAAGTGTTCACATTACTTCGCAGAATCGCTTTTGTGCAGAAAACACTAACACTTGTTCAGAACGAAAGAAAGCACAGAGCCCCAGATTTGCTGTTGTCCTGGAGAGCTTGCAGAGCACTGGGGAAAGGCAGGCAGAGAATTCCCTGTTAGCACCTTCTCTGTGCCTGGGAAGCAGAAGTGTTCACATTGCTTCGCAGAATCACCTTTGTGCAGAAAACACTAACACTTGTTCAGAACAAAAGAAAGCACAGAGCCCCAGATTCTATGTTGTCCTGGAGAGCTTGCAGAGCACTGGGGAAAGGCAGGCAGAGAATTCCCTGCTAGCACCTTCTCTGTGCCTGGGAAGCAGAAGTGTTCACATTGCTTCGCAGAATCGCATTTGTGCAGAAAACACTAACACTTGTTCAGAACAAAAGAAAGCACAGAGCCCCAGATTTGCTGTTGTTCTGGAGAGCTTGCAGAGCACTGGGGAAAGGCAGGCAGAGAATTCCCTGCTAGCACCTTCTCTGTGCCTGGGAAGCAGAAGTGTTCACATTGCTTCGCAGAATCGCTTTTCTGCAGAAAACACTAACACTTGTTCAGAACAAAAGAAAGCACAGAGCCCCAGATTTGCTGTTGTTCTGGAGAGCTTGCAGAGCACTGGGGAAAGGCAGGCAGAGAATTCCCTGCTAGCACCTTCTCTGTGCCTGGGAAGCAGAAGTGTTCACATTGCTTCGCAGAATCGCCTTTGTGCAGAAAACACTAACACTTGTTCAGAACGAAAGAAAGCACAGAGCCCCAGATTCTATGTTGTCCTGGAGAGCTTGCAGAGCACTGGGGAAAGGCAGGCAGAGAATTCCCTGTTAGCACCTTCTCTGTGCCTGGGAAGCAGAAGTGTTCACATTGCTTCGCAGAATCGCCTTTGTGCAGAAAACACTAACACTTGTTCAGAACAAAAGAAAGCACAGAGCCCCAGATTTGCTGTTGTCCTGGAGAGCTTGCAGAGCACTGGGGAAAGGCAGGCAGAGAATTCCCTGCTAGCACCTTCTCTGTGCCTGGGAAGCAGAAGTGTTCACATTGCTTCGCAGAATCGCATTTGTGCAGAAAACACTAACACTTGTTCAGAACGAAAGAAAGCACAGAGCCCCAGATTTGCTGTTGTTCTGGAGAGCTTGCAGAGCACTGGGGAAAGGCAGGCAGAGAATTCCCTGCTAGCACCTTCTCTGTGCCTGGGAAGCAGTAGTGTTCACATTGCTTCGCAGAATCGCCTTTGTGCAGAAAACACTAACACTTGTTCAGAACAAAAGAAAGCACAGAGCCCCAGATTTGCTGTTGTTCTGGAGAGCTTGCAGAGCACTGGGGAAAGGCAGGCAGAGAATTCCCTGCTAGCACCTTCTCTGTGCCTGGGAAGCAGAAGTGTTCACATTACTTCGCAGAATCGCTTTTGTGCAGAAAACAGTAACACTTGTTCAGAACAAAAGAAAGCACAGAGCCCCAGATTTGCTGTTGTTCTGGAGAGCTTGCAGAGCACTGGGGAAAGGCAGGCAGAGAATTCCCTGCTAGCACCTTCTCTGTGCCTGGGAAGCAGAAGTGTTCACATTGCTTCGCAGAATTGCCTTTGTGCAGAAAACACTAACACTTGTTCAGAACAAAAGAAAGCACAGAGCCTCAGATTTTATGTTGTCCTGGAGAGCTTGCAGAGCACTGGGGAAAGGCAGGCAGATAATTCCCTGCTAGCACCTTCTCTGTGCCTGGGAAGCAGAAGTGTTCACATTGCTTCGCAGAATCGCATTTGTGCAGAAAACACTAACACTTGTTCAGAACAAAAGAAAGCACAGAGCCCCAGATTTGCTGTTGTTCTGGAGAGCTTGCAGAGCACTGGGGAAAGGCAGGCAGAGAATTCCCTGATAGCACCTTCTCTGTGCCTGGGAAGCAGAAGTGTTCACATTGCTTCGCAGAATCGCCTTTGTGCAGAAAACACTAACACTTGTTCAGAACAAAAGAAAGCACAGAGCCCCAGATTTGCTGTTGTTCTGGAGAGCTTGCAGAGCACTGGGGAAAGGCAGGCGGAGAATTCCCTGCTAGCACCTTCTCTGTGCCTGGGAAGCAGAAGTGTTCACATTACTTCGCAGAATCGCTTTTGTGCAGAAAACACTAACACTTGTTCAGAACGAAAGAAAGCACAGAGCCCCAGATTTGCTGTTGTCCTGGAGAGCTTGCAGAGCACTGGGGAAAGGCAGGCAGAGAATTCCCTGTTAGCACCTTCTCTGTGCCTGGGAAGCAGAAGTGTTCACATTGCTTCGCAGAATCGCCTTTGTGCAGAAAACACTAACACTTGTTCAGAACGAAAGAAACCACAGAGCCCCAGATTCTATGTTGTCCTGGAGAGCTTGCAGAGCACTGGGGAAAGGCAGGCAGAGAATTCCCTGCTAGCACCTTCTCTGTGCCTGGGAAGCAGAAGTGTTCACATTGCTTGGCAGAATCGCTTTTGTGCAGAAAGCACTAACACTTGTTCAGAACAAAAGAAAGCACAGAGCCCCAGATTCTATGTTGTCCTGGAGAGCTTGCAGAGCACTGGGGAAAGGCAGGCAGAGAATTCCCTGCTAGCACCTTCTCTGTGCCTGGGAAGCAGAAGTGTTCACATTGCTTCGCAGAATCGCTTTTCTGCAGAAAACACTAACACTTGTTCAGAACAAAAGAAAGCACAGAGCCCCAGATTTGCTGTTGTTCTGGAGAGCTTGCAGAGCACTGGGGAAAGGCAGGCAGAGAATTCCCTGCTAGCACCTTCTCTGTGCCTGGGAAGCAGAAGTGTTCACATTGCTTCGCAGAATCGCCTTTGTGCAGAAAACACTAACACTTGTTCAGAACAAAAGAAAGCACAGAGCCCCAGATTTGCTGTTGTTCTGGAGAGCTTGCAGAGCACTGGGGAAAGGCAGGCAGAGAATTCCCTGCTAGCACCTTCTCTGTGCCTGGGAAGCAGGAGTGTTCACATTGCTTCGCAGAATCGCTTTTCTGCAGAAAACACTAACACTTGTTCAGAACAAAAGAAAGCACAGAGCCCCAGATTTGCTGTTGTTCTGGAGAGCTTGCAGAGCACTGGGGAAAGGCAGGCAGAGAATTCCCTGCTAGCACCTTCTCTGTGCCTGGGAAGCAGGAGTGTTCACATTGCTTCGCAGAATCGCTTTTCTGCAGAAAACACTAACACTTGTTCAGAACAAAAGAAAGCACAGAGCCCCAGATTTGCTGTTGTTCTGGAGAGCTTGCAGAGCACTGGGGAAAGGCAGGCAGAGAATTCCCTGCTAGCACCTTCTCTGTGCCTGGGAAGCAGAAGTGTTTACATTGCTTCGCAGAATCGCTTTTGTGCAGAAAACAGTAACACTTGTTCAGAACGAAAGAAAGCACAGAGCCCCAGATTTGATGTTGTTCTGGAGAGCTTGCAGAGCAGTGGGGAAAGGCAGGCAGAGAATTCCCTGCTAGCACCTTCTCTGTGCCTGGGAAGCAGAAGTGTTCACATTGCTTCGCAGAATCGCATTTGTGCAGAAAACACTAACACTTGTTCAGAACAAAAGAAAGCACAGAGCCCCAGATTTGCTGTTGTTCTGGAGAGCTTGCAGAGCACTGGGGAAAGGCAGGCAGAGAATTCCCTGCTAGCACCTTCTCTGTGCCTGGGAAGCAGAAGTGTTCACATTGCTTCGCAGAATTGCCTTTGTGCAGAAAACACTAACACTTGTTCAGAACAAAAGAAAGCACAGAGCCTCAGATTTTATGCTGTCCTGGAGAGCTTGCAGAGCACTGGGGAAAGGCAGGCAGAGAATTCCCTGCTAGCACCTTCTCTGTGCCTGGGAAGCAGAAGTGTTCACATTGCTTCGCAGAATCGCATTTGTGCAGAAAACACTAACACTTGTTCAGAACAAAAGAAAGCACAGAGCCCCAGATTTGCTGTTGTTCTGGAGAGCTTGCAGAGCACTGGGGAAAGGCAGGCAGAGAATTCCCTGCTAGCACCTTCTCTGTGCCTGGGAAGCAGAAGTGTTCACATTGCTTCGCAGAATTGCCTTTGTGCAGAAAACACTAACACTTGTTCAGAACAAAAGAAAGCACAGAGCCTCAGATTTTATGTTGTCCTGGAGAGCTTGCAGAGCACTGGGGAAAGGCAGGCAGAGAATTCCCTGCTAGCACCTTCTCTGTGCCTGGGAAGCAGAAGTGTTCACATTGCTTCGCAGAATCGCATTTGTGCAGAAAACACTAACACTTGTTCAGAACAAAAGAAAGCACAGAGCCCCAGATTTGCTGTTGTTCTGGAGAGCTTGCAGAGCACTGGGGAAAGGCAGGCAGAGAATTCCCTGCTAGCACCTTCTCTGTGCCTGGGAAGCAGAAGTGTTCACATTGCTTCGCAGAATCGCCTTTGTGCAGAAAACACTAACACTTGTTCAGAACAAAAGAAAGCACAGAGCCCCAGATTTGCTGTTGTTCTGGAGAGCTTGCAGAGCACTGGGGAAAGGCAGGCAGAGAATTCCCTGCTAGCACCTTCTCTGTGCCTGGGAAGCAGAAGTGTTCACATTACTTCGCAGAATCGCTTTTGTGCAGAAAACACTAACACTTGTTCAGAACGAAAGAAAGCACAGAGCCCCAGATTTGCTGTTGTCCTGGAGAGCTTGCAGAGCACTGGGGAAAGGCAGGCAGAGAATTCCCTGTTAGCACCTTCTCTGTGCCTGGGAAGCAGAAGTGTTCACATTGCTTCGCAGAATCACCTTTGTGCAGAAAACACTAACACTTGTTCAGAACAAAAGAAAGCACAGAGCCCCAGATTCTATGTTGTCCTGGAGAGCTTGCAGAGCACTGGGGAAAGGCAGGCAGAGAATTCCCTGCTAGCACCTTCTCTGTGCCTGGGAAGCAGAAGTGTTCACATTGCTTCGCAGAATCGCATTTGTGCAGAAAACACTAACACTTGTTCAGAACAAAAGAAAGCACAGAGCCCCAGATTTGCTGTTGTTCTGGAGAGCTTGCAGAGCACTGGGGAAAGGCAGGCAGAGAATTCCCTGATAGCACCTTCTCTGTGCCTGGGAAGCAGAAGTGTTCACATTGCTTCGCAGAATCGCCTTTGTGCAGAAAACACTAACACTTGTTCAGAACAAAAGAAAGCACAGAGCCCCAGATTTGCTGTTGTTCTGGAGAGCTTGCAGAGCACTGGGGAAAGGCAGGCGGAGAATTCCCTGCTAGCACCTTCTCTGTGCCTGGGAAGCAGAAGTGTTCACATTACTTCGCAGAATCGCTTTTGTGCAGAAAACACTAACACTTGTTCAGAACGAAAGAAAGCACAGAGCCCCAGATTTGCTGTTGTCCTGGAGAGCTTGCAGAGCACTGGGGAAAGGCAGGCAGAGAATTCCCTGTTAGCACCTTCTCTGTGCCTGGGAAGCAGAAGTGTTCACATTGCTTCGCAGAATCGCCTTTGTGCAGAAAACACTAACACTTGTTCAGAACGAAAGAAAGCACAGAGCCCCAGATTCTATGTTGTCCTGGAGAGCTTGCAGAGCACTGGGGAAAGGCAGGCAGAGAATTCCCTGCTAGCACCTTCTCTGTGCCTGGGAAGCAGAAGTGTTCACATTGCTTGGCAGAATCGCCTTTGTGCAGAAAACACTAACACTTGTTCAGAACGAAAGAAAGCACAGAGCCCCAGATTCTATGTTGTCCTGGAGAGCTTGCAGAGCACTGGGGAAAGGCAGGCAGAGAATTCCCTGCTAGCACCTTCTCTGTGCCTGGGAAGCAGAAGTGTTCACATTGCTTGGCAGAATCGCTTTTGTGCAGAAAGCACTAACACTTGTTCAGAACAAAAGAAAGCACAGAGCCCCAGATTCTATGTTGTCCTGGAGAGCTTGCAGAGCACTGGGGAAAGGCAGGCAGAGAATTCCCTGCTAGCACCTTCTCTGTGCCTGGGAAGCAGAAGTGTTCACATTGCTTCGCAGAATCGCATTTGTGCAGAAAACACTAACACTTGTTCAGAACAAAAGAAAGCACAGAGCCCCAGATTTGCTGTTGTTCTGGAGAGCTTGCAGAGCACTGGGGAAAGGCAGGCAGAGAATTCCCTGCTAGCACCTTCTCTGTGCCTGGGAAGCAGAAGTGTTCACATTGCTTCGCAGAATCGCCTTTGTGCAGAAAACACTAACACTTGTTCAGAACAAAAGAAAGCACAGAGCCCCAGATTTGCTGTTGTTCTGGAGAGCTTGCAGAGCACTGGGGAAAGGCAGGCGGAGAATTCCCTGCTAGCACCTTCTCTGTGCCTGGGAAGCAGAAGTGTTCACATTACTTCGCAGAATCGCTTTTGTGCAGAAAACACTAACACTTGTTCAGAACGAAAGAAAGCACAGAGCCCCAGATTTGCTGTTGTCCTGGAGAGCTTGCAGAGCACTGGGGAAAGGCAGGCAGAGAATTCCCTGTTAGCACCTTCTCTGTGCCTGGGAAGCAGAAGTGTTCACATTGCTTCGCAGAATCGCCTTTGTGCAGAAAACAGTAACACTTGTTCAGAAGGAAAGAAAGCACAGAGCCCCAGATTCTATGTTGTCCTGGAGAGCTTGCAGAGCACTGGGGAAAGGCAGGCAGAGAATTCCCTGTTAGCACCTTCTCTGTGCCTGGGAAGCAGAAGTGTTCACATTGCTTGGCAGAATCGCTTTTGTGCAGAAAACACTAACACTTGTTCAGAACAAAAGAAAGCACAGAGCCCCAGATTCTATGTTGTCCTGGAGAGCTTGCAGAGCACTGGGGAAAGGCAGGCAGAGAATTCCCTGCTAGCACCTTCTCTGTGCCTGGGAAGCAGAAGTGTTCACATTGCTTCGCAGAATCGCTTTTCTGCAGAAAACACTAACACTTGTTCAGAACAAAAGAAAGCACAGAGCCCCAGATTTGCTGTTGTTCTGGAGAGCTTGCAGAGCACTGGGGAAAGGCAGGCAGAGAATTCCCTGCTAGCACCTTCTCTGTGCCTGGGAAGCAGAAGTGTTCACATTGCTTCGCAGAATCGCCTTTGTGCAGAAAACACTAACACTTGTTCAGAACAAAAGAAAGCACAGAGCCCCAGATTTGCTGTTGTTCTGGAGAGCTTGCAGAGCACTGGGGAAAGGCAGGCAGAGAATTCCCTGCTAGCACCTTCTCTGTGCCTGGGAAGCAGGAGTGTTCACATTGCTTCGCAGAATCGCTTTTCTGCAGAAAACACTAACACTTGTTCAGAACAAAAGAAAGCACAGAGCCCCAGATTTGCTGTTGTTCTGGAGAGCTTGCAGAGCACTGGGGAAAGGCAGGCAGAGAATTCCCTGCTAGCACCTTCTCTGTGCCTGGGAAGCAGGAGTGTTCACATTGCTTCGCAGAATCGCTTTTCTGCAGAAAACACTAACACTTGTTCAGAACAAAAGAAAGCACAGAGCCCCAGATTTGCTGTTGTTCTGGAGAGCTTGCAGAGCACTGGGGAAAGGCAGGCAGAGAATTCCCTGCTAGCACCTTCTCTGTGCCTGGGAAGCAGAAGTGTTTACATTGCTTCGCAGAATCGCTTTTGTGCAGAAAACAGTAACACTTGTTCAGAACGAAAGAAAGCACAGAGCCCCAGATTTGATGTTGTTCTGGAGAGCTTGCAGAGCAGTGGGGAAAGGCAGGCAGAGAATTCCCTGCTAGCACCTTCTCTGTGCCTGGGAAGCAGAAGTGTTCACATTGCTTCGCAGAATCGCATTTGTGCAGAAAACACTAACACTTGTTCAGAACAAAAGAAAGCACAGAGCCCCAGATTTGCTGTTGTTCTGGAGAGCTTGCAGAGCACTGGGGAAAGGCAGGCAGAGAATTCCCTGCTAGCACCTTCTCTGTGCCTGGGAAGCAGAAGTGTTCACATTGCTTCGCAGAATTGCCTTTGTGCAGAAAACACTAACACTTGTTCAGAACAAAAGAAAGCACAGAGCCTCAGATTTTATGCTGTCCTGGAGAGCTTGCAGAGCACTGGGGAAAGGCAGGCAGAGAATTCCCTGCTAGCACCTTCTCTGTGCCTGGGAAGCAGAAGTGTTCACATTGCTTCGCAGAATCGCATTTGTGCAGAAAACACTAACACTTGTTCAGAACAAAAGAAAGCACAGAGCCCCAGATTTGCTGTTGTTCTGGAGAGCTTGCAGAGCACTGGGGAAAGGCAGGCAGAGAATTCCCTGCTAGCACCTTCTCTGTGCCTGGGAAGCAGAAGTGTTCACATTGCTTCGCAGAATTGCCTTTGTGCAGAAAACACTAACACTTGTTCAGAACAAAAGAAAGCACAGAGCCTCAGATTTTATGTTGTCCTGGAGAGCTTGCAGAGCACTGGGGAAAGGCAGGCAGAGAATTCCCTGCTAGCACCTTCTCTGTGCCTGGGAAGCAGAAGTGTTCACATTGCTTCGCAGAATCGCATTTGTGCAGAAAACACTAACACTTGTTCAGAACAAAAGAAAGCACAGAGCCCCAGATTTGCTGTTGTTCTGGAGAGCTTGCAGAGCACTGGGGAAAGGCAGGCAGAGAATTCCCTGATAGCACCTTCTCTGTGCCTGGGAAGCAGAAGTGTTCACATTGCTTCGCAGAATCGCCTTTGTGCAGAAAACACTAACACTTGTTCAGAACAAAAGAAAGCACAGAGCCCCAGATTTGCTGTTGTTCTGGAGAGCTTGCAGAGCACTGGGGAAAGGCAGGCAGAGAATTCCCTGCTAGCACCTTCTCTGTGCCTGGGAAGCAGAAGTGTTCACATTACTTCGCAGAATCGCTTTTGTGCAGAAAACACTAACACTTGTTCAGAACGAAAGAAAGCACAGAGCCCCAGATTTGCTGTTGTCCTGGAGAGCTTGCAGAGCACTGGGGAAAGGCAGGCAGAGAATTCCCTGTTAGCACCTTCTCTGTGCCTGGGAAGCAGAAGTGTTCACATTGCTTCGCAGAATCGCCTTTGTGCAGAAAACACTAACACTTGTTCAGAACAAAAGAAAGCACAGAGCCCCAGATTCTATGTTGTCCTGGAGAGCTTGCAGAGCACTGGGGAAAGGCAGGCAGAGAATTCCCTGCTAGCACCTTCTCTGTGCCTGGGAAGCAGAAGTGTTCACATTGCTTCGCAGAATCGCTTTTGTGCAGAAAGCACTAACACTTGTTCAGAACAAAAGAAAGCACAGAGCCCCAGATTCTATGTTGTCCTGGAGAGCTTGCAGAGCACTGGGGAAAGGCAGGCAGAGAATTCCCTGCTAGCACCTTCTCTGTGCCTGGGAAGCAGAAGTGTTTACATTGCTTCGCAGAATCGCTTTTGTGCAGAAAACAGTAACACTTGTTCAGAACGAAAGAAAGCACAGAGCCCCAGATTTGATGTTGTTCTGGAGAGCTTGCAGAGCAGTGGGGAAAGGCAGGCAGAGAATTCCCTGCTAGCACCTTCTCTGTGCCTGGGAAGCAGAAGTGTTCACATTGCTTCGCAGAATCGCATTTGTGCAGAAAACACTAACACTTGTTCAGAACAAAAGAAAGCACAGAGCCCCAGATTTGCTGTTGTTCTGGAGAGCTTGCAGAGCACTGGGGAAAGGCAGGCAGAGAATTCCCTGATAGCACCTTCTCTGTGCCTGGGAAGCAGAAGTGTTCACATTGCTTCGCAGAATCGCCTTTGTGCAGAAAACACTAACACTTGTTCAGAACAAAAGAAAGCACAGAGCCCCAGATTTGCTGTTGTTCTGGAGAGCTTGCAGAGCACTGGGGAAAGGCAGGCGGAGAATTCCCTGCTAGCACCTTCTCTGTGCCTGGGAAGCAGAAGTGTTCACATTACTTCGCAGAATCGCTTTTGTGCAGAAAACACTAACACTTGTTCAGAACGAAAGAAAGCACAGAGCCCCAGATTTGCTGTTGTCCTGGAGAGCTTGCAGAGCACTGGGGAAAGGCAGGCAGAGAATTCCCTGTTAGCACCTTCTCTGTGCCTGGGAAGCAGAAGTGTTCACATTGCTTCGCAGAATCGCCTTTGTGCAGAAAACACTAACACTTGTTCAGAACGAAAGAAAGCACAGAGCCCCAGATTCTATGTTGTCCTGGAGAGCTTGCAGAGCACTGGGGAAAGGCAGGCAGAGAATTCCCTGCTAGCACCTTCTCTGTGCCTGGGAAGCAGAAGTGTTCACATTGCTTGGCAGAATCGCTTTTGTGCAGAAAGCACTAACACTTGTTCAGAACAAAAGAAAGCACAGAGCCCCAGATTCTATGTTGTCCTGGAGAGCTTGCAGAGCACTGGGGAAAGGCAGGCAGAGAATTCCCTGCTAGCACCTTCTCTGTGCCTGGGAAGCAGAAGTGTTCACATTGCTTCGCAGAATCGCTTTTCTGCAGAAAACACTAACACTTGTTCAGAACAAAAGAAAGCACAGAGCCCCAGATTTGCTGTTGTTCTGGAGAGCTTGCAGAGCACTGGGGAAAGGCAGGCAGAGAATTCCCTGCTAGCACCTTCTCTGTGCCTGGGAAGCAGAAGTGTTTACATTGCTTCGCAGAATCGCTTTTGTGCAGAAAACAGTAACACTTGTTCAGAACGAAAGAAAGCACAGAGCCCCAGATTTGATGTTGTTCTGGAGAGCTTGCAGAGCAGTGGGGAAAGGCAGGCAGAGAATTCCCTGCTAGCACCTTCTCTGTGCCTGGGAAGCAGAAGTGTTCACATTGCTTCGCAGAATCGCATTTGTGCAGAAAACACTAACACTTGTTCAGAACAAAAGAAAGCACAGAGCCCCAGATTTGCTGTTGTTCTGGAGAGCTTGCAGAGCACTGGGGAAAGGCAGGCAGAGAATTCCCTGCTAGCACCTTCTCTGTGCCTGGGAAGCAGAAGTGTTCACATTGCTTCGCAGAATTGCCTTTGTGCAGAAAACACTAACACTTGTTCAGAACAAAAGAAAGCACAGAGCCTCAGATTTTATGCTGTCCTGGAGAGCTTGCAGAGCACTGGGGAAAGGCAGGCAGAGAATTCCCTGCTAGCACCTTCTCTGTGCCTGGGAAGCAGAAGTGTTCACATTGCTTCGCAGAATCGCATTTGTGCAGAAAACACTAACACTTGTTCAGAACAAAAGAAAGCACAGAGCCCCAGATTTGCTGTTGTTCTGGAGAGCTTGCAGAGCACTGGGGAAAGGCAGGCAGAGAATTCCCTGCTAGCACCTTCTCTGTGCCTGGGAAGCAGAAGTGTTCACATTGCTTCGCAGAATTGCCTTTGTGCAGAAAACACTAACACTTGTTCAGAACAAAAGAAAGCACAGAGCCCCAGATTTGCTGTTGTTCTGGAGAGCTTGCAGAGCACTGGGGAAAGGCAGGCAGAGAATTCCCTGCTAGCACCTTCTCTGTGCCTGGGAAGCAGAAGTGTTTACATTGCTTCGCAGAATCGCTTTTGTGCAGAAAACAGTAACACTTGTTCAGAACGAAAGAAAGCACAGAGCCCCAGATTTGATGTTGTTCTGGAGAGCTTGCAGAGCAGTGGGGAAAGGCAGGCAGAGAATTCCCTGCTAGCACCTTCTCTGTGCCTGGGAAGCAGAAGTGTTCACATTGCTTCGCAGAATCGCATTTGTGCAGAAAACACTAACACTTGTTCAGAACAAAAGAAAGCACAGAGCCCCAGATTTGCTGTTGTTCTGGAGAGCTTGCAGAGCACTGGGGAAAGGCAGGCAGAGAATTCCCTGCTAGCACCTTCTCTGTGCCTGGGAAGCAGAAGTGTTCACATTGCTTCGCAGAATTGCCTTTGTGCAGAAAACACTAACACTTGTTCAGAACAAAAGAAAGCACAGAGCCTCAGATTTTATGCTGTCCTGGAGAGCTTGCAGAGCACTGGGGAAAGGCAGGCAGAGAATTCCCTGCTAGCACCTTCTCTGTGCCTGGGAAGCAGAAGTGTTCACATTGCTTCGCAGAATCGCATTTGTGCAGAAAACACTAACACTTGTTCAGAACAAAAGAAAGCACAGAGCCCCAGATTTGCTGTTGTTCTGGAGAGCTTGCAGAGCACTGGGGAAAGGCAGGCAGAGAATTCCCTGCTAGCACCTTCTCTGTGCCTGGGAAGCAGAAGTGTTCACATTGCTTCGCAGAATTGCCTTTGTGCAGAAAACACTAACACTTGTTCAGAACAAAAGAAAGCACAGAGCCTCAGATTTTATGTTGTCCTGGAGAGCTTGCAGAGCACTGGGGAAAGGCAGGCAGAGAATTCCCTGCTAGCACCTTCTCTGTGCCTGGGAAGCAGAAGTGTTCACATTGCTTCGCAGAATCGCATTTGTGCAGAAAACACTAACACTTGTTCAGAACAAAAGAAAGCACAGAGCCCCAGATTTGCTGTTGTTCTGGAGAGCTTGCAGAGCACTGGGGAAAGGCAGGCAGAGAATTCCCTGATAGCACCTTCTCTGTGCCTGGGAAGCAGAAGTGTTCACATTGCTTCGCAGAATCGCCTTTGTGCAGAAAACACTAACACTTGTTCAGAACAAAAGAAAGCACAGAGCCCCAGATTTGCTGTTGTTCTGGAGAGCTTGCAGAGCACTGGGGAAAGGCAGGCAGAGAATTCCCTGCTAGCACCTTCTCTGTGCCTGGGAAGCAGAAGTGTTCACATTACTTCGCAGAATCGCTTTTGTGCAGAAAACACTAACACTTGTTCAGAACGAAAGAAAGCACAGAGCCCCAGATTTGCTGTTGTCCTGGAGAGCTTGCAGAGCACTGGGGAAAGGCAGGCAGAGAATTCCCTGTTAGCACCTTCTCTGTGCCTGGGAAGCAGAAGTGTTCACATTGCTTCGCAGAATCGCCTTTGTGCAGAAAACACTAACACTTGTTCAGAACAAAAGAAAGCACAGAGCCCCAGATTCTATGTTGTCCTGGAGAGCTTGCAGAGCACTGGGGAAAGGCAGGCAGAGAATTCCCTGCTAGCACCTTCTCTGTGCCTGGGAAGCAGAAGTGTTCACATTGCTTCGCAGAATCGCTTTTGTGCAGAAAGCACTAACACTTGTTCAGAACAAAAGAAAGCACAGAGCCCCAGATTCTATGTTGTCCTGGAGAGCTTGCAGAGCACTGGGGAAAGGCAGGCAGAGAATTCCCTGCTAGCACCTTCTCTGTGCCTGGGAAGCAGAAGTGTTTACATTGCTTCGCAGAATCGCTTTTGTGCAGAAAACAGTAACACTTGTTCAGAACGAAAGAAAGCACAGAGCCCCAGATTTGATGTTGTTCTGGAGAGCTTGCAGAGCAGTGGGGAAAGGCAGGCAGAGAATTCCCTGCTAGCACCTTCTCTGTGCCTGGGAAGCAGAAGTGTTCACATTGCTTCGCAGAATCGCATTTGTGCAGAAAACACTAACACTTGTTCAGAACAAAAGAAAGCACAGAGCCCCAGATTTGCTGTTGTTCTGGAGAGCTTGCAGAGCACTGGGGAAAGGCAGGCAGAGAATTCCCTGATAGCACCTTCTCTGTGCCTGGGAAGCAGAAGTGTTCACATTGCTTCGCAGAATCGCCTTTGTGCAGAAAACACTAACACTTGTTCAGAACAAAAGAAAGCACAGAGCCCCAGATTTGCTGTTGTTCTGGAGAGCTTGCAGAGCACTGGGGAAAGGCAGGCGGAGAATTCCCTGCTAGCACCTTCTCTGTGCCTGGGAAGCAGAAGTGTTCACATTACTTCGCAGAATCGCTTTTGTGCAGAAAACACTAACACTTGTTCAGAACGAAAGAAAGCACAGAGCCCCAGATTTGCTGTTGTCCTGGAGAGCTTGCAGAGCACTGGGGAAAGGCAGGCAGAGAATTCCCTGTTAGCACCTTCTCTGTGCCTGGGAAGCAGAAGTGTTCACATTGCTTCGCAGAATCGCCTTTGTGCAGAAAACACTAACACTTGTTCAGAACGAAAGAAAGCACAGAGCCCCAGATTCTATGTTGTCCTGGAGAGCTTGCAGAGCACTGGGGAAAGGCAGGCAGAGAATTCCCTGCTAGCACCTTCTCTGTGCCTGGGAAGCAGAAGTGTTCACATTGCTTGGCAGAATCGCTTTTGTGCAGAAAGCACTAACACTTGTTCAGAACAAAAGAAAGCACAGAGCCCCAGATTCTATGTTGTCCTGGAGAGCTTGCAGAGCACTGGGGAAAGGCAGGCAGAGAATTCCCTGCTAGCACCTTCTCTGTGCCTGGGAAGCAGAAGTGTTCACATTGCTTCGCAGAATCGCTTTTCTGCAGAAAACACTAACACTTGTTCAGAACAAAAGAAAGCACAGAGCCCCAGATTTGCTGTTGTTCTGGAGAGCTTGCAGAGCACTGGGGAAAGGCAGGCAGAGAATTCCCTGCTAGCACCTTCTCTGTGCCTGGGAAGCAGAAGTGTTTACATTGCTTCGCAGAATCGCTTTTGTGCAGAAAACAGTAACACTTGTTCAGAACGAAAGAAAGCACAGAGCCCCAGATTTGATGTTGTTCTGGAGAGCTTGCAGAGCAGTGGGGAAAGGCAGGCAGAGAATTCCCTGCTAGCACCTTCTCTGTGCCTGGGAAGCAGAAGTGTTCACATTGCTTCGCAGAATCGCATTTGTGCAGAAAACACTAACACTTGTTCAGAACAAAAGAAAGCACAGAGCCCCAGATTTGCTGTTGTTCTGGAGAGCTTGCAGAGCACTGGGGAAAGGCAGGCAGAGAATTCCCTGCTAGCACCTTCTCTGTGCCTGGGAAGCAGAAGTGTTCACATTGCTTCGCAGAATTGCCTTTGTGCAGAAAACACTAACACTTGTTCAGAACAAAAGAAAGCACAGAGCCTCAGATTTTATGCTGTCCTGGAGAGCTTGCAGAGCACTGGGGAAAGGCAGGCAGAGAATTCCCTGCTAGCACCTTCTCTGTGCCTGGGAAGCAGAAGTGTTCACATTGCTTCGCAGAATCGCATTTGTGCAGAAAACACTAACACTTGTTCAGAACAAAAGAAAGCACAGAGCCCCAGATTTGCTGTTGTTCTGGAGAGCTTGCAGAGCACTGGGGAAAGGCAGGCAGAGAATTCCCTGCTAGCACCTTCTCTGTGCCTGGGAAGCAGAAGTGTTCACATTGCTTCGCAGAATTGCCTTTGTGCAGAAAACACTAACACTTGTTCAGAACAAAAGAAAGCACAGAGCCTCAGATTTTATGTTGTCCTGGAGAGCTTGCAGAGCACTGGGGAAAGGCAGGCAGAGAATTCCCTGCTAGCACCTTCTCTGTGCCTGGGAAGCAGAAGTGTTCACATTGCTTCGCAGAATCGCATTTGTGCAGAAAACACTAACACTTGTTCAGAACAAAAGAAAGCACAGAGCCCCAGATTTGCTGTTGTTCTGGAGAGCTTGCAGAGCACTGGGGAAAGGCAGGCAGAGAATTCCCTGCTAGCACCTTCTCTGTGCCTGGGAAGCAGAAGTGTTCACATTGCTTCGCAGAATCGCCTTTGTGCAGAAAACACTAACACTTGTTCAGAACAAAAGAAAGCACAGAGCCCCAGATTTGCTGTTGTTCTGGAGAGCTTGCAGAGCACTGGGGAAAGGCAGGCAGAGAATTCCCTGCTAGCACCTTCTCTGTGCCTGGGAAGCAGAAGTGTTCACATTACTTCGCAGAATCGCTTTTGTGCAGAAAACACTAACACTTGTTCAGAACGAAAGAAAGCACAGAGCCCCAGATTTGCTGTTGTCCTGGAGAGCTTGCAGAGCACTGGGGAAAGGCAGGCAGAGAATTCCCTGTTAGCACCTTCTCTGTGCCTGGGAAGCAGAAGTGTTCACATTGCTTCGCAGAATCGCCTTTGTGCAGAAAACACTAACACTTGTTCAGAACAAAAGAAAGCACAGAGCCCCAGATTCTATGTTGTCCTGGAGAGCTTGCAGAGCACTGGGGAAAGGCAGGCAGAGAATTCCCTGCTAGCACCTTCTCTGTGCCTGGGAAGCAGAAGTGTTCACATTGCTTCGCAGAATCGCTTTTGTGCAGAAAGCACTAACACTTGTTCAGAACAAAAGAAAGCACAGAGCCCCAGATTCTATGTTGTCCTGGAGAGCTTGCAGAGCACTGGGGAAAGGCAGGCAGAGAATTCCCTGCTAGCACCTTCTCTGTGCCTGGGAAGCAGAAGTGTTTACATTGCTTCGCAGAATCGCTTTTGTGCAGAAAACAGTAACACTTGTTCAGAACGAAAGAAAGCACAGAGCCCCAGATTTGATGTTGTTCTGGAGAGCTTGCAGAGCAGTGGGGAAAGGCAGGCAGAGAATTCCCTGCTAGCACCTTCTCTGTGCCTGGGAAGCAGAAGTGTTCACATTGCTTCGCAGAATCGCATTTGTGCAGAAAACACTAACACTTGTTCAGAACAAAAGAAAGCACAGAGCCCCAGATTTGCTGTTGTTCTGGAGAGCTTGCAGAGCACTGGGGAAAGGCAGGCAGAGAATTCCCTGCTAGCACCTTCTCTGTGCCTGGGAAGCAGAAGTGTTCACATTGCTTCGCAGAATTGCCTTTGTGCAGAAAACACTAACACTTGTTCAGAACAAAAGAAAGCACAGAGCCTCAGATTTTATGCTGTCCTGGAGAGCTTGCAGAGCACTGGGGAAAGGCAGGCAGAGAATTCCCTGCTAGCACCTTCTCTGTGCCTGGGAAGCAGAAGTGTTCACATTGCTTCGCAGAATCGCATTTGTGCAGAAAACACTAACACTTGTTCAGAACAAAAGAAAGCACAGAGCCCCAGATTTGCTGTTGTTCTGGAGAGCTTGCAGAGCACTGGGGAAAGGCAGGCAGAGAATTCCCTGCTAGCACCTTCTCTGTGCCTGGGAAGCAGAAGTGTTCACATTGCTTCGCAGAATTGCCTTTGTGCAGAAAACACTAACACTTGTTCAGAACAAAAGAAAGCACAGAGCCTCAGATTTTATGTTGTCCTGGAGAGCTTGCAGAGCACTGGGGAAAGGCAGGCAGAGAATTCCCTGCTAGCACCTTCTCTGTGCCTGGGAAGCAGAAGTGTTCACATTGCTTCGCAGAATCGCATTTGTGCAGAAAACACTAACACTTGTTCAGAACAAAAGAAAGCACAGAGCCCCAGATTTGCTGTTGTTCTGGAGAGCTTGCAGAGCACTGGGGAAAGGCAGGCAGAGAATTCCCTGATAGCACCTTCTCTGTGCCTGGGAAGCAGAAGTGTTCACATTGCTTCGCAGAATCGCCTTTGTGCAGAAAACACTAACACTTGTTCAGAACAAAAGAAAGCACAGAGCCCCAGATTTGCTGTTGTTCTGGAGAGCTTGCAGAGCACTGGGGAAAGGCAGGCGGAGAATTCCCTGCTAGCACCTTCTCTGTGCCTGGGAAGCAGAAGTGTTCACATTACTTCGCAGAATCGCTTTTGTGCAGAAAACACTAACACTTGTTCAGAACGAAAGAAAGCACAGAGCCCCAGATTTGCTGTTGTCCTGGAGAGCTTGCAGAGCACTGGGGAAAGGCAGGCAGAGAATTCCCTGTTAGCACCTTCTCTGTGCCTGGGAAGCAGAAGTGTTCACATTGCTTCGCAGAATCGCCTTTGTGCAGAAAACACTAACACTTGTTCAGAACGAAAGAAAGCACAGAGCCCCAGATTCTATGTTGTCCTGGAGAGCTTGCAGAGCACTGGGGAAAGGCAGGCAGAGAATTCCCTGCTAGCACCTTCTCTGTGCCTGGGAAGCAGAAGTGTTCACATTGCTTGGCAGAATCGCTTTTGTGCAGAAAGCACTAACACTTGTTCAGAACAAAAGAAAGCACAGAGCCCCAGATTCTATGTTGTCCTGGAGAGCTTGCAGAGCACTGGGGAAAGGCAGGCAGAGAATTCCCTGCTAGCACCTTCTCTGTGCCTGGGAAGCAGAAGTGTTCACATTGCTTCGCAGAATCGCTTTTCTGCAGAAAACACTAACACTTGTTCAGAACAAAAGAAAGCACAGAGCCCCAGATTTGCTGTTGTTCTGGAGAGCTTGCAGAGCACTGGGGAAAGGCAGGCAGAGAATTCCCTGCTAGCACCTTCTCTGTGCCTGGGAAGCAGAAGTGTTTACATTGCTTCGCAGAATCGCTTTTGTGCAGAAAACAGTAACACTTGTTCAGAACGAAAGAAAGCACAGAGCCCCAGATTTGATGTTGTTCTGGAGAGCTTGCAGAGCAGTGGGGAAAGGCAGGCAGAGAATTCCCTGCTAGCACCTTCTCTGTGCCTGGGAAGCAGAAGTGTTCACATTGCTTCGCAGAATCGCATTTGTGCAGAAAACACTAACACTTGTTCAGAACAAAAGAAAGCACAGAGCCCCAGATTTGCTGTTGTTCTGGAGAGCTTGCAGAGCACTGGGGAAAGGCAGGCAGAGAATTCCCTGCTAGCACCTTCTCTGTGCCTGGGAAGCAGAAGTGTTCACATTGCTTCGCAGAATTGCCTTTGTGCAGAAAACACTAACACTTGTTCAGAACAAAAGAAAGCACAGAGCCTCAGATTTTATGCTGTCCTGGAGAGCTTGCAGAGCACTGGGGAAAGGCAGGCAGAGAATTCCCTGCTAGCACCTTCTCTGTGCCTGGGAAGCAGAAGTGTTCACATTGCTTCGCAGAATCGCATTTGTGCAGAAAACACTAACACTTGTTCAGAACAAAAGAAAGCACAGAGCCCCAGATTTGCTGTTGTTCTGGAGAGCTTGCAGAGCACTGGGGAAAGGCAGGCAGAGAATTCCCTGCTAGCACCTTCTCTGTGCCTGGGAAGCAGAAGTGTTCACATTGCTTCGCAGAATTGCCTTTGTGCAGAAAACACTAACACTTGTTCAGAACAAAAGAAAGCACAGAGCCTCAGATTTTATGTTGTCCTGGAGAGCTTGCAGAGCACTGGGGAAAGGCAGGCAGAGAATTCCCTGCTAGCACCTTCTCTGTGCCTGGGAAGCAGAAGTGTTCACATTGCTTCGCAGAATCGCATTTGTGCAGAAAACACTAACACTTGTTCAGAACAAAAGAAAGCACAGAGCCCCAGATTTGCTGTTGTTCTGGAGAGCTTGCAGAGCACTGGGGAAAGGCAGGCAGAGAATTCCCTGATAGCACCTTCTCTGTGCCTGGGAAGCAGAAGTGTTCACATTGCTTCGCAGAATCGCCTTTGTGCAGAAAACACTAACACTTGTTCAGAACAAAAGAAAGCACAGAGCCCCAGATTTGCTGTTGTTCTGGAGAGCTTGCAGAGCACTGGGGAAAGGCAGGCAGAGAATTCCCTGCTAGCACCTTCTCTGTGCCTGGGAAGCAGAAGTGTTCACATTACTTCGCAGAATCGCTTTTGTGCAGAAAACACTAACACTTGTTCAGAACGAAAGAAAGCACAGAGCCCCAGATTTGCTGTTGTCCTGGAGAGCTTGCAGAGCACTGGGGAAAGGCAGGCAGAGAATTCCCTGTTAGCACCTTCTCTGTGCCTGGGAAGCAGAAGTGTTCACATTGCTTCGCAGAATCGCCTTTGTGCAGAAAACACTAACACTTGTTCAGAACAAAAGAAAGCACAGAGCCCCAGATTCTATGTTGTCCTGGAGAGCTTGCAGAGCACTGGGGAAAGGCAGGCAGAGAATTCCCTGCTAGCACCTTCTCTGTGCCTGGGAAGCAGAAGTGTTCACATTGCTTCGCAGAATCGCTTTTGTGCAGAAAGCACTAACACTTGTTCAGAACAAAAGAAAGCACAGAGCCCCAGATTCTATGTTGTCCTGGAGAGCTTGCAGAGCACTGGGGAAAGGCAGGCAGAGAATTCCCTGCTAGCACCTTCTCTGTGCCTGGGAAGCAGAAGTGTTTACATTGCTTCGCAGAATCGCTTTTGTGCAGAAAACAGTAACACTTGTTCAGAACGAAAGAAAGCACAGAGCCCCAGATTTGATGTTGTTCTGGAGAGCTTGCAGAGCAGTGGGGAAAGGCAGGCAGAGAATTCCCTGCTAGCACCTTCTCTGTGCCTGGGAAGCAGAAGTGTTCACATTGCTTCGCAGAATCGCATTTGTGCAGAAAACACTAACACTTGTTCAGAACAAAAGAAAGCACAGAGCCCCAGATTTGCTGTTGTTCTGGAGAGCTTGCAGAGCACTGGGGAAAGGCAGGCAGAGAATTCCCTGCTAGCACCTTCTCTGTGCCTGGGAAGCAGAAGTGTTCACATTGCTTCGCAGAATTGCCTTTGTGCAGAAAACACTAACACTTGTTCAGAACAAAAGAAAGCACAGAGCCTCAGATTTTATGCTGTCCTGGAGAGCTTGCAGAGCACTGGGGAAAGGCAGGCAGAGAATTCCCTGCTAGCACCTTCTCTGTGCCTGGGAAGCAGAAGTGTTCACATTGCTTCGCAGAATCGCATTTGTGCAGAAAACACTAACACTTGTTCAGAACAAAAGAAAGCACAGAGCCCCAGATTTGCTGTTGTTCTGGAGAGCTTGCAGAGCACTGGGGAAAGGCAGGCAGAGAATTCCCTGCTAGCACCTTCTCTGTGCCTGGGAAGCAGAAGTGTTCACATTGCTTCGCAGAATTGCCTTTGTGCAGAAAACACTAACACTTGTTCAGAACAAAAGAAAGCACAGAGCCTCAGATTTTATGTTGTCCTGGAGAGCTTGCAGAGCACTGGGGAAAGGCAGGCAGAGAATTCCCTGCTAGCACCTTCTCTGTGCCTGGGAAGCAGAAGTGTTCACATTGCTTCGCAGAATCGCATTTGTGCAGAAAACACTAACACTTGTTCAGAACAAAAGAAAGCACAGAGCCCCAGATTTGCTGTTGTTCTGGAGAGCTTGCAGAGCACTGGGGAAAGGCAGGCAGAGAATTCCCTGATAGCACCTTCTCTGTGCCTGGGAAGCAGAAGTGTTCACATTGCTTCGCAGAATCGCCTTTGTGCAGAAAACACTAACACTTGTTCAGAACAAAAGAAAGCACAGAGCCCCAGATTTGCTGTTGTTCTGGAGAGCTTGCAGAGCACTGGGGAAAGGCAGGCAGAGAATTCCCTGCTAGCACCTTCTCTGTGCCTGGGAAGCAGAAGTGTTCACATTGCTTCGCAGAATCGCCTTTGTGCAGAAAACACTAACACTTGTTCAGAACAAAAGAAAGCACAGAGCCCCAGATTCTATGTTGTCCTGGAGAGCTTGCAGAGCACTGGGGAAAGGCAGGCAGAGAATTCCCTGCTAGCACCTTCTCTGTGCCTGGGAAGCAGAAGTGTTCACATTGCTTCGCAGAATCGCTTTTGTGCAGAAAGCACTAACACTTGTTCAGAACAAAAGAAAGCACAGAGCCCCAGATTCTATGTTGTCCTGGAGAGCTTGCAGAGCACTGGGGAAAGGCAGGCAGAGAATTCCCTGCTAGCACCTTCTCTGTGCCTGGGAAGCAGAAGTGTTCACATTGCTTCGCAGAATCGCTTTTCTGCAGAAAACACTAACACTTGTTCAGAACAAAAGAAAGCACAGAGCCCCAGATTTGCTGTTGTTCTGGAGAGCTTGCAGAGCACTGGGGAACGGCAGGCAGAGAATTCCTTGCTAGCACCTTCTCTGTGCCTGGGAAGCAGAAGTGTTCACATTGCTTCGCAGAATCGCCTTTGTGCAGAAAACACTAACACTTGTTCAGAACAAAAGAAAGCACAGAGCCCCAGATTTGCTGTTGTTCTGGAGAGCTTGCAGAGCACTGGGGAAAGGCAGGCAGAGAATTCCCTGCTAGCACCTTCTCTGTGCCTGGGAAGCAGGAGTGTTCACATTGCTTCGCAGAATCGCTTTTCTGCAGAAAACACTAACACTTGTTCAGAACAAAAGAAAGCACAGAGCCCCAGATTTGCTGTTGTTCTGGAGAGCTTGCAGAGCACTGGGGAAAGGCAGGCAGAGAATTCCCTGCTAGCACCTTCTCTGTGCCTGGGAAGCAGAAGTGTTTACATTGCTTCGCAGAATCGCTTTTGTGCAGAAAACAGTAACACTTGTTCAGAACGAAAGAAAGCACAGAGCCCCAGATTTGATGTTGTTCTGGAGAGCTTGCAGAGCAGTGGGGAAAGGCAGGCAGAGAATTCCCTGCTAGCACCTTCTCTGTGCCTGGGAAGCAGAAGTGTTCACATTGCTTCGCAGAATCGCCTTTGTGCAGAAAACACTAACACTTGTTCAGAACAAAAGAAAGCACAGAGCCCCAGATTTGCTGTTGTTCTGGAGAGCTTGCAGAGCACTGGGGAAAGGCAGGCAGAGAATTCCCTGCTAGCACCTTCTCTGTGCCTGGGAAGCAGAAGTGTTCACATTGCTTCGCAGAATTGCCTTTGTGCAGAAAACACTAACACTTGTTCAGAACAAAAGAAAGCACAGAGCCTCAGATTTTATGCTGTCCTGGAGAGCTTGCAGAGCACTGGGGAAAGGCAGGCAGAGAATTCCCTGCTAGCACCTTCTCTGTGCCTGGGAAGCAGAAGTGTTCACATTGCTTCGCAGAATCGCTTTTGTGCAGAAAACACTAACACTTGTTCAGAACAAAAGAAAGCACAGAGCCCCAGATTTGCTGTTGTTCTGGAGAGCTTGCAGAGCACTGGGGAAAGGCAGGCAGAGAATTCCCTGCTAGCACCTTCTCTGTGCCTGGGAAGCAGAAGTGTTCACATTGCTTCGCAGAATCGCCTTTGTGCAGAAAACACTAACACTTGTTCAGAACAAAAGAAAGCACAGAGCCCCAGATTTGCTGTTGTTGTGGAGAGCTTGCAGAGCACTGGGGAAAGGCAGGCGGAGAATTCCCTGCTAGCACCTTCTCTGTGCCTGGGAAGCAGAAGTGTTCACATTACTTCGCAGAATCGCTTTTGTGCAGAAAACACTAACACTTGTTCACAACGAAAGAAAGCACAGAGCCCCAGATTTGCTGTTGTCCTGGAGAGCTTGCAGAGCACTGGGGAAAGGCAGGCAGAGAATTCCCTGTTAGCACCTTCTCTGTGCCTGGGAAGCAGAAGTGTTCACATTGCTTCGCAGAATCGCTTTTCTGCAGAAAACACTAACACTTGTTCAGAACAAAAGAAAACACAGAGCCCCAGATTTGCTGTTGTCCTGGAGAGCTTGCAGAGCACTGGGGAAAGGCAGGCAGAGAATTCCCTGCTAGCACCTTCTCTGTGCCTGGGAAGCAGAAGTGTTCACATTGCTTCGCAGAATCGCCTTTGTGCAGAAAACACTAACACTTGTTCAGAACAAAAGAAAGCACAGAGCCCCAGATTCTATGTTGTCCTGGAGAGCTTGCAGAGCACTGGGGAAAGGCAGGCAGAGAATTCCCTGCTAGCACCTTCTCTGTGCCTGGGAAGCAGAAGTGTTCACATTACTTCGCAGAATCGCTTTTGTGCAGAAAACACTAACACTTGTTCAGAACAAAAGAAAGCACAGAGCCCCAGATTTGCTGTTGTTCTGGAGAGCTTGCAGAGCACTGGGGAAAGGCAGGCAGAGAATTCCCTGCTAGCACCTTCTCTGTGCCTGGGAAGCAGAAGTGTTCACATTGCTTCGCAGAATCGCCTTTGTGCAGAAAACACTAACACTTGTTCAGAACGAAAGAAAGCACAGAGCCCCAGATTTGCTGTTGTCCTGGAGAGTTTGCAGAGCACTGGGGAAAGGCAGGCAGAGAATTCCCTGTTAGCACCTTCTCTGTGCCTGGGAAGCAGAAGTGTTCACATTGCTTCGCAGAATCGCCTTTGTGCAGAAAACACTAACACTTGTTCAGAACAAAAGAAAGCACAGAGCCCCAGATTCTATGTTGTCCTGGAGAGCTTGCAGAGCACTGGGGAAAGGCAGGCAGAGAATTCCCTGCTAGCACCTTCTCTGTGCCTGGGAAGCAGAAGTGTTCACATTGCTTCGCAGAATCGCTTTTGTGCAGAAAGCACTAACACTTGTTCAGAACAAAAGAAAGCACAGAGCCCCAAATTTGATGTTGTTCTGGAGAGCTTGCAGAGCAGTGGGGAAAGGCAGGCAGAGAATTCCCTGCTAGCACCTTCTCTGTGCCTGGGAAGCAGAAGTGTTCACATTGCTTCGCAGATTCGCCTTTGTGCAGAAAACACTAACACTTGTTCAGAACAAAAGAAAGCACAGAGCCCCAGATTTGCTGTTGTTCTGGAGAGCTTGCAGAGCACTGGGGAAAGGCAGGCAGAGAATTCCCTGCTAGCACCTTCTCTGTTCCTGGGAAGCAGAAGTGTTCACATTACTTCGCAGAATCGCTTTTGTGCAGAAAACACTAACACTTGTTCAGAACGAAAGAAAGCACAGAGCCCCAGATTTGCTGTTGTCCTGGAGAGCTTGCAGAGCACTGGGGAAAGGCAGGCAGAGAATTCCCTGTTAGCACCTTCTCTGTGCCTGGGAAGCAGAAGTGTTCACATTGCTTCGCAGAATCGCTTTTCTGCAGAAAACACTAACACTTGTTCAGAACAAAAGAAAACACAGAGCCCCAGATTTGCTGTTGTTCTGGAGAGCTTGCAGAGCACTGGGGAAAGGCAGGCAGAGAATTCCCTGCTAGCACCTTCTCTGTGTCTGGGAAGCAGAAGTGTTCACATTGCTTCGCAGAATCGCCTTTGTGCAGAAAACACTAACACTTGTTCAGAACAAAAGAAAGCACAGAGCCCCAGATTTGATGTTGTTCTGGAGAGCTTGCAGAGCACTGGGGAAAGGCAGGCAGAGAATTCCCTGCTAGCACCTTCTCTGTGCCTGGGAAGCAGAAGTGTTCACATTGCTTCGCAGAATCGCATTTGTGCAGAAAACACTAACACTTGTTCAGAACAAAAGAAAGCACAGAGCCCCAGATGTGCTGTTGTTCTGGAGAGCTTGCAGAGCACTGGGGAAAGGCAGGCAGAGAATTCCCTGCTAGCACCTTCTCTGTGCCTGGGAAGCAGGAGTGTTCACATTGCTTCGCAGAATCGCTTTTCTGCAGAAAACACTAACACTTGTTCAGAACAAAAGAAAGCAAAGAGCCCCAGATTTGCTGTTGTCCTGGAGAGCTTGCAGAGCACTGGGGAAAGGCAGGCAGAGAATTCCCTGCTAGCACCTTCTCTGTGCCTGGGAAGCAGAAGTGTTCACATTACTTCGCAGAATCGCTTTTGTGCAGAAAACAGTAACACTTGTTCAGAACAAAAGAAAGCACAGAGCCCCAGATTTGCTGTTGTCCTGGAGAGCTTGCAGAGCACTGGGGAAAGGCAGGCAGAGAATTCCCTGCTAGCACCTTCTCTGTGTCTGGGAAGCAGAAGTGTTTACACTGCTTCGCAGAATCGCCTTTGTGCAGAAAACACTAACACTTGTTCAGAACAAAAGAAAGCACAGAGCCCCAGATTCTATGTTGTCCTGGAGAGCTTGCAGAGCACTGGGGAAAGGCAGGCAGAGAATTCCCTGCTAGCACCTTCTCTGTGCCTGGGAAGCAGAAGTGTTCACATTGCTTCGCAGAATCGCCTTTGTGCAGAAAACACTAACACTTGTTCAGAACAAAAGAAAGCACAGAGCCCCAGATTTGCCGTTGTTCTGGAGAGCTTGCAGAGCACTGGGGAAAGGCAGGCAGAGAATTCCCTGCTAGCACCTTCTCTGTGCCTGGGAAGCAGAAGTGTTCACATTGCTTCGCAGAATCGCCTTTGTGCAGAAAACACTAACACTTGTTCAGAACAAAAGAAAGCACAGAGCCCCAGATTTGCTGTTGTTCTGGAGAGCTTGCAGAGCACTGGGGAAAGGCAGGCAGAGAATTCCCTGCTAGCACCTTCTCTGTGCCTGGGAAGCAGAAGTGTTCACATTGCTTCGCAGAATCGCCTTTGTGCAGAAAACACTAACACTTGTTCAGAACAAAAGAAAGCACAGAGCCCCAGATTCTATGTTGTCCTGAAGAGCTTGCAGAGCACTGGGGAAAGGCAGGCAGAGAATTCGCTGCTAGCACCTTCTCTGTGCCTGGGAAGCAGAAGTGTTCACATTACTTCGCAGAATCGCTTTTGTGCAGAAAACACTAACACTTGTTCAGAACAAAAGAAAGCACAGAGCCCCAGATTTGCTGTTGTTCTGGAGAGCTTGCAGAGCACTGGGGAAAGGCAGGCAGAGAATTCCCTGCTAGCACCTTCTCTGTGCCTGGGAAGCAGAAGTGTTCACATTGCTTCGCAGAATCGCCTTTGTGCAGAAAACACTAACACTTGTTCAGAACAAAAGAAAGCACAGAGCCCCAGATTTGCTGTTGTTCTGGAGAGCTTGCAGAGCACTGGGGAAAGGCAGGCGGAGAATTCCCTGCTAGCACCTTCTCTGTGCCTGGGAAGCAGAAGTGTTCACATTACTTCGCAGAATCGCTTTTGTGCAGAAAACACTAACACTTGTTCAGAACGAAAGAAAGCACAGAGCCCCAGATTTGCTGTTGTCCTGGAGAGCTTGCAGAGCACTGGGGAAAGGCAGGCAGAGAATTCCCTGTTAGCACCTTCTCTGTGCCTGGGAAGCAGAAGTGTTCACATTGCTTCGCAGAATCGCCTTTGTGCAGAAAACACTAACACTTGTTCAGAACAAAAGAAAGCACAGAGCCCCAGATTTGCTGTTGTTCTGGAGAGCTTGCAGAGCACTGGGGAAAGGCAGGCAGAGAATTCCCTGCTAGCACCTTCTCTGTTCCTGGGAAGCAGAAGTGTTCACATTGCTTCGCAGAATTGCCTTTGTGCAGAAAACACTAACACTTGTTCAGAACAAAAGAAAGCACAGAGCCCCAGATTTGCTGTTGTTCTGGAGAGCTTGCAGAGCACTGGGGAAAGGCAGGCAGAGAATTCCCTGCTAGCACCTTCTCTGTGCCTGGGAAGCAGAAGTGTTCACATTGCTTCGCAGAATTGCCTTTGTGCAGAAAACACTAACACTTGTTCAGAACAAAAGAAAGCACAGAGCCCCAGATTTGCTGTTGTTCTGGAGAGCTTGCAGAGCACTGGGGAAAGGCAGGCAGAGAATTCCCTGCTAGCACCTTCTCTGTGCCTGGGAAGCAGAAGTGTTCACATTGCTTCGCAGAATCGCCTTTGTGCAGAAAACACTAACACTTGTTCAGAACAAAAGAAAGCACAGAGCCCCAGATTTGCTGTTGTTCTGGAGAGCTTGCAGAGCACTGGGGAAAGGCAGGCAGAGAATTCCCTGCTAGCACCTTCTCTGTGCCTGGGAAGCAGAAGTGTTCACATTGCTTCTCAGAATCGCCTTTGTGCAGAAAACACTAACACTTGTTCAGAACAAAAGAAAGCACAGAGCCCCAGATTCTATGTTGTCCTGGAGAGCTTGCAGAGCACTGGGGAAAGGCAGGCAGAGAATTCCCTGCTAGCACCTTCTCTGTGCCTGGGAAGCAGAAGTGTTCACATTGCTTCGCAGAATCGCTTTTCTGCAGAAAACACTAACACTTGTTCAGAACAAAAGAAAGCACAGAGCCCCAGATTTGCTGTTGTTCTGGAGAGCTTGCAGAGCACTGGGGAAAGGCAGGCAGAGAATTCCCTGCTAGCACCTTCTCTGTGCCTGGGAAGCAGAAGTGTTCACATTGCTTCGCAGAATCGCCTTTGTGCAGAAAACACTAACACTTGTTCAGAACAAAAGAAAGCACAGAGCCCCAGATTTGCTGTTGTTCTGGAGAGCTTGCAGAGCACTGGGGAAAGGCAGGCAGAGAATTCCCTGCTAGCACCTTCTCTGTGCCTGGGAAGCAGAAGTGTTCACATTGCTTCGCAGAATCGCTTTTCTGCAGAAAACACTAACACTTGTTCAGAACAAAAGAAAGCACAGAGCCCCAGATTTGCTGTTGTTCTGGAGAGCTTGCAGAGCACTGGGGAAAGGCAGGCAGAGAATTCCCTGCTAGCACCTTCTCTGTGCCTGGGAAGCAGAAGTGTTCACATTGCTTCGCAGAATCGCCTTTGTGCAGAAAACACTAACACTTGTTCAGAACAAAAGAAAGCACAGAGCCCCAGATTTGCTGTTGTTCTGGAGAGCTTGCAGAGCACTGGGGAAAGGCAGGCAGAGAATTCCCTGCTAGCACCTTCTCTGTGCCTGGGAAGCAGGAGTGTTCACATTGCTTCGCAGAATCGCTTTTGTGCAGAAAACAGTAACACTTGTTCAGAACGAAAGAAAGCACAGAGCCCCAGATTCTATGTTGTCCTGGAGAGCTTGCAGAGCACTGGGGAAAGGCAGGCAGAGAATTCCTTGCTAGCGCCTTCTCTGTGCCTGGGAAGCAGAAGTGTTCACATTGCTTCGCAGAATCGCTTTTGTGCAGAAAACAGTAACACTTGTTCAGAAGGAAAGAAAGCACAGAGCCCCAGATTTGATGTTGTCCTGGAGAGCTTGCAGAGCACTGGGGAAAGGCAGGCAGAGAATTTCCTGCTAGCACCTTCTCTGTGCCTGTTCACATTGCTTCGCAGAATCGCTTTTGTGCAGAAAACACTAACACTTGTTCAGAACGAAAGAAAGCACAGAGCCCCAGATTCTATGTTGTCCTGGAGAGCTTGCAGAGCACTGGGGAAAGGCAGGCAGAGAATTCCCTGCTAGCACCTTCTCTGTGCCTGGGAAGCAGGAGTGTTCACATTGCTTCGCAGAATCGCTTTTGTGCAGAAAACAGTAACACTTGTTCAGAACGAAAGAAAGCACAGAGCCCCAGATTCTATGTTGTCCTGGAGAGCTTGCAGAGCACTGGGGAAAGGCAGGCAGAGAATTCCTTGCTAGCGCCTTCTCTGTGCCTGGGAAGCAGAAGTGTTCACATTGTTTCGCAGAATCGCTTTTGTACAGAAAACACTAACACTTGTTCAGAACGAAAGGAAGCACAGAGCCCCAGATTTTATGTTGTCCTGGAGAGCTTGCAGAGCACTGGGGAAAGGCAGGCAGAGAATTTCCTGCTAGCACCTTCTCTGTGCCTGTTCACATTGCTTCGCAGAATCGCTTTTGTGCAGAAAACAGTAACACTTGTTCAGAACGAAAGAAAGCACAGAGCCCCAGATTCTATGTTGTCCTGGAGAGCTTGCAGAGCACTGGGGAAAGGCAGGCAGAGAATTCCCTGCTAGCACCTTCTCTGTGCCTGGGAAGCAGAAGTGTTCACATTGCTTCGCAAGAATCGCTTTTGTGCAGAAAACACTATCACTTGTTCAGAAGGAAAGAAAGCACAGAGCCCCAGATTCTATGTTGTCCTGGAGAGCTTGCAGAGCACTGGGGAAAGGCAGGCAGAGAATTCCTTGCTAGCACCTTCTCTGTGCCTGGGAAGCAGAAGTGTTAATATTGCTTCGCAGAATCGCTTTTGTGCAGAAAACACTAACACTTGTTCAGAACGAAAGAAAGCACAGAGCCCCAGATTTGCTGTTGTTCTGGAGAGCTTGCAGAGCACTGGGGAAAGGCAGGCAGAGAATTCCCTGCTAGCACCTTCTCTGTGCCTGGGAAGTAGAAGTGTTCACATTGCTTCGCAGAATCGCTTTTCTGCAGAAAACACTAACACTTGTTCAGAACAAAAGAAAGCACAGAGCCCCAGATTTGCTGTTGTTCTGGAGAGCTTGCAGAGCACTGGGGAAAGGCAGGCAGAGAATTCCCTGCTAGCACCTTCTCTGTGCCTGGGAAGCAGAAGTGTTCACATTGCTTCGCAGAATCGCCTTTGTGCAGAAAACACTAACACTTGTTCAGAACAAAAGAAAGCACAGAGCCCCAGATTCTATGTTGTCCTGGAGAGCTTGCAGAGCACTGGGGAAAGGCAGGCAGAGAATTCCCTGCTAGCACCTTCTCTGTGCCTGGGAAGCAGGAGTGTTCACATTGCTTCGCAGAATCGCTTTTGTGCAGAAAACAGTAACACTTGTTCAGAACGAAAGAAAGCACAGAGCCCCAGATTCTATGTTGTCCTGGAGAGCTTGCAGAGCACTGGGGAAAGGCAGGCAGAGAATTCCTTGCTAGCGCCTTCTCTGTGCCTGGGAAGCAGAAGTGTTCACATTGTTTCGCAGAATCGCTTTTGTACAGAAAACACTAACACTTGTTCAGAACGAAAGGAAGCACAGAGCCCCAGATTTTATGTTGTCCTGGAGAGCTTGCAGACCACTGGGGAAAGGCAGGCAGAGAATTTCCTGCTAGCACCTTCTCTGTGCCTGTTCACATTGCTTCGCAGAATTGCTTTTGTGCAGAAAACAGTAACACTTGTTCAGAACGAAAGAAAGCACAGAGCCCCAGATTCTATGTTGTCCTGGAGAGCTTGCAGAGCACTGGGGAAAGGCAGGCAGAGAATTCCTTGCTAGCACCTTCTCTGTGCCTGGGAAGCAGAAGTGTTCACATTGCTTGGCAGAATCGCTTTTGTGCAGAAAACAGTAACACTTGTTCAGAAGGAAAGAAAGCACAGAGCCCCAGATTTGATGTTGTCCTGGAGAGCTTGCAGAGCACTGGGGAAAGGCAGGCAGAGAATTCCTTGCTAGCACCTTCTCTGTGCCTGGGAAGCAGAAGTGTTAATATTGCTTCGCAGAATCGCTTTTGTGCAGAAAACACTAACACTTGTTCAGAACGAAAGAAAGCACAGAGCCCCAGATTTGCTGTTGTTCTGGAGAGCTTGCAGAGCACTGGGGAAAGGCAGGCAGAGAATTCCCTGCTAGCACCTTCTCTGTGCCTGGGAAGCAGAAGTGTTCACATTGCTTCGCAGAATCGCCTTTGTGCAGAAAACACTAACACTTGTTCAGAACAAAAGAAAGCACAGAGCCCCAGATTTGCTGTTGTTCTGGAGAGCTTGCAGAGCACTGGGGAAAGGCAGGCAGAGAATTCCCTGCTAGCACCTTCTCTGTGCCTGGGAAGCAGAAGTGTTCACATTGCTTCGCAGAATCGCTTTTCTGCAGAAAACACTAACACTTGTTCAGAACAAAAGAAAGCACAGAGCCCCAGATTTGCTGTTGTTCTGGAGAGCTTGCAGAGCACTGGGGAAAGGCAGGCAGAGAATTCCCTGCTAGCACCTTCTCTGTGCCTGGGAAGCAGAAGTGTTCACATTGCTTCGCAGAATCGCCTTTGTGCAGAAAACACTAACACTTGTTCAGAACAAAAGAAAGCACAGAGCCCCAGATTTGCTGTTGTTCTGGAGAGCTTGCAGAGCACTGGGGAAAGGCAGGCAGAGAATTCCCTGCTAGCACCTTCTCTGTGCCTGGGAAGCAGGAGTGTTCACATTGCTTCGCAGAATCGCTTTTGTGCAGAAAACAGTAACACTTGTTCAGAACGAAAGAAAGCACAGAGCCCCAGATTCTATGTTGTCCTGGAGAGCTTGCAGAGCACTGGGGAAAGGCAGGCAGAGAATTCCTTGCTAGCGCCTTCTCTGTGCCTGGGAAGCAGAAGTGTTCACATTGCTTCGCAGAATCGCTTTTGTACAGAAAACACTAACACTTGTTCAGAACGAAAGGAAGCACAGAGCCCCAGATTTTATGTTGTCCTGGAGAGCTTGCAGAGCACTGGGGAAAGGCAGGCAGAGAATTTCCTGCTAGCACCTTCTCTGTGCCTGTTCACATTGCTTCGCAGAATCGCTTTTGTGCAGAAAACACTAACACTTGTTCAGAACGAAAGAAAGCACAGAGCCCCAGATTCTATGTTGTCCTGGAGAGCTTGCAGAGCACTGGGGAAAGGCAGGCAGAGAATTCCTTGCTAGCACCTTCTCTGTGCCTGGGAAGCAGAAGTGTTCACATTGCTTGGCAGAATCGCTTTTGTGCAGAAAACAGTAACACTTGTTCAGAAGGAAAGAAAGCACAGAGCCCCAGATTTGATGTTGTCCTGGAGAGCTTGCAGAGCACTGGGGAAAGGCAGGCAGAGAATTCCCTGCTAGCACCTTCTCTGTGCCTGTTCACATTGCTTCCCAGAATCGCTTTTGTGCAGAAAACAGTAACACTTGTTCAGAACGAAAGAAAGCACAGAGCCCCAGATTCTATGTTGTCCTGGAGAGCTTGCAGAGCACTGGGGAAAGGCAGGCAGAGAATTCCCTGCTAGCACCTTCTCTGTGCCTGGGAAGCAGAAGTGTTCACATTGCTTCGCAGAATCGCTATTGTGCAGAAAACAGTAACACTTGTTCAGAAGGAAAGAAAGCACAGAGCCCCAGATTCTATGTTGTCCTGGAGAGCTTGCAGAGCACTGGGGAAAGGCAGGCAGAGAATTCCTTGCTAGCACCTTCTCTGTGCCTGGGAAGCAGAAGTGTTAATATTGCTTCGCAGAATCGCTTTTGTGCAGAAAACACTAACACTTGTTCAGAACGAAAGAAAGCACAGAGCCCCAGATTTGCTGTTGTTCTGGAGAGCTTGCAGAGCACTGGGGAAAGGCAGGCAGAGAATTCCCTGCTAGCACCTTCTCTGTGCCTGGGAAGCAGAAGTGTTCACATTGCTTCGCAGAATCGCCTTTGTGCAGAAAACACTAACACTTGTTCAGAACAAAAGAAAGCACAGAGCCCCAGATTTGCTGTTGTTCTGGAGAGCTTGCAGAGCACTGGGGAAAGGCAGGCAGAGAATTCCCTGCTAGCACCTTCTCTGTGCCTGGGAAGCAGAAGTGTTCACATTGCTTCGCAGAATCGCCTTTGTGCAGAAAACACTAACACTTGTTCAGAACGAAAGAAAGCACAGAGCCCCAGATTCTATGTTGTCCTGGAGAGCTTGCAGAGCACTGGGGAAAGGCAGGCAGAGAATTCCCTGCTAGCACCTTCTCTGTGCCTGGGAAGCAGAAGTGTTCACATTGCTTCGCAGAATCGCTTTTCTGCAGAAAACACTAACACTTGTTCAGAACAAAAGAAAGCACAGAGCCCCAGATTTGCTGTTGTTCTGGAGAGCTTGCAGAGCACTGCGGAAAGGCAGGCAGAGAATTCCCTGCTAGCACCTTCTCTGTGCCTGGGAAGCAGAAGTGTTCACATTGCTTCGCAGAATCGCCTTTGTGCAGAAAACACTAACACTTGTTCAGAACAAAAGAAAGCACAGAGCCCCAGATTTGCTGTTGTTCTGGAGAGCTTGCAGAGCACTGGGGAAAGGCAGGCGGAGAATTCCCTGCTAGCACCTTCTCTGTGCCTGGGAAGCAGAAGTGTTCACATTACTTCGCAGAATCGCTTTTGTGCAGAAAACACTAACACTTGTTCAGAACGAAAGAAAGCACAGAGCCTCAGATTTGCTGTTGTCCTGGAGAGCTTGCAGAGCACTGGGGAAAGGCAGGCAGAGAATTCCCTGTTAGCACCTTCTCTGTGCCTGGGAAGCAGAAGTGTTCACATTGCTTCGCAGTTTCGCCTTTGTGCAGAAAACACTAACACTTGTTCAGAACAAAAGAAAGCACAGAGCCCCAGATTCTATGTTGTCCTGGAGAGCTTGCAGAGCACTGGGGAAAGGCAGGCAGAGAATTCCCTGCTAGCACCTTCTCTGTGCCTGGGAAGCAGAAGTGTTCACATTGCTTCGCAGAATCGCTTTTCTGCAGAAAGCACTAACACTTGTTCAGAACAAAAGAAAGCACAGAGCCCCAGATTTGATGTTGTTCTGGAGAGCTTGCAGAGCAGTGGGGAAAGGCAGGCAGAGAATTCCCTGCTAGCACCTTCTCTGTGCCTGGGAAGCAGAAGTGTTCACATTGCTTCGCAGATTCGCCTTTGTGCAGAAAACACTAACACTTGTTCAGAACAAAAGAAAACACAGAGCCCCAGATTTGATGTTGTTCTGGAGAGCTTGCAGAGCAGTGGGGAAAGGCAGGCAGAGAATTCCCTGCTAGCACCTTCTCTGTGCCTGGGAAGCAGAAGTGTTCACATTGCTTCGCAGAATTGCCTTTGTGCAGAAAACACTAACACTTGTTCAGAACAAAAGAAAGCACAGAGCCTCAGATTTTATGTTGTTCTGGAGAGCTTGCAGAGCACTGGGGAAAGGCAGGCAGAGAATTCCCTGCTAGCACCTTCTCTGTTCCTGGGAAGCAGAAGTGTTCACATTGCTTCGCAGAATTGCCTTTGTGCAGAAAACACTAACACTTGTTCAGAACAAAAGAAAGCACAGAGCCTCAGATTTTATGTTGTCCTGGAGAGCTTGCAGAGCACTGGGGAAAGGCAGGCAGAGAATTCCCTGCTAGCACCTTCTCTGTGCCTGGGAAGCAGAAGTGTTCACATTGCTTCGCAGAATCGCTTTTCTGCAGAAAACACTAACACTTGTTCAGAACGAAAGAAAGCACAGAGCCCCAGATTTGCTGTTCTCCTGGAGAGCTTGCAGAGCACTGGGGAAAGGCAGGCAGAGAATTCCCTGTTAGCACCTTCTCTGTGCCTGGGAAGCAGAAGTGTTCACATTGCTTCGCAGAATCGCTTTTCTGCAGAAAACACTAACACTTGTTCAGAACAAAAGAAAACACAGAGCCCCAGATTTGCTGTTGTTCTGGAGAGCTTGCAGAGCACTGGGGAAAGGCAGGCAGAGAATTCCCTGCTAGCACCTTCTCTGTGCCTGGGAAGCAGAAGTGTTCACATTGCTTCGCAGATTCGCCTTTGTGCAGAAAACACTAACACTTGTTCAGAACGAAAGAAAGCACAGAGCCCCAGATTCTATGTTGTCCTGGAGAGCTTGCAGAGCACTGGGGAAAGGCAGGCAGAGAATTCCCTGTTAGCACCTTCTCTGTGCCTGGGAAGCAGAAGTGTTCACATTGCTTCGCAGAATCGCCTTTGTGCAGAAAACACTAACCCTTGTTCAGAACAAAAGAAAGCACAGAGCCCCAGATTTGCTGTTGTCCTGGAGAGCTTGCAGAGCACTGGGGAAAGGCAGGCAGAGAATTCCCTGCTAGCACCTTCTCTGTGCCTGGGAAGCAGAAGTGTTCACATTGCTTCGCAGAATCGCATTTGTGCAGAAAACACTAACACTTGTTCAGAACAAAAGAAAGCACAGAGCCCCAGATTTGCTGTTGTTCTGGAGAGCTTGCAGAGCAGTGGGGAAAGGCAGGCAGAGAATTCCCTGCTAGCACCTTCTCTGTGCCTGGGAAGCAGAAGTGTTCACATTACTTCGCAGAATCGCTTTTGTGCAGAAAACAGTAACACTTGTTCAGAACAAAAGAAAGCACAGAGCCCCAGATTTGCTGTTGTTCTGGAGAGCTTGCAGAGCACTGGGGAAAGGCAGGCAGAGAATTCCCTGCTAGCACCTTCTCTGTGCCTGGGAAGCAGAAGTGTTCAAATTGCTTCGCAGAATTGCCTTTGTGCAGAAAACACTAACACTTGTTCAGAACAAAAGAAAGCACAGAGCCTCAGATTTTATGTTGTCCTGGAGAGCTTGCAGAGCACTGGGGAAAGGCAGGCGGAGAATTCCCTGCTAGCACCTTCTCTGTGCCTGGGAAGCAGAAGTGTTCACATTGCTTCGCAGAATCGCTTTTGTGCAGAAAGCACTAACACTTGTTCAGAACAAAAGAAAGCACAGAGCCCCAGATTCTATGTTGTCCTGGAGAGCTTGCAGAGCACTGGGGAAAGGCAGGCAGAGAATTCCCTGCTAGCACCTTCTCTGTGCCTGGGAAGCAGAAGTGTTCACATTGCTTCGCAGAATCGCTTTTCTGCAGAAAACACTAACACTTGTTCAGAACAAAAGAAAGCACAGAGCCCCAGATTTGCTGTTGTTCTGGAGAGCTTGCAGAGCACTGGGGAAAGGCAGGCAGAGAATTCCTTGCTAGCACCTTCTCTGTGCCTGGGAAGCAGAAGTGTTCACATTGCTTCGCAGAATCGCCTTTGTGCAGAAAACACTAACACTTGTTCAGAACAAAAGAAAGCACAGAGCCCCAGATTTGATGTTGTTCTGGAGAGCTTGCAGAGCAGTGGGGAAAGGCAGGCAGAGAATTCCCTGCTAGCACCTTCTCTGTGCCTGGGAAGCAGAAGTGTTCACATTGCTTCGCAGAATCGCATTTGTGCAGAAAACACTAACACTTGTTCAGAACGAAAGAAAGCACAGAGCCCCAGATTTGCTGTTGTTCTGGAGAGCTTGCAGAGCACTGGGGAAAGGCAGGCAGAGAATTCCCTGCTAGCACCTTCTCTGTGCCTGGGAAGCAGAAGTGTTCACATTGCTTCGCAGAATTGCCTTTGTGCAGAAAACACTAACACTTGTTCAGAACAAAAGAAAGCACAGAGCCTCAGATTTTATGCTGTCCTGGAGAGCTTGCAGAGCACTGGGGAAAGGCAGGCAGAGAATTCCCTGCTAGCACCTTCTCTGTGCCTGGGAAGCAGAAGTGTTCACATTGCTTCGCAGAATCGCTTTTCTGCAGAAAACACTAACACTTGTTCAGAACAAAAGAAAGCACAGAGCCCCAGATTTGCTGTTGTTCTGGAGAGCTTGCAGAGCACTGGGGAAAGGCAGGCAGAGAATTCCCTGCTAGCACCTTCTCTGTGCCTGGGAAGCAGAAGTGTTCACATTGCTTCGCAGAATCGCCTTTGTGCAGAAAACACTAACACTTGTTCAGAACAAAAGAAAGCACAGAGCCCCAGATTTGCTGTTGTTGTGGAGAGCTTGCAGAGCACTGGGGAAAGGCAGGCGGAGAATTCCCTGCTAGCACCTTCTCTGTGCCTGGGAAGCAGAAGTGTTCACATTACTTCGCAGAATCGCTTTTGTGCAGAAAACACTAACACTTGTTCACAACGAAAGAAAGCACAGAGCCCCAGATTTGCTGTTGTCCTGGAGAGCTTGCAGAGCACTGGGGAAAGGCAGGCAGAGAATTCCCTGTTAGCACCTTCTCTGTGCCTGGGAAGCAGAAGTGTTCACATTGCTTCGCAGAATCGCTTTTCTGCAGAAAACACTAACACTTGTTCAGAACAAAAGAAAACACAGAGCCCCAGATTTGCTGTTGTTCTGGAGAGCTTGCAGAGCACTGGGGAAAGGCAGGCAGAGAATTCCCTGCTAGCACCTTCTCTGTGCCTGGGAAGCAGAAGTGTTCACATTGCTTCGCAGAATCGCCTTTGTGCAGAAAACACTAACACTTGTTCAGAACAAAAGAAAGCACAGAGCCCCAGATTTGATGTTGTTCTGGAGAGCTTGCAGAGCAGTGGGGAAAGGCAGGCAGAGAATTCCCTGCTAGCACCTTCTCTGTGCCTGGGAAGCAGAAGTGTTCACATTGCTTCGCAGAATCGCTTTTGTGCAGAAAACACTAACACTTGTTCAGAACAAAAGAAAGCACAGAGCCCCAGATTTGCTGTTGTTCTGGAGAGCTTGCAGAGCACTGGGGAAAGGCAGGCAGAGAATTCCTTGCTAGCACCTTCTCTGTGCCTGGGAAGCAGAAGTGTTCACATTGCTTCGCAGAATCGCCTTTGTGCAGAAAACACTAACACTTGTTCAGAACGAAAGAAAGCACAGAGCCCCAGATTTGATGTTGTTCTGGAGAGCTTGCAGAGCAGTGGGGAAAGGCAGGCAGAGAATTCCCTGCTAGCACCTTCTCTGTGCCTGGGAAGCAGAAGTGTTCACATTGCTTCGCAGAATCGCATTTGTGCAGAAAACACTAACACTTGTTCAGAACAAAAGAAAGCACAGAGCCCCAGATTTGCTGTTGTTCTGGAGAGCTTGCAGAGCACTGGGGAAAGGCAGGCAGAGAATTCCCTGCTAGCACCTTCTCTGTGCCTGGGAAGCAGAAGTGTTCACATTGCTTCGCAGAATTGCCTTTGTGCAGAAAACACTAACACTTGTTCAGAACAAAAGAAAGCACAGAGCCTCAGATTTTATGCTGTCCTGGAGAGCTTGCAGAGCACTGGGGAAAGGCAGGCAGAGAATTCCCTGCTAGCACCTTCTCTGTGCCTGGGAAGCAGAAGTGTTCACATTGCTTCGCAGAATCGCTTTTCTGCAGAAAACACTAACACTTGTTCAGAACAAAAGAAAGCACAGAGCCCCAGATTTAGTGTTGTTCTGGAGAGCTTGCAGAGCACTGGGGAAAGGCAGGCAGAGAATTCCCTGCTAGCACCTTCTCTGTGCCTGGGAAGCAGAAGTGTTCACATTGCTTCGCAGAATCGCCTTTGTGCAGAAAACACTAACACTTGTTCAGAACAAAAGAAAGCACAGAGCCCCAGATTTGCTGTTGTTGTGGAGAGCTTGCAGAGCACTGGGGAAAGGCAGGCAGAGAATTCCCTGCTAGCACCTTCTCTGTGCCTGGGAAGCAGAAGTGTTCACATTACTTCGCAGAATCGCTTTTGTGCAGAAAACACTAACACTTGTTCACAACGAAAGAAAGCACAGAGCCCCAGATTTGCTGTTGTCCTGGAGAGCTTGCAGAGCACTGGGGAAAGGCAGGCAGAGAATTCCCTGTTAGCACCTTCTCTGTGCCTGGGAAGCAGAAGTGTTCACATTGCTTCGCAGAATCGCTTTTCTGCAGAAAACACTAACACTTGTTCAGAACAAAAGAAAACACAGAGCCCCAGATTTGCTGTTGTTCTGGAGAGCTTGCAGAGCACTGGGGAAAGGCAGGCAGAGAATTCCCTGCTAGCACCTTCTCTGTGCCTGGGAAGCAGAAGTGTTCACATTGCTTCGCAGAATCGCCTTTGTGCAGAAAACACTAACACTTGTTCAGAACAAAAGAAAGCACAGAGCCCCAGATTTGATGTTGTTCTGGAGAGCTTGCAGAGCACTGGGGAAAGGCAGGCAGAGAATTCCCTGCTAGCACCTTCTCTGTGCCTGGGAAGCAGAAGTGTTCACATTGCTTCGCAGAATCGCATTTGTGCAGAAAACACTAACACTTGTTCAGAACAAAAGAAAGCACAGAGCCCCAGATTTGCTGTTGTTCTGGAGAGCTTGCAGAGCACTGGGGAAAGGCAGGCAGAGAATTCCCTGCTAGCACCTTCTCTGTGCCTGGGAAGCAGGAGTGTTCACATTGCTTCGCAGAATCGCTTTTCTGCAGAAAACACTAACACTTGTTCAGAACAAAAGAAAGCAAAGAGCCCCAGATTTGCTGTTGTTCTGGAGAGCTTGCAGAGCACTGGGGAAAGGCAGGCAGAGAATTCCCTGCTAGCACCTTCTCTGTGCCTGGGAAGCAGAAGTGTTCACATTGCTTCGCAGAATCGCCTTTGTGCAGAAAACACTAACACTTGTTCAGAACAAAAGAAAGCACAGAGCCCCAGATTCTATGTTGTCCTGGAGAGCTTGCAGAGCACTGGGGAAAGGCAGGCGGAGAATTCCCTGCTAGCACCTTCTCTGTGCCTGGGAAGCAGAAGTGTTCACGTTGCTTCGCAGAATCGCTTTTGTGCAGAAAGCACTAACACTTGTTCAGAACAAAAGAAAGCACAGAGCCCCAGATTTGATGTTGTTCTGGAGAGCTTGCAGAGCAGTGGGGAAAGGCAGGCAGAGAATTCCCTGCTAGCACCTTCTCTGTGCCTGGGAAGCAGAAGTGTTCACATTGCTTCGCAGATTCGCCTTTGTGCAGAAAACACTAACACTTGTTCAGAACAAAAGAAAGCACAGAGCCCCAGATTTGCTGTTGTTCTGGAGAGCTTGCAGAGCACTGGGGAAAGGCAGGCAGAGAATTCCCTGCTAGCACCTTCTCTGTTCCTGGGAAGCAGAAGTGTTCACATTGCTTCGCAGAATTGCCTTTGTGCAGAAAACACTAACACTTGTTCAGAACAAAAGAAAGCACAGAGCCTCAGATTTTATGTTGTCCTGGAGAGCTTGCAGAGCACTGGGGAAAGGCAGGCAGAGAATTCCCTGCTAGCACCTTCTCTGTGCCTGGGAAGCAGAAGTGTTCACATTGCTTCGCAGAATCGCTTTTGTGCAGAAAGCACTAACACTTGTTCAGAACAAAAGAAAGCACAGAGCCCCAGATTTGATGTTGTTCTGGAGATCTTGCAGAGCAGTGGGGAAAGGCAGGCAGAGAATTCCCTGCTAGCACCTTCTCTGTGCCTGGGAAGCAGAAGTGTTCACATTGCTTCGCAGATTCGCCTTTGTGCAGAAAACACTAACACTTGTTCAGAACAAAAGAAAGCACAGAGCCCCAGATTTGATGTTGTTCTGGAGAGCTTGCAGAGCACTGGGGAAAGGCAGGCAGAGAATTCCCTGCTAGCACCTTCTCTGTTCCTGGGAAGCAGAAGTGTTCACATTGCTTCGCAGAATTGCCTTTGTGCAGAAAACACTAACACTTGTTCAGAACAAAAGAAAGCACAGAGCCTCAGATTTTATGTTGTCCTGGAGAGCTTGCAGAGCACTGGGGAAAGGCAGGCAGAGAATTCCCTGCTAGCACCTTCTCTGTGCCTGGGAAGCAGAAGTGTTCACATTGCTTCGCAGAATCGCTTTTCTGCAGAAAACACTAACACTTGTTCAGAACGAAAGAAAGCACAGAGCCCCAGATTTGCTGTTGTCCTGGAGAGCTTGCAGAGCACTGGGGAAAGGCAGGCAGAGAATTCCCTGTTAGCACCTTCTCTGTGCCTGGGAAGCAGAAGTGTTCACATTGCTTCGCAGAATCGCTTTTCTGCAGAAAACACTAACACTTGTTCAGAACGAAAGAAAGCACAGAGCCCCAGATTTGCTGTTGTCCTGGAGAGCTTGCAGAGAACTGGGGAAAGGCAGGCAGAGAATTCCCTGTTAGCACCTTCTCTGTGCCTGGGAAGCAGAAGTGTTCACATTGCTTCGCAGAATCGCCTTTGTGCAGAAAACACTAACACTTGTTCAGAACAAAAGAAAGCACAGAGCCCCAGATTTGCTGTTGTCCTGGAGAGCTTGCAGAGCACTGGGGAAAGGCAGGCAGAGAATTCCCTGCTAGCACCTTCTCTGTGCCTGGGAAGCAGGAGTGTTCACATTGCTTCGCAGAATCGCATTTGTGCAGAAAACACTAACACTTGTTCAGAACGAAAGAAAGCACAGAGCCCCAGATTTGCTGTTGTTCTGGAGAGCTTGCAGAGCACTGGGGAAAGGCAGGCAGAGAATTCCCTGCTAGCACCTTCTCTGTGCCTGGGAAGCAGAAGTGTTCACATTGCTTCGCAGAATTGCCTTTGTGCAGAAAACACTAACACTTGTTCAGAACAAAAGAAAGCACAGAGCCTCAGATTTTATATTGTCCTGGAGAGCTTGCAGAGCACTGGGGAAAGGCAGGCGGAGAATTCCCTGCTAGCACCTTCTCTGTGCCTGGGAAGCAGAAGTGTTCACATTGCTTCGCAGAATTGCTTTTGTGCAGAAAGCACTAACACTTGTTCAGAACAAAAGAAAGCACAGAGCCCCAGATTCTATGTTGTCCTGGAGAGCTTGCAGAGCACTGGGGAAAGGCAGGCAGAGAATTCCCTGCTAGCACCTTCTCTGTGCCTGGGAAGCAGAAGTGTTCACATTGCTTCGCAGAATCGCTTTTCTGCAGAAAACACTAACACTTGTTCAGAACAAAAGAAAGCACAGAGCCCCAGATTTGCTGTTGTCCTGGAGAGCTTGCAGAGCACTGGGGAAAGGCAGGCAGAGAATTCCCTGCTAGCACCTTCTCTGTGTCTGGGAAGCAGAAGTGTTTACATTGCTTCGCAGAATCGCCTTTGTGCAGAAAACACTAACACTTGTTCAGAACAAAAGAAAGCACAGAGCCCCAGATTCTATGTTGTCCTGGAGAGCTTGCAGAGCACTGGGGAAAGGCAGGCGGAGAATTCCCTGCTAGCACCTTCTCTGTGCCTGGGAAGCAGAAGTGTTCACATTGCTTCGCAGAATCGCCTTTGTGCAGAAAACACTAACACTTGTTCAGAACAAAAGAAAGCACAGAGCCCCAGATTTGCCGTAGTTCTGGAGAGCTTGCAGAGCACTGGGGAAAGGCAGGCAGAGAATTCCCTGCTAGCACCTTCTCTGTGCCTGGGAAGCAGAAGTGTTCACATTGCTTCGCAGAATCGCCTTTGTGCAGAAAACACTAACACTTGTTCAGAACAAAAGAAAGCACAGAGCCCCAGATTTGCTGTTGTTCTGGAGAGCTTGCAGAGCACTGGGGAAAGGCAGGCAGAGAATTCCCTGCTAGCACCTTCTCTGTGCCTGGGAAGCAGAAGTGTTCACATTACTTCGCAGAATCGCTTTTGTGCAGAAAACACTAACACTTGTTCAGAACGAAAGAAAGCACAGAGCCCCAGATTTGCTGTTGTCCTGGAGAGCTTGCAGAGCACTGGGGAAAGGCAGGCAGAGAATTCCCTGCTAGCACCTTCTCTGTGCCTGGGAAGCAGAAGTGTTCACATTGCTTCGCAGAATCGCTTTTGTGCAGAAAGCACTAACACTTGTTCAGAACAAAAGAAAGCACAGAGCCCCAGATTCTATGTTGTCCTGGAGAGCTTGCAGAGCACTGGGGAAAGGCAGGCAGAGAATTCCCTGCTAGCACCTTCTCTGTGCCTGGGAAGCAGAAGTGTTCACATTGCTTCGCAGAATCGCTTTTCTGCAGAAAACACTAACACTTGTTCAGAACAAAAGAAAGCACAGAGCCCCAGATTTGCTGTTGTCCTGGAGAGCTTGCAGAGCACTGGGGAAAGGCAGGCAGAGAATTCCCTGCTAGCACCTTCTCTGTGCCTGGGAAGCAGAAGTGTTTACATTGCTTCGCAGAATCGCCTTTGTGCAGAAAACACTAACACTTGTTCAGAACAAAAGAAAGCACAGAGCCCCAGATTCTATGTTGTCCTGGAGAGCTTGCAGAGCACTGGGGAAAGGCAGGCAGAGAATTCCCTGCTAGCACCTTCTCTGTGCCTGGGAAGCAGAAGTGTTCACATTGCTTCGCAGAATCGCCTTTGTGCAGAAAACACTAACACTTGTTCAGAACAAAAGAAAGCACAGAGCCCCAGATTTGCCGTAGTTCTGGAGAGCTTGCAGAGCACTGGGGAAAGGCAGGCAGAGAATTCCCTGCTAGCACCTTCTCTGTGCCTGGGAAGCAGAAGTGTTCACATTGCTTCGCAGAATCGCCTTTGTGCAGAAAACACTAACACTTGTTCAGAACGAAAGAAAGCACAGAGCCCCAGATTTGCTGTTGTCCTGGAGAGCTTGCAGAGCACTGGGGAAAGGCAGGCAGAGAATTCCCTGCTAGCACCTTCTCTGTGCCTGGGAAGCAGAAGTGTTCACATTGCTTCGCAGAATCGCCTTTGTGCAGAAAACACTAACACTTGTTCAGAACAAAAGAAAGCACAGAGCCCCAGATTCTATGTTGTCCTGGAGAGCTTGCAGAGCACTGGGGAAAGGCAGGCAGAGAATTCCCTGCTAGCACCTTCTCTGTGCCTGGGAAGCAGAAGTGTTCACATTACTTCGCAGAATCGCTTTTGTGCAGAAAACACTAACACTTGTTCAGAACAAAAGAAAGCACAGAGCCCCAGATTTGCTGTTGTTCTGGAGAGCTTGCAGAGCACTGGGGAAAGGCAGGCAGAGAATTCCCTGCTAGCACCTTCTCTGTGCCTGGGAAGCAGAAGTGTTCACATTGCTTCGCAGAATCGCCTTTGTGCAGAAAACACTAACACTTGTTCAGAACAAAAGAAAGCACAGAGCCCCAGATTTGCTGTTGTTCTGGAGAGCTTGCAGAGCACTGGGGAAAGGCAGGCAGAGAATTCCCTGCTAGCACCTTCTCTGTGCCTGGGAAGCAGAAGTGTTCACATTACTTCGCAGAATCGCTTTTGTGCAGAAAACACTAACACTTGTTCAGAACGAAAGAAAGCACAGAGCCCCAGATTTGCTGTTGTCCTGGAGAGCTTGCAGAGCACTGGGGAAAGGCAGGCAGAGAATTCCCTGTTAGCACCTTCTCTGTGCCTGGGAAGCAGAAGTGTTCACATTGCTTCGCAGTTTCGCCTTTGTGCAGAAAACACTAACACTTGTTCAGAACAAAAGAAAGCACAGAGCCCCAGATTCTATGTTGTCCTGGAGAGCTTGCAGAGCACTGGGGAAAGGCAGGCAGAGAATTCCCTGCTAGCACCTTCTCTGTGCCTGGGAAGCAGAAGTGTTCACATTGCTTCGCAGAATCGCTTTTGTGCAGAAAGCACTAACACTTGTTCAGAACAAAAGAAAGCACAGAGCCCCAGATTTGATGTTGTTCTGGAGAGCTTGCAGAGCAGTGGGGAAAGGCAGGCAGAGAATTCCCTGCTAGCACCTTCTCTGTGCCTGGGAAGCAGAAGTGTTCACATTGCTTCGCAGATTCGCCTTTGTGCAGAAAACACTAACACTTGTTCAGAACAAAAGAAAGCACAGAGCCCCAGATTTGCTGTTGTTCTGGAGAGCTTGCAGAGCACTGGGGAAAGGCAGGCAGAGAATTCCCTGCTAGCACCTTCTCTGTTCCTGGGAAGCAGAAGTGTTCACATTACTTCGCAGAATCGCTTTTGTGCAGAAAACACTAACACTTGTTCAGAACGAAAGAAAGCACAGAGCCCCAGATTTGCTGTTGTCCTGGAGAGCTTGCAGAGCACTGGGGAAAGGCAGGCAGAGAATTCCCTGTTAGCACCTTCTCTGTGCCTGGGAAGCAGAAGTGTTCACATTGCTTCGCAGAATCGCTTTTCTGCAGAAAACACTAACACTTGTTCAGAACAAAAGAAAACACAGAGCCCCAGATTTGCTGTTGTTCTGGAGAGCTTGCAGAGCACTGGGGAAAGGCAGGCAGAGAATTCCCTGCTAGCACCTTCTCTGTGTCTGGGAAGCAGAAGTGTTCACATTGCTTCGCAGAATCGCCTTTGTGCAGAAAACACTAACACTTGTTCAGAAGGAAAGAAAGCACAGAGCCCCAGATTTGATGTTGTTCTGGAGAGCTTGCAGAGCAGTGGGGAAAGGCAGGCAGAGAATTCCCTGCTAGCACCTTCTCTGTGCCTGGGAAGCAGAAGTGTTCACATTGCTTCGCAGAATCGCATTTGTGCAGAAAACACTAACACTTGTTCAGAACAAAAGAAAGCACAGAGCCCCAGATTTGCTGTTGTTCTGGAGAGCTTGCAGAGCACTGGGGAAAGGCAGGCAGAGAATTCCCTGCTAGCACCTTCTCTGTGCCTGGGAAGCAGGAGTGTTCACATTGCTTCGCAGAATCGCTTTTCTGCAGAAAACACTAACACTTGTTCAGAACAAAAGAAAGCAAAGAGCCCCAGATTTGCTGTTGTCCTGGAGAGCTTGCAGAGCACTGGGGAAAGGCAGGCAGAGAATTCCCTGCTAGCACCTTCTCTGTGCCTGGGAAGCAGAAGTGTTCACATTACTTCGCAGAATCGCTTTTGTGCAGAAAACATTAACACTTGTTCAGAACAAAAGAAAGCACAGAGCCCCAGATTTGCTGTTGTCCTGGAGAGCTTGCAGAGCACTGGGGAAAGGCAGGCAGAGAATTCCCTGCTAGCACCTTCTCTGTGTCTGGGAAGCAGAAGTGTTTACATTGCTTCGCAGAATCGCCTTTGTGCAGAAAACACTAACACTTGTTCAGAACAAAAGAAAGCACAGAGCCCCAGATTCTATGTTGTCCTGGAGAGCTTGCAGAGCACTGGGGAAAGGCAGGCAGAGAATTCCCTGCTAGCACCTTCTCTGTGCCTGGGAAGCAGAAGTGTTCACATTGCTTCGCAGAATCGCCTTTGTGCAGAAAACACTAACACTTGTTCAGAACAAAAGAAAGCACAGAGCCCCAGATTTGCCGTTGTTCTGGAGAGCTTGCAGAGCACTGGGGAAAGGCAGGCAGAGAATTCCCTGCTAGCACCTTCTCTGTGCCTGGGAAGCAGAATTGTTCACATTGCTTCGCAGAATCGCCTTTGTGCAGAAAACACTAACACTTGTTCAGAACAAAAGAAAGCACAGAGCCCCAGATTTGCTGTTGTTCTGGAGAGCTTGCAGAGCACTGGGGAAAGGCAGGCAGAGAATTCCCTGCTAGCACCTTCTCTGTGCCTGGGAAGCAGAAGTGTTCACATTACTTCGCAGAATCGCTTTTGTGCAGAAAACACTAACACTTGTTCAGAACGAAAGAAAGCACAGAGCCCCAGATTTGCTGTTGTCCTGGAGAGCTTGCAGAGCACTGGGGAAAGGCAGGCAGAGAATTCCCTGCTAGCACCTTCTCTGTGCCTGGGAAGCAGAAGTGTTCACATTGCTTCGCAGAATCGCCTTTGTGCAGAAAACACTAACACTTGTTCAGAACAAAAGAAAGCACAGAGCCCCAGATTCTATGTTGTCCTGAAGAGCTTGCAGAGCACTGGGGAAAGGCAGGCAGAGAATTCCCTGCTAGCACCTTCTCTGTGCCTGGGAAGCAGAAGTGTTCACATTACTTCGCAGAATCGCTTTTGTGCAGAAAACACTAACACTTGTTCAGAACAAAAGAAAGCACAGAGCCCCAGATTTGCTGTTGTTCTGGAGAGCTTGCAGAGCACTGGGGAAAGGCAGGCAGAGAATTCCCTGCTAGCACCTTCTCTGTGCCTGGGAAGCAGAAGTGTTCACATTGCTTCGCAGAATCGCCTTTGTGCAGAAAACACTAACACTTGTTCAGAACAAAAGAAAGCACAGAGCCCCAGATTTGCTGTTGTTGTGGAGAGCTTGCAGAGCACTGGGGAAAGGCAGGCGGAGAATTCCCTGCTAGCACCTTCTCTGTGCCTGGGAAGCAGAAGTGTTCACATTACTTCGCAGAATCGCTTTTGTGCAGAAAACACTAACACTTGTTCAGAACGAAAGAAAGCACAGAGCCCCAGATTTGCTGTTGTCCTGGAGAGCTTGCAGAGCACTGGGGAAAGGCAGGCAGAGAATTCCCTGCTAGCACCTTCTCTGTGCCTGGGAAGCAGAAGTGTTCACATTGCTTCGCAGAATCGCTTTTCTGCAGAAAACACTAACACTTGTTCAGAACAAAAGAAAACACAGAGCCCCAGATTTGCTGTTGTTCTGGAGAGCTTGCAGAGCACTGGGGAAAGGCAGGCAGAGAATTCCCTGCTAGCACCTTCTCTGTGCCTGGGAAGCAGAAGTGTTCACATTGCTTCGCAGAATCGCCTTTGTGCAGAAAACACTAACACTTGTTCAGAACGAAAGAAAGCACAGAGCCCCAGATTCTATGTTGTCCTGGAGAGCTTGCAGAGAACTGGGGAAAGGCAGGCAGAGAATTCCCTGCTAGCACCTTCTCTGTGCCTGGGAAGCAGTAGTGTTCACATTGCTTCGCAGAATCGCCTTTGTGCAGAAAACACTAACACTTGTTCAGAACAAAAGAAAGCACAGAGCCCCAGATTTGCTGTTGTTCTGGAGAGCTTGCAGAGCACTGGGGAAAGGCAGGCAGAGAATTCCCTGCTAGCACCTTCTCTGTGTCTGGGAAGCAGAAGTGTTCACATTGCTTCGCAGAATCGCCTTTGTGCAGAAAACACTAACACTTGTTCAGAACAAAAGAAAGCACAGAGCCCCAGATTTGATGTTGTTCTGGAGAGCTTGCAGAGCAGTGGGGAAAGGCAGGCAGAGAATTCCCTGCTAGCACCTTCTCTGTGCCTGGGAAGCAGAAGTGTTCACATTGCTTCGCAGAATCGCATTTGTGCAGAAAACACTAACACTTGTTCAGAACAAAAGAAAGCACAGAGCCCCAGATTTGCTGTTGTCCTGGAGAGCTTGCAGAGCACTGGGGAAAGGCAGGCAGAGAATTCCCTGCTAGCACCTTCTCTGTGCCTGGGAAGCAGGAGTGTTCACATTGCTTCGCAGAATCGCTTTTCTGCAGAAAACACTAACACTTGTTCAGAACAAAAGAAAGCAAAGAGCCCCAGATTTGCTGTTGTCCTGGAGAGCTTGCAGAGCACTGGGGAAAGGCAGGCAGAGAATTCCCTGCTAGCACCTTCTCTGTGCCTGGGAAGCAGAAGTGTTCACATTACTTCGCAGAATCGCTTTTGTGCAGAAAACAGTAACACTTGTTCAGAACAAAAGAAAGCACAGAGCCCCAGATTTGCTGTTGTCCTGGAGAGCTTGCAGAGCACTGGGGAAAGGCAGGCAGAGAATTCCCTGCTAGCACCTTCTCTGTGTCTGGGAAGCAGAAGTGTTTACATTGCTTCGCAGAATCGCCTTTGTGCAGAAAACACTAACACTTGTTCAGAACAAAAGAAAGCACAGAGCCCCAGATTCTATGTTGTCCTGGAGAGCTTGCAGAGCACTGGGGAAAGGCAGGCAGAGAATTCCCTGCTAGCACCTTCTCTGTGCCTGGGAAGCAGAAGTGTTCACATTGCTTCGCAGAATCGCCTTTGTGCAGAAAACACTAACACTTGTTCAGAACAAAAGAAAGCACAGAGCCCCAGATTTGCCGTTGTTCTGGAGAGCTTGCAGAGCACTGGGGAAAGGCAGGCAGAGAATTCCCTGCTAGCACCTTCTCTGTGCCTGGGAAGCAGAAGTGTTCACATTGCTTCGCAGAATCGCCTTTGTGCAGAAAACACTAACACTTGTTCAGAACAAAAGAAAGCACAGAGCCCCAGATTTGCTGTTGTTCTGGAGAGCTTGCAGAGCACTGGGGAAAGGCAGGCAGAGAATTCCCTGCTAGCACCTTCTCTGTGTCTGGGAAGCAGAAGTGTTCACATTGCTTCGCAGAATCGCCTTTGTGCAGAAAACACTAACACTTGTTCAGAAGGAAAGAAAGCACAGAGCCCCAGATTTGATGTTGTTCTGGAGAGCTTGCAGAGCAGTGGGGAAAGGCAGGCAGAGAATTCCCTGCTAGCACCTTCTCTGTGCCTGGGAAGCAGAAGTGTTCACATTGCTTCGCAGAATCGCATTTGTGCAGAAAACACTAACACTTGTTCAGAACAAAAGAAAGCACAGAGCCCCAGATTTGCTGTTGTTCTGGAGAGCTTGCAGAGCACTGGGGAAAGGCAGGCAGAGAATTCCCTGCTAGCACCTTCTCTGTGCCTGGGAAGCAGGAGTGTTCACATTGCTTCGCAGAATCGCTTTTCTGCAGAAAACACTAACACTTGTTCAGAACAAAAGAAAGCAAAGAGCCCCAGATTTGCTGTTGTCCTGGAGAGCTTGCAGAGCACTGGGGAAAGGCAGGCAGAGAATTCCCTGCTAGCACCTTCTCTGTGCCTGGGAAGCAGAAGTGTTCACATTACTTCGCAGAATCGCTTTTGTGCAGAAAACATTAACACTTGTTCAGAACAAAAGAAAGCACAGAGCCCCAGATTTGCTGTTGTCCTGGAGAGCTTGCAGAGCACTGGGGAAAGGCAGGCAGAGAATTCCCTGCTAGCACCTTCTCTGTGTCTGGGAAGCAGAAGTGTTTACATTGCTTCGCAGAATCGCCTTTGTGCAGAAAACACTAACACTTGTTCAGAACAAAAGAAAGCACAGAGCCCCAGATTCTATGTTGTCCTGGAGAGCTTGCAGAGCACTGGGGAAAGGCAGGCAGAGAATTCCCTGCTAGCACCTTCTCTGTGCCTGGGAAGCAGAAGTGTTCACATTGCTTCGCAGAATCGCCTTTGTGCAGAAAACACTAACACTTGTTCAGAACAAAAGAAAGCACAGAGCCCCAGATTTGCCGTTGTTCTGGAGAGCTTGCAGAGCACTGGGGAAAGGCAGGCAGAGAATTCCCTGCTAGCACCTTCTCTGTGCCTGGGAAGCAGAATTGTTCACATTGCTTCGCAGAATCGCCTTTGTGCAGAAAACACTAACACTTGTTCAGAACAAAAGAAAGCACAGAGCCCCAGATTTGCTGTTGTTCTGGAGAGCTTGCAGAGCACTGGGGAAAGGCAGGCAGAGAATTCCCTGCTAGCACCTTCTCTGTGCCTGGGAAGCAGAAGTGTTCACATTACTTCGCAGAATCGCTTTTGTGCAGAAAACACTAACACTTGTTCAGAACGAAAGAAAGCACAGAGCCCCAGATTTGCTGTTGTCCTGGAGAGCTTGCAGAGCACTGGGGAAAGGCAGGCAGAGAATTCCCTGCTAGCACCTTCTCTGTGCCTGGGAAGCAGAAGTGTTCACATTGCTTCGCAGAATCGCCTTTGTGCAGAAAACACTAACACTTGTTCAGAACAAAAGAAAGCACAGAGCCCCAGATTCTATGTTGTCCTGAAGAGCTTGCAGAGCACTGGGGAAAGGCAGGCAGAGAATTCCCTGCTAGCACCTTCTCTGTGCCTGGGAAGCAGAAGTGTTCACATTACTTCGCAGAATCGCTTTTGTGCAGAAAACACTAACACTTGTTCAGAACAAAAGAAAGCACAGAGCCCCAGATTTGCTGTTGTTCTGGAGAGCTTGCAGAGCACTGGGGAAAGGCAGGCAGAGAATTCCCTGCTAGCACCTTCTCTGTGCCTGGGAAGCAGAAGTGTTCACATTGCTTCGCAGAATCGCCTTTGTGCAGAAAACACTAACACTTGTTCAGAACAAAAGAAAGCACAGAGCCCCAGATTTGCTGTTGTTGTGGAGAGCTTGCAGAGCACTGGGGAAAGGCAGGCGGAGAATTCCCTGCTAGCACCTTCTCTGTGCCTGGGAAGCAGAAGTGTTCACATTACTTCGCAGAATCGCTTTTGTGCAGAAAACACTAACACTTGTTCAGAACGAAAGAAAGCACAGAGCCCCAGATTTGCTGTTGTCCTGGAGAGCTTGCAGAGCACTGGGGAAAGGCAGGCAGAGAATTCCCTGCTAGCACCTTCTCTGTGCCTGGGAAGCAGAAGTGTTCACATTGCTTCGCAGAATCGCTTTTCTGCAGAAAACACTAACACTTGTTCAGAACAAAAGAAAACACAGAGCCCCAGATTTGCTGTTGTTCTGGAGAGCTTGCAGAGCACTGGGGAAAGGCAGGCAGAGAATTCCCTGCTAGCACCTTCTCTGTGCCTGGGAAGCAGAAGTGTTCACATTGCTTCGCAGAATCGCCTTTGTGCAGAAAACACTAACACTTGTTCAGAACGAAAGAAAGCACAGAGCCCCAGATTCTATGTTGTCCTGGAGAGCTTGCAGAGAACTGGGGAAAGGCAGGCAGAGAATTCCCTGCTAGCACCTTCTCTGTGCCTGGGAAGCAGTAGTGTTCACATTGCTTCGCAGAATCGCCTTTGTGCAGAAAACACTAACACTTGTTCAGAACAAAAGAAAGCACAGAGCCCCAGATTTGCTGTTGTTCTGGAGAGCTTGCAGAGCACTGGGGAAAGGCAGGCAGAGAATTCCCTGCTAGCACCTTCTCTGTGTCTGGGAAGCAGAAGTGTTCACATTGCTTCGCAGAATCGCCTTTGTGCAGAAAACACTAACACTTGTTCAGAACAAAAGAAAGCACAGAGCCCCAGATTTGATGTTGTTCTGGAGAGCTTGCAGAGCACTGGGGAAAGGCAGGCAGAGAATTCCCTGCTAGCACCTTCTCTGTGCCTGGGAAGCAGAAGTGTTCACATTGCTTCGCAGAATCGCATTTGTGCAGAAAACACTAACACTTGTTCAGAACAAAAGAAAGCACAGAGCCCCAGATTTGCTGTTGTCCTGGAGAGCTTGCAGAGCACTGGGGAAAGGCAGGCAGAGAATTCCCTGCTAGCACCTTCTCTGTGCCTGGGAAGCAGGAGTGTTCACATTGCTTCGCAGAATCGCTTTTCTGCAGAAAACACTAACACTTGTTCAGAACAAAAGAAAGCAAAGAGCCCCAGATTTGCTGTTGTCCTGGAGAGCTTGCAGAGCACTGGGGAAAGGCAGGCAGAGAATTCCCTGCTAGCACCTTCTCTGTGCCTGGGAAGCAGAAGTGTTCACATTACTTCGCAGAATCGCTTTTGTGCAGAAAACAGTAACACTTGTTCAGAACAAAAGAAAGCACAGAGCCCCAGATTTGCTGTTGTCCTGGAGAGCTTGCAGAGCACTGGGGAAAGGCAGGCAGAGAATTCCCTGCTAGCACCTTCTCTGTGTCTGGGAAGCAGAAGTGTTTACATTGCTTCGCAGAATCGCCTTTGTGCAGAAAACACTAACACTTGTTCAGAACAAAAGAAAGCACAGAGCCCCAGATTCTATGTTGTCCTGGAGAGCTTGCAGAGCACTGGGGAAAGGCAGGCAGAGAATTCCCTGCTAGCACCTTCTCTGTGCCTGGGAAGCAGAAGTGTTCACATTGCTTCGCAGAATCGCCTTTGTGCAGAAAACACTAACACTTGTTCAGAACAAAAGAAAGCACAGAGCCCCAGATTTGCCGTTGTTCTGGAGAGCTTGCAGAGCACTGGGGAAAGGCAGGCAGAGAATTCCCTGCTAGCACCTTCTCTGTGCCTGGGAAGCAGAAGTGTTCACATTGCTTCGCAGAATCGCCTTTGTGCAGAAAACACTAACACTTGTTCAGAACAAAAGAAAGCACAGAGCCCCAGATTTGCTGTTGTTCTGGAGAGCTTGCAGAGCACTGGGGAAAGGCAGGCAGAGAATTCCCTGCTAGCACCTTCTCTGTGCCTGGGAAGCAGAAGTGTTCACATTACTTCGCAGAATCGCTTTTGTGCAGAAAACACTAACACTTGTTCAGAACAAAAGAAAGCACAGAGCCCCAGATTCTATGTTGTCCTGAAGAGCTTGCAGAGCACTGGGGAAAGGCAGGCAGAGAATTCCCTGCTAGCACCTTCTCTGTGCCTGGGAAGCAGAAGTGTTCACATTACTTCGCAGAATCGCTTTTGTGCAGAAAACACTAACACTTGTTCAGAACAAAAGAAAGCACAGAGCCCCAGATTTGCTGTTGTTCTGGAGAGCTTGCAGAGCACTGGGGAAAGGCAGGCAGAGAATTCCCTGCTAGCACCTTCTCTGTGCCTGGGAAGCAGAAGTGTTCACATTGCTTCGCAGAATCGCCTTTGTGCAGAAAACACTAACACTTGTTCAGAACAAAAGAAAGCACAGAGCCCCAGATTTGCTGTTGTTGTGGAGAGCTTGCAGAGCACTGGGGAAAGGCAGGCGGAGAATTCCCTGCTAGCACCTTCTCTGTGCCTGGGAAGCAGAAGTGTTCACATTACTTCGCAGAATCGCTTTTGTGCAGAAAACACTAACACTTGTTCAGAACGAAAGAAAGCACAGAGCCCCAGATTTGCTGTTGTCCTGGAGAGCTTGCAGAGCACTGGGGAAAGGCAGGCAGAGAATTCCCTGCTAGCACCTTCTCTGTGCCTGGGAAGCAGAAGTGTTCACATTGCTTCGCAGAATCGCTTTTCTGCAGAAAACACTAACACTTGTTCAGAACAAAAGAAAACACAGAGCCCCAGATTTGCTGTTGTTCTGGAGAGCTTGCAGAGCACTGGGGAAAGGCAGGCAGAGAATTCCCTGCTAGCACCTTCTCTGTGCCTGGGAAGCAGAAGTGTTCACATTGCTTCGCAGAATCGCCTTTGTGCAGAAAACACTAACACTTGTTCAGAACGAAAGAAAGCACAGAGCCCCAGATTCTATGTTGTCCTGGAGAGCTTGCAGAGAACTGGGGAAAGGCAGGCAGAGAATTCCCTGTTAGCACCTTCTCTGTGCCTGGGAAGCAGAAGTGTTCACATTGCTTCGCAGAATCGCCTTTGTGCAGAAAACACTAACACTTGTTCAGAACAAAAGAAAGCACAGAGCCCCAGATTTGCTGTTGTCCTGGAGAGCTTGCAGAGCACTGGGGAAAGGCAGGCAGAGAATTCCCTGCTAGCACCTTCTCTGTGCCTGGGAAGCAGAAGTGTTCACATTGCTTCGCAGAATCGCATTTGTGCAGAAAACACTAACACTTGTTCAGAACAAAAGAAAGCACAGAGCCCCAGATTTGCTGTTGTTCTGGAGAGCTTGCAGAGCACTGGGGAAAGGCAGGCAGAGAATTCCCTGCTAGCACCTTCTCTGTGCCTGGGAAGCAGTAGTGTTCACATTGCTTCGCAGAATCGCCTTTGTGCAGAAAACACTAACACTTGTTCAGAACAAAAGAAAGCACAGAGCCCCAGATTTGCTGTTGTTCTGGAGAGCTTGCAGAGCACTGGGGAAAGGCAGGCAGAGAATTCCCTGCTAGCACCTTCTCTGTGCCTGGGAAGCAGAAGTGTTCACATTACTTCGCAGAATCGCTTTTGTGCAGAAAACAGTAACACTTGTTCAGAACAAAAGAAAGCACAGAGCCCCAGATTTGCTGTTGTTCTGGAGAGCTTGCAGAGCACTGGGGAAAGGCAGGCAGAGAATTCCCTGCTAGCACCTTCTCTGTGCCTGGGAAGCAGAAGTGTTCACATTGCTTCGCAGAATCGCCTTTGTGCAGAAAACACTAACACTTGTTCAGAACAAAAGAAAGCACAGAGCCTCAGATTTTATGTTGTCCTGGAGAGCTTGCAGAGCAGTGGGGAAAGGCAGGCAGAGAATTCCCTGCTAGCACCTTCTCTGTGCCTGGGAAGCAGAAGTGTTCACATTGCTTCTCAGAATCGCTTTTGTGCAGAAAACACTAACACTTGTTCAGAACAAAAGAAAGCACAGAGCACCAGATTTGCCGTTGTTCTGGAGAGCTTGCAGAGCACTGGGGAAAGGCAGGCAGAGAATTCCCTGCTAGCACCTTCTCTGTGCCTGGGAAGCAGAAGTGTTCACATTGCTTCGCAGAATCGCCTTTGTGCAGAAAACACTAACACTTGTTCAGAACAAAAGAAAGCACAGAGCCCCAGATTTGCTGTTGTTCTGGAGAGCTTGCAGAGCACTGGGGAAAGGCAGGCGGAGAATTCCCTGCTAGCACCTTCTCTGTGCCTGGGAAGCAGAAGTGTTCACATTACTTCGCAGAATCGCTTTTGTGCAGAAAACACTAACACTTGTTCAGAACGAAAGAAAGCACAGAGCCCCAGATTTGCTGTTGTCCTGGAGAGCTTGCAGAGCACTGGGGAAAGGCAGGCAGAGAATTCCCTGTTAGCACCTTCTCTGTGCCTGGGAAGCAGAAGTGTTCACATTGCTTCGCAGAATCGCCTTTGTGCAGAAAACAGTAACACTTGTTCAGAACGAAAGAAAGCACAGAGCCCCAGATTCTATGTTGTCCTGGAGAGCTTGCAGAGAACTGGGGAAAGGCAGGCAGAGAATTCCCTGCTAGCACCTTCTCTGTGCCTGGGAAGCAGTAGTGTTCACATTGCTTCGCAGAATCGCCTTTGTGCAGAAAACACTAACACTTGTTCAGAACAAAAGAAAGCACAGAGCCCCAGATTTGCTGTTGTTCTGGAGAGCTTGCAGAGCACTGGGGAAAGGCAGGCAGAGAATTCCCTGCTAGCACCTTCTCTGTGTCTGGGAAGCAGAAGTGTTCACATTGCTTCGCAGAATCGCCTTTGTGCAGAAAACACTAACACTTGTTCAGAACAAAAGAAAGCACAGAGCCCCAGATTTGATGTTGTTCTGGAGAGCTTGCAGAGCAGTGGGGAAAGGCAGGCAGAGAATTCCCTGCTAGCACCTTCTCTGTGCCTGGGAAGCAGAAGTGTTCACATTGCTTCGCAGAATCGCATTTGTGCAGAAAACACTAACACTTGTTCAGAACAAAAGAAAGCACAGAGCCCCAGATTTGCTGTTGTCCTGGAGAGCTTGCAGAGCACTGGGGAAAGGCAGGCAGAGAATTCCCTGCTAGCACCTTCTCTGTGCCTGGGAAGCAGGAGTGTTCACATTGCTTCGCAGAATCGCTTTTCTGCAGAAAACACTAACACTTGTTCAGAACAAAAGAAAGCAAAGAGCCCCAGATTTGCTGTTGTCCTGGAGAGCTTGCAGAGCACTGGGGAAAGGCAGGCAGAGAATTCCCTGCTAGCACCTTCTCTGTGCCTGGGAAGCAGAAGTGTTCACATTACTTCGCAGAATCGCTTTTGTGCAGAAAACAGTAACACTTGTTCAGAACAAAAGAAAGCACAGAGCCCCAGATTTGCTGTTGTCCTGGAGAGCTTGCAGAGCACTGGGGAAAGGCAGGCAGAGAATTCCCTGCTAGCACCTTCTCTGTGTCTGGGAAGCAGAAGTGTTTACATTGCTTCGCAGAATCGCCTTTGTGCAGAAAACACTAACACTTGTTCAGAACAAAAGAAAGCACAGAGCCCCAGATTCTATGTTGTCCTGGAGAGCTTGCAGAGCACTGGGGAAAGGCAGGCAGAGAATTCCCTGCTAGCACCTTCTCTGTGCCTGGGAAGCAGAAGTGTTCACATTGCTTCGCAGAATCGCCTTTGTGCAGAAAACACTAACACTTGTTCAGAACAAAAGAAAGCACAGAGCCCCAGATTTGCCGTTGTTCTGGAGAGCTTGCAGAGCACTGGGGAAAGGCAGGCAGAGAATTCCCTGCTAGCACCTTCTCTGTGCCTGGGAAGCAGAAGTGTTCACATTGCTTCGCAGAATCGCCTTTGTGCAGAAAACACTAACACTTGTTCAGAACAAAAGAAAGCACAGAGCCCCAGATTTGCTGTTGTTCTGGAGAGCTTGCAGAGCACTGGGGAAAGGCAGGCAGAGAATTCCCTGCTAGCACCTTCTCTGTGTCTGGGAAGCAGAAGTGTTCACATTGCTTCGCAGAATCGCCTTTGTGCAGAAAACACTAACACTTGTTCAGAAGGAAAGAAAGCACAGAGCCCCAGATTTGATGTTGTTCTGGAGAGCTTGCAGAGCAGTGGGGAAAGGCAGGCAGAGAATTCCCTGCTAGCACCTTCTCTGTGCCTGGGAAGCAGAAGTGTTCACATTGCTTCGCAGAATCGCATTTGTGCAGAAAACACTAACACTTGTTCAGAACAAAAGAAAGCACAGAGCCCCAGATTTGCTGTTGTTCTGGAGAGCTTGCAGAGCACTGGGGAAAGGCAGGCAGAGAATTCCCTGCTAGCACCTTCTCTGTGCCTGGGAAGCAGGAGTGTTCACATTGCTTCGCAGAATCGCTTTTCTGCAGAAAACACTAACACTTGTTCAGAACAAAAGAAAGCAAAGAGCCCCAGATTTGCTGTTGTCCTGGAGAGCTTGCAGAGCACTGGGGAAAGGCAGGCAGAGAATTCCCTGCTAGCACCTTCTCTGTGCCTGGGAAGCAGAAGTGTTCACATTACTTCGCAGAATCGCTTTTGTGCAGAAAACATTAACACTTGTTCAGAACAAAAGAAAGCACAGAGCCCCAGATTTGCTGTTGTCCTGGAGAGCTTGCAGAGCACTGGGGAAAGGCAGGCAGAGAATTCCCTGCTAGCACCTTCTCTGTGTCTGGGAAGCAGAAGTGTTTACATTGCTTCGCAGAATCGCCTTTGTGCAGAAAACACTAACACTTGTTCAGAACAAAAGAAAGCACAGAGCCCCAGATTCTATGTTGTCCTGGAGAGCTTGCAGAGCACTGGGGAAAGGCAGGCAGAGAATTCCCTGCTAGCACCTTCTCTGTGCCTGGGAAGCAGAAGTGTTCACATTGCTTCGCAGAATCGCCTTTGTGCAGAAAACACTAACACTTGTTCAGAACAAAAGAAAGCACAGAGCCCCAGATTTGCCGTTGTTCTGGAGAGCTTGCAGAGCACTGGGGAAAGGCAGGCAGAGAATTCCCTGCTAGCACCTTCTCTGTGCCTGGGAAGCAGAATTGTTCACATTGCTTCGCAGAATCGCCTTTGTGCAGAAAACACTAACACTTGTTCAGAACAAAAGAAAGCACAGAGCCCCAGATTTGCTGTTGTTCTGGAGAGCTTGCAGAGCACTGGGGAAAGGCAGGCAGAGAATTCCCTGCTAGCACCTTCTCTGTGCCTGGGAAGCAGAAGTGTTCACATTACTTCGCAGAATCGCTTTTGTGCAGAAAACACTAACACTTGTTCAGAACGAAAGAAAGCACAGAGCCCCAGATTTGCTGTTGTCCTGGAGAGCTTGCAGAGCACTGGGGAAAGGCAGGCAGAGAATTCCCTGCTAGCACCTTCTCTGTGCCTGGGAAGCAGAAGTGTTCACATTGCTTCGCAGAATCGCCTTTGTGCAGAAAACACTAACACTTGTTCAGAACAAAAGAAAGCACAGAGCCCCAGATTCTATGTTGTCCTGAAGAGCTTGCAGAGCACTGGGGAAAGGCAGGCAGAGAATTCCCTGCTAGCACCTTCTCTGTGCCTGGGAAGCAGAAGTGTTCACATTACTTCGCAGAATCGCTTTTGTGCAGAAAACACTAACACTTGTTCAGAACAAAAGAAAGCACAGAGCCCCAGATTTGCTGTTGTTCTGGAGAGCTTGCAGAGCACTGGGGAAAGGCAGGCAGAGAATTCCCTGCTAGCACCTTCTCTGTGCCTGGGAAGCAGAAGTGTTCACATTGCTTCGCAGAATCGCCTTTGTGCAGAAAACACTAACACTTGTTCAGAACAAAAGAAAGCACAGAGCCCCAGATTTGCTGTTGTTGTGGAGAGCTTGCAGAGCACTGGGGAAAGGCAGGCGGAGAATTCCCTGCTAGCACCTTCTCTGTGCCTGGGAAGCAGAAGTGTTCACATTACTTCGCAGAATCGCTTTTGTGCAGAAAACACTAACACTTGTTCAGAACGAAAGAAAGCACAGAGCCCCAGATTTGCTGTTGTCCTGGAGAGCTTGCAGAGCACTGGGGAAAGGCAGGCAGAGAATTCCCTGCTAGCACCTTCTCTGTGCCTGGGAAGCAGAAGTGTTCACATTGCTTCGCAGAATCGCTTTTCTGCAGAAAACACTAACACTTGTTCAGAACAAAAGAAAACACAGAGCCCCAGATTTGCTGTTGTTCTGGAGAGCTTGCAGAGCACTGGGGAAAGGCAGGCAGAGAATTCCCTGCTAGCACCTTCTCTGTGCCTGGGAAGCAGAAGTGTTCACATTGCTTCGCAGAATCGCCTTTGTGCAGAAAACACTAACACTTGTTCAGAACGAAAGAAAGCACAGAGCCCCAGATTCTATGTTGTCCTGGAGAGCTTGCAGAGCACTGGGGAAAGGCAGGCAGAGAATTCCCTGCTAGCACCTTCTCTGTGTCTGGGAAGCAGAAGTGTTCACATTGCTTCGCAGAATCGCCTTTGTGCAGAAAACACTAACACTTGTTCAGAACAAAAGAAAGCACAGAGCCCCAGATTTGATGTTGTTCTGGAGAGCTTGCAGAGCACTGGGGAAAGGCAGGCAGAGAATTCCCTGCTAGCACCTTCTCTGTGCCTGGGAAGCAGAAGTGTTCACATTGCTTCGCAGAATCGCATTTGTGCAGAAAACACTAACACTTGTTCAGAACAAAAGAAAGCACAGAGCCCCAGATTTGCTGTTGTCCTGGAGAGCTTGCAGAGCACTGGGGAAAGGCAGGCAGAGAATTCCCTGCTAGCACCTTCTCTGTGCCTGGGAAGCAGGAGTGTTCACATTGCTTCGCAGAATCGCTTTTCTGCAGAAAACACTAACACTTGTTCAGAACAAAAGAAAGCAAAGAGCCCCAGATTTGCTGTTGTCCTGGAGAGCTTGCAGAGCACTGGGGAAAGGCAGGCAGAGAATTCCCTGCTAGCACCTTCTCTGTGCCTGGGAAGCAGAAGTGTTCACATTACTTCGCAGAATCGCTTTTGTGCAGAAAACAGTAACACTTGTTCAGAACAAAAGAAAGCACAGAGCCCCAGATTTGCTGTTGTCCTGGAGAGCTTGCAGAGCACTGGGGAAAGGCAGGCAGAGAATTCCCTGCTAGCACCTTCTCTGTGTCTGGGAAGCAGAAGTGTTTACATTGCTTCGCAGAATCGCCTTTGTGCAGAAAACACTAACACTTGTTCAGAACAAAAGAAAGCACAGAGCCCCAGATTCTATGTTGTCCTGGAGAGCTTGCAGAGCACTGGGGAAAGGCAGGCAGAGAATTCCCTGCTAGCACCTTCTCTGTGCCTGGGAAGCAGAAGTGTTCACATTGCTTCGCAGAATCGCCTTTGTGCAGAAAACACTAACACTTGTTCAGAACAAAAGAAAGCACAGAGCCCCAGATTTGCCGTTGTTCTGGAGAGCTTGCAGAGCACTGGGGAAAGGCAGGCAGAGAATTCCCTGCTAGCACCTTCTCTGTGCCTGGGAAGCAGAAGTGTTCACATTGCTTCGCAGAATCGCCTTTGTGCAGAAAACACTAACACTTGTTCAGAACAAAAGAAAGCACAGAGCCCCAGATTTGCTGTTGTTCTGGAGAGCTTGCAGAGCACTGGGGAAAGGCAGGCAGAGAATTCCCTGCTAGCACCTTCTCTGTGCCTGGGAAGCAGAAGTGTTCACATTACTTCGCAGAATCGCTTTTGTGCAGAAAACACTAACACTTGTTCAGAACAAAAGAAAGCACAGAGCCCCAGATTCTATGTTGTCCTGAAGAGCTTGCAGAGCACTGGGGAAAGGCAGGCAGAGAATTCCCTGCTAGCACCTTCTCTGTGCCTGGGAAGCAGAAGTGTTCACATTACTTCGCAGAATCGCTTTTGTGCAGAAAACACTAACACTTGTTCAGAACAAAAGAAAGCACAGAGCCCCAGATTTGCTGTTGTTCTGGAGAGCTTGCAGAGCACTGGGGAAAGGCAGGCAGAGAATTCCCTGCTAGCACCTTCTCTGTGCCTGGGAAGCAGAAGTGTTCACATTGCTTCGCAGAATCGCCTTTGTGCAGAAAACACTAACACTTGTTCAGAACAAAAGAAAGCACAGAGCCCCAGATTTGCTGTTGTTGTGGAGAGCTTGCAGAGCACTGGGGAAAGGCAGGCGGAGAATTCCCTGCTAGCACCTTCTCTGTGCCTGGGAAGCAGAAGTGTTCACATTACTTCGCAGAATCGCTTTTGTGCAGAAAACACTAACACTTGTTCAGAACGAAAGAAAGCACAGAGCCCCAGATTTGCTGTTGTCCTGGAGAGCTTGCAGAGCACTGGGGAAAGGCAGGCAGAGAATTCCCTGCTAGCACCTTCTCTGTGCCTGGGAAGCAGAAGTGTTCACATTGCTTCGCAGAATCGCTTTTCTGCAGAAAACACTAACACTTGTTCAGAACAAAAGAAAACACAGAGCCCCAGATTTGCTGTTGTTCTGGAGAGCTTGCAGAGCACTGGGGAAAGGCAGGCAGAGAATTCCCTGCTAGCACCTTCTCTGTGCCTGGGAAGCAGAAGTGTTCACATTGCTTCGCAGAATCGCCTTTGTGCAGAAAACACTAACACTTGTTCAGAACGAAAGAAAGCACAGAGCCCCAGATTCTATGTTGTCCTGGAGAGCTTGCAGAGAACTGGGGAAAGGCAGGCAGAGAATTCCCTGTTAGCACCTTCTCTGTGCCTGGGAAGCAGAAGTGTTCACATTGCTTCGCAGAATCGCCTTTGTGCAGAAAACACTAACACTTGTTCAGAACAAAAGAAAGCACAGAGCCCCAGATTTGCTGTTGTCCTGGAGAGCTTGCAGAGCACTGGGGAAAGGCAGGCAGAGAATTCCCTGCTAGCACCTTCTCTGTGCCTGGGAAGCAGAAGTGTTCACATTGCTTCGCAGAATCGCATTTGTGCAGAAAACACTAACACTTGTTCAGAACAAAAGAAAGCACAGAGCCCCAGATTTGCTGTTGTTCTGGAGAGCTTGCAGAGCACTGGGGAAAGGCAGGCAGAGAATTCCCTGCTAGCACCTTCTCTGTGCCTGGGAAGCAGTAGTGTTCACATTGCTTCGCAGAATCGCCTTTGTGCAGAAAACACTAACACTTGTTCAGAACAAAAGAAAGCACAGAGCCCCAGATTTGCTGTTGTTCTGGAGAGCTTGCAGAGCACTGGGGAAAGGCAGGCAGAGAATTCCCTGCTAGCACCTTCTCTGTGCCTGGGAAGCAGAAGTGTTCACATTACTTCGCAGAATCGCTTTTGTGCAGAAAACAGTAACACTTGTTCAGAACAAAAGAAAGCACAGAGCCCCAGATTTGCTGTTGTTCTGGAGAGCTTGCAGAGCACTGGGGAAAGGCAGGCAGAGAATTCCCTGCTAGCACCTTCTCTGTGCCTGGGAAGCAGAAGTGTTCACATTGCTTCGCAGAATCGCCTTTGTGCAGAAAACACTAACACTTGTTCAGAACAAAAGAAAGCACAGAGCCTCAGATTTTATGTTGTCCTGGAGAGCTTGCAGAGCAGTGGGGAAAGGCAGGCAGAGAATTCCCTGCTAGCACCTTCTCTGTGCCTGGGAAGCAGAAGTGTTCACATTGCTTCTCAGAATCGCTTTTGTGCAGAAAACACTAACACTTGTTCAGAACAAAAGAAAGCACAGAGCACCAGATTTGCCGTTGTTCTGGAGAGCTTGCAGAGCACTGGGGAAAGGCAGGCAGAGAATTCCCTGCTAGCACCTTCTCTGTGCCTGGGAAGCAGAAGTGTTCACATTGCTTCGCAGAATCGCCTTTGTGCAGAAAACACTAACACTTGTTCAGAACAAAAGAAAGCACAGAGCCCCAGATTTGCTGTTGTTCTGGAGAGCTTGCAGAGCACTGGGGAAAGGCAGGCGGAGAATTCCCTGCTAGCACCTTCTCTGTGCCTGGGAAGCAGAAGTGTTCACATTACTTCGCAGAATCGCTTTTGTGCAGAAAACACTAACACTTGTTCAGAACGAAAGAAAGCACAGAGCCCCAGATTTGCTGTTGTCCTGGAGAGCTTGCAGAGCACTGGGGAAAGGCAGGCAGAGAATTCCCTGTTAGCACCTTCTCTGTGCCTGGGAAGCAGAAGTGTTCACATTGCTTCGCAGAATCGCCTTTGTGCAGAAAACAGTAACACTTGTTCAGAACAAAAGAAAGCACAGAGCCCCAGATTCTATGTTGTCCTGGAGAGCTTGCAGAGCACTGGGGAAAGGCAGGCAGAGAATTCCCTGCTAGCACCTTCTCTGTGCCTGGGAAGCAGAAGTGTTCACATTGCTTCGCAGAATCGCTTTTGTGCAGAAAGCACTAACACTTGTTCAGAACAAAAGAAAGCACAGAGCCCCAGATTCTATGTTGTCCTGGAGAGCTTGCAGAGCACTGGGGAAAGGCAGGCAGAGAATTCCCTGCTAGCACCTTCTCTGTGCCTGGGAAGCAGAAGTGTTCACATTGCTTCGCAGAATCGCTTTTCTGCAGAAAACACTAACACTTGTTCAGAACAAAAGAAAGCACAGAGCCCCAGATTTGCTGTTGTTCTGGAGAGCTTGCAGAGCACTGGGGAAAGGCAGGCAGAGAATTCCCTGCTAGCACCTTCTCTGTGCCTGGGAAGCAGAAGTGTTCACATTGCTTCGCAGAATCGCCTTTGTACAGAAAACACTAACACTTGTTCAGAACGAAAGGAAGCACAGAGCCCCAGATTTTATGTTGTCCTGGAGAGCTTGCAGAGCACTGGGGAAAGGCAGGCAGAGAATTTCCTGCTAGCACCTTCTCTGTGCCTGTTCACATTGCTTCGCAGAATCGCTTTTGTGCAGAAAACAGTAACACTTGTTCAGAACGAAAGAAAGCACAGAGCCCCAGATTCTATGTTGTCCTGGAGAGCTTGCAGAGCACTGGGGAAAGGCAGGCAGAGAATTCCTTGCTAGCACCTTCTCTGTGCCTGGGAAGCAGAAGTGTTCACATTGCTTGGCAGAATCGCTTTTGTGCAGAAAACAGTAACACTTGTTCAGAAGGAAAGAAAGCACAGAGCCCCAGATTTGATGTTGTCCTGGAGAGCTTGCAGAGCACTGGGGAAAGGCAGGCAGAGAATTCCCTGCTAGCACCTTCTCTGTGCCTGTTCACATTGCTTCGCAGAATCGCTTTTGTGCAGAAAACAGTAACACTTGTTCAGAACGAAAGAAAGCACAGAGCCCCAGATTCTATGTTGTCCTGGAGAGCTTGCAGAGCACTGGGGAAAGGCAGGCAGAGAATTCCCTGCTAGCACCTTCTCTGTGCCTGGGAAGCAGAAGTGTTCACATTGCTTCGCAGAATCGCTATTGTGCAGAAAACAGTAACACTTGTTCAGAAGGAAAGAAAGCACAGAGCCCCAGATTCTATGTTGTCCTGGAGAGCTTGCAGAGCACTGGGGAAAGGCAGGCAGAGAATTCCTTGCTAGCACCTTCTGTGTGCCTGGGAAGCAGAAGTGTTAATATTGCTTCGCAGAATCGCTTTTGTGCAGAAAACACTAACACTTGTTCAGAACGAAAGAAAGCACAGAGCCCCAGATTTGCTGTTGTTCTGGAGAGCTTGCAGAGCACTGGGGAAAGGCAGGCAGAGAATTCCCTGCTAGCACCTTCTCTGTGCCTGGGAAGCAGAAGTGTTCACATTGCTTCGCAGAATCGCCTTTGTGCAGAAAACACTAACACTTGTTCAGAACAAAAGAAAGCACAGAGCCCCAGATTTGCTGTTGTTCTGGAGAGCTTGCAGAGCACTGGGGAAAGGCAGGCAGAGAATTCCCTGCTAGCACCTTCTCTGTGCCTGGGAAGCAGAAGTGTTCACATTGCTTCGCAGAATCGCCTTTGTGCAGAAAACACTAACACTTGTTCAGAACGAAAGAAAGCACAGAGCCCCAGATTCTATGTTGTCCTGGAGAGCTTGCAGAGCACTGGGGAAAGGCAGGCAGAGAATTCCCTGCTAGCACCTTCTCTGTGCCTGGGAAGCAGAAGTGTTCACATTGCTTCGCAGAATCGCTTTTCTGCAGAAAACACTAACACTTGTTCAGAACAAAAGAAAGCACAGAGCCCCAGATTTGCTGTTGTTCTGGAGAGCTTGCAGAGCACTGGGGAAAGGCAGGCAGAGAATTCCCTGCTAGCACCTTCTCTGTGCCTGGGAAGCAGAAGTGTTCACATTGCTTCGCAGAATCGCCTTTGTACAGAAAACACTAACACTTGTTCAGAACGAAAGGAAGCACAGAGCCCCAGATTTTATGTTGTCCTGGAGAGCTTGCAGAGCACTGGGGAAAGGCAGGCAGAGAATTTCCTGCTAGCACCTTCTCTGTGCCTGTTCACATTGCTTCGCAGAATCGCTTTTGTGCAGAAAACAGTAACACTTGTTCAGAACGAAAGAAAGCACAGAGCCCCAGATTCTATGTTGTCCTGGAGAGCTTGCAGAGCACTGGGGAAAGGCAGGCAGAGAATTCCTTGCTAGCACCTTCTCTGTGCCTGGGAAGCAGAAGTGTTCACATTGCTTGGCAGAATCGCTTTTGTGCAGAAAACAGTAACACTTGTTCAGAAGGAAAGAAAGCACAGAGCCCCAGATTTGATGTTGTCCTGGAGAGCTTGCAGAGCACTGGGGAAAGGCAGGCAGAGAATTCCCTGCTAGCACCTTCTCTGTGCCTGTTCACATTGCTTCGCAGAATCGCTTTTGTGCAGAAAACAGTAACACTTGTTCAGAACGAAAGAAAGCACAGAGCCCCAGATTCTATGTTGTCCTGGAGAGCTTGCAGAGCACTGGGGAAAGGCAGGCAGAGAATTCCCTGCTAGCACCTTCTCTGTGCCTGGGAAGCAGAAGTGTTCACATTGCTTCGCAGAATCGCTATTGTGCAGAAAACAGTAACACTTGTTCAGAAGGAAAGAAAGCACAGAGCCCCAGATTCTATGTTGTCCTGGAGAGCTTGCAGAGCACTGGGGAAAGGCAGGCAGAGAATTCCTTGCTAGCACCTTCTGTGTGCCTGGGAAGCAGAAGTGTTAATATTGCTTTGCAGAATCGCTTTTGTGCAGAAAACACTAACACTTGTTCAGAAGGAAAGAAAGCACAGAGCCCCAGATTTGCTGTTGTTCTGGAGAGCTTGCAGAGCACTGGGGAAAGGCAGGCAGAGAATTCCCTGCTAGCACCTTCTCTGTGCCTGGGAAGCAGAAGTGTTCACATTGCTTCGCAGAATCGCTTTTGTGCAGAAAGCACTAACACTTGTTCAGAACAAAAGAAAGCACAGAGCCCCAGATTCTATGTTGTCCTGGAGAGCTTGCAGAGCACTGGGGAAAGGCAGGCAGAGAATTCCCTGCTAGCACCTTCTCTGTGCCTGGGAAGCAGAAGTGTTCACATTGCTTCGCAGAATCGCTTTTCTGCAGAAAACACTAACACTTGTTCAGAACAAAAGAAAGCACAGAGCCCCAGATTTGCTGTTGTTCTGGAGAGCTTGCAGAGCACTGGGGAAAGGCAGGCAGAGAATTCCCTGCTAGCACCTTCTCTGTGCCTGGGAAGCAGAAGTGTTCACATTGCTTCGCAGAATCGCCTTTGTACAGAAAACACTAACACTTGTTCAGAACGAAAGGAAGCACAGAGCCCCAGATTTTATGTTGTCCTGGAGAGCTTGCAGAGCACTGGGGAAAGGCAGGCAGAGAATTTCCTGCTAGCACCTTCTCTGTGCCTGTTCACATTGCTTCGCAGAATCGCTTTTGTGCAGAAAACAGTAACACTTGTTCAGAACGAAAGAAAGCACAGAGCCCCAGATTCTATGTTGTCCTGGAGAGCTTGCAGAGCACTGGGGAAAGGCAGGCAGAGAATTCCTTGCTAGCACCTTCTCTGTGCCTGGGAAGCAGAAGTGTTCACATTGCTTGGCAGAATCGCTTTTGTGCAGAAAACAGTAACACTTGTTCAGAAGGAAAGAAAGCACAGAGCCCCAGATTTGATGTTGTCCTGGAGAGCTTGCAGAGCACTGGGGAAAGGCAGGCAGAGAATTCCCTGCTAGCACCTTCTCTGTGCCTGTTCACATTGCTTCGCAGAATCGCTTTTGTGCAGAAAACAGTAACACTTGTTCAGAACGAAAGAAAGCACAGAGCCCCAGATTCTATGTTGTCCTGGAGAGCTTGCAGAGCACTGGGGAAAGGCAGGCAGAGAATTCCCTGCTAGCACCTTCTCTGTGCCTGGGAAGCAGAAGTGTTCACATTGCTTCGCAGAATCGCTATTGTGCAGAAAACAGTAACACTTGTTCAGAAGGAAAGAAAGCACAGAGCCCCAGATTCTATGTTGTCCTGGAGAGCTTGCAGAGCACTGGGGAAAGGCAGGCAGAGAATTCCTTGCTAGCACCTTCTGTGTGCCTGGGAAGCAGAAGTGTTAATATTGCTTCGCAGAATCGCTTTTGTGCAGAAAACACTAACACTTGTTCAGAACGAAAGAAAGCACAGAGCCCCAGATTTGCTGTTGTTCTGGAGAGCTTGCAGAGCACTGGGGAAAGGCAGGCAGAGAATTCCCTGCTAGCACCTTCTCTGTGCCTGGGAAGCAGAAGTGTTCACATTGCTTCGCAGAATCGCCTTTGTGCAGAAAACACTAACACTTGTTCAGAACAAAAGAAAGCACAGAGCCCCAGATTTGCTGTTGTTCTGGAGAGCTTGCAGAGCACTGGGGAAAGGCAGGCAGAGAATTCCCTGCTAGCACCTTCTCTGTGCCTGGGAAGCAGAAGTGTTCACATTGCTTCGCAGAATCGCCTTTGTGCAGAAAACACTAACACTTGTTCAGAACGAAAGAAAGCACAGAGCCCCAGATTCTATGTTGTCCTGGAGAGCTTGCAGAGCACTGGGGAAAGGCAGGCAGAGAATTCCCTGCTAGCACCTTCTCTGTGCCTGGGAAGCAGAAGTGTTCACATTGCTTCGCAGAATCGCTTTTCTGCAGAAAACACTAACACTTGTTCAGAACAAAAGAAAGCACAGAGCCCCAGATTTGCTGTTGTTCTGGAGAGCTTGCAGAGCACTGGGGAAAGGCAGGCAGAGAATTCCCTGCTAGCACCTTCTCTGTGCCTGGGAAGCAGAAGTGTTCACATTGCTTCGCAGAATCGCCTTTGTACAGAAAACACTAACACTTGTTCAGAACGAAAGGAAGCACAGAGCCCCAGATTTTATGTTGTCCTGGAGAGCTTGCAGAGCACTGGGGAAAGGCAGGCAGAGAATTTCCTGCTAGCACCTTCTCTGTGCCTGTTCACATTGCTTCGCAGAATCGCTTTTGTGCAGAAAACAGTAACACTTGTTCAGAACGAAAGAAAGCACAGAGCCCCAGATTCTATGTTGTCCTGGAGAGCTTGCAGAGCACTGGGGAAAGGCAGGCAGAGAATTCCTTGCTAGCACCTTCTCTGTGCCTGGGAAGCAGAAGTGTTCACATTGCTTGGCAGAATCGCTTTTGTGCAGAAAACAGTAACACTTGTTCAGAAGGAAAGAAAGCACAGAGCCCCAGATTTGATGTTGTCCTGGAGAGCTTGCAGAGCACTGGGGAAAGGCAGGCAGAGAATTCCCTGCTAGCACCTTCTCTGTGCCTGTTCACATTGCTTCGCAGAATCGCTTTTGTGCAGAAAACAGTAACACTTGTTCAGAACGAAAGAAAGCACAGAGCCCCAGATTCTATGTTGTCCTGGAGAGCTTGCAGAGCACTGGGGAAAGGCAGGCAGAGAATTCCCTGCTAGCACCTTCTCTGTGCCTGGGAAGCAGAAGTGTTCACATTGCTTCGCAGAATCGCTATTGTGCAGAAAACAGTAACACTTGTTCAGAAGGAAAGAAAGCACAGAGCCCCAGATTCTATGTTGTCCTGGAGAGCTTGCAGAGCACTGGGGAAAGGCAGGCAGAGAATTCCTTGCTAGCACCTTCTGTGTGCCTGGGAAGCAGAAGTGTTAATATTGCTTTGCAGAATCGCTTTTGTGCAGAAAACACTAACACTTGTTCAGAACGAAAGAAAGCACAGAGCCCCAGATTTGCTGTTGTTCTGGAGAGCTTGCAGAGCACTGGGGAAAGGCAGGCAGAGAATTCCCTGCTAGCACCTTCTCTGTGCCTGGGAAGCAGAAGTGTTCACATTGCTTCGCAGAATCGCCTTTGTGCAGAAAACACTAACACTTGTTCAGAACAAAAGAAAGCACAGAGCCCCAGATTTGCTGTTGTTCTGGAGAGCTTGCAGAGCACTGGGGAAAGGCAGGCAGAGAATTCCCTGCTAGCACCTTCTCTGTGCCTGGGAAGCAGAAGTGTTCACATTGCTTCGCAGAATCGCCTTTGTGCAGAAAACACTAACACTTGTTCAGAACGAAAGAAAGCACAGAGCCCCAGATTCTATGTTGTCCTGGAGAGCTTGCAGAGCACTGGGGAAAGGCAGGCGGAGAATTCCCTGCTAGCACCTTCTCTGTGCCTGGGAAGCAGAAGTGTTCACATTGCTTCGCAGAATCGCTTTTCTGCAGAAAACACTAACACTTGTTCAGAACAAAAGAAAGCACAGAGCCCCAGATTTGCTGTTGTTCTGGAGAGCTTGCAGAGCACTGGGGAAAGGCAGGCAGAGAATTCCCTGCTAGCACCTTCTCTGTGCCTGGGAAGCAGAAGTGTTCACATTGCTTCGCAGAATCGCCTTTGTGCAGAAAACACTAACACTTGTTCAGAACAAAAGAAAGCACAGAGCCCCAGATTTGCTGTTGTTCTGGAGAGCTTGCAGAGCACTGGGGAAAGGCAGGCAGAGAATTCCCTGCTAGCACCTTCTCTGTGCCTGGGAAGCAGAAGTGTTCACATTGCTTCGCAGAATCGCCTTTGTGCAGAAAACACTAACACTTGTTCAGAACAAAAGAAAGCACAGAGCCCCAGATTTGCTGTTGTTCTGGAGAGCTTGCAGAGCACTGGGGAAAGGCAGGCAGAGAATTCCCTGCTAGCACCTTCTCTGTGCCTGGGAAGCAGAAGTGTTCACATTGCTTCGCAGAATCGCCTTTGTGCAGAAAACACTAACACTTGTTCAGAACGAAAGAAAGCACAGAGCCCCAGATTCTATGTTGTCCTGGAGAGCTTGCAGAGCACTGGGGAAAGGCAGGCAGAGAATTCCCTGCTAGCACCTTCTCTGTGCCTGGGAAGCAGAAGTGTTCACATTGCTTCGCAGAATCGCTTTTCTGCAGAAAACACTAACACTTGTTCAGAACAAAAGAAAGCACAGAGCCCCAGATTTGCTGTTGTTCTGGAGAGCTTGCAGAGCACTGGGGAAAGGCAGGCAGAGAATTCCCTGCTAGCACCTTCTCTGTGCCTGGGAAGCAGAAGTGTTCACATTGCTTCGCAGAATCGCCTTTGTGCAGAAAACACTAACACTTGTTCAGAACAAAAGAAAGCACAGAGCCCCAGATTTGCTGTTGTTCTGGAGAGCTTGCAGAGCACTGGGGAAAGGCAGGCGGAGAATTCCCTGCTAGCACCTTCTCTGTGCCTGGGAAGCAGAAGTGTTCACATTACTTCGCAGGATCGCTTTTGTGCAGAAAACACTAACACTTGTTCAGAACGAAAGAAAGCACAGAGCCCCAGATTTGCTGTTGTCCTGGAGAGCTTGCAGAGCACTGGGGAAAGGCAGGCAGAGAATTCCCTGTTAGCACCTTCTCTGTGCCTGGGAAGCAGAAGTGTTCACATTGCTTCGCAGAATCGCCTTTGTGCAGAAAACACTAACACTTGTTCAGAACAAAAGAAAGCACAGAGCCCCAGATTCTATGTTGTCCTGGAGAGCTTGCAGAGCACTGGGGAAAGGCAGGCAGAGAATTCCCTGCTAGCACCTTCTCTGTGCCTGGGAAGCAGAAGTGTTCACATTGCTTCGCAGAATCGCTTTTCTGCAGAAAACACTAACACTTGTTCAGAACAAAAGAAAGCACAGAGCCCCAGATTTGCTGTTGTTCTGGAGAGCTTGCAGAGCACTGGGGAAAGGCAGGCAGAGAATTCCCTGCTAGCACCTTCTCTGTGCCTGGGAAGCAGAAGTGTTCACATTGCTTCGCAGAATCGCCTTTGTACAGAAAACACTAACACTTGTTCAGAACGAAAGGAAGCACAGAGCCCCAGATTTTATGTTGTCCTGGAGAGCTTGCAGAGCACTGGGGAAAGGCAGGCAGAGAATTCCCTGCTAGCACCTTCTCTGTGCCTGTTCACATTGCTTCGCAGAATCGCTTTTGTGCAGAAAACAGTAACACTTGTTCAGAACGAAAGAAAGCACAGAGCCCCAGATTCTATGTTGTCCTGGAGAGCTTGCAGAGCACTGGGGAAAGGCAGGCAGAGAATTCCCTGCTAGCACCTTCTCTGTGCCTGGGAAGCAGAAGTGTTCACATTGCTTCGCAGAATCGCTTTTCTGCAGAAAACACTAACACTTGTTCAGAACAAAAGAAAGCACAGAGCCCCAGATTTGCTGTTGTTCTGGAGAGCTTGCAGAGCACTGGGGAAAGGCAGGCAGAGAATTCCCTGCTAGCACCTTCTCTGTGCCTGGGAAGCAGAAGTGTTCACATTGCTTCGCAGAATCGCCTTTGTACAGAAAACACTAACACTTGTTCAGAACGAAAGGAAGCACAGAGCCCCAGATTTTATGTTGTCCTGGAGAGCTTGCAGAGCACTGGGGAAAGGCAGGCAGAGAATTTCCTGCTAGCACCTTCTCTGTGCCTGTTCACATTGCTTCGCAGAATCGCTTTTGTGCAGAAAACAGTAACACTTGTTCAGAACGAAAGAAAGCACAGAGCCCCAGATTCTATGTTGTCCTGGAGAGCTTGCAGAGCACTGGGGAAAGGCAGGCAGAGAATTCCTTGCTAGCACCTTCTCTGTGCCTGGGAAGCAGAAGTGTTCACATTGCTTGGCAGAATCGCTTTTGTGCAGAAAACAGTAACACTTGTTCAGAAGGAAAGAAAGCACAGAGCCCCAGATTTGATGTTGTCCTGGAGAGCTTGCAGAGCACTGGGGAAAGGCAGGCAGAGAATTCCCTGCTAGCACCTTCTCTGTGCCTGTTCACATTGCTTCGCAGAATCGCTTTTGTGCAGAAAACAGTAACACTTGTTCAGAACGAAAGAAAGCACAGAGCCCCAGATTCTATGTTGTCCTGGAGAGCTTGCAGAGCACTGGGGAAAGGCAGGCAGAGAATTCCCTGCTAGCACCTTCTCTGTGCCTGGGAAGCAGAAGTGTTCACATTGCTTCGCAGAATCGCCTTTGTGCAGAAAACACTAACACTTGTTCAGAACAAAAGAAAGCACAGAGCCCCAGATTTGCTGTTGTTCTGGAGAGCTTGCAGAGCACTGGGGAAAGGCAGGCAGAGAATTCCCTGCTAGCACCTTCTCTGTGCCTGGGAAGCAGAAGTGTTCACATTGCTTCGCAGAATCGCCTTTGTGCAGAAAACACTAACACTTGTTCAGAACAAAAGAAAGCACAGAGCCCCAGATTTGCTGTTGTTCTGGAGAGCTTGCAGAGCACTGGGGAAAGGCAGGCAGAGAATTCCCTGCTAGCACCTTCTCTGTGCCTGGGAAGCAGAAGTGTTCACATTGCTTCGCAGAATCGCCTTTGTGCAGAAAACACTAACACTTGTTCAGAACAAAAGAAAGCACAGAGCCCCAGATTTGCTGTTGTTCTGGAGAGCTTGCAGAGCACTGGGGAAAGGCAGGCAGAGAATTCCCTGCTAGCACCTTCTCTGTGCCTGGGAAGCAGAAGTGTTCACATTGCTTCGCAGAATCGCCTTTGTGCAGAAAACACTAACACTTGTTCAGAACGAAAGAAAGCACAGAGCCCCAGATTCTATGTTGTCCTGGAGAGCTTGCAGAGCACTGGGGAAAGGCAGGCAGAGAATTCCCTGCTAGCACCTTCTCTGTGCCTGGGAAGCAGAAGTGTTCACATTGCTTCGCAGAATCGCCTTTGTGCAGAAAACACTAACACTTGTTCAGAACAAAAGAAAGCACAGAGCCCCAGATTTGCTGTTGTTCTGGAGAGCTTGCAGAGCACTGGGGAAAGGCAGGCAGAGAATTCCCTGCTAGCACCTTCTCTGTGCCTGGGAAGCAGAAGTGTTCACATTGCTTCGCAGAATCGCCTTTGTGCAGAAAACACTAACACTTGTTCAGAACAAAAGAAAGCACAGAGCCCCAGATTTGCTGTTGTTCTGGAGAGCTTGCAGAGCACTGGGGAAAGGCAGGCGGAGAATTCCCTGCTAGCACCTTCTCTGTGCCTGGGAAGCAGAAGTGTTCACATTGCTTCGCAGAATCGCCTTTGTGCAGAAAACACTAACACTTGTTCAGAACAAAAGAAAGCACAGAGCCCCAGATTTGCTGTTGTTCTGGAGAGCTTGCAGAGCACTGGGGAAAGGCAGGCAGAGAATTCCCTGCTAGCACCTTCTCTGTGCCTGGGAAGCAGAAGTGTTCACATTGCTTCGCAGAATCGCCTTTGTGCAGAAAACACTAACACTTGTTCAGAACGAAAGAAAGCACAGAGCCCCAGATTCTATGTTGTCCTGGAGAGCTTGCAGAGCACTGGGGAAAGGCAGGCAGAGAATTCCCTGCTAGCACCTTCTCTGTGCCTGGGAAGCAGAAGTGTTCACATTGCTTCGCAGAATCGCCTTTGTGCAGAAAACACTAACACTTGTTCAGAACGAAAGAAAGCACAGAGCCCCAGATTCTATGTTGTCCTGGAGAGCTTGCAGAGCACTGGGGAAAGGCAGGCAGAGAATTCCCTGCTAGCACCTTCTCTGTGCCTGGGAAGCAGAAGTGTTCACATTGCTTCGCAGAATCGCTTTTGTGCAGAAAACACTAACACTTGTTCAGAACAAAAGAAAGCACAGAGCCCCAGATTTGCTGTTGTTCTGGAGAGCTTGCAGAGCAGTGGGGAAAGGCAGGCAGAGAATTCCCTGCTAGCACCTTCTCTGTGCCTGGGAAGCAGAAGTGTTCACATTGCTTCGCAGAATCGCCTTTGTGCAGAAAACACTAACACTTGTTCAGAACAAAAGAAAGCACAGAGCCCCAGATTTGCTGTTGTTCTGGAGAGCTTGCAGAGCACTGGGGAAAGGCAGGCAGAGAATTCCCTGCTAGCACCTTCTCTGTGCCTGGGAAGCAGAAGTGTTCACATTACTTCGCAGAATCGCTTTTGTGCAGAAAACACTAACACTTGTTCAGAACGAAAGAAAGCACAGAGCCCCAGATTTGCTGTTGTCCTGGAGAGCTTGCAGAGCACTGGGGAAAGGCAGGCAGAGAATTTCCTGCTAGCACCTTCTCTGTGCCTGTTCACATTGCTTCGCAGAATCGCTTTTGTGCAGAAAACAGTAACACTTGTTCAGAACGAAAGAAAGCACAGAGCCCCAGATTCTATGTTGTCCTGGAGAGCTTGCAGAGCACTGGGGAAAGGCAGGCAGAGAATTCCTTGCTAGCACCTTCTCTGTGCCTGGGAAGCAGAAGTGTTCACATTGCTTCGCAGAATCACTTTTGTGCAGAAAACAGTAACACTTGTTCAGAAGGAAAGAAAGCACAGAGCCCCAGATTTGATGTTGTCCTGGAGAGCTTGCAGAGCACTGGGGAAAGGCAGGCAGAGAATTCCCTGCTAGCACCTTCTCTGTGCCTGTTCACATTGCTTCCCAGAATCGCTTTTGTGCAGAAAACAGTAACACTTGTTCAGAACGAAAGAAAGCACAGAGCCCCAGATTCTATGTTGTCCTGGAGAGCTTGCAGAGCACTGGGGAAAGGCAGGCAGAGAATTCCCTGCTAGCACCTTCTCTGTGCCTGGGAAGCAGAAGTGTTCACATTGCTTCGCAGAATCGCTATTGTGCAGAAAACAGTAACACTTGTTCAGAAGGAAAGAAAGCACAGAGCCCCAGATTCTATGTTGTCCTGGAGAGCTTGCAGAGCACTGGGGAAAGGCAGGCAGAGAATTCCTTGCTAGCACCTTCTCTGTGCCTGGGAAGCAGAAGTGTTCACATTGCTTCGCAGAATCGCTTTTGTACAGAAAACACTAACACTTGTTCAGAACGAAAGGAAGCACAGAGCCCCAGATTTTATGTTGTCCTGGAGAGCTTGCAGAGCACTGGGGAAAGGCAGGCAGAGAATTTCCTGCTAGCACCTTCTCTGTGCCTGGGAAGCAGAAGTGTTCACATTGCTTCGCAGAATCGCCTTTGTGCAGAAAACACTAACACTTGTTCAGAACAAAAGAAAGCACAGAGCCCCAGATTTGCTGTTGTTCTGGAGAGCTTGCAGAGCACTGGGGAAAGGCAGGCAGAGAATTCCCTGCTAGCACCTTCTCTGTGCCTGGGAAGCAGAAGTGTTCACATTGCTTCGCAGAATCGCCTTTGTGCAGAAAACACTAACACTTGTTCAGAACGAAAGAAAGCACAGAGCCCCAGATTTGCTGTTGTCCTGGAGAGCTTGCAGAGCACTGGGGAAAGGCAGGCAGAGAATTCCCTGCTAGCACCTTCTCTGTGCCTGGGAAGCAGAAGTGTTCACATTGCTTCGCAGAATCGCCTTTGTGCAGAAAACACTAACACTTGTTCAGAACAAAAGAAAGCACAGAGCCCCAGATTTGCTGTTGTCCTGGAGAGCTTGCAGAGCACTGGGGAAAGGCAGGCAGAGAATTCCCTGCTAGCACCTTCTCTGTGCCTGGGAAGCAGAAGTGTTCACATTGCTTCGCAGAATCGCCTTTGTGCAGAAAACACTAACACTTGTTCAGAACAAAAGAAAGCACAGAGCCCCAGATTTGCTGTTGTTCTGGAGAGCTTGCAGAGCACTGGGGAAAGGCAGGCAGAGAATTCCCTGCTAGCACCTTCTCTGTGCCTGGGAAGCAGGAGTGTTCACATTGCTTCGCAGAATCGCTTTTCTGCAGAAAACACTAAGACTTGTTCAGAACAAAAGAAAGCACAGAGCCCCAGATTTGCTGTTGTTCTGGAGAGCTTGCAGAGCACTGGGGAAAGGCAGGCAGAGAATTCCCTGCTAGCACCTTCTCTGTGCCTGGGAAGCAGAAGTGTTTACATTGCTTCGCAGAATCGCTTTTGTGCAGAAAACAGTAACACTTGTTCAGAACGAAAGAAAGCACAGAGCCCCAGATTCTATGTTGTCCTGGAGAGCTTGCAGAGCACTGGGGAAAGGCAGGCAGAGAATTCCTTGCTAGCGCCTTCTCTGTGCCTGGGAAGCAGAAGTGTTCACATTGCTTCGCAGAATCGCTTTTGTGCAGAAAACAGTAACACTTGTTCAGAAGGAAAGAAAGCACAGAGCCCCAGATTTGATGTTGTCCTGGAGAGCTTGCAGAGCACTGGGGAAAGGCAGGCAGAGAATTCCCTGCTAGCACCTTCTCTGTGCCTGTTCACATTGCTTCCCAGAATCGCTTTTGTGCAGAAAACAGTAACACTTGTTCAGAACGAAAGAAAGCACAGAGCCCCAGATTCTATGTTGTCCTGGAGAGCTTGCAGAGCACTGGGGAAAGGCAGGCAGAGAATTCCCTGCTAGCACCTTCTCTGTGCCTGGGAAGCAGAAGTGTTCACATTGCTTCGCAGAATCGCTATTGTGCAGAAAACAGTAACACTTGTTCAGAAGGAAAGAAAGCACAGAGCCCCAGATTCTATGTTGTCCTGGAGAGCTTGCAGAGCACTGGGGAAAGGCAGGCAGAGAATTCCTTGCTAGCACCTTCTCTGTGCCTGGGAAGCAGAAGTGTTAATATTGCTTCGCAGAATCGCTTTTGTGCAGAAAACACTAACACTTGTTCAGAACGAAAGAAAGCACAGAGCCCCAGATTTGCTGTTGTTCTGGAGAGCTTGCAGAGCACTGGGGAAAGGCAGGCAGAGAATTCCCTGCTAGCACCTTCTCTGTGCCTGGGAAGCAGAAGTGTTCACATTGCTTCGCAGAATCGCCTTTGTGCAGAAAACACTAACACTTGTTCAGAACAAAAGAAAGCACAGAGCCCCAGATTTGCTGTTGTTCTGGAGAGCTTGCAGAGCACTGGGGAAAGGCAGGCAGAGAATTCCCTGTTAGCACCTTCTCTGTGCCTGGGAAGCAGAAGTGTTCACATTACTTCGCAGAATCGCTTTTGTGCAGAAAACACTAACACTTGTTCAGAACAAAAGAAAGCACAGAGCCCCAGATTTGCTGTTGTTCTGGAGAGCTTGCAGAACACTGGGGAAAGGCAGGCAGAGAATTCCCTGCTAGCACCTTCTCTGTGCCTGGGAAGCAGAAGTGTTCACATTGCTTCGCAGAATCGCCTTTGTGCAGAAAACACTAACACTTGTTCAGAACGAAAGAAAGCACAGAGCCCCAGATTCTATGTTGTCCTGGAGAGCTTGCAGAGCACTGGGGAAAGGCAGGCAGAGAATTCCCTGCTAGCACCTTCTCTGTGCCTGGGAAGCAGAAGTGTTCACATTGCTTCGCAGAATCGCTTTTGTGCAGAAAACACTAACACTTGTTCAGAACAAAAGAAAGCACAGAGCCCCAGATTTGCTGTTGTTCTGGAGAGCTTGCAGAGCAGTGGGGAAAGGCAGGCAGAGAATTCCCTGCTAGCACCTTCTCTGTGCCTGGGAAGCAGAAGTGTTCACATTGCTTCGCAGAATCGCCTTTGTGCAGAAAACACTAACACTTGTTCAGAACAAAAGAAAGCACAGAGCCCCAGATTTGCTGTTGTTCTGGAGAGCTTGCAGAGCACTGGGGAAAGGCAGGCAGAGAATTCCCTGCTAGCACCTTCTCTGTGCCTGGGAAGCAGAAGTGTTCACATTACTTCGCAGAATCGCTTTTGTGCAGAAAACACTAACACTTGTTCAGAACGAAAGAAAGCACAGAGCCCCAGATTTGCTGTTGTCCTGGAGAGCTTGCAGAGCACTGGGGAAAGGCAGGCAGAGAATTTCCTGCTAGCACCTTCTCTGTGCCTGTTCACATTGCTTCGCAGAATCGCTTTTGTGCAGAAAACAGTAACACTTGTTCAGAACGAAAGAAAGCACAGAGCCCCAGATTCTATGTTGTCCTGGAGAGCTTGCAGAGCACTGGGGAAAGGCAGGCAGAGAATTCCTTGCTAGCACCTTCTCTGTGCCTGGGAAGCAGAAGTGTTCACATTGCTTCGCAGAATCACTTTTGTGCAGAAAACAGTAACACTTGTTCAGAAGGAAAGAAAGCACAGAGCCCCAGATTTGATGTTGTCCTGGAGAGCTTGCAGAGCACTGGGGAAAGGCAGGCAGAGAATTCCCTGCTAGCACCTTCTCTGTGCCTGTTCACATTGCTTCGCAGAATCGCTTTTGTGCAGAAAACAGTAACACTTGTTCAGAACGAAAGAAAGCACAGAGCCCCAGATTCTATGTTGTCCTGGAGAGCTTGCAGAGCACTGGGGAAAGGCAGGCAGAGAATTCCCTGCTAGCACCTTCTCTGTGCCTGGGAAGCAGAAGTGTTCACATTGCTTCGCAGAATCGCTATTGTGCAGAAAACAGTAACACTTGTTCAGAAGGAAAGAAAGCACAGAGCCCCAGATTCTATGTTGTCCTGGAGAGCTTGCAGAGCACTGGGGAAAGGCAGGCAGAGAATTCCTTGCTAGCACCTTCTCTGTGCCTGGGAAGCAGAAGTGTTCACATTGCTTCGCAGAATCGCTTTTGTACAGAAAACACTAACACTTGTTCAGAACGAAAGAAAGCACAGAGCCCCAGATTTGCTGTTGTCCTGGAGAGCTTGCAGAGCACTGGGGAAAGGCAGGCAGAGAATTTCCTGCTAGCACCTTCTCTGTGCCTGGGAAGCAGAAGTGTTCACATTGCTTCGCAGAATCGCCTTTGTGCAGAAAACACTAACACTTGTTCAGAACAAAAGAAAGCACAGAGCCCCAGATTTGCTGTTGTTCTGGAGAGCTTGCAGAGCACTGGGGAAAGGCAGGCAGAGAATTCCCTGCTAGCACCTTCTCTGTGCCTGGGAAGCAGAAGTGTTCACATTGCTTCGCAGAATCGCCTTTGTGCAGAAAACACTAACACTTGTTCAGAACGAAAGAAAGCACAGAGCCCCAGATTTGCTGTTGTTCTGGAGAGCTTGCAGAGCACTGGGGAAAGGCAGGCAGAGAATTCCCTGCTAGCACCTTCTCTGTGCCTGGGAAGCAGAAGTGTTCACATTGCTTCGCAGAATCGCCTTTGTGCAGAAAACACTAACACTTGTTCAGAACAAAAGAAAGCACAGAGCCCCAGATTTGCTGTTGTTCTGGAGAGCTTGCAGAGCACTGGGGAAAGGCAGGCAGAGAATTCCCTGCTAGCACCTTCTCTGTGCCTGGGAAGCAGGAGTGTTCACATTGCTTCGCAGAATCGCTTTTCTGCAGAAAACACTAAGACTTGTTCAGAACAAAAGAAAGCACAGAGCCCCAGATTTGCTGTTGTTCTGGAGAGCTTGCAGAGCACTGGGGAAAGGCAGGCAGAGAATTCCCTGCTAGCACCTTCTCTGTGCCTGGGAAGCAGAAGTGTTTACATTGCTTCGCAGAATCGCTTTTGTGCAGAAAACAGTAACACTTGTTCAGAACGAAAGAAAGCACAGAGCCCCAGATTCTATGTTGTCCTGGAGAGCTTGCAGAGCACTGGGGAAAGGCAGGCAGAGAATTCCTTGCTAGCGCCTTCTCTGTGCCTGGGAAGCAGAAGTGTTCACATTGCTTCGCAGAATCGCTTTTGTGCAGAAAACAGTAACACTTGTTCAGAAGGAAAGAAAGCACAGAGCCCCAGATTTGATGTTGTCCTGGAGAGCTTGCAGAGCACTGGGGAAAGGCAGGCAGAGAATTCCCTGCTAGCACCTTCTCTGTGCCTGTTCACATTGCTTCCCAGAATCGCTTTTGTGCAGAAAACAGTAACACTTGTTCAGAACGAAAGAAAGCACAGAGCCCCAGATTCTATGTTGTCCTGGAGAGCTTGCAGAGCACTGGGGAAAGGCAGGCAGAGAATTCCCTGCTAGCACCTTCTCTGTGCCTGGGAAGCAGAAGTGTTCACATTGCTTCGCAGAATCGCTATTGTGCAGAAAACAGTAACACTTGTTCAGAAGGAAAGAAAGCACAGAGCCCCAGATTCTATGTTGTCCTGGAGAGCTTGCAGAGCACTGGGGAAAGGCAGGCAGAGAATTCCTTGCTAGCACCTTCTCTGTGCCTGGGAAGCAGAAGTGTTCACATTGCTTCGCAGAATCGCTTTTGTACAGAAAACACTAACACTTGTTCAGAACGAAAGAAAGCACAGAGCCCCAGATTTGCTGTTGTCCTGGAGAGCTTGCAGAGCACTGGGGAAAGGCAGGCAGAGAATTTCCTGCTAGCACCTTCTCTGTGCCTGGGAAGCAGAAGTGTTCACATTGCTTCGCAGAATCGCCTTTGTGCAGAAAACACTAACACTTGTTCAGAACAAAAGAAAGCACAGAGCCCCAGATTTGCTGTTGTTCTGGAGAGCTTGCAGAGCACTGGGGAAAGGCAGGCAGAGAATTCCCTGCTAGCACCTTCTCTGTGCCTGGGAAGCAGAAGTGTTCACATTGCTTCGCAGAATCGCCTTTGTGCAGAAAACACTAACACTTGTTCAGAACGAAAGAAAGCACAGAGCCCCAGATTTGCTGTTGTTCTGGAGAGCTTGCAGAGCACTGGGGAAAGGCAGGCAGAGAATTCCCTGCTAGCACCTTCTCTGTGCCTGGGAAGCAGAAGTGTTCACATTGCTTCGCAGAATCGCCTTTGTGCAGAAAACACTAACACTTGTTCAGAACAAAAGAAAGCACAGAGCCCCAGATTTGCTGTTGTTCTGGAGAGCTTGCAGAGCACTGGGGAAAGGCAGGCAGAGAATTCCCTGCTAGCACCTTCTCTGTGCCTGGGAAGCAGGAGTGTTCACATTGCTTCGCAGAATCGCTTTTCTGCAGAAAACACTAAGACTTGTTCAGAACAAAAGAAAGCACAGAGCCCCAGATTTGCTGTTGTTCTGGAGAGCTTGCAGAGCACTGGGGAAAGGCAGGCAGAGAATTCCCTGCTAGCACCTTCTCTGTGCCTGGGAAGCAGAAGTGTTTACATTGCTTCGCAGAATCGCTTTTGTGCAGAAAACAGTAACACTTGTTCAGAACGAAAGAAAGCACAGAGCCCCAGATTCTATGTTGTCCTGGAGAGCTTGCAGAGCACTGGGGAAAGGCAGGCAGAGAATTCCTTGCTAGCGCCTTCTCTGTGCCTGGGAAGCAGAAGTGTTCACATTGCTTCGCAGAATCGCTTTTGTGCAGAAAACAGTAACACTTGTTCAGAAGGAAAGAAAGCACAGAGCCCCAGATTTGATGTTGTCCTGGAGAGCTTGCAGAGCACTGGGGAAAGGCAGGCAGAGAATTCCCTGCTAGCACCTTCTCTGTGCCTGTTCACATTGCTTCCCAGAATCGCTTTTGTGCAGAAAACAGTAACACTTGTTCAGAACGAAAGAAAGCACAGAGCCCCAGATTCTATGTTGTCCTGGAGAGCTTGCAGAGCACTGGGGAAAGGCAGGCAGAGAATTCCCTGCTAGCACCTTCTCTGTGCCTGGGAAGCAGAAGTGTTCACATTGCTTCGCAGAATCGCTATTGTGCAGAAAACAGTAACACTTGTTCAGAAGGAAAGAAAGCACAGAGCCCCAGATTCTATGTTGTCCTGGAGAGCTTGCAGAGCACTGGGGAAAGGCAGGCAGAGAATTCCTTGCTAGCACCTTCTCTGTGCCTGGGAAGCAGAAGTGTTAATATTGCTTCGCAGAATCGCTTTTGTGCAGAAAACACTAACACTTGTTCAGAACGAAAGAAAGCACAGAGCCCCAGATTTGCTGTTGTTCTGGAGAGCTTGCAGAGCACTGGGGAAAGGCAGGCAGAGAATTCCCTGCTAGCACCTTCTCTGTGCCTGGGAAGCAGAAGTGTTCACATTGCTTCGCAGAATCGCCTTTGTGCAGAAAACACTAACACTTGTTCAGAACAAAAGAAAGCACAGAGCCCCAGATTTGCTGTTGTTCTGGAGAGCTTGCAGAACACTGGGGAAAGGCAGGCAGAGAATTCCCTGCTAGCACCTTCTCTGTGCCTGGGAAGCAGAAGTGTTCACATTGCTTCGCAGAATCGCCTTTGTGCAGAAAACACTAACACTTGTTCAGAACGAAAGAAAGCACAGAGCCCCAGATTCTATGTTGTCCTGGAGAGCTTGCAGAGCACTGGGGAAAGGCAGGCAGAGAATTCCCTGCTAGCACCTTCTCTGTGCCTGGGAAGCAGAAGTGTTCACATTGCTTCGCAGAATCGCTTTTCTGCAGAAAACACTAACACTTGTTCAGAACAAAAGAAAGCACAGAGCCCCAGATTTGCTGTTGTTCTGGAGAGCTTGCAGAGCACTGGGGAAAGGCAGGCAGAGAATTCCCTGCTAGCACCTTCTCTGTGCCTGGGAAGCAGAAGTGTTCACATTGCTTCGCAGAATCGCCTTTGTGCAGAAAACAATAACACTTGTTCAGAACAAAAGAAAGCACAGAGCCCCAGATTTGCTGTTGTTCTGGAGAGCTTGCAGAGCACTGGGGAAAGGCAGGCAGAGAATTCCCTGCTAGCACCTTCTCTGTGCCTGGGAAGCAGAAGTGTTCACATTACTTCGCAGAATCGCTTTTGTGCAGAAAACACTAACACTTGTTCAGAACGAAAGAAAGCACAGAGCCCCAGATTTGCTGTTGTCCTGGAGAGCTTGCAGAGCACTGGGGAAAGGCAGGCAGAGAATTCCCTGCTAGCACCTTCTCTGTGCCTGGGAAGCAGAAGTGTTCACATTGCTTCGCAGAATCGCCTTTGTGCAGAAAACACTAACACTTGTTCAGAACAAAAGAAAGCACAGAGCCCCAGATTTGCTGTTGTTCTGGAGAGCTTGCAGAGCACTGGGGAAAGGCAGGCAGAGAATTCCCTGCTAGCACCTTCTCTGTGCCTGGGAAGCAGAAGTGTTCACATTACTTCGCAGAATCGCTTTTGTGCAGAAAACACTAACACTTGTTCAGAACGAAAGAAAGCACAGAGCCCCAGATTTGCTGTTGTCCTGGAGAGCTTGCAGAGCACTGGGGAAAGGCAGGCAGAGAATTCCCTGCTAGCACCTTCTCTGTGCCTGGGAAGCAGAAGTGTTCACATTGCTTCGCAGAATCGCCTTTGTGCAGAAAACACTAACACTTGTTCAGAACAAAAGAAAGCACAGAGCCCCAGATTTGCTGTTGTTCTGGAGAGCTTGCAGAGCACTGGGGAAAGGCAGGCGGAGAATTCCCTGCTAGCACCTTCTCTGTGCCTGGGAAGCAGAAGTGTTAATATTGCTTCGCAGAATCGCCTTTGTGCAGAAAACACTAACACTTGTTCAGAACAAAAGAAAGCACAGAGCCCCAGATTCTATGTTGTCCTGGAGAGCTTGCAGAGCACTGGGGAAAGGCAGGCAGAGAATTCCCTGTTAGCACCTTCTCTGTGCCTGGGAAGCAGAAGTGTTCACATTGCTTCGCAGAATCGCCTTTGTGCAGAAAACACTAACACTTGTTCAGAACAAAAGAAAGCACAGAGCCCCAGATTTGATGTTGTTCTGGAGAGCTTGCAGAGCAGTGGGGAAAGGCAGGCAGAGAATTCCCTGCTAGCACCTTCTCTGTGCCTGGGAAGCAGAAGTGTTCACATTGCTTCGCAGATTCGCCTTTGTGCAGAAAACACTAACACTTGTTCAGAACAAAAGAAAGCACAGAGCCCCAGATTTGCTGTTGTTCTGGAGAGCTTGCAGAGCACTGGGGAAAGGCAGGCAGAGAATTCCCTGCTAGCACCTTCTCTGTGCCTGGGAAGCAGAAGTGTTCACATTGCTTCGCAGAATCGCTTTTCTGCAGAAAACAGTAACACTTGTTCAGAACAAAAGAAAGCACAGAGCCTCAGATTTTATGTTGTCCTGGAGAGCTTGCAGAGCACTGGGGAAAGGCAGGCAGAGAATTCCCTGCTAGCACCTTCTCTGTGCCTGGGAAGCAGAAGTGTTCACATTGCTTCGCAGAATCGCTTTTCTGCAGAAAACACTAACACTTGTTCAGAACAAAAGAAAGCACAGAGCCCCAGATTTGCTGTTGTTCTGGAGAGCTTGCAGAGCACTGGGGAAAGGCAGGCAGAGAATTCCCTGCTAGCACCTTCTCTGTGCCTGGGAAGCAGAAGTGTTCACATTGCTTCGCAGAATCGCCTTTGTGCAGAAAACACTAACACTTGTTCAGAACAAAAGAAAGCACAGAGCCCCAGATTTGCTGTTGTTCTGGAGAGCTTGCAGAGCACTGGGGAAAGGCAGGCAGAGAATTCCCTGTTAGCACCTTCTCTGTGCCTGGGAAGCAGAAGTGTTCACATTACTTCGCAGAATCGCTTTTGTGCAGAAAACACTAACACTTGTTCAGAACAAAAGAAAGCACAGAGCCCCAGATTTGCTGTTGTTCTGGAGAGCTTGCAGAACACTGGGGAAAGGCAGGCAGAGAATTCCCTGCTAGCACCTTCTCTGTGCCTGGGAAGCAGAAGTGTTCACATTGCTTCGCAGAATCGCCTTTGTGCAGAAAACACTAACACTTGTTCAGAACGAAAGAAAGCACAGAGCCCCAGATTCTATGTTGTCCTGGAGAGCTTGCAGAGCACTGGGGAAAGGCAGGCAGAGAATTCCCTGCTAGCACCTTCTCTGTGCCTGGGAAGCAGAAGTGTTCACATTGCTTCGCAGAATCGCTTTTGTGCAGAAAACACTAACACTTGTTCAGAACAAAAGAAAGCACAGAGCCCCAGATTTGCTGTTGTTCTGGAGAGCTTGCAGAGCAGTGGGGAAAGGCAGGCAGAGAATTCCCTGCTAGCACCTTCTCTGTGCCTGGGAAGCAGAAGTGTTCACATTGCTTCGCAGAATCGCCTTTGTGCAGAAAACACTAACACTTGTTCAGAACAAAAGAAAGCACAGAGCCCCAGATTTGCTGTTGTTCTGGAGAGCTTGCAGAGCACTGGGGAAAGGCAGGCAGAGAATTCCCTGCTAGCACCTTCTCTGTGCCTGGGAAGCAGAAGTGTTCACATTACTTCGCAGAATCGCTTTTGTGCAGAAAACACTAACACTTGTTCAGAACGAAAGAAAGCACAGAGCCCCAGATTTGCTGTTGTCCTGGAGAGCTTGCAGAGCACTGGGGAAAGGCAGGCAGAGAATTTCCTGCTAGCACCTTCTCTGTGCCTGTTCACATTGCTTCGCAGAATCGCTTTTGTGCAGAAAACAGTAACACTTGTTCAGAACGAAAGAAAGCACAGAGCCCCAGATTCTATGTTGTCCTGGAGAGCTTGCAGAGCACTGGGGAAAGGCAGGCAGAGAATTCCTTGCTAGCACCTTCTCTGTGCCTGGGAAGCAGAAGTGTTCACATTGCTTCGCAGAATCACTTTTGTGCAGAAAACAGTAACACTTGTTCAGAAGGAAAGAAAGCACAGAGCCCCAGATTTGATGTTGTCCTGGAGAGCTTGCAGAGCACTGGGGAAAGGCAGGCAGAGAATTCCCTGCTAGCACCTTCTCTGTGCCTGTTCACATTGCTTCCCAGAATCGCTTTTGTGCAGAAAACAGTAACACTTGTTCAGAACGAAAGAAAGCACAGAGCCCCAGATTCTATGTTGTCCTGGAGAGCTTGCAGAGCACTGGGGAAAGGCAGGCAGAGAATTCCCTGCTAGCACCTTCTCTGTGCCTGGGAAGCAGAAGTGTTCACATTGCTTCGCAGAATCGCTATTGTGCAGAAAACAGTAACACTTGTTCAGAAGGAAAGAAAGCACAGAGCCCCAGATTCTATGTTGTCCTGGAGAGCTTGCAGAGCACTGGGGAAAGGCAGGCAGAGAATTCCTTGCTAGCACCTTCTCTGTGCCTGGGAAGCAGAAGTGTTCACATTGCTTCGCAGAATCGCTTTTGTACAGAAAACACTAACACTTGTTCAGAACGAAAGGAAGCACAGAGCCCCAGATTTTATGTTGTCCTGGAGAGCTTGCAGAGCACTGGGGAAAGGCAGGCAGAGAATTTCCTGCTAGCACCTTCTCTGTGCCTGGGAAGCAGAAGTGTTCACATTGCTTCGCAGAATCGCCTTTGTGCAGAAAACACTAACACTTGTTCAGAACAAAAGAAAGCACAGAGCCCCAGATTTGCTGTTGTTCTGGAGAGCTTGCAGAGCACTGGGGAAAGGCAGGCAGAGAATTCCCTGCTAGCACCTTCTCTGTGCCTGGGAAGCAGAAGTGTTCACATTGCTTCGCAGAATCGCCTTTGTGCAGAAAACACTAACACTTGTTCAGAACGAAAGAAAGCACAGAGCCCCAGATTTGCTGTTGTCCTGGAGAGCTTGCAGAGCACTGGGGAAAGGCAGGCAGAGAATTCCCTGCTAGCACCTTCTCTGTGCCTGGGAAGCAGAAGTGTTCACATTGCTTCGCAGAATCGCCTTTGTGCAGAAAACACTAACACTTGTTCAGAACAAAAGAAAGCACAGAGCCCCAGATTTGCTGTTGTCCTGGAGAGCTTGCAGAGCACTGGGGAAAGGCAGGCAGAGAATTCCCTGCTAGCACCTTCTCTGTGCCTGGGAAGCAGAAGTGTTCACATTGCTTCGCAGAATCGCCTTTGTGCAGAAAACACTAACACTTGTTCAGAACAAAAGAAAGCACAGAGCCCCAGATTTGCTGTTGTTCTGGAGAGCTTGCAGAGCACTGGGGAAAGGCAGGCAGAGAATTCCCTGCTAGCACCTTCTCTGTGCCTGGGAAGCAGGAGTGTTCACATTGCTTCGCAGAATCGCTTTTCTGCAGAAAACACTAAGACTTGTTCAGAACAAAAGAAAGCACAGAGCCCCAGATTTGCTGTTGTTCTGGAGAGCTTGCAGAGCACTGGGGAAAGGCAGGCAGAGAATTCCCTGCTAGCACCTTCTCTGTGCCTGGGAAGCAGAAGTGTTTACATTGCTTCGCAGAATCGCTTTTGTGCAGAAAACAGTAACACTTGTTCAGAACGAAAGAAAGCACAGAGCCCCAGATTCTATGTTGTCCTGGAGAGCTTGCAGAGCACTGGGGAAAGGCAGGCAGAGAATTCCTTGCTAGCGCCTTCTCTGTGCCTGGGAAGCAGAAGTGTTCACATTGCTTCGCACAATCGCTTTTGTGCAGAAAACAGTAACACTTGTTCAGAAGGAAAGAAAGCACAGAGCCCCAGATTTGATGTTGTCCTGGAGAGCTTGCAGAGCACTGGGGAAAGGCAGGCAGAGAATTCCCTGCTAGCACCTTCTCTGTGCCTGTTCACATTGCTTCCCAGAATCGCTTTTGTGCAGAAAACAGTAACACTTGTTCAGAACGAAAGAAAGCACAGAGCCCCAGATTCTATGTTGTCCTGGAGAGCTTGCAGAGCACTGGGGAAAGGCAGGCAGAGAATTCCCTGCTAGCACCTTCTCTGTGCCTGGGAAGCAGAAGTGTTCACATTGCTTCGCAGAATCGCTATTGTGCAGAAAACAGTAACACTTGTTCAGAAGGAAAGAAAGCACAGAGCCCCAGATTCTATGTTGTCCTGGAGAGCTTGCAGAGCACTGGGGAAAGGCAGGCAGAGAATTCCTTGCTAGCACCTTCTCTGTGCCTGGGAAGCAGAAGTGTTAATATTGCTTCGCAGAATCGCTTTTGTGCAGAAAACACTAACACTTGTTCAGAACGAAAGAAAGCACAGAGCCCCAGATTTGCTGTTGTTCTGGAGAGCTTGCAGAGCACTGGGGAAAGGCAGGCAGAGAATTCCCTGCTAGCACCTTCTCTGTGCCTGGGAAGCAGAAGTGTTCACATTGCTTCGCAGAATCGCCTTTGTGCAGAAAACACTAACACTTGTTCAGAACAAAAGAAAGCACAGAGCCCCAGATTTGCTGTTGTTCTGGAGAGCTTGCAGAACACTGGGGAAAGGCAGGCAGAGAATTCCCTGCTAGCACCTTCTCTGTGCCTGGGAAGCAGAAGTGTTCACATTGCTTCGCAGAATCGCCTTTGTGCAGAAAACACTAACACTTGTTCAGAACGAAAGAAAGCACAGAGCCCCAGATTCTATGTTGTCCTGGAGAGCTTGCAGAGCACTGGGGAAAGGCAGGCAGAGAATTCCCTGCTAGCACCTTCTCTGTGCCTGGGAAGCAGAAGTGTTCACATTGCTTCGCAGAATCGCTTTTCTGCAGAAAACACTAACACTTGTTCAGAACAAAAGAAAGCACAGAGCCCCAGATTTGCTGTTGTTCTGGAGAGCTTGCAGAGCACTGGGGAAAGGCAGGCAGAGAATTCCCTGCTAGCACCTTCTCTGTGCCTGGGAAGCAGAAGTGTTCACATTGCTTCGCAGAATCGCCTTTGTGCAGAAAACACTAACACTTGTTCAGAACAAAAGAAAGCACAGAGCCCCAGATTTGCTGTTGTTCTGGAGAGCTTGCAGAGCACTGGGGAAAGGCAGGCAGAGAATTCCCTGCTAGCACCTTCTCTGTGCCTGGGAAGCAGAAGTGTTCACATTACTTCGCAGAATCGCTTTTGTGCAGAAAACACTAACACTTGTTCAGAACGAAAGAAAGCACAGAGCCCCAGATTTGCTGTTGTCCTGGAGAGCTTGCAGAGCACTGGGGAAAGGCAGGCAGAGAATTCCCTGCTAGCACCTTCTCTGTGCCTGGGAAGCAGAAGTGTTCACATTGCTTCGCAGAATCGCCTTTGTGCAGAAAACACTAACACTTGTTCAGAACAAAAGAAAGCACAGAGCCCCAGATTTTATGCTGTTCTGGAGAGCTTGCAGAGCACTGGGGAAAGGCAGGCAGAGAATTCCCTGCTAGCACCTTCTCTGTGCCTGGGAAGCAGAAGTGTTCACATTACTTCGCAGAATCGCTTTTGTGCAGAAAACACTAACACTTGTTCAGAACGAAAGAAAGCACAGAGCCCCAGATTTGCTGTTGTCCTGGAGAGCTTGCAGAGCACTGGGGAAAGGCAGGCAGAGAATTCCCTGCTAGCACCTTCTCTGTGCCTGGGAAGCAGAAGTGTTCACATTGCTTCGCAGAATCGCCTTTGTGCAGAAAACACTAACACTTGTTCAGAACAAAAGAAAGCACAGAGCCCCAGATTTGCTGTTGTTCTGGAGAGCTTGCAGAGCACTGGGGAAAGGCAGGCGGAGAATTCCCTGCTAGCACCTTCTCTGTGCCTGGGAAGCAGAAGTGTTAATATTGCTTCGCAGAATCGCCTTTGTGCAGAAAACACTAACACTTGTTCAGAACAAAAGAAAGCACAGAGCCCCAGATTTGCTGTTGTCCTGGAGAGCTTGCAGAGCACTGGGGAAAGGCAGGCAGAGAATTCCCTGTTAGCACCTTCTCTGTGCCTGGGAAGCAGAAGTGTTCACATTGCTTCGCAGAATCGCCTTTGTGCAGAAAACACTAACACTTGTTCAGAACAAAAGAAAGCACAGAGCCCCAGATTTGATGTTGTTCTGGAGAGCTTGCAGAGCAGTGGGGAAAGGCAGGCAGAGAATTCCCTGCTAGCACCTTCTCTGTGCCTGGGAAGCAGAAGTGTTCACATTGCTTCGCAGATTCGCCTTTGTGCAGAAAACACTAACACTTGTTCAGAACAAAAGAAAGCACAGAGCCCCAGATTTGCTGTTGTTCTGGAGAGCTTGCAGAGCACTGGGGAAAGGCAGGCAGAGAATTCCCTGCTAGCACCTTCTCTGTGCCTGGGAAGCAGAAGTGTTCACATTGCTTCGCAGAATCGCTTTTCTGCAGAAAACAGTAACACTTGTTCAGAACAAAAGAAAGCACAGAGCCTCAGATTTTATGTTGTCCTGGAGAGCTTGCAGAGCACTGGGGAAAGGCAGGCAGAGAATTCCCTGCTAGCACCTTCTCTGTGCCTGGGAAGCAGAAGTGTTCACATTGCTTCGCAGAATCGCTTTTCTGCAGAAAACACTAACACTTGTTCAGAACAAAAGAAAGCACAGAGCCCCAGATTTGCTGTTGTTCTGGAGAGCTTGCAGAGCACTGGGGAAAGGCAGGCAGAGAATTCCCTGCTAGCACCTTCTCTGTGCCTGGGAAGCAGAAGTGTTCACATTGCTTCGCAGAATCGCCTTTGTGCAGAAAACACTAACACTTGTTCAGAACAAAAGAAAGCACAGAGCCCCAGATTTGCTGTTGTTCTGGAGAGCTTGCAGAGCACTGGGGAAAGGCAGGCGGAGAATTCCCTGCTAGCACCTTCTCTGTGCCTGGGAAGCAGAAGTGTTCACATTGCTTCGCAGAATCGCTTTTGTGCAGAAAATACTAACACTTGTTCAGAACAAAAGAAAGCACAGAGCCCCAGATTCTATGTTGTCCTGGAGAGCTTGCAGAGCACTGGGGAATGGCAGGCAGAGAATTCCCTGCTAGCACCTTCTCTGTGCCTGGGAAGCAGAAGTGTTCACATTGCTTCGCAGAATCGCTTTTCTGCAGAAAACACTAACACTTGTTCAGAACAAAAGAAAGCACAGAGCCCCAGATTTGCTGTTGTTCTGGAGAGCTTGCAGAGCACTGGGGAAAGGCAGGCAGAGAATTCCCTGCTAGCACCTTCTCTGTGCCTGGGAAGCAGAAGTGTTCACATTGCTTCGCAGAATCGCCTTTGTGCAGAAAACACTAACACTTGTTCAGAACAAAAGAAAGCACAGAGCCCCAGATTCTATGTTGTCCTGGAGAGCTTGCAGAGCAGTGGGGAAAGGCAGGCAGAGAATTCCCTGCTAGCACCTTCTCTGTGCCTGGGAAGCAGAAGTGTTCACATTGCTTCGCAGAATCGCATTTGTGCAGAAAACACTAACACTTGTTCAGAACAAAAGAAAGCACAGAGCCTCAGATTTTATGCTGTCCTGGAGAGCTTGCAGAGCACTGGGGAAAGGCAGGCAGAGAATTCCCTGCTAGCACCTTCTCTGTGCCTGGGAAGCAGAAGTGTTCACATTGCTTCGCAGAATCGCTTTTCTGCAGAAAACACTAACACTTGTTCAGAACAAAAGAAAGCACAGAGCCCCAGATTTGCTGTTGTTCTGGAGAGCTTGCAGAGCACTGGGGAAAGGCAGGCAGAGAATTCCCTGCTAGCACCTTCTCTGTGCCTGGGAAGCAGAAGTGTTCACATTGCTTCGCAGAATCGCCTTTGTGCAGAAAACACTAACACTTGTTCAGAACAAAAGAAAGCACAGAGCCCCAGATTTGCTGTTGTTGTGGAGAGCTTGCAGAGCACTGGGGAAAGGCAGGCGGAGAATTCCCTGCTAGCACCTTCTCTGTGCCTGGGAAGCAGAAGTGTTCACATTACTTCGCAGAATCGCTTTTGTGCAGAAAACACTAACACTTGTTCAGAACGAAAGAAAGCACAGAGCCCCAGATTTGCTGTTGTCCTGGAGAGCTTGCAGAGCACTGGGGAAAGGCAGGCAGAGAATTCCCTGTTAGCACCTTCTCTGTGCCTGGGAAGCAGAAGTGTTCACATTGCTTCGCAGAATCGCTTTTCTGCAGAAAACACTAACACTTGTTCAGAACAAAAGAAAACACAGAGCCCCAGATTTGCTGTTGTTCTGGAGAGCTTGCAGAGCACTGGGGAAAGGCAGGCAGAGAATTCCCTGCTAGCACCTTCTCTGTGCCTGGGAAGCAGAAGTGTTCACATTGCTTCGCAGAATCGCCTTTGTGCAGAAAACACTAACACTTGTTCAGAACAAAAGAAAGCACAGAGCCCCAGATTCTATGTTGTCCTGGAGAGCTTGCAGAGCACTGGGGAAAGGCAGGCAGAGAATTCCCTGTTAGCACCTTCTCTGTGCCTGGGAAGCAGAAGTGTTCACATTGCTTCGCAGAATCGCCTTTGTGCAGAAAACACTAACACTTGTTCAGAACAAAAGAAAGCACAGAGCCCCAGATTTGCTGTTGTCCTGGAGAGCTTGCAGAGCACTGGGGAAAGGCAGGCAGAGAATTCCCTGCTAGCACCTTCTCTGTGCCTGGGAAGCAGAAGTGTTCACATTGCTTCGCAGAATCGCCTTTGTGCAGAAAACACTAACACTTGTTCAGAACGAAAGAAAGCACAGAGCCCCAGATTTGCTGTTGTTCTGGAGAGCTTGCAGAGCACTGGGGAAAGGCAGGCAGAGAATTCCCTGCTAGCACCTTCTCTGTGTCTGGGAAGCAGAAGTGTTCACATTACTTCGCAGAATCGCTTTTGTGCAGAAAACACTAACACTTGTTCAGAACAAAAGAAAGCACAGAGCCCCAGATTTGCTGTTGTTCTGGAGAGCTTGCAGAGCACTGGGGAAAGGCAGGCAGAGAATTCCCTGCTAGCACCTTCTCTGTGCCTGGGAAGCAGAAGTGTTCACATTGCTTCGCAGAATTGCCTTTGTGCAGAAAACACTAACACTTGTTCAGAACAAAAGAAAGCACAGAGCCCCAGATTTGATGTTGTCCTGGAGAGCTTGCAGAGCACTGGGGAAAGGCAGGCAGAGAATTCCCTGCTAGCACCTTCTCTGTGCCTGGGAAGCAGAAGTGTTCACATTGCTTCGCAGAATCGCATTTGTGCAGAAAACACTAACACTTGTTCAGAACAAAAGAAAGCACAGAGCCCCAGATTTGCTGTTGTTCTGGAGAGCTTGCAGAGCACTGGGGAAAGGCAGGCAGAGAATTCCCTGCTAGCACCTTCTCTGTGCCTGGGAAGCAGAAGTGTTCACATTGCTTCGCAGAATCGCCTTTGTGCAGAAAACACTAACACTTGTTCAGAACAAAAGAAAGCACAGAGCCCCAGATTTGCTGTTGTTCTGGAGAGCTTGCAGAGCACTGGGGAAAGGCAGGCGGAGAATTCCCTGCTAGCACCTTCTCTGTGCCTGGGAAGCAGAAGTGTTCACATTACTTCGCAGAATCGCTTTTGTGCAGAAAACACTAACACTTGTTCAGAAAAAAGAAAGCACAGAGCCCCAGATTTGCTGTTGTCCTGGAGAGCTTGCAGAGCACTGGGGAAAGGCAGGCAGAGAATTCCCTGCTAGCACCTTCTCTGTGCCTGGGAAGCAGAAGTGTTCACATTGCTTCGCAGAATCGCTTTTCTGCAGAAAACACTAACACTTGTTCAGAACAAAAGAAAGCACAGAGCCCCAGATTCTATGTTGTCCTGGAGAGCTTGCAGAGCACTGGGGAAAGGCAGGCGGAGAATTCCCTGCTAGCACCTTCTCTGTGCCTGGGAAGCAGAAGTGTTCACATTGCTTCGCAGAATCGCTTTTGTGCAGAAAGCACTAACACTTGTTCAGAACAAAAGAAAGCACAGAGCCCCAGATTCTATGTTGTCCTGGAGAGCTTGCAGAGCACTGGGGAAAGGCAGGCAGAGAATTCCCTGCTAGCACCTTCTCTGTGCCTGGGAAGCAGAAGTGTTCACATTGCTTCGCAGAATCGCTTTTCTGCAGAAAACACTAACACTTGTTCAGAACTAAAGAAAGCACAGAGCCCCAGATTTGCTGTTGTTCTGGAGAGCTTGCAGAGCACTGGGGAAAGGCACGCAGAGAATTCCCTGCTAGCACCTTCTCTGTGCCTGGGAAGCAGAAGTGTTCACATTGCTTCGCAGAATCGCCTTTGTGCAGAAAACACTAACACTTGTTCAGAACAAAAGAAAGCACAGAGCCCCAGATTTTATGTTGTCCTGGAGAGCTTGCAGAGCACTGGGGAAAGGCAGGCAGAGAATTCCCTGCTAGCACCTTCTCTGTGCCTGGGAAGCAGGAGTGTTCACATTGCTTCGCAGAATCGCTTTTCTGCAGAAAACACTAACACTTGTTCAGAACAAAAGAAAGCACAGAGCCCCAGATTTGCTGTTGTTCTGGAGAGCTTGCAGAGCACTGGGGAAAGGCAGGCAGAGAATTCCCTGCTAGCACCTTCTCTGTGCCTGGGAAGCAGAAGTGTTCACATTGCTTCGCAGAATCGCTTTTCTGCAGAAAACAGTAACACTTGTTCAGAACAAAAGAAAGCACAGAGCCTCAGATTTTATGTTGTCCTGGAGAGCTTGCAGAGCACTGGGGAAAGGCAGGCAGAGAATTCCCTGCTAGCACCTTCTCTGTGCCTGGGAAGCAGAAGTGTTCACATTGCTTCGCAGAATCGCTTTTCTGCAGAAAACACTAACACTTGTTCAGAACAAAAGAAAGCACAGAGCCCCAGATTTGCTGTTGTTCTGGAGAGCTTGCAGAGCACTGGGGAAAGGCAGGCAGAGAATTCCCTGCTAGCACCTTCTCTGTGCCTGGGAAGCAGAAGTGTTCACATTGCTTCGCAGAATCGCCTTTGTGCAGAAAACACTAACACTTGTTCAGAACAAAAGAAAGCACAGAGCCCCAGATTTGCTGTTGTTCTGGAGAGCTTGCAGAGCACTGGGGAAAGGCAGGCGGAGAATTCCCTGCTAGCACCTTCTCTGTGCCTGGGAAGCAGAAGTGTTCACATTGCTTCGCAGAATCGCTTTTGTGCAGAAAATACTAACACTTGTTCAGAACAAAAGAAAGCACAGAGCCCCAGATTCTATGTTGTCCTGGAGAGCTTGCAGAGCACTGGGGAATGGCAGGCAGAGAATTCCCTGCTAGCACCTTCTCTGTGCCTGGGAAGCAGAAGTGTTCACATTGCTTCGCAGAATCGCTTTTCTGCAGAAAACACTAACACTTGTTCAGAACAAAAGAAAGCACAGAGCCCCAGATTTGCTGTTGTTCTGGAGAGCTTGCAGAGCACTGGGGAAAGGCAGGCAGAGAATTCCCTGCTAGCACCTTCTCTGTGCCTGGGAAGCAGAAGTGTTCACATTGCTTCGCAGAATCGCCTTTGTGCAGAAAACACTAACACTTGTTCAGAACAAAAGAAAGCACAGAGCCCCAGATTCTATGTTGTCCTGGAGAGCTTGCAGAGCAGTGGGGAAAGGCAGGCAGAGAATTCCCTGCTAGCACCTTCTCTGTGCCTGGGAAGCAGAAGTGTTCACATTGCTTCGCAGAATCGCATTTGTGCAGAAAACACTAACACTTGTTCAGAACAAAAGAAAGCACAGAGCCTCAGATTTTATGCTGTCCTGGAGAGCTTGCAGAGCACTGGGGAAAGGCAGGCAGAGAATTCCCTGCTAGCACCTTCTCTGTGCCTGGGAAGCAGAAGTGTTCACATTGCTTCGCAGAATCGCTTTTCTGCAGAAAACACTAACACTTGTTCAGAACAAAAGAAAGCACAGAGCCCCAGATTTGCTGTTGTTCTGGAGAGCTTGCAGAGCACTGGGGAAAGGCAGGCAGAGAATTCCCTGCTAGCACCTTCTCTGTGCCTGGGAAGCAGAAGTGTTCACATTGCTTCGCAGAATCGCCTTTGTGCAGAAAACACTAACACTTGTTCAGAACAAAAGAAAGCACAGAGCCCCAGATTTGCTGTTGTTGTGGAGAGCTTGCAGAGCACTGGGGAAAGGCAGGCGGAGAATTCCCTGCTAGCACCTTCTCTGTGCCTGGGAAGCAGAAGTGTTCACATTACTTCGCAGAATCGCTTTTGTGCAGAAAACACTAACACTTGTTCAGAACGAAAGAAAGCACAGAGCCCCAGATTTGCTGTTGTCCTGGAGAGCTTGCAGAGCACTGGGGAAAGGCAGGCAGAGAATTCCCTGTTAGCACCTTCTCTGTGCCTGGGAAGCAGAAGTGTTCACATTGCTTCGCAGAATCGCTTTTCTGCAGAAAACACTAACACTTGTTCAGAACAAAAGAAAACACAGAGCCCCAGATTTGCTGTTGTTCTGGAGAGCTTGCAGAGCACTGGGGAAAGGCAGGCAGAGAATTCCCTGCTAGCACCTTCTCTGTGCCTGGGAAGCAGAAGTGTTCACATTGCTTCGCAGAATCGCCTTTGTGCAGAAAACACTAACACTTGTTCAGAACAAAAGAAAGCACAGAGCCCCAGATTCTATGTTGTCCTGGAGAGCTTGCAGAGCACTGGGGAAAGGCAGGCAGAGAATTCCCTGTTAGCACCTTCTCTGTGCCTGGGAAGCAGAAGTGTTCACATTGCTTCGCAGAATCGCCTTTGTGCAGAAAACACTAACACTTGTTCAGAACAAAAGAAAGCACAGAGCCCCAGATTTGCTGTTGTCCTGGAGAGCTTGCAGAGCACTGGGGAAAGGCAGGCAGAGAATTCCCTGCTAGCACCTTCTCTGTGCCTGGGAAGCAGAAGTGTTCACATTGCTTCGCAGAATCGCCTTTGTGCAGAAAACACTAACACTTGTTCAGAACGAAAGAAAGCACAGAGCCCCAGATTTGCTGTTGTTCTGGAGAGCTTGCAGAGCACTGGGGAAAGGCAGGCAGAGAATTCCCTGCTAGCACCTTCTCTGTGTCTGGGAAGCAGAAGTGTTCACATTACTTCGCAGAATCGCTTTTGTGCAGAAAACACTAACACTTGTTCAGAACAAAAGAAAGCACAGAGCCCCAGATTTGCTGTTGTTCTGGAGAGCTTGCAGAGCACTGGGGAAAGGCAGGCAGAGAATTCCCTGCTAGCACCTTCTCTGTGCCTGGGAAGCAGAAGTGTTCACATTGCTTCGCAGAATTGCCTTTGTGCAGAAAACACTAACACTTGTTCAGAACAAAAGAAAGCACAGAGCCCCAGATTTGATGTTGTCCTGGAGAGCTTGCAGAGCACTGGGGAAAGGCAGGCAGAGAATTCCCTGCTAGCACCTTCTCTGTGCCTGGGAAGCAGAAGTGTTCACATTGCTTCGCAGAATCGCATTTGTGCAGAAAACACTAACACTTGTTCAGAACAAAAGAAAGCACAGAGCCCCAGATTTGCTGTTGTTCTGGAGAGCTTGCAGAGCACTGGGGAAAGGCAGGCAGAGAATTCCCTGCTAGCACCTTCTCTGTGCCTGGGAAGCAGAAGTGTTCACATTGCTTCGCAGAATCGCCTTTGTGCAGAAAACACTAACACTTGTTCAGAACAAAAGAAAGCACAGAGCCCCAGATTTGCTGTTGTTCTGGAGAGCTTGCAGAGCACTGGGGAAAGGCAGGCGGAGAATTCCCTGCTAGCACCTTCTCTGTGCCTGGGAAGCAGAAGTGTTCACATTACTTCGCAGAATCGCTTTTGTGCAGAAAACACTAACACTTGTTCAGAAAAAAGAAAGCACAGAGCCCCAGATTTGCTGTTGTCCTGGAGAGCTTGCAGAGCACTGGGGAAAGGCAGGCAGAGAATTCCCTGCTAGCACCTTCTCTGTGCCTGGGAAGCAGAAGTGTTCACATTGCTTCGCAGAATCGCTTTTCTGCAGAAAACACTAACACTTGTTCAGAACAAAAGAAAGCACAGAGCCCCAGATTCTATGTTGTCCTGGAGAGCTTGCAGAGCACTGGGGAAAGGCAGGCGGAGAATTCCCTGCTAGCACCTTCTCTGTGCCTGGGAAGCAGAAGTGTTCACATTGCTTCGCAGAATCGCTTTTGTGCAGAAAGCACTAACACTTGTTCAGAACAAAAGAAAGCACAGAGCCCCAGATTCTATGTTGTCCTGGAGAGCTTGCAGAGCACTGGGGAAAGGCAGGCAGAGAATTCCCTGCTAGCACCTTCTCTGTGCCTGGGAAGCAGAAGTGTTCACATTGCTTCGCAGAATCGCTTTTCTGCAGAAAACACTAACACTTGTTCAGAACTAAAGAAAGCACAGAGCCCCAGATTTGCTGTTGTTCTGGAGAGCTTGCAGAGCACTGGGGAAAGGCACGCAGAGAATTCCCTGCTAGCACCTTCTCTGTGCCTGGGAAGCAGAAGTGTTCACATTGCTTCGCAGAATCGCCTTTGTGCAGAAAACACTAACACTTGTTCAGAACAAAAGAAAGCACAGAGCCCCAGATTTTATGTTGTCCTGGAGAGCTTGCAGAGCACTGGGGAAAGGCAGGCAGAGAATTCCCTGCTAGCACCTTCTCTGTGCCTGGGAAGCAGGAGTGTTCACATTGCTTCGCAGAATCGCTTTTCTGCAGAAAACACTAACACTTGTTCAGAACAAAAGAAAGCACAGAGCCCCAGATTTGCTGTTGTTCTGGAGAGCTTGCAGAGCACTGGGGAAAGGCAGGCAGAGAATTCCCTGCTAGCACCTTCTCTGTGCCTGGGAAGCAGAAGTGTTTACATTGCTTCGCAGAATCGCTTTTGTGCAGAAAACAGTAACACTTGTTCAGAACGAAAGAAAGCACAGAGCCCCAGATTCTATGTTGTCCTGGAGAGCTTGCAGAGCACTGGGGAAAGGCAGGCAGAGAATTCCTTGCTAGCACCTTCTCTGTGCCTGGGAAGCAGAAGTGTTCACATTGCTTGGCAGAATCGCTTTTGTGCAGAAAACAGTAACACTTGTTCAGAAGGAAAGAAAGCACAGAGCCCCAGATTCTATGTTGTCCTGGAGAGCTTGCAGAGCACTGGGGAAAGGCAGGCAGAGAATTCCCTGCTAGCACCTTCTCTGTGCCTGGGAAGCAGAAGTGTTCACATTGCTTCGCAGAATCGCTTTTGTGCAGAAAGCACTAACACTTGTTCAGAACAAAAGAAAGCACAGAGCCCCAGATTTGATGTTGTTCTGGAGAGCTTGCAGAGCAGTGGGGAAAGGCAGGCAGAGAATTCCCTGCTAGCACCTTCTCTGTGCCTGGGAAGCAGAAGTGTTCACATTGCTTCGCAGATTCGCCTTTGTGCAGAAAACACTAACACTTGTTCAGAACGAAAGAAAGCACAGAGCCCCAGATTTGCTGTTGTTCTGGAGAGCTTGCAGAGCACTGGGGAAAGGCAGGCAGAGAATTCCCTGCTAGCACCTTCTCTGTGCCTGGGAAGCAGAAGTGTTCACATTGCTTCGCAGAATTGCCTTTGTGCAGAAAACACTAACACTTGTTCAGAACAAAAGAAAGCACAGAGCCTCAGATTTTATGTTGTCCTGGAGAGCTTGCAGAGCACTGGGGAAAGGCAGGCAGAGAATTCCCTGCTAGCACCTTCTCTGTGCCTGGGAAGCAGAAGTGTTCACATTGCTTCGCAGAATCGCTTTTCTGCAGAAAACACTAACACTTGTTCAGAACAAAAGAAAGCACAGAGCCCCAGATTTGCTGTTGTTCTGGAGAGCTTGCAGAGCACTGGGGAAAGGCAGGCAGAGAATTCCCTGCTAGCACCTTCTCTGTGCCTGGGAAGCAGAAGTGTTCACATTGCTTCGCAGAATCGCTTTTCTGCAGAAAACACTAACACTTGTTCAGAACAAAAGAAAGCACAGAGCCCCAGATTTGCTGTTGTTCTGGAGAGCTTGCAGAGCACTGGGGAAAGGCAGGCGGAGAATTCCCTGCTAGCACCTTCTCTGTGCCTGGGAAGCAGAAGTGTTCACATTGCTTCGCAGAATCGCCTTTGTGCAGAAAGCACTAACACTTGTTCAGAACAAAAGAAAGCACAGAGCCCCAGATTCTATGTTGTCCTGGAGAGCTTGCAGAGCACTGGGGAAAGGCAGGCAGAGAATTCCCTGCTAGCACCTTCTCTGTGCCTGGGAAGCAGAAGTGTTCACATTGCTTCGCAGAATCGCTTTTCTGCAGAAAACACTAACACTTGTTCAGAACAAAAGAAAGCACAGAGCCCCAGATTTGCTGTTGTTCTGGAGAGCTTGCAGAGCACTGGGGAAAGGCAGGCAGAGAATTCCCTGCTAGCACCTTCTCTGTGCCTGGGAAGCAGAAGTGTTCACATTGCTTCGCAGAATCGCCTTTGTGCAGAAAACACTAACACTTGTTCAGAACAAAAGAAAGCACAGAGCCCCAGATTTGATGTTGTTCTGGAGAGCTTGCAGAGCAGTGGGGAAAGGCAGGCAGAGAATTCCCTGCTAGCACCTTCTCTGTGCCTGGGAAGCAGAAGTGTTCACATTGCTTCGCAGAATCGCCTTTGTGCAGAAAACACTAACACTTGTTCAGAACAAAAGAAAGCACAGAGCCCCAGATTTGCTGTTGTTCTGGAGAGCTTGCAGAGCACTGGGGAAAGGCAGGCAGAGAATTCCCTGCTAGCACCTTCTCTGTGCCTGGGAAGCAGAAGTGTTCACATTGCTTCGCAGAATTGCCTTTGTGCAGAAAACACTAACACTTGTTCAGAACAAAAGAAAGCACAGAGCCTCAGATTTTATGCTGTCCTGGAGAGCTTGCAGAGCACTGGGGAAAGGCAGGCAGAGAATTCCCTGCTAGCACCTTCTCTGTGCCTGGGAAGCAGAAGTGTTCACATTGCTTCGCAGAATCGCTTTTGTGCAGAAAACACTAACACTTGTTCAGAACAAAAGAAAGCACAGAGCCCCAGATTTGCTGTTGTTCTGGAGAGCTTGCAGAGCACTGGGGAAAGGCAGGCAGAGAATTCCCTGCTAGCACCTTCTCTGTGCCTGGGAAGCAGAAGTGTTCACATTGCTTCGCAGAATCGCCTTTGTGCAGAAAACACTAACACTTGTTCAGAACAAAAGAAAGCACAGAGCCCCAGATTTGCTGTTGTTGTGGAGAGCTTGCAGAGCACTGGGGAAAGGCAGGCGGAGAATTCCCTGCTAGCACCTTCTCTGTGCCTGGGAAGCAGAAGTGTTCACATTACTTCGCAGAATCGCTTTTGTGCAGAAAACACTAAGACCTGTTCAGAACGAAAGAAAGCACAGAGCCCCAGATTTGCTGTTGTCCTGGAGAGCTTGCAGAGCACTGGGGAAAGGCAGGCAGAGAATTCCTTGCTAGCGCCTTCTCTGTGCCTGGGAAGCAGAAGTGTTCACATTGCTTGGCAGAATCGCTTTTGTGCAGAAAACAGTAACACTTGTTCAGAAGGAAAGAAAGCACAGAGCCCCAGATTCTATGTTGTCCTGGAGAGCTTGCAGAGCACTGGGGAAAGGCAGGCAGAGAATTCCCTGTTAGCACCTTCTCTGTGCCTGGGAAGCAGAAGTGTTCACATTGCTTCGCAGAATCGCCTTTGTGCAGAAAACACTAACACTTGTTCAGAACAAAAGAAAGCACAGAGCCCCAGATTCTATGTTGTCCTGGAGAGCTTGCAGAGCACTGGGGAAAGGCAGGCAGAGAATTCCCTGCTAGCACCTTCTCTGTGCCTGGGAAGCAGAAGTGTTCACATTGCTTCGCAGAATCGCTTTTCTGCAGAAAACACTAACACTTGTTCAGAACAAAAGAAAGCACAGAGCCCCAGATTTGATGTTGTTCTGGAGAGCTTGCAGAGCAGTGGGGAAAGGCAGGCAGAGAATTCCCTGCTAGCACCTTCTCTGTGCCTGGGAAGCAGAAGTGTTCACATTGCTTCGCAGATTCGCCTTTGTGCAGAAAACACTAACACTTGTTCAGAACGAAAGAAAGCACAGAGCCCCAGATTTGCTGTTGTTCTGGAGAGCTTGCAGAGCACTGGGGAAAGGCAGGCAGAGAATTCCCTGCTAGCACCTTCTCTGTGCCTGGGAAGCAGAAGTGTTCACATTGCTTCGCAGAATTGCCTTTGTGCAGAAAACACTAACACTTGTTCAGAACAAAAGAAAGCACAGAGCCTCAGATTTTATGTTGTCCTGGAGAGCTTGCAGAGCACTGGGGAAAGGCAGGCAGAGAATTCCCTGCTAGCACCTTCTCTGTGCCTGGGAAGCAGAAGTGTTCACATTGCTTCGCAGAATCGCTTTTCTGCAGAAAACACTAACACTTGTTCAGAACAAAAGAAAGCACAGAGCCCCAGATTTGCTGTTGTTCTGGAGAGCTTGCAGAGCACTGGGGAAAGGCAGGCAGAGAATTCCCTGCTAGCACCTTCTCTGTGCCTGGGAAGCAGAAGTGTTCACATTGCTTCGCAGAATCGCTTTTCTGCAGAAAACACTAACACTTGTTCAGAACAAAAGAAAGCACAGAGCCCCAGATTTGCTGTTGTTCTGGAGAGCTTGCAGAGCACTGGGGAAAGGCAGGCGGAGAATTCCCTGCTAGCACCTTCTCTGTGCCTGGGAAGCAGAAGTGTTCACATTGCTTCGCAGAATCGCCTTTGTGCAGAAAGCACTAACACTTGTTCAGAACAAAAGAAAGCACAGAGCCCCAGATTCTATGTTGTCCTGGAGAGCTTGCAGAGCACTGGGGAAAGGCAGGCAGAGAATTCCCTGCTAGCACCTTCTCTGTGCCTGGGAAGCAGAAGTGTTCACATTGCTTCGCAGAATCGCTTTTCTGCAGAAAACACTAACACTTGTTCAGAACAAAAGAAAGCACAGAGCCCCAGATTTGCTGTTGTCCTGGAGAGCTTGCAGAGCACTGGGGAAAGGCAGGCAGAGAATTCCTTGCTAGCACCTTCTCTGTGCCTGGGAAGCAGAAGTGTTCACATTGCTTCGCAGAATCGCCTTTGTGCAGAAAACACTAACACTTGTTCAGAACAAAAGAAAGCACAGAGCCCCAGATTTGATGTTGTTCTGGAGAGCTTGCAGAGCAGTGGGGAAAGGCAGGCAGAGAATTCCCTGCTAGCACCTTCTCTGTGCCTGGGAAGCAGAAGTGTTCACATTGCTTCGCAGAATCGCCTTTGTGCAGAAAACACTAACACTTGTTCAGAACAAAAGAAAGCACAGAGCCCCAGATTTGCTGTTGTTCTGGAGAGCTTGCAGAGCACTGGGGAAAGGCAGGCAGAGAATTCCCTGCTAGCACCTTCTCTGTGCCTGGGAAGCAGAAGTGTTCACATTGCTTCGCAGAATTGCCTTTGTGCAGAAAACACTAACACTTGTTCAGAACAAAAGAAAGCACAGAGCCTCAGATTTTATGCTGTCCTGGAGAGCTTGCAGAGCACTGGGGAAAGGCAGGCAGAGAATTCCCTGCTAGCACCTTCTCTGTGCCTGGGAAGCAGAAGTGTTCACATTGCTTCGCAGAATCGCCTTTGTGCAGAAAACACTAACACTTGTTCAGAACAAAAGAAAGCACAGAGCCCCAGATTTGCTGTTGTTCTGGAGAGCTTGCAGAGCACTGGGGAAAGGCAGGCAGAGAATTCCCTGCTAGCACCTTCTCTGTGCCTGGGAAGCAGAAGTGTTCACATTGCTTCGCAGAATCGCCTTTGTGCAGAAAACACTAACACTTGTTCAGAACAAAAGAAAGCACAGAGCCCCAGATTTGCTGTTGTTGTGGAGAGCTTGCAGAGCACTGGGGAAAGGCAGGCGGAGAATTCCCTGCTAGCACCTTCTCTGTGCCTGGGAAGCAGAAGTGTTCACATTACTTCGCAGAATCGCTTTTGTGCAGAAAACACTAACACTTGTTCAGAACGAAAGAAAGCACAGAGCCCCAGATTTGCTGTTGTCCTGGAGAGCTTGCAGAGCACTGGGGAAAGGCAGGCAGAGAATTCCCTGTTAGCACCTTCTCTGTGCCTGGGAAGCAGAAGTGTTCACATTGCTTCGCAGAATCGCCTTTGTGCAGAAAACACTAACACTTGTTCAGAACAAAAGAAAGCACAGAGCCCCAGATTCTATGTTGTCCTGGAGAGCTTGCAGAGCACTGGGGAAAGGCAGGCAGAGAATTCCCTGCTAGCACCTTCTCTGTGCCTGGGAAGCAGAAGTGTTCACATTGCTTCGCAGAATCGCTTTTGTGCAGAAAGCACTAACACTTGTTCAGAACAAAAGAAAGCACAGAGCCCCAGATTTTATGTTGTTCTGGAGAGCTTGCAGAGCAGTGGGGAAAGGCAGGCAGAGAATTCCCTGCTAGCACCTTCTCTGTGCCTGGGAAGCAGAAGTGTTCACATTGCTTCGCAGAATCGCCTTTGTGCAGAAAACACTAACACTTGTTCAGAACGAAAGAAAGCACAGAGCCCCAGATTTGCTGTTGTTCTGGAGAGCTTGCAGAGCACTGGGGAAAGGCAGGCAGAGAATTCCCTGCTAGCACCTTCTCTGTGCCTGGGAAGCAGTAGTGTTCACATTGCTTCGCAGAATCGCCTTTGTGCAGAAAACACTAACACTTGTTCAGAACAAAAGAAAGCACAGAGCCTCGGATTTGCTGTTGTTCTGGAGAGCTTGCAGAGCACTGGGGAAAGGCAGGCAGAGAATTCCCTGCTAGCACCTTCTCTGTGCCTGGGAAGCAGAAGTGTTCACATTGCTTCGCAGAATCGCCTTTGTGCAGAAAACACTAACACTTGTTCAGAACAAAAGAAAGCACAGAGCCCCAGATTTGCTGTTGTTCTGGAGAGCTTGCAGAGCAGTGGGGAAAGGCAGGCGGAGAATTCCCTGCTAGCACCTTCTCTGTGCCTGGGAAGCAGAAGTGTTCACATTGCTTCGCAGAATCGCTTTTGTGCAGAAAGCACTAACACTTGTTCAGAACAAAAGAAAGCACAGAGCCCCAGATTCTATGTTGTCCTGGAGAGCTTGCAGAGCACTGGGGAAAGGCAGGCAGAGAATTCCCTGCTAGCACCTTCTCTGTGCCTGGGAAGCAGAAGTGTTCACATTGCTTCGCAGAATCGCTTTTCTGCAGAAAACACTAACACTTGTTCAGAACAAAAGAAAGCACAGAGCCCCAGATTTGCTGTTGTTCTGGAGAGCTTGCAGAGCACTGGGGAAAGGCAGGCAGAGAATTCCCTGCTAGCACCTTCTCTGTGCCTGGGAAGCAGAAGTGTTCACATTGCTTCGCAGAATCGCCTTTGTGCAGAAAACACTAACACTTGTTCAGAACAAAAGAAAGCACAGAGCCCCAGATTTGATGTTGTTCTGGAGAGCTTGCAGAGCAGTGGGGAAAGGCAGGCAGAGAATTCCCTGCTAGCACCTTCTCTGTGCCTGGGAAGCAGAAGTGTTCACATTGCTTCGCAGAATCGCATTTGTGCAGAAAACACTAACACTTGTTCAGAACAAAAGAAAGCACAGAGCCCCAGATTTGCTGTTGTTCTGGAGAGCTTGCAGAGCACTGGGGAAAGGCAGGCAGAGAATTCCCTGCTAGCACCTTCTCTGTGCCTGGGAAGCAGAAGTGTTCACATTGCTTCGCAGAATTGCCTTTGTGCAGAAAACACTAACACTTGTTCAGAACAAAAGAAAGCACAGAGCCCCAGATTCTATGTTGTCCTGGAGAGCTTGCAGAGCACTGGGGAAAGGCAGGCAGAGAATTCCCTGCTAGCACCTTCTCTGTGCCTGGGAAGCAGAAGTGTTCACATTGCTTCGCAGAATCGCTTTTCTGCAGAAAACACTAACACTTGTTCAGAACAAAAGAAAGCACAGAGCCCCAGATTTGCTGTTGTTCTGGAGAGCTTGCAGAGCACTGGGGAAAGGCAGGCAGAGAATTGCCTGCTAGCACCTTCTCTGTGCCTGGGAAGCAGAAGTGTTCACATTGCTTCGCAGAATCGCCTTTGTGCAGAAAACACTAACACTTGTTCAGAACGAAAGAAAGCACAGAGCCCCAGATTTGCTGTTGTTCTGGAGAGCTTGCAGAGCACTGGGGAAAGGCAGGCAGAGAATTCCCTGCTAGCACCTTCTCTGTGCCTGGGAAGCAGTAGTGTTCACATTGCTTCGCAGAATCGCCTTTGTGCAGAAAACACTAACACTTGTTCAGAACAAAAAAAGCACAGAGCCCCAGATTTGCTGTTGTTCTGGAGAGCTTGCAGAGCACTGGGGAAAGGCAGGCAGAGAATTCCCTGCTAGCACCTTCTCTGTGCCTGGGAAGCAGGAGTGTTCACATTACTTCGCAGAATCGCTTTTGTGCAGAAAACAGTAACACTTGTTCAGAACAAAAGAAAGCACAGAGCCCCAGATTTGCTGTTGTTCTGGAGAGCTTGCAGAGCACTGGGGAAAGGCAGGCAGAGAATTCCCTGCTAGCACCTTCTCTGTGCCTGGGAAGCAGAAGTGTTCACATTGCTTCGCAGAATTGCCTTTGTGCAGAAAACACTAACACTTGTTCAGAACAAAAGAAAGCACAGAGCCTCAGATTTTATGTTGTCCTGGAGAGCTTGCAGAGCACTGGGGAAAGGCAGGCAGAGAATTCCCTGATAGCACCTTCTCTGTGCCTGGGAAGCAGAAGTGTTCACATTGCTTCGCAGAATCGCATTTGTGCAGAAAACACTAACACTTGTTCAGAACAAAAGAAAGCACAGAGCCCCAGATTTGCTGTTGTTCTGGAGAGCTTGCAGAGCACTGGGGAAAGGCAGGCAGAGAATTCCCTGCTAGCACCTTCTCTGTGCCTGGGAAGCAGAAGTGTTCACATTGCTTCGCAGAATCGCCTTTGTGCAGAAAACACTAACACTTGTTCAGAACAAAAGAAAGCACAGAGCCCCAGATTTGCTGTTGTTCTGGAGAGCTTGCAGAGCACTGGGGAAAGGCAGGCGGAGAATTCCCTGCTAGCACCTTCTCTGTGCCTGGGAAGCAGAAGTGTTCACATTACTTCGCAGAATCGCTTTTGTGCAGAAAACACTAACACTTGTTCAGAACGAAAGAAAGCACAGAGCCCCAGATTTGCTGTTGTCCTGGAGAGCTTGCAGAGCACTGGGGAAAGGCAGGCAGAGAATTCCCTGTTAGCACCTTCTCTGTGCCTGGGAAGCAGAAGTGTTCACATTGCTTCGCAGAATCGCTTTTCTGCAGAAAACACTAACACTTGTTCAGAACAAAAGAAAGCACAGAGCCCCAGATTCTATGTTGTCCTGGAGAGCTTGCAGAGCACTGGGGAAAGGCAGGCAGAGAATTCCCTGCTAGCACCTTCTCTGTGCCTGGGAAGCAGAAGTGTTCACATTGCTTCGCAGAATCGCTTTTGTGCAGAAAGCACTAACACTTGTTCAGAACAAAAGAAAGCACAGAGCCCCAGATTCTATGTTGTCCTGGAGAGCTTGCAGAGCACTGGGGAAAGGCAGGCAGAGAATTCCCTGCTAGCACCTTCTCTGTGCCTGGGAAGCAGAAGTGTTCACATTGCTTCGCAGAATCGCTTTTCTGCAGAAAACACTAACACTTGTTCAGAACAAAAGAAAGCACAGAGCCCCAGATTTGCTGTTGTTCTGGAGAGCTTGCAGAGCACTGGGGAAAGGCAGGCAGAGAATTCCCTGCTAGCACCTTCTCTGTGCCTGGGAAGCAGAAGTGTTCACATTGCTTCGCAGAATCGCTTTTGTGCAGAAAACAGTAACACTTGTTCAGAACGAAAGAAAGCACAGAGCCCCAGATTCTATGTTGTCCTGGAGAGCTTGCAGAGCACTGGGGAAAGGCAGGCAGAGAATTCCTTGCTAGCGCCTTCTCTGTGCCTGGGAAGCAGAAGTGTTCACATTGCTTCGCAGAATCGCTTTTGTACAGAAAACACTAACACTTGTTCAGAACGAAAGAAAGCACAGAGCCCCAGATTCTATGTTGTCCTGGAGAGCTTGCAGAGAACTGGGGAAAGGCAGGCAGAGAATTCCCTGCTAGCACCTTCTCTGTGCCTGGGAAGCAGAAGTGTTCACATTGCTTCGCAGAATCGCTTTTCTGCAGAAAACACTAACACTTGTTCAGAACAAAAGAAAGCACAGAGCCCCAGATTTGCTGTTGTCCTGGAGAGCTTGCAGAGCACTGGGGAAAGGCAGGCAGAGAATTCCCTGCTAGCACCTTCTCTGTGCCTGGGAAGCAGAAGTGTTCACATTGCTTCGCAGAATCGCATTTGTGCAGAAAACACTAACACTTGTTCAGAACGAAAGAAAGCACAGAGCCCCAGATTTGCTGTTGTTCTGGAGAGCTTGCAGAGCACTGGGGAAAGGCAGGCAGAGAATTCCCTGCTAGCACCTTCTCTGTGCCTGGGAAGCAGTAGTGTTCACATTGCTTCGCAGAATCGCCTTTGTGCAGAAAACACTAACACTTGTTCAGAACAAAAAAAGCACAGAGCCCCAGATTTGCTGTTGTTCTGGAGAGCTTGCAGAGCACTGGGGAAAGGCAGGCAGAGAATTCCCTGCTAGCACCTTCTCTGTGCCTGGGAAGCAGAAGTGTTCACATTACTTCGCAGAATCGCTTTTGTGCAGAAAACAGTAACACTTGTTCAGAACAAAAGAAAGCACAGAGCCCCAGATTTGCTGTTGTTCTGGAGAGCTTGCAGAGCACTGGGGAAAGGCAGGCAGAGAATTCCCTGCTAGCACCTTCTCTGTGCCTGGGAAGCAGAAGTGTTCACATTGCTTCGCAGAATTGCCTTTGTGCAGAAAACACTAACACTTGTTCAGAACAAAAGAAAGCACAGAGCCTCAGATTTTATGTTGTCCTGGAGAGCTTGCAGAGCACTGGGGAAAGGCAGGCAGAGAATTCCCTGCTAGCACCTTCTCTGTGCCTGGGAAGCAGAAGTGTTCACATTGCTTCGCAGAATCGCATTTGTGCAGAAAACACTAACACTTGTTCAGAACAAAAGAAAGCACAGAGCCCCAGATTTGCTGTTGTTCTGGAGAGCTTGCAGAGCACTGGGGAAAGGCAGGCAGAGAATTCCCTGCTAGCACCTTCTCTGTGCCTGGGAAGCAGAAGTGTTCACATTGCTTCGCAGAATCGCCTTTGTGCAGAAAACACTAACACTTGTTCAGAACAAAAGAAAGCACAGAGCCCCAGATTTGCTGTTGTTCTGGAGAGCTTGCAGAGCACTGGGGAAAGGCAGGTGGAGAATTCCGTGCTAGCACCTTCTCTGTGCCTGGGAAGCAGAAGTGTTCACATTACTTCGCAGAATCGCTTTTGTGCAGAAAACACTAACACTTGTTCAGAACGAAAGAAAGCACAGAGCCCCAGATTTGCTGTTGTCCTGGAGAGCTTGCAGAGCACTGGGGAAAGGCAGGCAGAGAATTCCCTGTTAGCACCTTCTCTGTGCCTGGGAAGCAGAAGTGTTCACATTGCTTCGCAGAATCGCTTTTCTGCAGAAAACACTAACACTTGTTCAGAACAAAAGAAAGCACAGAGCCCCAGATTCTATGTTGTCCTGGAGAGCTTGCAGAGCACTGGGGAAAGGCAGGCAGAGAATTCCCTGCTAGCACCTTCTCTGTGCCTGGGAAGCAGAAGTGTTCACATTGCTTCGCAGAATCGCCTTTGTGCAGAAAACACTAACACTTGTTCAGAACAAAAAAAGCACAGAGCCCCAGATTTGCTGTTGTTCTGGAGAGCTTGCAGAGCACTGGGGAAAGGCAGGCAGAGAATTCCCTGCTAGCACCTTCTCTGTGCCTGGGAAGCAGTAGTGTTCACATTACTTCGCAGAATCGCTTTTGTGCAGAAAACAGTAACACTTGTTCAGAACAAAAGAAAGCACAGAGCCCCAGATTTGCTGTTGTTCTGGAGAGCTTGCAGAGCACTGGGGAAAGGCAGGCAGAGAATTCCCTGCTAGCACCTTCTCTGTGCCTGGGAAGCAGAAGTGTTCACATTGCTTCGCAGAATTGCCTTTGTGCAGAAAACACTAACACTTGTTCAGAACAAAAGAAAGCACAGAGCCTCAGATTTTATGTTGTCCTGGAGAGCTTGCAGAGCACTGGGGAAAGGCAGGCAGAGAATTCCCTGCTAGCACCTTCTCTGTGCCTGGGAAGCAGAAGTGTTCACATTGCTTCGCAGAATCGCATTTGTGCAGAAAACACTAACACTTGTTCAGAACAAAAGAAAGCACAGAGCCCCAGATTTGCTGTTGTTCTGGAGAGCTTGCAGAGCACTGGGGAAAGGCAGGCAGAGAATTCCCTGCTAGCACCTTCTCTGTGCCTGGGAAGCAGAAGTGTTCACATTGCTTCGCAGAATCGCCTTTGTGCAGAAAACACTAACACTTGTTCAGAACAAAAGAAAGCACAGAGCCCCAGATTTGCTGTTGTTCTGGAGAGCTTGCAGAGCACTGGGGAAAGGCAGGCGGAGAATTCCGTGCTAGCACCTTCTCTGTGCCTGGGAAGCAGAAGTGTTCACATTACTTCGCAGAATCGCTTTTGTGCAGAAAACACTAACACTTGTTCAGAACGAAAGAAAGCACAGAGCCCCAGATTTGCTGTTGTCCTGGAGAGCTTGCAGAGCACTGGGGAAAGGCAGGCAGAGAATTCCCTGTTAGCACCTTCTCTGTGCCTGGGAAGCAGAAGTGTTCACATTGCTTCGCAGAATCGCTTTTCTGCAGAAAACACTAACACTTGTTCAGAACAAAAGAAAGCACAGAGCCCCAGATTCTATGTTGTCCTGGAGAGCTTGCAGAGCACTGGGGAAAGGCAGGCAGAGAATTCCCTGCTAGCACCTTCTCTGTGCCTGGGAAGCAGAAGTGTTCACATTGCTTCGCAGAATCGCTTTTGTGCAGAAAGCACTAACACTTGTTCAGAACAAAAGAAAGCACAGAGCCCCAGATTCTATGTTGTCCTGGAGAGCTTGCAGAGCACTGGGGAAAGGCAGGCAGAGAATTCCCTGCTAGCACCTTCTCTGTGCCTGGGAAGCAGAAGTGTTCACATTGCTTCGCAGAATCGCTTTTCTGCAGAAAACACTAACACTTGTTCAGAACAAAAGAAAGCACAGAGCCCCAGATTTGCTGTTGTCCTGGAGAGCTTGCAGAGCACTGGGGAAAGGCAGGCAGAGAATTCCCTGCTAGCACCTTCTCTGTGCCTGGGAAGCAGAAGTGTTCACATTGCTTCGCAGAATCGCCTTTGTGCAGAAAACACTAACACTTGTTCAGAACAAAAGAAAGCACAGAGCCCCAGATTTTATGTTGTCCTGGAGAGCTTGCAGAGCACTGGGGAAAGGCAGGCAGAGAATTCCCTGCTAGCACCTTCTCTGTGCCTGGGAAGCAGGAGTGTTCACATTGCTTCGCAGAATCGCTTTTCTGCAGAAAACACTAACACTTGTTCAGAACAAAAGAAAGCACAGAGCCCCAGATTTGCTGTTGTTCTGGAGAGCTTGCAGAGCACTGGGGAAAGGCAGGCAGAGAATTCCCTGCTAGCACCTTCTCTGTGCCTGGGAAGCAGAAGTGTTCACATTGCTTCGCAGAATCGCTTTTGTGCAGAAAACAGTAACACTTGTTCAGAACGAAAGAAAGCACAGAGCCCCAGATTCTATGTTGTCCTGGAGAGCTTGCAGAGCACTGGGGAAAGGCAGGCAGAGAATTCCCTGCTAGCACCTTCTCTGTGCCTGGGAAGCAGAAGTGTTCACATTGCTTCGCAGAATCGCTTTTCTGCAGAAAACACTAAAACTTGTTCAGAACAAAAGAAAGCACAGAGCCCCAGATTTGCTGTTGTTCTGGAGAGCTTGCAGAGCACTGGGGAAAGGCAGGCAGAGAATTCCCTGCTAGCGCCTTCTCTGTGCCTGGGAAGCAGAAGTGTTCACATTGCTTCGCAGAATCGCCTTTGTGCAGAAAACACTAACACTTGTTCAGAACAAAAGAAAGCACAGAGCCCCAGATTTGCTGTTGTTCTGGAGAGCTTGCAGAGCACTGGGGAAAGGCAGGCGGAGAATTCCCTGCTAGCACCTTCTCTGTGCCTGGGAAGCAGAAGTGTTCACATTGCTTCGCAGAATCGCTTTTGTGCAGAAAGCACTAACACTTGTTCAGAACAAAAGAAAGCACAGAGCCCCAGATTCTATGTTGTCCTGGAGAGCTTGCAGAGCACTGGGGAAAGGCAGGCAGAGAATTCCCTGCTAGCACCTTCTCTGTGCCTGGGAAGCAGAAGTGTTCACATTGCTTCGCAGAATCGCTTTTCTGCAGAAAACACTAACACTTGTTCAGAACAAAAGAAAGCACAGAGCCCCAGATTTGCTGTTGTTCTGGAGAGCTTGCAGAGCACTGGGGAAAGGCAGGCAGAGAATTCCCTGCTAGCACCTTCTCTGTGCCTGGGAAGCAGAAGTGTTCACATTGCTTCGCAGAATCGCATTTGTGCAGAAAACACTAACACTTGTTCAGAACGAAAGAAAGCACAGAGCCCCAGATTTGCTGTTGTTCTGGAGAGCTTGCAGAGCACTGGGGAAAGGCAGGCAGAGAATTCCCTGCTAGCACCTTCTCTGTGCCTGGGAAGCAGTAGTGTTCACATTGCTTCGCAGAATCGCCTTTGTGCAGAAAACACTAACACTTGTTCAGAACAAAAAAAGCACAGAGCCCCAGATTTGCTGTTGTTCTGGAGAGCTTGCAGAGCACTGGGGAAAGGCAGGCAGAGAATTCCCTGCTAGCACCTTCTCTGTGCCTGGGAAGCAGAAGTGTTCACATTACTTCGCAGAATCGCTTTTGTGCAGAAAACAGTAACACTTGTTCAGAACAAAAGAAAGCACAGAGCCCCAGATTTGCTGTTGTTCTGGAGAGCTTGCAGAGCACTGGGGAAAGGCAGGCAGAGAATTCCCTGCTAGCACCTTCTCTGTGCCTGGGAAGCAGAAGTGTTCACATTGCTTCGCAGAATTGCCTTTGTGCAGAAAACACTAACACTTGTTCAGAACAAAAGAAAGCACAGAGCCTCAGATTTTATGTTGTCCTGGAGAGCTTGCAGAGCACTGGGGAAAGGCAGGCAGAGAATTCCCTGCTAGCACCTTCTCTGTGCCTGGGAAGCAGAAGTGTTCACATTGCTTCGCAGAATCGCATTTGTGCAGAAAACACTAACACTTGTTCAGAACAAAAGAAAGCACAGAGCCCCAGATTTGCTGTTGTTCTGGAGAGCTTGCAGAGCACTGGGGAAAGGCAGGCAGAGAATTCCCTGCTAGCACCTTCTCTGTGCCTGGGAAGCAGAAGTGTTCACATTGCTTCGCAGAATCGCCTTTGTGCAGAAAACACTAACACTTGTTCAGAACAAAAGAAAGCACAGAGCCCCAGATTTGCTGTTGTTCTGGAGAGCTTGCAGAGCACTGGGGAAAGGCAGGCGGAGAATTCCCTGCTAGCACCTTCTCTGTGCCTGGGAAGCAGAAGTGTTCACATTACTTCGCAGAATCGCTTTTGTGCAGAAAACACTAACACTTGTTCAGAACGAAAGAAAGCACAGAGCCCCAGATTTGCTGTTGTCCTGGAGAGCTTGCAGAGCACTGGGGAAAGGCAGGCAGAGAATTCCCTGTTAGCACCTTCTCTGTGCCTGGGAAGCAGAAGTGTTCACATTGCTTCGCAGAATCGCTTTTCTGCAGAAAACACTAACACTTGTTCAGAACAAAAGAAAGCACAGAGCCCCAGATTCTATGTTGTCCTGGAGAGCTTGCAGAGCACTGGGGAAAGGCAGGCAGAGAATTCCCTGCTAGCACCTTCTCTGTGCCTGGGAAGCAGAAGTGTTCACATTGCTTCGCAGAATCGCCTTTGTGCAGAAAACACTAACACTTGTTCAGAACAAAAAAAGCACAGAGCCCCAGATTTGCTGTTGTTCTGGAGAGCTTGCAGAGCACTGGGGAAAGGCAGGCAGAGAATTCCCTGCTAGCACCTTCTCTGTGCCTGGGAAGCAGAAGTGTTCACATTACTTCGCAGAATCGCTTTTGTGCAGAAAACAGTAACACTTGTTCAGAACAAAAGAAAGCACAGAGCCCCAGATTTGCTGTTGTTCTGGAGAGCTTGCAGAGCACTGGGGAAAGGCAGGCAGAGAATTCCCTGCTAGCACCTTCTCTGTGCCTGGGAAGCAGAAGTGTTCACATTGCTTCGCAGAATTGCCTTTGTGCAGAAAACACTAACACTTGTTCAGAACAAAAGAAAGCACAGAGCCTCAGATTTTATGTTGTCCTGGAGAGCTTGCAGAGCACTGGGGAAAGGCAGGCAGAGAATTCCCTGCTAGCACCTTCTCTGTGCCTGGGAAGCAGAAGTGTTCACATTGCTTCGCAGAATCGCATTTGTGCAGAAAACACTAACACTTGTTCAGAACAAAAGAAAGCACAGAGCCCCAGATTTGCTGTTGTTCTGGAGAGCTTGCAGAGCACTGGGGAAAGGCAGGCAGAGAATTCCCTGCTAGCACCTTCTCTGTGCCTGGGAAGCAGAAGTGTTCACATTGCTTCGCAGAATCGCCTTTGTGCAGAAAACACTAACACTTGTTCAGAACAAAAGAAAGCACAGAGCCCCAGATTTGCTGTTGTTCTGGAGAGCTTGCAGAGCACTGGGGAAAGGCAGGCGGAGAATTCCGTGCTAGCACCTTCTCTGTGCCTGGGAAGCAGAAGTGTTCACATTACTTCGCAGAATCGCTTTTGTGCAGAAAACACTAACACTTGTTCAGAACGAAAGAAAGCACAGAGCCCCAGATTTGCTGTTGTCCTGGAGAGCTTGCAGAGCACTGGGGAAAGGCAGGCAGAGAATTCCCTGTTAGCACCTTCTCTGTGCCTGGGAAGCAGAAGTGTTCACATTGCTTCGCAGAATCGCTTTTCTGCAGAAAACACTAACACTTGTTCAGAACAAAAGAAAGCACAGAGCCCCAGATTCTATGTTGTCCTGGAGAGCTTGCAGAGCACTGGGGAAAGGCAGGCAGAGAATTCCCTGCTAGCACCTTCTCTGTGCCTGGGAAGCAGAAGTGTTCACATTGCTTCGCAGAATCGCTTTTGTGCAGAAAGCACTAACACTTGTTCAGAACAAAAGAAAGCACAGAGCCCCAGATTCTATGTTGTCCTGGAGAGCTTGCAGAGCACTGGGGAAAGGCAGGCAGAGAATTCCCTGCTAGCACCTTCTCTGTGCCTGGGAAGCAGAAGTGTTCACATTGCTTCGCAGAATCGCTTTTCTGCAGAAAACACTAACACTTGTTCAGAACAAAAGAAAGCACAGAGCCCCAGATTTGCTGTTGTTCTGGAGAGCTTGCAGAGCACTGGGGAAAGGCAGGCAGAGAATTCCCTGCTAGCACCTTCTCTGTGCCTGGGAAGCAGAAGTGTTCACATTGCTTCGCAGAATCGCCTTTGTGCAGAAAACACTAACACTTGTTCAGAACAAAAGAAAGCACAGAGCCCCAGATTTTATGTTGTCCTGGAGAGCTTGCAGAGCACTGGGGAAAGGCAGGCAGAGAATTCCCTGCTAGCACCTTCTCTGTGCCTGGGAAGCAGGAGTGTTCACATTGCTTCGCAGAATCGCTTTTCTGCAGAAAACACTAACACTTGTTCAGAACAAAAGAAAGCACAGAGCCCCAGATTTGCTGTTGTTCTGGAGAGCTTGCAGAGCACTGGGGAAAGGCAGGCAGAGAATTCCCTGCTAGCGCCTTCTCTGTGCCTGGGAAGCAGAAGTGTTCACATTGCTTCGCAGAATCGCCTTTGTGCAGAAAACACTAACACTTGTTCAGAACAAAAGAAAGCACAGAGCCCCAGATTTGCTGTTGTTCTGGAGAGCTTGCAGAGCACTGGGGAAAGGCAGGCAGGGAATTCCCTGCTAGCACCTTCTCTGTGCCTGGGAAGCAGAAGTGTTCACATTGCTTCGCAGAATCGCTTTTGTGCAGAAAGCACTAACACTTGTTCAGAACAAAAGAAAGCACAGAGCCCCAGATTCTATGTTGTCCTGGAGAGCTTGCAGAGCACTGGGGAAAGGCAGGCAGAGAATTCCCTGCTAGCACCTTCTCTGTGCCTGGGAAGCAGAAGTGTTCACATTGCTTCGCAGAATCGCTTTTCTGCAGAAAACACTAACACTTGTTCAGAACAAAAGAAAGCACAGAGCCCCAGATTTGCTGTTGTTCTGGAGAGCTTGCAGAGCACTGGGGAAAGGCAGGCAGAGAATTCCCTGCTAGCACCTTCTCTGTGCCTGGGAAGCAGAAGTGTTCACATTGCTTCGCAGAATCGCATTTGTGCAGAAAACACTAACACTTGTTCAGAACAAAAGAAAGCACAGAGCCCCAGATTTGCTGTTGTCCTGGAGAGCTTGCAGAGCACTGGGGAAAGGCAGGCAGAGAATTCCCTGCTAGCACCTTCTCTGTGCCTGGGAAGCAGAAGTGTTCACATTGCTTCGCAGAATCGCATTTGTGCAGAAAACACTAACACTTGTTCAGAACAAAAGAAAGCACAGAGCCCCAGATTTGCTGTTGTTCTGGAGAGCTTGCAGAGCACTGGGGAAAGGCAGGCAGAGAATTCCCTGCTAGCACCTTCTCTGTGCCTGGGAAGCAGAAGTGTTCACATTGCTTCGCAGAATTGCCTTTGTGCAGAAAACACTAACACTTGTTCAGAACAAAAGAAAGCACAGAGCCTCAGATTTTATGCTGTCCTGGAGAGCTTGCAGAGCACTGGGGAAAGGCAGGCAGAGAATTCCCTGCTAGCACCTTCTCTGTGCCTGGGAAGCAGAAGTGTTCACATTGCTTCGCAGAATCGCTTTTCTGCAGAAAACACTAACACTTGTTCAGAACAAAAGAAAGCACAGAGCCCCAGATTTGCTGTTGTTCTGGAGAGCTTGCAGAGCACTGGGGAAAGGCAGGCAGAGAATTCCCTGCTAGCACCTTCTCTGTGCCTGGGAAGCAGAAGTGTTCACATTGCTTCGCAGAATCGCCTTTGTGCAGAAAACACTAACACTTGTTCAGAACAAAAGAAAGCACAGAGCCCCAGATTTGCTGTTGTTGTGGAGAGCTTGCAGAGCACTGGGGAAAGGCAGGCGGAGAATTCCCTGCTAGCACCTTCTCTGTGCCTGGGAAGCAGAAGTGTTCACATTACTTCGCAGAATCGCTTTTGTGCAGAAAACAGTAACACTTGTTCAGAACGAAAGAAAGCACAGAGCCCCAGATTTGCTGTTGTCCTGGAGAGCTTGCAGAGCACTGGGGAAAGGCAGGCAGAGAATTCCCTGTTAGCACCTTCTCTGTGCCTGGGAAGCAGAAGTGTTCACATTGCTTCGCAGAATCGCCTTTGTGCAGAAAACACTAACACTTGTTCAGAACAAAAGAAAGCACAGAGCCCCAGATTTGATGTTGTTCTGGAGAGCTTGCAGAGCAGTGGGGAAAGGCAGGCAGAGAATTCCCTGCTAGCACCTTCTCTGTGCCTGGGAAGCAGAAGTGTTCACATTGCTTCGCAGAATCGCATTTGTGCAGAAAACACTAACACTTGTTCAGAACAAAAGAAAGCACAGAGCCCCAGATTTGCTGTTGTTCTGGAGAGCTTGCAGAGCACTGGGGAAAGGCAGGCAGAGAATTCCCTGCTAGCACCTTCTCTGTGCCTGGGAAGCAGAAGTGTTCACATTGCTTCGCAGAATTGCCTTTGTGCAGAAAACACTAACACTTGTTCAGAAGGAAAGAAAGCACAGAGCCTCAGATTTTATGCTGTCCTGGAGAGCTTGCAGAGCACTGGGGAAAGGCAGGCAGAGAATTCCCTGCTAGCACCTTCTCTGTGCCTGGGAAGCAGAAGTGTTCACATTGATTCGCAGAATCGCTTTTCTGCAGAAAACACTAACACTTGTTCAGAACAAAAGAAAGCACAGAGCCCCAGATTTGCTGTTGTTCTGGAGAGCTTGCAGAGCACTGGGGAAAGGCAGGCAGAGAATTCCCTGCTAGCACCTTCTCTGTGCCTGGGAAGCAGAAGTGTTCACATTGCTTCGCAGAATCGCCTTTGTGCAGAAAACACTAACACTTGTTCAGAACAAAAGAAAGCACAGAGCCCCAGATTTGCTGTTGTTGTGGAGAGCTTGCAGAGCACTGGGGAAAGGCAGGCGGAGAATTCCCTGCTAGCACCTTCTCTGTGCCTGGGAAGCAGAAGTGTTCACATTACTTCGCAGAATCGCTTTTGTGCAGAAAACACTAACACTTGTTCAGAACGAAAGAAAGCACAGAGCCCCAGATTTGCTGTTGTCCTGGAGAGCTTGCAGAGCACTGGGGAAAGGCAGGCAGAGAATTCCCTGTTAGCACCTTCTCTGTGCCTGGGAAGCAGAAGTGTTCACATTGCTTCGCAGAATCGCTTTTGTACAGAAAACACTAACACTTGTTCAGAACGAAAGGAAGCACAGAGCCCCAGATTTTATGTTGTCCTGGAGAGCTTGCAGAGCACTGGGGAAAGGCAGGCAGAGAATTTCCTGCTAGCACCTTCTCTGTGCCTGTTCACATTGCTTCGCAGAATCGCTTTTGTGCAGAAAACAGTAACACTTGTTCAGAACGAAAGAAAGCACAGAGCCCCAGATTCTATGTTGTCCTGGAGAGCTTGCAGAGCACTGGGGAAAGGCAGGCAGAGAATTCCTTGCTAGCACCTTCTCTGTGCCTGGGAAGCAGAAGTGTTCACATTGCTTGGCAGAATCGCTTTTGTGCAGAAAACAGTAACACTTGTTCAGAAGGAAAGAAAGCACAGAGCCCCAGATTCTATGTTGTCCTGGAGAGCTTGCAGAGCACTGGGGAAAGGCAGGCAGAGAATTCCCTGTTAGCACCTTCTCTGTGCCTGGGAAGCAGAAGTGTTCACATTGCTTCGCAGAATCGCCTTTGTGCAGAAAACACTAACACTTGTTCAGAACAAAAGAAAGCACAGAGCCCCAGATTCTATGTTGTCCTGGAGAGCTTGCAGAGCACTGGGGAAAGGCAGGCAGAGAATTCCCTGCTAGCACCTTCTCTGTGCCTGGGAAGCAGAAGTGTTCACATTGCTTCGCAGAATCGCTTTTGTGCAGAAAGCACTAACACTTATTCAGAACAAAAGAAAGCACAGAGCCCCAGATTTGATGTTGTTCTGGAGAGCTTGCAGAGCAGTGGGGAAAGGCAGGCAGAGAATTCCCTGCTAGCACCTTCTCTGTGCCTGGGAAGCAGAAGTGTTCACATTGCTTCGCAGAATCGCCTTTGTGCAGAAAACACTAACACTTGTTCAGAACGAAAGAAAGCACAGAGCCCCAGATTTGCTGTTGTTCTGGAGAGCTTGCAGAGCACTGGGGAAAGGCAGGCAGAGAATTCCCTGCTAGCACCTTCTCTGTGCCTGGGAAGCAGAAGTGTTCACATTGCTTCGCAGAATTGCCTTTGTGCAGAAAACACTAACACTTGTTCAGAACAAAAGAAAGCACAGAGCCTCAGATTTTATGTTGTCCTGGAGAGCTTGCAGAGCACTGGGGAAAGGCAGGCAGAGAATTCCCTGCTAGCACCTTCTCTGTGCCTGGGAAGCAGAAGTGTTCACATTGCTTCGCAGAATCGCTTTTCTGCAGAAAACACTAACACTTGTTCAGAACAAAAGAAAGCACAGAGCCCCAGATTTGCTGTTGTTCTGGAGAGCTTGCAGAGCACTGGGGAAAGGCAGGCAGAGAATTCCCTGCTAGCACCTTCTCTGTGCCTGGGAAGCAGAAGTGTTCACATTGCTTCGCAGAATCGCCTTTGTGCAGAAAACACTAACACTTGTTCAGAACAAAAGAAAGCACAGAGCCCCAGATTTGCTGTTGTTCTGGAGAGCTTGCAGAGCACTGGGGAAAGGCAGGCGGAGAATTCCCTGCTAGCACCTTCTCTGTGCCTGGGAAGCAGAAGTGTTCACATTGCTTCGCAGAATCGCTTTTGTGCAGAAAGCACTAACACTTGTTCAGAACAAAAGAAAGCACAGAGCCCCAGATTCTATGTTGTCCTGGAGAGCTTGCAGAGCACTGGGGAAAGGCAGGCAGAGAATTCCCTGCTAGCACCTTCTCTGTGCCTGGGAAGCAGAAGTGTTCACATTGCTTCGCAGAATCGCTTTTCTGCAGAAAACACTAACACTTGTTCAGAACAAAAGAAAGCACAGAGCCCCAGATTTGCTGTTGTTCTGGAGAGCTTGCAGAGCACTGGGGAAAGGCAGGCAGAGAATTCCTTGCTAGCACCTTCTCTGTGCCTGGGAAGCAGAAGTGTTCACATTGCTTCGCAGAATCGCCTTTGTGCAGAAAACACTAACACTTGTTCAGAACAAAAGAAAGCACAGAGCCCCAGATTTGATGTTGTTCTGGAGAGCTTGCAGAGCAGTGGGGAAAGGCAGGCAGAGAATTCCCTGCTAGCACCTTCTCTGTGCCTGGGAAGCAGAAGTGTTCACATTGCTTCGCAGAATCGCATTTGTGCAGAAAACACTAACACTTGTTCAGAACAAAAGAAAGCACAGAGCCCCAGATTTGCTGTTGTTCTGGAGAGCTTGCAGAGCACTGGGGAAAGGCAGGCAGAGAATTCCCTGCTAGCACCTTCTCTGTGCCTGGGAAGCAGAAGTGTTCACATTGCTTCGCAGAATTGCCTTTGTGCAGAAAACACTAACACTTGTTCAGAACAAAAGAAAGCACAGAGCCTCAGATTTTATGCTGTCCTGGAGAGCTTGCAGAGCACTGGGGAAAGGCAGGCAGAGAATTCCCTGCTAGCACCTTCTCTGTGCCTGGGAAGCAGAAGTGTTCACATTGCTTCGCAGAATCGCTTTTCTGCAGAAAACACTAACACTTGTTCAGAACAAAAGAAAGCACAGAGCCCCAGATTTGCTGTTGTTCTGGAGAGCTTGCAGAGCACTGGGGAAAGGCAGGCAGAGAATTCCCTGCTAGCACCTTCTCTGTGCCTGGGAAGCAGTAGTGTTCACATTGCTTCGCAGAATCGCCTTTGTGCAGAAAACACTAACACTTGTTCAGAACAAAAGAAAGCACAGAGCCCCAGATTTGCTGTTGTTCTGGAGAGCTTGCAGAGCACTGGGGAAAGGCAGGCGGAGAATTCCCTGCTAGCACCTTCTCTGTGCCTGGGAAGCAGAAGTGTTCACATTACTTCGCAGAATCGCTTTTGTGCAGAAAACACTAACACTTGTTCAGAACGAAAGAAAGCACAGAGCCCCAGATTTGCTGTTGTCCTGGAGAGCTTGCAGAGCACTGGGGAAAGGCAGGCAGAGAATTCCCTGTTAGCACCTTCTCTGTGCCTGGGAAGCAGAAGTGTTCACATTGCTTCGCAGAATCGCCTTTGTGCAGAAAACACTAACACTTGTTCAGAACAAAAGAAAGCACAGAGCCCCAGATTCTATGTTGTCCTGGAGAGCTTGCAGAGCACTGGGGAAAGGCAGGCAGAGAATTCCCTGCTAGCACCTTCTCTGTGCCTGGGAAGCAGAAGTGTTCACATTGCTTCGCAGAATCGCTTTTGTGCAGAAAGCACTAACACTTGTTCAGAACAAAAGAAAGCACAGAGCCCCAGATTTTATGTTGTTCTGGAGAGCTTGCAGAGCAGTGGGGAAAGGCAGGCAGAGAATTCCCTGCTAGCACCTTCTCTGTGCCTGGGAAGCAGAAGTGTTCACATTGCTTCGTAGAATCGCCTTTGTGCAGAAAACACTAACACTTGTTCAGAACAAAAGAAAGCACAGAGCCCCAGATTTGCTGTTGTTCTGGAGAGCTTGCAGAGCACTGGGGAAAGGCAGGCAGAGAATTCCCTGCTAGCACCTTCTCTGTGCCTGGGAAGCAGAAGTGTTCACATTGCTTCGCAGAATCGCATTTGTGCAGAAAACACTAACACTTGTTCAGAACGAAAGAAAGCACAGAGCCCCAGATTTGCTGTTGTTCTGGAGAGCTTGCAGAGCACTGGGGAAAGGCAGGCAGAGAATTCCCTGCTAGCACCTTCTCTGTGCCTGGGAAGCAGTAGTGTTCACATTGCTTCGCAGAATCGCCTTTGTGCAGAAAACACTAACACTTGTTCAGAACAAAAGAAAGCACAGAGCCCCAGATTTGCTGTTGTTCTGGAGAGCTTGCAGAGCACTGGGGAAAGGCAGGCAGAGAATTCCCTGCTAGCACCTTCTCTGTGCCTGGGAAGCAGAAGTGTTCACATTGCTTCGCAGAATCGCCTTTGTGCAGAAAACACTAACACTTGTTCAGAACAAAAGAAAGCACAGAGCCCCAGATTTGCTGTTGTTCTGGAGAGCTTGCAGAGCACTGGGGAAAGGCAGGCGGAGAATTCCCTGCTAGCACCTTCTCTGTGCCTGGGAAGCAGAAGTGTTCACATTGCTTCGCAGAATCGCTTTTGTGCAGAAAGCACTAACACTTGTTCAGAACAAAAGAAAGCACAGAGCCCCAGATTCTATGTTGTCCTGGAGAGCTTGCAGAGCACTGGGGAAAGGCAGGCAGAGAATTCCCTGCTAGCACCTTCTCTGTGCCTGGGAAGCAGAAGTGTTCACATTGCTTCGCAGAATCGCTTTTCTGCAGAAAACACTAACACTTGTTCAGAACAAAAGAAAGCACAGAGCCCCAGATTTGCTGTTGTTCTGGAGAGCTTGCAGAGCACTGGGGAAAGGCAGGCAGAGAATTCCCTGCTAGCACCTTCTCTGTGCCTGGGAAGCAGAAGTGTTCACATTGCTTCGCAGAATCGCCTTTGTGCAGAAAACACTAACACTTGTTCAGAACAAAAGAAAGCACAGAGCCCCAGATTTGATGTTGTTCTGGAGAGCTTGCAGAGCAGTGGGGAAAGGCAGGCAGAGAATTCCCTGCTAGCACCTTCTCTGTGCCTGGGAAGCAGAAGTGTTCACATTGCTTCGCAGAATCGCATTTGTGCAGAAAACACTAACACTTGTTCAGAACAAAAGAAAGCACAGAGCCCCAGATTTGCTGTTGTTCTGGAGAGCTTGCAGAGCACTGGGGAAAGGCAGGCAGAGAATTCCCTGCTAGCACCTTCTCTGTGCCTGGGAAGCAGAAGTGTTCACATTGCTTCGCAGAATTGCCTTTGTGCAGAAAACACTAACACTTGTTCAGAACAAAAGAAAGCACAGAGCCCCAGATTTGCTGTTGTTCTGGAGAGCTTGCAGAGCACTGGGGAAAGGCAGGCAGAGAATTGCCTGCTAGCACCTTCTCTGTGCCTGGGAAGCAGAAGTGTTCACATTGCTTCGCAGAATCGCCTTTGTGCAGAAAACACTAACACTTGTTCAGAACAAAAGAAAGCACAGAGCCCCAGATTTGCTGTTGTTCTGGAGAGCTTGCAGAGCACTGGGGAAAGGCAGGCAGAGAATTCCCTGCTAGCACCTTCTCTGTGCCTGGGAAGCAGAAGTGTTCACATTGCTTCGCAGAATCGCCTTTGTGCAGAAAACACTAACACTTGTTCAGAACGAAAGAAAGCACAGAGCCCCAGATTTGCTGTTGTTCTGGAGAGCTTGCAGAGCACTGGGGAAAGGCAGGCAGAGAATTCCCTGCTAGCACCTTCTCTGTTCCTGGGAAGCAGAAGTGTTCACATTGCTTCGCAGAATCGCTTTTCTGCAGAAAACACTAACACTTGTTCAGAACAAAAGAAAACACAGAGCCCCAGATTTGCTGTTGTTCTGGAGAGCTTGCAGAGCACTGGGGAAAGGCAGGCAGAGAATTCCCTGCTAGCACCTTCTCTGTGCCTGGGAAGCAGAAGTGTTCACATTGCTTCGCAGAATCGCCTTTGTGCAGAAAACACTAACACTTGTTCAGAACGAAAGAAAGCACAGAGCCCCAGATTCTATGTTGTCCTGGAGAGCTTGCAGAGAACTGGGGAAAGGCAGGCAGAGAATTCCCTGTTAGCACCTTCTCTGTGCCTGGGAAGCAGAAGTGTTCACATTGCTTCGCAGAATCGCCTTTGTGCAGAAAACACTAACACTTGTTCAGAACAAAAGAAAGCACAGAGCCCCAGATTTGCTGTTGTCCTGGAGAGCTTGCAGAGCACTGGGGAAAGGCAGGCAGAGAATTCCCTGCTAGCACCTTCTCTGTGCCTGGGAAGCAGAAGTGTTCACATTGCTTCGCAGAATCGCATTTGTGCAGAAAACACTAACACTTGTTCAGAACGAAAGAAAGCACAGAGCCCCAGATTTGCTGTTGTTCTGGAGAGCTTGCAGAGCACTGGGGAAAGGCAGGCAGAGAATTCCCTGCTAGCACCTTCTCTGTGCCTGGGAAGCAGTAGTGTTCACATTGCTTCGCAGAATCGCCTTTGTGCAGAAAACACTAACACTTGTTCAGAACAAAAAAAGCACAGAGCCCCAGATTTGCTGTTGTTCTGGAGAGCTTGCAGAGCACTGGGGAAAGGCAGGCAGAGAATTCCCTGCTAGCACCTTCTCTGTGCCTGGGAAGCAGAAGTGTTCACATTACTTCGCAGAATCGCATTTGTGCAGAAAACAGTAACACTTGTTCAGAACAAAAGAAAGCACAGAGCCCCAGATTTGCTGTTGTTCTGGAGAGCTTGCAGAGCACTGGGGAAAGGCAGGCAGAGAATTCCCTGCTAGCACCTTCTCTGTGCCTGGGAAGCAGAAGTGTTCACATTGCTTCGCAGAATTGCCTTTGTGCAGAAAACACTAACACTTGTTCAGAACAAAAGAAAGCACAGAGCCTCAGATTTTATGTTGTCCTGGAGAGCTTGCAGAGCACTGGGGAAAGGCAGGCAGAGAATTCCCTGCTAGCACCTTCTCTGTGCCTGGGAAGCAGAAGTGTTCACATTGCTTCGCAGAATCGCATTTGTGCAGAAAACACTAACACTTGTTCAGAACAAAAGAAAGCACAGAGCCCCAGATTTGCTGTTGTTCTGGAGAGCTTGCAGAGCACTGGGGAAAGGCAGGCAGAGAATTCCCTGCTAGCACCTTCTCTGTGCCTGGGAAGCAGAAGTGTTCACATTGCTTCGCAGAATCGCCTTTGTGCAGAAAACACTAACACTTGTTCAGAACAAAAGAAAGCACAGAGCCCCAGATTTGCTGTTGTTCTGGAGAGCTTGCAGAGCACTGGGGAAAGGCAGGCGGAGAATTCCCTGCTAGCACCTTCTCTGTGCCTGGGAAGCAGAAGTGTTCACATTACTTCGCAGAATCGCTTTTGTGCAGAAAACACTAACACTTGTTCAGAACGAAAGAAAGCACAGAGCCCCAGATTTGCTGTTGTCCTGGAGAGCTTGCAGAGCACTGGGGAAAGGCAGGCAGAGAATTCCCTGTTAGCACCTTCTCTGTGCCTGGGAAGCAGAAGTGTTCACATTGCTTCGCAGAATCGCTTTTCTGCAGAAAACACTAACACTTGTTCAGAACAAAAGAAAGCACAGAGCCCCAGATTCTATGTTGTCCTGGAGAGCTTGCAGAGCACTGGGGAAAGGCAGGCAGAGAATTCCCTGCTAGCACCTTCTCTGTGCCTGGGAAGCAGAAGTGTTCACATTGCTTCGCAGAATCGCTTTTGTGCAGAAAGCACTAACACTTGTTCAGAACAAAAGAAAGCACAGAGCCCCAGATTCTATGTTGTCCTGGAGAGCTTGCAGAGCACTGGGGAAAGGCAGGCAGAGAATTCCCTGCTAGCACCTTCTCTGTGCCTGGGAAGCAGAAGTGTTCACATTGCTTCGCAGAATCGCTTTTCTGCAGAAAACACTAACACTTGTTCAGAACAAAAGAAAGCACAGAGCCCCAGATTTGCTGTTGTTCTGGAGAGCTTGCAGAGCACTGGGGAAAGGCAGGCAGAGAATTCCCTGCTAGCACCTTCTCTGTGCCTGGGAAGCAGAAGTGTTCACATTGCTTCGCAGAATCGCCTTTGTGCAGAAAACACTAACACTTGTTCAGAACAAAAGAAAGCACAGAGCCCCAGATTTTATGTTGTCCTGGAGAGCTTGCAGAGCACTGGGGAAAGGCAGGCAGAGAATTCCCTGCTAGCACCTTCTCTGTGCCTGGGAAGCAGGAGTGTTCACATTGCTTCGCAGAATCGCTTTTCTGCAGAAAACACTAACACTTGTTCAGAACAAAAGAAAGCACAGAGCCCCAGATTTGCTGTTGTTCTGGAGAGCTTGCAGAGCACTGGGGAAAGGCAGGCAGAGAATTCCCTGCTAGCACCTTCTCTGTGCCTGGGAAGCAGAAGTGTTTACATTGCTTCGCAGAATCGCTTTTGTGCAGAAAACACTAACACTTGTTCAGAACGAAAGAAAGCACAGAGCCCCAGATTCTATGTTGTCCTGGAGAGCTTGCAGAGCACTGGGGAAAGGCAGGCAGAGAATTCCTTGCTAGCGCCTTCTCTGTGCCTGGGAAGCAGAAGTGTTCACATTGCTTCGCAGAATCGCTTTTGTACAGAAAACACTAACACTTGTTCAGAACGAAAGGAAGCACAGAGCCCCAGATTTTATGTTGTCCTGGAGAGCTTGCAGAGCACTGGGGAAAGGCAGGCAGAGAATTTCCTGCTAGCACCTTCTCTGTGCCTGTTCACATTGCTTCGCAGAATCGCTTTTGTGCAGAAAACAGTAACACTTGTTCAGAACGAAAGAAAGCACAGAGCCCCAGATTCTATGTTGTCCTGGAGAGCTTGCAGAGCACTGGGGAAAGGCAGGCAGAGAATTCCCTGCTAGCACCTTCTCTGTGCCTGGGAAGCAGAAGTGTTCACATTGCTTCGCAGAATCGCTTTTGTGCAGAAAGCACTAACACTTGTTCAGAACAAAAGAAAGCACAGAGACCCAGATTCTATGTTGTCCTGGAGAGCTTGCAGAGCACTGGGGAAAGGCAGGCAGAGAATTCCCTGCTAGCACCTTCTCTGTGCCTGGGAAGCAGAAGTGTTCACATTGCTTCGCAGAATCGCTTTTCTGCAGAAAACACTAACACTTGTTCAGAACAAAAGAAAGAACAGAGCCCCAGATTTGCTGTTGTTCTGGAGAGCTTGCAGAGCACTGGGGAAAGGCAGGCAGAGAATTCCTTGCTAGCACCTTCTCTGTGCCTGGGAAGCAGAAGTGTTCACATTGCTTCGCAGAATCGCCTTTGTGCAGAAAACACTAACACTTGTTCAGAACAAAAGAAAGCACAGAGCCCCAGATTTGATGTTGTTCTGGAGAGCTTGCAGAGCAGTGGGGAAAGGCAGGCAGAGAATTCCCTGCTAGCACCTTCTCTGTGCCTGGGAAGCAGAAGTGTTCACATTGCTTCGCAGAATCGCATTTGTGCAGAAAACACTAACACTTGTTCAGAACAAAAGAAAGCACAGAGCCCCAGATTTGCTGTTGTTCTGGAGAGCTTGCAGAGCACTGGGGAAAGGCAGGCAGAGAATTCCCTGCTAGCACCTTCTCTGTGCCTGGTAAGCAGAAGTGTTCACATTGCTTCGCAGAATTGCCTTTGTGCAGAAAACACTAACACTTGTTCAGAACAAAAGAAAGCACAGAGCCTCAGATTTTATGCTGTCCTGGAGAGCTTGCAGAGCACTGGGGAAAGGCAGGCAGAGAATTCCCTGCTAGCACCTTCTCTGTGCCTGGGAAGCAGAAGTCTTCACATTGCTTCGCAGAATCGCTTTTGTGCAGAAAACACTAACACTTGTTCAGAACGAAAGAAAGCACAGAGCCCCAGATTTGCTGTTGTCCTGGAGAGCTTGCAGAGCACTGGGGAAAGGCAGGCAGAGAATTCCCTGTTAGCACCTTCTCTGTGCCTGGGAAGCAGAAGTGTTCACATTGCTTCGCAGAATCGCCTTTGTGCAGAAAACACTAACACTTGTTCAGAACAAAAGAAAGCACAGAGCCCCAGATTCTATGTTGTCCTGGAGAGCTTGCAGAGCACTGGGGAAAGGCAGGCAGAGAATTCCCTGCTAGCACCTTCTCTGTGCCTGGGAAGCAGAAGTGTTCACATTGCTTCGCAGAATCGCTTTTGTGCAGAAAGCACTAACACTTGTTCAGAACAAAAGAAAGCACAGAGCCCCAGATTTGATGTTGTTCTGGAGAGCTTGCAGAGCAGTGGGGAAAGGCAGGCAGAGAATTCCCTGCTAGCACCTTCTCTGTGCCTGGGAAGCAGAAGTGTTCACATTGCTTCGCAGATTCGCCTTTGTGCAGAAAACACTAACACTTGTTCAGAACAAAAGAAAGCACAGAGCCCCAGATTCTATGTTGTCCTGGAGAGCTTGCAGAGCACTGGGGAAAGGCAGGCAGAGAATTCCCTGCTAGCACCTTCTCTGTTCCTGGGAAGCAGAAGTGTTCGCATTGCTTCGCAGAATTGCCTTTGTGCAGAAAACACTAACACTTGTTCAGAACAAAAGAAAGCACAGAGCCTCAGATTTTATGTTGTCCTGGAGAGCTTGCAGAGCACTGGGGAAAGGCAGGTAGAGAATTCCCTGCTAGCACCTTCTCTGTGCCTGGGAAGCAGAAGTGTTCACATTGCTTCGCAGAATCGCTTTTCTGCAGAAAACACTAACACTTGTTCAGAACAAAAGAAAGCACAGAGCCCCAGATTTGCTGTTGTTCTGGAGAGCTTGCAGAGCACTGGGGAAAGGCAGGCAGAGAATTCCCTGCTAGCACCTTCTCTGTGCCTGGGAAGCAGAAGTGTTCACATTGCTTCGCAGAATCGCTTTTCTGCAGAAAACACTAACACTTGTTCAGAACAAAAGAAAGCACAGAGCCCCAGATTTGCTGTTGTTGTGGAGAGCTTGCAGAGCACTGGGGAAAGGCAGGCAGAGAATTCCCTGCTAGCACCTTCTCTGTGCCTGGGAAGCAGAAGTGTTCACATTGCTTCGCAGAATCGCCTTTGTGCAGAAAACACTAACACTTGTTCAGAACAAAAGAAAGCACAGAGCCCCAGATTTGATGTTGTTCTGGAGAGCTTGCAGAGCAGTGGGGAAAGGCAGGCAGAGAATTCCCTGCTAGCACCTTCTCTGTGCCTGGGAAGCAGAAGTGTTCACATTGCTTCGCAGAATCGCATTTGTGCAGAAAACACTAACACTTGTTCAGAACAAAAGAAAGCACAGAGCCCCAGATTTGCTGTTGTTCTGGAGAGCTTGCAGAGCACTGGGGAAAGGCAGGCAGAGAATTCCCTGCTAGCACCTTCTCTGTGCCTGGGAAGCAGAAGTGTTCACATTGCTTCGCAGAATCGCCTTTGTGCAGAAAACACTAACACTTGTTCAGAACAAAAGAAAGCACAGAGCCTCAGATTTTATGCTGTCCTGGAGAGCTTGCAGAGCACTGGGGAAAGGCAGGCAGAGAATTCCCTGCTAGCACCTTCTCTGTGCCTGGGAAGCAGAAGTGTTCACATTGCTTCGCAGAATCGCCTTTGTGCAGAAAACACTAACACTTGTTCAGAACAAAAGAAAGCACAGAGCCCCAGATTTGCTGTTGTTGTGGAGAGCTTGCAGAGCACTGGGGAAAGGCAGGCGGAGAATTCCCTGCTAGCACCTTCTCTGTGCCTGGGAAGCAGAAGTGTTCACATTACTTCGCAGAATCGCTTTTGTGCAGAAAACACTAACACTTGTTCAGAACGAAAGAAAGCACAGAGCCCCAGATTCTATGTTGTCCTGGAGAGCTTGCAGAGCACTGGGGAAAGGCAGGCAGAGAATTCCCTGCTAGCACCTTCTCTGTGCCTGGGAAGCAGAAGTGTTCACATTGCTTCGCAGAATCGCTTTTCTGCAGAAAACACTAACACTTGTTCAGAACAAAAGAAAACACAGAGCCCCAGATTTGCTGTTGTTCTGGAGAGCTTGCAGAGCACTGGGGAAAGGCAGGCAGAGAATTCCCTGCTAGCACCTTCTCTGTGCCTGGGAAGCAGAAGTGTTCACATTGCTTCGCAGAATCGCCTTTGTGCAGAAAACACTAACACTTGTTCAGAACGAAAGAAAGCACAGAGCCCCAGATTCTATGTTGTCCTGGAGAGCTTGCAGAGAACTGGGGAAAGGCAGGCAGAGAATTCCCTGTTAGCACCTTCTCTGTGCCTGGGAAGCAGAAGTGTTCACATTGCTTCGCAGAATCGCCTTTGTGCAGAAAACACTAACACTTGTTCAGAACAAAAGAAAGCACAGAGCCCCAGATTTGCTGTTGTCCTGGAGAGCTTGCAGAGCACTGGGGAAAGGCAGGCAGAGAATTCCCTGCTAGCACCTTCTCTGTTCCTGGGAAGCAGAAGTGTTCACATTGCTTCGCAGAATCGCATTTGTGCAGAAAACACTAACACTTGTTCAGAACGAAAGAAAGCACAGAGCCCCAGATTTGCTGTTGTTCTGGAGAGCTTGCAGAGCACTGGGGAAAGGCAGGCAGAGAATTCCCTGCTAGCACCTTCTCTGTGCCTGGGAAGCAGTAGTGTTCACATTGCTTCGCAGAATCGCCTTTGTGCAGAAAACACTAACACTTGTTCAGAACAAAAGAAAGCACAGAGCCCCAGATTTGCTGTTGTTCTGGAGAGCTTGCAGAGCACTGGGGAAAGGCAGGCAGAGAATTCCCTGCTAGCACCTTCTCTGTGCCTGGGAAGCAGAAGTGTTCACATTACTTCGCAGAATCGCTTTTGTGCAGAAAACAGTAACACTTGTTCAGAACAAAAGAAAGCACAGAGCCCCAGATTTGCTGTTGTTCTGGAGAGCTTTCAGAGCACTGGGGAAAGGCAGGCAGAGAATTCCCTGCTAGCACCTTCTCTGTGCCTGGGAAGCAGAAGTGTTCACATTGCTTCGCAGAATCGCTTTTGTGCAGAAAACACTAACACTTGTTCAGAACGAAAGAAAGCACAGAGCCCCAGATTTGCTGTTGTTCTGGAGAGCTTGCAGAGCACTGGGGAAAGGCAGGCAGAGAATTCCCTGCTAGCACCTTCTCTGTGCCTGGGAAGCAGAAGTGTTCACATTGCTTCGCAGAATCGCTTTTCTGCAGAAAACACTAACACTTGTTCAGAACAAAAGAAAGCACAGAGCCCCAGATTTGCTGTTGTTCTGGAGAGCTTGCAGAGCACTGGGGAAAGGCAGGCAGAGAATTCCTTGCTAGCACCTTCTCTGTGCCTGGGAAGCAGAAGTGTTCACATTGCTTCGCAGAATCGCCTTTGTGCAGAAAACACTAACACTTGTTCAGAACAAAAGAAAGCACAGAGCCCCAGATTTGATGTTGTTCTGGAGAGCTTGCAGAGCAGTGGGGAAAGGCAGGCAGAGAATTCCCTGCTAGCACCTTCTCTGTGCCTGGGAAGCAGAAGTGTTCACATTGCTTCGCAGAATCGCATTTGTGCAGAAAACACTAACACTTGTTCAGAACAAAAGAAAGCACAGAGCCCCAGATTTGCTGTTGTTCTGGAGAGCTTGCAGAGCACTGGGGAAAGGCAGGCAGAGAATTCCCTGCTAGCACCTTCTCTGTGCCTGGGAAGCAGAAGTGTTCACATTGCTTCGCAGAATTGCCTTTGTGCAGAAAACACTAACACTTGTTCAGAACAAAAGAAAGCACAGAGCCTCAGATTTTATGCTGTCCTGGAGAGCTTGCAGAGCACTGGGGAAAGGCAGGCAGAGAATTCCCTGCTAGCACCTTCTCTGTGCCTGGGAAGCAGAAGTGTTCACATTGCTTCGCAGAATCGCTTTTGTGCAGAAAACACTAACACTTGTTCAGAACGAAAGAAAGCACAGAGCCCCAGATTTGCTGTTGTCCTGGAGAGCTTGCAGAGCACTGGGGAAAGGCAGGCAGAGAATTCCCTGTTAGCACCTTCTCTGTGCCTGGGAAGCAGAAGTGTTCACATTGCTTCGCAGAATCGCCTTTGTGCAGAAAACACTAACACTTGTTCAGAACAAAAGAAAGCACAGAGCCCCAGATTCTATGTTGTCCTGGAGAGCTTGCAGAGCACTGGGGAAAGGCAGGCAGAGAATTCCCTGCTAGCACCTTCTCTGTGCCTGGGAAGCAGAAGTGTTCACATTGCTTCGCAGAATCGCTTTTGTGCAGAAAGCACTAACACTTGTTCAGAACAAAAGAAAGCACAGAGCCCCAGATTTGATGTTGTTCTGGAGAGCTTGCAGAGCAGTGGGGAAAGGCAGGCAGAGAATTCCCTGCTAGCACCTTCTCTGTGCCTGGGAAGCAGAAGTGTTCACATTGCTTCGCAGATTCGCCTTTGTGCAGAAAACACTAACACTTGTTCAGAACAAAAGAAAGCACAGAGCCCCAGATTCTATGTTGTCCTGGAGAGCTTGCAGAGCACTGGGGAAAGGCAGGCAGAGAATTCCCTGCTAGCACCTTCTCTGTTCCTGGGAAGCAGAAGTGTTCGCATTGCTTCGCAGAATTGCCTTTGTGCAGAAAACACTAACACTTGTTCAGAACAAAAGAAAGCACAGAGCCTCAGATTTTATGTTGTCCTGGAGAGCTTGCAGAGCACTGGGGAAAGGCAGGTAGAGAATTCCCTGCTAGCACCTTCTCTGTGCCTGGGAAGCAGAAGTGTTCACATTGCTTCGCAGAATCGCTTTTCTGCAGAAAACACTAACACTTGTTCAGAACAAAAGAAAGCACAGAGCCCCAGATTTGCTGTTGTTCTGGAGAGCTTGCAGAGCACTGGGGAAAGGCAGGCAGAGAATTCCCTGCTAGCACCTTCTCTGTGCCTGGGAAGCAGAAGTGTTCACATTGCTTCGCAGAATCGCCTTTGTGCAGAAAACACTAACACTTGTTCAGAACAAAAGAAAGCACAGAGCCCCAGATTTGCTGTTGTTCTGGAGAGCTTGCAGAGCACTGGGGAAAGGCAGGCGGAGAATTCCCTGCTAGCACCTTCTCTGTGCCTGGGAAGCAGAAGTGTTCACATTGCTTCGCAGAATCGCTTTTGTGCAGAAAGCACTAACACTTGTTCAGAACAAAAGAAAGCACAGAGCCCCAGATTCTATGTTGTCCTGGAGAGCTTGCAGAGCACTGGGGAAAGGCAGGCAGAGAATTCCCTGCTAGCACCTTCTCTGTGCCTGGGAAGCAGAAGTGTTCACATTGCTTCGCAGAATCGCTTTTCTGCAGAAAACACTAACACTTGTTCAGAACAAAAGAAAGCACAGAGCCCCAGATTTGCTGTTGTTCTGGAGAGCTTGCAGAGCACTGGGGAAAGGCAGGCAGAGAATTCCCTGCTAGCACCTTCTCTGTGCCTGGGAAGCAGAAGTGTTCACATTGCTTCGCAGAATCGCCTTTGTGCAGAAAACACTAACACTTGTTCAGAACAAAAGAAAGCACAGAGCCCCAGATTTGCTGTTGTTCTGGAGAGCTTGCAGAGCAGTGGGGAAAGGCAGGCAGAGAATTCCCTGCTAGCACCTTCTCTGTGCCTGGGAAGCAGAAGTGTTCACATTGCTTCGCAGAATCGCCTTTGTGCAGAAAACACTAACACTTGTTCAGAACAAAAGAAAGCACAGAGCCCCAGATTTGCTGTTGTTCTGGAGAGCTTGCAGAGCACTGGGGAAAGGCAGGCAGAGAATTCCCTGCTAGCACCTTCTCTGTGCCTGGGAAGCAGAAGTGTTCACATTGCTTCGCAGAATTGCCTTTGTGCAGAAAACACTAACACTTGTTCAGAACAAAAGAAAGCACAGAGCCTCAGATTTTATGCTGTCCTGGAGAGCTTGCAGAGCACTGGGGAAAGGCAGGCAGAGAATTCCCTGCTAGCACCTTCTCTGTGCCTGGGAAGCAGAAGTGTTCACATTGCTTCGCAGAATCGCTTTTCTGCAGAAAACACTAACACTTGTTCAGAACAAAAGAAAGCACAGAGCCCCAGATTTGCTGTTGTTCTGGAGAGCTTGCAGAGCACTGGGGAAAGGCAGGCAGAGAATTCCCTGCTAGCACCTTCTCTGTGCCTGGGAAGCAGAAGTGTTCACATTGCTTCGCAGAATCGCCTTTGTGCAGAAAACACTAACACTTGTTCAGAACGAAAGAAAGCACAGAGCCCCAGATTCTATGTTGTCCTGGAGAGCTTGCAGAGCACTGGGGAAAGGCAGGCAGAGAATTCCCTGTTAGCACCTTCTCTGTGCCTGGGAAGCAGAAGTGTTCACATTGCTTCGCAGAATCGCCTTTGTGCAGAAAACACTAACACTTGTTCAGAACAAAAGAAAGCACAGAGCCCCAGATTTGCTGTTGTCCTGGAGAGCTTGCAGAGCACTGGGGAAAGGCAGGCAGAGAATTCCCTGCTAGCACCTTCTCTGTGCCTGGGAAGCAGAAGTGTTCACATTGCTTCGCAGAATCGCATTTGTGCAGAAAACACTAACACTTGTTCAGAACGAAAGAAAGCACAGAGCCCCAGATTTGCTGTTGTTCTGGAGAGCTTGCAGAGCACTGGGGAAAGGCAGGCAGAGAATTCCCTGCTAGCACCTTCTCTGTGCCTGGGAAGCAGTAGTGTTCACATTGCTTCGCAGAATCGCCTTTGTGCAGAAAACACTAACACTTGTTCAGAACAAAAGAAAGCACAGAGCCCCAGATTTGCTGTTGTTCTGGAGAGCTTGCAGAGCACTGGGGAAAGGCAGGCAGAGAATTCCCTGCTAGCACCTTCTCTGTGCCTGGGAAGCAGAAGTGTTCACATTACTTCGCAGAATCGCTTTTGTGCAGAAAACAGTAACACTTGTTCAGAACAAAAGAAAGCACAGAGCCCCAGATTTGCTGTTGTTCTGGAGAGCTTGCAGAGCACTGGGGAAAGGCAGGCAGAGAATTCCCTGCTAGCACCTTCTCTGTGCCTGGGAAGCAGAAGTGTTCACATTGCTTCGCAGAATTGCCTTTGTGCAGAAAACACTAACACTTGTTCAGAACAAAAGAAAGCACAGAGCCTCAGATTTTATGTTGTCCTGGAGAGCTTGCAGAGCACTGGGGAAAGGCAGGCAGAGAATTCCCTGCTAGCACCTTCTCTGTGCCTGGGAAGCAGAAGTGTTCACATTGCTTCGCAGAATCGCATTTGTGCAGAAAACACTAACACTTGTTCAGAACAAAAGAAAGCACAGAGCCCCAGATTTGCTGTTGTTCTGGAGAGCTTGCAGAGCACTGGGGAAAGGCAGGCAGAGAATTCCCTGATAGCACCTTCTCTGTGCCTGGGAAGCAGAAGTGTTCACATTGCTTCGCAGAATCGCCTTTGTGCAGAAAACACTAACACTTGTTCAGAACAAAAGAAAGCACAGAGCCCCAGATTTGCTGTTGTTCTGGAGAGCTTGCAGAGCACTGGGGAAAGGCAGGCGGAGAATTCCCTGCTAGCACCTTCTCTGTGCCTGGGAAGCAGAAGTGTTCACATTACTTCGCAGAATCGCTTTTGTGCAGAAAACACTAACACTTGTTCAGAACGAAAGAAAGCACAGAGCCCCAGATTTGCTGTTGTCCTGGAGAGCTTGCAGAGCACTGGGGAAAGGCAGGCAGAGAATTCCCTGTTAGCACCTTCTCTGTGCCTGGGAAGCAGAAGTGTTCACATTGCTTCGCAGAATCGCCTTTGTGCAGAAAACACTAACACTTGTTCAGAACGAAAGAAAGCACAGAGCCCCAGATTCTATGTTGTCCTGGAGAGCTTGCAGAGCACTGGGGAAAGGCAGGCAGAGAATTCCCTGCTAGCACCTTCTCTGTGCCTGGGAAGCAGAAGTGTTCACATTGCTTGGCAGAATCGCTTTTGTGCAGAAAGCACTAACACTTGTTCAGAACAAAAGAAAGCACAGAGCCCCAGATTCTATGTTGTCCTGGAGAGCTTGCAGAGCACTGGGGAAAGGCAGGCAGAGAATTCCCTGCTAGCACCTTCTCTGTGCCTGGGAAGCAGAAGTGTTCACATTGCTTCGCAGAATCGCTTTTCTGCAGAAAACACTAACACTTGTTCAGAACAAAAGAAAGCACAGAGCCCCAGATTTGCTGTTGTTCTGGAGAGCTTGCAGAGCACTGGGGAAAGGCAGGCAGAGAATTCCCTGCTAGCACCTTCTCTGTGCCTGGGAAGCAGAAGTGTTCACATTGCTTCGCAGAATCGCCTTTGTGCAGAAAACACTAACACTTGTTCAGAACAAAAGAAAGCACAGAGCCCCAGATTTGCTGTTGTTCTGGAGAGCTTGCAGAGCACTGGGGAAAGGCAGGCAGAGAATTCCCTGCTAGCACCTTCTCTGTGCCTGGGAAGCAGGAGTGTTCACATTGCTTCGCAGAATCGCTTTTCTGCAGAAAACACTAACACTTGTTCAGAACAAAAGAAAGCACAGAGCCCCAGATTTGCTGTTGTTCTGGAGAGCTTGCAGAGCACTGGGGAAAGGCAGGCAGAGAATTCCCTGCTAGCACCTTCTCTGTGCCTGGGAAGCAGGAGTGTTCACATTGCTTCGCAGAATCGCTTTTCTGCAGAAAACACTAACACTTGTTCAGAACAAAAGAAAGCACAGAGCCCCAGATTTGCTGTTGTTCTGGAGAGCTTGCAGAGCACTGGGGAAAGGCAGGCAGAGAATTCCCTGCTAGCACCTTCTCTGTGCCTGGGAAGCAGAAGTGTTTACATTGCTTCGCAGAATCGCTTTTGTGCAGAAAACAGTAACACTTGTTCAGAACGAAAGAAAGCACAGAGCCCCAGATTTGATGTTGTTCTGGAGAGCTTGCAGAGCAGTGGGGAAAGGCAGGCAGAGAATTCCCTGCTAGCACCTTCTCTGTGCCTGGGAAGCAGAAGTGTTCACATTGCTTCGCAGAATCGCATTTGTGCAGAAAACACTAACACTTGTTCAGAACAAAAGAAAGCACAGAGCCCCAGATTTGCTGTTGTTCTGGAGAGCTTGCAGAGCACTGGGGAAAGGCAGGCAGAGAATTCCCTGCTAGCACCTTCTCTGTGCCTGGGAAGCAGAAGTGTTCACATTGCTTCGCAGAATTGCCTTTGTGCAGAAAACACTAACACTTGTTCAGAACAAAAGAAAGCACAGAGCCTCAGATTTTATGCTGTCCTGGAGAGCTTGCAGAGCACTGGGGAAAGGCAGGCAGAGAATTCCCTGCTAGCACCTTCTCTGTGCCTGGGAAGCAGAAGTGTTCACATTGCTTCGCAGAATCGCATTTGTGCAGAAAACACTAACACTTGTTCAGAACAAAAGAAAGCACAGAGCCCCAGATTTGCTGTTGTTCTGGAGAGCTTGCAGAGCACTGGGGAAAGGCAGGCAGAGAATTCCCTGCTAGCACCTTCTCTGTGCCTGGGAAGCAGAAGTGTTCACATTGCTTCGCAGAATTGCCTTTGTGCAGAAAACACTAACACTTGTTCAGAACAAAAGAAAGCACAGAGCCTCAGATTTTATGTTGTCCTGGAGAGCTTGCAGAGCACTGGGGAAAGGCAGGCAGAGAATTCCCTGCTAGCACCTTCTCTGTGCCTGGGAAGCAGAAGTGTTCACATTGCTTCGCAGAATCGCATTTGTGCAGAAAACACTAACACTTGTTCAGAACAAAAGAAAGCACAGAGCCCCAGATTTGCTGTTGTTCTGGAGAGCTTGCAGAGCACTGGGGAAAGGCAGGCAGAGAATTCCCTGCTAGCACCTTCTCTGTGCCTGGGAAGCAGAAGTGTTCACATTGCTTCGCAGAATCGCCTTTGTGCAGAAAACACTAACACTTGTTCAGAACAAAAGAAAGCACAGAGCCCCAGATTTGCTGTTGTTCTGGAGAGCTTGCAGAGCACTGGGGAAAGGCAGGCAGAGAATTCCCTGCTAGCACCTTCTCTGTGCCTGGGAAGCAGAAGTGTTCACATTACTTCGCAGAATCGCTTTTGTGCAGAAAACACTAACACTTGTTCAGAACGAAAGAAAGCACAGAGCCCCAGATTTGCTGTTGTCCTGGAGAGCTTGCAGAGCACTGGGGAAAGGCAGGCAGAGAATTCCCTGTTAGCACCTTCTCTGTGCCTGGGAAGCAGAAGTGTTCACATTGCTTCGCAGAATCACCTTTGTGCAGAAAACACTAACACTTGTTCAGAACAAAAGAAAGCACAGAGCCCCAGATTCTATGTTGTCCTGGAGAGCTTGCAGAGCACTGGGGAAAGGCAGGCAGAGAATTCCCTGCTAGCACCTTCTCTGTGCCTGGGAAGCAGAAGTGTTCACATTGCTTCGCAGAATCGCATTTGTGCAGAAAACACTAACACTTGTTCAGAACAAAAGAAAGCACAGAGCCCCAGATTTGCTGTTGTTCTGGAGAGCTTGCAGAGCACTGGGGAAAGGCAGGCAGAGAATTCCCTGCTAGCACCTTCTCTGTGCCTGGGAAGCAGAAGTGTTCACATTGCTTCGCAGAATCGCTTTTCTGCAGAAAACACTAACACTTGTTCAGAACAAAAGAAAGCACAGAGCCCCAGATTTGCTGTTGTTCTGGAGAGCTTGCAGAGCACTGGGGAAAGGCAGGCAGAGAATTCCCTGCTAGCACCTTCTCTGTGCCTGGGAAGCAGAAGTGTTCACATTGCTTCGCAGAATCGCCTTTGTGCAGAAAACACTAACACTTGTTCAGAACGAAAGAAAGCACAGAGCCCCAGATTCTATGTTGTCCTGGAGAGCTTGCAGAGCACTGGGGAAAGGCAGGCAGAGAATTCCCTGTTAGCACCTTCTCTGTGCCTGGGAAGCAGAAGTGTTCACATTGCTTCGCAGAATCGCCTTTGTGCAGAAAACACTAACACTTGTTCAGAACAAAAGAAAGCACAGAGCCCCAGATTTGCTGTTGTCCTGGAGAGCTTGCAGAGCACTGGGGAAAGGCAGGCAGAGAATTCCCTGCTAGCACCTTCTCTGTGCCTGGGAAGCAGAAGTGTTCACATTGCTTCGCAGAATCGCATTTGTGCAGAAAACACTAACACTTGTTCAGAACGAAAGAAAGCACAGAGCCCCAGATTTGCTGTTGTTCTGGAGAGCTTGCAGAGCACTGGGGAAAGGCAGGCAGAGAATTCCCTGCTAGCACCTTCTCTGTGCCTGGGAAGCAGTAGTGTTCACATTGCTTCGCAGAATCGCCTTTGTGCAGAAAACACTAACACTTGTTCAGAACAAAAGAAAGCACAGAGCCCCAGATTTGCTGTTGTTCTGGAGAGCTTGCAGAGCACTGGGGAAAGGCAGGCAGAGAATTCCCTGCTAGCACCTTCTCTGTGCCTGGGAAGCAGAAGTGTTCACATTACTTCGCAGAATCGCTTTTGTGCAGAAAACAGTAACACTTGTTCAGAACAAAAGAAAGCACAGAGCCCCAGATTTGCTGTTGTTCTGGAGAGCTTGCAGAGCACTGGGGAAAGGCAGGCAGAGAATTCCCTGCTAGCACCTTCTCTGTGCCTGGGAAGCAGAAGTGTTCACATTGCTTCGCAGAATTGCCTTTGTGCAGAAAACACTAACACTTGTTCAGAACAAAAGAAAGCACAGAGCCTCAGATTTTATGTTGTCCTGGAGAGCTTGCAGAGCACTGGGGAAAGGCAGGCAGATAATTCCCTGCTAGCACCTTCTCTGTGCCTGGGAAGCAGAAGTGTTCACATTGCTTCGCAGAATCGCATTTGTGCAGAAAACACTAACACTTGTTCAGAACAAAAGAAAGCACAGAGCCCCAGATTTGCTGTTGTTCTGGAGAGCTTGCAGAGCACTGGGGAAAGGCAGGCAGAGAATTCCCTGATAGCACCTTCTCTGTGCCTGGGAAGCAGAAGTGTTCACATTGCTTCGCAGAATCGCCTTTGTGCAGAAAACACTAACACTTGTTCAGAACAAAAGAAAGCACAGAGCCCCAGATTTGCTGTTGTTCTGGAGAGCTTGCAGAGCACTGGGGAAAGGCAGGCGGAGAATTCCCTGCTAGCACCTTCTCTGTGCCTGGGAAGCAGAAGTGTTCACATTACTTCGCAGAATCGCTTTTGTGCAGAAAACACTAACACTTGTTCAGAACGAAAGAAAGCACAGAGCCCCAGATTTGCTGTTGTCCTGGAGAGCTTGCAGAGCACTGGGGAAAGGCAGGCAGAGAATTCCCTGTTAGCACCTTCTCTGTGCCTGGGAAGCAGAAGTGTTCACATTGCTTCGCAGAATCGCCTTTGTGCAGAAAACACTAACACTTGTTCAGAACGAAAGAAACCACAGAGCCCCAGATTCTATGTTGTCCTGGAGAGCTTGCAGAGCACTGGGGAAAGGCAGGCAGAGAATTCCCTGCTAGCACCTTCTCTGTGCCTGGGAAGCAGAAGTGTTCACATTGCTTGGCAGAATCGCTTTTGTGCAGAAAGCACTAACACTTGTTCAGAACAAAAGAAAGCACAGAGCCCCAGATTCTATGTTGTCCTGGAGAGCTTGCAGAGCACTGGGGAAAGGCAGGCAGAGAATTCCCTGCTAGCACCTTCTCTGTGCCTGGGAAGCAGAAGTGTTCACATTGCTTCGCAGAATCGCTTTTCTGCAGAAAACACTAACACTTGTTCAGAACAAAAGAAAGCACAGAGCCCCAGATTTGCTGTTGTTCTGGAGAGCTTGCAGAGCACTGGGGAAAGGCAGGCAGAGAATTCCCTGCTAGCACCTTCTCTGTGCCTGGGAAGCAGAAGTGTTCACATTGCTTCGCAGAATCGCCTTTGTGCAGAAAACACTAACACTTGTTCAGAACAAAAGAAAGCACAGAGCCCCAGATTTGCTGTTGTTCTGGAGAGCTTGCAGAGCACTGGGGAAAGGCAGGCAGAGAATTCCCTGCTAGCACCTTCTCTGTGCCTGGGAAGCAGGAGTGTTCACATTGCTTCGCAGAATCGCTTTTCTGCAGAAAACACTAACACTTGTTCAGAACAAAAGAAAGCACAGAGCCCCAGATTTGCTGTTGTTCTGGAGAGCTTGCAGAGCACTGGGGAAAGGCAGGCAGAGAATTCCCTGCTAGCACCTTCTCTGTGCCTGGGAAGCAGGAGTGTTCACATTGCTTCGCAGAATCGCTTTTCTGCAGAAAACACTAACACTTGTTCAGAACAAAAGAAAGCACAGAGCCCCAGATTTGCTGTTGTTCTGGAGAGCTTGCAGAGCACTGGGGAAAGGCAGGCAGAGAATTCCCTGCTAGCACCTTCTCTGTGCCTGGGAAGCAGAAGTGTTTACATTGCTTCGCAGAATCGCTTTTGTGCAGAAAACAGTAACACTTGTTCAGAACGAAAGAAAGCACAGAGCCCCAGATTTGATGTTGTTCTGGAGAGCTTGCAGAGCAGTGGGGAAAGGCAGGCAGAGAATTCCCTGCTAGCACCTTCTCTGTGCCTGGGAAGCAGAAGTGTTCACATTGCTTCGCAGAATCGCATTTGTGCAGAAAACACTAACACTTGTTCAGAACAAAAGAAAGCACAGAGCCCCAGATTTGCTGTTGTTCTGGAGAGCTTGCAGAGCACTGGGGAAAGGCAGGCAGAGAATTCCCTGCTAGCACCTTCTCTGTGCCTGGGAAGCAGAAGTGTTCACATTGCTTCGCAGAATTGCCTTTGTGCAGAAAACACTAACACTTGTTCAGAACAAAAGAAAGCACAGAGCCTCAGATTTTATGCTGTCCTGGAGAGCTTGCAGAGCACTGGGGAAAGGCAGGCAGAGAATTCCCTGCTAGCACCTTCTCTGTGCCTGGGAAGCAGAAGTGTTCACATTGCTTCGCAGAATCGCATTTGTGCAGAAAACACTAACACTTGTTCAGAACAAAAGAAAGCACAGAGCCCCAGATTTGCTGTTGTTCTGGAGAGCTTGCAGAGCACTGGGGAAAGGCAGGCAGAGAATTCCCTGCTAGCACCTTCTCTGTGCCTGGGAAGCAGAAGTGTTCACATTGCTTCGCAGAATCGCCTTTGTGCAGAAAACACTAACACTTGTTCAGAACAAAAGAAAGCACAGAGCCCCAGATTTGCTGTTGTTCTGGAGAGCTTGCAGAGCACTGGGGAAAGGCAGGCAGAGAATTCCCTGCTAGCACCTTCTCTGTGCCTGGGAAGCAGGAGTGTTCACATTGCTTCGCAGAATCGCTTTTCTGCAGAAAACACTAACACTTGTTCAGAACAAAAGAAAGCACAGAGCCCCAGATTTGCTGTTGTTCTGGAGAGCTTGCAGAGCACTGGGGAAAGGCAGGCAGAGAATTCCCTGCTAGCACCTTCTCTGTGCCTGGGAAGCAGGAGTGTTCACATTGCTTCGCAGAATCGCTTTTCTGCAGAAAACACTAACACTTGTTCAGAACAAAAGAAAGCACAGAGCCCCAGATTTGCTGTTGTTCTGGAGAGCTTGCAGAGCACTGGGGAAAGGCAGGCAGAGAATTCCCTGCTAGCACCTTCTCTGTGCCTGGGAAGCAGAAGTGTTTACATTGCTTCGCAGAATCGCTTTTGTGCAGAAAACAGTAACACTTGTTCAGAACGAAAGAAAGCACAGAGCCCCAGATTTGATGTTGTTCTGGAGAGCTTGCAGAGCAGTGGGGAAAGGCAGGCAGAGAATTCCCTGCTAGCACCTTCTCTGTGCCTGGGAAGCAGAAGTGTTCACATTGCTTCGCAGAATCGCATTTGTGCAGAAAACACTAACACTTGTTCAGAACAAAAGAAAGCACAGAGCCCCAGATTTGCTGTTGTTCTGGAGAGCTTGCAGAGCACTGGGGAAAGGCAGGCAGAGAATTCCCTGCTAGCACCTTCTCTGTGCCTGGGAAGCAGAAGTGTTCACATTGCTTCGCAGAATTGCCTTTGTGCAGAAAACACTAACACTTGTTCAGAACAAAAGAAAGCACAGAGCCTCAGATTTTATGCTGTCCTGGAGAGCTTGCAGAGCACTGGGGAAAGGCAGGCAGAGAATTCCCTGCTAGCACCTTCTCTGTGCCTGGGAAGCAGAAGTGTTCACATTGCTTCGCAGAATCGCATTTGTGCAGAAAACACTAACACTTGTTCAGAACAAAAGAAAGCACAGAGCCCCAGATTTGCTGTTGTTCTGGAGAGCTTGCAGAGCACTGGGGAAAGGCAGGCAGAGAATTCCCTGCTAGCACCTTCTCTGTGCCTGGGAAGCAGAAGTGTTCACATTGCTTCGCAGAATTGCCTTTGTGCAGAAAACACTAACACTTGTTCAGAACAAAAGAAAGCACAGAGCCTCAGATTTTATGTTGTCCTGGAGAGCTTGCAGAGCACTGGGGAAAGGCAGGCAGAGAATTCCCTGCTAGCACCTTCTCTGTGCCTGGGAAGCAGAAGTGTTCACATTGCTTCGCAGAATCGCATTTGTGCAGAAAACACTAACACTTGTTCAGAACAAAAGAAAGCACAGAGCCCCAGATTTGCTGTTGTTCTGGAGAGCTTGCAGAGCACTGGGGAAAGGCAGGCAGAGAATTCCCTGCTAGCACCTTCTCTGTGCCTGGGAAGCAGAAGTGTTCACATTGCTTCGCAGAATCGCCTTTGTGCAGAAAACACTAACACTTGTTCAGAACAAAAGAAAGCACAGAGCCCCAGATTTGCTGTTGTTCTGGAGAGCTTGCAGAGCACTGGGGAAAGGCAGGCAGAGAATTCCCTGCTAGCACCTTCTCTGTGCCTGGGAAGCAGAAGTGTTCACATTACTTCGCAGAATCGCTTTTGTGCAGAAAACACTAACACTTGTTCAGAACGAAAGAAAGCACAGAGCCCCAGATTTGCTGTTGTCCTGGAGAGCTTGCAGAGCACTGGGGAAAGGCAGGCAGAGAATTCCCTGTTAGCACCTTCTCTGTGCCTGGGAAGCAGAAGTGTTCACATTGCTTCGCAGAATCACCTTTGTGCAGAAAACACTAACACTTGTTCAGAACAAAAGAAAGCACAGAGCCCCAGATTCTATGTTGTCCTGGAGAGCTTGCAGAGCACTGGGGAAAGGCAGGCAGAGAATTCCCTGCTAGCACCTTCTCTGTGCCTGGGAAGCAGAAGTGTTCACATTGCTTCGCAGAATCGCATTTGTGCAGAAAACACTAACACTTGTTCAGAACAAAAGAAAGCACAGAGCCCCAGATTTGCTGTTGTTCTGGAGAGCTTGCAGAGCACTGGGGAAAGGCAGGCAGAGAATTCCCTGATAGCACCTTCTCTGTGCCTGGGAAGCAGAAGTGTTCACATTGCTTCGCAGAATCGCCTTTGTGCAGAAAACACTAACACTTGTTCAGAACAAAAGAAAGCACAGAGCCCCAGATTTGCTGTTGTTCTGGAGAGCTTGCAGAGCACTGGGGAAAGGCAGGCGGAGAATTCCCTGCTAGCACCTTCTCTGTGCCTGGGAAGCAGAAGTGTTCACATTACTTCGCAGAATCGCTTTTGTGCAGAAAACACTAACACTTGTTCAGAACGAAAGAAAGCACAGAGCCCCAGATTTGCTGTTGTCCTGGAGAGCTTGCAGAGCACTGGGGAAAGGCAGGCAGAGAATTCCCTGTTAGCACCTTCTCTGTGCCTGGGAAGCAGAAGTGTTCACATTGCTTCGCAGAATCGCCTTTGTGCAGAAAACACTAACACTTGTTCAGAACGAAAGAAAGCACAGAGCCCCAGATTCTATGTTGTCCTGGAGAGCTTGCAGAGCACTGGGGAAAGGCAGGCAGAGAATTCCCTGCTAGCACCTTCTCTGTGCCTGGGAAGCAGAAGTGTTCACATTGCTTGGCAGAATCGCCTTTGTGCAGAAAACACTAACACTTGTTCAGAACGAAAGAAAGCACAGAGCCCCAGATTCTATGTTGTCCTGGAGAGCTTGCAGAGCACTGGGGAAAGGCAGGCAGAGAATTCCCTGCTAGCACCTTCTCTGTGCCTGGGAAGCAGAAGTGTTCACATTGCTTGGCAGAATCGCTTTTGTGCAGAAAGCACTAACACTTGTTCAGAACAAAAGAAAGCACAGAGCCCCAGATTCTATGTTGTCCTGGAGAGCTTGCAGAGCACTGGGGAAAGGCAGGCAGAGAATTCCCTGCTAGCACCTTCTCTGTGCCTGGGAAGCAGAAGTGTTCACATTGCTTCGCAGAATCGCATTTGTGCAGAAAACACTAACACTTGTTCAGAACAAAAGAAAGCACAGAGCCCCAGATTTGCTGTTGTTCTGGAGAGCTTGCAGAGCACTGGGGAAAGGCAGGCAGAGAATTCCCTGCTAGCACCTTCTCTGTGCCTGGGAAGCAGAAGTGTTCACATTGCTTCGCAGAATCGCCTTTGTGCAGAAAACACTAACACTTGTTCAGAACAAAAGAAAGCACAGAGCCCCAGATTTGCTGTTGTTCTGGAGAGCTTGCAGAGCACTGGGGAAAGGCAGGCGGAGAATTCCCTGCTAGCACCTTCTCTGTGCCTGGGAAGCAGAAGTGTTCACATTACTTCGCAGAATCGCTTTTGTGCAGAAAACACTAACACTTGTTCAGAACGAAAGAAAGCACAGAGCCCCAGATTTGCTGTTGTCCTGGAGAGCTTGCAGAGCACTGGGGAAAGGCAGGCAGAGAATTCCCTGTTAGCACCTTCTCTGTGCCTGGGAAGCAGAAGTGTTCACATTGCTTCGCAGAATCGCCTTTGTGCAGAAAACACTAACACTTGTTCAGAACGAAAGAAAGCACAGAGCCCCAGATTCTATGTTGTCCTGGAGAGCTTGCAGAGCACTGGGGAAAGGCAGGCAGAGAATTCCCTGTTAGCACCTTCTCTGTGCCTGGGAAGCAGAAGTGTTCACATTGCTTGGCAGAATCGCTTTTGTGCAGAAAACACTAACACTTGTTCAGAACAAAAGAAAGCACAGAGCCCCAGATTCTATGTTGTCCTGGAGAGCTTGCAGAGCACTGGGGAAAGGCAGGCAGAGAATTCCCTGCTAGCACCTTCTCTGTGCCTGGGAAGCAGAAGTGTTCACATTGCTTCGCAGAATCGCTTTTCTGCAGAAAACACTAACACTTGTTCAGAACAAAAGAAAGCACAGAGCCCCAGATTTGCTGTTGTTCTGGAGAGCTTGCAGAGCACTGGGGAAAGGCAGGCAGAGAATTCCCTGCTAGCACCTTCTCTGTGCCTGGGAAGCAGAAGTGTTCACATTGCTTCGCAGAATCGCCTTTGTGCAGAAAACACTAACACTTGTTCAGAACAAAAGAAAGCACAGAGCCCCAGATTTGCTGTTGTTCTGGAGAGCTTGCAGAGCACTGGGGAAAGGCAGGCAGAGAATTCCCTGCTAGCACCTTCTCTGTGCCTGGGAAGCAGGAGTGTTCACATTGCTTCGCAGAATCGCTTTTCTGCAGAAAACACTAACACTTGTTCAGAACAAAAGAAAGCACAGAGCCCCAGATTTGCTGTTGTTCTGGAGAGCTTGCAGAGCACTGGGGAAAGGCAGGCAGAGAATTCCCTGCTAGCACCTTCTCTGTGCCTGGGAAGCAGGAGTGTTCACATTGCTTCGCAGAATCGCTTTTCTGCAGAAAACACTAACACTTGTTCAGAACAAAAGAAAGCACAGAGCCCCAGATTTGCTGTTGTTCTGGAGAGCTTGCAGAGCACTGGGGAAAGGCAGGCAGAGAATTCCCTGCTAGCACCTTCTCTGTGCCTGGGAAGCAGAAGTGTTTACATTGCTTCGCAGAATCGCTTTTGTGCAGAAAACAGTAACACTTGTTCAGAACGAAAGAAAGCACAGAGCCCCAGATTTGATGTTGTTCTGGAGAGCTTGCAGAGCAGTGGGGAAAGGCAGGCAGAGAATTCCCTGCTAGCACCTTCTCTGTGCCTGGGAAGCAGAAGTGTTCACATTGCTTCGCAGAATCGCATTTGTGCAGAAAACACTAACACTTGTTCAGAACAAAAGAAAGCACAGAGCCCCAGATTTGCTGTTGTTCTGGAGAGCTTGCAGAGCACTGGGGAAAGGCAGGCAGAGAATTCCCTGCTAGCACCTTCTCTGTGCCTGGGAAGCAGAAGTGTTCACATTGCTTCGCAGAATTGCCTTTGTGCAGAAAACACTAACACTTGTTCAGAACAAAAGAAAGCACAGAGCCTCAGATTTTATGCTGTCCTGGAGAGCTTGCAGAGCACTGGGGAAAGGCAGGCAGAGAATTCCCTGCTAGCACCTTCTCTGTGCCTGGGAAGCAGAAGTGTTCACATTGCTTCGCAGAATCGCATTTGTGCAGAAAACACTAACACTTGTTCAGAACAAAAGAAAGCACAGAGCCCCAGATTTGCTGTTGTTCTGGAGAGCTTGCAGAGCACTGGGGAAAGGCAGGCAGAGAATTCCCTGCTAGCACCTTCTCTGTGCCTGGGAAGCAGAAGTGTTCACATTGCTTCGCAGAATTGCCTTTGTGCAGAAAACACTAACACTTGTTCAGAACAAAAGAAAGCACAGAGCCTCAGATTTTATGTTGTCCTGGAGAGCTTGCAGAGCACTGGGGAAAGGCAGGCAGAGAATTCCCTGCTAGCACCTTCTCTGTGCCTGGGAAGCAGAAGTGTTCACATTGCTTCGCAGAATCGCATTTGTGCAGAAAACACTAACACTTGTTCAGAACAAAAGAAAGCACAGAGCCCCAGATTTGCTGTTGTTCTGGAGAGCTTGCAGAGCACTGGGGAAAGGCAGGCAGAGAATTCCCTGATAGCACCTTCTCTGTGCCTGGGAAGCAGAAGTGTTCACATTGCTTCGCAGAATCGCCTTTGTGCAGAAAACACTAACACTTGTTCAGAACAAAAGAAAGCACAGAGCCCCAGATTTGCTGTTGTTCTGGAGAGCTTGCAGAGCACTGGGGAAAGGCAGGCAGAGAATTCCCTGCTAGCACCTTCTCTGTGCCTGGGAAGCAGAAGTGTTCACATTACTTCGCAGAATCGCTTTTGTGCAGAAAACACTAACACTTGTTCAGAACGAAAGAAAGCACAGAGCCCCAGATTTGCTGTTGTCCTGGAGAGCTTGCAGAGCACTGGGGAAAGGCAGGCAGAGAATTCCCTGTTAGCACCTTCTCTGTGCCTGGGAAGCAGAAGTGTTCACATTGCTTCGCAGAATCGCCTTTGTGCAGAAAACACTAACACTTGTTCAGAACAAAAGAAAGCACAGAGCCCCAGATTCTATGTTGTCCTGGAGAGCTTGCAGAGCACTGGGGAAAGGCAGGCAGAGAATTCCCTGCTAGCACCTTCTCTGTGCCTGGGAAGCAGAAGTGTTCACATTGCTTCGCAGAATCGCTTTTGTGCAGAAAGCACTAACACTTGTTCAGAACAAAAGAAAGCACAGAGCCCCAGATTCTATGTTGTCCTGGAGAGCTTGCAGAGCACTGGGGAAAGGCAGGCAGAGAATTCCCTGCTAGCACCTTCTCTGTGCCTGGGAAGCAGAAGTGTTTACATTGCTTCGCAGAATCGCTTTTGTGCAGAAAACAGTAACACTTGTTCAGAACGAAAGAAAGCACAGAGCCCCAGATTTGATGTTGTTCTGGAGAGCTTGCAGAGCAGTGGGGAAAGGCAGGCAGAGAATTCCCTGCTAGCACCTTCTCTGTGCCTGGGAAGCAGAAGTGTTCACATTGCTTCGCAGAATCGCATTTGTGCAGAAAACACTAACACTTGTTCAGAACAAAAGAAAGCACAGAGCCCCAGATTTGCTGTTGTTCTGGAGAGCTTGCAGAGCACTGGGGAAAGGCAGGCAGAGAATTCCCTGATAGCACCTTCTCTGTGCCTGGGAAGCAGAAGTGTTCACATTGCTTCGCAGAATCGCCTTTGTGCAGAAAACACTAACACTTGTTCAGAACAAAAGAAAGCACAGAGCCCCAGATTTGCTGTTGTTCTGGAGAGCTTGCAGAGCACTGGGGAAAGGCAGGCGGAGAATTCCCTGCTAGCACCTTCTCTGTGCCTGGGAAGCAGAAGTGTTCACATTACTTCGCAGAATCGCTTTTGTGCAGAAAACACTAACACTTGTTCAGAACGAAAGAAAGCACAGAGCCCCAGATTTGCTGTTGTCCTGGAGAGCTTGCAGAGCACTGGGGAAAGGCAGGCAGAGAATTCCCTGTTAGCACCTTCTCTGTGCCTGGGAAGCAGAAGTGTTCACATTGCTTCGCAGAATCGCCTTTGTGCAGAAAACACTAACACTTGTTCAGAACGAAAGAAAGCACAGAGCCCCAGATTCTATGTTGTCCTGGAGAGCTTGCAGAGCACTGGGGAAAGGCAGGCAGAGAATTCCCTGCTAGCACCTTCTCTGTGCCTGGGAAGCAGAAGTGTTCACATTGCTTGGCAGAATCGCTTTTGTGCAGAAAGCACTAACACTTGTTCAGAACAAAAGAAAGCACAGAGCCCCAGATTCTATGTTGTCCTGGAGAGCTTGCAGAGCACTGGGGAAAGGCAGGCAGAGAATTCCCTGCTAGCACCTTCTCTGTGCCTGGGAAGCAGAAGTGTTCACATTGCTTCGCAGAATCGCTTTTCTGCAGAAAACACTAACACTTGTTCAGAACAAAAGAAAGCACAGAGCCCCAGATTTGCTGTTGTTCTGGAGAGCTTGCAGAGCACTGGGGAAAGGCAGGCAGAGAATTCCCTGCTAGCACCTTCTCTGTGCCTGGGAAGCAGAAGTGTTTACATTGCTTCGCAGAATCGCTTTTGTGCAGAAAACAGTAACACTTGTTCAGAACGAAAGAAAGCACAGAGCCCCAGATTTGATGTTGTTCTGGAGAGCTTGCAGAGCAGTGGGGAAAGGCAGGCAGAGAATTCCCTGCTAGCACCTTCTCTGTGCCTGGGAAGCAGAAGTGTTCACATTGCTTCGCAGAATCGCATTTGTGCAGAAAACACTAACACTTGTTCAGAACAAAAGAAAGCACAGAGCCCCAGATTTGCTGTTGTTCTGGAGAGCTTGCAGAGCACTGGGGAAAGGCAGGCAGAGAATTCCCTGCTAGCACCTTCTCTGTGCCTGGGAAGCAGAAGTGTTCACATTGCTTCGCAGAATTGCCTTTGTGCAGAAAACACTAACACTTGTTCAGAACAAAAGAAAGCACAGAGCCTCAGATTTTATGCTGTCCTGGAGAGCTTGCAGAGCACTGGGGAAAGGCAGGCAGAGAATTCCCTGCTAGCACCTTCTCTGTGCCTGGGAAGCAGAAGTGTTCACATTGCTTCGCAGAATCGCATTTGTGCAGAAAACACTAACACTTGTTCAGAACAAAAGAAAGCACAGAGCCCCAGATTTGCTGTTGTTCTGGAGAGCTTGCAGAGCACTGGGGAAAGGCAGGCAGAGAATTCCCTGCTAGCACCTTCTCTGTGCCTGGGAAGCAGAAGTGTTCACATTGCTTCGCAGAATTGCCTTTGTGCAGAAAACACTAACACTTGTTCAGAACAAAAGAAAGCACAGAGCCCCAGATTTGCTGTTGTTCTGGAGAGCTTGCAGAGCACTGGGGAAAGGCAGGCAGAGAATTCCCTGCTAGCACCTTCTCTGTGCCTGGGAAGCAGAAGTGTTTACATTGCTTCGCAGAATCGCTTTTGTGCAGAAAACAGTAACACTTGTTCAGAACGAAAGAAAGCACAGAGCCCCAGATTTGATGTTGTTCTGGAGAGCTTGCAGAGCAGTGGGGAAAGGCAGGCAGAGAATTCCCTGCTAGCACCTTCTCTGTGCCTGGGAAGCAGAAGTGTTCACATTGCTTCGCAGAATCGCATTTGTGCAGAAAACACTAACACTTGTTCAGAACAAAAGAAAGCACAGAGCCCCAGATTTGCTGTTGTTCTGGAGAGCTTGCAGAGCACTGGGGAAAGGCAGGCAGAGAATTCCCTGCTAGCACCTTCTCTGTGCCTGGGAAGCAGAAGTGTTCACATTGCTTCGCAGAATTGCCTTTGTGCAGAAAACACTAACACTTGTTCAGAACAAAAGAAAGCACAGAGCCTCAGATTTTATGCTGTCCTGGAGAGCTTGCAGAGCACTGGGGAAAGGCAGGCAGAGAATTCCCTGCTAGCACCTTCTCTGTGCCTGGGAAGCAGAAGTGTTCACATTGCTTCGCAGAATCGCATTTGTGCAGAAAACACTAACACTTGTTCAGAACAAAAGAAAGCACAGAGCCCCAGATTTGCTGTTGTTCTGGAGAGCTTGCAGAGCACTGGGGAAAGGCAGGCAGAGAATTCCCTGCTAGCACCTTCTCTGTGCCTGGGAAGCAGAAGTGTTCACATTGCTTCGCAGAATTGCCTTTGTGCAGAAAACACTAACACTTGTTCAGAACAAAAGAAAGCACAGAGCCTCAGATTTTATGTTGTCCTGGAGAGCTTGCAGAGCACTGGGGAAAGGCAGGCAGAGAATTCCCTGCTAGCACCTTCTCTGTGCCTGGGAAGCAGAAGTGTTCACATTGCTTCGCAGAATCGCATTTGTGCAGAAAACACTAACACTTGTTCAGAACAAAAGAAAGCACAGAGCCCCAGATTTGCTGTTGTTCTGGAGAGCTTGCAGAGCACTGGGGAAAGGCAGGCAGAGAATTCCCTGATAGCACCTTCTCTGTGCCTGGGAAGCAGAAGTGTTCACATTGCTTCGCAGAATCGCCTTTGTGCAGAAAACACTAACACTTGTTCAGAACAAAAGAAAGCACAGAGCCCCAGATTTGCTGTTGTTCTGGAGAGCTTGCAGAGCACTGGGGAAAGGCAGGCAGAGAATTCCCTGCTAGCACCTTCTCTGTGCCTGGGAAGCAGAAGTGTTCACATTACTTCGCAGAATCGCTTTTGTGCAGAAAACACTAACACTTGTTCAGAACGAAAGAAAGCACAGAGCCCCAGATTTGCTGTTGTCCTGGAGAGCTTGCAGAGCACTGGGGAAAGGCAGGCAGAGAATTCCCTGTTAGCACCTTCTCTGTGCCTGGGAAGCAGAAGTGTTCACATTGCTTCGCAGAATCGCCTTTGTGCAGAAAACACTAACACTTGTTCAGAACAAAAGAAAGCACAGAGCCCCAGATTCTATGTTGTCCTGGAGAGCTTGCAGAGCACTGGGGAAAGGCAGGCAGAGAATTCCCTGCTAGCACCTTCTCTGTGCCTGGGAAGCAGAAGTGTTCACATTGCTTCGCAGAATCGCTTTTGTGCAGAAAGCACTAACACTTGTTCAGAACAAAAGAAAGCACAGAGCCCCAGATTCTATGTTGTCCTGGAGAGCTTGCAGAGCACTGGGGAAAGGCAGGCAGAGAATTCCCTGCTAGCACCTTCTCTGTGCCTGGGAAGCAGAAGTGTTTACATTGCTTCGCAGAATCGCTTTTGTGCAGAAAACAGTAACACTTGTTCAGAACGAAAGAAAGCACAGAGCCCCAGATTTGATGTTGTTCTGGAGAGCTTGCAGAGCAGTGGGGAAAGGCAGGCAGAGAATTCCCTGCTAGCACCTTCTCTGTGCCTGGGAAGCAGAAGTGTTCACATTGCTTCGCAGAATCGCATTTGTGCAGAAAACACTAACACTTGTTCAGAACAAAAGAAAGCACAGAGCCCCAGATTTGCTGTTGTTCTGGAGAGCTTGCAGAGCACTGGGGAAAGGCAGGCAGAGAATTCCCTGATAGCACCTTCTCTGTGCCTGGGAAGCAGAAGTGTTCACATTGCTTCGCAGAATCGCCTTTGTGCAGAAAACACTAACACTTGTTCAGAACAAAAGAAAGCACAGAGCCCCAGATTTGCTGTTGTTCTGGAGAGCTTGCAGAGCACTGGGGAAAGGCAGGCGGAGAATTCCCTGCTAGCACCTTCTCTGTGCCTGGGAAGCAGAAGTGTTCACATTACTTCGCAGAATCGCTTTTGTGCAGAAAACACTAACACTTGTTCAGAACGAAAGAAAGCACAGAGCCCCAGATTTGCTGTTGTCCTGGAGAGCTTGCAGAGCACTGGGGAAAGGCAGGCAGAGAATTCCCTGTTAGCACCTTCTCTGTGCCTGGGAAGCAGAAGTGTTCACATTGCTTCGCAGAATCGCCTTTGTGCAGAAAACACTAACACTTGTTCAGAACGAAAGAAAGCACAGAGCCCCAGATTCTATGTTGTCCTGGAGAGCTTGCAGAGCACTGGGGAAAGGCAGGCAGAGAATTCCCTGCTAGCACCTTCTCTGTGCCTGGGAAGCAGAAGTGTTCACATTGCTTGGCAGAATCGCTTTTGTGCAGAAAGCACTAACACTTGTTCAGAACAAAAGAAAGCACAGAGCCCCAGATTCTATGTTGTCCTGGAGAGCTTGCAGAGCACTGGGGAAAGGCAGGCAGAGAATTCCCTGCTAGCACCTTCTCTGTGCCTGGGAAGCAGAAGTGTTCACATTGCTTCGCAGAATCGCTTTTCTGCAGAAAACACTAACACTTGTTCAGAACAAAAGAAAGCACAGAGCCCCAGATTTGCTGTTGTTCTGGAGAGCTTGCAGAGCACTGGGGAAAGGCAGGCAGAGAATTCCCTGCTAGCACCTTCTCTGTGCCTGGGAAGCAGAAGTGTTTACATTGCTTCGCAGAATCGCTTTTGTGCAGAAAACAGTAACACTTGTTCAGAACGAAAGAAAGCACAGAGCCCCAGATTTGATGTTGTTCTGGAGAGCTTGCAGAGCAGTGGGGAAAGGCAGGCAGAGAATTCCCTGCTAGCACCTTCTCTGTGCCTGGGAAGCAGAAGTGTTCACATTGCTTCGCAGAATCGCATTTGTGCAGAAAACACTAACACTTGTTCAGAACAAAAGAAAGCACAGAGCCCCAGATTTGCTGTTGTTCTGGAGAGCTTGCAGAGCACTGGGGAAAGGCAGGCAGAGAATTCCCTGCTAGCACCTTCTCTGTGCCTGGGAAGCAGAAGTGTTCACATTGCTTCGCAGAATTGCCTTTGTGCAGAAAACACTAACACTTGTTCAGAACAAAAGAAAGCACAGAGCCTCAGATTTTATGCTGTCCTGGAGAGCTTGCAGAGCACTGGGGAAAGGCAGGCAGAGAATTCCCTGCTAGCACCTTCTCTGTGCCTGGGAAGCAGAAGTGTTCACATTGCTTCGCAGAATCGCATTTGTGCAGAAAACACTAACACTTGTTCAGAACAAAAGAAAGCACAGAGCCCCAGATTTGCTGTTGTTCTGGAGAGCTTGCAGAGCACTGGGGAAAGGCAGGCAGAGAATTCCCTGCTAGCACCTTCTCTGTGCCTGGGAAGCAGAAGTGTTCACATTGCTTCGCAGAATTGCCTTTGTGCAGAAAACACTAACACTTGTTCAGAACAAAAGAAAGCACAGAGCCTCAGATTTTATGTTGTCCTGGAGAGCTTGCAGAGCACTGGGGAAAGGCAGGCAGAGAATTCCCTGCTAGCACCTTCTCTGTGCCTGGGAAGCAGAAGTGTTCACATTGCTTCGCAGAATCGCATTTGTGCAGAAAACACTAACACTTGTTCAGAACAAAAGAAAGCACAGAGCCCCAGATTTGCTGTTGTTCTGGAGAGCTTGCAGAGCACTGGGGAAAGGCAGGCAGAGAATTCCCTGCTAGCACCTTCTCTGTGCCTGGGAAGCAGAAGTGTTCACATTGCTTCGCAGAATCGCCTTTGTGCAGAAAACACTAACACTTGTTCAGAACAAAAGAAAGCACAGAGCCCCAGATTTGCTGTTGTTCTGGAGAGCTTGCAGAGCACTGGGGAAAGGCAGGCAGAGAATTCCCTGCTAGCACCTTCTCTGTGCCTGGGAAGCAGAAGTGTTCACATTACTTCGCAGAATCGCTTTTGTGCAGAAAACACTAACACTTGTTCAGAACGAAAGAAAGCACAGAGCCCCAGATTTGCTGTTGTCCTGGAGAGCTTGCAGAGCACTGGGGAAAGGCAGGCAGAGAATTCCCTGTTAGCACCTTCTCTGTGCCTGGGAAGCAGAAGTGTTCACATTGCTTCGCAGAATCGCCTTTGTGCAGAAAACACTAACACTTGTTCAGAACAAAAGAAAGCACAGAGCCCCAGATTCTATGTTGTCCTGGAGAGCTTGCAGAGCACTGGGGAAAGGCAGGCAGAGAATTCCCTGCTAGCACCTTCTCTGTGCCTGGGAAGCAGAAGTGTTCACATTGCTTCGCAGAATCGCTTTTGTGCAGAAAGCACTAACACTTGTTCAGAACAAAAGAAAGCACAGAGCCCCAGATTCTATGTTGTCCTGGAGAGCTTGCAGAGCACTGGGGAAAGGCAGGCAGAGAATTCCCTGCTAGCACCTTCTCTGTGCCTGGGAAGCAGAAGTGTTTACATTGCTTCGCAGAATCGCTTTTGTGCAGAAAACAGTAACACTTGTTCAGAACGAAAGAAAGCACAGAGCCCCAGATTTGATGTTGTTCTGGAGAGCTTGCAGAGCAGTGGGGAAAGGCAGGCAGAGAATTCCCTGCTAGCACCTTCTCTGTGCCTGGGAAGCAGAAGTGTTCACATTGCTTCGCAGAATCGCATTTGTGCAGAAAACACTAACACTTGTTCAGAACAAAAGAAAGCACAGAGCCCCAGATTTGCTGTTGTTCTGGAGAGCTTGCAGAGCACTGGGGAAAGGCAGGCAGAGAATTCCCTGCTAGCACCTTCTCTGTGCCTGGGAAGCAGAAGTGTTCACATTGCTTCGCAGAATTGCCTTTGTGCAGAAAACACTAACACTTGTTCAGAACAAAAGAAAGCACAGAGCCTCAGATTTTATGCTGTCCTGGAGAGCTTGCAGAGCACTGGGGAAAGGCAGGCAGAGAATTCCCTGCTAGCACCTTCTCTGTGCCTGGGAAGCAGAAGTGTTCACATTGCTTCGCAGAATCGCATTTGTGCAGAAAACACTAACACTTGTTCAGAACAAAAGAAAGCACAGAGCCCCAGATTTGCTGTTGTTCTGGAGAGCTTGCAGAGCACTGGGGAAAGGCAGGCAGAGAATTCCCTGCTAGCACCTTCTCTGTGCCTGGGAAGCAGAAGTGTTCACATTGCTTCGCAGAATTGCCTTTGTGCAGAAAACACTAACACTTGTTCAGAACAAAAGAAAGCACAGAGCCTCAGATTTTATGTTGTCCTGGAGAGCTTGCAGAGCACTGGGGAAAGGCAGGCAGAGAATTCCCTGCTAGCACCTTCTCTGTGCCTGGGAAGCAGAAGTGTTCACATTGCTTCGCAGAATCGCATTTGTGCAGAAAACACTAACACTTGTTCAGAACAAAAGAAAGCACAGAGCCCCAGATTTGCTGTTGTTCTGGAGAGCTTGCAGAGCACTGGGGAAAGGCAGGCAGAGAATTCCCTGATAGCACCTTCTCTGTGCCTGGGAAGCAGAAGTGTTCACATTGCTTCGCAGAATCGCCTTTGTGCAGAAAACACTAACACTTGTTCAGAACAAAAGAAAGCACAGAGCCCCAGATTTGCTGTTGTTCTGGAGAGCTTGCAGAGCACTGGGGAAAGGCAGGCGGAGAATTCCCTGCTAGCACCTTCTCTGTGCCTGGGAAGCAGAAGTGTTCACATTACTTCGCAGAATCGCTTTTGTGCAGAAAACACTAACACTTGTTCAGAACGAAAGAAAGCACAGAGCCCCAGATTTGCTGTTGTCCTGGAGAGCTTGCAGAGCACTGGGGAAAGGCAGGCAGAGAATTCCCTGTTAGCACCTTCTCTGTGCCTGGGAAGCAGAAGTGTTCACATTGCTTCGCAGAATCGCCTTTGTGCAGAAAACACTAACACTTGTTCAGAACGAAAGAAAGCACAGAGCCCCAGATTCTATGTTGTCCTGGAGAGCTTGCAGAGCACTGGGGAAAGGCAGGCAGAGAATTCCCTGCTAGCACCTTCTCTGTGCCTGGGAAGCAGAAGTGTTCACATTGCTTGGCAGAATCGCTTTTGTGCAGAAAGCACTAACACTTGTTCAGAACAAAAGAAAGCACAGAGCCCCAGATTCTATGTTGTCCTGGAGAGCTTGCAGAGCACTGGGGAAAGGCAGGCAGAGAATTCCCTGCTAGCACCTTCTCTGTGCCTGGGAAGCAGAAGTGTTCACATTGCTTCGCAGAATCGCTTTTCTGCAGAAAACACTAACACTTGTTCAGAACAAAAGAAAGCACAGAGCCCCAGATTTGCTGTTGTTCTGGAGAGCTTGCAGAGCACTGGGGAAAGGCAGGCAGAGAATTCCCTGCTAGCACCTTCTCTGTGCCTGGGAAGCAGAAGTGTTTACATTGCTTCGCAGAATCGCTTTTGTGCAGAAAACAGTAACACTTGTTCAGAACGAAAGAAAGCACAGAGCCCCAGATTTGATGTTGTTCTGGAGAGCTTGCAGAGCAGTGGGGAAAGGCAGGCAGAGAATTCCCTGCTAGCACCTTCTCTGTGCCTGGGAAGCAGAAGTGTTCACATTGCTTCGCAGAATCGCATTTGTGCAGAAAACACTAACACTTGTTCAGAACAAAAGAAAGCACAGAGCCCCAGATTTGCTGTTGTTCTGGAGAGCTTGCAGAGCACTGGGGAAAGGCAGGCAGAGAATTCCCTGCTAGCACCTTCTCTGTGCCTGGGAAGCAGAAGTGTTCACATTGCTTCGCAGAATTGCCTTTGTGCAGAAAACACTAACACTTGTTCAGAACAAAAGAAAGCACAGAGCCTCAGATTTTATGCTGTCCTGGAGAGCTTGCAGAGCACTGGGGAAAGGCAGGCAGAGAATTCCCTGCTAGCACCTTCTCTGTGCCTGGGAAGCAGAAGTGTTCACATTGCTTCGCAGAATCGCATTTGTGCAGAAAACACTAACACTTGTTCAGAACAAAAGAAAGCACAGAGCCCCAGATTTGCTGTTGTTCTGGAGAGCTTGCAGAGCACTGGGGAAAGGCAGGCAGAGAATTCCCTGCTAGCACCTTCTCTGTGCCTGGGAAGCAGAAGTGTTCACATTGCTTCGCAGAATTGCCTTTGTGCAGAAAACACTAACACTTGTTCAGAACAAAAGAAAGCACAGAGCCTCAGATTTTATGTTGTCCTGGAGAGCTTGCAGAGCACTGGGGAAAGGCAGGCAGAGAATTCCCTGCTAGCACCTTCTCTGTGCCTGGGAAGCAGAAGTGTTCACATTGCTTCGCAGAATCGCATTTGTGCAGAAAACACTAACACTTGTTCAGAACAAAAGAAAGCACAGAGCCCCAGATTTGCTGTTGTTCTGGAGAGCTTGCAGAGCACTGGGGAAAGGCAGGCAGAGAATTCCCTGATAGCACCTTCTCTGTGCCTGGGAAGCAGAAGTGTTCACATTGCTTCGCAGAATCGCCTTTGTGCAGAAAACACTAACACTTGTTCAGAACAAAAGAAAGCACAGAGCCCCAGATTTGCTGTTGTTCTGGAGAGCTTGCAGAGCACTGGGGAAAGGCAGGCAGAGAATTCCCTGCTAGCACCTTCTCTGTGCCTGGGAAGCAGAAGTGTTCACATTACTTCGCAGAATCGCTTTTGTGCAGAAAACACTAACACTTGTTCAGAACGAAAGAAAGCACAGAGCCCCAGATTTGCTGTTGTCCTGGAGAGCTTGCAGAGCACTGGGGAAAGGCAGGCAGAGAATTCCCTGTTAGCACCTTCTCTGTGCCTGGGAAGCAGAAGTGTTCACATTGCTTCGCAGAATCGCCTTTGTGCAGAAAACACTAACACTTGTTCAGAACAAAAGAAAGCACAGAGCCCCAGATTCTATGTTGTCCTGGAGAGCTTGCAGAGCACTGGGGAAAGGCAGGCAGAGAATTCCCTGCTAGCACCTTCTCTGTGCCTGGGAAGCAGAAGTGTTCACATTGCTTCGCAGAATCGCTTTTGTGCAGAAAGCACTAACACTTGTTCAGAACAAAAGAAAGCACAGAGCCCCAGATTCTATGTTGTCCTGGAGAGCTTGCAGAGCACTGGGGAAAGGCAGGCAGAGAATTCCCTGCTAGCACCTTCTCTGTGCCTGGGAAGCAGAAGTGTTTACATTGCTTCGCAGAATCGCTTTTGTGCAGAAAACAGTAACACTTGTTCAGAACGAAAGAAAGCACAGAGCCCCAGATTTGATGTTGTTCTGGAGAGCTTGCAGAGCAGTGGGGAAAGGCAGGCAGAGAATTCCCTGCTAGCACCTTCTCTGTGCCTGGGAAGCAGAAGTGTTCACATTGCTTCGCAGAATCGCATTTGTGCAGAAAACACTAACACTTGTTCAGAACAAAAGAAAGCACAGAGCCCCAGATTTGCTGTTGTTCTGGAGAGCTTGCAGAGCACTGGGGAAAGGCAGGCAGAGAATTCCCTGCTAGCACCTTCTCTGTGCCTGGGAAGCAGAAGTGTTCACATTGCTTCGCAGAATTGCCTTTGTGCAGAAAACACTAACACTTGTTCAGAACAAAAGAAAGCACAGAGCCTCAGATTTTATGCTGTCCTGGAGAGCTTGCAGAGCACTGGGGAAAGGCAGGCAGAGAATTCCCTGCTAGCACCTTCTCTGTGCCTGGGAAGCAGAAGTGTTCACATTGCTTCGCAGAATCGCATTTGTGCAGAAAACACTAACACTTGTTCAGAACAAAAGAAAGCACAGAGCCCCAGATTTGCTGTTGTTCTGGAGAGCTTGCAGAGCACTGGGGAAAGGCAGGCAGAGAATTCCCTGCTAGCACCTTCTCTGTGCCTGGGAAGCAGAAGTGTTCACATTGCTTCGCAGAATTGCCTTTGTGCAGAAAACACTAACACTTGTTCAGAACAAAAGAAAGCACAGAGCCTCAGATTTTATGTTGTCCTGGAGAGCTTGCAGAGCACTGGGGAAAGGCAGGCAGAGAATTCCCTGCTAGCACCTTCTCTGTGCCTGGGAAGCAGAAGTGTTCACATTGCTTCGCAGAATCGCATTTGTGCAGAAAACACTAACACTTGTTCAGAACAAAAGAAAGCACAGAGCCCCAGATTTGCTGTTGTTCTGGAGAGCTTGCAGAGCACTGGGGAAAGGCAGGCAGAGAATTCCCTGATAGCACCTTCTCTGTGCCTGGGAAGCAGAAGTGTTCACATTGCTTCGCAGAATCGCCTTTGTGCAGAAAACACTAACACTTGTTCAGAACAAAAGAAAGCACAGAGCCCCAGATTTGCTGTTGTTCTGGAGAGCTTGCAGAGCACTGGGGAAAGGCAGGCAGAGAATTCCCTGCTAGCACCTTCTCTGTGCCTGGGAAGCAGAAGTGTTCACATTGCTTCGCAGAATCGCCTTTGTGCAGAAAACACTAACACTTGTTCAGAACAAAAGAAAGCACAGAGCCCCAGATTCTATGTTGTCCTGGAGAGCTTGCAGAGCACTGGGGAAAGGCAGGCAGAGAATTCCCTGCTAGCACCTTCTCTGTGCCTGGGAAGCAGAAGTGTTCACATTGCTTCGCAGAATCGCTTTTGTGCAGAAAGCACTAACACTTGTTCAGAACAAAAGAAAGCACAGAGCCCCAGATTCTATGTTGTCCTGGAGAGCTTGCAGAGCACTGGGGAAAGGCAGGCAGAGAATTCCCTGCTAGCACCTTCTCTGTGCCTGGGAAGCAGAAGTGTTCACATTGCTTCGCAGAATCGCTTTTCTGCAGAAAACACTAACACTTGTTCAGAACAAAAGAAAGCACAGAGCCCCAGATTTGCTGTTGTTCTGGAGAGCTTGCAGAGCACTGGGGAACGGCAGGCAGAGAATTCCTTGCTAGCACCTTCTCTGTGCCTGGGAAGCAGAAGTGTTCACATTGCTTCGCAGAATCGCCTTTGTGCAGAAAACACTAACACTTGTTCAGAACAAAAGAAAGCACAGAGCCCCAGATTTGCTGTTGTTCTGGAGAGCTTGCAGAGCACTGGGGAAAGGCAGGCAGAGAATTCCCTGCTAGCACCTTCTCTGTGCCTGGGAAGCAGGAGTGTTCACATTGCTTCGCAGAATCGCTTTTCTGCAGAAAACACTAACACTTGTTCAGAACAAAAGAAAGCACAGAGCCCCAGATTTGCTGTTGTTCTGGAGAGCTTGCAGAGCACTGGGGAAAGGCAGGCAGAGAATTCCCTGCTAGCACCTTCTCTGTGCCTGGGAAGCAGAAGTGTTTACATTGCTTCGCAGAATCGCTTTTGTGCAGAAAACAGTAACACTTGTTCAGAACGAAAGAAAGCACAGAGCCCCAGATTTGATGTTGTTCTGGAGAGCTTGCAGAGCAGTGGGGAAAGGCAGGCAGAGAATTCCCTGCTAGCACCTTCTCTGTGCCTGGGAAGCAGAAGTGTTCACATTGCTTCGCAGAATCGCCTTTGTGCAGAAAACACTAACACTTGTTCAGAACAAAAGAAAGCACAGAGCCCCAGATTTGCTGTTGTTCTGGAGAGCTTGCAGAGCACTGGGGAAAGGCAGGCAGAGAATTCCCTGCTAGCACCTTCTCTGTGCCTGGGAAGCAGAAGTGTTCACATTGCTTCGCAGAATTGCCTTTGTGCAGAAAACACTAACACTTGTTCAGAACAAAAGAAAGCACAGAGCCTCAGATTTTATGCTGTCCTGGAGAGCTTGCAGAGCACTGGGGAAAGGCAGGCAGAGAATTCCCTGCTAGCACCTTCTCTGTGCCTGGGAAGCAGAAGTGTTCACATTGCTTCGCAGAATCGCTTTTGTGCAGAAAACACTAACACTTGTTCAGAACAAAAGAAAGCACAGAGCCCCAGATTTGCTGTTGTTCTGGAGAGCTTGCAGAGCACTGGGGAAAGGCAGGCAGAGAATTCCCTGCTAGCACCTTCTCTGTGCCTGGGAAGCAGAAGTGTTCACATTGCTTCGCAGAATCGCCTTTGTGCAGAAAACACTAACACTTGTTCAGAACAAAAGAAAGCACAGAGCCCCAGATTTGCTGTTGTTGTGGAGAGCTTGCAGAGCACTGGGGAAAGGCAGGCGGAGAATTCCCTGCTAGCACCTTCTCTGTGCCTGGGAAGCAGAAGTGTTCACATTACTTCGCAGAATCGCTTTTGTGCAGAAAACACTAACACTTGTTCACAACGAAAGAAAGCACAGAGCCCCAGATTTGCTGTTGTCCTGGAGAGCTTGCAGAGCACTGGGGAAAGGCAGGCAGAGAATTCCCTGTTAGCACCTTCTCTGTGCCTGGGAAGCAGAAGTGTTCACATTGCTTCGCAGAATCGCTTTTCTGCAGAAAACACTAACACTTGTTCAGAACAAAAGAAAACACAGAGCCCCAGATTTGCTGTTGTCCTGGAGAGCTTGCAGAGCACTGGGGAAAGGCAGGCAGAGAATTCCCTGCTAGCACCTTCTCTGTGCCTGGGAAGCAGAAGTGTTCACATTGCTTCGCAGAATCGCCTTTGTGCAGAAAACACTAACACTTGTTCAGAACAAAAGAAAGCACAGAGCCCCAGATTCTATGTTGTCCTGGAGAGCTTGCAGAGCACTGGGGAAAGGCAGGCAGAGAATTCCCTGCTAGCACCTTCTCTGTGCCTGGGAAGCAGAAGTGTTCACATTACTTCGCAGAATCGCTTTTGTGCAGAAAACACTAACACTTGTTCAGAACAAAAGAAAGCACAGAGCCCCAGATTTGCTGTTGTTCTGGAGAGCTTGCAGAGCACTGGGGAAAGGCAGGCAGAGAATTCCCTGCTAGCACCTTCTCTGTGCCTGGGAAGCAGAAGTGTTCACATTGCTTCGCAGAATCGCCTTTGTGCAGAAAACACTAACACTTGTTCAGAACGAAAGAAAGCACAGAGCCCCAGATTTGCTGTTGTCCTGGAGAGTTTGCAGAGCACTGGGGAAAGGCAGGCAGAGAATTCCCTGTTAGCACCTTCTCTGTGCCTGGGAAGCAGAAGTGTTCACATTGCTTCGCAGAATCGCCTTTGTGCAGAAAACACTAACACTTGTTCAGAACAAAAGAAAGCACAGAGCCCCAGATTCTATGTTGTCCTGGAGAGCTTGCAGAGCACTGGGGAAAGGCAGGCAGAGAATTCCCTGCTAGCACCTTCTCTGTGCCTGGGAAGCAGAAGTGTTCACATTGCTTCGCAGAATCGCTTTTGTGCAGAAAGCACTAACACTTGTTCAGAACAAAAGAAAGCACAGAGCCCCAAATTTGATGTTGTTCTGGAGAGCTTGCAGAGCAGTGGGGAAAGGCAGGCAGAGAATTCCCTGCTAGCACCTTCTCTGTGCCTGGGAAGCAGAAGTGTTCACATTGCTTCGCAGATTCGCCTTTGTGCAGAAAACACTAACACTTGTTCAGAACAAAAGAAAGCACAGAGCCCCAGATTTGCTGTTGTTCTGGAGAGCTTGCAGAGCACTGGGGAAAGGCAGGCAGAGAATTCCCTGCTAGCACCTTCTCTGTTCCTGGGAAGCAGAAGTGTTCACATTACTTCGCAGAATCGCTTTTGTGCAGAAAACACTAACACTTGTTCAGAACGAAAGAAAGCACAGAGCCCCAGATTTGCTGTTGTCCTGGAGAGCTTGCAGAGCACTGGGGAAAGGCAGGCAGAGAATTCCCTGTTAGCACCTTCTCTGTGCCTGGGAAGCAGAAGTGTTCACATTGCTTCGCAGAATCGCTTTTCTGCAGAAAACACTAACACTTGTTCAGAACAAAAGAAAACACAGAGCCCCAGATTTGCTGTTGTTCTGGAGAGCTTGCAGAGCACTGGGGAAAGGCAGGCAGAGAATTCCCTGCTAGCACCTTCTCTGTGTCTGGGAAGCAGAAGTGTTCACATTGCTTCGCAGAATCGCCTTTGTGCAGAAAACACTAACACTTGTTCAGAACAAAAGAAAGCACAGAGCCCCAGATTTGATGTTGTTCTGGAGAGCTTGCAGAGCACTGGGGAAAGGCAGGCAGAGAATTCCCTGCTAGCACCTTCTCTGTGCCTGGGAAGCAGAAGTGTTCACATTGCTTCGCAGAATCGCATTTGTGCAGAAAACACTAACACTTGTTCAGAACAAAAGAAAGCACAGAGCCCCAGATGTGCTGTTGTTCTGGAGAGCTTGCAGAGCACTGGGGAAAGGCAGGCAGAGAATTCCCTGCTAGCACCTTCTCTGTGCCTGGGAAGCAGGAGTGTTCACATTGCTTCGCAGAATCGCTTTTCTGCAGAAAACACTAACACTTGTTCAGAACAAAAGAAAGCAAAGAGCCCCAGATTTGCTGTTGTCCTGGAGAGCTTGCAGAGCACTGGGGAAAGGCAGGCAGAGAATTCCCTGCTAGCACCTTCTCTGTGCCTGGGAAGCAGAAGTGTTCACATTACTTCGCAGAATCGCTTTTGTGCAGAAAACAGTAACACTTGTTCAGAACAAAAGAAAGCACAGAGCCCCAGATTTGCTGTTGTCCTGGAGAGCTTGCAGAGCACTGGGGAAAGGCAGGCAGAGAATTCCCTGCTAGCACCTTCTCTGTGTCTGGGAAGCAGAAGTGTTTACACTGCTTCGCAGAATCGCCTTTGTGCAGAAAACACTAACACTTGTTCAGAACAAAAGAAAGCACAGAGCCCCAGATTCTATGTTGTCCTGGAGAGCTTGCAGAGCACTGGGGAAAGGCAGGCAGAGAATTCCCTGCTAGCACCTTCTCTGTGCCTGGGAAGCAGAAGTGTTCACATTGCTTCGCAGAATCGCCTTTGTGCAGAAAACACTAACACTTGTTCAGAACAAAAGAAAGCACAGAGCCCCAGATTTGCCGTTGTTCTGGAGAGCTTGCAGAGCACTGGGGAAAGGCAGGCAGAGAATTCCCTGCTAGCACCTTCTCTGTGCCTGGGAAGCAGAAGTGTTCACATTGCTTCGCAGAATCGCCTTTGTGCAGAAAACACTAACACTTGTTCAGAACAAAAGAAAGCACAGAGCCCCAGATTTGCTGTTGTTCTGGAGAGCTTGCAGAGCACTGGGGAAAGGCAGGCAGAGAATTCCCTGCTAGCACCTTCTCTGTGCCTGGGAAGCAGAAGTGTTCACATTGCTTCGCAGAATCGCCTTTGTGCAGAAAACACTAACACTTGTTCAGAACAAAAGAAAGCACAGAGCCCCAGATTCTATGTTGTCCTGAAGAGCTTGCAGAGCACTGGGGAAAGGCAGGCAGAGAATTCGCTGCTAGCACCTTCTCTGTGCCTGGGAAGCAGAAGTGTTCACATTACTTCGCAGAATCGCTTTTGTGCAGAAAACACTAACACTTGTTCAGAACAAAAGAAAGCACAGAGCCCCAGATTTGCTGTTGTTCTGGAGAGCTTGCAGAGCACTGGGGAAAGGCAGGCAGAGAATTCCCTGCTAGCACCTTCTCTGTGCCTGGGAAGCAGAAGTGTTCACATTGCTTCGCAGAATCGCCTTTGTGCAGAAAACACTAACACTTGTTCAGAACAAAAGAAAGCACAGAGCCCCAGATTTGCTGTTGTTCTGGAGAGCTTGCAGAGCACTGGGGAAAGGCAGGCGGAGAATTCCCTGCTAGCACCTTCTCTGTGCCTGGGAAGCAGAAGTGTTCACATTACTTCGCAGAATCGCTTTTGTGCAGAAAACACTAACACTTGTTCAGAACGAAAGAAAGCACAGAGCCCCAGATTTGCTGTTGTCCTGGAGAGCTTGCAGAGCACTGGGGAAAGGCAGGCAGAGAATTCCCTGTTAGCACCTTCTCTGTGCCTGGGAAGCAGAAGTGTTCACATTGCTTCGCAGAATCGCCTTTGTGCAGAAAACACTAACACTTGTTCAGAACAAAAGAAAGCACAGAGCCCCAGATTTGCTGTTGTTCTGGAGAGCTTGCAGAGCACTGGGGAAAGGCAGGCAGAGAATTCCCTGCTAGCACCTTCTCTGTTCCTGGGAAGCAGAAGTGTTCACATTGCTTCGCAGAATTGCCTTTGTGCAGAAAACACTAACACTTGTTCAGAACAAAAGAAAGCACAGAGCCCCAGATTTGCTGTTGTTCTGGAGAGCTTGCAGAGCACTGGGGAAAGGCAGGCAGAGAATTCCCTGCTAGCACCTTCTCTGTGCCTGGGAAGCAGAAGTGTTCACATTGCTTCGCAGAATTGCCTTTGTGCAGAAAACACTAACACTTGTTCAGAACAAAAGAAAGCACAGAGCCCCAGATTTGCTGTTGTTCTGGAGAGCTTGCAGAGCACTGGGGAAAGGCAGGCAGAGAATTCCCTGCTAGCACCTTCTCTGTGCCTGGGAAGCAGAAGTGTTCACATTGCTTCGCAGAATCGCCTTTGTGCAGAAAACACTAACACTTGTTCAGAACAAAAGAAAGCACAGAGCCCCAGATTTGCTGTTGTTCTGGAGAGCTTGCAGAGCACTGGGGAAAGGCAGGCAGAGAATTCCCTGCTAGCACCTTCTCTGTGCCTGGGAAGCAGAAGTGTTCACATTGCTTCTCAGAATCGCCTTTGTGCAGAAAACACTAACACTTGTTCAGAACAAAAGAAAGCACAGAGCCCCAGATTCTATGTTGTCCTGGAGAGCTTGCAGAGCACTGGGGAAAGGCAGGCAGAGAATTCCCTGCTAGCACCTTCTCTGTGCCTGGGAAGCAGAAGTGTTCACATTGCTTCGCAGAATCGCTTTTCTGCAGAAAACACTAACACTTGTTCAGAACAAAAGAAAGCACAGAGCCCCAGATTTGCTGTTGTTCTGGAGAGCTTGCAGAGCACTGGGGAAAGGCAGGCAGAGAATTCCCTGCTAGCACCTTCTCTGTGCCTGGGAAGCAGAAGTGTTCACATTGCTTCGCAGAATCGCCTTTGTGCAGAAAACACTAACACTTGTTCAGAACAAAAGAAAGCACAGAGCCCCAGATTTGCTGTTGTTCTGGAGAGCTTGCAGAGCACTGGGGAAAGGCAGGCAGAGAATTCCCTGCTAGCACCTTCTCTGTGCCTGGGAAGCAGAAGTGTTCACATTGCTTCGCAGAATCGCTTTTCTGCAGAAAACACTAACACTTGTTCAGAACAAAAGAAAGCACAGAGCCCCAGATTTGCTGTTGTTCTGGAGAGCTTGCAGAGCACTGGGGAAAGGCAGGCAGAGAATTCCCTGCTAGCACCTTCTCTGTGCCTGGGAAGCAGAAGTGTTCACATTGCTTCGCAGAATCGCCTTTGTGCAGAAAACACTAACACTTGTTCAGAACAAAAGAAAGCACAGAGCCCCAGATTTGCTGTTGTTCTGGAGAGCTTGCAGAGCACTGGGGAAAGGCAGGCAGAGAATTCCCTGCTAGCACCTTCTCTGTGCCTGGGAAGCAGGAGTGTTCACATTGCTTCGCAGAATCGCTTTTGTGCAGAAAACAGTAACACTTGTTCAGAACGAAAGAAAGCACAGAGCCCCAGATTCTATGTTGTCCTGGAGAGCTTGCAGAGCACTGGGGAAAGGCAGGCAGAGAATTCCTTGCTAGCGCCTTCTCTGTGCCTGGGAAGCAGAAGTGTTCACATTGCTTCGCAGAATCGCTTTTGTGCAGAAAACAGTAACACTTGTTCAGAAGGAAAGAAAGCACAGAGCCCCAGATTTGATGTTGTCCTGGAGAGCTTGCAGAGCACTGGGGAAAGGCAGGCAGAGAATTTCCTGCTAGCACCTTCTCTGTGCCTGTTCACATTGCTTCGCAGAATCGCTTTTGTGCAGAAAACACTAACACTTGTTCAGAACGAAAGAAAGCACAGAGCCCCAGATTCTATGTTGTCCTGGAGAGCTTGCAGAGCACTGGGGAAAGGCAGGCAGAGAATTCCCTGCTAGCACCTTCTCTGTGCCTGGGAAGCAGGAGTGTTCACATTGCTTCGCAGAATCGCTTTTGTGCAGAAAACAGTAACACTTGTTCAGAACGAAAGAAAGCACAGAGCCCCAGATTCTATGTTGTCCTGGAGAGCTTGCAGAGCACTGGGGAAAGGCAGGCAGAGAATTCCTTGCTAGCGCCTTCTCTGTGCCTGGGAAGCAGAAGTGTTCACATTGTTTCGCAGAATCGCTTTTGTACAGAAAACACTAACACTTGTTCAGAACGAAAGGAAGCACAGAGCCCCAGATTTTATGTTGTCCTGGAGAGCTTGCAGAGCACTGGGGAAAGGCAGGCAGAGAATTTCCTGCTAGCACCTTCTCTGTGCCTGTTCACATTGCTTCGCAGAATCGCTTTTGTGCAGAAAACAGTAACACTTGTTCAGAACGAAAGAAAGCACAGAGCCCCAGATTCTATGTTGTCCTGGAGAGCTTGCAGAGCACTGGGGAAAGGCAGGCAGAGAATTCCCTGCTAGCACCTTCTCTGTGCCTGGGAAGCAGAAGTGTTCACATTGCTTCGCAAGAATCGCTTTTGTGCAGAAAACACTATCACTTGTTCAGAAGGAAAGAAAGCACAGAGCCCCAGATTCTATGTTGTCCTGGAGAGCTTGCAGAGCACTGGGGAAAGGCAGGCAGAGAATTCCTTGCTAGCACCTTCTCTGTGCCTGGGAAGCAGAAGTGTTAATATTGCTTCGCAGAATCGCTTTTGTGCAGAAAACACTAACACTTGTTCAGAACGAAAGAAAGCACAGAGCCCCAGATTTGCTGTTGTTCTGGAGAGCTTGCAGAGCACTGGGGAAAGGCAGGCAGAGAATTCCCTGCTAGCACCTTCTCTGTGCCTGGGAAGTAGAAGTGTTCACATTGCTTCGCAGAATCGCTTTTCTGCAGAAAACACTAACACTTGTTCAGAACAAAAGAAAGCACAGAGCCCCAGATTTGCTGTTGTTCTGGAGAGCTTGCAGAGCACTGGGGAAAGGCAGGCAGAGAATTCCCTGCTAGCACCTTCTCTGTGCCTGGGAAGCAGAAGTGTTCACATTGCTTCGCAGAATCGCCTTTGTGCAGAAAACACTAACACTTGTTCAGAACAAAAGAAAGCACAGAGCCCCAGATTCTATGTTGTCCTGGAGAGCTTGCAGAGCACTGGGGAAAGGCAGGCAGAGAATTCCCTGCTAGCACCTTCTCTGTGCCTGGGAAGCAGGAGTGTTCACATTGCTTCGCAGAATCGCTTTTGTGCAGAAAACAGTAACACTTGTTCAGAACGAAAGAAAGCACAGAGCCCCAGATTCTATGTTGTCCTGGAGAGCTTGCAGAGCACTGGGGAAAGGCAGGCAGAGAATTCCTTGCTAGCGCCTTCTCTGTGCCTGGGAAGCAGAAGTGTTCACATTGTTTCGCAGAATCGCTTTTGTACAGAAAACACTAACACTTGTTCAGAACGAAAGGAAGCACAGAGCCCCAGATTTTATGTTGTCCTGGAGAGCTTGCAGACCACTGGGGAAAGGCAGGCAGAGAATTTCCTGCTAGCACCTTCTCTGTGCCTGTTCACATTGCTTCGCAGAATTGCTTTTGTGCAGAAAACAGTAACACTTGTTCAGAACGAAAGAAAGCACAGAGCCCCAGATTCTATGTTGTCCTGGAGAGCTTGCAGAGCACTGGGGAAAGGCAGGCAGAGAATTCCTTGCTAGCACCTTCTCTGTGCCTGGGAAGCAGAAGTGTTCACATTGCTTGGCAGAATCGCTTTTGTGCAGAAAACAGTAACACTTGTTCAGAAGGAAAGAAAGCACAGAGCCCCAGATTTGATGTTGTCCTGGAGAGCTTGCAGAGCACTGGGGAAAGGCAGGCAGAGAATTCCTTGCTAGCACCTTCTCTGTGCCTGGGAAGCAGAAGTGTTAATATTGCTTCGCAGAATCGCTTTTGTGCAGAAAACACTAACACTTGTTCAGAACGAAAGAAAGCACAGAGCCCCAGATTTGCTGTTGTTCTGGAGAGCTTGCAGAGCACTGGGGAAAGGCAGGCAGAGAATTCCCTGCTAGCACCTTCTCTGTGCCTGGGAAGCAGAAGTGTTCACATTGCTTCGCAGAATCGCCTTTGTGCAGAAAACACTAACACTTGTTCAGAACAAAAGAAAGCACAGAGCCCCAGATTTGCTGTTGTTCTGGAGAGCTTGCAGAGCACTGGGGAAAGGCAGGCAGAGAATTCCCTGCTAGCACCTTCTCTGTGCCTGGGAAGCAGAAGTGTTCACATTGCTTCGCAGAATCGCTTTTCTGCAGAAAACACTAACACTTGTTCAGAACAAAAGAAAGCACAGAGCCCCAGATTTGCTGTTGTTCTGGAGAGCTTGCAGAGCACTGGGGAAAGGCAGGCAGAGAATTCCCTGCTAGCACCTTCTCTGTGCCTGGGAAGCAGAAGTGTTCACATTGCTTCGCAGAATCGCCTTTGTGCAGAAAACACTAACACTTGTTCAGAACAAAAGAAAGCACAGAGCCCCAGATTTGCTGTTGTTCTGGAGAGCTTGCAGAGCACTGGGGAAAGGCAGGCAGAGAATTCCCTGCTAGCACCTTCTCTGTGCCTGGGAAGCAGGAGTGTTCACATTGCTTCGCAGAATCGCTTTTGTGCAGAAAACAGTAACACTTGTTCAGAACGAAAGAAAGCACAGAGCCCCAGATTCTATGTTGTCCTGGAGAGCTTGCAGAGCACTGGGGAAAGGCAGGCAGAGAATTCCTTGCTAGCGCCTTCTCTGTGCCTGGGAAGCAGAAGTGTTCACATTGCTTCGCAGAATCGCTTTTGTACAGAAAACACTAACACTTGTTCAGAACGAAAGGAAGCACAGAGCCCCAGATTTTATGTTGTCCTGGAGAGCTTGCAGAGCACTGGGGAAAGGCAGGCAGAGAATTTCCTGCTAGCACCTTCTCTGTGCCTGTTCACATTGCTTCGCAGAATCGCTTTTGTGCAGAAAACACTAACACTTGTTCAGAACGAAAGAAAGCACAGAGCCCCAGATTCTATGTTGTCCTGGAGAGCTTGCAGAGCACTGGGGAAAGGCAGGCAGAGAATTCCTTGCTAGCACCTTCTCTGTGCCTGGGAAGCAGAAGTGTTCACATTGCTTGGCAGAATCGCTTTTGTGCAGAAAACAGTAACACTTGTTCAGAAGGAAAGAAAGCACAGAGCCCCAGATTTGATGTTGTCCTGGAGAGCTTGCAGAGCACTGGGGAAAGGCAGGCAGAGAATTCCCTGCTAGCACCTTCTCTGTGCCTGTTCACATTGCTTCCCAGAATCGCTTTTGTGCAGAAAACAGTAACACTTGTTCAGAACGAAAGAAAGCACAGAGCCCCAGATTCTATGTTGTCCTGGAGAGCTTGCAGAGCACTGGGGAAAGGCAGGCAGAGAATTCCCTGCTAGCACCTTCTCTGTGCCTGGGAAGCAGAAGTGTTCACATTGCTTCGCAGAATCGCTATTGTGCAGAAAACAGTAACACTTGTTCAGAAGGAAAGAAAGCACAGAGCCCCAGATTCTATGTTGTCCTGGAGAGCTTGCAGAGCACTGGGGAAAGGCAGGCAGAGAATTCCTTGCTAGCACCTTCTCTGTGCCTGGGAAGCAGAAGTGTTAATATTGCTTCGCAGAATCGCTTTTGTGCAGAAAACACTAACACTTGTTCAGAACGAAAGAAAGCACAGAGCCCCAGATTTGCTGTTGTTCTGGAGAGCTTGCAGAGCACTGGGGAAAGGCAGGCAGAGAATTCCCTGCTAGCACCTTCTCTGTGCCTGGGAAGCAGAAGTGTTCACATTGCTTCGCAGAATCGCCTTTGTGCAGAAAACACTAACACTTGTTCAGAACAAAAGAAAGCACAGAGCCCCAGATTTGCTGTTGTTCTGGAGAGCTTGCAGAGCACTGGGGAAAGGCAGGCAGAGAATTCCCTGCTAGCACCTTCTCTGTGCCTGGGAAGCAGAAGTGTTCACATTGCTTCGCAGAATCGCCTTTGTGCAGAAAACACTAACACTTGTTCAGAACGAAAGAAAGCACAGAGCCCCAGATTCTATGTTGTCCTGGAGAGCTTGCAGAGCACTGGGGAAAGGCAGGCAGAGAATTCCCTGCTAGCACCTTCTCTGTGCCTGGGAAGCAGAAGTGTTCACATTGCTTCGCAGAATCGCTTTTCTGCAGAAAACACTAACACTTGTTCAGAACAAAAGAAAGCACAGAGCCCCAGATTTGCTGTTGTTCTGGAGAGCTTGCAGAGCACTGCGGAAAGGCAGGCAGAGAATTCCCTGCTAGCACCTTCTCTGTGCCTGGGAAGCAGAAGTGTTCACATTGCTTCGCAGAATCGCCTTTGTGCAGAAAACACTAACACTTGTTCAGAACAAAAGAAAGCACAGAGCCCCAGATTTGCTGTTGTTCTGGAGAGCTTGCAGAGCACTGGGGAAAGGCAGGCGGAGAATTCCCTGCTAGCACCTTCTCTGTGCCTGGGAAGCAGAAGTGTTCACATTACTTCGCAGAATCGCTTTTGTGCAGAAAACACTAACACTTGTTCAGAACGAAAGAAAGCACAGAGCCTCAGATTTGCTGTTGTCCTGGAGAGCTTGCAGAGCACTGGGGAAAGGCAGGCAGAGAATTCCCTGTTAGCACCTTCTCTGTGCCTGGGAAGCAGAAGTGTTCACATTGCTTCGCAGTTTCGCCTTTGTGCAGAAAACACTAACACTTGTTCAGAACAAAAGAAAGCACAGAGCCCCAGATTCTATGTTGTCCTGGAGAGCTTGCAGAGCACTGGGGAAAGGCAGGCAGAGAATTCCCTGCTAGCACCTTCTCTGTGCCTGGGAAGCAGAAGTGTTCACATTGCTTCGCAGAATCGCTTTTCTGCAGAAAGCACTAACACTTGTTCAGAACAAAAGAAAGCACAGAGCCCCAGATTTGATGTTGTTCTGGAGAGCTTGCAGAGCAGTGGGGAAAGGCAGGCAGAGAATTCCCTGCTAGCACCTTCTCTGTGCCTGGGAAGCAGAAGTGTTCACATTGCTTCGCAGATTCGCCTTTGTGCAGAAAACACTAACACTTGTTCAGAACAAAAGAAAACACAGAGCCCCAGATTTGATGTTGTTCTGGAGAGCTTGCAGAGCAGTGGGGAAAGGCAGGCAGAGAATTCCCTGCTAGCACCTTCTCTGTGCCTGGGAAGCAGAAGTGTTCACATTGCTTCGCAGAATTGCCTTTGTGCAGAAAACACTAACACTTGTTCAGAACAAAAGAAAGCACAGAGCCTCAGATTTTATGTTGTTCTGGAGAGCTTGCAGAGCACTGGGGAAAGGCAGGCAGAGAATTCCCTGCTAGCACCTTCTCTGTTCCTGGGAAGCAGAAGTGTTCACATTGCTTCGCAGAATTGCCTTTGTGCAGAAAACACTAACACTTGTTCAGAACAAAAGAAAGCACAGAGCCTCAGATTTTATGTTGTCCTGGAGAGCTTGCAGAGCACTGGGGAAAGGCAGGCAGAGAATTCCCTGCTAGCACCTTCTCTGTGCCTGGGAAGCAGAAGTGTTCACATTGCTTCGCAGAATCGCTTTTCTGCAGAAAACACTAACACTTGTTCAGAACGAAAGAAAGCACAGAGCCCCAGATTTGCTGTTGTCCTGGAGAGCTTGCAGAGCACTGGGGAAAGGCAGGCAGAGAATTCCCTGTTAGCACCTTCTCTGTGCCTGGGAAGCAGAAGTGTTCACATTGCTTCGCAGAATCGCTTTTCTGCAGAAAACACTAACACTTGTTCAGAACAAAAGAAAACACAGAGCCCCAGATTTGCTGTTGTTCTGGAGAGCTTGCAGAGCACTGGGGAAAGGCAGGCAGAGAATTCCCTGCTAGCACCTTCTCTGTGCCTGGGAAGCAGAAGTGTTCACATTGCTTCGCAGATTCGCCTTTGTGCAGAAAACACTAACACTTGTTCAGAACGAAAGAAAGCACAGAGCCCCAGATTCTATGTTGTCCTGGAGAGCTTGCAGAGCACTGGGGAAAGGCAGGCAGAGAATTCCCTGTTAGCACCTTCTCTGTGCCTGGGAAGCAGAAGTGTTCACATTGCTTCGCAGAATCGCCTTTGTGCAGAAAACACTAACCCTTGTTCAGAACAAAAGAAAGCACAGAGCCCCAGATTTGCTGTTGTCCTGGAGAGCTTGCAGAGCACTGGGGAAAGGCAGGCAGAGAATTCCCTGCTAGCACCTTCTCTGTGCCTGGGAAGCAGAAGTGTTCACATTGCTTCGCAGAATCGCATTTGTGCAGAAAACACTAACACTTGTTCAGAACAAAAGAAAGCACAGAGCCCCAGATTTGCTGTTGTTCTGGAGAGCTTGCAGAGCAGTGGGGAAAGGCAGGCAGAGAATTCCCTGCTAGCACCTTCTCTGTGCCTGGGAAGCAGAAGTGTTCACATTACTTCGCAGAATCGCTTTTGTGCAGAAAACAGTAACACTTGTTCAGAACAAAAGAAAGCACAGAGCCCCAGATTTGCTGTTGTTCTGGAGAGCTTGCAGAGCACTGGGGAAAGGCAGGCAGAGAATTCCCTGCTAGCACCTTCTCTGTGCCTGGGAAGCAGAAGTGTTCACATTGCTTCGCAGAATTGCCTTTGTGCAGAAAACACTAACACTTGTTCAGAACAAAAGAAAGCACAGAGCCTCAGATTTTATGTTGTCCTGGAGAGCTTGCAGAGCACTGGGGAAAGGCAGGCGGAGAATTCCCTGCTAGCACCTTCTCTGTGCCTGGGAAGCAGAAGTGTTCACATTGCTTCGCAGAATCGCTTTTGTGCAGAAAGCACTAACACTTGTTCAGAACAAAAGAAAGCACAGAGCCCCAGATTCTATGTTGTCCTGGAGAGCTTGCAGAGCACTGGGGAAAGGCAGGCAGAGAATTCCCTGCTAGCACCTTCTCTGTGCCTGGGAAGCAGAAGTGTTCACATTGCTTCGCAGAATCGCTTTTCTGCAGAAAACACTAACACTTGTTCAGAACAAAAGAAAGCACAGAGCCCCAGATTTGCTGTTGTTCTGGAGAGCTTGCAGAGCACTGGGGAAAGGCAGGCAGAGAATTCCTTGCTAGCACCTTCTCTGTGCCTGGGAAGCAGAAGTGTTCACATTGCTTCGCAGAATCGCCTTTGTGCAGAAAACACTAACACTTGTTCAGAACAAAAGAAAGCACAGAGCCCCAGATTTGATGTTGTTCTGGAGAGCTTGCAGAGCAGTGGGGAAAGGCAGGCAGAGAATTCCCTGCTAGCACCTTCTCTGTGCCTGGGAAGCAGAAGTGTTCACATTGCTTCGCAGAATCGCATTTGTGCAGAAAACACTAACACTTGTTCAGAACGAAAGAAAGCACAGAGCCCCAGATTTGCTGTTGTTCTGGAGAGCTTGCAGAGCACTGGGGAAAGGCAGGCAGAGAATTCCCTGCTAGCACCTTCTCTGTGCCTGGGAAGCAGAAGTGTTCACATTGCTTCGCAGAATTGCCTTTGTGCAGAAAACACTAACACTTGTTCAGAACAAAAGAAAGCACAGAGCCTCAGATTTTATGCTGTCCTGGAGAGCTTGCAGAGCACTGGGGAAAGGCAGGCAGAGAATTCCCTGCTAGCACCTTCTCTGTGCCTGGGAAGCAGAAGTGTTCACATTGCTTCGCAGAATCGCTTTTCTGCAGAAAACACTAACACTTGTTCAGAACAAAAGAAAGCACAGAGCCCCAGATTTGCTGTTGTTCTGGAGAGCTTGCAGAGCACTGGGGAAAGGCAGGCAGAGAATTCCCTGCTAGCACCTTCTCTGTGCCTGGGAAGCAGAAGTGTTCACATTGCTTCGCAGAATCGCCTTTGTGCAGAAAACACTAACACTTGTTCAGAACAAAAGAAAGCACAGAGCCCCAGATTTGCTGTTGTTGTGGAGAGCTTGCAGAGCACTGGGGAAAGGCAGGCGGAGAATTCCCTGCTAGCACCTTCTCTGTGCCTGGGAAGCAGAAGTGTTCACATTACTTCGCAGAATCGCTTTTGTGCAGAAAACACTAACACTTGTTCACAACGAAAGAAAGCACAGAGCCCCAGATTTGCTGTTGTCCTGGAGAGCTTGCAGAGCACTGGGGAAAGGCAGGCAGAGAATTCCCTGTTAGCACCTTCTCTGTGCCTGGGAAGCAGAAGTGTTCACATTGCTTCGCAGAATCGCTTTTCTGCAGAAAACACTAACACTTGTTCAGAACAAAAGAAAACACAGAGCCCCAGATTTGCTGTTGTTCTGGAGAGCTTGCAGAGCACTGGGGAAAGGCAGGCAGAGAATTCCCTGCTAGCACCTTCTCTGTGCCTGGGAAGCAGAAGTGTTCACATTGCTTCGCAGAATCGCCTTTGTGCAGAAAACACTAACACTTGTTCAGAACAAAAGAAAGCACAGAGCCCCAGATTTGATGTTGTTCTGGAGAGCTTGCAGAGCAGTGGGGAAAGGCAGGCAGAGAATTCCCTGCTAGCACCTTCTCTGTGCCTGGGAAGCAGAAGTGTTCACATTGCTTCGCAGAATCGCTTTTGTGCAGAAAACACTAACACTTGTTCAGAACAAAAGAAAGCACAGAGCCCCAGATTTGCTGTTGTTCTGGAGAGCTTGCAGAGCACTGGGGAAAGGCAGGCAGAGAATTCCTTGCTAGCACCTTCTCTGTGCCTGGGAAGCAGAAGTGTTCACATTGCTTCGCAGAATCGCCTTTGTGCAGAAAACACTAACACTTGTTCAGAACGAAAGAAAGCACAGAGCCCCAGATTTGATGTTGTTCTGGAGAGCTTGCAGAGCAGTGGGGAAAGGCAGGCAGAGAATTCCCTGCTAGCACCTTCTCTGTGCCTGGGAAGCAGAAGTGTTCACATTGCTTCGCAGAATCGCATTTGTGCAGAAAACACTAACACTTGTTCAGAACAAAAGAAAGCACAGAGCCCCAGATTTGCTGTTGTTCTGGAGAGCTTGCAGAGCACTGGGGAAAGGCAGGCAGAGAATTCCCTGCTAGCACCTTCTCTGTGCCTGGGAAGCAGAAGTGTTCACATTGCTTCGCAGAATTGCCTTTGTGCAGAAAACACTAACACTTGTTCAGAACAAAAGAAAGCACAGAGCCTCAGATTTTATGCTGTCCTGGAGAGCTTGCAGAGCACTGGGGAAAGGCAGGCAGAGAATTCCCTGCTAGCACCTTCTCTGTGCCTGGGAAGCAGAAGTGTTCACATTGCTTCGCAGAATCGCTTTTCTGCAGAAAACACTAACACTTGTTCAGAACAAAAGAAAGCACAGAGCCCCAGATTTAGTGTTGTTCTGGAGAGCTTGCAGAGCACTGGGGAAAGGCAGGCAGAGAATTCCCTGCTAGCACCTTCTCTGTGCCTGGGAAGCAGAAGTGTTCACATTGCTTCGCAGAATCGCCTTTGTGCAGAAAACACTAACACTTGTTCAGAACAAAAGAAAGCACAGAGCCCCAGATTTGCTGTTGTTGTGGAGAGCTTGCAGAGCACTGGGGAAAGGCAGGCGGAGAATTCCCTGCTAGCACCTTCTCTGTGCCTGGGAAGCAGAAGTGTTCACATTACTTCGCAGAATCGCTTTTGTGCAGAAAACACTAACACTTGTTCACAACGAAAGAAAGCACAGAGCCCCAGATTTGCTGTTGTCCTGGAGAGCTTGCAGAGCACTGGGGAAAGGCAGGCAGAGAATTCCCTGTTAGCACCTTCTCTGTGCCTGGGAAGCAGAAGTGTTCACATTGCTTCGCAGAATCGCTTTTCTGCAGAAAACACTAACACTTGTTCAGAACAAAAGAAAACACAGAGCCCCAGATTTGCTGTTGTTCTGGAGAGCTTGCAGAGCACTGGGGAAAGGCAGGCAGAGAATTCCCTGCTAGCACCTTCTCTGTGCCTGGGAAGCAGAAGTGTTCACATTGCTTCGCAGAATCGCCTTTGTGCAGAAAACACTAACACTTGTTCAGAACAAAAGAAAGCACAGAGCCCCAGATTTGATGTTGTTCTGGAGAGCTTGCAGAGCACTGGGGAAAGGCAGGCAGAGAATTCCCTGCTAGCACCTTCTCTGTGCCTGGGAAGCAGAAGTGTTCACATTGCTTCGCAGAATCGCATTTGTGCAGAAAACACTAACACTTGTTCAGAACAAAAGAAAGCACAGAGCCCCAGATTTGCTGTTGTTCTGGAGAGCTTGCAGAGCACTGGGGAAAGGCAGGCAGAGAATTCCCTGCTAGCACCTTCTCTGTGCCTGGGAAGCAGGAGTGTTCACATTGCTTCGCAGAATCGCTTTTCTGCAGAAAACACTAACACTTGTTCAGAACAAAAGAAAGCAAAGAGCCCCAGATTTGCTGTTGTTCTGGAGAGCTTGCAGAGCACTGGGGAAAGGCAGGCAGAGAATTCCCTGCTAGCACCTTCTCTGTGCCTGGGAAGCAGAAGTGTTCACATTGCTTCGCAGAATCGCCTTTGTGCAGAAAACACTAACACTTGTTCAGAACAAAAGAAAGCACAGAGCCCCAGATTCTATGTTGTCCTGGAGAGCTTGCAGAGCACTGGGGAAAGGCAGGCGGAGAATTCCCTGCTAGCACCTTCTCTGTGCCTGGGAAGCAGAAGTGTTCACGTTGCTTCGCAGAATCGCTTTTGTGCAGAAAGCACTAACACTTGTTCAGAACAAAAGAAAGCACAGAGCCCCAGATTTGATGTTGTTCTGGAGAGCTTGCAGAGCAGTGGGGAAAGGCAGGCAGAGAATTCCCTGCTAGCACCTTCTCTGTGCCTGGGAAGCAGAAGTGTTCACATTGCTTCGCAGATTCGCCTTTGTGCAGAAAACACTAACACTTGTTCAGAACAAAAGAAAGCACAGAGCCCCAGATTTGCTGTTGTTCTGGAGAGCTTGCAGAGCACTGGGGAAAGGCAGGCAGAGAATTCCCTGCTAGCACCTTCTCTGTTCCTGGGAAGCAGAAGTGTTCACATTGCTTCGCAGAATTGCCTTTGTGCAGAAAACACTAACACTTGTTCAGAACAAAAGAAAGCACAGAGCCTCAGATTTTATGTTGTCCTGGAGAGCTTGCAGAGCACTGGGGAAAGGCAGGCAGAGAATTCCCTGCTAGCACCTTCTCTGTGCCTGGGAAGCAGAAGTGTTCACATTGCTTCGCAGAATCGCTTTTGTGCAGAAAGCACTAACACTTGTTCAGAACAAAAGAAAGCACAGAGCCCCAGATTTGATGTTGTTCTGGAGATCTTGCAGAGCAGTGGGGAAAGGCAGGCAGAGAATTCCCTGCTAGCACCTTCTCTGTGCCTGGGAAGCAGAAGTGTTCACATTGCTTCGCAGATTCGCCTTTGTGCAGAAAACACTAACACTTGTTCAGAACAAAAGAAAGCACAGAGCCCCAGATTTGATGTTGTTCTGGAGAGCTTGCAGAGCACTGGGGAAAGGCAGGCAGAGAATTCCCTGCTAGCACCTTCTCTGTTCCTGGGAAGCAGAAGTGTTCACATTGCTTCGCAGAATTGCCTTTGTGCAGAAAACACTAACACTTGTTCAGAACAAAAGAAAGCACAGAGCCTCAGATTTTATGTTGTCCTGGAGAGCTTGCAGAGCACTGGGGAAAGGCAGGCAGAGAATTCCCTGCTAGCACCTTCTCTGTGCCTGGGAAGCAGAAGTGTTCACATTGCTTCGCAGAATCGCTTTTCTGCAGAAAACACTAACACTTGTTCAGAACGAAAGAAAGCACAGAGCCCCAGATTTGCTGTTGTCCTGGAGAGCTTGCAGAGCACTGGGGAAAGGCAGGCAGAGAATTCCCTGTTAGCACCTTCTCTGTGCCTGGGAAGCAGAAGTGTTCACATTGCTTCGCAGAATCGCTTTTCTGCAGAAAACACTAACACTTGTTCAGAACGAAAGAAAGCACAGAGCCCCAGATTTGCTGTTGTCCTGGAGAGCTTGCAGAGAACTGGGGAAAGGCAGGCAGAGAATTCCCTGTTAGCACCTTCTCTGTGCCTGGGAAGCAGAAGTGTTCACATTGCTTCGCAGAATCGCCTTTGTGCAGAAAACACTAACACTTGTTCAGAACAAAAGAAAGCACAGAGCCCCAGATTTGCTGTTGTCCGGGAGAGCTTGCAGAGCACTGGGGAAAGGCAGGCAGAGAATTCCCTGCTAGCACCTTCTCTGTGCCTGGGAAGCAGAAGTGTTCACATTGCTTCGCAGAATCGCATTTGTGCAGAAAACACTAACACTTGTTCAGAACGAAAGAAAGCACAGAGCCCCAGATTTGCTGTTGTTCTGGAGAGCTTGCAGAGCACTGGGGAAAGGCAGGCAGAGAATTCCCTGCTAGCACCTTCTCTGTGCCTGGGAAGCAGAAGTGTTCACATTGCTTCGCAGAATTGCCTTTGTGCAGAAAACACTAACACTTGTTCAGAACAAAAGAAAGCACAGAGCCTCAGATTTTATATTGTCCTGGAGAGCTTGCAGAGCACTGGGGAAAGGCAGGCGGAGAATTCCCTGCTAGCACCTTCTCTGTGCCTGGGAAGCAGAAGTGTTCACATTGCTTCGCAGAATTGCTTTTGTGCAGAAAGCACTAACACTTGTTCAGAACAAAAGAAAGCACAGAGCCCCAGATTCTATGTTGTCCTGGAGAGCTTGCAGAGCACTGGGGAAAGGCAGGCAGAGAATTCCCTGCTAGCACCTTCTCTGTGCCTGGGAAGCAGAAGTGTTCACATTGCTTCGCAGAATCGCTTTTCTGCAGAAAACACTAACACTTGTTCAGAACAAAAGAAAGCACAGAGCCCCAGATTTGCTGTTGTCCTGGAGAGCTTGCAGAGCACTGGGGAAAGGCAGGCAGAGAATTCCCTGCTAGCACCTTCTCTGTGTCTGGGAAGCAGAAGTGTTTACATTGCTTCGCAGAATCGCCTTTGTGCAGAAAACACTAACACTTGTTCAGAACAAAAGAAAGCACAGAGCCCCAGATTCTATGTTGTCCTGGAGAGCTTGCAGAGCACTGGGGAAAGGCAGGCGGAGAATTCCCTGCTAGCACCTTCTCTGTGCCTGGGAAGCAGAAGTGTTCACATTGCTTCGCAGAATCGCCTTTGTGCAGAAAACACTAACACTTGTTCAGAACAAAAGAAAGCACAGAGCCCCAGATTTGCCGTAGTTCTGGAGAGCTTGCAGAGCACTGGGGAAAGGCAGGCAGAGAATTCCCTGCTAGCACCTTCTCTGTGCCTGGGAAGCAGAAGTGTTCACATTGCTTCGCAGAATCGCCTTTGTGCAGAAAACACTAACACTTGTTCAGAACAAAAGAAAGCACAGAGCCCCAGATTTGCTGTTGTTCTGGAGAGCTTGCAGAGCACTGGGGAAAGGCAGGCAGAGAATTCCCTGCTAGCACCTTCTCTGTGCCTGGGAAGCAGAAGTGTTCACATTACTTCGCAGAATCGCTTTTGTGCAGAAAACACTAACACTTGTTCAGAACGAAAGAAAGCACAGAGCCCCAGATTTGCTGTTGTCCTGGAGAGCTTGCAGAGCACTGGGGAAAGGCAGGCAGAGAATTCCCTGCTAGCACCTTCTCTGTGCCTGGGAAGCAGAAGTGTTCACATTGCTTCGCAGAATCGCTTTTGTGCAGAAAGCACTAACACTTGTTCAGAACAAAAGAAAGCACAGAGCCCCAGATTCTATGTTGTCCTGGAGAGCTTGCAGAGCACTGGGGAAAGGCAGGCAGAGAATTCCCTGCTAGCACCTTCTCTGTGCCTGGGAAGCAGAAGTGTTCACATTGCTTCGCAGAATCGCTTTTCTGCAGAAAACACTAACACTTGTTCAGAACAAAAGAAAGCACAGAGCCCCAGATTTGCTGTTGTCCTGGAGAGCTTGCAGAGCACTGGGGAAAGGCAGGCAGAGAATTCCCTGCTAGCACCTTCTCTGTGCCTGGGAAGCAGAAGTGTTTACATTGCTTCGCAGAATCGCCTTTGTGCAGAAAACACTAACACTTGTTCAGAACAAAAGAAAGCACAGAGCCCCAGATTCTATGTTGTCCTGGAGAGCTTGCAGAGCACTGGGGAAAGGCAGGCAGAGAATTCCCTGCTAGCACCTTCTCTGTGCCTGGGAAGCAGAAGTGTTCACATTGCTTCGCAGAATCGCCTTTGTGCAGAAAACACTAACACTTGTTCAGAACAAAAGAAAGCACAGAGCCCCAGATTTGCCGTAGTTCTGGAGAGCTTGCAGAGCACTGGGGAAAGGCAGGCAGAGAATTCCCTGCTAGCACCTTCTCTGTGCCTGGGAAGCAGAAGTGTTCACATTGCTTCGCAGAATCGCCTTTGTGCAGAAAACACTAACACTTGTTCAGAACGAAAGAAAGCACAGAGCCCCAGATTTGCTGTTGTCCTGGAGAGCTTGCAGAGCACTGGGGAAAGGCAGGCAGAGAATTCCCTGCTAGCACCTTCTCTGTGCCTGGGAAGCAGAAGTGTTCACATTGCTTCGCAGAATCGCCTTTGTGCAGAAAACACTAACACTTGTTCAGAACAAAAGAAAGCACAGAGCCCCAGATTCTATGTTGTCCTGGAGAGCTTGCAGAGCACTGGGGAAAGGCAGGCAGAGAATTCCCTGCTAGCACCTTCTCTGTGCCTGGGAAGCAGAAGTGTTCACATTACTTCGCAGAATCGCTTTTGTGCAGAAAACACTAACACTTGTTCAGAACAAAAGAAAGCACAGAGCCCCAGATTTGCTGTTGTTCTGGAGAGCTTGCAGAGCACTGGGGAAAGGCAGGCAGAGAATTCCCTGCTAGCACCTTCTCTGTGCCTGGGAAGCAGAAGTGTTCACATTGCTTCGCAGAATCGCCTTTGTGCAGAAAACACTAACACTTGTTCAGAACAAAAGAAAGCACAGAGCCCCAGATTTGCTGTTGTTCTGGAGAGCTTGCAGAGCACTGGGGAAAGGCAGGCAGAGAATTCCCTGCTAGCACCTTCTCTGTGCCTGGGAAGCAGAAGTGTTCACATTACTTCGCAGAATCGCTTTTGTGCAGAAAACACTAACACTTGTTCAGAACGAAAGAAAGCACAGAGCCCCAGATTTGCTGTTGTCCTGGAGAGCTTGCAGAGCACTGGGGAAAGGCAGGCAGAGAATTCCCTGTTAGCACCTTCTCTGTGCCTGGGAAGCAGAAGTGTTCACATTGCTTCGCAGTTTCGCCTTTGTGCAGAAAACACTAACACTTGTTCAGAACAAAAGAAAGCACAGAGCCCCAGATTCTATGTTGTCCTGGAGAGCTTGCAGAGCACTGGGGAAAGGCAGGCAGAGAATTCCCTGCTAGCACCTTCTCTGTGCCTGGGAAGCAGAAGTGTTCACATTGCTTCGCAGAATCGCTTTTGTGCAGAAAGCACTAACACTTGTTCAGAACAAAAGAAAGCACAGAGCCCCAGATTTGATGTTGTTCTGGAGAGCTTGCAGAGCAGTGGGGAAAGGCAGGCAGAGAATTCCCTGCTAGCACCTTCTCTGTGCCTGGGAAGCAGAAGTGTTCACATTGCTTCGCAGATTCGCCTTTGTGCAGAAAACACTAACACTTGTTCAGAACAAAAGAAAGCACAGAGCCCCAGATTTGCTGTTGTTCTGGAGAGCTTGCAGAGCACTGGGGAAAGGCAGGCAGAGAATTCCCTGCTAGCACCTTCTCTGTTCCTGGGAAGCAGAAGTGTTCACATTACTTCGCAGAATCGCTTTTGTGCAGAAAACACTAACACTTGTTCAGAACGAAAGAAAGCACAGAGCCCCAGATTTGCTGTTGTCCTGGAGAGCTTGCAGAGCACTGGGGAAAGGCAGGCAGAGAATTCCCTGTTAGCACCTTCTCTGTGCCTGGGAAGCAGAAGTGTTCACATTGCTTCGCAGAATCGCTTTTCTGCAGAAAACACTAACACTTGTTCAGAACAAAAGAAAACACAGAGCCCCAGATTTGCTGTTGTTCTGGAGAGCTTGCAGAGCACTGGGGAAAGGCAGGCAGAGAATTCCCTGCTAGCACCTTCTCTGTGTCTGGGAAGCAGAAGTGTTCACATTGCTTCGCAGAATCGCCTTTGTGCAGAAAACACTAACACTTGTTCAGAAGGAAAGAAAGCACAGAGCCCCAGATTTGATGTTGTTCTGGAGAGCTTGCAGAGCAGTGGGGAAAGGCAGGCAGAGAATTCCCTGCTAGCACCTTCTCTGTGCCTGGGAAGCAGAAGTGTTCACATTGCTTCGCAGAATCGCATTTGTGCAGAAAACACTAACACTTGTTCAGAACAAAAGAAAGCACAGAGCCCCAGATTTGCTGTTGTTCTGGAGAGCTTGCAGAGCACTGGGGAAAGGCAGGCAGAGAATTCCCTGCTAGCACCTTCTCTGTGCCTGGGAAGCAGGAGTGTTCACATTGCTTCGCAGAATCGCTTTTCTGCAGAAAACACTAACACTTGTTCAGAACAAAAGAAAGCAAAGAGCCCCAGATTTGCTGTTGTCCTGGAGAGCTTGCAGAGCACTGGGGAAAGGCAGGCAGAGAATTCCCTGCTAGCACCTTCTCTGTGCCTGGGAAGCAGAAGTGTTCACATTACTTCGCAGAATCGCTTTTGTGCAGAAAACATTAACACTTGTTCAGAACAAAAGAAAGCACAGAGCCCCAGATTTGCTGTTGTCCTGGAGAGCTTGCAGAGCACTGGGGAAAGGCAGGCAGAGAATTCCCTGCTAGCACCTTCTCTGTGTCTGGGAAGCAGAAGTGTTTACATTGCTTCGCAGAATCGCCTTTGTGCAGAAAACACTAACACTTGTTCAGAACAAAAGAAAGCACAGAGCCCCAGATTCTATGTTGTCCTGGAGAGCTTGCAGAGCACTGGGGAAAGGCAGGCAGAGAATTCCCTGCTAGCACCTTCTCTGTGCCTGGGAAGCAGAAGTGTTCACATTGCTTCGCAGAATCGCCTTTGTGCAGAAAACACTAACACTTGTTCAGAACAAAAGAAAGCACAGAGCCCCAGATTTGCCGTTGTTCTGGAGAGCTTGCAGAGCACTGGGGAAAGGCAGGCAGAGAATTCCCTGCTAGCACCTTCTCTGTGCCTGGGAAGCAGAATTGTTCACATTGCTTCGCAGAATCGCCTTTGTGCAGAAAACACTAACACTTGTTCAGAACAAAAGAAAGCACAGAGCCCCAGATTTGCTGTTGTTCTGGAGAGCTTGCAGAGCACTGGGGAAAGGCAGGCAGAGAATTCCCTGCTAGCACCTTCTCTGTGCCTGGGAAGCAGAAGTGTTCACATTACTTCGCAGAATCGCTTTTGTGCAGAAAACACTAACACTTGTTCAGAACGAAAGAAAGCACAGAGCCCCAGATTTGCTGTTGTCCTGGAGAGCTTGCAGAGCACTGGGGAAAGGCAGGCAGAGAATTCCCTGCTAGCACCTTCTCTGTGCCTGGGAAGCAGAAGTGTTCACATTGCTTCGCAGAATCGCCTTTGTGCAGAAAACACTAACACTTGTTCAGAACAAAAGAAAGCACAGAGCCCCAGATTCTATGTTGTCCTGAAGAGCTTGCAGAGCACTGGGGAAAGGCAGGCAGAGAATTCCCTGCTAGCACCTTCTCTGTGCCTGGGAAGCAGAAGTGTTCACATTACTTCGCAGAATCGCTTTTGTGCAGAAAACACTAACACTTGTTCAGAACAAAAGAAAGCACAGAGCCCCAGATTTGCTGTTGTTCTGGAGAGCTTGCAGAGCACTGGGGAAAGGCAGGCAGAGAATTCCCTGCTAGCACCTTCTCTGTGCCTGGGAAGCAGAAGTGTTCACATTGCTTCGCAGAATCGCCTTTGTGCAGAAAACACTAACACTTGTTCAGAACAAAAGAAAGCACAGAGCCCCAGATTTGCTGTTGTTGTGGAGAGCTTGCAGAGCACTGGGGAAAGGCAGGCGGAGAATTCCCTGCTAGCACCTTCTCTGTGCCTGGGAAGCAGAAGTGTTCACATTACTTCGCAGAATCGCTTTTGTGCAGAAAACACTAACACTTGTTCAGAACGAAAGAAAGCACAGAGCCCCAGATTTGCTGTTGTCCTGGAGAGCTTGCAGAGCACTGGGGAAAGGCAGGCAGAGAATTCCCTGCTAGCACCTTCTCTGTGCCTGGGAAGCAGAAGTGTTCACATTGCTTCGCAGAATCGCTTTTCTGCAGAAAACACTAACACTTGTTCAGAACAAAAGAAAACACAGAGCCCCAGATTTGCTGTTGTTCTGGAGAGCTTGCAGAGCACTGGGGAAAGGCAGGCAGAGAATTCCCTGCTAGCACCTTCTCTGTGCCTGGGAAGCAGAAGTGTTCACATTGCTTCGCAGAATCGCCTTTGTGCAGAAAACACTAACACTTGTTCAGAACGAAAGAAAGCACAGAGCCCCAGATTCTATGTTGTCCTGGAGAGCTTGCAGAGAACTGGGGAAAGGCAGGCAGAGAATTCCCTGCTAGCACCTTCTCTGTGCCTGGGAAGCAGTAGTGTTCACATTGCTTCGCAGAATCGCCTTTGTGCAGAAAACACTAACACTTGTTCAGAACAAAAGAAAGCACAGAGCCCCAGATTTGCTGTTGTTCTGGAGAGCTTGCAGAGCACTGGGGAAAGGCAGGCAGAGAATTCCCTGCTAGCACCTTCTCTGTGTCTGGGAAGCAGAAGTGTTCACATTGCTTCGCAGAATCGCCTTTGTGCAGAAAACACTAACACTTGTTCAGAACAAAAGAAAGCACAGAGCCCCAGATTTGATGTTGTTCTGGAGAGCTTGCAGAGCAGTGGGGAAAGGCAGGCAGAGAATTCCCTGCTAGCACCTTCTCTGTGCCTGGGAAGCAGAAGTGTTCACATTGCTTCGCAGAATCGCATTTGTGCAGAAAACACTAACACTTGTTCAGAACAAAAGAAAGCACAGAGCCCCAGATTTGCTGTTGTCCTGGAGAGCTTGCAGAGCACTGGGGAAAGGCAGGCAGAGAATTCCCTGCTAGCACCTTCTCTGTGCCTGGGAAGCAGGAGTGTTCACATTGCTTCGCAGAATCGCTTTTCTGCAGAAAACACTAACACTTGTTCAGAACAAAAGAAAGCAAAGAGCCCCAGATTTGCTGTTGTCCTGGAGAGCTTGCAGAGCACTGGGGAAAGGCAGGCAGAGAATTCCCTGCTAGCACCTTCTCTGTGCCTGGGAAGCAGAAGTGTTCACATTACTTCGCAGAATCGCTTTTGTGCAGAAAACAGTAACACTTGTTCAGAACAAAAGAAAGCACAGAGCCCCAGATTTGCTGTTGTCCTGGAGAGCTTGCAGAGCACTGGGGAAAGGCAGGCAGAGAATTCCCTGCTAGCACCTTCTCTGTGTCTGGGAAGCAGAAGTGTTTACATTGCTTCGCAGAATCGCCTTTGTGCAGAAAACACTAACACTTGTTCAGAACAAAAGAAAGCACAGAGCCCCAGATTCTATGTTGTCCTGGAGAGCTTGCAGAGCACTGGGGAAAGGCAGGCAGAGAATTCCCTGCTAGCACCTTCTCTGTGCCTGGGAAGCAGAAGTGTTCACATTGCTTCGCAGAATCGCCTTTGTGCAGAAAACACTAACACTTGTTCAGAACAAAAGAAAGCACAGAGCCCCAGATTTGCCGTTGTTCTGGAGAGCTTGCAGAGCACTGGGGAAAGGCAGGCAGAGAATTCCCTGCTAGCACCTTCTCTGTGCCTGGGAAGCAGAAGTGTTCACATTGCTTCGCAGAATCGCCTTTGTGCAGAAAACACTAACACTTGTTCAGAACGAAAGAAAGCACAGAGCCCCAGATTTGCTGTTGTTCTGGAGAGCTTGCAGAGCACTGGGGAAAGGCAGGCAGAGAATTCCCTGCTAGCACCTTCTCTGTGTCTGGGAAGCAGAAGTGTTCACATTGCTTCGCAGAATCGCCTTTGTGCAGAAAACACTAACACTTGTTCAGAAGGAAAGAAAGCACAGAGCCCCAGATTTGATGTTGTTCTGGAGAGCTTGCAGAGCAGTGGGGAAAGGCAGGCAGAGAATTCCCTGCTAGCACCTTCTCTGTGCCTGGGAAGCAGAAGTGTTCACATTGCTTCGCAGAATCGCATTTGTGCAGAAAACACTAACACTTGTTCAGAACAAAAGAAAGCACAGAGCCCCAGATTTGCTGTTGTTCTGGAGAGCTTGCAGAGCACTGGGGAAAGGCAGGCAGAGAATTCCCTGCTAGCACCTTCTCTGTGCCTGGGAAGCAGGAGTGTTCACATTGCTTCGCAGAATCGCTTTTCTGCAGAAAACACTAACACTTGTTCAGAACAAAAGAAAGCAAAGAGCCCCAGATTTGCTGTTGTCCTGGAGAGCTTGCAGAGCACTGGGGAAAGGCAGGCAGAGAATTCCCTGCTAGCACCTTCTCTGTGCCTGGGAAGCAGAAGTGTTCACATTACTTCGCAGAATCGCTTTTGTGCAGAAAACATTAACACTTGTTCAGAACAAAAGAAAGCACAGAGCCCCAGATTTGCTGTTGTCCTGGAGAGCTTGCAGAGCACTGGGGAAAGGCAGGCAGAGAATTCCCTGCTAGCACCTTCTCTGTGTCTGGGAAGCAGAAGTGTTTACATTGCTTCGCAGAATCGCCTTTGTGCAGAAAACACTAACACTTGTTCAGAACAAAAGAAAGCACAGAGCCCCAGATTCTATGTTGTCCTGGAGAGCTTGCAGAGCACTGGGGAAAGGCAGGCAGAGAATTCCCTGCTAGCACCTTCTCTGTGCCTGGGAAGCAGAAGTGTTCACATTGCTTCGCAGAATCGCCTTTGTGCAGAAAACACTAACACTTGTTCAGAACAAAAGAAAGCACAGAGCCCCAGATTTGCCGTTGTTCTGGAGAGCTTGCAGAGCACTGGGGAAAGGCAGGCAGAGAATTCCCTGCTAGCACCTTCTCTGTGCCTGGGAAGCAGAATTGTTCACATTGCTTCGCAGAATCGCCTTTGTGCAGAAAACACTAACACTTGTTCAGAACAAAAGAAAGCACAGAGCCCCAGATTTGCTGTTGTTCTGGAGAGCTTGCAGAGCACTGGGGAAAGGCAGGCAGAGAATTCCCTGCTAGCACCTTCTCTGTGCCTGGGAAGCAGAAGTGTTCACATTACTTCGCAGAATCGCTTTTGTGCAGAAAACACTAACACTTGTTCAGAACGAAAGAAAGCACAGAGCCCCAGATTTGCTGTTGTCCTGGAGAGCTTGCAGAGCACTGGGGAAAGGCAGGCAGAGAATTCCCTGCTAGCACCTTCTCTGTGCCTGGGAAGCAGAAGTGTTCACATTGCTTCGCAGAATCGCCTTTGTGCAGAAAACACTAACACTTGTTCAGAACAAAAGAAAGCACAGAGCCCCAGATTCTATGTTGTCCTGAAGAGCTTGCAGAGCACTGGGGAAAGGCAGGCAGAGAATTCCCTGCTAGCACCTTCTCTGTGCCTGGGAAGCAGAAGTGTTCACATTACTTCGCAGAATCGCTTTTGTGCAGAAAACACTAACACTTGTTCAGAACAAAAGAAAGCACAGAGCCCCAGATTTGCTGTTGTTCTGGAGAGCTTGCAGAGCACTGGGGAAAGGCAGGCAGAGAATTCCCTGCTAGCACCTTCTCTGTGCCTGGGAAGCAGAAGTGTTCACATTGCTTCGCAGAATCGCCTTTGTGCAGAAAACACTAACACTTGTTCAGAACAAAAGAAAGCACAGAGCCCCAGATTTGCTGTTGTTGTGGAGAGCTTGCAGAGCACTGGGGAAAGGCAGGCGGAGAATTCCCTGCTAGCACCTTCTCTGTGCCTGGGAAGCAGAAGTGTTCACATTACTTCGCAGAATCGCTTTTGTGCAGAAAACACTAACACTTGTTCAGAACGAAAGAAAGCACAGAGCCCCAGATTTGCTGTTGTCCTGGAGAGCTTGCAGAGCACTGGGGAAAGGCAGGCAGAGAATTCCCTGCTAGCACCTTCTCTGTGCCTGGGAAGCAGAAGTGTTCACATTGCTTCGCAGAATCGCTTTTCTGCAGAAAACACTAACACTTGTTCAGAACAAAAGAAAACACAGAGCCCCAGATTTGCTGTTGTTCTGGAGAGCTTGCAGAGCACTGGGGAAAGGCAGGCAGAGAATTCCCTGCTAGCACCTTCTCTGTGCCTGGGAAGCAGAAGTGTTCACATTGCTTCGCAGAATCGCCTTTGTGCAGAAAACACTAACACTTGTTCAGAACGAAAGAAAGCACAGAGCCCCAGATTCTATGTTGTCCTGGAGAGCTTGCAGAGAACTGGGGAAAGGCAGGCAGAGAATTCCCTGCTAGCACCTTCTCTGTGCCTGGGAAGCAGTAGTGTTCACATTGCTTCGCAGAATCGCCTTTGTGCAGAAAACACTAACACTTGTTCAGAACAAAAGAAAGCACAGAGCCCCAGATTTGCTGTTGTTCTGGAGAGCTTGCAGAGCACTGGGGAAAGGCAGGCAGAGAATTCCCTGCTAGCACCTTCTCTGTGTCTGGGAAGCAGAAGTGTTCACATTGCTTCGCAGAATCGCCTTTGTGCAGAAAACACTAACACTTGTTCAGAACAAAAGAAAGCACAGAGCCCCAGATTTGATGTTGTTCTGGAGAGCTTGCAGAGCACTGGGGAAAGGCAGGCAGAGAATTCCCTGCTAGCACCTTCTCTGTGCCTGGGAAGCAGAAGTGTTCACATTGCTTCGCAGAATCGCATTTGTGCAGAAAACACTAACACTTGTTCAGAACAAAAGAAAGCACAGAGCCCCAGATTTGCTGTTGTCCTGGAGAGCTTGCAGAGCACTGGGGAAAGGCAGGCAGAGAATTCCCTGCTAGCACCTTCTCTGTGCCTGGGAAGCAGGAGTGTTCACATTGCTTCGCAGAATCGCTTTTCTGCAGAAAACACTAACACTTGTTCAGAACAAAAGAAAGCAAAGAGCCCCAGATTTGCTGTTGTCCTGGAGAGCTTGCAGAGCACTGGGGAAAGGCAGGCAGAGAATTCCCTGCTAGCACCTTCTCTGTGCCTGGGAAGCAGAAGTGTTCACATTACTTCGCAGAATCGCTTTTGTGCAGAAAACAGTAACACTTGTTCAGAACAAAAGAAAGCACAGAGCCCCAGATTTGCTGTTGTCCTGGAGAGCTTGCAGAGCACTGGGGAAAGGCAGGCAGAGAATTCCCTGCTAGCACCTTCTCTGTGTCTGGGAAGCAGAAGTGTTTACATTGCTTCGCAGAATCGCCTTTGTGCAGAAAACACTAACACTTGTTCAGAACAAAAGAAAGCACAGAGCCCCAGATTCTATGTTGTCCTGGAGAGCTTGCAGAGCACTGGGGAAAGGCAGGCAGAGAATTCCCTGCTAGCACCTTCTCTGTGCCTGGGAAGCAGAAGTGTTCACATTGCTTCGCAGAATCGCCTTTGTGCAGAAAACACTAACACTTGTTCAGAACAAAAGAAAGCACAGAGCCCCAGATTTGCCGTTGTTCTGGAGAGCTTGCAGAGCACTGGGGAAAGGCAGGCAGAGAATTCCCTGCTAGCACCTTCTCTGTGCCTGGGAAGCAGAAGTGTTCACATTGCTTCGCAGAATCGCCTTTGTGCAGAAAACACTAACACTTGTTCAGAACAAAAGAAAGCACAGAGCCCCAGATTTGCTGTTGTTCTGGAGAGCTTGCAGAGCACTGGGGAAAGGCAGGCAGAGAATTCCCTGCTAGCACCTTCTCTGTGCCTGGGAAGCAGAAGTGTTCACATTACTTCGCAGAATCGCTTTTGTGCAGAAAACACTAACACTTGTTCAGAACAAAAGAAAGCACAGAGCCCCAGATTCTATGTTGTCCTGGAGAGCTTGCAGAGCACTGGGGAAAGGCAGGCAGAGAATTCCCTGCTAGCACCTTCTCTGTGCCTGGGAAGCAGAAGTGTTCACATTACTTCGCAGAATCGCTTTTGTGCAGAAAACACTAACACTTGTTCAGAACAAAAGAAAGCACAGAGCCCCAGATTTGCTGTTGTTCTGGAGAGCTTGCAGAGCACTGGGGAAAGGCAGGCAGAGAATTCCCTGCTAGCACCTTCTCTGTGCCTGGGAAGCAGAAGTGTTCACATTGCTTCGCAGAATCGCCTTTGTGCAGAAAACACTAACACTTGTTCAGAACAAAAGAAAGCACAGAGCCCCAGATTTGCTGTTGTTGTGGAGAGCTTGCAGAGCACTGGGGAAAGGCAGGCGGAGAATTCCCTGCTAGCACCTTCTCTGTGCCTGGGAAGCAGAAGTGTTCACATTACTTCGCAGAATCGCTTTTGTGCAGAAAACACTAACACTTGTTCAGAACGAAAGAAAGCACAGAGCCCCAGATTTGCTGTTGTCCTGGAGAGCTTGCAGAGCACTGGGGAAAGGCAGGCAGAGAATTCCCTGCTAGCACCTTCTCTGTGCCTGGGAAGCAGAAGTGTTCACATTGCTTCGCAGAATCGCTTTTCTGCAGAAAACACTAACACTTGTTCAGAACAAAAGAAAACACAGAGCCCCAGATTTGCTGTTGTTCTGGAGAGCTTGCAGAGCACTGGGGAAAGGCAGGCAGAGAATTCCCTGCTAGCACCTTCTCTGTGCCTGGGAAGCAGAAGTGTTCACATTGCTTCGCAGAATCGCCTTTGTGCAGAAAACACTAACACTTGTTCAGAACGAAAGAAAGCACAGAGCCCCAGATTCTATGTTGTCCTGGAGAGCTTGCAGAGAACTGGGGAAAGGCAGGCAGAGAATTCCCTGTTAGCACCTTCTCTGTGCCTGGGAAGCAGAAGTGTTCACATTGCTTCGCAGAATCGCCTTTGTGCAGAAAACACTAACACTTGTTCAGAACAAAAGAAAGCACAGAGCCCCAGATTTGCTGTTGTCCTGGAGAGCTTGCAGAGCACTGGGGAAAGGCAGGCAGAGAATTCCCTGCTAGCACCTTCTCTGTGCCTGGGAAGCAGAAGTGTTCACATTGCTTCGCAGAATCGCATTTGTGCAGAAAACACTAACACTTGTTCAGAACAAAAGAAAGCACAGAGCCCCAGATTTGCTGTTGTTCTGGAGAGCTTGCAGAGCACTGGGGAAAGGCAGGCAGAGAATTCCCTGCTAGCACCTTCTCTGTGCCTGGGAAGCAGTAGTGTTCACATTGCTTCGCAGAATCGCCTTTGTGCAGAAAACACTAACACTTGTTCAGAACAAAAGAAAGCACAGAGCCCCAGATTTGCTGTTGTTCTGGAGAGCTTGCAGAGCACTGGGGAAAGGCAGGCAGAGAATTCCCTGCTAGCACCTTCTCTGTGCCTGGGAAGCAGAAGTGTTCACATTACTTCGCAGAATCGCTTTTGTGCAGAAAACAGTAACACTTGTTCAGAACAAAAGAAAGCACAGAGCCCCAGATTTGCTGTTGTTCTGGAGAGCTTGCAGAGCACTGGGGAAAGGCAGGCAGAGAATTCCCTGCTAGCACCTTCTCTGTGCCTGGGAAGCAGAAGTGTTCACATTGCTTCGCAGAATCGCCTTTGTGCAGAAAACACTAACACTTGTTCAGAACAAAAGAAAGCACAGAGCCTCAGATTTTATGTTGTCCTGGAGAGCTTGCAGAGCAGTGGGGAAAGGCAGGCAGAGAATTCCCTGCTAGCACCTTCTCTGTGCCTGGGAAGCAGAAGTGTTCACATTGCTTCTCAGAATCGCTTTTGTGCAGAAAACACTAACACTTGTTCAGAACAAAAGAAAGCACAGAGCACCAGATTTGCCGTTGTTCTGGAGAGCTTGCAGAGCACTGGGGAAAGGCAGGCAGAGAATTCCCTGCTAGCACCTTCTCTGTGCCTGGGAAGCAGAAGTGTTCACATTGCTTCGCAGAATCGCCTTTGTGCAGAAAACACTAACACTTGTTCAGAACAAAAGAAAGCACAGAGCCCCAGATTTGCTGTTGTTCTGGAGAGCTTGCAGAGCACTGGGGAAAGGCAGGCGGAGAATTCCCTGCTAGCACCTTCTCTGTGCCTGGGAAGCAGAAGTGTTCACATTACTTCGCAGAATCGCTTTTGTGCAGAAAACACTAACACTTGTTCAGAACGAAAGAAAGCACAGAGCCCCAGATTTGCTGTTGTCCTGGAGAGCTTGCAGAGCACTGGGGAAAGGCAGGCAGAGAATTCCCTGTTAGCACCTTCTCTGTGCCTGGGAAGCAGAAGTGTTCACATTGCTTCGCAGAATCGCCTTTGTGCAGAAAACAGTAACACTTGTTCAGAACGAAAGAAAGCACAGAGCCCCAGATTCTATGTTGTCCTGGAGAGCTTGCAGAGAACTGGGGAAAGGCAGGCAGAGAATTCCCTGCTAGCACCTTCTCTGTGCCTGGGAAGCAGTAGTGTTCACATTGCTTCGCAGAATCGCCTTTGTGCAGAAAACACTAACACTTGTTCAGAACAAAAGAAAGCACAGAGCCCCAGATTTGCTGTTGTTCTGGAGAGCTTGCAGAGCACTGGGGAAAGGCAGGCAGAGAATTCCCTGCTAGCACCTTCTCTGTGTCTGGGAAGCAGAAGTGTTCACATTGCTTCGCAGAATCGCCTTTGTGCAGAAAACACTAACACTTGTTCAGAACAAAAGAAAGCACAGAGCCCCAGATTTGATGTTGTTCTGGAGAGCTTGCAGAGCAGTGGGGAAAGGCAGGCAGAGAATTCCCTGCTAGCACCTTCTCTGTGCCTGGGAAGCAGAAGTGTTCACATTGCTTCGCAGAATCGCATTTGTGCAGAAAACACTAACACTTGTTCAGAACAAAAGAAAGCACAGAGCCCCAGATTTGCTGTTGTCCTGGAGAGCTTGCAGAGCACTGGGGAAAGGCAGGCAGAGAATTCCCTGCTAGCACCTTCTCTGTGCCTGGGAAGCAGGAGTGTTCACATTGCTTCGCAGAATCGCTTTTCTGCAGAAAACACTAACACTTGTTCAGAACAAAAGAAAGCAAAGAGCCCCAGATTTGCTGTTGTCCTGGAGAGCTTGCAGAGCACTGGGGAAAGGCAGGCAGAGAATTCCCTGCTAGCACCTTCTCTGTGCCTGGGAAGCAGAAGTGTTCACATTACTTCGCAGAATCGCTTTTGTGCAGAAAACAGTAACACTTGTTCAGAACAAAAGAAAGCACAGAGCCCCAGATTTGCTGTTGTCCTGGAGAGCTTGCAGAGCACTGGGGAAAGGCAGGCAGAGAATTCCCTGCTAGCACCTTCTCTGTGTCTGGGAAGCAGAAGTGTTTACATTGCTTCGCAGAATCGCCTTTGTGCAGAAAACACTAACACTTGTTCAGAACAAAAGAAAGCACAGAGCCCCAGATTCTATGTTGTCCTGGAGAGCTTGCAGAGCACTGGGGAAAGGCAGGCAGAGAATTCCCTGCTAGCACCTTCTCTGTGCCTGGGAAGCAGAAGTGTTCACATTGCTTCGCAGAATCGCCTTTGTGCAGAAAACACTAACACTTGTTCAGAACAAAAGAAAGCACAGAGCCCCAGATTTGCCGTTGTTCTGGAGAGCTTGCAGAGCACTGGGGAAAGGCAGGCAGAGAATTCCCTGCTAGCACCTTCTCTGTGCCTGGGAAGCAGAAGTGTTCACATTGCTTCGCAGAATCGCCTTTGTGCAGAAAACACTAACACTTGTTCAGAACAAAAGAAAGCACAGAGCCCCAGATTTGCTGTTGTTCTGGAGAGCTTGCAGAGCACTGGGGAAAGGCAGGCAGAGAATTCCCTGCTAGCACCTTCTCTGTGTCTGGGAAGCAGAAGTGTTCACATTGCTTCGCAGAATCGCCTTTGTGCAGAAAACACTAACACTTGTTCAGAAGGAAAGAAAGCACAGAGCCCCAGATTTGATGTTGTTCTGGAGAGCTTGCAGAGCAGTGGGGAAAGGCAGGCAGAGAATTCCCTGCTAGCACCTTCTCTGTGCCTGGGAAGCAGAAGTGTTCACATTGCTTCGCAGAATCGCATTTGTGCAGAAAACACTAACACTTGTTCAGAACAAAAGAAAGCACAGAGCCCCAGATTTGCTGTTGTTCTGGAGAGCTTGCAGAGCACTGGGGAAAGGCAGGCAGAGAATTCCCTGCTAGCACCTTCTCTGTGCCTGGGAAGCAGGAGTGTTCACATTGCTTCGCAGAATCGCTTTTCTGCAGAAAACACTAACACTTGTTCAGAACAAAAGAAAGCAAAGAGCCCCAGATTTGCTGTTGTCCTGGAGAGCTTGCAGAGCACTGGGGAAAGGCAGGCAGAGAATTCCCTGCTAGCACCTTCTCTGTGCCTGGGAAGCAGAAGTGTTCACATTACTTCGCAGAATCGCTTTTGTGCAGAAAACATTAACACTTGTTCAGAACAAAAGAAAGCACAGAGCCCCAGATTTGCTGTTGTCCTGGAGAGCTTGCAGAGCACTGGGGAAAGGCAGGCAGAGAATTCCCTGCTAGCACCTTCTCTGTGTCTGGGAAGCAGAAGTGTTTACATTGCTTCGCAGAATCGCCTTTGTGCAGAAAACACTAACACTTGTTCAGAACAAAAGAAAGCACAGAGCCCCAGATTCTATGTTGTCCTGGAGAGCTTGCAGAGCACTGGGGAAAGGCAGGCAGAGAATTCCCTGCTAGCACCTTCTCTGTGCCTGGGAAGCAGAAGTGTTCACATTGCTTCGCAGAATCGCCTTTGTGCAGAAAACACTAACACTTGTTCAGAACAAAAGAAAGCACAGAGCCCCAGATTTGCCGTTGTTCTGGAGAGCTTGCAGAGCACTGGGGAAAGGCAGGCAGAGAATTCCCTGCTAGCACCTTCTCTGTGCCTGGGAAGCAGAATTGTTCACATTGCTTCGCAGAATCGCCTTTGTGCAGAAAACACTAACACTTGTTCAGAACAAAAGAAAGCACAGAGCCCCAGATTTGCTGTTGTTCTGGAGAGCTTGCAGAGCACTGGGGAAAGGCAGGCAGAGAATTCCCTGCTAGCACCTTCTCTGTGCCTGGGAAGCAGAAGTGTTCACATTACTTCGCAGAATCGCTTTTGTGCAGAAAACACTAACACTTGTTCAGAACGAAAGAAAGCACAGAGCCCCAGATTTGCTGTTGTCCTGGAGAGCTTGCAGAGCACTGGGGAAAGGCAGGCAGAGAATTCCCTGCTAGCACCTTCTCTGTGCCTGGGAAGCAGAAGTGTTCACATTGCTTCGCAGAATCGCCTTTGTGCAGAAAACACTAACACTTGTTCAGAACAAAAGAAAGCACAGAGCCCCAGATTCTATGTTGTCCTGAAGAGCTTGCAGAGCACTGGGGAAAGGCAGGCAGAGAATTCCCTGCTAGCACCTTCTCTGTGCCTTGGAAGCAGAAGTGTTCACATTACTTCGCAGAATCGCTTTTGTGCAGAAAACACTAACACTTGTTCAGAACAAAAGAAAGCACAGAGCCCCAGATTTGCTGTTGTTCTGGAGAGCTTGCAGAGCACTGGGGAAAGGCAGGCAGAGAATTCCCTGCTAGCACCTTCTCTGTGCCTGGGAAGCAGAAGTGTTCACATTGCTTCGCAGAATCGCCTTTGTGCAGAAAACACTAACACTTGTTCAGAACAAAAGAAAGCACAGAGCCCCAGATTTGCCGTTGTTCTGGAGAGCTTGCAGAGCACTGGGGAAAGGCAGGCAGAGAATTCCCTGCTAGCACCTTCTCTGTGCCTGGGAAGCAGAATTGTTCACATTGCTTCGCAGAATCGCCTTTGTGCAGAAAACACTAACACTTGTTCAGAACAAAAGAAAGCACAGAGCCCCAGATTTGCTGTTGTTCTGGAGAGCTTGCAGAGCACTGGGGAAAGGCAGGCAGAGAATTCCCTGCTAGCACCTTCTCTGTGCCTGGGAAGCAGAAGTGTTCACATTACTTCGCAGAATCGCTTTTGTGCAGAAAACACTAACACTTGTTCAGAACGAAAGAAAGCACAGAGCCCCAGATTTGCTGTTGTCCTGGAGAGCTTGCAGAGCACTGGGGAAAGGCAGGCAGAGAATTCCCTGCTAGCACCTTCTCTGTGCCTGGGAAGCAGAAGTGTTCACATTGCTTCGCAGAATCGCCTTTGTGCAGAAAACACTAACACTTGTTCAGAACAAAAGAAAGCACAGAGCCCCAGATTCTATGTTGTCCTGAAGAGCTTGCAGAGCACTGGGGAAAGGCAGGCAGAGAATTCCCTGCTAGCACCTTCTCTGTGCCTTGGAAGCAGAAGTGTTCACATTACTTCGCAGAATCGCTTTTGTGCAGAAAACACTAACACTTGTTCAGAACAAAAGAAAGCACAGAGCCCCAGATTTGCTGTTGTTCTGGAGAGCTTGCAGAGCACTGGGGAAAGGCAGGCAGAGAATTCCCTGCTAGCACCTTCTCTGTGCCTGGGAAGCAGAAGTGTTCACATTGCTTCGCAGAATCGCCTTTGTGCAGAAAACACTAACACTTGTTCAGAACAAAAGAAAGCACAGAGCCCCAGATTTGCTGTTGTTGTGGAGAGCTTGCAGAGCACTGGGGAAAGGCAGGCGGAGAATTCCCTGCTAGCACCTTCTCTGTGCCTGGGAAGCAGAAGTGTTCACATTACTTCGCAGAATCGCTTTTGTGCAGAAAACACTAACACTTGTTCAGAACGAAAGAAAGCACAGAGCCCCAGATTTGCTGTTGTCCTGGAGAGCTTGCAGAGCACTGGGGAAAGGCAGGCAGAGAATTCCCTGCTAGCACCTTCTCTGTGCCTGGGAAGCAGAAGTGTTCACATTGCTTCGCAGAATCGCTTTTCTGCAGAAAACACTAACACTTGTTCAGAACAAAAGAAAACACAGAGCCCCAGATTTGCTGTTGTTCTGGAGAGCTTGCAGAGCACTGGGGAAAGGCAGGCAGAGAATTCCCTGCTAGCACCTTCTCTGTGCCTGGGAAGCAGAAGTGTTCACATTGCTTCGCAGAATCGCCTTTGTGCAGAAAACACTAACACTTGTTCAGAACGAAAGAAAGCACAGAGCCCCAGATTCTATGTTGTCCTGGAGAGCTTGCAGAGAACTGGGGAAAGGCAGGCAGAGAATTCCCTGCTAGCACCTTCTCTGTGCCTGGGAAGCAGTAGTGTTCACATTGCTTCGCAGAATCGCCTTTGTGCAGAAAACACTAACACTTGTTCAGAACAAAAGAAAGCACAGAGCCCCAGATTTGCTGTTGTTCTGGAGAGCTTGCAGAGCACTGGGGAAAGGCAGGCAGAGAATTCCCTGCTAGCACCTTCTCTGTGTCTGGGAAGCAGAAGTGTTCACATTGCTTCGCAGAATCGCCTTTGTGCAGAAAACACTAACACTTGTTCAGAACAAAAGAAAGCACAGAGCCCCAGATTTGATGTTGTTCTGGAGAGCTTGCAGAGCACTGGGGAAAGGCAGGCAGAGAATTCCCTGCTAGCACCTTCTCTGTGCCTGGGAAGCAGAAGTGTTCACATTGCTTCGCAGAATCGCATTTGTGCAGAAAACACTAACACTTGTTCAGAACAAAAGAAAGCACAGAGCCCCAGATTTGCTGTTGTCCTGGAGAGCTTGCAGAGCACTGGGGAAAGGCAGGCAGAGAATTCCCTGCTAGCACCTTCTCTGTGCCTGGGAAGCAGGAGTGTTCACATTGCTTCGCAGAATCGCTTTTCTGCAGAAAACACTAACACTTGTTCAGAACAAAAGAAAGCAAAGAGCCCCAGATTTGCTGTTGTCCTGGAGAGCTTGCAGAGCACTGGGGAAAGGCAGGCAGAGAATTCCCTGCTAGCACCTTCTCTGTGCCTGGGAAGCAGAAGTGTTCACATTACTTCGCAGAATCGCTTTTGTGCAGAAAACAGTAACACTTGTTCAGAACAAAAGAAAGCACAGAGCCCCAGATTTGCTGTTGTCCTGGAGAGCTTGCAGAGCACTGGGGAAAGGCAGGCAGAGAATTCCCTGCTAGCACCTTCTCTGTGTCTGGGAAGCAGAAGTGTTTACATTGCTTCGCAGAATCGCCTTTGTGCAGAAAACACTAACACTTGTTCAGAACAAAAGAAAGCACAGAGCCCCAGATTCTATGTTGTCCTGGAGAGCTTGCAGAGCACTGGGGAAAGGCAGGCAGAGAATTCCCTGCTAGCACCTTCTCTGTGCCTGGGAAGCAGAAGTGTTCACATTGCTTCGCAGAATCGCCTTTGTGCAGAAAACACTAACACTTGTTCAGAACAAAAGAAAGCACAGAGCCCCAGATTTGCCGTTGTTCTGGAGAGCTTGCAGAGCACTGGGGAAAGGCAGGCAGAGAATTCCCTGCTAGCACCTTCTCTGTGCCTGGGAAGCAGAAGTGTTCACATTGCTTCGCAGAATCGCCTTTGTGCAGAAAACACTAACACTTGTTCAGAACAAAAGAAAGCACAGAGCCCCAGATTTGCTGTTGTTCTGGAGAGCTTGCAGAGCACTGGGGAAAGGCAGGCAGAGAATTCCCTGCTAGCACCTTCTCTGTGCCTGGGAAGCAGAAGTGTTCACATTACTTCGCAGAATCGCTTTTGTGCAGAAAACACTAACACTTGTTCAGAACAAAAGAAAGCACAGAGCCCCAGATTCTATGTTGTCCTGAAGAGCTTGCAGAGCACTGGGGAAAGGCAGGCAGAGAATTCCCTGCTAGCACCTTCTCTGTGCCTGGGAAGCAGAAGTGTTCACATTACTTCGCAGAATCGCTTTTGTGCAGAAAACACTAACACTTGTTCAGAACAAAAGAAAGCACAGAGCCCCAGATTTGCTGTTGTTCTGGAGAGCTTGCAGAGCACTGGGGAAAGGCAGGCAGAGAATTCCCTGCTAGCACCTTCTCTGTGCCTGGGAAGCAGAAGTGTTCACATTGCTTCGCAGAATCGCCTTTGTGCAGAAAACACTAACACTTGTTCAGAACAAAAGAAAGCACAGAGCCCCAGATTTGCTGTTGTTGTGGAGAGCTTGCAGAGCACTGGGGAAAGGCAGGCGGAGAATTCCCTGCTAGCACCTTCTCTGTGCCTGGGAAGCAGAAGTGTTCACATTACTTCGCAGAATCGCTTTTGTGCAGAAAACACTAACACTTGTTCAGAACGAAAGAAAGCACAGAGCCCCAGATTTGCTGTTGTCCTGGAGAGCTTGCAGAGCACTGGGGAAAGGCAGGCAGAGAATTCCCTGCTAGCACCTTCTCTGTGCCTGGGAAGCAGAAGTGTTCACATTGCTTCGCAGAATCGCTTTTCTGCAGAAAACACTAACACTTGTTCAGAACAAAAGAAAACACAGAGCCCCAGATTTGCTGTTGTTCTGGAGAGCTTGCAGAGCACTGGGGAAAGGCAGGCAGAGAATTCCCTGCTAGCACCTTCTCTGTGCCTGGGAAGCAGAAGTGTTCACATTGCTTCGCAGAATCGCCTTTGTGCAGAAAACACTAACACTTGTTCAGAACGAAAGAAAGCACAGAGCCCCAGATTCTATGTTGTCCTGGAGAGCTTGCAGAGAACTGGGGAAAGGCAGGCAGAGAATTCCCTGTTAGCACCTTCTCTGTGCCTGGGAAGCAGAAGTGTTCACATTGCTTCGCAGAATCGCCTTTGTGCAGAAAACACTAACACTTGTTCAGAACAAAAGAAAGCACAGAGCCCCAGATTTGCTGTTGTCCTGGAGAGCTTGCAGAGCACTGGGGAAAGGCAGGCAGAGAATTCCCTGCTAGCACCTTCTCTGTGCCTGGGAAGCAGAAGTGTTCACATTGCTTCGCAGAATCGCATTTGTGCAGAAAACACTAACACTTGTTCAGAACAAAAGAAAGCACAGAGCCCCAGATTTGCTGTTGTTCTGGAGAGCTTGCAGAGCACTGGGGAAAGGCAGGCAGAGAATTCCCTGCTAGCACCTTCTCTGTGCCTGGGAAGCAGTAGTGTTCACATTGCTTCGCAGAATCGCCTTTGTGCAGAAAACACTAACACTTGTTCAGAACAAAAGAAAGCACAGAGCCCCAGATTTGCTGTTGTTCTGGAGAGCTTGCAGAGCACTGGGGAAAGGCAGGCAGAGAATTCCCTGCTAGCACCTTCTCTGTGCCTGGGAAGCAGAAGTGTTCACATTACTTCGCAGAATCGCTTTTGTGCAGAAAACAGTAACACTTGTTCAGAACAAAAGAAAGCACAGAGCCCCAGATTTGCTGTTGTTCTGGAGAGCTTGCAGAGCACTGGGGAAAGGCAGGCAGAGAATTCCCTGCTAGCACCTTCTCTGTGCCTGGGAAGCAGAAGTGTTCACATTGCTTCGCAGAATCGCCTTTGTGCAGAAAACACTAACACTTGTTCAGAACAAAAGAAAGCACAGAGCCTCAGATTTTATGTTGTCCTGGAGAGCTTGCAGAGCAGTGGGGAAAGGCAGGCAGAGAATTCCCTGCTAGCACCTTCTCTGTGCCTGGGAAGCAGAAGTGTTCACATTGCTTCTCAGAATCGCTTTTGTGCAGAAAACACTAACACTTGTTCAGAACAAAAGAAAGCACAGAGCACCAGATTTGCCGTTGTTCTGGAGAGCTTGCAGAGCACTGGGGAAAGGCAGGCAGAGAATTCCCTGCTAGCACCTTCTCTGTGCCTGGGAAGCAGAAGTGTTCACATTGCTTCGCAGAATCGCCTTTGTGCAGAAAACACTAACACTTGTTCAGAACAAAAGAAAGCACAGAGCCCCAGATTTGCTGTTGTTCTGGAGAGCTTGCAGAGCACTGGGGAAAGGCAGGCGGAGAATTCCCTGCTAGCACCTTCTCTGTGCCTGGGAAGCAGAAGTGTTCACATTACTTCGCAGAATCGCTTTTGTGCAGAAAACACTAACAGTTGTTCAGAACGAAAGAAAGCACAGAGCCCCAGATTTGCTGTTGTCCTGGAGAGCTTGCAGAGCACTGGGGAAAGGCAGGCAGAGAATTCCCTGTTAGCACCTTCTCTGTGCCTGGGAAGCAGAAGTGTTCACATTGCTTCGCAGAATCGCCTTTGTGCAGAAAACAGTAACACTTGTTCAGAACAAAAGAAAGCACAGAGCCCCAGATTCTATGTTGTCCTGGAGAGCTTGCAGAGCACTGGGGAAAGGCAGGCAGAGAATTCCCTGCTAGCACCTTCTCTGTGCCTGGGAAGCAGAAGTGTTCACATTGCTTCGCAGAATCGCTTTTGTGCAGAAAGCACTAACACTTGTTCAGAACAAAAGAAAGCACAGAGCCCCAGATTCTATGTTGTCCTGGAGAGCTTGCAGAGCACTGGGGAAAGGCAGGCAGAGAATTCCCTGCTAGCACCTTCTCTGTGCCTGGGAAGCAGAAGTGTTCACATTGCTTCGCAGAATCGCTTTTCTGCAGAAAACACTAACACTTGTTCAGAACAAAAGAAAGCACAGAGCCCCAGATTTGCTGTTGTTCTGGAGAGCTTGCAGAGCACTGGGGAAAGGCAGGCAGAGAATTCCCTGCTAGCACCTTCTCTGTGCCTGGGAAGCAGAAGTGTTCACATTGCTTCGCAGAATCGCCTTTGTACAGAAAACACTAACACTTGTTCAGAACGAAAGGAAGCACAGAGCCCCAGATTTTATGTTGTCCTGGAGAGCTTGCAGAGCACTGGGGAAAGGCAGGCAGAGAATTTCCTGCTAGCACCTTCTCTGTGCCTGTTCACATTGCTTCGCAGAATCGCTTTTGTGCAGAAAACAGTAACACTTGTTCAGAACGAAAGAAAGCACAGAGCCCCAGATTCTATGTTGTCCTGGAGAGCTTGCAGAGCACTGGGGAAAGGCAGGCAGAGAATTCCTTGCTAGCACCTTCTCTGTGCCTGGGAAGCAGAAGTGTTCACATTGCTTGGCAGAATCGCTTTTGTGCAGAAAACAGTAACACTTGTTCAGAAGGAAAGAAAGCACAGAGCCCCAGATTTGATGTTGTCCTGGAGAGCTTGCAGAGCACTGGGGAAAGGCAGGCAGAGAATTCCCTGCTAGCACCTTCTCTGTGCCTGTTCACATTGCTTCGCAGAATCGCTTTTGTGCAGAAAACAGTAACACTTGTTCAGAACGAAAGAAAGCACAGAGCCCCAGATTCTATGTTGTCCTGGAGAGCTTGCAGAGCACTGGGGAAAGGCAGGCAGAGAATTCCCTGCTAGCACCTTCTCTGTGCCTGGGAAGCAGAAGTGTTCACATTGCTTCGCAGAATCGCTATTGTGCAGAAAACAGTAACACTTGTTCAGAAGGAAAGAAAGCACAGAGCCCCAGATTCTATGTTGTCCTGGAGAGCTTGCAGAGCACTGGGGAAAGGCAGGCAGAGAATTCCTTGCTAGCACCTTCTGTGTGCCTGGGAAGCAGAAGTGTTAATATTGCTTCGCAGAATCGCTTTTGTGCAGAAAACACTAACACTTGTTCAGAACGAAAGAAAGCACAGAGCCCCAGATTTGCTGTTGTTCTGGAGAGCTTGCAGAGCACTGGGGAAAGGCAGGCAGAGAATTCCCTGCTAGCACCTTCTCTGTGCCTGGGAAGCAGAAGTGTTCACATTGCTTCGCAGAATCGCCTTTGTGCAGAAAACACTAACACTTGTTCAGAACAAAAGAAAGCACAGAGCCCCAGATTTGCTGTTGTTCTGGAGAGCTTGCAGAGCACTGGGGAAAGGCAGGCAGAGAATTCCCTGCTAGCACCTTCTCTGTGCCTGGGAAGCAGAAGTGTTCACATTGCTTCGCAGAATCGCCTTTGTGCAGAAAACACTAACACTTGTTCAGAACGAAAGAAAGCACAGAGCCCCAGATTCTATGTTGTCCTGGAGAGCTTGCAGAGCACTGGGGAAAGGCAGGCAGAGAATTCCCTGCTAGCACCTTCTCTGTGCCTGGGAAGCAGAAGTGTTCACATTGCTTCGCAGAATCGCTTTTCTGCAGAAAACACTAACACTTGTTCAGAACAAAAGAAAGCACAGAGCCCCAGATTTGCTGTTGTTCTGGAGAGCTTGCAGAGCACTGGGGAAAGGCAGGCAGAGAATTCCCTGCTAGCACCTTCTCTGTGCCTGGGAAGCAGAAGTGTTCACATTGCTTCGCAGAATCGCCTTTGTACAGAAAACACTAACACTTGTTCAGAACGAAAGGAAGCACAGAGCCCCAGATTTTATGTTGTCCTGGAGAGCTTGCAGAGCACTGGGGAAAGGCAGGCAGAGAATTTCCTGCTAGCACCTTCTCTGTGCCTGTTCACATTGCTTCGCAGAATCGCTTTTGTGCAGAAAACAGTAACACTTGTTCAGAACGAAAGAAAGCACAGAGCCCCAGATTCTATGTTGTCCTGGAGAGCTTGCAGAGCACTGGGGAAAGGCAGGCAGAGAATTCCTTGCTAGCACCTTCTCTGTGCCTGGGAAGCAGAAGTGTTCACATTGCTTGGCAGAATCGCTTTTGTGCAGAAAACAGTAACACTTGTTCAGAAGGAAAGAAAGCACAGAGCCCCAGATTTGATGTTGTCCTGGAGAGCTTGCAGAGCACTGGGGAAAGGCAGGCAGAGAATTCCCTGCTAGCACCTTCTCTGTGCCTGTTCACATTGCTTCGCAGAATCGCTTTTGTGCAGAAAACAGTAACACTTGTTCAGAACGAAAGAAAGCACAGAGCCCCAGATTCTATGTTGTCCTGGAGAGCTTGCAGAGCACTGGGGAAAGGCAGGCAGAGAATTCCCTGCTAGCACCTTCTCTGTGCCTGGGAAGCAGAAGTGTTCACATTGCTTCGCAGAATCGCTATTGTGCAGAAAACAGTAACACTTGTTCAGAAGGAAAGAAAGCACAGAGCCCCAGATTCTATGTTGTCCTGGAGAGCTTGCAGAGCACTGGGGAAAGGCAGGCAGAGAATTCCTTGCTAGCACCTTCTGTGTGCCTGGGAAGCAGAAGTGTTAATATTGCTTTGCAGAATCGCTTTTGTGCAGAAAACACTAACACTTGTTCAGAAGGAAAGAAAGCACAGAGCCCCAGATTTGCTGTTGTTCTGGAGAGCTTGCAGAGCACTGGGGAAAGGCAGGCAGAGAATTCCCTGCTAGCACCTTCTCTGTGCCTGGGAAGCAGAAGTGTTCACATTGCTTCGCAGAATCGCTTTTGTGCAGAAAGCACTAACACTTGTTCAGAACAAAAGAAAGCACAGAGCCCCAGATTCTATGTTGTCCTGGAGAGCTTGCAGAGCACTGGGGAAAGGCAGGCAGAGAATTCCCTGCTAGCACCTTCTCTGTGCCTGGGAAGCAGAAGTGTTCACATTGCTTCGCAGAATCGCTTTTCTGCAGAAAACACTAACACTTGTTCAGAACAAAAGAAAGCACAGAGCCCCAGATTTGCTGTTGTTCTGGAGAGCTTGCAGAGCACTGGGGAAAGGCAGGCAGAGAATTCCCTGCTAGCACCTTCTCTGTGCCTGGGAAGCAGAAGTGTTCACATTGCTTCGCAGAATCGCCTTTGTACAGAAAACACTAACACTTGTTCAGAACGAAAGGAAGCACAGAGCCCCAGATTTTATGTTGTCCTGGAGAGCTTGCAGAGCACTGGGGAAAGGCAGGCAGAGAATTTCCTGCTAGCACCTTCTCTGTGCCTGTTCACATTGCTTCGCAGAATCGCTTTTGTGCAGAAAACAGTAACACTTGTTCAGAACGAAAGAAAGCACAGAGCCCCAGATTCTATGTTGTCCTGGAGAGCTTGCAGAGCACTGGGGAAAGGCAGGCAGAGAATTCCTTGCTAGCACCTTCTCTGTGCCTGGGAAGCAGAAGTGTTCACATTGCTTGGCAGAATCGCTTTTGTGCAGAAAACAGTAACACTTGTTCAGAAGGAAAGAAAGCACAGAGCCCCAGATTTGATGTTGTCCTGGAGAGCTTGCAGAGCACTGGGGAAAGGCAGGCAGAGAATTCCCTGCTAGCACCTTCTCTGTGCCTGTTCACATTGCTTCGCAGAATCGCTTTTGTGCAGAAAACAGTAACACTTGTTCAGAACGAAAGAAAGCACAGAGCCCCAGATTCTATGTTGTCCTGGAGAGCTTGCAGAGCACTGGGGAAAGGCAGGCAGAGAATTCCCTGCTAGCACCTTCTCTGTGCCTGGGAAGCAGAAGTGTTCACATTGCTTCGCAGAATCGCTATTGTGCAGAAAACAGTAACACTTGTTCAGAAGGAAAGAAAGCACAGAGCCCCAGATTCTATGTTGTCCTGGAGAGCTTGCAGAGCACTGGGGAAAGGCAGGCAGAGAATTCCTTGCTAGCACCTTCTGTGTGCCTGGGAAGCAGAAGTGTTAATATTGCTTCGCAGAATCGCTTTTGTGCAGAAAACACTAACACTTGTTCAGAACGAAAGAAAGCACAGAGCCCCAGATTTGCTGTTGTTCTGGAGAGCTTGCAGAGCACTGGGGAAAGGCAGGCAGAGAATTCCCTGCTAGCACCTTCTCTGTGCCTGGGAAGCAGAAGTGTTCACATTGCTTCGCAGAATCGCCTTTGTGCAGAAAACACTAACACTTGTTCAGAACAAAAGAAAGCACAGAGCCCCAGATTTGCTGTTGTTCTGGAGAGCTTGCAGAGCACTGGGGAAAGGCAGGCAGAGAATTCCCTGCTAGCACCTTCTCTGTGCCTGGGAAGCAGAAGTGTTCACATTGCTTCGCAGAATCGCCTTTGTGCAGAAAACACTAACACTTGTTCAGAACGAAAGAAAGCACAGAGCCCCAGATTCTATGTTGTCCTGGAGAGCTTGCAGAGCACTGGGGAAAGGCAGGCAGAGAATTCCCTGCTAGCACCTTCTCTGTGCCTGGGAAGCAGAAGTGTTCACATTGCTTCGCAGAATCGCTTTTGTGCAGAAAGCACTAACACTTGTTCAGAACAAAAGAAAGCACAGAGCCCCAGATTTGCTGTTGTTCTGGAGAGCTTGCAGAGCACTGGGGAAAGGCAGGCAGAGAATTCCCTGCTAGCACCTTCTCTGTGCCTGGGAAGCAGAAGTGTTCACATTGCTTCGCAGAATCGCCTTTGTACAGAAAACACTAACACTTGTTCAGAACGAAAGGAAGCACAGAGCCCCAGATTTTATGTTGTCCTGGAGAGCTTGCAGAGCACTGGGGAAAGGCAGGCAGAGAATTTCCTGCTAGCACCTTCTCTGTGCCTGTTCACATTGCTTCGCAGAATCGCTTTTGTGCAGAAAACAGTAACACTTGTTCAGAACGAAAGAAAGCACAGAGCCCCAGATTCTATGTTGTCCTGGAGAGCTTGCAGAGCACTGGGGAAAGGCAGGCAGAGAATTCCTTGCTAGCACCTTCTCTGTGCCTGGGAAGCAGAAGTGTTCACATTGCTTGGCAGAATCGCTTTTGTGCAGAAAACAGTAACACTTGTTCAGAAGGAAAGAAAGCACAGAGCCCCAGATTTGATGTTGTCCTGGAGAGCTTGCAGAGCACTGGGGAAAGGCAGGCAGAGAATTCCCTGCTAGCACCTTCTCTGTGCCTGTTCACATTGCTTCGCAGAATCGCTTTTGTGCAGAAAACAGTAACACTTGTTCAGAACGAAAGAAAGCACAGAGCCCCAGATTCTATGTTGTCCTGGAGAGCTTGCAGAGCACTGGGGAAAGGCAGGCAGAGAATTCCCTGCTAGCACCTTCTCTGTGCCTGGGAAGCAGAAGTGTTCACATTGCTTCGCAGAATCGCTATTGTGCAGAAAACAGTAACACTTGTTCAGAAGGAAAGAAAGCACAGAGCCCCAGATTCTATGTTGTCCTGGAGAGCTTGCAGAGCACTGGGGAAAGGCAGGCAGAGAATTCCTTGCTAGCACCTTCTGTGTGCCTGGGAAGCAGAAGTGTTAATATTGCTTTGCAGAATCGCTTTTGTGCAGAAAACACTAACACTTGTTCAGAACGAAAGAAAGCACAGAGCCCCAGATTTGCTGTTGTTCTGGAGAGCTTGCAGAGCACTGGGGAAAGGCAGGCAGAGAATTCCCTGCTAGCACCTTCTCTGTGCCTGGGAAGCAGAAGTGTTCACATTGCTTCGCAGAATCGCCTTTGTGCAGAAAACACTAACACTTGTTCAGAACAAAAGAAAGCACAGAGCCCCAGATTTGCTGTTGTTCTGGAGAGCTTGCAGAGCACTGGGGAAAGGCAGGCAGAGAATTCCCTGCTAGCACCTTCTCTGTGCCTGGGAAGCAGAAGTGTTCACATTGCTTCGCAGAATCGCCTTTGTGCAGAAAACACTAACACTTGTTCAGAACGAAAGAAAGCACAGAGCCCCAGATTCTATGTTGTCCTGGAGAGCTTGCAGAGCACTGGGGAAAGGCAGGCGGAGAATTCCCTGCTAGCACCTTCTCTGTGCCTGGGAAGCAGAAGTGTTCACATTGCTTCGCAGAATCGCTTTTCTGCAGAAAACACTAACACTTGTTCAGAACAAAAGAAAGCACAGAGCCCCAGATTTGCTGTTGTTCTGGAGAGCTTGCAGAGCACTGGGGAAAGGCAGGCAGAGAATTCCCTGCTAGCACCTTCTCTGTGCCTGGGAAGCAGAAGTGTTCACATTGCTTCGCAGAATCGCCTTTGTGCAGAAAACACTAACACTTGTTCAGAACAAAAGAAAGCACAGAGCCCCAGATTTGCTGTTGTTCTGGAGAGCTTGCAGAGCACTGGGGAAAGGCAGGCAGAGAATTCCCTGCTAGCACCTTCTCTGTGCCTGGGAAGCAGAAGTGTTCACATTGCTTCGCAGAATCGCCTTTGTGCAGAAAACACTAACACTTGTTCAGAACAAAAGAAAGCACAGAGCCCCAGATTTGCTGTTGTTCTGGAGAGCTTGCAGAGCACTGGGGAAAGGCAGGCAGAGAATTCCCTGCTAGCACCTTCTCTGTGCCTGGGAAGCAGAAGTGTTCACATTGCTTCGCAGAATCGCCTTTGTGCAGAAAACACTAACACTTGTTCAGAACGAAAGAAAGCACAGAGCCCCAGATTCTATGTTGTCCTGGAGAGCTTGCAGAGCACTGGGGAAAGGCAGGCAGAGAATTCCCTGCTAGCACCTTCTCTGTGCCTGGGAAGCAGAAGTGTTCACATTGCTTCGCAGAATCGCTTTTCTGCAGAAAACACTAACACTTGTTCAGAACAAAAGAAAGCACAGAGCCCCAGATTTGCTGTTGTTCTGGAGAGCTTGCAGAGCACTGGGGAAAGGCAGGCAGAGAATTCCCTGCTAGCACCTTCTCTGTGCCTGGGAAGCAGAAGTGTTCACATTGCTTCGCAGAATCGCCTTTGTGCAGAAAACACTAACACTTGTTCAGAACAAAAGAAAGCACAGAGCCCCAGATTTGCTGTTGTTCTGGAGAGCTTGCAGAGCACTGGGGAAAGGCAGGCGGAGAATTCCCTGCTAGCACCTTCTCTGTGCCTGGGAAGCAGAAGTGTTCACATTACTTCGCAGGATCGCTTTTGTGCAGAAAACACTAACACTTGTTCAGAACGAAAGAAAGCACAGAGCCCCAGATTTGCTGTTGTCCTGGAGAGCTTGCAGAGCACTGGGGAAAGGCAGGCAGAGAATTCCCTGTTAGCACCTTCTCTGTGCCTGGGAAGCAGAAGTGTTCACATTGCTTCGCAGAATCGCCTTTGTGCAGAAAACACTAACACTTGTTCAGAACAAAAGAAAGCACAGAGCCCCAGATTCTATGTTGTCCTGGAGAGCTTGCAGAGCACTGGGGAAAGGCAGGCAGAGAATTCCCTGCTAGCACCTTCTCTGTGCCTGGGAAGCAGAAGTGTTCACATTGCTTCGCAGAATCGCTTTTCTGCAGAAAACACTAACACTTGTTCAGAACAAAAGAAAGCACAGAGCCCCAGATTTGCTGTTGTTCTGGAGAGCTTGCAGAGCACTGGGGAAAGGCAGGCAGAGAATTCCCTGCTAGCACCTTCTCTGTGCCTGGGAAGCAGAAGTGTTCACATTGCTTCGCAGAATCGCCTTTGTACAGAAAACACTAACACTTGTTCAGAACGAAAGGAAGCACAGAGCCCCAGATTTTATGTTGTCCTGGAGAGCTTGCAGAGCACTGGGGAAAGGCAGGCAGAGAATTCCCTGCTAGCACCTTCTCTGTGCCTGTTCACATTGCTTCGCAGAATCGCTTTTGTGCAGAAAACAGTAACACTTGTTCAGAACGAAAGAAAGCACAGAGCCCCAGATTCTATGTTGTCCTGGAGAGCTTGCAGAGCACTGGGGAAAGGCAGGCAGAGAATTCCCTGCTAGCACCTTCTCTGTGCCTGGGAAGCAGAAGTGTTCACATTGCTTCGCAGAATCGCTTTTCTGCAGAAAACACTAACACTTGTTCAGAACAAAAGAAAGCACAGAGCCCCAGATTTGCTGTTGTTCTGGAGAGCTTGCAGAGCACTGGGGAAAGGCAGGCAGAGAATTCCCTGCTAGCACCTTCTCTGTGCCTGGGAAGCAGAAGTGTTCACATTGCTTCGCAGAATCGCCTTTGTACAGAAAACACTAACACTTGTTCAGAACGAAAGGAAGCACAGAGCCCCAGATTTTATGTTGTCCTGGAGAGCTTGCAGAGCACTGGGGAAAGGCAGGCAGAGAATTTCCTGCTAGCACCTTCTCTGTGCCTGTTCACATTGCTTCGCAGAATCGCTTTTGTGCAGAAAACAGTAACACTTGTTCAGAACGAAAGAAAGCACAGAGCCCCAGATTCTATGTTGTCCTGGAGAGCTTGCAGAGCACTGGGGAAAGGCAGGCAGAGAATTCCTTGCTAGCACCTTCTCTGTGCCTGGGAAGCAGAAGTGTTCACATTGCTTGGCAGAATCGCTTTTGTGCAGAAAACAGTAACACTTGTTCAGAAGGAAAGAAAGCACAGAGCCCCAGATTTGATGTTGTCCTGGAGAGCTTGCAGAGCACTGGGGAAAGGCAGGCAGAGAATTCCCTGCTAGCACCTTCTCTGTGCCTGTTCACATTGCTTCGCAGAATCGCTTTTGTGCAGAAAACAGTAACACTTGTTCAGAACGAAAGAAAGCACAGAGCCCCAGATTCTATGTTGTCCTGGAGAGCTTGCAGAGCACTGGGGAAAGGCAGGCAGAGAATTCCCTGCTAGCACCTTCTCTGTGCCTGGGAAGCAGAAGTGTTCACATTGCTTCGCAGAATCGCCTTTGTGCAGAAAACACTAACACTTGTTCAGAACAAAAGAAAGCACAGAGCCCCAGATTTGCTGTTGTTCTGGAGAGCTTGCAGAGCACTGGGGAAAGGCAGGCAGAGAATTCCCTGCTAGCACCTTCTCTGTGCCTGGGAAGCAGAAGTGTTCACATTGCTTCGCAGAATCGCCTTTGTGCAGAAAACACTAACACTTGTTCAGAACAAAAGAAAGCACAGAGCCCCAGATTTGCTGTTGTTCTGGAGAGCTTGCAGAGCACTGGGGAAAGGCAGGCAGAGAATTCCCTGCTAGCACCTTCTCTGTGCCTGGGAAGCAGAAGTGTTCACATTGCTTCGCAGAATCGCCTTTGTGCAGAAAACACTAACACTTGTTCAGAACAAAAGAAAGCACAGAGCCCCAGATTTGCTGTTGTTCTGGAGAGCTTGCAGAGCACTGGGGAAAGGCAGGCAGAGAATTCCCTGCTAGCACCTTCTCTGTGCCTGGGAAGCAGAAGTGTTCACATTGCTTCGCAGAATCGCCTTTGTGCAGAAAACACTAACACTTGTTCAGAACGAAAGAAAGCACAGAGCCCCAGATTCTATGTTGTCCTGGAGAGCTTGCAGAGCACTGGGGAAAGGCAGGCAGAGAATTCCCTGCTAGCACCTTCTCTGTGCCTGGGAAGCAGAAGTGTTCACATTGCTTCGCAGAATCGCCTTTGTGCAGAAAACACTAACACTTGTTCAGAACAAAAGAAAGCACAGAGCCCCAGATTTGCTGTTGTTCTGGAGAGCTTGCAGAGCACTGGGGAAAGGCAGGCAGAGAATTCCCTGCTAGCACCTTCTCTGTGCCTGGGAAGCAGAAGTGTTCACATTGCTTCGCAGAATCGCCTTTGTGCAGAAAACACTAACACTTGTTCAGAACAAAAGAAAGCACAGAGCCCCAGATTTGCTGTTGTTCTGGAGAGCTTGCAGAGCACTGGGGAAAGGCAGGCGGAGAATTCCCTGCTAGCACCTTCTCTGTGCCTGGGAAGCAGAAGTGTTCACATTGCTTCGCAGAATCGCCTTTGTGCAGAAAACACTAACACTTGTTCAGAACAAAAGAAAGCACAGAGCCCCAGATTTGCTGTTGTTCTGGAGAGCTTGCAGAGCACTGGGGAAAGGCAGGCAGAGAATTCCCTGCTAGCACCTTCTCTGTGCCTGGGAAGCAGAAGTGTTCACATTGCTTCGCAGAATCGCCTTTGTGCAGAAAACACTAACACTTGTTCAGAACGAAAGAAAGCACAGAGCCCCAGATTCTATGTTGTCCTGGAGAGCTTGCAGAGCACTGGGGAAAGGCAGGCAGAGAATTCCCTGCTAGCACCTTCTCTGTGCCTGGGAAGCAGAAGTGTTCACATTGCTTCGCAGAATCGCCTTTGTGCAGAAAACACTAACACTTGTTCAGAACAAAAGAAAGCACAGAGCCCCAGATTTGCTGTTGTTCTGGAGAGCTTGCAGAGCACTGGGGAAAGGCAGGCAGAGAATTCCCTGCTAGCACCTTCTCTGTGCCTGGGAAGCAGAAGTGTTCACATTGCTTCGCAGAATCGCCTTTGTGCAGAAAACACTAACACTTGTTCAGAACAAAAGAAAGCACAGAGCCCCAGATTTGCTGTTGTTCTGGAGAGCTTGCAGAGCACTGGGGAAAGGCAGGCGGAGAATTCCCTGCTAGCACCTTCTCTGTGCCTGGGAAGCAGAAGTGTTCACATTGCTTCGCAGAATCGCCTTTGTGCAGAAAACACTAACACTTGTTCAGAACAAAAGAAAGCACAGAGCCCCAGATTTGCTGTTGTTCTGGAGAGCTTGCAGAGCACTGGGGAAAGGCAGGCAGAGAATTCCCTGCTAGCACCTTCTCTGTGCCTGGGAAGCAGAAGTGTTCACATTGCTTCGCAGAATCGCCTTTGTGCAGAAAACACTAACACTTGTTCAGAACGAAAGAAAGCACAGAGCCCCAGATTCTATGTTGTCCTGGAGAGCTTGCAGAGCACTGGGGAAAGGCAGGCAGAGAATTCCCTGCTAGCACCTTCTCTGTGCCTGGGAAGCAGAAGTGTTCACATTGCTTCGCAGAATCGCTTTTCTGCAGAAAACACTAACACTTGTTCAGAACAAAAGAAAGCACAGAGCCCCAGATTTGCTGTTGTTCTGGAGAGCTTGCAGAGCACTGGGGAAAGGCAGGCAGAGAATTCCCTGCTAGCACCTTCTCTGTGCCTGGGAAGCAGAAGTGTTCACATTGCTTCGCAGAATCGCCTTTGTGCAGAAAACACTAACACTTGTTCAGAACAAAAGAAAGCACAGAGCCCCAGATTTGCTGTTGTTCTGGAGAGCTTGCAGAGCACTGGGGAAAGGCAGGCGGAGAATTCCCTGCTAGCACCTTCTCTGTGCCTGGGAAGCAGAAGTGTTCACATTACTTCGCAGGATCGCTTTTGTGCAGAAAACACTAACACTTGTTCAGAACGAAAGAAAGCACAGAGCCCCAGATTTGCTGTTGTCCTGGAGAGCTTGCAGAGCACTGGGGAAAGGCAGGCAGAGAATTCCCTGTTAGCACCTTCTCTGTGCCTGGGAAGCAGAAGTGTTCACATTGCTTCGCAGAATCGCCTTTGTGCAGAAAACACTAACACTTGTTCAGAACGAAAGAAAGCACAGAGCCCCAGATTCTATGTTGTCCTGGAGAGCTTGCAGAGCACTGGGGAAAGGCAGGCAGAGAATTCCCTGCTAGCACCTTCTCTGTGCCTGGGAAGCAGAAGTGTTCACATTGCTTCGCAGAATCGCTTTTCTGCAGAAAACACTAACACTTGTTCAGAACAAAAGAAAGCACAGAGCCCCAGATTTGCTGTTGTTCTGGAGAGCTTGCAGAGCACTGGGGAAAGGCAGGCAGAGAATTCCCTGCTAGCACCTTCTCTGTGCCTGGGAAGCAGAAGTGTTCACATTGCTTCGCAGAATCGCCTTTGTACAGAAAACACTAACACTTGTTCAGAACGAAAGGAAGCACAGAGCCCCAGATTTTATGTTGTCCTGGAGAGCTTGCAGAGCACTGGGGAAAGGCAGGCAGAGAATTCCCTGCTAGCACCTTCTCTGTGCCTGTTCACATTGCTTCGCAGAATCGCTTTTGTGCAGAAAACAGTAACACTTGTTCAGAACGAAAGAAAGCACAGAGCCCCAGATTCTATGTTGTCCTGGAGAGCTTGCAGAGCACTGGGGAAAGGCAGGCAGAGAATTCCCTGCTAGCACCTTCTCTGTGCCTGGGAAGCAGAAGTGTTCACATTGCTTCGCAGAATCGCTTTTCTGCAGAAAACACTAACACTTGTTCAGAACAAAAGAAAGCACAGAGCCCCAGATTTGCTGTTGTTCTGGAGAGCTTGCAGAGCACTGGGGAAAGGCAGGCAGAGAATTCCCTGCTAGCACCTTCTCTGTGCCTGGGAAGCAGAAGTGTTCACATTGCTTCGCAGAATCGCCTTTGTACAGAAAACACTAACACTTGTTCAGAACGAAAGGAAGCACAGAGCCCCAGATTTTATGTTGTCCTGGAGAGCTTGCAGAGCACTGGGGAAAGGCAGGCAGAGAATTTCCTGCTAGCACCTTCTCTGTGCCTGTTCACATTGCTTCGCAGAATCGCTTTTGTGCAGAAAACAGTAACACTTGTTCAGAACGAAAGAAAGCACAGAGCCCCAGATTCTATGTTGTCCTGGAGAGCTTGCAGAGCACTGGGGAAAGGCAGGCAGAGAATTCCTTGCTAGCACCTTCTCTGTGCCTGGGAAGCAGAAGTGTTCACATTGCTTGGCAGAATCGCTTTTGTGCAGAAAACAGTAACACTTGTTCAGAAGGAAAGAAAGCACAGAGCCCCAGATTTGATGTTGTCCTGGAGAGCTTGCAGAGCACTGGGGAAAGGCAGGCAGAGAATTCCCTGCTAGCACCTTCTCTGTGCCTGTTCACATTGCTTCGCAGAATCGCTTTTGTGCAGAAAACAGTAACACTTGTTCAGAACGAAAGAAAGCACAGAGCCCCAGATTCTATGTTGTCCTGGAGAGCTTGCAGAGCACTGGGGAAAGGCAGGCAGAGAATTCCCTGCTAGCACCTTCTCTGTGCCTGGGAAGCAGAAGTGTTCACATTGCTTCGCAGAATCGCTATTGTGCAGAAAACAGTAACACTTGTTCAGAAGGAAAGAAAGCACAGAGCCCCAGATTCTATGTTGTCCTGGAGAGCTTGCAGAGCACTGGGGAAAGGCAGGCAGAGAATTCCTTGCTAGCACCTTCTGTGTGCCTGGGAAGCAGAAGTGTTAATATTGCTTCGCAGAATCGCTTTTGTGCAGAAAACACTAACACTTGTTCAGAACGAAAGAAAGCACAGAGCCCCAGATTTGCTGTTGTTCTGGAGAGCTTGCAGAGCACTGGGGAAAGGCAGGCAGAGAATTCCCTGCTAGCACCTTCTCTGTGCCTGGGAAGCAGAAGTGTTCACATTGCTTCGCAGAATCGCCTTTGTGCAGAAAACACTAACACTTGTTCAGAACAAAAGAAAGCACAGAGCCCCAGATTTGCTGTTGTTCTGGAGAGCTTGCAGAGCACTGGGGAAAGGCAGGCAGAGAATTCCCTGCTAGCACCTTCTCTGTGCCTGGGAAGCAGAAGTGTTCACATTGCTTCGCAGAATCGCCTTTGTGCAGAAAACACTAACACTTGTTCAGAACGAAAGAAAGCACAGAGCCCCAGATTCTATGTTGTCCTGGAGAGCTTGCAGAGCACTGGGGAAAGGCAGGCAGAGAATTCCCTGCTAGCACCTTCTCTGTGCCTGGGAAGCAGAAGTGTTCACATTGCTTCGCAGAATCGCTTTTCTGCAGAAAACACTAACACTTGTTCAGAACAAAAGAAAGCACAGAGCCCCAGATTTGCTGTTGTTCTGGAGAGCTTGCAGAGCACTGGGGAAAGGCAGGCAGAGAATTCCCTGCTAGCACCTTCTCTGTGCCTGGGAAGCAGAAGTGTTCACATTACTTCGCAGGATCGCTTTTGTGCAGAAAACACTAACACTTGTTCAGAACGAAAGAAAGCACAGAGCCCCAGATTTGCTGTTGTCCTGGAGAGCTTGCAGAGCACTGGGGAAAGGCAGGCAGAGAATTCCCTGTTAGCACCTTCTCTGTGCCTGGGAAGCAGAAGTGTTCACATTGCTTCGCAGAATCGCCTTTGTGCAGAAAACACTAACACTTGTTCAGAACAAAAGAAAGCACAGAGCCCCAGATTCTATGTTGTCCTGGAGAGCTTGCAGAGCACTGGGGAAAGGCAGGCAGAGAATTCCCTGCTAGCACCTTCTCTGTGCCTGGGAAGCAGAAGTGTTCACATTGCTTCGCAGAATCGCTTTTGTGCAGAAAGCACTAACACTTGTTCAGAACAAAAGAAAGCACAGAGCCCCAGAATTGATGTTGTTCTGGAGAGCTTGCAGAGCAGTGGGGAAAGGCAGGCAGAGAATTCCCTGCTAGCACCTTCTCTGTGCCTGGGAAGCAGAAGTGTTCACATTGCTTCGCAGATTTGCCTTTGTGCAGAAAACACTAACACTTGTTCAGAACAAAAGAAAGCACAGAGCCCCAGATTTGATGTTGTTCTGGAGAGCTTGCAGAGCACTGGGGAAAGGCAGGCAGAGAATTCCCTGCTAGCACCTTCTCTGTTCCTGGGAAGCAGAAGTGTTCACATTGCTTCGCAGAATTGCCTTTGTGCAGAAAACACTAACACTTGTTCAGAACAAAAGAAAGCACAGAGCCTCAGATTTTATGTTGTCCTGGAGAGCTTGCAGAGCACTGGGGAAAGGCAGGCAGAGAATTCCCTGCTAGCACCTTCTCTGTGCCTGGGAAGCAGAAGTGTTCACATTGCTTCGCAGAATCGCCTTTGTGCAGAAAACACTAACACTTGTTCAGAACAAAAGAAAGCACAGAGCCCCAGATTCTATGTTGTCCTGGAGAGCTTGCAGAGCACTGGGGAAAGGCAGGCAGAGAATTCCCTGCTAGCACCTTCTCTGTGCCTGGGAAGCAGAAGTGTTCACATTGCTTCGCAGAATCGCCTTTGTGCAGAAAACACTAACACTTGTTCAGAACGAAAGGAAGCACAGAGCCCCAGATTTTATGTTGTCCTGGAGAGCTTGCAGAGCACTGGGGAAAGGCAGGCAGAGAATTTCCTGCTAGCACCTTCTCTGTGCCTGTTCACATTGCTTCGCAGAATCGCTTTTGTGCAGAAAACAGTAACACTTGTTCAGAACGAAAGAAAGCACAGAGCCCCAGATTCTATGTTGTCCTGGAGAGCTTGCAGAGCACTGGGGAAAGGCAGGCAGAGAATTCCTTGCTAGCACCTTCTCTGTGCCTGGGAAGCAGAAGTGTTCACATTGCTTGGCAGAATCGCTTTTGTGCAGAAAACAGTAACACTTGTTCAGAAGGAAAGAAAGCACAGAGCCCCAGATTTGATGTTGTCCTGGAGAGCTTGCAGAGCACTGGGGAAAGGCAGGCAGAGAATTCCCTGCTAGCACCTTCTCTGTGCCTGTTCACATTGCTTCGCAGAATCGCTTTTGTGCAGAAAACAGTAACACTTGTTCAGAACGAAAGAAAGCACAGAGCCCCAGATTCTATGTTGTCCTGGAGAGCTTGCAGAGCACTGGGGAAAGGCAGGCAGAGAATTCCCTGCTAGCACCTTCTCTGTGCCTGGGAAGCAGAAGTGTTCACATTGCTTCGCAGAATCGCTATTGTGCAGAAAACAGTAACACTTGTTCAGAAGGAAAGAAAGCACAGAGCCCCAGATTCTATGTTGTCCTGGAGAGCTTGCAGAGCACTGGGGAAAGGCAGGCAGAGAATTCCTTGCTAGCACCTTCTGTGTGCCTGGGAAGCAGAAGTGTTAATATTGCTTCGCAGAATCGCTTTTGTGCAGAAAACACTAACACTTGTTCAGAACGAAAGAAAGCACAGAGCCCCAGATTTGCTGTTGTTCTGGAGAGCTTGCAGAGCACTGGGGAAAGGCAGGCAGAGAATTCCCTGCTAGCACCTTCTCTGTGCCTGGGAAGCAGAAGTGTTCACATTGCTTCGCAGAATCGCCTTTGTGCAGAAAACACTAACACTTGTTCAGAACAAAAGAAAGCACAGAGCCCCAGATTTGCTGTTGTTCTGGAGAGCTTGCAGAGCACTGGGGAAAGGCAGGCAGAGAATTCCCTGCTAGCACCTTCTCTGTGCCTGGGAAGCAGAAGTGTTCACATTGCTTCGCAGAATCGCCTTTGTGCAGAAAACACTAACACTTGTTCAGAACGAAAGAAAGCACAGAGCCCCAGATTCTATGTTGTCCTGGAGAGCTTGCAGAGCACTGGGGAAAGGCAGGCGGAGAATTCCCTGCTAGCACCTTCTCTGTGCCTGGGAAGCAGAAGTGTTCACATTGCTTCGCAGAATCGCTTTTCTGCAGAAAACACTAACACTTGTTCAGAACAAAAGAAAGCACAGAGCCCCAGATTTGCTGTTGTTCTGGAGAGCTTGCAGAGCACTGGGGAAAGGCAGGCAGAGAATTCCCTGCTAGCACCTTCTCTGTGCCTGGGAAGCAGAAGTGTTCACATTGCTTCGCAGAATCGCCTTTGTGCAGAAAACACTAACACTTGTTCAGAACAAAAGAAAGCACAGAGCCCCAGATTTGCTGTTGTTCTGGAGAGCTTGCAGAGCACTGGGGAAAGGCAGGCAGAGAATTCCCTGCTAGCACCTTCTCTGTGCCTGGGAAGCAGAAGTGTTCACATTGCTTCGCAGAATCGCCTTTGTGCAGAAAACACTAACACTTGTTCAGAACAAAAGAAAGCACAGAGCCCCAGATTTGCTGTTGTTCTGGAGAGCTTGCAGAGCACTGGGGAAAGGCAGGCAGAGAATTCCCTGCTAGCACCTTCTCTGTGCCTGGGAAGCAGAAGTGTTCACATTGCTTCGCAGAATCGCCTTTGTGCAGAAAACACTAACACTTGTTCAGAACGAAAGAAAGCACAGAGCCCCAGATTCTATGTTGTCCTGGAGAGCTTGCAGAGCACTGGGGAAAGGCAGGCAGAGAATTCCCTGCTAGCACCTTCTCTGTGCCTGGGAAGCAGAAGTGTTCACATTGCTTCGCAGAATCGCTTTTCTGCAGAAAACACTAACACTTGTTCAGAACAAAAGAAAGCACAGAGCCCCAGATTTGCTGTTGTTCTGGAGAGCTTGCAGAGCACTGGGGAAAGGCAGGCAGAGAATTCCCTGCTAGCACCTTCTCTGTGCCTGGGAAGCAGAAGTGTTCACATTGCTTCGCAGAATCGCCTTTGTACAGAAAACACTAACACTTGTTCAGAACGAAAGGAAGCACAGAGCCCCAGATTTTATGTTGTCCTGGAGAGCTTGCAGAGCACTGGGGAAAGGCAGGCAGAGAATTTCCTGCTAGCACCTTCTCTGTGCCTGTTCACATTGCTTCGCAGAATCGCTTTTGTGCAGAAAACAGTAACACTTGTTCAGAACGAAAGAAAGCACAGAGCCCCAGATTCTATGTTGTCCTGGAGAGCTTGCAGAGCACTGGGGAAAGGCAGGCAGAGAATTCCTTGCTAGCACCTTCTCTGTGCCTGGGAAGCAGAAGTGTTCACATTGCTTGGCAGAATCGCTTTTGTGCAGAAAACAGTAACACTTGTTCAGAAGGAAAGAAAGCACAGAGCCCCAGATTTGATGTTGTCCTGGAGAGCTTGCAGAGCACTGGGGAAAGGCAGGCAGAGAATTCCCTGCTAGCACCTTCTCTGTGCCTGTTCACATTGCTTCGCAGAATCGCTTTTGTGCAGAAAACAGTAACACTTGTTCAGAACGAAAGAAAGCACAGAGCCCCAGATTCTATGTTGTCCTGGAGAGCTTGCAGAGCACTGGGGAAAGGCAGGCAGAGAATTCCCTGCTAGCACCTTCTCTGTGCCTGGGAAGCAGAAGTGTTCACATTGCTTCGCAGAATCGCTATTGTGCAGAAAACAGTAACACTTGTTCAGAAGGAAAGAAAGCACAGAGCCCCAGATTCTATGTTGTCCTGGAGAGCTTGCAGAGCACTGGGGAAAGGCAGGCAGAGAATTCCTTGCTAGCACCTTCTGTGTGCCTGGGAAGCAGAAGTGTTAATATTGCTTCGCAGAATCGCTTTTGTGCAGAAAACACTAACACTTGTTCAGAACGAAAGAAAGCACAGAGCCCCAGATTTGCTGTTGTTCTGGAGAGCTTGCAGAGCACTGGGGAAAGGCAGGCAGAGAATTCCCTGCTAGCACCTTCTCTGTGCCTGGGAAGCAGAAGTGTTCACATTGCTTCGCAGAATCGCCTTTGTGCAGAAAACACTAACACTTGTTCAGAACAAAAGAAAGCACAGAGCCCCAGATTTGCTGTTGTTCTGGAGAGCTTGCAGAGCACTGGGGAAAGGCAGGCAGAGAATTCCCTGCTAGCACCTTCTCTGTGCCTGGGAAGCAGAAGTGTTCACATTGCTTCGCAGAATCGCCTTTGTGCAGAAAACACTAACACTTGTTCAGAACGAAAGAAAGCACAGAGCCCCAGATTCTATGTTGTCCTGGAGAGCTTGCAGAGCACTGGGGAAAGGCAGGCGGAGAATTCCCTGCTAGCACCTTCTCTGTGCCTGGGAAGCAGAAGTGTTCACATTGCTTCGCAGAATCGCTTTTCTGCAGAAAACACTAACACTTGTTCAGAACAAAAGAAAGCACAGAGCCCCAGATTTGCTGTTGTTCTGGAGAGCTTGCAGAGCACTGGGGAAAGGCAGGCAGAGAATTCCCTGCTAGCACCTTCTCTGTGCCTGGGAAGCAGAAGTGTTCACATTGCTTCGCAGAATCGCCTTTGTACAGAAAACACTAACACTTGTTCAGAACGAAAGGAAGCACAGAGCCCCAGATTTTATGTTGTCCTGGAGAGCTTGCAGAGCACTGGGGAAAGGCAGGCAGAGAATTTCCTGCTAGCACCTTCTCTGTGCCTGTTCACATTGCTTCGCAGAATCGCTTTTGTGCAGAAAACAGTAACACTTGTTCAGAACGAAAGAAAGCACAGAGCCCCAGATTCTATGTTGTCCTGGAGAGCTTGCAGAGCACTGGGGAAAGGCAGGCAGAGAATTCCTTGCTAGCACCTTCTCTGTGCCTGGGAAGCAGAAGTGTTCACATTGCTTGGCAGAATCGCTTTTGTGCAGAAAACAGTAACACTTGTTCAGAAGGAAAGAAAGCACAGAGCCCCAGATTTGATGTTGTCCTGGAGAGCTTGCAGAGCACTGGGGAAAGGCAGGCAGAGAATTCCCTGCTAGCACCTTCTCTGTGCCTGTTCACATTGCTTCGCAGAATCGCTTTTGTGCAGAAAACAGTAACACTTGTTCAGAACGAAAGAAAGCACAGAGCCCCAGATTCTATGTTGTCCTGGAGAGCTTGCAGAGCACTGGGGAAAGGCAGGCAGAGAATTCCCTGCTAGCACCTTCTCTGTGCCTGGGAAGCAGAAGTGTTCACATTGCTTCGCAGAATCGCTATTGTGCAGAAAACAGTAACACTTGTTCAGAAGGAAAGAAAGCACAGAGCCCCAGATTCTATGTTGTCCTGGAGAGCTTGCAGAGCACTGGGGAAAGGCAGGCAGAGAATTCCTTGCTAGCACCTTCTGTGTGCCTGGGAAGCAGAAGTGTTAATATTGCTTCGCAGAATCGCTTTTGTGCAGAAAACACTAACACTTGTTCAGAACGAAAGAAAGCACAGAGCCCCAGATTTGCTGTTGTTCTGGAGAGCTTGCAGAGCACTGGGGAAAGGCAGGCAGAGAATTCCCTGCTAGCACCTTCTCTGTGCCTGGGAAGCAGAAGTGTTCACATTGCTTCGCAGAATCGCCTTTGTGCAGAAAACACTAACACTTGTTCAGAACAAAAGAAAGCACAGAGCCCCAGATTTGCTGTTGTTCTGGAGAGCTTGCAGAGCACTGGGGAAAGGCAGGCAGAGAATTCCCTGCTAGCACCTTCTCTGTGCCTGGGAAGCAGAAGTGTTCACATTGCTTCGCAGAATCGCTTTTCTGCAGAAAACACTAACACTTGTTCAGAACAAAAGAAAGCACAGAGCCCCAGATTTGCTGTTGTTCTGGAGAGCTTGCAGAGCACTGGGGAAAGGCAGGCAGAGAATTCCCTGCTAGCACCTTCTCTGTGCCTGGGAAGCAGAAGTGTTCACATTGCTTCGCAGAATCGCCTTTGTACAGAAAACACTAACACTTGTTCAGAACGAAAGGAAGCACAGAGCCCCAGATTTTATGTTGTCCTGGAGAGCTTGCAGAGCACTGGGGAAAGGCAGGCAGAGAATTTCCTGCTAGCACCTTCTCTGTGCCTGTTCACATTGCTTCGCAGAATCGCTTTTGTGCAGAAAACAGTAACACTTGTTCAGAACGAAAGAAAGCACAGAGCCCCAGATTCTATGTTGTCCTGGAGAGCTTGCAGAGCACTGGGGAAAGGCAGGCAGAGAATTCCTTGCTAGCACCTTCTCTGTGCCTGGGAAGCAGAAGTGTTCACATTGCTTGGCAGAATCGCTTTTGTGCAGAAAACAGTAACACTTGTTCAGAAGGAAAGAAAGCACAGAGCCCCAGATTTGATGTTGTCCTGGAGAGCTTGCAGAGCACTGGGGAAAGGCAGGCAGAGAATTCCCTGCTAGCACCTTCTCTGTGCCTGTTCACATTGCTTCGCAGAATCGCTTTTGTGCAGAAAACAGTAACACTTGTTCAGAACGAAAGAAAGCACAGAGCCCCAGATTCTATGTTGTCCTGGAGAGCTTGCAGAGCACTGGGGAAAGGCAGGCAGAGAATTCCCTGCTAGCACCTTCTCTGTGCCTGGGAAGCAGAAGTGTTCACATTGCTTCGCAGAATCGCTATTGTGCAGAAAACAGTAACACTTGTTCAGAAGGAAAGAAAGCACAGAGCCCCAGATTCTATGTTGTCCTGGAGAGCTTGCAGAGCACTGGGGAAAGGCAGGCAGAGAATTCCTTGCTAGCACCTTCTGTGTGCCTGGGAAGCAGAAGTGTTAATATTGCTTCGCAGAATCGCTTTTGTGCAGAAAACACTAACACTTGTTCAGAACGAAAGAAAGCACAGAGCCCCAGATTTGCTGTTGTTCTGGAGAGCTTGCAGAGCACTGGGGAAAGGCAGGCAGAGAATTCCCTGCTAGCACCTTCTCTGTGCCTGGGAAGCAGAAGTGTTCACATTGCTTCGCAGAATCGCCTTTGTGCAGAAAACACTAACACTTGTTCAGAACAAAAGAAAGCACAGAGCCCCAGATTTGCTGTTGTTCTGGAGAGCTTGCAGAGCACTGGGGAAAGGCAGGCAGAGAATTCCCTGCTAGCACCTTCTCTGTGCCTGGGAAGCAGAAGTGTTCACATTGCTTCGCAGAATCGCCTTTGTGCAGAAAACACTAACACTTGTTCAGAACGAAAGAAAGCACAGAGCCCCAGATTCTATGTTGTCCTGGAGAGCTTGCAGAGCACTGGGGAAAGGCAGGCAGAGAATTCCCTGCTAGCACCTTCTCTGTGCCTGGGAAGCAGAAGTGTTCACATTGCTTCGCAGAATCGCTTTTCTGCAGAAAACACTAACACTTGTTCAGAACAAAAGAAAGCACAGAGCCCCAGATTTGCTGTTGTTCTGGAGAGCTTGCAGAGCACTGGGGAAAGGCAGGCAGAGAATTCCCTGCTAGCACCTTCTCTGTGCCTGGGAAGCAGAAGTGTTCACATTGCTTCGCAGAATCGCCTTTGTGCAGAAAACACTAACACTTGTTCAGAACAAAAGAAAGCACAGAGCCCCAGATTTGCTGTTGTTCTGGAGAGCTTGCAGAGCACTGGGGAAAGGCAGGCGGAGAATTCCCTGCTAGCACCTTCTCTGTGCCTGGGAAGCAGAAGTGTTCACATTACTTCGCAGGATCGCTTTTGTGCAGAAAACACTAACACTTGTTCAGAACGAAAGAAAGCACAGAGCCCCAGATTTGCTGTTGTCCTGGAGAGCTTGCAGAGCACTGGGGAAAGGCAGGCAGAGAATTCCCTGTTAGCACCTTCTCTGTGCCTGGGAAGCAGAAGTGTTCACATTGCTTCGCAGAATCGCCTTTGTGCAGAAAACACTAACACTTGTTCAGAACAAAAGAAAGCACAGAGCCCCAGATTCTATGTTGTCCTGGAGAGCTTGCAGAGCACTGGGGAAAGGCAGGCAGAGAATTCCCTGCTAGCACCTTCTCTGTGCCTGGGAAGCAGAAGTGTTCACATTGCTTCGCAGAATCGCTTTTGTGCAGAAAGCACTAACACTTGTTCAGAACAAAAGAAAGCACAGAGCCCCAGATTTGATGTTGTTCTGGAGAGCTTGCAGAGCAGTGGGGAAAGGCAGGCAGAGAATTCCCTGCTAGCACCTTCTCTGTGCCTGGGAAGCAGAAGTGTTCACATTGCTTCGCAGATTTGCCTTTGTGCAGAAAACACTAACACTTGTTCAGAACAAAAGAAAGCACAGAGCCCCAGATTTGATGTTGTTCTGGAGAGCTTGCAGAGCACTGGGGAAAGGCAGGCAGAGAATTCCCTGCTAGCACCTTCTCTGTTCCTGGGAAGCAGAAGTGTTCACATTGCTTCGCAGAATTGCCTTTGTGCAGAAAACACTAACACTTGTTCAGAACAAAAGAAAGCACAGAGCCTCAGATTTTATGTTGTCCTGGAGAGCTTGCAGAGCACTGGGGAAAGGCAGGCAGAGAATTCCCTGCTAGCACCTTCTCTGTGCCTGGGAAGCAGAAGTGTTCACATTGCTTCGCAGAATCGCCTTTGTGCAGAAAACACTAACACTTGTTCAGAACAAAAGAAAGCACAGAGCCCCAGATTCTATGTTGTCCTGGAGAGCTTGCAGAGCACTGGGGAAAGGCAGGCAGAGAATTCCCTGCTAGCACCTTCTCTGTGCCTGGGAAGCAGAAGTGTTCACATTGCTTCGCAGAATCGCCTTTGTGCAGAAAACACTAACACTTGTTCAGAACAAAAGAAAGCACAGAGCCCCAGATTTGCTGTTGTTCTGGAGAGCTTGCAGAGCACTGGGGAAAGGCAGGCAGAGAATTCCTTGCTAGCACCTTCTCTGTGCCTGGGAAGCAGAAGTGTTAATATTGCTTCGCAGAATCGCTTTTGTGCAGAAAACACTAACACTTGTTCAGAACGAAAGAAAGCACAGAGCCCCAGATTTGCTGTTGTTCTGGAGAGCTTGCAGAGCACTGGGGAAAGGCAGGCAGAGAATTCCCTGCTAGCACCTTCTCTGTGCCTGGGAAGCAGAAGTGTTCACATTGCTTCGCAGAATCGCCTTTGTGCAGAAAACACTAACACTTGTTCAGAACGAAAGAAAGCACAGAGCCCCAGATTTGCTGTTGTTCTGGAGAGCTTGCAGAGCACTGGGGAAAGGCAGGCAGAGAATTCCCTGCTAGCACCTTCTCTGTGCCTGGGAAGCAGAAGTGTTCACATTACTTCGCAGAATCGCTTTTGTGCAGAAAACACTAACACTTGTTCAGAACAAAAGAAAGCACAGAGCCCCAGATTTGCTGTTGTCCTGGAGAGCTTGCAGAGCACTGGGGAAAGGCAGGCAGAGAATTCCCTGTTAGCACCTTCTCTGTGCCTGGGAAGCAGAAGTGTTCACATTGCTTCGCAGAATCGCCTTTGTGCAGAAAACACTAACACTTGTTCAGAACAAAAGAAAGCACAGAGCCCCAGATTCTATGTTGTCCTGGAGAGCTTGCAGAGCACTGGGGAAAGGCAGGCAGAGAATTCCCTGCTAGCACCTTCTCTGTGCCTGGGAAGCAGAAGTGTTCACATTGCTTCGCAGATTCGCCTTTGTGCAGAAAACACTAACACTTGTTCAGAACAAAAGAAAGCACAGAGCCCCAGATTTGATGTTGTTCTGGAGAGCTTGCAGAGCACTGGGGAAAGGCAGGCAGAGAATTCCCTGCTAGCACCTTCTCTGTGCCTGGGAAGCAGAAGTGTTCACATTGCTTCGCAGAATTGCCTTTGTGCAGAAAACACTAACACTTGTTCAGAACAAAAGAAAGCACAGAGCCTCAGATTTTATGTTGTCCTGGAGAGCTTGCAGAGCACTGGGGAAAGGCAGGCAGAGAATTCCCTGCTAGCACCTTCTCTGTGCCTGGGAAGCAGAAGTGTTCACATTGCTTCGCAGAATCGCATTTGTGCAGAAAACACTAACACTTGTTCAGAACAAAAGAAAGCACAGAGCCCCAGATTTGATGTTGTTCTGGAGAGCTTGCAGAGCAGTGGGGAAAGGCAGGCGGAGAATTCCCTGCTAGCACCTTCTCTGTGCCTGGGAAGCAGAAGTGTTCACATTGCTTCGCAGATTCGCCTTTGTGCAGAAAACACTAACACTTGTTCAGAACAAAAGAAAGCACAGAGCCCCAGATTTGATGTTGTTCTGGAGAGCTTGCAGAGCACTGGGGAAAGGCAGGCAGAGAATTCCCTGCTAGCACCTTCTCTGTTCCTGGGAAGCAGAAGTGTTCACATTGCTTCGCAGAATTGCCTTTGTGCAGAAAACACTAACACTTGTTCAGAACAAAAGAAAGCACAGAGCCTCAGATTTTATGCTGTCCTGGAGAGCTTGCAGAGCACTGGGGAAAGGCAGGCAGAGAATTCCCTGCTAGCACCTTCTCTGTGCCTGGGAAGCAGAAGTGTTCACATTGCTTCGCAGAATCGCTTTTCTGCAGAAAACACTAACACTTGTTCAGAACGAAAGAAAGCACAGAGCCCCAGATTTGCTGTTGTCCTGGAGAGCTTGCAGAGCACTGGGGAAAGGCAGGCAGAGAATTCCCTGTTAGCACCTCTCTGTGCCTGGGAAGCAGAAGTGTTCACATTGCTTCGCAGAATCGCTTTTCTGCAGAAAACACTAACACTTGTTCAGAACAAAAGAAAACACAGAGCCCCAGATTTGCTGTTGTTCTGGAGAGCTTGCAGAGCACTGGGGAAAGGCAGGCAGAGAATTCCCTGCTAGCACCTTCTCTGTGCCTGGGAAGCAGAAGTGTTCACATTGCTTCGCAGAATCGCCTTTGTGCAGAAAACACTAACACTTGTTCAGAACGAAAGAAAGCACAGAGCCCCAGATTCTATGTTGTCCTGGAGAGCTTGCAGAGAACTGGGGAAAGGCAGGCAGAGAATTCCCTGTTAGCACCTTCTCTGTGCCTGGGAAGCAGAAGTGTTCACATTGCTTCGCAGAATCGCCTTTGTGCAGAAAACACTAACACTTGTTCAGAACAAAAGAAAGCACAGAGCCCCAGATTTGCTGTTGTTCTGGAGAGCTTGCAGAGCACTGGGGAAAGGCAGGCAGAGAATTCCCTGCTAGCACCTTCTCTGTGCCTGGGAAGCAGAAGTGTTCACATTGCTTCGCAGAATCGCTTTTCTGCAGAAAACACTAACACTTGTTCAGAACAAAAGAAAGCACAGAGCCCCAGATTTGATGTTGTTCTGGAGAGCTTGCAGAGCACTGGGGAAAGGCAGGCAGAGAATTCCCTGCTAGCACCTTCTCTGTGCCTGGGAAGCAGAAGTGTTCACATTGCTTCGCAGAATCGCCTTTGTACAGAAAACACTAACACTTGTTCAGAACGAAAGGAAGCACAGAGCCCCAGATTTTATGTTGTCCTGGAGAGCTTGCAGAGCACTGGGGAAAGGCAGGCAGAGAATTTCCTGCTAGCACCTTCTCTGTGCCTGTTCACATTGCTTCGCAGAATCGCTTTTGTGCAGAAAACAGTAACACTTGTTCAGAACGAAAGAAAGCACAGAGCCCCAGATTCTATGTTGTCCTGGAGAGCTTGCAGAGCACTGGGGAAAGGCAGGCAGAGAATTCCTTGCTAGCACCTTCTCTGTGCCTGGGAAGCAGAAGTGTTCACATTGCTTGGCAGAATCGCTTTTGTGCAGAAAACAGTAACACTTGTTCAGAAGGAAAGAAAGCACAGAGCCCCAGATTTGATGTTGTCCTGGAGAGCTTGCAGAGCACTGGGGAAAGGCAGGCAGAGAATTCCCTGCTAGCACCTTCTCTGTGCCTGTTCACATTGCTTCGCAGAATCGCTTTTGTGCAGAAAACAGTAACACTTGTTCAGAACGAAAGAAAGCACAGAGCCCCAGATTCTATGTTGTCCTGGAGAGCTTGCAGAGCACTGGGGAAAGGCAGGCAGAGAATTCCCTGCTAGCACCTTCTCTGTGCCTGGGAAGCAGAAGTGTTCACATTGCTTCGCAGAATCGCTATTGTGCAGAAAACAGTAACACTTGTTCAGAAGGAAAGAAAGCACAGAGCCCCAGATTCTATGTTGTCCTGGAGAGCTTGCAGAGCACTGGGGAAAGGCAGGCAGAGAATTCCTTGCTAGCACCTTCTGTGTGCCTGGGAAGCAGAAGTGTTAATATTGCTTTGCAGAATCGCTTTTGTGCAGAAAACACTAACACTTGTTCAGAACGAAAGAAAGCACAGAGCCCCAGATTTGCTGTTGTTCTGGAGAGCTTGCAGAGCACTGGGGAAAGGCAGGCAGAGAATTCCCTGCTAGCACCTTCTCTGTGCCTGGGAAGCAGAAGTGTTCACATTGCTTCGCAGAATCGCCTTTGTGCAGAAAACACTAACACTTGTTCAGAACAAAAGAAAGCACAGAGCCCCAGATTTGCTGTTGTTCTGGAGAGCTTGCAGAGCACTGGGGAAAGGCAGGCAGAGAATTCCCTGCTAGCACCTTCTCTGTGCCTGGGAAGCAGAAGTGTTCACATTGCTTCGCAGAATCGCCTTTGTGCAGAAAACACTAACACTTGTTCAGAACAAAAGAAAGCACAGAGCCCCAGATTTGCTGTTGTTCTGGAGAGCTTGCAGAGCACTGGGGAAAGGCAGGCGGAGAATTCCCTGCTAGCACCTTCTCTGTGCCTGGGAAGCAGAAGTGTTCACATTACTTCGCAGGATCGCTTTTGTGCAGAAAACACTAACACTTGTTCAGAACGAAAGAAAGCACAGAGCCCCAGATTTGCTGTTGTCCTGGAGAGCTTGCAGAGCACTGGGGAAAGGCAGGCAGAGAATTCCCTGTTAGCACCTTCTCTGTGCCTGGGAAGCAGAAGTGTTCACATTGCTTCGCAGAATCGCCTTTGTGCAGAAAACACTAACACTTGTTCAGAACAAAAGAAAGCACAGAGCCCCAGATTCTATGTTGTCCTGGAGAGCTTGCAGAGCACTGGGGAAAGGCAGGCAGAGAATTCCCTGCTAGCACCTTCTCTGTGCCTGGGAAGCAGAAGTGTTCACATTGCTTCGCAGAATCGCTTTTGTGCAGAAAGCACTAACACTTGTTCAGAACAAAAGAAAGCACAGAGGCCCAGATTTGATGTTGTTCTGGAGAGCTTGCAGAGCACTGGGGAAAGGCAGGCAGAGAATTCCCTGCTAGCACCTTCTCTGTTCCTGGGAAGCAGAAGTGTTCACATTGCTTCGCAGAATTGCCTTTGTGCAGAAAACACTAACACTTGTTCAGAAGGAAAGAAAGCACAGAGCCTCAGATTTTATGTTGTCCTGGAGAGCTTGCAGAGCACTGGGGAAAGGCAGGCAGAGAATTCCCTGCTAGCACCTTCTCTGTGCCTGGGAAGCAGAAGTGTTCACATTGCTTCGCAGAATCGCCTTTGTGCAGAAAACACTAACACTTGTTCAGAACGAAAGAAAGCACAGAGCCCCAGATTCTATGTTGTCCTGGAGAGCTTGCAGAGCACTGGGGAAAGGCAGGCAGAGAATTCCCTGCTAGCACCTTCTCTGTGCCTGGGAAGCAGAAGTGTTCACATTGCTTCGCAGAATCGCTTTTCTGCAGAAAACACTAACACTTGTTCAGAACAAAAGAAAGCACAGAGCCCCAGATTTGCTGTTGTTCTGGAGAGCTTGCAGAGCACTGGGGAAAGGCAGGCAGAGAATTCCCTGCTAGCACCTTCTCTGTGCCTGGGAAGCAGAAGTGTTCACATTGCTTCGCAGAATCGCTTTTGTGCAGAAAACAGTAACACTTGTTCAGAAGGAAAGAAAGCACAGAGCCCCAGATTTGATGTTGTCCTGGAGAGCTTGCAGAGCACTGGGGAAAGGCAGGCAGAGAATTCCCTGCTAGCACCTTCTCTGTGCCTGTTCACATTGCTTCGCAGAATCGCTTTTGTGCAGAAAACAGTAACACTTGTTCAGAACGAAAGAAAGCACAGAGCCCCAGATTCTATGTTGTCCTGGAGAGCTTGCAGAGCACTGGGGAAAGGCAGGCAGAGAATTCCTTGCTAGCACCTTCTCTGTGCCTGGGAAGCAGAAGTGTTCACATTGCTTGGCAGAATCGCTTTTGTGCAGAAAACAGTAACACTTGTTCAGAAGGAAAGAAAGCACAGAGCCCCAGATTTGATGTTGTCCTGGAGAGCTTGCAGAGCACTGGGGAAAGGCAGGCAGAGAATTCCCTGCTAGCACCTTCTCTGTGCCTGTTCACATTGCTTCGCAGAATCGCTTTTGTGCAGAAAACAGTAACACTTGTTCAGAACGAAAGAAAGCACAGAGCCCCAGATTCTATGTTGTCCTGGAGAGCTTGCAGAGCACTGGGGAAAGGCAGGCAGAGAATTCCCTGCTAGCACCTTCTCTGTGCCTGGGAAGCAGAAGTGTTCACATTGCTTCGCAGAATCGCTATTGTGCAGAAAACAGTAACACTTGTTCAGAAGGAAAGAAAGCACAGAGCCCCAGATTCTATGTTGTCCTGGAGAGCTTGCAGAGCACTGGGGAAAGGCAGGCAGAGAATTCCTTGCTAGCACCTTCTGTGTGCCTGGGAAGCAGAAGTGTTAATATTGCTTTGCAGAATCGCTTTTGTGCAGAAAACACTAACACTTGTTCAGAACGAAAGAAAGCACAGAGCCCCAGATTTGCTGTTGTTCTGGAGAGCTTGCAGAGCACTGGGGAAAGGCAGGCAGAGAATTCCCTGCTAGCACCTTCTCTGTGCCTGGGAAGCAGAAGTGTTCACATTGCTTCGCAGAATCGCCTTTGTGCAGAAAACACTAACACTTGTTCAGAACAAAAGAAAGCACAGAGCCCCAGATTTGCTGTTGTTCTGGAGAGCTTGCAGAGCACTGGGGAAAGGCAGGCAGAGAATTCCCTGCTAGCACCTTCTCTGTGCCTGGGAAGCAGAAGTGTTCACATTGCTTCGCAGAATCGCCTTTGTGCAGAAAACACTAACACTTGTTCAGAACAAAAGAAAGCACAGAGCCCCAGATTTGCTGTTGTTCTGGAGAGCTTGCAGAGCACTGGGGAAAGGCAGGCGGAGAATTCCCTGCTAGCACCTTCTCTGTGCCTGGGAAGCAGAAGTGTTCACATTACTTCGCAGGATCGCTTTTGTGCAGAAAACACTAACACTTGTTCAGAACGAAAGAAAGCACAGAGCCCCAGATTTGCTGTTGTCCTGGAGAGCTTGCAGAGCACTGGGGAAAGGCAGGCAGAGAATTCCCTGTTAGCACCTTCTCTGTGCCTGGGAAGCAGAAGTGTTCACATTGCTTCGCAGAATCGCCTTTGTGCAGAAAACACTAACACTTGTTCAGAACAAAAGAAAGCACAGAGCCCCAGATTCTATGTTGTCCTGGAGAGCTTGCAGAGCACTGGGGAAAGGCAGGCAGAGAATTCCCTGCTAGCACCTTCTCTGTGCCTGGGAAGCAGAAGTGTTCACATTGCTTCGCAGAATCGCTTTTGTGCAGAAAGCACTAACACTTGTTCAGAACAAAAGAAAGCACAGAGCCCCAGATTTGATGTTGTTCTGGAGAGCTTGCAGAGCAGTGGGGAAAGGCAGGCAGAGAATTCCCTGCTAGCACCTTCTCTGTGCCTGGGAAGCAGAAGTGTTCACATTGCTTCGCAGATTTGCCTTTGTGCAGAAAACACTAACACTTGTTCAGAACAAAAGAAAGCACAGAGGCCCAGATTTGATGTTGTTCTGGAGAGCTTGCAGAGCACTGGGGAAAGGCAGGCAGAGAATTCCCTGCTAGCACCTTCTCTGTTCCTGGGAAGCAGAAGTGTTCACATTGCTTCGCAGAATTGCCTTTGTGCAGAAAACACTAACACTTGTTCAGAAGGAAAGAAAGCACAGAGCCTCAGATTTTATGTTGTCCTGGAGAGCTTGCAGAGCACTGGGGAAAGGCAGGCAGAGAATTCCCTGCTAGCACCTTCTCTGTGCCTGGGAAGCAGAAGTGTTCACATTGCTTCGCAGAATCGCCTTTGTGCAGAAAACACTAACACTTGTTCAGAACGAAAGAAAGCACAGAGCCCCAGATTCTATGTTGTCCTGGAGAGCTTGCAGAGCACTGGGGAAAGGCAGGCAGAGAATTCCCTGCTAGCACCTTCTCTGTGCCTGGGAAGCAGAAGTGTTCACATTGCTTCGCAGAATCGCTTTTCTGCAGAAAACACTAACACTTGTTCAGAACAAAAGAAAGCACAGAGCCCCAGATTTGCTGTTGTTCTGGAGAGCTTGCAGAGCACTGGGGAAAGGCAGGCAGAGAATTCCCTGCTAGCACCTTCTCTGTGCCTGGGAAGCAGAAGTGTTCACATTGCTTCGCAGAATCGCCTTTGTGCAGAAAACACTAACACTTGTTCAGAACGAAAGAAAGCACAGAGCCCCAGATTCTATGTTGTCCTGGAGAGCTTGCAGAGCACTGGGGAAAGGCAGGCAGAGAATTCCCTGCTAGCACCTTCTCTGTGCCTGGGAAGCAGAAGTGTTCACATTGCTTCGCAGAATCGCTTTTCTGCAGAAAACACTAACACTTGTTCAGAACAAAAGAAAGCACAGAGCCCCAGATTTGCTGTTGTTCTGGAGAGCTTGCAGAGCACTGGGGAAAGGCAGGCAGAGAATTCCCTGCTAGCACCTTCTCTGTGCCTGGGAAGCAGAAGTGTTCACATTGCTTCGCAGAATCGCCTTTGTGCAGAAAACACTAACACTTGTTCAGAACAAAAGAAAGCACAGAGCCCCAGATTTGCTGTTGTTCTGGAGAGCTTGCAGAGCACTGGGGAAAGGCAGGCAGAGAATTCCCTGCTAGCACCTTCTCTGTGCCTGGGAAGCAGAAGTGTTCACATTGCTTCGCAGAATCGCCTTTGTGCAGAAAACACTAACACTTGTTCAGAACAAAAGAAAGCACAGAGCCCCAGATTTGCTGTTGTTCTGGAGAGCTTGCAGAGCACTGGGGAAAGGCAGGCGGAGAATTCCCTGCTAGCACCTTCTCTGTGCCTGGGAAGCAGAAGTGTTCACATTACTTCGCAGGATCGCTTTTGTGCAGAAAACACTAACACTTGTTCAGAACGAAAGAAAGCACAGAGCCCCAGATTTGCTGTTGTCCTGGAGAGCTTGCAGAGCACTGGGGAAAGGCAGGCAGAGAATTCCCTGTTAGCACCTTCTCTGTGCCTGGGAAGCAGAAGTGTTCACATTGCTTCGCAGAATCGCCTTTGTGCAGAAAACACTAACACTTGTTCAGAACAAAAGAAAGCACAGAGCCCCAGATTCTATGTTGTCCTGGAGAGCTTGCAGAGCACTGGGGAAAGGCAGGCAGAGAATTCCCTGCTAGCACCTTCTCTGTGCCTGGGAAGCAGAAGTGTTCACATTGCTTCGCAGAATCGCTTTTGTGCAGAAAGCACTAACACTTGTTCAGAACAAAAGAAAGCACAGAGCCCCAGATTTGATGTTGTTCTGGAGAGCTTGCAGAGCAGTGGGGAAAGGCAGGCAGAGAATTCCCTGCTAGCACCTTCTCTGTGCCTGGGAAGCAGAAGTGTTCACATTGCTTCGCAGATTTGCCTTTGTGCAGAAAACACTAACACTTGTTCAGAACAAAAGAAAGCACAGAGGCCCAGATTTGATGTTGTTCTGGAGAGCTTGCAGAGCACTGGGGAAAGGCAGGCAGAGAATTCCCTGCTAGCACCTTCTCTGTTCCTGGGAAGCAGAAGTGTTCACATTGCTTCGCAGAATTGCCTTTGTGCAGAAAACACTAACACTTGTTCAGAAGGAAAGAAAGCACAGAGCCTCAGATTTTATGTTGTCCTGGAGAGCTTGCAGAGCACTGGGGAAAGGCAGGCAGAGAATTCCCTGCTAGCACCTTCTCTGTGCCTGGGAAGCAGAAGTGTTCACATTGCTTCGCAGAATCGCCTTTGTGCAGAAAACACTAACACTTGTTCAGAACGAAAGAAAGCACAGAGCCCCAGATTCTATGTTGTCCTGGAGAGCTTGCAGAGCACTGGGGAAAGGCAGGCAGAGAATTCCCTGCTAGCACCTTCTCTGTGCCTGGGAAGCAGAAGTGTTCACATTGCTTCGCAGAATCGCTTTTCTGCAGAAAACACTAACACTTGTTCAGAACAAAAGAAAGCACAGAGCCCCAGATTTGCTGTTGTTCTGGAGAGCTTGCAGAGCACTGGGGAAAGGCAGGCAGAGAATTCCCTGCTAGCACCTTCTCTGTGCCTGGGAAGCAGAAGTGTTCACATTGCTTCGCAGAATCGCCTTTGTGCAGAAAACACTAACACTTGTTCAGAACAAAAGAAAGCACAGAGCCCCAGATTTGCTGTTGTTCTGGAGAGCTTGCAGAGCACTGGGCAAAGGCAGGCGGAGAATTCCCTGCTAGCACCTTCTCTGTGCCTGGGAAGCAGAAGTGTTCACATTGCTTGGCAGAATCGCTTTTCTGCAGAAAACACTAACACTTGTTCAGAACAAAAGAAAGCACAGAGCCCCAGATTTGCTGTTGTTCTGGAGAGCTTGCAGAGCACTGGGGAAAGGCAGGCAGAGAATTCCCTGCTAGCACCTTCTCTGTGCCTGGGAAGCAGAAGTGTTCACATTGCTTCGCAGAATCGCCTTTGTGCAGAAAACACTAACACTTGTTCAGAACAAAAGAAAGCACAGAGCCCCAGATTTGCTGTTGTTCTGGAGAGCTTGCAGAGCACTGGGGAAAGGCAGGCAGAGAATTTCCTGCTAGCACCTTCTCTCTGCCTGTTCACATTGCTTCGCAGAATCGCTTTTGTGCAGAAAACAGTAACACTTGTTCAGAACGAAAGAAAGCACAGAGCCCCAGATTCTATGTTGTCCTGGAGAGCTTGCAGAGCACTGGGGAAAGGCAGGCAGAGAATTCCCTGCTAGCACCTTCTCTGTGCCTGGGAAGCAGAAGTGTTCACATTGCTTCGCAGAATCGCTATTGTGCAGAAAACAGTAACACTTGTTCAGAAGGAAAGAAAGCACAGAGCCCCAGATTCTATGTTGTCCTGGAGAGCTTGCAGAGCACTGGGGAAAGGCAGGCAGAGAATTCCTTGCTAGCACCTTCTGTGTGCCTGGGAAGCAGAAGTGTTAATATTGCTTTGCAGAATCGCTTTTGTGCAGAAAACACTAACACTTGTTCAGAACGAAAGAAAGCACAGAGCCCCAGATTTGCTGTTGTTCTGGAGAGCTTGCAGAGCACTGGGGAAAGGCAGGCAGAGAATTCCCTGCTAGCACCTTCTCTGTGCCTGGGAAGCAGAAGTGTTCACATTGCTTCGCAGAATCGCCTTTGTGCAGAAAACACTAACACTTGTTCAGAACAAAAGAAAGCACAGAGCCCCAGATTTGCTGTTGTTCTGGAGAGCTTGCAGAGCACTGGGGAAAGGCAGGCAGAGAATTCCCTGCTAGCACCTTCTCTGTGCCTGGGAAGCAGAAGTGTTCACATTGCTTCGCAGAATCGCCTTTGTGCAGAAAACACTAACACTTGTTCAGAACGAAAGAAAGCACAGAGCCCCAGATTCTATGTTGTCCTGGAGAGCTTGCAGAGCACTGGGGAAAGGCAGGCAGAGAATTCCCTGCTAGCACCTTCTCTGTGCCTGGGAAGCAGAAGTGTTCACATTGCTTCGCAGAATCGCTTTTCTGCAGAAAACACTAACACTTGTTCAGAACGAAAGAAAGCACAGAGCCCCAGATTTGCTGTTGTTCTGGAGAGCTTGCAGAGCACTGGGGAAAGGCAGGCAGAGAATTCCCTGCTAGCACCTTCTCTGTGCCTGGGAAGCAGAAGTGTTCACATTGCTTCGCAGAATCGCCTTTGTGCAGAAAACACTAACACTTGTTCAGAACAAAAGAAAGCACAGAGCCCCAGATTTGCTGTTGTTCTGGAGAGCTTGCAGAGCACTGGGGAAAGGCAGGCGGAGAATTCCCTGCTAGCACCTTCTCTGTGCCTGGGAAGCAGAAGTGTTCACATTACTTCGCAGGATCGCTTTTGTGCAGAAAACACTAACACTTGTTCAGAACGAAAGAAAGCACAGAGCCCCAGATTTGCTGTTGTCCTGGAGAGCTTGCAGAGCACTGGGGAAAGGCAGGCAGAGAATTCCCTGCTAGCACCTTCTCTGTGCCTGGGAAGCAGAAGTGTTCACATTGCTTCGCAGAATCGCCTTTGTGCAGAAAACACTAACACTTGTTCAGAACAAAAGAAAGCACAGAGCCCCAGATTCTATGTTGTCCTGGAGAGCTTGCAGAGCACTGGGGAAAGGCAGGCAGAGAATTCCCTGCTAGCACCTTCTCTGTGCCTGGGAAGCAGAAGTGTTCACATTGCTTCGCAGAATCGCTTTTGTGCAGAAAGCACTAACACTTGTTCAGAACAAAAGAAAGCACAGAGCCCCAGATTTGATGTTGTTCTGGAGAGCTTGCAGAGCAGTGGGGAAAGGCAGGCAGAGAATTCCCTGCTAGCACCTTCTCTGTGCCTGGGAAGCAGAAGTGTTCACATTGCTTCGCAGATTTGCCTTTGTGCAGAAAACACTAACACTTGTTCAGAACAAAAGAAAGCACAGAGGCCCAGATTTGATGTTGTTCTGGAGAGCTTGCAGAGCACTGGGGAAAGGCAGGCAGAGAATTCCCTGCTAGCACCTTCTCTGTTCCTGGGAAGCAGAAGTGTTCACATTGCTTCGCAGAATTGCCTTTGTGCAGAAAACACTAACACTTGTTCAGAAGGAAAGAAAGCACAGAGCCTCAGATTTTATGTTGTCCTGGAGAGCTTGCAGAGCACTGGGGAAAGGCAGGCAGAGAATTCCCTGCTAGCACCTTCTCTGTGCCTGGGAAGCAGAAGTGTTCACATTGCTTCGCAGAATCGCCTTTGTGCAGAAAACACTAACACTTGTTCAGAACGAAAGAAAGCACAGAGCCCCAGATTCTATGTTGTCCTGGAGAGCTTGCAGAGCACTGGGGAAAGGCAGGCAGAGAATTCCCTGCTAGCACCTTCTCTGTGCCTGGGAAGCAGAAGTGTTCACATTGCTTCGCAGAATCGCTTTTCTGCAGAAAACACTAACACTTGTTCAGAACAAAAGAAAGCACAGAGCCCCAGATTTGCTGTTGTTCTGGAGAGCTTGCAGAGCACTGGGGAAAGGCAGGCAGAGAATTCCCTGCTAGCACCTTCTCTGTGCCTGGGAAGCAGAAGTGTTCACATTGCTTCGCAGAATCGCCTTTGTGCAGAAAACACTAACACTTGTTCAGAACGAAAGAAAGCACAGAGCCCCAGATTCTATGTTGTCCTGGAGAGCTTGCAGAGCACTGGGGAAAGGCAGGCAGAGAATTCCCTGCTAGCACCTTCTCTGTGCCTGGGAAGCAGAAGTGTTCACATTACTTCGCAGAATCGCTTTTCTGCAGAAAACACTAACACTTGTTCAGAACAAAAGAAAGCACAGAGCCCCAGATTTGCTGTTGTTCTGGAGAGCTTGCAGAGCACTGGGGAAAGGCAGGCAGAGAATTCCCTGCTAGCACCTTCTCTGTGCCTGGGAAGCAGAAGTGTTCACATTGCTTCGCAGAATCGCCTTTGTGCAGAAAACACTAACACTTGTTCAGAACGAAAGAAAGCACAGAGCCCCAGATTTGCTGTTGTTCTGGAGAGCTTGCAGAGCACTGGGGAAAGGCAGGCAGAGAATTCCCTGCTAGCACCTTCTCTGTGCCTGGGAAGCAGAAGTGTTCACATTGCTTCGCAGAATCGCCTTTGTGCAGAAAACACTAACACTTGTTCAGAACGAAAGAAAGCACAGAGCCCCAGATTCTATGTTGTCCTGGAGAGCTTGCAGAGCACTGGGGAAAGGCAGGCAGAGAATTCCCTGCTAGCACCTTCTCTGTGCCTGGGAAGCAGAAGTGTTCACATTACTTCGCAGAATCGCTTTTCTGCAGAAAACACTAACACTTGTTCAGAACAAAAGAAAGCACAGAGCCCCAGATTTGCTGTTGTTCTGGAGAGCTTGCAGAGCACTGGGGAAAGGCAGGCAGAGAATTCCCTGCTAGCACCTTCTCTGTGCCTGGGAAGCAGAAGTGTTCACATTGCTTCGCAGAATCGCCTTTGTGCAGAAAACACTAACACTTGTTCAGAACAAAAGAAAGCACAGAGCCCCAGATTTGCTGTTGTTCTGGAGAGCTTGCAGAGCACTGGGGAAAGGCAGGCGGAGAATTCCCTGCTAGCACCTTCTCTGTGCCTGGGAAGCAGAAGTGTTCACATTACTTCGCAGAATCGCTTTTGTGCAGAAAACACTAACACTTGTTCAGAACAAAAGAAAGCACAGAGCCCCAGATTTGCTGTTGTCCTGGAGAGCTTGCAGAGCACTGGGGAAAGGCAGGCAGAGAATTCCCTGTTAGCACCTTCTCTGTGCCTGGGAAGCAGAAGTGTTCACATTGCTTCGCAGAATCGCCTTTGTGCAGAAAACACTAACACTTGTTCAGAACAAAAGAAAGCACAGAGCCCCAGATTCTATGTTGTCCTGGAGAGCTTGCAGAGCACTGGGGAAAGGCAGGCAGAGAATTCCCTGCTAGCACCTTCTCTGTGCCTGGGAAGCAGAAGTGTTCACATTGCTTCGCAGAATCGCTTTTGTGCAGAAAGTACTAACACTTGTTCAGAACAAAAGAAAGCACAGAGCCCCAGATTTGATGTTGTTCTGGAGAGCTTGCAGAGCAGTGGGGAAAGGCAGGCAGAGAATTCCCTGCTAGCACCTTCTCTGTGCCTGGGAAGCAGAAGTGTTCACATTGCTTCGCAGATTCGCCTTTGTGCAGAAAACACTAACACTTGTTCAGAACAAAAGAAAGCACAGAGCCCCAGATTTGCTGTTGTTCTGGAGAGCTTGCAGAGCACTGGGGAAAGGCAGGCAGAGAATTCCCTGCTAGCACCTTCTCTGTGCCTGGGAAGCAGAAGTGTTCACATTGCTTCGCAGAATCGCCTTTGTGCAGAAAACACTAACACTTGTTCAGAACAAAAGAAAGCACAGAGCCTCAGATTTTATGTTGTCCTGGAGAGCTTGCAGAGCACTGGGGAAAGGCAGGCAGAGAATTCCCTGCTAGCACCTTCTCTGTGCCTGGGAAGCAGAAGTGTTCACATTGCTTCGCAGAATCGCTTTTCTGCAGAAAACACTAACACTTGTTCAGAACAAAAGAAAGCACAGAGCCCCAGATTTGATGTTGTTCTGGAGAGCTTGCAGAGCAGTGGGGAAAGGCAGGCAGAGAATTCCCTGCTAGCACCTTCTCTGTGCCTGGGAAGCAGAAGTGTTCACATTGCTTCGCAGATTCGCCTTTGTGCAGAAAACACTAACACTTGTTCAGAACAAAAGAAAGCACAGAGCCCCAGATTTGATGTTGTTCTGGAGAGCTTGCAGAGCACTGGGGAAAGGCAGGCAGAGAATTCCCTGCTAGCACCTTCTCTGTTCCTGGGAAGCAGAAGTGTTCACATTGCTTCGCAGAATTGCCTTTGTGCAGAAAACACTAACACTTGTTCAGAACAAAAGAAAGCACAGAGCCTCAGATTTTATGTTGTCCTGGAGAGCTTGCAGAGCACTGGGGAAAGGCAGGCAGAGAATTCCCTGCTAGCACCTTCTCTGTGCCTGGGAAGCAGAAGTGTTCACATTGCTTCGCAGAATCGCTTTTCTGCAGAAAACACTAACACTTGTTCAGAACGAAAGAAAGCACAGAGCCCCAGATTTGCTGTTGTCCTGGAGAGCTTGCAGAGCACTGGGGAAAGGCAGGCAGAGAATTCCCTGTTAGCACCTTCTCTGTGCCTGGGAAGCAGAAGTGTTCACATTGCTTCGCAGAATTGCCTTTGTGCAGAAAACACTAACACTTGTTCAGAACAAAAGAGAACACAGAGCCCCAGATTTGCTGTTGTTCTGGAGAGCTTGCAGAGCACTGGGGAAAGGCAGGCAGAGAATTCCCTGCTAGCACCTTCTCTGTGCCTGGGAAGCAGAAGTGTTCACATTGCTTCGCAGAATCGCCTTTGTGCAGAAAACACTAACACTTGTTCAGAACGAAAGAAAGCACAGAGCCCCAGATTCTATGTTGTCCTGGAGAGCTTGCAGAGAACTGGGGAAAGGCAGGCAGAGAATTCCCTGCTAGCACCTTCTCTGTGCCTGGGAAGCAGAAGTGTTCACATTGCTTCGCAGAATCGCCTTTGTGCAGAAAACACTAACACTTGTTCAGAACAAAAGAAAGCACAGAGCCCCAGATTTGCTGTTGTCCTGGAGAGCTTGCAGAGCAGTGGGGAAAGGCAGGCAGAGAATTCCCTGCTAGCACCTTCTCTGTGCCTGGGAAGCAGAAGTGTTCACATTGCTTCGCAGAATCGCTTTTCTGCAGAAAACACTAACACTTGTTCAGAACAAAAGAAAGCACAGAGCCCCAGATTTGCTGTTGTTCTGGAGAGCTTGCAGAGCACTGGGGAAAGGCAGGCAGAGAATTCCCTGCTAGCACCTTCTCTGTGCCTGGGAAGCAGAAGTGTTCACATTGCTTCGCAGAATCGCCTTTGTACAGAAAACACTAACACTTGTTCAGAACGAAAGGAAGCACAGAGCCCCAGATTTTATGTTGTCCTGGAGAGCTTGCAGAGCACTGGGGAAAGGCAGGCAGAGAATTTCCTGCTAGCACCTTCTCTGTGCCTGTTCACATTGCTTCGCAGAATCGCTTTTGTGCAGAAAACAGTAACACTTGTTCAGAACGAAAGAAAGCACAGAGCCCCAGATTCTATGTTGTCCTGGAGAGCTTGCAGAGCACTGGGGAAAGGCAGGCAGAGAATTCCTTGCTAGCACCTTCTCTGTGCCTGGGAAGCAGAAGTGTTCACATTGCTTGGCAGAATCGCTTTTGTGCAGAAAACAGTAACACTTGTTCAGAAGGAAAGAAAGCACAGAGCCCCAGATTTGATGTTGTCCTGGAGAGCTTGCAGAGCACTGGGGAAAGGCAGGCAGAGAATTCCCTGCTAGCACCTTCTCTGTGCCTGTTCACATTGCTTCGCAGAATCGCTTTTGTGCAGAAAACAGTAACACTTGTTCAGAACGAAAGAAAGCACAGAGCCCCAGATTCTATGTTGTCCTGGAGAGCTTGCAGAGCACTGGGGAAAGGCAGGCAGAGAATTCCCTGCTAGCACCTTCTCTGTGCCTGGGAAGCAGAAGTGTTCACATTGCTTCGCAGAATCGCTATTGTGCAGAAAACAGTAACACTTGTTCAGAAGGAAAGAAAGCACAGAGCCCCAGATTCTATGTTGTCCTGGAGAGCTTGCAGAGCACTGGGGAAAGGCAGGCAGAGAATTCCTTGCTAGCACCTTCTGTGTGCCTGGGAAGCAGAAGTGTTAATATTGCTTCGCAGAATCGCTTTTGTGCAGAAAACACTAACACTTGTTCAGAACGAAAGAAAGCACAGAGCCCCAGATTTGCTGTTGTTCTGGAGAGCTTGCAGAGCACTGGGGAAAGGCAGGCAGAGAATTCCCTGCTAGCACCTTCTCTGTGCCTGGGAAGCAGAAGTGTTCACATTGCTTCGCAGAATCGCCTTTGTGCAGAAAACACTAACACTTGTTCAGAACAAAAGAAAGCACAGAGCCCCAGATTTGCTGTTGTTCTGGAGAGCTTGCAGAGCACTGGGGAAAGGCAGGCAGAGAATTCCCTGCTAGCACCTTCTCTGTGCCTGGGAAGCAGAAGTGTTCACATTGCTTCGCAGAATCGCCTTTGTGCAGAAAACACTAACACTTGTTCAGAACGAAAGAAAGCACAGAGCCCCAGATTCTATGTTGTCCTGGAGAGCTTGCAGAGCACTGGGGAAAGGCAGGCAGAGAATTCCCTGCTAGCACCTTCTCTGTGCCTGGGAAGCAGAAGTGTTCACATTGCTTCGCAGAATCGCTTTTCTGCAGAAAACACTAACACTTGTTCAGAACAAAAGAAAGCACAGAGCCCCAGATTTGCTGTTGTTCTGGAGAGCTTGCAGAGCACTGGGGAAAGGCAGGCAGAGAATTCCCTGTTAGCACCTTCTCTGTGCCTGGGAAGCAGAAGTGTTCACATTGCTTCGCAGAATCGCCTTTGTGCAGAAAACACTAACACTTGTTCAGAACAAAAGAAAGCACAGAGCCCCAGATTCTATGTTGTCCTGGAGAGCTTGCAGAGCACTGGGGAAAGGCAGGCAGAGAATTCCCTGCTAGCACCTTCTCTGTGCCTGGGAAGCAGAAGTGTTCACATTGCTTCGCAGAATCGCTTTTGTGCAGAAAGCACTAACACTTGTTCAGAACAAAAGAAAGCACAGAGCCCCAGATTTGATGTTGTTCTGGAGAGCTTGCAGAGCAGTGGGGAAAGGCAGGCAGAGAATTCCCTGCTAGCACCTTCTCTGTGCCTGGGAAGCAGAAGTGTTCACATTGCTTCGCAGATTTGCCTTTGTGCAGAAAACACTAACACTTGTTCAGAACAAAAGAAAGCACAGAGCCCCAGATTTGATGTTGTTCTGGAGAGTTTGCAGAGCACTGGGGAAAGGCAGGCAGAGAATTCCCTGCTAGCACCTTCTCTGTTCCTGGGAAGCAGAAGTGTTCACATTGCTTCGCAGAATTGCCTTTGTGCAGAAAACACTAACACTTGTTCAGAACAAAAGAAAGCACAGAGCCTCAGATTTTATGTTGTCCTGGAGAGCTTGCAGAGCACTGGGGAAAGGCAGGCAGAGAATTCCCTGCTAGCACCTTCTCTGTGCCTGGGAAGCAGAAGTGTTCACATTGCTTCGCAGAATCGCCTTTGTGCAGAAAACACTAACACTTGTTCAGAACGAAAGAAAGCACAGAGCCCCAGATTCTATGTTGTCCTGGAGAGCTTGCAGAGCACTGGGGAAAGGCAGGCAGAGAATTCCCTGCTAGCACCTTCTCTGTGCCTGGGAAGCAGAAGTGTTCACATTGCTTCGCAGAATCGCTTTTCTGCAGAAAACACTAACACTTGTTCAGAACAAAAGAAAGCACAGAGCCCCAGATTTGCTGTTGTTCTGGAGAGCTTGCAGAGCACTGGGGAAAGGCAGGCAGAGAATTCCCTGCTAGCACCTTCTCTGTGCCTGGGAAGCAGAAGTGTTCACATTGCTTCGCAGAATCGCCTTTGTGCAGAAAACACTAACACTTGTTCAGAACAAAAGAAAGCACAGAGCCCCAGATTTGCTGTTGTTCTGGAGAGCTTGCAGAGCACTGGGGAAAGGCAGGCGGAGAATTCCCTGCTAGCACCTTCTCTGTGCCTGGGAAGCAGAAGTGTTCACATTACTTCGCAGGATCGCTTTTGTGCAGAAAACACTAACACTTGTTCAGAACGAAAGAAAGCACAGAGCCCCAGATTTGCTGTTGTCCTGGAGAGCTTGCAGAGCACTGGGGAAAGGCAGGCAGAGAATTCCCTGTTAGCACCTTCTCTGTGCCTGGGAAGCAGAAGTGTTCACATTGCTTCGCAGAATCGCCTTTGTGCAGAAAACACTAACACTTGTTCAGAACAAAAGAAAGCACAGAGCCCCAGATTCTATGTTGTCCTGGAGAGCTTGCAGAGCACTGGGGAAAGGCAGGCAGAGAATTCCCTGCTAGCACCTTCTCTGTGCCTGGGAAGCAGAAGTGTTCACATTGCTTCGCAGAATCGCTTTTGTGCAGAAAGCACTAACACTTGTTCAGAACAAAAGAAAGCACAGAGCCCCAGATTTGATGTTGTTCTGGAGAGCTTGCAGAGCAGTGGGGAAAGGCAGGCAGAGAATTCCCTGCTAGCACCTTCTCTGTGCCTGGGAAGCAGAAGTGTTCACATTGCTTCGCAGATTCGCCTTTGTGCAGAAAACACTAACACTTGTTCAGAACAAAAGAAAGCACAGAGCCCCAGATTTGATGTTGTTCTGGAGAGCTTGCAGAGCACTGGGGAAAGGCAGGCAGAGAATTCCCTGCTAGCACCTTCTCTGTTCCTGGGAAGCAGAAGTGTTCACATTGCTTCGCAGAATTGCCTTTGTGCAGAAAACACTAACACTTGTTCAGAACAAAAGAAAGCACAGAGCCTCAGATTTTATGTTGTCCTGGAGAGCTTGCAGAGCACTGGGGAAAGGCAGGCAGAGAATTCCCTGCTAGCACCTTCTCTGTTCCTGGGAAGCAGAAGTGTTCACATTGCTTCGCAGAATCGCCTTTGTGCAGAAAACACTAACACTTGTTCAGAACAAAAGAAAGCACAGAGCCCCAGATTTGCTGTTGTTCTGGAGAGCTTGCAGAGCACTGGGGAAAGGCAGGCAGAGAATTCCTTGCTAGCGCCTTCTCTGTGCCTGGGAAGCAGAAGTGTTCACATTGCTTCGCAGAATCGCTTTTGTACAGAAAACACTAACACTTGTTCAGAATGAAAGGAAGCACAGAGCCCCAGATTTTATGTTGTCCTGGAGAGCTTGCAGAGCACTGGGGAAAGGCAGGCAGAGAATTTCCTGCTAGCACCTTCTCTGTGCCTGTTCACATTGCTTCGCAGAATCGCTTTTGTGCAGAAAACAGTAACACTTGTTCAGAACGAAAGAAAGCACAGAGCCCCAGATTCTATGTTGTCCTGGAGAGCTTGCAGAGCACTGGGGAAAGGCAGGCAGAGAATTCCTTGCTAGCACCTTCTCTGTGCCTGGGAAGCAGAAGTGTTCACATTGCTTGGCAGAATCGCTATTGTGCAGAAAACACTAACACTTGTTCAGAAGGAAAGAAAGCACAGAGCCCCAGATTTGATGTTGTCCTGGAGAGCTTGCAGAGCACTGGGGAAAGGCAGGCAGAGAATTCCCTGCTAGCACCTTCTCTGTGCCTGTTCACATTGCTTCGCAGAATCGCTTTTGTGCAGAAAACAGTAACACTTGTTCAGAACGAAAGAAAGCACAGAGCCCCAGATTCTATGTTGTCCTGGAGAGCTTGCAGAGCACTGGGGAAAGGCAGGCAGAGAATTCCCTGCTAGCACCTTCTCTGTGCCTGGGAAGCAGAAGTGTTCACATTGCTTCGCAGAATCGCTATTGTGCAGAAAACAGTAACACTTGTTCAGAAGGAAAGAAAGCACAGAGCCCCAGATTCTATGTTGTCCTGGAGAGCTTGCAGAGCACTGGGGAAAGGCAGGCAGAGAATTCCTTGCTAGCACCTTCTCTGTGCCTGGGAAGCAGAAGTGTTAATATTGCTTCGCAGAATCGCTTTTGTGCAGAAAACACTAACACTTGTTCAGAACGAAAGAAAGCACAGAGCCCCAGATTTGCTGTTGTTCTGGAGAGCTTGCAGAGCACTGGGGAAAGGCAGGCAGAGAATTCCCTGCTAGCACCTTCTCTGTGCCTGGGAAGCAGAAGTGTTCACATTGCTTCGCAGAATCGCCTTTGTGCAGAAAACACTAACACTTGTTCAGAACGAAAGAAAGCACAGAGCCCCAGATTTGCTGTTGTTCTGGAGAGCTTGCAGAGCACTGGGGAAAGGCAGGCAGAGAATTCCCTGCTAGCACCTTCTCTGTGCCTGGGAAGCAGAAGTGTTCACATTGCTTCGCAGAATCGCCTTTGTGCAGAAAACACTAACACTTGTTCAGAACGAAAGAAAGCACAGAGCCCCAGATTCTATGTTGTCCTGGAGAGCTTGCAGAGCACTGGGGAAAGGCAGGCAGAGAATTCCCTGCTAGCACCTTCTCTGTGCCTGGGAAGCAGAAGTGTTCACATTACTTCGCAGAATCGCTTTTCTGCAGAAAACACTAACACTTGTTCAGAACAAAAGAAAGCACAGAGCCCCAGATTTGCTGTTGTTCTGGAGAGCTTGCAGAGCACTGGGGAAAGGCAGGCAGAGAATTCCCTGCTAGCACCTTCTCTGTGCCTGGGAAGCAGAAGTGTTCACATTGCTTCGCAGAATCGCCTTTGTGCAGAAAACACTAACACTTGTTCAGAACAAAAGAAAGCACAGAGCCCCAGATTTGCTGTTGTTCTGGAGAGCTTGCAGAGCACTGGGGAAAGGCAGGCGGAGAATTCCCTGCTAGCACCTTCTCTGTGCCTGGGAAGCAGAAGTGTTCACATTACTTCGCAGAATCGCTTTTGTGCAGAAAACACTAACACTTGTTCAGAACAAAAGAAAGCACAGAGCCCCAGATTTGCTGTTGTCCTGGAGAGCTTGCAGAGCACTGGGGAAAGGCAGGCAGAGAATTCCCTGTTAGCACCTTCTCTGTGCCTGGGAAGCAGAAGTGTTCACATTGCTTCGCAGAATCGCCTTTGTGCAGAAAACACTAACACTTGTTCAGAACAAAAGAAAGCACAGAGCCCCAGATTCTATGTTGTCCTGGAGAGCTTGCAGAGCACTGGGGAAAGGCAGGCAGAGAATTCCCTGCTAGCACCTTCTCTGTGCCTGGGAAGCAGAAGTGTTCACATTGCTTCGCAGAATCGCTTTTGTGCAGAAAGCACTAACACTTGTTCAGAACAAAAGAAAGCACAGAGCCCCAGATTTGATGTTGTTCTGGAGAGCTTGCAGAGCAGTGGGGAAAGGCAGGCAGAGAATTCCCTGCTAGCACCTTCTCTGTGCCTGGGAAGCAGAAGTGTTCACATTGCTTCGCAGATTCGCCTTTGTGCAGAAAACACTAACACTTGTTCAGAACAAAAGAAAGCACAGAGCCTCAGATTTTATGTTGTCCTGGAGAGCTTGCAGAGCACTGGGGAAAGGCAGGCAGAGAATTCCCTGCTAGCACCTTCTCTGTGCCTGGGAAGCAGAAGTGTTCACATTGCTTCGCAGATTCGCCTTTGTGCAGAAAACACTAACACTTGTTCAGAACAAAAGAAAGCACAGAGCCCCAGATTTGATGTTGTTCTGGAGAGCTTGCAGAGCAGTGGGGAAAGGCAGGCAGAGAATTCCCTGCTAGCACCTTCTCTGTGCCTGGGAAGCAGAAGTGTTCACATTGCTTCGCAGATTCGCCTTTGTGCAGAAAACACTAACACTTGTTCAGAACAAAAGAAAGCACAGAGCCCCAGATTTGATGTTGTTCTGGAGAGCTTGCAGAGCACTGGGGAAAGGCAGGCAGAGAATTCCCTGCTAGCACCTTCTCTGTTCCTGGGAAGCAGAAGTGTTCACATTGCTTCGCAGAATTGCCTTTGTGCAGAAAACACTAACACTTGTTCAGAACAAAAGAAAGCACAGAGCCTCAGATTTTATGTTGTCCTGGAGAGCTTGCAGAGCACTGGGGAAAGGCAGGCAGAGAATTCCCTGCTAGCACCTTCTCTGTGCCTGGGAAGCAGAAGTGTTCACATTGCTTCGCAGAATCGCTTTTCTGCAGAAAACACTAACACTTGTTCAGAACGAAAGAAAGCACAGAGCCCCAGATTTGCTGTTGTCCTGGAGAGCTTGCAGAGCACTGGGGAAAGGCAGGCAGAGAATTCCCTGTTAGCACCTTCTCTGTGCCTGGGAAGCAGTAGTGTTCACATTGCTTCGCAGAATCGCATTTGTGCAGAAAACACTAACACTTGTTCAGAACAAAAGAAAGCACAGAGCCCCGGATTTGCTGTTGTTCTGGAGAGCTTGCAGAGCACTGGGGAAAGGCAGGCAGAGAATTCCCTGCTAGCACCTTCTCTGTGCCTGGGAAGCAGAAGTGTTCACATTACTTCGCAGAATCGCATTTGTGCAGAAAACAGTAACACTTGTTCAGAACAAAAGAAAGCACAGAGCCCCAGATTTGCTGTTGTTCTGGAGAGCTTGCAGAGCACTGGGGAAAGGCAGGCAGAGAATTCCCTGCTAGCACCTTCTCTGTGCCTGGGAAGCAGAAGTGTTCACATTGCTTCGCAGAATCGCCTTTGTGCAGAAAACACTAACACTTGTTCAGAACAAAAGAAAGCACAGAGCCCCAGATTCTATGTTGTCCTGGAGAGCTTGCAGAGCACTGGGGAAAGGCAGGCAGAGAATTCCCTGCTAGCACCTTCTCTGTGCCTGGGAAGCAGAAGTGTTCACATTGCTTCGCAGAATCGCTTTTGTGCAGAAAGCACTAACACTTGTTCAGAACAAAAGAAAGCACAGAGCCCCAGATTTGATGTTGTTCTGGAGAGCTTGCAGAGCAGTGGGGAAAGGCAGGCAGAGAATTCCCTGCTAGCACCTTCTCTGTGCCTGGGAAGCAGAAGTGTTCACATTGCTTCGCAGATTCGCCTTTGTGCAGAAAACACTAACACTTGTTCAGAACAAAAGAAAGCACAGAGCCCCAGATTTGATGTTGTTCTGGAGAGCTTGCAGAGCACTGGGGAAAGGCAGGCAGAGAATTCCCTGCTAGCACCTTCTCTGTTCCTGGGAAGCAGAAGTGTTCACATTGCTTCGCAGAATTGCCTTTGTGCAGAAAACACTAACACTTGTTCAGAACAAAAGAAAGCACAGAGCCTCAGATTTTATGTTGTCCTGGAGAGCTTGCAGAGCACTGGGGAAAGGCAGGCAGAGAATTCCCTGCTAGCACCTTCTCTGTGCCTGGGAAGCAGAAGTGTTCACATTGCTTCGCAGAATCGCTTTTGTGCAGAAAGCACTAACACTTGTTCAGAACAAAAGAAAGCACAGAGCCCCAGATTTGATGTTGTTCTGGAGAGCTTGCAGAGCAGTGGGGAAAGGCAGGCAGAGAATTCCCTGCTAGCACCTTCTCTGTGCCTGGGAAGCAGAAGTGTTCACATTACTTCGCAGAATCGCATTTGTGCAGAAAACAGTAACACTTGTTCAGAACAAAAGAAAGCACAGAGCCCCACATTTGCTGTTGCCCTGGAGAGCTTGCAGAGCACTGGGGAAAGGCAGGCAGAGAATTCCCTGCTAGCACCTTCTCTGTGCCTGGGAAGCAGAAGTGTTCACATTGCTTCGCAGAATCGCCTTTGTGCAGAAAACACTAACACTTGTTCAGAACAAAAGAAAGCACAGAGCCCCAGATTCTATGTTGTCCTGGAGAGCTTGCAGAGCACTGGGGAAAGGCAGGCAGAGAATTCCCTGCTAGCACCTTCTCTGTGCCTGGGAAGCAGAAGTGTTCACATTGCTTCGCAGAATCGCTTTTGTGCAGAAAGCACTAACACTTGTTCAGAACAAAAGAAAGCACAGAGCCCCAGATTTGATGTTGTTCTGGAGAGCTTGCAGAGCAGTGGGGAAAGGCAGGCAGAGAATTCCCTGCTAGCACCTTCTCTGTGCCTGGGAAGCAGAAGTGTTCACATTGCTTCGCAGATTCGCCTTTGTGCAGAAAACACTAACACTTGTTCAGAACAAAAGAAAGCACAGAGCCCCAGATTTGATGTTGTTCTGGAGAGCTTGCAGAGCACTGGGGAAAGGCAGGCAGAGAATTCCCTGCTAGCACCTTCTCTGTTCCTGGGAAGCAGAAGTGTTCACATTGCTTCGCAGAATTGCCTTTGTGCAGAAAACACTAACACTTGTTCAGAACAAAAGAAAGCACAGAGCCTCAGATTTTATGTTGTCCTGGAGAGCTTGCAGAGCACTGGGGAAAGGCAGGCAGAGAATTCCCTGCTAGCACCTTCTCTGTGCCTGGGAAGCAGAAGTGTTCACATTGCTTCGCAGAATCGCTTTTGTGCAGAAAGCACTAACACTTGTTCAGAACAAAAGAAAGCACAGAGCCCCAGATTTGATGTTGTTCTGGAGAGCTTGCAGAGCAGTGGGGAAAGGCAGGCAGAGAATTCCCTGCTAGCACCTTCTCTGTGCCTGGGAAGCAGAAGTGTTCACATTGCTTCGCAGATTCGCCTTTGTGCAGAAAACACTAACACTTGTTCAGAACAAAAGAAAGCACAGAGCCCCAGATTTGATGTTGTCCTGGAGAGCTTGCAGAGCACTGGGGAAAGGCAGGCAGAGAATTCCCTGCTAGCACCTTCTCTGTGCCTGGGAAGCAGAAGTGTTCACATTGCTTCGCAGAATCGCCTTTGTGCAGAAAACACTAACACTTGTTCAGAACGAAAGAAAGCACAGAGCCCCAGATTCTATGTTGTCCTGGAGAGCTTGCAGAGAACTGGGGAAAGGCAGGCAGAGAATTCCCTGTTAGCACCTTCTCTGTGCCTGGGAAGCAGAAGTGTTCACATTGCTTCGCAGAATCGCCTTTGTGCAGAAAACAGTAACACTTGTTCAGAACAAAAGAAAGCACAGAGCCCCAGATTTGCTGTTGTCCTGGAGAGCTTGCAGAGCACTGGGGAAAGGCAGGCAGAGAATTCCCTGCTAGCACCTTCTCTGTGCCTGGGAAGCAGAAGTGTTCACATTGCTTCGCAGAATCGCATTTGTGCAGAAAACACTAACACTTGTTCAGAACGAAAGAAAGCACAGAGCCCCAGATTTGCTGTTGTTCTGGAGAGCTTGCAGAGCACTGGGGAAAGGCAGGCAGAGAATTCCCTGCTAGCACCTTCTCTGTGCCTGGGAAGCAGTAGTGTTCACATTGCTTCGCAGAATCGCATTTGTGCAGAAAACACTAACACTTGTTCAGAACAAAAGAAAGCACAGAGCCCCAGATTTGCTGTTGTTCTGGAGAGCTTGCAGAGCACTGGGGAAAGGCAGGCAGAGAATTCCCTGCTAGCACCTTCTCTGTGCCTGGGAAGCAGAAGTGTTCACATTACTTCGCAGAATCGCATTTGTGCAGAAAACAGTAACACTTGTTCAGAACAAAAGAAAGCACAGAGCCCCAGATTTGCTGTTGTTCTGGAGAGCTTGCAGAGCACTGGGGAAAGGCAGGCAGAGAATTCCCTGCTAGCACCTTCTCTGTGCCTGGGAAGCAGAAGTGTTCACATTGCTTCGCAGAATCGCCTTTGTGCAGAAAACACTAACACTTGTTCAGAACAAAAGAAAGCACAGAGCCCCAGATTTGCTGTTGTTCTGGAGAGCTTGCAGAGCACTGGTAAGGCAGGTGGAGAATTCCCTGCTAGCACCTTCTCTGTGCCTGGGAAGCACAAGTGTTCACATTACTTCGCAGAATCGCTTTTGTGCAGAAAACACTAACACTTGTTCAGAACGAAAGAAAGCACAGAGCCCCAGATTTGCTGTTGTCCTGGAGAGCTTGCAGAGCACTGGGGAAAGGCAGGCAGAGAATTCCCTGCTAGCACCTTCTCTGTGCCTGGGAAGCAGAAGTGTTCACATTGCTTCGCAGAATCGCTTTTGTGCAGAAAGCACTAACACTTGTTCAGAACAAAAGAAAGCACAGAGCCCCAGATTCTATGTTGTCCTGGAGAGCTTGCAGAGCACTGGGGAAAGGCAGGCAGAGAATTCCCTGCTAGCACCTTCTCTGTGCCTGGGAAGCAGAAGTGTTCACATTGCTTCGCAGAATCGCTTTTGTGCAGAAAGCACTAACACTTGTTCAGAACAAAAGAAAGCACAGAGCCCCAGATTCTATGTTGTCCTGGAGAGCTTGCAGAGCACTGGGGAAAGGCAGGCAGAGAATTCCCTGCTAGCACCTTCTCTGTGCCTGGGAAGCAGAAGTGTTCACATTGCTTCGCAGAATCGCCTTTGTGCAGAAAACACTAACACTTGTTCAGAACAAAAGAAAGCACAGAGCCCCAGATTTGCTGTTGTTCTGGAGAGCTTGCAGAGCACTGGGGAAAGGCAGGCAGAGAATTCCCTGCTAGCACCTTCTCTGTGCCTGTTCACATTGCTTCGCAGAATCGCTTTTGTGCAGAAAACAGTAACACTTGTTCAGAACGAAAGAAAGCACAGAGCCCCAGATTCTATGTTGTCCTGGAGAGCTTGCAGAGCACTGGGGAAAGGCAGGCAGAGAATTCCTTGCTAGCACCTTCTCTGTGCCTGGGAAGCAGAAGTGTTCACGTTGCTTGACAGAATCGCTTTTGTGCAGAAAACAGTAACACTTGTTCAGAAGGAAAGAAAGCACAGAGCCCCAGATTTGATGTTGTCCTGGAGAGCTTGCAGAGCACTGGGGAAAGGCAGGCAGAGAATTCCCTGCTAGCACCTTCTCTGTGCCTGTTCACATTGCTTCCCAGAATCGCTTTTGTGCAGAAAACAGTAACACTTGTTCAGAACGAAAGAAAGCACAGAGCCCCAGATTCTATGTTGTCCTGGAGAGCTTGCAGAGCACTGGGGAAAGGCAGGCAGAGAGTTCCCTGCTAGCACCTTCTCTGTGCCTGGGAAGCAGAAGTGTTCACATTGCTTCGCAGAATCGCTATTGTGCAGAAAACAGTAACACTTGTTCAGAAGGAAAGAAAGCACAGAGCCCCAGATTTGCTGTTGTTCTGGAGAGCTTGCAGAGCACTGGGGAAAGGCAGGCAGAGAATTCCCTGCTAGCACCTTCTCTGTGCCTGGGAAGCAGAAGTGTTCACATTGCTTCGCAGAATCGCCTTTGTGCAGAAAACACTAACACTTGTTCAGAACGAAAGAAAGCACAGAGCCCCAGATTCTATGTTGTCCTGGAGAGCTTGCAGAGCACTGGGGAAAGGCAGGCAGAGAATTCCCTGCTAGCACCTTCTCTGTGCCTGGGAAGCAGAAGTGTTCACATTACTTCGCAGAATCGCTTTTCTGCAGAAAACACTAACACTTGTTCAGAACAAAAGAAAGCACAGAGCCCCAGATTTGCTGTTGTCCTGGAGAGCTTGCAGAGCACTGGGGAAAGGCAGGCAGAGAATTCCCTGCTAGCACCTTCTCTGTGCCTGGGAAGCAGAAGTGTTCACATTGCTTCGCAGAATCGCCTTTGTGCAGAAAACACTAACACTTGTTCAGAACAAAAGAAAGCACAGAGCCCCAGATTTGCTGTTGTTCTGGAGAGCTTGCAGAGCACTGGGGAAAGGCAGGCGGAGAATTCCCTGCTAGCACCTTCTCTGTGCCTGGGAAGCAGAAGTGTTCACATTACTTCGCAGAATCGCTTTTGTGCAGAAAACACTAACACTTGTTCAGAACAAAAGAAAGCACAGAGCCCCAGATTTGCTGTTGTCCTGGAGAGCTTGCAGAGCACTGGGGAAAGGCAGGCAGAGAATTCCCTGTTAGCACCTTCTCTGTGCCTGGGAAGCAGAAGTGTTCACATTGCTTCGCAGAATCGCCTTTGTGCAGAAAACACTAACACTTGTTCAGAACAAAAGAAAGCACAGAGCCCCAGATTCTATGTTGTCCTGGAGAGCTTGCAGAGCACTGGGGAAAGGCAGGCAGAGAATTCCCTGCTAGCACCTTCTCTGTGCCTGGGAAGCAGAAGTGTTCACATTGCTTCGCAGAATCGCTTTTGTGCAGAAAGCACTAACACTTGTTCAGAACAAAAGAAAGCACAGAGCCCCAGATTTGATGTTGTTCTGGAGAGCTTGCAGAGCAGTGGGGAAAGGCAGGCAGAGAATTCCCTGCTAGCACCTTCTCTGTGCCTGGGAAGCAGAAGTGTTCACATTGCTTCGCAGATTCGCCTTTGTGCAGAAAACACTAACACTTGTTCAGAACAAAAGAAAGCACAGAGCCCCAGATTTGATGTTGTTCTGGAGAGCTTGCAGAGCACTGGGGAAAGGCAGGCAGAGAATTCCCTGCTAGCACCTTCTCTGTGCCTGGGAAGCAGAAGTGTTCACATTGCTTCGCAGAATTGCCTTTGTGCAGAAAACACTAACACTTGTTCAGAACAAAAGAAAGCACAGAGCCTCAGATTTTATGTTGTCCTGGAGAGCTTGCAGAGCACTGGGGAAAGGCAGGCAGAGAATTCCCTGCTAGCACCTTCTCTGTGCCTGGGAAGCAGAAGTGTTCACATTGCTTCGCAGAATCGCTTTTCTGCAGAAAACACTAACACTTGTTCAGAACAAAAGAAAGCACAGAGCCCCAGATTTGATGTTGTTCTGGAGAGCTTGCAGAGCAGTGGGGAAAGGCAGGCAGAGAATTCCCTGCTAGCACCTTCTCTGTGCCTGGGAAGCAGAAGTGTTCACATTGCTTCGCAGATTCGCCTTTGTGCAGAAAACACTAACACTTGTTCAGAACAAAAGAAAGCACAGAGCCCCAGATTTGATGTTGTTCTGGAGAGCTTGCAGAGCACTGGGGAAAGGCAGGCAGAGAATTCCCTGCTAGCACCTTCTCTGTTCCTGGGAAGCAGAAGTGTTCACATTGCTTCGCAGAATTGCCTTTGTGCAGAAAACACTAACACTTGTTCAGAACAAAAGAAAGCACAGAGCCTCAGATTTTATGTTGTCCTGGAGAGCTTGCAGAGCACTGGGGAAAGGCAGGCAGAGAATTCCCTGCTAGCACCTTCTCTGTGCCTGGGAAGCAGAAGTGTTCACATTGCTTCGCAGAATCGCTTTTCTGCAGAAAACACTAACACTTGTTCAGAACGAAAGAAAGCACAGAGCCCCAGATTTGCTGTTGTCCTGGAGAGCTTGCAGAGCACTGGGGAAAGGCAGGCAGAGAATTCCCTGTTAGCACCTTCTCTGTGCCTGGGAAGCAGAAGTGTTCACATTGCTTCGCAGAATCGCTTTTCTGCAGAAAACACTAACACTTGTTCAGAACAAAAGAAAACACAGAGCCCCAGATTTGCTGTTGTTCTGGAGAGCTTGCAGAGCACTGGGGAAAGGCAGGCAGAGAATTCCCTGCTAGCACCTTCTCTGTGCCTGGGAAGCAGAAGTGTTCACATTGCTTCGCAGAATCGCCTTTGTGCAGAAAACACTAACACTTGTTCAGAACAAAAGAAAGCACAGAGCCCCAGATTCTATGTTGTCCTGGAGAGCTTGCAGAGAACTGGGGAAAGGCAGGCAGAGAATTCCCTGTTAGCACCTTCTCTGTGCCTGGGAAGCAGAAGTGTTCACATTGCTTCGCAGAATCGCCTTTGTGCAGAAAACACTAACACTTGTTCAGAACAAAAGAAAGCACAGAGCCCCAGATTTGCTGTTGTCCTGGAGAGCTTGCAGAGCACTGGGGAAAGGCAGGCAGAGAATTCCCTGCTAGCACCTTCTCTGTGCCTGGGAAGCAGAAGTGTTCACATTGCTTCGCAGAATCGCATTTGTGCAGAAAACACTAACACTTGTTCAGAACGAAAGAAAGCACAGAGCCCCAGATTTGCTGTTGTTCTGGAGAGCTTGCAGAGCACTGGGGAAAGGCAGGCAGAGAATTCCCTGCTAGCACCTTCTCTGTGCCTGGGAAGCAGTAGTGTTCACATTGCTTCGCAGAATCGCATTTGTGCAGAAAACACTAACACTTGTTCAGAACAAAAGAAAGCACAGAGCCCCGGATTTGCTGTTGTTCTGGAGAGCTTGCAGAGCACTGGGGAAAGGCAGGCAGAGAATTCCCTGCTAGCACCTTCTCTGTGCCTGGGAAGCAGAAGTGTTCACATTACTTCGCAGAATCGCATTTGTGCAGAAAACAGTAACACTTGTTCAGAACAAAAGAAAGCACAGAGCCCCAGATTTGCTGTTGTTCTGGAGAGCTTGCAGAGCACTGGGGAAAGGCAGGCAGAGAATTCCCTGCTAGCACCTTCTCTGTGCCTGGGAAGCAGAAGTGTTCACATTGCTTCGCAGAATCGCCTTTGTGCAGAAAACACTAACACTTGTTCAGAACAAAAGAAAGCACAGAGCCCCAGATTCTATGTTGTCCTGGAGAGCTTGCAGAGCACTGGGGAAAGGCAGGCAGAGAATTCCCTGCTAGCACCTTCTCTGTGCCTGGGAAGCAGAAGTGTTCACATTGCTTCGCAGAATCGCTTTTGTGCAGAAAGCACTAACACTTGTTCAGAACAAAAGAAAGCACAGAGCCCCAGATTTGATGTTGTTCTGGAGAGCTTGCAGAGCAGTGGGGAAAGGCAGGCAGAGAATTCCCTGCTAGCACCTTCTCTGTGCCTGGGAAGCAGAAGTGTTCACATTGCTTCGCAGATTCGCCTTTGTGCAGAAAACACTAACACTTGTTCAGAACAAAAGAAAGCACAGAGCCCCAGATTTGATGTTGTTCTGGAGAGCTTGCAGAGCACTGGGGAAAGGCAGGCAGAGAATTCCCTGCTAGCACCTTCTCTGTTCCTGGGAAGCAGAAGTGTTCACATTGCTTCGCAGAATTGCCTTTGTGCAGAAAACACTAACACTTGTTCAGAACAAAAGAAAGCACAGAGCCTCAGATTTTATGTTGTCCTGGAGAGCTTGCAGAGCACTGGGGAAAGGCAGGCAGAGAATTCCCTGCTAGCACCTTCTCTGTGCCTGGGAAGCAGAAGTGTTCACATTGCTTCGCAGAATCGCTTTTGTGCAGAAAGCACTAACACTTGTTCAGAACAAAAGAAAGCACAGAGCCCCAGATTTGATGTTGTTCTGGAGAGCTTGCAGAGCAGTGGGGAAAGGCAGGCAGAGAATTCCCTGCTAGCACCTTCTCTGTGCCTGGGAAGCAGAAGTGTTCACATTACTTCGCAGAATCGCCTTTGTGCAGAAAACACTAACACTTGTTCAGAACAAAAGAAAGCACAGAGCCCCAGATTTGCTGTTGTTCTGGAGAGCTTGCAGAGCACTGGGGAAAGGCAGGCAGAGAATTCCCTGCTAGCACCTTCTCTGTGCCTGGGAAGCAGAAGTGTTCACATTGCTTCGCAGAATCGCCTTTGTGCAGAAAACACTAACACTTGTTCAGAACAAAAGAAAGCACAGAGCCCCAGATTCTATGTTGTCCTGGAGAGCTTGCAGAGCACTGGGGAAAGGCAGGCAGAGAATTCCCTGCTAGCACCTTCTCTGTGCCTGGGAAGCAGAAGTGTTCACATTGCTTCGCAGAATCGCTTTTGTGCAGAAAGCACTAACACTTGTTCAGAACAAAAGAAAGCACAGAGCCCCAGATTTGATGTTGTTCTGGAGAGCTTGCAGAGCAGTGGGGAAAGGCAGGCAGAGAATTCCCTGCTAGCACCTTCTCTGTGCCTGGGAAGCAGAAGTGTTCACATTGCTTCGCAGATTCGCCTTTGTGCAGAAAACACTAACACTTGTTCAGAACAAAAGAAAGCACAGAGCCTCAGATTTTATGTTGTCCTGGAGAGCTTGCAGAGCACTGGGGAAAGGCAGGCAGAGAATTCCCTGCTAGCACCTTCTCTGTGCCTGGGAAGCAGAAGTGTTCACATTGCTTCGCAGAATCGCTTTTGTGCAGAAAGCACTAACACTTGTTCAGAACAAAAGAAAGCACAGAGCCCCAGATTTGATGTTGTTCTGGAGAGCTTGCAGAGCAGTGGGGAAAGGCAGGCAGAGAATTCCCTGCTAGCACCTTCTCTGTGCCTGGGAAGCAGAAGTGTTCACATTGCTTCGCAGATTCGCCTTTGTGCAGAAAACACTAACACTTGTTCAGAACAAAAGAAAGCACAGAGCCCCAGATTTGATGTTGTTCTGGAGAGCTTGCAGAGCACTGGGGAAAGGCAGGCAGAGAATTCCCTGCTAGCACCTTCTCTGTTCCTGGGAAGCAGAAGTGTTCACATTGCTTCGCAGAATTGCCTTTGTGCAGAAAACACTAACACTTGTTCAGAACAAAAGAAAGCACAGAGCCTCAGATTTTATGTTGTCCTGGAGAGCTTGCAGAGCACTGGGGAAAGGCAGGCAGAGAATTCCCTGCTAGCACCTTCTCTGTGCCTGGGAAGCAGAAGTGTTCACATTGCTTCGCAGAATCGCCTTTGTGCAGAAAACACTAACACTTGTTCAGAACGAAAGAAAGCACAGAGCCCCAGATTCTATGTTGTCCTGGAGAGCTTGCAGAGAACTGGGGAAAGGCAGGCAGAGAATTCCCTGTTAGCACCTTCTCTGTGCCTGGGAAGCAGAAGTGTTCACATTGCTTCGCAGAATCGCCTTTGTGCAGAAAACAGTAACACTTGTTCAGAACAAAAGAAAGCACAGAGCCCCAGATTTGCTGTTGTCCTGGAGAGCTTGCAGAGCACTGGGGAAAGGCAGGCAGAGAATTCCCTGCTAGCACCTTCTCTGTGCCTGGGAAGCAGAAGTGTTCACATTGCTTCGCAGAATCGCATTTGTGCAGAAAACACTAACACTTGTTCAGAACGAAAGAAAGCACAGAGCCCCAGATTTGCTGTTGTTCTGGAGAGCTTGCAGAGCACTGGGGAAAGGCAGGCAGAGAATTCCCTGCTAGCACCTTCTCTGTGCCTGGGAAGCAGTAGTGTTCACATTGCTTCGCAGAATCGCATTTGTGCAGAAAACACTAACACTTGTTCAGAACAAAAGAAAGCACAGAGCCCCAGATTTGCTGTTGTTCTGGAGAGCTTGCAGAGCACTGGGGAAAGGCAGGCAGAGAATTCCCTGCTAGCACCTTCTCTGTGCCTGGGAAGCAGAAGTGTTCACATTACTTCGCAGAATCGCATTTGTGCAGAAAACAGTAACACTTGTTCAGAACAAAAGAAAGCACAGAGCCCCAGATTTGCTGTTGTTCTGGAGAGCTTGCAGAGCACTGGGGAAAGGCAGGCAGAGAATTCCCTGCTAGCACCTTCTCTGTGCCTGGGAAGCAGAAGTGTTCACATTGCTTCGCAGAATCGCCTTTGTGCAGAAAACACTAACACTTGTTCAGAACAAAAGAAAGCACAGAGCCCCAGATTTGCTGTTGTTCTGGAGAGCTTGCAGAGCACTGGTAAGGCAGGTGGAGAATTCCCTGCTAGCACCTTCTCTGTGCCTGGGAAGCACAAGTGTTCACATTACTTCGCAGAATCGCTTTTGTGCAGAAAACACTAACACTTGTTCAGAACGAAAGAAAGCACAGAGCCCCAGATTTGCTGTTGTCCTGGAGAGCTTGCAGAGCACTGGGGAAAGGCAGGCAGAGAATTCCCTGCTAGCACCTTCTCTGTGCCTGGGAAGCAGAAGTGTTCACATTGCTTCGCAGAATCGCTTTTGTGCAGAAAGCACTAACACTTGTTCAGAACAAAAGAAAGCACAGAGCCCCAGATTCTATGTTGTCCTGGAGAGCTTGCAGAGCACTGGGGAAAGGCAGGCAGAGAATTCCCTGCTAGCACCTTCTCTGTGCCTGGGAAGCAGAAGTGTTCACATTGCTTCGCAGAATCGCTTTTGTGCAGAAAGCACTAACACTTGTTCAGAACAAAAGAAAGCACAGAGCCCCAGATTCTATGTTGTCCTGGAGAGCTTGCAGAGCACTGGGGAAAGGCAGGCAGAGAATTCCCTGCTAGCACCTTCTCTGTGCCTGGGAAGCAGAAGTGTTCACATTGCTTCGCAGAATCGCCTTTGTGCAGAAAACACTAACACTTGTTCAGAACAAAAGAAAGCACAGAGCCCCAGATTTGCTGTTGTTCTGGAGAGCTTGCAGAGCACTGGGGAAAGGCAGGCAGAGAATTCCCTGCTAGCACCTTCTCTGTGCCTGGGAAGCAGGAGTGTTCACATTGCTTCGCAGAATCGCTTTTCTGCAGAAAACACTAACACTTGTTCAGAACAAAAGAAAGCACAGAGCCCCAGATTTGCTGTTGTTCTGGAGAGCTTGCAGAGCACTGGGGAAAGGCAGGCAGAGAATTCCCTGCTAGCACCTTCTCTGTGCCTGGGAAGCAGAAGTGTTTACATTGCTTCGCAGAATCGCTTTTGTGCAGAAAACAGTAACACTTGTTCAGAACGAAAGAAAGCACAGAGCCCCAGATTCTATGTTGTCCTGGAGAGCTTGCAGAGCACTGGGGAAAGGCAGGCAGAGAATTCCTTGCTAGCGCCTTCTCTGTGCCTGGGAAGCAGAAGTGTTCACATTGCTTCGCAGAATCGCTTTTGTACAGAAAACACTAACACTTGTTCAGAACGAAAGGAAGCACAGAGCCCCAGATTTTATGTTGTCCTGGAGAGCTTGCAGAGCACTGGGGAAAGGCAGGCAGAGAATTTCCTGCTAGCACCTTCTCTGTGCCTGTTCACATTGCTTCGCAGAATCGCTTTTGTGCAGAAAACAGTAACACTTGTTCAGAACGAAAGAAAGCACAGAGCCCCAGATTCTATGTTGTCCTGGAGAGCTTGCAGAGCACTGGGGAAAGGCAGGCAGAGAATTCCTTGCTAGCACCTTCTCTGTGCCTGGGAAGCAGAAGTGTTCACGTTGCTTGGCAGAATCGCTTTTGTGCAGAAAACAGTAACACTTGTTCAGAAGGAAAGAAAGCACAGAGCCCCAGATTTGATGTTGTCCTGGAGAGCTTGCAGAGCACTGGGGAAAGGCAGGCAGAGAATTCCCTGCTAGCACCTTCTCTGTGCCTGTTCACATTGCTTCCCAGAATCGCTTTTGTGCAGAAAACAGTAACACTTGTTCAGAACGAAAGAAAGCACAGAGCCCCAGATTCTATGTTGTCCTGGAGAGCTTGCAGAGCACTGGGGAAAGGCAGGCAGAGAGTTCCCTGCTAGCACCTTCTCTGTGCCTGGGAAGCAGAAGTGTTCACATTGCTTCGCAGAATCGCTATTGTGCAGAAAACAGTAACACTTGTTCAGAAGGAAAGAAAGCACAGAGCCCCAGATTCTACGTTGTCCTGGAGAGCTTGCAGAGCACTGGGGAAAGGCAGGCAGAGAATTCCTTGCTAGCACCTTCTCTGTGCCTGGGAAGCAGAAGTGTTAATATTGCTTCGCAGAATCGCTTTTGTGCAGAAAACACTAACACTTGTTCAGAACGAAAGAAAGCACAGAGCCCCAGATTTGCTGTTGTTCTGGAGAGCTTGCAGAGCACTGGGGAAAGGCAGGCAGAGAATTCCCTGCTAGCACCTTCTCTGTGCCTGGGAAGCAGAAGTGTTCACATTGCTTCGCAGAATCGCCTTTGTGCAGAAAACACTAACACTTGTTCAGAACAAAAGAAAGCACAGAGCCCCAGATTTGCTGTTGTTCTGGAGAGCTTGCAGAGCACTGGGGAAAGGCAGGCAGAGAATTCCCTGCTAGCACCTTCTCTGTGCCTGGGAAGCAGAAGTGTTCACATTGCTTCGCAGAATCGCCTTTGTGCAGAAAACACTAACACTTGTTCAGAACAAAAGAAAGCACAGAGCCCCAGATTTGCTGTTGTTCTGGAGAGCTTGCAGAGCACTGGGGAAAGGCAGGCGGAGAATTCCCTGCTAGCACCTTCTCTGTGCCTGGGAAGCAGAAGTGTTCACATTACTTCGCAGAATCGCTTTTGTGCAGAAAACACTAACACTTGTTCAGAAGGAAAGAAAGCACAGAGCCCCAGATTTGCTGTTGTCCTGGAGAGCTTGCAGAGCACTGGGGAAAGGCAGGCAGAGAATTCCCTGCTAGCACCTTCTCTGTGCCTGGGAAGCAGAAGTGTTCACATTGCTTCGCAGAATCGCCTTTGTGCAGAAAACACTAACACTTGTTCAGAACAAAAGAAAGCACAGAGCCCCAGATTCTATGTTGTCCTGGAGAGCTTGCAGAGCACTGGGGAAAGGCAGGCAGAGAATTCCCTGCTAGCACCTTCTCTGTGCCTGGGAAGCAGAAGTGTTCACATTGCTTCGCAGAATCGCTTTTGTGCAGAAAGCACTAACACTTGTTCAGAACGAAAGAAAGCACAGAGCCCCAGATTTGATGTTGTTCTGGAGAGCTTGCAGAGCACTGGGGAAAGGCAGGCAGAGAATTCCCTGCTAGCACCTTCTCTGTGCCTGGGAAGCAGAAGTGTTCACATTGCTTCGCAGATTCGCCTTTGTGCAGAAAACACTAACACTTGTTCAGAACAAAAGAAAGCACAGAGCCCCAGATTTGATGTTGTTCTGGAGAGCTTGCAGAGCACTGGGGAAAGGCAGGCAGAGAATTCCCTGCTAGCACCTTCTCTGTTCCTGGGAAGCAGAAGTGTTCACATTGCTTCGCAGAATTGCCTTTGTGCAGAAAACACTAACACTTGTTCAGAACAAAAGAAAGCACAGAGCCTCAGATTTTATGTTGTCCTATAGAGCTTGCAGAGCACTGGGGAAAGGCAGGCAGAGAATTCCCTGCTAGCACCTTCTCTGTGCCTGGGAAGCAGAAGTGTTCACATTGCTTCGCAGAATCGCTTTTGTGCAGAAAGCACTAACACTTGTTCAGAACAAAAGAAAGCACAGAGCCCCAGATTCTATGTAGTCCTGGAGAGCTTGCAGAGCACTGGGGAAAGGCAGGCAGAGAATTCCCTGCTAGCACCTTCTCTGTGCCTGGGAAGCAGAAGTGTTCACATTGCTTCGCAGAATCGCTTTTCTGCAGAAAACACTAACACTTGTTCAGAACAAAAGAAAGCACAGAGCCCCAGATTTGCTGTTGTTCTGGAGAGCTTGCAGAGCACTGGGGAAAGGCAGGCAGAGAATTCCCTGCTAGCACCTTCTCTGTGCCTGCGAAGCAGAAGTGTTCACATTGCTTCGCAGAATCGCCTTTGTGCAGAAAACAGTAACACTTGTTCAGAACAAAAGAAAGCACAGAGCCCCAGATTTGCTGTTGTTCTGGAGAGCTTGCAGAGCAGTGGGGAAAGGCAGGCAGAGAATTTCCTGCTAGCACCTTCTCTGTGCCTGTTCACATTGCTTCGCAGAATCGCTTTTGTGCAGAAAACAGTAACACTTGTTCAGAACGAAAGAAAGCACAGAGCCCCAGATTCTATGTTGTCCTGGAGAGCTTGCAGAGCACTGGGGAAAGGCAGGCAGAGAATTCCTTGCTAGCACCTTCTCTGTGCCTGGGAAGCAGAAGTGTTCACATTGCTTGGCAGAATCGCTTTTGTGCAGAAAACAGTAACACTTGTTCAGAACGAAAGAAAGCACAGAGCCCCAGATTCTATGTTGTCCTGGAGAGCTTGCAGAGCACTGGGGAAAGGCAGGCAGAGAATTCCCTGCTAGCACCTTCTCTGTGCCTGTTCACATTGCTTCGCAGAATCGCTTTTGTGCAGAAAACAGTAACACTTGTTCAGAACGAAAGAAAGCACAGAGCCCCAGATTCTATGTTGTCCTGGAGAGCTTGCAGAGCACTGGGGAAAGGCAGGCAGAGAATTCCCTGCTAGCACCTTCTCTGTGCCTGGGAAGCAGAAGTGTTCACATTGCTTCGCAGAATCGCTATTGTGCAGAAAACAGTAACACTTGTTCAGAAGGAAAGAAAGCACAGAGCCCCAGATTCTATGTTGTCCTGGAGAGCTTGCAGAGCACTGGGGAAAGGCAGGCAGAGAATTCCTTGCTAGCACCTTCTCTGTGCCTGGGAAGCAGAAGTGTTAATATTGCTTCGCAGAATCGCTTTTGTGCAGAAAACACTAACACTTGTTCAGAACGAAAGAAAGCACAGAGCCCCAGATTTGCTGTTGTTCTGGAGAGCTTGCAGAGCACTGGGGAAAGGCAGGCAGAGAATTCCCTGCTAGCACCTTCTCTGTGCCTGGGAAGCAGAAGTGTTCACATTGCTTCGCAGAATCGCCTTTGTGCAGAAAACACTAACACTTGTTCAGAACGAAAGAAAGCACAGAGCCCCAGATTTGCTGTTGTTCTGGAGAGCTTGCAGAGCACTGGGGAAAGGCAGGCAGAGAATTCCCTGCTAGCACCTTCTCTGTGCCTGGGAAGCAGAAGTGTTCACATTGCTTCGCAGAATCGCCTTTGTGCAGAAAACACTAACACTTGTTCAGAACGAAAGAAAGCACAGAGCCCCAGATTCTATGTTGTCCTGGAGAGCTTGCAGAGCAGTGGGGAAAGGCAGGCAGAGAATTCCCTGCTAGCACCTTCTCTGTGCCTGGGAAGCAGAAGTGTTCACATTGCTTCGCAGATTCGCCTTTGTGCAGAAAACACTAACACTTGTTCAGAACGAAAGAAAGCACAGAGCCCCAGATTTGCTGTTGTCCTGGAGAGCTTGCAGAGCACTGGGGAAAGGCAGGCAGAGAATTCCCTGTTAGCACCTTCTCTGTGCCTGGGAAGCAGAAGTGTTCACATTGCTTCGCAGAATCGCCTTTGTGCAGAAAACACTAACACTTGTTCAGAACAAAAGAAAGCACAGAGCCCCAGATTCTATGTTGTCCTGGAGAGCTTGCAGAGCACTGGGGAAAGGCAGGCAGAGAATTCCCTGCTAGCACCTTCTCTGTGCCTGGGAAGCAGAAGTGTTCACATTGCTTCGCAGAATCGCTTTTGTGCAGAAAGCACTAACACTTGTTCAGAACAAAAGAAAGCACAGAGCCCCAGATTTGATGTTGTTCTGGAGAGCTTGCAGAGCAGTGGGGAAAGGCAGGCAGAGAATTCCCTGCTAGCACCTTCTCTGTGCCTGGGAAGCAGAAGTGTTCACATTGCTTCGCAGATTCGCCTTTGTGCAGAAAACACTAACACTTGTTCAGAACAAAAGAAAGCACAGAGCCCCAGATTTGATGTTGTTCTGGAGAGCTTGCAGAGCACTGGGGAAAGGCAGGCAGAGAATTCCCTGCTAGCACCTTCTCTGTTCCTGGGAAGCAGAAGTGTTCACATTGCTTCGCAGAATTGCCTTTGTGCAGAAAACACTAACACTTGTTCAGAACAAAAGAAAGCACAGAGCCTCAGATTTTATGTTGTCCTGGAGAGCTTGCAGAGCACTGGGGAAAGGCAGGCAGAGAATTCCCTGCTAGCACCTTCTCTGTGCCTGGGAAGCAGAAGTGTTCACATTGCTTCGCAGAATCGCTTTTGTGCAGAAAGCACTAACACTTGTTCAGAACAAAAGAAAGCACAGAGCCCCAGATTTGATGTTGTTCTGGAGAGCTTGCAGAGCAGTGGGGAAAGGCAGGCAGAGAATTCCCTGCTAGCACCTTCTCTGTGCCTGGGAAGCAGAAGTGTTCACATTGCTTCGCAGATTCGCCTTTGTGCAGAAAACACTAACACTTGTTCAGAGCAAAAGAAAGCACAGAGCCCCAGATTTGATGTTGTTCTGGAGAGCTTGCAGAGCACTGGGGAAAGGCAGGCAGAGAATTCCCTGCTAGCACCTTCTCTGTTCCTGGGAAGCAGAAGTGTTCACATTGCTTCGCAGAATTGCCTTTGTGCAGAAAACACTAACACTTGTTCAGAACAAAAGAAAGCACAGAGCCTCAGATTTTATGTTGTCCTGGAGAGCTTGCAGAGCACTGGGGAAAGGCAGGCAGAGAATTCCCTGCTAGCACCTTCTCTGTGCCTGGGAAGCAGAAGTGTTCACATTGCTTCGCAGAATCGCTTTTCTGCAGAAAACACTAACACTTGTTCAGAACAAAAGAAAGCACAGAGCCCCAGATTTGATGTTGTTCTGGAGAGCTTGCAGAGCAGTGGGGAAAGGCAGGCAGAGAATTCCCTGCTAGCACCTTCTCTGTGCCTGGGAAGCAGAAGTGTTCACATTGCTTCGCAGATTCGCCTTTGTGCAGAAAACACTAACACTTGTTCAGAACAAAAGAAAGCACAGAGCCCCAGATTTGATGTTGTTCTGGAGAGCTTGCAGAGCACTGGGGAAAGGCAGGCAGAGAATTCCCTGATAGCACCTTCTCTGTTCCTGGGAAGCAGAAGTGTTCACATTGCTTCGCAGAATTGCCTTTGTGCAGAAAACACTAACACTTGTTCAGAACAAAAGAAAGCACAGAGCCTCAGATTTTATGTTGTCCTGGAGAGCTTGCAGAGCACTGGGGAAAGGCAGGCAGAGAATTCCCTGCTAGCACCTTCTCTGTGCCTGGGAAGCAGAAGTGTTCACATTGCTTCGCAGAATCGCTTTTCTGCAGAAAACACTAACACTTGTTCAGAACGAAAGAAAGCACAGAGCCCCAGATTTGCTGTTGTCCTGGAGAGCTTGCAGAGCACTGGGGAAAGGCAGGCAGAGAATTCCCTGTTAGCACCTTCTCTGTGCCTGGGAAGCAGAAGTGTTCACATTGCTTCGCAGAATCGCTTTTCTGCAGAAAACACTAACACTTGTTCAGAACAAAAGAAAACACAGAGCCCCAGATTTGCTGTTGTTCTGGAGAGCTTGCAGAGCACTGGGGAAAGGCAGGCAGAGAATTCCCTGCTAGCACCTTCTCTGTGCCTGGGAAGCAGAAGTGTTCACATTGCTTCGCAGAATCGCCTTTGTGCAAAAAACACTAACACTTGTTCAGAACGAAAGAAAGCACAGAGCCCCAGATTCTATGTTGTCCTGGAGAGCTTGCAGAGAACTGGGGAAAGGCAGGCAGAGAATTCCCTGTTAGCACCTTCTCTGTGCCTGGGAAGCAGAAGTGTTCACATTGCTTCGCAGAATCGCCTTTGTGCAGAAAACACTAACACTTGTTCAGAACAAAAGAAAGCACAGAGCCCCAGATTTGCTGTTGTCCTGGAGAGCTTGCAGAGCACTGGGGAAAGGCAGGCAGAGAATTCCCTGCTAGCACCTTCTCTGTGCCTGGGAAGCAGAAGTGTTCACATTGCTTCGCAGAATCGCATTTGTGCAGAAAACACTAACACTTGTTCAGAACGAAAGAAAGCACAGAGCCCCAGATTTGCTGTTGTTCTGGAGAGCTTGCAGAGCACTGGGGAAAGGCAGGCAGAGAATTCCCTGCTAGCACCTTCTCTGTGCCTGGGAAGCAGTAGTGTTCACATTGCTTCGCAGAATCGCATTTGTGCAGAAAACACTAACACTTGTTCAGAACAAAAGAAAGCACAGAGCCCCAGATTTGATGTTGTTCTGGAGAGCTTGCAGAGCAGTGGGGAAAGGCAGGCAGAGAATTCCCTGCTAGCACCTTCTCTGTGCCTGGGAAGCAGAAGTGTTCACATTGCTTCGCAGATTCGCCTTTGTGCAGAAAACACTAACACTTGTTCAGAACGAAAGAAAGCACAGAGCCCCAGATTTGCTGTTGTCCTGGAGAGCTTGCAGAGCACTGGGGAAAGGCAGGCAGAGAATTCCCTGTTAGCACCTTCTCTGTGCCTGGGAAGCAGAAGTGTTCACATTGCTTCGCAGAATCGCCTTTGTGCAGAAAACACTAACACTTGTTCAGAACAAAAGAAAGCACAGAGCCCCAGATTTGCTGTTGTTCTGGAGAGCTTGCAGAGCACTGGGGAAAGGCAGGTGGAGAATTCCCTGCTAGCACCTTCTCTGTGCCTGGGAAGCACAAGTGTTCACATTACTTCGCAGAATCGCTTTTGTGCAGAAAACACTAACACTTGTTCAGAACGAAAGAAAGCACAGAGCCCCAGATTTGCTGTTGTCCTGGAGAGCTTGCAGAGCACTGGGGAAAGGCAGGCAGAGAATTCCCTGCTAGCACCTTCTCTGTGCCTGGGAAGCAGAAGTGTTCACATTGCTTCGCAGAATCGCCTTTGTGCAGAAAACACTAACACTTGTTCAGAACAAAAGAAAGCACAGAGCCCCAGATTCTATGTTGTCCTGGAGAGCTTGCAGAGCACTGGGGAAAGGCAGGCAGAGAATTCCCTGCTAGCACCTTCTCTGTGCCTGGGAAGCAGAAGTGTTCACATTGCTTCGCAGAATCGCTTTTGTGCAGAAAGCACTAACACTTGTTCAGAACAAAAGAAAGCACAGAGCCCCAGATTCTATGTTGTCCTGGAGAGCTTGCAGAGCACTGGGGAAAGGCAGGCAGAGAATTCCCTGCTAGCACCTTCTCTGTGCCTGGGAAGCAGAAGTGTTCACATTGCTTCGCAGAATCGCCTTTGTGCAGAAAACACTAACACTTGTTCAGAACAAAAGAAAGCACAGAGCCCCAGATTTGCTGTTGTTCTGGAGAGCTTGCAGAGCACTGGGGAAAGGCAGGCAGAGAATTCCCTGCTAGCACCTTCTCTGTGCCTGGGAAGCAGGAGTGTTCACATTGCTTCGCAGAATCGCTTTTCTGCAGAAAACACTAACACTTGTTCAGAACAAAAGAAAGCACAGAGCCCCAGATTTGCTGTTGTTCTGGAGAGCTTGCAGAGCACTGGGGAAAGGCAGGCAGAGAATTCCCTGCTAGCACCTTCTCTGTGCCTGGGAAGCAGAAGTGTTTACATTGCTTCGCAGAATCGCTTTTGTGCAGAAAACAGTAACACTTGTTCAGAACGAAAGAAAGCACAGAGCCCCAGATTCTATGTTGTCCTGGAGAGCTTGCAGAGCACTGGGGAAAGGCAGGCAGAGAATTCCTTGCTAGCGCCTTCTCTGTGCCTGGGAAGCAGAAGTGTTCACATTGCTTCGCAGAATCGCTTTTCTGCAGAAAACACTAACACTTGTTCAGAACAAAAGAAAGCACAGAGCCCCAGATTTGCTGTTGTTCTGGAGAGCTTGCAGAGCACTGGGGAAAGGCAGGCAGAGAATTCCCTGCTAGCACCTTCTCTGTGCCTGCGAAGCAGAAGTGTTCACATTGCTTCGCAGAATCGCCTTTGTGCAGAAAACACTAACACTTGTTCAGAACAAAAGAAAGCACAGAGCCCCAGATTTGCTGTTGTTCTGGAGAGCTTGCAGAGCACTGGGGAAAGGCAGGCAGAGAATTCCCTGCTAGCACCTTCTCTGTGCCTGGGAAGCAGAAGTGTTCACATTGCTTCGCAGAATCGCCTTTGTGCAGAAAACACTAACACTTGTTCAGAACAAAAGAAAGCACAGAGCCCCAGATTTGCTGTTGTTCTGGAGAGCTTGCAGAGCACTGGGGAAAGGCAGGCAGAGAATTCCCTGCTAGCACCTTCTCTGTGCCTGGGAAGCAGAAGTGTTCACATTGCTTCGCAGAATCGCCTTTGTGCAGAAAACACTAACACTTGTTCAGAACAAAAGAAAGCACAGAGCCCCAGATTCTATGTTGTCCTGGAGAGCTTGCAGAGCACTGGGGAAAGGCAGGCAGAGAATTCCCTGCTAGCACCTTCTCTGTGCCTGGGAAGCAGAAGTGTTCACATTGCTTCGCAGAATCGCTTTTGTGCAGAAAGCACTAACACTTGTTCAGAACAAAAGAAAGCACAGAGCCCCAGATTCTATGTTGTCCTGGAGAGCTTGCAGAGCACTGGGGAAAGGCAGGCAGAGAATTCCCTGCTAGCACCTTCTCTGTGCCTGGGAAGCAGAAGTGTTCACATTGCTTCGCAGAATCGCCTTTGTGCAGAAAACACTAACACTTGTTCAGAACAAAAGAAAGCACAGAGCCCCAGATTTGCTGTTGTTCTGGAGAGCTTGCAGAGCACTGGGGAAAGGCAGGCAGAGAATTCCCTGCTAGCACCTTCTCTGTGCCTGGGAAGCAGGAGTGTTCACATTGCTTCGCAGAATCGCTTTTCTGCAGAAAACAGTAACACTTGTTCAGAACGAAAGAAAGCACAGAGCCCCAGATTCTATGTTGTCCTGGAGAGCTTGCAGAGCACTGGGGAAAGGCAGGCAGAGAATTCCTTGCTAGCACCTTCTCTGTGCCTGGGAAGCAGAAGTGTTCACATTGCTTGGCAGAATCGCTTTTGTGCAGAAAACAGTAACACTTGTTCAGAAGGAAAGAAAGCACAGAGCCCCAGATTTGATGTTGTCCTGGAGAGCTTGCAGAGCACTGGGGAAAGGCAGGCAGAGAATTCCCTGCTAGCACCTTCTCTGTGCCTGTTCACATTGCTTCGCAGAATCGCTTTTGTGCAGAAAACAGTAACACTTGTTCAGAACGAAAGAAAGCACAGAGCCCCAGATTCTATGTTGTCCTGGAGAGCTTGCAGAGCACTGGGGAAAGGCAGGCAGAGAATTCCCTGCTAGCACCTTCTCTGTGCCTGGGAAGCAGAAGTGTTCACATTGCTTCGCAGAATCGCTATTGTGCAGAAAACACTAACACTTGTTCAGAAGGAAAGAAAGCACAGAGCCCCAGATTCTATGTTGTCCTGGAGAGCTTGCAGAGCACTGGGGAAAGGCAGGCAGAGAATTCCTTGCTAGCACCTTCTCTGTGCCTGGGAAGCAGAAGTGTTAATATTGCTTCGCAGAATCGCTTTTGTGCAGAAAACACTAACACTTGTTCAGAACGAAAGAAAGCACAGAGCCCCAGATTTGCTGTTGTTCTGGAGAGCTTGCAGAGCACTGGGGAAAGGCAGGCAGAGAATTCCCTGCTAGCACCTTCTCTGTGCCTGGGAAGCAGAAGTGTTCACATTGCTTCGCAGAATCGCCTTTGTGCAGAAAACACTAACACTTGTTCAGAACAAAAGAAAGCACAGAGCCCCAGATTTGCTGTTGTTCTGGAGAGCTTGCAGAGCAGTGGGGAAAGGCAGGCAGAGAATTCCCTGCTAGCACCTTCTCTGTGCCTGGGAAGCAGAAGTGTTCACATTGCTTCGCAGAATCGCCTTTGTGCAGAAAACACTAACACTTGTTCAGAACGAAAGAAAGCACAGAGCCCCAGATTCTATGTTGTCCTGGTGAGCTTGCAGAGCACTGGGGAAAGGCAGGCAGAGAATTCCCTGCTAGCACCTTCTCTGTGCCTGGGAAGCAGAAGTGTTCACATTACTTCGCAGAATCGCTTTTCTGCAGAAAACACTAACACTTGTTCAGAACGAAAGAAAGCACAGAGCCCCAGATTTGCTGTTGTTCTGGAGAGCTTGCAGAGCACTGGGGAAAGGCAGGCAGAGAATTCCCTGCTAGCACCTTCTCTGTGCCTGGGAAGCAGAAGTGTTCACATTGCTTCGCAGAATCGCCTTTGTGCAGAAAACACTAACACTTGTTCAGAACAAAAGAAAGCACAGAGCCCCAGATTTGCTGTTGTTCTGGAGAGCTTGCAGAGCACTGGGGAAAGGCAGGCGGAGAATTCCCTGCTAGCACCTTCTCTGTGCCTGGGAAGCAGAAGTGTTCACATTACTTCGCAGAATCGCTTTTGTGCAGAAAACACTAACACTTGTTCAGAACGAAAGAAAGCACAGAGCCCCAGATTTGCTGTTGTCCTGGAGAGCTTGCAGAGCACTGGGGAAAGGCAGGCAGAGAATTCCCTGTTAGCACCTTCTCTGTGCCTGGGAAGCAGAAGTGTTCACATTGCTTCGCAGAATCGCCTTTGTGCAGAAAACACTAACACTTGTTCAGAACAAAAGAAAGCACAGAGCCCCAGATTCTATGTTGTCCTGGAGAGCTTGCAGAGCACTGGGGAAAGGCAGGCAGAGAATTCCCTGCTAGCACCTTCTCTGTGCCTGGGAAGCAGAAGTGTTCACATTGCTTCGCAGAATCGCTTTTGTGCAGAAAGCACTAACACTTGTTCAGAACAAAAGAAAGCACAGAGCCCCAGATTTGATGTTGTTCTGGAGAGCTTGCAGAGCAGTGGGGAAAGGCAGGCAGAGAATTCCCTGCTAGCACCTTCTCTGTGCCTGGGAAGCAGAAGTGTTCACATTGCTTCGCAGATTCGCCTTTGTGCAGAAAACACTAACACTTGTTCAGAACAAAAGAAAGCACAGAGCCCCAGATTTGATGTTGTTCTGGAGAGCTTGCAGAGCACTGGGGAAAGGCAGGCAGAGAATTCCTTGCTAGCACCTTCTCTGTTCCTGGGAAGCAGAAGTGTTCACATTGCTTCGCAGAATTGCCTTTGTGCAGAAAACACTAACACTTGTTCAGAACAAAAGAAAGCACAGAGCCTCAGATTTTATGTTGTCCTGGAGAGCTTGCAGAGCACTGGGGAAAGGCAGGCAGAGAATTCCCTGCTAGCACCTTCTCTGTGCCTGGGAAGCAGAAGTGTTCACATTGCTTCGCAGAATCGCTTTTCTGCAGAAAACACTAACACTTGTTCAGAACAAAAGAAAGCACAGAGCCCCAGATTTGATGTTGTTCTGGAGAGCTTGCAGAGCACTGGGGAAAGGCAGGCAGAGAATTCCCTGCTAGCACCTTCTCTGTGCCTGGGAAGCAGAAGTGTTCACATTGCTTCGCAGATTCGCCTTTGTGCAGAAAACACTAACACTTGTTCAGAACAAAAGAAAGCACAGAGCCCCAGATTTGATGTTGTTCTGGAGAGCTTGCAGAGCACTGGGGAAAGGCAGGCAGAGAATTCCCTGCTAGCACCTTCTCTGTTCCTGGGAAGCAGAAGTGTTCACATTGCTTCGCAGAATTGCCTTTGTGCAGAAAACACTAACACTTGTTCAGAACAAAAGAAAGCACAGAGCCTCAGATTTTATGTTGTCCTGGAGAGCTTGCAGAGCACTGGGGAAAGGCAGGCAGAGAATTCCCTGCTAGCACCTTCTCTGTGCCTGGGAAGCAGAAGTGTTCACATTGCTTCGCAGAATCGCTTTTCTGCAGAAAACACTAACACTTGTTCAGAACGAAAGAAAGCACAGAGCCCCAGATTTGCTGTTGTCCTGGAGAGCTTGCAGAGCACTGGGGAAAGGCAGGCAGAGAATTCCCTGTTAGCACCTTCTCTGTGCCTGGGAAGCAGAAGTGTTCACATTGCTTCGCAGAATCGCTTTTCTGCAGAAAACACTAACACTTGTTCAGAACAAAAGAAAACACAGAGCCCCAGATTTGCTGTTGTTCTGGAGAGCTTGCCGAGCACTGGGGAAAGGCAGGCAGAGAATTCCCTGCTAGCACCTTCTCTGTGCCTGGGAAGCAGAAGTGTTCACATTGCTTCGCAGAATCGCCTTTGTGCAAAAAACACTAACACTTGTTCAGAACGAAAGAAAGCACAGAGCCCCAGATTCTATGTTGTCCTGGAGAGCTTGCAGAGAACTGGGGAAAGGCAGGCAGAGAATTCCCTGCTAGCACCTTCTCTGTGCCTGGGAAGCAGAAGTGTTCACATTGCTTCGCAGAATCGCCTTTGTGCAGAAAGCACTAACACTTGTTCAGAACAAAAGAAAGCACAGAGCCCCAGATTTGCTGTTGTCCTGGAGAGCTTGCAGAGCACTGGGGAAAGGCAGGCAGAGAATTCCCTGCTAGCACCTTCTCTGTGCCTGGGAAGCAGAAGTGTTCACATTGCTTCGCAGAATCGCATTTGTGCAGAAAACACTAACACTTGTTCAGAACAAAAGAAAGCACAGAGCCCCAGATTTGCTGTTGTTCTGGAGAGCTTGCAGAGCACTGGGGAAAGGCAGGCGGAGAATTCCCTGCTAGCACCTTCTCTGTGCCTGGGAAGCAGAAGTGTTCACATTACTTCGCAGAATCGCTTTTGTGCAGAAAACACTAACACTTGTTCAGAACAAAAGAAAGCACAGAGCCCCAGATTTGCTGTTGTCCTGGAGAGCTTGCAGAGCACTGGGGAAAGGCAGGCAGAGAATTCCCTGTTAGCACCTTCTCTGTGCCTGGGAAGCAGAAGTGTTCACATTGCTTCGCAGAATCGCCTTTGTGCAGAAAACACTAACACTTGTTCAGAACAAAAGAAAGCACAGAGCCTCAGATTTTATGTTGTCCTGGAGAGCTTGCAGAGCACTGGGGAAAGGCAGGCAGAGAATTCCCTGCTAGCACCTTCTCTGTGCCTGGGAAGCAGAAGTGTTCACATTGCTTCGCAGAATCGCCTTTGTGCAGAAAACACTAACACTTGTTCAGAACGAAAGAAAGCACAGAGCCCCAGATTCTATGTTGTCCTGGAGAGCTTGCAGAGAACTGGGGAAAGGCAGGCAGAGAATTCCCTGTTAGCACCTTCTCTGTGCCTGGGAAGCAGAAGTGTTCACATTGCTTCGCAGAATCGCCTTTGTGCAGAAAACAGTAACACTTGTTCAGAACAAAAGAAAGCACAGAGCCCCAGATTTGCTGTTGTCCTGGAGAGCTTGCAGAGCACTGGGGAAAGGCAGGCAGAGAATTCCCTGCTAGCACCTTCTCTGTGCCTGGGAAGCAGAAGTGTTCACATTGCTTCGCAGAATCGCATTTGTGCAGAAAACACTAACACTTGTTCAGAACGAAAGAAAGCACAGAGCCCCAGATTTGCTGTTGTTCTGGAGAGCTTGCAGAGCACTGGGGAAAGGCAGGCAGAGAATTCCCTGCTAGCACCTTCTCTGTGCCTGGGAAGCAGTAGTGTTCACATTGCTTCGCAGAATCGCATTTGTGCAGAAAACACTAACACTTGTTCAGAACAAAAGAAAGCACAGAGCCCCAGATTTGCTGTTGTTCTGGAGAGCTTGCAGAGCACTGGGGAAAGGCAGGCAGAGAATTCCCTGCTAGCACCTTCTCTGTGCCTGGGAAGCAGAAGTGTTCACATTACTTCGCAGAATCGCATTTGTGCAGAAAACAGTAACACTTGTTCAGAACAAAAGAAAGCACAGAGCCCCAGATTTGCTGTTGTTCTGGAGAGCTTGCAGAGCACTGGGGAAAGGCAGGCAGAGAATTCCCTGCTAGCACCTTCTCTGTGCCTGGGAAGCAGAAGTGTTCACATTGCTTCGCAGAATCGCCTTTGTGCAGAAAACACTAACACTTGTTCAGAACAAAAGAAAGCACAGAGCCCCAGATTTGCTGTTGTTCTGGAGAGCTTGCAGAGCACTGGTAAGGCAGGTGGAGAATTCCCTGCTAGCACCTTCTCTGTGCCTGGGAAGCACAAGTGTTCACATTACTTCGCAGAATCGCTTTTGTGCAGAAAACACTAACACTTGTTCAGAACGAAAGAAAGCACAGAGCCCCAGATTTGCTGTTGTCCTGGAGAGCTTGCAGAGCACTGGGGAAAGGCAGGCAGAGAATTCCCTGCTAGCACCTTCTCTGTGCCTGGGAAGCAGAAGTGTTCACATTGCTTCGCAGAATCGCTTTTGTGCAGAAAGCACTAACACTTGTTCAGAACAAAAGAAAGCACAGAGCCCCAGATTCTATGTTGTCCTGGAGAGCTTGCAGAGCACTGGGGAAAGGCAGGCAGAGAATTCCCTGCTAGCACCTTCTCTGTGCCTGGGAAGCAGAAGTGTTCACATTGCTTCGCAGAATCGCTTTTGTGCAGAAAGCACTAACACTTGTTCAGAACAAAAGAAAGCACAGAGCCCCAGATTCTATGTTGTCCTGGAGAGCTTGCAGAGCACTGGGGAAAGGCAGGCAGAGAATTCCCTGCTAGCACCTTCTCTGTGCCTGGGAAGCAGAAGTGTTCACATTGCTTCGCAGAATCGCCTTTGTGCAGAAAACACTAACACTTGTTCAGAACAAAAGAAAGCACAGAGCCCCAGATTTGCTGTTGTTCTGGAGAGCTTGCAGAGCACTGGGGAAAGGCAGGCAGAGAATTCCCTGCTAGCACCTTCTCTGTGCCTGGGAAGCAGGAGTGTTCACATTGCTTCGCAGAATCGCTTTTCTGCAGAAAACACTAACACTTGTTCAGAACAAAAGAAAGCACAGAGCCCCAGATTTGCTGTTGTTCTGGAGAGCTTGCAGAGCACTGGGGAAAGGCAGGCAGAGAATTCCCTGCTAGCACCTTCTCTGTGCCTGGGAAGCAGAAGTGTTTACATTGCTTCGCAGAATCGCTTTTGTGCAGAAAACAGTAACACTTGTTCAGAACGAAAGAAAGCACAGAGCCCCAGATTCTATGTTGTCCTGGAGAGCTTGCAGAGCACTGGGGAAAGGCAGGCAGAGAATTCCTTGCTAGCGCCTTCTCTGTGCCTGGGAAGCAGAAGTGTTCACATTGCTTCGCAGAATCGCTTTTGTACAGAAAACACTAACACTTGTTCAGAACGAAAGGAAGCACAGAGCCCCAGATTTTATGTTGTCCTGGAGAGCTTGCAGAGCACTGGGGAAAGGCAGGCAGAGAATTTCCTGCTAGCACCTTCTCTGTGCCTGTTCACATTGCTTCGCAGAATCGCTTTTGTGCAGAAAACAGTAACACTTGTTCAGAACGAAAGAAAGCACAGAGCCCCAGATTCTATGTTGTCCTGGAGAGCTTGCAGAGCACTGGGGAAAGGCAGGCAGAGAATTCCTTGCTAGCACCTTCTCTGTGCCTGGGAAGCAGAAGTGTTCACGTTGCTTGGCAGAATCGCTTTTGTGCAGAAAACAGTAACACTTGTTCAGAAGGAAAGAAAGCACAGAGCCCCAGATTTGATGTTGTCCTGGAGAGCTTGCAGAGCACTGGGGAAAGGCAGGCAGAGAATTCCCTGCTAGCACCTTCTCTGTGCCTGTTCACATTGCTTCCCAGAATCGCTTTTGTGCAGAAAACAGTAACACTTGTTCAGAACGAAAGAAAGCACAGAGCCCCAGATTCTATGTTGTCCTGGAGAGCTTGCAGAGCACTGGGGAAAGGCAGGCAGAGAGTTCCCTGCTAGCACCTTCTCTGTGCCTGGGAAGCAGAAGTGTTCACATTGCTTCGCAGAATCGCTATTGTGCAGAAAACAGTAACACTTGTTCAGAAGGAAAGAAAGCACAGAGCCCCAGATTCTACGTTGTCCTGGAGAGCTTGCAGAGCACTGGGGAAAGGCAGGCAGAGAATTCCTTGCTAGCACCTTCTCTGTGCCTGGGAAGCAGAAGTGTTAATATTGCTTCGCAGAATCGCTTTTGTGCAGAAAACACTAACACTTGTTCAGAACGAAAGAAAGCACAGAGCCCCAGATTTGCTGTTGTTCTGGAGAGCTTGCAGAGCACTGGGGAAAGGCAGGCAGAGAATTCCCTGCTAGCACCTTCTCTGTGCCTGGGAAGCAGAAGTGTTCACATTGCTTCGCAGAATCGCCTTTGTGCAGAAAACACTAACACTTGTTCAGAACAAAAGAAAGCACAGAGCCCCAGATTTGCTGTTGTTCTGGAGAGCTTGCAGAGCACTGGGGAAAGGCAGGCAGAGAATTCCCTGCTAGCACCTTCTCTGTGCCTGGGAAGCAGAAGTGTTCACATTGCTTGGCAGAATCGCCTTTGTGCAGAAAACACTAACACTTGTTCAGAACAAAAGAAAGCACAGAGCCCCAGATTTGCTGTTGTTCTGGAGAGCTTGCAGAGCACTGGGGAAAGGCAGGCGGAGAATTCCCTGCTAGCACCTTCTCTGTGCCTGGGAAGCAGAAGTGTTCACATTACTTCGCAGAATCGCTTTTGTGCAGAAAACACTAACACTTGTTCAGAAGGAAAGAAAGCACAGAGCCCCAGATTTGCTGTTGTCCTGGAGAGCTTGCAGAGCACTGGGGAAAGGCAGGCAGAGAATTCCCTGCTAGCACCTTCTCTGTGCCTGGGAAGCAGAAGTGTTCACATTGCTTCGCAGAATCGCCTTTGTGCAGAAAACACTAACACTTGTTCAGAACAAAAGAAAGCACAGAGCCCCAGATTCTATGTTGTCCTGGAGAGCTTGCAGAGCACTGGGGAAAGGCAGGCAGAGAATTCCCTGCTAGCACCTTCTCTGTGCCTGGGAAGCAGAAGTGTTCACATTGCTTCGCAGAATCGCTTTTGTGCAGAAAGCACTAACACTTGTTCAGAACGAAAGAAAGCACAGAGCCCCAGATTTGATGTTGTTCTGGAGAGCTTGCAGAGCACTGGGGAAAGGCAGGCAGAGAATTCCCTGCTAGCACCTTCTCTGTGCCTGGGAAGCAGAAGTGTTCACATTGCTTCGCAGATTCGCCTTTGTGCAGAAAACACTAACACTTGTTCAGAACAAAAGAAAGCACAGAGCCCCAGATTTGATGTTGTTCTGGAGAGCTTGCAGAGCACTGGGGAAAGGCAGGCAGAGAATTCCCTGCTAGCACCTTCTCTGTTCCTGGGAAGCAGAAGTGTTCACATTGCTTCGCAGAATTGCCTTTGTGCAGAAAACACTAACACTTGTTCAGAACAAAAGAAAGCACAGAGCCTCAGATTTTATGTTGTCCTATAGAGCTTGCAGAGCAGTGGGGAAAGGCAGGCAGAGAATTCCCTGCTAGCACCTTCTCTGTGCCTGGGAAGCAGAAGTGTTCACATTGCTTCGCAGAATCGCTTTTGTGCAGAAAGCACTAACACTTGTTCAGAACAAAAGAAAGCACAGAGCCCCAGATTCTATGTAGTCCTGGAGAGCTTGCAGAGCACTGGGGAAAGGCAGGCAGAGAATTCCCTGCTAGCACCTTCTCTGTGCCTGGGAAGCAGAAGTGTTCACATTGCTTCGCAGAATCGCTTTTCTGCAGAAAACACTAACACTTGTTCAGAACAAAAGAAAGCACAGAGCCCCAGATTTGCTGTTGTTCTGGAGAGCTTGCAGAGCACTGGGGAAAGGCAGGCAGAGAATTCCCTGCTAGCACCTTCTCTGTGCCTGCGAAGCAGAAGTGTTCACATTGCTTCGCAGAATCGCCTTTGTGCAGAAAACAGTAACACTTGTTCAGAACAAAAGAAAGCACAGAGCCCCAGATTTGCTGTTGTTCTGGAGAGCTTGCAGAGCAGTGGGGAAAGGCAGGCAGAGAATTTCCTGCTAGCACCTTCTCTGTGCCTGTTCACATTGCTTCGCAGAATCGCTTTTGTGCAGAAAACAGTAACACTTGTTCAGAACGAAAGAAAGCACAGAGCCCCAGATTCTATGTTGTCCTGGAGAGCTTGCAGAGCACTGGGGAAAGGCAGGCAGAGAATTCCTTGCTAGCACCTTCTCTGTGCCTGGGAAGCAGAAGTGTTCACATTGCTTGGCAGAATCGCTTTTGTGCAGAAAACAGTAACACTTGTTCAGAACGAAAGAAAGCACAGAGCCCCAGATTCTATGTTGTCCTGGAGAGCTTGCAGAGCACTGGGGAAAGGCAGGCAGAGAATTCCCTGCTAGCACCTTCTCTGTGCCTGTTCACATTGCTTCGCAGAATCGCTTTTGTGCAGAAAACAGTAACACTTGTTCAGAACGAAAGAAAGCACAGAGCCCCAGATTCTATGTTGTCCTGGAGAGCTTGCAGAGCACTGGGGAAAGGCAGGCAGAGAATTCCCTGCTAGCACCTTCTCTGTGCCTGGGAAGCAGAAGTGTTCACATTGCTTCGCAGAATCGCTATTGTGCAGAAAACAGTAACACTTGTTCAGAAGGAAAGAAAGCACAGAGCCCCAGATTCTATGTTGTCCTGGAGAGCTTGCAGAGCACTGGGGAAAGGCAGGCAGAGAATTCCTTGCTAGCACCTTCTCTGTGCCTGGGAAGCAGAAGTGTTCATATTGCTTCGCAGAATCGCTTTTGTGCAGAAAACACTAACACTTGTTCAGAACGAAAGAAAGCACAGAGCCCCAGATTTGCTGTTGTTCTGGAGAGCTTGCAGAGCACTGGGGAAAGGCAGGCAGAGAATTCCCTGCTAGCACCTTCTCTGTGCCTGGGAAGCAGAAGTGTTCACATTGCTTCGCAGAATCGCCTTTGTGCAGAAAACACTAACACTTGTTCAGAACGAAAGAAAGCACAGAGCCCCAGATTTGCTGTTGTTCTGGAGAGCTTGCAGAGCACTGGGGAAAGGCAGGCAGAGAATTCCCTGCTAGCACCTTCTCTGTGCCTGGGAAGCAGAAGTGTTCACATTGCTTCGCAGAATCGCCTTTGTGCAGAAAACACTAACACTTGTTCAGAACGAAAGAAAGCACAGAGCCCCAGATTCTATGTTGTCCTGGAGAGCTTGCAGAGCAGTGGGGAAAGGCAGGCAGAGAATTCCCTGCTAGCACCTTCTCTGTGCCTGGGAAGCAGAAGTGTTCACATTGCTTCGCAGATTCGCCTTTGTGCAGAAAACACTAACACTTGTTCAGAACGAAAGAAAGCACAGAGCCCCAGATTTGCTGTTGTCCTGGAGAGCTTGCAGAGCACTGGGGAAAGGCAGGCAGAGAATTCCCTGTTAGCACCTTCTCTGTGCCTGGGAAGCAGAAGTGTTCACATTGCTTCGCAGAATCGCCTTTGTGCAGAAAACACTAACACTTGTTCAGAACAAAAGAAAGCACAGAGCCCCAGATTCTATGTTGTCCTGGAGAGCTTGCAGAGCACTGGGGAAAGGCAGGCAGAGAATTCCCTGCTAGCACCTTCTCTGTGCCTGGGAAGCAGAAGTGTTCACATTGCTTCGCAGAATCGCTTTTGTGCAGAAAGCACTAACACTTGTTCAGAACAAAAGAAAGCACAGAGCCCCAGATTTGATGTTGTTCTGGAGAGCTTGCAGAGCAGTGGGGAAAGGCAGGCAGAGAATTCCCTGCTAGCACCTTCTCTGTGCCTGGGAAGCAGAAGTGTTCACATTGCTTCGCAGATTCGCCTTTGTGCAGAAAACACTAACACTTGTTCAGAACAAAAGAAAGCACAGAGCCCCAGATTTGATGTTGTTCTGGAGAGCTTGCAGAGCACTGGGGAAAGGCAGGCAGAGAATTCCCTGCTAGCACCTTCTCTGTTCCTGGGAAGCAGAAGTGTTCACATTGCTTCGCAGAATTGCCTTTGTGCAGAAAACACTAACACTTGTTCAGAACAAAAGAAAGCACAGAGCCTCAGATTTTATGTTGTCCTGGAGAGCTTGCAGAGCACTGGGGAAAGGCAGGCAGAGAATTCCCTGCTAGCACCTTCTCTGTGCCTGGGAAGCAGAAGTGTTCACATTGCTTCGCAGAATCGCTTTTGTGCAGAAAGCACTAACACTTGTTCAGAACAAAAGAAAGCACAGAGCCCCAGATTTGATGTTGTTCTGGAGAGCTTGCAGAGCAGTGGGGAAAGGCAGGCAGAGAATTCCCTGCTAGCACCTTCTCTGTGCCTGGGAAGCAGAAGTGTTCACATTGCTTCGCAGATTCGCCTTTGTGCAGAAAACACTAACACTTGTTCAGAGCAAAAGAAAGCACAGAGCCCCAGATTTGATGTTGTTCTGGAGAGCTTGCAGAGCACTGGGGAAAGGCAGGCAGAGAATTCCCTGCTAGCACCTTCTCTGTTCCTGGGAAGCAGAAGTGTTCACATTGCTTCGCAGAATTGCCTTTGTGCAGAAAACACTAACACTTGTTCAGAACAAAAGAAAGCACAGAGCCTCAGATTTTATGTTGTCCTGGAGAGCTTGCAGAGCACTGGGGAAAGGCAGGCAGAGAATTCCCTGCTAGCACCTTCTCTGTGCCTGGGAAGCAGAAGTGTTCACATTGCTTCGCAGAATCGCTTTTCTGCAGAAAACACTAACACTTGTTCAGAACAAAAGAAAGCACAGAGCCCCAGATTTGATGTTGTTCTGGAGAGCTTGCAGAGCAGTGGGGAAAGGCAGGCAGAGAATTCCCTGCTAGCACCTTCTCTGTGCCTGGGAAGCAGAAGTGTTCACATTGCTTCGCAGATTCGCCTTTGTGCAGAAAACACTAACACTTGTTCAGAACAAAAGAAAGCACAGAGCCCCAGATTTGATGTTGTTCTGGAGAGCTTGCAGAGCACTGGGGAAAGGCAGGCAGAGAATTCCCTGATAGCACCTTCTCTGTTCCTGGGAAGCAGAAGTGTTCACATTGCTTCGCAGAATTGCCTTTGTGCAGAAAACACTAACACTTGTTCAGAACAAAAGAAAGCACAGAGCCTCAGATTTTATGTTGTCCTGGAGAGCTTGCAGAGCACTGGGGAAAGGCAGGCAGAGAATTCCCTGCTAGCACCTTCTCTGTGCCTGGGAAGCAGAAGTGTTCACATTGCTTCGCAGAATCGCTTTTCTGCAGAAAACACTAACACTTGTTCAGAACGAAAGAAAGCACAGAGCCCCAGATTTGCTGTTGTCCTGGAGAGCTTGCAGAGCACTGGGGAAAGGCAGGCAGAGAATTCCCTGTTAGCACCTTCTCTGTGCCTGGGAAGCAGAAGTGTTCACATTGCTTCGCAGAATCGCTTTTCTGCAGAAAACACTAACACTTGTTCAGAACAAAAGAAAACACAGAGCCCCAGATTTGCTGTTGTTCTGGAGAGCTTGCAGAGCACTGGGGAAAGGCAGGCAGAGAATTCCCTGCTAGCACCTTCTCTGTGCCTGGGAAGCAGAAGTGTTCACATTGCTTCGCAGAATCGCCTTTGTGCAAAAAACACTAACACTTGTTCAGAACGAAAGAAAGCACAGAGCCCCAGATTCTATGTTGTCCTGGAGAGCTTGCAGAGAACTGGGGAAAGGCAGGCAGAGAATTCCCTGTTAGCACCTTCTCTGTGCCTGGGAAGCAGAAGTGTTCACATTGCTTCGCAGAATCGCCTTTGTGCAGAAAACACTAACACTTGTTCAGAACAAAAGAAAGCACAGAGCCCCAGATTTGCTGTTGTCCTGGAGAGCTTGCAGAGCACTGGGGAAAGGCAGGCAGAGAATTCCCTGCTAGCACCTTCTCTGTGCCTGGGAAGCAGAAGTGTTCACATTGCTTCGCAGAATCGCATTTGTGCAGAAAACACTAACACTTGTTCAGAACGAAAGAAAGCACAGAGCCCCAGATTTGCTGTTGTTCTGGAGAGCTTGCAGAGCACTGGGGAAAGGCAGGCAGAGAATTCCCTGCTAGCACCTTCTCTGTGCCTGGGAAGCAGTAGTGTTCACATTGCTTCGCAGAATCGCATTTGTGCAGAAAACACTAACACTTGTTCAGAACAAAAGAAAGCACAGAGCCCCAGATTTGCTGTTGTTCTGGAGAGCTTGCAGAGCACTGGGGAAAGGCAGGCAGAGAATTCCCTGCTAGCACCTTCTCTGTGCCTGGGAAGCAGAAGTGTTCACATTGCTTCGCAGAATCGCCTTTGTGCAGAAAACACTAACACTTGTTCAGAACAAAAGAAAGCACAGAGCCCCAGATTTGCTGTTGTTCTGGAGAGCTTGCAGAGCACTGGGGAAAGGCAGGTGGAGAATTCCCTGCTAGCACCTTCTCTGTGCCTGGGAAGCACAAGTGTTCACATTACTTCGCAGAATCGCTTTTGTGCAGAAAACACTAACACTTGTTCAGAACGAAAGAAAGCACAGAGCCCCAGATTTGCTGTTGTCCTGGAGAGCTTGCAGAGCACTGGGGAAAGGCAGGCAGAGAATTCCCTGCTAGCACCTTCTCTGTGCCTGGGAAGCAGAAGTGTTCACATTGCTTCGCAGAATCGCCTTTGTGCAGAAAACACTAACACTTGTTCAGAACAAAAGAAAGCACAGAGCCCCAGATTCTATGTTGTCCTGGAGAGCTTGCAGAGCACTGGGGAAAGGCAGGCAGAGAATTCCCTGCTAGCACCTTCTCTGTGCCTGGGAAGCAGAAGTGTTCACATTGCTTCGCAGAATCGCTTTTGTGCAGAAAGCACTAACACTTGTTCAGAACAAAAGAAAGCACAGAGCCCCAGATTCTATGTTGTCCTGGAGAGCTTGCAGAGCACTGGGGAAAGGCAGGCAGAGAATTCCCTGCTAGCACCTTCTCTGTGCCTGGGAAGCAGAAGTGTTCACATTGCTTCGCAGAATCGCCTTTGTGCAGAAAACACTAACACTTGTTCAGAACAAAAGAAAGCACAGAGCCCCAGATTTGCTGTTGTTCTGGAGAGCTTGCAGAGCACTGGGGAAAGGCAGGCAGAGAATTCCCTGCTAGCACCTTCTCTGTGCCTGGGAAGCAGGAGTGTTCACATTGCTTCGCAGAATCGCTTTTCTGCAGAAAACACTAACACTTGTTCAGAACAAAAGAAAGCACAGAGCCCCAGATTTGCTGTTGTTCTGGAGAGCTTGCAGAGCACTGGGGAAAGGCAGGCAGAGAATTCCCTGCTAGCACCTTCTCTGTGCCTGGGAAGCAGAAGTGTTTACATTGCTTCGCAGAATCGCTTTTGTGCAGAAAACAGTAACACTTGTTCAGAACGAAAGAAAGCACAGAGCCCCAGATTCTATGTTGTCCTGGAGAGCTTGCAGAGCACTGGGGAAAGGCAGGCAGAGAATTCCTTGCTAGCGCCTTCTCTGTGCCTGGGAAGCAGAAGTGTTCACATTGCTTCGCAGAATCGCTTTTCTGCAGAAAACACTAACACTTGTTCAGAACAAAAGAAAGCACAGAGCCCCAGATTTGCTGTTGTTCTGGAGAGCTTGCAGAGCACTGGGGAAAGGCAGGCAGAGAATTCCCTGCTAGCACCTTCTCTGTGCCTGCGAAGCAGAAGTGTTCACATTGCTTCGCAGAATCGCCTTTGTGCAGAAAACACTAACACTTGTTCAGAACAAAAGAAAGCACAGAGCCCCAGATTTGCTGTTGTTCTGGAGAGCTTGCAGAGCACTGGGGAAAGGCAGGCAGAGAATTCCCTGCTAGCACCTTCTCTGTGCCTGGGAAGCAGAAGTGTTCACATTGCTTCGCAGAATCGCCTTTGTGCAGAAAACACTAACACTTGTTCAGAACAAAAGAAAGCACAGAGCCCCAGATTTGCTGTTGTTCTGGAGAGCTTGCAGAGCACTGGGGAAAGGCAGGCAGAGAATTCCCTGCTAGCACCTTCTCTGTGCCTGGGAAGCAGAAGTGTTCACATTGCTTCGCAGAATCGCCTTTGTGCAGAAAACACTAACACTTGTTCAGAACAAAAGAAAGCACAGAGCCCCAGATTCTATGTTGTCCTGGAGAGCTTGCAGAGCACTGGGGAAAGGCAGGCAGAGAATTCCCTGCTAGCACCTTCTCTGTGCCTGGGAAGCAGAAGTGTTCACATTGCTTCGCAGAATCGCTTTTGTGCAGAAAGCACTAACACTTGTTCAGAACAAAAGAAAGCACAGAGCCCCAGATTCTATGTTGTCCTGGAGAGCTTGCAGAGCACTGGGGAAAGGCAGGCAGAGAATTCCCTGCTAGCACCTTCTCTGTGCCTGGGAAGCAGAAGTGTTCACATTGCTTCGCAGAATCGCCTTTGTGCAGAAAACACTAACACTTGTTCAGAACAAAAGAAAGCACAGAGCCCCAGATTTGCTGTTGTTCTGGAGAGCTTGCAGAGCACTGGGGAAAGGCAGGCAGAGAATTCCCTGCTAGCACCTTCTCTGTGCCTGGGAAGCAGGAGTGTTCACATTGCTTCGCAGAATCGCTTTTCTGCAGAAAACAGTAACACTTGTTCAGAACGAAAGAAAGCACAGAGCCCCAGATTCTATGTTGTCCTGGAGAGCTTGCAGAGCACTGGGGAAAGGCAGGCAGAGAATTCCTTGCTAGCACCTTCTCTGTGCCTGGGAAGCAGAAGTGTTCACATTGCTTGGCAGAATCGCTTTTGTGCAGAAAACAGTAACACTTGTTCAGAAGGAAAGAAAGCACAGAGCCCCAGATTTGATGTTGTCCTGGAGAGCTTGCAGAGCACTGGGGAAAGGCAGGCAGAGAATTCCCTGCTAGCACCTTCTCTGTGCCTGTTCACATTGCTTCGCAGAATCGCTTTTGTGCAGAAAACAGTAACACTTGTTCAGAACGAAAGAAAGCACAGAGCCCCAGATTCTATGTTGTCCTGGAGAGCTTGCAGAGCACTGGGGAAAGGCAGGCAGAGAATTCCCTGCTAGCACCTTCTCTGTGCCTGGGAAGCAGAAGTGTTCACATTGCTTCGCAGAATCGCTATTGTGCAGAAAACACTAACACTTGTTCAGAAGGAAAGAAAGCACAGAGCCCCAGATTCTATGTTGTCCTGGAGAGCTTGCAGAGCACTGGGGAAAGGCAGGCAGAGAATTCCTTGCTAGCACCTTCTCTGTGCCTGGGAAGCAGAAGTGTTAATATTGCTTCGCAGAATCGCTTTTGTGCAGAAAACACTAACACTTGTTCAGAACGAAAGAAAGCACAGAGCCCCAGATTTGCTGTTGTTCTGGAGAGCTTGCAGAGCACTGGGGAAAGGCAGGCAGAGAATTCCCTGCTAGCACCTTCTCTGTGCCTGGGAAGCAGAAGTGTTCACATTGCTTCGCAGAATCGCCTTTGTGCAGAAAACACTAACACTTGTTCAGAACAAAAGAAAGCACAGAGCCCCAGATTTGCTGTTGTTCTGGAGAGCTTGCAGAGCAGTGGGGAAAGGCAGGCAGAGAATTCCCTGCTAGCACCTTCTCTGTGCCTGGGAAGCAGAAGTGTTCACATTGCTTCGCAGAATCGCCTTTGTGCAGAAAACACTAACACTTGTTCAGAACGAAAGAAAGCACAGAGCCCCAGATTCTATGTTGTCCTGGTGAGCTTGCAGAGCACTGGGGAAAGGCAGGCAGAGAATTCCCTGCTAGCACCTTCTCTGTGCCTGGGAAGCAGAAGTGTTCACATTACTTCGCAGAATCGCTTTTCTGCAGAAAACACTAACACTTGTTCAGAACGAAAGAAAGCACAGAGCCCCAGATTTGCTGTTGTTCTGGAGAGCTTGCAGAGCACTGGGGAAAGGCAGGCAGAGAATTCCCTGCTAGCACCTTCTCTGTGCCTGGGAAGCAGAAGTGTTCACATTGCTTCGCAGAATCGCCTTTGTGCAGAAAACACTAACACTTGTTCAGAACAAAAGAAAGCACAGAGCCCCAGATTTGCTGTTGTTCTGGAGAGCTTGCAGAGCACTGGGGAAAGGCAGGCGGAGAATTCCCTGCTAGCACCTTCTCTGTGCCTGGGAAGCAGAAGTGTTCACATTACTTCGCAGAATCGCTTTTGTGCAGAAAACACTAACACTTGTTCAGAACGAAAGAAAGCACAGAGCCCCAGATTTGCTGTTGTCCTGGAGAGCTTGCAGAGCACTGGGGAAAGGCAGGCAGAGAATTCCCTGTTAGCACCTTCTCTGTGCCTGGGAAGCAGAAGTGTTCACATTGCTTCGCAGAATCGCCTTTGTGCAGAAAACACTAACACTTGTTCAGAACAAAAGAAAGCACAGAGCCCCAGATTCTATGTTGTCCTGGAGAGCTTGCAGAGCACTGGGGAAAGGCAGGCAGAGAATTCCCTGCTAGCACCTTCTCTGTGCCTGGGAAGCAGAAGTGTTCACATTGCTTCGCAGAATCGCTTTTGTGCAGAAAGCACTAACACTTGTTCAGAACAAAAGAAAGCACAGAGCCCCAGATTTGATGTTGTTCTGGAGAGCTTGCAGAGCAGTGGGGAAAGGCAGGCAGAGAATTCCCTGCTAGCACCTTCTCTGTGCCTGGGAAGCAGAAGTGTTCACATTGCTTCGCAGATTCGCCTTTGTGCAGAAAACACTAACACTTGTTCAGAACAAAAGAAAGCACAGAGCCCCAGATTTGATGTTGTTCTGGAGAGCTTGCAGAGCACTGGGGAAAGGCAGGCAGAGAATTCCTTGCTAGCACCTTCTCTGTTCCTGGGAAGCAGAAGTGTTCACATTGCTTCGCAGAATTGCCTTTGTGCAGAAAACACTAACACTTGTTCAGAACAAAAGAAAGCACAGAGCCTCAGATTTTATGTTGTCCTGGAGAGCTTGCAGAGCACTGGGGAAAGGCAGGCAGAGAATTCCCTGCTAGCACCTTCTCTGTGCCTGGGAAGCAGAAGTGTTCACATTGCTTCGCAGAATCGCTTTTCTGCAGAAAACACTAACACTTGTTCAGAACAAAAGAAAGCACAGAGCCCCAGATTTGATGTTGTTCTGGAGAGCTTGCAGAGCACTGGGGAAAGGCAGGCAGAGAATTCCCTGCTAGCACCTTCTCTGTGCCTGGGAAGCAGAAGTGTTCACATTGCTTCGCAGATTCGCCTTTGTGCAGAAAACACTAACACTTGTTCAGAACAAAAGAAAGCACAGAGCCCCAGATTTGATGTTGTTCTGGAGAGCTTGCAGAGCACTGGGGAAAGGCAGGCAGAGAATTCCCTGCTAGCACCTTCTCTGTTCCTGGGAAGCAGAAGTGTTCACATTGCTTCGCAGAATTGCCTTTGTGCAGAAAACACTAACACTTGTTCAGAACAAAAGAAAGCACAGAGCCTCAGATTTTATGTTGTCCTGGAGAGCTTGCAGAGCACTGGGGAAAGGCAGGCAGAGAATTCCCTGCTAGCACCTTCTCTGTGCCTGGGAAGCAGAAGTGTTCACATTGCTTCGCAGAATCGCTTTTCTGCAGAAAACACTAACACTTGTTCAGAACGAAAGAAAGCACAGAGCCCCAGATTTGCTGTTGTCCTGGAGAGCTTGCAGAGCACTGGGGAAAGGCAGGCAGAGAATTCCCTGTTAGCACCTTCTCTGTGCCTGGGAAGCAGAAGTGTTCACATTGCTTCGCAGAATCGCTTTTCTGCAGAAAACACTAACACTTGTTCAGAACAAAAGAAAACACAGAGCCCCAGATTTGCTGTTGTTCTGGAGAGCTTGCCGAGCACTGGGGAAAGGCAGGCAGAGAATTCCCTGCTAGCACCTTCTCTGTGCCTGGGAAGCAGAAGTGTTCACATTGCTTCGCAGAATCGCCTTTGTGCAAAAAACACTAACACTTGTTCAGAACGAAAGAAAGCACAGAGCCCCAGATTCTATGTTGTCCTGGAGAGCTTGCAGAGAACTGGGGAAAGGCAGGCAGAGAATTCCCTGCTAGCACCTTCTCTGTGCCTGGGAAGCAGAAGTGTTCACATTGCTTCGCAGAATCGCCTTTGTGCAGAAAGCACTAACACTTGTTCAGAACAAAAGAAAGCACAGAGCCCCAGATTTGCTGTTGTCCTGGAGAGCTTGCAGAGCACTGGGGAAAGGCAGGCAGAGAATTCCCTGCTAGCACCTTCTCTGTGCCTGGGAAGCAGAAGTGTTCACATTGCTTCGCAGAATCGCATTTGTGCAGAAAACACTAACACTTGTTCAGAACGAAAGAAAGCACAGAGCCCCAGATTTGCTGTTGTTCTGGAGAGCTTGCAGAGCACTGGGGAAAGGCAGGCAGAGAATTCCCTGCTAGCACCTTCTCTGTGCCTGGGAAGCAGTAGTGTTCACATTGCTTCGCAGAATCGCATTTGTGCAGAAAACACTAACACTTGTTCAGAACAAAAGAAAGCACAGAGCCCCAGATTTGCTGTTGTTCTGGAGAGCTTGCAGAGCACTGGGGAAAGGCAGGCAGAGAATTCCCTGCTAGCACCTTCTCTGTGCCTGGGAAGCAGAAGTGTTCACATTGCTTCGCAGAATCGCCTTTGTGCAGAAAACACTAACACTTGTTCAGAACAAAAGAAAGCACAGAGCCCCAGATTTGCTGTTGTTCTGGAGAGCTTGCAGAGCACTGGGGAAAGGCAGGTGGAGAATTCCCTGCTAGCACCTTCTCTGTGCCTGGGAAGCACAAGTGTTCACATTACTTCGCAGAATCGCTTTTGTGCAGAAAACACTAACACTTGTTCAGAACGAAAGAAAGCACAGAGCCCCAGATTTGCTGTTGTCCTGGAGAGCTTGCAGAGCACTGGGGAAAGGCAGGCAGAGAATTCCCTGCTAGCACCTTCTCTGTGCCTGGGAAGCAGAAGTGTTCACATTGCTTCGCAGAATCGCCTTTGTGCAGAAAACACTAACACTTGTTCAGAACAAAAGAAAGCACAGAGCCCCAGATTCTATGTTGTCCTGGAGAGCTTGCAGAGCACTGGGGAAAGGCAGGCAGAGAATTCCCTGCTAGCACCTTCTCTGTGCCTGGGAAGCAGAAGTGTTCACATTGCTTCGCAGAATCGCTTTTGTGCAGAAAGCACTAACACTTGTTCAGAACAAAAGAAAGCACAGAGCCCCAGATTCTATGTTGTCCTGGAGAGCTTGCAGAGCACTGGGGAAAGGCAGGCAGAGAATTCCCTGCTAGCACCTTCTCTGTGCCTGGGAAGCAGAAGTGTTCACATTGCTTCGCAGAATCGCCTTTGTGCAGAAAACACTAACACTTGTTCAGAACAAAAGAAAGCACAGAGCCCCAGATTTGCTGTTGTTCTGGAGAGCTTGCAGAGCACTGGGGAAAGGCAGGCAGAGAATTCCCTGCTAGCACCTTCTCTGTGCCTGGGAAGCAGGAGTGTTCACATTGCTTCGCAGAATCGCTTTTCTGCAGAAAACACTAACACTTGTTCAGAACAAAAGAAAGCACAGAGCCCCAGATTTGCTGTTGTTCTGGAGAGCTTGCAGAGCACTGGGGAAAGGCAGGCAGAGAATTCCCTGCTAGCACCTTCTCTGTGCCTGGGAAGCAGAAGTGTTTACATTGCTTCGCAGAATCGCTTTTGTGCAGAAAACAGTAACACTTGTTCAGAACGAAAGAAAGCACAGAGCCCCAGATTCTATGTTGTCCTGGAGAGCTTGCAGAGCACTGGGGAAAGGCAGGCAGAGAATTCCTTGCTAGCGCCTTCTCTGTGCCTGGGAAGCAGAAGTGTTCACATTGCTTCGCAGAATCGCTTTTGTACAGAAAACACTAACACTTGTTCAGAACGAAAGGAAGCACAGAGCCCCAGATTTTATGTTGTCCTGGAGAGCTTGCAGAGCACTGGGGAAAGGCAGGCAGAGAATTTCCTGCTAGCACCTTCTCTGTGCCTGTTCACATTGCTTCGCAGAATCGCTTTTGTGCAGAAAACAGTAACACTTGTTCAGAACGAAAGAAAGCACAGAGCCCCAGATTCTATGTTGTCCTGGAGAGCTTGCAGAGCACTGGGGAAAGGCAGGCAGAGAATTCCCTGCTAGCACCTTCTCTGTGCCTGGGAAGCAGAAGTGTTCACATTGCTTGGCAGAATCGCTTTTGTGCAGAAAACAGTAACACTTGTTCAGAAGGAAAGAAAGCACAGAGCCCCAGATTTGATGTTGTCCTGGAGAGCTTGCAGAGCACTGGGGAAAGGCAGGCAGAGAATTCCCTGCTAGCACCTTCTCTGTGCCTGGGAAGCAGAAGTGTTCACATTACTTCGCAGAATCGCATTTGTGCAGAAAACAGTAACACTTGTTCAGAACAAAAGAAAGCACAGAGCCCCAGATTTGCTGTTGTTCTGGAGAGCTTGCAGAGCACTGGGGAAAGGCAGGCAGAGAATTCCCTGCTAGCACCTTCTCTGTGCCTGGGAAGCAGAAGTGTTCACATTGCTTCGCAGAATCGCCTTTGTGCAGAAAACACTAACACTTGTTCAGAACAAAAGAAAGCACAGAGCCCCAGATTCTATGTTGTCCTGGAGAGCTTGCAGAGCACTGGGGAAAGGCAGGCAGAGAATTCCCTGCTAGCACCTTCTCTGTGCCTGGGAAGCAGAAGTGTTCACATTGCTTCGCAGAATCGCTTTTGTGCAGAAAGCACTAACACTTGTTCAGAACAAAAGAAAGCACAGAGCCCCAGATTTGATGTTGTTCTGGAGAGCTTGCAGAGCAGTGGGGAAAGGCAGGCAGAGAATTCCCTGCTAGCACCTTCTCTGTGCCTGGGAAGCAGAAGTGTTCACATTGCTTCGCAGATTCGCCTTTGTGCAGAAAACACTAACACTTGTTCAGAACAAAAGAAAGCACAGAGCCCCAGATTTGATGTTGTTCTGGAGAGCTTGCAGAGCACTGGGGAAAGGCAGGCAGAGAATTCCCTGCTAGCACCTTCTCTGTTCCTGGGAAGCAGAAGTGTTCACATTGCTTCGCAGAATTGCCTTTGTGCAGAAAACACTAACACTTGTTCAGAACAAAAGAAAGCACAGAGCCTCAGATTTTATGTTGTCCTGGAGAGCTTGCAGAGCACTGGGGAAAGGCAGGCAGAGAATTCCCTGCTAGCACCTTCTCTGTGCCTGGGAAGCAGAAGTGTTCACATTGCTTCGCAGAATCGCTTTTGTGCAGAAAGCACTAACACTTGTTCAGAACAAAAGAAAGCACAGAGCCCCAGATTTGATGTTGTTCTGGAGAGCTTGCAGAGCAGTGGGGAAAGGCAGGCAGAGAATTCCCTGCTAGCACCTTCTCTGTGCCTGGGAAGCAGAAGTGTTCACATTGCTTCGCAGATTCGCCTTTGTGCAGAAAACACTAACACTTGTTCAGAACAAAAGAAAGCACAGAGCCCCAGATTTGATGTTGTTCTGGAGAGCTTGCAGAGCACTGGGGAAAGGCAGGCAGAGAATTCCCTGCTAGCACCTTCTCTGTTCCTGGGAAGCAGAAGTGTTCACATTGCTTCGCAGAATTGCCTTTGTGCAGAAAACACTAACACTTGTTCAGAACAAAAGAAAGCACAGAGCCTCAGATTTTATGTTGTCCTGGAGAGCTTGCAGAGCACTGGGGAAAGGCAGGCAGAGAATTCCCTGCTAGCACCTTCTCTGTGCCTGGGAAGCAGAAGTGTTCACATTGCTTCGCAGAATCGCCTTTGTGCAGAAAACACTAACACTTGTTCAGAACGAAAGAAAGCACAGAGCCCCAGATTCTATGTTGTCCTGGAGAGCTTGCAGAGAACTGGGGAAAGGCAGGCAGAGAATTCCCTGTTAGCACCTTCTCTGTGCCTGGGAAGCAGAAGTGTTCACATTGCTTCGCAGAATCGCCTTTGTGCAGAAAACAGTAACACTTGTTCAGAACAAAAGAAAGCACAGAGCCCCAGATTTGCTGTTGTCCTGGAGAGCTTGCAGAGCACTGGGGAAAGGCAGGCAGAGAATTCCCTGCTAGCACCTTCTCTGTGCCTGGGAAGCAGAAGTGTTCACATTGCTTCGCAGAATCGCTTTTGTGCAGAAAACACTAACACTTGTTCAGAACGAAAGAAAGCACAGAGCCCCAGATTTGCTGTTGTTCTGGAGAGCTTGCAGAGCACTGGGGAAAGGCAGGCAGAGAATTCCCTGCTAGCACCTTCTCTGTGCCTGGGAAGCAGTAGTGTTCACATTGCTTCGCAGAATCGCATTTGTGCAGAAAACACTAACACTTGTTCAGAACAAAAGAAAGCACAGAGCCCCAGATTTGCTGTTGTTCTGGAGAGCTTGCAGAGCACTGGGGAAAGGCAGGCAGAGAATTCCCTGCTAGCACCTTCTCTGTGCCTGGGAAGCAGAAGTGTTCACATTACTTCGCAGAATCGCATTTGTGCAGAAAACAGTAACACTTGTTCAGAACAAAAGAAAGCACAGAGCCCCAGATTTGCTGTTGTTCTGGAGAGCTTGCAGAGCACTGGGGAAAGGCAGGCAGAGAATTCCCTGCTAGCACCTTCTCTGTGCCTGGGAAGCAGAAGTGTTCACATTGCTTCGCAGAATCGCCTTTGTGCAGAAAACACTAACACTTGTTCAGAACAAAAGAAAGCACAGAGCCCCAGATTTGCTGTTGTTCTGGAGAGCTTGCAGAGCACTGGTAAGGCAGTTGGAGAATTCCCTGCTAGCACCTTCTCTGTGCCTGGGAAGCACAAGTGTTCACATTACTTCGCAGAATCGCTTTTGTGCAGAAAACACTAACACTTGTTCAGAACGAAAGAAAGCACAGAGCCCCAGATTTGCTGTTGTCCTGGAGAGCTTGCAGAGCACTGGGGAAAGGCAGGCAGAGAATTCCCTGCTAGCACCTTCTCTGTGCCTGGGAAGCAGAAGTGTTCACATTGCTTCGCAGAATCGCTTTTGTGCAGAAAGCACTAACACTTGTTCAGAACAAAAGAAAGCACAGAGCCCCAGATTCTATGTTGTCCTGGAGAGCTTGCAGAGCACTGGGGAAAGGCAGGCAGAGAATTCCCTGCTAGCACCTTCTCTGTGCCTGGGAAGCAGAAGTGTTCACATTGCTTCGCAGAATCGCTTTTGTGCAGAAAGCACTAACACTTGTTCAGAACAAAAGAAAGCACAGAGCCCCAGATTCTATGTTGTCCTGGAGAGCTTGCAGAGCACTGGGGAAAGGCAGGCAGAGAATTCCCTGCTAGCACCTTCTCTGTGCCTGGGAAGCAGAAGTGTTCACATTGCTTCGCAGAATCGCCTTTGTGCAGAAAACACTAACACTTGTTCAGAACAAAAGAAAGCACAGAGCCCCAGATTTGCTGTTGTTCTGGAGAGCTTGCAGAGCACTGGGGAAAGGCAGGCAGAGAATTCCCTGCTAGCACCTTCTCTGTGCCTGGGAAGCAGGAGTGTTCACATTGCTTCGCAGAATCGCTTTTCTGCAGAAAACACTAACACTTGTTCAGAACAAAAGAAAGCACAGAGCCCCAGATTTGCTGTTGTTCTGGAGAGCTTGCAGAGCACTGGGGAAAGGCAGGCAGAGAATTCCCTGCTAGCACCTTCTCTGTGCCTGGGAAGCAGAAGTGTTTACATTGCTTCGCAGAATCGCTTTTGTGCAGAAAACAGTAACACTTGTTCAGAACGAAAGAAAGCACAGAGCCCCAGATTCTATGTTGTCCTGGAGAGCTTGCAGAGCACTGGGGAAAGGCAGGCAGAGAATTCCTTGCTAGCGCCTTCTCTGTGCCTGGGAAGCAGAAGTGTTCACATTGCTTCGCAGAATCGCTTTTGTACAGAAAACACTAACACTTGTTCAGAACGAAAGGAAGCACAGAGCCCCAGATTTTATGTTGTCCTGGAGAGCTTGCAGAGCACTGGGGAAAGGCAGGCAGAGAATTTCCTGCTAGCACCTTCTCTGTGCCTGTTCACATTGCTTCGCAGAATCGCTTTTGTGCAGAAAACAGTAACACTTGTTCAGAACGAAAGAAAGCACAGAGCCCCAGATTCTATGTTGTCCTGGAGAGCTTGCAGAGCACTGGGGAAAGGCAGGCAGAGAATTCCTTGCTAGCACCTTCTCTGTGCCTGGGAAGCAGAAGTGTTCACGTTGCTTGGCAGAATCGCTTTTGTGCAGAAAACAGTAACACTTGTTCAGAAGGAAAGAAAGCACAGAGCCCCAGATTTGATGTTGTCCTGGAGAGCTTGCAGAGCACTGGGGAAAGGCAGGCAGAGAATTCCCTGCTAGCACCTTCTCTGTGCCTGTTCACATTGCTTCCCAGAATCGCTTTTGTGCAGAAAACAGTAACACTTGTTCAGAACGAAAGAAAGCACAGAGCCCCAGATTCTATGTTGTCCTGGAGAGCTTGCAGAGCACTGGGGAAAGGCAGGCAGAGAGTTCCCTGCTAGCACCTTCTCTGTGCCTGGGAAGCAGAAGTGTTCACATTGCTTCGCAGAATCGCTATTGTGCAGAAAACAGTAACACTTGTTCAGAAGGAAAGAAAGCACAGAGCCCCAGATTCTACGTTGTCCTGGAGAGCTTGCAGAGCACTGGGGAAAGGCAGGCAGAGAATTCCTTGCTAGCACCTTCTCTGTGCCTGGGAAGCAGAAGTGTTAATATTGCTTCGCAGAATCGCTTTTGTGCAGAAAACACTAACACTTGTTCAGAACGAAAGAAAGCACAGAGCCCCAGATTTGCTGTTGTTCTGGAGAGCTTGCAGAGCACTGGGGAAAGGCAGGCAGAGAATTCCCTGCTAGCACCTTCTCTGTGCCTGGGAAGCAGAAGTGTTCACATTGCTTTGCAGAATCGCCTTTGTGCAGAAAACACTAACACTTGTTCAGAACAAAAGAAAGCACAGAGCCCCAGATTTGCTGTTGTTCTGGAGAGCTTGCAGAGCACTGGGGAAAGGCAGGCAGAGAATTCCCTGCTAGCACCTTCTCTGTGCCTGGGAAGCAGAAGTGTTCACATTGCTTCGCAGAATCGCCTTTGTGCAGAAAACACTAACACTTGTTCAGAACAAAAGAAAGCACAGAGCCCCAGATTTGCTGTTGTTCTGGAGAGCTTGCAGAGCACTGGGGAAAGGCAGGCGGAGAATTCCCTGCTAGCACCTTCTCTGTGCCTGGGAAGCAGAAGTGTTCACATTACTTCGCAGAATCGCTTTTGTGCAGAAAACACTAACACTTGTTCAGAAGGAAAGAAAGCACAGAGCCCCAGATTTGCTGTTGTCCTGGAGAGCTTGCAGAGCACTGGGGAAAGGCAGCCAGAGAATTCCCTGCTAGCACCTTCTCTGTGCCTGGGAAGCAGAAGTGTTCACATTGCTTCGCAGATTCGCCTTTGTGCAGAAAACACTAACACTTGTTCAGAACAAAAGAAAGCACAGAGCCCCAGATTCTATGTTGTCCTGGAGAGCTTGCAGAGCACTGGGGAAAGGCAGGCAGAGAATTCCCTGCTAGCACCTTCTCTGTTCCTGGGAAGCAGAAGTGTTCACATTGCTTCGCAGAATTGCCTTTGTGCAGAAAACACTAACACTTGTTCAGAACAAAAGAAAGCACAGAGCCTCAGATTTGATGTTGTTCTGGAGAGCTTGCAGAGCACTGGGGAAAGGCAGGCAGAGAATTCCCTGCTAGCACCTTCTCTGTGCCTGGGAAGCAGAAGTGTTCACATTGCTTCGCAGAATCGCCTTTGTGCAGAAAACACTAACACTTGTTCAGAACAAAAGAAAGCACAGAGCCCCAGATTTGCTGTTGTTCTGGAGAGCTTGCAGAGCACTGGGGAAAGGCAGGCAGAGAATTCCCTGCTAGCACCTTCTCTGTGCCTGGGAAGCAGAAGTGTTCACATTGCTTCGCAGAATCGCTTTTGTGCAGAAAGCACTAACACTTGTTCAGAACAAAAGAAAGCACAGAGCCCCAGATTCTATGTAGTCCTGGAGAGCTTGCAGAGCACTGGGGAAAGGCAGGCAGAGAATTCCCTGCTAGCACCTTCTCTGTGCCTGGGAAGCAGAAGTGTTCACATTGCTTCGCAGAATCGCTTTTCTGCAGAAAACACTAACACTTGTTCAGAACAAAAGAAAGCACAGAGCCCCAGATTTGCTGTTGTTCTGGAGAGCTTGCAGAGCACTGGGGAAAGGCAGGCAGAGAATTCCCTGCTAGCACCTTCTCTGTGCCTGCGAAGCAGAAGTGTTCACATTGCTTCGCAGAATCGCCTTTGTGCAGAAAACAGTAACACTTGTTCAGAACAAAAGAAAGCACAGAGCCCCAGATTTGCTGTTGTTCTGGAGAGCTTGCAGAGCAGTGGGGAAAGGCAGGCAGAGAATTTCCTGCTAGCACCTTCTCTGTGCCTGTTCACATTGCTTCGCAGAATCGCTTTTGTGCAGAAAACAGTAACACTTGTTCAGAACGAAAGAAAGCACAGAGCCCCAGATTCTATGTTGTCCTGGAGAGCTTGCAGAGCACTGGGGAAAGGCAGGCAGAGAATTCCTTGCTAGCACCTTCTCTGTGCCTGGGAAGCAGAAGTGTTCACATTGCTTGGCAGAATCGCTTTTGTGCAGAAAACAGTAACACTTGTTCAGAACGAAAGAAAGCACAGAGCCCCAGATTCTATGTTGTCCTGGAGAGCTTGCAGAGCACTGGGGAAAGGCAGGCAGAGAATTCCCTGCTAGCACCTTCTCTGTGCCTGTTCACATTGCTTCGCAGAATCGCTTTTGTGCAGAAAACAGTAACACTTGTTCAGAACGAAAGAAAGCACAGAGCCCCAGATTCTATGTTGTCCTGGAGAGCTTGCAGAGCACTGGGGAAAGGCAGGCAGAGAATTCCCTGCTAGCACCTTCTCTGTGCCTGGGAAGCAGAAGTGTTCACATTGCTTCGCAGAATCGCTATTGTGCAGAAAACAGTAACACTTGTTCAGAAGGAAAGAAAGCACAGAGCCCCAGATTCTATGTTGTCCTGGAGAGCTTGCAGAGCACTGGGGAAAGGCAGGCAGAGAATTCCTTGCTAGCACCTTCTCTGTGCCTGGGAAGCAGAAGTGTTAATATTGCTTCGCAGAATCGCTTTTGTGCAGAAAACACTAACACTTGTTCAGAACGAAAGAAAGCACAGAGCCCCAGATTTGCTGTTGTTCTGGAGAGCTTGCAGAGCACTGGGGAAAGGCAGGCAGAGAATTCCCTGCTAGCACCTTCTCTGTGCCTGGGAAGCAGAAGTGTTCACATTGCTTCGCAGAATCGCCTTTGTGCAGAAAACACTAACACTTGTTCAGAACGAAAGAAAGCACAGAGCCCCAGATTTGCTGTTGTTCTGGAGAGCTTGCAGAGCACTGGGGAAAGGCAGGCAGAGAATTCCCTGCTAGCACCTTCTCTGTGCCTGGGAAGCAGAAGTGTTCACATTGCTTCGCAGAATCGCCTTTGTGCAGAAAACACTAACACTTGTTCAGAACGAAAGAAAGCACAGAGCCCCAGATTCTATGTTGTCCTGGAGAGCTTGCAGAGCACTGGGGAAAGGCAGGCAGAGAATTCCCTGCTAGCACCTTCTCTGTGACTGGGAAGCAGAAGTGTTCACATTACTTCGCAGAATCGCTTTTCTGCAGAAAACACTAACACTTGTTCAGAACAAAAGAAAGCACAGAGCCCCAGATTTGATGTTGTTCTGGAGAGCTTGCAGAGCAGTGGGGAAAGGCAGGCAGAGAATTCCCTGCTAGCACCTTCTCTGTGCCTGGGAAGCAGAAGTGTTCACATTGCTTCGCAGATTCGCCTTTGTGCAGAAAACACTAACACTTGTTCAGAACGAAAGAAAGCACAGAGCCCCAGATTTGCTGTTGTCCTGGAGAGCTTGCAGAGCACTGGGGAAAGGCAGGCAGAGAATTCCCTGTTAGCACCTTCTCTGTGCCTGGGAAGCAGAAGTGTTCACATTGCTTCGCAGATTCGCCTTTGTGCAGAAAACACTAACACTTGTTCAGAACAAAAGAAAGCACAGAGCCCCAGATTCTATGTTGTCCTGGAGAGCTTGCAGAGCACTGGGGAAAGGCAGGCAGAGAATTCCCTGCTAGCACCTTCTCTGTGCCTGGGAAGCAGAAGTGTTCACATTGCTTCGCAGAATCGCTTTTGTGCAGAAAACAGTAACACTTGTTCAGAAGGAAAGAAAGCACAGAGCCCCAGATTTGATGTTGTCCTGGAGAGCTTGCAGAGCACTGGGGAAAGGCAGGCAGAGAATTCCCTGCTAGCACCTTCTCTGTGCCTGGGAAGCAGAAGTGTTCACATTACTTCGCAGAATCGCATTTGTGCAGAAAACACTAACACTTGTTCAGAACAAAAGAAAGCACAGAGCCCCAGATTTGCTGTTGTTCTGGAGAGCTTGCAGAGCACTGGGGAAAGGCAGGCAGAGAATTCCCTGCTAGCACCTTCTCTGTGCCTGGGAAGCAGAAGTGTTCACATTGCTTCGCAGAATCGCCTTTGTGCAGAAAACACTAACACTTGTTCAGAACGAAAGAAAGCACAGAGCCCCAGATTCTATGTTGTCCTGGAGAGCTTGCAGAGCACTGGGGAAAGGCAGGCAGAGAATTCCTTGCTAGCACCTTCTCTGTGCCTGGGAAGCAGAAGTGTTCACATTGCTTGGCAGAATCGCTTTTGTGCAGAAAACAGTAACACTTGTTCAGAACGAAAGAAAGCACAGAGCCCCAGATTCTATGTTGTCCTGGAGAGCTTGCAGAGCACTGGGGAAAGGCAGGCAGAGAATTCCCTGCTAGCACCTTCTCTGTGCCTGTTCACATTGCTTCGCAGAATCGCTTTTGTGCAGAAAACAGTAACACTTGTTCAGAACGAAAGAAAGCACAGAGCCCCAGATTCTATGTTGTCCTGGAGAGCTTGCAGAGCACTGGGGAAAGGCAGGCAGAGAATTCCCTGCTAGCACCTTCTCTGTGCCTGGGAAGCAGAAGTGTTCACATTGCTTCGCAGAATCGCTATTGTGCAGAAAACAGTAACACTTGTTCAGAAGGAAAGAAAGCACAGAGCCCCAGATTCTATGTTGTCCTGGAGAGCTTGCAGAGCACTGGGGAAAGGCAGGCAGAGAATTCCTTGCTAGCACCTTCTCTGTGCCTGGGAAGCAGAAGTGTTAATATTGCTTCGCAGAATCGCTTTTGTGCAGAAAACACTAACACTTGTTCAGAACGAAAGAAAGCACAGAGCCCCAGATTTGCTGTTGTTCTGGAGAGCTTGCAGAGCACTGGGGAAAGGCAGGCAGAGAATTCCCTGCTAGCACCTTCTCTGTGCCTGGGAAGCAGAAGTGTTCACATTGCTTCGCAGAATCGCCTTTGTGCAGAAAACACTAACACTTGTTCAGAACGAAAGAAAGCACAGAGCCCCAGATTTGCTGTTGTTCTGGAGAGCTTGCAGAGCACTGGGGAAAGGCAGGCAGAGAATTCCCTGCTAGCACCTTCTCTGTGCCTGGGAAGCAGAAGTGTTCACATTGCTTCGCAGAATCGCCTTTGTGCAGAAAACACTAACACTTGTTCAGAACGAAAGAAAGCACAGAGCCCCAGATTCTATGTTGTCCTGGAGAGCTTGCAGAGCACTGGGGAAAGGCAGGCAGAGAATTCCCTGCTAGCACCTTCTCTGTGACTGGGAAGCAGAAGTGTTCACATTACTTCGCAGAATCGCTTTTCTGCAGAAAACACTAACACTTGTTCAGAACAAAAGAAAGCACAGAGCCCCAGATTTGATGTTGTTCTGGAGAGCTTGCAGAGCAGTGGGGAAAGGCAGGCAGAGAATTCCCTGCTAGCACCTTCTCTGTGCCTGGGAAGCAGAAGTGTTCACATTGCTTCGCAGATTCGCCTTTGTGCAGAAAACACTAACACTTGTTCAGAACGAAAGAAAGCACAGAGCCCCAGATTTGCTGTTGTCCTGGAGAGCTTGCAGAGCACTGGGGAAAGGCAGGCAGAGAATTCCCTGTTAGCACCTTCTCTGTGCCTGGGAAGCAGAAGTGTTCACATTGCTTCGCAGATTCGCCTTTGTGCAGAAAACACTAACACTTGTTCAGAACAAAAGAAAGCACAGAGCCCCAGATTCTATGTTGTCCTGGAGAGCTTGCAGAGCACTGGGGAAAGGCAGGCAGAGAATTCCCTGCTAGCACCTTCTCTGTGCCTGGGAAGCAGAAGTGTTCACATTGCTTGGCAGAATCGCTTTTGTGCAGAAAACAGTAACACTTGTTCAGAAGGAAAGAAAGCACAGAGCCCCAGATTTGATGTTGTCCTGGAGAGCTTGCAGAGCACTGGGGAAAGGCAGGCAGAGAATTCCCTGCTAGCACCTTCTCTGTGCCTGGGAAGCAGAAGTGTTCACATTACTTCGCAGAATCGCATTTGTGCAGAAAACAGTAACACTTGTTCAGAACAAAAGAAAGCACAGAGCCCCAGATTTGCTGTTGTTCTGGAGAGCTTGCAGAGCACTGGGGAAAGGCAGGCAGAGAATTCCCTGCTAGCACCTTCTCTGTGCCTGGGAAGCAGAAGTGTTCACATTGCTTCGCAGAATCGCCTTTGTGCAGAAAACACTAACACTTGTTCAGAACAAAAGAAAGCACAGAGCCCCAGATTCTATGTTGTCCTGGAGAGCTTGCAGAGCACTGGGGAAAGGCAGGCAGAGAATTCCCTGCTAGCACCTTCTCTGTGCCTGGGAAGCAGAAGTGTTCACATTGCTTCGCAGAATCGCTTTTGTGCAGAAAGCACTAACACTTGTTCAGAACAAAAGAAAGCACAGAGCCCCAGATTTGATGTTGTTCTGGAGAGCTTGCAGAGCAGTGGGGAAAGGCAGGCAGAGAATTCCCTGCTAGCACCTTCTCTGTGCCTGGGAAGCAGAAGTGTTCACATTGCTTCGCAGATTCGCCTTTGTGCAGAAAACACTAACACTTGTTCAGAACAAAAGAAAGCACAGAGCCCCAGATTTGATGTTGTTCTGGAGAGCTTGCAGAGCACTGGGGAAAGGCAGGCAGAGAATTCCCTGCTAGCACCTTCTCTGTTCCTGGGAAGCAGAAGTGTTCACATTGCTTCGCAGAATTGCCTTTGTGCAGAAAACACTAACACTTGTTCAGAACAAAAGAAAGCACAGAGCCTCAGATTTTATGTTGTCCTGGAGAGCTTGCAGAGCACTGGGGAAAGGCAGGCAGAGAATTCCCTGCTAGCACCTTCTCTGTGCCTGGGAAGCAGAAGTGTTCACATTGCTTCGCAGAATCGCTTTTGTGCAGAAAGCACTAACACTTGTTCAGAACAAAAGAAAGCACAGAGCCCCAGATTTGATGTTGTTCTGGAGAGCTTGCAGAGCAGTGGGGAAAGGCAGGCAGAGAATTCCCTGCTAGCACCTTCTCTGTGCCTGGGAAGCAGAAGTGTTCACATTGCTTCGCAGATTCGCCTTTGTGCAGAAAACACTAACACTTGTTCAGAACAAAAGAAAGCACAGAGCCCCAGATTTGATGTTGTTCTGGAGAGCTTGCAGAGCACTGGGGAAAGGCAGGCAGAGAATTCCCTGCTAGCACCTTCTCTGTTCCTGGGAAGCAGAAGTGTTCACATTGCTTCGCAGAATTGCCTTTGTGCAGAAAACACTAACACTTGTTCAGAACAAAAGAAAGCACAGAGCCTCAGATTTTATGTTGTCCTGGAGAGCTTGCAGAGCACTGGGGAAAGGCAGGCAGAGAATTCCCTGCTAGCACCTTCTCTGTGCCTGGGAAGCAGAAGTGTTCACATTGCTTCGCAGAATCGCCTTTGTGCAGAAAACACTAACACTTGTTCAGAACGAAAGAAAGCACAGAGCCCCAGATTCTATGTTGTCCTGGAGAGCTTGCAGAGAACTGGGGAAAGGCAGGCAGAGAATTCCCTGTTAGCACCTTCTCTGTGCCTGGGAAGCAGAAGTGTTCACATTGCTTCGCAGAATCGCCTTTGTGCAGAAAACAGTAACACTTGTTCAGAACAAAAGAAAGCACAGAGCCCCAGATTTGCTGTTGTCCTGGAGAGCTTGCAGAGCACTGGGGAAAGGCAGGCAGAGAATTCCCTGCTAGCACCTTCTCTGTGCCTGGGAAGCAGAAGTGTTCACATTGCTTCGCAGAATCGCTTTTGTGCAGAAAACACTAACACTTGTTCAGAACGAAAGAAAGCACAGAGCCCCAGATTTGCTGTTGTTCTGGAGAGCTTGCAGAGCACTGGGGAAAGGCAGGCAGAGAATTCCCTGCTAGCACCTTCTCTGTGCCTGGGAAGCAGTAGTGTTCACATTGCTTCGCAGAATCGCATTTGTGCAGAAAACACTAACACTTGTTCAGAACAAAAGAAAGCACAGAGCCCCAGATTTGCTGTTGTTCTGGAGAGCTTGCAGAGCACTGGGGAAAGGCAGGCAGAGAATTCCCTGCTAGCACCTTCTCTGTGCCTGGGAAGCAGAAGTGTTCACATTACTTCGCAGAATCGCATTTGTGCAGAAAACAGTAACACTTGTTCAGAACAAAAGAAAGCACAGAGCCCCAGATTTGCTGTTGTTCTGGAGAGCTTGCAGAGCACTGGGGAAAGGCAGGCAGAGAATTCCCTGCTAGCACCTTCTCTGTGCCTGGGAAGCAGAAGTGTTCACATTGCTTCGCAGAATCGCCTTTGTGCAGAAAACACTAACACTTGTTCAGAACAAAAGAAAGCACAGAGCCCCAGATTTGCTGTTGTTCTGGAGAGCTTGCAGAGCACTGGTAAGGCAGTTGGAGAATTCCCTGCTAGCACCTTCTCTGTGCCTGGGAAGCACAAGTGTTCACATTACTTCGCAGAATCGCTTTTGTGCAGAAAACACTAACACTTGTTCAGAACGAAAGAAAGCACAGAGCCCCAGATTTGCTGTTGTCCTGGAGAGCTTGCAGAGCACTGGGGAAAGGCAGGCAGAGAATTCCCTGCTAGCACCTTCTCTGTGCCTGGGAAGCAGAAGTGTTCACATTGCTTCGCAGAATCGCTTTTGTGCAGAAAGCACTAACACTTGTTCAGAACAAAAGAAAGCACAGAGCCCCAGATTCTATGTTGTCCTGGAGAGCTTGCAGAGCACTGGGGAAAGGCAGGCAGAGAATTCCCTGCTAGCACCTTCTCTGTGCCTGGGAAGCAGAAGTGTTCACATTGCTTCGCAGAATCGCTTTTGTGCAGAAAGCACTAACACTTGTTCAGAACAAAAGAAAGCACAGAGCCCCAGATTCTATGTTGTCCTGGAGAGCTTGCAGAGCACTGGGGAAAGGCAGGCAGAGAATTCCCTGCTAGCACCTTCTCTGTGCCTGGGAAGCAGAAGTGTTCACATTGCTTCGCAGAATCGCCTTTGTGCAGAAAACACTAACACTTGTTCAGAACAAAAGAAAGCACAGAGCCCCAGATTTGCTGTTGTTCTGGAGAGCTTGCAGAGCACTGGGGAAAGGCAGGCAGAGAATTCCCTGCTAGCACCTTCTCTGTGCCTGGGAAGCAGGAGTGTTCACATTGCTTCGCAGAATCGCTTTTCTGCAGAAAACACTAACACTTGTTCAGAACAAAAGAAAGCACAGAGCCCCAGATTTGCTGTTGTTCTGGAGAGCTTGCAGAGCACTGGGGAAAGGCAGGCAGAGAATTCCCTGCTAGCACCTTCTCTGTGCCTGGGAAGCAGAAGTGTTTACATTGCTTCGCAGAATCGCTTTTGTGCAGAAAACAGTAACACTTGTTCAGAACGAAAGAAAGCACAGAGCCCCAGATTCTATGTTGTCCTGGAGAGCTTGCAGAGCACTGGGGAAAGGCAGGCAGAGAATTCCTTGCTAGCGCCTTCTCTGTGCCTGGGAAGCAGAAGTGTTCACATTGCTTCGCAGAATCGCTTTTGTACAGAAAACACTAACACTTGTTCAGAACGAAAGGAAGCACAGAGCCCCAGATTTTATGTTGTCCTGGAGAGCTTGCAGAGCACTGGGGAAAGGCAGGCAGAGAATTTCCTGCTAGCACCTTCTCTGTGCCTGTTCACATTGCTTCGCAGAATCGCTTTTGTGCAGAAAACAGTAACACTTGTTCAGAACGAAAGAAAGCACAGAGCCCCAGATTCTATGTTGTCCTGGAGAGCTTGCAGAGCACTGGGGAAAGGCAGGCAGAGAATTCCTTGCTAGCACCTTCTCTGTGCCTGGGAAGCAGAAGTGTTCACGTTGCTTGGCAGAATCGCTTTTGTGCAGAAAACAGTAACACTTGTTCAGAAGGAAAGAAAGCACAGAGCCCCAGATTTGATGTTGTCCTGGAGAGCTTGCAGAGCACTGGGGAAAGGCAGGCAGAGAATTCCCTGCTAGCACCTTCTCTGTGCCTGTTCACATTGCTTCCCAGAATCGCTTTTGTGCAGAAAACAGTAACACTTGTTCAGAACGAAAGAAAGCACAGAGCCCCAGATTCTATGTTGTCCTGGAGAGCTTGCAGAGCACTGGGGAAAGGCAGGCAGAGAGTTCCCTGCTAGCACCTTCTCTGTGCCTGGGAAGCAGAAGTGTTCACATTGCTTCGCAGAATCGCTATTGTGCAGAAAACAGTAACACTTGTTCAGAAGGAAAGAAAGCACAGAGCCCCAGATTCTACGTTGTCCTGGAGAGCTTGCAGAGCACTGGGGAAAGGCAGGCAGAGAATTCCTTGCTAGCACCTTCTCTGTGCCTGGGAAGCAGAAGTGTTAATATTGCTTCGCAGAATCGCTTTTGTGCAGAAAACACTAACACTTGTTCAGAACGAAAGAAAGCACAGAGCCCCAGATTTGCTGTTGTTCTGGAGAGCTTGCAGAGCACTGGGGAAAGGCAGGCAGAGAATTCCCTGCTAGCACCTTCTCTGTGCCTGGGAAGCAGAAGTGTTCACATTGCTTTGCAGAATCGCCTTTGTGCAGAAAACACTAACACTTGTTCAGAACAAAAGAAAGCACAGAGCCCCAGATTTGCTGTTGTTCTGGAGAGCTTGCAGAGCACTGGGGAAAGGCAGGCAGAGAATTCCCTGCTAGCACCTTCTCTGTGCCTGGGAAGCAGAAGTGTTCACATTGCTTCGCAGAATCGCCTTTGTGCAGAAAACACTAACACTTGTTCAGAACAAAAGAAAGCACAGAGCCCCAGATTTGCTGTTGTTCTGGAGAGCTTGCAGAGCACTGGGGAAAGGCAGGCGGAGAATTCCCTGCTAGCACCTTCTCTGTGCCTGGGAAGCAGAAGTGTTCACATTACTTCGCAGAATCGCTTTTGTGCAGAAAACACTAACACTTGTTCAGAAGGAAAGAAAGCACAGAGCCCCAGATTTGCTGTTGTCCTGGAGAGCTTGCAGAGCACTGGGGAAAGGCAGCCAGAGAATTCCCTGCTAGCACCTTCTCTGTGCCTGGGAAGCAGAAGTGTTCACATTGCTTCGCAGATTCGCCTTTGTGCAGAAAACACTAACACTTGTTCAGAACAAAAGAAAGCACAGAGCCCCAGATTCTATGTTGTCCTGGAGAGCTTGCAGAGCACTGGGGAAAGGCAGGCAGAGAATTCCCTGCTAGCACCTTCTCTGTTCCTGGGAAGCAGAAGTGTTCACATTGCTTCGCAGAATTGCCTTTGTGCAGAAAACACTAACACTTGTTCAGAACAAAAGAAAGCACAGAGCCTCAGATTTGATGTTGTTCTGGAGAGCTTGCAGAGCACTGGGGAAAGGCAGGCAGAGAATTCCCTGCTAGCACCTTCTCTGTGCCTGGGAAGCAGAAGTGTTCACATTGCTTCGCAGAATCGCCTTTGTGCAGAAAACACTAACACTTGTTCAGAACAAAAGAAAGCACAGAGCCCCAGATTTGCTGTTGTTCTGGAGAGCTTGCAGAGCACTGGGGAAAGGCAGGCAGAGAATTCCCTGCTAGCACCTTCTCTGTGCCTGGGAAGCAGAAGTGTTCACATTGCTTCGCAGAATCGCTTTTGTGCAGAAAGCACTAACACTTGTTCAGAACAAAAGAAAGCACAGAGCCCCAGATTCTATGTAGTCCTGGAGAGCTTGCAGAGCACTGGGGAAAGGCAGGCAGAGAATTCCCTGCTAGCACCTTCTCTGTGCCTGGGAAGCAGAAGTGTTCACATTGCTTCGCAGAATCGCTTTTCTGCAGAAAACACTAACACTTGTTCAGAACAAAAGAAAGCACAGAGCCCCAGATTTGCTGTTGTTCTGGAGAGCTTGCAGAGCACTGGGGAAAGGCAGGCAGAGAATTCCCTGCTAGCACCTTCTCTGTGCCTGCGAAGCAGAAGTGTTCACATTGCTTCGCAGAATCGCCTTTGTGCAGAAAACAGTAACACTTGTTCAGAACAAAAGAAAGCACAGAGCCCCAGATTTGCTGTTGTTCTGGAGAGCTTGCAGAGCAGTGGGGAAAGGCAGGCAGAGAATTTCCTGCTAGCACCTTCTCTGTGCCTGTTCACATTGCTTCGCAGAATCGCTTTTGTGCAGAAAACAGTAACACTTGTTCAGAACGAAAGAAAGCACAGAGCCCCAGATTCTATGTTGTCCTGGAGAGCTTGCAGAGCACTGGGGAAAGGCAGGCAGAGAATTCCTTGCTAGCACCTTCTCTGTGCCTGGGAAGCAGAAGTGTTCACATTGCTTGGCAGAATCGCTTTTGTGCAGAAAACAGTAACACTTGTTCAGAACGAAAGAAAGCACAGAGCCCCAGATTCTATGTTGTCCTGGAGAGCTTGCAGAGCACTGGGGAAAGGCAGGCAGAGAATTCCCTGCTAGCACCTTCTCTGTGCCTGTTCACATTGCTTCGCAGAATCGCTTTTGTGCAGAAAACAGTAACACTTGTTCAGAACGAAAGAAAGCACAGAGCCCCAGATTCTATGTTGTCCTGGAGAGCTTGCAGAGCACTGGGGAAAGGCAGGCAGAGAATTCCCTGCTAGCACCTTCTCTGTGCCTGGGAAGCAGAAGTGTTCACATTGCTTCGCAGAATCGCTATTGTGCAGAAAACAGTAACACTTGTTCAGAAGGAAAGAAAGCACAGAGCCCCAGATTCTATGTTGTCCTGGAGAGCTTGCAGAGCACTGGGGAAAGGCAGGCAGAGAATTCCTTGCTAGCACCTTCTCTGTGCCTGGGAAGCAGAAGTGTTAATATTGCTTCGCAGAATCGCTTTTGTGCAGAAAACACTAACACTTGTTCAGAACGAAAGAAAGCACAGAGCCCCAGATTTGCTGTTGTTCTGGAGAGCTTGCAGAGCACTGGGGAAAGGCAGGCAGAGAATTCCCTGCTAGCACCTTCTCTGTGCCTGGGAAGCAGAAGTGTTCACATTGCTTCGCAGAATCGCCTTTGTGCAGAAAACACTAACACTTGTTCAGAACGAAAGAAAGCACAGAGCCCCAGATTTGCTGTTGTTCTGGAGAGCTTGCAGAGCACTGGGGAAAGGCAGGCAGAGAATTCCCTGCTAGCACCTTCTCTGTGCCTGGGAAGCAGAAGTGTTCACATTGCTTCGCAGAATCGCCTTTGTGCAGAAAACACTAACACTTGTTCAGAACGAAAGAAAGCACAGAGCCCCAGATTCTATGTTGTCCTGGAGAGCTTGCAGAGCACTGGGGAAAGGCAGGCAGAGAATTCCCTGCTAGCACCTTCTCTGTGACTGGGAAGCAGAAGTGTTCACATTACTTCGCAGAATCGCTTTTCTGCAGAAAACACTAACACTTGTTCAGAACAAAAGAAAGCACAGAGCCCCAGATTTGATGTTGTTCTGGAGAGCTTGCAGAGCAGTGGGGAAAGGCAGGCAGAGAATTCCCTGCTAGCACCTTCTCTGTGCCTGGGAAGCAGAAGTGTTCACATTGCTTCGCAGATTCGCCTTTGTGCAGAAAACACTAACACTTGTTCAGAACGAAAGAAAGCACAGAGCCCCAGATTTGCTGTTGTCCTGGAGAGCTTGCAGAGCACTGGGGAAAGGCAGGCAGAGAATTCCCTGTTAGCACCTTCTCTGTGCCTGGGAAGCAGAAGTGTTCACATTGCTTCGCAGAATCGCCTTTGTGCAGAAAACACTAACACTTGTTCAGAACAAAAGAAAGCACAGAGCCCCAGATTCTATGTTGTCCTGGAGAGCTTGCAGAGCACTGGGGAAAGGCAGGCAGAGAATTCCCTGCTAGCACCTTCTCTGTGCCTGGGAAGCAGAAGTGTTCACATTGCTTCGCAGAATCGCTTTTGTGCAGAAAGCACTAACACTTGTTCAGAACAAAAGAAAGCACAGAGCCCCAGATTTGATGTTGTTCTGGAGAGCTTGCAGAGCAGTGGGGAAAGGCAGGCAGAGAATTCCCTGCTAGCACCTTCTCTGTGCCTGGGAAGCAGAAGTGTTCACATTGCTTCGCAGATTCGCCTTTGTGCAGAAAACACTAACACTTGTTCAGAACAAAAGAAAGCACAGAGCCCCAGATTTGATGTTGTTCTGGAGAGCTTGCAGAGCACTGGGGAAAGGCAGGCAGAGAATTCCCTGCTAGCACCTTCTCTGTTCCTGGGAAGCAGAAGTGTTCACATTGCTTCGCAGAATTGCCTTTGTGCAGAAAACACTAACACTTGTTCAGAACAAAAGAAAGCACAGAGCCTCAGATTTTATGTTGTCCTGGAGAGCTTGCAGAGCACTGGGGAAAGGCAGGCAGAGAATTCCCTGCTAGCACCTTCTCTGTGCCTGGGAAGCAGAAGTGTTCACATTGCTTCGCAGAATCGCTTTTGTGCAGAAAGCACTAACACTTGTTCAGAACAAAAGAAAGCACAGAGCCCCAGATTTGATGTTGTTCTGGAGAGCTTGCAGAGCAGTGGGGAAAGGCAGGCAGAGAATTCCCTGCTAGCACCTTCTCTGTGCCTGGGAAGCAGAAGTGTTTACATTGCTTCGCAGATTCGCCTTTGTGCAGAAAACACTAACACTTGTTCAGAGCAAAAGAAAGCACAGAGCCCCAGATTTGATGTTGTTCTGGAGAGCTTGCAGAGCACTGGGGAAAGGCAGGCAGAGAATTCCCTGCTAGCACCTTCTCTGTTCCTGGGAAGCAGAAGTGTTCACATTGCTTCGCAGAATTGCCTTTGTGCAGAAAACACTAACACTTGTTCAGAACAAAAGAAAGCACAGAGCCTCAGATTTTATGTTGTCCTGGAGAGCTTGCAGAGCACTGGGGAAAGGCAGGCAGAGAATTCCCTGCTAGCACCTTCTCTGTGCCTGGGAAGCAGAAGTGTTCACATTGCTTCGCAGAATCGCTTTTCTGCAGAAAACACTAACACTTGTTCAGAACAAAAGAAAGCACAGAGCCCCAGATTTGATGTTGTTCTGGAGAGCTTGCAGAGCAGTGGGGAAAGGCAGGCAGAGAATTCCCTGCTAGCACCTTCTCTGTGCCTGGGAAGCAGAAGTGTTCACATTGCTTCGCAGATTCGCCTTTGTGCAGAAAACACTAACACTTGTTCAGAACAAAAGAAAGCACAGAGCCTCAGATTTTATGTTGTCCTGGAGAGCTTGCAGAGCACTGGGGAAAGGCAGGCAGAGAATTCCCTGCTAGCACCTTCTCTGTGCCTGGGAAGCAGAAGTGTTCACATTGCTTCGCAGAATCGCTTTTCTGCAGAAAACACTAACACTTGTTCAGAACGAAAGAAAGCACAGAGCCCCAGATTTGCTGTTGTCCTGGAGAGCTTGCAGAGCACTGGGGAAAGGCAGGCAGAGAATTCCCTGTTAGCACCTTCTCTGTGCCTGGGAAGCAGAAGTGTTCACATTGCTTCGCAGAATCGCTTTTCTGCAGAAAACACTAACACTTGTTCAGAACAAAAGAAAACACAGAGCCCCAGATTTGCTGTTGTTCTGGAGAGCTTGCAGAGCACTGGGGAAAGGCAGGCAGAGAATTCCCTGCTAGCACCTTCTCTGTGCCTGGGAAGCAGAAGTGTTCACATTGCTTCGCAGAATCGCCTTTGTGCAAAAAACACTAACACTTGTTCAGAACGAAAGAAAGCACAGAGCCCCAGATTCTATGTTGTCCTGGAGAGCTTGCAGAGAACTGGGGAAAGGCAGGCAGAGAATTCCCTGTTAGCACCTTCTCTGTGCCTGGGAAGCAGAAGTGTTCACATTGCTTCGCAGAATCGCCTTTGTGCAGAAAACACTAACACTTGTTCAGAACAAAAGAAAGCACAGAGCCCCAGATTTGCTGTTGTCCTGGAGAGCTTGCAGAGCACTGGGGAAAGGCAGGCAGAGAATTCCCTGCTAGCACCTTCTCTGTGCCTGGGAAGCAGAAGTGTTCACATTGCTTCGCAGAATCGCATTTGTGCAGAAAACACTAACACTTGTTCAGAACGAAAGAAAGCACAGAGCCCCAGATTTGCTGTTGTTCTGGAGAGCTTGCAGAGCACTGGGGAAAGGCAGGCAGAGAATTCCCTGCTAGCACCTTCTCTGTGCCTGGGAAGCAGTAGTGTTCACATTGCTTCGCAGAATCGCATTTGTGCAGAAAACACTAACACTTGTTCAGAACAAAAGAAAGCACAGAGCCCCAGATTTGCTGTTGTTCTGGAGAGCTTGCAGAGCACTGGGGAAAGGCAGGCAGAGAATTCCCTGCTAGCACCTTCTCTGTGCCTGGGAAGCAGAAGTGTTCACATTGCTTCGCAGAATCGCCTTTGTGCAGAAAACACTAACACTTGTTCAGAACGAAAGAAAGCACAGAGCCCCAGATTTGCTGTTGTTCTGGAGAGCTTGCAGAGCACTGGGGAAAGGCAGGTGGAGAATTCCCTGCTAGCACCTTCTCTGTGCCTGGGAAGCACAAGTGTTCACATTACTTCGCAGAATCGCTTTTGTGCAGAAAACACTAACACTTGTTCAGAACGAAAGAAAGCACAGAGCCCCAGATTTGCTGTTGTCCTGGAGAGCTTGCAGAGCACTGGGGAAAGGCAGGCAGAGAATTCCCTGCTAGCACCTTCTCTGTGCCTGGGAAGCAGAAGTGTTCACATTGCTTCGCAGAATCGCCTTTGTGCAGAAAACACTAACACTTGTTCAGAACAAAAGAAAGCACAGAGCCCCAGATTCTATGTTGTCCTGGAGAGCTTGCAGAGCACTGGGGAAAGGCAGGCAGAGAATTCCCTGCTAGCACCTTCTCTGTGCCTGGGAAGCAGAAGTGTTCACATTGCTTCGCAGAATCGCTTTTGTGCAGAAAGCACTAACACTTGTTCAGAACAAAAGAAAGCACAGAGCCCCAGATTCTATGTTGTCCTGGAGAGCTTGCAGAGCACTGGGGAAAGGCAGGCAGAGAATTCCCTGCTAGCACCTTCTCTGTGCCTGGGAAGCAGAAGTGTTCACATTGCTTCGCAGAATCGCCTTTGTGCAGAAAACACTAACACTTGTTCAGAACAAAAGAAAGCACAGAGCCCCAGATTTGCTGTTGTTCTGGAGAGCTTGCAGAGCACTGGGGAAAGGCAGGCAGAGAATTCCCTGCTAGCACCTTCTCTGTGCCTGGGAAGCAGGAGTGTTCACATTGCTTCGCAGAATCGCTTTTCTGCAGAAAACACTAACACTTGTTCAGAACAAAAGAAAGCACAGAGCCCCAGATTTGCTGTTGTTCTGGAGAGCTTGCAGAGCACTGGGGAAAGGCAGGCAGAGAATTCCCTGCTAGCACCTTCTCTGTGCCTGGGAAGCAGAAGTGTTTACATTGCTTCGCAGAATCGCTTTTGTGCAGAAAACAGTAACACTTGTTCAGAACGAAAGAAAGCACAGAGCCCCAGATTCTATGTTGTCCTGGAGAGCTTGCAGAGCACTGGGGAAAGGCAGGCAGAGAATTCCTTGCTAGCGCCTTCTCTGTGCCTGGGAAGCAGAAGTGTTCACATTGCTTCGCAGAATCGCTTTTCTGCAGAAAACACTAACACTTGTTCAGAACAAAAGAAAGCACAGAGCCCCAGATTTGCTGTTGTTCTGGAGAGCTTGCAGAGCACTGGGGAAAGGCAGGCAGAGAATTCCCTGCTAGCACCTTCTCTGTGCCTGCGAAGCAGAAGTGTTCACATTGCTTCGCAGAATCGCCTTTGTGCAGAAAACACTAACACTTGTTCAGAACAAAAGAAAGCACAGAGCCCCAGATTTGCTGTTGTTCTGGAGAGCTTGCAGAGCAGTGGGGAAAGGCAGGCAGAGAATTTCCTGCTAGCACCTTCTCTGTGCCTGTTCACATTGCTTCGCAGAATCGCTTTTGTGCAGAAAACAGTAACACTTGTTCAGAACGAAAGAAAGCACAGAGCCCCAGATTCTATGTTGTCCTGGAGAGCTTGCAGAGCACTGGGGAAAGGCAGGCAGAGAATTCCTTGCTAGCACCTTCTCTGTGCCTGGGAAGCAGAAGTGTTCACATTGCTTGGCAGAATCGCTTTTGTGCAGAAAACAGTAACACTTGTTCAGAAGGAAAGAAAGCACAGAGCCCCAGATTTGATGTTGTCCTGGAGAGCTTGCAGAGCACTGCGGAAAGGCAGGCAGAGAATTCCCTGCTAGCACCTTCTCTGTGCCTGTTCACATTGCTTCGCAGAATCGCTTTTGTGCAGAAAACAGTAACACTTGTTCAGAACGAAAGAAAGCACAGAGCCCCAGATTCTATGTTGTCCTGGAGAGCTTGCAGAGCACTGGGGAAAGGCAGGCAGAGAATTCCCTGCTAGCACCTTCTCTGTGCCTGGGAAGCAGAAGTGTTCACATTGCTTCGCAGAATCGCTATTGTGCAGAAAACAGTAACACTTGTTCAGAAGGAAAGAAAGCACAGAGCCCCAGATTCTATGTTGTCCTGGAGAGCTTGCAGAGCACTGGGGAAAGGCAGGCAGAGAATTCCTTGCTAGCACCTTCTCTGTGCCTGGGAAGCAGAAGTGTTAATATTGCTTCGCAGAATCGCTTTTGTGCAGAAAACACTAACACTTGTTCAGAACGAAAGAAAGCACAGAGCCCCAGATTTGCTGTTGTTCTGGAGAGCTTGCAGAGCACTGGGGAAAGGCAGGCAGAGAATTCCCTGCTAGCACCTTCTCTGTGCCTGGGAAGCAGAAGTGTTCACATTGCTTCGCAGAATCGCCTTTGTGCAGAAAACACTAACACTTGTTCAGAACAAAAGAAAGCACAGAGCCCCAGATTTGCTGTTGTTCTGGAGAGCTTGCAGAGCAGTGGGGAAAGGCAGGCAGAGAATTCCCTGCTAGCACCTTCTCTGTGCCTGGGAAGCAGAAGTGTTCACATTGCTTCGCAGAATCGCCTTTGTGCAGAAAACACTAACACTTGTTCAGAACGAAAGAAAGCACAGAGCCCCAGATTCTATGTTGTCCTGGTGAGCTTGCAGAGCACTGGGGAAAGGCAGGCAGAGAATTCCCTGCTAGCACCTTCTCTGTGCCTGGGAAGCAGAAGTGTTCACATTACTTCGCAGAATCGCTTTTCTGCAGAAAACACTAACACTTGTTCAGAACGAAAGAAAGCACAGAGCCCCAGATTTGCTGTTGTTCTGGAGAGCTTGCAGAGCACTGGGGAAAGGCAGGCAGAGAATTCCCTGCTAGCACCTTCTCTGTGCCTGGGAAGCAGAAGTGTTCACATTGCTTCGCAGAATCGCCTTTGTGCAGAAAACACTAACACTTGTTCAGAACAAAAGAAAGCACAGAGCCCCAGATTTGCTGTTGTTCTGGAGAGCTTGCAGAGCACTGGGGAAAGGCAGGCGGAGAATTCCCTGCTAGCACCTTCTCTGTGCCTGGGAAGCAGAAGTGTTCACATTACTTCGCAGAATCGCTTTTGTGCAGAAAACACTAACACTTGTTCAGAACGAAAGAAAGCACAGAGCCCCAGATTTGCTGTTGTCCTGGAGAGCTTGCAGAGCACTGGGGAAAGGCAGGCAGAGAATTCCCTGTTAGCACCTTCTCTGTGCCTGGGAAGCAGAAGTGTTCACATTGCTTCGCAGAATCGCCTTTGTGCAGAAAACACTAACACTTGTTCAGAACAAAAGAAAGCACAGAGCCCCAGATTCTATGTTGTCCTGGAGAGCTTGCAGAGCACTGGGGAAAGGCAGGCAGAGAATTCCCTGCTAGCACCTTCTCTGTGCCTGGGAAGCAGAAGTGTTCACATTGCTTCGCAGAATCGCTTTTGTGCAGAAAGCACTAACACTTGTTCAGAACAAAAGAAAGCACAGAGCCCCAGATTTGATGTTGTTCTGGAGAGCTTGCAGAGCAGTGGGGAAAGGCAGGCAGAGAATTCCCTGCTAGCACCTTCTCTGTGCCTGGGAAGCAGAAGTGTTCACATTGCTTCGCAGATTCGCCTTTGTGCAGAAAACACTAACACTTGTTCAGAACAAAAGAAAGCACAGAGCCCCAGATTTGATGTTGTTCTGGAGAGCTTGCAGAGCACTGGGGAAAGGCAGGCAGAGAATTCCTTGCTAGCACCTTCTCTGTTCCTGGGAAGCAGAAGTGTTCACATTGCTTCGCAGAATTGCCTTTGTGCAGAAAACACTAACACTTGTTCAGAACAAAAGAAAGCACAGAGCCTCAGATTTTATGTTGTCCTGGAGAGCTTGCAGAGCACTGGGGAAAGGCAGGCAGAGAATTCCCTGCTAGCACCTTCTCTGTGCCTGGGAAGCAGAAGTGTTCACATTGCTTCGCAGAATCGCTTTTCTGCAGAAAACACTAACACTTGTTCAGAACAAAAGAAAGCACAGAGCCCCAGATTTGATGTTGTTCTGGAGAGCTTGCAGAGCACTGGGGAAAGGCAGGCAGAGAATTCCCTGCTAGCACCTTCTCTGTGCCTGGGAAGCAGAAGTGTTCACATTGCTTCGCAGATTCGCCTTTGTGCAGAAAACACTAACACTTGTTCAGAACAAAAGAAAGCACAGAGCCCCAGATTTGATGTTGTTCTGGAGAGCTTGCAGAGCACTGGGGAAAGGCAGGCAGAGAATTCCCTGCTAGCACCTTCTCTGTTCCTGGGAAGCAGAAGTGTTCACATTGCTTCGCAGAATTGCCTTTGTGCAGAAAACACTAACACTTGTTCAGAACAAAAGAAAGCACAGAGCCTCAGATTTTATGTTGTCCTGGAGAGCTTGCAGAGCACTGGGGAAAGGCAGGCAGAGAATTCCCTGCTAGCACCTTCTCTGTGCCTGGGAAGCAGAAGTGTTCACATTGCTTCGCAGAATCGCTTTTCTGCAGAAAACACTAACACTTGTTCAGAACGAAAGAAAGCACAGAGCCCCAGATTTGCTGTTGTCCTGGAGAGCTTGCAGAGCACTGGGGAAAGGCAGGCAGAGAATTCCCTGTTAGCACCTTCTCTGTGCCTGGGAAGCAGAAGTGTTCACATTGCTTCGCAGAATCGCTTTTCTGCAGAAAACACTAACACTTGTTCAGAACAAAAGAAAACACAGAGCCCCAGATTTGCTGTTGTTCTGGAGAGCTTGCCGAGCACTGGGGAAAGGCAGGCAGAGAATTCCCTGCTAGCACCTTCTCTGTGCCTGGGAAGCAGAAGTGTTCACATTGCTTCGCAGAATCGCCTTTGTGCAAAAAACACTAACACTTGTTCAGAACGAAAGAAAGCACAGAGCCCCAGATTCTATGTTGTCCTGGAGAGCTTGCAGAGAACTGGGGAAAGGCAGGCAGAGAATTCCCTGCTAGCACCTTCTCTGTGCCTGGGAAGCAGAAGTGTTCACATTGCTTCGCAGAATCGCCTTTGTGCAGAAAACACTAACACTTGTTCAGAACAAAAGAAAGCACAGAGCCCCAGATTTGCTGTTGTCCTGGAGAGCTTGCAGAGCACTGGGGAAAGGCAGGCAGAGAATTCCCTGCTAGCACCTTCTCTGTGCCTGGGAAGCAGAAGTGTTCACATTGCTTCGCAGAATCGCATTTGTGCAGAAAACACTAACACTTGTTCAGAACGAAAGAAAGCACAGAGCCCCAGATTTGCTGTTGTTCTGGAGAGCTTGCAGAGCACTGGGGAAAGGCAGGCAGAGAATTCCCTGCTAGCACCTTCTCTGTGCCTGGGAAGCAGTAGTGTTCACATTGCTTCGCAGAATCGCCTTTGTGCAGAAAACACTAACACTTGTTCAGAACAAAAGAAAGCACAGAGCCCCAGATTTGCTGTTGTTCTGGAGAGCTTGCAGAGCACTGGGGAAAGGCAGGTGGAGAATTCCCTGCTAGCACCTTCTCTGTGCCTGGGAAGCACAAGTGTTCACATTACTTCGCAGAATCGCTTTTGTGCAGAAAACACTAACACTTGTTCAGAACGAAAGAAAGCACAGAGCCCCAGATTTGCTGTTGTCCTGGAGAGCTTGCAGAGCACTGGGGAAAGGCAGGCAGAGAATTCCCTGCTAGCACCTTCTCTGTGCCTGGGAAGCAGAAGTGTTCACATTGCTTCGCAGAATCGCCTTTGTGCAGAAAACACTAACACTTGTTCAGAACAAAAGAAAGCACAGAGCCCCAGATTCTATGTTGTCCTGGAGAGCTTGCAGAGCACTGGGGAAAGGCAGGCAGAGAATTCCCTGCTAGCACCTTCTCTGTGCCTGGGAAGCAGAAGTGTTCACATTGCTTCGCAGAATCGCTTTTGTGCAGAAAGCACTAACACTTGTTCAGAACAAAAGAAAGCACAGAGCCCCAGATTCTATGTTGTCCTGGAGAGCTTGCAGAGCACTGGGGAAAGGCAGGCAGAGAATTCCCTGCTAGCACCTTCTCTGTGCCTGGGAAGCAGAAGTGTTCACATTGCTTCGCAGAATCGCCTTTGTGCAGAAAACACTAACACTTGTTCAGAACAAAAGAAAGCACAGAGCCCCAGATTTGCTGTTGTTCTGGAGAGCTTGCAGAGCACTGGGGAAAGGCAGGCAGAGAATTCCCTGCTAGCACCTTCTCTGTGCCTGGGAAGCAGGAGTGTTCACATTGCTTCGCAGAATCGCTTTTCTGCAGAAAACACTAACACTTGTTCAGAACAAAAGAAAGCACAGAGCCCCAGATTTGCTGTTGTTCTGGAGAGCTTGCAGAGCACTGGGGAAAGGCAGGCAGAGAATTCCCTGCTAGCACCTTCTCTGTGCCTGGGAAGCAGAAGTGTTTACATTGCTTCGCAGAATCGCTTTTGTGCAGAAAACAGTAACACTTGTTCAGAACGAAAGAAAGCACAGAGCCCCAGATTCTATGTTGTCCTGGAGAGCTTGCAGAGCACTGGGGAAAGGCAGGCAGAGAATTCCTTGCTAGCGCCTTCTCTGTGCCTGGGAAGCAGAAGTGTTCACATTGCTTCGCAGAATCGCTTTTGTACAGAAAACACTAACACTTGTTCAGAACGAAAGGAAGCACAGAGCCCCAGATTTTATGTTGTCCTGGAGAGCTTGCAGAGCACTGGGGAAAGGCAGGCAGAGAATTTCCTGCTAGCACCTTCTCTGTGCCTGTTCACATTGCTTCGCAGAATCGCTTTTGTGCAGAAAACAGTAACACTTGTTCAGAACGAAAGAAAGCACAGAGCCCCAGATTCTATGTTGTCCTGGAGAGCTTGCAGAGCACTGGGGAAAGGCAGGCAGAGAATTCCCTGCTAGCACCTTCTCTGTGCCTGGGAAGCAGAAGTGTTCACATTGCTTGGCAGAATCGCTTTTGTGCAGAAAACAGTAACACTTGTTCAGAAGGAAAGAAAGCACAGAGCCCCAGATTTGATGTTGTCCTGGAGAGCTTGCAGAGCACTGGGGAAAGGCAGGCAGAGAATTCCCTGCTAGCACCTTCTCTGTGCCTGTTCACATTGCTTCCCAGAATCGCTTTTGTGCAGAAAACAGTAACACTTGTTCAGAACGAAAGAAAGCACAGAGCCCCAGATTCTATGTTGTCCTGGAGAGCTTGCAGAGCACTGGGGAAAGGCAGGCAGAGAATTCCCTGCTAGCACCTTCTCTGTGCCTGGGAAGCAGAAGTGTTCACATTGCTTCGCAGAATCGCTATTGTGCAGAAAACAGTAACACTTGTTCAGAAGGAAAGAAAGCACAGAGCCCCAGATTCTACGTTGTCCTGGAGAGCTTGCAGAGCACTGGGGAAAGGCAGGCAGAGAATTCCTTGCTAGCACCTTCTCTGTGCCTGGGAAGCAGAAGTGTTAATATTGCTTCGCAGAATCGCTTTTGTGCAGAAAACACTAACACTTGTTCAGAACGAAAGAAAGCACAGAGCCCCAGATTTGCTGTTGTTCTGGAGAGCTTGCAGAGCACTGGGGAAAGGCAGGCAGAGAATTCCCTGCTAGCACCTTCTCTGTGCCTGGGAAGCAGAAGTGTTCACATTGCTTCGCAGAATCGCCTTTGTGCAGAAAACACTAACACTTGTTCAGAACAAAAGAAAGCACAGAGCCCCAGATTTGCTGTTGTTCTGGAGAGCTTGCAGAGCACTGGGGAAAGGCAGGCAGAGAATTCCCTGCTAGCACCTTCTCTGTGCCTGGGAAGCAGAAGTGTTCACATTGCTTCGCAGAATCGCCTTTGTGCAGAAAACACTAACACTTGTTCAGAACAAAAGAAAGCACAGAGCCCCAGATTTGCTGTTGTTCTGGAGAGCTTGCAGAGCACTGGGGAAAGGCAGGCGGAGAATTCCCTGCTAGCACCTTCTCTGTGCCTGGGAAGCAGAAGTGTTCACATTACTTCGCAGAATCGCTTTTGTGCAGAAAACACTAACACTTGTTCAGAAGGAAAGAAAGCACAGAGCCCCAGATTTGCTGTTGTCCTGGAGAGCTTGCAGAGCACTGGGGAAAGGCAGGCAGAGAATTCCCTGCTAGCACCTTCTCTGTGCCTGGGAAGCAGAAGTGTTCACATTGCTTCGCAGAATCGCCTTTGTGCAGAAAACACTAACACTTGTTCAGAACAAAAGAAAGCACAGAGCCCCAGATTCTATGTTGTCCTGGAGAGCTTGCAGAGCACTGGGGAAAGGCAGGCAGAGAATTCCCTGCTAGCACCTTCTCTGTGCCTGGGAAGCAGAAGTGTTCACATTGCTTCGCAGAATCGCTTTTGTGCAGAAAGCACTAACACTTGTTCAGAACGAAAGAAAGCACAGAGCCCCAGATTTGATGTTGTTCTGGAGAGCTTGCAGAGCAGTGGGGAAAGGCAGGCAGAGAATTCCCTGCTAGCACCTTCTCTGTGCCTGGGAAGCAGAAGTGTTCACATTGCTTCGCAGATTCGCCTTTGTGCAGAAAACACTAACACTTGTTCAGAACAAAAGAAAGCACAGAGCCCCAGATTTGATGTTGTTCTGGAGAGCTTGCAGAGCACTGGGGAAAGGCAGGCAGAGAATTCCCTGCTAGCACCTTCTCTGTTCCTGGGAAGCAGAAGTGTTCACATTGCTTCGCAGAATTGCCTTTGTGCAGAAAACACTAACACTTGTTCAGAACAAAAGAAAGCACAGAGCCTCAGATTTTATGTTGTCCTGGAGAGCTTGCAGAGCACTGGGGAAAGGCAGGCAGAGAATTCCCTGCTAGCACCTTCTCTGTGCCTGGGAAGCAGAAGTGTTCACATTGCTTCGCAGAATCGCTTTTCTGCAGAAAACACTAACACTTGTTCAGAACAAAAGAAAGCACAGAGCCCCAGATTTGCTGTTGTTCTGGAGAGCTTGCAGAGCACTGGGGAAAGGCAGGCAGAGAATTCCCTGCTAGCACCTTCTCTGTGCCTGGGAAGCAGAAGTGTTCACATTGCTTCGCAGAATCGCCTTTGTGCAGAAAACACTAACACTTGTTCAGAACAAAAGAAAGCACAGAGCCCCAGATTTGCTGTTGTTCTGGAGAGCTTGCAGAGCACTGGGGAAAGGCAGGCGGAGAATTCCCTGCTAGCACCTTCTCTGTGCCTGGGAAGCAGAAGTGTTCACATTGCTTCGCAGAATCGCTTTTGTGCAGAAAGCACTAACACTTGTTCAGAACAAAAGAAAGCACAGAGCCCTAGATTCTATGTTGTCCTGGAGAGCTTGCAGAGCACTGGGGAAAGGCAGGCAGAGAATTCCCTGCTAGCACCTTCTCTGTGCCTGGGAAGCAGAAGTGTTCACATTGCTTCGCAGAATCGCTTTTCTGCAGAAAACACTAACACTTGTTCAGAACAAAAGAAAGCACAGAGCCCCAGATTTGCTGTTGTTCTGGAGAGCTTGCAGAGCACTGGGGAAAGGCAGGCAGAGAATTCCCTGCTAGCACCTTCTCTGTGCCTGGGAAGCAAAAGTGTTCACATTGCTTCGCAGAATCGCCTTTGTGCAGAAAACACTAACACTTGTTCAGAACAAAAGAAAGCACAGAGCCCCAGATTTGCTGTTGTTCTGGAGAGCTTGCAGAGCAGTGGGGAAAGGCAGGCAGAGAATTCCCTGCTAGCACCTTCTCTGTGCCTGGGAAGCAGAAGTGTTCACATTGCTTCGCAGAATCGCATTTGTGCAGAAAACACTAACACTTGTTCAAAACAAAAGAAAGCACAGAGCCCCAGATTTGCTGTTGTTCTGGAGAGCTTGCAGAGCACTGGGGAAAGGCAGGCAGAGAATTCCCTGCTAGCACCTTCTCTGTGCCTGGGAAGCAGAAGTGTTCACATTACTTCGCAGAATCGCATTTGTGCAGAAAACAGTAACACTTGTTCAGAACAAAAGAAAGCACAGAGCCCCAGATTTGCTGTTGTTCTGGAGAGCTTGCAGAGCACTGGGGAAAGGCAGGCAGAGAATTCCCTGCTAGCACCTTCTCTGTGCCTGGGAAGCAGAAGTGTTCACATTGCTTCGCAGAATCGCCTTTGTGCAGAAAACACTAACACTTGTTCAGAACAAAAGAAAGCACAGAGCCCCAGATTTGCTGTTGTTCTGGAGAGCTTGCAGAGCACTGGGGAAAGGCAGGTGGAGAATTCCCTGCTAGCACCTTCTCTGTGCCTGGGAAGCACAAGTGTTCACATTACTTCGCAGAATCGCTTTTGTGCAGAAAACACTAACACTTGTTCAGAACGAAAGAAAGCACAGAGCCCCAGATTTGCTGTTGTCCTGGAGAGCTTGCAGAGCACTGGGGAAAGGCAGGCAGAGAATTCCCTGCTAGCACCTTCTCTGTGCCTGGGAAGCAGAAGTGTTCACATTGCTTCGCAGAATCGCCTTTGTGCAGAAAACACTAACACTTGTTCAGAACAAAAGAAAGCACAGAGCCCCAGATTCTATGTTGTCCTGGAGAGCTTGCAGAGCACTGGGGAAAGGCAGGCAGAGAATTCCCTGCTAGCACCTTCTCTGTGCCTGGGAAGCAGAAGTGTTCACATTGCTTCGCAGAATCGCTTTTGTGCAGAAAGCACTAACACTTGTTCAGAACAAAAGAAAGCACAGAGCCCCAGATTCTATGTTGTCCTGGAGAGCTTGCAGAGCACTGGGGAAAGGCAGGCAGAGAATTCCCTGCTAGCACCTTCTCTGTGCCTGGGAAGCAGAAGTGTTCACATTGCTTCGCAGAATCGCCTTTGTGCAGAAAACACTAACACTTGTTCAGAACAAAAGAAAGCACAGAGCCCCAGATTTGCTGTTGTTCTGGAGAGCTTGCAGAGCACTGGGGAAAGGCAGGCAGAGAATTCCCTGCTAGCACCTTCTCTGTGCCTGGGAAGCAGGAGTGTTCACATTGCTTCGCAGAATCGCTTTTCTGCAGAAAACACTAACACTTGTTCAGAACAAAAGAAAGCACAGAGCCCCAGATTTGCTGTTGTTCTGGAGAGCTTGCAGAGCACTGGGGAAAGGCAGGCAGAGAATTCCCTGCTAGCACCTTCTCTGTGCCTGGGAAGCAGAAGTGTTTACATTGCTTCGCAGAATCGCTTTTGTGCAGAAAACAGTAACACTTGTTCAGAACGAAAGAAAGCACAGAGCCCCAGATTCTATGTTGTCCTGGAGAGCTTGCAGAGCACTGGGGAAAGGCAGGCAGAGAATTCCTTGCTAGCGCCTTCTCTGTGCCTGGGAAGCAGAAGTGTTCACATTGCTTCGCAGAATCGCTTTTGTACAGAAAACACTAACACTTGTTCAGAACGAAAGGAAGCACAGAGCCCCAGATTTTATGTTGTCCTGGAGAGCTTGCAGAGCACTGGGGAAAGGCAGGCAGAGAATTTCCTGCTAGCACCTTCTCTGTGCCTGTTCACATTGCTTCGCAGAATCGCTTTTGTGCAGAAAACAGTAACACTTGTTCAGAACGAAAGAAAGCACAGAGCCCCAGATTCTATGTTGTCCTGGAGAGCTTGCAGAGCACTGGGGAAAGGCAGGCAGAGAATTCCCTGCTAGCACCTTCTCTGTGCCTGGGAAGCAGAAGTGTTCACATTGCTTGGCAGAATCGCTTTTGTGCAGAAAACAGTAACACTTGTTCAGAAGGAAAGAAAGCACAGAGCCCCAGATTTGATGTTGTCCTGGAGAGCTTGCAGAGCACTGGGGAAAGGCAGGCAGAGAATTCCCTGCTAGCACCTTCTCTGTGCCTGTTCACATTGCTTCCCAGAATCGCTTTTGTGCAGAAAACAGTAACACTTGTTCAGAACGAAAGAAAGCACAGAGCCCCAGATTCTATGTTGTCCTGGAGAGCTTGCAGAGCACTGGGGAAAGGCAGGCAGAGAATTCCCTGCTAGCACCTTCTCTGTGCCTGGGAAGCAGAAGTGTTCACATTGCTTCGCAGAATCGCTATTGTGCAGAAAACAGTAACACTTGTTCAGAAGGAAAGAAAGCACAGAGCCCCAGATTCTACGTTGTCCTGGAGAGCTTGCAGAGCACTGGGGAAAGGCAGGCAGAGAATTCCTTGCTAGCACCTTCTCTGTGCCTGGGAAGCAGAAGTGTTAATATTGCTTCGCAGAATCGCTTTTGTGCAGAAAACACTAACACTTGTTCAGAACGAAAGAAAGCACAGAGCCCCAGATTTGCTGTTGTTCTGGAGAGCTTGCAGAGCACTGGGGAAAGGCAGGCAGAGAATTCCCTGCTAGCACCTTCTCTGTGCCTGGGAAGCAGAAGTGTTCACATTGCTTCGCAGAATCGCCTTTGTGCAGAAAACACTAACACTTGTTCAGAACAAAAGAAAGCACAGAGCCCCAGATTTGCTGTTGTTCTGGAGAGCTTGCAGAGCACTGGGGAAAGGCAGGCAGAGAATTCCCTGCTAGCACCTTCTCTGTGCCTGGGAAGCAGAAGTGTTCACATTGCTTCGCAGAATCGCCTTTGTGCAGAAAACACTAACACTTGTTCAGAACAAAAGAAAGCACAGAGCCCCAGATTTGCTGTTGTTCTGGAGAGCTTGCAGAGCACTGGGGAAAGGCAGGCGTAGAATTCCCTGCTAGCACCTTCTCTGTGCCTGGGAAGCAGAAGTGTTCACATTACTTCGCAGAATCGCTTTTGTGCAGAAAACACTAACACTTGTTCAGAAGGAAAGAAAGCACAGAGCCCCAGATTTGCTGTTGTCCTGGAGAGCTTGCAGAGCACTGGGGAAAGGCAGGCAGAGAATTCCCTGCTAGCACCTTCTCTGTGCCTGGGAAGCAGAAGTGTTCACATTGCTTCGCAGAATCGCCTTTGTGCAGAAAACACTAACACTTGTTCAGAACAAAAGAAAGCACAGAGCCCCAGATTCTATGTTGTCCTGGAGAGCTTGCAGAGCACTGGGGAAAGGCAGGCAGAGAATTCCCTGCTAGCACCTTCTCTGTGCCTGGGAAGCAGAAGTGTTCACATTGCTTCGCAGAATCGCTTTTGTGCAGAAAGCACTAACACTTGTTCAGAACGAAAGAAAGCACAGAGCCCCAGATTTGATGTTGTTCTGGAGAGCTTGCAGAGCAGTGGGGAAAGGCAGGCAGAGAATTCCCTGCTAGCACCTTCTCTGTGCCTGGGAAGCAGAAGTGTTCACATTGCTTCGCAGATTCGCCTTTGTGCAGAAAACACTAACACTTGTTCAGAACAAAAGAAAGCACAGAGCCCCAGATTTGATGTTGTTCTGGAGAGCTTGCAGAGCACTGGGGAAAGGCAGGCAGAGAATTCCCTGCTAGCACCTTCTCTGTTCCTGGGAAGCAGAAGTGTTCACATTGCTTCGCAGAATTGCCTTTGTGCAGAAAACACTAACACTTGTTCAGAACAAAAGAAAGCACAGAGCCTCAGATTTTATGTTGTCCTGGAGAGCTTGCAGAGCACTGGGGAAAGGCAGGCAGAGAATTCCCTGCTAGCACCTTCTCTGTGCCTGGGAAGCAGAAGTGTTCACATTGCTTCGCAGAATCGCTTTTCTGCAGAAAACACTAACACTTGTTCAGAACAAAAGAAAGCACAGAGCCCCAGATTTGCTGTTGTTCTGGAGAGCTTGCAGAGCACTGGGGAAAGGCAGGCAGAGAATTCCCTGCTAGCACCTTCTCTGTGCCTGGGAAGCAGAAGTGTTCACATTGCTTCGCAGAATCGCCTTTGTGCAGAAAACACTAACACTTGTTCAGAACAAAAGAAAGCACAGAGCCCCAGATTTGCTGTTGTTCTGGAGAGCTTGCAGAGCACTGGGGAAAGGCAGGCGGAGAATTCCCTGCTAGCACCTTCTCTGTGCCTGGGAAGCAGAAGTGTTCACATTGCTTCGCAGAATCGCTTTTGTGCAGAAAGCACTAACACTTGTTCAGAACAAAAGAAAGCACAGAGCCCCAGATTCTATGTTGTCCTGGAGAGCTTGCAGAGCACTGGGGAAAGGCAGGCAGAGAATTCCCTGCTAGCACCTTCTCTGTGCCTGGGAAGCAGAAGTGTTCACATTGCTTCGCAGAATCGCTTTTCTGCAGAAAACACTAACACTTGTTCAGAACAAAAGAAAGCACAGAGCCCCAGATTTGCTGTTGTTCTGGAGAGCTTGCAGAGCACTGGGGAAAGGCAGGCAGAGAATTCCCTGCTAGCACCTTCTCTGTGCCTGGGAAGCAGAAGTGTTCACATTGCTTCGCAGAATCGCCTTTGTGCAGAAAACACTAACACTTGTTCAGAACAAAAGAAAGCACAGAGCCCCAGATTTGCTGTTGTTCTGGAGAGCTTGCAGAGCACTGGGGAAAGGCAGGCAGAGAATTCCCTGCTAGCACCTTCTCTGTGCCTGGGAAGCAGAAGTGTTCACATTGCTTCGCAGAATCGCATTTGTGCAGAAAACACTAACACTTGTTCAAAACAAAAGAAAGCACAGAGCCCCAGATTTGCTGTTGTTCTGGAGAGCTTGCAGAGCACTGGGGAAAGGCAGGCAGAGAATTCCCTGCTAGCACCTTCTCTGTGCCTGGGAAGCAGAAGTGTTCACATTGCTTCGCAGAATTGCCTTTGTGCAGAAAACACTAACACTTGTTCAGAACAAAAGAAAGCACAGAGCCTCATATTTTATGCTGTCCTGGAGAGCTTGCAGAGCACTGGGGAAAGGCAGGCAGAGAATTCCCTGCTAGCACCTTCTCTGTGCCTGGGAAGCAGAAGTGTTCACATTGCTTCGCAGAATCGCTTTTCTGCAGAAAACACTAACACTTGTCCAGAACAAAAGAAAGCACAGAGCCCCAGATTTGCTGTTGTTCTGGAGAGCTTGCAGAGCACTGGGGAAAGGCAGGCAGAGAATTCCCTGCTAGCACCTTCTCTGTGCCTGGGAAGCAGAAGTGTTCACATTGCTTCGCAGAATCGCCTTTGTGCAGAAAACACTAACACTTGTTCAGAACAAAAGAAAGCACAGAGCCCCAGATTTGCTGTTGTTGTGGAGAGCTTGCAGAGCACTGGGGAAAGGCAGGCGGAGAATTCCCTGCTAGCACCTTCTCTGTGCCTGGGAAGCAGAAGTGTTCACATTACTTCGCAGAATCGCTTTTGTGCAGAAAACACTAACACTTGTTCAGAACGAAAGAAAGCACAGAGCCCCAGATTTGCTGTTGTCCTGGAGAGCTTGCAGAGCACTGGGGAAAGGCAGGCAGAGAATTCCCTGTTAGCACCTTCTCTGTGCCTGGGAAGCAGAAGTGTTCACATTGCTTCGCAGAATCGCTTTTCTGCAGAAAACACTAACACTTGTTCAGAACAAAAGAAAACACAGAGCCCCAGATTTGCTGTTGTTCTGGAGAGCTTGCAGAGCACTGGGGAAAGGCAGGCAGAGAATTCCCTGCTAGCACCTTCTCTGTGCCTGGGAAGCAGAAGTGTTCACATTGCTTCGCAGAATCGCCTTTGTGCAGAAAACACTAACACTTGTTCAGAACAAAAGAAAGCACAGAGCCCCAGATTTGATGTTGTTCTGGAGAGCTTGCAGAGCAGTGGGGAAAGGCAGGCAGAGAATTCCCTGCTAGCACCTTCTCTGTGCCTGGGAAGCAGGAGTGTTCACATTGCTTCGCAGAATCGCCTTTGTGCAGAAAACACTAACACTTGTTCAGAACAAAAGAAAGCACAGAGCCCCAGATTTGCTGTTGTTCTGGAGAGCTTGCAGAGCACTGGGGAAAGGCAGGCAGAGAATTCCCTGCTAGCACCTTCTCTGTGCCTGGGAAGCAGGAGTGTTCACATTGCTTCGCAGAATCGCTTTTCTGCAGAAAACACTAACACTTGTTCAGAACAAAAGAAAGCACAGAGCCCCAGATTTGCTGTTGTTCTGGAGAGCTTGCAGAGCACTGGGGAAAGGCAGGCAGAGAATTCCCTGCTAGCACCTTCTCTGTGCCTGGGAAGCAGAAGTGTTTACATTGCTTCGCAGAATCGCTTTTGTGCAGAAAACAGTAACACTTGTTCAGAACGAAAGAAAGCACAGAGCCCCAGATTCTATGTTGTCCTGGAGAGCTTGCAGAGCACTGGGGAAAGGCAGGCAGAGAATTCCTTGCTAGCGCCTTCTCTGTGCCTGGGAAGCAGAAGTGTTCACATTGCTTCGCAGAATCGCTTTTGTACAGAAAACACTAACACTTGTTCAGAACGAAAGGAAGCACAGAGCCCCAGATTTTATGTTGTCCTGGAGAGCTTGCAGAGCACTGGGGAAAGGCAGGCAGAGAATTTCCTGCTAGCACCTTCTCTGTGCCTGTTCACATTGCTTCGCAGAATCGCTTTTGTGCAGAAAACAGTAACACTTGTTCAGAACGAAAGAAAGCACAGAGCCCCAGATTCTATGTTGTCCTGGAGAGCTTGCAGAGCACTGGGGAAAGGCAGGCAGAGAATTCCCTGCTAGCACCTTCTCTGTGCCTGGGAAGCAGAAGTGTTCACATTGCTTGGCAGAATCGCTTTTGTGCAGAAAACAGTAACACTTGTTCAGAAGGAAAGAAAGCACAGAGCCCCAGATTTGATGTTGTCCTGGAGAGCTTGCAGAGCACTGGGGAAAGGCAGGCAGAGAATTCCCTGCTAGCACCTTCTCTGTGCCTGTTCACATTGCTTCCCAGAATCGCTTTTGTGCAGAAAACAGTAACACTTGTTCAGAACGAAAGAAAGCACAGAGCCCCAGATTCTATGTTGTCCTGGAGAGCTTGCAGAGCACTGGGGAAAGGCAGGCAGAGAATTCCCTGCTAGCACCTTCTCTGTGCCTGGGAAGCAGAAGTGTTCACATTGCTTCGCAGAATCGCTATTGTGCAGAAAACAGTAACACTTGTTCAGAAGGAAAGAAAGCACAGAGCCCCAGATTCTACGTTGTCCTGGAGAGCTTGCAGAGCACTGGGGAAAGGCAGGCAGAGAATTCCTTGCTAGCACCTTCTCTGTGCCTGGGAAGCAGAAGTGTTAATATTGCTTCGCAGAATCGCTTTTGTGCAGAAAACACTAACACTTGTTCAGAACGAAAGAAAGCACAGAGCCCCAGATTTGCTGTTGTTCTGGAGAGCTTGCAGAGCACTGGGGAAAGGCAGGCAGAGAATTCCCTGCTAGCACCTTCTCTGTGCCTGGGAAGCAGAAGTGTTCACATTGCTTCGCAGAATCGCCTTTGTGCAGAAAACACTAACACTTGTTCAGAACAAAAGAAAGCACAGAGCCCCAGATTTGCTGTTGTTCTGGAGAGCTTGCAGAGCACTGGGGAAAGGCAGGCAGAGAATTCCCTGCTAGCACCTTCTCTGTGCCTGGGAAGCAGAAGTGTTCACATTGCTTCGCAGAATCGCCTTTGTGCAGAAAACACTAACACTTGTTCAGAACAAAAGAAAGCACAGAGCCCCAGATTTGCTGTTGTTCTGGAGAGCTTGCAGAGCACTGGGGAAAGGCAGGCGGAGAATTCCCTGCTAGCACCTTCTCTGTGCCTGGGAAGCAGAAGTGTTCACATTACTTCGCAGAATCGCTTTTGTGCAGAAAACACTAACACTTGTTCAGAAGGAAAGAAAGCACAGAGCCCCAGATTTGCTGTTGTCCTGGAGAGCTTGCAGAGCACTGGGGAAAGGCAGGCAGAGAATTCCCTGCTAGCACCTTCTCTGTGCCTGGGAAGCAGAAGTGTTCACATTGCTTCGCAGAATCGCCTTTGTGCAGAAAACACTAACACTTGTTCAGAACAAAAGAAAGCACAGAGCCCCAGATTCTATGTTGTCCTGGAGAGCTTGCAGAGCACTGGGGAAAGGCAGGCAGAGAATTCCCTGCTAGCACCTTCTCTGTGCCTGGGAAGCAGAAGTGTTCACATTGCTTCGCAGAATCGCTTTTGTGCAGAAAGCACTAACACTTGTTCAGAACGAAAGAAAGCACAGAGCCCCAGATTTGATGTTGTTCTGGAGAGCTTGCAGAGCAGTGGGGAAAGGCAGGCAGAGAATTCCCTGCTAGCACCTTCTCTGTGCCTGGGAAGCAGAAGTGTTCACATTGCTTCGCAGATTCGCCTTTGTGCAGAAAACACTAACACTTGTTCAGAACAAAAGAAAGCACAGAGCCCCAGATTTGATGTTGTTCTGGAGAGCTTGCAGAGCACTGGGGAAAGGCAGGCAGAGAATTCCCTGCTAGCACCTTCTCTGTTCCTGGGAAGCAGAAGTGTTCACATTGCTTCGCAGAATTGCCTTTGTGCAGAAAACACTAACACTTGTTCAGAACAAAAGAAAGCACAGAGCCTCAGATTTTATGTTGTCCTGGAGAGCTTGCAGAGCACTGGGGAAAGGCAGGCAGAGAATTCCCTGCTAGCACCTTCTCTGTGCCTGGGAAGCAGAAGTGTTCACATTGCTTCGCAGAATCGCTTTTCTGCAGAAAACACTAACACTTGTTCAGAACAAAAGAAAGCACAGAGCCCCAGATTTGCTGTTGTTCTGGAGAGCTTGCAGAGCACTGGGGAAAGGCAGGCAGAGAATTCCCTGCTAGCACCTTCTCTGTGCCTGGGAAGCAGAAGTGTTCACATTGCTTCGCAGAATCGCCTTTGTGCAGAAAACACTAACACTTGTTCAGAACAAAAGAAAGCACAGAGCCCCAGATTTGCTGTTGTTCTGGAGAGCTTGCAGAGCACTGGGGAAAGGCAGGCGGAGAATTCCCTGCTAGCACCTTCTCTGTGCCTGGGAAGCAGAAGTGTTCACATTGCTTCGCAGAATCGCTTTTGTGCAGAAAGCACTAACACTTGTTCAGAACAAAAGAAAGCACAGAGCCCTAGATTCTATGTTGTCCTGGAGAGCTTGCAGAGCACTGGGGAAAGGCAGGCAGAGAATTCCCTGCTAGCACCTTCTCTGTGCCTGGGAAGCAGAAGTGTTCACATTGCTTCGCAGAATCGCTTTTCTGCAGAAAACACTAACACTTGTTCAGAACAAAAGAAAGCACAGAGCCCCAGATTTGCTGTTGTTCTGGAGAGCTTGCAGAGCACTGGGGAAAGGCAGGCAGAGAATTCCCTGCTAGCACCTTCTCTGTGCCTGGGAAGCAAAAGTGTTCACATTGCTTCGCAGAATCGCCTTTGTGCAGAAAACACTAACACTTGTTCAGAACAAAAGAAAGCACAGAGCCCCAGATTTGCTGTTGTTCTGGAGAGCTTGCAGAGCAGTGGGGAAAGGCAGGCAGAGAATTCCCTGCTAGCACCTTCTCTGTGCCTGGGAAGCAGAAGTGTTCACATTGCTTCGCAGAATCGCATTTGTGCAGAAAACACTAACACTTGTTCAAAACAAAAGAAAGCACAGAGCCCCAGATTTGCTGTTGTTCTGGAGAGCTTGCAGAGCACTGGGGAAAGGCAGGCAGAGAATTCCCTGCTAGCACCTTCTCTGTGCCTGGGAAGCAGAAGTGTTCACATTACTTCGCAGAATCGCATTTGTGCAGAAAACAGTAACACTTGTTCAGAACAAAAGAAAGCACAGAGCCCCAGATTTGCTGTTGTTCTGGAGAGCTTGCAGAGCACTGGGGAAAGGCAGGCAGAGAATTCCCTGCTAGCACCTTCTCTGTGCCTGGGAAGCAGAAGTGTTCACATTGCTTCGCAGAATCGCCTTTGTGCAGAAAACACTAACACTTGTTCAGAACAAAAGAAAGCACAGAGCCCCAGATTTGCTGTTGTTCTGGAGAGCTTGCAGAGCACTGGGGAAAGGCAGGTGGAGAATTCCCTGCTAGCACCTTCTCTGTGCCTGGGAAGCACAAGTGTTCACATTACTTCGCAGAATCGCTTTTGTGCAGAAAACACTAACACTTGTTCAGAACGAAAGAAAGCACAGAGCCCCAGATTTGCTGTTGTCCTGGAGAGCTTGCAGAGCACTGGGGAAAGGCAGGCAGAGAATTCCCTGCTAGCACCTTCTCTGTGCCTGGGAAGCAGAAGTGTTCACATTGCTTCGCAGAATCGCCTTTGTGCAGAAAACACTAACACTTGTTCAGAACAAAAGAAAGCACAGAGCCCCAGATTCTATGTTGTCCTGGAGAGCTTGCAGAGCACTGGGGAAAGGCAGGCAGAGAATTCCCTGCTAGCACCTTCTCTGTGCCTGGGAAGCAGAAGTGTTCACATTGCTTCGCAGAATCGCTTTTGTGCAGAAAGCACTAACACTTGTTCAGAACAAAAGAAAGCACAGAGCCCCAGATTCTATGTTGTCCTGGAGAGCTTGCAGAGCACTGGGGAAAGGCAGGCAGAGAATTCCCTGCTAGCACCTTCTCTGTGCCTGGGAAGCAGAAGTGTTCACATTGCTTCGCAGAATCGCCTTTGTGCAGAAAACACTAACACTTGTTCAGAACAAAAGAAAGCACAGAGCCCCAGATTTGCTGTTGTTCTGGAGAGCTTGCAGAGCACTGGGGAAAGGCAGGCAGAGAATTCCCTGCTAGCACCTTCTCTGTGCCTGGGAAGCAGGAGTGTTCACATTGCTTCGCAGAATCGCTTTTCTGCAGAAAACACTAACACTTGTTCAGAACAAAAGAAAGCACAGAGCCCCAGATTTGCTGTTGTTCTGGAGAGCTTGCAGAGCACTGGGGAAAGGCAGGCAGAGAATTCCCTGCTAGCACCTTCTCTGTGCCTGGGAAGCAGAAGTGTTTACATTGCTTCGCAGAATCGCTTTTGTGCAGAAAACAGTAACACTTGTTCAGAACGAAAGAAAGCACAGAGCCCCAGATTCTATGTTGTCCTGGAGAGCTTGCAGAGCACTGGGGAAAGGCAGGCAGAGAATTCCTTGCTAGCGCCTTCTCTGTGCCTGGGAAGCAGAAGTGTTCACATTGCTTCGCAGAATCGCTTTTGTACAGAAAACACTAACACTTGTTCAGAACGAAAGGAAGCACAGAGCCCCAGATTTTATGTTGTCCTGGAGAGCTTGCAGAGCACTGGGGAAAGGCAGGCAGAGAATTTCCTGCTAGCACCTTCTCTGTGCCTGTTCACATTGCTTCGCAGAATCGCTTTTGTGCAGAAAACAGTAACACTTGTTCAGAACGAAAGAAAGCACAGAGCCCCAGATTCTATGTTGTCCTGGAGAGCTTGCAGAGCACTGGGGAAAGGCAGGCAGAGAATTCCCTGCTAGCACCTTCTCTGTGCCTGGGAAGCAGAAGTGTTCACATTGCTTGGCAGAATCGCTTTTGTGCAGAAAACAGTAACACTTGTTCAGAAGGAAAGAAAGCACAGAGCCCCAGATTTGATGTTGTCCTGGAGAGCTTGCAGAGCACTGGGGAAAGGCAGGCAGAGAATTCCCTGCTAGCACCTTCTCTGTGCCTGTTCACATTGCTTCCCAGAATCGCTTTTGTGCAGAAAACAGTAACACTTGTTCAGAACGAAAGAAAGCACAGAGCCCCAGATTCTATGTTGTCCTGGAGAGCTTGCAGAGCACTGGGGAAAGGCAGGCAGAGAATTCCCTGCTAGCACCTTCTCTGTGCCTGGGAAGCAGAAGTGTTCACATTGCTTCGCAGAATCGCTATTGTGCAGAAAACAGTAACACTTGTTCAGAAGGAAAGAAAGCACAGAGCCCCAGATTCTACGTTGTCCTGGAGAGCTTGCAGAGCACTGGGGAAAGGCAGGCAGAGAATTCCTTGCTAGCACCTTCTCTGTGCCTGGGAAGCAGAAGTGTTAATATTGCTTCGCAGAATCGCTTTTGTGCAGAAAACACTAACACTTGTTCAGAACGAAAGAAAGCACAGAGCCCCAGATTTGCTGTTGTTCTGGAGAGCTTGCAGAGCACTGGGGAAAGGCAGGCAGAGAATTCCCTGCTAGCACCTTCTCTGTGCCTGGGAAGCAGAAGTGTTCACATTGCTTCGCAGAATCGCCTTTGTGCAGAAAACACTAACACTTGTTCAGAACAAAAGAAAGCACAGAGCCCCAGATTTGCTGTTGTTCTGGAGAGCTTGCAGAGCACTGGGGAAAGGCAGGCAGAGAATTCCCTGCTAGCACCTTCTCTGTGCCTGGGAAGCAGAAGTGTTCACATTGCTTCGCAGAATCGCCTTTGTGCAGAAAACACTAACACTTGTTCAGAACAAAAGAAAGCACAGAGCCCCAGATTTGCTGTTGTTCTGGAGAGCTTGCAGAGCACTGGGGAAAGGCAGGCGTAGAATTCCCTGCTAGCACCTTCTCTGTGCCTGGGAAGCAGAAGTGTTCACATTACTTCGCAGAATCGCTTTTGTGCAGAAAACACTAACACTTGTTCAGAAGGAAAGAAAGCACAGAGCCCCAGATTTGCTGTTGTCCTGGAGAGCTTGCAGAGCACTGGGGAAAGGCAGGCAGAGAATTCCCTGCTAGCACCTTCTCTGTGCCTGGGAAGCAGAAGTGTTCACATTGCTTCGCAGAATCGCCTTTGTGCAGAAAACACTAACACTTGTTCAGAACAAAAGAAAGCACAGAGCCCCAGATTCTATGTTGTCCTGGAGAGCTTGCAGAGCACTGGGGAAAGGCAGGCAGAGAATTCCCTGCTAGCACCTTCTCTGTGCCTGGGAAGCAGAAGTGTTCACATTGCTTCGCAGAATCGCTTTTGTGCAGAAAGCACTAACACTTGTTCAGAACGAAAGAAAGCACAGAGCCCCAGATTTGATGTTGTTCTGGAGAGCTTGCAGAGCAGTGGGGAAAGGCAGGCAGAGAATTCCCTGCTAGCACCTTCTCTGTGCCTGGGAAGCAGAAGTGTTCACATTGCTTCGCAGATTCGCCTTTGTGCAGAAAACACTAACACTTGTTCAGAACAAAAGAAAGCACAGAGCCCCAGATTTGATGTTGTTCTGGAGAGCTTGCAGAGCACTGGGGAAAGGCAGGCAGAGAATTCCCTGCTAGCACCTTCTCTGTTCCTGGGAAGCAGAAGTGTTCACATTGCTTCGCAGAATTGCCTTTGTGCAGAAAACACTAACACTTGTTCAGAACAAAAGAAAGCACAGAGCCTCAGATTTTATGTTGTCCTGGAGAGCTTGCAGAGCACTGGGGAAAGGCAGGCAGAGAATTCCCTGCTAGCACCTTCTCTGTGCCTGGGAAGCAGAAGTGTTCACATTGCTTCGCAGAATCGCTTTTCTGCAGAAAACACTAACACTTGTTCAGAACAAAAGAAAGCACAGAGCCCCAGATTTGCTGTTGTTCTGGAGAGCTTGCAGAGCACTGGGGAAAGGCAGGCAGAGAATTCCCTGCTAGCACCTTCTCTGTGCCTGGGAAGCAGAAGTGTTCACATTGCTTCGCAGAATCGCCTTTGTGCAGAAAACACTAACACTTGTTCAGAACAAAAGAAAGCACAGAGCCCCAGATTTGCTGTTGTTCTGGAGAGCTTGCAGAGCACTGGGGAAAGGCAGGCGGAGAATTCCCTGCTAGCACCTTCTCTGTGCCTGGGAAGCAGAAGTGTTCACATTGCTTCGCAGAATCGCTTTTGTGCAGAAAGCACTAACACTTGTTCAGAACAAAAGAAAGCACAGAGCCCCAGATTCTATGTTGTCCTGGAGAGCTTGCAGAGCACTGGGGAAAGGCAGGCAGAGAATTCCCTGCTAGCACCTTCTCTGTGCCTGGGAAGCAGAAGTGTTCACATTGCTTCGCAGAATCGCTTTTCTGCAGAAAACACTAACACTTGTTCAGAACAAAAGAAAGCACAGAGCCCCAGATTTGCTGTTGTTCTGGAGAGCTTGCAGAGCACTGGGGAAAGGCAGGCAGAGAATTCCCTGCTAGCACCTTCTCTGTGCCTGGGAAGCAGAAGTGTTCACATTGCTTCGCAGAATCGCCTTTGTGCAGAAAACACTAACACTTGTTCAGAACAAAAGAAAGCACAGAGCCCCAGATTTGCTGTTGTTCTGGAGAGCTTGCAGAGCACTGGGGAAAGGCAGGCAGAGAATTCCCTGCTAGCACCTTCTCTGTGCCTGGGAAGCAGAAGTGTTCACATTGCTTCGCAGAATCGCATTTGTGCAGAAAACACTAACACTTGTTCAAAACAAAAGAAAGCACAGAGCCCCAGATTTGCTGTTGTTCTGGAGAGCTTGCAGAGCACTGGGGAAAGGCAGGCAGAGAATTCCCTGCTAGCACCTTCTCTGTGCCTGGGAAGCAGAAGTGTTCACATTGCTTCGCAGAATTGCCTTTGTGCAGAAAACACTAACACTTGTTCAGAACAAAAGAAAGCACAGAGCCTCATATTTTATGCTGTCCTGGAGAGCTTGCAGAGCACTGGGGAAAGGCAGGCAGAGAATTCCCTGCTAGCACCTTCTCTGTGCCTGGGAAGCAGAAGTGTTCACATTGCTTCGCAGAATCGCTTTTCTGCAGAAAACACTAACACTTGTCCAGAACAAAAGAAAGCACAGAGCCCCAGATTTGCTGTTGTTCTGGAGAGCTTGCAGAGCACTGGGGAAAGGCAGGCAGAGAATTCCCTGCTAGCACCTTCTCTGTGCCTGGGAAGCAGAAGTGTTCACATTGCTTCGCAGAATCGCCTTTGTGCAGAAAACACTAACACTTGTTCAGAACAAAAGAAAGCACAGAGCCCCAGATTTGCTGTTGTTGTGGAGAGCTTGCAGAGCACTGGGGAAAGGCAGGCGGAGAATTCCCTGCTAGCACCTTCTCTGTGCCTGGGAAGCAGAAGTGTTCACATTGCTTGGCAGAATCGCTTTTGTGCAGAAAACACTAACACTTGTTCAGAACGAAAGAAAGCACAGAGCCCCAGATTTGCTGTTGTCCTGGAGAGCTTGCAGAGCACTGGGGAAAGGCAGGCAGAGAATTCCCTGTTAGCACCTTCTCTGTGCCTGGGAAGCAGAAGTGTTCACATTGCTTCGCAGAATCGCTTTTCTGCAGAAAACACTAACACTTGTTCAGAACAAAAGAAAACACAGAGCCCCAGATTTGCTGTTGTTCTGGAGAGCTTGCAGAGCACTGGGGAAAGGCAGGCAGAGAATTCCCTGCTAGCACCTTCTCTGTGCCTGGGAAGCAGAAGTGTTCACATTGCTTCGCAGAATCGCCTTTGTGCAGAAAACACTAACACTTGTTCAGAACAAAAGAAAGCACAGAGCCCCAGATTTGATGTTGTTCTGGAGAGCTTGCAGAGCAGTGGGGAAAGGCAGGCAGAGAATTCCCTGCTAGCACCTTCTCTGTGCCTGGGAAGCAGGAGTGTTCACATTGCTTCGCAGAATCGCTTTTGTGCAGAAAACAGTAACACTTGTTCAGAACAAAAGAAAGCACAGAGCCCCAGATTTGCTGTTGTCCTGGAGAGCTTGCAGAGCACTGGGGAAAGGCAGGCAGAGAATTCCCTGCTAGCACCTTCTCTGTGTCTGGGAAGCAGAAGTGTTTACATTGCTTCGCAGAATCGCCTTTGTGCAGAAAACACTAACACTTGTTCAGAACAAAAGAAAGCACAGAGCCCCAGAATCTATGTTGTCCTGGAGAGCTTGCAGAGCACTGGGGAAAGGCATGCAGAGAATTCCCTGCTAGCACCTTCTCTGTGCCTGGGAAGCAGAAGTGTTCACATTGCTTCGCAGAATCGCCTTTGTGCAGAAAACACTAACCCTTGTTCAGAACAAAAGAAAGCACAGAGCCCAAGATTTTATGTTGTCCTGGAGAGCTTGCAGAGCACTGGGGAAAGGCAGGCAGAGAATTCCCTGCTAGCACCTTCTCTGTGCCTGCGAAGCAGAAGTGTTCACATTGCTTCGCAGAATCGCCTTTGTGCAGAAAACACTAACACTTGTTCAGAACAAAAGAAAGCACAGAGCCCCAGATTTGCTGTTGTTCTGGAGAGCTTGCAGAGCACTGGGGAAAGGCAGGCAGAGAATTCCCTGCTAGCACCTTCTCTGTGCCTGGGAAGCAGAAGTGTTCACATTGCTTCGCAGAATTGCCTTTGTGCAGAAAACACTAACACTTGTTCAGAACAAAAGAAAGCACAGAGCCTCAGATTTTATGTTGTCCTGGAGAGCTTGCAGAGCACTGGGGAAAGGCAGGCAGAGAATTCCCTGCTAGCCCCTTCTCTGTGCCTGGGAAGCAGAAGTGTTCACATTGCTTCGCAGAATCGCTTTTCTGCAGAAAACACTAACACTTGTTCAGAACAAAAGAAAGCACAGAGCCCCAGATTTTATGTTGTCCTGGAGAGCTTGCAGAGCACTGGGGAAAGGCAGGCAGAGAATTCCCTGCTAGCACCTTCTCTGTGCCTGGGAAGCAGAAGTGTTCACATTGCTTCGCAGAATCGCCTTTGTGCAGAAAACACTAACACTTGTTCAGAACAAAAGAAAGCACAGAGCCCCAGATTCTATGTTGTCCTGGAGAGCTTGCAGAGCACTGGGGAAAGGCAGGCAGAGAATTCCCTGCTAGCACCTTCTCTGTGCCTGTTCACATTGCTTCCCAGAATCGCTTTTGTGCAGAAAACAGTAACACTTGTTCAGAACGAAAGAAAGCACAGAGCCCCAGATTCTATGTTGTCCTGGAGAGCTTGCAGAGCACTGGGGAAAGGCAGGCAGAGAATTCCCTGCTAGCACCTTCTCTGTGCCTGGGAAGCAGAAGTGTTCACATTGCTTCGCAGAATCGCTATTGTGCAGAAAACAGTAACACTTGTTCAGAAGGAAAGAAAGCACAGAGCCCCAGATTCTACGTTGTCCTGGAGAGCTTGCAGAGCACTGGGGAAAGGCAGGCAGAGAATTCCTTGCTAGCACCTTCTCTGTGCCTGGGAAGCAGAAGTGTTAATATTGCTTCGCAGAATCGCTTTTGTGCAGAAAACACTAACACTTGTTCAGAACGAAAGAAAGCACAGAGCCCCAGATTTGCTGTTGTTCTGGAGAGCTTGCAGAGCACTGGGGAAAGGCAGGCAGAGAATTCCCTGCTAGCACCTTCTCTGTGCCTGGGAAGCAGAAGTGTTCACATTGCTTCGCAGAATCGCCTTTGTGCAGAAAACACTAACACTTGTTCAGAACAAAAGAAAGCACAGAGCCCCAGATTTGCTGTTGTTCTGGAGAGCTTGCAGAGCACTGGGGAAAGGCAGGCAGAGAATTCCCTGCTAGCACCTTCTCTGTGCCTGGGAAGCAGAAGTGTTCACATTGCTTCGCAGAATCGCCTTTGTGCAGAAAACACTAACACTTGTTCAGAACAAAAGAAAGCACAGAGCCCCAGATTTGCTGTTGTTCTGGAGAGCTTGCAGAGCACTGGGGAAAGGCAGGCGTAGAATTCCCTGCTAGCACCTTCTCTGTGCCTGGGAAGCAGAAGTGTTCACATTACTTCGCAGAATCGCTTTTGTGCAGAAAACACTAACACTTGTTCAGAAGGAAAGAAAGCACAGAGCCCCAGATTTGCTGTTGTCCTGGAGAGCTTGCAGAGCACTGGGGAAAGGCAGGCAGAGAATTCCCTGCTAGCACCTTCTCTGTGCCTGGGAAGCAGAAGTGTTCACATTGCTTCGCAGAATCGCCTTTGTGCAGAAAACACTAACACTTGTTCAGAACAAAAGAAAGCACAGAGCCCCAGATTCTATGTTGTCCTGGAGAGCTTGCAGAGCACTGGGGAAAGGCAGGCAGAGAATTCCCTGCTAGCACCTTCTCTGTGCCTGGGAAGCAGAAGTGTTCACATTGCTTCGCAGAATCGCTTTTGTGCAGAAAGCACTAACACTTGTTCAGAACGAAAGAAAGCACAGAGCCCCAGATTTGATGTTGTTCTGGAGAGCTTGCAGAGCAGTGGGGAAAGGCAGGCAGAGAATTCCCTGCTAGCACCTTCTCTGTGCCTGGGAAGCAGAAGTGTTCACATTGCTTCGCAGATTCGCCTTTGTGCAGAAAACACTAACACTTGTTCAGAACAAAAGAAAGCACAGAGCCCCAGATTTGATGTTGTTCTGGAGAGCTTGCAGAGCACTGGGGAAAGGCAGGCAGAGAATTCCCTGCTAGCACCTTCTCTGTTCCTGGGAAGCAGAAGTGTTCACATTGCTTCGCAGAATTGCCTTTGTGCAGAAAACACTAACACTTGTTCAGAACAAAAGAAAGCACAGAGCCTCAGATTTTATGTTGTCCTGGAGAGCTTGCAGAGCACTGGGGAAAGGCAGGCAGAGAATTCCCTGCTAGCACCTTCTCTGTGCCTGGGAAGCAGAAGTGTTCACATTGCTTCGCAGAATCGCTTTTCTGCAGAAAACACTAACACTTGTTCAGAACAAAAGAAAGCACAGAGCCCCAGATTTGCTGTTGTTCTGGAGAGCTTGCAGAGCACTGGGGAAAGGCAGGCAGAGAATTCCCTGCTAGCACCTTCTCTGTGCCTGGGAAGCAGAAGTGTTCACATTGCTTCGCAGAATCGCCTTTGTGCAGAAAACACTAACACTTGTTCAGAACAAAAGAAAGCACAGAGCCCCAGATTTGCTGTTGTTCTGGAGAGCTTGCAGAGCACTGGGGAAAGGCAGGCGGAGAATTCCCTGCTAGCACCTTCTCTGTGCCTGGGAAGCAGAAGTGTTCACATTGCTTCGCAGAATCGCTTTTGTGCAGAAAGCACTAACACTTGTTCAGAACAAAAGAAAGCACAGAGCCCCAGATTCTATGTTGTCCTGGAGAGCTTGCAGAGCACTGGGGAAAGGCAGGCAGAGAATTCCCTGCTAGCACCTTCTCTGTGCCTGGGAAGCAGAAGTGTTCACATTGCTTCGCAGAATCGCTTTTCTGCAGAAAACACTAACACTTGTTCAGAACAAAAGAAAGCACAGAGCCCCAGATTTGCTGTTGTTCTGGAGAGCTTGCAGAGCACTGGGGAAAGGCAGGCAGAGAATTCCCTGCTAGCACCTTCTCTGTGCCTGGGAAGCAGAAGTGTTCACATTGCTTCGCAGAATCGCCTTTGTGCAGAAAACACTAACACTTGTTCAGAACAAAAGAAAGCACAGAGCCCCAGATTTGCTGTTGTTCTGGAGAGCTTGCAGAGCACTGGGGAAAGGCAGGCAGAGAATTCCCTGCTAGCACCTTCTCTGTGCCTGGGAAGCAGAAGTGTTCACATTGCTTCGCAGAATCGCATTTGTGCAGAAAACACTAACACTTGTTCAAAACAAAAGAAAGCACAGAGCCCCAGATTTGCTGTTGTTCTGGAGAGCTTGCAGAGCACTGGGGAAAGGCAGGCAGAGAATTCCCTGCTAGCACCTTCTCTGTGCCTGGGAAGCAGAAGTGTTCACATTGCTTCGCAGAATTGCCTTTGTGCAGAAAACACTAACACTTGTTCAGAACAAAAGAAAGCACAGAGCCTCATATTTTATGCTGTCCTGGAGAGCTTGCAGAGCACTGGGGAAAGGCAGGCAGAGAATTCCCTGCTAGCACCTTCTCTGTGCCTGGGAAGCAGAAGTGTTCACATTGCTTCGCAGAATCGCTTTTCTGCAGAAAACACTAACACTTGTCCAGAACAAAAGAAAGCACAGAGCCCCAGATTTGCTGTTGTTCTGGAGAGCTTGCAGAGCACTGGGGAAAGGCAGGCAGAGAATTCCCTGCTAGCACCTTCTCTGTGCCTGGGAAGCAGAAGTGTTCACATTGCTTCGCAGAATCGCCTTTGTGCAGAAAACACTAACACTTGTTCAGAACAAAAGAAAGCACAGAGCCCCAGATTTGCTGTTGTTGTGGAGAGCTTGCAGAGCACTGGGGAAAGGCAGGCGGAGAATTCCCTGCTAGCACCTTCTCTGTGCCTGGGAAGCAGAAGTGTTCACATTACTTCGCAGAATCGCTTTTGTGCAGAAAACACTAACACTTGTTCAGAACGAAAGAAAGCACAGAGCCCCAGATTTGCTGTTGTCCTGGAGAGCTTGCAGAGCACTGGGGAAAGGCAGGCAGAGAATTCCCTGTTAGCACCTTCTCTGTGCCTGGGAAGCAGAAGTGTTCACATTGCTTCGCAGAATCGCTTTTCTGCAGAAAACACTAACACTTGTTCAGAACAAAAGAAAACACAGAGCCCCAGATTTGCTGTTGTTCTGGAGAGCTTGCAGAGCACTGGGGAAAGGCAGGCAGAGAATTCCCTGCTAGCACCTTCTCTGTGCCTGGGAAGCAGAAGTGTTCACATTGCTTCGCAGAATCGCCTTTGTGCAGAAAACACTAACACTTGTTCAGAACAAAAGAAAGCACAGAGCCCCAGATTTGATGTTGTTCTGGAGAGCTTGCAGAGCAGTGGGGAAAGGCAGGCAGAGAATTCCCTGCTAGCACCTTCTCTGTGCCTGGGAAGCAGGAGTGTTCACATTGCTTCGCAGAATCGCTTTTGTGCAGAAAACAGTAACACTTGTTCAGAACAAAAGAAAGCACAGAGCCCCAGATTTGCTGTTGTCCTGGAGAGCTTGCAGAGCACTGGGGAAAGGCAGGCAGAGAATTCCCTGCTAGCACCTTCTCTGTGTCTGGGAAGCAGAAGTGTTTACATTGCTTCGCAGAATCGCCTTTGTGCAGAAAACACTAACACTTGTTCAGAACAAAAGAAAGCACAGAGCCCCAGAATCTATGTTGTCCTGGAGAGCTTGCAGAGCACTGGGGAAAGGCATGCAGAGAATTCCCTGCTAGCACCTTCTCTGTGCCTGGGAAGCAGAAGTGTTCACATTGCTTCGCAGAATCGCCTTTGTGCAGAAAACACTAACCCTTGTTCAGAACAAAAGAAAGCACAGAGCCCAAGATTTTATGTTGTCCTGGAGAGCTTGCAGAGCACTGGGGAAAGGCAGGCAGAGAATTCCCTGCTAGCACCTTCTCTGTGCCTGCGAAGCAGAAGTGTTCACATTGCTTCGCAGAATCGCCTTTGTGCAGAAAACACTAACACTTGTTCAGAACAAAAGAAAGCACAGAGCCCCAGATTTGCTGTTGTTCTGGAGAGCTTGCAGAGCACTGGGGAAAGGCAGGCAGAGAATTCCCTGCTAGCACCTTCTCTGTGCCTGGGAAGCAGAAGTGTTCACATTGCTTCGCAGAATTGCCTTTGTGCAGAAAACACTAACACTTGTTCAGAACAAAAGAAAGCACAGAGCCTCAGATTTTATGTTGTCCTGGAGAGCTTGCAGAGCACTGGGGAAAGGCAGGCAGAGAATTCCCTGCTAGCCCCTTCTCTGTGCCTGGGAAGCAGAAGTGTTCACATTGCTTCGCAGAATCGCTTTTCTGCAGAAAACACTAACACTTGTTCAGAACAAAAGAAAGCACAGAGCCCCAGATTTTATGTTGTCCTGGAGAGCTTGCAGAGCACTGGGGAAAGGCAGGCAGAGAATTCCCTGCTAGCACCTTCTCTGTGCCTGGGAAGCAGAAGTGTTCACATTGCTTCGCAGAATCGCCTTTGTGCAGAAAACACTAACACTTGTTCAGAACAAAAGAAAGCACAGAGCCCCAGATTCTATGTTGTCCTGGAGAGCTTGCAGAGCACTGGGGAAAGGCAGGCAGAGAATTCCCTGCTAGCCCCTTCTCTGTGCCTGGGAAGCAGAAGTGTTCACATTGCTTCCCAGAATCGCTTTTCTGCAGAAAACACTAACACTTGTTCAGAACAAAAGAAAGCACAGAGCCCCAGATTTGCTGTTGTTCTGGAGAGCTTGCAGAGCACTGGGGAAAGGCAGGCAGAGAATTCCCTGCTAGCACCTTCTCTGTGCCTGGGAAGCAGAAGTGTTCACATTGCTTTGCAGAATTGCCTTTGTGCAGAAAACAGTAACACTTGTTCAGAACAAAAGAAAGCACAGAGCCCCAGATTTGCTGTTGTTCTGGAGAGCTTGCAGAGCACTGGGGAAAGGCAGGCAGAGAATTCCCTGCTAGCACCTTCTCTGTGCCTGGGAAGCAGAAGTGTTCACATTGCTTCGCAGAATCGCCTTTGTGCAGAAAACACTAACACTTGTTCAGAACAAAAGAAAGCACAGAGCCCCAGATTTTATGTTGTCCTGGAGAGCTTGCAGAGCACTGGGGAAAGGCAGGCAGAGAATTCCCTGCTAGCACCTTCTCTGTGCCTGGGAAGCAGAAGTGTTCACATTGCTTCGCAGAATCGCCTTTGTGCAGAAAACACTAACACTTGTTCAGAACAAAAGAAAGCACAGAGCCCCAGATTTGCTGTTGTTCTGGAGAGCTTGCAGAGCACTGGGGAAAGGCAGGCAGAGAATTCCCTGCTAGCACCTTCTCTGTGCCTGGGAAGCAGAAGTGTTCACATTGCTTCGCAGAATCGCATTTGTGCAGAAAACACTAACACTTGTTCAGAACAAAAGAAAGCACAGAGCCCCAGATTTGCTGTTGTTCTGGAGAGCTTGCAGAGCACTGGGGAAAGGCAGGCAGAGAATTCCCTGCTAGCACCTTCTCTGTGCCTGGGAAGCAGAAGTGTTCACATTGCTTCGCAGAATCGCTTTTCTGCAGAAAACACTAACACTTGTTCAGAACAAAAGAAAGCAAAGAGCCCCAGATTTGCTGTTGTTCTGGAGAGCTTGCAGAGCACTGGGGAAAGGCAGGCAGAGAATTCCCTGCTAGCACCTTCTCTGTGCCTGGGAAGCAGAAGTGTTCACATTACTTCGCAGAATCGCTTTTGTGCAGAAAACAGTAACACTTGTTCAGAACAAAAGAAAGCACAGAGCCCCAGATTTGCTGTTGTCCTGGAGAGCTTGCAGAGCACTGGGGAAAGGCAGGCAGAGAATTCCCTGCTAGCACCTTCTCTGTGTCTGGGAAGCAGAAGTGTTTACATTGCTTCGCAGAATCGCCTTTGTGCAGAAAACACTAACACTTGTTCAGAACAAAAGAAAGCACAGAGCCCCAGATTCTATGTTGTCCTGGAGAGCTTGCAGAGCACTGGGGAAAGGCATGCAGAGAATTCCCTGCTAGCACCTTCTCTGTGCCTGGGAAGCAGAAGTGTTCACATTGCTTCGCAGAATCGCCTTTGTGCAGAAAACACTAACCCTTGTTCAGAACAAAAGAAAGCACAGAGCCCAAGATTTTATGTTGTCGTGGAGAGCTTGCAGAGCACTGGGGAAAGGCAGGCAGAGAATTCCCTGCTAGCACCTTCTCTGTGCCTGCGAAGCAGAAGTGTTCACATTGCTTCGCAGAATCGCCTTTGTGCAGAAAACACTAACACTTGTTCAGAACAAAAGAAAGCACAGAGCCCCAGATTTGCTGTTGTTCTGGAGAGCTTGCAGAGCACTGGGGAAAGGCAGGCAGAGAATTCCCTGCTAGCACCTTCTCTGTGCCTGGGAAGCAGAAGTGTTCACATTGCTTCGCAGAATCGCCTTTGTGCAGAAAACACTAACACTTGTTCAGAACAAAAGAAAGCACAGAGCCCCAGATTTGCTGTTGTTCTGGAGAGCTTGCAGAGCACTGGGGAAAGGCAGGCAGAGAATTCCCTGCTAGCACCTTCTCTGTGCCTGGGAAGCAGAAGTGTTCACATTGCTTCGCAGAATTGCCTTTGTGCAGAAAACACTAACACTTGTTCAGAACAAAAGAAAGCACAGAGCCTCAGATTTTATGTTGTCCTGGAGAGCTTGCAGAGCACTGGGGAAAGGCAGGCAGAGAATTCCCTGCTAGCCCCTTCTCTGTGCCTGGGAAGCAGAAGTGTTCACATTGCTTCGCAGAATCGCTTTTCTGCAGAAAACACTAACACTTGTTCAGAACAAAAGAAAGCACAGAGCCCCAGATTTTATGTTGTCCTGGAGAGCTTGCAGAGCACTGGGGAAAGGCAGGCAGAGAATTCCCTGCTAGCACCTTCTCTGTGCCTGGGAAGCAGAAGTGTTCACATTGCTTCGCAGAATCGCCTTTGTGCAGAAAACACTAACACTTGTTCAGAACAAAAGAAAGCACAGAGCCCCAGATTCTATGTTGTCCTGGAGAGCTTGCAGAGCACTGGGGAAAGGCAGGCAGAGAATTCCCTGCTAGCCCCTTCTCTGTGCCTGGGAAGCAGAAGTGTTCACATTGCTTCGCAGAATCGCTTTTCTGCAGAAAACACTAACACTTGTTCAGAACAAAAGAAAGCACAGAGCCCCAGATTTGCTGTTGTTCTGGAGAGCTTGCAGAGCACTGGGGAAAGGCAGGCAGAGAATTCCCTGCTAGCACCTTCTCTGTGCCTGCGAAGCAGAAGTGTTCACATTGCTTTGCAGAATTGCCTTTGTGCAGAAAACAGTAACACTTGTTCAGAACAAAAGAAAGCACAGAGCCCCAGATTTGCTGTTGTTCTGGAGAGCTTGCAGAGCACTGGGGAAAGGCAGGCAGAGAATTCCCTGCTAGCACCTTCTCTGTGCCTGGGAAGCAGAAGTGTTCACATTGCTTCGCAGAATCGCCTTTGTGCAGAAAACACTAACACTTGTTCAGAACAAAAGAAAGCACAGAGCCCCAGATTTGCTGTTGTCCTGGAGAGCTTGCAGAGCACTGGGGAAAGGCAGGCAGAGAATTCCCTGCTAGCACCTTCTCTGTGCCTGGGAAGCAGAAGTGTTCACATTGCTTCGCAGAATCGCATTTGTGCAGAAAACACTAACACTTGTTCAGAACAAAAGAAAGCACAGAGCACCAGATTTGCTGTTGTTCTGGAGAGCTTGCAGAGCACTGGGGAAAGGCAGGCAGAGAATTCCCTGCTAGCACCTTCTCTGTGCCTGGGAAGCAGAAGTGTTCACATTGCTTCGCAGAATCGCCTTTGTGCAGAAAACACTAACACTTGTTCAGAACAAAAGAAAGCACAGAGCCCCAGATTTGATGTTGTTCTGGAGAGCTTGCAGAGCACTGGGGAAAGGCAGGCAGAGAATTCCCTGCTAGCACCTTCTCTGTGCCTGGGAAGCAGGAGTGTTCACATTGCTTCGCAGAATCGCTTTTCTGCAGAAAACACTAACACTTGTTCAGAACAAAAGAAAGCACAGAGCCCCAGATTTGCTGTTGTTCTGGAGAGCTTGCAGAGCACTGGGGAAAGGCAGGCAGAGAATTCCCTGCAAGCACCTTCTCTGTGCCTGGGAAGCAGAAGTGTTTACATTGCTTCGCAGAAGCGCTTTTTTGCAGAAAACAGTAACACTTGTTCAGAATGAAAGAAAGCACAGAGCCCCAGATTCTATGTTGTCCTGGAGAGCTTGCAGAGCACTGGGGAAAGGCAGGCAGAGAATTCCTTGCTAGCACCTTCTCTGTGCCTGGGAAGCAGAAGTGTTCACATTGCTTCGCAGAATCGCCTTTGTGCAGAAAACACTAACACTTGTTCAGAACAAAAGAAAGCACAGAGCCCCAGATTTGCTGTTGTTCTGGAGAGCTTGCAGAGCACTGGGGAAAGGCAGGCAGAGAATTCCCTGCTAGCACCTTCTCTGTGCCTGGGAAGCAGAAGTGTTCACATTGCTTCGCAGAATTGCCTTTGTGCAGAAAACACTAACACTTGTTCAGAACAAAAGAAAGCACAGAGCCTCAGATTTTATGTTGTCCTGGAGAGCTTGCAGAGCACTGGGGAAAGGCAGGCAGAGAATTCCCTGCTAGCCCCTTCTCTGTGCCTGGGAAGCAGAAGTGTTCACATTGCTTCGCAGAATCGCTTTTGTGCAGAAAACACTAACACTTGTTCAGAACAAAAGAAAGCACAGAGCCCCAGATTTTATGTTGTCCTGGAGAGCTTGCAGAGCACTGGGGAAAGGCAGGCAGAGAATTCCCTGCTAGCACCTTCTCTGTGCCTGGGAAGCAGAAGTGTTCACATTGCTTCGCAGAATCGCCTTTGTGCAGAAAACACTAACACTTGTTCAGAACAAAAGAAAGCACAGAGCCCCAGATTCTATGTTGTCCTGGAGAGCTTGCAGAGCACTGGGGAAAGGCAGGCAGAGAATTCCCTGCAAGCACCTTCTCTGTGCCTGGGAAGCAGAAGTGTTTACATTGCTTCGCAGAAGCGCTTTTTTGCAGAAAACAGTAACACTTGTTCAGAATGAAAGAAAGCACAGAGCCCCAGATTCTATGTTGTCCTGGAGAGCTTGCAGAGCACTGGGGAAAGGCAGGCAGAGAATTCCTTGCTAGCACCTTCTCTGTGCCTGGGAAGCAGAAGTGTTCACATTGCTTCGCAGAATCGCTTTTGTGCAGAAAACACTAACACTTGTTCAGAACGAAAGAAAGCACAGAGCCCCAGATTTGCTGTTGTTCTGGAGAGCTTGCAGAGCACTGGGGAAAGGCAGGCAGAGAATTCCCTGCTAGCACCTTCTCTGTGCCTGGGAAGCAGAAGTGTTCACATTGCTTCGCAGAATCGCCTTTGTGCAGAAAACACTAACACTTGTTCAGAACAAAAGAAAGCACAGAGCCCCAGATTTGCTGTTGTTCTGGAGAGCTTGCAGAGCACTGGGGAAAGGCAGGCAGAGAATTCCCTGCTAGCACCTTCTCTGTGCCTGGGAAGCAGAAGTGTTCACATTGCTTCGCAGAATCGCCTTTGTGCAGAAAACACTAACACTTGTTCAGAACAAAAGAAAGCACAGAGCCCCAGATTTGCTGTTGTTCTGGAGAGCTTGCAGAGCACTGGGGAAAGGCAGGCGTAGAATTCCCTGCTAGCACCTTCTCTGTGCCTGGGAAGCAGAAGTGTTCACATTACTTCGCAGAATCGCTTTTGTGCAGAAAACACTAACACTTGTTCAGAAGGAAAGAAAGCACAGAGCCCCAGATTTGCTGTTGTCCTGGAGAGCTTGCAGAGCACTGGGGAAAGGCAGGCAGAGAATTCCCTGCTAGCACCTTCTCTGTGCCTGGGAAGCAGAAGTGTTCACATTGCTTCGCAGAATCGCCTTTGTGCAGAAAACACTAACACTTGTTCAGAACAAAAGAAAGCACAGAGCCCCAGATTCTATGTTGTCCTGGAGAGCTTGCAGAGCACTGGGGAAAGGCAGGCAGAGAATTCCCTGCTAGCACCTTCTCTGTGCCTGGGAAGCAGAAGTGTTCACATTGCTTCGCAGAATCGCTTTTGTGCAGAAAGCACTAACACTTGTTCAGAACGAAAGAAAGCACAGAGCCCCAGATTTGATGTTGTTCTGGAGAGCTTGCAGAGCAGTGGGGAAAGGCAGGCAGAGAATTCCCTGCTAGCACCTTCTCTGTGCCTGGGAAGCAGAAGTGTTCACATTGCTTCGCAGATTCGCCTTTGTGCAGAAAACACTAACACTTGTTCAGAACAAAAGAAAGCACAGAGCCCCAGATTTGATGTTGTTCTGGAGAGCTTGCAGAGCACTGGGGAAAGGCAGGCAGAGAATTCCCTGCTAGCACCTTCTCTGTTCCTGGGAAGCAGAAGTGTTCACATTGCTTCGCAGAATTGCCTTTGTGCAGAAAACACTAACACTTGTTCAGAACAAAAGAAAGCACAGAGCCTCAGATTTTATGTTGTCCTGGAGAGCTTGCAGAGCACTGGGGAAAGGCAGGCAGAGAATTCCCTGCTAGCACCTTCTCTGTGCCTGGGAAGCAGAAGTGTTCACATTGCTTCGCAGAATCGCTTTTCTGCAGAAAACACTAACACTTGTTCAGAACAAAAGAAAGCACAGAGCCCCAGATTTGCTGTTGTTCTGGAGAGCTTGCAGAGCACTGGGGAAAGGCAGGCAGAGAATTCCCTGCTAGCACCTTCTCTGTGCCTGGGAAGCAGAAGTGTTCACATTGCTTCGCAGAATCGCCTTTGTGCAGAAAACACTAACACTTGTTCAGAACAAAAGAAAGCACAGAGCCCCAGATTTGCTGTTGTTCTGGAGAGCTTGCAGAGCACTGGGGAAAGGCAGGCGGAGAATTCCCTGCTAGCACCTTCTCTGTGCCTGGGAAGCAGAAGTGTTCACATTGCTTCGCAGAATCGCTTTTGTGCAGAAAGCACTAACACTTGTTCAGAACAAAAGAAAGCACAGAGCCCCAGATTCTATGTTGTCCTGGAGAGCTTGCAGAGCACTGGGGAAAGGCAGGCAGAGAATTCCCTGCTAGCACCTTCTCTGTGCCTGGGAAGCAGAAGTGTTCACATTGCTTCGCAGAATCGCTTTTCTGCAGAAAACACTAACACTTGTTCAGAACAAAAGAAAGCACAGAGCCCCAGATTTGCTGTTGTTCTGGAGAGCTTGCAGAGCACTGGGGAAAGGCAGGCAGAGAATTCCCTGCTAGCACCTTCTCTGTGCCTGGGAAGCAGAAGTGTTCACATTGCTTCGCAGAATCGCCTTTGTGCAGAAAACACTAACACTTGTTCAGAACAAAAGAAAGCACAGAGCCCCAGATTTGCTGTTGTTCTGGAGAGCTTGCAGAGCACTGGGGAAAGGCAGGCAGAGAATTCCCTGCTAGCACCTTCTCTGTGCCTGGGAAGCAGAAGTGTTCACATTGCTTCGCAGAATCGCATTTGTGCAGAAAACACTAACACTTGTTCAAAACAAAAGAAAGCACAGAGCCCCAGATTTGCTGTTGTTCTGGAGAGCTTGCAGAGCACTGGGGAAAGGCAGGCAGAGAATTCCCTGCTAGCACCTTCTCTGTGCCTGGGAAGCAGAAGTGTTCACATTGCTTCGCAGAATTGCCTTTGTGCAGAAAACACTAACACTTGTTCAGAACAAAAGAAAGCACAGAGCCTCATATTTTATGCTGTCCTGGAGAGCTTGCAGAGCACTGGGGAAAGGCAGGCAGAGAATTCCCTGCTAGCACCTTCTCTGTGCCTGGGAAGCAGAAGTGTTCACATTGCTTCGCAGAATCGCTTTTCTGCAGAAAACACTAACACTTGTCCAGAACAAAAGAAAGCACAGAGCCCCAGATTTGCTGTTGTTCTGGAGAGCTTGCAGAGCACTGGGGAAAGGCAGGCAGAGAATTCCCTGCTAGCACCTTCTCTGTGCCTGGGAAGCAGAAGTGTTCACATTGCTTCGCAGAATCGCCTTTGTGCAGAAAACACTAACACTTGTTCAGAACAAAAGAAAGCACAGAGCCCCAGATTTGCTGTTGTTGTGGAGAGCTTGCAGAGCACTGGGGAAAGGCAGGCGGAGAATTCCCTGCTAGCACCTTCTCTGTGCCTGGGAAGCAGAAGTGTTCACATTACTTCGCAGAATCGCTTTTGTGCAGAAAACACTAACACTTGTTCAGAACGAAAGAAAGCACAGAGCCCCAGATTTGCTGTTGTCCTGGAGAGCTTGCAGAGCACTGGGGAAAGGCAGGCAGAGAATTCCCTGTTAGCACCTTCTCTGTGCCTGGGAAGCAGAAGTGTTCACATTGCTTCGCAGAATCGCTTTTCTGCAGAAAACACTAACACTTGTTCAGAACAAAAGAAAACACAGAGCCCCAGATTTGCTGTTGTTCTGGAGAGCTTGCAGAGCACTGGGGAAAGGCAGGCAGAGAATTCCCTGCTAGCACCTTCTCTGTGCCTGGGAAGCAGAAGTGTTCACATTGCTTCGCAGAATCGCCTTTGTGCAGAAAACACTAACACTTGTTCAGAACAAAAGAAAGCACAGAGCCCCAGATTTGATGTTGTTCTGGAGAGCTTGCAGAGCAGTGGGGAAAGGCAGGCAGAGAATTCCCTGCTAGCACCTTCTCTGTGCCTGGGAAGCAGGAGTGTTCACATTGCTTCGCAGAATCGCTTTTGTGCAGAAAACAGTAACACTTGTTCAGAACAAAAGAAAGCACAGAGCCCCAGATTTGCTGTTGTCCTGGAGAGCTTGCAGAGCACTGGGGAAAGGCAGGCAGAGAATTCCCTGCTAGCACCTTCTCTGTGTCTGGGAAGCAGAAGTGTTTACATTGCTTCGCAGAATCGCCTTTGTGCAGAAAACACTAACACTTGTTCAGAACAAAAGAAAGCACAGAGCCCCAGAATCTATGTTGTCCTGGAGAGCTTGCAGAGCACTGGGGAAAGGCATGCAGAGAATTCCCTGCTAGCACCTTCTCTGTGCCTGGGAAGCAGAAGTGTTCACATTGCTTCGCAGAATCGCCTTTGTGCAGAAAACACTAACCCTTGTTCAGAACAAAAGAAAGCACAGAGCCCAAGATTTTATGTTGTCCTGGAGAGCTTGCAGAGCACTGGGGAAAGGCAGGCAGAGAATTCCCTGCTAGCACCTTCTCTGTGCCTGCGAAGCAGAAGTGTTCACATTGCTTCGCAGAATCGCCTTTGTGCAGAAAACACTAACACTTGTTCAGAACAAAAGAAAGCACAGAGCCCCAGATTTGCTGTTGTTCTGGAGAGCTTGCAGAGCACTGGGGAAAGGCAGGCAGAGAATTCCCTGCTAGCACCTTCTCTGTGCCTGGGAAGCAGAAGTGTTCACATTGCTTCGCAGAATTGCCTTTGTGCAGAAAACACTAACACTTGTTCAGAACAAAAGAAAGCACAGAGCCTCAGATTTTATGTTGTCCTGGAGAGCTTGCAGAGCACTGGGGAAAGGCAGGCAGAGAATTCCCTGCTAGCCCCTTCTCTGTGCCTGGGAAGCAGAAGTGTTCACATTGCTTCGCAGAATCGCTTTTCTGCAGAAAACACTAACACTTGTTCAGAACAAAAGAAAGCACAGAGCCCCAGATTTTATGTTGTCCTGGAGAGCTTGCAGAGCACTGGGGAAAGGCAGGCAGAGAATTCCCTGCTAGCACCTTCTCTGTGCCTGGGAAGCAGAAGTGTTCACATTGCTTCGCAGAATCGCCTTTGTGCAGAAAACACTAACACTTGTTCAGAACAAAAGAAAGCACAGAGCCCCAGATTCTATGTTGTCCTGGAGAGCTTGCAGAGCACTGGGGAAAGGCAGGCAGAGAATTCCCTGCTAGCCCCTTCTCTGTGCCTGGGAAGCAGAAGTGTTCACATTGCTTCCCAGAATCGCTTTTCTGCAGAAAACACTAACACTTGTTCAGAACAAAAGAAAGCACAGAGCCCCAGATTTGCTGTTGTTCTGGAGAGCTTGCAGAGCACTGGGGAAAGGCAGGCAGAGAATTCCCTGCTAGCACCTTCTCTGTGCCTGGGAAGCAGAAGTGTTCACATTGCTTTGCAGAATTGCCTTTGTGCAGAAAACAGTAACACTTGTTCAGAACAAAAGAAAGCACAGAGCCCCAGATTTGCTGTTGTTCTGGAGAGCTTGCAGAGCACTGGGGAAAGGCAGGCAGAGAATTCCCTGCTAGCACCTTCTCTGTGCCTGGGAAGCAGAAGTGTTCACATTGCTTCGCAGAATCGCCTTTGTGCAGAAAACACTAACACTTGTTCAGAACAAAAGAAAGCACAGAGCCCCAGATTTTATGTTGTCCTGGAGAGCTTGCAGAGCACTGGGGAAAGGCAGGCAGAGAATTCCCTGCTAGCACCTTCTCTGTGCCTGGGAAGCAGAAGTGTTCACATTGCTTCGCAGAATCGCCTTTGTGCAGAAAACACTAACACTTGTTCAGAACAAAAGAAAGCACAGAGCCCCAGATTTGCTGTTGTTCTGGAGAGCTTGCAGAGCACTGGGGAAAGGCAGGCAGAGAATTCCCTGCTAGCACCTTCTCTGTGCCTGGGAAGCAGAAGTGTTCACATTGCTTCGCAGAATCGCATTTGTGCAGAAAACACTAACACTTGTTCAGAACAAAAGAAAGCACAGAGCCCCAGATTTGCTGTTGTTCTGGAGAGCTTGCAGAGCACTGGGGAAAGGCAGGCAGAGAATTCCCTGCTAGCACCTTCTCTGTGCCTGGGAAGCAGAAGTGTTCACATTGCTTCGCAGAATCGCTTTTCTGCAGAAAACACTAACACTTGTTCAGAACAAAAGAAAGCAAAGAGCCCCAGATTTGCTGTTGTTCTGGAGAGCTTGCAGAGCACTGGGGAAAGGCAGGCAGAGAATTCCCTGCTAGCACCTTCTCTGTGCCTGGGAAGCAGAAGTGTTCACATTACTTCGCAGAATCGCTTTTGTGCAGAAAACAGTAACACTTGTTCAGAACAAAAGAAAGCACAGAGCCCCAGATTTGCTGTTGTCCTGGAGAGCTTGCAGAGCACTGGGGAAAGGCAGGCAGAGAATTCCCTGCTAGCACCTTCTCTGTGTCTGGGAAGCAGAAGTGTTTACATTGCTTCGCAGAATCGCCTTTGTGCAGAAAACACTAACACTTGTTCAGAACAAAAGAAAGCACAGAGCCCCAGATTCTATGTTGTCCTGGAGAGCTTGCAGAGCACTGGGGAAAGGCATGCAGAGAATTCCCTGCTAGCACCTTCTCTGTGCCTGGGAAGCAGAAGTGTTCACATTGCTTCGCAGAATCGCCTTTGTGCAGAAAACACTAACCCTTGTTCAGAACAAAAGAAAGCACAGAGCCCAAGATTTTATGTTGTCGTGGAGAGCTTGCAGAGCACTGGGGAAAGGCAGGCAGAGAATTCCCTGCTAGCACCTTCTCTGTGCCTGCGAAGCAGAAGTGTTCACATTGCTTCGCAGAATCGCCTTTGTGCAGAAAACACTAACACTTGTTCAGAACAAAAGAAAGCACAGAGCCCCAGATTTGCTGTTGTTCTGGAGAGCTTGCAGAGCACTGGGGAAAGGCAGGCAGAGAATTCCCTGCTAGCACCTTCTCTGTGCCTGGGAAGCAGAAGTGTTCACATTGCTTCGCAGAATCGCCTTTGTGCAGAAAACACTAACACTTGTTCAGAACAAAAGAAAGCACAGAGCCCCAGATTTGCTGTTGTTCTGGAGAGCTTGCAGAGCACTGGGGAAAGGCAGGCAGAGAATTCCCTGCTAGCACCTTCTCTGTGCCTGGGAAGCAGAAGTGTTCACATTGCTTCGCAGAATTGCCTTTGTGCAGAAAACACTAACACTTGTTCAGAACAAAAGAAAGCACAGAGCCTCAGATTTTATGTTGTCCTGGAGAGCTTGCAGAGCACTGGGGAAAGGCAGGCAGAGAATTCCCTGCTAGCCCCTTCTCTGTGCCTGGGAAGCAGAAGTGTTCACATTGCTTCGCAGAATCGCTTTTCTGCAGAAAACACTAACACTTGTTCAGAACAAAAGAAAGCACAGAGCCCCAGATTTTATGTTGTCCTGGAGAGCTTGCAGAGCACTGGGGAAAGGCAGGCAGAGAATTCCCTGCTAGCACCTTCTCTGTGCCTGGGAAGCAGAAGTGTTCACATTGCTTCGCAGAATCGCCTTTGTGCAGAAAACACTAACACTTGTTCAGAACAAAAGAAAGCACAGAGCCCCAGATTCTATGTTGTCCTGGAGAGCTTGCAGAGCACTGGGGAAAGGCAGGCAGAGAATTCCCTGCTAGCCCCTTCTCTGTGCCTGGGAAGCAGAAGTGTTCACATTGCTTCGCAGAATCGCTTTTCTGCAGAAAACACTAACACTTGTTCAGAACAAAAGAAAGCACAGAGCCCCAGATTTGCTGTTGTTCTGGAGAGCTTGCAGAGCACTGGGGAAAGGCAGGCAGAGAATTCCCTGCTAGCACCTTCTCTGTGCCTGCGAAGCAGAAGTGTTCACATTGCTTTGCAGAATTGCCTTTGTGCAGAAAACAGTAACACTTGTTCAGAACAAAAGAAAGCACAGAGCCCCAGATTTGCTGTTGTTCTGGAGAGCTTGCAGAGCACTGGGGAAAGGCAGGCAGAGAATTCCCTGCTAGCACCTTCTCTGTGCCTGGGAAGCAGAAGTGTTCACATTGCTTCGCAGAATCGCCTTTGTGCAGAAAACACTAACACTTGTTCAGAACAAAAGAAAGCACAGAGCCCCAGATTTGCTGTTGTCCTGGAGAGCTTGCAGAGCACTGGGGAAAGGCAGGCAGAGAATTCCCTGCTAGCACCTTCTCTGTGCCTGGGAAGCAGAAGTGTTCACATTGCTTCGCAGAATCGCATTTGTGCAGAAAACACTAACACTTGTTCAGAACAAAAGAAAGCACAGAGCACCAGATTTGCTGTTGTTCTGGAGAGCTTGCAGAGCACTGGGGAAAGGCAGGCAGAGAATTCCCTGCTAGCACCTTCTCTGTGCCTGGGAAGCAGAAGTGTTCACATTGCTTCGCAGAATCGCCTTTGTGCAGAAAACACTAACACTTGTTCAGAACAAAAGAAAGCACAGAGCCCCAGATTTGATGTTGTTCTGGAGAGCTTGCAGAGCACTGGGGAAAGGCAGGCAGAGAATTCCCTGCTAGCACCTTCTCTGTGCCTGGGAAGCAGGAGTGTTCACATTGCTTCGCAGAATCGCTTTTCTGCAGAAAACACTAACACTTGTTCAGAACAAAAGAAAGCACAGAGCCCCAGATTTGCTGTTGTTCTGGAGAGCTTGCAGAGCACTGGGGAAAGGCAGGCAGAGAATTCCCTGCAAGCACCTTCTCTGTGCCTGGGAAGCAGAAGTGTTTACATTGCTTCGCAGAAGCGCTTTTTTGCAGAAAACAGTAACACTTGTTCAGAATGAAAGAAAGCACAGAGCCCCAGATTCTATGTTGTCCTGGAGAGCTTGCAGAGCACTGGGGAAAGGCAGGCAGAGAATTCCTTGCTAGCACCTTCTCTGTGCCTGGGAAGCAGAAGTGTTCACATTGCTTCGCAGAATCGCCTTTGTGCAGAAAACACTAACACTTGTTCAGAACAAAAGAAAGCACAGAGCCCCAGATTTGCTGTTGTTCTGGAGAGCTTGCAGAGCACTGGGGAAAGGCAGGCAGAGAATTCCCTGCTAGCACCTTCTCTGTGCCTGGGAAGCAGAAGTGTTCACATTGCTTCGCAGAATTGCCTTTGTGCAGAAAACACTAACACTTGTTCAGAACAAAAGAAAGCACAGAGCCTCAGATTTTATGTTGTCCTGGAGAGCTTGCAGAGCACTGGGGAAAGGCAGGCAGAGAATTCCCTGCTAGCCCCTTCTCTGTGCCTGGGAAGCAGAAGTGTTCACATTGCTTCGCAGAATCGCTTTTGTGCAGAAAACACTAACACTTGTTCAGAACAAAAGAAAGCACAGAGCCCCAGATTTTATGTTGTCCTGGAGAGCTTGCAGAGCACTGGGGAAAGGCAGGCAGAGAATTCCCTGCTAGCACCTTCTCTGTGCCTGGGAAGCAGAAGTGTTCACATTGCTTCGCAGAATCGCCTTTGTGCAGAAAACACTAACACTTGTTCAGAACAAAAGAAAGCACAGAGCCCCAGATTCTATGTTGTCCTGGAGAGCTTGCAGAGCACTGGGGAAAGGCAGGCAGAGAATTCCCTGCAAGCACCTTCTCTGTGCCTGGGAAGCAGAAGTGTTTACATTGCTTCGCAGAAGCGCTTTTTTGCAGAAAACAGTAACACTTGTTCAGAATGAAAGAAAGCACAGAGCCCCAGATTCTATGTTGTCCTGGAGAGCTTGCAGAGCACTGGGGAAAGGCAGGCAGAGAATTCCTTGCTAGCACCTTCTCTGTGCCTGGGAAGCAGAAGTGTTCACATTGCTTCGCAGAATCGCCTTTGTGCAGAAAACACTAACACTTGTTCAGAACAAAAGAAAGCACAGAGCCCCAGATTTGCTGTTGTTCTGGAGAGCTTGCAGAGCACTGGGGAAAGGCAGGCAGAGAATTCCCTGCTAGCACCTTCTCTGTGCCTGGGAAGCAGAAGTGTTCACATTGCTTCGCAGAATTGCCTTTGTGCAGAAAACACTAACACTTGTTCAGAACAAAAGAAAGCACAGAGCCTCAGATTTTATGTTGTCCTGGAGAGCTTGCAGAGCACTGGGGAAAGGCAGGCAGAGAATTCCCTGCTAGCCCCTTCTCTGTGCCTGGGAAGCAGAAGTGTTCACATTGCTTCGCAGAATCGCTTTTCTGCAGAAAACACTAACACTTGTTCAGAACAAAAGAAAGCACAGAGCCCCAGATTTTATGTTGTCCTGGAGAGCTTGCAGAGCACTGGGGAAAGGCAGGCAGAGAATTCCCTGCTAGCACCTTCTCTGTGCCTGGGAAGCAGAAGTGTTCACATTGCTTCGCAGAATCGCCTTTGTGCAGAAAACACTAACACTTGTTCAGAACAAAAGAAAGCACAGAGCCCCAGATTCTATGTTGTCCTGGAGAGCTTGCAGAGCACTGGGGAAAGGCAGGCAGAGAATTCCCTGCTAGCACCTTCTCTGTGCCTGGGAAGCAGAAGTGTTCACATTGCTTCGCAGAATCGCCTTTGTGCAGAAAACACTAACACTTGTTCAGAACAAAAGAAAGCACAGAGCCCCAGATTTGCTGTTGTCCTGGAGAGCTTGCAGAGCACTGGGGAAAGGCAGGCAGAGAATTCCCTGCTAGCACCTTCTCTGTGCCTGGGAAGCAGAAGTGTTCACATTGCTTCGCAGAATCGCATTTGTGCAGAAAACACTAACACTTGTTCAGAACAAAAGAAAGCACAGAGCACCAGATTTGCTGTTGTTCTGGAGAGCTTGCAGAGCACTGGGGAAAGGCAGGCAGAGAATTCCCTGCTAGCACCTTCTCTGTGCCTGGGAAGCAGAAGTGTTCACATTGCTTCGCAGAATCGCCTTTGTGCAGAAAACACTAACACTTGTTCAGAACAAAAGAAAGCACAGAGCCCCAGATTTGATGTTGTTCTGGAGAGCTTGCAGAGCACTGGGGAAAGGCAGGCAGAGAATTCCCTGCTAGCACCTTCTCTGTGCCTGGGAAGCAGGAGTGTTCACATTGCTTCGCAGAATCGCTTTTCTGCAGAAAACACTAACACTTGTTCAGAACAAAAGAAAGCACAGAGCCCCAGATTTGCTGTTGTTCTGGAGAGCTTGCAGAGCACTGGGGAAAGGCAGGCAGAGAATTCCCTGCAAGCACCTTCTCTGTGCCTGGGAAGCAGAAGTGTTTACATTGCTTCGCAGAAGCGCTTTTTTGCAGAAAACAGTAACACTTGTTCAGAATGAAAGAAAGCACAGAGCCCCAGATTCTATGTTGTCCTGGAGAGCTTGCAGAGCACTGGGGAAAGGCAGGCAGAGAATTCCTTGCTAGCACCTTCTCTGTGCCTGGGAAGCAGAAGTGTTCACATTGCTTCGCAGAATCGCCTTTGTGCAGAAAACACTAACACTTGTTCAGAACAAAAGAAAGCACAGAGCCCCAGATTTGCTGTTGTCCTGGAGATCTTGCAGAGCACTGGGGAAAGGCAGGCAGGGAATTCCCTGCTAGCACCTTCTCTGTGTCTGGGAAGTAGAAGTGTTCACATTGCTTCGCAGAATTTCCTTTGTGCAGAAAACACTAACACTTGTTCAGAACAAAAGAAAGCACAGAGCCCCAGATTTGCTGTTGTCCTGGAGATCTTGCAGAGCACTGGGGAAAGGCAGGCAGAGAATTCCCTGCTAGCACCTTCTCTGTGCCTGGAAAGCAGAAGTGTTTACGTTGCTTCGCAGAATCGCTTTTGTGCAGATAACACTAACACTTGTTCAGAAGGAAAGAAAGCACAGAGCCCCAGATTTGCTGTTGTCCTGGAGAGCTTGCAGAGCACTGGGGAAAGGCAGGCAGAGAATTCCCTGCTAGCACCTTCTCTGTGCCTGGGAAGCAGAAGTGTTCACATTGCTTCGCTGTATCGCCTTTGTGCAGAAAACACTAACACTTGTTCAGAACAAAAGAAAGCACAGAGCCCCAGATTCTATGTTGTCCTGGAGAGCTTGCAGAGCACTGGGGAAAGGCAGGCAGAGAATTCCCTGCTAGCACCTTCTCTGTGCCTGGGAAGCAGAAGTGTTCACATTGCTTCGCAGAATCGCCTTTGTGCAGAAAACACTAACACTTGTTCAGAACAAAAGAAAGCACAGAGCCCCAGATTTTATGTTGTTCTGGAGAGCTTGCAGAGCACTGGGGAAAGGCAGGCAGAGAATTCCCTGCTAGCACCTTCTCTGTGCCTGGGAAGCAGAAGTGTTCATATTGCTTCGCAGAATCGCTTTTGTGCAGAAAACACTAACACTTGTTCAGAACGAAAGAAAGCACAGAGCCCCAGATTTGATGTTGTCCTGGAGAGCTTGCAGAGCACTGGGGAAAGGCAGGCAGAGAATTCCTTGCTAGCACCTTCTCTGTGCCTGGGAAGCAGAAGTGTTCACATTGCTTCGCAGAATCGCTTTTCTGCAGAAAACACTAACACTTGTTCAGAACAAAAGAAAGCACAGAGCCCCAGATTCTATGTTGTCCTGGAGAGCTTACAGAGCACTGCGGAAAGGCAGGCAGAGAATTCCCTGCTAGCACCTTCTCTGTGCCTGGGAAGCAGAAGTGTTCACATTGCTTCGCAGAAGCGCTTTTGTGCAGAAAACAGTAACACTTGTTCAGAACAAAAGAAAGCACAGAGCCCCAGATTCTATGTTGTCCTGGAGAGCTTGCAGAGCACTGGGGAAAGGCAGGCAGGGAATTCCCTGCTAGCACCTTCTCTGTGCCTGGGAAGCAGAAGTGTTCACATTGCTTCGCAGAATCGCTTTTCTGCAGAAAACACTAACACTTGTTCAGAACAAAAGAAAGCACAGAGCCCCAGATTTGCTGTTGTTCTGGAGAGCTTGCAGAATACTGGGGAAAGGCAGGCAGAGAATTCCCTGCTAGCACCTTCTCTGTGCCTGGGAAGCAGAAGTGTTCACATTGCTTCGCAGAATCGCCTTTGTGCAGAAAACACTAACACTTGTTCAGAATGAAAGAAAGCACAGAGCCCCAGATTTGCTGTTGTCCTGGAGATCTTGCAGAGCACTGGGGAAAGGCAGGCAGGGAATTCCCTGCTAGCACCTTCTCTGTGCCTGGGAAGCAGAAGTGTTCACATTGCTTCGCAGAATCGCTTTGGTGCAGAAAACACTAACACTTGTTCAGAACAAAAGAAAGCACAGAGCCCCAGATTTGCCGTTGTTCTGGAGAGCTTGCAGAGCACTGGGGAAAGGCAGGCAGAGAATTCCCTGCTAGCACCTTCTCTGTGTCTGGGAAGTAGAATTGTTCACATTGCTTCGCAGAATTGCCTTTGTGGAGAAAACACTAACACTTGTTCAGAACAAAAGAAAGCACAGAGCCCCAGATTCTATGTTGTCCTGGAGAGCTTGCAGAGCACTGGGGAAAGGCAGGCAGAGAATTCCCTGCTAGCACCTTCTCTGTGCCTGGGAAGCAGAAGTGTTCACATTGCTTCGCAGAATCGCTTTTGTGCAGAAAACACTAACACTTGTTCAGAACAAAAGAAAGCACAGAGCCCCAGATTTGCTGTTGTTCTGGAGAGCTTGCAGAGCACTGGGGAAAGACAGGCAGAGAATTCCCTGCTAGCACCTTCTCTGTGCCTGGGAAGCAGAAGTGTTCACATTAGTTCGCAGAATCGCCTTTGTGCAGAAAACACTAACACTTGTTCAGAACAAAAGAAAGCACAGAGCCCCAGATTCTATGTTGTCCTGGAGAGCTTGCAGAGCACTGGGGAAAGGCAGGCGGAGAATTCCCTGCTAGCACCTTCTCTGTGCCTGGGAAGCAGAAGTGTTCACATTACTTCGCAGAATCGCTTTTGTGCAGAAAACACTAACACTTGTTCAGAACAAAAGAAAGCACAGAGCCCCAGATTCTATGTTGTCCTGGAGAGCTTGCAGAGCACTGGGGAAAGGCAGGCAGGGAATTCCCTGCTAGCACCTTCTCTGTGCCTGGGAAGCAGCAGTGTTCACATTGCTTCGCAGAATCGCTTTTCTGCAGAAAACACTAACACTTGTTCAGAACAAAAGAAAGCACAGAGCCCCAGATTTGCTGTTGTTCTGGAGAGCTTGCAGAGCACTGGGGAAAGGCAGGCAGAGAATTCCCTGCTAGCACCTTCTCTGTGCCTGTTCACATTGCTTCGCAGAATCGCTTTTGTGCAGAAAACAGTAACACTTGTTCAGAACGAAAGAAAGCACAGAGCCCCAGATTCTATGTTGTCCTGGAGAGCTTGCAGAGCACTGGGGAAAGGCAGGCAGAGAATTCCTTGCTAGCACCTTCTCTGTGCCTGGGAAGCAGAAGTGTTCACATTGCTTCGCAGAATCGCTTTTGTGCAGAAAATAGTAACACTTGTTCAGAATGAAAGAAAGCACAGAGCCCCAGATTCTATGTTGTCCTGGAGAGCTTGCAGAGCACTGGGGAAAGGCATGCAGAGAATTCCTTGCTAGCACCTTCTCTGTGCCTGTGAAGCAGAAGTGTTCACATTGCTTCGCAAGAATCGCTTTTGTGCAGAAAATAGTAACACTTGTTCAGAACGAAAGACAGCACAGAGCCCCAGATTTTATGTTGTCCTGGAGAGCTTGCAGAGCACTGGGGAAAGGCCAGCAGAGAATTCCCTGCTAGCACCTTCTCTATGCCTGGGAAGCAGAAGTGTTCACATTGCTTCGCTGTATCGCTTTTGTGCAGAAAACAGTAACACTTGTTCAGAACGAAAGAAAGCACAGAGCCCCAGATTTGCTGTTGTCCTGGAGAGCTTGCAGAGCACTGGGGAAAGGCAGGCAGAGAATTCCTTGCTAGCACCTTCTCTGTGCCTGGGAAGCAGAAGTGTTCATATTGCTTCGCAGAATCGCTTTTGTGCAGAAAACCGTAATACTTGTTCAGAACGAAAGAAAGCACAGAGCCCCATATTTTATGTTGTCCTGGAGAGCTTGCAGAGCACTGGGGAAAGGCAGGCAGAGAATTCCTTGCTAGCGCCATCTCTGTGCCTGGGAAGCAGAAGTGTTCACATTGCTTCGCAGAATCGCTTTTGTGCAGAAAACAGTAACACTTGTTCAGAACGAAAGAAAGCACAGAGCCCCAGATTTGATGTTGTCCTGGAGAGCTTGCAGAGCACTGGGGAAAGGCAGGCAGAGAATTCCCTGCTAGCACCTTCTCTGTGCCTGTTCACATTGCTTCGCTGTATCGCTTTTGTGCAGAAAACACTAACACTTGTTCAGAACGAAAGAAAGCACAGAGCCCCAGATTCTATGTTGTCCTGGAGAGCTTGCAGAGCACTGGGGAAAGGCAGGCAGAGAATTCCCTGCTAGCACCTTCTCTGTGCCTGGGAAGCAGAAGTGTTCACATTGCTTCGCAGAATCGCCTTTGTGCAGAAAACAGTAACACTTGTTCAGAACGAAAGAAAGCACAGAGCCCCAGATTCTATGTTGTCCTGGAGAGCTTGCAGAGCACTGGGGAAAGGCAGGCAGAGAATTCCTTGCTAGCACCTTCTCTGTGCCTGGGAAGCAGAAGTGTTCACATTGCTTCGCAGAATCGCTTTTCTGCAGAAAACACTAACACTTGTTCAGAACGAAAGAAAGCACAGAGCCCCAGATTCTATGTTGTCCTGGAGAGCTTGCAGAGCACTGGGGAAAGGCAGGCAGAGAATTCCCTGCTAGCACCTTCTCTGTGCCTGTTCACATTGCTTCGCAGAATCGCTTTTGTGCAGAAAACAGTAACACTTGTTCAGAACGAAAGAAAGCACAGAGCCCCAGATTCTATGTTGTCCTGGAGAGCTTGCAGAGCACTGGGGAAAGGCAGGCAGAGAATTCCTTGCTAGCGCCATCTCTGTGCCTGGGAAGCAGAAGTGTTCACATTGCTTCGCAGAATCGCTATTGTGCAGAAAACAGTAACACTTGTTCAGAACGAAAGAAAGCACAGAGCCCCAGATTCTATGTTGTCCTGGAGAGCTTGCAGAGCACTGGGGAAAGGCAGGCAGAGAATTCCTTGCTAGCACCTTCTCTGTGCCTGGGAAGCAGAAGTGTTCACATTGCTTCGCAGAATCGCTTTTGTGCAGAAAACACTAACACTTGTTCAGAACGAAAGAAAGCACAGAGCCCCAGATTCTATGTTGTCCTGGAGAGCTTGCAGAGCACTGGGGAAAGGCAGGCAGAGAATTCCCTGCTAGCACCTTCTCTGTGCCTGTTCACATTGCTTCGCAGAATCGCTTTTGTGCAGAAAACAGTAACACTTGTTCAGAACGAAAGAAAGCACAGAGCCCCAGATTCTATGTTGTCCTGGAGAGCTTGCAGAGCACTGGGGAAAGGCAGGCAGAGAATTCCTTGCTAGCACCTTCTCTGTGCCTGGGAAGCAGAAGTGTTCACATTGCTTCGCAGAATCGCTTTTGTGCAGAAAACACTAACACTTGTTCAGAACGAAAGAAAGCACAGAGCCCCAGATTTGATGTTGTCCTGGAGAGCTTGCAGAGCACTGGGGAAAGGCAGGCAGAGAATTCCCTGCTAGCACCTTCTCTGTGCCTGTTCACATTGCTTCGCAGAATCGCTTTTGTGCAGAAAACAGTAACACTTGTTCAGAACGAAAGAAAGCACAGAGCCCCGGATTCTATGTTGCCCTGGAGAGCTTGCAGAGCACTGGGGAAAGGCAGGCAGAGAATTCCTTGCTAGCACCTTCTCTGTGCCTGGGAAGCAGAAGTGTTCACATTGCTTCGCTGTATCGCTTTTGTGCAGAAAACACTAACACTTGTTCAGAACGAAAGAAAGCACAGAGCCCCAGATTCTATGTTGTCCTCGAGAGCTTGCAGAGCACTGGGGAAAGGCAGGCAGAGAATTCCCTGCTAGCACCTTCTCTGTGCCTGTTCACATTGCTTCGCAGAATCGCTTTTGTGCAGAAAACACTAACACTTGTTCAGAACGAAAGAAAGCACAGAGCCCCAGATTCTATGTTGTCCTGGAGAGCTTGCAGAGCACTGGGGAAAGGCAGGCAGAGAATTCCCTGCTAGCACCTTCTCTGTGCCTGGGAAGCAGAAGTGTTCACATTGCTTCGCAAGAATCGCTTTTGTGCAGAAAACACTAACACTTGTTCAGAACGAAAGACAGCACAGAGCCCCAGATTTTATGTTGTCCTGGAGAGCTTGCAGAGCACTGGGGAAAGGCAGGCAGAGAATTCCCTGCTAGCACCTTCTCTATGCCTGGGAAGCAGAAGTGTTCACATTGCTTCGCAGAATCGCTTTTGTGCAGAAAACAGTAACACTTCTTCAGAACGAAAGAAAGCACAGAGCCCCAGATTCTATGTTGTCCTGGAGAGCTTGCAGAGCACTGGGGAAAGGCAGGCAGAGAATTCCTTGCTAGCACCTTCTCTGTGCCTGGGAAGCAGAAGTGTTCATATTGCTTCGCTGTATCGCTTTTGTGCAGAAAACAGTAATACTTGTTCAGAACGAAAGAAAGCACAGAGCCCCAGATTCTATGTTGTCCTGGAGAGCTTGCAGAGCACTGGGGAAAGGCAGGCAGAGAATTCCTTGCTAGCACCTTCTCTGTGCCTGGGAAGCAGAAGTGTTCACATTGCTTCGCAGAATCGCTTTTGTGCAGAAAACAGTAACACTTGTTCAGAACGAAAGAAAGCACAGAGCCCCAGATTCTATGTTGTCCTGGAGAGCTTGCAGAGTACTGGGGAAAGGCAGGCAGAGAATTCCCTGCTAGCACCTTCTCTGTGCCTGTTCACATTGCTTCGCAGAATCGCTTTTGTGCAGAAAACAATAACACTTGTTCAGAACGAAAGAAAGCACAGAGCCCCAGATTCTATGTTGTCCTGGAGAGCTTGCAGAGCACTGGGGAAAGGCAGGCAGAGAATTCCTTGCTAGCACCTTCTCTGTGCCTGGGAAGCAGAAGTGTTCACATTGCTTCGCAGATTCGCTTTTGTGCAGAAAACACTAACACTTGTTCAGAACGAAAGAAAGCACAGAGCCCCAGATTTGCTGTTGTCCTGGAGAGCTTGCAGAGCACTGGGGAAAGGCAGGCAGAGAATTCCTTGCTAGCACCTTCTCTGTGCCTGGGAAGCAGAAGTGTTCACCTTGCTTCGCAGAATCGCTTTTGTGCAGAAAACACTAACACTTGTTCAGAACGAAATAAAGCACAGAGCTCCAGATTCTATGTTGTCCTGGAGAGCTTGCAGAGCACTGGGGAAAGGCAGGCAGAGAATTCCCTGCTAGCACCTTCTCTGTGCCTGTTCACATTGCTTCGCAGAATCGCTTTTGTGCAGAAAACAGTAACACTTGTTCAGAACGAAAGAAAGCACAGAGCCCCAGATTCTATGTTGTCCTGGAGAGCTTGCAGAGCACTGGGGAAAGGCAGGCAGAGAATTCCCTGCTAGCACCTTCTCTGTGCCTGGGAAGCAGAAGTGTTCACATTGCTTCGCAGAATCGCCTTTGTGCAGAAAACACTAACACTTGTTCAGAACAAAAGAAAGCACAGAGCCCCAGATTTGCTGTTGTTCTGGAGAGCTTGCAGAGCACTGGGGAAAGGCAGGCGGAGAATTCCCTGCTAGCACCTTCTCTGTGCCTGGGAAGCAGAAGTGTTCACATTACTTCGCAGAATCGCTTTTGTGCAGAAAACACTAACACTTGTTCAGAACGAAAGAAAGCACAGAACCCCAGATTTGCTGTTGTTCTGGAGAGCTTGCAGAGCACTGGGGAAAGGCAGGCAGAGAATTCCCTGTTAGCACCTTCTCTGTGCCTGGGAAGCAGAAGTGTTCACATTGCTTCGCAGAATCGCTTTTGTGCAGAAAGCACTAACACTTGTTCAGAACAAAAGAAAGCACAGAGCCCCAGATTCTATGTTGTTCTGGAGAGCTTGCAGAGCACTGGGGAAAGGCAGGCAGAGAATTCCCTGCTAGCACCTTCTCTGTGCCTGGGAAGCAGGAGTGTTCACATTGCTTCGCAGAATCGCTTTTCTGCAGAAAACACTAACACTTGTTCAGAACAAAAGAAAGCACAGAGCCCCAGATTTGCTGTTGTTCTGGAGAGCTTGCAGAGCACTGGGGAAAGGCAGGCAGAGAATTCCCTGCAAGCACCTTCTCTGTGCCTGGGAAGCAGAAGTGTTTACATTGCTTCGCAGAAGCGCTTTTTTGCAGAAAACAGTAACACTTGTTCAGAATGAAAGAAAGCACAGAGCCCCAGATTCTATGTTGTCCTGGAGAGCTTGCAGAGCACTGGGGAAAGGCAGGCAGAGAATTCCCTGCTAGCACCTTCTCTGTGCCTGGGAAGCAGGAGTGTTCACATTGCTTCGCAGAATCGCTTTTCTGCAGAAAACAGTAACACTTGTTCAGAATGAAAGAAAGCACAGAGCCCCAGATTTGCTGTTGTCCTGGAGAGCTTGCAGAGCACTGGGGAAAGGCAGGCAGAGAATTCCTTGCTAGCACCTTCTCTGTGCCTGGGAAGCAGAAGTGTTCACATTGCTTCGCAGAATCGCCTTTGTGCAGAAAACACTAACACTTGTTCAGAACAAAAGAAAGCACAGAGCCCCAGATTTGCTGTTGTTCTGGAGAGCTTGCAGAGCACTGGGGAAAGGCAGGCAGAGAATTCCCTGCTAGCACCTTCTCTGTGTCTGGGAAGTAGAAGTGTTCACATTGCATCGCAGAATTGCCTTTGTGCAGAAAACACTAACACTTGTTCAGAACAAAAGAAAGCACAGAGCCTCAGATTTTATGTTGTCCTGGAGAGCTTGCAGAGCACTGGGGAAAGGCAGGCAGAGAATTCCCTGCTAGCACCTTCTCTGTGCCTGGGAAGCAGAAGTGTTCACATTGCTTCGCAGAATCGCTTTTCTGCAGAAAACACTAACACTTGTTCAGAACAAAAGAAAGCACAGAGCCCCAGATTTGCTGTTGTTCTGGAGAGCTTGCAGAGCACTGGGGAAAGGCAGGCAGAGAATTCCCTGCTAGCACCTTCTCTGTGCCTGGGAAGCAGAAGTGTTCACATTAGTTCGCAGAATCGCCTTTGTGCAGAAAACACTAACACTTGTTCAGAACAAAAGAAAGCACAGAGCCCCAGATTTGCTGTTGTCCTGGAGAGCTTGCAGAGCACTGGGGAAAGGCAGGCAGAGAATTCCTTGCTAGCACCTTCTCTGTGCCTGGGAAGCAGAAGTGTTCACATTACTTCGCAGAATCGCTTTTGTGCAGAAAACACTAACACTTGTTCAGAACAAAAGAAAGCACAGAGCCCCAGATTTGCTGTTGTTCTGGAGAGCTTGCAGAGCACTGGGGAAAGGCAGGCAGAGAATTCCCTGCTAGCACCTTCTCTGTGCCTGGAAAGCAGAAGTGTTTACGTTGCTTCGCAGAATCGCTTTTGTGCAGAAAACACTAACACTTGTTCAGAACGAAAGAAAGCACAGAGCCCCAGATTTGATGTTGTCCTAGAGAGCTTGCAGAGCACTGGGGAAAGGCAGGCAGAGAATTCCTTGCTAGCACCTTCTCTGTGCCTGGGAAGCAGAAGTGTTCACATTGCTTCGCATAATCGCTTTTGTGCAGAAAACAGTAACACTTGTTCAGAACAAAAGAAAGCACAGAGCCCCAGATTCTATGTTGTCCTGGAGAGCTTGCAGAGCACTGGGGAAAGGCAGGCAGAGAATTCCCTGCTAGCACCTTCTCTGTGCCTGGGAAGCAGAAGTGTTCACATTGCTTCGCAGAATCGCCTTTGTGCAGAAAACACTAACACTTGTTCAGAACAAAAGAAAGCACAGAGCCCCAGATTCTATGTTGTCCTGGAGAGCTTGCAGAGCACTGGGGAAAGGCAGGCAGGGAATTCCCTGCTAGCACCTTCTCTGTGCCTGGGAAGCAGAAGTGTTCACATTGCTTCGCAGAATCGCTTTTCTGCAGAAAACACTAACACTTGTTCAGAACAAAAGAAAGCACAGAGCCCCAGATTTGCTGTTGTTCTGGAGAGCTTGCAGAATACTGGGGAAAGGCAGGCAGAGAATTCCCTGCTAGCACCTTCTCTGTGCCTGGGAAGCAGAAGTGTTCACATTGCTTCGCAGAATCGCCTTTGTGCAGAAAACACTAACACTTGTTCAGAATGAAAGAAAGCACAGAGCCCCAGATTTGCTGTTGTCCTGGAGATCTTGCAGAGCACTGGGGAAAGGCAGGCAGGGAATTCCCTGCTAGCACCTTCTCTGTGCCTGGGAAGCAGAAGTGTTCACATTGCTTCGCAGAATCGCTTTGGTGCAGAAAACACTAACACTTGTTCAGAACAAAAGAAAGCACAGAGCCCCAGATTCTATGTTGTCCTGGAGAGCTTGCAGAGCACTGGGGAAAGGCAGGCAGAGAATTCCCTGCTAGCACCTTCTCTGTGCCTGGGAAGCAGAAGTGTTCACATTGCTTCGCAGAATCGCTTTTGTGCAGAAAACACTAACACTTGTTCAGAACAAAAGAAAGCACAGAGCCCCAGATTTGCTGTTGTTCTGGAGAGCTTGCAGAGCACTGGGGAAAGGCAGGCAGAGAATTCCCTGCTAGCACCTTCTCTGTGCCTGGGAAGCAGAAGTGTTCACATTGCTTCGCAGAATCGCTTTTGTGCAGAAAACACTAACACTTGTTCAGAACAAAAGAAAGCACAGAGCCCCAGATTTGCTGTTGTTCTGGAGAGCTTGCAGAGCACTGGGGAAAGACAGGCAGAGAATTCCCTGCTAGCACCTTCTCTGTGCCTGGGAAGCAGAAGTGTTCACATTAGTTCGCAGAATCGCCTTTGTGCAGAAAACACTAACACTTGTTCAGAACAAAAGAAAGCACAGAGCCCCAGATTCTATGTTGTCCTGGAGAGCTTGCAGAGCACTGGGGAAAGGCAGGCAGGGAATTCCCTGCTAGCACCTTCTCTGTGCCTGGGAAGCAGGAGTGTTCACATTACTTCGCAGAATCGCTTTTGTGCAGAAAACACTAACACTTGTTCAGAACAAAAGAAAGCACAGAGCCCCAGATTTGCTGTTGTTCTGGAGAGCTTGCAGAGCACTGGGGAAAGGCAGGCAGAGAATTCCCTGCTAGCACCTTCTCTGTGCCTGGGAAGCAGAAGTGTTCACATTGCTTCGCAGAATCGCTTTTGTGCAGAAAACACTAACACTTGTTCAGAACGAAAGAAAGCACAGAGCCCCAGATTCTATGTTGTCCTCGAGAGCTTGCAGAGCACTGGGGAAAGGCAGGCAGAGAATTCCCTGCTAGCACCTTCTCTGTGCCTGTTCACATTGCTTCGCAGAATCGCTTTTGTGCAGAAAACAGTAACACTTGTTCAGAACGAAAGAAAGCACAGAGCCCCAGATTCTATGTTGTCCTGGAGAGCTTGCAGAGCACTGGGGAAAGGCAGGCAGAGAATTCCTTGCTAGCACCTTCTCTGTGCCTGGGAAGCAGAAGTGTTCACATTGCTTCGCAGAATCGCTTTTGTGCAGAAAATAGTAACACTTGTTCAGAACGAAAGAAAGCACAGAGCCCCAGATTCTATGTTGTCCTGGAGAGCTTGCAGAGCACTGGGGAAAGGCATGCAGAGAATTCCTTGCTAGCACCTTCTCTGTGCCTGTGAAGCAGAAGTGTTCACATTGCTTCGCAAGAATCGCTTTTGTGCAGAAAACACTAACACTTGTTCAGAACGAAAGACAGCACAGAGCCCCAGATTTTATGTTGTCCTGGAGAGCTTGCAGAGCACTGGGGAAAGGCCAGCAGAGAATTCCCTGCTAGCACCTTCTCTATGCCTGGGAAGCAGAAGTGTTCACATTGCTTCGCTGTATCGCTTTTGTGCAGAAAACAGTAACACTTGTTCAGAACGAAAGAAAGCACAGAGCCCCAGATTTGCTGTTGTCCTGGAGAGCTTGCAGAGCACTGGGGAAAGGCAGGCAGAGAATTCCTTGCTAGCACCTTCTCTGTGCCTGGGAAGCAGAAGTGTTCATATTGCTTCGCAGAATCGCTTTTGTGCAGAAAACCGTAATACTTGTTCAGAACGAAAGAAAGCACAGAGCCCCATATTTTATGTTGTCCTGGAGAGCTTGCAGAGCACTGGGGAAAGGCAGGCAGAGAATTCCTTGCTAGCGCCATCTCTGTGCCTGGGAAGCAGAAGTGTTCACATTGCTTCGCAGAATCGCTTTTGTGCAGAAAACAGTAACACTTGTTCAGAACGAAAGAAAGCACAGAGCCCCAGATTTGATGTTGTCCTGGAGAGCTTGCAGAGCACTGGGGAAAGGCAGGCAGAGAATTCCCTGCTAGCACCTTCTCTGTGCCTGTTCACATTGCTTCGCTGTATCGCTTTTGTGCAGAAAACACTAACACTTGTTCAGAACGAAAGAAAGCACAGAGCCCCAGATTCTATGTTGTCCTGGAGAGCTTGCAGAGCACTGGGGAAAGGCAGGCAGAGAATTCCCTGCTAGCACCTTCTCTGTGCCTGGGAAGCAGAAGTGTTCACATTGCTTCGCAGAATCGCCTTTGTGCAGAAAACACTAACACTTGTTCAGAAGGAAAGAAAGCACAGAGCCCCAGATTCTATGTTGTCCTGGAGAGCTTGCAGAGCACTGGGGAAAGGCAGGCAGAGAATTCCTTGCTAGCACCTTCTCTGTGCCTGGGAAGCAGAAGTGTTCACATTGCTTCGCAAAATCGCCTTTGTGCAGAAAACACTAACACTTGTTCAGAACGAAAGAAAGCACAGAGCCCCAGATTCTATGTTGTCCTGGAGAGCTTGCAGAGCACTGGGGAAAGGCAGGCAGAGAATTCCTTGCTAGCACCTTCTCTGTGCCTGGGAAGCAGAAGTGTTCACATTGCTTCGCAGAATCGCTTTTGTGCAGAAAACACTAACACTTGTTCAGAACGAAAGAAAGCACAGAGCCCCAGATTCTATGTTGTCCTGGAGAGCTTGCAGAGCACTGGGGAAAGGCAGGCAGAGAATTCCCTGCTAGCACCTTCTCTGTGCCTGTTCACATTGCTTCGCAGAATCGCTTTTGTGCAGAAAACAATAACACTTGTTCAGAACGAAAGAAAGCACAGAGCCCCAGATTCTATGTTGTCCTGGAGAGCTTGCAGAGCACTGGGGAAAGGCAGGCAGAGAATTCCTTGCTAGTGCCATCTCTGTGCCTGGGAAGCAGAAGTGTTCACATTGCTTCGCAGAATCGCTATTGTGCAGAAAACAGTAACACTTGTTCAGAACGAAAGAAAGCACAGAGCCCCAGATTTGCTGTTGTCCTGGAGAGCTTGCAGAGCACTGGGGAAAGGCAGGCAGAGAATTCCTTGCTAGCACCTTCTCTGTGCCTGGGAAGCAGAAGTGTTCACATTGCTTCGCAGAATCGCTTTTGTGCAGAAAACACTAACACTTGTTCAGAACGAAAGAAAGCACAGAGCCCCAGATTCTATGTTGTCCTGGAGAGCTTGCAGAGCACTGGGGAAAGGCAGGCAGAGAATTCCCTGCTAGCACCTTCTCTGTGCCTGTTCACATTGCTTCGCAGAATCGCTTTTGTGCAGAAAACAGTAACACTTGTTCAGAACGAAAGAAAGCACAGAGCCCCAGATTCTATGTTGTCCTGGAGAGCTTGCAGAGCACTGGGGAAAGGCAGGCAGAGAATTCCTTGCTAGCACCTTCTCTGTGCCTGGGAAGCAGAAGTGTTCACATTGCTTCGCAGAATCGCTTTTGTGCAGAAAACACTAACACTTGTTCAGAACGAAAGAAAGCACAGAGCCCCAGATTTGATGTTGTCCTGGAGAGCTTGCAGAGCACTGGGGAAAGGCAGGCAGAGAATTCCCTGCTAGCACCTTCTCTGTGCCTGTTCACATTGCTTCGCAGAATCGCTTTTGTGCAGAAAACAGTAACACTTGTTCAGAACGAAAGAAAGCACAGAGCCCCGGATTCTATGTTGCCCTGGAGAGCTTGCACAGCACTGGGGAAAGGCAGGCAGAGAATTCCTTGCTAGCACCTTCTCTGTGCCTGGGAAGCAGAAGTGTTCACATTGCTTCGCTGTATCGCTTTTGTGCAGAAAACACTAACACTTGTTCAGAACGAAAGAAAGCACAGAGCCCCAGATTCTATGTTGTCCTCGAGAGCTTGCAGAGCACTGGGGAAAGGCAGGCAGAGAATTCCCTGCTAGCACCTTCTCTGTGCCTGTTCATATTGCTTCGCAGAATCGCTTTTGTGCAGAAAACACTAACACGTGTTCAGAACGAAAGAAAGCACAGAGCCCCAGATTCTATGTTGTCCTGGAGAGCTTGCAGAGCACTGGGGAAAGGCAGGCAGAGAATTCCTTGCTAGCACCTTCTCTGTGCCTGGGAAGCAGAAGTGTTCACATTGCTTCGCAGAATCGCTTTTGTGCAGAAAACACTAACACTTGTTCAGAACGAAAGACAGCACAGAGCCCCAGATTTTATGTTGTCCTGGAGAGCTTGCAGAGCACTGGGGAAAGGCAGGCAGAGAATTCCCTGCTAGCACCTTCTCTATGCCTGGGAAGCAGAAGTGTTCACATTGCTTCGCTGTATCGCTTTTGTGCAGAAAACAGTAACACTTCTTCAGAACGAAAGAAAGCACAGAGCCCCAGATTCTATGTTGTCCTGGAGAGCTTGCAGAGCACTGGGGAAAGGCAGGCAGAGAATTCCTTGCTAGCACCTTCTCTGTGCCTGGGAAGCAGAAGTGTTCATATTGCTTCGCTGTATCGCTTTTGTGAAGAAAACAGTAATACTTGTTCAGAACGAAAGAAAGCACAGAGCCCCAGATTCTATGTTGTCCTGGAGAGCTTGCAGAGCACTGGGGAAAGGCAGGCAGAGAATTCCTTGCTAGCACCTTCTCTGTGCCTGGGAAGCAGAAGTGTTCACATTGCTTCGCAGAATCGCTTTTGTGCAGAAAACAGTAACGCTTGTTCAGAACGAAAGAAAGCACAGAGCCCCAGATTCTATGTTGTCCTGGAGAGCTTGCAGAGTACTGGGGAAAGGCAGGCAGAGAATTCCCTGCTAGCACCTTCTCTGTGCCTGTTCACATTGCTTCGCAGAATCGCTTTTGTGCAGAAAACAATAACACTTGTTCAGAACGAAAGAAAGCACAGAGCCCCAGATTCTATGTTGTCCTGGAGAGCTTGCAGAGCACTGGGGAAAGGCAGGCAGAGAATTCCTTGCTAGCACCTTCTCTGTGCCTGGGAAGCAGAAGTGTTCACATTGCTTCGCAGATTCGCTTTTGTGCAGAAAACACTAACACTTGTTCAGAACGAAAGAAAGCACAGAGCCCCAGATTTGCTGTTGTCCTGGAGAGCTTGCAGAGCACTGGGGAAAGGCAGGCAGAGAATTCCTTGCTAGCACCTTCTCTGTGCCTGGGAAGCAGAAGTGTTCACCTTGCTTCGCAGAATCGCTTTTGTGCAGAAAACACTAACACTTGTTCAGAACGAAATAAAGCACAGAGCTCCAGATTCTATGTTGTCCTGGAGAGCTTGCAGAGCACTGGGGAAAGGCAGGCAGAGAATTCCCTGCTAGCACCTTCTCTGTGCCTGTTCACATTGCTTCGCAGAATCGCTTTTCTGCAGAAAACACTAACACTTGTTCAGAACAAAAGAAAGCACAGAGCCCCAGATTTGCTGTTGTTCTGGAGAGCTTGCAGAGCACTGGGGAAAGGCAGGCAGAGAATTCCCTGCAAGCACCTTCTCTGTGCCTGGGAAGCAGAAGTGTTTACATTGCTTCGCAGAAGCGCTTTTTTGCAGAAAACAGTAACACTTGTTCAGAATGAAAAAAAGCACAGAGCCCCAGATTCTATGTTGTCCTGGAGAGCTTGCAGAGCACTGGGGAAAGGCAGGCAGAGAATTCCCTGCTAGCACCTTCTCTGTGCCTGGGAAGCAGGAGTGTTCACATTGCTTCGCAGAATCGCTTTTCTGCAGAAAACAGTAACACTTGTTCAGAATGAAAGAAAGCACAGAGCCCCAGATTTGCTGTTGTCCTGGAGAGCTTGCAGAGCACTGGGGAAAGGCAGGCAGAGAATTCCTTGCTAGCACCTTCTCTGTGCCTGGGAAGCAGAAGTGTTCACATTGCTTCGCAGAATCGCCTTTGTGCAGAAAACACTAACACTTGTTCAGAACAAAAGAAAGCACAGAGCCCCAGATTTGCTGTTGTTCTGGAGAGCTTGCAGAGCACTGGGGAAAGGCAGGCAGAGAATTCCCTGCTAGCACCTTCTCTGTGTCTGGGAAGTAGAAGTGTTCACATTGCTTCGCAGAATTGCCTTTGTGCAGAAAACACTAACACTTGTTCAGAACAAAAGAAAGCACAGAGCCTCAGATTTTATGTTGTCCTGGAGAGCTTGCAGAGCACTGGGGAAAGGCAGGCAGAGAATTCCCTGCTAGCACCTTCTCTGTGCCTGGGAAGCAGAAGTGTTCACATTGCTTCGCAGAATCGCTTTTCTGCAGAAAACACTAACACTTGTTCAGAACAAAAGAAAGCACAGAGCCCCAGATTTGCTGTTGTTCTGGAGAGCTTGCAGAGCACTGGGGAAAGGCAGGCAGAGAATTCCCTGCTAGCACCTTCTCTGTGCCTGGGAAGCAGAAGTGTTCACATTAGTTCGCAGAATCGCCTTTGTGCAGAAAACACTAACACTTGTTCAGAACAAAAGAAAGCACAGAGCCCCAGAATTGCTGTTGTCCTGGAGAGCTTGCAGAGCACTGGGGAAAGGCAGGCAGAGAATTCCTTGCTAGCACCTTCTCTGTGCCTGGGAAGCAGAAGTGTTCACATTACTTCGCAGAATCGCTTTTGTGCAGAAAACACTAACACTTGTTCAGAACAAAAGAAAGCACAGAGCCCCAGATTTGCTGTTGTTCTGGAGAGCTTGCAGAGCACTGGGGAAAGGCAGGCAGAGAATTCCCTGCTAGCACCTTCTCTGTGCCTGGAAAGCAGAAGTGTTTACGTTGCTTCGCAGAATCGCTTTTGTGCAGAAAACACTAACACTTGTTCAGAAGGAAAGAAAGCACAGAGCCCCAGATTTGCTGTTGTCCTGGAGAGCTTGCAGAGCACTGGGGAAAGGCAGGCAGAGAATTCCCTGCTAGCACCTTCTCTGTGCCTGGGAAGCAGAAGTGTTCACATTGCTTCGCGGTATCGCCTTTGTGCAGAAAACACTAACACCTGTTCAGAACAAAAGAAAGCACAGAGCCCCAGATTCTATGTTGTCCTGGAGAGCTTGCAGAGCACTGGGGAAAGGCAGGCAGGGAATTCCCTGCTAGCACCTTCTCTGTGCCTGGGAAGCAGAAGTGTTCATATTGCTTCGCAGAATCGCTTTTGTGCAGAAAACACTAACACTTGTTCAGAACGAAAGAAAGCACAGAGCCCCAGATTTGATGTTGTCCTAGAGAGCTTGCAGAGCACTGGGGAAAGGCAGGCAGAGAATTCCTTGCTAGCACCTTCTCTGTGCCTGGGAAGCAGAAGTGTTCACATTGCTTCGCATAATCGCTTTTCTGCAGAAAACACTAACACTTGTTCAGAACAAAAGAAAGCACAGAGCCCCAGATTTGCTGTTGTTCTGGAGAGCTTGCAGAGCACTGCGGAAAGGCAGGCAGAGAATTCCCTGCTAGCACCTTCTCTGTGCCTGGGAAGCAGAAGTGTTCACATTGCTTCGCAGAAGCGCTTTTGTGCAGAAAACAGTAACACTTGTTCAGAACAAAAGAAAGCACAGAGCCCCAGATTCTATGTTGTCCTGGAGAGCTTGCAGAGCACTGGGGAAAGGCAGGCAGAGAATTCCCTGCTAGCACCTTCTCTGTGCCTGGGAAGCAGAAGTGTTCACATTGCTTCGCAGAATCGCCTTTGTGCAGAAAACACTAACACTTGTTCAGAACAAAAGAAAGCACAGAGCCCCAGATTCTATGTTGTCCTGGAGAGCTTGCAGAGCACTGGGGAAAGGCAGGCAGGGAATTCCCTGCTAGCACCTTCTCTGTGCCTGGGAAGCAGAAGTGTTCACATTGCTTCGCAGAATCGCCTTTGTGCAGAAAACACTAACACTTGTTCAGAATGAAAGAAAGCACAGAGCCCCAGATTTGCTGTTGTCCTGGAGATCTTGCAGAGCACTGGGGAAAGGCAGGCAGGGAATTCCCTGCTAGCACCTTCTCTGTGCCTGGGAAGCAGAAGTGTTCACATTGCTTCGCAGAATCGCTTTGGTGCAGAAAACACTAACACTTGTTCAGAACAAAAGAAAGCACAGAGCCCCAGATTCTATGTTGTCCTGGAGAGCTTGCAGAGCACTGGGGAAAGGCAGGCAGAGAATTCCCTGCTAGCACCTTCTCTGTGCCTGGGAAGCAGAAGTGTTCACATTGCTTCGCAGAATCGCTTTTGTGCAGAAAACACTAACACTTGTTCAGAACAAAAGAAAGCACAGAGCCCCAGATTTGCTGTTGTTCTGGAGAGCTTGCAGAGCACTGGGGAAAGGCAGGCAGAGAATTCCCTGCTAGCACCTTCTCTGTGCCTGGGAAGCAGAAGTGTTCACATTAGTTCGCAGAATCGCCTTTGTGCAGAAAACACTAACACTTGTTCAGAACAAAAGAAAGCACAGAGCCCCAGATTCTATGTTGTCCTGGAGAGCTTGCAGAGCACTGGGGAAAGGCAGGCAGAGAATTCCCTGCTAGCACCTTCTCTGTGCCTGTTCACATTGCTTCGCAGAATCGCTTTTGTGCAGAAAACAGTAACACTTGTTCAGAACGAAAGAAAGCACAGAGCCCCAGATTTGCTGTTGTTCTGGAGAGCTTGCAGAGCACTGGGGAAAGGCAGGCAGAGAATTCCCTGCAAGCACCTTCTCTGTGCCTGGGAAGCAGAAGTGTTTACATTGCTTCGCAGAAGCGCTTTTTTGCAGAAAACAGTAACACTTGTTCAGAATGAAAGAAAGCACAGAGCCCCAGATTCTATGTTGTCCTGGAGAGCTTGCAGAGCACTGGGGAAAGGCAGGCAGAGAATTCCCTGCTAGCACCTTCTCTGTGCCTGGGAAGCAGGAGTGTTCACATTGCTTCGCAGAATCGCTTTTCTGCAGAAAACAGTAACACTTGTTCAGAATGAAAGAAAGCACAGAGCCCCAGATTTGCTGTTGTCCTGGAGAGCTTGCAGAGCACTGGGGAAAGGCAGGCAGAGAATTCCTTGCTAGCACCTTCTCTGTGCCTGGGAAGCAGAAGTGTTCACATTGCTTCGCAGAATCGCCTTTGTGCAGAAAACACTAACACTTGTTCAGAACAAAAGAAAGCACAGAGCCCCAGATTTGCTGTTGTTCTGGAGAGCTTGCAGAGCACTGGGGAAAGGCAGGCAGAGAATTCCCTGCTAGCACCTTCTCTGTGCCTGGGAAGCAGAAGTGTTCACATTGCTTCGCAGAATCGCTTTTCTGCAGAAAACACTAACACTTGTTCAGAACAAAAGAAAGCACAGAGCCCCAGATTTGCTGTTGTTCTGGAGAGCTTGCAGAGCACTGGGGAAAGGCAGGCAGAGAATTCCCTGCTAGCACCTTCTCTGTGCCTGGAAAGCAGAAGTGTTTACGTTGCTTCGCAGAATCGCTTTTGTGCAGAAAACACTAACACTTGTTCAGAAGGAAAGAAAGCACAGAGCCCCAGATTTGCTGTTGTCCTGGAGAGCTTGCAGAGCACTGGGGAAAGGCAGGCAGAGAATTCCCTGCTAGCACCTTCTCTGTGCCTGGGAAGCAGAAGTGTTCACATTGCTTCGCTGTATCGCCTTTGTGCAGAAAACACTAACACCTGTTCAGAACAAAAGAAAGCACAGAGCCCCAGATTCTATGTTGTCCTGGAGAGCTTGCAGAGCACTGGGGAAAGGCAGGCAGGGAATTCCCTGCTAGCACCTTCTCTGTGCCTGGGAAGCAGAAGTGTTCACATTGCTTCGCAGAATCGCCTTTGTGCAGAAAACACTAACACTTGTTCAGAACAAAAGAAAGCACAGAGCCCCAGATTTGCTGTTGTTCTGGAGAGCTTGCAGAGCACTGGGGAAAGGCAGGCAGAGAATTCCCTGCTAGCACCTTCTCTGTGCCTGGGAAGCAGAAGTGTTCATATTGCTTCGCAGAATCGCTTTTGTGCAGAAAACACTAACACTTGTTCAGAACGAAAGAAAGCACAGAGCCCCAGATTTGATGTTGTCCTGGAGAGCTTGCAGAGCACTGGGGAAAGGCAGGCAGAGAATTCCTTGCTAGCACCTTCTCTGTGCCTGGGAAGCAGAAGTGTTCACATTGCTTCGCATAATCGCTTTTCTGCAGAAAACACTAACACTTGTTCAGAACAAAAGAAAGCACAGAGCCCCAGATTTGCTGTTGTTCTGGAGAGCTTGCAGAGCACTGCGGAAAGGCAGGCAGAGAATTCCCTGCTAGCACCTTCTCTGTGCCTGGGAAGCAGAAGTGTTCACATTGCTTCGCAGAAGCGCTTTTGTGCAGAAAACAGTAACACTTGTTCAGAACAAAAGAAAGCACAGAGCCCCAGATTCTATGTTGTCCTGGAGAGCTTGCAGAGCACTGGGGAAAGGCAGGCAGAGAATTCCCTGCTAGCACCTTCTCTGTGCCTGGGAAGCAGAAGTGTTCACATTGCTTCGCAGAATCGCCTTTGTGCAGAAAACACTAACACTTGTTCAGAACAAAAGAAAGCACAGAGACCCAGATTCTATGTTGTCCTGGAGAGCTTGCAGAGCACTGGGGAAAGGCAGGCAGGGAATTCCCTGCTAGCACCTTCTCTGTGCCTGGGAAGCAGAAGTGTTCACATTGCTTCGCAGAATCGCTTTTCTGCAGAAAACACTAACACTTGTTCAGAACAAAAGAAAGCACAGAGCCCCAGATTTGCTGTTGTTCTGGAGAGCTTGCAGAATACTGGGGAAAGGCAGGCAGAGAATTCCCTGCTAGCACCTTCTCTGTGCCTGGGAAGCAGAAGTGTTCACATTGCTTCGCAGAATCGCCTTTGTGCAGAAAACACTAACACTTGTTCAGAATGAAAGAAAGCACAGAGCCCCAGATTTGCTGTTGTCCTGGAGATCTTGCAGAGCACTGGGGAAAGGCAGGCAGGGAATTCCCTGCTAGCATCTTCTCTGTGCCTGGGAAGCAGAAGTGTTCACATTGCTTCGCAGAATCGCTTTGGTGCAGAAACACTAACACTTGTTCAGAACAAAAGAAAGCACAGAGCCCCAGATTCTATGTTGTCCTGGAGAGCTTGCAGAGCACTGGGGAAAGGCAGGCAGAGAATTCCCTGCTAGCACCTTCTCTGTGCCTGGGAAGCAGAAGTGTTCACATTGCTTCGCAGAATCGCTTTTGTGCAGAAAACACTAACACTTGTTCAGAACAAAAGAAAGCACAGAGCCCCAGATTTGCTGTTGTTCTGGAGAGCTTGCAGAGCACTGGGGAAAGGCAGGCAGAGAATTCCCTGCTAGCACCTTCTCTGTGCCTGGGAAGCAGAAGTGTTCACATTAGTTCGCAGAATCGCCTTTGTGCAGAAAACACTAACACTTGTTCAGAACAAAAGAAAGCACAGAGCCCCAGATTCTATGTTGTCCTGGAGAGCTTGCAGAGCACTGGGGAAAGGCAGGCAGAGAATTCCCTGCTAGCACCTTCTCTGTGCCTGTTCACATTGCTTCGCAGAATCGCTTTTGTGCAGAAAACAGTAACACTTGTTCAGAACGAAAGAAAGCACAGAGCCCCAGATTCTATGTTGTCCTGGAGAGCTTGCAGAGCACTGGGGAAAGGCAGGCAGAGAATTCCCTGCTAGCACCTTCTCTGTGCCTGGGAAGCAGAAGTGTTCACATTAGTTCGCAGAATCGCCTTTGTGCAGAAAACACTAACACTTGTTCAGAACAAAAGAAAGCACAGAGCCCCAGATTCTATGTTGTCCTGGAGAGCTTGCAGAGCACTGGGGAAAGGCAGGCAGAGAATTCCCTGCTAGCACCTTCTCTGTGCCTGGGAAGCAGAAGTGTTCACATTGCTTCGCAGAATCGCCTTTGTGCAGAAAACACTAACACTTGTTCAGAACAAAAGAAAGCACAGAGCCCCAGATTTGCTGTTGTTCTGGAGAGCTTGCAGAGCACTGGGGAAAGGCAGGCGGAGAATTCCCTGCTAGCACCTTCTCTGTGCCTGGGAAGCAGAAGTGTTCACATTACTTCGCAGAATCGCTTTTGTGCAGAAAACACTAACACTTGTTCAGAACGAAAGAAAGCACAGAACCCCCGATTTGCTGTTGTCCTGGAGAGCTTGCAGAGCACTGGGGAAAGGCAGGCAGAGAATTCCCTGTTAGCACCTTCTCTGTGCCTGGGAAGCAGAAGTGTTCACATTGCTTCGCAGAATCGCTTTTGTGCAGAAAGCACTAACACTTGTTCAGAACAAAAGAAAGCACAGAGCCCCAGATTCTATGTTGTTCTGGAGAGCTTGCAGAGCACTGGGGAAAGGCAGGCAGAGAATTTCCTGCTAGCACCTTCTCTGTGCCTGGGAAGCAGGAGTGTTCACATTGCTTCGCAGAATCGCTTTTCTGCAGAAAACACTAACACTTGTTCAGAACAAAAGAAAGCACAGAGCCCCAGATTTGCTGTTGTTCTGGAGAGCTTGCAGAGCACTGGGGAAAGGCAGGCAGAGAATTCCCTGCTAGCACCTTCTCTGTGCCTGGAAAGCAGAAGTGTTTACGTTGCTTCGCAGAATCGCTTTTGTGCAGAAAACACTAACACTTGTTCAGAAGGAAAGAAAGCACAGAGCCCCAGATTTGCTGTTGTCCTGGAGAGCTTGCAGAGCACTGGGGAAAGGCAGGCAGAGAATTCCCTGCTAGCACCTTCTCTGTGCCTGGGAAGCAGAAGTGTTCACATTGCTTCGCTGTATCGCCTTTGTGCAGAAAACACTAACACCTGTTCAGAACAAAAGAAAGCACAGAGCCCCAGATTCTATGTTGTCCTGGAGAGCTTGCAGAGCACTGGGGAAAGGCAGGCAGGGAATTCCCTGCTAGCACCTTCTCTGTGCCTGGGAAGCAGAAGTGTTCACATTGCTTCGCAGAATCGCCTTTGTGCAGAAAACACTAACACTTGTTCAGAACAAAAGAAAGCACAGAGCCCCAGATTTGCTGTTGTTCTGGAGAGCTTGCAGAGCACTGGGGAAAGGCAGGCAGAGAATTCCCTGCTAGCACCTTCTCTGTGCCTGGGAAGCAGAAGTGTTCATATTGCTTCGCAGAATCGCTTTTGTGCAGAAAACACTAACACTTGTTCAGAACGAAAGAAAGCACAGAGCCCCAGATTTGATGTTGTCCTGGAGAGCTTGCAGAGCACTGGGGAAAGGCAGGCAGAGAATTCCTTGCTAGCACCTTCTCTGTGCCTGGGAAGCAGAAGTGTTCACATTGCTTCGCATAATCGCTTTTCTGCAGAAAACACTAACACTTGTTCAGAACAAAAGAAAGCACAGAGCCCCAGATTTGCTGTTGTTCTGGAGAGCTTGCAGAGCACTGCGGAAAGGCAGGCAGAGAATTCCCTGCTAGCACCTTCTCTGTGCCTGGGAAGCAGAAGTGTTCACATTGCTTCGCAGAAGCGCTTTTGTGCAGAAAACAGTAACACTTGTTCAGAACAAAAGAAAGCACAGAGCCCCAGATTCTATGTTGTCCTGGAGAGCTTGCAGAGCACTGGGGAAAGGCAGGCAGAGAATTCCCTGCTAGCACCTTCTCTGTGCCTGGGAAGCAGAAGTGTTCACATTGCTTCGCAGAATCGCCTTTGTGCAGAAAACACTAACACTTGTTCAGAACAAAAGAAAGCACAGAGACCCAGATTCTATGTTGTCCTGGAGAGCTTGCAGAGCACTGGGGAAAGGCAGGCAGGGAATTCCCTGCTAGCACCTTCTCTGTGCCTGGGAAGCAGAAGTGTTCACATTGCTTCGCAGAATCGCTTTTCTGCAGAAAACACTAACACTTGTTCAGAACAAAAGAAAGCACAGAGCCCCAGATTTGCTGTTGTTCTGGAGAGCTTGCAGAATACTGGGGAAAGGCAGGCAGAGAATTCCCTGCTAGCACCTTCTCTGTGCCTGGGAAGCAGAAGTGTTCACATTGCTTCGCAGAATCGCCTTTGTGCAGAAAACACTAACACTTGTTCAGAATGAAAGAAAGCACAGAGCCCCAGATTTGCTGTTGTCCTGGAGATCTTGCAGAGCACTGGGGAAAGGCAGGCAGGGAATTCCCTGCTAGCATCTTCTCTGTGCCTGGGAAGCAGAAGTGTTCACATTGCTTCGCAGAATCGCTTTGGTGCAGAAACACTAACACTTGTTCAGAACAAAAGAAAGCACAGAGCCCCAGATTCTATGTTGTCCTGGAGAGCTTGCAGAGCACTGGGGAAAGGCAGGCAGAGAATTCCCTGCTAGCACCTTCTCTGTGCCTGGGAAGCAGAAGTGTTCACATTGCTTCGCAGAATCGCTTTTGTGCAGAAAACACTAACACTTGTTCAGAACAAAAGAAAGCACAGAGCCCCAGATTTGCTGTTGTTCTGGAGAGCTTGCAGAGCACTGGGGAAAGGCAGGCAGAGAATTCCCTGCTAGCACCTTCTCTGTGCCTGGGAAGCAGAAGTGTTCACATTAGTTCGCAGAATCGCCTTTGTGCAGAAAACACTAACACTTGTTCAGAACAAAAGAAAGCACAGAGCCCCAGATTCTATGTTGTCCTGGAGAGCTTGCAGAGCACTGGGGAAAGGCAGGCAGAGAATTCCCTGCTAGCACCTTCTCTGTGCCTGTTCACATTGCTTCGCAGAATCGCTTTTGTGCAGAAAACAGTAACACTTGTTCAGAACGAAAGAAAGCACAGAGCCCCAGATTCTATGTTGTCCTGGAGAGCTTGCAGAGCACTGGGGAAAGGCAGGCAGAGAATTCCCTGCTAGCACCTTCTCTGTGCCTGGGAAGCAGAAGTGTTCACATTAGTTCGCAGAATCGCCTTTGTGCAGAAAACACTAACACTTGTTCAGAACAAAAGAAAGCACAGAGCCCCAGATTCTATGTTGTCCTGGAGAGCTTGCAGAGCACTGGGGAAAGGCAGGCAGAGAATTCCCTGCTAGCACCTTCTCTGTGCCTGGGAAGCAGAAGTGTTCACATTGCTTCGCAGAATCGCCTTTGTGCAGAAAACACTAACACTTGTTCAGAACAAAAGAAAGCACAGAGCCCCAGATTTGCTGTTGTTCTGGAGAGCTTGCAGAGCACTGGGGAAAGGCAGGCGGAGAATTCCCTGCTAGCACCTTCTCTGTGCCTGGGAAGCAGAAGTGTTCACATTACTTCGCAGAATCGCTTTTGTGCAGAAAACACTAACACTTGTTCAGAACGAAAGAAAGCACAGAACCCCCGATTTGCTGTTGTCCTGGAGAGCTTGCAGAGCACTGGGGAAAGGCAGGCAGAGAATTCCCTGTTAGCACCTTCTCTGTGCCTGGGAAGCAGAAGTGTTCACATTGCTTCGCAGAATCGCTTTTGTGCAGAAAGCACTAACACTTGTTCAGAACAAAAGAAAGCACAGAGCCCCAGATTCTATGTTGTTCTGGAGAGCTTGCAGAGCACTGGGGAAAGGCAGGCAGAGAATTTCCTGCTAGCACCTTCTCTGTGCCTGGGAAGCAGGAGTGTTCACATTGCTTCGCAGAATCGCTTTTCTGCAGAAAACACTAACACTTGTTCAGAACAAAAGAAAGCACAGAGCCCCAGATTTGCTGTTGTTCTGGAGAGCTTGCAGAGCACTGGGGAAAGGCAGGCAGAGAATTCCCTGCAAGCACCTTCTCTGTGCCTGGGAAGCAGAAGTGTTTACATTGCTTCGCAGAAGCGCTTTTTTGCAGAAAACAGTAACACTTGTTCAGAATGAAAGAAAGCACAGAGCCCCAGATTCTATGTTGTCCTGGAGAGCTTGCAGAGCACTGGGGAAAGGCAGGCAGAGAATTCCCTGCTAGCACCTTCTCTGTGCCTGGGAAGCAGGAGTGTTCACATTGCTTCGCAGAATCGCTTTTCTGCAGAAAACAGTAACACTTGTTCAGAATGAAAGAAAGCACAGAGCCCCAGATTTGCTGTTGTCCTGGAGAGCTTGCAGAGCACTGGGGAAAGGCAGGCAGAGAATTCCTTGCTAGCACCTTCTCTGTGCCTGGGAAGCAGAAGTGTTCACATTGCTTCGCAGAATCGCCTTTGTGCAGAAAACACTAACACTTGTTCAGAACAAAAGAAAGCACAGAGCCCCAGATTTGCTGTTGTTCTGGAGAGCTTGCAGAGCACTGGGGAAAGGCAGGCAGAGAATTCCCTGCTAGCACCTTCTCTGTGTCTGGGAAGTAGAAGTGTTCACATTGCTTCGCAGAATTGCCTTTGTGCAGAAAACACTAACACTTGTTCAGAACAAAAGAAAGCACAGAGCCTCAGATTTTATGTTGTCCTGGAGAGCTTGCAGAGCACTGGGGAAAGGCAGGCAGAGAATTCCCTGCTAGCACCTTCTCTGTGCCTGGGAAGCAGAAGTGTTCACATTGCTTCGCAGAATCGCTTTTCTGCCGAAAACACTAACACTTGTTCAGAACAAAAGAAAGCACAGAGCCCCAGATTTGCTGTTGTTCTGGAGAGCTTGCAGAGCACTGGGGAAAGGCAGGCAGAGAATTCCCTGCTAGCACCTTCTCTGTGCCTGGGAAGCAGAAGTGTTCACATTAGTTCGCAGAATCGCCTTTGTGCAGAAAACACTAACACTTGTTCAGAACAAAAGAAAGCACAGAGCCCCAGATTTGCTGTTGTCCTGGAGAGCTTGCAGAGCACTGGGGAAAGGCAGGCAGAGAATTCCTTGCTAGCACCTTCTCTGTGCCTGGGAAGCAGAAGTGTTCACATTACTTCGCAGAATCGCTTTTGTGCAGAAAACACTAACACTTGTTCAGAACAAAAGAAAGCACAGAGCCCCAGATTTGCTGTTGTTCTGGAGAGCTTGCAGAGCACTGGGGAAAGGCAGGCAGAGAATTCCCTGCTAGCACCTTCTCTGTGCCTGGAAAGCAGAAGTGTTTACGTTGCTTCGCAGAATCGCTTTTGTGCAGAAAACACTAACACTTGTTCAGAAGGAAAGAAAGCACAGAGCCCCAGATTTGCTGTTGTCCTGGAGAGCTTGCAGAGCACTGGGGAAAGGCAGGCAGAGAATTCCCTGCTAGCACCTTCTCTGTGCCTGGGAAGCAGAAGTGTTCACATTGCTTCGCAGAATCGCTTTTGTGCAGAAAACAGTAACGCTTGTTCAGAACGAAAGAAAGCACAGAGCCCCAGATTCTATGTTGTCCTGGAGAGCTTGCAGAGTACTGGGGAAAGGCAGGCAGAGAATTCCCTGCTAGCACCTTCTCTGTGCCTGTTCACATTGCTTCGCAGAATCGCTTTTGTGCAGAAAACAATAACACTTGTTCAGAACGAAAGAAAGCACAGAGCCCCAGATTCTATGTTGTCCTGGAGAGCTTGCAGAGCACTGGGGAAAGGCAGGCAGAGAATTCCTTGCTAGCACCTTCTCTGTGCCTGGGAAGCAGAAGTGTTCACATTGCTTCGCAGATTCGCTTTTGTGCAGAAAACACTAACACTTGTTCAGAACGAAAGAAAGCACAGAGCCCCAGATTTGCTGTTGTCCTGGAGAGCTTGCAGAGCACTGGGGAAAGGCAGGCAGAGAATTCCTTGCTAGCACCTTCTCTGTGCCTGGGAAGCAGAAGTGTTCACCTTGCTTCGCAGAATCGCTTTTGTGCAGAAAACACTAACACTTGTTCAGAACGAAATAAAGCACAGAGCTCCAGATTCTATGTTGTCCTGGAGAGCTTGCAGAGCACTGGGGAAAGGCAGGCAGAGAATTCCCTGCTAGCACCTTCTCTGTGCCTGTTCACATTGCTTCGCAGAATCGCTTTTCTGCAGAAAACACTAACACTTGTTCAGAACAAAAGAAAGCACAGAGCCCCAGATTTGCTGTTGTTCTGGAGAGCTTGCAGAGCACTGGGGAAAGGCAGGCAGAGAATTCCCTGCAAGCACCTTCTCTGTGCCTGGGAAGCAGAAGTGTTTACATTGCTTCGCAGAAGCGCTTTTTTGCAGAAAACAGTAACACTTGTTCAGAATGAAAAAAAGCACAGAGCCCCAGATTCTATGTTGTCCTGGAGAGCTTGCAGAGCACTGGGGAAAGGCAGGCAGAGAATTCCCTGCTAGCACCTTCTCTGTGCCTGGGAAGCAGGAGTGTTCACATTGCTTCGCAGAATCGCTTTTCTGCAGAAAACAGTAACACTTGTTCAGAATGAAAGAAAGCACAGAGCCCCAGATTTGCTGTTGTCCTGGAGAGCTTGCAGAGCACTGGGGAAAGGCAGGCAGAGAATTCCTTGCTAGCACCTTCTCTGTGCCTGGGAAGCAGCAGTGTTCACATTGCTTCGCAGAATCGCCTTTGTGCAGAAAACACTAACACTTGTTCAGAACAAAAGAAAGCACAGAGCCCCAGATTTGCTGTTGTTCTGGAGAGCTTGCAGAGCACTGGGGAAAGGCAGGCAGAGAATTCCCTGCTAGCACCTTCTCTGTGTCTGGGAAGTAGAAGTGTTCACATTGCTTCGCAGAATTGCCTTTGTGCAGAAAACACTAACACTTGTTCAGAACAAAAGAAAGCACAGAGCCTCAGATTTTATGTTGTCCTGGAGAGCTTGCAGAGCACTGGGGAAAGGCAGGCAGAGAATTCCCTGCTAGCACCTTCTCTGTGCCTGGGAAGCAGAAGTGTTCACATTGCTTCGCAGAATCGCTTTTCTGCAGAAAACACTAACACTTGTTCAGAACAAAAGAAAGCACAGAGCCCCAGATTTGCTGTTGTCCTGGAGAGCTTGCAGAGCACTGGGGAAAGGCAGGCAGAGAATTCCCTGCTAGCACCTTCTCTGTGCCTGGGAAGCAGAAGTGTTCACATTAGTTCGCAGAATCGCCTTTGTGCAGAAAACACTAACACTTGTTCAGAACAAAAGAAAGCACAGAGCCCCAGAATTGCTGTTGTCCTGGAGAGCTTGCAGAGCACTGGGGAAAGGCAGGCAGAGAATTCCTTGCTAGCACCTTCTCTGTGCCTGGGAAGCAGAAGTGTTCACATTACTTCGCAGAATCGCTTTTGTGCAGAAAACACTAACACTTGTTCAGAACAAAAGAAAGTACAGAGCCCCAGATTTGCTGTTGTTCTGGAGAGCTTGCAGAGCACTGCGGAAAGGCAGGCAGAGAATTCCCTGCTAGCACCTTCTCTGTGCCTGGAAAGCAGAAGTGTTTACGTTGCTTCGCAGAATCGCTTTTGTGCAGAAAACACTAACACTTGTTCAGAAGGAAAGAAAGCACAGAGCCCCAGATTTGCTGTTGTCCTGGAGAGCTTGCAGAGCACTGGGGAAAGGCAGGCAGAGAATTCCCTGCTAGCACCTTCTCTGTGCCTGGGAAGCAGAAGTGTTCACATTGCTTCGCTGTATCGCCTTTGTGCAGAAAACACTAACACCTGTTCAGAACAAAAGAAAGCACAGAGCCCCAGATTCTATGTTGTCCTGGAGAGCTTGCAGAGCACTGGGGAAAGGCAGGCAGGGAATTCCCTGCTAGCACCTTCTCTGTGCCTGGGAAGCAGAAGTGTTCACATTGCTTCGCAGAATCGCCTTTGTGCAGAAAACACTAACACTTGTTCAGAACAAAAGAAAGCACAGAGCCCCAGATTTGCTGTTGTTCTGGAGAGCTTGCAGAGCACTGGGGAAAGGCAGGCAGAGAATTCCCTGCTAGCACCTTCTCTGTGCCTGGGAAGCAGAAGTGTTCATATTGCTTCGCAGAATCGCTTTTGTGCAGAAAACACTAACACTTGTTCAGAACGAAAGAAAGCACAGAGCCCCAGATTTGATGTTGTCCTGGAGAGCTTGCAGAGCACTGGGGAAAGGCAGGCAGAGAATTCCTTGCTAGCACCTTCTCTGTGCCTGGGAAGCAGAAGTGTTCACATTGCTTCGCATAATCGCTTTTCTGCAGAAAACACTAACACTTGTTCAGAACAAAAGAAAGCACAGAGCCCCAGATTTGCTGTTGTTCTGGAGAGCTTGCAGAGCACTGCGGAAAGGCAGGCAGAGAATTCCCTGCTAGCACCTTCTCTGTGCCTGGGAAGCAGAAGTGTTCACATTGCTTCGCAGAAGCGCTTTTGTGCAGAAAACAGTAACACTTGTTCAGAACAAAAGAAAGCACAGAGCCCCAGATTCTATGTTGTCCTGGAGAGCTTGCAGAGCACTGGGGAAAGGCAGGCAGAGAATTCCCTGCTAGCACCTTCTCTGTGCCTGGGAAGCAGAAGTGTTCACATTGCTTCGCAGAATCGCCTTTGTGCAGAAAACACTAACACTTGTTCAGAACAAAAGAAAGCACAGAGCCCCAGATTTGCTGTTGTTCTGGAGAGCTTGCAGAGCACTGGGGAAAGGCAGGCAGAGAATTCCCTGCTAGCACCTTCTCTGTGCCTGGGAAGCAGAAGTGTTCACATTAGTTCGCAGAATCGCCTTTGTGCAGAAAACACTAACACTTGTTCAGAACAAAAGAAAGCACAGAGCCCCAGATTCTATGTTGTCCTGGAGAGCTTGCAGAGCACTGGGGAAAGGCAGGCAGAGAATTCCCTGCTAGCACCTTCTCTGTGCCTGTTCACATTGCTTCGCAGAATCGCTTTTGTGCAGAAAACAGTAACACTTGTTCAGAACGAAAGAAAGCACAGAGCCCCAGATTCTATGTTGTCCTGGAGAGCTTGCAGAGCACTGGGGAAAGGCAGGCAGAGAATTCCCTGCTAGCACCTTCTCTGTGCCTGGGAAGCAGAAGTGTTCACATTAGTTCGCAGAATCGCCTTTGTGCAGAAAACACTAACACTTGTTCAGAACAAAAGAAAGCACAGAGCCCCAGATTCTATGTTGTCCTGGAGAGCTTGCAGAGCACTGGGGAAAGGCAGGCAGAGAATTCCCTGCTAGCACCTTCTCTGTGCCTGGGAAGCAGAAGTGTTCACATTGCTTCGCAGAATCGCCTTTGTGCAGAAAACACTAACACTTGTTCAGAACAAAAGAAAGCACAGAGCCCCAGATTTGCTGTTGTTCTGGAGAGCTTGCAGAGCACTGGGGAAAGGCAGGCGGAGAATTCCCTGCTAGCACCTTCTCTGTGCCTGGGAAGCAGAAGTGTTCACATTACTTCGCAGAATTGCTTTTGTGCAGAAAACACTAACACTTGTTCAGAACGAAAGAAAGCACAGAACCCCCGATTTGCTGTTGTCCTGGAGAGCTTGCAGAGCACTGGGGAAAGGCAGGCAGAGAATTCCCTGTTAGCACCTTCTCTGTGCCTGGGAAGCAGAAGTGTTCACATTGCTTCGCAGAATCGCTTTTGTGCAGAAAGCACTAACACTTGTTCAGAACAAAAGAAAGCACAGAGCCCCAGATTCTATGTTGTTCTGGAGAGCTTGCAGAGCACTGGGGAAAGGCAGGCAGAGAATTTCCTGCTAGCACCTTCTCTGTGCCTGGGAAGCAGGAGTGTTCACATTGCTTCGCAGAATCGCTTTTCTGCAGAAAACACTAACACTTGTTCAGAACAAAAGAAAGCACAGAGCCCCAGATTTGCTGTTGTTCTGGAGAGCTTGCAGAGCACTGGGGAAAGGCAGGCAGAGAATTCCCTGCAAGCACCTTCTCTGTGCCTGGGAAGCAGAAGTGTTTACATTGCTTCGCAGAAGCGCTTTTTTGCAGAAAACAGTAACACTTGTTCAGAATGAAAGAAAGCACAGAGCCCCAGATTCTATGTTGTCCTGGAGAGCTTGCAGAGCACTGGGGAAAGGCAGGCAGAGAATTCCCTGCTAGCACCTTCTCTGTGCCTGGGAAGCAGGAGTGTTCACATTGCTTCGCAGAATCGCTTTTCTGCAGAAAACAGTAACACTTGTTCAGAATGAAAGAAAGCACAGAGCCCCAGATTTGCTGTTGTCCTGGAGAGCTTGCAGAGCACTGGGGAAAGGCAGGCAGAGAATTCCTTGCTAGCACCTTCTCTGTGCCTGGGAAGCAGAAGTGTTCACATTGCTTCGCAGAATCGCCTTTGTGCAGAAAACACTAACACTTGTTCAGAACAAAAGAAAGCACAGAGCCCCAGATTTGCTGTTGTTCTGGAGAGCTTGCAGAGCACTGGGGAAAGGCAGGCAGAGAATTCCCTGCTAGCACCTTCTCTGTGTCTGGGAAGTAGAAGTGTTCACATTGCTTCGCAGAATTGCCTTTGTGCAGAAAACACTAACACTTGTTCAGAACAAAAGAAAGCACAGAGCCTCAGATTTTATGTTGTCCTGGAGAGCTTGCAGAGCACTGGGGAAAGGCAGGCAGAGAATTCCCTGCTAGCACCTTCTCTGTGCCTGGGAAGCAGAAGTGTTCACATTGCTTCGCAGAATCGCTTTTCTGCCGAAAACACTAACACTTGTTCAGAACAAAAGAAAGCACAGAGCCCCAGATTTGCTGTTGTTCTGGAGAGCTTGCAGAGCACTGGGGAAAGGCAGGCAGAGAATTCCCTGCTAGCACCTTCTCTGTGCCTGGGAAGCAGAAGTGTTCACATTAGTTCGCAGAATCGCCTTTGTGCAGAAAACACTAACACTTGTTCAGAACAAAAGAAAGCACAGAGCCCCAGATTTGCTGTTGTCCTGGAGAGCTTGCAGAGCACTGGGGAAAGGCAGGCAGAGAATTCCTTGCTAGCACCTTCTCTGTGCCTGGGAAGCAGAAGTGTTCACATTACTTCGCAGAATCGCTTTTGTGCAGAAAACACTAACACTTGTTCAGAACAAAAGAAAGCACAGAGCCCCAGATTTGCTGTTGTTCTGGAGAGCTTGCAGAGCACTGGGGAAAGGCAGGCAGAGAATTCCCTGCTAGCACCTTCTCTGTGCCTGGAAAGCAGAAGTGTTTACGTTGCTTCGCAGAATCGCTTTTGTGCAGAAAACACTAACACTTGTTCAGAAGGAAAGAAAGCACAGAGCCCCAGATTTGCTGTTGTCCTGGAGAGCTTGCAGAGCACTGGGGAAAGGCAGGCAGAGAATTCCCTGCTAGCACCTTCTCTGTGCCTGGGAAGCAGAAGTGTTCACATTGCTTCGCAGAATCGCTTTTGTGCAGAAAACAGTAACGCTTGTTCAGAACGAAAGAAAGCACAGAGCCCCAGATTCTATGTTGTCCTGGAGAGCTTGCAGAGTACTGGGGAAAGGCAGGCAGAGAATTCCCTGCTAGCACCTTCTCTGTGCCTGTTCACATTGCTTCGCAGAATCGCTTTTGTGCAGAAAACAATAACACTTGTTCAGAACGAAAGAAAGCACAGAGCCCCAGATTCTATGTTGTCCTGGAGAGCTTGCAGAGCACTGGGGAAAGGCAGGCAGAGAATTCCTTGCTAGCACCTTCTCTGTGCCTGGGAAGCAGAAGTGTTCACATTGCTTCGCAGATTCGCTTTTGTGCAGAAAACACTAACACTTGTTCAGAACGAAAGAAAGCACAGAGCCCCAGATTTGCTGTTGTCCTGGAGAGCTTGCAGAGCACTGGGGAAAGGCAGGCAGAGAATTCCTTGCTAGCACCTTCTCTGTGCCTGGGAAGCAGAAGTGTTCACCTTGCTTCGCAGAATCGCTTTTGTGCAGAAAACACTAACACTTGTTCAGAACGAAATAAAGCACAGAGCTCCAGATTCTATGTTGTCCTGGAGAGCTTGCAGAGCACTGGGGAAAGGCAGGCAGAGAATTCCCTGCTAGCACCTTCTCTGTGCCTGTTCACATTGCTTCGCAGAATCGCTTTTCTGCAGAAAACACTAACACTTGTTCAGAACAAAAGAAAGCACAGAGCCCCAGATTTGCTGTTGTTCTGGAGAGCTTGCAGAGCACTGGGGAAAGGCAGGCAGAGAATTCCCTGCTAGCACCTTCTCTGTGCCTGGGAAGCAGAAGTGTTCACATTGCTTCGCAGAATCGCCTTTGTGCAGAAAACACTAACACTTGTTCAGAATGAAAAAAAGCACAGAGCCCCAGATTCTATGTTGTCCTGGAGAGCTTGCAGAGCACTGGGGAAAGGCAGGCAGAGAATTCCCTGCTAGCACCTTCTCTGTGCCTGGGAAGCAGGAGTGTTCACATTGCTTCGCAGAATCGCTTTTCTGCAGAAAACAGTAACACTTGTTCAGAATGAAAGAAAGCACAGAGCCCCAGATTTGCTGTTGTCCTGGAGAGCTTGCAGAGCACTGGGGAAAGGCAGGCAGAGAATTCCTTGCTAGCACCTTCTCTGTGCCTGGGAAGCAGAAGTGTTCACATTGCTTCGCAGAATCGCCTTTGTGCAGAAAACACTAACACTTGTTCAGAACAAAAGAAAGCACAGAGCCCCAGATTTGCTGTTGTTCTGGAGAGCTTGCAGAGCACTGGGGAAAGGCAGGCAGAGAATTCCCTGCTAGCACCTTCTCTGTGTCTGGGAAGTAGAAGTGTTCACATTGCTTCGCAGAATTGCCTTTGTGCAGAAAACACTAACACTTGTTCAGAACAAAAGAAAGCACAGAGCCTCAGATTTTATGTTGTCCTGGAGAGCTTGCAGAGCACTGGGGAAAGGCAGGCAGAGAATTCCCTGCTAGCACCTTCTCTGTGCCTGGGAAGCAGAAGTGTTCACATTGCTTCGCAGAATCGCTTTTCTGCAGAAAACACTAACACTTGTTCAGAACAAAAGAAAGCACAGAGCCCCAGATTTGCTGTTGTCCTGGAGAGATTGCAGAGCACTGGGGAAAGGCAGGCAGAGAATTCCCTGCTAGCACCTTCTCTGTGCCTGGGAAGCAGAAGTGTTCACATTAGTTCGCAGAATCGCCTTTGTGCAGAAAACACTAACACTTGTTCAGAACAAAAGAAAGCACAGAGCCCCAGAATTGCTGTTGTCCTGGAGAGCTTGCAGAGCACTGGGGAAAGGCAGGCAGAGAATTCCTTGCTAGCACCTTCTCTGTGCCTGGGAAGCAGAAGTGTTCACATTACTTCGCAGAATCGCTTTTGTGCAGAAAACACTAACACTTGTTCAGAACAAAAGAAAGCACAGAGCCCCAGATTTGCTGTTGTTCTGGAGAGCTTGCAGAGCACTGCGGAAAGGCAGGCAGAGAATTCCCTGCTAGCACCTTCTCTGTGCCTGGAAAGCAGAAGTGTTTACGTTGCTTCGCAGAATCGCTTTTGTGCAGAAAACACTAACACTTGTTCAGAAGGAAAGAAAGCACAGAGCCCCAGATTTGCTGTTGTCCTGGAGAGCTTGCAGAGCACTGGGGAAAGGCAGGCAGAGAATTCCCTGCTAGCACCTTCTCTGTGCCTGGGAAGCAGAAGTGTTCACATTGCTTCGCGGTATCGCCTTTGTGCAGAAAACACTAACACCTGTTCAGAACAAAAGAAAGCACAGAGCCCCAGATTCTATGTTGTCCTGGAGAGCTTGCAGAGCACTGGGGAAAGGCAGGCAGGGAATTCCCTGCTAGCACCTTCTCTGTGCCTGGGAAGCAGAAGTGTTCATATTGCTTCGCAGAATCGCTTTTGTGCAGAAAACACTAACACTTGTTCAGAACGAAAGAAAGCACAGAGCCCCAGATTTGATGTTGTCCTAGAGAGCTTGCAGAGCACTGGGGAAAGGCAGGCAGAGAATTCCTTGCTAGCACCTTCTCTGTGCCTGGGAAGCAGAAGTGTTCACATTGCTTCGCATAATCGCTTTTCTGCAGAAAACACTAACACTTGTTCAGAACAAAAGAAAGCACAGAGCCCCAGATTTGCTGTTGTTCTGGAGAGCTTGCAGAGCACTGCGGAAAGGCAGGCAGAGAATTCCCTGCTAGCACCTTCTCTGTGCCTGGGAAGCAGAAGTGTTCACATTGCTTCGCAGAAGCGCTTTTGTGCAGAAAACAGTAACACTTGTTCAGAACAAAAGAAAGCACAGAGCCCCAGATTCTATGTTGTCCTGGAGAGCTTGCAGAGCACTGGGGAAAGGCAGGCAGAGAATTCCCTGCTAGCACCTTCTCTGTGCCTGGGAAGCAGAAGTGTTCACATTGCTTCGCAGAATCGCCTTTGTGCAGAAAACACTAACACTTGTTCAGAACAAAAGAAAGCACAGAGCCCCAGATTCTATGTTGTCCTGGAGAGCTTGCAGAGCACTGGGGAAAGGCAGGCAGGGAATTCCCTGCTAGCACCTTCTCTGTGCCTGGGAAGCAGAAGTGTTCACATTGCTTCGCAGAATCGCCTTTGTGCAGAAAACACTAACACTTGTTCAGAATGAAAGAAAGCACAGAGCCCCAGATTTGCTGTTGTCCTGGAGATCTTGCAGAGCACTGGGGAAAGGCAGGCAGGGAATTCCCTGCTAGCACCTTCTCTGTGCCTGGGAAGCAGAAGTGTTCACATTGCTTCGCAGAATCGCTTTGGTGCAGAAAACACTAACACTTGTTCAGAACAAAAGAAAGCACAGAGCCCCAGATTCTATGTTGTCCTGGAGAGCTTGCAGAGCACTGGGGAAAGGCAGGCAGAGAATTCCCTGCTAGCACCTTCTCTGTGCCTGGGAAGCAGAAGTGTTCACATTGCTTCGCAGAATCGCTTTTGTGCAGAAAACACTAACACTTGTTCAGAACAAAAGAAAGCACAGAGCCCCAGATTTGCTGTTGTTCTGGAGAGCTTGCAGAGCACTGGGGAAAGGCAGGCAGAGAATTCCCTGCTAGCACCTTCTCTGTGCCTGGGAAGCAGAAGTGTTCACATTAGTTCGCAGAATCGCCTTTGTGCAGAAAACACTAACACTTGTTCAGAACAAAAGAAAGCACAGAGCCCCAGATTCTATGTTGTCCTGGAGAGCTTGCAGAGCACTGGGGAAAGGCAGGCAGAGAATTCCCTGCTAGCACCTTCTCTATGCCTGTTCACATTGCTTCGCAGAATCGCTTTTGTGCAGAAAACAGTAACACTTGTTCAGAACGAAAGAAAGCACAGAGCCCCAGATTTGCTGTTGTTCTGGAGAGCTTGCAGAGCACTGGGGAAAGGCAGGCAGAGAATTCCCTGCAAGCACCTTCTCTGTGCCTGGGAAGCAGAAGTGTTTACATTGCTTCGCAGAAGCGCTTTTTTGCAGAAAACAGTAACACTTGTTCAGAATGAAAGAAAGCACAGAGCCCCAGATTCTATGTTGTCCTGGAGAGCTTGCAGAGCACTGGGGAAAGGCAGGCAGAGAATTCCCTGCTAGCACCTTCTCTGTGCCTGGGAAGCAGGAGTGTTCACATTGCTTCGCAGAATCGCTTTTCTGCAGAAAACAGTAACACTTGTTCAGAATGAAAGAAAGCACAGAGCCCCAGATTTGCTGTTGTCCTGGAGAGCTTGCAGAGCACTGGGGAAAGGCAGGCAGAGAATTCCTTGCTAGCACCTTCTCTGTGCCTGGGAAGCAGAAGTGTTCACATTGCTTCGCAGAATCGCCTTTGTGCAGAAAACACTAACACTTGTTCAGAACAAAAGAAAGCACAGAGCCCCAGATTTGCTGTTGTTCTGGAGAGCTTGCAGAGCACTGGGGAAAGGCAGGCAGAGAATTCCCTGCTAGCACCTTCTCTGTGCCTGGGAAGCAGAAGTGTTCACATTGCTTCGCAGAATCGCTTTTCTGCAGAAAACACTAACACTTGTTCAGAACAAAAGAAAGCACAGAGCCCCAGATTTGCTGTTGTTCTGGAGAGCTTGCAGAGCACTGGGGAAAGGCAGGCAGAGAATTCCCTGCTAGCACCTTCTCTGTGCCTGGGAAGCAGAAGTGTTCACATTAGTTCGCAGAATCGCCTTTGTGCAGAAAACACTAACACTTGTTCAGAACAAAAGAAAGCACAGAGCCCCAGATTCTATGTTGTCCTGGAGAGCTTGCAGAGCACTGGGGAAAGGCAGGCAGAGAATGCCTTGCTAGCACCTTCTCTGTGCCTGGGAAGCAGAAGTGTTCACATTACTTCGCAGAATCGCTTTTGTGCAGAAAACACTAACACTTGTTCAGAACAAAAGAAAGCACAGAGCCCCAGATTTGCTGTTGTTCTGGAGAGCTTGCAGAGCACTGGGGAAAGGCAGGCAGAGAATTCCCTGCTAGCACCTTCTCTGTGCCTGGAAAGCAGAAGTGTTTACGTTGCTTCGCAGAATCGCTTTTGTGCAGAAAACACTAACACTTGTTCAGAAGGAAAGAAAGCACAGAGCCCCAGATTTGCTGTTGTCCTGGAGAGCTTGCAGAGCACTGGGGAAAGGCAGGCAGAGAATTCCCTGCTAGCACCTTCTCTGTGCCTGGGAAGCAGAAGTGTTCACATTGCTTCGCTGTATCGCCTTTGTGCAGAAAACACTAACACTTGTTCAGAACAAAAGAAAGCACAGAGCCCCAGATTCTATGTTGTCCTGGAGAGCTTGCAGAGCACTGGGGAAAGGCAGGCAGAGAATTCCCTGCTAGCACCTTCTCTGTGCCTGGGAAGCAGAAGTGTTCACATTGCTTCGCAGAATCGCCTTTGTGCAGAAAACACTAACACTTGTTCAGAACAAAAGAAAGCACAGAGCCCCAGATTCTATGTTGTCCTGGAGAGCTTGCAGAGCACTGGGGAAAGGCAGGCAGGGAATTCCCTGCTAGCACCTTCTCTGTGCCTGGGAAGCAGAAGTGTTCACATTGCTTCGCAGAATCGCCTTTGTGCAGAAAACACTAACACTTGTTCAGAATGAAAGAAAGCACAGAGCCCCAGATTTGCTGTTGTCCTGGAGATCTTGCAGAGCACTGGGGAAAGGCAGGCAGGGAATTCCCTGCTAGCACCTTCTCTGTGCCTGGGAAGCAGAAGTGTTCACATTGCTTCGCAGAATCGCTTTGGTGCAGAAAACACTAACACTTGTTCAGAACAAAAGAAAGCACAGAGCCCCAGATTCTATGTTGTCCTGGAGAGCTTGCAGAGCACTGGGGAAAGGCAGGCAGAGAATTCCCTGCTAGCACCTTCTCTGTGCCTGGGAAGCAGAAGTGTTCACATTGCTTCGCAGAATCGCTTTTGTGCAGAAAACACTAACACTTGTTCAGAACAAAAGAAAGCACAGAGCCCCAGATTTGCTGTTGTTCTGGAGAGCTTGCAGAGCACTGGGGAAAGGCAGGCAGAGAATTCCCTGCTAGCACCTTCTCTGTGCCTGGGAAGCAGAAGTGTTCACATTAGTTCGCAGAATCGCCTTTGTGCAGAAAACACTAACACTTGTTCAGAACAAAAAAAAGCACAGAGCCCCAGATTCTATGTTGTCCTGGAGAGCTTGCAGAGCACTGGGGAAAGGCAGGCAGAGAATTCCCTGCTAGCACCTTCTCTGTGCCTGTTCACATTGCTTCGCAGAATCGCTTTTGTGCAGAAAACAGTAACACTTGTTCAGAACGAAAGAAAGCACAGAGCCCCAGATTTGCTGTTGTTCTGGAGAGCTTGCAGAGCACTGGGGAAAGGCAGGCAGAGAATTCCCTGCAAGCACCTTCTCTGTGCCTGGGAAGCAGAAGTGTTTACATTGCTTCGCAGAAGCGCTTTTTTGCAGAAAACAGTAACACTTGTTCAGAATGAAAGAAAGCACAGAGCCCCAGATTCTATGTTGTCCTGGAGAGCTTGCAGAGCACTGGGGAAAGGCAGGCAGAGAATTCCCTGCTAGCACCTTCTCTGTGCCTGGGAAGCAGGAGTGTTCACATTGCTTCGCAGAATCGCTTTTCTGCAGAAAACAGTAACACTTGTTCAGAATGAAAGAAAGCACAGAGCCCCAGATTTGCTGTTGTCCTGGAGAGCTTGCAGAGCACTGGGGAAAGGCAGGCAGAGAATTCCTTGCTAGCACCTTCTCTGTGCCTGGGAAGCAGAAGTGTTCACATTGCTTCGCAGAATCGCCTTTGTGCAGAAAACACTAACACTTGTTCAGAACAAAAGAAAGCACAGAGCCCCAGATTTGCTGTTGTTCTGGAGAGCTTGCAGAGCACTGGGGAAAGGCAGGCAGAGAATTCCCTGCTAGCACCTTCTCTGTGCCTGGGAAGCAGAAGTGTTCACATTGCTTCGCAGAATCGCTTTTCTGCAGAAAACACTAACACTTGTTCAGAACAAAAGAAAGCACAGAGCCCCAGATTTGCTGTTGTTCTGGAGAGCTTGCAGAGCACTGGGGAAAGGCAGGCAGAGAATTCCCTGCTAGCACCTTCTCTGTGCCTGGGAAGCAGAAGTGTTCACATTAGTTCGCAGAATCGCCTTTGTGCAGAAAACACTAACACTTGTTCAGAACAAAAGAAAGCACAGAGCCCCAGATTCTATGTTGTCCTGGAGAGCTTGCAGAGCACTGGGGAAAGGCAGGCAGAGAATTCCTTGCTAGCACCTTCTCTGTGCCTGGGAAGCAGAAGTGTTCACATTACTTCGCAGAATCGCTTTTGTGCAGAAAACACTAACACTTGTTCAGAACAAAAGAAAGCACAGAGCCCCAGATTTGCTGTTGTTCTGGAGAGCTTGCAGAGCACTGGGGAAAGGCAGGCAGAGAATTCCCTGCTAGCACCTTCTCTGTGCCTGGAAAGCAGAAGTGTTTACGTTGCTTCGCAGAATCGCTTTTGTGCAGAAAACACTAACACTTGTTCAGAAGGAAAGAAAGCACAGAGCCCCAGATTTGCTGTTGTCCTGGAGAGCTTGCAGAGCACTGGGGAAAGGCAGGCAGAGAATTCCCTGCTAGCACCTTCTCTGTGCCTGGGAAGCAGAAGTGTTCACATTGCTTCGCTGTATCGCCTTTGTGCAGAAAACACTAACACTTGTTCAGAACAAAAGAAAGCACAGAGCCCCAGATTCTATGTTGTCCTGGAGAGCTTGCAGAGCACTGGGGAAAGGCAGGCAGGGAATTCCCTGCTAGCACCTTCTCTGTGTCTGGGAAGTAGAAGTGTTCACATTGCTTCGCAGAATTGCCTTTGTGCAGAAAACACTAACACTTGTTCAGAACAAAAGAAAGCACAGAGCCTCAGATTTTATGTTGTCCTGGAGAGCTTGCAGAGCACTGGGGAAAGGCAGGCAGAGAATTCCCTGCTAGCACCTTCTCTGTGCCTGGGAAGCAGAAGTGTTCACATTGCTTCGCAGAATCGCTTTTCTGCAGAAAACACTAACACTTGTTCAGAACAAAAGAAAGCACAGAGCCCCAGATTTGCTGTTGTTCTGGAGAGCTTGCAGAGCACTGGGGAAAGGCAGGCAGAGAATTCCCTGCTAGCACCTTCTCTGTGCCTGGGAAGCAGAAGTGTTCACATTAGTTCGCAGAATCGCCTTTGTGCAGAAAACACTAACACTTGTTCAGAACAAAAGAAAGCACAGAGCCCCAGATTTGCTGTTGTCCTGGAGAGCTTGCAGAGCACTGGGGAAAGGCAGGCAGAGAATTCCTTGCTAGCACCTTCTCTGTGCCTGGGAAGCAGAAGTGTTCACATTACTTCGCAGAATCGCTTTTGTGCAGAAAACACTAACACTTGTTCAGAACAAAAGAAAGCACAGAGCCCCAGATTTGCTGTTGTTCTGGAGAGCTTGCAGAGCACTGGGGAAAGGCAGGCAGGGAATTCCCTGCTAGCACCTTCTCTGTGCCTGGAAAGCAGAAGTGTTTACGTTGCTTCGCAGAATCGCTTTTGTGCAGAAAACACTAACACTTGTTCAGAACGAAAGAAAGCACAGAGCCCCAGATTCTATGTTGTCCTGGAGAGCTTGCAGAGCACTGGGGAAAGGCAGGCAGAGAATTCCCTGCTAGCACCTTCTCTGTGCCTGGGAAGCAGGAGTGTTCACATTGCTTCGCTGTATCGCCTTTGTGCAGAAAACACTAACACCTGTTCAGAACAAAAGAAAGCACAGAGCCCCAGATTCTATGTTGTCCTGGAGAGCTTGCAGAGCACTGGGGAAAGGCAGGCAGGGAATTCCCTGCTAGCACCTTCTCTGTGCCTGGGAAGCAGAAGTGTTCACATTGCTTCGCAGAATCGCCTTTGTGCAGAAAACACTAACACTTGTTCAGAACAAAAGAAAGCACAGAGCCCCAGATTTGCTGTTGTTCTGGAGAGCTTGCAGAGCACTGGGGAAAGGCAGGCAGAGAATTCCCTGCTAGCACCTTCTCTGTGCCTGGGAAGCAGAAGTGTTCATATTGCTTCGCAGAATCGCTTTTGTGCAGAAAACACTAACACTTGTTCAGAACGAAAGAAAGCACAGAGCCCCAGATTTGATGTTGTCCTGGAGAGCTTGCAGAGCACTGGGGAAAGGCAGGCAGAGAATTCCTTGCTAGCACCTTCTCTGTGCCTGGGAAGCAGAAGTGTTCACATTGCTTCGCATAATCGCTTTTCTGCAGAAAACACTAACACTTGTTCAGAACAAAAGAAAGCACAGAGCCCCAGATTTGCTGTTGTTCTGGAGAGCTTGCAGAGCACTGCGGAAAGGCAGGCAGAGAATTCCCTGCTAGCACCTTCTCTGTGCCTGGGAAGCAGAAGTGTTCACATTGCTTCGCAGAAGCGCTTTTGTGCAGAAAACAGTAACACTTGTTCAGAACAAAAGAAAGCACAGAGCCCCAGATTCTATGTTGTCCTGGAGAGCTTGCAGAGCACTGGGGAAAGGCAGGCAGAGAATTCCCTGCTAGCACCTTCTCTGTGCCTGGGAAGCAGAAGTGTTCACATTGCTTCGCAGAATCGCCTTTGTGCAGAAAACACTAACACTTGTTCAGAACAAAAGAAAGCACAGAGACCCAGATTCTATGTTGTCCTGGAGAGCTTGCAGAGCACTGGGGAAAGGCAGGCAGGGAATTCCCTGCTAGCACCTTCTCTGTGCCTGGGAAGCAGAAGTGTTCACATTGCTTCGCAGAATCGCTTTTCTGCAGAAAACACTAACACTTGTTCAGAACAAAAGAAAGCACAGAGCCCCAGATTTGCTGTTGTTCTGGAGAGCTTGCAGAATACTGGGGAAAGGCAGGCAGAGAATTCCCTGCTAGCACCTTCTCTGTGCCTGGGAAGCAGAAGTGTTCACATTGCTTCGCAGAATCGCCTTTGTGCAGAAAACACTAACACTTGTTCAGAATGAAAGAAAGCACAGAGCCCCAGATTTGCTGTTGTCCTGGAGATCTTGCAGAGCACTGGGGAAAGGCAGGCAGGGAATTCCCTGCTAGCATCTTCTCTGTGCCTGGGAAGCAGAAGTGTTCACATTGCTTCGCAGAATCGCTTTGGTGCAGAAACACTAACACTTGTTCAGAACAAAAGAAAGCACAGAGCCCCAGATTCTATGTTGTCCTGGAGAGCTTGCAGAGCACTGGGGAAAGGCAGGCAGAGAATTCCCTGCTAGCACCTTCTCTGTGCCTGGGAAGCAGAAGTGTTCACATTGCTTCGCAGAATCGCTTTTGTGCAGAAAACACTAACACTTGTTCAGAACAAAAGAAAGCACAGAGCCCCAGATTTGCTGTTGTTCTGGAGAGCTTGCAGAGCACTGGGGAAAGGCAGGCAGAGAATTCCCTGCTAGCACCTTCTCTGTGCCTGGGAAGCAGAAGTGTTCACATTAGTTCGCAGAATCGCCTTTGTGCAGAAAACACTAACACTTGTTCAGAACAAAAGAAAGCACAGAGCCCCAGATTCTATGTTGTCCTGGAGAGCTTGCAGAGCACTGGGGAAAGGCAGGCAGAGAATTCCCTGCTAGCACCTTCTCTGTGCCTGTTCACATTGCTTCGCAGAATCGCTTTTGTGCAGAAAACAGTAACACTTGTTCAGAACGAAAGAAAGCACAGAGCCCCAGATTCTATGTTGTCCTGGAGAGCTTGCAGAGCACTGGGGAAAGGCAGGCAGAGAATTCCCTGCTAGCACCTTCTCTGTGCCTGGGAAGCAGAAGTGTTCACATTGCTTCGCAGAATCGCCTTTGTGCAGAAAACACTAACACTTGTTCAGAACAAAAGAAAGCACAGAGCCCCAGATTCTATGTTGTCCTGGAGAGCTTGCAGAGCACTGGGGAAATGCAGGCAGAGAATTCCCTGCTAGCACCTTCTCTGTGCCTGGGAAGCAGAAGTGTTCACATTGCTTCGCAGAATCGCCTTTGTGCAGAAAACAGTAACACTTGTTCAGAACAAAAGAAAGCACAGAGCCCCAGATTTGCTGTTGTCCTGGAGAGCTTGCAGAGCACTGGGGAAAGGCAGGCAGAGAATTCCCTGTTAGCACCTTCTCTGTGCCTGGGAAGCAGAAGTGTTCACATTGCTTCGCAGAATCGCTTTTGTGCAGAAAGCACTAACACTTGTTCAGAACAAAAGAAAGCACAGAGCCCCAGATTCTATGTTGTTCTGGAGAGCTTGCAGAGCACTGGGGAAAGGCAGGCAGAGAATTTCCTGCTAGCACCTTCTCTGTGCCTGGGAAGCAGGAGTGTTCACATTGCTTCGCAGAATCGCTTTTCTGCAGAAAACACTAACACTTGTTCAGAACAAAAGAAAGCACAGAGCCCCAGATTTGCTGTTGTTCTGGAGAGCTTGCAGAGCACTGGGGAAAGGCAGGCAGAGAATTCCCTGCAAGCACCTTCTCTGTGCCTGGGAAGCAGAAGTGTTTACATTGCTTCGCAGAAGCGCTTTTTTGCAGAAAACAGTAACACTTGTTCAGAATGAAAGAAAGCACAGAGCCCCAGATTCTATGTTGTCCTGGAGAGCTTGCAGAGCACTGGGGAAAGGCAGGCAGAGAATTCCCTGCTAGCACCTTCTCTGTGCCTGGGAAGCAGGAGTGTTCACATTGCTTCGCAGAATCGCTTTTCTGCAGAAAACAGTAACACTTGTTCAGAATGAAAGAAAGCACAGAGCCCCAGATTTGCTGTTGTCCTGGAGAGCTTGCAGAGCACTGGGGAAAGGCAGGCAGAGAATTCCTTGCTAGCACCTTCTCTGTGCCTGGGAAGCAGAAGTGTTCACATTGCTTCGCAGAATCGCCTTTGTGCAGAAAACACTAACACTTGTTCAGAACAAAAGAAAGCACAGAGCCCCAGATTTGCTGTTGTTCTGGAGAGCTTGCAGAGCACTGGGGAAAGGCAGGCAGAGAATTCCCTGCTAGCACCTTCTCTGTGTCTGGGAAGTAGAAGTGTTCACATTGCTTCGCAGAATTGCCTTTGTGCAGAAAACACTAACACTTGTTCAGAACAAAAGAAAGCACAGAGCCTCAGATTTTATGTTGTCCTGGAGAGCTTGCAGAGCACTGGGGAAAGGCAGGCAGAGAATTCCCTGCTAGCACCTTCTCTGTGCCTGGGAAGCAGAAGTGTTCACATTGCTTCGCAGAATCGCTTTTCTGCCGAAAACACTAACACTTGTTCAGAACAAAAGAAAGCACAGAGCCCCAGATTTGCTGTTGTTCTGGAGAGCTTGCAGAGCACTGGGGAAAGGCAGGCAGAGAATTCCCTGCTAGCACCTTCTCTGTGCCTGGGAAGCAGAAGTGTTCACATTAGTTCGCAGAATCGCCTTTGTGCAGAAAACACTAACACTTGTTCAGAACAAAAGAAAGCACAGAGCCCCAGATTTGCTGTTGTCCTGGAGAGCTTGCAGAGCACTGGGGAAAGGCAGGCAGAGAATTCCTTGCTAGCACCTTCTCTGTGCCTGGGAAGCAGAAGTGTTCACATTACTTCGCAGAATCGCTTTTGTGCAGAAAACACTAACACTTGTTCAGAACAAAAGAAAGCACAGAGCCCCAGATTTGCTGTTGTTCTGGAGAGCTTGCAGAGCACTGGGGAAAGGCAGGCAGAGAATTCCCTGCTAGCACCTTCTCTGTGCCTGGAAAGCAGAAGTGTTTACGTTGCTTCGCAGAATCGCTTTTGTGCAGAAAACACTAACACTTGTTCAGAAGGAAAGAAAGCACAGAGCCCCAGATTTGCTGTTGTCCTGGAGAGCTTGCAGAGCACTGGGGAAAGGCAGGCAGAGAATTCCCTGCTAGCACCTTCTCTGTGCCTGGGAAGCAGAAGTGTTCACATTGCTTCGCTGTATCGCCTTTGTGCAGAAAACACTAACACTTGTTCAGAACAAAAGAAAGCACAGAGCCCCAGATTCTATGTTGTCCTGGAGAGCTTGCAGAGCACTGGGGAAAGGCAGGCAGGGAATTCCCTGCTAGCACCTTCTCTGTGCCTGGGAAGCAGAAGTGTTCACATTGCTTCGCAGAATCGCCTTTGTGCAGAAAACACTAACACTTGTTCAGAACAAAAGAAAGCACAGAGCCCCAGATTTTATGTTGTTCTGGAGAGCTTGCAGAGCACTGGGGAAAGGCAGGCAGAGAATTCCCTGCTAGCACCTTCTCTGTGCCTGGGAAGCAGAAGTGTTCATATTGCTTCGCAGAATCGCTTTTGTGCAGAAAACACTAACACTTGTTCAGAACGAAAGAAAGCACAGAGCCCCAGATTTGATGTTGTCCTGGAGAGCTTGCAGAGCACTGGGGAAAGGCAGGCAGAGAATTCCTTGCTAGCACCTTCTCTGTGCCTGGGAAGCAGAAGTGTTCACATTGCTTCGCAGAATCGCTTTTCTGCAGAAAACACTAACACTTGTTCAGAACAAAAGAAAGCACAGAGCCCCAGATTTGCTGTTGTTCTGGAGAGCTTGCAGAGCACTGCGGAAAGGCAGGCAGAGAATTCCCTGCTAGCACCTTCTCTGTGCCTGGGAAGCAGAAGTGTTCACATTGCTTCGCAGAAGCGCTTTTGTGCAGAAAACAGTAACACTTGTTCAGAACAAAAGAAAGCACAGAGCCCCAGATTCTATGTTGTCCTGGAGAGCTTGCAGAGCACTGGGGAAAGGCAGGCAGAGAATTCCCTGCTAGCACCTTCTCTGTGCCTGGGAAGCAGAAGTGTTCACATTGCTTCGCAGAATCGCCTTTGTGCAGAAAACACTAACACTTGTTCAGAACAAAAGAAAGCACAGAGCCCCAGATTCTATGTTGTCCTGGAGAGCTTGCAGAGCACTGGGGAAAGGCAGGCAGGGAATTCCCTGCTAGCACCTTCTCTGTGCCTGGGAAGCAGAAGTGTTCACATTGCTTCGCAGAATCGCTTTGGTGCAGAAAACACTAACACTTGTTCAGAACAAAAGAAAGCACAGAGCCCCAGATTCTATGTTGTCCTGGAGAGCTTGCAGAGCACTGGGGAAAGGCAGGCAGAGAATTCCCTGCTAGCACCTTCTCTGTGCCTGGGAAGCAGAAGTGTTCACATTGCTTCGCTGTATCGCCTTTGTGCAGAAAACACTAACACTTGTTCAGAACAAAAGAAAGCACAGAGCCCCAGATTCTATGTTGTCCTGGAGAGCTTGCAGAGCACTGGGGAAAGGCAGGCAGAGAATTCCCTGCTAGCACCTTCTCTGTGCCTGGGAAGCAGAAGTGTTCACATTACTTCGCAGAATCGCTATTGTGCAGAAAACACTAACACTTGTTCAGAACAAAAGAAAGCACAGAGCCCCAGATTCTATGTTGTCCTGGAGAGCTTGCAGAGCACTGGGGAAAGGCAGGCAGAGAATTCCCTGTTAGCAGCTTCTCTGTGCCTGGGAAGCAGAAGTGTTCACATTGCTTCGCAGAATCGCTTTTGTGCAGAAAACACTAACACTTGTTCAGAACAAAAGAAAGCACAGAGCCCCAGATTTGCTGTTGTCCTGGAGAGCTTGCAGAGCACTGGGGAAAGGCAGGCAGAGAATTCCCTGCTAGCACCTTCTCTGTGCCTGGGAAGCAGAAGTGTTCACATTGCTTCGCAGAATCGCCTTTGTGCAGAAAACACTAACACTTGTTCAGAACAAAAGAAAGCACAGAGCCCCAGATTCTATGTTGTCCTGGAGAGCTTGCAGAGCACTGGGGAAAGGCAGGCAGGGAATTCCCTGCTAGCACCTTCTCTGTGCCTGTTCACATTGCTTCGCAGAATCGCTTTTGTGCAGAAAACAGTAACACTTGTTCAGAACGAAAGAAAGCACAGAGCCCCAGATTCTATGTTGTCCTGGAGAGCTTGCAGAGCACTGGGGAAAGGCAGGCAGAGAATTCCTTGCTAGCACCTTCTCTGTGCCTGGGAAGCAGAAATGTTCACATTGCTTCGCTGTATCGCTTTTGTGCAGAAAACAGTAACACTTGTTCAGAACGAAAGAAAGCACAGAGCCCCAGATTCTATGTTGTCCTGGAGAGCTTGCAGAGCACTGGGGAAAGGCATGCAGAGAATTCCTTGCTAGCACCTTCTCTGTGCCTGTGAAGCAGAAGTGTTCACATTGCTTCGCAAGAATCACTTTTGTGCAGAAAATAGTAACACTTGTTCAGAACGAAAGACAGCACAGAGCCCCAGATTTTATGTTGTCCTGGAGAGCTTGCAGAGCACTGGGGAAAGGCCGGCAGAGAATTCCCTGCTAGCACCTTCTCTATGCCTGGGAAGCAGAAGTGTTCACATTGCTTCGCAGAATCGCTTTTGTGCAGAAAACAGTAACACTTGTTCAGAACGAAAGAAATCACAGAGCCCCAGATTCTATGTTGTCCTGGAGCGCTTGCAGAGCACTGGGGAAAGGCAGGCAGAGAATTTCCTGCTAGCACCTTCTCTGTGCCTGTTCACATTGCTTCGCAGAATCGCTTTTGTGCAGAAAACACTAACACTTGTTCAGAACGAAAGAAAGCACAGAGCCCCAGATTCTATGTTGTCCTGGAGAGCTTGCAGAGCACTGGGGAAAGGCAGGCAGAGAATTCCCTGCTAGCACCTTCTCTGTGCCTGGGAAGCAGAAGTGTTCACATTGCTTGGCAGAATCGCTTTTGTGCAGAAAACAGTAACACTTGTTCAGAAGGAAAGAAAGCACAGAGCCCCAGATTTGATGTTGTCCTGGAGAGCTTGCAGAGCACTGGGGAAAGGCAGGCAGAGAATTCCCTGCTAGCACCTTCTCTGTGCCTGTTCACATTGCTTCGCTGTATCGCTTTTGTGCAGAAAACAGTAACACTTGTTCAGAACGAAAGAAAGCACAGAGCCCCAGATTCTATGTTGTCTTGGAGAGCTTGCAGAGCACTGCGGAAAGGCAGGCAGAGAATTCCCTGCTAGCACCTTCTCTGTGCCTGGGAAGCAGAAGTGTTCACATTGCTTCGCAGAAGCGCTTTTGTGCAGAAAACAGTAACACTTGTTCAGAACAAAAGAAAGCACAGAGCCCCAGATTCTATGTTGTCCTGGAGAGCTTGCAGAGCACTGGGGAAAGGCAGGCAGAGAATTCCCTGCTAGCACCTTCTCTGTGCCTGGGAAGCAGAAGTGTTCACATTGCTTCGCAGAATCGCCTTTGTGCAGAAAACACTAACACTTGTTCAGAACAAAAGAAAGCACAGAGCCCCAGATTCTATGTTGTCCTGGAGAGCTTGCAGAGCACTGGGGAAAGGCAGGCAGGGAATTCCCTGCTAGCACCTTCTCTGTGCCTGGGAAGCAGAAGTGTTCACATTGCTTCGCAGAATCGCTTTGGTGCAGAAAACACTAACACTTGTTCAGAACAAAAGAAAGCACAGAGCCCCAGATTCTATGTTGTCCTGGAGAGCTTGCAGAGCACTGGGGAAAGGCAGGCAGAGAATTCCCTGCTAGCACCTTCTCTGTGCCTGGGAAGCAGAAGTGTTCACATTGCTTCGCAGAATCGCCTTTGTGCAGAAAACACTAACACTTGTTCAGAACGAAAGAAAGCACAGAGCCCCAGATTCTATGTTGTCCTGGAGAGCTTGCAGAGCACTGGGGAAAGGCAGGCAGAGAATTCCCTGCTAGCACCTTCTCTGTGCCTGGGAAGCAGAAGTGTTCACATTACTTCGCAGAATCGCTTTTGTGCAGAAAACACTAACACTTGTTCAGAACAAAAGAAAGCACAGAGCCCCAGATTCTATGTTGTCCTGGAGAGCTTGCAGAGCACTGGGGAAAGGCAGGCAGAGAATTCCCTGTTAGCAGCTTCTCTGTGCCTGGGAAGCAGAAGTGTTCACATTGCTTCGCAGAATCGCTTTTGTGCAGAAAACACTAACACTTGTTCAGAACAAAAGAAAGCACAGAGCCCCAGATTTGCTGTTGTCCTGGAGAGCTTGCAGAGCACTGGGGAAAGGCAGGCAGAGAATTCCCTGCTAGCACCTTCTCTGTGCCTGGGAAGCAGAAGTGTTCACATTGCTTCGCAGAATCGCCTTTGTGCAGAAAACACTAACACTTGTTCAGAACAAAAGAAAGCACAGAGCCCCAGATTCTATGTTGTCCTGGAGAGCTTGCAGAGCACTGGGGAAAGGCAGGCAGGGAATTCCCTGCTAGCACCTTCTCTGTGCCTGTTCACATTGCTTCGCAGAATCGCTTTTGTGCAGAAAACAGTAACACTTGTTCAGAACGAAAGAAAGCACAGAGCCCCAGATTCTATGTTGTCCTGGAGAGCTTGCAGAGCACTGGGGAAAGGCAGGCAGAGAATTCCTTGCTAGCACCTTCTCTGTGCCTGGGAAGCAGAAGTGTTCACATTGCTTCGCTGTATCGCTTTTGTGCAGAAAACAGTAACACTTGTTCAGAACGAAAGAAAGCACAGAGCCCCAGATTCTATGTTGTCCTGGAGAGCTTGCAGAGCACTGGGGAAAGGCATGCAGAGAATTCCTTGCTAGCACCTTCTCTGTGCCTGTGAAGCAGAAGTGTTCACATTGCTTCGCAAGAATCGCTTTTGTGCAGAAAATAGTAACACTTGTTCAGAACGAAAGACAGCACAGAGCCCCAGATTTTATGTTGTCCTGGAGAGCTTGCAGAGCACTGGGGAAAGGCCGGCAGAGAATTCCCTGCTAGCACCTTCTCTATGCCTGGGAAGCAGAAGTGTTCACATTGCTTCGCAGAATCGCTTTTGTGCAGAAAACAGTAACACTTGTTCAGAACGAAAGAAAGCACAGAGCCCCAGATTCTATGTTGTCCTGGAGCGCTTGCAGAGCACTGGGGAAAGGCAGGCAGAGAATTTCCTGCTAGCACCTTCTCTGTGCCTGTTCACATTGCTTCGCAGAATCGCTTTTGTGCAGAAAACAGTAACACTTGTTCAGAACGAAAGAAAGCACAGAGCCCCAGATTCTATGTTGTCCTGGAGAGCTTGCAGAGCACTGGGGAAAGGCAGGCAGAGAATTCCCTGCTAGCACCTTCTCTGTGCCTGGGAAGCAGAAGTGTTCACATTGCTTGGCAGAATCGCTTTTGTGCAGAAAACAGTAACACTTGTTCAGAAGGAAAGAAAGCACAGAGCCCCAGATTTGATGTTGTCCTGGAGAGCTTGCAGAGCACTGGGGAAAGGCAGGCAGAGAATTCCCTGCTAGCACCTTCTCTGTGCCTGTTCACATTGCTTCGCTGTATCGCTTTTGTGCAGAAAACAGTAACACTTGTTCAGAACGAAAGAAAGCACAGAGCCCCAGATTCTATGTTGTCCTGGAGAGCTTGCAGAGCACTGGGGAAAGGCAGGCAGAGAATTCCCTGCTAGCCCCTTCTCTGTGCCTGGGAAGCAGAAGTGTTCACATTGCTTCGCAGAATCGCCTTTGTGCAGAAAACACTAACACTTGTTCAGAAGGAAAGAAAGCACAGAGCCCCAGATTCTATGTTGTCCTGGAGAGCTTGCAGAGCACTGGGGAAAGGCAGGCAGAGAATTCCCTGCTAGCACCTTCTCTGTGCCTGGGAAGCAGAAGTGTTCATATTGCTTGGCAGAATCGCTTTTGTGCAGAAAACACTAACACTTGTTCAGAACGAAAGAAAGCACAGAGCCCCAGATTCTATGTTGTCCTGGAGAGCTTGCAGAGCACTGGGGAAAGGCAGGCAGAGAATTCCTTGCTAGCACCTTCTCTGTGCCTGGGAAGCAGAAGTGTTCACATTGCTTCGCAGAATCGCTTTTGTACAGAAAACACTAACACTTGTTCAGAACAAAAGAAAGCACAGAGCCCCAGATTCTATGTTGTCCTGGAGAGCTTGCAGAGCACTGGGGAAAGGCAGGCAGAGAATTTCCTGCTAGCACCTTCTCTGTGCCTGTTCACATTGCTTCGCAGAATCGCTTTTGTGCAGAAAACAGTAACACTTGTTCAGAACGAAAGAAAGCACAGAGCCCCAGATTTGCTGTTGTCCTCGAGAGCTTGCAGAGCCCTGGGGAAAGGCAGGCAGAGAATTCCTTGCTAGCACCTTCTCTGTGCCTGGGAAGCAGAAGTGTTCACATTGCTTCGCAGAATCGCTATTGTGCAGAAAACAGTAACACTTGTTCAGAACGAAAGAAAGCATAGAGCCCCAGATTCTATGTTGTCCTGGAGAGCTTGCAGAGCACTGGGGAAAGGCAGGCAGAGAATTCCCTGCTAGCACCTTCTCTGTGCCTGGGAAGCAGAAGTGTTCACATTGCTTCGCAGAATCGCTTTTGTGCAGAAAACACTAACACTTGTTCAGAACGAAAGAAAGCACAGAGCCCCAGATTCTATGTTGTCCTGGAGAGCTTGCAGAGCACTGGGGAAAGGCAGGCAGAGAATTCCCTGCTAGCACCTTCTCTGTGCCTGTTCACATTGCTTCGCAGAATCGCTTTTGTGCAGAAAACAGTAACACTTGTTCAGAACGAAAGAAAGCACAGAGCCCCAGATTCTATGTTGTCCTGGAGAGCTTGCAGAGCACTGGGGAAAGGCAGGCAGAGAATTCCTTGCTAGCACCTTCTCTGTGCCTGGGAAGCAGAAGTGTTCACATTGCTTCGCAGAATCGCTTTTGTGCAGAAAACACTAACACTTGTTCAGAACGAAAGAAAGCACAGAGCCCCAGATTTGATGTTGTCCTGGAGAGCTTGCAGAGCACTGGGGAAAGGCAGGCAGAGAATTCCCTGCTAGCACCTTCTCTGTGCCTGTTCACATTGCTTCGCAGAATCGCTTTTGTGCAGAAAACAGTAACACTTGTTCAGAACGAAAGAAAGCACAGAGCCCCGGATTCTATGTTGCCCTGGAGAGCTTGCACAGCACTGGGGAAAGGCAGGCAGAGAATTCCTTGCTAGCACCTTCTCTGTGCCTGGGAAGCAGAAGTGTTCACATTGCTTCGCAGAATCGCCTTTGTGCAGAAAACACTAACACTTGTTCAGAACGAAAGAAAGCACAGAGCCCCAGATTCTATGTTGTCCTCGAGAGCTTGCAGAGCACTGGGGAAAGGCAGGCAGAGAATTCCCTGCTAGCACCTTCTCTGTGCCTGTTCACATTGCTTCGCAGAATCGCTTTTGTGCAGAAAACACTAACACTTGTTCAGAACGAAAGAAAGCACAGAGCCCCAGATTCTATGTTGTCCTGGAGAGCTTGCAGAGCACTGGGGAAAGGCAGGCAGAGAATTCCTTGCTAGCACCTTCTCTGTGCCTGGGAAGCAGAAGTGTTCACATTGCTTCGCAAGAATCGCTTTTGTGCAGAAAACACTAACACTTGTTCAGAACGAAAGACAGCACAGAGCCCCAGATTTTATGTTGTCCTGGAGAGCTTGCAGAGCACTGGGGAAAGGCAGGCAGAGAATTCCCTGCTAGCACCTTCTCTATGCCTGGGAAGCAGAAGTGTTCACATTGCTTCGCTGTATCGCTTTTGTGCAGAAAACAGTAACACTTGTTCAGAACGAAAGAAAGCACAGAGCCCCAGATTCTATGTTGTCCTGGAGAGCTTGCAGAGCACTGGGGAAAGGCAGGCAGAGAATTCCTTGCTAGCACCTTCTCTGTGCCTGGGAAGCAGAAGTGTTCATATTGCTTCGCTGTATCGCTTTTGTGCAGAAAACAGTAATACTTGTTCAGAACGAAAGAAAGCACAGAGCCCCAGATTCTATGTTGTCCTGGAGAGCTTGCAGAGCACTGGGGAAAGGCAGGCAGAGAATTCCTTGCTAGCACCTTCTCTGTGCCTGGGAAGCAGAAGTGTTCACATTGCTTCGCAGAATCGCTTTTGTGCAGAAAACACTAACACTTGTTCAGAACGAAAGAAAGCACAGAGCCCCAGATTCTATGTTGTCCTGGAGAGCTTGCAGAGTACTGGGGAAAGGCAGGCAGAGAACTCCCTGCTAGCACCTTCTCTGTGCCTGTTCACATTGCTTCGCAGAATCGCTTTTGTGCAGAAAACAATAACACTTGTTCAGAACGAAAGAAAGCACAGAGCCCCAGATTCTATGTTGTCCTGGAGAGCTTGCAGAGCACTGGGGAAAGGCAGGCAGAGAATTCCTTGCTAGCACCTTCTCTGTGCCTGGGAAGCAGAAGTGTTCACATTGCTTCGCAGATTCGCTTTTGTGCAGAAAACACTAACACTTGTTCAGAACGAAAGAAAGCACAGAGCTCCAGATTCTATGTTGTCCTGGAGAGCTTGCAGAGCACTGGGGAAAGGCAGGCAGAGAATTCCCTGCTAGCACCTTCTCTGTGCCTGTTCACATTGCTTCGCAGAATCGCTTTTGTGCAGAAAACAGTAACACTTGTTCAGAACGAAAGAAAGCACAGAGCCCCAGATTCTATGTTGTCCTGGAGAGCTTGCAGAGCACTGGGGAAAGGCAGGCAGAGAATTCCTTGCTAGCACCTTCTCTGTGCCTGGGAAGCAGAAGTGTTCACATTGCTTCGCAGAATCGCTATTGTGCAGAAAACAGTAACACTTGTTCAGAACGAAAGAAAGCACAGAGCCCCAGATTCTATGTTGTCCTGGAGAGCTTGCAGAGCACTGGGGAAAGGCAGGCAGAGAATTCCTTGCTAGCACCTTCTCTGTGCCTGGGAAGCAGAAGTGTTCATATTGCTTCGCAGAATCGCTTTTGTGCAGAAAACAGTAACACTTGTTCAGAACGAAAGAAAGCACAGAGCCCCAGATTTGATGTTGTCCTGGAGAGCTTGCAGAGCACTGGGGAAAGGCAGGCAGAGAATTCCTTGCTAGCACCTTCTCTGTGCCTGTTCACATTTCTTCGCAGAATCGCTTTTGTGCAGAAAACAGTAACACTTCTTCAGAACGAAAGAAAGCACAGAGCCCCAGATTCTATGTTGTCCTGGAGAGCTTGCAGAGCACTGGGGAAAGGCAGGCAGAGAATTCCTTGCTAGCACCTTCTCTGTGCCTGGGAAGCAGAAGTGTTCACATTGCTTCGCAGAATCGCTTTTGTGCAGAAAATAGTAATACTTATTCAGAACGAAAGAAAGCACAGAGCCCCAGATTCTATGTTGTCCTGGAGAGCTTGCAGAGCACTGGGGAAAGGCAGGCAGAGAATTCCTTGCTAGCACCTTCTCTGTGCCTGTGAAGCAGAAGTGTTCACATTGCTTCACAAGAATCGCTTTTGTGCAGAAAATAGTAACACTTGTTCAGAACGAAAGACAGCACAGAGCCCCAGATTTTATGTTGTCCTGGAGAGCTTGCAGAGCACTGGGGAAAGGCCGGCAGAGAATTCCCTGCTAGCACCTTCTCTATGCCTGGGAAGCAGAAGTGTTCACATTGCTTCGCTGTATCGCTTTTGTGCAGAAAACAGTAACACTTGTTCAGAACGAAAGAAAGCACAGAGCCCCAGATTCTATGTTGTCCTGGAGAGCTTGCAGAGCACTGGGGAAAGGCAGGCAGAGAATTCCTTGCTAGCACCTTCTCTGTGCCTGGGAAGCAGAAGTGTTCATATTGCTGCGCTGTATCGCTTTTGTGCAGAAAACAGTAATACTTGTTCAGAACGAAAGAAAGCACAGAGCCCCAGATTTTATGTTGTCCTGGAGAGCTTGCAGAGCACTGGGGAAAGGCAGGCAGAGAATTCCTTGCTAGCGCCTTCTCTGTGCCTGGGAAGCAGAAGTGTTCACATTGCTTCGCAGAATCGCTTTTGTGCAGAAAACAGTAACACTTGTTCAGAACGAAAGAAAGCACAGAGCCCCAGATTCTATGTTGTCCTGGAGCGCTTGCAGAGCACTGGGGAAAGGCAGGCAGAGAATTCCCTGCTAGCACCTTCTCTGTGCCTGTTCACATTGCTTCGCAGAATCGCTTTTGTGCAGAAAACAGTAATACTTGTTCAGAACGAAAGAAAGCACAGAGCCCCAGATTCTATGTTGTCCTGGAGAGCTTGCAGAGCACTGGGGAAAGGCAGGCAGAGAATTCCCTGCTAGCACCTTCTCTGTGCCTGGGAAGCAGAAGTGTTCACATTGCTTGGCAGAATCGCTTTTGTGCAGAAAACACTAACACTTGTTCAGAAGGAAAGAAAGCACAGAGCCCCAGATTTGATGTTGTCCTGGAGAGCTTGCAGAGCACTGGGGAAAGGCAGGCAGAGAATTCCCTGCTAGCACCTTCTCTGTGCCTGTTCACATTGCTTCGCTGTATCGCTTTTGTGCAGAAAACAGTAACACTTGTTCAGAACGAAAGAAAGCACAGAGCCCCAGATTCTATGTTGTCCTGGAGAGCTTGCAGAGCACTGGGGAAAGGCAGGCAGAGAATTCCTTGCTAGCACCTTCTCTGTGCCTGGGAAGCAGAAGTGTTCATATTGCTTCGCAGAATCGCTTTTGTGCAGAAAACACTAACACTTGTTCAGAACGAAAGAAAACACAGAGCCCCAGATTTGCTGTTGTCCTGGAGAGCTTGCAGAGCACTGGGGAAAGGCAGGCAGAGAATTCCTTGCTAGCACCTTCTCTGTGCCTGGGAAGCAGAAGTGTTCACATTGCTTCGCAGAATCGCTTTTGTGCAGAAAACAGTAACACTTGTTCAGAAGGAAAGAAAGCACAGAGCCCCAGATTTGATGTTGTCCTGGAGAGCTTGCAGAGCACTGGGGAAAGGCAGGCAGAGAATTCCCTGCTAGCACCTTCTCTGTGCCTGTTCACATTGCTTCGCAGAATCGCTTTTGTGCAGAAAACAGTAACACTTGTTCAGAACGAAAGAAAGCACAGAGCCCCAGATTCTATGTTGTCCTGGAGAGCTTGCAGAGCACTGGGGAAAGGCAGGCAGAGAATTCCTTGCTAGCACCTTCTCTGTGCCTGGGAAGCAGAAGTGTTCACATTGCTTCGCAAGAATCGCTTTTGTGCAGAAAACACTAACACTTGTTCAGAACGAAAGACAGCACAGAGCCCCAGATTTTATGTTGTCCTGGAGAGCTTGCAGAGCACTGGGGAAAGGCAGGCAGAGAATTCCCTGCTAGCACCTTCTCTATGCCTGGGAAGCAGAAGTGTTCACATTGCTTCGCTGTATCGCTTTTGTGCAGAAAACAGTAACACTTGTTCAGAACGAAAGAAAGCACAGAGCCCCAGATTCTATGTTGTCCTGGAGAGCTTGCAGAGCACTGGGGAAAGGCAGGCAGAGAATTCCTTGCTAGCACCTTCTCTGTGCCTGGGAAGCAGAAGTGTTCATATTGCTTCGCTGTATCGCTTTTGTGCAGAAAACAGTAATACTTGTTCAGAACGAAAGAAAGCACAGAGCCCCAGATTCTATGTTGTCCTGGAGAGCTTGCAGAGCACTGGGGAAAGGCAGGCAGAGAATTCCTTGCTAGCACCTTCTCTGTGCCTGGGAAGCAGAAGTGTTCACATTGCTTCGCAGAATCGCTTTTGTGCAGAAAACACTAACACTTGTTCAGAACGAAAGAAAGCACAGAGCCCCAGATTCTATGTTGTCCTGGAGAGCTTGCAGAGTACTGGGGAAAGGCAGGCAGAGAATTCCCTGCTAGCACCTTCTCTGTGCCTGTTCACATTGCTTCGCAGAATCGCTTTTGTGCAGAAAACAATAACACTTGTTCAGAACGAAAGAAAGCACAGAGCCCCAGATTCTATGTTGTCCTGGAGAGCTTGCAGAGCACTGGGGAAAGGCAGGCAGAGAATTCCTTGCTAGCACCTTCTCTGTGCCTGGGAAGCAGAAGTGTTCACATTGCTTCGCAGATTCGCTTTTGTGCAGAAAACACTAACACTTGTTCAGAACGAAAGAAAGCACAGAGCCCCAGATTCTATGTTGTCCTGGAGAGCTTGCAGAGCACTGGGGAAAGGCAGGCAGAGAATTCCCTGCTAGCACCTTCTCTGTGCCTGTTCACATTGCTTCGCAGAATCGCTTTTGTGCAGAAAACAGTAACACTTGTTCAGAACGAAAGAAAGCACAGAGCCCCAGATTCTATGTTGTCCTGGAGAGCTTGCAGAGCACTGGGGAAAGGCAGGCAGAGAATTCCTTGCTAGCACCTTCTCTGTGCCTGGGAAGCAGAAGTGTTCACATTGCTTCGCAGAATCGCTATTGTGCAGAAAACAGTAACACTTGTTCAGAACGAAAGAAAGCACAGAGCCCCAGATTCTATGTTGTCCTGGAGAGCTTGCAGAGCACTGGGGAAAGGCAGGCAGAGAATTCCTTGCTAGCACCTTCTCTGTGCCTGGGAAGCAGAAGTGTTCATATTGCTTCGCAGAATCGCTTTTGTGCAGAAAACACTAACACTTGTTCAGAACGAAAGAAAGCACAGAGCCCCAGATTTGATGTTGTCCTGGAGAGCTTGCAGAGCACTGGGGAAAGGCAGGCAGAGAATTCCTTGCTAGCACCTTCTCTGTGCCTGTTCACATTTCTTCGCAGAATCGCTTTTGTGCAGAAAACAGTAACACTTCTTCAGAACGAAAGAAAGCACAGAGCCCCAGATTCTATGTTGTCCTGGAGAGCTTGCAGAGCACTGGGGAAAGGCAGGCAGAGAATTCCTTGCTAGCACCTTCTCTGTGCCTGGGAAGCAGAAGTGTTCACATTGCTTCGCAGAATCGCTTTTGTGCAGAAAATAGTAATACTTGTTCAGAACGAAAGAAAGCACAGAGCCCCAGATTCTATGTTGTCCTGGAGAGCTTGCAGAGCACTGGGGAAAGGCAGGCAGAGAATTCCTTGCTAGCACCTTCTCTGTGCCTGTGAAGCAGAAGTGTTCACATTGCTTCACAAGAATCGCTTTTGTGCAGAAAATAGTAACACTTGTTCAGAACGAAAGACAGCACAGAGCCCCAGATTTTATGTTGTCCTGGAGAGCTTGCAGAGCACTGGGGAAAGGCCGGCAGAGAATTCCCTGCTAGCACCTTCTCTATGCCTGGGAAGCAGAAGTGTTCACATTGCTTCGCTGTATCGCTTTTGTGCAGAAAACAGTAACACTTGTTCAGAACGAAAGAAAGCACAGAGCCCCAGATTCTATGTTGTCCTGGAGAGCTTGCAGAGCACTGGGGAAAGGCAGGCAGAGAATTCCTTGCTAGCACCTTCTCTGTGCCTGGGAAGCAGAAGTGTTCATATTGCTGCGCTGTATCGCTTTTGTGCAGAAAACAGTAATACTTGTTCAGAACGAAAGAAAGCACAGAGCCCCAGATTTTATGTTGTCCTGGAGAGCTTGCAGAGCACTGGGGAAAGGCAGGCAGAGAATTCCTTGCTAGCGCCTTCTCTGTGCCTGGGAAGCAGAAGTGTTCACATTGCTTCGCAGAATCGCTTTTGTGCAGAAAACAGTAACACTTGTTCAGAACGAAAGAAAGCACAGAGCCCCAGATTCTATGTTGTCCTGGAGCGCTTGCAGAGCACTGGGGAAAGGCAGGCAGAGAATTCCCTGCTAGCACCTTCTCTGTGCCTGTTCACATTGCTTCGCAGAATCGCTTTTGTGCAGAAAACAGTAATACTTGTTCAGAACGAAAGAAAGCACAGAGCCCCAGATTCTATGTTGTCCTGGAGAGCTTGCAGAGCACTGGGGAAAGGCAGGCAGAGAATTCCCTGCTAGCACCTTCTCTGTGCCTGGGAAGCAGAAGTGTTCACATTGCTTGGCAGAATCGCTTTTGTGCAGAAAACACTAACACTTGTTCAGAAGGAAAGAAAGCACAGAGCCCCAGATTTGATGTTGTCCTGGAGAGCTTGCAGAGCACTGGGGAAAGGCAGGCAGAGAATTCCCTGCTAGCACCTTCTCTGTGCCTGTTCACATTGCTTCGCTGTATCGCTTTTGTGCAGAAAACAGTAACACTTGTTCAGAACGAAAGAAAGCACAGAGCCCCAGATTCTATGTTGTCCTGGAGAGCTTGCAGAGCACTGGGGAAAGGCAGGCAGAGAATTCCTTGCTAGCACCTTCTCTGTGCCTGGGAAGCAGAAGTGTTCATATTGCTTCGCAGAATCGCTTTTGTGCAGAAAACACTAACACTTGTTCAGAACGAAAGAAAACACAGAGCCCCAGATTTGCTGTTGTCCTGGAGAGCTTGCAGAGCACTGGGGAAAGGCAGGCAGAGAATTCCTTGCTAGCACCTTCTCTGTGCCTGGGAAGCAGAAGTGTTCACATTGCTTCGCAGAATCGCTTTTGTGCAGAAAACACTAACACTTGTTCAGAACGAAAGAAAGCACAGAGCCCCAGATTCTATGTTGTCCTGGACAGCTTGCAGAGCACTGGGGAAAGGCAGGCAGAGAATTCCTTGCTAGCACCTTCTCTGTGCCTGGGAAGCAGAAGTGTTCACATTGCTTCGCAGAATCGCTTTTGTGCAGAAAACACTAACACTTGTTCAGAACGAAAGAAAGCACAGAGCCCCAGATTTGCTGTTGTCCTGGAGAGCTTGCAGAGCACTGGGGAAAGGCAGGCAGAGAATTCCCTGCTAGCACCTTCTCTGTGCGTGTTCACATTGCTTCGCAGAATCGCTTTTGTGCAGAAAACAGTAACACTTGTTCAGAACGAAAGAAAGCACAGAGCCCCAGATTCTATGTTGTCCTGGAGAGCTTGCAGAGCACTGGGGAAAGGCAGGCAGAGAATTCCTTGCTAGCACCTTCTCTGTGCCTGGGAAGCAGAAGTGTTCACATTGCTTCGCAGAATCGCTTTTGTGCAGAAAACAGTAACACTTGTTCAGAACGAAAGAAAGCACAGAGCCCCAGATTTGATGTTGTCCTGGAGAGCTTGCAGAGCACTGGGGAAAGGCATGCAGAGAATTCCCTGCTAGCACCTTCTCTGTGCCTGTTCACATTGCTTCGCAGAATCGCTTTTGTGCAGAAAACAGTAACACTTGTTCAGAACGAAAGAAAGCACAGAGCCCCAGATTCTATGTTGTCCTGGAGAGCTTGCAGAGCACTGGGGAAAGGCAGGCAGAGAATTCCTTGCTAGCACCTTCTCTGTGCCTGGGAAGCAGAAGTGTTCATATTGCTTCGCAGAATCGCTTTTGTGCAGAAAACACTAACACTTGTTCAGAACGAAAGAAAGCACAGAGCCCCAGATTTGATGTTGTCCTGGAGAGCTTGCAGAGCACTGGGGAAAGGCAGGCAGAGAATTCCTTGCTAGCACCTTCTCTGTGCCTGGGAAGCAGAAGTGTTCACATTGCTTCGCAGAATCGCTTTTGTGCAGAAAACACTAACACTTGTTCAGAACAAAAGAAAGCACAGAGCCCCAGATTCTATGTTGTCCTGGAGAGCTTGCAGAGCACTGGGGAAAGGCAGGCAGAGAATTCCTTGCTAGCACCTTCTCTGTGCCTGGGAAGCAGAAGTGTTCACATTGCTTCGCAGAATCGCTTTTGTGCAGAAAACACTAACACTTGTTCAGAACGAAAGAAAGCACAGAGCCCCAGATTCTATGTTGTCCTGGAGAGCTTGCAGAGCACTGGGGAAAGGCCGGCAGAGAATTCCCTGCTAGCACCTTCTCTGTGCCTGTTCACATTGCTTCGCAGAATCGCTTTTGTGCAGAAAACAGTAACACTTGTTCAGAACGAAAGAAAGCACAGAGCCCCAGATTCTATGTTGTCCTGGAGAGCTTGCAGAGCACTGGGGAAAGGCAGGCAGAGAATTCCTTGCTAGCACCTTCTCTGTGCCTGGGAAGCAGAAGTGTTCACATTGCTTCGCAGAATCGCTTTTGTGCAGAAAATAGTAATACTTGTTCAGAACGAAAGAAAGCACAGAGCCCCAGATTCTATGTTGTCCTGGAGAGCTTGCAGAGCACTGGGGAAAGGCAGGCAGAGAATTCCTTGCTAGCACCTTCTCTGTGCCTGTGAAGCAGAAGTGTTCACATTGCTTCGCAAGAATCGCTTTTGTGCAGAAAATAGTAACACTTGTTCAGAACGAAAGACAGCACAGAGCCCCAGATTTTATGTTGTCCTGGAGAGCTTGCAGAGCACTGGGGAAAGGCCGGCAGAGAATTCCCTGCTAGCACCTTCTCTGTGCCTGGGAAGCAGAAGTGTTCATATTGCTGCGCTGTATCGCTTTTGTGCAGAAAACAGTAATACTTGTTCAGAACGAAAGAAAGCACAGAGCCCCAGATTTTATGTTGTCCTGGAGAGCTTGCAGAGCACTGGGGAAAGGCAGGCAGAGAATTCCTTGCTAGCGCCTTCTCTGTGCCTGGGAAGCAGAAGTGTTCACATTGCTTCGCAGAATCGCTTTTGTGCAGAAAACAGTAACACTTGTTCAGAACGAAAGAAAGCACAGAGCCCCAGATTCTATGTTGTCCTGGAGCGCTTGCAGAGCACTGGGGAAAGGCAGGCAGAGAATTCCCTGCTAGCACCTTCTCTGTGCCTGTTCACATTGCTTCGCAGAATCGCTTTTGTGCAGAAAACAGTAATACTTGTTCAGAACGAAAGAAAGCACAGAGCCCCAGATTCTATGTTGTCCTGGAGAGCTTGCAGAGCACTGGGGAAAGGCAGGCAGAGAATTCCCTGCTAGCACCTTCTCTGTGCCTGGGAAGCAGAAGTGTTCACATTGCTTCGCAGAATCGCTTTTGTGCAGAAAACAGTAACACTTGTTCAGAAGGAAAGAAAGCACAGAGCCCCAGATTTGATGTTGTCCTGGAGAGCTTGCAGAGCACTGGGGAAAGGCAGGCAGAGAATTCCCTGCTAGCACCTTCTCTGTGCCTGTTCACATTGCTTCGCTGTATCGCTTTTGTGCAGAAAACAGTAACACTTGTTCAGAACGAAAGAAAGCACAGAGCCCCAGATTCTATGTTGTCCTGGAGAGCTTGCAGAGCACTGGGGAAAGGCAGGCAGAGAATTCCCTGCTAGCACCTTCTCTGTGCCTGGGAAGCAGAAGTGTTCACATTGCTTCGCAGAATCGCTATTGTGCAGAAAACACTAACACTTGTTCAGAAGGAAAGAAAGCACAGAGCCCCAGATTCTATGTTGTCCTGGAGAGCTTGCAGAGCACTGGGGAAAGGCAGGCAGAGAATTCCTTGCTAGCACCTTCTCTGTGCCTGGGAAGCAGAAGTGTTCATATTGCTTCGCAGAATCGCTTTTTTGCAGAAAATACTAACACTTGTTCAGAACGAAAGAAAGCACAGAGCCCCAGATTTGCTGTTGTCCTGGAGAGCTTGCAGAGCACTGGGGAAAGGCAGGCAGAGAATTCCTTGCTAGCACCTTCTCTGTGCCTGGGAAGCAGAAGTGTTCACATTGCTTCGCAGAATCGCTTTTGTGCAGAAAACACTAACACTTGTTCAGAACGAAAGAAAGCACAGAGCCCCAGATTCTATGTTGTCCTGGACAGCTTGCAGAGCACTGGGGAAAGGCAGGCAGAGAATTCCCTGCTAGCACCTTCTCTGTGCCTGTTCACATTGCTTCACAGAATCGCTTTTGTGCAGAAAACAGTAACACTTGTTCAGAACGAAAGAAAGCACAGAGCCCCAGATTCTATGTTGTCCTGGAGAGCTTGCAGAGCACTGGGGAAAGGCAGGCAGAGAATTCCTTGCTAGCACCTTCTCTGTGCCTGGGAAGCAGAAGTGTTCACATTGCTTCGCAGAATCGCTTTTGTGCAGAAAACACTAACACTTGTTCAGAACGAAAGAAAGCACAGAGCCCCAGATTTGATGTTGTCCTGGAGAGCTTGCAGAGCACTGGGGAAAGGCAGGCAGAGAATTCCTTGCTAGTACCTTCTCTGTTCCTGGGAAGCAGAAGTGTTCACATTGCTTCGCAGAATCGCTATTGTGCAGAAAACAGTAACACTTGTTCAGAACGAAAGAAAGCACAGAGCCCCAGATTCTATGTTGTCCTGGAGATCTTGCAGAGCACTGGGGAAAGGCAGGCAGAGAATTCCTTGCTAGCACCTTCTCTGTGCCTGGGAAGCAGAAGTGTTCACATTGCTTCGCAGAATCGCTTTTGTGCAGAAAACACTAACACTTGTTCAGAACGAAAGAAAGCACAGAGCCCCAGATTTGATGTTGTCCTGGAGAGCTTGCAGAGCACTGGGGAAAGGCAGGCAGAGAATTCCTTGCTAGTACCTTCTCTGTTCCTGGGAAGCAGAAGTGTTCACATTGCTTCGCAGAATCGCTATTGTGCAGAAAACAGTAACACTTGTTCAGAACGAAAGAAAGCACAGAGCCCCAGATTCTATGTTGTCCTGGAGAGCTTGCAGAGCACTGGGGAAAGGCAGGCAGAGAATTCCTTGCTAGCACCTTCTCTGTGCCTGGGAAGCAGAAGTGTTCATATTGCTTCGCAGAATCGCTTTTGTGCAGAAAACACTAACACTTGTTCAGAACGAAAGAAAGCACAGAGCCCCAGATTTGATGTTGTCCTGGAGAGCTTGCAGAGCACTGGGGAAAGGCAGGTAGAGAATTCCTTGCTAGCACCTTCTCTGTGCCTGGGAAGCAGAAGTGTTCACATTGCTTCGCAGAATCGCTTTTGTGCAGAAAACAGTAACACTTGTTCAGAACGAAAGAAAGCACAGAGCCCCAGATTCTATGTTGTCCTGGAGAGCTTGCAGAGCACTGGGGAAAGGCAGGCAGAGAATTCCTTGCTAGCACCTTCTCTGTGCCTGGGAAGCAGAAGTGTTCACATTGCTTCGCAGAATCGCTTTTGTGCAGAAAACACTAACACTTGTTCAGAACGAAAGAAAGCACAGAGCCCCAGATTCTATGTTGTCCTGGAGAGCTTGCAGAGCACTGGGGAAAGGCAGGCAGAGAATTCCCTGCTAGCACCTTCTCTGTGCCTGTTCACATTGCTTCGCAGAATCGCTTTTGTGCAGAAAACAGTAACACTTGTTCAGAACGAAAGAAAGCACAGAGCCCCAGATTCTATGTTGTCCTGGAGAGCTTGCAGAGCACTGGGGAAAGGCAGGCAGAGAATTCCTTGCTAGCACCTTCTCTGTGCCTGGGAAGCAGAAGTGTTCACATTGCTTCGCAGAATCGCTTTTGTGCAGAAAACACTAACACTTGTTCAGAACGAAAGAAAGCACAGAGCCCCAGATTCTATGTTGTCCTGGAGAGCTTGCAGAGCACTGGGGAAAGGCAGGCAGAGAATTCCTTGCTAGCACCTTCTCTGTGCCTGGGAAGCAGAAGTGTTCACATTGCTTCGCAAGAATCGCTTTTGTGCAGAAAATAGTAACACTTGTTCAGAACGAAAGACAGCACAGAGCCCCAGATTTTATGTTGTCCTGGAGAGCTTGCAGAGCACTGGGGAAAGGCCGGCAGAGAATTCCCTGCTAGCACCTTCTCTATGCCTGGGAAGCAGAAGTGTTCACATTGCTTCGCTGTATCGCTTTTGTGCAGAAAACAGTAACACTTGTTCAGAACGAAAGAAAGCACAGAGCCCCGGATTCTATGTTGCCCTGGAGAGCTTGCAGAGCACTGGGGAAAGGCAGGCAGAGAATTCCTTGCTAGCACCTTCTCTGTGCCTGGGAAGCAGAAGTGTTCACATTGCTTCGCTGTATCGCTTTTGTGCAGAAAACACTAACACTTCTTCAGAACGAAAGAAAGCACAGAGCCCCAGATTCTATGTTGTCCTCGAGAGCTTGCAGAGCACTGGGGAAAGGCAGGCAGAGAATTCCCTGCTAGCACCTTCTCTGTGCCTGTTCACATTGCTTCGCAGAATCGCTTTTGTGCAGAAAACAGTAACACTTGTTCAGAACGAAAGAAAGCACAGAGCCCCAGATTCTATGTTGTCCTGGAGAGCTTGCAGAGCACTGGGGAAAGGCAGGCAGAGAATTCCTTGCTAGCACCTTCTCTGTGCCTGGGAAGCAGAAGTGTTCACATTGCTTCGCAGAATCGCTTTTGTGCAGAAAACAGTAACACTTCTTCAGAACGAAAGAAAGCACAGAGCCCCAGATTTGATGTTGTCCTGGAGAGCTTGCAGAGCACTGGGGAAAGGCAGGCAGAGAATTCCTTGCTAGCACCTTCTCTGTGCCTGGGAAGCAGAAGTGTTCACATTGCTTCGCTGTATCGCTTTTGTGCAGAAAACAGTAACACTTGTTCAGAACGAAAGAAAGCACAGAGCCCCAGATTCTATGTTGTCCTGGAGAGCTTGCAGAGCACTGGGGAAAGGCAGGCAGAGAATTCCCTGCTAGCACCTTCTCTGTGCCTGTTCACATTGCTTCGCAGAATCGCTTTTGTGCAGAAAACAGTAACACTTGTTCAGAACGAAAGAAAGCACAGAGCCCCAGATTCTATGTTGTCCTGGAGAGCTTGCAGAGCACTGGGGAAAGGCAGGCAGAGAATTCCTTGCTAGCACCTTCTCTGTGCCTGGGAAGCAGAAGTGTTCACATTGCTTCGCAAGAATCGCTTTTGTGCAGAAAACAGTAACACTTGTTCAGAACGAAAGACAGCACAGAGCCCCAGATTTTATGTTGTCCTGGAGAGCTTGCAGAGCACTGGGGAAAGGCAGGCAGAGAATTCCCTGCTAGCACCTTCTCTATGCCTGGGAAGCAGAAGTGTTCACATTGCTTCGCTGTATCGCTTTTGTGCAGAAAACAGTAACACTTGTTCAGAACGAAAGAAAGCACAGAGCCCCAGATTCTATGTTGTCCTGGAGAGCTTGCAGAGCACTGGGGAAAGGCAGGCAGAGAATTCCTTGCTAGCACCTTCTCTGTGCCTGGGAAGCAGAAGTGTTCATATTGCTTCGCTGTATCGCTTTTGTGCAGAAAACAGTAATACTTGTTCAGAACGAAAGAAAGCACAGAGCCCCAGATTCTATGTTGTCCTGGAGAGCTTGCAGAGCACTGGGGAAAGGCAGGCAGAGAATTCCTTGCTAGCACCTTCTCTGTGCCTGGGAAGCCGAAGTGTTCACATTGCTTCGCAGAATCGCTTTTGTGCAGAAAACAGTAACACTTGTTCAGAACGAAAGAAAGCACAGAGCCCCAGATTCTATGTTGTCCTGGAGAGCTTGCAGAGCACTGGGGAAAGGCAGGCAGAGAATTCCTTGCTAGCACCTTCTCTGTGCCTGGGAAGCAGAAGTGTTCACATTGCTTCGCAGAATCGCTTTTGTGCAGAAAACAGTAACGCTTGTTCAGAACGAAAGAAAGCACAGAGCCCCAGATTCTATGTTGTCCTGGAGAGCTTGCAGAGCACTGGGGAAAGGCAGGCAGAGAATTCCCTGCTAGCACCTTCTCTGTGCCTGTTCACATTGCTTCGCAGAATTGCTTTTGTGCAGAAAACAGTAACACTTGTTCAGAACGAAAGAAAGCACAGAGCCCCGGATTCTATGTTGCCCTGGAGAGCTTGCACAGCACTGGGGAAAGGCAGGCAGAGACTTCCTTGCTAGCACCTTCTCTGTGCCTGGGAAGCAGAAGTGTTCACATTGCTTCGCAGAATCGCTTTTGTGCAGAAAACACTAACACTTGTTCAGAACGAAAGAAAGCACAGAGCCCCAGATTCTATGTTGTCCTCGAGAGCTTGCAGAGCACTGGGGAAAGGCAGGCAGAGAATTCCCTGCTAGCACCTTCTCTGTGCCTGTTCACATTGCTTCGCAGAATCGCTTTTGTGCAGAAAACACTAACACTTGTTCAGAACGAAAGAAAGCACAGAGCCCCAGATTCTATGTTGTCCTGGAGAGCTTGCAGAGCACTGGGGAAAGGCAGGCAGAGAATTCCTTGCTAGCACCTTCTCTGTGCCTGGGAAGCAGAAGTGTTCACATTGCTTCGCAAGAATCGCTTTTGTGCAGAAAACACTAACACTTGTTCAGAAGGAAAGAAAGCACAGAGCCCCAGATTCTATGTTGTCCTGGAGAGCTTGCAGAGCACTGGGGAAAGGCAGGCAGAGAATTCCTTGCTAGCACCTTCTCTGTGCCTGGGAAGCAGAAGTGTTCACATTGCTTCGCAGAATCGCTATTGTGCAGAAAACAGTAACACTTGTTCAGAACGAAAGAAAGCACAGAGCCCCAGATTCTATGTTGTCCTGGAGAGCTTGCAGAGCACTGGGGAAAGGCAGGCAGAGAATTCCTTGCTAGCACCTTCTCTGTGCCTGGGAAGCAGAAGTGTTCATATTGCTTCGCAGAATCGCTTTTGTGCAGAAAACACTAACACTTGTTCAGAACGAAAGAAAGCACAGAGCCCCAGATTTGATGTTGTCCTGGAGAGCTTGCAGAGCACTGGAGAAAGGCAGGCAGAGAATTCCTTGCTAGCACCTTCTCTGTGCCTGGGAAGCAGAAGTGTTCACATTGCTTCGCAGAATCGCTTTTGTGCAGAAAACACTAACACTTGTTCAGAACGAAAGAAAGAACAGAGCCCCAGATTCTATGTTGTCCTGGAGAGCTTGCAGAGCACTGGGGAAAGGCAGGCAGAGAATTCCCTGCTAGCACCTTCTCTGTGCCTGTTCACATTTCTTCGCAGAATCGCTTTTGTGCAGAAAACAGTAACACTTGTTCAGAACGAAAGAAAGCACAGAGCCCCAGATTCTATGTTGTCCTGGAGAGCTTGCAGAGCACTGGGGAAAGGCAGGCAGAGAATTCCTTGCTAGCACCTTCTCTGTGCCTGGGAAGCAGAAGTGTTCACATTGCTTCGCAGAATCGCTTTTGTGCAGAAAATAGTAATACTTGTTCAGAACGAAAGAAAGCACAGAGCCCCAGATTCTATGTTGTCCTGGAGAGCTTGCAGAGCACTGGGGAAAGGCCGGCAGAGAATTCCCTGCTAGCACCTTCTCTATGCCTGGGAAGCAGAAGTGTTCACATTGCTTCGCTGTATCGCTTTTGTGCAGAAAACAGTAACACTTGTTCAGAACGAAAGAAAGCACAGAGCCCCAGATTCTATGTTGTCCTGGAGAGCTTGCAGAGCACTGGGGAATGGCAGGCAGAGAATTCCTTGCTAGCACCTTCTCTGTGCCTGGGAAGCAGAAGTGTTCATATTGCTGCGCTGTATCGCTTTTGTGCAGAAAACAGTAATACTTGTTCAGAACGAAAGAAAGCACAGAGCCCCAGATTTTATGTTGTCCTGGAGAGCTTGCAGAGCACTGGGGAAAGGCAGGCAGAGAATTCCTTGCTAGCGCCTTCTCTGTGCCAGGGAAGCAGAAGTGTTCACATTGCTTCGCAGAATCGCTTTTGTGCAGAAAACAGTAACACTTGTTCAGAACGAAAGAAAGCACAGAGCCCCAGATTCTATGTTGTCCTGGAGCGCTTGCAGAGCACTGGGGAAAGGCAGGCAGAGAATTCCCTGCTAGCACCTTCTCTGTGCCTGTTCACATTGCTTCGCAGAATCGCTTTTGTGCAGAAAACAGTAATACTTGTTCAGAACGAAAGAAAGCACAGAGCCCCAGATTCTATGTTGTCCTGGAGAGCTTGCAGAGCACTGGGGAAAGGCAGGCAGAGAATTCCCTGCTAGCACCTTCTCTGTGCCTGGGAAGCAGAAGTGTTCACATTGCTTGGCAGAATCGCTTTTGTGCAGAAAACACTAACACTTGTTCAGAAGGAAAGAAAGCACAGAGCCCCAGATTCTATGTTGTCCTGGAGAGCTTGCAGAGCACTGGGGAAAGGCAGGCAGAGAATTCCCTGCTAGCACCTTCTCTGTGCCTGTTCACATTGCTTCGCTGTATCGCTTTTGTGCAGAAAACAGTAACACTTGTTCAGAACGAAAGAAAGCACAGAGCCCCAGATTCTATGTTGTCCTGGAGAGCTTGCAGAGCACTGGGGAAAGGCAGGCAGAGAATTCCTTGCTAGCACCTTCTCTGTGCCTGGGAAGCAGAAGTGTTCATATTGCTTCGCAGAATCGCTTTTGTGCAGAAAACACTAACACTTGTTCAGAACGAAAGAAAACACAGAGCCCCAGATTTGCTGTTGTCCTGGAGAGCTTGCAGAGCACTGGGGAAAGGCAGGCAGAGAATTCCTTGCTAGCACCTTCTCTGTGCCTGGGAAGCAGAAGTGTTCACATTGCTTCGCAGAATCGCTTTTGTGCAGAAAACACTAACACTTGTTCAGAACGAAAGAAAGCACAGAGCCCCAGATTCTATGTTGTCCTGGACAGCTTGCAGAGCACTGGGGAAAGGCAGGCAGAGAATTCCTTGGTAGCACCTTCTCTGTGCCTGGGAAGCAGAAGTGTTCACATTGCTTCGCAGAATCGCTTTTGTGCAGAAAACACTAACACTTGTTCAGAACGAAAGAAAGCACAGAGCCCCAGATTTGCTGTTGTCCTGGAGAGCTTGCAGAGCACTGGGGAAAGGCAGGCAGAGAATTCCCTGCTAGCACCTTCTCTGTGCCTGTTCACATTGCTTCGCAGAATCGCTTTTGTGCAGAAAACAGTAACACTTGTTCAGAACGAAAGAAAGCACAGAGCCCCAGATTCTATGTTGTCCTGGAGAGCTTGCAGAGCACTGGGGAAAGGCAGGCAGAGAATTCCTTGCTAGCACCTTCTCTGTGCCTGGGAAGCAGAAGTGTTCACATTGCTTCGCAGAATCGCTTTTGTGCAGAAAACACTAACACTTGTTCAGAACGAAAGAAAGCACAGAGCCCCAGATTTGATGTTGTCCTGGAGAGCTTGCAGAGCACTGGGGAAAGGCAGGCAGAGAATTCCCTGCTAGCACCTTCTCTATGCCTGGGAAGCAGAAGTGTTCACATTGCTTCGCTGTATCGCTTTTGTGCAGAAAACAGTAACACTTGTTCAGAACGAAAGAAAGCACAGAGCCCCAGATTCTATGTTGTCCTGGAGAGCTTGCAGAGCACTGGGGAAAGGCAGGCAGAGAATTCCTTGCTAGCACCTTCTCTGTGCCTGGGAAGCAGAAGTGTTCATATTGCTGCGCTGTATCGCTTTTGTGCAGAAAACAGTAATACTTGTTCAGAACGAAAGAAAGCACAGAGCCCCAGATTTTATGTTGTCCTGGAGAGCTTGCAGAGCACTGGGGAAAGGCAGGCAGAGAATTCCTTGCTAGCGCCTTCTCTGTGCCTGGGAAGCAGAAGTGTTCACATTGCTTCGCAGAATCGCTTTTGTGCAGAAAACAGTAACACTTGTTCAGAACGAAAGAAAGCACAGAGCCCCAGATTCTATGTTGTCCTGGAGCGCTTGCAGAGCACTGGGGAAAGGCAGGCAGAGAATTCCCTGCTAGCACCTTCTCTGTGCCTGTTCACATTGCTTCGCAGAATCGCTTTTGTGCAGAAAACAGTAATACTTGTTCAGAACGAAAGAAAGCACAGAGCCCCAGATTCTATGTTGTCCTGGAGAGCTTGCAGAGCACTGGGGAAAGGCAGGCAGAGAATTCCCTGCTAGCACCTTCTCTGTGCCTGGGAAGCAGAAGTGTTCACATTGCTTCGCAGAATCGCTTTTGTGCAGAAAACAGTAACACTTGTTCAGAAGGAAAGAAAGCACAGAGCCCCAGATTTGATGTTGTCCTGGAGAGCTTGCAGAGCACTGGGGAAAGGCAGGCAGAGAATTCCCTGCTAGCACCTTCTCTGTGCCTGTTCACATTGCTTCGCAGAATCGCTTTTGTGCAGAAAACAGTAACACTTGTTCAGAACGAAAGAAAGCACAGAGCCCCAGATTCTATGTTGTCCTGGAGAGCTTGCAGAGCACTGGGGAAAGGCAGGCAGAGAATTCCCTGCTAGCACCTTCTCTGTGCCTGGGAAGCAGAAGTGTTCACATTGCTTCGCAGAATCGCTATTGTGCAGAAAACACTAACACTTGTTCAGAAGGAAAGAAAGCACAGAGCCCCAGATTCTATGTTGTCCTGGAGAGCTTGCAGAGCACTGGGGAAAGGCAGGCAGAGAATTCCTTGCTAGCACCTTCTCTGTGCCTGGGAAGCAGAAGTGTTCATATTGCTTCGCAGAATCGCTTTTTTGCAGAAAATACTAACACTTGTTCAGAATGAAAGAAAGCACAGAGCCCCAGATTTGATGTTGTCCTGGAGAGCTTGCAGAGCACTGGGGAAAGGCAGGCAGAGAATTCCTTGCTAGCACCTTCTCTGTGCCTGGGAAGCAGAAGTGTTCACATTGCTTCGCAGAATCGCTTTTGTGCAGAAAACACTAACACTTGTTCAGAACGAAAGAAAGCACAGAGCCCCAGATTCTATGTTGTCCTGGACAGCTTGCAGAGCACTGGGGAAAGGCAGGCAGAGAATTCCCTGCTAGCACCTTCTCTGTGCCTGTTCACATTGCTTCGCTGTATCGCATTTGTGCAGAAAACAGTAACACTTGTTCAGAAGGAAAGAAAGCACAGAGCCCCAGATTCTATGTTGTCCTGGAGAGCTTGCAGAGCACTGGGGAAAGGCAGGCAGAGAATTCCTTGCTAGCACCTTCTCTGTGCCTGGGAAGCAGAAGTGTTCACATTGCTTCGCAGAATCGCTTTTGTGCAGAAAACACTAACACTTGTTCAGAACGAAAGAAAGCACAGAGCCCCAGATTCTATGTTGTCCTGGAGAGCTTGCAGAGCACTGGGGAAAGGCAGGCAGAGAATTCCTTGCTAGTACCTTCTCTGTTCCTGGGAAGCAGAAGTGTTCACATTGCTTCGCAGAATCGCTATTGTGCAGAAAACAGTAACACTTGTTCAGAACGAAAGAAAGCACAGAGCCCCAGATTCTATGTTGTCCTGGAGAGCTTGCAGAGCACTGGGGAAAGGCAGGCAGAGAATTCCTTGCTAGCACCTTCTCTGTGCCTGGGAAGCAGAAGTGTTCATATTGCTTCGCAGAATCGCTTTTGTGCAGAAAACACTAACACTTGTTCAGAACGAAAGAAAGCACAGAGCCCCAGATTCTATGTTGTCCTGGAGAGCTTGCAGAGCACTGGGGAAAGGCAGGTAGAGAATTCCTTGCTAGCACCTTCTCTGTGCCTGGGAAGCAGAAGTGTTCACATTGCTTCGCAGAATCGCTTTTGTGCAGAAAACAGTAACACTTGTTCAGAACGAAAGAAAGCACAGAGCCCCAGATTCTATGTTGTCCTGGAGAGCTTGCAGAGCACTGGGGAAAGGCAGGCAGAGAATTCCTTGCTAGCACCTTCTCTGTGCCTGGGAAGCAGAAGTGTTCACATTGCTTCGCAGAATCGCTTTTGTGCAGAAAACACTAACACTTGTTCAGAACGAAAGAAAGCACAGAGCCCCAGATTCTATGTTGTCCTGGAGAGCTTGCAGAGCACTGGGGAAAGGCAGGCAGAGAATTCCCTGCTAGCACCTTCTCTGTGCCTGTTCACATTGCTTGGCAGAATCGCTTTTGTGCAGAAAACACTAACACTTGTTCAGAACGAAAGAAAGCACAGAGCCCCAGATTCTATGTTGTCCTGGAGAGCTTGCAGAGCACTGGGGAAAGGCAGGCAGAGAATTCCTTGCTAGCACCTTCTCTGTGCCTGGGAAGCAGAAGTGTTCACATTGCTTCGCAGAATCGCTTTTGTGCAGAAAACACTAACACTTGTTCAGAACGAAAGAAAGCACAGAGCCCCAGATTCTATGTTGTCCTGGAGAGCTTGCAGAGCACTGGGGAAAGGCAGGCAGAGAATTCCTTGCTAGCACCTTCTCTGTGCCTGTGAAGCAGAAGTGTTCACATTGCTTCGCAAGAATCGCTTTTGTGCAGAAAATAGTAACACTTGTTCAGAACGAAAGACAGCACAGAGCCCCAGATTTTATGTTGTCCTGGAGAGCTTGCAGAGCACTGGGGAAAGGCCGGCAGAGAATTCCCTGCTAGCACCTTCTCTATGCCTGGGAAGCAGAAGTGTTCACATTGCTTCGCTGTATCGCTTTTGTGCAGAAAACAGTAACACTTGTTCAGAACGAAAGAAAGCACAGAGCCCCGGATTCTATGTTGCCCTGGAGAGCTTGCAGAGCACTGGGGAAAGGCAGGCAGAGAATTCCTTGCTAGCACCTTCTCTGTGCCTGGGAAGCAGAAGTGTTCACATTGCTTCGCTGTATCGCTTTTGTGCAGAAAACAGTAACACTTGTTCAGAACGAAAGAAAGCACAGAGCCCCAGATTCTATGTTGTCCTGGAGAGCTTGCAGAGCACTGGGGAAAGGCAGGCAGAGAATTCCTTGCTAGCACCTTCTCTGTGCCTGGGAAGCAGAAGTGTTCACATTGCTTCGCAGAATCGCTTTTGTGCAGAAAACAGTAACACTTGTTCAGAACGAAAGAAAGCACAGAGCCCCAGATTCTATGTTGTCCTGGAGAGCTTGCAGAGCACTGGGGAAAGGCAGGCAGAGAATTCCTTGCTAGCACCTTCTCTGTGCCTGGGAAGCAGAAGTGTTCACATTGCTTCGCTGTATCGCTTTTGTGCAGAAAACACTAACACTTGTTCAGAACGAAATAAAGCACAGAGCTCCAGATTCTATGTTGTCCTGGAGAGCTTGCAGAGCACTGGGGAAAGGCAGGCAGAGAATTCCCTGCTAGCACCTTCTCTGTGCCTGTTCACATTGCTTCGCAGAATGGCTTTTGTGCAGAAAACAGTAACACTTGTTCAGAACGAAAGAAAGCACAGAGCCCCAGATTCTATGTTGTCCTGGAGAGCTTGCAGAGCACTGGGGAAAGGCAGGCAGAGAATTCCTTGCTAGCACCTTCTCTGTGCCTGGGAAGCAGAAGTGTTCACATTGCTTCGCAAGAATCGCTTTTGTGCAGAAAACACTAACACTTGTTCAGAACGAAAGACAGCACAGAGCCCCAGATTTTATGTTGTCCTGGAGAGCTTGCAGAGCACTGGGGAAAGGCAGGCAGAGAATTCCCTGCTAGCACCTTCTCTATGCCTGGGAAGCAGAAGTGTTCACATTGCTTCGCTGTATCGCTTTTGTGCAGAAAACAGTAACACTTGTTCAGAACGAAAGAAAGCACAGAGCCCCAGATTCTATGTTGTCCTGGAGAGCTTGCAGAGCACTGGGGAAAGGCAGGCAGAGAATTCCTTGCTAGCACCTTCTCTGTGCCTGGGAAGCAGAAGTGTTCATATTGCTTCGCTGTATCGCTTTTGTGCAGAAAACAGTAATACTTGTTCAGAACGAAAGAAAGCACAGAGCCCCAGATTCTATGTTGTCCTGGAGAGCTTGCAGAGCACTGGGGAAAGGCAGGCAGAGAATTCCTTGCTAGCACCTTCTCTGTGCCTGGGAAGCAGAAGTGTTCACATTGCTTCGCAGAATCGCTTTTGTGCAGAAAACAGTAACACTTGTTCAGAACGAAAGAAAGCACAGAGCCCCAGATTCTATGTTGTCCTGGAGAGCTTGCAGAGCACTGGGGAAAGGCAGGCAGAGAATTCCTTGCTAGCACCTTCTCTGTGCCTGGGAAGCAGAAGTGTTCACATTGCTTCGCAGAATCGCTTTTGTGCAGAAAACAGTAACGCTTGTTCAGAACGAAAGAAAGCACAGAGCCCCAGATTCTATGTTGTCCTGGAGAGCTTGCAGAGCACTGGGGAAAGGCAGGCAGAGAATTCCCTGCTAGCACCTTCTCTGTGCCTGTTCACATTGCTTCGCAGAATCGCTTTTGTGCAGAAAACAGTAACACTTGTTCAGAACGAAAGAAAGCACAGAGCCCCAGATTCTATGTTGTCCTGGAGAGCTTGCAGAGCACTGGGGAAAGGCAGGCAGAGAATTCCTTGCTAGCACCTTCTCTGTGCCTGGGAAGCAGAAGTGTTCACATTGCTTCGCAAGAATCGCTTTTGTGCAGAAAATAGTAACACTTGTTCAGAACGAAAGACAGCACAGAGCCCCAGATTTTATGTTGTCCTGGAGAGCTTGCAGAGCACTGGGGAAAGGCAGGCAGAGAATTCCCTGCTAGCACCTTCTCTGTGCCTGGGAAGCAGAAGTGTTCACATTGCTTCGCTGTATCGCTTTTGTGCAGAAAACACTAACACTTGTTCAGAACGAAAGAAAGCACAGAGCCCCAGATTTGCTGTTGTCCTGGAGAGCTTGCAGAGCACTGGGGAAAGGCAGGCAGAGAATTCCCTGCTAGCACCTTCTCTGTGCCTGTTCACATTGCTTCGCAGAATCGCTTTTGTGCAGAAAACAGTAACACTTGTTCAGAACGAAAGAAAGCACAGAGCCCCAGATTCTATGTTGTCCTGGAGAGCTTGCAGAGCACTGGGGAAAGGCAGGCAGAGAATTCCTTGCTAGCACCTTGTCTGTGCCTGGGAAGCAGAAGTGTTCACATTGCTTCGCAGAATCGCTTTTGTGCAGAAAACAGTAACACTTCTTCAGAACGAAAGAAAGCACAGAGCCCCAGATTTGATGTTGTCCTGGAGAGCTTGCAGAGCACTGGGGAAAGGCAGGCAGAGAATTCCTTGCTAGCACCTTCTCTGTGCCTGGGAAGCAGAAGTGTTCACATTGCTTCGCAGAATCGCTTTTGTGCTGAAAACAGTAACACTTGTTCAGAACGAAAGAAAGCACAGAGCCCCAGATTCTATGTTGTCCTGGAGAGCTTGCAGAGCACTGGGGAAAGGCAGGCAGAGAATTCCCTGCTAGCACCTTCTCTGTGCCTGTTCACATTGCTTCGCAGAATCGCTTTTGTGCAGAAAACAGTAACACTTGTTCAGAACGAAAGAAAGCACAGAGCCCCAGATTCTATGTTGTCCTGGAGAGCTTGCAGAGCACTGGGGAAAGGCAGGCAGAGAATTCCTTGCTAGCACCTTCTCTGTGCCTGGGAAGCAGAAGTGTTCATATTGCTTCGCAGAATCGCTTTTGTGCAGAAAACAGTAATACTTGTTCAGAACGAAAGAAAGCACAGAGCCCCAGATTTTATGTTGTCCTGGAGAGCTTGCAGAGCACTGGGGAAAGGCAGGCAGAGAATTCCTTGCTAGCACCTTCTCTGTGCCTGGGAAGCAGAAGTTTTCACATTGCTTCGCAGAATCGCTTTTGTGCAGAAAACAGTAACACTTGTTCAGAAGGAAAGAAAGCACAGAGCCCCAGATTTGCTGTTGTCCTGGAGAGCTTGCAGAGCACTGGGGAAAGGCAGGCAGAGAATTCCTTGCTAGCACCTTCTCTGTGCCTGGGAAGCAGAAGTGTTCACATTGCTTGGCAGAATCGCTTTTGTGCAGAAAACAGTAACACTTGTTCAGAACGAAAGAAAGCACAGAGCCCCAGATTCTATGTTGTCCTGGAGAGCTTGCAGAGCACTGGGGAAAGGCAGGCAGAGAATTCCCTGATAGCACCTTCTCTGTGCCTGGGAAGCAGAAGTGTTCACATTGCTTCGCAGAATCGCTTTTGTACAGAAAACACTAACACTTGTTCAGAACGAAAGGAAGCACAGAGCCCCAGATTTTATGTTGTCCTGGAGAGCTTGCAGAGCACTGGGGAAAGGCAGGCAGAGAATTCCCTGCTAGCACCTTCTCTGTGCCTGTTCACATTGCTTCGCAGAATCGCTTTTGTGCAAAAAACAATAACACTTGTTCAGAACGAAAGAAAGCACAGAGCCCCAGATTCTATGTTGTCCTGGAGAGCTTGCAGAGCACTGGGGAAAGGCAGGCAGAGAATTCCTTGCTAGCACCTCCTCTGTGCCTGGGAAGCAGAAGTGTTCACATTGCTTCGCAGAATCGCTTTTGTGCAGAAAACAGTAACACTTGTTCAGAACGAAAGAAAGCACAGAGCCCCAGATTCTATGTTGTCCTGGAGAGCTTGCAGAGCACTGGGGAAAGGCAGGCAGAGAATTCCCTGCTAGCACCTTCTCTGTACCTGTTCACATTGCTTCGCAGAATCGCTTTTGTGCAGAAAACAGTAACACTTGTTCAGAACGAAAGAAAGCACAGAGCCCCAGATTCTATGTTGTCCTGGAGAGCTTGCAGAGCACTGGGGAAAGGCAGGCAGAGAATTCCTTGCTAGCACCTTCTCTGTGCCTGGGAAGCAGAAGTGTTCACATTGCTTGGCAGAATCGCTTTTGTGCAGAAAACACTAACACTTGTTCAGAACGAAAGAAAGCACAGAGCCCCAGATTTGATGTTGTCCTGGAGAGCTTGCAGAGCACTGGGGAAAGGCAGGCAGAGAATTCCCTGCTAGCACCTTCTCTGTACCTGTTCACATTGCTTCGCAGAATCGCTTTTGTGCAGAAAACAGTAACACTTGTTCAGAACGAAAGAAAGCACAGAGCCCCAGATTCTATGTTGTCCTGGAGAGCTTGCAGAGCACTGGGGAAAGGCAGGCAGAGAATTCCTTGCTAGCACCTTCTCTGTGCCTGGGAAGCAGAAGTGTTCACATTGCTTGGCAGAATCGCTTTTGTGCAGAAAACACTAACACTTGTTCAGAACGAAAGAAAGCACAGAGCCCCAGATTTGATGTTGTCCTGGAGAGCTTGCAGAGCACTGGGGAAAGGCAGGCAGAGAATTCCCTGCTAGCACCTTCTCTGTGCCTGTTCACATTGCTTCGCAGAATCGCTTTTGTGCAGAAAACAGTAACACTTGTTCAGAACGAAAGAAAGCACAGAGCCCCAGATTCTATGTTGTCCTGGAGAGCTTGCAGAGCACTGGGGAAAGGCAGGCAGAGAATTCCTTGCTAGCACCTTCTCTGTGCCTGGGAAGCAGAAGTGTTCGCAGTGCTTGGCAGAATCACTTTTGTGCAGAAAACAGTAACACTTGTTCAGAAGGAAAGACAGCACAGAGCCCCAGATTTTATGTTGTCCTGGAGAGCTTGCAGAGCACTGGGGAAAGGCAGGCAGAGAATTCCCTGCTAGCACCTTCTCTGTGCCTGGGAAGCAGAAGTGTTCACATTGCTTCGCAGAATCGCTTTTGTGCAGAAAACAGTAACACTTGTTCAGAAGGAAAGAAAGCACAGAGCCCCAGATTTTATGTTGTCTTGGAGAGCTTGCAGAGCACTGGGGAAAGGCAGGCAGAGAATTCCCTGCTAGCACCTTCTCTGTGCCTGTTCACATTGCTTCGCAGAATCGCTTTTGTGCAGAAAACAGTAACACTTGTTCAGAAAGAAAGAAAGCATGAGCCCCGGATTTTATGTTGTCCTGGAGAGCTTGCAGAGCACCGGGGAAAGGCAGGCAGAGAATTCCCTGCTAGCACCTTCTCTGTGCCTGTTCACATTGCTTCGCAGAATCGCTTTTGTGCAGAAAACAGTAACACTTGTTCAGAACGAAAGAAAGCACAGAGCCCCAGATTTTATGTTGTCCTGGAGAGCTTGCAGAGCACTGGGGAAAGGCAGGCAGAGAATTCCCTGCTAGCACCTTCTCTGTGCCTGGGAAGCAGAAGTGTTCACATTGCTTCGCAGAATCGCTTTTGTGCAGAAAACAGTAACACTTGTTCAGAATGAAAGAAATCACAGAGCCCCAGATTTGCTGTTGTCCTGGAGAGCTTGCAGAGCACTGGGGAAAGGCAGGCAGAGAATTCCTTGCTAGCACCTTCTCTGTGCCTGGGAAGCAGAAGTGTTCACATTGCTTCGCAGAATCGCTTTTGTGCAGAAAACAGTAACACTTGTTCAGAACGAAAGAAAGCACAGAGCCCCAGATTTGCTGTTGTCCTGGAGAGCTTGCAGAGCACTGGGGAAAGGCAGGCAGAGAATTCCCTGCTAGCACCTTCTCTGTGCCTGGGAAGCAGAAGTGTTCACATTGCTTTGCAGAATCGCTTTTGTGCAGAAAACACTAACACTTGTTCAGAACGAAAGAAAGCACAGAGCCCCAGATTTGATGTTGTCCTGGAGAGCTTGCAGAGCACTGGGGAAAGGCAGGCAGAGAATTCCCTGCTAGCACCTTCTCTGTGCCTGTTCACATTGCTTGGCAGAATCACTTTTGTGCAGAAAACAGTAACACTTGTTCAGAAGGAAAGACAGCACAGAGCCCCAGATTTTATGTTGTCCTGGAGAGCTTGCAGAGCACTGGGGAAAGGCAGGCAGAGAATTCCCTGCTAGCACCTTCTCTGTGCCTGGGAAGCAGAAGTGTTCACATTGCTTCGCAGAATCGCTTTTGTGCAGAAAACAGTAACACTTGTTCAGAAGGAAAGAAAGCACAGAGCCCCAGATTTTATGTTGTCTTGGAGAGCTTGCAGAGCACTGGGGAAAGGCAGGCAGAGAATTCCCTGCTAGCACCTTCTCTGTGCCTGTTCACATTGCTTCGCAGAATCGCTTTTGTGCAGAAAACAGTAACACTTGTTCAGAAAGAAAGAAAGCACAGAGCCCCAGATTCTATGTTGCTCTGGAGAGCTTGCACAGCACTGGGGAAAGGCAGGCAGAGAATTCCTTGCTAGCACCTTCTCTGTGCCTGGGAAGCAGAAGTGTTCACATTGCTTCGCAGAATCGCTTTTGTGCAGAAAACACTAACACTTGTTCAGAACGAAAGAAAGCACAGAGCCCCAGATTTGATGTTGTCCTGGAGAGCTTGCAGAGCACTGGGGAAAGGCAGGCTGAGAATTCCTTGCTAGCACCTTCTCTGTGCCTGGGAAGCAGAAGTGTTCACATTGCTTCGCAGAATCGCTTTTGTGCAGAAAACAGTAACAATTGTTCAGAACGAAAGAAAGCACAGAGCCCCAGATTCTATGTTGTCCTGGAGAGCTTGCAGAGCACTGGGGAAAGGCAGGCAGAGAATTCCTTGCTAGCACCTTCTCTGTGCCTGTTCACATTGCTTCGCAGAATCACTTTTGTGCAGAAAACAGTAACACTTGTTCAGAAGGAAAGAAAGCACAGAGCCGCAGATTCTATGTTGTCCTGGAGAGCTTGCAGAGCACTGGGGAAAGGCAGGCAGAGAATTCCTTGCTAGCACCTTCTCTGTGCCTGGGAAGCAGAAGTGTTCCATTGCTTCGCAGAATCGCTTTTGTGCAGAAAACAGTAACACTTGTTCAGAAGGAAAGAAAGCACAGAGCCCCAGATTTTATGTTGTCCTGGAGAGCTTGCAGAGCACTGGGGAAAGGCAGGCAGAGAATTCCCTGCTAGCACCTTCTCTGTGCCTGTTCACATTGCTTCGCAGAATCGCTTTTGTGCAGAAAACCGTAACACTTCTTCAGAACGAAAGAAAGCACAGAGCCCCAGATTCTATGTTGTCCTGGAGAGCTTGCAGAGCACTGGGGAAAGGCAGGCAGAGAATTCCTTGCTAGCGCCTTCTCTGTGCCTGGGAAGCAGAAGTGTTCACATTGCTTTCGCAGAATCGCTTTTGTACAGAAAACACTAACACTTGTTCAGAACGAAAGGAAGCACAGAGCCCCAGATTTTATGTTGTCCTGGAGAGCTTGCAGAGCACTGGGGAAAGGCAGGCAGAGAATTCCCTGATAGGACCTTCTCTGTGCCTGTTCACATTGCTTCGCAGAATCGCTTTTGTGCAGAAAACACTAACACTTGTTCAGAATGAAAGAAAGCACAGAGCCCCAGATTCTATGTTGTCCTGGAGAGCTTGCAGAGCACTGGGGAAAGGCAGGCAGAGAATTCCCTGCTAGCACCTTCTCTGTGCCCGGGAAGCAGAAGTGTTCACATTGCTTTGCAGAATCGCTTTTGTGCAGAAAACACTAACACTTGTTCAGAACGAAAGAAAGCACAGAGCCCCAGATTTTATGTTGTCCTGGAGAGCTTGCAGAGCACTGGGGAAAGGCAGGCAGAGAATTCCCTGCTAGCACCTTCTCTGTGCCTGGGAAGCAGAAGTGTTCACATTGCGTCGCAGAATCGCTTTTGTGCAGAAAACAGTAACACTTCTTCAGAACGAAAGAAAGCACAGAGCCCCAGATTCTATGTTGTCCTGGAGAGCTTGCAGAGCACTGGGGAAAGGCAGGCAGAGAATTCCTTGCTAGTACCTTCTCTGTGCCTGGGAAGCAGAAGTGTTCACATTGCTTCGCAGAATCGCTTTTGTGCAGAAAACACTAACACTTGTTCAGAACGAAAGAAAGCACAGAGCCCCAGATTCTATGTTGTCCTGGAGAGCTTGCAGAGCACTGGGGAAAGGCAGGCAGAGAATTCCTTGCTAGCACCTTCTCTGTGCCTGGGAAGCAGAAGTGTTCACATTTCTTCGCAAGAATCGCTTTTGTGCAGAAAACAGTAACACTTGTTCAGAACGAAAGACAGCACAGAGCCCCAGATTTTATGTTGTCCTGGAGAGCTTGCAGAGCACTGGGGAAAGGCAGGCAGAGAATTCCCTGCTAGCACCTTCTCTATGCCTGGGAAGCAGAAGTGTTCACATTGCTTCGCTGTATCGCATTTGTGCAGAAAACAGTAACACTTGTTCAGAACGAAAGAACTCACAGAGCCCCAGATTCTATGTTGTCCTGGAGAGCTTGCACAGCACTGGGGAAAGGCAGGCAGAGAATTCCTTGCTAGCACCTTCTCTGTGCCTGGGAAGCAGAAGTGTTCACATTGCTTCGCAGAATCGCTTTTGTGCAGAAAACACTAACACTTGTTCAGAACGAAAGAAAGCACAGAGCCCCGGATTTTATGTTGTCCTGGAGAGCTTGCAGAGCACTGGGGAAAGGCAGGCAGAGAATTCCTTGCTAGCACCTTCTCTGTGCCTGGGAAGCAGAAGTGTTCACATTGCTTCGCAGAATCGCTTTTGTGCAGAAAACAGTAATACTTGTTCAGAACGAAAGAAAGCACAGAGCCCCAGATTTTATGTTGTCCTGGAGAGCTTGCAGAGCACTGGGGAAAGGCAGGCAGAGAATTCCTTGCTAGCACCTTCTCTGTGCCTGGGAAGCAGAAGTGTTCACATTGCTTCGCAGAATCGCTTTTGTGCAGAAAACACTAACACTTGTTCAGAACGAAAGGAAGCACAGAGCCCCAGATTTTATGTTGTCCTGGAGAGCTTGCAGAGCACTGGGGAAAGGCAAGCAGAGAATTCCCTGATAGCACCTTCTCTGTGCCTGTTCACATTGCTTCGCAGAATCGCTTTTGTGCAGAAAACACTAACACTTGTACAGAACGGAAGAAAGCACAGAGCCCCAGATTCTATGTTGTCCTGGAGAGCTTGCAGAGCACTGGGGAAAGGCAGGCAGAGAATTCCCTGCTAGCACCTTCTCTGTGCCTGTTCACATTGCTTGGCAGAATCGCTTTTGTGCAGAAAACAGTAACACTTGTTCAGAACGAAAGAAAGCACAGAGCCCCAGATTCTATGTTGTCCTGGAGAGCTTGCAGAGCACTGGGGAAAGGCAGGCAGAGAATTCCTTGCTAGCACCTTCTCTGTGCCTGGGAAGCAGAAGTGTTCACATTGCTTCGCAGAATCGCTTTTGTGCAGAAAACAGTAACACTTCTTCAGAACGAAAGAAAGCACAGAGCCCCAGATTCTATGTTGTCCTGGAGAGCTTGCAGAGCACTGGGGAAAGGCAGGCAGAGAATTCCTTGCTAGCACCTTCTCTGTGCCTGGGAAGCAGAAGTGTTCACATTGCTTCGCAGAATCGCTTTTGTACAGAAAACACTAACACTTGTTCAGAACGAAAGACAGCACAGAGCCCCAGATTTTATGTTGTCCTGGAGAGCTTGCAGAGCACTGGGGAAGGCAGGCAGAGAATTCCTTGCTAGCACCTTCTCTATGCCTGGGAAGCAGAAGTGTTCACATTTCTTCGCAGAATCGCTTTTGTGCAGAAAACAGTAACACTTGTTCAGAACGAAAGAAAGCACAGAGCCCCAGATTCTATGTTGTCCTGGAGAGCTTGCAGAGCACTGGGGAAAGGCAGGCAGAGAATTCCTTGCTAGCACCTTCTCTGTGCCTGGGAAGCAGAAGTGTTCATATTGCTTCGCAGAATCGCTTTTGTGCAGAAAACAGTAACACTTGTTCAGAACGAAAGAAAGCACAGAGCCCCAGATTTTATGTTGTCCTGGAGAGCTTGCAGAGCACTGGGGAAAGGCAGGCAGAGAATTCCTTGCTAGCACCTTCTCTGTGCCTGGGAAGCAGAAGTGTTCACATTGCTTCGCAGAATCGCTTTTGTGCAGAAAACAGTAACACTTGTTCAGAACGAAAGAAAGCACAGAGCCCCAGATTCTATGTTGTCCTGGAGAGCTTGCAGAGCACTGGGGAAAGGCAGGCAGAGAATTCCTTGCTAGCACCTTCTCTGTGCCTGGGAAGCAGAAGTGTTCACATTGCTTCGCAGAATCGCTTTTGTGCAGAAAACAGTAACACTTGTTCAGAAGGAAAGAAAGCACAGAGCCCCAGATTTTATGTTGTCCTGGAGAGCTTGCAGAGCACTGGGGAAAGGCAGGCAGAGAATTCCCTGCTAGCACCTTCTCTGTGCCTGTTCACATTGCTTCGCAGAATCGCTTTTGTGCAGAAAACACTAACACTTGTTCAGAACGAAAGAAAGCACAGAGCCCCAGATTCTATGTTGTCCTGGAGAGCTTGCAGAGCACTGGGGAAAGGCAGGCAGAGAATTCCCTGCTAGCACCTTCTCTGTGCCTGGGAAGCAGAAGTGTTCACATTGCTTTGCAGAATCGCATTTGTGCAGAAAACAGTAACACTTGTTCAGAACGAAAGAAAGCACAGAGCCCCAGATTCTATGTTGTCCTGGAGAGCTTGCAGAGCACTGGGGAAAGGCAGGCAGAGAATTCCCTGCTAGCACCTTGTCTGTGCCTGGGAAGCAGAAGTGTTCACATTGCTTCGTAGAATCGCTTTTGTGCAGAAAACAGTAACACATGTTCAGAACGAAAGAAAGCACAGAGCCCCAGATTTTATGTTGTCCTGGAGAGCTTGCAGAGCACTGGGGAAAGGCAGGCAGAGAATTCCCTGCTAGCACCTTCTCTGTGCCTGTTCACATTGCTTGGCAGAATCGCTTTTGTGCAGAAAACAGTAACACTTGTTCAGAACGAAAGAAAGCACAGAGCCCCAGATTCTATGTTGTCCTGGAGAGCTTGCACAGCACTGGGGAAAGGCAGGCAGAGAATTCCTTGCTAGCACCTTCTCTGTGCCTGGGAAGCAGAAGTGTTCATATTGCTTCGCTGTATCGCTTTTGTGCAGAAAACACTAACACTTGTTCAGAACGAAAGAAAGCACAGAGCCCCAGATTTGATGTTGTCCTGGAGAGCTTGCAGAGCACTGGGGAAAGGCAGGCAGAGAATTCCTTGCTAGCACCTTCTCTGTGCCTGGGAAACAGAAGTGTTCACATTGCTTCGCAGAATCGCTTTTGTGCAGAAAACAATAACACTTGTTCAGAACGAAAGAAAGCACAGAGCCCCAGATTTGATGTTGTCCTGGAGAGCTTGCAGAGCACTGGGGAAAGGCAGGCAGAGAATTCCTTGCTAGCGCCTTCTCTGTGCCTGGGAAGCAGAAGTGTTCACATTGCTTCGCAGAATCGCTTTTGTGCAGAAAACAGTAACACTTGTTCAGAAGGAAAGAAAGCACAGAGCCCCAGATTCTATGTTGTCCTGGAGAGCTTGCAGAGCACTGGGGAAAGGCAGGCAGAGAATTCCCTGCTAGCACCTTCTCTGTGCCTGGGAAGCAGAAGTGTTCACATTGCTTCGCAGAATCGCTTTTGTGCAGAAAACAGTAACACATGTTCAGAACGAAAGAAAGCACAGAGCCCCAGATTTTATGTTGTCCTGGAGAGCTTGCAGAGCACTGGGGAAAGGCAGGCAGAGAATTCCCTGCTAGCACCTTCTCTATGCCTGGGAAGCAGAAGTGTTCACATTGCTTCGCTGTATCGCATTTGTGCAGAAAACAGTAACACTTGTTCAGAATGAAAGAAAGCACAGAGCCCCAGATTCTATGTTGTCCTGGAGAGCTTGCAGAGCACTGGGGAAAGGCAGGCAGAGAATTCCTTGCTAGCACCTTCTCTGTGCCTGGGAAGCAGAAGTGTTCACATTGCTTCGCAAGAATCGCTTTTGTGCAGAAAACAGTAACACTTGTTCAGAACGAAAGACAGCACAGAGCCCCAGATTTTATGTTGTCCTGGAGAGCTTGCAGAGCACTGGGGAAAGGCAGGCAGAGAATTCCTTGCTAGCACCTTCTGTATGCCTGGGAAGCAGAAGTGTTCACATTGCTTGGCAGAATCGCTTTTGTGCAGAAAACAGTAACACTTGTTCAGAACGAAAGAAAGCACAGAGCCCCAGATTCTATGTTGTCCTGGAGAGCTTGCAGAGCACTGGGGAAAGGCAGGCAGAGAATTCCTTGCTAGCACCTTCTCTGTGCCTGGGAAGCAGAAGTGTTCACATTGCTTCGCAGAATCGCTTTTGTGCAGAAAACAGTAACACTTGTTCAGAACGAAAGAAAGCACAGAGCCCCAGATTTTATGTTGTCCTGGAGAGCTTGCAGAGCACTGGGGAAAGGCAGGCAGAGAATTCCTTGCTAGCACCTTCTCTGTGCCTGGGAAGCAGAAGTGTTCACATTGCTTCGCAGAATCGCTTTTGTGCAGAAAACAGTAACACTTGTTCAGAAGGAAAGAAAGCACAGAGCCCCAGATTTGATGTTGTCCTGGAGAGCTTGCAGAGCACTGGGGAAAGGCAGGCAGAGAATTCCCTGCTAGCACCTTCTCTATGCCTGGGAAGCAGAAGTGTTCACATTGCTTCGCAAGAATCGCTTTTGTGCAGAAAACAGTAACACTTGTTCAGAACGAAAGACAGCACAGAGCCCCAGATTTTATGTTGTCCTGGAGAGCTTGCAGAGCACTGGGGAAGGCAGGCAGAGAATTCCTTGCTAGCACCTTCTCTATGCCTGGGAAGCAGAAGTGTTCACATTGCTTCGCTGTATCGCTTTTGTGCAGAAAACAGTAACACTTCTTCAGAACGAAAGAAAGCACAGAGCCCCAGATTCTATGTTGTCCTGGAGAGCTTGCAGAGCACTGGGGAAAGGCAGGCAGAGAATTCCTTGCTAGCACCTTCTCTGTGCCTGGGAAGCAGAAGTGTTCATATTGCTTCGCTGTATCGCTTTTGTGCAGAAAACACTAACACTTGTTCAGAACGAAAGAAAGCACAGAGCCCCAGATTTTATGTTGTCCTGGAGAGCTTGCAGAGCACTGGGGAAAGGCAGGCAGAGAATTCCTTGCTAGCACCTTCTCTGTGCCTGGGAAGCAGAAGTGTTCACATTGCTTCGCAGAATCGCTTTTGTGCAGAAAACAGTAACACTTGTTCAGAACGAAAGAAAGCACAGAGCCCCAGATTTGATGTTGTCCTGGAGAGCTTGCAGAGCACTGGGGAAAGGCAGGCAGAGAATTCCTTGCTAGCACCTTCTCTGTGCCTGGGAAGCAGAAGTGTTCACATTGCTTCGCAGAATCGCTTTTGTGCAGAAAACAGTAACACTTGTTCAGAACGAAAGAAAGCACAGAGCCCCAGATTCTATGTTGTCCTGGAGAGCTTGCAGAGCACTGGGGAAAGGCAGGCAGAGAATTCCTTGCTAGCACCTTCTCTGTGCCTGGGAAGCAGAAGTGTTCACATTGCTTCGCAGAATCGCTTTTGTGCAGAAAACAGTAACACTTGTTCAGAAGGAAAGAAAGCACAGAGCCCCAGATTTTATGTTGTCCTGGAGAGCTTGCAGAGCACTGGGGAAAGGCAGGCAGAGAATTCCCTGCTAGCACCTTCTCTGTGCCTGTTCACATTGCTTCGCAGAATCGCTTTTGTGCAGAAAACACTAACACTTGTTCAGAACGAAAGAAAGCACAGAGCCCCAGATTCTATGTTGTCCTGGAGAGCTTGCAGAGCACTGGGGAAAGGCAGGCAGAGAATTCCCTGCTAGCACCTTCTCTGTGCCTGGGAAGCAGAAGTGTTCACATTGCTTCGCAGAATCGCTTTTGTGCAGAAAACAGTAACACATGTTCAGAACGAAAGAAAGCACAGAGCCCCAGATTTTATGTTGTCCTGGAGAGCTTGCAGAGCACTGGGGAAAGGCAGGCAGAGAATTCCCTGCTAGCACCTTCTCTATGCCTGGGAAGCAGAAGTGTTCACATTGCTTCGCTGTATCGCATTTGTGCAGAAAACAGTAACACTTGTTCAGAATGAAAGAAAGCACAGAGCCCCAGATTCTATGTTGTCCTGGAGAGCTTGCAGAGCACTGGGGAAAGGCAGGCAGAGAATTCCTTGCTAGCACCTTCTCTGTGCCTGGGAAGCAGAAGTGTTCACATTGCTTCGCAGAATCGCTTTTGTGCAGAAAACAGTAACACTTCTTCAGAACGAAAGAAAGCACAGAGCCCCAGATTCTATGTTGTCCTGGAGAGCTTGCAGAGCACTGGGGAAAGGCAGGCAGAGAATTCCTTGCTAGCACCTTCTCTGTGCCTGGGAAGCAGAAGTGTTCACATTGCTTCGCAAGAATCGCTTTTGTGCAGAAAACAGTAACACTTGTTCAGAACGAAAGACAGCACAGAGCCCCAGATTTTATGTTGTCCTGGAGAGCTTGCAGAGCACTGGGGAAAGGCAGGCAGAGAATTCCTTGCTAGCACCTTCTGTATGCCTGGGAAGCAGAAGTGTTCACATTGCTTGCAGAATCGCTTTTGTGCAGAAAACACTAACACTTGTTCAGAACGAAAGAAAGCACAGAGCCCCAGATTCTATGTTGTCCTGGAGAGCTTGCAGAGCACTGGGGAAAGGCAGGCAGAGAATTCCTTGCTAGCACCTTCTCTGTGCCTGGGAAGCAGAAGTGTTCACATTGCTTCGCAGAATCGCTTTTGTGCAGAAAACAGTAACACTTGTTCAGAACGAAAGAAAGCACAGAGCCCCAGATTTTATGTTGTCCTGGAGAGCTTGCAGAGCACTGGGGAAAGGCAGGCAGAGAATTCCTTGCTAGCACCTTCTCTGTGCCTGGGAAGCAGAAGTGTTCACATTGCTTCGCAGAATCGCTTTTGTGCAGAAAACAGTAACACTTGTTCAGAAGGAAAGAAAGCACAGAGCCCCAGATTTGATGTTGTCCTGGAGAGCTTGCAGAGCACTGGGGAAAGGCAGGCAGAGAATTCCCTGCTAGCACCTTCTCTGTGCCTGTTCACATTGCTTCGCAGAATCGCTTTTGTGCAGAAAACAGTAACACTTCTTCAGAACGAAAGAAAGCACAGAGCCCCAGATTCTATGTTGTCCTGGAGAGCTTGCAGAGCACTGGGGAAAGGCAGGCAGAGAATTCCTTGCTAGCGCCTTCTCTGTGCCTGGGAAGCAGAAGTGTTCACATTGCTTTCGCAGAATCGCTTTTGTGCAGAAAACAGTAACACTTGTTCAGAACGAAAGAAAGCACAGAGCCCCAGATTCTATGTTGTCCTGGAGAGCTTGCAGAGCACTGGGGAAAGGCAGGCAGAGAATTCCTTGCTAGCACCTTCTCTGTGCCTGGGAAGCAGAAGTGTTCACATTGCTTCGCAGAATCGCTTTTGTGCAGAAAACAGTAACACTTGTTCAGAACGAAAGAAAGCACAGAGCCCCAGATTTTATGTTGTCCTGGAGAGCTTGCAGAGCACTGGGGAAAGGCAGGCAGAGAATTCCCTGCTAGCACCTTCTCTATGCCTGGGAAGCAGAAGTGTTCACATTGCTTCGCTGTATGGCATTTGTGCAGAAAACAGTAACACTTGTTCAGAACGAAAGAAAGCACAGAGCCCCAGATTCTATGTTGTCCTGGAGAGCTTGCACAGCACTGGGGAAAGGCAGGCAGAGAATTCCTTGCTAGCACCTTCTCTGTGCCTGGGAAGCAGAAGTGTTCACATTGCTTCGCAGAATCGCTTTTGTGCAGAAAACACTAACACTTGTTCAGAACGAAAGAAAGCACAGAGCCCCGGATTTTATGTTGTCCTGGAGAGCTTGCAGAGCACTGGGGAAAGGCAGGCAGAGAATTCCTTGCTAGCACCTTCTCTGTGCCTGGGAAGCAGAAGTGTTCACATTGCTTCGCAGAATCGCTTTTGTGCAGAAAACAATAACACTTGTTCAGAACGAAAGAAAGCACAGAGCCCCAGATTCTATGTTGTCCTGGAGAGCTTGCAGAGCACTGGGGAAAGGCAGGCAGAGAATTCCTTGCTAGCACCTTCTCTGTGCCTGGGAAGCAGAAGTGTTCACATTGCTTCGCAGAATCGCTTTTGTGCAGAAAACAGTAACACTTGTTCAGAACGAAAGAAAGCACAGAGCCCCAGATTCTATGTTGTCCTGGAGAGCTTGCACAGCACTGGGGAAAGGCAGGCAGAGAATTCCTTGCTAGCACCTTCTCTGTGCCTGGGAAGCAGAAGTGTTCACATTGCTTCGCAGAATCGCTTTTGTGCAGAAAACAGTAACACTTGTTCAGAACGAAAGAAAGCACAGAGCCCCAGATTTTATGTTGTCCTGGAGAGCTTGCAGAGCACTGGGGAAAGGCAAGCAGAGAATTCCCTGATAGCACCTTCTCTGTGCCTGTTCACATTGCTTCGCAGAATCGCTTTTGTGCAGAAAACACTAACACTTGTACAGAACGGAAGAAAGCACAGAGCCCCAGATTCTATGTTGTCCTGGAGAGCTTGCAGAGCACTGGGGAAAGGCAGGCAGAGAATTCCTTGCTAGCACCTTCTCTGTGCCTGGGAAGCAGAAGTGTTCACATTGCTTCGCAGAATCGCCTTTGTGCAGAAAACACTAACACTTGTTCAGAACGAAAGAAAGCACAGAGCCCCAGATTTTATGTTGTCCTGGAGAGCTTGCAGAGCACTGGGGAAAGGCAGGCAGAGAATTCCTTGCTAGCACCTTCTCTGTGCCTGGGAAGCAGAAGTGTTCACATTGCTTCGCAGAATCGCTTTTGTGCAGAAAACAGTAACACTTGTTCAGAACAAAAGAAAGCACAGAGCCCCAGATTCTATGTTGTCCTGGAGAGCTTGCAGAGCACTGGGGAAAGGCAGGCAGAGAATTCCCTGCTAGCACCTTCTCTGTGCCTGGGAAGCAGAAGTGTTCACATTGCTTTGCAGAATCGCTTTTGTGCAGAAAGCAGTAACACATGTTCAGAACGAAAGAAAGCACAGAGCCCCAGATTTTATGTTGTCCTGGAGAGCTTGCAGAGCACTGGGGAAAGGCAGGCAGAGAATTCCCTGCTAGCACCTTCTCTGTGCCTGTTCACATTGCTTGGCAGAATCGCTTTTGTGCAGAAAACAGTAACACTTGTTCAGAACGAAAGAAAGCACAGAGCCCCAGATTCTATGTTGTCCTGGAGAGCTTGCAGAGCACTGGGGAAAGGCAGGCAGAGAATTCCTTGCTAGCACCTTCTCTGTGCCTGGGAAGCAGAAGTGTTCACATTGCTTCGCAGAATCGCTTTTGTGCAGAAAACAGTAACACTTGTTCAGAACGAAAGAAAGCACAGAGCCCCAGATTCTATGTTGTCCTGGAGAGCTTGCAGAGCACTGGGGAAAGGCAGGCAGAGAATTCCCTGCTAGCACCTTCTCTGTGCCTGGGAAGCAGAAGTGTTCACATTGCTTCGCTGTATCGCTTTTGTGCAGAAAACAGTAACACTTGTTCAGAACGAAAGAAAGCACAGAGCCCCAGATTCTATGTTGTCCTGGAGAGCTTGCAGAGCACTGGGGAAAGGCAGGCAGAGAATTCCTTGCTAGCACCTTCTCTGTGCCTGGGAAGCAGAAGTGTTCACATTGCTTCGCAGAATCGCTTTTGTGCAGAAAACAGTAACACTTGTTCAGAACGAAAGAAAGCACAGAGCCCCGGATTTTATGTTGTCCTGGAGAGCTTGCAGAGCACTGGGGAAAGGCAGGCACAGATTTCCTTGCTAGCACCTTCTCTGTGCCTGGGAAGCAGAAGTGTTCACATTGCTTCGCAAGAATCGCTTTTGTGCAGAAAACAGTAACACTTGTTCAGAACGAAAGACAGCACAGAGCCCCAGATTTTATGTTGTCCTGGAGAGCTTGCAGAGCACTGGGGAAGGCAGGCAGAGAATTCCTTGCTAGCACCTTCTCTATGCCTGGGAAGCAGAAGTGTTCACATTGCTTCGCAGAATCGCTTTTGTGCAGAAAACAGTAACACTTCTTCAGAACGAAAGAAAGCACAGAGCCCCAGATTCTATGTTGTCCTGGAGAGCTTGCAGAGCACTGGGGAAAGGCAGGCAGAGAATTCCTTGCTAGCACGTTCTCTGTGCCTGGGAAGCAGAAGTGTTCATATTGCTTCGCTGTATCGCTTTTGTGCAGAAAACACTAACACTTGTTCAGAACGAAAGAAAGCACAGAGCCCCAGATTTTATGTTGTCCTGGAGAGCTTGCAGAGCACTGGGGAAAGGCAGGCAGAGAATTCCTTGCTAGCACCTTCTCTGTGCCTGGGAAGCAGAAGTGTTCACATTGCTTCGCAGAATCGCTTTTGTGCAGAAAACAGTAACACTTGTTCAGAACGAAAGAAAGCACAGAGCCCCAGATTCTATGTTGTCCTGGAGAGCTTGCAGAGCACTGGGGAAAGGCAGGCAGAGAATTCCCTGCTAGCACCTTCTCTGTGCCTGGGAAGCAGAAGTGTTCACATTGCTTCGCTGTATCGCATTTGTGCAGAAAACAGTAACACTTGTTCAGAACGAAAGAAAGCACAGAGCCCCAGATTCTATGTTGTCCTGGAGAGCTTGCAGAGCACTGGGGAAAGGCAGGCAGAGAATTCCTTGCTAGCACCTTCTCTGTGCCTGGGAAGCAGAAGTGTTCACATTGCTTCGCAGAATCGCTTTTGTGCAGAAAACAGTAACACTTGTTCAGAACGAAAGAAAGCACAGAGCCCCGGATTTTATGTTGTCCTGGAGAGCTTGCACAGCACTGGGGAAAGGCAGGCAGAGATTTCCTTGCTAGCACCTTCTCTGTGCCTGGGAAGCAGAAGTGTTCACATTGCTTCGCAGAATCGCTTTTGTGCAGAAAACAGTAACACTTCTTCAGAACGAAAGAAAGCACAGAGCCCCAGATTCTATGTTGTCCTGGAGAGCTTGCAGAGCACTGGGAAAAGGCAGGCAGAGAATTCCTTGCTAGCACCTTCTCTGTGCCTGGGAAGCAGAAGTGTTCACATTGCTTCGCAAGAATCGCTTTTGTGCAGAAAACAGTAACACTTGTTCAGAACGAAAGACAGCACAGAGCCCCAGATTTTATGTTGTCCTGGAGAGCTTGCAGAGCACTGGGGAAGGCAGGCAGAGAATTCCTTGCTAGCACCTTCTCTATGCCTGGGAAGCAGAAGTATTCACATTGCTTCGCTGTATCGCTTTTGTGCAGAAAACAGTAACACTTCTTCAGAACGAAAGAAAGCACAGAGCCCCAGATTCTATGTTGTCCTGGAGAGCTTGCAGAGCACTGGGGAAAGGCAGGCAGAGAATTCCTTGCTAGCACCTTCTCTGTGCCTGGGAAGCAGAAGTGTTCATATTGCTTCACTGTATCGCTTTTGTGCAGAAAACACTAAAACTTGTTCAGAACGAAAGAAAGCACAGAGCCCCAGATTTTATGTTGTCCTGGAGAGCTTGCAGAGCACTGGGGAAAGGCAGGCAGAGAATTCCTTGCTAGCACCTTCTCTGTGCCTGGGAAGCAGAAGTGTTCACATTGCTTCGCAGAATCGCTTTTGTGCAGAAAACAGTAACACTTGTTCAGAAGGAAAGAAAGCACAGAGCCCCAGATTTGATGTTGTCCTGGAGAGCTTGCAGAGCACTGGGGAAAGGCAGGCAGAGAATTCCTTGCTAGCACCTTCTCTGTGCCTGGGAAGCAGAAGTGTTCACATTGCTTCGCAGAATCGCTTTTGTGCAGAAAACAGTAACACTTGTTCAGAACGAAAGAAAGCACAGAGCCCCAGATTCTATGTTGTCCTGGAGAGCTTGCAGAGCACTGGGGAAAGGCAGGCAGAGAATTCCTTGCTAGCACCTTCTCTGTGCCTGGGAAGCAGAAGTGTTCACATTGCTTCGCAGAATCGCTTTTGTGCAGAAAACAGTAACACTTGTTCAGAAGGAAAGAAAGCACAGAGCCCCAGATTTTATGTTGTCCTGGAGAGCTTGCAGAGCACTGGGGAAAGGCAGGCAGAGAATTCCCTGCTAGCACCTTCTCTGTGCCTGTTCACATTGCTTCGCAGAATCGCCTTTGTGCAGAAAACACTAACACTTGTTCAGAAGGAAAGAAAGCACAGAGCCCCAGATTCTATGTTGTCCTGGAGAGCTTGCAGAGCACTGGGGAAAGGCAGGCAGAGAATTCCCTGCTAGCACCTTCTCTGTGCCTGGGAAGCAGAAGTGTTCACATTGCTTTGCAGAATCGCATTTGTGCAGAAAACAGTAACACTTGTTCAGAACGAAAGAAAGCACAGAGCCCCAGATTCTATGTTGTCCTGGAGAGCTTGCAGAGCACTGGGGAAAGGCAGGCAGAGAATTCCCTGCTAGCACCTTGTCTGTGCCTGGGAAGCAGAAGTGTTCACATTGCTTCGCAGAATCGCTTTTGTGCAGAAAACAGTAACACATGTTCAGAACGAAAGAAAGCACAGAGCCCCAGATTTTATGTTGTCCTGGAGAGCTTGCAGAGCACTGGGGAAAGGCAGGCAGAGAATTCCCTGCTAGCACCTTCTCTGTGCCTGTTCACATTGCTTGGCAGAATCGCTTTTGTGCAGAAAACAGTAACACTTGTTCAGAACGAAAGAAAGCACAGAGCCCCAGATTCTATGTTGTCCTGGAGAGCTTGCACAGCACTGGGGAAAGGCAGGCAGAGAATTCCTTGCTAGCACCTTCTCTGTGCCTGGGAAGCAGAAGTGTTCATATTGCTTCGCTGTATCGCTTTTGTGCAGAAAACACTAACACTTGTTCAGAACGAAAGAAAGCACAGAGCCCCAGATTTTATGTTGTCCTGGAGAGCTTGCAGAGCACTGGGGAAAGGCAGGCAGAGAATTCCTTGCTAGCACCTTCTCTGTGCCTGGGAAGCAGAAGTGTTCACATTGCTTCGCAGAATCGCTTTTGTGCAGAAAACAATAACACTTGTTCAGAACGAAAGAAAGCACAGAGCCCCAGATTTGATGTTGTCCTGGAGAGCTTGCACAGCACTGGGGAAAGGCAGGCAGAGAATTCCTTGCTAGCACCTTCTCTGTGCCTGGGAAGCAGAAGTGTTCACATTGCTTCGCATAATCGCTTTTCTGCAGAAAACACTAACACTTGTTCAGAACGAAAGAAAGCACAGAGCCCCAGATTCTATGTTGTCCTGGAGAGCTTGCAGAGCACTGGGGAAAGGCAGGCAGAGAATTCCCTGCTAGCACCTTCTCTGTGCCTGGGAAGCAGAAGTGTTCACATTGCTTCGCAGAATCGCTTTTGTGCAGAAAACAGTAACACATGTTCAGAACGAAAGAAAGCACAGAGCCCCAGATTTTATGTTGTCCTGGAGAGCTTGCAGAGCACTGGGGAAAGGCAGGCAGAGAATTCCCTGCTAGCACCTTCTCTATGCCTGGGAAGCAGAAGTGTTCACATTGCTTCGCTGTATCGCATTTGTGCAGAAAACAGTAACACTTGTTCAGAAGGAAAGAAAGCACAGAGCCCCAGATTCTATGTTGTCCTGGAGAGCTTGCAGAGCACTGGGGAAAGGCAGGCAGAGAATTCCTTGCTAGCACCTTCTCTGTGCCTGGGAAGCAGAAGTGTTCACATTGCTTCGCAGAATCGCTTTTGTGCAGAAAACAGTAACACTTCTTCAGAATGAAAGAAAGCACAGAGCCCCAGATTCTATGTTGTCCTGGAGAGCTTGCAGAGCACTGGGGAAAGGCAGGCAGAGAATTCCTTGCTAGCACCTTCTCTGTGCCTGGGAAGCAGAAGTGTTCACATTGCTTCGCAGAATCGCTTTTGTGCAGAAAACAGTAACACTTGTTCAGAAGGAAAGAAAGCACAGAGCCCCAGATTTGATGTTGTCCTGGAGAGCTTGCAGAGCACTGGGGAAAGGCAGGCAGAGAATTCCCTGCTAGCACCTTCTCTATGCCTGGGAAGCAGAAGTGTTCACATTGCTTCGCAAGAATCGCTTTTGTGCAGAAAACAGTAACACTTGTTCAGAACGAAAGACAGCACAGAGCCCCAGATTTTATGTTGTCCTGGAGAGCTTGCAGAGCACTGGGGAAGGCAGGCAGAGAATTCCTTGCTAGCACCTTCTCTATGCCTGGGAAGCAGAAGTGTTCACATTGCTTCGCTGTATCGCTTTTGTGCAGAAAACAGTAACACTTCTTCAGAACGAAAGAAAGCACAGAGCCCCAGATTCTATGTTGTCCTGGAGAGCTTGCAGAGCACTGGGGAAAGGCAGGCAGAGAATTCCTTGCTAGCACCTTCTCTGTGCCTGGGAAGCAGAAGTGTTCATATTGCTTCGCTGTATCGCTTTTGTGCAGAAAACACTAACACTTGTTCAGAACGAAAGAAAGCACAGAGCCCCAGATTTTATGTTGTCCTGGAGAGCTTGCAGAGCACTGGGGAAAGGCAGGCAGAGAATTCCTTGCTAGCACCTTCTCTGTGCCTGGGAAGCAGAAGTGTTCACATTGCTTCGCAGAATCGCTTTTGTGCAGAAAACAGTAACACTTGTTCAGAACGAAAGAAAGCACAGAGCCCCAGATTTGATGTTGTCCTGGAGAGCTTGCACAGCACTGGGGAAAGGCAGGCAGAGAATTCCTTGCTAGCACCTTCTCTGTGCCTGGGAAGCAGAAGTGTTCACATTGCTTCGCAGAATCGCTTTTGTGCAGAAAACAGTAACACTTGTTCAGAACGAAAGAAAGCACAGAGCCCCAGATTCTATGTTGTCCTGGAGAGCTTGCAGAGCACTGGGGAAAGGCAGGCAGAGAATTCCTTGCTAGCACCTTCTCTGTGCCTGGGAAGCAGAAGTGTTCACATTGCTTCGCAGAATCGCTTTTGTGCAGAAAACAGTAACACTTGTTCAGAAGGAAAGAAAGCACAGAGCCCCAGATTTTATGTTGTCCTGGAGAGCTTGCAGAGCACTGGGGAAAGGCAGGCAGAGAATTCCCTGCTAGCACCTTCTCTGTGCCTGTTCACATTGCTTCGCAGAATCGCTTTTGTGCAGAAAACACTAACACTTGTTCAGAACGAAAGAAAGCACAGAGCCCCAGATTCTATGTTGTCCTGGAGAGCTTGCAGAGCACTGGGGAAAGGCAGGCAGAGAATTCCCTGCTAGCACCTTCTCTGTGCCTGGGAAGCAGAAGTGTTCACATTGCTTTGCAGAATCGCATTTGTGCAGAAAACAGTAACACTTGTTCAGAACGAAAGAAAGCACAGAGCCCCAGATTCTATGTTGTCCTGGAGAGCTTGCAGAGCACTGGGGAAAGGCAGGCAGAGAATTCCCTGCTAGCACCTTGTCTGTGCCTGTTCACATTGCTTCGCTGTATCGCTTTTGTGCAGAAAACAGTAACGCTTGTTCAGAGCGAAAGAAAGCACAGAGCCCCAGATTCTATGTTGTCCTGGAGAGCTTGCACAGCACTGGGGAAAGGCAGGCAGAGAATTCCTTTCTACCACCTTCTCTGTGCCTGGGAAGCAGAAGTGTTCATATTGCTTCGCAGAATCGCTTTTGTGCAGAAAACACTAACACTTGTTCAGAACGAAAGAAAGCACAGAGCCCCAGATTTGATGTTGTCCTGGAGAGCTTGCAGAGCACTGGGGAAAGGCAGGCAGAGAATTCCTTGCTAGCACCTTCTCTGTGCCTGGGAAGCAGAAGTGTTCACATTGCTTCGCAGAATCGCTTTTGTGCAGAAAACAATAACACTTCTTCAGAACGAAAGAAAGCACAGAGCCCCAGATTTGATGTTGTCCTGGAGAGCTTGCAGAGCACTGGGGAAAGGCAAGCAGAGAATTCCTTGCTAGCACCTTCTCTGTGCCTGGGAAGCAGAAGTGTTCACATTGCTTCGCAGAATCGCTTTTGTGCAGAAAACAGTAACACTTGTTCAGAACGAAAGAAAGCACAGAGCCCCAGATTCTATGTTGTCCTGGAGAGCTTGCAGAGCACTGGGGAAAGGCAGGCAGAGAATTCCCTGCTAGCACCTTCTCTGTGCCTGGGAAGCAGAAGTGTTCACATTGCTTCGCAGAATCGCTTTTGTGCAGAAAACAGTAACACATGTTCAGAACGAAAGAAAGCACAGAGCCCCAGATTTTATGTTGTCCTGGAGAGCTTGCAGAGCACTGGGGAAAGGCAGGCAGAGAATTCCCTGCTAGCACCTTCTCTATGCCTGGGAAGCAGAAGTGTTCACATTGCTTCGCTGTATCGCATTTGTGCAGAAAACAGTAACACTTGTTCAGAATGAAAGAAAGCACAGAGCCCCAGATTCTATGTTGTCCTGGAGAGCTTGCAGAGCACTGGGGAAAGGCAGGCAGAGAATTCCTTGCTAGCACCTTCTCTGTGCCTGGGAAGCAGAAGTGTTCACATTGCTTCGCAGAATCGCTTTTGTGCAGAAAACAGTAACACTTCTTCAGAACGAAAGAAAGCACAGAGCCCCAGATTCTATGTTGTCCTGGAGAGCTTGCAGAGCACTGGGGAAAGGCAGGCAGAGAATTCCTTGCTAGCACCTTCTCTGTGCCTGGGAAGCAGAAGTGTTCACATTGCTTCGCAAGAATCGCTTTTGTGCAGAAAACAGTAACACTTGTTCAGAACGAAAGACAGCACAGAGCCCCAGATTCTATGTTGTCCTGGAGAGCTTGCAGAGCACTGGGGAAAGGCAGGCAGAGAATTCCTTGCTAGCACCTTCTGTATGCCTGGGAAGCAGAAGTGTTCACATTGCTTCGCAAGAATCGCTTTTGTGCAGAAAACACTAACACTTGTTCAGAACGAAAGAAAGCACAGAGCCCCAGATTCTATGTTGTCCTGGAGAGCTTGCAGAGCACTGGGGAAAGGCAGGCAGAGAATTCCTTGCTAGCACCTTCTCTGTGCCTGGGAAGCAGAAGTGTTCACATTGCTTCGCAGAATCGCTTTTGTGCAGAAAACAGTAACACTTGTTCAGAACGAAAGAAAGCACAGAGCCCCAGATTTTATGTTGTCCTGGAGAGCTTGCAGAGCACTGGGGAAAGGCAGGCAGAGAATTCCTTGCTAGCACCTTCTCTGTGCCTGGGAAGCAGAAGTGTTCACATTGCTTCGCAGAATCGCTTTTGTGCAGAAAACAGTAACACTTGTTCAGAAGGAAAGAAAGCACAGAGCCCCAGATTTGATGTTGTCCTGGAGAGCTTGCAGAGCACTGGGGAAAGGCAGGCAGAGAATTCCCTGCTAGCACCTTCTCTGTGCCTGTTCACATTGCTTCGCAGAATCGCTTTTGTGCAGAAAACAGTAACACTTGTTCAGAACGAAAGAAAGCATGAGCCCCAGATTTTATGTTGTCCTGGAGAGCTTGCAGAGCACTGGGGAAAGGCAGGCAGAGAATTCCTTGCTAGCGCCTTCTCTGTGCCTGGGAAGCAGAAGTGTTCACATTGCTTTCGCAGAATCGCTTTTGTGCAGAAAACAGTAACACTTGTTCAGAACGAAAGAAAGCACAGAGCCCCAGATTCTATGTTGTCCTGGAGAGCTTGCAGAGCACTGGGGAAAGGCAGGCAGAGAATTCCTTGCTAGCACCTTCTCTGTGCCTGGGAAGCAGAAGTGTTCACATTGCTTCGCAGAATCGCTTTTGTGCAGAAAACAGTAACACTTGTTCAGAACGAAAGAAAGCACAGAGCCCCAGATTTTATGTTGTCCTGGAGAGCTTGCAGAGCACTGGGGAAAGGCAGGCAGAGAATTCCTTGCTAGCACCTTCTCTGTGCCTGGGAAGCAGAAGTGTTCACATTGCTTCGCAGAATCGCTTTTGTGCAGAAAACAGTAACACTTGTTCAGAAGGAAAGAAAGCACAGAGCCCCAGATTTGATGTTGTCCTGGAGAGCTTGCAGAGCACTGGGGAAAGGCAGGCAGAGAATTCCCTGCTAGCACCTTCTCTGTGCCTGTTCACATTGCTTCGCAGAATCGCTTTTGTGCAGAAAACAGTAACACTTGTTCAGAACGAAAGAAAGCACAGAGCCCCAGATTCTATGTTGTCCTGGAGAGCTTGCAGAGCACTGGGGAAAGGCAGGCAGAGAATTCCTTGCTAGCACCTTCTCTGTGCCTGGGAAGCAGAAGTGTTCACATTGCTTCGCAGAATCGCTTTTGTGCAGAAAACAGTAACACTTGTTCAGAACGAAAGAAAGCACAGAGCCCCAGATTTTATGTTGTCCTGGAGAGCTTGCAGAGCACTGGGGAAAGGCAGGCAGAGAATTCCTTGCTAGCACCTTCTCTGTGCCTGGGAAGCAGAAGTGTTCACATTGCTTCGCAGAATCGCTTTTGTGCAGAAAACAGTAACACTTGTTCAGAAGGAAAGAAAGCACAGAGCCCCAGATTTGATGTTGTCCTGGAGAGCTTGCAGAGCACTGGGGAAAGGCAGGCAGAGAATTCCCTGCTAGCACCTTCTCTGTGCCTGTTCACATTGCTTCGCAGAATCGCTTTTGTGCAGAAAGCACTAACACTTGTTCAGAACGAAAGAAAGCACAGAGCCCCAGATTCTATGTTGTCCTGGAGAGCTTGCAGAGCACTGGGGAAAGGCAGGCAGAGAATTCCTTGCTAGCGCCTTCTCTGTGCCTGGGAAGCAGAAGTGTTCACATTGCTTTCGCAGAATCGCTTTTGTGCAGAAAACAGTAACACTTGTTCAGAACGAAAGAAAGCACAGAGCCCCAGATTCTATGTTGTCCTGGAGAGCTTGCAGAGCACTGGGGAAAGGCAGGCAGAGAATTCCTTGCTAGCACCTTCTCTGTGCCTGGGAAGCAGAAGTGTTCACATTGCTTCGCAGAATCGCTTTTGTGCAGAAAACAGTAACACTTGTTCAGAACGAAAGAAAGCACAGAGCCCCAGATTTTATGTTGTCCTGGAGAGCTTGCAGAGCACTGGGGAAAGGCAGGCAGAGAATTCCTTGCTAGCACCTTCTCTGTGCCTGGGAAGCAGAAGTGTTCACATTGCTTCGCAGAATCGCTTTTGTGCAGAAAACAGTAACACTTGTTCAGAAGGAAAGAAAGCACAGAGCCCCAGATTTGATGTTGTCCTGGAGAGCTTGCAGAGCACTGGGGAAAGGCAGGCAGAGAATTCCCTGCTAGCACCTTCTCTGTGCCTGTTCACATTGCTTCGCAGAATCGCTTTTGTGCAGAAAACAGTAACACTTGTTCAGAACGAAAGAAAGCACAGAGCCCCAGATTCTATGTTGTCCTGGAGAGCTTGCAGAGCACTGGGGAAAGGCAGGCAGAGAATTCCTTGCTAGCGCCTTCTCTGTGCCTGGGAAGCAGAAGTGTTCACATTGCTTCGCAGAATCGCTTTTGTGCAGAAAACAGTAACACTTGTTCAGAACGAAAGAAAGCACAGAGCCCCAGATTTTATGTTGTCTTGGAGAGCTTGCAGAGCACTGGGGAAAGGCAGGCAGAGAATTCCCTGCTAGCACCTTCTCTGTGCCTGTTCACATTCCTTCGCAGAATCGCTTTTGTGCAGAAAACACTAAGACTCGTTCAGAACGAAAGAAAGCACAGAGCCCCAGATTCTATGTTGTCCTGGAGAGCTTGCAGAGCACCGGGGAAAGGCAGGCAGAGAATTCCTTGCTAGCACCTTCTCTGTGCCTGGGAAGCAGAAGTGTTCACATTGCTTCGCAGAATCGCTTTTGTGCAGAAAACAATAACACTTGTTCAGAACGAAAGAAAGCACAGAGCCCCAGATTTGATGTTGTCCTGGAGAGCTTGCAGAGCACTGGGGAAAGGCAGGCAGAGAATTCCTTGCTAGCACCTTCTCTGTGCCTGGGAAGCAGAAGTGTTCACATTGCTTCGCAGAATCGCTTTTGTGCAGAAAACAGTAACACTTGTTCAGAACGAAAGAAAGCACAGAGCCCCAGATTCTATGTTGTCCTGGAGAGCTTGCAGAGCACTGGGGAAAGGCAGGCAGAGAATTCCCTGCTAGCACCTTCTCTGTGCCTGGGAAGCAGAAGTGTTCACATTGCTTCGCAGAATCGCTTTTGTGCAGAAAACAGTAACACATGTTCAGAACGAAAGAAAGCACAGAGCCCCAGATTTTATGTTGTCCTGGAGAGCTTGCAGAGCACTGGGGAAAGGCAGGCAGAGAATTCCCTGCTAGCACCTTCTCTATGCCTGGGAAGCAGAAGTGTTCACATTGCTTCGCAAGAATCGCTTTTGTGCAGAAAACACTAACACTTGTTCAGAAGGAAAGAAAGCACAGAGCCCCAGATTCTATGTTGTCCTGGAGAGCTTGCAGAGCACTGGGGAAAGGCAGGCAGAGAATTCCTTGCTAGCACCTTCTCTGTGCCTGGGAAGCAGAAGTGTTCACATTGCTTCGCAGAATCGCTTTTGTGCAGAAAACAGTAACACTTCTTTAGAACGAAAGAAAGCACAGAGCCCCAGATTCTATGTTGTCCTGGAGAGCTTGCAGAGCACTGGGGAAAGGCAGGCAGAGAATTCCTTGCTAGCACCTTCTCTGTGCCTGGGAAGCAGAAGTGTTCACATTGCTTCGCAAGAATCGCTTTTGTGCAGAAAACAGTAACACTTGTTCAGAACGAAAGACAGCACAGAGCCCCAGATTTTATGTTGTCCTGGAGAGCTTGCAGAGCACTGGGGAAAGGCAGGCAGAGAATTCCTTGCTAGCACCTTCTCTATGCCTGGGAAGCAGAAGTGTTCACATTGCTTGGCAGAATCGCTTTTGTGCAGAAAACAGTAACACTTGTTCAGAACGAAAGAAAGCACAGAGCCCCAGATTCTATGTTGTCCTGGAGAGCTTGCAGAGCACTGGGGAAAGGCAGGCAGAGAATTCCTTGCTAGCACCTTCTCTGTGCCTGGGAAGCAGAAGTGTTCACATTGCTTCGCAGAATCGCTTTTGTGCAGAAAACAGTAACACTTGTTCAGAACGAAAGAAAGCACAGAGCCCCAGATTTTATGTTGTCCTGGAGAGCTTGCAGAGCACTGGGGAAAGGCAGGCAGAGAATTCCTTGCTAGCACCTTCTCTGTGCCTGGGAAGCAGAAGTGTTCACATTGCTTCGCAAAATCGCTTTTGTGCAGAAAACAGTAACACTTGTTCAGAAGGAAAGAAAGCACAGAGCCCCAGATTTGATGTTGTCCTGGAGAGCTTGCAGAGCACTGGGGAAAGGCAGGCAGAGAATTCCCTGCTAGCACCTTCTCTGTGCCTGTTCACATTGCTTGGCAGAATCGCTTTTGTGCAGAAAACAGTAACACTTGTTCAGAACGAAAGAAAGCACAGAGCCCCAGATTCTATGTTGTCCTGGAGAGCTTGCAGAGCACTGGGGAAAGGCAGGCAGAGAATTCCTTGCTAGCACCTTCTCTGTGCCTGGGAAGCAGAAGTGTTCACATTGCTTCGCAGAATCGCTTTTGTGCAGAAAACAGTAACACTTGTTCAGAACGAAAGAAAGCACAGAGCCCCGGATTTTATGTTGTCCTGGAGAGCTTGCAGAGCACTGGGGAAAGGCAGGCAGAGAATTCCTTGCTAGCACCTTCTCTGTGCCTGGGAAGCAGAAGTGTTCACATTGCTTCGCAGAATCGCTTTTGTGCAGAAAACACTAACACTTGTTCAGAACGAAAGAAAGCACAGAGCCGCAGATTCTATGTTGTCCTGGAGAGCTTGCAGAGCACTGGGGAAAGGCAGGCAGAGAATTCCCTGCTAGCACCTTCTCTGTGCCTGGGAAGCAGAAGTGTTCACATTGCTTCGCAGAATCGCTTTTGTGCAGAAAACAGTAATACTTGTTCAGAACGAAAGAAAGCACAGAGCCCCAGATTTTATGTTGTCCTGGAGAGCTTGCAGAGCACTGGGGAAAGGCAGGCAGAGAATTCCTTGCTAGCACCTTCTCTGTGCCTGGGAAGCAGAAGTGTTCACATTGCTTCGCAGAATCGCTTTTGTGCAGAAAACAGTAACACTTGTTCAGAAGGAAAGAAAGCACAGAGCCCCAGATTTGATGTTGTCCTGGAGAGCTTGCAGAGCACTGGGGAAAGGCAGGCAGAGAATTCCTTGCTAGCACCTTCTCTGTGCCTGTTCACTTTGCTTCGCAGAATCGCTTTTGTGCAGAAAACAGTAACACTTGTTCAGAACGAAAGAAAGCACAGAGCCCCAGATTCTATGTTGTCCTGGAGAGCTTGCAGAGCACTGGGGAAAGGCAGGCAGAGAATTCCTTGCTAGCACCTTCTCTGTGCTGGGAAGCAGAAGTGTTCACATTGCTTCGCAGAATCGCTTTTGTGCAGAAAACAATAACACTTGTTCAGAACGAAAGAAAGCACAGAGCCCCAGATTTGATGTTGTCCTGGAGAGCTTGCAGAGCACTGGGGAAAGGCAGGCAGAGAATTCCTTGCTAGCACCTTCTCTGTGCCTGGGAAGCAGAAGTGTTCACATTGCTTCGCAGAATCGCTTTTGTGCAGAAAACAGTAACACTTGTTCAGAAGGAAAGAAAGCACAGAGCCCCAGATTCTATGTTGTCCTGGAGAGCTTGCAGAGCACTGGGGAAAGGCAGGCAGAGAATTCCCTGCTAGCACCTTCTCTGTGCCTGGGAAGCAGAAGTGTTCACATTGCTTCGCAGAATCGCTTTTGTGCAGAAAACAGTAACACTTCTTCAGAACGAAAGAAAGCACAGAGCCCCAGATTCTATGTTGTCCTGGAGAGCTTGCAGAGCACTGGGGAAAGGCAGGCAGAGAATTCCTTGCTAGCACCTTCTCTGTGCCTGGGAAGCAGAAGTGTTCACATTGCTTCGCAAGAATCGCTTTTGTGCAGAAAACAGTAACACTTGTTCAGAACGAAAGACAGCACAGAGCCCCAGATTTTATGTTGTCCTGGAGAGCTTGCAGAGCACTGGGGAAAGGCAGGCAGAGAATTCCTTGCTAGCACCTTCTCTATGCCTGGGAAGCAGAAGTGTTCACATTGCTTGGCAGAATCGCTTTTGTGCAGAAAACAGTAACACTTGTTCAGAACGAAAGAAAGCACAGAGCCCCAGATTCTATGTTGTCCTGGAGAGCTTGCAGAGCACTGGGGAAAGGCAGGCAGAGAATTCCTTGCTAGCACCTTCTCTGTGCCTGGGAAGCAGAAGTGTTCACATTGCTTCGCAGAATCGCTTTTGTGCAGAAAACAGTAACACTTGTTCAGAACGAAAGAAAGCACAGAGCCCCAGATTTTATGTTGTCCTGGAGAGCTTGCAGAGCACTGGGGAAAGGCAGGCAGAGAATTCCTTGCTAGCACCTTCTCTGTGCCTGGGAAGCAGAAGTGTTCACATTGCTTCGCAAAATCGCTTTTGTGCAGAAAACAGTAACACTTGTTCAGAAGGAAAGAAAGCACAGAGCCCCAGATTTGATGTTGTCCTGGAGAGCTTGCAGAGCACTGGGGAAAGGCAGGCAGAGAATTCCCTGCTAGCACCTTCTCTGTGCCTGTTCACATTGCTTGGCAGAATCGCTTTTGTGCAGAAAACAGTAACACTTGTTCAGAACGAAAGAAAGCACAGAGCCCCAGATTCTATGTTGTCCTGGAGAGCTTGCAGAGCACTGGGGAAAGGCAGGCAGAGAATTCCTTGCTAGCACCTTCTCTGTGCCTGGGAAGCAGAAGTGTTCACATTGCTTCGCAGAATCGCTTTTGTGCAGAAAACAGTAACACTTGTTCAGAACGAAAGAAAGCACAGAGCCCCGGATTTTATGTTGTCCTGGAGAGCTTGCAGAGCACTGGGGAAAGGCAGGCAGAGAATTCCTTGCTAGCACCTTCTCTGTGCCTGGGAAGCAGAAGTGTTCACATTGCTTCGCAGAATCGCTTTTGTGCAGAAAACACTAACACTTGTTCAGAACGAAAGAAAGCACAGAGCCGCAGATTCTATGTTGTCCTGGAGAGCTTGCAGAGCACTGGGGAAAGGCAGGCAGAGAATTCCCTGCTAGCACCTTCTCTGTGCCTGGGAAGCAGAAGTGTTCACATTGCTTCGCAGAATCGCTTTTGTGCAGAAAACAGTAATACTTGTTCAGAACGAAAGAAAGCACAGAGCCCCAGATTTTATGTTGTCCTGGAGAGCTTGCAGAGCACTGGGGAAAGGCAGGCAGAGAATTCCCTGCTAGCACCTTCTCTGTGCCTGTTCACATTGCTTCGCAGAATCGCTTTTGTGCAGAAAACAGTAACACTTGTTCAGAACGAAAGAAAGCACAGAGCCCCAGATTCTATGTTGTCCTGGAGAGCTTGCAGAGCACTGGGGAAAGGCAGGCAGAGAATTCCTTGCTAGCGCCTTCTCTGTGCCTGGGAAGCAGAAGTGTTCACATTGCTTCGCAGAATCGCTTTTGTGCAGAAAACAGTAACACTTGTTCAGAACGAAAGAAAGCACAGAGCCCCAGATTTTATGTTGTCTTGGAGAGCTTGCAGAGCACTGGGGAAAGGCAGGCAGAGAATTCCCTGCTAGCACCTTCTCTGTGCCTGTTCACATTCCTTCGCAGAATCGCTTTTGTGCAGAAAACACTAACACTCGTTCAGAACGAAAGAAAGCACAGAGCCCCAGATTCTATGTTGTCCTGGAGAGCTTGCAGAGCACCGGGGAAAGGCAGGCAGAGAATTCCTTGCTAGCACCTTCTCTGTGCCTGGGAAGCAGAAGTGTTCACATTGCTTCGCAGAATCGCTTTTGTGCAGAAAACAATAACACTTGTTCAGAACGAAAGAAAGCACAGAGCCCCAGATTTGATGTTGTCCTGGAGAGCTTGCAGAGCACTGGGGAAAGGCAGGCAGAGAATTCCTTGCTAGCACCTTCTCTGTGCCTGGGAAGCAGAAGTGTTCACATTGCTTCGCAGAATCGCTTTTGTGCAGAAAACAGTAACACTTGTTCAGAACGAAAGAAAGCACAGAGCCCCAGATTCTATGTTGTCCTGGAGAGCTTGCAGAGCACTGGGGAAAGGCAGGCAGAGAATTCCCTGCTAGCACCTTCTCTGTGCCTGGGAAGCAGAAGTGTTCACATTGCTTCGCAGAATCGCTTTTGTGCAGAAAACAGTAACACATGTTCAGAACGAAAGAAAGCACAGAGCCCCAGATTTTATGTTGTCCTGGAGAGCTTGCAGAGCACTGGGGAAAGGCAGGCAGAGAATTCCCTGCTAGCACCTTCTCTATGCCTGGGAAGCAGAAGTGTTCACATTGCTTCGCAAGAATCGCTTTTGTGCAGAAAACACTAACACTTGTTCAGAAGGAAAGAAAGCACAGAGCCCCAGATTCTATGTTGTCCTGGAGAGCTTGCAGAGCACTGGGGAAAGGCAGGCAGAGAATTCCTTGCTAGCACCTTCTCTGTGCCTGGGAAGCAGAAGTGTTCACATTGCTTCGCAGAATCGCTTTTGTGCAGAAAACAGTAACACTTCTTTAGAACGAAAGAAAGCACAGAGCCCCAGATTCTATGTTGTCCTGGAGAGCTTGCAGAGCACTGGGGAAAGGCAGGCAGAGAATTCCTTGCTAGCACCTTCTCTGTGCCTGGGAAGCAGAAGTGTTCACATTGCTTCGCAAGAATCGCTTTTGTGCAGAAAACAGTAACACTTGTTCAGAACGAAAGACAGCACAGAGCCCCAGATTTTATGTTGTCCTGGAGAGCTTGCAGAGCACTGGGGAAAGGCAGGCAGAGAATTCCTTGCTAGCACCTTCTCTATGCCTGGGAAGCAGAAGTGTTCACATTGCTTGGCAGAATCGCTTTTGTGCAGAAAACAGTAACACTTGTTCAGAACGAAAGAAAGCACAGAGCCCCAGATTCTATGTTGTCCTGGAGAGCTTGCAGAGCACTGGGGAAAGGCAGGCAGAGAATTCCTTGCTAGCACCTTCTCTGTGCCTGGGAAGCAGAAGTGTTCACATTGCTTCGCAGAATCGCTTTTGTGCAGAAAACAGTAACACTTGTTCAGAACGAAAGAAAGCACAGAGCCCCAGATTTTATGTTGTCCTGGAGAGCTTGCAGAGCACTGGGGAAAGGCAGGCAGAGAATTCCTTGCTAGCACCTTCTCTGTGCCTGGGAAGCAGAAGTGTTCACATTGCTTCGCAAAATCGCTTTTGTGCAGAAAACAGTAACACTTGTTCAGAAGGAAAGAAAGCACAGAGCCCCAGATTTGATGTTGTCCTGGAGAGCTTGCAGAGCACTGGGGAAAGGCAGGCAGAGAATTCCCTGCTAGCACCTTCTCTGTGCCTGTTCACATTGCTTGGCAGAATCGCTTTTGTGCAGAAAACAGTAACACTTGTTCAGAACGAAAGAAAGCACAGAGCCCCAGATTCTATGTTGTCCTGGAGAGCTTGCAGAGCACTGGGGAAAGGCAGGCAGAGAATTCCTTGCTAGCACCTTCTCTGTGCCTGGGAAGCAGAAGTGTTCACATTGCTTCGCAGAATCGCTTTTGTGCAGAAAACAGTAACACTTGTTCAGAACGAAAGAAAGCACAGAGCCCCGGATTTTATGTTGTCCTGGAGAGCTTGCAGAGCACTGGGGAAAGGCAGGCAGAGAATTCCTTGCTAGCACCTTCTCTGTGCCTGGGAAGCAGAAGTGTTCACATTGCTTCGCAGAATCGCTTTTGTGCAGAAAACACTAACACTTGTTCAGAACGAAAGAAAGCACAGAGCCGCAGATTCTATGTTGTCCTGGAGAGCTTGCAGAGCACTGGGGAAAGGCAGGCAGAGAATTCCCTGCTAGCACCTTCTCTGTGCCTGGGAAGCAGAAGTGTTCACATTGCTTCGCAGAATCGCTTTTGTGCAGAAAACAGTAATACTTGTTCAGAACGAAAGAAAGCACAGAGCCCCAGATTTTATGTTGTCCTGGAGAGCTTGCAGAGCACTGGGGAAAGGCAGGCAGAGAATTCCTTGCTAGCACCTTCTCTGTGCCTGGGAAGCAGAAGTGTTCACATTGCTTCGCAGAATCGCTTTTGTGCAGAAAACAGTAACACTTGTTCAGAAGGAAAGAAAGCACAGAGCCCCAGATTTGATGTTGTCCTGGAGAGCTTGCAGAGCACTGGGGAAAGGCAGGCAGAGAATTCCTTGCTAGCACCTTCTCTGTGCCTGTTCACTTTGCTTCGCAGAATCGCTTTTGTGCAGAAAACAGTAACACTTGTTCAGAACGAAAGAAAGCACAGAGCCCCAGATTCTATGTTGTCCTGGAGAGCTTGCAGAGCACTGGGGAAAGGCAGGCAGAGAATTCCTTGCTAGCACCTTCTCTGTGCTGGGAAGCAGAAGTGTTCACATTGCTTCGCAGAATCGCTTTTGTGCAGAAAACAATAACACTTGTTCAGAACGAAAGAAAGCACAGAGCCCCAGATTTGATGTTGTCCTGGAGAGCTTGCAGAGCACTGGGGAAAGGCAGGCAGAGAATTCCTTGCTAGCACCTTCTCTGTGCCTGGGAAGCAGAAGTGTTCACATTGCTTCGCAGAATCGCTTTTGTGCAGAAAACAGTAACACTTGTTCAGAACGAAAGAAAGCACAGAGCCCCAGATTCTATGTTGTCCTGGAGAGCTTGCAGAGCACTGGGGAAAGGCAGGCAGAGAATTCCCTGCTAGCACCTTCTCTGTGCCTGGGAAGCAGAAGTGTTCACATTGCTTCGCAGAATCGCTTTTGTGCAGAAAACAGTAACACTTCTTCAGAACGAAAGAAAGCACAGAGCCCCAGATTCTATGTTGTCCTGGAGAGCTTGCAGAGCACTGGGGAAAGGCAGGCAGAGAATTCCTTGCTAGCACCTTCTCTGTGCCTGGGAAGCAGAAGTGTTCACATTGCTTCGCAAGAATCGCTTTTGTGCAGAAAACAGTAACACTTGTTCAGAACGAAAGACAGCACAGAGCCCCAGATTTTATGTTGTCCTGGAGAGCTTGCAGAGCACTGGGGAAAGGCAGGCAGAGAATTCCTTGCTAGCACCTTCTCTATGCCTGGGAAGCAGAAGTGTTCACATTGCTTGGCAGAATCGCTTTTGTGCAGAAAACAGTAACACTTGTTCAGAACGAAAGAAAGCACAGAGCCCCAGATTCTATGTTGTCCTGGAGAGCTTGCAGAGCACTGGGGAAAGGCAGGCAGAGAATTCCTTGCTAGCACCTTCTCTGTGCCTGGGAAGCAGAAGTGTTCACATTGCTTCGCAGAATCGCTTTTGTGCAGAAAACAGTAACACTTGTTCAGAACGAAAGAAAGCACAGAGCCCCAGATTTTATGTTGTCCTGGAGAGCTTGCAGAGCACTGGGGAAAGGCAGGCAGAGAATTCCTTGCTAGCACCTTCTCTGTGCCTGGGAAGCAGAAGTGTTCACATTGCTTCGCAAAATCGCTTTTGTGCAGAAAACAGTAACACTTGTTCAGAAGGAAAGAAAGCACAGAGCCCCAGATTTGATGTTGTCCTGGAGAGCTTGCAGAGCACTGGGGAAAGGCAGGCAGAGAATTCCCTGCTAGCACCTTCTCTGTGCCTGTTCACATTGCTTGGCAGAATCGCTTTTGTGCAGAAAACAGTAACACTTGTTCAGAACGAAAGAAAGCACAGAGCCCCAGATTCTATGTTGTCCTGGAGAGCTTGCAGAGCACTGGGGAAAGGCAGGCAGAGAATTCCTTGCTAGCACCTTCTCTGTGCCTGGGAAGCAGAAGTGTTCACATTGCTTCGCAGAATCGCTTTTGTGCAGAAAACAGTAACACTTGTTCAGAACGAAAGAAAGCACAGAGCCCCGGATTTTATGTTGTCCTGGAGAGCTTGCAGAGCACTGGGGAAAGGCAGGCAGAGAATTCCTTGCTAGCACCTTCTCTGTGCTGGGAAGCAGAAGTGTTCACATTGCTTCGCAGAATCGCTTTTGTGCAGAAAACACTAACACTTGTTCAGAACGAAAGAAAGAACAGAGCCCCAGATTCTATGTTGTCCTGGAGAGCTTGCAGAGCACTGGGGAAAGGCAGGCAGAGAATTCCTTGCTAGCACCTTCTCTGTGCCTGGGAAGCAGAAGTGTTCACATTGCTTCGCAGAATCGCTTTTGTGCAGAAAACACTAACACTTGTTCAGAAGGAAAGAAAGCACAGAGCCCCAGATTCTATGTTGTCCTGGAGAGCTTGCAGAGCACTGGGGAAAGGCAGGCAGAGAATTCCTTGCTAGCACCTTCTCTGTGCCTGGGAAGCAGAAGTGTTCACATTGCTTCGCAGAATCACTTTTGTGCAGAAAACAGTAACACTTGTTCAGAAGGAAAGAAAGCACAGAGCCCCAGATTTTATGTTGTCCTGGAGAGCTTGCAGAGCACTGGGGAAAGGCAGGCAGAGAATTCCCTGCCAGCACCTTCTCTGTGCCTGGGAAGCAGAAGTGTTCACATTGCTTCGCAGAATCGCTTTTGTGCAGAAAACAGTAACACTTGTTCAGAAGGAAAGAAAGCACAGAGCCCCAGATTCTATGTTGTCCTGGAGAGCTTGCAGAGCACTGGGGAAAGGCAGGCAGAGAATTCCCTGCTAGCACCTTCTCTGTGCCTTTTCACATTGCTTCGCAGAATCGCTTTTGTGCAGAAAACAGTAACACTTGTTCAGAAAGAAAGAAAGCATGAGCCCCAGATTTTATGTTGTCCTGGAGAGCTTGCAGAGCACCGGGGAAAGGCAGGCAGAGAATTCCCTGCTACCACCTTCTCTGTGCCTGTTCACATTGCTTCGCAGAATCGCTTTTGTGCAGAAAACACTAACACTTGTTCAGAACGAAAGAAAGCACAGAGCCCCAGATTCTATGTTGTCCTGGAGAGCTTGCAGAGCACTGGGGAAAGGCAGGCAGAGAATTCCCTGCTAGCACCTTCTCTGTGCCTGTTCACATTGCTTCGCAGAATCGCTTTTGTGCAGAAAACACTAACACTTGTTCAGAACGAAAGAAAGCACAGAGCCCCAGATTCTATGTTGTCCTGGAGAGCTTGCAGAGCACTGGGGAAAGGCAGGCAGAGAATTCCTTGCTAGCACCTTCTCTGTGCCTGGGAAGCAGAAGTGTTCACATTGCTTCGCAGAATCGCTTTTGTGCAGAAAACAGTAACACTTGTTCAGAACGAAAGAAAGCACAGAGCCCCGGATTTTATGTTGTCCTGGAGAGCTTGCAGAGCACTGGGGAAAGGCAGGCAGAGAATTCCTTGCTAGCACCTTCTCTGTGCCTGGGAAGCAGAAGTGTTCACATTGCTTCGCAGAATCGCTTTTGTGCAGAAAACAGTAACACTTGTTCAGAACGAAAGAAAGCACAGAGCCCCAGATTCTATGTTGTCCTGGAGAGCTTGCAGAGCACTGGGGAAAGGCAGGCAGAGAATTCCCTGCTAGCACCTTCTCTGTGCCTGGGAAGCAGAAGTGTTCACATTGCTTCGCAGAATCGCTTTTGTGCAGAAAACAGTAACACATGTTCAGAACGAAAGAAAGCACAGAGCCCCAGATTTTATGTTGTCCTGGAGAGCTTGCAGAGCACTGGGGAAAGGCAGGCAGAGAATTCCCTGCTAGCACCTTCTCTATGCCTGGGAAGCAGAAGTGTTCACATTGCTTCGCAAGAATCGCTTTTGTGCAGAAAACACTAACACTTGTTCAGAAGGAAAGAAAGCACAGAGCCCCAGATTCTATGTTGTCCTGGAGAGCTTGCAGAGCACTGGGGAAAGGCAGGCAGAGAATTCCTTGCTAGCACCTTCTCTGTGCCTGGGAAGCAGAAGTGTTCACATTGCTTCGCAGAATCGCTTTTGTGCAGAAAACAGTAACACTTCTTTAGAACGAAAGAAAGCACAGAGCCCCAGATTCTATGTTGTCCTGGAGAGCTTGCAGAGCACTGGGGAAAGGCAGGCAGAGAATTCCTTGCTAGCACCTTCTCTGTGCCTGGGAAGCAGAAGTGTTCACATTGCTTCGCAAGAATCGCTTTTGTGCAGAAAACAGTAACACTTGTTCAGAACGAAAGACAGCACAGAGCCCCAGATTTTATGTTGTCCTGGAGAGCTTGCAGAGCACTGGGGAAAGGCAGGCAGAGAATTCCTTGCTAGCACCTTCTCTATGCCTGGGAAGCAGAAGTGTTCACATTGCTTGGCAGAATCGCTTTTGTGCAGAAAACAGTAACACTTGTTCAGAACGAAAGAAAGCACAGAGCCCCAGATTCTATGTTGTCCTGGAGAGCTTGCAGAGCACTGGGGAAAGGCAGGCAGAGAATTCCTTGCTAGCACCTTCTCTGTGCCTGGGAAGCAGAAGTGTTCACATTGCTTCGCAGAATCGCTTTTGTGCAGAAAACAGTAACACTTGTTCAGAACGAAAGAAAGCACAGAGCCCCAGATTTTATGTTGTCCTGGAGAGCTTGCAGAGCACTGGGGAAAGGCAGGCAGAGAATTCCTTGCTAGCACCTTCTCTGTGCCTGGGAAGCAGAAGTGTTCACATTGCTTCGCAAAATCGCTTTTGTGCAGAAAACAGTAACACTTGTTCAGAAGGAAAGAAAGCACAGAGCCCCAGATTTGATGTTGTCCTGGAGAGCTTGCAGAGCACTGGGGAAAGGCAGGCAGAGAATTCCCTGCTAGCACCTTCTCTGTGCCTGTTCACATTGCTTGGCAGAATCGCTTTTGTGCAGAAAACAGTAACACTTGTTCAGAACGAAAGAAAGCACAGAGCCCCAGATTCTATGTTGTCCTGGAGAGCTTGCAGAGCACTGGGGAAAGGCAGGCAGAGAATTCCTTGCTAGCACCTTCTCTGTGCCTGGGAAGCAGAAGTGTTCACATTGCTTCGCAGAATCGCTTTTGTGCAGAAAACAGTAACACTTGTTCAGAACGAAAGAAAGCACAGAGCCCCGGATTTTATGTTGTCCTGGAGAGCTTGCAGAGCACTGGGGAAAGGCAGGCAGAGAATTCCTTGCTAGCACCTTCTCTGTGCCTGGGAAGCAGAAGTGTTCACATTGCTTCGCAGAATCGCTTTTGTGCAGAAAACACTAACACTTGTTCAGAACGAAAGAAAGCACAGAGCCGCAGATTCTATGTTGTCCTGGAGAGCTTGCAGAGCACTGGGGAAAGGCAGGCAGAGAATTCCCTGCTAGCACCTTCTCTGTGCCTGGGAAGCAGAAGTGTTCACATTGCTTCGCAGAATCGCTTTTGTGCAGAAAACAGTAATACTTGTTCAGAACGAAAGAAAGCACAGAGCCCCAGATTTTATGTTGTCCTGGAGAGCTTGCAGAGCACTGGGGAAAGGCAGGCAGAGAATTCCTTGCTAGCACCTTCTCTGTGCCTGGGAAGCAGAAGTGTTCACATTGCTTCGCAGAATCGCTTTTGTGCAGAAAACAGTAACACTTGTTCAGAAGGAAAGAAAGCACAGAGCCCCAGATTTGATGTTGTCCTGGAGAGCTTGCAGAGCACTGGGGAAAGGCAGGCAGAGAATTCCTTGCTAGCACCTTCTCTGTGCCTGTTCACTTTGCTTCGCAGAATCGCTTTTGTGCAGAAAACAGTAACACTTGTTCAGAACGAAAGAAAGCACAGAGCCCCAGATTCTATGTTGTCCTGGAGAGCTTGCAGAGCACTGGGGAAAGGCAGGCAGAGAATTCCTTGCTAGCACCTTCTCTGTGCTGGGAAGCAGAAGTGTTCACATTGCTTCGCAGAATCGCTTTTGTGCAGAAAACAATAACACTTGTTCAGAACGAAAGAAAGCACAGAGCCCCAGATTTGATGTTGTCCTGGAGAGCTTGCAGAGCACTGGGGAAAGGCAGGCAGAGAATTCCTTGCTAGCACCTTCTCTGTGCCTGGGAAGCAGAAGTGTTCACATTGCTTCGCAGAATCGCTTTTGTGCAGAAAACAGTAACACTTGTTCAGAACGAAAGAAAGCACAGAGCCCCAGATTCTATGTTGTCCTGGAGAGCTTGCAGAGCACTGGGGAAAGGCAGGCAGAGAATTCCCTGCTAGCACCTTCTCTGTGCCTGGGAAGCAGAAGTGTTCACATTGCTTCGCAGAATCGCTTTTGTGCAGAAAACAGTAACACTTCTTCAGAACGAAAGAAAGCACAGAGCCCCAGATTCTATGTTGTCCTGGAGAGCTTGCAGAGCACTGGGGAAAGGCAGGCAGAGAATTCCTTGCTAGCACCTTCTCTGTGCCTGGGAAGCAGAAGTGTTCACATTGCTTCGCAAGAATCGCTTTTGTGCAGAAAACAGTAACACTTGTTCAGAACGAAAGACAGCACAGAGCCCCAGATTTTATGTTGTCCTGGAGAGCTTGCAGAGCACTGGGGAAAGGCAGGCAGAGAATTCCTTGCTAGCACCTTCTCTATGCCTGGGAAGCAGAAGTGTTCACATTGCTTGGCAGAATCGCTTTTGTGCAGAAAACAGTAACACTTGTTCAGAACGAAAGAAAGCACAGAGCCCCAGATTCTATGTTGTCCTGGAGAGCTTGCAGAGCACTGGGGAAAGGCAGGCAGAGAATTCCTTGCTAGCACCTTCTCTGTGCCTGGGAAGCAGAAGTGTTCACATTGCTTCGCAGAATCGCTTTTGTGCAGAAAACAGTAACACTTGTTCAGAACGAAAGAAAGCACAGAGCCCCAGATTTTATGTTGTCCTGGAGAGCTTGCAGAGCACTGGGGAAAGGCAGGCAGAGAATTCCTTGCTAGCACCTTCTCTGTGCCTGGGAAGCAGAAGTGTTCACATTGCTTCGCAAAATCGCTTTTGTGCAGAAAACAGTAACACTTGTTCAGAAGGAAAGAAAGCACAGAGCCCCAGATTTGATGTTGTCCTGGAGAGCTTGCAGAGCACTGGGGAAAGGCAGGCAGAGAATTCCCTGCTAGCACCTTCTCTGTGCCTGTTCACATTGCTTGGCAGAATCGCTTTTGTGCAGAAAACAGTAACACTTGTTCAGAACGAAAGAAAGCACAGAGCCCCAGATTCTATGTTGTCCTGGAGAGCTTGCAGAGCACTGGGGAAAGGCAGGCAGAGAATTCCTTGCTAGCACCTTCTCTGTGCCTGGGAAGCAGAAGTGTTCACATTGCTTCGCAGAATCGCTTTTGTGCAGAAAACAGTAACACTTGTTCAGAACGAAAGAAAGCACAGAGCCCCGGATTTTATGTTGTCCTGGAGAGCTTGCAGAGCACTGGGGAAAGGCAGGCAGAGAATTCCTTGCTAGCACCTTCTCTGTGCTGGGAAGCAGAAGTGTTCACATTGCTTCGCAGAATCGCTTTTGTGCAGAAAACACTAACACTTGTTCAGAACGAAAGAAAGAACAGAGCCCCAGATTCTATGTTGTCCTGGAGAGCTTGCAGAGCACTGGGGAAAGGCAGGCAGAGAATTCCTTGCTAGCACCTTCTCTGTGCCTGGGAAGCAGAAGTGTTCACATTGCTTCGCAGAATCGCTTTTGTGCAGAAAACAGTAACACTTGTTCAGAAGGAAAGAAAGCACAGAGCCCCAGATTTGATGTTGTCCTGGAGAGCTTGCAGAGCACTGGGGAAAGGCAGGCAGAGAATTCCCTGCTAGCACCTTCTCTGTGCCTGTTCACATTGCTTCGCAGAATCGCTTTTGTGCAGAAAACAGTAACACTTGTTCAGAACGAAAGAAAGCACAGAGCCCCAGATTCTATGTTGTCCTGGAGAGCTTGCAGAGCACTGGGGAAAGGCAGGCAGAGAATTCCTTGCTAGCACCTTCTCTGTGCCTGGGAAGCAGAAGTGTTCACATTGCTTCGCAGAATCGCTTTTGTGCAGAAAACAGTAACACTTGTTCAGAACGAAAGAAAGCACAGAGCCCCAGATTTTATGTTGTCCTGGAGAGCTTGCAGAGCACTGGGGAAAGGCAGGCAGAGAATTCCTTGCTAGCACCTTCTCTGTGCCTGGGAAGCAGAAGTGTTCACATTGCTTCGCAGAATCGCTTTTGTGCAGAAAACAGTAACACTTGTTCAGAAGGAAAGAAAGCACAGAGCCCCAGATTTGATGTTGTCCTGGAGAGCTTGCAGAGCACTGGGGAAAGGCAGGCAGAGAATTCCCTGCTAGCACCTTCTCTGTGCCTGTTCACATTGCTTCGCAGAATCGCTTTTGTGCAGAAAGCACTAACACTTGTTCAGAACGAAAGAAAGCACAGAGCCCCAGATTCTATGTTGTCCTGGAGAGCTTGCAGAGCACTGGGGAAAGGCAGGCAGAGAATTCCTTGCTAGCGCCTTCTCTGTGCCTGGGAAGCAGAAGTGTTCACATTGCTTTCGCAGAATCGCTTTTGTGCAGAAAACAGTAACACTTGTTCAGAACGAAAGAAAGCACAGAGCCCCAGATTCTATGTTGTCCTGGAGAGCTTGCAGAGCACTGGGGAAAGGCAGGCAGAGAATTCCTTGCTAGCACCTTCTCTGTGCCTGGGAAGCAGAAGTGTTCACATTGCTTCGCAGAATCGCTTTTGTGCAGAAAACAGTAACACTTGTTCAGAACGAAAGAAAGCACAGAGCCCCAGATTTTATGTTGTCCTGGAGAGCTTGCAGAGCACTGGGGAAAGGCAGGCAGAGAATTCCTTGCTAGCACCTTCTCTGTGCCTGGGAAGCAGAAGTGTTCACATTGCTTCGCAGAATCGCTTTTGTGCAGAAAACAGTAACACTTGTTCAGAAGGAAAGAAAGCACAGAGCCCCAGATTTGATGTTGTCCTGGAGAGCTTGCAGAGCACTGGGGAAAGGCAGGCAGAGAATTCCCTGCTAGCACCTTCTCTGTGCCTGTTCACATTGCTTCGCAGAATCGCTTTTGTGCAGAAAACAGTAACACTTGTTCAGAACGAAAGAAAGCACAGAGCCCCAGATTCTATGTTGTCCTGGAGAGCTTGCAGAGCACTGGGGAAAGGCAGGCAGAGAATTCCTTGCTAGCGCCTTCTCTGTGCCTGGGAAGCAGAAGTGTTCACATTGCTTCGCAGAATCGCTTTTGTGCAGAAAACAGTAACACTTGTTCAGAACGAAAGAAAGCACAGAGCCCCAGATTTTATGTTGTCTTGGAGAGCTTGCAGAGCACTGGGGAAAGGCAGGCAGAGAATTCCCTGCTAGCACCTTCTCTGTGCCTGTTCACATTCCTTCGCAGAATCGCTTTTGTGCAGAAAACACTAAGACTCGTTCAGAACGAAAGAAAGCACAGAGCCCCAGATTCTATGTTGTCCTGGAGAGCTTGCAGAGCACCGGGGAAAGGCAGGCAGAGAATTCCTTGCTAGCACCTTCTCTGTGCCTGGGAAGCAGAAGTGTTCACATTGCTTCGCAGAATCGCTTTTGTGCAGAAAACAATAACACTTGTTCAGAACGAAAGAAAGCACAGAGCCCCAGATTTGATGTTGTCCTGGAGAGCTTGCAGAGCACTGGGGAAAGGCAGGCAGAGAATTCCTTGCTAGCACCTTCTCTGTGCCTGGGAAGCAGAAGTGTTCACATTGCTTCGCAGAATCGCTTTTGTGCAGAAAACAGTAACACTTGTTCAGAACGAAAGAAAGCACAGAGCCCCAGATTCTATGTTGTCCTGGAGAGCTTGCAGAGCACTGGGGAAAGGCAGGCAGAGAATTCCCTGCTAGCACCTTCTCTGTGCCTGGGAAGCAGAAGTGTTCACATTGCTTCGCAGAATCGCTTTTGTGCAGAAAACAGTAACACATGTTCAGAACGAAAGAAAGCACAGAGCCCCAGATTTTATGTTGTCCTGGAGAGCTTGCAGAGCACTGGGGAAAGGCAGGCAGAGAATTCCCTGCTAGCACCTTCTCTATGCCTGGGAAGCAGAAGTGTTCACATTGCTTCGCAAGAATCGCTTTTGTGCAGAAAACACTAACACTTGTTCAGAAGGAAAGAAAGCACAGAGCCCCAGATTCTATGTTGTCCTGGAGAGCTTGCAGAGCACTGGGGAAAGGCAGGCAGAGAATTCCTTGCTAGCACCTTCTCTGTGCCTGGGAAGCAGAAGTGTTCACATTGCTTCGCAGAATCGCTTTTGTGCAGAAAACAGTAACACTTCTTTAGAACGAAAGAAAGCACAGAGCCCCAGATTCTATGTTGTCCTGGAGAGCTTGCAGAGCACTGGGGAAAGGCAGGCAGAGAATTCCTTGCTAGCACCTTCTCTGTGCCTGGGAAGCAGAAGTGTTCACATTGCTTCGCAAGAATCGCTTTTGTGCAGAAAACAGTAACACTTGTTCAGAACGAAAGACAGCACAGAGCCCCAGATTTTATGTTGTCCTGGAGAGCTTGCAGAGCACTGGGGAAAGGCAGGCAGAGAATTCCTTGCTAGCACCTTCTCTATGCCTGGGAAGCAGAAGTGTTCACATTGCTTGGCAGAATCGCTTTTGTGCAGAAAACAGTAACACTTGTTCAGAACGAAAGAAAGCACAGAGCCCCAGATTCTATGTTGTCCTGGAGAGCTTGCAGAGCACTGGGGAAAGGCAGGCAGAGAATTCCTTGCTAGCACCTTCTCTGTGCCTGGGAAGCAGAAGTGTTCACATTGCTTCGCAGAATCGCTTTTGTGCAGAAAACAGTAACACTTGTTCAGAACGAAAGAAAGCACAGAGCCCCAGATTTTATGTTGTCCTGGAGAGCTTGCAGAGCACTGGGGAAAGGCAGGCAGAGAATTCCTTGCTAGCACCTTCTCTGTGCCTGGGAAGCAGAAGTGTTCACATTGCTTCGCAAAATCGCTTTTGTGCAGAAAACAGTAACACTTGTTCAGAAGGAAAGAAAGCACAGAGCCCCAGATTTGATGTTGTCCTGGAGAGCTTGCAGAGCACTGGGGAAAGGCAGGCAGAGAATTCCCTGCTAGCACCTTCTCTGTGCCTGTTCACATTGCTTGGCAGAATCGCTTTTGTGCAGAAAACAGTAACACTTGTTCAGAACGAAAGAAAGCACAGAGCCCCAGATTCTATGTTGTCCTGGAGAGCTTGCAGAGCACTGGGGAAAGGCAGGCAGAGAATTCCTTGCTAGCACCTTCTCTGTGCCTGGGAAGCAGAAGTGTTCACATTGCTTCGCAGAATCGCTTTTGTGCAGAAAACAGTAACACTTGTTCAGAACGAAAGAAAGCACAGAGCCCCGGATTTTATGTTGTCCTGGAGAGCTTGCAGAGCACTGGGGAAAGGCAGGCAGAGAATTCCTTGCTAGCACCTTCTCTGTGCCTGGGAAGCAGAAGTGTTCACATTGCTTCGCAGAATCGCTTTTGTGCAGAAAACACTAACACTTGTTCAGAACGAAAGAAAGCACAGAGCCGCAGATTCTATGTTGTCCTGGAGAGCTTGCAGAGCACTGGGGAAAGGCAGGCAGAGAATTCCCTGCTAGCACCTTCTCTGTGCCTGGGAAGCAGAAGTGTTCACATTGCTTCGCAGAATCGCTTTTGTGCAGAAAACAGTAATACTTGTTCAGAACGAAAGAAAGCACAGAGCCCCAGATTTTATGTTGTCCTGGAGAGCTTGCAGAGCACTGGGGAAAGGCAGGCAGAGAATTCCTTGCTAGCACCTTCTCTGTGCCTGGGAAGCAGAAGTGTTCACATTGCTTCGCAGAATCGCTTTTGTGCAGAAAACAGTAACACTTGTTCAGAAGGAAAGAAAGCACAGAGCCCCAGATTTGATGTTGTCCTGGAGAGCTTGCAGAGCACTGGGGAAAGGCAGGCAGAGAATTCCTTGCTAGCACCTTCTCTGTGCCTGTTCACTTTGCTTCGCAGAATCGCTTTTGTGCAGAAAACAGTAACACTTGTTCAGAACGAAAGAAAGCACAGAGCCCCAGATTCTATGTTGTCCTGGAGAGCTTGCAGAGCACTGGGGAAAGGCAGGCAGAGAATTCCTTGCTAGCACCTTCTCTGTGCTGGGAAGCAGAAGTGTTCACATTGCTTCGCAGAATCGCTTTTGTGCAGAAAACAATAACACTTGTTCAGAACGAAAGAAAGCACAGAGCCCCAGATTTGATGTTGTCCTGGAGAGCTTGCAGAGCACTGGGGAAAGGCAGGCAGAGAATTCCTTGCTAGCACCTTCTCTGTGCCTGGGAAGCAGAAGTGTTCACATTGCTTCGCAGAATCGCTTTTGTGCAGAAAACAGTAACACTTGTTCAGAACGAAAGAAAGCACAGAGCCCCAGATTCTATGTTGTCCTGGAGAGCTTGCAGAGCACTGGGGAAAGGCAGGCAGAGAATTCCCTGCTAGCACCTTCTCTGTGCCTGGGAAGCAGAAGTGTTCACATTGCTTCGCAGAATCGCTTTTGTGCAGAAAACAGTAACACTTCTTCAGAACGAAAGAAAGCACAGAGCCCCAGATTCTATGTTGTCCTGGAGAGCTTGCAGAGCACTGGGGAAAGGCAGGCAGAGAATTCCTTGCTAGCACCTTCTCTGTGCCTGGGAAGCAGAAGTGTTCACATTGCTTCGCAAGAATCGCTTTTGTGCAGAAAACAGTAACACTTGTTCAGAACGAAAGACAGCACAGAGCCCCAGATTTTATGTTGTCCTGGAGAGCTTGCAGAGCACTGGGGAAAGGCAGGCAGAGAATTCCTTGCTAGCACCTTCTCTATGCCTGGGAAGCAGAAGTGTTCACATTGCTTGGCAGAATCGCTTTTGTGCAGAAAACAGTAACACTTGTTCAGAACGAAAGAAAGCACAGAGCCCCAGATTCTATGTTGTCCTGGAGAGCTTGCAGAGCACTGGGGAAAGGCAGGCAGAGAATTCCTTGCTAGCACCTTCTCTGTGCCTGGGAAGCAGAAGTGTTCACATTGCTTCGCAGAATCGCTTTTGTGCAGAAAACAGTAACACTTGTTCAGAACGAAAGAAAGCACAGAGCCCCAGATTTTATGTTGTCCTGGAGAGCTTGCAGAGCACTGGGGAAAGGCAGGCAGAGAATTCCTTGCTAGCACCTTCTCTGTGCCTGGGAAGCAGAAGTGTTCACATTGCTTCGCAAAATCGCTTTTGTGCAGAAAACAGTAACACTTGTTCAGAAGGAAAGAAAGCACAGAGCCCCAGATTTGATGTTGTCCTGGAGAGCTTGCAGAGCACTGGGGAAAGGCAGGCAGAGAATTCCCTGCTAGCACCTTCTCTGTGCCTGTTCACATTGCTTGGCAGAATCGCTTTTGTGCAGAAAACAGTAACACTTGTTCAGAACGAAAGAAAGCACAGAGCCCCAGATTCTATGTTGTCCTGGAGAGCTTGCAGAGCACTGGGGAAAGGCAGGCAGAGAATTCCTTGCTAGCACCTTCTCTGTGCCTGGGAAGCAGAAGTGTTCACATTGCTTCGCAGAATCGCTTTTGTGCAGAAAACAGTAACACTTGTTCAGAACGAAAGAAAGCACAGAGCCCCGGATTTTATGTTGTCCTGGAGAGCTTGCAGAGCACTGGGGAAAGGCAGGCAGAGAATTCCTTGCTAGCACCTTCTCTGTGCCTGGGAAGCAGAAGTGTTCACATTGCTTCGCAGAATCGCTTTTGTGCAGAAAACACTAACACTTGTTCAGAACGAAAGAAAGCACAGAGCCGCAGATTCTATGTTGTCCTGGAGAGCTTGCAGAGCACTGGGGAAAGGCAGGCAGAGAATTCCCTGCTAGCACCTTCTCTGTGCCTGGGAAGCAGAAGTGTTCACATTGCTTCGCAGAATCGCTTTTGTGCAGAAAACAGTAATACTTGTTCAGAACGAAAGAAAGCACAGAGCCCCAGATTTTATGTTGTCCTGGAGAGCTTGCAGAGCACTGGGGAAAGGCAGGCAGAGAATTCCCTGCTAGCACCTTCTCTGTGCCTGTTCACATTGCTTCGCAGAATCGCTTTTGTGCAGAAAACAGTAACACTTGTTCAGAACGAAAGAAAGCACAGAGCCCCAGATTCTATGTTGTCCTGGAGAGCTTGCAGAGCACTGGGGAAAGGCAGGCAGAGAATTCCTTGCTAGCGCCTTCTCTGTGCCTGGGAAGCAGAAGTGTTCACATTGCTTCGCAGAATCGCTTTTGTGCAGAAAACAGTAACACTTGTTCAGAACGAAAGAAAGCACAGAGCCCCAGATTTTATGTTGTCTTGGAGAGCTTGCAGAGCACTGGGGAAAGGCAGGCAGAGAATTCCCTGCTAGCACCTTCTCTGTGCCTGTTCACATTCCTTCGCAGAATCGCTTTTGTGCAGAAAACACTAACACTCGTTCAGAACGAAAGAAAGCACAGAGCCCCAGATTCTATGTTGTCCTGGAGAGCTTGCAGAGCACCGGGGAAAGGCAGGCAGAGAATTCCTTGCTAGCACCTTCTCTGTGCCTGGGAAGCAGAAGTGTTCACATTGCTTCGCAGAATCGCTTTTGTGCAGAAAACAATAACACTTGTTCAGAACGAAAGAAAGCACAGAGCCCCAGATTTGATGTTGTCCTGGAGAGCTTGCAGAGCACTGGGGAAAGGCAGGCAGAGAATTCCTTGCTAGCACCTTCTCTGTGCCTGGGAAGCAGAAGTGTTCACATTGCTTCGCAGAATCGCTTTTGTGCAGAAAACAGTAACACTTGTTCAGAACGAAAGAAAGCACAGAGCCCCAGATTCTATGTTGTCCTGGAGAGCTTGCAGAGCACTGGGGAAAGGCAGGCAGAGAATTCCCTGCTAGCACCTTCTCTGTGCCTGGGAAGCAGAAGTGTTCACATTGCTTCGCAGAATCGCTTTTGTGCAGAAAACAGTAACACATGTTCAGAACGAAAGAAAGCACAGAGCCCCAGATTTTATGTTGTCCTGGAGAGCTTGCAGAGCACTGGGGAAAGGCAGGCAGAGAATTCCCTGCTAGCACCTTCTCTATGCCTGGGAAGCAGAAGTGTTCACATTGCTTCGCAAGAATCGCTTTTGTGCAGAAAACACTAACACTTGTTCAGAAGGAAAGAAAGCACAGAGCCCCAGATTCTATGTTGTCCTGGAGAGCTTGCAGAGCACTGGGGAAAGGCAGGCAGAGAATTCCTTGCTAGCACCTTCTCTGTGCCTGGGAAGCAGAAGTGTTCACATTGCTTCGCAGAATCGCTTTTGTGCAGAAAACAGTAACACTTCTTTAGAACGAAAGAAAGCACAGAGCCCCAGATTCTATGTTGTCCTGGAGAGCTTGCAGAGCACTGGGGAAAGGCAGGCAGAGAATTCCTTGCTAGCACCTTCTCTGTGCCTGGGAAGCAGAAGTGTTCACATTGCTTCGCAAGAATCGCTTTTGTGCAGAAAACAGTAACACTTGTTCAGAACGAAAGACAGCACAGAGCCCCAGATTTTATGTTGTCCTGGAGAGCTTGCAGAGCACTGGGGAAAGGCAGGCAGAGAATTCCTTGCTAGCACCTTCTCTATGCCTGGGAAGCAGAAGTGTTCACATTGCTTGGCAGAATCGCTTTTGTGCAGAAAACAGTAACACTTGTTCAGAACGAAAGAAAGCACAGAGCCCCAGATTCTATGTTGTCCTGGAGAGCTTGCAGAGCACTGGGGAAAGGCAGGCAGAGAATTCCTTGCTAGCACCTTCTCTGTGCCTGGGAAGCAGAAGTGTTCACATTGCTTCGCAGAATCGCTTTTGTGCAGAAAACAGTAACACTTGTTCAGAACGAAAGAAAGCACAGAGCCCCAGATTTTATGTTGTCCTGGAGAGCTTGCAGAGCACTGGGGAAAGGCAGGCAGAGAATTCCTTGCTAGCACCTTCTCTGTGCCTGGGAAGCAGAAGTGTTCACATTGCTTCGCAAAATCGCTTTTGTGCAGAAAACAGTAACACTTGTTCAGAAGGAAAGAAAGCACAGAGCCCCAGATTTGATGTTGTCCTGGAGAGCTTGCAGAGCACTGGGGAAAGGCAGGCAGAGAATTCCCTGCTAGCACCTTCTCTGTGCCTGTTCACATTGCTTGGCAGAATCGCTTTTGTGCAGAAAACAGTAACACTTGTTCAGAACGAAAGAAAGCACAGAGCCCCAGATTCTATGTTGTCCTGGAGAGCTTGCAGAGCACTGGGGAAAGGCAGGCAGAGAATTCCTTGCTAGCACCTTCTCTGTGCCTGGGAAGCAGAAGTGTTCACATTGCTTCGCAGAATCGCTTTTGTGCAGAAAACAGTAACACTTGTTCAGAACGAAAGAAAGCACAGAGCCCCGGATTTTATGTTGTCCTGGAGAGCTTGCAGAGCACTGGGGAAAGGCAGGCAGAGAATTCCTTGCTAGCACCTTCTCTGTGCCTGGGAAGCAGAAGTGTTCACATTGCTTCGCAGAATCGCTTTTGTGCAGAAAACACTAACACTTGTTCAGAACGAAAGAAAGCACAGAGCCGCAGATTCTATGTTGTCCTGGAGAGCTTGCAGAGCACTGGGGAAAGGCAGGCAGAGAATTCCCTGCTAGCACCTTCTCTGTGCCTGGGAAGCAGAAGTGTTCACATTGCTTCGCAGAATCGCTTTTGTGCAGAAAACAGTAATACTTGTTCAGAACGAAAGAAAGCACAGAGCCCCAGATTTTATGTTGTCCTGGAGAGCTTGCAGAGCACTGGGGAAAGGCAGGCAGAGAATTCCTTGCTAGCACCTTCTCTGTGCCTGGGAAGCAGAAGTGTTCACATTGCTTCGCAGAATCGCTTTTGTGCAGAAAACAGTAACACTTGTTCAGAAGGAAAGAAAGCACAGAGCCCCAGATTTGATGTTGTCCTGGAGAGCTTGCAGAGCACTGGGGAAAGGCAGGCAGAGAATTCCTTGCTAGCACCTTCTCTGTGCCTGTTCACTTTGCTTCGCAGAATCGCTTTTGTGCAGAAAACAGTAACACTTGTTCAGAACGAAAGAAAGCACAGAGCCCCAGATTCTATGTTGTCCTGGAGAGCTTGCAGAGCACTGGGGAAAGGCAGGCAGAGAATTCCTTGCTAGCACCTTCTCTGTGCTGGGAAGCAGAAGTGTTCACATTGCTTCGCAGAATCGCTTTTGTGCAGAAAACAATAACACTTGTTCAGAACGAAAGAAAGCACAGAGCCCCAGATTTGATGTTGTCCTGGAGAGCTTGCAGAGCACTGGGGAAAGGCAGGCAGAGAATTCCTTGCTAGCACCTTCTCTGTGCCTGGGAAGCAGAAGTGTTCACATTGCTTCGCAGAATCGCTTTTGTGCAGAAAACAGTAACACTTGTTCAGAACGAAAGAAAGCACAGAGCCCCAGATTCTATGTTGTCCTGGAGAGCTTGCAGAGCACTGGGGAAAGGCAGGCAGAGAATTCCCTGCTAGCACCTTCTCTGTGCCTGGGAAGCAGAAGTGTTCACATTGCTTCGCAGAATCGCTTTTGTGCAGAAAACAGTAACACTTCTTCAGAACGAAAGAAAGCACAGAGCCCCAGATTCTATGTTGTCCTGGAGAGCTTGCAGAGCACTGGGGAAAGGCAGGCAGAGAATTCCTTGCTAGCACCTTCTCTGTGCCTGGGAAGCAGAAGTGTTCACATTGCTTCGCAAGAATCGCTTTTGTGCAGAAAACAGTAACACTTGTTCAGAACGAAAGACAGCACAGAGCCCCAGATTTTATGTTGTCCTGGAGAGCTTGCAGAGCACTGGGGAAAGGCAGGCAGAGAATTCCTTGCTAGCACCTTCTCTATGCCTGGGAAGCAGAAGTGTTCACATTGCTTGGCAGAATCGCTTTTGTGCAGAAAACAGTAACACTTGTTCAGAACGAAAGAAAGCACAGAGCCCCAGATTCTATGTTGTCCTGGAGAGCTTGCAGAGCACTGGGGAAAGGCAGGCAGAGAATTCCTTGCTAGCACCTTCTCTGTGCCTGGGAAGCAGAAGTGTTCACATTGCTTCGCAGAATCGCTTTTGTGCAGAAAACAGTAACACTTGTTCAGAACGAAAGAAAGCACAGAGCCCCAGATTTTATGTTGTCCTGGAGAGCTTGCAGAGCACTGGGGAAAGGCAGGCAGAGAATTCCTTGCTAGCACCTTCTCTGTGCCTGGGAAGCAGAAGTGTTCACATTGCTTCGCAAAATCGCTTTTGTGCAGAAAACAGTAACACTTGTTCAGAAGGAAAGAAAGCACAGAGCCCCAGATTTGATGTTGTCCTGGAGAGCTTGCAGAGCACTGGGGAAAGGCAGGCAGAGAATTCCCTGCTAGCACCTTCTCTGTGCCTGTTCACATTGCTTGGCAGAATCGCTTTTGTGCAGAAAACAGTAACACTTGTTCAGAACGAAAGAAAGCACAGAGCCCCAGATTCTATGTTGTCCTGGAGAGCTTGCAGAGCACTGGGGAAAGGCAGGCAGAGAATTCCTTGCTAGCACCTTCTCTGTGCCTGGGAAGCAGAAGTGTTCACATTGCTTCGCAGAATCGCTTTTGTGCAGAAAACAGTAACACTTGTTCAGAACGAAAGAAAGCACAGAGCCCCGGATTTTATGTTGTCCTGGAGAGCTTGCAGAGCACTGGGGAAAGGCAGGCAGAGAATTCCTTGCTAGCACCTTCTCTGTGCTGGGAAGCAGAAGTGTTCACATTGCTTCGCAGAATCGCTTTTGTGCAGAAAACACTAACACTTGTTCAGAACGAAAGAAAGAACAGAGCCCCAGATTCTATGTTGTCCTGGAGAGCTTGCAGAGCACTGGGGAAAGGCAGGCAGAGAATTCCTTGCTAGCACCTTCTCTGTGCCTGGGAAGCAGAAGTGTTCACATTGCTTCGCAGAATCGCTTTTGTGCAGAAAACACTAACACTTGTTCAGAAGGAAAGAAAGCACAGAGCCCCAGATTCTATGTTGTCCTGGAGAGCTTGCAGAGCACTGGGGAAAGGCAGGCAGAGAATTCCTTGCTAGCACCTTCTCTGTGCCTGGGAAGCAGAAGTGTTCACATTGCTTCGCAGAATCACTTTTGTGCAGAAAACAGTAACACTTGTTCAGAAGGAAAGAAAGCACAGAGCCCCAGATTTTATGTTGTCCTGGAGAGCTTGCAGAGCACTGGGGAAAGGCAGGCAGAGAATTCCCTGCCAGCACCTTCTCTGTGCCTGGGAAGCAGAAGTGTTCACATTGCTTCGCAGAATCGCTTTTGTGCAGAAAACAGTAACACTTGTTCAGAAGGAAAGAAAGCACAGAGCCCCAGATTCTATGTTGTCCTGGAGAGCTTGCAGAGCACTGGGGAAAGGCAGGCAGAGAATTCCCTGCTAGCACCTTCTCTGTGCCTTTTCACATTGCTTCGCAGAATCGCTTTTGTGCAGAAAACAGTAACACTTGTTCAGAAAGAAAGAAAGCATGAGCCCCAGATTTTATGTTGTCCTGGAGAGCTTGCAGAGCACCGGGGAAAGGCAGGCAGAGAATTCCCTGCTACCACCTTCTCTGTGCCTGTTCACATTGCTTCGCAGAATCGCTTTTGTGCAGAAAACACTAACACTTGTTCAGAACGAAAGAAAGCACAGAGCCCCAGATTCTATGTTGTCCTGGAGAGCTTGCAGAGCACTGGGGAAAGGCAGGCAGAGAATTCCCTGCTAGCACCTTCTCTGTGCCTGTTCACATTGCTTCGCAGAATCGCTTTTGTGCAGAAAACACTAACACTTGTTCAGAACGAAAGAAAGCACAGAGCCCCAGATTCTATGTTGTCCTGGAGAGCTTGCAGAGCACTGGGGAAAGGCAGGCAGAGAATTCCTTGCTAGCACCTTCTCTGTGCCTGGGAAGCAGAAGTGTTCACATTGCTTCGCAGAATCGCTTTTGTGCAGAAAACAGTAACACTTGTTCAGAACGAAAGAAAGCACAGAGCCCCGGATTTTATGTTGTCCTGGAGAGCTTGCAGAGCACTGGGGAAAGGCAGGCAGAGAATTCCTTGCTAGCACCTTCTCTGTGCCTGGGAAGCAGAAGTGTTCACATTGCTTCGCAGAATCGCTTTTGTGCAGAAAACAGTAACACTTGTTCAGAACGAAAGAAAGCACAGAGCCCCAGATTCTATGTTGTCCTGGAGAGCTTGCAGAGCACTGGGGAAAGGCAGGCAGAGAATTCCCTGCTAGCACCTTCTCTGTGCCTGGGAAGCAGAAGTGTTCACATTGCTTCGCAGAATCGCTTTTGTGCAGAAAACAGTAACACATGTTCAGAACGAAAGAAAGCACAGAGCCCCAGATTTTATGTTGTCCTGGAGAGCTTGCAGAGCACTGGGGAAAGGCAGGCAGAGAATTCCCTGCTAGCACCTTCTCTATGCCTGGGAAGCAGAAGTGTTCACATTGCTTCGCAAGAATCGCTTTTGTGCAGAAAACACTAACACTTGTTCAGAAGGAAAGAAAGCACAGAGCCCCAGATTCTATGTTGTCCTGGAGAGCTTGCAGAGCACTGGGGAAAGGCAGGCAGAGAATTCCTTGCTAGCACCTTCTCTGTGCCTGGGAAGCAGAAGTGTTCACATTGCTTCGCAGAATCGCTTTTGTGCAGAAAACAGTAACACTTCTTTAGAACGAAAGAAAGCACAGAGCCCCAGATTCTATGTTGTCCTGGAGAGCTTGCAGAGCACTGGGGAAAGGCAGGCAGAGAATTCCTTGCTAGCACCTTCTCTGTGCCTGGGAAGCAGAAGTGTTCACATTGCTTCGCAAGAATCGCTTTTGTGCAGAAAACAGTAACACTTGTTCAGAACGAAAGACAGCACAGAGCCCCAGATTTTATGTTGTCCTGGAGAGCTTGCAGAGCACTGGGGAAAGGCAGGCAGAGAATTCCTTGCTAGCACCTTCTCTATGCCTGGGAAGCAGAAGTGTTCACATTGCTTGGCAGAATCGCTTTTGTGCAGAAAACAGTAACACTTCTTCAGAACGAAAGAAAGCACAGAGCCCCAGATTCTATGTTGTCCTGGAGAGCTTGCAGAGCACTGGGGAAAGGCAGGCAGAGAATTCCTTGCTAGCACCTTCTCTGTGCCTGGGAAGCAGAAGTGTTCACATTGCTTCGCAGAATCGCTTTTGTGCAGAAAACAGTAACACTTGTTCAGAACGAAAGAAAGCACAGAGCCCCAGATTTTATGTTGTCCTGGAGAGCTTGCAGAGCACTGGGGAAAGGCAGGCAGAGAATTCCTTGCTAGCACCTTCTCTGTGCCTGGGAAGCAGAAGTGTTCACATTGCTTCGCAAAATCGCTTTTGTGCAGAAAACAGTAACACTTGTTCAGAAGGAAAGAAAGCACAGAGCCCCAGATTTGATGTTGTCCTGGAGAGCTTGCAGAGCACTGGGGAAAGGCAGGCAGAGAATTCCCTGCTAGCACCTTCTCTGTGCCTGTTCACATTGCTTGGCAGAATCGCTTTTGTGCAGAAAACAGTAACACTTGTTCAGAACGAAAGAAAGCACAGAGCCCCAGATTCTATGTTGTCCTGGAGAGCTTGCAGAGCACTGGGGAAAGGCAGGCAGAGAATTCCTTGCTAGCACCTTCTCTGTGCCTGGGAAGCAGAAGTGTTCACATTGCTTCGCAGAATCGCTTTTGTGCAGAAAACAGTAACACTTGTTCAGAACGAAAGAAAGCACAGAGCCCCGGATTTTATGTTGTCCTGGAGAGCTTGCAGAGCACTGGGGAAAGGCAGGCAGAGAATTCCTTGCTAGCACCTTCTCTGTGCCTGGGAAGCAGAAGTGTTCACATTGCTTCGCAGAATCGCTTTTGTGCAGAAAACACTAACACTTGTTCAGAACGAAAGAAAGCACAGAGCCGCAGATTCTATGTTGTCCTGGAGAGCTTGCAGAGCACTGGGGAAAGGCAGGCAGAGAATTCCCTGCTAGCACCTTCTCTGTGCCTGGGAAGCAGAAGTGTTCACATTGCTTCGCAGAATCGCTTTTGTGCAGAAAACAGTAATACTTGTTCAGAACGAAAGAAAGCACAGAGCCCCAGATTTTATGTTGTCCTGGAGAGCTTGCAGAGCACTGGGGAAAGGCAGGCAGAGAATTCCTTGCTAGCACCTTCTCTGTGCCTGGGAAGCAGAAGTGTTCACATTGCTTCGCAGAATCGCTTTTGTGCAGAAAACAGTAACACTTGTTCAGAAGGAAAGAAAGCACAGAGCCCCAGATTTGATGTTGTCCTGGAGAGCTTGCAGAGCACTGGGGAAAGGCAGGCAGAGAATTCCTTGCTAGCACCTTCTCTGTGCCTGTTCACTTTGCTTCGCAGAATCGCTTTTGTGCAGAAAACAGTAACACTTGTTCAGAACGAAAGAAAGCACAGAGCCCCAGATTCTATGTTGTCCTGGAGAGCTTGCAGAGCACTGGGGAAAGGCAGGCAGAGAATTCCTTGCTAGCACCTTCTCTGTGCTGGGAAGCAGAAGTGTTCACATTGCTTCGCAGAATCGCTTTTGTGCAGAAAACAATAACACTTGTTCAGAACGAAAGAAAGCACAGAGCCCCAGATTTGATGTTGTCCTGGAGAGCTTGCAGAGCACTGGGGAAAGGCAGGCAGAGAATTCCTTGCTAGCACCTTCTCTGTGCCTGGGAAGCAGAAGTGTTCACATTGCTTCGCAGAATCGCTTTTGTGCAGAAAACAGTAACACTTGTTCAGAACGAAAGAAAGCACAGAGCCCCAGATTCTATGTTGTCCTGGAGAGCTTGCAGAGCACTGGGGAAAGGCAGGCAGAGAATTCCCTGCTAGCACCTTCTCTGTGCCTGGGAAGCAGAAGTGTTCACATTGCTTCGCAGAATCGCTTTTGTGCAGAAAACAGTAACACTTCTTCAGAACGAAAGAAAGCACAGAGCCCCAGATTCTATGTTGTCCTGGAGAGCTTGCAGAGCACTGGGGAAAGGCAGGCAGAGAATTCCTTGCTAGCACCTTCTCTGTGCCTGGGAAGCAGAAGTGTTCACATTGCTTCGCAAGAATCGCTTTTGTGCAGAAAACAGTAACACTTGTTCAGAACGAAAGACAGCACAGAGCCCCAGATTTTATGTTGTCCTGGAGAGCTTGCAGAGCACTGGGGAAAGGCAGGCAGAGAATTCCTTGCTAGCACCTTCTCTATGCCTGGGAAGCAGAAGTGTTCACATTGCTTGGCAGAATCGCTTTTGTGCAGAAAACAGTAACACTTGTTCAGAACGAAAGAAAGCACAGAGCCCCAGATTCTATGTTGTCCTGGAGAGCTTGCAGAGCACTGGGGAAAGGCAGGCAGAGAATTCCTTGCTAGCACCTTCTCTGTGCCTGGGAAGCAGAAGTGTTCACATTGCTTCGCAGAATCGCTTTTGTGCAGAAAACAGTAACACTTGTTCAGAACGAAAGAAAGCACAGAGCCCCAGATTTTATGTTGTCCTGGAGAGCTTGCAGAGCACTGGGGAAAGGCAGGCAGAGAATTCCTTGCTAGCACCTTCTCTGTGCCTGGGAAGCAGAAGTGTTCACATTGCTTCGCAAAATCGCTTTTGTGCAGAAAACAGTAACACTTGTTCAGAAGGAAAGAAAGCACAGAGCCCCAGATTTGATGTTGTCCTGGAGAGCTTGCAGAGCACTGGGGAAAGGCAGGCAGAGAATTCCCTGCTAGCACCTTCTCTGTGCCTGTTCACATTGCTTGGCAGAATCGCTTTTGTGCAGAAAACAGTAACACTTGTTCAGAACGAAAGAAAGCACAGAGCCCCAGATTCTATGTTGTCCTGGAGAGCTTGCAGAGCACTGGGGAAAGGCAGGCAGAGAATTCCTTGCTAGCACCTTCTCTGTGCCTGGGAAGCAGAAGTGTTCACATTGCTTCGCAGAATCGCTTTTGTGCAGAAAACAGTAACACTTGTTCAGAACGAAAGAAAGCACAGAGCCCCGGATTTTATGTTGTCCTGGAGAGCTTGCAGAGCACTGGGGAAAGGCAGGCAGAGAATTCCTTGCTAGCACCTTCTCTGTGCTGGGAAGCAGAAGTGTTCACATTGCTTCGCAGAATCGCTTTTGTGCAGAAAACACTAACACTTGTTCAGAACGAAAGAAAGAACAGAGCCCCAGATTCTATGTTGTCCTGGAGAGCTTGCAGAGCACTGGGGAAAGGCAGGCAGAGAATTCCTTGCTAGCACCTTCTCTGTGCCTGGGAAGCAGAAGTGTTCACATTGCTTCGCAGAATCGCTTTTGTGCAGAAAACACTAACACTTGTTCAGAAGGAAAGAAAGCACAGAGCCCCAGATTCTATGTTGTCCTGGAGAGCTTGCAGAGCACTGGGGAAAGGCAGGCAGAGAATTCCTTGCTAGCACCTTCTCTGTGCCTGGGAAGCAGAAGTGTTCACATTGCTTCGCAGAATCACTTTTGTGCAGAAAACAGTAACACTTGTTCAGAAGGAAAGAAAGCACAGAGCCCCAGATTTTATGTTGTCCTGGAGAGCTTGCAGAGCACTGGGGAAAGGCAGGCAGAGAATTCCCTGCCAGCACCTTCTCTGTGCCTGGGAAGCAGAAGTGTTCACATTGCTTCGCAGAATCGCTTTTGTGCAGAAAACAGTAACACTTGTTCAGAAGGAAAGAAAGCACAGAGCCCCAGATTCTATGTTGTCCTGGAGAGCTTGCAGAGCACTGGGGAAAGGCAGGCAGAGAATTCCCTGCTAGCACCTTCTCTGTGCCTTTTCACATTGCTTCGCAGAATCGCTTTTGTGCAGAAAACAGTAACACTTGTTCAGAAAGAAAGAAAGCATGAGCCCCAGATTTTATGTTGTCCTGGAGAGCTTGCAGAGCACCGGGGAAAGGCAGGCAGAGAATTCCCTGCTACCACCTTCTCTGTGCCTGTTCACATTGCTTCGCAGAATCGCTTTTGTGCAGAAAACACTAACACTTGTTCAGAACGAAAGAAAGCACAGAGCCCCAGATTCTATGTTGTCCTGGAGAGCTTGCAGAGCACTGGGGAAAGGCAGGCAGAGAATTCCCTGCTAGCACCTTCTCTGTGCCTGTTCACATTGCTTCGCAGAATCGCTTTTGTGCAGAAAACACTAACACTTGTTCAGAACGAAAGAAAGCACAGAGCCCCAGATTCTATGTTGTCCTGGAGAGCTTGCAGAGCACTGGGGAAAGGCAGGCAGAGAATTCCTTGCTAGCACCTTCTCTGTGCCTGGGAAGCAGAAGTGTTCACATTGCTTCGCAGAATCGCTTTTGTGCAGAAAACAGTAACACTTGTTCAGAACGAAAGAAAGCACAGAGCCCCGGATTTTATGTTGTCCTGGAGAGCTTGCAGAGCACTGGGGAAAGGCAGGCAGAGAATTCCTTGCTAGCACCTTCTCTGTGCCTGGGAAGCAGAAGTGTTCACATTGCTTCGCAGAATCGCTTTTGTGCAGAAAACACTAACACTTGTTCAGAACGAAAGAAAGCACAGAGCCGCAGATTCTATGTTGTCCTGGAGAGCTTGCAGAGCACTGGGGAAAGGCAGGCAGAGAATTCCCTGCTAGCACCTTCTCTGTGCCTGGGAAGCAGAAGTGTTCACATTGCTTCGCAGAATCGCTTTTGTGCAGAAAACAGTAATACTTGTTCAGAACGAAAGAAAGCACAGAGCCCCAGATTTTATGTTGTCCTGGAGAGCTTGCAGAGCACTGGGGAAAGGCAGGCAGAGAATTCCTTGCTAGCACCTTCTCTGTGCCTGGGAAGCAGAAGTGTTCACATTGCTTCGCAGAATCGCTTTTGTGCAGAAAACAGTAACACTTGTTCAGAAGGAAAGAAAGCACAGAGCCCCAGATTTGATGTTGTCCTGGAGAGCTTGCAGAGCACTGGGGAAAGGCAGGCAGAGAATTCCTTGCTAGCACCTTCTCTGTGCCTGTTCACTTTGCTTCGCAGAATCGCTTTTGTGCAGAAAACAGTAACACTTGTTCAGAACGAAAGAAAGCACAGAGCCCCAGATTCTATGTTGTCCTGGAGAGCTTGCAGAGCACTGGGGAAAGGCAGGCAGAGAATTCCTTGCTAGCACCTTCTCTGTGCTGGGAAGCAGAAGTGTTCACATTGCTTCGCAGAATCGCTTTTGTGCAGAAAACAATAACACTTGTTCAGAACGAAAGAAAGCACAGAGCCCCAGATTTGATGTTGTCCTGGAGAGCTTGCAGAGCACTGGGGAAAGGCAGGCAGAGAATTCCTTGCTAGCACCTTCTCTGTGCCTGGGAAGCAGAAGTGTTCACATTGCTTCGCAGAATCGCTTTTGTGCAGAAAACAGTAACACTTGTTCAGAACGAAAGAAAGCACAGAGCCCCAGATTCTATGTTGTCCTGGAGAGCTTGCAGAGCACTGGGGAAAGGCAGGCAGAGAATTCCCTGCTAGCACCTTCTCTGTGCCTGGGAAGCAGAAGTGTTCACATTGCTTCGCAGAATCGCTTTTGTGCAGAAAACAGTAACACTTCTTCAGAACGAAAGAAAGCACAGAGCCCCAGATTCTATGTTGTCCTGGAGAGCTTGCAGAGCACTGGGGAAAGGCAGGCAGAGAATTCCTTGCTAGCACCTTCTCTGTGCCTGGGAAGCAGAAGTGTTCACATTGCTTCGCAAGAATCGCTTTTGTGCAGAAAACAGTAACACTTGTTCAGAACGAAAGACAGCACAGAGCCCCAGATTTTATGTTGTCCTGGAGAGCTTGCAGAGCACTGGGGAAAGGCAGGCAGAGAATTCCTTGCTAGCACCTTCTCTATGCCTGGGAAGCAGAAGTGTTCACATTGCTTGGCAGAATCGCTTTTGTGCAGAAAACAGTAACACTTGTTCAGAACGAAAGAAAGCACAGAGCCCCAGATTCTATGTTGTCCTGGAGAGCTTGCAGAGCACTGGGGAAAGGCAGGCAGAGAATTCCTTGCTAGCACCTTCTCTGTGCCTGGGAAGCAGAAGTGTTCACATTGCTTCGCAGAATCGCTTTTGTGCAGAAAACAGTAACACTTGTTCAGAACGAAAGAAAGCACAGAGCCCCAGATTTTATGTTGTCCTGGAGAGCTTGCAGAGCACTGGGGAAAGGCAGGCAGAGAATTCCTTGCTAGCACCTTCTCTGTGCCTGGGAAGCAGAAGTGTTCACATTGCTTCGCAAAATCGCTTTTGTGCAGAAAACAGTAACACTTGTTCAGAAGGAAAGAAAGCACAGAGCCCCAGATTTGATGTTGTCCTGGAGAGCTTGCAGAGCACTGGGGAAAGGCAGGCAGAGAATTCCCTGCTAGCACCTTCTCTGTGCCTGTTCACATTGCTTGGCAGAATCGCTTTTGTGCAGAAAACAGTAACACTTGTTCAGAACGAAAGAAAGCACAGAGCCCCAGATTCTATGTTGTCCTGGAGAGCTTGCAGAGCACTGGGGAAAGGCAGGCAGAGAATTCCTTGCTAGCACCTTCTCTGTGCCTGGGAAGCAGAAGTGTTCACATTGCTTCGCAGAATCGCTTTTGTGCAGAAAACAGTAACACTTGTTCAGAACGAAAGAAAGCACAGAGCCCCGGATTTTATGTTGTCCTGGAGAGCTTGCAGAGCACTGGGGAAAGGCAGGCAGAGAATTCCTTGCTAGCACCTTCTCTGTGCCTGGGAAGCAGAAGTGTTCACATTGCTTCGCAGAATCGCTTTTGTGCAGAAAACACTAACACTTGTTCAGAACGAAAGAAAGCACAGAGCCGCAGATTCTATGTTGTCCTGGAGAGCTTGCAGAGCACTGGGGAAAGGCAGGCAGAGAATTCCCTGCTAGCACCTTCTCTGTGCCTGGGAAGCAGAAGTGTTCACATTGCTTCGCAGAATCGCTTTTGTGCAGAAAACAGTAATACTTGTTCAGAACGAAAGAAAGCACAGAGCCCCAGATTTTATGTTGTCCTGGAGAGCTTGCAGAGCACTGGGGAAAGGCAGGCAGAGAATTCCCTGCTAGCACCTTCTCTGTGCCTGTTCACATTGCTTCGCAGAATCGCTTTTGTGCAGAAAACAGTAACACTTGTTCAGAACGAAAGAAAGCACAGAGCCCCAGATTCTATGTTGTCCTGGAGAGCTTGCAGAGCACTGGGGAAAGGCAGGCAGAGAATTCCTTGCTAGCGCCTTCTCTGTGCCTGGGAAGCAGAAGTGTTCACATTGCTTCGCAGAATCGCTTTTGTGCAGAAAACAGTAACACTTGTTCAGAACGAAAGAAAGCACAGAGCCCCAGATTTTATGTTGTCTTGGAGAGCTTGCAGAGCACTGGGGAAAGGCAGGCAGAGAATTCCCTGCTAGCACCTTCTCTGTGCCTGTTCACATTCCTTCGCAGAATCGCTTTTGTGCAGAAAACACTAACACTCGTTCAGAACGAAAGAAAGCACAGAGCCCCAGATTCTATGTTGTCCTGGAGAGCTTGCAGAGCACCGGGGAAAGGCAGGCAGAGAATTCCTTGCTAGCACCTTCTCTGTGCCTGGGAAGCAGAAGTGTTCACATTGCTTCGCAGAATCGCTTTTGTGCAGAAAACAATAACACTTGTTCAGAACGAAAGAAAGCACAGAGCCCCAGATTTGATGTTGTCCTGGAGAGCTTGCAGAGCACTGGGGAAAGGCAGGCAGAGAATTCCTTGCTAGCACCTTCTCTGTGCCTGGGAAGCAGAAGTGTTCACATTGCTTCGCAGAATCGCTTTTGTGCAGAAAACAGTAACACTTGTTCAGAACGAAAGAAAGCACAGAGCCCCAGATTCTATGTTGTCCTGGAGAGCTTGCAGAGCACTGGGGAAAGGCAGGCAGAGAATTCCCTGCTAGCACCTTCTCTGTGCCTGGGAAGCAGAAGTGTTCACATTGCTTCGCAGAATCGCTTTTGTGCAGAAAACAGTAACACATGTTCAGAACGAAAGAAAGCACAGAGCCCCAGATTTTATGTTGTCCTGGAGAGCTTGCAGAGCACTGGGGAAAGGCAGGCAGAGAATTCCCTGCTAGCACCTTCTCTATGCCTGGGAAGCAGAAGTGTTCACATTGCTTCGCAAGAATCGCTTTTGTGCAGAAAACACTAACACTTGTTCAGAAGGAAAGAAAGCACAGAGCCCCAGATTCTATGTTGTCCTGGAGAGCTTGCAGAGCACTGGGGAAAGGCAGGCAGAGAATTCCTTGCTAGCACCTTCTCTGTGCCTGGGAAGCAGAAGTGTTCACATTGCTTCGCAGAATCGCTTTTGTGCAGAAAACAGTAACACTTCTTTAGAACGAAAGAAAGCACAGAGCCCCAGATTCTATGTTGTCCTGGAGAGCTTGCAGAGCACTGGGGAAAGGCAGGCAGAGAATTCCTTGCTAGCACCTTCTCTGTGCCTGGGAAGCAGAAGTGTTCACATTGCTTCGCAAGAATCGCTTTTGTGCAGAAAACAGTAACACTTGTTCAGAACGAAAGACAGCACAGAGCCCCAGATTTTATGTTGTCCTGGAGAGCTTGCAGAGCACTGGGGAAAGGCAGGCAGAGAATTCCTTGCTAGCACCTTCTCTATGCCTGGGAAGCAGAAGTGTTCACATTGCTTGGCAGAATCGCTTTTGTGCAGAAAACAGTAACACTTGTTCAGAACGAAAGAAAGCACAGAGCCCCAGATTCTATGTTGTCCTGGAGAGCTTGCAGAGCACTGGGGAAAGGCAGGCAGAGAATTCCTTGCTAGCACCTTCTCTGTGCCTGGGAAGCAGAAGTGTTCACATTGCTTCGCAGAATCGCTTTTGTGCAGAAAACAGTAACACTTGTTCAGAACGAAAGAAAGCACAGAGCCCCGGATTTTATGTTGTCCTGGAGAGCTTGCAGAGCACTGGGGAAAGGCAGGCAGAGAATTCCTTGCTAGCACCTTCTCTGTGCCTGGGAAGCAGAAGTGTTCACATTGCTTCGCAGAATCGCTTTTGTGCAGAAAACACTAACACTTGTTCAGAACGAAAGAAAGCACAGAGCCGCAGATTCTATGTTGTCCTGGAGAGCTTGCAGAGCACTGGGGAAAGGCAGGCAGAGAATTCCCTGCTAGCACCTTCTCTGTGCCTGGGAAGCAGAAGTGTTCACATTGCTTCGCAGAATCGCTTTTGTGCAGAAAACAGTAATACTTGTTCAGAACGAAAGAAAGCACAGAGCCCCAGATTTTATGTTGTCCTGGAGAGCTTGCAGAGCACTGGGGAAAGGCAGGCAGAGAATTCCTTGCTAGCACCTTCTCTGTGCCTGGGAAGCAGAAGTGTTCACATTGCTTCGCAGAATCGCTTTTGTGCAGAAAACAGTAACACTTGTTCAGAAGGAAAGAAAGCACAGAGCCCCAGATTTGATGTTGTCCTGGAGAGCTTGCAGAGCACTGGGGAAAGGCAGGCAGAGAATTCCTTGCTAGCACCTTCTCTGTGCCTGTTCACTTTGCTTCGCAGAATCGCTTTTGTGCAGAAAACAGTAACACTTGTTCAGAACGAAAGAAAGCACAGAGCCCCAGATTCTATGTTGTCCTGGAGAGCTTGCAGAGCACTGGGGAAAGGCAGGCAGAGAATTCCTTGCTAGCACCTTCTCTGTGCTGGGAAGCAGAAGTGTTCACATTGCTTCGCAGAATCGCTTTTGTGCAGAAAACAATAACACTTGTTCAGAACGAAAGAAAGCACAGAGCCCCAGATTTGATGTTGTCCTGGAGAGCTTGCAGAGCACTGGGGAAAGGCAGGCAGAGAATTCCTTGCTAGCACCTTCTCTGTGCCTGGGAAGCAGAAGTGTTCACATTGCTTCGCAGAATCGCTTTTGTGCAGAAAACAGTAACACTTGTTCAGAACGAAAGAAAGCACAGAGCCCCAGATTCTATGTTGTCCTGGAGAGCTTGCAGAGCACTGGGGAAAGGCAGGCAGAGAATTCCCTGCTAGCACCTTCTCTGTGCCTGGGAAGCAGAAGTGTTCACATTGCTTCGCAGAATCGCTTTTGTGCAGAAAACAGTAACACTTCTTCAGAACGAAAGAAAGCACAGAGCCCCAGATTCTATGTTGTCCTGGAGAGCTTGCAGAGCACTGGGGAAAGGCAGGCAGAGAATTCCTTGCTAGCACCTTCTCTGTGCCTGGGAAGCAGAAGTGTTCACATTGCTTCGCAAGAATCGCTTTTGTGCAGAAAACAGTAACACTTGTTCAGAACGAAAGACAGCACAGAGCCCCAGATTTTATGTTGTCCTGGAGAGCTTGCAGAGCACTGGGGAAAGGCAGGCAGAGAATTCCTTGCTAGCACCTTCTCTATGCCTGGGAAGCAGAAGTGTTCACATTGCTTGGCAGAATCGCTTTTGTGCAGAAAACAGTAACACTTGTTCAGAACGAAAGAAAGCACAGAGCCCCAGATTCTATGTTGTCCTGGAGAGCTTGCAGAGCACTGGGGAAAGGCAGGCAGAGAATTCCTTGCTAGCACCTTCTCTGTGCCTGGGAAGCAGAAGTGTTCACATTGCTTCGCAGAATCGCTTTTGTGCAGAAAACAGTAACACTTGTTCAGAACGAAAGAAAGCACAGAGCCCCAGATTTTATGTTGTCCTGGAGAGCTTGCAGAGCACTGGGGAAAGGCAGGCAGAGAATTCCTTGCTAGCACCTTCTCTGTGCCTGGGAAGCAGAAGTGTTCACATTGCTTCGCAAAATCGCTTTTGTGCAGAAAACAGTAACACTTGTTCAGAAGGAAAGAAAGCACAGAGCCCCAGATTTGATGTTGTCCTGGAGAGCTTGCAGAGCACTGGGGAAAGGCAGGCAGAGAATTCCCTGCTAGCACCTTCTCTGTGCCTGTTCACATTGCTTGGCAGAATCGCTTTTGTGCAGAAAACAGTAACACTTGTTCAGAACGAAAGAAAGCACAGAGCCCCAGATTCTATGTTGTCCTGGAGAGCTTGCAGAGCACTGGGGAAAGGCAGGCAGAGAATTCCTTGCTAGCACCTTCTCTGTGCCTGGGAAGCAGAAGTGTTCACATTGCTTCGCAGAATCGCTTTTGTGCAGAAAACAGTAACACTTGTTCAGAACGAAAGAAAGCACAGAGCCCCGGATTTTATGTTGTCCTGGAGAGCTTGCAGAGCACTGGGGAAAGGCAGGCAGAGAATTCCTTGCTAGCACCTTCTCTGTGCCTGGGAAGCAGAAGTGTTCACATTGCTTCGCAGAATCGCTTTTGTGCAGAAAACACTAACACTTGTTCAGAACGAAAGAAAGCACAGAGCCGCAGATTCTATGTTGTCCTGGAGAGCTTGCAGAGCACTGGGGAAAGGCAGGCAGAGAATTCCCTGCTAGCACCTTCTCTGTGCCTGGGAAGCAGAAGTGTTCACATTGCTTCGCAGAATCGCTTTTGTGCAGAAAACAGTAATACTTGTTCAGAACGAAAGAAAGCACAGAGCCCCAGATTTTATGTTGTCCTGGAGAGCTTGCAGAGCACTGGGGAAAGGCAGGCAGAGAATTCCTTGCTAGCACCTTCTCTGTGCCTGGGAAGCAGAAGTGTTCACATTGCTTCGCAGAATCGCTTTTGTGCAGAAAACAGTAACACTTGTTCAGAACGAAAGAAAGCACAGAGCCCCAGATTTGATGTTGTCCTGGAGAGCTTGCAGAGCACTGGGGAAAGGCAGGCAGAGAATTCCTTGCTAGCACCTTCTCTGTGCCTGTTCACATTGCTTCGCAGAATCGCTTTTGTGCAGAAAACAGTAACACTTGTTCAGAACGAAAGAAAGCACAGAGCCCCAGATTCTATGTTGTCCTGGAGAGCTTGCAGAGCACTGGGGAAAGGCAGGCAGAGAATTCCTTGCTAGCACCTTCTCTGTGCTGGGAAGCAGAAGTGTTCACATTGCTTCGCAGAATCGCTTTTGTGCAGAAAACACTAACACTTGTTCAGAAGGAAAGAAAGCACAGAGCCCCAGATTCTATGTTGTCCTGGAGAGCTTGCAGAGCACTGGGGAAAGGCAGGCAGAGAATTCCTTGCTAGCACCTTCTCTGTGCCTGGGAAGCAGAAGTGTTCACATTGCTTCGCAGAATCGCTTTTGTGCAGAAAACAGTAACACTTGTTCAGAACGAAAGAAAGCACAGAGCCCCAGATTCTATGTTGTCCTGGAGAGCTTGCAGAGCACTGGGGAAAGGCAGGCAGAGAATTCCTTGCTAGCACCTTCTCTGTGCTGGGAAGCAGAAGTGTTCACATTGCTTCGCAGAATCGCTTTTGTGCAGAAAACACTAACACTTGTTCAGAACGAAAGAAAGAACAGAGCCCCAGATTCTATGTTGTCCTGGAGAGCTTGCAGAGCACTGGGGAAAGGCAGGCAGAGAATTCCTTGCTAGCACCTTCTCTGTGCCTGGGAAGCAGAAGTGTTCACATTGCTTCGCAGAATCGCTTTTGTGCAGAAAACACTAACACTTGTTCAGAAGGAAAGAAAGCACAGAGCCCCAGATTCTATGTTGTCCTGGAGAGCTTGCAGAGCACTGGGGAAAGGCAGGCAGAGAATTCCTTGCTAGCACCTTCTCTGTGCCTGGGAAGCAGAAGTGTTCACATTGCTTCGCAGAATCACTTTTGTGCAGAAAACAGTAACACTTGTTCAGAAGGAAAGAAAGCACAGAGCCCCAGATTTTATGTTGTCCTGGAGAGCTTGCAGAGCACTGGGGAAAGGCAGGCAGAGAATTCCCTGCCAGCACCTTCTCTGTGCCTGGGAAGCAGAAGTGTTCACATTGCTTCGCAGAATCGCTTTTGTGCAGAAAACAGTAACACTTGTTCAGAAGGAAAGAAAGCACAGAGCCCCAGATTCTATGTTGTCCTGGAGAGCTTGCAGAGCACTGGGGAAAGGCAGGCAGAGAATTCCCTGCTAGCACCTTCTCTGTGCCTTTTCACATTGCTTCGCAGAATCGCTTTTGTGCAGAAAACAGTAACACTTGTTCAGAAAGAAAGAAAGCATGAGCCCCAGATTTTATGTTGTCCTGGAGAGCTTGCAGAGCACCGGGGAAAGGCAGGCAGAGAATTCCCTGCTACCACCTTCTCTGTGCCTGTTCACATTGCTTCGCAGAATCGCTTTTGTGCAGAAAACACTAACACTTGTTCAGAACGAAAGAAAGCACAGAGCCCCAGATTCTATGTTGTCCTGGAGAGCTTGCAGAGCACTGGGGAAAGGCAGGCAGAGAATTCCCTGCTAGCACCTTCTCTGTGCCTGTTCACATTGCTTCGCAGAATCGCTTTTGTGCAGAAAACAGTAACACTTGTTCAGAACGAAAGAAAGCACAGAGCCCCGGATTCTATGTTGCCCTGGAGAGCTTGCACAGCACTGGGGAAAGGCAGGCAGAGAATTCCTTGCTAGCACCTTCTCTGTGCCTGGGAAGCAGAAGTGTTCACATTGCTTCGCAGAATCGCTTTTGTGCAGAAAACAGTAACACTTGTTCAGAACGAAAGAAAGCACAGAGCCCCGGATTTTATGTTGTCCTGGAGAGCTTGCAGAGCACTGGGGAAAGGCAGGCAGAGAATTCCTTGCTAGCACCTTCTCTGTGCCTGGGAAGCAGAAGTGTTCACATTGCTTCGCAGAATCGCTTTTGTGCAGAAAACAGTAACACTTGTTCAGAACGAAAGAAAGCACAGAGCCCCAGATTCTATGTTGTCCTGGAGAGCTTGCAGAGCACTGGGGAAAGGCAGGCAGAGAATTCCCTGCTAGCACCTTCTCTGTGCCTGGGAAGCAGAAGTGTTCACATTGCTTTGCAGAATCGCCTTTGTGCAGAAAACACTAACACTTGTTCAGAACGAAAGAAAGCACAGAGCCCCAGATTCTATGTTGTCCTGGAGAGCTTGCAGAGCACTGGGGAAAGGCAGGCAGAGAATTCCTTGCTAGCACCTTCTCTGTGCCTGGGAAGCAGAAGTGTTCACATTGCTTCGCAGAATCGCTTTTGTGCAGAAAACAGTAACACTTGTTCAGAACGAAAGAAAGCACAGAGCCCCAGATTTGATGTTGTCCTGGAGAGCTTGCAGAGCACTGGGGAAAGGCAGGCAGAGAATTCCCTGCTAGCACCTTCTCTGTGCCTGGGAAGCAGAAGTGTTCACATTGCTTTGCAGAATCGCTTTTGTGCAGAAAACACTAACACTTGTTCAGAAGGAAAGAAAGCACAGAGCCCCAGATTCTATGTTGTCCTGGAGAGCTTGCAGAGCACTGGGGAAAGGCAGGCAGAGAATTCCCTGCTAGCACCTTCTCTGTGCCTGTTCACATTGCTTGGCAGAATCGCTTTTGTGCAGAAAACAGTAACACTTGTTCAGAACGAAAGAAAGCACAGAGCCCCAGATTCTATGTTTTCCTGGAGAGCTTGCAGAGCACTGGGGAAAGGCAGGCAGAGAATTCCTTGCTAGCACCTTCTCTGTGCCTGGGAAGCAGAAGTGTTCACATTGCTTTGCAGAATCGCTTTTGTGCAGAAAACAGTAACACTTGTTCAGAACGAAAGAAAGCACAGAGCCCCAGATTCTATGTTGTCCTGGAGAGCTTGCAGAGCACTGGGGAAAGGCAGGCAGAGAATTCCTTGCTAGCACCTTCTCTGTGCCTGGGAAGCAGAAGTGTTCACATTGCTTGGCAGAATCGCTTTTGTGCAGAAAACACTAACACTTGTTCAGAACGAAAGACAGCACAGAGCCCCAGATTTTATGTTGTCCTGGAGAGCTTGCAGAGCACTGGGGAAAGGCAGGCAGAGAATTCCCTGCTAGCACCTTCTCTATGCCTGGGAAGCAAAAGTGTTCACATTGCTTCGCTGTATCGCTTTTGTGCAGAAAACAGTATCACTTGTTCAGAACGAAAGAAAGCACAGAGCCCCAGATTTTATGTTGTCCTGGAGAGCTTGCAGAGCACTGGGGAAAGGCAGGCAGAGAATTCCCTGCTAGCACCTTCTCTGTGCCTTTTCACATTGCTTCGCAGAATCGCTTTTGTGCAGAAAACAGTAACACTTGTTCAGAAAGAAAGAAAGCATGAGCCCCAGATTTTATGTTGTCCTGGAGAGCTTGCAGAGCACCGGGGAAAGGCAGGCAGAGAATTCCCTGCTACCACCTTCTCTGTGCCTGTTCACATTGCTTCGCAGAATCGCTTTTGTGCAGAAAACAGTAACACTTCTTCAGAACGAAAGAAAGCACAGAGCCCCAGATTCTATGTTGTCCTTGAGAGCTTGCAGAGCACTGGGGAAAGGCAGGCAGAGAATTCCTTGCTAGCACCTTCTCTGTGCCTGGGAAGCAGAAGTGTTCACATTGCTTCGCAGAATCGCTTTTGTGCAGAAAACACTAACACTTGTTCAGAACGAAAGAAAGCACAGAGCCCCAGATTCTATGTTGTCCTGGAGAGCTTGCAGAGCACTGGGGAAAGGCAGGCAGAGAATTCCTTGCTAGCACCTTCTCTGTGCCTGGGAAGCAGAAGTGTTCACATTGCTTCGCAAGAATCGCTTTTGTGCAGAAAACAGTAACACTTGTTCAGAACGAAAGACAGCACAGAGCCCCAGATTCTATGTTGTCCTGGAGAGCTTGCAGAGCACTGGGGAAAGGCAGGCAGAGAATTCCTTGCTAGCACCTTCTCTGTGCCTGGGAAGCAGAAGTGTTCACATTGCTTCGCAGAATCGCTTTTGTGCAGAAAACAGTAACACTTGTTCAGAACGAAAGAAAGCACAGAGCCCCAAATTCTATGTTGTCCTGGAGAGCTTGCAGAGCACTGGGGAAAGGCAGGCAGAGAATTCCTTGCTAGCACCTTCTCTGTGCCTGTTCACATTGCTTCGCAGAATCGCTTTTGTGCAGAAAACAGTAACACTTCTTCAGAACGAAAGAAAGCACAGAGCCCCAGATTCTATGTTGTCCTGGAGAGCTTGCAGAGCACTGGGGAAAGGCAGGCAGAGAATTCCTTGCTAGCACCTTCACTGTGCCTGGGAAGCAGAAGTGTTCGCATTGCTTGGCAGAATCACTTTTGTGCAGAAAACAGTAACACTTGTTCAGAAGGAAAGAAAGCACAGAGCCCCAGATTTTATGTTGTCCTGGAGAGCTTGCAGAGCACTGGGGAAAGGCAGGCAGAGAATTCCCTGCCAGCACCTTCTCTGTGCCTGGGAAGCAGAAGTGTTCACATTGCTTCGCAGAATCGCTTTTGTGCAGAAAACAGTAACACTTGTTCAGAAGGAAAGAAAGCACAGAGCCCCAGATTCTATGTTGTCCTGGAGAGCTTGCAGAGCACTGGGGAAAGGCAGGCAGAGAATTCCCTGCTAGCACCTTCTCTGTGCCTTTTCACATTGCTTCGCAGAATCGCTTTTGTGCAGAAAACAGTAACACTTGTTCAGAAAGAAAGAAAGCATGAGCCCCAGATTTTATGTTGTCCTGGAGAGCTTGCAGAGCACCGGGGAAAGGCAGGCAGAGAATTCCCTGCTACCACCTTCTCTGTGCCTGTTCACATTGCTTCGCAGAATCGCTTTTGTGCAGAAAACACTAACACTTGTTCAGAACGAAAGAAAGCACAGAGCCCCAGATTCTATGTTGTCCTGGAGAGCTTGCAGAGCACTGGGGAAAGGCAGGCAGAGAATTCCCTGCTAGCACCTTCTCTGTGCCTGTTCACATTGCTTCGCAGAATCGCTTTTGTGCAGAAAACAGTAACACTTGTTCAGAACGAAAGAAAGCACAGAGCCCCGGATTCTATGTTGCCCTGGAGAGCTTGCACAGCACTGGGGAAAGGCAGGCAGAGAATTCCTTGCTAGCACCTTCTCTGTGCCTGGGAAGCAGAAGTGTTCACATTGCTTCGCAGAATCGCTTTTGTGCAGAAAACAGTAACACTTGTTCAGAACGAAAGAAAGCACAGAGCCCCGGATTTTATGTTGTCCTGGAGAGCTTGCAGAGCACTGGGGAAAGGCAGGCAGAGAATTCCTTGCTAGCACCTTCTCTGTGCCTGGGAAGCAGAAGTGTTCACATTGCTTCGCAGAATCGCTTTTGTGCAGAAAACAGTAACACTTGTTCAGAACGAAAGAAAGCACAGAGCCCCAGATTCTATGTTGTCCTGGAGAGCTTGCAGAGCACTGGGGAAAGGCAGGCAGAGAATTCCCTGCTAGCACCTTCTCTGTGCCTGGGAAGCAGAAGTGTTCACATTGCTTTGCAGAATCGCCTTTGTGCAGAAAACACTAACACTTGTTCAGAACGAAAGAAAGCACAGAGCCCCAGATTTTATGTTGTCCTGGAGAGCTTGCAGAGCACTGGGGAAAGGCAGGCAGAGAATTCCTTGCTAGCACCTTCTCTGTGCCTGGGAAGCAGAAGTGTTCACATTGCTTCGCAGAATCGCTTTTGTGCAGAAAACAGTAACACTTGTTCAGAACGAAAGAAAGCACAGAGCCCCAGATTTGATGTTGTCCTGGAGAGCTTGCAGAGCACTGGGGAAAGGCAGGCAGAGAATTCCCTGCTAGCACCTTCTCTGTGCCTGGGAAGCAGAAGTGTTCACATTGCTTTGCAGAATCGCTTTTGTGCAGAAAACACTAACACTTGTTCAGAACGAAAGAAAGCACAGAGCCCCAGATTCTATGTTGTCCTGGAGAGCTTGCAGAGCACTGGGGAAAGGCAGGCAGAGAATTCCCTGCTAGCACCTTCTCTGTGCCTGTTCACATTGCTTGGCAGAATCGCTTTTGTGCAGAAAACAGTAACACTTGTTCAGAACGAAAGAAAGCACAGAGCCCCAGATTCTATGTTTTCCTGGAGAGCTTGCAGAGCACTGGGGAAAGGCAGGCAGAGAATTCCTTGCTAGCACCTTCTCTGTGCCTGGGAAGCAGAAGTGTTCACATTGCTTTGCAGAATCGCTTTTGTGCAGAAAACAGTAACACTTGTTCAGAACGAAAGAAAGCACAGAGCCCCAGATTCTATGTTGTCCTGGAGAGCTTGCAGAGCACTGGGGAAAGGCAGGCAGAGAATTCCTTGCTAGCACCTTCTCTGTGCCTGGGAAGCAGAAGTGTTCACATTGCTTGGCAGAATCGCTTTTGTGCAGAAAACACTAACACTTGTTCAGAACGAAAGACAGCACAGAGCCCCAGATTTTATGTTGTCCTGGAGAGCTTGCAGAGCACTGGGGAAAGGCAGGCAGAGAATTCCCTGCTAGCACCTTCTCTATGCCTGGGAAGCAAAAGTGTTCACATTGCTTCGCTGTATCGCTTTTGTGCAGAAAACAGTATCACTTGTTCAGAACGAAAGAAAGCACAGAGCCCCAGATTTTATGTTGTCCTGGAGAGCTTGCAGAGCACTGGGGAAAGGCAGGCAGAGAATTCCCTGCTAGCACCTTCTCTGTGCCTGGGAAGCAGAAGTGTTCACATTGCTTCGCTGTATCGCTTTTGTGCAGAAAACAGTAACACTTGTTCAGAAGGAAAGAAAGCAGAGAGCCCCAGATTTGCTGTTGTCTTGGAGAGCTTGCAGAGCACTGGGGAAAGGCAGGCAGAGAATTCCCTGCTAGCACCTTCTCTGTGCCTTTTCACATTGCTTCGCAGAATCGCTTTTGTGCAGAAAACAGTAACACTTGTTCAGAAAGAAAGAAAGCATGAGCCCCAGATTTTATGTTGTCCTGGAGAGCTTGCAGAGCACCGGGGAAAGGCAGGCAGAGAATTCCCTGCTACCACCTTCTCTGTGCCTGTTCACATTGCTTCGCAGAATCGCTTTTGTGCAGAAAACAGTAACACTTCTTCAGAACGAAAGAAAGCACAGAGCCCCAGATTCTATGTTGTCCTTGAGAGCTTGCAGAGCACTGGGGAAAGGCAGGCAGAGAATTCCTTGCTAGCACCTTCTCTGTGCCTGGGAAGCAGAAGTGTTCACATTGCTTCGCAGAATCGCTTTTGTGCAGAAAACACTAACACTTGTTCAGAACGAAAGAAAGCACAGAGCCCCAGATTCTATGTTGTCCTGGAGAGCTTGCAGAGCACTGGGGAAAGGCAGGCAGAGAATTCCTTGCTAGCACCTTCTCTGTGCCTGGGAAGCAGAAGTGTTCACATTGCTTCGCAAGAATCGCTTTTGTGCAGAAAACAGTAACACTTGTTCAGAACGAAAGACAGCACAGAGCCCCAGATTTTATGTTGTCCTGGAGAGCTTGCAGAGCACTGGGGAAAGGCAGGCAGAGAATTCCCTGCTAGCACGTTCTCTGTGCCTGGGAAGCAAAAGTGCTCACATTGCTTCGCTGTATCGCATTTGTGCAGAAAACAGTAACACTTGTTCAGAACGAAAGAAAGCACAGAGCCCCAGATTCTATGTTGTCCTGGAGAGCTTGCAGAGCACTGGGGAAAGGCAGGCAGAGAATTCCTTGCTAGCACCTTCTCTGTGCCTGGGAAGCAGAAGTGTTCATATTGCTTCGCTGTATCGCTTTTGTGCAGAAAACAGTAATACTTGTTCAGAATGAAAGAAAGCACAGAGCCCCAGATTTTATGTTGTCCTGGAGAGCTTGCAGAGCACTGGGGAAAGGCAGGCAGAGAATTCCTTGCTAGCACCTTCTCTGTGCCTGGGAAGCAGAAGTGTTCACATTGCTTCGCAGAATCGCTTTTGTGCAGAAAACACTAACACTTGTTCAGAACGAAAGAAAGCACAGAGCCCCAGATTCTATGTTGTCCTGGAGAGCTTGCAGAGCACTGGGGAAAGGCAGGCAGAGAATTCCTTGCTAGCACCTTCTCTGTGCCTGGGAAGCAGAAGTGTTCACATTGCTTCGCAAGAATCGCTTTTGTGCAGAAAACAGTAACACTTGTTCAGAACGAAAGACAGCACAGAGCCCCAGATTTTATGTTGTCCTGGAGAGCTTGCAGAGCACTGGGGAAAGGCAGGCAGAGAATTCCCTGCTAGCACCTTCTCTGTGCCTGTTCACATTGCTTCGCAGAATCGCTTTTGTGCAGAAAACAGTAACACTTGTTCAGAAGGAAAGAAAGCACAGAGCCCCAGATTCTATGTTGTCCTGGAGAGCTTGCAGAGCACTGGGGAAAGGCAGGCAGAGAATTCCTTGCTAGCACCTTCTCTGTGCCTGGGAAGCAGAAGTGTTCACATTGCTTCGCAGAATCGCTTTTGTGCAGAAAACAGTAACACTTGTTCAGAACGAAAGAAAGCACAGAGCCCCAGATTCTATGTTGTCCTGGAGAGCTTGCAGAGCACTGGGGAAAGGCAGGCAGAGAATTCCTTGCTAGCACCTTCTCTGTGCCTGGGAAGCAGAAGTGTTCACATTGCTTCGCAGAATCGCTTTTGTGCAGAAAACACTAACACTTGTTCAGAAGGAAAGAAAGCACAGAGCCCCAGATTCTATGTTGTCCTGGAGAGCTTGCAGAGCACTGGGGAAAGGCAGGCAGAGAATTCCTTGCTAGCACCTTCTCTGTGCCTGGGAAGCAGAAGTGTTCACATTGCTTCGCAGAATCGCTTTTGTGCAGAAAACAGTAACACTTGTTCAGAACGAAAGAAAGCACAGAGCCCCAGATTCTATGTTGTCCTGGAGAGCTTGCAGAGCACTGGGGAAAGGCAGGCAGAGAATTCCCTGCTAGCACCTTCTCTGTGCCTGGGAAGCAGAAGTGTTCACATTGCTTCGCAGAATCGCTTTTGTGCAGAAAACACTAACACTTGTTCAGAACGAAAGAAAGCACAGAGCCCCAGATTTTATGTTGTCCTGGAGAGCTTGCAGAGCACTGGGGAAAGGCAGGCAGAGAATTCCCTGCTAGCACCTTCTCTGTGCCTGTTCACATTGCTTGGCAGAATCGCTTTTGTGCAGAAAACAGTAACACTTGTTCAGAACGAAAGAAAGCACAGAGCCCCAGATTCTATGTTGTCCTGGAGAGCTTGCAGAGCACTGGGGAAAGGCAGGCAGAGAATTCCTTGCTAGCACCTTCTCTGTGCCTGGGAAGCAGAAGTGTTCACATTGCTTGGCAGAATCGCTTTTGTGCAGAAAACAGTAACACTTGTTCAGAAGGAAAGAAAGCACAGAGCCCCAGATTTTATGTTGTCCTGGAGAGCTTGCAGAGCACTGGGGAAAGGCAGGCAGAGAATTCCTTGCTAGCACCTTCTCTGTGCCTGTTCACATTGCTTCGCAGAATCGCTTTTGTGCAGAAAACAGTAACACTTCTTCAGAACGAAAGAAAGCACAGAGCCCCAGATTCTATGTTGTCCTGGAGAGCTTGCAGAGCACTGGGGAAAGGCAGGCAGAGAATTCCTTGCTAGCGCCTTCTCTGTGCCTGGGTAGCAGAAGTGTTCACATTGCTTTCGCAGAATCGCTTTTGTACAGAAAACACTCACACTTGTTCAGAACGAAAGGAAGTACAGAGCCCCAGATTTTATGTTGTCCTGGAGAGCTTGCAGAGCACTGGGGAAAGGCAGGCAGAGAATTCCCTGATAGCACCTTCTCTGTGGCTGTTCACATTGCTTCGCAGAATCGCTTTTGTGCAGAAAACAGTAACACTTGTTCAGAACGAAAGGAAGCACAGAGCCCCAGATTCTATGTTGTCCTGGAGAGCTTGCAGAGCACTGGGGAAAGGCAGGCAGAGAATTCCTTGCTAGCACCTTCTCTGTGCCTGGGAAGCAGAAGTGTTCACCTTGCTTGGCAGAATCGCTTTTGTGCAGAAAACACTAACACTTGTTCAGAACGAAAGAAAGCACAGAGCCCCAGATTTTATGTTGTCCTGGAGAGCTTGCAGAGCACTGGGGAAAGGCAGGCAGAGAATTCCCTGCTAGCACCTTCTCTGTGCCTGTTCACATTGCTTGGCAGAATCGCTTTTGTGCAGAAAACAGTAACACTTGTTCAGAACAAAAGAAAGCACAGAGCCCCAGATTCTATGTTGTCCTGGAGAGCTTGCAGAGCACTGGGGAAAGGCAGGCAGAGAATTCCTTGCTAGCACCTTCTCTGTGCCTGGGAAGCAGAAGTGTTCACATTGCTTCGCAGAATCGCTTTTGTGCAGAAAACAGTGACACTTGTTCAGAACGAAAGAAAGCACAGAGCCCCAGATTCTATGTTGTCCTGGAGAGCTTGCAGAGCACTGGGGAAAGGCAGGCAGAGAATTCCCTGCTAGCACCTTCTCTGTGCCTGGGAAGCAGAAGTGTTCACATTGCTTCGCAGAATCGCTTTTGTGCAGAAAACACTAACACTTGTTCAGAACGAAAGAAAGCACAGAGCCCCAGATTTTATGTTGTCCTGGAGAGCTTGCAGAGCACTGGGGAAAGGCAGGCAGAGAATTCCCTGCTAGCACCTTCTCTGTGCCTGTTCACATTGCTTGGCAGAATCGCTTTTGTGCAGAAAACAGTAACACTTGTTCAGAACGAAAGAAAGCACAGAGCCCCAGATTCTATGTTGTCCTGGAGAGCTTGCAGAGCACTGGGGAAAGGCAGGCAGAGAATTCCTTGCTAGCACCTTCTCTGTGCCTGGGAAGCAGAAGTGTTCACATTGCTTTGCAGAATCGCTTTTGTGCAGAAAACAGTAACACTTCTTCAGAACGAAAGAAAGCACAGAGCCCCAGATTCTATGTTGTCCTGGAGAGCTTGCAGAGCACTGGGGAAAGGCAGGCAGAGAATTCCTTGCTAGCACCTTCTCTGTGCCTGGGAAGCAGAAGTGTTCACATTGCTTCGCAGAATCGCTTTTGTGCAGAAAACAGTAATACTTGTTCAGAACGAAAGAAAGCACAGAGCCCCAGATTTTATGTTGTCCTGGAGAGCTTGCAGAGCACTGGGGAAAGGCAGGCAGAGAATTCCCTGCTAGCACCTTCTCTGTGCCTGTTCACATTGCTTCGCAGAATCGCTTTTGTGCAGAAAACAGTAACACTTGTTCAGAACGAAAGAAAGCACAGAGCCCCAGATTCTATGTTGTCCTGGAGAGCTTGCAGAACACTGGGGAAAGGCAGGCAGAGAATTCCTTGCTAGCACCTTCTCTGTGCTGGGAAGCAGAAGTGTTCACATTGCTTCGCAGAATCGCTTTTGTGCAGAAAACACTAACACTTGTTCAGAACGAAAGAAAGAACAGAGCCCCAGATTCTATGTTGTCCTGGAGAGCTTGCAGAGCACTGGGGAAAGGCAGGCAGAGAATTCCTTGCTAGTACCTTCTCTGTGCCTGGGAAGCAGAAGTGTTCACATTGCTTCGCAGAATCGCTTTTGTGCAGAAAACACTAACACTTGTTCAGAAGGAAAGAAAGCACAGAGCCCCAGATTCTATGTTGTCCTGGAGAGCTTGCAGAGCACTGGGGAAAGGCAGGCAGAGAATTCCTTGCTAGCACCTTCTCTGTGCCTGGGAAGCAGAAGTGTTCACATTGCTTTCGCAGAATCGCTTTTGTACAGAAAACACTCACACTTGTTCAGAACGAAAGAAAGCACAGAGCCCCAGATTCTATGTTGTCCTGGAGAGCTTGCAGAGCACTGGGGAAAGGCAGGCAGACAATTCCTTGCTAGCACCTTCTCTGTGCCTGGGAAGCAGAAGTGTTCACATTGCTTCGCAGAATCGCTTTTGTGCAGAAAACAGTAACACTTGTTCAGAACGAAAGAAAGCACAGAGCCCCAGATTCTATGTTGTCCTGGAGAGCTTGCAGAGCACTGGGGAAAGGCAGGCAGAGAATTCCCTGCTAGCACCTTCTCTGTGCCTGGGAAGCAGAAGTGTTCACATTGCTTCACAGAATCGCTTTTGTGCAGAAAACACTAACACTTGTTCAGAACGAAAGAAAGCACAGAGCCCCAGATTTTATGTTGTCCTGGAGAGCTTGCAGAGCACTGGGGAAAGGCAGGCAGAGAATTCCCTGCTAGCACCTTCTCTGTGCCTGTTCACATTGCTTGGCAGAATCGCTTTTGTGCAGAAAACAGTAACACTTGTTCAGAACGAAAGAAAGCACAGAGCCCCAGATTCTATGTTGTCCTGGAGAGCTTGCAGAGCACTGGGGAAAGGCAGGCAGAGAATTCCTTGCTAGCACCTTCTCTGTGCCTGGGAAGCAGAAGTGTTCACATTGCTTCGCAGAATCGCTTTTGTGCAGAAAACAGTAACACTTGTTCAGAACGAAAGAAAGCACAGAGCCCCAGATTCTATGTTGTCCTGGAGAGCTTGCAGAGCACTGGGGAAAGGCAGGCAGAGAATTCCCTGCTAGCACCTTCTCTGTGCCTGGGAAGCAGAAGTGTTCACATTGCTTCGCAGAATCGCTTTTGTGCAGAAAACACTAACACTTGTTCAGAACGAAAGAAAGCACAGAGCCCCAGATTTTATGTTGTCCTGGAGAGCTTGCAGAGCACTGGGGAAAGGCAGGCAGAGAATTCCTTGCTAGCACCTTCTCTGTGCCTGTTCACATTGCTTGGCAGAATCGCTTTTGTGCAGAAAACAGTAACACTTGTTCAGAACGAAAGAAAGCACAGAGCCCCAGATTCTATGTTGTCCTGGAGAGCTTGCAGAGCACTGGGGAAAGGCAGGCAGAGAATTCCTTGCTAGCACCTTCTCTGTGCCTGGGAAGCAGAAGTGTTCACATTGCTTTGCAGAATCGCTTTTGTGCAGAAAACAGTAACACTTCTTCAGAACGAAAGAAAGCACAGAGCCCCAGATTCTATGTTGTCCTGGAGAGCTTGCAGAGCACTGGGGAAAGGCAGGCAGAGAATTCCTTGCTAGCACCTTCTCTGTGCTGGGAAGCAGAAGTGTTCACATTGCTTCGCAGAATCGCTTTTGTGCAGAAAACACTAACACTTGTTCAGAACAAAAGAAAGCACAGAGCCCCAGATTCTATGTTGTCCTGGAGAGCTTGCAGAGCACTGGGGAAAGGCAGGCAGAGAATTCCTTGCTAGCACCTTCTCTGTGCCTGGGAAGCAGAAGTGTTCACATTGCTTCGCAGAATCGCTTTTGTGCAGAAAACAGTAACACTTGTTCAGAAGGAAAGAAAGCACAGAGCCCCAGATTCTATGTTGTCCTGGAGAGCTTGCAGAGCACTGGGGAAAGGCAGGCAGAGAATTCCCTGCTAGCACCTTCTCTGTGCCTGTTCACATTGCTTCGCAGAATCGCTTTTGTGCAGAAAACAGTAACACTTGTTCAGAATGAAAGAAAGCACAGAGCCCCAGATTCTATGTTGTCCTGGAGAGCTTGCAGAGCACTGGGAAAAGGCAGGCAGAGAATTCCTTGCTAGCACCTTCTCTGTGCCTGGGAAGCAGAGTGTTCACATTGCTTGGCAGAATCGCTTTTGTGCAATAAACAGTAATACTTCTTCAGAACGAAAGAAAGCACAGAGCCCCAGATTCTATGTTGTCCTGGAGAGCTTGCAGAGCACTGGGGAAAGGCAGGCAGAGAATTCCCTGCTAGCACCTTCTCTGTGCCTGTTCACATTGCTTCGCAGAATCGCTTTTGTGCAGAAAACAGTAACACTTGTTCAGAACGAAAGAAAGCACAGAGCCCCAGATTCTATGTTGTCCTGGAGAGCTTGCAGAGCACTGGGGAAAGGCAGGCAGAGAATTCCTTGCTAGCACCTTTACTGTGCCTGGGAAGCAGAAGTGTTCGCATTGCTTGGCAGAATCACTTTTGTGCAGAAAACAGTAACACTTGTTCAGAAGGAAAGAAAGCACAGAGCCCCAGATTTTATGTTGTCCTGGAGAGCTTGCAGAGCACTGGGGAAAGGCAGGCAGAGAATTCCCTGCTAGCACCTTCTCTGTGCCTGGGAAGCAGAAGTGTTCACATTGCTTCGCAGAATCGCTTTTGTGCAGAAAACAGTAACACTTGTTCAGAAGGAAAGAAAGCACAGAGCCCCAGATTTGCTGTTGTCCTGGAGAGCTTGCAGAGCACTGGGGAAAGGCAGGCAGAGAATTCCCTGCTAGCACCTTCTCTGTGCCTGTTCACATTGCTTGGCAGAATCGCTTTTGTGCAGAAAACAGTAACACTTGTTCAGAAAGAAAGAAAGCATGAGCCCCAGATTTTATGTTGTCCTGGAGAGCTTGCAGAGCACCGGGGAAAGGCAGGCAGAGAATTCCCTGCTAGCACCTTCTCTGTGCCTGTTCACATTGCTTCGCAGAATCGCTTTTGTGCAGAAAACAGTAACACTTGTTCAGAACGAAAGAAAGCACAGAGCCCCAGATTCTATGTTGTCCTGGAGAGCTTGCAGAGCACTGGGGAAAGGCAGGCAGAGAATTCCCTTCTAGCGCCTTCTCTGTGCCTGGGAAGCAGAAGTGTTCACATTGCTTCGCAGAATCGCTTTTGTGCAGAAAACACTAACACTTGTTCAGAACGAAAGAAAGCACAGAGCCCCAGATTCTATGTTGTCCTGGAGAGCTTGCAGAGCACTGGGGAAAGGCAGGCAGAGAATTCCTTGCTAGCACCTTCTCTGTGCCTGTTCACATTGCTTCGCAGAATCGCTTTTGTGCAGAAAACAGTAACACTTGTTCAGAACGAAAGAAAGCATGAGCCCCAGATTTTATGTTGTCCTGGAGAGCTTGCAGAGCACTGGGGAAAGGCAGACAGAGAATTCCCTGCTAGCACCTTCTCTATGCCTGTTCACATTGCTTCGCAGAATCGCTTTTGTGCAGAAAACAGTAACACTTCTTCAGAATGAAAGAAAGCACAGAGCCCCAGATTCTATGTTGTCCTGGAGAGCTTGCAGAGCACTGGGGAAAGGCAGGCAGAGAATTCCTTGCTAGCGCCTTCTCTGTGCCTGTGTAGCAGAAGTGTTCACATTGCTTTCGCAGAATCGCTTTTGTACAGAAAACACTCACACTTGTTCAGAACGAAAGGAAGTACAGAGCCCCAGATTTTATGTTGTCCTGGAGAGCTTGCAGAGCACTGGGGAAAGGCAGGCAGAGAATTCCCTGATAGAACCTTCTCTGTGGCTGTTCACATTGCTTCGCAGAATCGCTTTTGTGCAGAAAACAGTAACACTTGTTCAGAACGAAAGGAAGCACAGAGCCCCAGATTCTATGTTGTCCTGGAGAGCTTGCAGAGCACTGGGGAAAGGCAGGCAGAGAATTCCTTGCTAGCACCTTCTCTGTGCCTGGGAAGCAGAAGTGTTCACCTTGCTTGGCAGAATCGCTTTTGTGCAGAAAACACTAACACTTGTTCAGAAGGAAAGAAAGCACAGAGCCCCAGATTTTATGTTGTCCTGGAGAGCTTGCAGAGCACTGGGGAAAGGCAGGCAGAGAATTCCCTGCTAGCACCTTCTCTGTGCCTGTTCACATTGCTTCGCAGAATCGCTTTTGTGCAGAAAACAGTAACACTTGTTCAGAATGAAAGAAAGCACAGAGCCCCAGATTCTATGTTGTCCTGGAGAGCTTGCAGAGCACTGGGAAAAGGCAGGCAGAGAATTCCTTGCTAGCACCTTCTCTGTGCCTGGGAAGCAGAAGTGTTCACATTGCTTGGCAGAATCGCTTTTGTGCAGAAAACAGTAACACTTGTTCAGAAGGAAAGAAAGCACAGAGCCCCAGATTTGCTGTTGTCTTGGAGAGCTTGCAGAGCACTGGGGAAAGGCAGGCAGAGAATTCCCTGCTAGCACCTTCTCTGTGCCTGGGAAGCAGAAGTGTTCACATTGCTTCGCAGAATCGCTTTTGTGCAGAAAACAGTAACACTTGTTCAGAAGGAAAGAAAGCACAGAGCCCCAGATTTGCTGTTGTCTTGGAGAGCTTGCAGAGCACTGGGGAAAGGCAGGCAGAGAATTCCCTGCTAGCACCTTCTCTGTGCCTGTTCACATTGCTTGGCAGAATCGCTTTTGTGCAGAAAACAGTAACACTTGTTCAGAACGAAAGAAAGCACAGAGCCCCAGATTTTATGTTGTCCTGGAGAGCTTGCAGAGCACCGGGGAAAGGCAGGCAGAGAATTCCCTGCTAGCACCTTCTCTGTGCCTGTTCACATTGCTTCGCAGAATCGCTTTTGTGCAGAAAACACTAACACTTGTTCAGAACGAAAGAAAGCACAGAGCCCCAGATTCTATGTTGTCCTGGAGAGCTTGCAGAGCACTGGGGAAAGGCAGGCAGAGAATTCCCTGCTAGCACCTTCTCTGTGCCTGTTCACATTGCTTCGCAGAATCGCTTTTGTGCAGAAAACAGTAACACTTGTTCAGAACGAAAGAAAGCACAGAGCCCCAGATTCTATGTTGTCCTGGAGAGCTTGCAGAGCACTGGGGAAAGGCAGGCAGAGAATTCCCTGCTAGCGCCTTCTCTGTGCCTGGGAAGCAGAAGTGTTCACATTGCTTCGCTGTAGCGCTTTTGTGCAGAAAACACTAACACTTGTTCAGAACGAAAGAAAGCACAGAGCCCCAGATTCTATGTTGTCCTGGAGAGCTTGCAGAGCACTGGGGAAAGGCAGGCAGAGAATTCCTTGCTAGCACCTTCTCTGTGCCTGTTCACATTGCTTCGCAGAATCGCTTTTGTGCAGAAAACAGTAACACTTGTTCAGAACGAAAGAAAGCATGAGCCCCAGATTTTATGTTGTCCTGGAGAGCTTGCAGAGCACTGGGGAAAGGCAGGCAGAGAATTCCCTGCTAGCACCTTCTCTGTGCCTGGGAAGCAGAAGTGTTCACATTGCTTCGCAGAATCGCTTTTGTGCAGAAAACAGTAACACTTGTTCAGAAGGAAAGAAAGCACAGAGCCCCAGATTCTATGTTGTCCTGGAGAGCTTGCAGAGCACTGGGGAAAGGCAGGCAGAGAATTCCTTGCTAGCACCTTCTCTGTGCTGGGAAGCAGAAGTGTTCACATTGCTTCGCAGAATCGCTTTTGTGCAGAAAACACTAACACTTGTTCAGAACAAAAGAAAGCACAGAGCCCCAGATTCTATGTTGTCCTGGAGAGCTTGCAGAGCACTGGGGAAAGGCAGGCAGAGAATTCCTTGCTAGCACCTTCTCTGTGCCTGGGAAGCAGAAGTGTTCACATTGCTTCGCAGAATCGCTTTTGTGCAGAAAACAGTAACACTTGTTCAGAAGGAAAGAAAGCACAGAGCCCCAGATTCTATGTTGTCCTGGAGAGCTTGCAGAGCACTGGGGAAAGGCAGGCAGAGAATTCCCTGCTAGCACCTTCTCTGTGCCTGTTCACATTGCTTCGCAGAATCGCTTTTGTGCAGAAAACAGTAACACTTGTTCAGAATGAAAGAAAGCACAGAGCCCCAGATTCTATGTTGTCCTGGAGAGCTTGCAGAGCACTGGGAAAAGGCAGGCAGAGAATTCCTTGCTAGCACCTTCTCTGTGCCTGGGAAGCAGAGTGTTCACATTGCTTGGCAGAATCGCTTTTGTGCAATAAACAGTAACACTTGTTCAGAACGAAAGAAAGCACAGAGCCCCAGATTCTATGTTGTCCTGGAGAGCTTGCAGAGCACTGGGGAAAGGCAGGCAGAGAATTCCCTGCTAGCACCTTCTCTGTGCCTGTTCACATTGCTTCGCAGAATCGCTTTTGTGCAGAAAACAGTAACACTTGTTCAGAACGAAAGAAAGCACAGAGCCCCAGATTCTATGTTGTCCTGGAGAGCTTGCAGAGCACTGGGGAAAGGCAGGCAGAGAATTCCTTGCTAGCACCTTTACTGTGCCTGGGAAGCAGAAGTGTTCGCATTGCTTGGCAGAATCACTTTTGTGCAGAAAACAGTAACACTTGTTCAGAAGGAAAGAAAGCACAGAGCCCCAGATTTTATGTTGTCCTGGAGAGCTTGCAGAGCACTGGGGAAAGGCAGGCAGAGAATTCCCTGCTAGCACCTTCTCTGTGCCTGGGAAGCAGAAGTGTTCACATTGCTTCGCAGAATCGCTTTTGTGCAGAAAACAGTAACACTTGTTCAGAAGGAAAGAAAGCACAGAGCCCCAGATTTGCTGTTGTCTTGGAGAGCTTGCAGAGCACTGGGGAAAGGCAGGCAGAGAATTCCCTGCTAGCACCTTCTCTGTGCCTGTTCACATTGCTTGGCAGAATCGCTTTTGTGCAGAAAACAGTAACACTTGTTCAGAAAGAAAGAAAGCATGAGCCCCAGATTTTATGTTGTCCTGGAGAGCTTGCAGAGCACCGGGGAAAGGCAGGCAGAGAATTCCCTGCTAGCACCTTCTCTGTGCCTGTTCACATTGCTTCGCAGAATCGCTTTTGTGCAGAAAACAGTAACACTTGTTCAGAACGAAAGAAAGCACAGAGCCCCAGATTCTATGTTGTCCTGGAGAGCTTGCAGAGCACTGGGGAAAGGCAGGCAGAGAATTCCCTGCTAGCGCCTTCTCTGTGCCTGGGAAGCAGAAGTGTTCACATTGCTTCGCAGAATCGCTTTTGTGCAGAAAACACTAACACTTGTTCAGAACGAAAGAAAGCACAGAGCCCCAGATTCTATGTTGTCCTGGAGAGCTTGCAGAGCACTGGGGAAAGGCAGGCAGAGAATTCCTTGCTAGCACCTTCTCTGTGCCTGTTCACATTGCTTCGCAGAATCGCTTTTGTGCAGAAAACAGTAACACTTGTTCAGAAGGAAAGAAAGCATGAGCCCCAGATTTTATGTTGTCCTGGAGAGCTTGCAGAGCACTGGGGAAAGGCAGACAGAGAATTCCCTGCTAGCACCTTCTCTGTGCCTGTTCACATTGCTTCGCAGAATCGCTTTTGTGCAGAAAACAGTAACACTTCTTCAGAACGAAAGAAAGCACAGAGCCCCAGATTCTATGTTGTCCTGGAGAGCTTGCAGAGCACTGGGGAAAGGCAGGCAGAGAATTCCTTGCTAGCACCTTTACTGTGCCTGGGAAGCAGAAGTGTTCGCATTGCTTGGCAGAATCACTTTTGTGCAGAAAACAGTAACACTTGTTCAGAAGGAAAGAAAGCACAGAGCCCCAGATTTTAGGTTGTCCTGGAGAGCTTGCAGAGCACTGGGGAAAGGCAGGCAGAGAATTCCTTGCTAGCGCCTTCTCTGTGCCTGGGTAGCAGAAGTGTTCACATTGCTTTCGCAGAATCGCTTTTGTACAGAAAACACTCACACTTGTTCAGAACGAAAGGAAGTACAGAGCCCCAGATTTTATGTTGTCCTGGAGAGCTTGCAGAGCACTGGGGAAAGGCAGGCAGAGAATTCCCTGATAGAACCTTCTCTGTGGCTGTTCACATTGCTTCGCAGAATCGCTTTTGTGCAGAAAACAGTAACACTTGTTCAGAACGAAAGGAAGCACAGAGCCCCAGATTCTATGTTGTCCTGGAGAGCTTGCAGAGCACTGGGGAAAGGCAGGCAGAGAATTCCTTGCTAGCACCTTCTCTGTGCCTGGGAAGCAGAAGTGTTCACCTTGCTTGGCAGAATCGCTTTTGTGCAGAAAACACTAACACTTGTTCAGAACGAAAGAAAGCACAGAGCCCCAGATTTTATGTTGTCCTGGAGAGCTTGCAGAGCACTGGGGAAAGGCAGGCAGAGAATTCCCTGCTAGCACCTTCTCTGTGCCTGTTCACATTGCTTGGCAGAATCGCTTTTGTGCAGAAAACAGTAACACTTGTTCAGAACAAAAGAAAGCACAGAGCCCCAGATTCTATGTTGTCCTGGAGAGCTTGCAGAGCACTGGGGAAAGGCAGGCAGAGAATTCCTTGCTAGCACCTTCTCTGTGCCTGGGAAGCAGAAGTGTTCACATTGCTTCGCAGAATCGCTTTTGTGCAGAAAACAGTAACACTTGTTCAGAACGAAAGAAAGCACAGAGCCCCAGATTCTATGTTGTCCTGGAGAGCTTGCAGAGCACTGGGGAAAGGCAGGCAGAGAATTCCCTGCTAGCACCTTCTCTGTGCCTGGGAAGCAGAAGTGTTCACATTGCTTCGCAGAATCGCTTTTGTGCAGAAAACACTAACACTTGTTCAGAACGAAAGAAAGCACAGAGCCCCAGATTTTATGTTGTCCTGGAGAGCTTGCAGAGCACTGGGGAAAGGCAGGCAGAGAATTCCCTGCTAGCACCTTCTCTGTGCCTGTTCACATTGCTTGGCAGAATCGCTTTTGTGCAGAAAACAGTAACACTTGTTCAGAACGAAAGAAAGCACAGAGCCCCAGATTCTATGTTGTCCTGGAGAGCTTGCAGAGCACTGGGGAAAGGCAGGCAGAGAATTCCCTGCTAGCACCTTCTCTGTGCCTGTTCACATTGCTTCGCAGAATCGCTTTTGTGCAGAAAACAGTAACACTTGTTCAGAACGAAAGAAAGCACAGAGCCCCAGATTCTATGTTGTCCTGGAGAGCTTGCAGAGCACTGGGGAAAGGCAGGCAGAGAATTCCTTGCTAGCACCTTCTCTGTGCTGGGAAGCAGAAGTGTTCACATTGCTTCGCAGAATCGCTTTTGTGCAGAAAACAGTAACACTTGTTCAGAACGAAAGAAAGAACAGAGCCCCAGATTCTATGTTGTCCTGGAGAGCTTGCAGAGCACTGGGGAAAGGCAGGCAGAGAATTCCTTGCTAGTACCTTCTCTGTTCCTGGGAAGCAGAAGTGTTCACATTGCTTCGCAGAATCGCTTTTGTGCAGAAAAAACTAACACTTGTTCAGAAGGAAAGAAAGCACAGAGCCCCAGATTCTATGTTGTCCTGGAGAGCTTGCAGAGCACTGGGGAAAGGCAGGCAGAGAATTCCTTGCTAGCACCTTCTCTGTGCCTGGGAAGCAGAAGTGTTCACATTGCTTCGCAGAATCGCTTTTGTGCAGAAAACAGTAACACTTGTTCAGAAGGAAAGAAAGCACAGAGCTCCAGATTTTATGTTGTCCTGGAGAGCTTGCAGAGCACTGGGGAAAGGCAGGCAGAGAATTCCCTGCTAGCACCTTCTCTGTGCCTGTTCACATTGCTTCGCAGAATCGCTTTTGTGCAGAAAACAGTAACACTTCTTCAGAACGAAAGAAAGCACAGAGCCCCAGATTCTATGTTGTCCTGGAGAGCTTGCAGAGCACTGGGGAAAGGCAGGCAGAGAATTCCTTGCTAGCACCTTCACTGTGCCTGGGAAGCAGAAGTGTTCGCATTGCTTGGCAGAATCACATTTGTGCAGAAAACGGTAACACTTGTTCAGAAGGAAAGAAAGCACAGAGCCCCAGATTTGCTGTTGTCTTGGAGAGCTTGCAGAGCACTGGGGAAAGGCAGGCAGAGATTTCCCTGCTAGCACCTTCTCTGTGCCTGTTCACATTGCTTCGCAGAATCGCTTTTGTGCAGAAAACAGTAACACTTGTTCAGAAAGAAAGAAAGCATGAGCCCCAGATTTTATGTTGTTCTGGAGAGCTTGCAGAGCACTGGGGAAAGGCAGGCAGAGAATTCCCAGCTAGCACCTTCTCTGTGCCTGTTCACATTGCTTCGCAGAATCGCTTTTGTGCAGAAAGCACTAACACTTGTTCAGAACGAAAGAAAGCACAGAGCCCCAGATTTTATGTTGTCCTGGAGAGCTTGCAGAGCACTGGGAAAGGCAGGCAGAGAATTCCCTGCTAGCACCTTCTCTGTGCCTGGGAAGCAGAAGTGTTCACATTGCTTCGCAGAATCGCTTTTGTGCAGAAAACAGTAACACTTGTTCAGAACGAAAGAAAGCACAGAGCCCCAGATTTTATGTTGTCCTGGAGAGCTTGCAGAGCACTGGGGAAAGGCAGGCAGAGAATTCCTTGCTAGCACCTTCTCTGTGCTGGGAAGCAGAAGTGTTCACATTGCTTCGCAGAATCGCTTTTGTGCAGAAAACACTAACACTTGTTCAGAACAAAAGAAAGCACAGAGCCCCAGATTCTATGTTGTCCTGGAGAGCTTGCAGAGCACTGGGAAAAGGCAGGCAGAGAATTCCTTGCTAGCACCTTCTCTGTGCCTGGGAAGCAGAGTGTTCACATTGCTTGGCAGAATCGCTTTTGTGCAATAAACAGTAACACTTGTTCAGAACGAAAGAAAGCACAGAGCCCCAGATTCTATGTTGTCCTGGAGAGCTTGCAGAGCACTGGGGAAAGGCAGGCAGAGAATTCCCTGCTAGCACCTTCTCTGTGCCTGTTCACATTGCTTCGCAGAATCGCTTTTGTGCAGAAAGCACTAACACTTGTTCAGAACGAAAGAAAGCACAGAGCCCCAGATTCTATGTTGTCCTGGAGAGCTTGCAGAGCACTGGGGAAAGGCAGGCAGAGAATTCCTTGCTAGCACCTTTACTGTGCCTGGGAAGCAGAAGTGTTCGCATTGCTTGGCAGAATCACTTTTGTGCAGAAAACAGTAACACTTGTTCAGAAGGAAAGAAAGCACAGAGCCCCAGATTTTATGTTGTCCTGGAGAGCTTGCAGAGCACTGGGGAAAGGCAGGCAGAGAATTCCCTGATAGAACCTTCTCTGTGGCTGTTCACATTGCTTCGCAGAATCGCTTTTGTGCAGAAAACAGTAACACTTGTTCAGAACGAAAGGAAGCACAGAGCCCCAGATTCTATGTTGTCCTGGAGAGCTTGCAGAGCACTGGGGAAAGGCAGGCAGAGAATTCCTTGCTAGCACCTTCTCTGTGCCTGGGAAGCAGAAGTGTTCACCTTGCTTGGCAGAATCGCTTTTGTGCAGAAAACACTAACACTTGTTCAGAACGAAAGAAAGCACAGAGCCCCAGATTTTATGTTGTCCTGGAGAGCTTGCAGAGCACTGGGGAAAGGCAGGCAGAGAATTCCCTGCTAGCACCTTCTCTGTGCCTGTTCACATTGCTTCGCAGAATCGCTTTTGTGCAGAAAACAGTAACACTTGTTCAGAATGAAAGAAAGCACAGAGCCCCAGATTCTATGTTGTCCTGGAGAGCTTGCAGAGCACTGGGAAAAGGCAGGCAGAGAATTCCTTGCTAGCACCTTCTCTGTGCCTGGGAAGCAGAGTGTTCACATTGCTTGGCAGAATCGCTTTTGTGCAATAAACAGTAACACTTGTTCAGAACGAAAGAAAGCACAGAGCCCCAGATTCTATGTTGTCCTGGAGAGCTTGCAGAGCACTGGGGAAAGGCAGGCAGAGAATTCCCTGCTAGCACCTTCTCTGTGCCTGTTCACATTGCTTCGCAGAATCGCTTTTGTGCAGAAAGCACTAACACTTGTTCAGAACGAAAGAAAGCACAGAGCCCCAGATTCTATGTTGTCCTGGAGAGCTTGCAGAGCACTGGGGAAAGGCAGGCAGAGAATTCCTTGCTAGCACCTTTACTGTGCCTGGGAAGCAGAAGTGTTCGCATTGCTTGGCAGAATCACTTTTGTGCAGAAAACAGTAACACTTGTTCAGAAGGAAAGAAAGCACAGAGCCCCAGATTTTATGTTGTCCTGGAGAGCTTGCAGAGCACTGGGGAAAGGCAGGCAGAGAATTCCTTGCTAGCGCCTTCTCTGTGCCTGGGTAGCAGAAGTGTTCACATTGCTTTCGCAGAATCGCTTTTGTACAGAAAACACTCACACTTGTTCAGAACGAAAGGAAGTACAGAGCCCCAGATTTTATGTTGTCCTGGAGAGCTTGCAGAGCACTGGGGAAAGGCAGGCAGAGAATTCCCTGATAGCACCTTCTCTGTGGCTGTTCACATTGCTTCGCAGAATCGCTTTTGTGCAGAAAACAGTAACACTTGTTCAGAACGAAAGGAAGCACAGAGCCCCAGATTCTATGTTGTCCTGGAGAGCTTGCAGAGCACTGGGGAAAGGCAGGCAGAGAATTCCTTGCTAGCACCTTCTCTGTGCCTGGGAAGCAGAAGTGTTCACCTTGCTTGGCAGAATCGCTTTTGTGCAGAAAACACTAACACTTGTTCAGAACGAAAGAAAGCACAGAGCCCCAGATTTTATGTTGTCCTGGAGAGCTTGCAGAGCACTGGGGAAAGGCAGGCAGAGAATTCCCTGATAGCACCTTCTCTGTGCCTGTTCACATTGCTTTGCAGAATCGCTTTTGTGCAGAAAACAGTAACACTTGTTCAGAACAAAAGAAAGCACAGAGCCCCAGATTCTATGTTGTCCTGGAGAGCTTGCAGAGCACTGGGGAAAGGCAGGCAGAGAATTCCTTGCTAGCACCTTCTCTGTGCCTGGGAAGCAGAAGTGTTCACATTGCTTCGCAGAATCGCTTTTGTGCAGAAAACAGTAACACTTGTTCAGAACGAAAGAAAGCACAGAGCCCCAGATTCTATGTTGTCCTGGAGAGCTTGCAGAGCACTGGGGAAAGGCAGGCAGAGAATTCCCTGCTAGCACCTTCTCTGTGCCTGGGAAGCAGAAGTGTTCACATTGCTTCGCAGAATCGCTTTTGTGCAGAAAACACTAACACTTGTTCAGAACGAAAGAAAGCACAGAGCCCCAGATTTTATGTTGTCCTGGAGAGCTTGCAGAGCACTGGGGAAAGGCAGGCAGAGAATTCCCTGCTAGCACCTTCTCTGTGCCTGTTCACATTGCTTGGCAGAATCGCTTTTGTGCAGAAAACAGTAACACTTGTTCAGAACGAAAGAAAGCACAGAGCCCCAGATTCTATGTTGTCCTGGAGAGCTTGCAGAGCACTGGGGAAAGGCAGGCAGAGAATTCCTTGCTAGCACCTTCTCTGTGCCTGGGAAGCAGAAGTGTTCACATTGCTTTGCAGAATCGCTTTTGTGCAGAAAACAGTAACACTTCTTCAGAACGAAAGAAAGCACAGAGCCCCAGATTCTATGTTGTCCTGGAGAGCTTGCAGAGCACTGGGGAAAGGCAGGCAGAGAATTCCTTGCTAGCACCTTCTCTGTGCCTGGGAAGCAGAAGTGTTCACATTGCTTCGCAGAATCGCTTTTGTACAGAAAACACTAACACTTGTTCAGAACGAAAGGAAGCACAGAGCCCCAGATTTTATGTTGTCCTGGAGAGCTTGCAGAGCACTGGGGAAAGGCAGGCAGAGAATTCCCTGCTAGCACCTTCTCTGTGCCTGTTCACATTGCTTCGCAGAATCGCTTTTGTGCAGAAAACACTAACACTTGTTCAGAAGGAAAGAAAGCACAGAGCCCCAGATTCTATGTTGTCCTGGAGAGCTTGCAGAGCACTGGGGAAAGGCAGGCAGAGAATTCCTTGCTAGCACCTTCTCTGTGCCTGGGAAGCAGAAGTGTTCACATTGCTTGGCAGAATCGCTTTTGTGCAGAAAACAGTAACACTTGTTCAGAACGAAAGAAAGCACAGAGCCCCAGATTCTATGTTGTCCTGGAGAGCTTGCAGAGCACTGGGGAAAGGCAGGCAGAGAATTCCCTGCTAGCACCTTCTCTGTGCCTGTTCACATTGCTTCGCAGAATCGCTTTTGTGCAGAAAACAGTAACACTTCTTCAGAACGAAAGAAAGCACAGAGCCCCAGATTCTATGTTGTCCTGGAGAGCTTGCAGAGCACTGGGGAAAGGCAGGCAGAGAATTCCTTGCTAGCACCTTCACTGTGCCTGGGAAGCAGAAGTGTTCACATTGCTTCGCAGAATCGCTTTTGTGCAGAAAACAGTAACACTTGTTCAGAACGAAAGAAAGCACAGAGCCCCAGATTTTATGTTGTCCTGGAGAGCTTGCAGAGCACTGGGGAAAGGCAGGCAGAGAATTCCCTGCTAGCACCTTCTCTGTGCCTGTTCACATTGCTTGGCAGAATCGCTTTTGTGCAGAAAACAGTAACACTTGTTCAGAAGGAAAGAAAGCACAGAGCCCCAGATTCTATGTTGTCCTGGAGAGCTTGCAGAGCACTGGGGAAAGGCAGGCAGAGAATTCCTTGCTAGCACCTTCTCTGTGCTGGGAAGCAGAAGTGTTCACATTGCTTCGCAGAATCGCTTTTGTGCAGAAAACACTAACACTTGTTCAGAACAAAAGAAAGCACAGAGCCCCAGATTCTATGTTGTCCTGGAGAGCTTGCAGAGCACTGGGGAAAGGCAGGCAGAGAATTCCTTGCTAGCACCTTCTCTGTGCCTGGGAAGCAGAAGTGTTCACATTGCTTCGCAGAATCGCTTTTGTGCAGAAAACAGTAACACTTGTTCAGAAGGAAAGAAAGCACAGAGCCCCAGATTCTATGTTGTCCTGGAGAGCTTGCAGAGCACTGGGGAAAGGCAGGCAGAGAATTCCCTGCTAGCACCTTCTCTGTGCCTGTTCACATTGCTTCGCAGAATCGCTTTTGTGCAGAAAACAGTAACACTTGTTCAGAATGAAAGAAAGCACAGAGCCCCAGATTCTATGTTGTCCTGGAGAGCTTGCAGAGCACTGGGAAAAGGCAGGCAGAGAATTCCTTGCTAGCACCTTCTCTGTGCCTGGGAAGCAGAGTGTTCACATTGCTTGGCAGAATCGCTTTTGTGCAATAAACAGTAACACTTGTTCAGAACGAAAGAAAGCACAGAGCCCCAGATTCTATGTTGTCCTGGAGAGCTTGCAGAGCACTGGGGAAAGGCAGGCAGAGAATTCCCTGCTAGCACCTTCTCTGTGCCTGTTCACATTGCTTCGCAGAATCGCTTTTGTGCAGAAAACAGTAACACTTGTTCAGAACGAAAGAAAGCACAGAGCCCCAGATTCTATGTTGTCCTGGAGAGCTTGCAGAGCACTGGGGAAAGGCAGGCAGAGAATTCCTTGCTAGCACCTTTACTGTGCCTGGGAAGCAGAAGTGTTCGCATTGCTTGGCAGAATCACTTTTGTGCAGAAAACAGTAACACTTGTTCAGAAGGAAAGAAAGCACAGAGCCCCAGATTTTATGTTGTCCTGGAGAGCTTGCAGAGCACTGGGGAAAGGCAGGCAGAGAATTCCCTGCTAGCACCTTCTCTGTGCCTGGGAAGCAGAAGTGTTCACATTGCTTCGCAGAATCGCTTTTGTGCAGAAAACAGTAACACTTGTTCAGAAGGAAAGAAAGCACAGAGCCCCAGATTTGCTGTTGTCCTGGAGAGCTTGCAGAGCACTGGGGAAAGGCAGGCAGAGAATTCCCTGCTAGCACCTTCTCTGTGCCTGTTCACATTGCTTGGCAGAATCGCTTTTGTGCAGAAAACAGTAACACTTGTTCAGAAAGAAAGAAAGCATGAGCCCCAGATTTTATGTTGTCCTGGAGAGCTTGCAGAGCACCGGGGAAAGGCAGGCAGAGAATTCCCTGCTAGCACCTTCTCTGTGCCTGTTCACATTGCTTCGCAGAATCGCTTTTGTGCAGAAAACAGTAACACTTGTTCAGAACGAAAGAAAGCACAGAGCCCCAGATTCTATGTTGTCCTGGAGAGCTTGCAGAGCACTGGGGAAAGGCAGGCAGAGAATTCCCTTCTAGCGCCTTCTCTGTGCCTGGGAAGCAGAAGTGTTCACATTGCTTCGCAGAATTGCTTTTGTGCAGAAAACACTAACACTTGTTCAGAACGAAAGAAAGCACAGAGCCCCAGATTCTATGTTGTCCTGGAGAGCTTGCAGAGCACTGGGGAAAGGCAGGCAGAGAATTCCTTGCTAGCACCTTCTCTGTGCCTGTTCACATTGCTTCGCAGAATCGCTTTTGTGCAGAAAACAGTAACACTTGTTCAGAACGAAAGAAAGCATGAGCCCCAGATTTTATGTTGTCCTGGAGAGCTTGCAGAGCACTGGGGAAAGGCAGACAGAGAATTCCCTGCTAGCACCTTCTCTATGCCTGTTCACATTGCTTCGCAGAATCGCTTTTGTGCAGAAAACAGTAACACTTCTTCAGAATGAAAGAAAGCACAGAGCCCCAGATTCTATGTTGTCCTGGAGAGCTTGCAGAGCACTGGGGAAAGGCAGGCAGAGAATTCCTTGCTAGCGCCTTCTCTGTGCCTGTGTAGCAGAAGTGTTCACATTGCTTTCGCAGAATCGCTTTTGTACAGAAAACACTCACACTTGTTCAGAACGAAAGGAAGTACAGAGCCCCAGATTTTATGTTGTCCTGGAGAGCTTGCAGAGCACTGGGGAAAGGCAGGCAGAGAATTCCCTGATAGAACCTTCTCTGTGGCTGTTCACATTGCTTCGCAGAATCGCTTTTGTGCAGAAAACAGTAACACTTGTTCAGAACGAAAGGAAGCACAGAGCCCCAGATTCTATGTTGTCCTGGAGAGCTTGCAGAGCACTGGGGAAAGGCAGGCAGAGAATTCCTTGCTAGCACCTTCTCTGTGCCTGGGAAGCAGAAGTGTTCACCTTGCTTGGCAGAATCGCTTTTGTGCAGAAAACACTAACACTTGTTCAGAAGGAAAGAAAGCACAGAGCCCCAGATTTTATGTTGTCCTGGAGAGCTTGCAGAGCACTGGGGAAAGGCAGGCAGAGAATTCCCTGCTAGCACCTTCTCTGTGCCTGTTCACATTGCTTCGCAGAATCGCTTTTGTGCAGAAAACAGTAACACTTGTTCAGAAGGAAAGAAAGCACAGAGCCCCAGATTTGCTGTTGTCTTGGAGAGCTTGCAGAGCACTGGGGAAAGGCAGGCAGAGAATTCCCTGCTAGCACCTTCTCTGTGCCTGGGAAGCAGAAGTGTTCACATTGCTTCGCAGAATCGCTTTTGTGCAGAAAACAGTAACACTTGTTCAGAAGGAAAGAAAGCACAGAGCCCCAGATTTGCTGTTGTCTTGGAGAGCTTGCAGAGCACTGGGGAAAGGCAGGCAGAGAATTCCCTGCTAGCACCTTCTCTGTGCCTGTTCACATTGCTTGGCAGAATCGCTTTTGTGCAGAAAACAGTAACACTTGTTCAGAACGAAAGAAAGCACAGAGCCCCAGATTTTATGTTGTCCTGGAGAGCTTGCAGAGCACCGGGGAAAGGCAGGCAGAGAATTCCCTGCTAGCACCTTCTCTGTGCCTGTTCACATTGCTTCGCAGAATCGCTTTTGTGCAGAAAACACTAACACTTGTTCAGAACGAAAGAAAGCACAGAGCCCCAGATTCTATGTTGTCCTGGAGAGCTTGCAGAGCACTGGGGAAAGGCAGGCAGAGAATTCCCTGCTAGCACCTTCTCTGTGCCTGTTCACATTGCTTCGCAGAATCGCTTTTGTGCAGAAAACAGTAACACTTGTTCAGAACGAAAGAAAGCACAGAGCCCCAGATTCTATGTTGTCCTGGAGAGCTTGCAGAGCACTGGGGAAAGGCAGGCAGAGAATTCCCTGCTAGCGCCTTCTCTGTGCCTGGGAAGCAGAAGTGTTCACATTGCTTCGCTGTAGCGCTTTTGTGCAGAAAACACTAACACTTGTTCAGAACGAAAGAAAGCACAGAGCCCCAGATTCTATGTTGTCCTGGAGAGCTTGCAGAGCACTGGGGAAAGGCAGGCAGAGAATTCCTTGCTAGCACCTTCTCTGTGCCTGTTCACATTGCTTCGCAGAATCGCTTTTGTGCAGAAAACAGTAACACTTGTTCAGAACGAAAGAAAGCATGAGCCCCAGATTTTATGTTGTCCTGGAGAGCTTGCAGAGCACTGGGGAAAGGCAGGCAGAGAATTCCCTGCTAGCACCTTCTCTGTGCCTGTTCACATTGCTTCGCAGAATCGCTTTTGTGCAGAAAGCACTAACACTTGTTCAGAACGAAAGAAAGCACAGAGCCCCAGATTCTATGTTGTCCTGGAGAGCTTGCAGAGCACTGGGGAAAGGCAGGCAGAGAATTCCCTGCTAGCACCTTCTCTGTGCCTGGGAAGCAGAAGTGTTCACATTGCTTCGCAGAATCGCTTTTGTGCAGAAAACAGTAACACTTGTTCAGAACGAAAGAAAGCACAGAGCCCCAGATTTTATGTTGTCCTGGAGAGCTTGCAGAGCACTGGGGAAAGGCAGGCAGAGAATTCCCTGCTAGCACCTTCTCTGTGCCTGTTCACATTGCTTCGCAGAATCGCTTTTGTGCAGAAAACAGTAACACTTGTTCAGAACGAAAGAAAGCACAGAGCCCCAGATTCTATGTTGTCCTGGAGAGCTTGCAGAGCACTGGGGAAAGGCAGGCAGAGAATTCCCTGCTAGCACCTTCTCTGTGCCTGGGAAGCAGAAGTGTTCACATTGCTTCGCAGAATCGCTTTTGTGCAGAAAACACTAACACTTGTTCAGAATAAAAGAAAGCACAGAGCCCCAGATTCTATGTTGTCCTGGAGAGCTTGCAGAGCACTGGGGAAAGGCAGGCAGAGAAGTCCCTGCTAGCACCTTCTCTGTGCCTGTTCACACTGCTTCGCAGAATCGCTTTTGTGCAGAAAACACTAACACTTGTTCAGAACGAAAGAAAGCACAGAGCCCCAGATTTTATGTTGTCCTGGAGAGCTTGCAGAGCACTGGGGAAAGGCAGGCAGAGAATTCCCTGCTAGCACCTTCTCTGTGCCTGTTCATATTGCTTCGCAGAATCGCTTTTGTGCAGAAAACACTAACACTTGTTCAGAACGAAAGAAAGCACAGAGCCCCAGATTCTATGTTGTCCTGGAGAGCTTGCAGAGCACTGGGGAAAGGCAGGCAGAGAATTCCCTGCTAGCGCCTTCTCTGTGCTGGGAAGCAGAAGTGTGCACATTGCTTCGCAGAATCGCTTTTGTGCAGAAAACAGTAACACTTGTTCAGAAGGAAAGAAAGCACAGAGCCCCAGATTTGCTGTTGTCCTGGAGAGCTTGCAGAGCACTGGGGAAAGGCAGGCAGAGAATTCCCTGCTAGCACCTTCTCTGTGCCTGTTCACATTGCTTCGCAGAATCGCTTTTGTGCAGAAAACAGTAACACTTGTTCAGAATGAAAGAAAGCACAGAGCCCCAGATTCTATGTTGTCCTGGAGAGCTTGCAGAGCACTGGGAAAAGGCAGGCAGAGAATTCCTTGCTAGCACCTTCTCTGTGCCTGGGAAGCAGAGTGTTCACATTGCTTGGCAGAATCGCTTTTGTGCAGAAAACAGTAACACTTGTTCAGAAGGAAAGAAAGCACAGAGCCCCAGATTTGCTGTTGTCTTGGAGAGCTTGCAGAGCACTGGGGAAAGGCAGGCAGAGAATTCCCTGCTAGCACCTTCTCTGTGCCTGGGAAGCAGAAGTGTTCACATTGCTTCGCAGAATCGCTTTTGTGCAGAAAACAGTAACACTTGTTCAGAAGGAAAGAAAGCACAGAGCCCCAGATTTGCTGTTGTCTTGGAGAGCTTGCAGAGCACTGGGGAAAGGCAGGCAGAGAATTCCCTGCTAGCACCTTCTCTGTGCCTGTTCACATTGCTTGGCAGAATCGCTTTTGTGCAGAAAACAGTAACACTTGTTCAGAAGGAAAGAAAGCACAGAGCCCCAGATTTTATGTTGTCCTGGAGAGCTTGCAGAGCACCGGGGAAAGGCAGGCAGAGAATTCCCTGCTAGCACCTTCTCTGTGCCTGTTCACATTGCTTCGCAGAATCGCTTTTGTGCAGAAAACACTAACACTTGTTCAGAACGAAAGAAAGCACAGAGCCCCAGATTCTATGTTGTCCTGGAGAGCTTGCAGAGCACTGGGGAAAGGCAGGCAGAGAATTCCCTGCTAGCACCTTCTCTGTGCCTGTTCACATTGCTTCGCAGAATCGCTTTTGTGCAGAAAACAGTAACACTTGTTCAGAACGAAAGAAAGCACAGAGCCCCAGATTCTATGTTGTCCTGGAGAGCTTGCAGAGCACTGGGGAAAGGCAGGCAGAGAATTCCCTGCTAGCGCCTTCTCTGTGCCTGGGAAGCAGAAGTGTTCACATTGCTTCGCTGTAGCGCTTTTGTGCAGAAAACAGTAACACTTGTTCAGAAGGAAAGAAAGCACAGAGCCCCAGATTTTATGTTGTCCTGGAGAGCTTGCAGAGCACTGGGGAAAGGCAGGCAGAGAATTCCCTGCTAGCACCTTCTCTGTGCCTGTTCACATTGCTTCGCAGAATCGCTTTTGTGCAGAAAGCACTAACACTTGTTCAGAACGAAAGAAAGCACAGAGCCCCAGATTCTATGTTGTCCTGGAGAGCTTGCAGAGCACTGGGGAAAGGCAGGCAGAGAATTCCCTGCTAGCACCTTCTCTGTGCCTGGGAAGCAGAAGTGTTCACATTGCTTCGCAGAATCGCTTTTGTGCAGAAAACACTAACACTTGTTCAGAACGAAAGAAAGCACAGAGCCCCAGATTCTATGTTGTCCTGGAGAGCTTGCAGAGCACTGGGGAAAGGCAGGCAGAGAATTCCCTGCTAGCACCTTCTCTGTGCCTGTTCACATTGCTTCGCAGAATCGCTTTTGTGCAGAAAACAGTAACACTTGTTCAGAACGAAAGAAAGCACAGAGCCCCAGATTCTATGTTGTCCTGGAGAGCTTGCAGAGCACTGGGGAAAGGCAGGCAGAGAATTCCCTGCTAGCACCTTCTCTGTGCCTGGGAAGCAGAAGTGTTCACATTGCTTCGCAGAATCGCTTTTGTGCAGAAAACACTAACACTTGTTCAGAATAAAAGAAAGCACAGAGCCCCAGATTCTATGTTGTCCTGGAGAGCTTGCAGAGCACTGGGGAAAGGCAGGCAGAGAAGTCCCTGCTAGCACCTTCTCTGTGCCTGTTCACACTGCTTCGCAGAATCGCTTTTGTGCAGAAAACACTAACACTTGTTCAGAACGAAAGAAAGCACAGAGCCCCAGATTTTATGTTGTCCTGGAGAGCTTGCAGAGCACTGGGGAAAGGCAGGCAGAGAATTCCCTGCTAGCACCTTCTCTGTGCCTGTTCATATTGCTTCGCAGAATCGCTTTTGTGCAGAAAACACTAACACTTGTTCAGAACGAAAGAAAGCACAGAGCCCCAGATTCTATGTTGTCCTGGAGAGCTTGCAGAGCACTGGGGAAAGGCAGGCAGAGAATTCCCTGCTAGCGCCTTCTCTGTGCTGGGAAGCAGAAGTGTGCACATTGCTTCGCAGAATCGCTTTTGTGCAGAAAACAGTAACACTTGTTCAGAACGAAAGAAAGCACAGAGCCCCAGATTTTATGTTGTCCTGGAGAGCTTGCAGAGCACTGGGGAAAGGCAGGCAGAGAATTCCCTGCTAGCACCTTCTCTGTGCCTGTTCACATTGCTTGGCAGAATCGCTTTTGTGCAGAAAACAGTAACACTTGTTCAGAACAAAAGAAAGCACAGAGCCCCAGATTCTATGTTGTCCTGGAGAGCTTGCAGAGCACTGGGGAAAGGCAGGCAGAGAATTCCTTGCTAGCACCTTCTCTGTGCCTGGGAAGCAGAAGTGTTCACATTGCTTCGCAGAATCGCTTTTGTGCAGAAAACAGTAACACTTGTTCAGAAGGAAAGAAAGCACAGAGCCCCAGATTCTATGTTGTCCTGGAGAGCTTGCAGAGCACTGGGGAAAGGCAGGCAGAGAATTCCCTGCTAGCACCTTCTCTGTGCCTGGGAAGCAGAAGTGTTCACATTGCTTCGCAGAATCGCTTTTGTGCAGAAAACACTAACACTTGTTCAGAACGAAAGAAAGCACAGAGCCCCGGATTTTATGTTGTCCTGGAGAGCTTGCAGAGCACTGGGGAAAGGCAGGCAGAGAATTCCCTGCTAGCACCTTCTCTGTGCCTGTTCACATTGCTTGGCAGAATCGCTTTTGTGCAGAAAACAGTAACACTTGTTCAGAACGAAAGAAAGCACAGAGCCCCAGATTCTATGTTGTCCTGGAGAGCTTGCAGAGCACTGGGGAAAGGCAGGCAGAGAATTCCTTGCTAGCACCTTCTCTGTGCCTGGGAAGCAGAAGTGTTCACATTGCTTTGCAGAATCGCTTTTGTGCAGAAAACAGTAACACTTCTTCAGAACGAAAGAAAGCACAGAGCCCCAGATTCTATGTTGTCCTGGAGAGCTTGCAGAGCACTGGGGAAAGGCAGGCAGAGAATTCCTTGCTAGCACCTTCTCTGTGCCTGTTCACATTGCTTCGCAGAATCGCTTTTGTGCAGAAAGCACTAACACTTGTTCAGAACGAAAGAAAGCACAGAGCCCCAGATTCTATGTTGTCCTGGAGAGCTTGCAGAGCACTGGGGAAAGGCAGGCAGAGAATTCCCTGCTAGCACCTTCTCTGTGCCTGGGAAGCAGAAGTGTTCACATTGCTTCGCAGAATCGCTTTTGTGCAGAAAACAGTAACACTTGTTCAGAACGGAAGAAAGCACAGAGCCCCAGATTTTATGTTGTCCTGGAGAGCTTGCAGAGCACTGGGGAAAGGCAGGCAGAGAATTCCCTGCTAGCACCTTCTCTGTGCCTGTTCACATTGCTTCGCAGAATCGCTTTTGTGCAGAAAACAGTAACACTTGTTCAGAACGAAAGAAAGCACAGAGCCCCAGATTCTATGTTGTCCTGGAGAGCTTGCAGAGCACTGGGGAAAGGCAGGCAGAGAATTCCCTGCTAGCACCTTCTCTGTGCCTGGGAAGCAGAAGTGTTCACATTGCTTCGCAGAATCGCTTTTGTGCAGAAAACACTAACACTTGTTCAGAATAAAAGAAAGCACAGAGCCCCAGATTCTATGTTGTCCTGGAGAGCTTGCAGAGCACTGGGGAAAGGCAGGCAGAGAAGTCCCTGCTAGCACCTTCTCTGTGCCTGTTCACATTGCTTCGCAGAATCGCTTTTGTGCAGAAAACACTAACACTTGTTCAGAACGAAAGAAAGCACAGAGCCCCAGATTTTATGTTGTCCTGGAGAGCTTGCAGAGCACTGGGGAAAGGCAGGCAGAGAATTCCCTGCTAGCACCTTCTCTGTGCCTGTTCATATTGCTTCGCAGAATCGCTTTTGTGCAGAAAACAGTAACACTTCTTCAGAACGAAAGAAAGCACAGAGCCCCAGATTTGCTGTTGTCCTGGAGAGCTTGCAGAGCACTGGGGAAAGGCAGGCAGAGAATTCCCTGCTAGCGCCTTCTCTGTGCTGGGAAGCAGAAGTGTGCACATTGCTTCGCAGAATCGCTTTTGTGCAGAAAACACTAACACTTGTTCAGAACGAAAGAAAGCACAGAGCCCCAGATTTTATGTTGTCCTGGAGAGCTTGCAGAGCACTGGGGAAAGGCAGGCAGAGAATTCCCTGCTAGCACCTTCTCTGTGCCTGTTCACATTGCTTGGCAGAATCGCTTTTGTGCAGAAAACAGTAACACTTGTTCAGAACAAAAGAAAGCACAGAGCCCCAGATTCTATGTTGTCCTGGAGAGCTTGCAGAGCACTGGGGAAAGGCAGGCAGAGAATTCCTTGCTAGCACCTTCTCTGTGCCTGGGAAGCAGAAGTGTTCACATTGCTTCGCAGAATCGCTTTTGTGCAGAAAACAGTAACACTTGTTCAGAACGAAAGAAAGCACAGAGCCCCAGATTCTATGTTGTCCTGGAGAGCTTGCAGAGCACTGGGGAAAGGCAGGCAGAGAATTCCCTGCTAGCACCTTCTCTGTGCCTGTTCACATTGCTTGGCAGAATCGCTTTTGTGCAGAAAACAGTAACACTTGTTCAGAACGAAAGAAAGCACAGAGCCCCAGATTCTATGTTGTCCTGGAGAGCTTGCAGAGCACTGGGGAAAGGCAGGCAGAGAAGTCCCTGCTAGCACCTTCTCTGTGCCTGTTCACATTGCTTCGCAGAATCGCTTTTGTGCAGAAAACACTAACACTTGTTCAGAACGAAAGAAAGCACAGAGCCCCAGATTTTATGTTGTCCTGGAGAGCTTGCAGAGCACTGGGGAAAGGCAGGCAGAGAATTCCCTGCTAGCACCTTCTCTGTGCCTGTTCATATTGCTTCGCAGAATCGCTTTTGTGCAGAAAACAGTAACACTTGTTCAGAACGAAAGAAAGCACAGAGCCCCAGATTTGCTGTTGTCCTGGAGAGCTTGCAGAGCACTGGGGAAAGGCAGGCAGAGAATTCCCTGCTAGCGCCTTCTCTGTGCCTGGGAAGCAGAAGTGTTCACATTGCTTTGCAGAATCGCTTTTGTGCAGAAAACAGTAACACTTCTTCAGAACGAAAGAAAGCACAGAGCCCCAGATTCTATGTTGTCCTGGAGAGCTTGCAGAGCACTGGGGAAAGGCAGGCAGAGAATTCCTTGCTAGCACCTTCTCTGTGCCTGGGAAGCAGAAGTGTTCACATTGCTTCGCAGAATCGCTTTTGTGCAGAAAACAGTAACACTTGTTCAGAAGGAAAGAAAGCACAGAGCCCCAGATTCTATGTTGTCCTGGAGAGCTTGCAGAGCACTGGGGAAAGGCAGGCAGAGAATTCCCTGCTAGCACCTTCTCTGTGCCTGTTCACATTGCTTCGCAGAATCGCTTTTGTGCAGAAAACAGTAACACTTGTTCAGAATGAAAGAAAGCACAGAGCCCCAGATTCTATGTTGTCCTGGAGAGCTTGCAGAGCACTGGGAAAAGGCAGGCAGAGAATTCCCTGCTAGCACCTTCTCTGTGCCTGGGAAGCAGAGTGTTCACATTGCTTGGCAGAATCGCTTTTGTGCAATAAACAGTAACACTTGTTCAGAACGAAAGAAAGCACAGAGCCCCAGATTCTATGTTGTCCTGGAGAGCTTGCAGAGCACTGGGGAAAGGCAGGCAGAGAATTCCCTGCTAGCACCTTCTCTGTGCCTGTTCACATTGCTTCGCAGAATCGCTTTTGTGCAGAAAACAGTAACACTTGTTCAGAACGAAAGAAAGCACAGAGCCCCAGATTCTATGTTGTCCTGGAGAGCTTGCAGAGCACTGGGGAAAGGCAGGCAGAGAATTCCTTGCTAGCACCTTTACTGTGCCTGGGAAGCAGAAGTGTTCGCATTGCTTGGCAGAATCACTTTTGTGCAGAAAACAGTAACACTTGTTCAGAAGGAAAGAAAGCACAGAGCCCCAGATTTTATGTTGTCCTGGAGAGCTTGCAGAGCACTGGGGAAAGGCAGGCAGAGAATTCCCTGCTAGCACCTTCTCTGTGCCTGGGAAGCAGAAGTGTTCACATTGCTTCGCAGAATCGCTTTTGTGCAGAAAACAGTAACACTTGTTCAGAAGGAAAGAAAGCACAGAGCCCCAGATTTGCTGTTGTCCTGGAGAGCTTGCAGAGCACTGGGGAAAGGCAGGCAGAGAATTCCCTGCTAGCACCTTCTCTGTGCCTGTTCACATTGCTTGGCAGAATCGCTTTTGTGCAGAAAACAGTAACACTTGTTCAGAAAGAAAGAAAGCATGAGCCCCAGATTTTATGTTGTCCTGGAGAGCTTGCAGAGCACCGGGGAAAGGCAGGCAGAGAATTCCCTGCTAGCACCTTCTCTGTGCCTGTTCACATTGCTTCGCAGAATCGCTTTTGTGCAGAAAACAGTAACACTTGTTCAGAACGAAAGAAAGCACAGAGCCCCAGATTCTATGTTGTCCTGGAGAGCTTGCAGAGCACTGGGGAAAGGCAGGCAGAGAATTCCCTTCTAGCGCCTTCTCTGTGCCTGGGAAGCAGAAGTGTTCACATTGCTTCGCAGAATTGCTTTTGTGCAGAAAACACTAACACTTGTTCAGAACGAAAGAAAGCACAGAGCCCCAGATTCTATGTTGTCCTGGAGAGCTTGCAGAGCACTGGGGAAAGGCAGGCAGAGAATTCCTTGCTAGCACCTTCTCTGTGCCTGTTCACATTGCTTCGCAGAATCGCTTTTGTGCAGAAAACAGTAACACTTGTTCAGAACGAAAGAAAGCATGAGCCCCAGATTTTATGTTGTCCTGGAGAGCTTGCAGAGCACTGGGGAAAGGCAGACAGAGAATTCCCTGCTAGCACCTTCTCTATGCCTGTTCACATTGCTTCGCAGAATCGCTTTTGTGCAGAAAACAGTAACACTTCTTCAGAATGAAAGAAAGCACAGAGCCCCAGATTCTATGTTGTCCTGGAGAGCTTGCAGAGCACTGGGGAAAGGCAGGCAGAGAATTCCTTGCTAGCGCCTTCTCTGTGCCTGTGTAGCAGAAGTGTTCACATTGCTTTCGCAGAATCGCTTTTGTACAGAAAACACTCACACTTGTTCAGAACGAAAGGAAGTACAGAGCCCCAGATTTTATGTTGTCCTGGAGAGCTTGCAGAGCACTGGGGAAAGGCAGGCAGAGAATTCCCTGATAGAACCTTCTCTGTGGCTGTTCACATTGCTTCGCAGAATCGCTTTTGTGCAGAAAACAGTAACACTTGTTCAGAACGAAAGGAAGCACAGAGCCCCAGATTCTATGTTGTCCTGGAGAGCTTGCAGAGCACTGGGGAAAGGCAGGCAGAGAATTCCTTGCTAGCACCTTCTCTGTGCCTGGGAAGCAGAAGTGTTCACCTTGCTTGGCAGAATCGCTTTTGTGCAGAAAACACTAACACTTGTTCAGAAGGAAAGAAAGCACAGAGCCCCAGATTTTATGTTGTCCTGGAGAGCTTGCAGAGCACTGGGGAAAGGCAGGCAGAGAATTCCCTGCTAGCACCTTCTCTGTGCCTGTTCACATTGCTTCGCAGAATCGCTTTTGTGCAGAAAACAGTAACACTTGTTCAGAAGGAAAGAAAGCACAGAGCCCCAGATTTGCTGTTGTCTTGGAGAGCTTGCAGAGCACTGGGGAAAGGCAGGCAGAGAATTCCCTGCTAGCACCTTCTCTGTGCCTGGGAAGCAGAAGTGTTCACATTGCTTCGCAGAATCGCTTTTGTGCAGAAAACAGTAACACTTGTTCAGAAGGAAAGAAAGCACAGAGCCCCAGATTTGCTGTTGTCTTGGAGAGCTTGCAGAGCACTGGGGAAAGGCAGGCAGAGAATTCCCTGCTAGCACCTTCTCTGTGCCTGTTCACATTGCTTGGCAGAATCGCTTTTGTGCAGAAAACAGTAACACTTGTTCAGAACGAAAGAAAGCACAGAGCCCCAGATTTTATGTTGTCCTGGAGAGCTTGCAGAGCACCGGGGAAAGGCAGGCAGAGAATTCCCTGCTAGCACCTTCTCTGTGCCTGTTCACATTGCTTCGCAGAATCGCTTTTGTGCAGAAAACACTAACACTTGTTCAGAACGAAAGAAAGCACAGAGCCCCAGATTCTATGTTGTCCTGGAGAGCTTGCAGAGCACTGGGGAAAGGCAGGCAGAGAATTCCCTGCTAGCACCTTCTCTGTGCCTGTTCACATTGCTTCGCAGAATCGCTTTTGTGCAGAAAACAGTAACACTTGTTCAGAACGAAAGAAAGCACAGAGCCCCAGATTCTATGTTGTCCTGGAGAGCTTGCAGAGCACTGGGGAAAGGCAGGCAGAGAATTCCCTGCTAGCGCCTTCTCTGTGCCTGGGAAGCAGAAGTGTTCACATTGCTTCGCTGTAGCGCTTTTGTGCAGAAAACACTAACACTTGTTCAGAACGAAAGAAAGCACAGAGCCCCAGATTCTATGTTGTCCTGGAGAGCTTGCAGAGCACTGGGGAAAGGCAGGCAGAGAATTCCTTGCTAGCACCTTCTCTGTGCCTGTTCACATTGCTTCGCAGAATCGCTTTTGTGCAGAAAACAGTAACACTTGTTCAGAACGAAAGAAAGCATGAGCCCCAGATTTTATGTTGTCCTGGAGAGCTTGCAGAGCACTGGGGAAAGGCAGGCAGAGAATTCCCTGCTAGCACCTTCTCTGTGCCTGTTCACATTGCTTCGCAGAATCGCTTTTGTGCAGAAAGCACTAACACTTGTTCAGAACGAAAGAAAGCACAGAGCCCCAGATTCTATGTTGTCCTGGAGAGCTTGCAGAGCACTGGGGAAAGGCAGGCAGAGAATTCCCTGCTAGCACCTTCTCTGTGCCTGGGAAGCAGAAGTGTTCACATTGCTTCGCAGAATCGCTTTTGTGCAGAAAACAGTAACACTTGTTCAGAACGAAAGAAAGCACAGAGCCCCAGATTTTATGTTGTCCTGGAGAGCTTGCAGAGCACTGGGGAAAGGCAGGCAGAGAATTCCCTGCTAGCACCTTCTCTGTGCCTGTTCACATTGCTTCGCAGAATCGCTTTTGTGCAGAAAACAGTAACACTTGTTCAGAACGAAAGAAAGCACAGAGCCCCAGATTCTATGTTGTCCTGGAGAGCTTGCAGAGCACTGGGGAAAGGCAGGCAGAGAATTCCCTGCTAGCACCTTCTCTGTGCCTGGGAAGCAGAAGTGTTCACATTGCTTTGCAGAATCGCTTTTGTGCAGAAAACAGTAACACTTCTTCAGAACGAAAGAAAGCACAGAGCCCCAGATTCTATGTTGTCCTGGAGAGCTTGCAGAGCACTGGGGAAAGGCAGGCAGAGAAGTCCCTGCTAGCACCTTCTCTGTGCCTGTTCACACTGCTTCGCAGAATCGCTTTTGTGCAGAAAACACTAACACTTGTTCAGAACGAAAGAAAGCACAGAGCCCCAGATTTTATGTTGTCCTGGAGAGCTTGCAGAGCACTGGGGAAAGGCAGGCAGAGAATTCCCTGCTAGCACCTTCTCTGTGCCTGTTCATATTGCTTCGCAGAATCGCTTTTGTGCAGAAAACACTAACACTTGTTCAGAACGAAAGAAAGCACAGAGCCCCAGATTCTATGTTGTCCTGGAGAGCTTGCAGAGCACTGGGGAAAGGCAGGCAGAGAATTCCCTGCTAGCGCCTTCTCTGTGCTGGGAAGCAGAAGTGTGCACATTGCTTCGCAGAATCGCTTTTGTGCAGAAAACAGTAACACTTGTTCAGAAGGAAAGAAAGCACAGAGCCCCAGATTTGCTGTTGTCCTGGAGAGCTTGCAGAGCACTGGGGAAAGGCAGGCAGAGAATTCCCTGCTAGCACCTTCTCTGTGCCTGTTCACATTGCTTCGCAGAATCGCTTTTGTGCAGAAAACAGTAACACTTGTTCAGAATGAAAGAAAGCACAGAGCCCCAGATTCTATGTTGTCCTGGAGAGCTTGCAGAGCACTGGGAAAAGGCAGGCAGAGAATTCCTTGCTAGCACCTTCTCTGTGCCTGGGAAGCAGAGTGTTCACATTGCTTGGCAGAATCGCTTTTGTGCAGAAAACAGTAACACTTGTTCAGAAGGAAAGAAAGCACAGAGCCCCAGATTTGCTGTTGTCTTGGAGAGCTTGCAGAGCACTGGGGAAAGGCAGGCAGAGAATTCCCTGCTAGCACCTTCTCTGTGCCTGGGAAGCAGAAGTGTTCACATTGCTTCGCAGAATCGCTTTTGTGCAGAAAACAGTAACACTTGTTCAGAAGGAAAGAAAGCACAGAGCCCCAGATTTGCTGTTGTCTTGGAGAGCTTGCAGAGCACTGGGGAAAGGCAGGCAGAGAATTCCCTGCTAGCACCTTCTCTGTGCCTGTTCACATTGCTTGGCAGAATCGCTTTTGTGCAGAAAACAGTAACACTTGTTCAGAAGGAAAGAAAGCACAGAGCCCCAGATTTTATGTTGTCCTGGAGAGCTTGCAGAGCACCGGGGAAAGGCAGGCAGAGAATTCCCTGCTAGCACCTTCTCTGTGCCTGTTCACATTGCTTCGCAGAATCGCTTTTGTGCAGAAAACAGTAACACTTGTTCAGAAGGAAAGAAAGCACAGAGCCCCAGATTCTATGTTGTCCTGGAGAGCTTGCAGAGCACTGGGGAAAGGCAGGCAGAGAATTCCCTGCTAGCACCTTCTCTGTGCCTGTTCACATTGCTTCGCAGAATCGCTTTTGTGCAGAAAACAGTAACACTTGTTCAGAACGAAAGAAAGCACAGAGCCCCAGATTCTATGTTGTCCTGGAGAGCTTGCAGAGCACTGGGGAAAGGCAGGCAGAGAATTCCCTGCTAGCGCCTTCTCTGTGCCTGGGAAGCAGAAGTGTTCACATTGCTTCGCTGTAGCGCTTTTGTGCAGAAAACAGTAACACTTGTTCAGAAGGAAAGAAAGCACAGAGCCCCAGATTTTATGTTGTCCTGGAGAGCTTGCAGAGCACTGGGGAAAGGCAGGCAGAGAATTCCCTGCTAGCACCTTCTCTGTGCCTGTTCACATTGCTTCGCAGAATCGCTTTTGTGCAGAAAGCACTAACACTTGTTCAGAACGAAAGAAAGCACAGAGCCCCAGATTCTATGTTGTCCTGGAGAGCTTGCAGAGCACTGGGGAAAGGCAGGCAGAGAATTCCCTGCTAGCACCTTCTCTGTGCCTGGGAAGCAGAAGTGTTCACATTGCTTCGCAGAATCGCTTTTGTGCAGAAAACAGTAACACTTGTTCAGAACGAAAGAAAGCACAGAGCCCCAGATTTTATGTTGTCCTGGAGAGCTTGCAGAGCACTGGGGAAAGGCAGGCAGAGAATTCCCTGCTAGCACCTTCTCTGTGCCTGTTCACATTGCTTCGCAGAATCGCTTTTGTGCAGAAAACAGTAACACTTGTTCAGAACGAAAGAAAGCACAGAGCCCCAGATTCTATGTTGTCCTGGAGAGCTTGCAGAGCACTGGGGAAAGGCAGGCAGAGAATTCCCTGCTAGCACCTTCTCTGTGCCTGGGAAGCAGAAGTGTTCACATTGCTTCGCAGAATCGCTTTTGTGCAGAAAACACTAACACTTGTTCAGAATAAAAGAAAGCACAGAGCCCCAGATTCTATGTTGTCCTGGAGAGCTTGCAGAGCACTGGGGAAAGGCAGGCAGAGAAGTCCCTGCTAGCACCTTCTCTGTGCCTGTTCACACTGCTTCGCAGAATCGCTTTTGTGCAGAAAACACTAACACTTGTTCAGAACGAAAGAAAGCACAGAGCCCCAGATTTTATGTTGTCCTGGAGAGCTTGCAGAGCACTGGGGAAAGGCAGGCAGAGAATTCCCTGCTAGCACCTTCTCTGTGCCTGTTCATATTGCTTCGCAGAATCGCTTTTGTGCAGAAAACACTAACACTTGTTCAGAACGAAAGAAAGCACAGAGCCCCAGATTCTATGTTGTCCTGGAGAGCTTGCAGAGCACTGGGGAAAGGCAGGCAGAGAATTCCCTGCTAGCGCCTTCTCTGTGCTGGGAAGCAGAAGTGTGCACATTGCTTCGCAGAATCGCTTTTGTGCAGAAAACAGTAACACTTGTTCAGAACGAAAGAAAGCACAGAGCCCCAGATTTTATGTTGTCCTGGAGAGCTTGCAGAGCACTGGGGAAAGGCAGGCAGAGAATTCCCTGCTAGCACCTTCTCTGTGCCTGTTCACATTGCTTGGCAGAATCGCTTTTGTGCAGAAAACAGTAACACTTGTTCAGAACAAAAGAAAGCACAGAGCCCCAGATTCTATGTTGTCCTGGAGAGCTTGCAGAGCACTGGGGAAAGGCAGGCAGAGAATTCCTTGCTAGCACCTTCTCTGTGCCTGGGAAGCAGAAGTGTTCACATTGCTTTGCAGAATCGCTTTTGTGCAGAAAACAGTAACACTTCTTCAGAACGAAAGAAAGCACAGAGCCCCAGATTCTATGTTGTCCTGGAGAGCTTGCAGAGCACTGGGGAAAGGCAGGCAGAGAATTCCTTGCTAGCACCTTCTCTGTGCCTGTTCACATTGCTTCGCAGAATCGCTTTTGTGCAGAAAGCACTAACACTTGTTCAGAACGAAAGAAAGCACAGAGCCCCAGATTCTATGTTGTCCTGGAGAGCTTGCAGAGCACTGGGGAAAGGCAGGCAGAGAATTCCCTGCTAGCACCTTCTCTGTGCCTGGGAAGCAGAAGTGTTCACATTGCTTCGCAGAATCGCTTTTGTGCAGAAAACAGTAACACTTGTTCAGAACGGAAGAAAGCACAGAGCCCCAGATTTTATGTTGTCCTGGAGAGCTTGCAGAGCACTGGGGAAAGGCAGGCAGAGAATTCCCTGCTAGCACCTTCTCTGTGCCTGTTCACATTGCTTCGCAGAATCGCTTTTGTGCAGAAAACAGTAACACTTGTTCAGAACGAAAGAAAGCACAGAGCCCCAGATTCTATGTTGTCCTGGAGAGCTTGCAGAGCACTGGGGAAAGGCAGGCAGAGAATTCCCTGCTAGCACCTTCTCTGTGCCTGGGAAGCAGAAGTGTTCACATTGCTTCGCAGAATCGCTTTTGTGCAGAAAACACTAACACTTGTTCAGAATAAAAGAAAGCACAGAGCCCCAGATTCTATGTTGTCCTGGAGAGCTTGCAGAGCACTGGGGAAAGGCAGGCAGAGAAGTCCCTGCTAGCACCTTCTCTGTGCCTGTTCACATTGCTTCGCAGAATCGCTTTTGTGCAGAAAACACTAACACTTGTTCAGAACGAAAGAAAGCACAGAGCCCCAGATTTTATGTTGTCCTGGAGAGCTTGCAGAGCACTGGGGAAAGGCAGGCAGAGAATTCCCTGCTAGCACCTTCTCTGTGCCTGTTCATATTGCTTCGCAGAATCGCTTTTGTGCAGAAAACAGTAACACTTGTTCAGAACGAAAGAAAGCACAGAGCCCCAGATTTGCTGTTGTCCTGGAGAGCTTGCAGAGCACTGGGGAAAGGCAGGCAGAGAATTCCCTGCTAGCGCCTTCTCTGTGCTGGGAAGCAGAAGTGTGCACATTGCTTCGCAGAATCGCTTTTGTGCAGAAAACACTAACACTTGTTCAGAACGAAAGAAAGCACAGAGCCCCAGATTTTATGTTGTCCTGGAGAGCTTGCAGAGCACTGGGGAAAGGCAGGCAGAGAATTCCCTGCTAGCACCTTCTCTGTGCCTGTTCACATTGCTTGGCAGAATCGCTTTTGTGCAGAAAACAGTAACACTTGTTCAGAACAAAAGAAAGCACAGAGCCCCAGATTCTATGTTGTCCTGGAGAGCTTGCAGAGCACTGGGGAAAGGCAGGCAGAGAATTCCTTGCTAGCACCTTCTCTGTGCCTGGGAAGCAGAAGTGTTCACATTGCTTCGCAGAATCGCTTTTGTGCAGAAAACAGTAACACTTGTTCAGAACGAAAGAAAGCACAGAGCCCCAGATTCTATGTTGTCCTGGAGAGCTTGCAGAGCACTGGGGAAAGGCAGGCAGAGAATTCCCTGCTAGCACCTTCTCTGTGCCTGTTCACATTGCTTGGCAGAATCGCTTTTGTGCAGAAAACAGTAACACTTGTTCAGAACGAAAGAAAGCACAGAGCCCCAGATTCTATGTTGTCCTGGAGAGCTTGCAGAGCACTGGGGAAAGGCAGGCAGAGAAGTCCCTGCTAGCACCTTCTCTGTGCCTGTTCACATTGCTTCGCAGAATCGCTTTTGTGCAGAAAACACTAACACTTGTTCAGAACGAAAGAAAGCACAGAGCCCCAGATTTTATGTTGTCCTGGAGAGCTTGCAGAGCACTGGGGAAAGGCAGGCAGAGAATTCCCTGCTAGCACCTTCTCTGTGCCTGTTCATATTGCTTCGCAGAATCGCTTTTGTGCAGAAAACAGTAACACTTGTTCAGAACGAAAGAAAGCACAGAGCCCCAGATTTGCTGTTGTCCTGGAGAGCTTGCAGAGCACTGGGGAAAGGCAGGCAGAGAATTCCCTGCTAGCGCCTTCTCTGTGCCTGGGAAGCAGAAGTGTTCACATTGCTTTGCAGAATCGCTTTTGTGCAGAAAACAGTAACACTTCTTCAGAACGAAAGAAAGCACAGAGCCCCAGATTCTATGTTGTCCTGGAGAGCTTGCAGAGCACTGGGGAAAGGCAGGCAGAGAATTCCTTGCTAGCACCTTCTCTGTGCCTGGGAAGCAGAAGTGTTCACATTGCTTCGCAGAATCGCTTTTGTACAGAAAACACTAACACTTGTTCAGAACGAAAGGAAGCACAGAGCCCCAGATTTTATGTTGTCCTGGAGAGCTTGCAGAGCACTGGGGAAAGGCAGGCAGAGAATTCCCTGCTAGCACCTTCTCTGTGCCTGTTCACATTGCTTCGCAGAATCGCTTTTGTGCAGAAAACAGTAACACTTGTTCAGAACGAAAGAAAGCACAGAGCCCCAGATTCTATGTTGTCCTGGAGAGCTTGCAGAACACTGGGGAAAGGCAGGCAGAGAATTCCTTGCTAGCACCTTCTCTGTGCTGGGAAGCAGAAGTGTTCACATTGCTTCGCAGAATCGCTTTTGTGCAGAAAACACTAACACTTGTTCAGAACGAAAGAAAGAACAGAGCCCCAGATTCTATGTTGTCCTGGAGAGCTTGCAGAGCACTGGGGAAAGGCAGGCAGAGAATTCCTTGCTAGTACCTTCTCTGTGCCTGGGAAGCAGAAGTGTTCACATTGCTTCGCAGAATCGCTTTTGTGCAGGAAACACTAACACTTGTTCAGAAGGAAAGAAAGCACAGAGCCCCAGATTCTATGTTGTCCTGGAGAGCTTGCAGAGCACTGGGGAAAGGCAGGCAGAGAATTCCTTGCTAGCACCTTCTCTGTGCCTGGGAAGCAGAAGTGTTCACATTGCTTCGCAGAATCGCTTTTGTGCAGAAAACAGTAACACTTGTTCAGAAGGAAAGAAAGCACAGAGCCCCAGATTCTATGTTGTCCTGGAGAGCTTGCAGAGCACTGGGGAAAGGCAGGCAGAGAATTCCCTGCTAGCACCTTCTCTGTGCCTGTTCACATTGCTTCGCAGAATCGCTTTTGTGCAGAAAACAGTAACACTTGTTCAGAATGAAAGAAAGCACAGAGCCCCAGATTCTATGTTGTCCTGGAGAGCTTGCAGAGCACTGGGAAAAGGCAGGCAGAGAATTCCTTGCTAGCACCTTCTCTGTGCCTGGGAAGCAGAGTGTTCACATTGCTTGGCAGAATCGCTTTTGTGCAATAAACAGTAACACTTGTTCAGAACGAAAGAAAGCACAGAGCCCCAGATTCTATGTTGTCCTGGAGAGCTTGCAGAGCACTGGGGAAAGGCAGGCAGAGAATTCCCTGCTAGCACCTTCTCTGTGCCTGGGAAGCAGAAGTGTTCACATTGCTTCGCAGAATCGCTTTTGTGCAGAAAACAGTAACACTTGTTCAGAAGGAAAGAAAGCACAGAGCCCCAGATTTGCTGTTGTCTTGGAGAGCTTGCAGAGCACTGGGGAAAGGCAGGCAGAGAATTCCCTGCTAGCACCTTCTCTGTGCCTGTTCACATTGCTTGGCAGAATCGCTTTTGTGCAGAAAACAGTAACACTTGTTCAGAAGGAAAGAAAGCACAGAGCCCCAGATTTTATGTTGTCCTGGAGAGCTTGCAGAGCACCGGGGAAAGGCAGGCAGAGAATTCCCTGCTAGCACCTTCTCTGTGCCTGTTCACATTGCTTCGCAGAATCGCTTTTGTGCAGAAAACAGTAACACTTGTTCAGAAGGAAAGAAAGCACAGAGCCCCAGATTCTATGTTGTCCTGGAGAGCTTGCAGAGCACTGGGGAAAGGCAGGCAGAGAATTCCCTGCTAGCACCTTCTCTGTGCCTGTTCACATTGCTTCGCAGAATCGCTTTTGTGCAGAAAACAGTAACACTTGTTCAGAACGAAAGAAAGCACAGAGCCCCAGATTCTATGTTGTCCTGGAGAGCTTGCAGAGCACTGGGGAAAGGCAGGCAGAGAATTCCCTGCTAGCGCCTTCTCTGTGCCTGGGAAGCAGAAGTGTTCACATTGCTTCGCTGTAGCGCTTTTGTGCAGAAAACAGTAACACTTGTTCAGAAGGAAAGAAAGCACAGAGCCCCAGATTTTATGTTGTCCTGGAGAGCTTGCAGAGCACTGGGGAAAGGCAGGCAGAGAATTCCCTGCTAGCACCTTCTCTGTGCCTGTTCACATTGCTTCGCAGAATCGCTTTTGTGCAGAAAGCACTAACACTTGTTCAGAACGAAAGAAAGCACAGAGCCCCAGATTCTATGTTGTCCTGGAGAGCTTGCAGAGCACTGGGGAAAGGCAGGCAGAGAATTCCCTGCTAGCACCTTCTCTGTGCCTGGGAAGCAGAAGTGTTCACATTGCTTCGCAGAATCGCTTTTGTGCAGAAAACAGTAACACTTGTTCAGAACGAAAGAAAGCACAGAGCCCCAGATTTTATGTTGTCCTGGAGAGCTTGCAGAGCACTGGGGAAAGGCAGGCAGAGAATTCCCTGCTAGCACCTTCTCTGTGCCTGTTCACATTGCTTCGCAGAATCGCTTTTGTGCAGAAAACAGTAACACTTGTTCAGAACGAAAGAAAGCACAGAGCCCCAGATTCTATGTTGTCCTGGAGAGCTTGCAGAGCACTGGGGAAAGGCAGGCAGAGAATTCCCTGCTAGCACCTTCTCTGTGCCTGGGAAGCAGAAGTGTTCACATTGCTTCGCAGAATCGCTTTTGTGCAGAAAACACTAACACTTGTTCAGAATAAAAGAAAGCACAGAGCCCCAGATTCTATGTTGTCCTGGAGAGCTTGCAGAGCACTGGGGAAAGGCAGGCAGAGAAGTCCCTGCTAGCACCTTCTCTGTGCCTGTTCACACTGCTTCGCAGAATCGCTTTTGTGCAGAAAACACTAACACTTGTTCAGAACGAAAGAAAGCACAGAGCCCCAGATTTTATGTTGTCCTGGAGAGCTTGCAGAGCACTGGGGAAAGGCAGGCAGAGAATTCCCTGCTAGCACCTTCTCTGTGCCTGTTCATATTGCTTCGCAGAATCGCTTTTGTGCAGAAAACACTAACACTTGTTCAGAACGAAAGAAAGCACAGAGCCCCAGATTCTATGTTGTCCTGGAGAGCTTGCAGAGCACTGGGGAAAGGCAGGCAGAGAATTCCCTGCTAGCGCCTTCTCTGTGCTGGGAAGCAGAAGTGTGCACATTGCTTCGCAGAATCGCTTTTGTGCAGAAAACAGTAACACTTGTTCAGAACGAAAGAAAGCACAGAGCCCCAGATTTTATGTTGTCCTGGAGAGCTTGCAGAGCACTGGGGAAAGGCAGGCAGAGAATTCCCTGCTAGCACCTTCTCTGTGCCTGTTCACATTGCTTGGCAGAATCGCTTTTGTGCAGAAAACAGTAACACTTGTTCAGAACAAAAGAAAGCACAGAGCCCCAGATTCTATGTTGTCCTGGAGAGCTTGCAGAGCACTGGGGAAAGGCAGGCAGAGAATTCCTTGCTAGCACCTTCTCTGTGCCTGGGAAGCAGAAGTGTTCACATTGCTTTGCAGAATCGCTTTTGTGCAGAAAACAGTAACACTTCTTCAGAACGAAAGAAAGCACAGAGCCCCAGATTCTATGTTGTCCTGGAGAGCTTGCAGAGCACTGGGGAAAGGCAGGCAGAGAATTCCTTGCTAGCACCTTCTCTGTGCCTGTTCACATTGCTTCGCAGAATCGCTTTTGTGCAGAAAGCACTAACACTTGTTCAGAACGAAAGAAAGCACAGAGCCCCAGATTCTATGTTGTCCTGGAGAGCTTGCAGAGCACTGGGGAAAGGCAGGCAGAGAATTCCCTGCTAGCACCTTCTCTGTGCCTGGGAAGCAGAAGTGTTCACATTGCTTCGCAGAATCGCTTTTGTGCAGAAAACAGTAACACTTGTTCAGAACGGAAGAAAGCACAGAGCCCCAGATTTTATGTTGTCCTGGAGAGCTTGCAGAGCACTGGGGAAAGGCAGGCAGAGAATTCCCTGCTAGCACCTTCTCTGTGCCTGTTCACATTGCTTCGCAGAATCGCTTTTGTGCAGAAAACAGTAACACTTGTTCAGAACGAAAGAAAGCACAGAGCCCCAGATTCTATGTTGTCCTGGAGAGCTTGCAGAGCACTGGGGAAAGGCAGGCAGAGAATTCCCTGCTAGCACCTTCTCTGTGCCTGGGAAGCAGAAGTGTTCACATTGCTTCGCAGAATCGCTTTTGTGCAGAAAACACTAACACTTGTTCAGAATAAAAGAAAGCACAGAGCCCCAGATTCTATGTTGTCCTGGAGAGCTTGCAGAGCACTGGGGAAAGGCAGGCAGAGAAGTCCCTGCTAGCACCTTCTCTGTGCCTGTTCACATTGCTTCGCAGAATCGCTTTTGTGCAGAAAACACTAACACTTGTTCAGAACGAAAGAAAGCACAGAGCCCCAGATTTTATGTTGTCCTGGAGAGCTTGCAGAGCACTGGGGAAAGGCAGGCAGAGAATTCCCTGCTAGCACCTTCTCTGTGCCTGTTCATATTGCTTCGCAGAATCGCTTTTGTGCAGAAAACAGTAACACTTGTTCAGAACGAAAGAAAGCACAGAGCCCCAGATTTGCTGTTGTCCTGGAGAGCTTGCAGAGCACTGGGGAAAGGCAGGCAGAGAATTCCCTGCTAGCGCCTTCTCTGTGCTGGGAAGCAGAAGTGTGCACATTGCTTCGCAGAATCGCTTTTGTGCAGAAAACACTAACACTTGTTCAGAACGAAAGAAAGCACAGAGCCCCAGATTTTATGTTGTCCTGGAGAGCTTGCAGAGCACTGGGGAAAGGCAGGCAGAGAATTCCCTGCTAGCACCTTCTCTGTGCCTGTTCACATTGCTTGGCAGAATCGCTTTTGTGCAGAAAACAGTAACACTTGTTCAGAACAAAAGAAAGCACAGAGCCCCAGATTCTATGTTGTCCTGGAGAGCTTGCAGAGCACTGGGGAAAGGCAGGCAGAGAATTCCTTGCTAGCACCTTCTCTGTGCCTGGGAAGCAGAAGTGTTCACATTGCTTCGCAGAATCGCTTTTGTGCAGAAAACAGTAACACTTGTTCAGAACGAAAGAAAGCACAGAGCCCCAGATTCTATGTTGTCCTGGAGAGCTTGCAGAGCACTGGGGAAAGGCAGGCAGAGAATTCCCTGCTAGCACCTTCTCTGTGCCTGTTCACATTGCTTGGCAGAATCGCTTTTGTGCAGAAAACAGTAACACTTGTTCAGAACGAAAGAAAGCACAGAGCCCCAGATTCTATGTTGTCCTGGAGAGCTTGCAGAGCACTGGGGAAAGGCAGGCAGAGAAGTCCCTGCTAGCACCTTCTCTGTGCCTGTTCACATTGCTTCGCAGAATCGCTTTTGTGCAGAAAACACTAACACTTGTTCAGAACGAAAGAAAGCACAGAGCCCCAGATTTTATGTTGTCCTGGAGAGCTTGCAGAGCACTGGGGAAAGGCAGGCAGAGAATTCCCTGCTAGCACCTTCTCTGTGCCTGTTCATATTGCTTCGCAGAATCGCTTTTGTGCAGAAAACAGTAACACTTGTTCAGAACGAAAGAAAGCACAGAGCCCCAGATTTGCTGTTGTCCTGGAGAGCTTGCAGAGCACTGGGGAAAGGCAGGCAGAGAATTCCCTGCTAGCGCCTTCTCTGTGCCTGGGAAGCAGAAGTGTTCACATTGCTTTGCAGAATCGCTTTTGTGCAGAAAACAGTAACACTTCTTCAGAACGAAAGAAAGCACAGAGCCCCAGATTCTATGTTGTCCTGGAGAGCTTGCAGAGCACTGGGGAAAGGCAGGCAGAGAATTCCTTGCTAGCACCTTCTCTGTGCCTGGGAAGCAGAAGTGTTCACATTGCTTCGCAGAATCGCTTTTGTACAGAAAACACTAACACTTGTTCAGAACGAAAGGAAGCACAGAGCCCCAGATTTTATGTTGTCCTGGAGAGCTTGCAGAGCACTGGGGAAAGGCAGGCAGAGAATTCCCTGCTAGCACCTTCTCTGTGCCTGTTCACATTGCTTCGCAGAATCGCTTTTGTGCAGAAAACAGTAACACTTGTTCAGAACGAAAGAAAGCACAGAGCCCCAGATTCTATGTTGTCCTGGAGAGCTTGCAGAACACTGGGGAAAGGCAGGCAGAGAATTCCTTGCTAGCACCTTCTCTGTGCTGGGAAGCAGAAGTGTTCACATTGCTTCGCAGAATCGCTTTTGTGCAGAAAACACTAACACTTGTTCAGAACGAAAGAAAGAACAGAGCCCCAGATTCTATGTTGTCCTGGAGAGCTTGCAGAGCACTGGGGAAAGGCAGGCAGAGAATTCCTTGCTAGTACCTTCTCTGTGCCTGGGAAGCAGAAGTGTTCACATTGCTTCGCAGAATCGCTTTTGTGCAGGAAACACTAACACTTGTTCAGAAGGAAAGAAAGCACAGAGCCCCAGATTCTATGTTGTCCTGGAGAGCTTGCAGAGCACTGGGGAAAGGCAGGCAGAGAATTCCTTGCTAGCACCTTCTCTGTGCCTGGGAAGCAGAAGTGTTCACATTGCTTCGCAGAATCGCTTTTGTGCAGAAAACAGTAACACTTGTTCAGAAGGAAAGAAAGCACAGAGCCCCAGATTCTATGTTGTCCTGGAGAGCTTGCAGAGCACTGGGGAAAGGCAGGCAGAGAATTCCCTGCTAGCACCTTCTCTGTGCCTGTTCACATTGCTTCGCAGAATCGCTTTTGTGCAGAAAACAGTAACACTTGTTCAGAATGAAAGAAAGCACAGAGCCCCAGATTCTATGTTGTCCTGGAGAGCTTGCAGAGCACTGGGAAAAGGCAGGCAGAGAATTCCTTGCTAGCACCTTCTCTGTGCCTGGGAAGCAGAGTGTTCACATTGCTTGGCAGAATCGCTTTTGTGCAATAAACAGTAACACTTGTTCAGAACGAAAGAAAGCACAGAGCCCCAGATTCTATGTTGTCCTGGAGAGCTTGCAGAGCACTGGGGAAAGGCAGGCAGAGAATTCCCTGCTAGCACCTTCTCTGTGCCTGGGAAGCAGAAGTGTTCACATTGCTTCGCAGAATCGCTTTTGTGCAGAAAACAGTAACACTTGTTCAGAAGGAAAGAAAGCACAGAGCCCCAGATTTGCTGTTGTCTTGGAGAGCTTGCAGAGCACTGGGGAAAGGCAGGCAGAGAATTCCCTGCTAGCACCTTCTCTGTGCCTGTTCACATTGCTTGGCAGAATCGCTTTTGTGCAGAAAACAGTAACACTTGTTCAGAAAGAAAGAAAGCATGAGCCCCAGATTTTATGTTGTCCTGGAGAGCTTGCAGAGCACCGGGGAAAGGCAGGCAGAGAATTCCCTGCTAGCACCTTCTCTGTGCCTGTTCACATTGCTTCGCAGAATCGCTTTTGTGCAGAAAACACTAACACTTGTTCAGAAGGAAAGAAAGCACAGAGCCCCAGATTCTATGTTGTCCTGGAGAGCTTGCAGAGCACTGGGGAAAGGCAGGCAGAGAATTCCCTGCTAGCACCTTCTCTGTGCCTGTTCACATTGCTTCGCAGAATCGCTTTTGTGCAGAAAACAGTAACACTTGTTCAGAACGAAAGAAAGCACAGAGCCCCAGATTCTATGTTGTCCTGGAGAGCTTGCAGAGCACTGGGGAAAGGCAGGCAGAGAATTCCTTGCTAGCACCTTCTCTGTGCCTGTTCACATTGCTTCGCAGAATCGCTTTTGTGCAGAAAACAGTAACACTTGTTCAGAACGAAAGAAAGCACAGAGCCCCAGATTTTATGTTGTCCTGGAGAGCTTGCAGAGCACTGGGGAAAGGCAGGCAGAGAATTCCCTGCTAGCACCTTCTCTGTGCCTGTTCACATTGCTTCGCAGAATCGCTTTTGTGCAGAAAACAGTAACACTTGTTCAGAACGAAAGAAAGCACAGAGCCCCAGATTCTATGTTGTCCTGGAGAGCTTGCAGAGCACTGGGGAAAGGCAGGCAGAGAATTCCCTGCTAGCACCTTCTCTGTGCCTGGGAAGCAGAAGTGTTCACATTGCTTCGCAGAATCGCTTTTGTGCAGAAAACACTAACACTTGTTCAGAATAAAAGAAAGCACAGAGCCCCAGATTCTATGTTGTCCTGGAGAGCTTGCAGAGCACTGGGGAAAGGCAGGCAGAGAAGTCCCTGCTAGCACCTTCTCTGTGCCTGTTCACACTGCTTCGCAGAATCGCTTTTGTGCAGAAAACAGTAACACTTGTTCAGAACGAAAGAAAGCACAGAGCCCCAGATTTTATGTTGTCCTGGAGAGCTTGCAGAGCACTGGGGAAAGGCAGGCAGAGAATTCCCTGCTAGCACCTTCTCTGTGCCTGTTCATATTGCTTCGCAGAATCGCTTTTGTGCAGAAAACACTAACACTTGTTCAGAACGAAAGAAAGCACAGAGCCCCAGATTCTATGTTGTCCTGGAGAGCTTGCAGAGCACTGGGGAAAGGCAGGCAGAGAATTCCCTGCTAGCGCCTTCTCTGTGCTGGGAAGCAGAAGTGTTCACATTGCTTCGCAGAATCGCTTTTGTGCAGAAAACAGTAACACTTGTTCAGAACGAAAGAAAGCACAGAGCCCCAGATTTTATGTTGTCCTGGAGAGCTTGCAGAGCACTGGGGAAAGGCAGGCAGAGAATTCCCTGCTAGCACCTTCTCTGTGCCTGTTCACATTGCTTGGCAGAATCGCTTTTGTGCAGAAAACAGTAACACTTGTTCAGAACAAAAGAAAGCACAGAGCCCCAGATTCTATGTTGTCCTGGAGAGCTTGCAGAGCACTGGGGAAAGGCAGGCAGAGAATTCCTTGCTAGCACCTTCTCTGTGCCTGGGAAGCAGAAGTGTTCACATTGCTTCGCAGAATCGCTTTTGTGCAGAAAACAGTAACACTTGTTCAGAACGAAAGAAAGCACAGAGCCCCAGATTCTATGTTGTCCTGGAGAGCTTGCAGAGCACTGGGGAAAGGCAGGCAGAGAATTCCCTGCTAGCACCTTCTCTGTGCCTGGGAAGCAGAAGTGTTCACATTGCTTCGCAGAATCGCTTTTGTGCAGAAAACACTAACACTTGTTCAGAACGAAAGAAAGCACAGAGCCCCAGATTTTATGTTGTCCTGGAGAGCTTGCAGAGCACTGGGGAAAGGCAGGCAGAGAATTCCCTGCTAGCACCTTCTCTGTGCCTGTTCACATTGCTTGGCAGAATCGCTTTTGTGCAGAAAACAGTAACACTTGTTCAGAACGAAAGAAAGCACAGAGCCCCAGATTCTATGTTGTCCTGGAGAGCTTGCAGAGCACTGGGGAAAGGCAGGCAGAGAATTCCTTGCTAGCACCTTCTCTGTGCCTGGGAAGCAGAAGTGTTCACATTGCTTTGCAGAATCGCTTTTGTGCAGAAAACAGTAACACTTCTTCAGAACGAAAGAAAGCACAGAGCCCCAGATTCTATGTTGTCCTGGAGAGCTTGCAGAGCACTGGGGAAAGGCAGGCAGAGAATTCCTTGCTAGCACCTTCTCTGTGCCTGTTCACATTGCTTCGCAGAATCGCTTTTGTGCAGAAAACAGTAACACTTGTTCAGAACGAAAGAAAGCATGAGCCCCAGATTTTATGTTGTCCTGGAGAGCTTGCAGAGCACTGGGGAAAGGCAGGCAGAGAATTCCCTGCTAGCACCTTCTCTGTGCCTGTTCACATTGCTTCGCAGAATCGCTTTTGTGCAGAAAGCACTAACACTTGTTCAGAACGAAAGAAAGCACAGAGCCCCAGATTCTATGTTGTCCTGGAGAGCTTGCAGAGCACTGGGGAAAGGCAGGCAGAGAATTCCCTGCTAGCACCTTCTCTGTGCCTGGGAAGCAGAAGTGTTCACATTGCTTCGCAGAATCGCTTTTGTGCAGAAAACAGTAACACTTGTTCAGAACGGAAGAAAGCACAGAGCCCCAGATTTTATGTTGTCCTGGAGAGCTTGCAGAGCACTGGGGAAAGGCAGGCAGAGAATTCCCTGCTAGCACCTTCTCTGTGCCTGTTCACATTGCTTCGCTGTAGCGCTTTTGTGCAGAAAACAGTAACACTTGTTCAGAACGAAAGAAAGCACAGAGCCCCAGATTCTATGTTGTCCTGGAGAGCTTGCAGAGCACTGGGGAAAGGCAGGCAGAGAATTCCCTGCTAGCACCTTCTCTGTGCCTGGGAAGCAGAAGTGTTCACATTGCTTCGCAGAATCGCTTTTGTGCAGAAAACACTAACACTTGTTCAGAATAAAAGAAAGCACAGAGCCCCAGATTCTATGTTGTCCTGGAGAGCTTGCAGAGCACTGGGGAAAGGCAGGCAGAGAAGTCCCTGCTAGCACCTTCTCTGTGCCTGTTCACATTGCTTCGCAGAATCGCTTTTGTGCAGAAAACACTAACACTTGTTCAGAACGAAAGAAAGCACAGAGCCCCAGATTTTATGTTGTCCTGGAGAGCTTGCAGAGCACTGGGGAAAGGCAGGCAGAGAATTCCTTGCTAGCACCTTCTCTGTGCCTGGGAAGCAGAAGTGTTCACATTGCTTTGCAGAATCGCTTTTGTGCAGAAAACAGTAACACTTCTTCAGAACGAAAGAAAGCACAGAGCCCCAGATTCTATGTTGTCCTGGAGAGCTTGCAGAGCACTGGGGAAAGGCAGGCAGAGAATTCCTTGCTAGCACCTTCTCTGTGCCTGGGAAGCAGAAGTGTTCACATTGCTTCGCAGAATCGCTTTTGTACAGAAAACACTAACACTTGTTCAGAACGAAAGGAAGCACAGAGCCCCAGATTTTATGTTGTCCTGGAGAGCTTGCAGAGCACTGGGGAAAGGCAGGCAGAGAATTCCCTGCTAGCACCTTCTCTGTGCCTGTTCACATTGCTTCGCAGAATCGCTTTTGTGCAGAAAACAGTAACACTTGTTCAGAACGAAAGAAAGCACAGAGCCCCAGATTCTATGTTGTCCTGGAGAGCTTGCAGAACACTGGGGAAAGGCAGGCAGAGAATTCCTTGCTAGCACCTTCTCTGTGCTGGGAAGCAGAAGTGTTCACATTGCTTCGCAGAATCGCTTTTGTGCAGAAAACACTAACACTTGTTCAGAACGAAAGAAAGAACAGAGCCCCAGATTCTATGTTGTCCTGGAGAGCTTGCAGAGCACTGGGGAAAGGCAGGCAGAGAATTCCTTGCTAGTACCTTCTCTGTGCCTGGGAAGCAGAAGTGTTCACATTGCTTCGCAGAATCGCTTTTGTGCAGAAAACACTAACACTTGTTCAGAAGGAAAGAAAGCACAGAGCCCCAGATTCTATGTTGTCCTGGAGAGCTTGCAGAGCACTGGGGAAAGGCAGGCAGAGAATTCCTTGCTAGCACCTTCTCTGTGCCTGGGAAGCAGAAGTGTTCACATTGCTTCGCAGAATCGCTTTTGTGCAGAAAACAGTAACACTTGTTCAGAAGGAAAGAAAGCACAGAGCCCCAGATTCTATGTTGTCCTGGAGAGCTTGCAGAGCACTGGGGAAAGGCAGGCAGAGAATTCCCTGCTAGCACCTTCTCTGTGCCTGGGAAGCAGAAGTGTTCACATTGCTTCGCAGAATCGCTTTTGTGCAGAAAACACTAACACTTGTTCAGAACGAAAGAAAGCACAGAGCCCCGGATTTTATGTTGTCCTGGAGAGCTTGCAGAGCACTGGGGAAAGGCAGGCAGAGAATTCCCTGCTAGCACCTTCTCTGTGCCTGTTCACATTGCTTGGCAGAATCGCTTTTGTGCAGAAAACAGTAACACTTGTTCAGAACGAAAGAAAGCACAGAGCCCCAGATTCTATGTTGTCCTGGAGAGCTTGCAGAGCACTGGGGAAAGGCAGGCAGAGAATTCCTTGCTAGCACCTTCTCTGTGCCTGGGAAGCAGAAGTGTTCACATTGCTTTGCAGAATCGCTTTTGTGCAGAAAACAGTAACACTTCTTCAGAACGAAAGAAAGCACAGAGCCCCAGATTCTATGTTGTCCTGGAGAGCTTGCAGAGCACTGGGGAAAGGCAGGCAGAGAATTCCTTGCTAGCACCTTCTCTGTGCCTGTTCACATTGCTTCGCAGAATCGCTTTTGTGCAGAAAGCACTAACACTTGTTCAGAACGAAAGAAAGCACAGAGCCCCAGATTCTATGTTGTCCTGGAGAGCTTGCAGAGCACTGGGGAAAGGCAGGCAGAGAATTCCCTGCTAGCACCTTCTCTGTGCCTGGGAAGCAGAAGTGTTCACATTGCTTCGCAGAATCGCTTTTGTGCAGAAAACAGTAACACTTGTTCAGAACGGAAGAAAGCACAGAGCCCCAGATTTTATGTTGTCCTGGAGAGCTTGCAGAGTACTGGGGAAAGGCAGGCAGAGAATTCCCTGCTAGCACCTTCTCTGTGCCTGTTCACATTGCTTCGCAGAATCGCTTTTGTGCAGAAAACAGTAACACTTGTTCAGAACGAAAGAAAGCACAGAGCCCCAGATTCTATGTTGTCCTGGAGAGCTTGCAGAGCACTGGGGAAAGGCAGGCAGAGAATTCCCTGCTAGCACCTTCTCTGTGCCTGGGAAGCAGAAGTGTTCACATTGCTTCGCAGAATCGCTTTTGTGCAGAAAACACTAACACTTGTTCAGAATAAAAGAAAGCACAGAGCCCCAGATTCTATGTTGTCCTGGAGAGCTTGCAGAGCACTGGGGAAAGGCAGGCAGAGAAGTCCCTGCTAGCACCTTCTCTGTGCCTGTTCACATTGCTTCGCAGAATCGCTTTTGTGCAGAAAACACTAACACTTGTTCAGAACGAAAGAAAGCACAGAGCCCCAGATTTTATGTTGTCCTGGAGAGCTTGCAGAGCACTGGGGAAAGGCAGGCAGAGAATTCCCTGCTAGCACCTTCTCTGTGCCTGTTCATATTGCTTCGCAGAATCGCTTTTGTGCAGAAAACAGTAACACTTGTTCAGAACGAAAGAAAGCACAGAGCCCCAGATTTGCTGTTGTCCTGGAGAGCTTGCAGAGCACTGGGGAAAGGCAGGCAGAGAATTCCCTGCTAGCGCCTTCTCTGTGCTGGGAAGCAGAAGTGTGCACATTGCTTCGCAGAATCGCTTTTGTGCAGAAAACACTAACACTTGTTCAGAACGAAAGAAAGCACAGAGCCCCAGATTTTATGTTGTCCTGGAGAGCTTGCAGAGCACTGGGGAAAGGCAGGCAGAGAATTCCCTGCTAGCACCTTCTCTGTGCCTGTTCACATTGCTTGGCAGAATCGCTTTTGTGCAGAAAACACTAACACTTGTTCAGAACAAAAGAAAGCACAGAGCCCCAGATTCTATGTTGTCCTGGAGAGCTTGCAGAGCACTGGGGAAAGGCAGGCAGAGAATTCCTTGCTAGCACCTTCTCTGTGCCTGGGAAGCAGAAGTGTTCACATTGCTTCGCAGAATCGCTTTTGTGCAGAAAACAGTAACACTTGTTCAGAACGAAAGAAAGCACAGAGCCCCAGATTCTATGTTGTCCTGGAGAGCTTGCAGAGCACTGGGGAAAGGCAGGCAGAGAATTCCCTGCTAGCACCTTCTCTGTGCCTGTTCACATTGCTTGGCAGAATCGCTTTTGTGCAGAAAACAGTAACACTTGTTCAGAACGAAAGAAAGCACAGAGCCCCAGATTCTATGTTGTCCTGGAGAGCTTGCAGAGCACTGGGGAAAGGCAGGCAGAGAATTCCTTGCTAGCACCTTCTCTGTGCCTGGGAAGCAGAAGTGTTCACATTGCTTTGCAGAATCGCTTTTGTGCAGAAAACAGTAACACTTCTTCAGAACGAAAGAAAGCACAGAGCCCCAGATTCTATGTTGTCCTGGAGAGCTTGCAGAGCACTGGGGAAAGGCAGGCAGAGAATTCCTTGCTAGCACCTTCTCTGTGCCTGGGAAGCAGAAGTGTTCACATTGCTTCGCAGAATCGCTTTTGTACAGAAAACACTAACACTTGTTCAGAACGAAAGGAAGCACAGAGCCCCAGATTTTATGTTGTCCTGGAGAGCTTGCAGAGCACTGGGGAAAGGCAGGCAGAGAATTCCCTGCTAGCACCTTCTCTGTGCCTGTTCACATTGCTTCGCAGAATCGCTTTTGTGCAGAAAACAGTAACACTTGTTCAGAACGAAAGAAAGCACAGAGCCCCAGATTCTATGTTGTCCTGGAGAGCTTGCAGAACACTGGGGAAAGGCAGGCAGAGAATTCCTTGCTAGCACCTTCTCTGTGCTGGGAAGCAGAAGTGTTCACATTGCTTCGCAGAATCGCTTTTGTGCAGAAAACACTAACACTTGTTCAGAACGAAAGAAAGAACAGAGCCCCAGATTCTATGTTGTCCTGGAGAGCTTGCAGAGCACTGGGGAAAGGCAGGCAGAGAATTCCTTGCTAGTACCTTCTCTGTGCCTGGGAAGCAGAAGTGTTCACATTGCTTCGCAGAATCGCTTTTGTGCAGAAAACACTAACACTTGTTCAGAAGGAAAGAAAGCACAGAGCCCCAGATTCTATGTTGTCCTGGAGAGCTTGCAGAGCACTGGGGAAAGGCAGGCAGAGAATTCCTTGCTAGCACCTTCTCTGTGCCTGGGAAGCAGAAGTGTTCACATTGCTTCGCAGAATCGCTTTTGTGCAGAAAACAGTAACACTTGTTCAGAAGGAAAGAAAGCACAGAGCCCCAGATTCTATGTTGTCCTGGAGAGCTTGCAGAGCACTGGGGAAAGGCAGGCAGAGAATTCCCTGCTAGCACCTTCTCTGTGCCTGTTCACATTGCTTCGCAGAATCGCTTTTGTGCAGAAAACAGTAACACTTGTTCAGAAGGAAAGAAAGCACAGAGCCCCAGATTTTATGTTGTCCTGGAGAGCTTGCAGAGCACTGGGGAAAGGCAGGCAGAGAATTCCCTGCTAGCACCTTCTCTGTGCCTGTTCACATTGCTTCGCAGAATCGCTTTTGTGCAGAAAACAGTAACACTTGTTCAGAACGAAAGAAAGCACAGAGCCCCAGATTCTATGTTGTCCTGGAGAGCTTGCAGAGCACTGGGGAAAGGCAGGCAGAGAATTCCCTGCTAGCACCTTCTCTGTGCCTGGGAAGCAGAAGTGTTCACATTGCTTGGCAGAATCGCTTTTGTGCAGAAAACAGTAACACTTGTTCAGAACAAAAGAAAGCACAGAGCCCCAGATTCTATGTTGTCCTGGAGAGCTTGCAGAGCACTGGGGAAAGGCAGGCAGAGAATTCCTTGCTAGCACCTTCTCTGTGCCTGGGAAGCAGAAGTGTTCACATTGCTTCGCAGAATCGCTTTTGTGCAGAAAACAGTAACACTTGTTCAGAACGAAAGAAAGCACAGAGCCCCAGATTCTATGTTGTCCTGGAGAGCTTGCAGAGCACTGGGGAAAGGCAGGCAGAGAATTCCCTGCTAGCACCTTCTCTGTGCCTGTTCACATTGCTTGGCAGAATCGCTTTTGTGCAGAAAACAGTAACACTTGTTCAGAACGAAAGAAAGCACAGAGCCCCAGATTCTATGTTGTCCTGGAGAGCTTGCAGAGCACTGGGGAAAGGCAGGCAGAGAATTCCTTGCTAGCACCTTCTCTGTGCCTGGGAAGCAGAAGTGTTCACATTGCTTTGCAGAATCGCTTTTGTGCAGAAAACAGTAACACTTCTTCAGAACGAAAGAAAGCACAGAGCCCCAGATTCTATGTTGTCCTGGAGAGCTTGCAGAGCACTGGGGAAAGGCAGGCAGAGAATTCCTTGCTAGCACCTTCTCTGTGCCTGGGAAGCAGAAGTGTTCACATTGCTTCGCAGAATCGCTTTTGTACAGAAAACACTAACACTTGTTCAGAACGAAAGGAAGCACAGAGCCCCAGATTTTATGTTGTCCTGGAGAGCTTGCAGAGCACTGGGGAAAGGCAGGCAGAGAATTCCCTGCTAGCACCTTCTCTGTGCCTGTTCACATTGCTTCGCAGAATCGCTTTTGTGCAGAAAACAGTAACACTTGTTCAGAACGAAAGAAAGCACAGAGCCCCAGATTCTATGTTGTCCTGGAGAGCTTGCAGAACACTGGGGAAAGGCAGGCAGAGAATTCCTTGCTAGCACCTTCTCTGTGCCTGGGAAGCAGAAGTGTTCACATTGCTTCGCAGAATCGCTTTTGTGCAGAAAACACTAACACTTGTTCAGAACGAAAGAAAGAACAGAGCCCCAGATTCTATGTTGTCCTGGAGAGCTTGCAGAGCACTGGGGAAAGGCAGGCAGAGAATTCCTTGCTAGTACCTTCTCTGTGCCTGGGAAGCAGAAGTGTTCACATTGCTTCGCAGAATCGCTTTTGTGCAGAAAACACTAACACTTGTTCAGAAGGAAAGAAAGCACAGAGCCCCAGATTCTATGTTGTCCTGGAGAGCTTGCAGAGCACTGGGGAAAGGCAGGCAGAGAATTCCTTGCTAGCACCTTCTCTGTGCCTGGGAAGCAGAAGTGTTCACATTGCTTCGCAGAATCGCTTTTGTGCAGAAAACAGTAACACTTGTTCAGAAGGAAAGAAAGCACAGAGCCCCAGATTCTATGTTGTCCTGGAGAGCTTGCAGAGCACTGGGGAAAGGCAGGCAGAGAATTCCCTGCTAACACCTTCTCTGTGCCTGGGAAGCAGAAGTGTTCACATTGCTTCGCAGAATCGCTTTTGTGCAGAAAACACTAACACTTGTTCAGAACGAAAGAAAGCACAGAGCCCCGGATTTTATGTTGTCCTGGAGAGCTTGCAGAGCACTGGGGAAAGGCAGGCAGAGAATTCCCTGCTAGCACCTTCTCTGTGCCTGTTCACATTGCTTGGCAGAATCGCTTTTGTGCAGAAAACAGTAACACTTGTTCAGAACGAAAGAAAGCACAGAGCCCCAGATTCTATGTTGTCCTGGAGAGCTTGCAGAGCACTGGGGAAAGGCAGGCAGAGAATTCCTTGCTAGCACCTTCTCTGTGCCTGGGAAGCAGAAGTGTTCACATTGCTTTGCAGAATCGCTTTTGTGCAGAAAACAGTAACATTTCTTCAGAACGAAAGAAAGCACAGAGCCCCAGATTCTATGTTGTCCTGGAGAGCTTGCAGAGCACTGGGGAAAGGCAGGCAGAGAATTCCTTGCTAGCACCTTCTCTGTGCCTGTTCACATTGCTTCGCAGAATCGCTTTTGTGCAGAAAGCACTAACACTTGTTCAGAACGAAAGAAAGCACAGAGCCCCAGATTCTATGTTGTCCTGGAGAGCTTGCAGAGCACTGGGGAAAGGCAGGCAGAGAATTCCCTGCTAGCACCTTCTCTGTGCCTGGGAAGCAGAAGTGTTCACATTGCTTCGCAGAATCGCTTTTGTGCAGAAAACAGTAACACTTGTTCAGAACGGAAGAAAGCACAGAGCCCCAGATTTTATGTTGTCCTGGAGAGCTTGCAGAGCACTGGGGAAAGGCAGGCAGAGAATTCCCTGCTAGCACCTTCTCTGTGCCTGTTCACATTGCTTCGCAGAATCGCTTTTGTGCAGAAAACAGTAACACTTGTTCAGAACGAAAGAAAGCACAGAGCCCCAGATTCTATGTTGTCCTGGAGAGCTTGCAGAGCACTGGGGAAAGGCAGGCAGAGAATTCCCTGCTAGCACCTTCTCTGTGCCTGGGAAGCAGAAGTGTTCACATTGCTTCGCAGAATCGCTTTTGTGCAGAAAACACTAACACTTGTTCAGAATAAAAGAAAGCACAGAGCCCCAGATTCTATGTTGTCCTGGAGAGCTTGCAGAGCACTGGGGAAAGGCAGGCAGAGAAGTCCCTGCTAGCATCTTCTCTGTGCCTGTTCACATTGCTTCGCAGAATCGCTTTTGTGCAGAAAACATAACACTTGTTCAGAACGAAAGAAAGCACAGAGCCCCAGATTTTATGTTGTCCTGGAGAGCTTGCAGAGCACTGGGGAAAGGCAGGCAGAGAATTCCCTGCTAGCACCTTCTCTGTGCCTGTTCATATTGCTTCGCAGAATCGCTTTTGTGCAGAAAACAGTAACACTTGTTCAGAACGAAAGAAAGCACAGAGCCCCAGATTTGCTGTTGTCCTGGAGAGCTTGCAGAGCACTGGGGAAAGGCAGGCAGAGAATTCCCTGCTAGCGCCTTCTCTGTGCTGGGAAGCAGAAGTGTGCACATTGCTTCGCAGAATCGCTTTTGTGCAGAAAACACTAACACTTGTTCAGAACGAAAGAAAGCACAGAGCCCCAGATTTTATGTTGTCCTGGAGAGCTTGCAGAGCACTGGGGAAAGGCAGGCAGAGAATTCCCTGCTAGCACCTTCTCTGTGCCTGTTCACATTGCTTGGCAGAATCGCTTTTGTGCAGAAAACAGTAACACTTGTTCAGAACAAAAGAAAGCACAGAGCCCCAGATTCTATGTTGTCCTGGAGAGCTTGCAGAGCACTGGGGAAAGGCAGGCAGAGAATTCCTTGCTAGCACCTTCTCTGTGCCTGGGAAGCAGAAGTGTTCACATTGCTTCGCAGAATCGCTTTTGTGCAGAAAACAGTAACACTTGTTCAGAACGAAAGAAAGCACAGAGCCCCAGATTCTATGTTGTCCTGGAGAGCTTGCAGAGCACTGGGGAAAGGCAGGCAGAGAATTCCCTGCTAGCACCTTCTCTGTGCCTGTTCACATTGCTTGGCAGAATCGCTTTTGTGCAGAAAACAGTAACACTTGTTCAGAACGAAAGAAAGCACAGAGCCCCAGATTCTATGTTGTCCTGGAGAGCTTGCAGAGCACTGGGGAAAGGCAGGCAGAGAATTCCTTGCTAGCACCTTCTCTGTGCCTGGGAAGCAGAAGTGTTCACATTGCTTTGCAGAATCGCTTTTGTGCAGAAAACAGTAACACTTCTTCAGAACGAAAGAAAGCACAGAGCCCCAGATTCTATGTTGTCCTGGAGAGCTTGCAGAGCACTGGGGAAAGGCAGGCAGAGAATTCCTTGCTAGCACCTTCTCTGTGCCTGGGAAGCAGAAGTGTTCACATTGCTTCGCAGAATCGCTTTTGTACAGAAAACACTAACACTTGTTCAGAACGAAAGGAAGCACAGAGCCCCAGATTTTATGTTGTCCTGGAGAGCTTGCAGAGCACTGGGGAAAGGCAGGCAGAGAATTCCCTGCTAGCACCTTCTCTGTGCCTGTTCACATTGCTTCGCAGAATCGCTTTTGTGCAGAAAACAGTAACACTTGTTCAGAACGAAAGAAAGCACAGAGCCCCAGATTCTATGTTGTCCTGGAGAGCTTGCAGAACACTGGGGAAAGGCAGGCAGAGAATTCCTTGCTAGCACCTTCTCTGTGCTGGGAAGCAGAAGTGTTCACATTGCTTCGCAGAATCGCTTTTGTGCAGAAAACACTAACACTTGTTCAGAACGAAAGAAAGAACAGAGCCCCAGATTCTATGTTGTCCTGGAGAGCTTGCAGAGCACTGGGGAAAGGCAGGCAGAGAATTCCTTGCTAGTACCTTCTCTGTGCCTGGGAAGCAGAAGTGTTCACATTGCTTCGCAGAATCGCTTTTGTGCAGAAAACACTAACACTTGTTCAGAAGGAAAGAAAGCACAGAGCCCCAGATTCTATGTTGTCCTGGAGAGCTTGCAGAGCACTGGGGAAAGGCAGGCAGAGAATTCCTTGCTAGCACCTTCTCTGTGCCTGGGAAGCAGAAGTGTTCACATTGCTTCGCAGAATCGCTTTTGTGCAGAAAACAGTAACACTTGTTCAGAAGGAAAGAAAGCACAGAGCCCCAGATTCTATGTTGTCCTGGAGAGCTTGCAGAGCACTGGGGAAAGGCAGGCAGAGAATTCCCTGCTAGCACCTTCTCTGTGCCTGTTCACATTGCTTCGCAGAATCGCTTTTGTGCAGAAAACAGTAACACTTGTTCAGAATGAAAGAAAGCACAGAGCCCCAGATTCTATGTTGTCCTGGAGAGCTTGCAGAGCACTGGGAAAAGGCAGGCAGAGAATTCCTTGCTAGCACCTTCTCTGTGCCTGGGAAGCAGAGTGTTCACATTGCTTGGCAGAATCGCTTTTGTGCAATAAACAGTAACACTTGTTCAGAACGAAAGAAAGCACAGAGCCCCAGATTCTATGTTGTCCTGGAGAGCTTGCAGAGCACTGGGGAAAGGCAGGCAGAGAATTCCCTGCTAGCACCTTCTCTGTGCCTGGGAAGCAGAAGTGTTCACATTGCTTCGCAGAATCGCTTTTGTGCAGAAAACAGTAACACTTGTTCAGAAGGAAAGAAAGCACAGAGCCCCAGATTTGCTGTTGTCTTGGAGAGCTTGCAGAGCACTGGGGAAAGGCAGGCAGAGAATTCCCTGCTAGCACCTTCTCTGTGCCTGTTCACATTGCTTGGCAGAATCGCTTTTGTGCAGAAAACAGTAACACTTGTTCAGAAAGAAAGAAAGCATGAGCCCCAGATTTTATGTTGTCCTGGAGAGCTTGCAGAGCACCGGGGAAAGGCAGGCAGAGAATTCCCTGCTAGCACCTTCTCTGTGCCTGTTCACATTGCTTCGCAGAATCGCTTTTGTGCAGAAAACACTAACACTTGTTCAGAAGGAAAGAAAGCACAGAGCCCCAGATTCTATGTTGTCCTGGAGAGCTTGCAGAGCACTGGGGAAAGGCAGGCAGAGAATTCCCTGCTAGCACCTTCTCTGTGCCTGTTCACATTGCTTCGCAGAATCGCTTTTGTGCAGAAAACAGTAACACTTGTTCAGAACGAAAGAAAGCACAGAGCCCCAGATTCTATGTTGTCCTGGAGAGCTTGCAGAGCACTGGGGAAAGGCAGGCAGAGAATTCCTTGCTAGCACCTTCTCTGTGCCTGTTCACATTGCTTCGCAGAATCGCTTTTGTGCAGAAAACAGTAACACTTGTTCAGAACGAAAGAAAGCATGAGCCCCAGATTTTATGTTGTCCTGGAGAGCTTGCAGAGCACTGGGGAAAGGCAGGCAGAGAATTCCCTGCTAGCACCTTCTCTGTGCCTGTTCACATTGCTTCGCAGAATCGCTTTTGTGCAGAAAACAGTAACACTTGTTCAGAACGAAAGAAAGCACAGAGCCCCAGATTCTATGTTGTCCTGGAGAGCTTGCAGAGCACTGGGGAAAGGCAGGCAGAGAATTCCCTGCTAGCACCTTCTCTGTGCCTGGGAAGCAGAAGTGTTCACATTGCTTCGCAGAATCGCTTTTGTGCAGAAAACACTAACACTTGTTCAGAATAAAAGAAAGCACAGAGCCCCAGATTCTATGTTGTCCTGGAGAGCTTGCAGAGCACTGGGGAAAGGCAGGCAGAGAAGTCCCTGCTAGCACCTTCTCTGTGCCTGTTCACACTGCTTCGCAGAATCGCTTTTGTGCAGAAAACAGTAACACTTGTTCAGAACGAAAGAAAGCACAGAGCCCCAGATTTTATGTTGTCCTGGAGAGCTTGCAGAGCACTGGGGAAAGGCAGGCAGAGAATTCCCTGCTAGCACCTTCTCTGTGCCTGTTCATATTGCTTCGCAGAATCGCTTTTGTGCAGAAAACACTAACACTTGTTCAGAACGAAAGAAAGCACAGAGCCCCAGATTCTATGTTGTCCTGGAGAGCTTGCAGAGCACTGGGGAAAGGCAGGCAGAGAATTCCCTGCTAGCGCCTTCTCTGTGCTGGGAAGCAGAAGTGTGCACATTGCTTCGCAGAATCGCTTTTGTGCAGAAAACAGTAACACTTGTTCAGAACGAAAGAAAGCACAGAGCCCCAGATTTTATGTTGTCCTGGAGAGCTTGCAGAGCACTGGGGAAAGGCAGGCAGAGAATTCCCTGCTAGCACCTTCTCTGTGCCTGTTCACATTGCTTGGCAGAATCGCTTTTGTGCAGAAAACAGTAACACTTGTTCAGAACAAAAGAAAGCACAGAGCCCCAGATTCTATGTTGTCCTGGAGAGCTTGCAGAGCACTGGGGAAAGGCAGGCAGAGAATTCCTTGCTAGCACCTTCTCTGTGCCTGGGAAGCAGAAGTGTTCACATTGCTTCGCAGAATCGCTTTTGTGCAGAAAACAGTAACACTTGTTCAGAACGAAAGAAAGCACAGAGCCCCAGATTCTATGTTGTCCTGGAGAGCTTGCAGAGCACTGGGGAAAGGCAGGCAGAGAATTCCCTGCTAGCACCTTCTCTGTGCCTGGGAAGCAGAAGTGTTCACATTGCTTCGCAGAATCGCTTTTGTGCAGAAAACACTAACACTTGTTCAGAACGAAAGAAAGCACAGAGCCCCAGATTTTATGTTGTCCTGGAGAGCTTGCAGAGCACTGGGGAAAGGCAGGCAGAGAATTCCCTGCTAGCACCTTCTCTGTGCCTGTTCACATTGCTTGGCAGAATCGCTTTTGTGCAGAAAACAGTAACACTTGTTCAGAACGAAAGAAAGCACAGAGCCCCAGATTCTATGTTGTCCTGGAGAGCTTGCAGAGCACTGGGGAAAGGCAGGCAGAGAATTCCTTGCTAGCACCTTCTCTGTGCCTGGGAAGCAGAAGTGTTCACATTGCTTTGCAGAATCGCTTTTGTGCAGAAAACAGTAACACTTCTTCAGAACGAAAGAAAGCACAGAGCCCCAGATTCTATGTTGTCCTGGAGAGCTTGCAGAGCACTGGGGAAAGGCAGGCAGAGAATTCCTTGCTAGCACCTTCTCTGTGCCTGTTCACATTGCTTCGCAGAATCGCTTTTGTGCAGAAAACAGTAACACTTGTTCAGAACGAAAGAAAGCATGAGCCCCAGATTTTATGTTGTCCTGGAGAGCTTGCAGAGCACTGGGGAAAGGCAGGCAGAGAATTCCCTGCTAGCACCTTCTCTGTGCCTGTTCACATTGCTTCGCAGAATCGCTTTTGTGCAGAAAGCACTAACACTTGTTCAGAACGAAAGAAAGCACAGAGCCCCAGATTCTATGTTGTCCTGGAGAGCTTGCAGAGCACTGGGGAAAGGCAGGCAGAGAATTCCCTGCTAGCACCTTCTCTGTGCCTGGGAAGCAGAAGTGTTCACATTGCTTCGCAGAATCGCTTTTGTGCAGAAAACACTAACACTTGTTCAGAACGGAAGAAAGCACAGAGCCCCAGATTTTATGTTGTCCTGGAGAGCTTGCAGAGCACTGGGGAAAGGCAGGCAGAGAATTCCCTGCTAGCACCTTCTCTGTGCCTGTTCACATTGCTTCGCAGAATCGCTTTTGTGCAGAAAACAGTAACACTTGTTCAGAACGAAAGAAAGCACAGAGCCCCAGATTCTATGTTGTCCTGGAGAGCTTGCAGAGCACTGGGGAAAGGCAGGCAGAGAATTCCCTGCTAGCACCTTCTCTGTGCCTGGGAAGCAGAAGTGTTCACATTGCTTCGCAGAATCGCTTTTGTGCAGAAAACACTAACACTTGTTCAGAATAAAAGAAAGCACAGAGCCCCAGATTCTATGTTGTCCTGGAGAGCTTGCAGAGCACTGGGGAAAGGCAGGCAGAGAAGTCCCTGCTAGCACCTTCTCTGTGCCTGTTCACATTGCTTCGCAGAATCGCTTTTGTGCAGAAAACACTAACACTTGTTCAGAACGAAAGAAAGCACAGAGCCCCAGATTTTATGTTGTCCTGGAGAGCTTGCAGAGCACTGGGGAAAGGCAGGCAGAGAATTCCCTGCTAGCACCTTCTCTGTGCCTGTTCATATTGCTTCGCAGAATCGCTTTTGTGCAGAAAACAGTAACACTTGTTCAGAACGAAAGAAAGCACAGAGCCCCAGATTTGCTGTTGTCCTGGAGAGCTTGCAGAGCACTGGGGAAAGGCAGGCAGAGAATTCCCTGCTAGCGCCTTCTCTGTGCTGGGAAGCAGAAGTGTTCACATTGCTTCGCAGAATCGCTTTTGTGCAGAAAACACTAACACTTGTTCAGAACGAAAGAAAGCACAGAGCCCCAGATTTTATGTTGTCCTGGAGAGCTTGCAGAGCACTGGGGAAAGGCAGGCAGAGAATTCCCTGCTAGCACCTTCTCTGTGCCTGTTCACATTGCTTGGCAGAATCGCTTTTGTGCAGAAAACAGTAACACTTGTTCAGAACAAAAGAAAGCACAGAGCCCCAGATTCTATGTTGTCCTGGAGAGCTTGCAGAGCACTGGGGAAAGGCAGGCAGAGAATTCCTTGCTAGCACCTTCTCTGTGCCTGGGAAGCAGAAGTGTTCACATTGCTTCGCAGAATCGCTTTTGTGCAGAAAACAGTAACACTTGTTCAGAACGAAAGAAAGCACAGAGCCCCAGATTCTATGTTGTCCTGGAGAGCTTGCAGAGCACTGGGGAAAGGCAGGCAGAGAATTCCCTGCTAGCACCTTCTCTGTGCCTGTTCACATTGCTTGGCAGAATCGCTTTTGTGCAGAAAACAGTAACACTTGTTCAGAACGAAAGAAAGCACAGAGCCCCAGATTCTATGTTGTCCTGGAGAGCTTGCAGAGCACTGGGGAAAGGCAGGCAGAGAATTCCTTGCTAGCACCTTCTCTGTGCCTGGGAAGCAGAAGTGTTCACATTGCTTTGCAGAATCGCTTTTGTGCAGAAAACAGTAACACTTCTTCAGAACGAAAGAAAGCACAGAGCCCCAGATTCTATGTTGTCCTGGAGAGCTTGCAGAGCACTGGGGAAAGGCAGGCAGAGAATTCCTTGCTAGCACCTTCTCTGTGCCTGGGAAGCAGAAGTGTTCACATTGCTTCGCAGAATCGCTTTTGTACAGAAAACACTAACACTTGTTCAGAACGAAAGGAAGCACAGAGCCCCAGATTTTATGTTGTCCTGGAGAGCTTGCAGAGCACTGGGGAAAGGCAGGCAGAGAATTCCCTGCTAGCACCTTCTCTGTGCCTGTTCACATTGCTTCGCAGAATCACTTTTGTGCAGAAAACAGTAACACTTGTTCAGAACGAAAGAAAGCACAGAGCCCCAGATTCTATGTTGTCCTGGAGAGCTTGCAGAACACTGGGGAAAGGCAGGCAGAGAATTCCTTGCTAGCACCTTCTCTGTGCTGGGAAGCAGAAGTGTTCACATTGCTTCGCAGAATCGCTTTTGTGCAGAAAACACTAACACTTGTTCAGAACGAAAGAAAGAACAGAGCCCCAGATTCTATGTTGTCCTGGAGAGCTTGCAGAGCACTGGGGAAAGGCAGGCAGAGAATTCCTTGCTAGTACCTTCTCTGTGCCTGGGAAGCAGAAGTGTTCACATTGCTTCGCAGAATCGCTTTTGTGCAGAAAACACTAACACTTGTTCAGAAGGAAAGAAAGCACAGAGCCCCAGATTCTATGTTGTCCTGGAGAGCTTGCAGAGCACTGGGGAAAGGCAGGCAGAGAATTCCTTGCTAGCACCTTCTCTGTGCCTGGGAAGCAGAAGTGTTCACATTGCTTCGCAGAATCGCTTTTGTGCAGAAAACAGTAACACTTGTTCAGAAGGAAAGAAAGCACAGAGCCCCAGATTCTATGTTGTCCTGGAGAGCTTGCAGAGCACTGGGGAAAGGCAGGCAGAGAATTCCCTGCTAGCACCTTCTCTGTGCCTGGGAAGCAGAGTGTTCACATTGCTTGGCAGAATCGCTTTTGTGCAATAAACAGTAACACTTGTTCAGAACGAAAGAAAGCACAGAGCCCCAGATTCTATGTTGTCCTGGAGAGCTTGCAGAGCACTGGGGAAAGGCAGGCAGAGAATTCCCTGCTAGCACCTTCTCTGTGCCTGGGAAGCAGAAGTGTTCACATTGCTTCGCAGAATCGCTTTTGTGCAGAAAACAGTAACACTTGTTCAGAAGGAAAGAAAGCACAGAGCCCCAGATTTGCTGTTGTCTTGGAGAGCTTGCAGAGCACTGGGGAAAGGCAGGCAGAGAATTCCCTGCTAGCACCTTCTCTGTGCCTGTTCACATTGCTTGGCAGAATCGCTTTTGTGCAGAAAACAGTAACACTTGTTCAGAAAGAAAGAAAGCATGAGCCCCAGATTTTATGTTGTCCTGGAGAGCTTGCACAGCACCGGGGAAAGGCAGGCAGAGAATTCCCTGCTAGCACCTTCTCTGTGCCTGTTCACATTGCTTCGCAGAATCGCTTTTGTGCAGAAAACAGTAACACTTGTTCAGAACGAAAGAAAGCACAGAGCCCCAGATTCTATGTTGTCCTGGAGAGCTTGCAGAGCACTGGGGAAAGGCAGGCAGAGAATTCCCTGCTAGCACCTTCTCTGTGCCTGTTCACATTGCTTCGCAGAATCGCTTTTGTGCAGAAAACAGTAACACTTGTTCAGAACGAAAGAAAGCACAGAGCCCCAGATTCTATGTTGTCCTGGAGAGCTTGCAGAGCACTGGGGAAAGGCAGGCAGAGAATTCCCTGCTAGCACCTTCTCTGTGCCTGTTCACATTGCTTCGCAGAATCGCTTTTGTGCAGAAAACAGTAACACTTGTTCAGAATGAAAGAAAGCACAGAGCCCCAGATTCTATGTTGTCCTGGAGAGCTTGCAGAGCACTGGGAAAAGGCAGGCAGAGAATTCCTTGCTAGCACCTTCTCTGTGCCTGGGAAGCAGAGTGTTCACATTGCTTGGCAGAATCGCTTTTGTGCAATAAACAGTAACACTTGTTCAGAACGAAAGAAAGCACAGAGCCCCAGATTCTATGTTGTCCTGGAGAGCTTGCAGAGCACTGGGGAAAGGCAGGCAGAGAATTCCTTGCTAGCACCTTCTCTGTGCTGGGAAGCAGAAGTGTTCACATTGCTTCGCAGAATCGCTTTTGTGCAGAAAACACTAACACTTGTTCAGAACGAAAGAAAGAACAGAGCCCCAGATTCTATGTTGTCCTGGAGAGCTTGCAGAGCACTGGGGAAAGGCAGGCAGAGAATTCCTTGCTAGTACCTTCTCTGTGCCTGGGAAGCAGAAGTGTTCACATTGCTTGGCAGAATCGCTTTTGTGCAGAAAACAGTAACACTTGTTCAGAACGAAAGAAAGCACAGAGCCCCAGATTCTATGTTGTCCTGGAGAGCTTGCAGAGCACTGGGGAAAGGCAGGCAGAGAATTCCCTGCTAGCACCTTCTCTGTGCCTGTTCACATTGCTTGGCAGAATCGCTTTTGTGCAGAAAACAGTAACACTTGTTCAGAACGAAAGAAAGCACAGAGCCCCAGATTCTATGTTGTCCTGGAGAGCTTGCAGAGCACTGGGGAAAGGCAGGCAGAGAATTCCTTGCTAGCACCTTCTCTGTGCCTGGGAAGCAGAAGTGTTCACATTGCTTTGCAGAATCGCTTTTGTGCAGAAAACAGTAACACTTCTTCAGAACGAAAGAAAGCACAGAGCCCCAGATTCTATGTTGTCCTGGAGAGCTTGCAGAGCACTGGGGAAAGGCAGGCAGAGAATTCCTTGCTAGCACCTTCTCTGTGCCTGGGAAGCAGAAGTGTTCACATTGCTTCGCAGAATCGCTTTTGTACAGAAAACACTAACACTTGTTCAGAACGAAAGGAAGCACAGAGCCCCAGATTTTATGTTGTCCTGGAGAGCTTGCAGAGCACTGGGGAAAGGCAGGCAGAGAATTCCCTGCTAGCACCTTCTCTGTGCCTGTTCACATTGCTTCGCAGAATCGCTTTTGTGCAGAAAACACTAACACTTGTTCAGAACGAAAGAAAGCACAGAGCCCCAGATTCTATGTTGTCCTGGAGAGCTTGCAGAACACTGGGGAAAGGCAGGCAGAGAATTCCTTGCTAGCACCTTCTCTGTGCTGGGAAGCAGAAGTGTTCACATTGCTTCGCAGAATCGCTTTTGTGCAGAAAACACTAACACTTGTTCAGAACGAAAGAAAGAACAGAGCCCCAGATTCTATGTTGTCCTGGAGAGCTTGCAGAGCACTGGGGAAAGGCAGGCAGAGAATTCCTTGCTAGTACCTTCTCTGTGCCTGGGAAGCAGAAGTGTTCACATTGCTTCGCAGAATCGCTTTTGTGCAGAAAACACTAACACTTGTTCAGAAGGAAAGAAAGCACAGAGCCCCAGATTCTATGTTGTCCTGGAGAGCTTGCAGAGCACTGGGAAAAGGCAGGCAGAGAATTCCTTGCTAGCACCTTCTCTGTGCCTGGGAAGCAGAGTGTTCACATTGCTTGGCAGAATCGCTTTTGTGCAGAAAACAGTAACACTTGTTCAGAACGAAAGAAAGCACAGAGCCCCAGATTCTATGTTGTCCTGGAGAGCTTGCAGAGCACTGGGGAAAGGCAGGCAGAGAATTCCCTGCTAGCACCTTCTCTGTGCCTGGGAAGCAGAAGTGTTCACATTGCTTCGCAGAATCGCTTTTGTGCAGAAAACAGTAACACTTGTTCAGAAAGAAAGAAAGCATGAGCCCCAGATTTTATGTTGTCCTGGAGAGCTTGCAGAGCACCGGGGAAAGGCAGGCAGAGAATTCCCTGCTAGCACCTTCTCTGTGCCTGTTCACATTGCTTCGCAGAATCGCTTTTGTGCAGAAAACACTAACACTTGTTCAGAACGAAAGAAAGCACAGAGCCCCAGATTCTATGTTGTCCTGGAGAGCTTGCAGAGCACTGGGGAAAGGCAGGCAGAGAATTCCCTGCTAGCACCTTCTCTGTGCCTGGTCACATTGCTTCGCAGAATCGCTTTTGTGCAGAAAACAGTAACACTTGTTCAGAACGAAAGAAAGCACAGAGCCCCAGATTCTATGTTGTCCTGGAGAGCTTGCAGAGCACTGGGGAAAGGCAGGCAGAGAATTCCTTGCTAGCACCTTCTCTGTGCCTGTTCACATTGCTTCGCAGAATCGCTTTTGTGCAGAAAACAGTAACACTTGTTCAGAACGAAAGAAAGCATGAGCCCCAGATTTTATGTTGTCCTGGAGAGCTTGCAGAGCACTGGGGAAAGGCAGACAGAGAATTCCCTGCTAGCACCTTCTCTGTGCCTGTTCACATTGCTTCGCAGAATCGCTTTTGTACAGAAAACACTCACACTTGTTCAGAACGAAAGGAAGTACAGAGCCCCAGATTTTATGTTGTCCTGGAGAGCTTGCAGAGCACTGGGGAAAGGCAGGCAGAGAATTCCCTGATAGAACCTTCTCTGTGGCTGTTCACATTGCTTCGCAGAATCGCTTTTGTGCAGAAAACAGTAACACTTGTTCAGAACGAAAGGAAGCACAGAGCCCCAGATTCTATGTTGTCCTGGAGAGCTTGCAGAGCACTGGGGAAAGGCAGGCAGAGAATTCCTTGCTAGCACCTTCTCTGTGCCTGGGAAGCAGAAGTGTTCACCTTGCTTGGCAGAATCGCTTTTGTGCAGAAAACACTAACACTTGTTCAGAACGAAAGAAAGCACAGAGCCCCAGATTTTATGTTGTCCTGGAGAGCTTGCAGAGCACTGGGGAAAGGCAGGCAGAGAATTCCCTGCTAGCACCTTCTCTGTGCCTGTTCACATTGCTTCGCAGAATCGCTTTTGTGCAGAAAACAGTAACACTTGTTCAGAATGAAAGAAAGCACAGAGCCCCAGATTCTATGTTGTCCTGGAGAGCTTGCAGAGCACTGGGAAAAGGCAGGCAGAGAATTCCTTGCTAGCACCTTCTCTGTGCCTGGGAAGCAGAGTGTTCACATTGCTTGGCAGAATCGCTTTTGTGCAATAAACAGTAACACTTGTTCAGAACGAAAGAAAGCACAGAGCCCCAGATTCTATGTTGTCCTGGAGAGCTTGCAGAGCACTGGGGAAAGGCAGGCAGAGAATTCCTTGCTAGCACCTTCTCTGTGCCTGGGAAGCAGAAGTGTTCACATTGCTTCGCAGAATCGCTTTTGTACAGAAAACACTAACACTTGTTCAGAACGAAAGGAAGCACAGAGCCCCAGATTTTATGTTGTCCTGGAGAGCTTGCAGAGCACTGGGGAAAGGCAGGCAGAGAATTCCCTGCTAGCACCTTCTCTGTGCCTGTTCACATTGCTTCGCAGAATCGCTTTTGTGCAGAAAACAGTAACACTTGTTCAGAACGAAAGAAAGCACAGAGCCCCAGATTCTATGTTGTCCTGGAGAGCTTGCAGAACACTGGGGAAAGGCAGGCAGAGAATTCCTTGCTAGCACCTTCTCTGTGCTGGGAAGCAGAAGTGTTCACATTGCTTCGCAGAATCGCTTTTGTGCAGAAAACACTAACACTTGTTCAGAACGAAAGAAAGAACAGAGCCCCAGATTCTATGTTGTCCTGGAGAGCTTGCAGAGCACTGGGGAAAGGCAGGCAGAGAATTCCTTGCTAGTACCTTCTCTGTGCCTGGGAAGCAGAAGTGTTCACATTGCTTCGCAGAATCGCTTTTGTGCAGAAAACACTAACACTTGTTCAGAAGGAAAGAAAGCACAGAGCCCCAGATTCTATGTTGTCCTGGAGAGCTTGCAGAGCACTGGGGAAAGGCAGGCAGAGAATTCCTTGCTAGCACCTTCTCTGTGCCTGGGAAGCAGAAGTGTTCACATTGCTTCGCAGAATCGCTTTTGTGCAGAAAACAGTAACACTTGTTCAGAAGGAAAGAAAGCACAGAGCCCCAGATTTGCTGTTGTCCTGGAGAGCTTGCAGAGCACTGGGGAAAGGCAGGCAGAGAATTCCCTGCTAGCACCTTCTCTGTGCCTGTTCACATTGCTTCGCAGAATCGCTTTTGTGCAGAAAACAGTAACACTTGTTCAGAATGAAAGAAAGCACAGAGCCCCAGATTCTATGTTGTCCTGGAGAGCTTGCAGAGCACTGGGAAAAGGCAGGCAGAGAATTCCTTGCTAGCACCTTCTCTGTGCCTGGGAAGCAGAGTGTTCACATTGCTTGGCAGAATCGCTTTTGTGCAGAAAACAGTAACACTTGTTCAGAACGAAAGAAAGCACAGAGCCCCAGATTCTATGTTGTCCTGGAGAGCTTGCAGAGCACTGGGGAAAGGCAGGCAGAGAATTCCCTGCTAGCACCTTCTCTGTGCCTGGGAAGCAGAAGTGTTCACATTGCTTCGCAGAATCGCTTTTGTGCAGAAAACAGTAACACTTGTTCAGAAGGAAAGAAAGCACAGAGCCCCAGATTTGCTGTTGTCTTGGAGAGCTTGCAGAGCACTGGGGAAAGGCAGGCAGAGAATTCCCTGCTAGCACCTTCTCTGTGCCTGTTCACATTGCTTGGCAGAATCGCTTTTGTGCAGAAAACAGTAACACTTGTTCAGAAAGAAAGAAAGCATGAGCCCCAGATTTTATGTTGTCCTGGAGAGCTTGCAGAGCACCGGGGAAAGGCAGGCAGAGAATTCCCTGCTAGCACCTTCTCTGTGCCTGTTCACATTGCTTCGCAGAATCGCTTTTGTGCAGAAAACACTAACACTTGTTCAGAACGAAAGAAAGCACAGAGCCCCAGATTCTATGTTGTCCTGGAGAGCTTGCAGAGCACTGGGGAAAGGCAGGCAGAGAATTCCTTGCTAGCACCTTCTCTGTGCCTGTTCACATTGCTTCGCAGAATCGCTTTTGTGCAGAAAACAGTAACACTTGTTCAGAACGAAAGAAAGCATGAGCCCCAGATTTTATGTTGTCCTGGAGAGCTTGCAGAGCACTGGGGAAAGGCAGACAGAGAATTCCCTGCTAGCACCTTCTCTGTGCCTGTTCACATTGCTTCGCAGAATCGCTTTTGTGCAGAAAACAGTAACACTTCTTCAGAACGAAAGAAAGCACAGAGCCCCAGATTCTATGTTGTCCTGGAGAGCTTGCAGAGCACTGGGGAAAGGCAGGCAGAGAATTCCTTGCTAGCGCCTTCTCTGTGCCTGTGTAGCAGAAGTGTTCACATTGCTTTCGCAGAATCGCTTTTGTACAGAAAACACTCACACTTGTTCAGAACGAAAGGAAGTACAGAGCCCCAGATTTTATGTTGTCCTGGAGAGCTTGCAGAGCACTGGGGAAAGGCAGGCAGAGAATTCCCTGATAGAACCTTCTATGTGGCTGTTCACATTGCTTCGCAGAATCGCTTTTGTGCAGAAAACAGTAACACTTGTTCAGAAGGAAAGAAAGCACAGGGCCCCAGATTCTATGTTGTCCTGGAGAGCTTGCAGAGCACTGGGGAAAGGCAGGCAGAGAATTCCTTGCTAGCACCTTCTCTGTGCCTGGGAAGCAGAAGTGTTCACATTGCTTCGCAGAATCGCTTTTGTGCAGAAAACACTAACACTTGTTCAGAACGAAAGAAAGCACAGAGCCCCAGATTTTATGTTGTCCTGGAGAGCTTGCAGAGCACTGGGAAAAGGCAGGCAGAGAATTCCTTGCTAGCACCTTCTCTGTGCCTGGGAAGCAGAGTGTTCACATTGCTTGGCAGAATCGCTTTTGTGCAATAAACAGTAACACTTGTTCAGAACGAAAGAAAGCACAGAGCCCCAGATTCTATGTTGTCCTGGAGAGCTTGCAGAGCACTGGGGAAAGGCAGGCAGAGAATTCCCTGCTAGCACCTTCTCTGTGCCTGTTCACATTGCTTCGCAGAATCGCTTTTGTGCAGAAAGCACTAACACTTGTTCAGAACGAAAGAAAGCACAGAGCCCCAGATTCTATGTTGTCCTGGAGAGCTTGCAGAGCACTGGGGAAAGGCAGGCAGAGAATTCCTTGCTAGCACCTTTACTGTGCCTGGGAAGCAGAAGTGTTCGCATTGCTTGGCAGAATCACTTTTGTGCAGAAAACAGTAACACTTGTTCAGAAGGAAAGAAAGCACAGAGCCCCAGATTTTATGTTGTCCTGGAGAGCTTGCAGAGCACTAGGGAAAGGCAGGCAGAGAATTCCCTGCTAGCACCTTCTCTGTGCCTGGGAAGCAGAAGTGTTCACATTGCTTCGCAGAATCGCTTTTGTGCAGAAAACAGTAACACTTGTTCAGAAGGAAAGAAAGCACAGAGCCCCAGATTCTATGTTGTCCTGGAGAGCTTGCAGAGCACTGGGGAAAGGCAGGCAGAGAATTCCCTGCTAGCACCTTCTCTGTGCCTGTTCACATTGCTTGGCAGAATCGCTTTTGTGCAGAAAACAGTAACACTTGTTCAGAAAGAAAGAAAGCATGAGCCCCAGATTTTATGTTGTCCTGGAGAGCTTGCAGAGCACCGGGGAAAGGCAGGCAGAGAATTCCCTGCTAGCACCTTCTCTGTGCCTGTTCACATTGCTTCGCAGAATCGCTTTTGTGCAGAAAACACTAACACTTGTTCAGAACGAAAGAAAGCACAGAGCCCCAGATTCTATGTTGTCCTGGAGAGCTTGCAGAGCACTGGGGAAAGGCAGGCAGAGAATTCCCTGCTAGCACCTTCTCTGTGCCTGTTCACATTGCTTCGCAGAATCGCTTTTGTGCAGAAAACAGTAACACTTGTTCAGAACGAAAGAAAGCATGAGCCCCAGATTTGCTGTTGTCCTGGAGAGCTTGCAGAGCACTGGGGAAAGGCAGGCAGAGAATTCCCTGCTAGCACCTTCTCTGTGCCTGGGAAGCAGAAGTGTTCACATTGCTTCGCAGAATCGCTTTTGTGCAGAAAACAGTAACACTTGTTCAGAAGGAAAGAAAGCACAGAGCCCCAGATTTGCTGTTGTCCTGGAGAGCTTGCAGAGCAGTGGGGAAAGGCAGGCAGAGAATTCCCTGCTAGCACCTTCTCTGTGCCTGGGAAGCAGAAGTGTTCACATTGCTTCGCAGAATTGCTTTTGTGCAGAAAACAGTAACACTTGTTCAGAACGAAAGAAAGCATGAGCCCCAGATTTGCTGTTGTCCTGGAGAGCTTGCAGAGCACTGGGGAAAGGCAGGCAGAGAATTCCCTGCTAGCACCTTCTCTGTGCCTGTTCACATTGCTTCGCAGAATCGCTTTTGTGCAGAAAACAGTAACACTTGTTCAGAACGAAAGAAAGCACAGAGCCCCAGATTCTATGTTGTCCTGGAGAGCTTGCAGAGCACTGGGGAAAGGCAGGCAGAGAATTCCTTGCTAGCACCTTCTCTGTGCCTGGGAAGCAGAAGTGTTCACATTGCTTCGCAAGAATCGCTTTTGTGCAGAAAACACTAACACTTGTTCAGAACGAAAGAAAGCACAGAGCCCCACATTCTATGTTGTCCTGGAGAGCTTGCAGAGCACTGGGGAAAGGCAGGCAGAGAATTCCCTGCTAGCACCTTCTCTGTGCCTGTTCACATTGCTTCGCTGTATCGCTTTTGTGCAGAAAAAAGTAACACTTGTTCAGAACGAAAGAAAGCACAGAGCCCCAGATTCTATGTTGTCCTGGAGAGCTTGCAGAGCACTGGGGAAAGGCAGCCAGAGAATTCCTTGCTAGCACCTTCTCTGTGCCTGGGAAGCAGAAGTGTTCACATTGCTTCGCAGAATCGCTTTTGTGCAGAAAACAGTAACACTTCTTCAGAACGAAAGAAAGCACAGAGCCCCAGATTCTGTGTTGTCCTGGAGAGCTTACAGAGCACTGGGGAAAGGCAGCCAGAGAATTCCTTGCTAGCACCTTCTCTGTGCCTGGGAAGCAGAAGTGTTCACATTGCTTCGCAGAATCGCTTTTGTGCAGAAAACAGTAACACTTGTTCAGAAGGAAAGAAAGCACAGGGCCCCAGATTCTATGTTGTCCTGGAGAGCTTGCAGAGCACTGGGGAAAGGCAGGCAGAGAATTCCTTGCTAGCACCTTCTCTGTGCCTGGGAAGCAGAAGTGTTCACATTGCTTCGCAGAATCGCTTTTGTGCAGAAAACACTAACACTTGTTCAGAACAAAAGAAAGCACAGAGCCCCAGATTTGATGTTGTCCTGGAGAGCTTGCAGAGCACTGGGGAAAGGCAGGCAGAGAATTCCCTGTTAGCAGCTTCTCTGTGCCTGGGAAGCAGAAGTGTTCACATTGCTTCGCAGAATCGCTTTTGTGCAGAAAACAGTAACACTTGTTCAGAACGAAAGAAAGCACAGAACCCCAGATTCTATGTTGTCCTGGAGAGCTTGCAGAGCACTGGGGAAAGGCAGGCAGAGAATTCCTTGCTAGCACCTTCTCTGTGCCTGGGAAGCAGAAGTGTTCACATTGCTTCGCAAGAATCGCTTTTGTGCAGAAAACAGTAACACTTGTTCAGAAGGAAAGAAAGCACAGAGCCCCAGATTCTATGTTGTCCTGGAGAGCTTGCAGAGCACTGGGGAAAGGCAGGCAGAGAATTCCCTGCTAGCACCTTCTCTGTGCCTGTTCACATTGCTTCGCTGTATCGCTTTTGTGCAGAAAACAGTAACACTTGTTCAGAGCGAAAGAAAGCACAGAGCCCCAGATTCTATGTTGTCCTGGAGAGCTTGCAGAGCACTGGGGAAAGGCAGGCAGAGAATTCCTTGCTAGCACCTTCTCTGTGCCTGGGAAGCAGAAGTGTTCATATTGCTTCGCGGTATCGCTTTTGTGCAGAAAACAGTAATACTTGTTCAGAACGAAAGAAAGCACAGAGCCCCAGATTCTATGTTGTCCTGGAGAGCTTGCAGAGCACTGGGGAAAGGCAGGCAGAGAATTCCTTGCTAGCACCTTCTCTGTGCCTGGGAAGCAGAAGTGTTCACATTGCTTCGCAGAATCGCTTTTGTGCAGAAAACAGTAACACTTGTTCAGAAGGAAAGAAAGCACAGAGCCCCAGATTTGATGTTGTCCTGGAGAGCTTGCAGAGCACTGGGGAAAGGCAGGCAGAGAATTCCTTGCTAGCACCTTCTCTGTGCTTGGGAAGCAGAAGTGTTCACATTGCTTCGCAGAATCGCTTTTGTGCAGAAAACAGTAACACTTCTTCAGAACGAAAGAAAGCACAGAGCCCCAGATTTGATGTTGTCCTGGAGAGCTTGCAGAGCACTGGGGAAAGGCAGGCAGAGAATTCCTTGCTAGCACCTTCTCTGTGCCTGGGAAGCAGAAGTGTTCACATTGCTTTGCAGAATCGCTTTTGTGCAGAAAACAGTAACACTTGTTCAGAAGGAAAGAAAGCACAGAGCCCCAGATTTGCTGTTGTCCTGGAGAGCTTGCAGAGCAGTGGGGAAAGGCAGGCAGAGAATTCCCTGCTAGCACCTTCTCTGTGCCTGGGAAGCAGAAGTGTTCACATTGCTTCGCAGAATTGCTTTTGTGCAGAAAACACTAACACTTGTTCAGAACGAAAGAAAGCATGAGCCCCAGATTTGCTGTTGTCCTGGAGAGCTTGCAGAGCACTGGGGAAAGGCAGGCAGAGAATTCCCTGCTAGCACCTTCTCTGTGCCTGTTCACATTGCTTCGCAGAATCGCTTTTGTGCAGAAAACAGTAACACTTGTTCAGAACGAAAGAAAGCACAGAGCCCCAGATTCTATGTTGTCCTGGAGAGCTTGCAGAGCACTGGGGAAAGGCAGGCAGAGAATTCCTTGCTAGCACCTTCTCTGTGCCTGGGAAGCAGAAGTGTTCACATTGCTTCGCAAGAATCGCTTTTGTGCAGAAAACACTAACACTTGTTCAGAACGAAAGAAAGCACAGAGCCCCACATTCTATGTTGTCCTGGAGAGCTTGCAGAGCACTGGGGAAAGGCAGGCAGAGAATTCCCTGCTAGCACCTTCTCTGTGCCTGTTCACATTGCTTCGCTGTATCGCTTTTGTGCAGAAAAAAGTAACACTTGTTCAGAACGAAAGAAAGCACAGAGCCCCAGATTCTATGTTGTCCTGGAGAGCTTGCAGAGCACTGGGGAAAGGCAGCCAGAGAATTCCTTGCTAGCACCTTCTCTGTGCCTGGGAAGCAGAAGTGTTCACATTGCTTCGCAGAATCGCTTTTGTGCAGAAAACAGTAACACTTCTTCAGAACGAAAGAAAGCACAGAGCCCCAGATTCTGTGTTGTCCTGGAGAGCTTACAGAGCACTGGGGAAAGGCAGCCAGAGAATTCCTTGCTAGCACCTTCTCTGTGCCTGGGAAGCAGAAGTGTTCACATTGCTTCGCAGAATCGCTTTTGTGCAGAAAACAGTAACACTTGTTCAGAAGGAAAGAAAGCACAGGGCCCCAGATTCTATGTTGTCCTGGAGAGCTTGCAGAGCACTGGGGAAAGGCAGGCAGAGAATTCCTTGCTAGCACCTTCTCTGTGCCTGGGAAGCAGAAGTGTTCACATTGCTTCGCAGAATCGCTTTTGTGCAGAAAACACTAACACTTGTTCAGAACAAAAGAAAGCACAGAGCCCCAGATTTGATGTTGTCCTGGAGAGCTTGCAGAGCACTGGGGAAAGGCAGGCAGAGAATTCCCTGTTAGCAGCTTCTCTGTGCCTGGGAAGCAGAAGTGTTCACATTGCTTCGCAGAATCGCTTTTGTGCAGAAAACAGTAACACTTGTTCAGAACGAAAGAAAGCACAGAGCCCCAGATTCTATGTTGTCCTGGAGAGCTTGCAGAGCACTGGGGAAAGGCAGGCAGAGAATTCCTTGCTAGCACCTTCTCTGTGCCTGGGAAGCAGAAGTGTTCACATTGCTTCGCAAGAATCGCTTTTGTGCAGAAAACAGTAACACTTGTTCAGAAGGAAAGAAAGCACAGAGCCCCAGATTCTATGTTGTCCTGGAGAGCTTGCAGAGCACTGGGGAAAGGCAGGCAGAGAATTCCCTGCTAGCACCTTCTCTGTGCCTGTTCACATTGCTTCGCTGTATCGCTTTTGTGCAGAAAACAGTAACACTTGTTCAGAGCGAAAGAAAGCACAGAGCCCCAGATTCTATGTTGTCCTGGAGAGCTTGCAGAGCACTGGGGAAAGGCAGGCAGAGAATTCCTTGCTAGCACCTTCTCTGTGCCTGGGAAGCAGAAGTGTTCATATTGCTTCGCGGTATCGCTTTTGTGCAGAAAACAGTAATACTTGTTCAGAACGAAAGAAAGCACAGAGCCCCAGATTCTATGTTGTCCTGGAGAGCTTGCAGAGCACTGGGGAAAGGCAGGCAGAGAATTCCTTGCTAGCACCTTCTCTGTGCCTGGGAAGCAGAAGTGTTCACATTGCTTCGCAGAATCGCTTTTGTGCAGAAAACAGTAACACTTGTTCAGAAGGAAAGAAAGCACAGAGCCCCAGATTTGATGTTGTCCTGGAGAGCTTGCAGAGCACTGGGGAAAGGCAGGCAGAGAATTCCTTGCTAGCACCTTCTCTGTGCTTGGGAAGCAGAAGTGTTCACATTGCTTCGCAGAATCGCTTTTGTGCAGAAAACAGTAACACTTCTTCAGAACGAAAGAAAGCACAGAGCCCCAGATTTGATGTTGTCCTGGAGAGCTTGCAGAGCACTGGGGAAAGGCAGGCAGAGAATTCCTTGCTAGCACCTTCTCTGTGCCTGGGAAGCAGAAGTGTTCACATTGCTTTGCAGAATCGCTTTTGTGCAGAAAACAGTAACACTTCTTCAGAACGAAAGAAAGCACAGAGCCCCAGATTCTATGTTGTCCTGGAGAGCTTGCAGAGCACTGGGGAAAGGCAGGCAGAGAATTCCTTGCTAGCACCTTCTCTGTGCCTGGGAAGCAGAAGTGTTCACATTGCTTCGCAGAATCGCTTTTGTACAGAAAGCACTAACACTTGTTCAGAACGAAAGGAAGCACAGAGCCCCAGATTTTATGTTGTCCTGGAGAGCTTGCAGAGCACTGGGGAAAGGCAGGCAGAGAATTCCCTGCTAGCACCTTCTCTGTGCCTGTTCACATTGCTTCGCAGAATCGCTTTTGTGCAGAAAACAGTAACACTTCTTCAGAACGAAAGAAAGCACAGAGCCCCAGATTCTATGTTGTCCTGGAGAGCTTGCAGAGCACTGGGGAAAGGCAGGCAGAGAATTCCTTGCTAGCACCTTCTCTGTGCCTGGGAAGCAGAAGTGTTCACATTGCTTCGCAGAATCGCTTTTGTGCAGAAAACAGTAACACTTGTTCAGAAGGAAAGAAAGCACAGAGCCCCAGATTCTATGTTGTCCTGGAGAGCTTGCAGAGCACTGGGGAAAGGCAGGCAGAGAATTCCCTGCTAGCACCTTCTCTGTGCTGGGAAGCAGAAGTGTTCACATTGCTTGGCAGAATCGCTTTTGTGCAGAAAACAGTAACACTTGTTCAGAACGAAAGAAAGCACAGAGCCCCAGATTCTATGTTGTCCTGGAGAGCTTGCAGAGCACTGGGGAAAGGCAGGCAGAGAATTCCTTGCTAGCACCTTCTCTGTGCCTGGGAAGCAGAAGTGTTCACATTGCTTCGCAGAATCGCTTTTGTGCAGAAAACACTAACACTTGTTCAGAAGGAAAGAAAGCACAGAGCCCCAGATTCTGTGTTGTCCTGGAGAGCTTGCAGAGCACTGGGGAAAGGCAGCCAGAGAATTCCTTGCTAGCACCTTCTCTGTGCCTGGGAAGCAGAAGTGTTCACATTGCTTCGCAGAATCGCTTTTGTGCAGAAAACAGTAACACTTGTTCAGAAGGAAAGAAAGCACAGAGCCCCAGATTCTATGTTGTCCTGGAGAGCTTGCAGAGCACTGGGGAAAGGCAGGCAGAGAATTCCCTGATAGCACCTTCTCTATGGCTGTTCACATTGCTTCGCAGAATCGCTTTTGTGCAGAAAACAGTAACACTTGTTCAGAACGAAAGAAAGCACAGAGCCCCAGATTCTATGTTGTCCTGGAGAGCTTGCAGAGCACTGGGGAAAGGCAGGCAGAGAATTCCTTGCTAGTACCTTCTCTGTGCCTGGGAAGCAGAAGTGTTCACATTGCTTCGCAGAATCGCTTTTGTGCAGAAAACACTAACACTTGTTCAGAAGGAAAGAAAGCACAGAGCCCCAGATTCTATGTTGTCCTGGAGAGCTTGCAGAGCACTGGGGAAAGGCAGGCAGAGAATTCCTTGCTAGCACCTTCTCTGTGCCTGGGAAGCAGAAGTGTTCACATTGCTTCGCAAGAATCGCTTTTGTGCAGAAAACACTAACACTTGTTCAGAACGAAAGAAAGCACAGAGCCCCACATTCTATGTTGTCCTGGAGAGCTTGCAGAGCACTGGGGAAAGGCAGGCAGAGAATTCCCTGCTAGCACCTTCTCTGTGCCTGTTCACATTGCTTCGCTGTATCGCTTTTGTGCAGAAAAAAGTAACACTTGTTCAGAACGAAAGAAAGCACAGAGCCCCAGATTCTATGTTGTCCTGGAGAGCTTGCAGAGCACTGGGGAAAGGCAGCCAGAGAATTCCTTGCTAGCACCTTCTCTGTGCCTGGGAAGCAGAAGTGTTCACATTGCTTCGCAGAATCGCTTTTGTGCAGAAAACAGTAACACTTCTTCAGAACGAAAGAAAGCACAGAGCCCCAGATTCTGTGTTGTCCTGGAGAGCTTACAGAGCACTGGGGAAAGGCAGCCAGAGAATTCCTTGCTAGCACCTTCTCTGTGCCTGGGAAGCAGAAGTGTTCACATTGCTTCGCAGAATCGCTTTTGTGCAGAAAACAGTAACACTTGTTCAGAAGGAAAGAAAGCACAGGGCCCCAGATTCTATGTTGTCCTGGAGAGCTTGCAGAGCACTGGGGAAAGGCAGGCAGAGAATTCCTTGCTAGCACCTTCTCTGTGCCTGGGAAGCAGAAGTGTTCACATTGCTTCGCAGAATCGCTTTTGTGCAGAAAACACTAACACTTGTTCAGAACAAAAGAAAGCACAGAGCCCCAGATTTGATGTTGTCCTGGAGAGCTTGCAGAGCACTGGGGAAAGGCAGGCAGAGAATTCCCTGTTAGCAGCTTCTCTGTGCCTGGGAAGCAGAAGTGTTCACATTGCTTCGCAGAATCGCTTTTGTGCAGAAAACAGTAACACTTGTTCAGAACGAAAGAAAGCACAGAACCCCAGATTCTATGTTGTCCTGGAGAGCTTGCAGAGCACTGGGGAAAGGCAGGCAGAGAATTCCTTGCTAGCACCTTCTCTGTGCCTGGGAAGCAGAAGTGTTCACATTGCTTCGCAAGAATCGCTTTTGTGCAGAAAACAGTAACACTTGTTCAGAAGGAAAGAAAGCACAGAGCCCCAGATTCTATGTTGTCCTGGAGAGCTTGCAGAGCACTGGGGAAAGGCAGGCAGAGAATTCCCTGCTAGCACCTTCTCTGTGCCTGTTCACATTGCTTCGCTGTATCGCTTTTGTGCAGAAAACAGTAACACTTGTTCAGAGCGAAAGAAAGCACAGAGCCCCAGATTCTATGTTGTCCTGGAGAGCTTGCAGAGCACTGGGGAAAGGCAGGCAGAGAATTCCTTGCTAGCACCTTCTCTGTGCCTGGGAAGCAGAAGTGTTCATATTGCTTCGCGGTATCGCTTTTGTGCAGAAAACAGTAATACTTGTTCAGAACGAAAGAAAGCACAGAGCCCCAGATTCTATGTTGTCCTGGAGAGCTTGCAGAGCACTGGGGAAAGGCAGGCAGAGAATTCCTTGCTAGCACCTTCTCTGTGCCTGGGAAGCAGAAGTGTTCACATTGCTTCGCAGAATCGCTTTTGTGCAGAAAACAGTAACACTTGTTCAGAAGGAAAGAAAGCACAGAGCCCCAGATTCTATGTTGTCCTGGAGAGCTTGCAGAGCACTGGGGAAAGGCAGGCAGAGAATTCCTTGCTAGCACCTTCTCTGTGCTTGGGAAGCAGAAGTGTTCACATTGCTTCGCAGAATCGCTTTTGTGCAGAAAACAGTAACACTTGTTCAGAAGGAAAGAAAGCACAGAGCCCCAGATTTGATGTTGTCCTGGAGAGCTTGCAGAGCACTGGGGAAAGGCAGGCAGAGAATTCCTTGCTAGCACCTTCTCTGTGCCTGGGAAGCAGAAGTGTTCACATTGCTTTGCAGAATCGCTTTTGTGCAGAAAACAGTAACACTTCTTCAGAACGAAAGAAAGCACAGAGCCCCAGATTCTATGTTGTCCTGGAGAGCTTGCAGAGCACTGGGGAAAGGCAGGCAGAGAATTCCTTGCTAGCACCTTCTCTGTGCCTGGGAAGCAGAAGTGTTCACATTGCTTCGCAGAATCGCTTTTGTACAGAAAGCACTAACACTTGTTCAGAACGAAAGGAAGCACAGAGCCCCAGATTTTATGTTGTCCTGGAGAGCTTGCAGAGCACTGGGGAAAGGCAGGCAGAGAATTCCCTGCTAGCACCTTCTCTGTGCCTGTTCACATTGCTTCGCAGAATCGCTTTTGTGCAGAAAACAGTAACACTTGTTCAGAACGAAAGAAAGCACAGAGCCCCAGATTCTATGTTGTCCTGGAGAGCTTGCAGAGCACTGGGGAAAGGCAGGCAGAGAATTCCTTGCTAGCACCTTCTCTGTGCCTGGGAAGCAGAAGTGTTCACATTGCTTCGCAGAATCGCTTTTGTGCAGAAAACAGTAACACTTGTTCAGAAGGAAAGAAAGCACAGAGCCCCAGATTCTATGTTGTCCTGGAGAGCTTGCAGAGCACTGGGGAAAGGCAGGCAGAGAATTCCCTGCTAGCACCTTCTCTGTGCTGGGAAGCAGAAGTGTTCACATTGCTTGGCAGAATCGCTTTTGTGCAGAAAACAGTAACACTTGTTCAGAACGAAAGAAAGCACAGAGCCCCAGATTCTATGTTGTCCTGGAGAGCTTGCAGAGCACTGGGGAAAGGCAGGCAGAGAATTCCTTGCTAGCACCTTCTCTGTGCCTGGGAAGCAGAAGTGTTCACATTGCTTCGCAGAATCGCTTTTGTGCAGAAAACACTAACACTTGTTCAGAAGGAAAGAAAGCACAGAGCCCCAGATTCTGTGTTGTCCTGGAGAGCTTGCAGAGCACTGGGGAAAGGCAGCCAGAGAATTCCTTGCTAGCACCTTCTCTGTGCCTGGGAAGCAGAAGTGTTCACATTGCTTCGCAGAATCGCTTTTGTGCAGAAAACAGTAACACTTGTTCAGAAGGAAAGAAAGCACAGAGCCCCAGATTCTATGTTGTCCTGGAGAGCTTGCAGAGCACTGGGGAAAGGCAGGCAGAGAATTCCCTGATAGCACCTTCTCTATGGCTGTTCACATTGCTTCGCAGAATCGCTTTTGTGCAGAAAACAGTAACACTTGTTCAGAACGAAAGAAAGCACAGAGCCCCAGATTCTATGTTGTCCTGGAGAGCTTGCAGAGCACTGGGGAAAGGCAGGCAGAGAATTCCTTGCTAGTACCTTCTCTGTGCCTGGGAAGCAGAAGTGTTCACATTGCTTCGCAGAATCGCTTTTGTGCAGAAAACACTAACACTTGTTCAGAAGGAAAGAAAGCACAGAGCCCCAGATTCTATGTTGTCCTGGAGAGCTTGCAGAGCACTGGGGAAAGGCAGGCAGAGAATTCCTTGCTAGCACCTTCTCTGTGCCTGGGAAGCAGAAGTGTTCACATTGCTATGCAGAATCGCTTTTGTGCAGAAAACACTAACACTTGTTCAGAACGAAAGAAAGCACAGAGCCCCAGATTCTATGTTGTCCTGGAGAGCTTGCAGAGCACTGGGGAAAGGCAGGCAGAGAATTCCCTGCTAGCACCTTCTCTGTGCCTGTTCACATTGCTTCGCAGAATCGCTTTTGTGCAGAAAACAGTAACACTTCTTCAGAACGAAAGAAAGCACAGAGCCCCAGATTCTATGTTGTCCTGGAGAGCTTGCAGAGCACTGGGGAAAGGCAGGCAGAGAATTCCTTGCTAGCACCTTCTCTGTGCCTGGGAAGCAGAAGTGTTCACATTGCTTGGCAGAATCGCTTTTGTGCAGAAAACAGTAACACTTGTTCAGAACGAAAGAAAGCACAGAGCCCCAGATTTTATGTTGTCCTGGAGAGCTTGCAGAGCACTGGGGAAAGGCAGGCAGAGAATTCCCTGCTAGCACCTTCTCTATGCCTGGGAAGCAGAAGTGTTCACATTGCTTCGCTGTATCGCATTTGTGCAGAAAACAGTAACACTTGTTCAGAACGAAAGAAAGCACAGAGCCCCAGATTTTATGTTGTCCTGGAGAGCTTGCAGAGCACTGGGGAAAGGCAGGCAGAGAATTCCTTGCTAGCACCTTCTCTGTGCCTGGGAAGCAGAAGTGTTCATATTGCTTCGCTGTATCGCTTTTGTGCAGAAAACAGTAATACTTGTTCAGAACGAAAGAAAGCACAGAGCCCCAGATTTTATGTTGTCCTGGAGAGCTTGCAGAGCACTGGGGAAAAGCAGGCAGAGAATTCCCTGCTAGCACCTTCTCTGTGCCTGGGAAGCAGAAGTGTTCACATTGCTTCGCAGAATCGCTTTTGTGCAGAAAACAGTAACACTTGTTCAGAACGAAAGAAAGCACAGAGCCCCAGATTTGATGTTGTCCTGGAGAGCTTGCAGAGCACTGGGGAAAGGCAGGCAGAGAATTCCTTGCTAGCACCTTCTCTGTGCCTGGGAAGCAGAAGTGTTCACATTGCTTCGCAGAATCGCTTTTGTGCAGAAAACACTAACACTTGTTCAGAACAAAAGAAAGCACAGAGCCCCAGATTTGATGTTGTCCTGGAGAGCTTGCAGAGCACTGGGGAAAGGCAGGCAGAGAATTCCCTGTTAGCACCTTCTCTGTGCCTGGGAAGCAGAAGTGTTCACATTGCTTCGCAGAATCGCTTTTGTGCAGAAAACAGTAACACTTCTTTAGAACGAAAGAAAGCACAGAGCCCCAGATTCTACGTTGTTCTGGAGAGCTTGCAGAGCACTGGGGAAAGGCAGGCAGAGAATTCCCTGCTAGCACCTTCTCTGTGCCTGTTCACATTGCTTCGCTGTATCGCTTTTGTGCAGAAAACAGTAACACTTGTTCAGAACAAAAGAAAGCACAGAGCCCCAGATTCTATGTTGTCCTGGAGAGCTTGCAGAGCACTGGGGAAAGGCAGGCAGAGAATTCCTTGCTAGCACCTTCTCTGTGCCTGGGAAGCAGAAGTGTTCACATTGCTTCGCAGAATCGCTTTTGTGCAGAAAACAGTAACACTTGTTCAGAACGAAAGGAAGCACAGAGCCCCAGATTTTATGTTGTCCTGGGGAGCTTGCAGAGCACTGGGGAAAGGCAGGCAGAGAATTCCCTGCTAGCACCTTCTCTGTGCCTGTTCACATTGCTTCGCAGAATCGCTTTTGTGCAGAAAACACTAACACTTGTTCAGAACGAAAGAAAGCACAGAGCCCCAGATTCTATGTTGTCCTGGAGAGCTTGCAGAGCACTGGGGAAAGGCAGGCAGAGAATTCCTTGCTAGCACCTTCTCTGTGCCTGGGAAGCAGAAGTGTTCACATTGCTTGGCAGAATCGCTTTTGTGCAGAAAACAGTAACACTTGTTCAGAATGAAAGAAAGCACAGAGCCCCAGATTTTATGTTGTCCTGGAGAGCTTGCAGAGCACTGGGGAAAGGCAGGCAGAGAATTCCCTGCTAGCACCTTCTCTATGCCTGGGAAGCAGAAGTGTTCACATTGCTTCGCAAGAATCGCTTTTGTGCAGAAAACGGTAACACTTGTTCAGAACGAAAGACAGCACAGAGCCCCAGATTTTATGTTGTCCTGGAGAGCTTGCAGAGCACTGGGGAAAGGCAGGCAGAGAATTCCCTGCTAGCACCTTCTCTATGCCTGGGAAGCAGAAGTGTTCACATTGCTTGGCAGAATCGCATTTGTGCAGAAAACAGTAACACTTGTTCAGAACGAAAGAAAGCACAGAGCCCCAGATTCTATGTTGTCCTGGAGAGCTTGCAGAGCACTGGGGAAAGGCAGGCAGAGAATTCCTTGCTAGCACCTTCTCTGTGCCTGGGAAGCAGAAGTGTTCATATTGCTTCGCTGTATCGCTTTTGTGCAGAAAACAGTAATACTTGTTCAGAACGAAAGAAAGCACAGAGCCCCAGATTCTATGTTGTCCTGGAGAGCTTGCAGAGCACTGGGGAAAGGCAGGCAGAGAATTCCTTGCTAGCACCTTCTCTGTGCCTGGGAAGCAGAAGTGTTCACATTGCTTCGCAGAATCGCTTTTGTGCAGAAAACAGTAACACTTGTTCAGAAGGAAAGAAAGCACAGAGCCCCAGATTTGATGTTGTCCTGGAGAGCTTGCAGAGCACTGGGGAAAGGCAGGCAGAGAATTCCTTGCTAGCACCTTCTCTGTGCTTGGGAAGCAGAAGTGTTCACATTGCTTCGCAGAATCGCTTTTGTGCAGAAAACAGTAACACTTCTTCAGAACGAAAGAAAGCACAGAGCCCCAGATTTGATGTTGTCCTGGAGAGCTTGCAGAGCACTGGGGAAAGGCAGGCAGAGAATTCCTTGCTAGCACCTTCTCTGTGCCTGGGAAGCAGAAGTGTTCACATTGCTTGGCAGAATCGCTTTTGTGCAGAAAACAGTAACACTTCTTCAGAACGAAAGAAAGCACAGAGCCCCAGATTCTATGTTGTCCTGGAGAGCTTGCAGAGCACTGGGGAAAGGCAGGCAGAGAATTCCTTGCTAGCACCTTCTCTGTGCTGGGAAGCAGAAGTGTTCACATTGCTTCGCAGAATCGCTTTTGTACAGAAAACACTAACACTTGTTCAGAACGAAAGGAAGCACAGAGCCCCAGATTTTATGTTGTCCTGGAGAGCTTGCAGAGCACTGGGGAAAGGCAGGCAGAGAATTCCCTGCTAGCACCTTCTCTGTGCCTGTTCACATTGCTTCGCAGAATCGCTTTTGTGCAGAAAACAGTAACACTTGTTCAGAACGAAAGAAAGCACAGAGCCCCAGATTCTATGTTGTCCTGGAGAGCTTGCAGAGCACTGGGGAAAGGCAGGCAGAGAATTCCTTGCTAGCACCTTCTCTGTGCCTGGGAAGCAGAAGTGTTCACATTGCTTCGCAGAATCGCTTTTGTGCAGAAAACAGTAACACTTGTTCAGAAGGAAAGAAAGCACAGAGCCCCAGATTCTATGTTGTCCTGGAGAGCTTGCAGAGCACTGGGGAAAGGCAGGCAGAGAATTCCCTGCTAGCACCTTCTCTGTGCTGGGAAGCAGAAGTGTTCACATTGCTTCGCAGAATCGCTTTTGTGCAGAAAACAGTAACACTTGTTCAGAACGAAAGAAAGCACAGAGCCCCAGATTCTATGTTGTCCTGGAGAGCTTGCAGAGCACTGGGGAAAGGCAGGCAGAGAATTCCTTGCTAGCACCTTCTCTGTGCCTGGGAAGCAGAAGTGTTCACATTGCTTGGCAGAATCGCTTTTGTGCAGAAAACAGTAACACTTGTTCAGAAGGAAAGATAGCACAGAGCCCCAGATTCTGTGTTGTCCTGGAGAGCTTGCAGAGCACTGGGGAAAGGCAGCCAGAGAATTCCCTGCTAGCACCTTCTCTGTGCCTGGGAAGCAGAAGTGTTCACATTGCTTCGCAGAATCGCTTTTGTGCAGAAAACAGTAACACTTGTTCAGAAGGAAAGAAAGCACAGAGCCCCAGATTTGATGTTGTCCTGGAGAGCTTGCAGAGCACTGGGGAAAGGCAGGCAGAGAATTCCTTGCTAGCACCTTCTCTGTGCTTGGGAAGCAGAAGTGTTCACATTGCTTCGCAGAATCGCTTTTGTGCAGAAAACAATAACACTTGTTCAGAACGAAAGAAAGCACAGAGCCCCAGATTTGATGTTGTCCTGGAGAGCTTGCAGAGCACTGGGGAAAGGCAGGCAGAGAATTCCTTGCTAGCACCTTCTCTGTGCCTGGGAAGCAGAAGTGTTCACATTGCTTTGCAGAATCGCTTTTGTGCAGAAAACAGTAACACTTCTTCAGAACGAAAGAAAGCACAGAGCCCCAGATTCTATGTTGTCCTGGAGAGCTTGCAGAGCACTGGGGAAAGGCAGGCAGAGAATTCCTTGCTAGCACCTTCTCTGTGCCTGGGAAGCAGAAGTGTTCACATTGCTTCGCAGAATCGCTTTTGTACAGAAAACACTAACACTTGTTCAGAACGAAAGGAAGCACAGAGCCCCAGATTTGCTGTTGTCCTGGAGAGCTTGCAGAGCACTGGGGAAAGGCAGGCAGAGAATTCCCTGCTAGCACCTTCTCTGTGCCTGTTCACATTGCTTCGCAGAATCGCTTTTGTGCAGAAAACAGTAACACTTGTTCAGAACGAAAGAAAGCACAGAGCCCCAGATTCTATGTTGTCCTGGAGAGCTTGCAGAGCACTGGGGAAAGGCAGGCAGAGAATTCCCTGCTAGCACCTTCTCTGTGCCTGTTCACATTGCTTCGCAGAATCGCTTTTGTGCAGAAAACAGTAACACTTGTTCAGAACGAAAGAAAGCACAGAGCCCCAGATTCTATGTTGTCCTGGAGAGCTTGCAGAGCACTGGGGAAAGGCAGGCAGAGAATTCCCTGCTAGCACCTTCTCTGTGCCTGTTCACATTGCTTCGCAGAATCGCTTTTGTGCAGAAAACAGTAACACTTGTTCAGAACGAAAGAAAGCACAGAGCCCCAGATTCTATGTTGTCCTGGAGAGCTTGCAGAGCACTGGGGAAAGGCAGGCAGAGAATTCCTTGCTAGCACCTTCTCTGTGCTGGGAAGCAGAAGTGTTCACATTGCTTCGCAGAATCGCTTTTGTGCAGAAAACACTAACACTTGTTCAGAACGAAAGAAAGAACAGAGCCCCAGATTCTATGTTGTCCTGGAGAGCTTGCAGAGCACTGGGGAAAGGCAGGCAGAGAATTCCTTGCTAGTACCTTCTCTGTGCCTGGGAAGCAGAAGTGTTCACATTGCTTCGCAGAATCGCTTTTGTGCAGAAAACACTAACACTTGTTCAGAAGGAAAGAAAGCACAGAGCCCCAGATTCTATGTTGTCCTGGAGAGCTTGCAGAGCACTGGGGAAAGGCAGGCAGAGAATTCCTTGCTAGCACCTTCTCTGTGCCTGGGAAGCAGAAGTGTTCACATTGCTTCGCAGAATCGCTTTTGTGCAGAAAACAGTAACACTTGTTCAGAAGGAAAGAAAGCACAGAGCCCCAGATTTGATGTTGTCCTGGAGAGCTTGCAGAGCACTGGGGAAAGGCAGGCAGAGAATTCCTTGCTAGCACCTTCTCTGTGCTTGGGAAGCAGAAGTGTTCACATTGCTTCGCAGAATCGCTTTTGTGCAGAAAACAATAACACTTGTTCAGAACGAAAGAAAGCACAGAGCCCCAGATTTGATGTTGTCCTGGAGAGCTTGCAGAGCACTGGGGAAAGGCAGGCAGAGAATTCCTTGCTAGCACCTTCTCTGTGCCTGGGAAGCAGAAGTGTTCACATTGCTTTGCAGAATCGCTTTTGTGCAGAAAACAGTAACACTTCTTCAGAACGAAAGAAAGCACAGAGCCCCAGATTCTATGTTGTCCTGGAGAGCTTGCAGAGCACTGGGGAAAGGCAGGCAGAGAATTCCTTGCTAGCACCTTCTCTGTGCCTGGGAAGCAGAAGTGTTCACATTGCTTCGCAGAATCGCTTTTGTACAGAAAACACTAACACTTGTTCAGAACGAAAGGAAGCACAGAGCCCCAGATTTGCTGTTGTCCTGGAGAGCTTGCAGAGCACTGGGGAAAGGCAGGCAGAGAATTCCCTGCTAGCACCTTCTCTGTGCCTGTTCACATTGCTTCGCAGAATCGCTTTTGTGCAGAAAACAGTAACACTTGTTCAGAACGAAAGAAAGCACAGAGCCCCAGATTCTATGTTGTCCTGGAGAGCTTGCAGAGCACTGGGGAAAGGCAGGCAGAGAATTCCTTGCTAGCACCTTCTCTGTGCCTGGGAAGCAGAAGTGTTCACATTGCTTGGCAGAATCGCTTTTGTGCAGAAAACAGTAACACTTGTTCAGAAGGAAAGAAAGCACAGAGCCCCAGATTCTATGTTGTCCTGGAGAGCTTGCAGAGCACTGGGGAAAGGCAGGCAGAGAATTCCTTGCTAGCACCTTCTCTGTGCTGGGAAGCAGAAGTGTTCACATTGCTTCGCAGAATCGCTTTTGTGCAGAAAACACTAACACTTGTTCAGAACGAAAGAAAGCACAGAGCCCCAGATTCTATGTTGTCCTGGAGAGCTTGCAGAGCACTGGGGAAAGGCAGGCAGAGAATTCCTTGCTAGTGCCTTCTCTGTGCCTGGGAAGCAGAAGTGTTCACATTGCTTTCGCAGAATCGCTTTTGTACAGAAAACACTAACACTTGTTCAGAACGAAAGGAAGCACAGAGCCCCAGATTCTATGTTGTCCTGGAGAGCTTGCAGAGCACTGGGGAAAGGCAGGCAGAGAATTCCTTGCTAGCACCTTCTCTGTGCCTGGGAAGCAGAAGTGTTCACATTGCTTCGCAGAATCGCTATTGTGCAGAAAACACTAACACTTGTTCAGAACGAAAGAAAGCACAGAGCCCCAGATTCTATGTTGTCCTGGAGAGCTTGCAGAGCACTGGGGAAAGGCAGGCAGAGAATTCCCTGCTAGCACCTTCTCTGTGCCTGTTCACATTGCTTCGCAGAATCGCTTTTGTGCAGAAAACAGTAACACTTGTTCAGAACGAAAGAAAGCACAGAGCCCCAGATTCTATGTTGTCCTGGAGAGCTTGCAGAGCACTGGGGAAAGGCAGGCAGAGAATTCCCTGCTAGCACCTTCTCTGTGCCTGTTCACATTGCTTCGCTGTATCGCTTTTGTGCAGAAAACAGTAACACTTGTTCAGAACGAAAGAAAGCACAGAGCCCCAGATTCTATGTTGTCCTGGAGAGCTTGCAGAGCACTGGGGAAAGGCAGGCAGAGAATTCCTTGCTAGCACCTTCTCTGTGCTGGGAAGCAGAAGTGTTCACATTGCTTCGCAGAATCGCTTTTGTGCAGAAAACACTAACACTTGTTCAGAACGAAAGAAAGAACAGAGCCCCAGATTCTATGTTGTCCTGGAGAGCTTGCAGAGCACTGGGGAAAGGCAGGCAGAGAATTCCTTGCTAGTACCTTCTCTGTGCCTGGGAAGCAGAAGTGTTCACATTGCTTCGCAGAATCGCTTTTGTGCAGAAAACACTAACACTTGTTCAGAAGGAAAGAAAGCACAGAGCCCCAGATTCTATGTTGTCCTGGAGAGCTTGCAGAGCACTGGGGAAAGGCAGGCAGAGAATTCCTTGCTAGCACCTTCTCTGTGCCTGGGAAGCAGAAGTGTTCACATTGCTTCGCAGAATCGCTTTTGTGCAGAAAACAGTAACACTTGTTCAGAAGGAAAGAAAGCACAGAGCCCCAGATTTGATGTTGTCCTGGAGAGCTTGCAGAGCACTGGGGAAAGGCAGGCAGAGAATTCCTTGCTAGCACCTTCTCTGTGCTTGGGAAGCAGAAGTGTTCACATTGCTTCGCAGAATCGCTTTTGTGCAGAAAACAATAACACTTGTTCAGAACGAAAGAAAGCACAGAGCCCCAGATTTGATGTTGTCCTGGAGAGCTTGCAGAGCACTGGGGAAAGGCAGGCAGAGAATTCCTTGCTAGCACCTTCTCTGTGCCTGGGAAGCAGAAGTGTTCACATTGCTTTGCAGAATCGCTTTTGTGCAGAAAACAGTAACACTTCTTCAGAACGAAAGAAAGCACAGAGCCCCAGATTCTATGTTGTCCTGGAGAGCTTGCAGAGCACTGGGGAAAGGCAGGCAGAGAATTCCTTGCTAGCACCTTCTCTGTGCCTGGGAAGCAGAAGTGTTCACATTGCTTCGCAGAATCGCTTTTGTACAGAAAACACTAACACTTGTTCAGAACGAAAGGAAGCACAGAGCCCCAGATTTGCTGTTGTCCTGGAGAGCTTGCAGAGCACTGGGGAAAGGCAGGCAGAGAATTCCCTGCTAGCACCTTCTCTGTGCCTGTTCACATTGCTTGGCAGAATCGCTTTTGTGCAGAAAACAGTAACACTTGTTCAGAACGAAAGAAAGCACAGAGCCCCAGATTCTATGTTGTCCTGGAGAGCTTGCAGAGCACTGGGGAAAGGCAGGCAGAGAATTCCTTGCTAGCACCTTCTCTGTGCCTGGGAAGCAGAAGTGTTCACATTGCTTGGCAGAATCGCTTTTGTGCAGAAAACAGTAACACTTGTTCAGAAGGAAAGAAAGCACAGAGCCCCAGATTCTATGTTGTCCTGGAGAGCTTGCAGAGCACTGGGGAAAGGCAGGCAGAGAATTCCTTGCTAGCACCTTCTCTGTGCTGGGAAGCAGAAGTGTTCACATTGCTTTGCAGAATCGCTTTTGTGCAGAAAACACTAACACTTGTTCAGAAGGAAAGAAAGCACAGAGCCCCAGATTTGATGTTGTCCTGGAGAGCTTGCAGAGCACTGGGGAAAGGCAGGCAGAGAATTCCTTGCTAGCACCTTCTCTGTGCTTGGGAAGCAGAAGTGTTCACATTGCTTCGCAGAATCGCTTTTGTGCAGAAAACAATAACACTTGTTCAGAACGAAAGAAAGCACAGAGCCCCAGATTTGATGTTGTCCTGGAGAGCTTGCAGAGCACTGGGGAAAGGCAGGCAGAGAATTCCTTGCTAGCACCTTCTCTGTGCCTGGGAAGCAGAAGTGTTCACATTGCTTTGTAGAATCGCTTTTGTGCAGAAAACAGTAACACTTGTTCAGAAGGAAAGAAAGCACAGAGCCCCAGATTCTATGTTGTCCTGGAGAGCTTGCAGAGCACTGGGGAAAGGCAGGCAGAGAATTCCTTGCTAGCACCTTCTCTGTGCCTGGGAAGCAGAAGTGTTCACATTGCTTCGCAGAATCGCTTTTGTGCAGAAAACACTAACACTTGTTCAGAAGGAAAGAAAGCACAGAGCCCCAGATTCTGTGTTGTCCTGGAGAGCTTGCAGAGCACTGGGGAAAGGCAGCCAGAGAATTCCTTGCTAGCACCTTCTCTGTGCCTGGGAAGCAGAAGTGTTCACATTGCTTCGCAGAATCGCTTTTGTGCAGAAAACAGTAACACTTGTTCAGAAGGAAAGAAAGCACAGAGCCCCAGATTCTATGTTGTCCTGGAGAGCTTGCAGAGCACTGGGGAAAGGCAGGCAGAGAATTCCCTGATAGCACCTTCTCTATGGCTGTTCACATTGCTTCGCAGAATCGCTTTTGTGCAGAAAACAGTAACACTTGTTCAGAACGAAAGAAAGCACAGAGCCCCAGATTCTATGTTGTCCTGGAGAGCTTGCAGAGCACTGGGGAAAGGCAGGCAGAGAATTCCTTGCTAGTACCTTCTCTGTGCCTGGGAAGCAGAAGTGTTCACATTGCTTCGCAGAATCGCTTTTGTGCAGAAAACACTAACACTTGTTCAGAAGGAAAGAAAGCACAGAGCCCCAGATTCTATGTTGTCCTGGAGAGCTTGCAGAGCACTGGGGAAAGGCAGGCAGAGAATTCCTTGCTAGCACCTTCTCTGTGCCTGGGAAGCAGAAGTGTTCACATTGCTTTGCAGAATCGCTTTTGTGCAGAAAACACTAACACTTGTTCAGAACGAAAGAAAGCACAGAGCCCCAGATTCTATGTTGTCCTGGAGAGCTTGCAGAGCACTGGGGAAAGGCAGGCAGAGAATTCCCTGCTAGCACCTTCTCTGTGCCTGTTCACATTGCTTCGCAGAATCGCTTTTGTGCAGAAAACAGTAACACTTCTTCAGAACGAAAGAAAGCACAGAGCCCCAGATTCTATGTTGTCCTGGAGAGCTTGCAGAGCACTGGGGAAAGGCAGGCAGAGAATTCCTTGCTAGCACCTTCTCTGTGCCTGGGAAGCAGAAGTGTTCACATTGCTTGGCAGAATCGCTTTTGTGCAGAAAACAGTAACACTTGTTCAGAACGAAAGAAAGCACAGAGCCCCAGATTTTATGTTGTCCTGGAGAGCTTGCAGAGCACTGGGGAAAGGCAGGCAGAGAATTCCCTGCTAGCACCTTCTCTATGCCTGGGAAGCAGAAGTGTTCACATTGCTTCGCTGTATCGCATTTGTGCAGAAAACAGTAACACTTGTTCAGAACGAAAGAAAGCACAAAGCCCCAGATTTTATGTTGTCCTGGAGAGCTTGCAGAGCACTGGGGAAAGGCAGGCAGAGAATTCCTTGCTAGCACCTTCTCTGTGCCTGGGAAGCAGAAGTGTTCATATTGCTTCGCTGTATCGCTTTTGTGCAGAAAACAGTAATACTTGTTCAGAACGAAAGAAAGCACAGAGCCCCAGATTTTATGTTGTCCTGGAGAGCTTGCAGAGCACTGGGGAAAAGCAGGCAGAGAATTCCCTGCTAGCACCTTCTCTGTGCCTGGGAAGCAGAAGTGTTCACATTGCTTCGCAGAATCGCTTTTGTGCAGAAAACAGTAACACTTGTTCAGAACGAAAGAAAGCACAGAGCCCCAGATTTGATGTTGTCCTGGAGAGCTTGCAGAGCACTGGGGAAAGGCAGGCAGAGAATTCCTTGCTAGCACCTTCTCTGTGCCTGGGAAGCAGAAGTGTTCACATTGCTTCGCAGAATCGCTTTTGTGCAGAAAACACTAACACTTGTTCAGAACAAAAGAAAGCACAGAGCCCCAGATTTGATGTTGTCCTGGAGAGCTTGCAGAGCACTGGGGAAAGGCAGGCAGAGAATTCCCTGTTAGCACCTTCTCTGTGCCTGGGAAGCAGAAGTGTTCACATTGCTTCGCAGAATCGCTTTTGTGCAGAAAACAGTAACACTTCTTTAGAACGAAAGAAAGCACAGAGCCCCAGATTCTACGTTGTTCTGGAGAGCTTGCAGAGCACTGGGGAAAGGCAGGCAGAGAATTCCCTGCTAGCACCTTCTCTGTTGCTGTTCACATTGCTTCGCTGTATCGCTTTTGTGCAGAAAACAGTAACACTTGTTCAGAACAAAAGAAAGCACAGAGCCCCAGATTCTATGTTGTCCTGGAGAGCTTGCAGAGCACTGGGGAAAGGCAGGCAGAGAATTCCTTGCTAGCACCTTCTCTGTGCCTGGGAAGCAGAAGTGTTCACATTGCTTCGCAGAATCGCTTTTGTGCAGAAAACAGTAACACTTGTTCAGAAGGAAAGAAAGCACAGAGCCCCAGATTCTATGTTGTCCTGGAGAGCTTGCAGAGCACTGGGGAAAGGCAGGCAGAGAATTCCTTGCTAGCACCTTCTCTGTGCTTGGGAAGCAGAAGTGTTCACATTGCTTCGCAGAATCGCTTTTGTGCAGAAAACAGTAACACTTGTTCAGAAGGAAAGAAAGCACAGAGCCCCAGATTTGATGTTGTCCTGGAGAGCTTGCAGAGCACTGGGGAAAGGCAGGCAGAGAATTCCTTGCTAGCACCTTCTCTGTGCCTGGGAAGCAGAAGTGTTCACATTGCTTTGCAGAATCGCTTTTGTGCAGAAAACAGTAACACTTCTTCAGAACGAAAGAAAGCACAGAGCCCCAGATTCTATGTTGTCCTGGAGAGCTTGCAGAGCACTGGGGAAAGGCAGGCAGAGAATTCCTTGCTAGCACCTTCTCTGTGCCTGGGAAGCAGAAGTGTTCACATTGCTTCGCAGAATCGCTTTTGTACAGAAAGCACTAACACTTGTTCAGAACGAAAGGAAGCACAGAGCCCCAGATTTTATGTTGTCCTGGAGAGCTTGCAGAGCACTGGGGAAAGGCAGGCAGAGAATTCCCTGCTAGCACCTTCTCTGTGCCTGTTCACATTGCTTCGCAGAATCGCTTTTGTGCAGAAAACAGTAACACTTGTTCAGAACGAAAGAAAGCACAGAGCCCCAGATTCTATGTTGTCCTGGAGAGCTTGCAGAGCACTGGGGAAAGGCAGGCAGAGAATTCCTTGCTAGCACCTTCTCTGTGCCTGGGAAGCAGAAGTGTTCACATTGCTTCGCAGAATCGCTTTTGTGCAGAAAACAGTAACACTTGTTCAGAAGGAAAGAAAGCACAGAGCCCCAGATTCTATGTTGTCCTGGAGAGCTTGCAGAGCACTGGGGAAAGGCAGGCAGAGAATTCCCTGCTAGCACCTTCTCTGTGCTGGGAAGCAGAAGTGTTCACATTGCTTGGCAGAATCGCTTTTGTGCAGAAAACAGTAACACTTGTTCAGAACGAAAGAAAGCACAGAGCCCCAGATTCTATGTTGTCCTGGAGAGCTTGCAGAGCACTGGGGAAAGGCAGGCAGAGAATTCCTTGCTAGCACCTTCTCTGTGCCTGGGAAGCAGAAGTGTTCACATTGCTTCGCAGAATCGCTTTTGTGCAGAAAACACTAACACTTGTTCAGAAGGAAAGAAAGCACAGAGCCCCAGATTCTGTGTTGTCCTGGAGAGCTTGCAGAGCACTGGGGAAAGGCAGCCAGAGAATTCCTTGCTAGCACCTTCTCTGTGCCTGGGAAGCAGAAGTGTTCACATTGCTTCGCAGAATCGCTTTTGTGCAGAAAACAGTAACACTTGTTCAGAAGGAAAGAAAGCACAGAGCCCCAGATTCTATGTTGTCCTGGAGAGCTTGCAGAGCACTGGGGAAAGGCAGGCAGAGAATTCCCTGATAGCACCTTCTCTATGGCTGTTCACATTGCTTCGCAGAATCGCTTTTGTGCAGAAAACAGTAACACTTGTTCAGAACGAAAGAAAGCACAGAGCCCCAGATTCTATGTTGTCCTGGAGAGCTTGCAGAGCACTGGGGAAAGGCAGGCAGAGAATTCCTTGCTAGTACCTTCTCTGTGCCTGGGAAGCAGAAGTGTTCACATTGCTTCGCAGAATCGCTTTTGTGCAGAAAACACTAACACTTGTTCAGAAGGAAAGAAAGCACAGAGCCCCAGATTCTATGTTGTCCTGGAGAGCTTGCAGAGCACTGGGGAAAGGCAGGCAGAGAATTCCTTGCTAGCACCTTCTCTGTGCCTGGGAAGCAGAAGTGTTCACATTGCTATGCAGAATCGCTTTTGTGCAGAAAACACTAACACTTGTTCAGAACGAAAGAAAGCACAGAGCCCCAGATTCTATGTTGTCCTGGAGAGCTTGCAGAGCACTGGGGAAAGGCAGGCAGAGAATTCCCTGCTAGCACCTTCTCTGTGCCTGTTCACATTGCTTCGCAGAATCGCTTTTGTGCAGAAAACAGTAACACTTCTTCAGAACGAAAGAAAGCACAGAGCCCCAGATTCTATGTTGTCCTGGAGAGCTTGCAGAGCACTGGGGAAAGGCAGGCAGAGAATTCCTTGCTAGCACCTTCTCTGTGCCTGGGAAGCAGAAGTGTTCACATTGCTTGGCAGAATCGCTTTTGTGCAGAAAACAGTAACACTTGTTCAGAACGAAAGAAAGCACAGAGCCCCAGATTTTATGTTGTCCTGGAGAGCTTGCAGAGCACTGGGGAAAGGCAGGCAGAGAATTCCCTGCTAGCACCTTCTCTATGCCTGGGAAGCAGAAGTGTTCACATTGCTTCGCTGTATCGCATTTGTGCAGAAAACAGTAACACTTGTTCAGAACGAAAGAAAGCACAGAGCCCCAGATTTTATGTTGTCCTGGAGAGCTTGCAGAGCACTGGGGAAAGGCAGGCAGAGAATTCCTTGCTAGCACCTTCTCTGTGCCTGGGAAGCAGAAGTGTTCATATTGCTTCGCTGTATCGCTTTTGTGCAGAAAACAGTAATACTTGTTCAGAACGAAAGAAAGCACAGAGCCCCAGATTTTATGTTGTCCTGGAGAGCTTGCAGAGCACTGGGGAAAAGCAGGCAGAGAATTCCCTGCTAGCACCTTCTCTGTGCCTGGGAAGCAGAAGTGTTCACATTGCTTCGCAGAATCGCTTTTGTGCAGAAAACAGTAACACTTGTTCAGAACGAAAGAAAGCACAGAGCCCCAGATTTGATGTTGTCCTGGAGAGCTTGCAGAGCACTGGGGAAAGGCAGGCAGAGAATTCCTTGCTAGCACCTTCTCTGTGCCTGGGAAGCAGAAGTGTTCACATTGCTTCGCAGAATCGCTTTTGTGCAGAAAACACTAACACTTGTTCAGAACAAAAGAAAGCACAGAGCCCCAGATTTGATGTTGTCCTGGAGAGCTTGCAGAGCACTGGGGAAAGGCAGGCAGAGAATTCCCTGTTAGCACCTTCTCTGTGCCTGGGAAGCAGAAGTGTTCACATTGCTTCGCAGAATCGCTTTTGTGCAGAAAACAGTAACACTTCTTTAGAACGAAAGAAAGCACAGAGCCCCAGATTCTACGTTGTTCTGGAGAGCTTGCAGAGCACTGGGGAAAGGCAGGCAGAGAATTCCCTGCTAGCACCTTCTCTGTGCCTGTTCACATTGCTTCGCTGTATCGCTTTTGTGCAGAAAACAGTAACACTTGTTCAGAACAAAAGAAAGCACAGAGCCCCAGATTCTATGTTGTCCTGGAGAGCTTGCAGAGCACTGGGGAAAGGCAGGCAGAGAATTCCTTGCTAGCACCTTCTCTGTGCCTGGGAAGCAGAAGTGTTCACATTGCTTCGCAGAATCGCTTTTGTGCAGAAAACAGTAACACTTGTTCAGAACGAAAGGAAGCACAGAGCCCCAGATTTTATGTTGTCCTGGGGAGCTTGCAGAGCACTGGGGAAAGGCAGGCAGAGAATTCCCTGCTAGCACCTTCTCTGTGCCTGTTCACATTGCTTCGCAGAATCGCTTTTGTGCAGAAAACACTAACACTTGTTCAGAACGAAAGAAAGCACAGAGCCCCAGATTCTATGTTGTCCTGGAGAGCTTGCAGAGCACTGGGGAAAGGCAGGCAGAGAATTCCTTGCTAGCACCTTCTCTGTGCCTGGGAAGCAGAAGTGTTCACATTGCTTGGCAGAATCGCTTTTGTGCAGAAAACAGTAACACTTGTTCAGAATGAAAGAAAGCACAGAGCCCCAGATTTTATGTTGTCCTGGAGAGCTTGCAGAGCACTGGGGAAAGGCAGGCAGAGAATTCCCTGCTAGCACCTTCTCTATGCCTGGGAAGCAGAAGTGTTCACATTGCTTCGCAAGAATCGCTTTTGTGCAGAAAACGGTAACACTTGTTCAGAACGAAAGACAGCACAGAGCCCCAGATTTTATGTTGTCCTGGAGAGCTTGCAGAGCACTGGGGAAAGGCAGGCAGAGAATTCCCTGCTAGCACCTTCTCTATGCCTGGGAAGCAGAAGTGTTCACATTGCTTGGCAGAATCGCATTTGTGCAGAAAACAGTAACACTTGTTCAGAACGAAAGAAAGCACAGAGCCCCAGATTCTATGTTGTCCTGGAGAGCTTGCAGAGCACTGGGGAAAGGCAGGCAGAGAATTCCTTGCTAGCACCTTCTCTGTGCCTGGGAAGCAGAAGTGTTCATATTGCTTCGCTGTATCGCTTTTGTGCAGAAAACAGTAATACTTGTTCAGAACGAAAGAAAGCACAGAGCCCCAGATTCTATGTTGTCCTGGAGAGCTTGCAGAGCACTGGGGAAAGGCAGGCAGAGAATTCCTTGCTAGCACCTTCTCTGTGCCTGGGAAGCAGAAGTGTTCACATTGCTTCGCAGAATCGCTTTTGTGCAGAAAACAGTAACACTTGTTCAGAAGGAAAGAAAGCACAGAGCCCCAGATTTGATGTTGTCCTGGAGAGCTTGCAGAGCACTGGGGAAAGGCAGGCAGAGAATTCCTTGCTAGCACCTTCTCTGTGCTTGGGAAGCAGAAGTGTTCACATTGCTTCGCAGAATCGCTTTTGTGCAGAAAACAGTAACACTTCTTCAGAACGAAAGAAAGCACAGAGCCCCAGATTTGATGTTGTCCTGGAGAGCTTGCAGAGCACTGGGGAAAGGCAGGCAGAGAATTCCTTGCTAGCACCTTCTCTGTGCCTGGGAAGCAGAAGTGTTCACATTGCTTGGCAGAATCGCTTTTGTGCAGAAAACAGTAACACTTCTTCAGAACGAAAGAAAGCACAGAGCCCCAGATTCTATGTTGTCCTGGAGAGCTTGCAGAGCACTGGGGAAAGGCAGGCAGAGAATTCCTTGCTAGCACCTTCTCTGTGCCTGGGAAGCAGAAGTGTTCACATTGCTTCGCAGAATCGCTTTTGTACAGAAAACACTAACACTTGTTCAGAACGAAAGGAAGCACAGAGCCCCAGATTTTATGTTGTCCTGGAGAGCTTGCAGAGCACTGGGGAAAGGCAGGCAGAGAATTCCCTGCTAGCACCTTCTCTGTGCCTGTTCACATTGCTTCGCAGAATCGCTTTTGTGCAGAAAACAGTAACACTTGTTCAGAACGAAAGAAAGCACAGAGCCCCAGATTCTATGTTGTCCTGGAGAGCTTGCAGAGCACTGGGGAAAGGCAGGCAGAGAATTCCTTGCTAGCACCTTCTCTGTGCCTGGGAAGCAGAAGTGTTCACATTGCTTCGCAGAATCGCTTTTGTGCAGAAAACAGTAACACTTGTTCAGAAGGAAAGAAAGCACAGAGCCCCAGATTCTATGTTGTCCTGGAGAGCTTGCAGAGCACTGGGGAAAGGCAGGCAGAGAATTCCCTGCTAGCACCTTCTCTGTGCTGGGAAGCAGAAGTGTTCACATTGCTTCGCAGAATCGCTTTTGTGCAGAAAACAGTAACACTTGTTCAGAACGAAAGAAAGCACAGAGCCCCAGATTCTATGTTGTCCTGGAGAGCTTGCAGAGCACTGGGGAAAGGCAGGCAGAGAATTCCTTGCTAGCACCTTCTCTGTGCCTGGGAAGCAGAAGTGTTCACATTGCTTGGCAGAATCGCTTTTGTGCAGAAAACAGTAACACTTGTTCAGAAGGAAAGATAGCACAGAGCCCCAGATTCTGTGTTGTCCTGGAGAGCTTGCAGAGCACTGGGGAAAGGCAGCCAGAGAATTCCCTGCTAGCACCTTCTCTGTGCCTGGGAAGCAGAAGTGTTCACATTGCTTGGCAGAATCGCTTTTGTGCAGAAAACAGTAACACTTGTTCAGAAGGAAAGAAAGCACAGAGCCCCAGATTTGATGTTGTCCTGGAGAGCTTGCAGAGCACTGGGGAAAGGCAGGCAGAGAATTCCTTGCTAGCACCTTCTCTGTGCTTGGGAAGCAGAAGTGTTCACATTGCTTCGCAGAATCGCTTTTGTGCAGAAAACAATAACACTTGTTCAGAACGAAAGAAAGCACAGAGCCCCAGATTTGATGTTGTCCTGGAGAGCTTGCAGAGCACTGGGGAAAGGCAGGCAGAGAATTCCTTGCTAGCACCTTCTCTGTGCCTGGGAAGCAGAAGTGTTCACATTGCTTTGCAGAATCGCTTTTGTGCAGAAAACAGTAACACTTCTTCAGAACGAAAGAAAGCACAGAGCCCCAGATTCTATGTTGTCCTGGAGAGCTTGCAGAGCACTGGGGAAAGGCAGGCAGAGAATTCCTTGCTAGCACCTTCTCTGTGCCTGGGAAGCAGAAGTGTTCACATTGCTTCGCAGAATCGCTTTTGTACAGAAAACACTAACACTTGTTCAGAACGAAAGGAAGCACAGAGCCCCAGATTTGCTGTTGTCCTGGAGAGCTTGCAGAGCACTGGGGAAAGGCAGGCAGAGAATTCCCTGCTAGCACCTTCTCTGTGCCTGTTCACATTGCTTCGCAGAATCGCTTTTGTGCAGAAAACAGTAACACTTGTTCAGAACGAAAGAAAGCACAGAGCCCCAGATTCTATGTTGTCCTGGAGAGCTTGCAGAGCACTGGGGAAAGGCAGGCAGAGAATTCCCTGCTAGCACCTTCTCTGTGCCTGTTCACATTGCTTCGCAGAATCGCTTTTGTGCAGAAAACAGTAACACTTGTTCAGAACGAAAGAAAGCACAGAGCCCCAGATTCTATGTTGTCCTGGAGAGCTTGCAGAGCACTGGGGAAAGGCAGGCAGAGAATTCCCTGCTAGCACCTTCTCTGTGCCTGTTCACATTGCTTCGCAGAATCGCTTTTGTGCAGAAAACAGTAACACTTGTTCAGAACGAAAGAAAGCACAGAGCCCCAGATTCTATGTTGTCCTGGAGAGCTTGCAGAGCACTGGGGAAAGGCAGGCAGAGAATTCCTTGCTAGCACCTTCTCTGTGCTGGGAAGCAGAAGTGTTCACATTGCTTCGCAGAATCGCTTTTGTGCAGAAAACACTAACACTTGTTCAGAACGAAAGAAAGAACAGAGCCCCAGATTCTATGTTGTCCTGGAGAGCTTGCAGAGCACTGGGGAAAGGCAGGCAGAGAATTCCTTGCTAGTACCTTCTCTGTGCCTGGGAAGCAGAAGTGTTCACATTGCTTCGCAGAATCGCTTTTGTGCAGAAAACACTAACACTTGTTCAGAAGGAAAGAAAGCACAGAGCCCCAGATTCTATGTTGTCCTGGAGAGCTTGCAGAGCACTGGGGAAAGGCAGGCAGAGAATTCCTTGCTAGCACCTTCTCTGTGCCTGGGAAGCAGAAGTGTTCACATTGCTTCGCAGAATCGCTTTTGTGCAGAAAACAGTAACACTTGTTCAGAAGGAAAGAAAGCACAGAGCCCCAGATTTGATGTTGTCCTGGAGAGCTTGCAGAGCACTGGGGAAAGGCAGGCAGAGAATTCCTTGCTAGCACCTTCTCTGTGCTTGGGAAGCAGAAGTGTTCACATTGCTTCGCAGAATCGCTTTTGTGCAGAAAACAATAACACTTGTTCAGAACGAAAGAAAGCACAGAGCCCCAGATTTGATGTTGTCCTGGAGAGCTTGCAGAGCACTGGGGAAAGGCAGGCAGAGAATTCCTTGCTAGCACCTTCTCTGTGCCTGGGAAGCAGAAGTGTTCACATTGCTTTGCAGAATCGCTTTTGTGCAGAAAACAGTAACACTTCTTCAGAACGAAAGAAAGCACAGAGCCCCAGATTCTATGTTGTCCTGGAGAGCTTGCAGAGCACTGGGGAAAGGCAGGCAGAGAATTCCTTGCTAGCACCTTCTCTGTGCCTGGGAAGCAGAAGTGTTCACATTGCTTCGCAGAATCGCTTTTGTACAGAAAACACTAACACTTGTTCAGAACGAAAGGAAGCACAGAGCCCCAGATTTGCTGTTGTCCTGGAGAGCTTGCAGAGCACTGGGGAAAGGCAGGCAGAGAATTCCCTGCTAGCACCTTCTCTGTGCCTGTTCACATTGCTTCGCAGAATCGCTTTTGTGCAGAAAACAGTAACACTTGTTCAGAACGAAAGAAAGCACAGAGCCCCAGATTCTATGTTGTCCTGGAGAGCTTGCAGAGCACTGGGGAAAGGCAGGCAGAGAATTCCTTGCTAGCACCTTCTCTGTGCCTGGGAAGCAGAAGTGTTCACATTGCTTGGCAGAATCGCTTTTGTGCAGAAAACAGTAACACTTGTTCAGAAGGAAAGAAAGCACAGAGCCCCAGATTCTATGTTGTCCTGGAGAGCTTGCAGAGCACTGGGGAAAGGCAGGCAGAGAATTCCTTGCTAGCACCTTCTCTGTGCTGGGAAGCAGAAGTGTTCACATTGCTTCGCAGAATCGCTTTTGTGCAGAAAACACTAACACTTGTTCAGAACGAAAGAAAGCACAGAGCCCCAGATTCTATGTTGTCCTGGAGAGCTTGCAGAGCACTGGGGAAAGGCAGGCAGAGAATTCCTTGCTAGTGCCTTCTCTGTGCCTGGGAAGCAGAAGTGTTCACATTGCTTTCGCAGAATCGCTTTTGTACAGAAAACACTAACACTTGTTCAGAACGAAAGGAAGCACAGAGCCCCAGATTCTATGTTGTCCTGGAGAGCTTGCAGAGCACTGGGGAAAGGCAGGCAGAGAATTCCTTGCTAGCACCTTCTCTGTGCCTGGGAAGCAGAAGTGTTCACATTGCTTCGCAGAATCGCTATTGTGCAGAAAACACTAACACTTGTTCAGAACGAAAGAAAGCACAGAGCCCCAGATTCTATGTTGTCCTGGAGAGCTTGCAGAGCACTGGGGAAAGGCAGGCAGAGAATTCCCTGCTAGCACCTTCTCTGTGCCTGTTCACATTGCTTCGCAGAATCGCTTTTGTGCAGAAAACAGTAACACTTGTTCAGAACGAAAGAAAGCACAGAGCCCCAGATTCTATGTTGTCCTGGAGAGCTTGCAGAGCACTGGGGAAAGGCAGGCAGAGAATTCCCTGCTAGCACCTTCTCTGTGCCTGTTCACATTGCTTCGCTGTATCGCTTTTGTGCAGAAAACAGTAACACTTGTTCAGAACGAAAGAAAGCACAGAGCCCCAGATTCTATGTTGTCCTGGAGAGCTTGCAGAGCACTGGGGAAAGGCAGGCAGAGAATTCCTTGCTAGCACCTTCTCTGTGCTGGGAAGCAGAAGTGTTCACATTGCTTCGCAGAATCGCTTTTGTGCAGAAAACACTAACACTTGTTCAGAACGAAAGAAAGAACAGAGCCCCAGATTCTATGTTGTCCTGGAGAGCTTGCAGAGCACTGGGGAAAGGCAGGCAGAGAATTCCTTGCTAGTACCTTCTCTGTGCCTGGGAAGCAGAAGTGTTCATATTGCTTCGCAGAATCGCTTTTGTGCAGAAAACACTAACACTTGTTCAGAAGGAAAGAAAGCACAGAGCCCCAGATTCTATGTTGTCCTGGAGAGCTTGCAGAGCACTGGGGAAAGGCAGGCAGAGAATTCCTTGCTAGCACCTTCTCTGTGCCTGGGAAGCAGAAGTGTTCACATTGCTTCGCAGAATCGCTTTTGTGCAGAAAACAGTAACACTTGTTCAGAAGGAAAGAAAGCACAGAGCCCCAGATTTGATGTTGTCCTGGAGAGCTTGCAGAGCACTGGGGAAAGGCAGGCAGAGAATTCCTTGCTAGCACCTTCTCTGTGCTTGGGAAGCAGAAGTGTTCACATTGCTTCGCAGAATCGCTTTTGTGCAGAAAACAATAACACTTGTTCAGAACGAAAGAAAGCACAGAGCCCCAGATTTGATGTTGTCCTGGAGAGCTTGCAGAGCACTGGGGAAAGGCAGGCAGAGAATTCCTTGCTAGCACCTTCTCTGTGCCTGGGAAGCAGAAGTGTTCACATTGCTTTGCAGAATCCCTTTTGTGCAGAAAACAGTAACACTTCTTCAGAACGAAAGAAAGCACAGAGCCCCAGATTCTATGTTGTCCTGGAGAGCTTGCAGAGCACTGGGGAAAGGCAGGCAGAGAATTCCTTGCTAGCACCTTCTCTGTGCCTGGGAAGCAGAAGTGTTCACATTGCTTCGCAGAATCGCTTTTGTACAGAAAACACTAACACTTGTTCAGAACGAAAGGAAGCACAGAGCCCCAGATTTGCTGTTGTCCTGGAGAGCTTGCAGAGCACTGGGGAAAGGCAGGCAGAGAATTCCCTGCTAGCACCTTCTCTGTGCCTGTTCACATTGCTTGGCAGAATCGCTTTTGTGCAGAAAACAGTAACACTTGTTCAGAACGAAAGAAAGCACAGAGCCCCAGATTCTATGTTGTCCTGGAGAGCTTGCAGAGCACTGGGGAAAGGCAGGCAGAGAATTCCTTGCTAGCACCTTCTCTGTGCCTGGGAAGCAGAAGTGTTCACATTGCTTGGCAGAATCGCTTTTGTGCAGAAAACAGTAACACTTGTTCAGAAGGAAAGAAAGCACAGAGCCCCAGATTCTATGTTGTCCTGGAGAGCTTGCAGAGCACTGGGGAAAGGCAGGCAGAGAATTCCTTGCTAGCACCTTCTCTGTGCTGGGAAGCAGAAGTGTTCACATTGCTTTGCAGAATCGCTTTTGTGCAGAAAACACTAACACTTGTTCAGAAGGAAAGAAAGCACAGAGCCCCAGATTTGATGTTGTCCTGGAGAGCTTGCAGAGCACTGGGGAAAGGCAGGCAGAGAATTCCTTGCTAGCACCTTCTCTGTGCTTGGGAAGCAGAAGTGTTCACATTGCTTCGCAGAATCGCTTTTGTGCAGAAAACAATAACACTTGTTCAGAACGAAAGAAAGCACAGAGCCCCAGATTTGATGTTGTCCTGGAGAGCTTGCAGAGCACTGGGGAAAGGCAGGCAGAGAATTCCTTGCTAGCACCTTCTCTGTGCCTGGGAAGCAGAAGTGTTCACATTGCTTTGTAGAATCGCTTTTGTGCAGAAAACAGTAACACTTGTTCAGAAGGAAAGAAAGCACAGAGCCCCAGATTCTATGTTGTCCTGGAGAGCTTGCAGAGCACTGGGGAAAGGCAGGCAGAGAATTCCTTGCTAGCACCTTCTCTGTGCCTGGGAAGCAGAAGTGTTCACATTGCTTCGCAGAATCGCTTTTGTGCAGAAAACACTAACACTTGTTCAGAAGGAAAGAAAGCACAGAGCCCCAGATTCTGTGTTGTCCTGGAGAGCTTGCAGAGCACTGGGGAAAGGCAGGCAGAGAATTCCTTGCTAGCACCTTCTCTGTGCCTGGGAAGCAGAAGTGTTCACATTGCTTCGCAGAATCGCTTTTGTGCAGAAAACAGTAACACTTGTTCAGAAGGAAAGAAAGCACAGAGCCCCAGATTCTATGTTGTCCTGGAGAGCTTGCAGAGCACTGGGGAAAGGCAGGCAGAGAATTCCCTGATAGCACCTTCTCTATGGCTGTTCACATTGCTTCGCAGAATCGCTTTTGTGCAGAAAACAGTAACACTTGTTCAGAACGAAAGAAAGCACAGAGCCCCAGATTCTATGTTGTCCTGGAGAGCTTGCAGAGCACTGGGGAAAGGCAGGCAGAGAATTCCTTGCTAGTACCTTCTCTGTGCCTGGGAAGCAGAAGTGTTCACATTGCTTCGCAGAATCGCTTTTGTGCAGAAAACACTAACACTTGTTCAGAAGGAAAGAAAGCACAGAGCCCCAGATTCTATGTTGTCCTGGAGAGCTTGCAGAGCACTGGGGAAAGGCAGGCAGAGAATTCCTTGCTAGCACCTTCTCTGTGCCTGGGAAGCAGAAGTGTTCACATTGCTTTGCAGAATCGCTTTTGTGCAGAAAACACTAACACTTGTTCAGAACGAAAGAAAGCACAGAGCCCCAGATTCTATGTTGTCCTGGAGAGCTTGCAGAGCACTGGGGAAAGGCAGGCAGAGAATTCCCTGCTAGCACCTTCTCTGTGCCTGTTCACATTGCTTCGCAGAATCGCTTTTGTGCAGAAAACAGTAACACTTCTTCAGAACGAAAGAAAGCACAGAGCCCCAGATTCTATGTTGTCCTGGAGAGCTTGCAGAGCACTGGGGAAAGGCAGGCAGAGAATTCCTTGCTAGCACCTTCTCTGTGCCTGGGAAGCAGAAGTGTTCACATTGCTTGGCAGAATCGCTTTTGTGCAGAAAACAGTAACACTTGTTCAGAACGAAAGAAAGCACAGAGCCCCAGATTTTATGTTGTCCTGGAGAGCTTGCAGAGCACTGGGGAAAGGCAGGCAGAGAATTCCCTGCTAGCACCTTCTCTATGCCTGGGAAGCAGAAGTGTTCACATTGCTTCGCTGTATCGCATTTGTGCAGAAAACAGTAACACTTGTTCAGAACGAAAGAAAGCACAGAGCCCCAGATTTTATGTTGTCCTGGAGAGCTTGCAGAGCACTGGGGAAAGGCAGGCAGAGAATTCCTTGCTAGCACCTTCTCTGTGCCTGGGAAGCAGAAGTGTTCATATTGCTTCGCTGTATCGCTTTTGTGCAGAAAACAGTAATACTTGTTCAGAACGAAAGAAAGCACAGAGCCCCAGATTTTATGTTGTCCTGGAGAGCTTGCAGAGCACTGGGGAAAAGCAGGCAGAGAATTCCCTGCTAGCACCTTCTCTGTGCCTGGGAAGCAGAAGTGTTCACATTGCTTCGCAGAATCGCTTTTGTGCAGAAAACAGTAACACTTGTTCAGAACGAAAGAAAGCACAGAGCCCCAGATTTGATGTTGTCCTGGAGAGCTTGCAGAGCACTGGGGAAAGGCAGGCAGAGAATTCCTTGCTAGCACCTTCTCTGTGCCTGGGAAGCAGAAGTGTTCACATTGCTTCGCAGAATCGCTTTTGTGCAGAAAACACTAACACTTGTTCAGAACAAAAGAAAGCACAGAGCCCCAGATTTGATGTTGTCCTGGAGAGCTTGCAGAGCACTGGGGAAAGGCAGGCAGAGAATTCCCTGTTAGCACCTTCTCTGTGCCTGGGAAGCAGAAGTGTTCACATTGCTTCGCAGAATCGCTTTTGTGCAGAAAACAGTAACACTTCTTTAGAACGAAAGAAAGCACAGAGCCCCAGATTCTACGTTGTTCTGGAGAGCTTGCAGAGCACTGGGGAAAGGCAGGCAGAGAATTCCCTGCTAGCACCTTCTCTGTTGCTGTTCACATTGCTTCGCTGTATCGCTTTTGTGCAGAAAACAGTAACACTTGTTCAGAACAAAAGAAAGCACAGAGCCCCAGATTCTATGTTGTCCTGGAGAGCTTGCAGAGCACTGGGGAAAGGCAGGCAGAGAATTCCTTGCTAGCACCTTCTCTGTGCCTGGGAAGCAGAAGTGTTCACATTGCTTCGCAGAATCGCTTTTGTGCAGAAAACAGTAACACTTGTTCAGAACGAAAGGAAGCACAGAGCCCCAGATTTTATGTTGTCCTGGGGAGCTTGCAGAGCACTGGGGAAAGGCAGGCAGAGAATTCCCTGCTAGCACCTTCTCTGTGCCTGTTCACATTGCTTCGCAGAATCGCTTTTGTGCAGAAAACACTAACACTTGTTCAGAACGAAAGAAAGCACAGAGCCCCAGATTCTATGTTGTCCTGGAGAGCTTGCAGAGCACTGGGGAAAGGCAGGCAGAGAATTCCTTGCTAGCACCTTCTCTGTGCCTGGGAAGCAGAAGTGTTCACATTGCTTGGCAGAATCGCTTTTGTGCAGAAAACAGTAACACTTGTTCAGAATGAAAGAAAGCACAGAGCCCCAGATTTTATGTTGTCCTGGAGAGCTTGCAGAGCACTGGGGAAAGGCAGGCAGAGAATTCCCTGCTAGCACCTTCTCTATGCCTGGGAAGCAGAAGTGTTCACATTGCTTCGCAAGAATCGCTTTTGTGCAGAAAACGGTAACACTTGTTCAGAACGAAAGACAGCACAGAGCCCCAGATTTTATGTTGTCCTGGAGAGCTTGCAGAGCACTGGGGAAAGGCAGGCAGAGAATTCCCTGCTAGCACCTTCTCTATGCCTGGGAAGCAGAAGTGTTCACATTGCTTGGCAGAATCGCATTTGTGCAGAAAACAGTAACACTTGTTCAGAACGAAAGAAAGCACAGAGCCCCAGATTCTATGTTGTCCTGGAGAGCTTGCAGAGCACTGGGGAAAGGCAGGCAGAGAATTCCTTGCTAGCACCTTCTCTGTGCCTGGGAAGCAGAAGTGTTCATATTGCTTCGCTGTATCGCTTTTGTGCAGAAAACAGTAATACTTGTTCAGAACGAAAGAAAGCACAGAGCCCCAGATTCTATGTTGTCCTGGAGAGCTTGCAGAGCACTGGGGAAAGGCAGGCAGAGAATTCCTTGCTAGCACCTTCTCTGTGCCTGGGAAGCAGAAGTGTTCACATTGCTTCGCAGAATCGCTTTTGTGCAGAAAACAGTAACACTTGTTCAGAAGGAAAGAAAGCACAGAGCCCCAGATTTGATGTTGTCCTGGAGAGCTTGCAGAGCACTGGGGAAAGGCAGGCAGAGAATTCCTTGCTAGCACCTTCTCTGTGCTTGGGAAGCAGAAGTGTTCACATTGCTTCGCAGAATCGCTTTTGTGCAGAAAACAGTAACACTACTTCAGAACGAAAGAAAGCACAGAGCCCCAGATTTGATGTTGTCCTGGAGAGCTTGCAGAGCACTGGGGAAAGGCAGGCAGAGAATTCCTTGCTAGCACCTTCTCTGTGCCTGGGAAGCAGAAGTGTTCACATTGCTTGGCAGAATCGCTTTTGTGCAGAAAACAGTAACACTTCTTCAGAACGAAAGAAAGCACAGAGCCCCAGATTCTATGTTGTCCTGGAGAGCTTGCAGAGCACTGGGGAAAGGCAGGCAGAGAATTCCTTGCTAGCACCTTCTCTGTGCCTGGGAAGCAGAAGTGTTCACATTGCTTCGCAGAATCGCTTTTGTACAGAAAACACTAACACTTGTTCAGAACGAAAGGAAGCACAGAGCCCCAGATTTTATGTTGTCCTGGAGAGCTTGCAGAGCACTGGGGAAAGGCAGGCAGAGAATTCCCTGCTAGCACCTTCTCTGTGCCTGTTCACATTGCTTCGCAGAATCGCTTTTGTGCAGAAAACAGTAACACTTGTTCAGAACGAAAGAAAGCACAGAGCCCCAGATTCTATGTTGTCCTGGAGAGCTTGCAGAGCACTGGGGAAAGGCAGGCAGAGAATTCCTTGCTAGCACCTTCTCTGTGCCTGGGAAGCAGAAGTGTTCACATTGCTTCGCAGAATCGCTTTTGTGCAGAAAACAGTAACACTTGTTCAGAAGGAAAGATAGCACAGAGCCCCAGATTCTGTGTTGTCCTGGAGAGCTTGCAGAGCACTGGGGAAAGGCAGCCAGAGAATTCCCTGCTAGCACCTTCTCTGTGCCTGGGAAGCAGAAGTGTTCACATTGCTTCGCAGAATCGCTTTTGTGCAGAAAACAGTAACACTTGTTCAGAAGGAAAGAAAGCACAGAGCCCCAGATTTGATGTTGTCCTGGAGAGCTTGCAGAGCACTGGGGAAAGGCAGGCAGAGAATTCCTTGCTAGCACCTTCTCTGTGCTTGGGAAGCAGAAGTGTTCACATTGCTTCGCAGAATCGCTTTTGTGCAGAAAACAATAACACTTGTTCAGAACGAAAGAAAGCACAGAGCCCCAGATTTGATGTTGTCCTGGAGAGCTTGCAGAGCACTGGGGAAAGGCAGGCAGAGAATTCCTTGCTAGCACCTTCTCTGTGCCTGGGAAGCAGAAGTGTTCACATTGCTTTGCAGAATCGCTTTTGTGCAGAAAACAGTAACACTTCTTCAGAACGAAAGAAAGCACAGAGCCCCAGATTCTATGTTGTCCTGGAGAGCTTGCAGAGCACTGGGGAAAGGCAGGCAGAGAATTCCTTGCTAGCACCTTCTCTGTGCTGGGAAGCAGAAGTGTTCACATTGCTTCGCAGAATCGCTTTTGTGCAGAAAACACTAACACTTGTTCAGAACGAAAGAAAGAACAGAGCCCCAGATTCTATGTTGTCCTGGAGAGCTTGCAGAGCACTGGGGAAAGGCAGGCAGAGAATTCCTTGCTAGCACCTTCTCTGTGCCTGGGAAGCAGAAGTGTTCACATTGCTTCGCAGAATCGCTTTTGTGCAGAAAACACTAACACTTGTTCAGAAGGAAAGAAAGCACAGAGCCCCAGATTTGATGTTGTCCTGGAGAGCTTGCAGAGCACTGGGGAAAGGCAGGCAGAGAATTCCTTGCTAGCACCTTCTCTGTGCTTGGGAAGCAGAAGTGTTCACATTGCTTCGCAGAATCGCTTTTGTGCAGAAAACAATAACACTTGTTCAGAACGAAAGAAAGCACAGAGCCCCAGATTTGATGTTGTCCTGGAGAGCTTGCAGAGCACTGGGGAAAGGCAGGCAGAGAATTCCTTGCTAGCACCTTCTCTGTGCCTGGGAAGCAGAAGTGTTCACATTGCTTTGCAGAATCGCTTTTGTGCAGAAAACAGTAACACTTCTTCAGAACGAAAGAAAGCACAGAGCCCCAGATTCTATGTTGTCCTGGAGAGCTTGCAGAGCACTGGGGAAAGGCAGGCAGAGAATTCCTTGCTAGCACCTTCTCTGTGCCTGGGAAGCAGAAGTGTTCACATTGCTTCGCAGAATCGCTTTTGTACAGAAAACACTAACACTTGTTCAGAACGAAAGGAAGCACAGAGCCCCAGATTTGCTGTTGTCCTGGAGAGCTTGCAGAGCACTGGGGAAAGGCAGGCAGAGAATTCCCTGCTAGCACCTTCTCTGTGCCTGTTCACATTGCTTCGCAGAATCGCTTTTGTGCAGAAAACAGTAACACTTGTTCAGAACGAAAGAAAGCACAGAGCCCCAGATTCTATGTTGTCCTGGAGAGCTTGCAGAGCACTGGGGAAAGGCAGGCAGAGAATTCCTTGCTAGCACCTTCTCTGTGCCTGGGAAGCAGAAGTGTTCACATTGCTTGGCAGAATCGCTTTTGTGCAGAAAACAGTAACACTTGTTCAGAAGGAAAGAAAGCACAGAGCCCCAGATTCTATGTTGTCCTGGAGAGCTTGCAGAGCACTGGGGAAAGGCAGGCAGAGAATTCCTTGCTAGCACCTTCTCTGTGCTGGGAAGCAGAAGTGTTCACATTGCTTCGCAGAATCGCTTTTGTGCAGAAAACACTAACACTTGTTCAGAACGAAAGAAAGCACAGAGCCCCAGATTCTATGTTGTCCTGGAGAGCTTGCAGAGCACTGGGGAAAGGCAGGCAGAGAATTCCTTGCTAGTGCCTTCTCTGTGCCTGGGAAGCAGAAGTGTTCACATTGCTTTCGCAGAATCGCTTTTGTACAGAAAACACTAACACTTGTTCAGAACGAAAGGAAGCACAGAGCCCCAGATTCTATGTTGTCCTGGAGAGCTTGCAGAGCACTGGGGAAAGGCAGGCAGAGAATTCCTTGCTAGCACCTTCTCTGTGCCTGGGAAGCAGAAGTGTTCACATTGCTTCGCAGAATCGCTATTGTGCAGAAAACACTAACACTTGTTCAGAACGAAAGAAAGCACAGAGCCCCAGATTCTATGTTGTCCTGGAGAGCTTGCAGAGCACTGGGGAAAGGCAGGCAGAGAATTCCCTGCTAGCACCTTCTCTGTGCCTGTTCACATTGCTTCGCTGTATCGCTTTTGTGCAGAAAACAGTAACACTTGTTCAGAACGAAAGAAAGCACAGAGCCCCAGATTTGATGTTGTCCTGGAGAGCTTGCAGAGCACTGGGGAAAGGCAGGCAGAGAATTCCTTGCTAGCACCTTCTCTGTGCCTGGGAAGCAGAAGTGTTCACATTGCTTTGCAGAATCGCTTTTGTGCAGAAAACAGTAACACTTCTTCAGAACGAAAGAAAGCACAGAGCCCCAGATTCTATGTTGTCCTGGAGAGCTTGCAGAGCACTGGGGAAAGGCAGGCAGAGAATTCCTTGCTAGCACCTTCTCTGTGCTGGGAAGCAGAAGTGTTCACATTGCTTCGCAGAATCGCTTTTGTGCAGAAAACACTAACACTTGTTCAGAACGAAAGAAAGAACAGAGCCCCAGATTCTATGTTGTCCTGGAGAGCTTGCAGAGCACTGGGGAAAGGCAGGCAGAGAATTCCTTGCTAGCACCTTCTCTGTGCCTGGGAAGCAGAAGTGTTCACATTGCTTCGCAGAATCGCTTTTGTGCAGAAAACACTAACACTTGTTCAGAAGGAAAGAAAGCACAGAGCCCCAGATTTGATGTTGTCCTGGAGAGCTTGCAGAGCACTGGGGAAAGGCAGGCAGAGAATTCCTTGCTAGCACCTTCTCTGTGCTTGGGAAGCAGAAGTGTTCACATTGCTTCGCAGAATCGCTTTTGTGCAGAAAACAATAACACTTGTTCAGAACGAAAGAAAGCACAGAGCCCCAGATTTGATGTTGTCCTGGAGAGCTTGCAGAGCACTGGGGAAAGGCAGGCAGAGAATTCCTTGCTAGCACCTTCTCTGTGCCTGGGAAGCAGAAGTGTTCACATTGCTTTGCAGAATCGCTTTTGTGCAGAAAACAGTAACACTTCTTCAGAACGAAAGAAAGCACAGAGCCCCAGATTCTATGTTGTCCTGGAGAGCTTGCAGAGCACTGGGGAAAGGCAGGCAGAGAATTCCTTGCTAGCACCTTCTCTGTGCCTGGGAAGCAGAAGTGTTCACATTGCTTCGCAGAATCGCTTTTGTACAGAAAACACTAACACTTGTTCAGAACGAAAGGAAGCACAGAGCCCCAGATTTGCTGTTGTCCTGGAGAGCTTGCAGAGCACTGGGGAAAGGCAGGCAGAGAATTCCCTGCTAGCACCTTCTCTGTGCCTGTTCACATTGCTTCGCAGAATCGCTTTTGTGCAGAAAACAGTAACACTTGTTCAGAACGAAAGAAAGCACAGAGCCCCAGATTCTATGTTGTCCTGGAGAGCTTGCAGAGCACTGGGGAAAGGCAGGCAGAGAATTCCTTGCTAGCACCTTCTCTGTGCCTGGGAAGCAGAAGTGTTCACATTGCTTGGCAGAATCGCTTTTGTGCAGAAAACAGTAACACTTGTTCAGAAGGAAAGAAAGCACAGAGCCCCAGATTCTATGTTGTCCTGGAGAGCTTGCAGAGCACTGGGGAAAGGCAGGCAGAGAATTCCTTGCTAGCACCTTCTCTGTGCTGGGAAGCAGAAGTGTTCACATTGCTTCGCAGAATCGCTTTTGTGCAGAAAACACTAACACTTGTTCAGAACGAAAGAAAGCACAGAGCCCCAGATTCTATGTTGTCCTGGAGAGCTTGCAGAGCACTGGGGAAAGGCAGGCAGAGAATTCCTTGCTAGTGCCTTCTCTGTGCCTGGGAAGCAGAAGTGTTCACATTGCTTTCGCAGAATCGCTTTTGTACAGAAAACACTAACACTTGTTCAGAACGAAAGGAAGCACAGAGCCCCAGATTCTATGTTGTCCTGGAGAGCTTGCAGAGCACTGGGGAAAGGCAGGCAGAGAATTCCTTGCTAGCACCTTCTCTGTGCCTGGGAAGCAGAAGTGTTCACATTGCTTCGCAGAATCGCTATTGTGCAGAAAACACTAACACTTGTTCAGAACGAAAGAAAGCACAGAGCCCCAGATTCTATGTTGTCCTGGAGAGCTTGCAGAGCACTGGGGAAAGGCAGGCAGAGAATTCCCTGCTAGCACCTTCTCTGTGCCTGTTCACATTGCTTCGCTGTATCGCTTTTGTGCAGAAAACAGTAACACTTGTTCAGAACGAAAGAAAGCACAGAGCCCCAGATTCTATGTTGTCCTGGAGAGCTTGCAGAGCACTGGGGAAAGGCAGGCAGAGAATTCCTTGCTAGCACCTTCTCTGTGCTGGGAAGCAGAAGTGTTCACATTGCTTTGCAGAATCGCTTTTGTGCAGAAAACACTAACACTTGTTCAGAAGGAAAGAAAGCACAGAGCCCCAGATTTGATGTTGTCCTGGAGAGCTTGCAGAGCACTGGGGAAAGGCAGGCAGAGAATTCCTTGCTAGCACCTTCTCTGTGCTTGGGAAGCAGAAGTGTTCACATTGCTTCGCAGAATCGCTTTTGTGCAGAAAACAATAACACTTGTTCAGAACGAAAGAAAGCACAGAGCCCCAGATTTGATGTTGTCCTGGAGAGCTTGCAGAGCACTGGGGAAAGGCAGGCAGAGAATTCCTTGCTAGCACCTTCTCTGTGCCTGGGAAGCAGAAGTGTTCACATTGCTTTGTAGAATCGCTTTTGTGCAGAAAACAGTAACACTTGTTCAGAAGGAAAGAAAGCACAGAGCCCCAGATTCTATGTTGTCCTGGAGAGCTTGCAGAGCACTGGGGAAAGGCAGGCAGAGAATTCCTTGCTAGCACCTTCTCTGTGCCTGGGAAGCAGAAGTGTTCACATTGCTTCGCAGAATCGCTTTTGTACAGAAAACACTAACACTTGTTCAGAACGAAAGGAAGCACAGAGCCCCAGATTTGCTGTTGTCCTGGAGAGCTTGCAGAGCACTGGGGAAAGGCAGGCAGAGAATTCCCTGCTAGCACCTTCTCTGTGCCTGTTCACATTGCTTCGCAGAATCGCTTTTGTGCAGAAAACAGTAACACTTGTTCAGAACGAAAGAAAGCACAGAGCCCCAGATTCTATGTTGTCCTGGAGAGCTTGCAGAGCACTGGGGAAAGGCAGGCAGAGAATTCCTTGCTAGCACCTTCTCTGTGCCTGGGAAGCAGAAGTGTTCACATTGCTTGGCAGAATCGCTTTTGTGCAGAAAACAGTAACACTTGTTCAGAAGGAAAGAAAGCACAGAGCCCCAGATTCTATGTTGTCCTGGAGAGCTTGCAGAGCACTGGGGAAAGGCAGGCAGAGAATTCCTTGCTAGCACCTTCTCTGTGCTGGGAAGCAGAAGTGTTCACATTGCTTCGCAGAATCGCTTTTGTGCAGAAAACACTAACACTTGTTCAGAACGAAAGAAAGCACAGAGCCCCAGATTCTATGTTGTCCTGGAGAGCTTGCAGAGCACTGGGGAAAGGCAGGCAGAGAATTCCTTGCTAGCACCTTCTCTGTGCCTGGGAAGCAGAAGTGTTCACATTGCTTCGCAGAATCGCTTTTGTGCAGAAAACAGTAACACTTCTTCAGAATGAAAGAAAGCACAGAGCCCCAGATTCTGTGTTGTCCTGGAGAGCTTGCAGAGCACTGGGGAAAGGCAGGCAGAGAATTCCCTGCTAGCACCTTCTCTGTGCCTGTTCACATTGCTTCGCAGAATCGCTTTTGTGCAGAAAACAGTAACACTTGTTCAGAAGGAAAGAAAGCACAGAGCCCCAGATTTGATGTTGTCCTGGAGAGCTTGCAGAGCACTGGGGAAAGGCAGGCAGAGAATTCCTTGCTAGCACCTTCTCTGTGCCTGGGAAGCAGAAGTGTTCACATTGCTTGGCAGAATCGCTTTTGTGCAGAAAACAGTAACACTTGTTCAGAAGGAAAGAAAGCACAGAGCCCCAGATTCTATGTTGTCCTGGAGAGCTTGCAGAGCACTGGGGAAAGGCAGGCAGAGAATTCCTTGCTAGCACCTTCTCTGTGCTGGGAAGCAGAAGTGTTCACATTGCTTTGCAGAATCGCTTTTGTGCAGAAAACAGTAACACTTGTTCAGAAGGAAAGAAAGCACAGAGCCCCAGATTTGATGTTGTCCTGGAGAGCTTGCAGAGCACTGGGGAAAGGCAGGCAGAGAATTCCTTGCTAGCACCTTCTCTGTGCTTGGGAAGCAGAAGTGTTCACATTGCTTCGCAGAATCGCTTTTGTGCAGAAAACAATAACACTTGTTCAGAACGAAAGAAAGCACAGAGCCCCAGATTTTATGTTGTCCTGGAGAGCTTGCAGAGCACTGGGGAAAGGCAGGCAGAGAATTCCTTGCTAGCACCTTCTCTGTGCCTGGGAAGCAGAAGTGTTCACATTGCTTTGCAGAATCGCTTTTGTGCAGAAAACAGTAACACTTGTTCAGAAGGAAAGAAAGCACAGAGCCCCAGATTCTATGTTGTCCTGGAGAGCTTGCAGAGCACTGGGGAAAGGCAGGCAGAGAATTCCTTGCTAGCACCTTCTCTGTGCCTGGGAAGCAGAAGTGTTCACATTGCTTCGCAGAATCGCTTTTGTACAGAAAACACTAACACTTGTTCAGAACGAAAGGAAGCACAGAGCCCCAGATTTGCTGTTGTCCTGGAGAGCTTGCAGAGCACTGGGGAAAGGCAGGCAGAGAATTCCCTGCTAGCACCTTCTCTGTGCCTGTTCACATTGCTTCGCAGAATCGCTTTTGTGCAGAAAACAGTAACACTTGTTCAGAACGAAAGAAAGCACAGAGCCCCAGATTCTATGTTGTCCTGGAGAGCTTGCAGAGCACTGGGGAAAGGCAGGCAGAGAATTCCTTGCTAGCACCTTCTCTGTGCCTGGGAAGCAGAAGTGTTCACATTGCTTGGCAGAATCGCTTTTGTGCAGAAAACAGTAACACTTGTTCAGAACGAAAGAAAGCACAGAGCCCCAGATTCTATGTTGTCCTGGAGAGCTTGCAGAGCACTGGGGAAAGGCAGGCAGAGAATTCCTTGCTAGCACCTTCTCTGTGCTGGGAAGCAGAAGTGTTCACATTGCTTCGCAGAATCGCTTTTGTGCAGAAAACACTAACACTTGTTCAGAACGAAAGAAAGCACAGAGCCCCAGATTCTATGTTGTCCTGGAGAGCTTGCAGAGCACTGGGGAAAGGCAGGCAGAGAATTCCTTGCTAGCACCTTCTCTGTGCCTGGGAAGCAGAAGTGTTCACATTGCTTCGCAGAATCGCTTTTGTGCAGAAAACAGTAACACTTCTTCAGAATGAAAGAAAGCACAGAGCCCCAGATTCTGTGTTGTCCTGGAGAGCTTGCAGAGCACTGGGGAAAGGCAGGCAGAGAATTCCCTGCTAGCACCTTCTCTGTGCCTGTTCACATTGCTTCGCAGAATCGCTTTTGTGCAGAAAACAGTAACACTTGTTCAGAACGAAAGAAAGCACAGAGCCCCAGATTCTATGTTGTCCTGGAGAGCTTGCAGAGCACTGGGGAAAGGCAGGCAGAGAATTCCTTGCTAGCGCCTTCTCTGTGCCTGGGAAGCAGAAGTGTTCATATTGCTTCGCTGTATCGCTTTTGTGCAGAAAACAGTAATACTTGTTCAGAACGAAAGAAAGCACAGAGCCCCAGATTCTATGTTGTCCTGGAGAGCTTGCAGAGCACTGGGGAAAGGCAGGCAGAGAATTCCTTGCTAGCACCTTCTCTGTGCCTGGGAAGCAGAAGTGTTCACATTGCTTCGCAGAATCGCTTTTGTGCAGAAAACAGTAACACTTGTTCAGAAGGAAAGAAAGCACAGAGCCCCAGATTTGATGTTGTCCTGGAGAGCTTGCAGAGCACTGGGGAAAGGCAGGCAGAGAATTCCTTGCTAGCACCTTCTCTGTGCTTGGGAAGCAGAAGTGTTCACATTGCTTCGCAGAATCGCTTTTGTGCAGAAAACAGTAACACTTCTTCAGAACGAAAGAAAGCACAGAGCCCCAGATTTGATGTTGTCCTGGAGAGCTTGCAGAGCACTGGGGAAAGGCAGGCAGAGAATTCCTTGCTAGCACCTTCTCTGTGCCTGGGAAGCAGAAGTGTTCACATTGCTTGGCAGAATCGCTTTTGTGCAGAAAACAGTAACACTTCTTCAGAACGAAAGAAAGCACAGAGCCCCAGATTCTATGTTGTCCTGGAGAGCTTGCAGAGCACTGGGGAAAGGCAGGCAGAGAATTCCTTGCTAGCACCTTCTCTGTGCCTGGGAAGCAGAAGTGTTCACATTGCTTCGCAGAATCGCTTTTGTACAGAAAACACTAACACTTGTTCAGAACGAAAGGAAGCACAGAGCCCCAGATTTTATGTTGTCCTGGAGAGCTTGCAGAGCACTGGGGAAAGGCAGGCAGAGAATTCCCTGCTAGCACCTTCTCTGTGCCTGTTCACATTGCTTCGCAGAATCGCTTTTGTGCAGAAAACAGTAACACTTGTTCAGAACGAAAGAAAGCACAGAGCCCCAGATTCTATGTTGTCCTGGAGAGCTTGCAGAGCACTGGGGAAAGGCAGGCAGAGAATTCCTTGCTAGCACCTTCTCTGTGCCTGGGAAGCAGAAGTGTTCACATTGCTTCGCAGAATCGCTTTTGTGCAGAAAACAGTAACACTTGTTCAGAAGGAAAGAAAGCACAGAGCCCCAGATTCTATGTTGTCCTGGAGAGCTTGCAGAGCACTGGGGAAAGGCAGGCAGAGAATTCCCTGCTAGCACCTTCTCTGTGCTGGGAAGCAGAAGTGTTCACATTGCTTCGCAGAATCGCTTTTGTGCAGAAAACAGTAACACTTGTTCAGAACGAAAGAAAGCACAGAGCCCCAGATTCTATGTTGTCCTGGAGAGCTTGCAGAGCACTGGGGAAAGGCAGGCAGAGAATTCCTTGCTAGCACCTTCTCTGTGCCTGGGAAGCAGAAGTGTTCACATTGCTTGGCAGAATCGCTTTTGTGCAGAAAACAGTAACACTTGTTCAGAAGGAAAGATAGCACAGAGCCCCAGATTCTGTGTTGTCCTGGAGAGCTTGCAGAGCACTGGGGAAAGGCAGCCAGAGAATTCCCTGCTAGCACCTTCTCTGTGCCTGGGAAGCAGAAGTGTTCACATTGCTTCGCAGAATCGCTTTTGTGCAGAAAACAGTAACACTTGTTCAGAAGGAAAGAAAGCACAGAGCCCCAGATTTGATGTTGTCCTGGAGAGCTTGCAGAGCACTGGGGAAAGGCAGGCAGAGAATTCCTTGCTAGCACCTTCTCTGTGCTTGGGAAGCAGAAGTGTTCACATTGCTTCGCAGAATCGCTTTTGTGCAGAAAACAATAACACTTGTTCAGAACGAAAGAAAGCACAGAGCCCCAGATTTGATGTTGTCCTGGAGAGCTTGCAGAGCACTGGGGAAAGGCAGGCAGAGAATTCCTTGCTAGCACCTTCTCTGTGCCTGGGAAGCAGAAGTGTTCACATTGCTTTGCAGAATCGCTTTTGTGCAGAAAACAGTAACACTTCTTCAGAACGAAAGAAAGCACAGAGCCCCAGATTCTATGTTGTCCTGGAGAGCTTGCAGAGCACTGGGGAAAGGCAGGCAGAGAATTCCTTGCTAGCACCTTCTCTGTGCTGGGAAGCAGAAGTGTTCACATTGCTTCGCAGAATCGCTTTTGTGCAGAAAACACTAACACTTGTTCAGAACGAAAGAAAGAACAGAGCCCCAGATTCTATGTTGTCCTGGAGAGCTTGCAGAGCACTGGGGAAAGGCAGGCAGAGAATTCCTTGCTAGCACCTTCTCTGTGCCTGGGAAGCAGAAGTGTTCACATTGCTTCGCAGAATCGCTTTTGTGCAGAAAACACTAACACTTGTTCAGAAGGAAAGAAAGCACAGAGCCCCAGATTTGATGTTGTCCTGGAGAGCTTGCAGAGCACTGGGGAAAGGCAGGCAGAGAATTCCTTGCTAGCACCTTCTCTGTGCTTGGGAAGCAGAAGTGTTCACATTGCTTCGCAGAATCGCTTTTGTGCAGAAAACAATAACACTTGTTCAGAACGAAAGAAAGCACAGAGCCCCAGATTTGATGTTGTCCTGGAGAGCTTGCAGAGCACTGGGGAAAGGCAGGCAGAGAATTCCTTGCTAGCACCTTCTCTGTGCCTGGGAAGCAGAAGTGTTCACATTGCTTTGCAGAATCGCTTTTGTGCAGAAAACAGTAACACTTCTTCAGAACGAAAGAAAGCACAGAGCCCCAGATTCTATGTTGTCCTGGAGAGCTTGCAGAGCACTGGGGAAAGGCAGGCAGAGAATTCCTTGCTAGCACCTTCTCTGTGCCTGGGAAGCAGAAGTGTTCACATTGCTTCGCAGAATCGCTTTTGTACAGAAAACACTAACACTTGTTCAGAACGAAAGGAAGCACAGAGCCCCAGATTTGCTGTTGTCCTGGAGAGCTTGCAGAGCACTGGGGAAAGGCAGGCAGAGAATTCCCTGCTAGCACCTTCTCTGTGCCTGTTCACATTGCTTCGCAGAATCGCTTTTGTGCAGAAAACAGTAACACTTGTTCAGAACGAAAGAAAGCACAGAGCCCCAGATTCTATGTTGTCCTGGAGAGCTTGCAGAGCACTGGGGAAAGGCAGGCAGAGAATTCCTTGCTAGCACCTTCTCTGTGCCTGGGAAGCAGAAGTGTTCACATTGCTTGGCAGAATCGCTTTTGTGCAGAAAACAGTAACACTTGTTCAGAAGGAAAGAAAGCACAGAGCCCCAGATTCTATGTTGTCCTGGAGAGCTTGCAGAGCACTGGGGAAAGGCAGGCAGAGAATTCCTTGCTAGCACCTTCTCTGTGCTGGGAAGCAGAAGTGTTCACATTGCTTCGCAGAATCGCTTTTGTGCAGAAAACACTAACACTTGTTCAGAACGAAAGAAAGCACAGAGCCCCAGATTCTATGTTGTCCTGGAGAGCTTGCAGAGCACTGGGGAAAGGCAGGCAGAGAATTCCTTGCTAGTGCCTTCTCTGTGCCTGGGAAGCAGAAGTGTTCACATTGCTTTCGCAGAATCGCTTTTGTACAGAAAACACTAACACTTGTTCAGAACGAAAGGAAGCACAGAGCCCCAGATTCTATGTTGTCCTGGAGAGCTTGCAGAGCACTGGGGAAAGGCAGGCAGAGAATTCCTTGCTAGCACCTTCTCTGTGCCTGGGAAGCAGAAGTGTTCACATTGCTTCGCAGAATCGCTATTGTGCAGAAAACACTAACACTTGTTCAGAACGAAAGAAAGCACAGAGCCCCAGATTCTATGTTGTCCTGGAGAGCTTGCAGAGCACTGGGGAAAGGCAGGCAGAGAATTCCCTGCTAGCACCTTCTCTGTGCCTGTTCACATTGCTTCGCTGTATCGCTTTTGTGCAGAAAACAGTAACACTTGTTCAGAACGAAAGAAAGCACAGAGCCCCAGATTTGATGTTGTCCTGGAGAGCTTGCAGAGCACTGGGGAAAGGCAGGCAGAGAATTCCTTGCTAGCACCTTCTCTGTGCCTGGGAAGCAGAAGTGTTCACATTGCTTTGCAGAATCGCTTTTGTGCAGAAAACAGTAACACTTCTTCAGAACGAAAGAAAGCACAGAGCCCCAGATTCTATGTTGTCCTGGAGAGCTTGCAGAGCACTGGGGAAAGGCAGGCAGAGAATTCCTTGCTAGCACCTTCTCTGTGCTGGGAAGCAGAAGTGTTCACATTGCTTCGCAGAATCGCTTTTGTGCAGAAAACACTAACACTTGTTCAGAACGAAAGAAAGAACAGAGCCCCAGATTCTATGTTGTCCTGGAGAGCTTGCAGAGCACTGGGGAAAGGCAGGCAGAGAATTCCTTGCTAGCACCTTCTCTGTGCCTGGGAAGCAGAAGTGTTCACATTGCTTCGCAGAATCGCTTTTGTGCAGAAAACACTAACACTTGTTCAGAAGGAAAGAAAGCACAGAGCCCCAGATTTGATGTTGTCCTGGAGAGCTTGCAGAGCACTGGGGAAAGGCAGGCAGAGAATTCCTTGCTAGCACCTTCTCTGTGCTTGGGAAGCAGAAGTGTTCACATTGCTTCGCAGAATCGCTTTTGTGCAGAAAACAATAACACTTGTTCAGAACGAAAGAAAGCACAGAGCCCCAGATTTGATGTTGTCCTGGAGAGCTTGCAGAGCACTGGGGAAAGGCAGGCAGAGAATTCCTTGCTAGCACCTTCTCTGTGCCTGGGAAGCAGAAGTGTTCACATTGCTTTGCAGAATCGCTTTTGTGCAGAAAACAGTAACACTTCTTCAGAACGAAAGAAAGCACAGAGCCCCAGATTCTATGTTGTCCTGGAGAGCTTGCAGAGCACTGGGGAAAGGCAGGCAGAGAATTCCTTGCTAGCACCTTCTCTGTGCCTGGGAAGCAGAAGTGTTCACATTGCTTCGCAGAATCGCTTTTGTACAGAAAACACTAACACTTGTTCAGAACGAAAGGAAGCACAGAGCCCCAGATTTGCTGTTGTCCTGGAGAGCTTGCAGAGCACTGGGGAAAGGCAGGCAGAGAATTCCCTGCTAGCACCTTCTCTGTGCCTGTTCACATTGCTTCGCAGAATCGCTTTTGTGCAGAAAACAGTAACACTTGTTCAGAACGAAAGAAAGCACAGAGCCCCAGATTCTATGTTGTCCTGGAGAGCTTGCAGAGCACTGGGGAAAGGCAGGCAGAGAATTCCTTGCTAGCACCTTCTCTGTGCCTGGGAAGCAGAAGTGTTCACATTGCTTGGCAGAATCGCTTTTGTGCAGAAAACAGTAACACTTGTTCAGAAGGAAAGAAAGCACAGAGCCCCAGATTCTATGTTGTCCTGGAGAGCTTGCAGAGCACTGGGGAAAGGCAGGCAGAGAATTCCTTGCTAGCACCTTCTCTGTGCTGGGAAGCAGAAGTGTTCACATTGCTTCGCAGAATCGCTTTTGTGCAGAAAACACTAACACTTGTTCAGAACGAAAGAAAGCACAGAGCCCCAGATTCTATGTTGTCCTGGAGAGCTTGCAGAGCACTGGGGAAAGGCAGGCAGAGAATTCCTTGCTAGTGCCTTCTCTGTGCCTGGGAAGCAGAAGTGTTCACATTGCTTTCGCAGAATCGCTTTTGTACAGAAAACACTAACACTTGTTCAGAACGAAAGGAAGCACAGAGCCCCAGATTCTATGTTGTCCTGGAGAGCTTGCAGAGCACTGGGGAAAGGCAGGCAGAGAATTCCTTGCTAGCACCTTCTCTGTGCCTGGGAAGCAGAAGTGTTCACATTGCTTCGCAGAATCGCTATTGTGCAGAAAACACTAACACTTGTTCAGAACGAAAGAAAGCACAGAGCCCCAGATTCTATGTTGTCCTGGAGAGCTTGCAGAGCACTGGGGAAAGGCAGGCAGAGAATTCCCTGCTAGCACCTTCTCTGTGCCTGTTCACATTGCTTCGCTGTATCGCTTTTGTGCAGAAAACAGTAACACTTGTTCAGAACGAAAGAAAGCACAGAGCCCCAGATTCTATGTTGTCCTGGAGAGCTTGCAGAGCACTGGGGAAAGGCAGGCAGAGAATTCCTTGCTAGCACCTTCTCTGTGCTGGGAAGCAGAAGTGTTCACATTGCTTTGCAGAATCGCTTTTGTGCAGAAAACACTAACACTTGTTCAGAAGGAAAGAAAGCACAGAGCCCCAGATTTGATGTTGTCCTGGAGAGCTTGCAGAGCACTGGGGAAAGGCAGGCAGAGAATTCCTTGCTAGCACCTTCTCTGTGCTTGGGAAGCAGAAGTGTTCACATTGCTTCGCAGAATCGCTTTTGTGCAGAAAACAATAACACTTGTTCAGAACGAAAGAAAGCACAGAGCCCCAGATTTGATGTTGTCCTGGAGAGCTTGCAGAGCACTGGGGAAAGGCAGGCAGAGAATTCCTTGCTAGCACCTTCTCTGTGCCTGGGAAGCAGAAGTGTTCACATTGCTTTGTAGAATCGCTTTTGTGCAGAAAACAGTAACACTTGTTCAGAAGGAAAGAAAGCACAGAGCCCCAGATTCTATGTTGTCCTGGAGAGCTTGCAGAGCACTGGGGAAAGGCAGGCAGAGAATTCCTTGCTAGCACCTTCTCTGTGCCTGGGAAGCAGAAGTGTTCACATTGCTTCGCAGAATCGCTTTTGTACAGAAAACACTAACACTTGTTCAGAACGAAAGGAAGCACAGAGCCCCAGATTTGCTGTTGTCCTGGAGAGCTTGCAGAGCACTGGGGAAAGGCAGGCAGAGAATTCCCTGCTAGCACCTTCTCTGTGCCTGTTCACATTGCTTCGCAGAATCGCTTTTGTGCAGAAAACAGTAACACTTGTTCAGAACGAAAGAAAGCACAGAGCCCCAGATTCTATGTTGTCCTGGAGAGCTTGCAGAGCACTGGGGAAAGGCAGGCAGAGAATTCCTTGCTAGCACCTTCTCTGTGCCTGGGAAGCAGAAGTGTTCACATTGCTTGGCAGAATCGCTTTTGTGCAGAAAACAGTAACACTTGTTCAGAAGGAAAGAAAGCACAGAGCCCCAGATTCTATGTTGTCCTGGAGAGCTTGCAGAGCACTGGGGAAAGGCAGGCAGAGAATTCCTTGCTAGCACCTTCTCTGTGCTGGGAAGCAGAAGTGTTCACATTGCTTCGCAGAATCGCTTTTGTGCAGAAAACACTAACACTTGTTCAGAACGAAAGAAAGCACAGAGCCCCAGATTCTATGTTGTCCTGGAGAGCTTGCAGAGCACTGGGGAAAGGCAGGCAGAGAATTCCTTGCTAGCACCTTCTCTGTGCCTGGGAAGCAGAAGTGTTCACATTGCTTCGCAGAATCGCTTTTGTGCAGAAAACACTAACACTTGTTCAGAAGGAAAGAAAGCACAGAGCCCCAGATTCTGTGTTGTCCTGGAGAGCTTGCAGAGCACTGGGGAAAGGCAGGCAGAGAATTCCCTGCTAGCACCTTCTCTGTGCCTGTTCACATTGCTTCGCAGAATCGCTTTTGTGCAGAAAACAGTAACACTTGTTCAGAAGGAAAGAAAGCACAGAGCCCCAGATTTGATGTTGTCCTGGAGAGCTTGCAGAGCACTGGGGAAAGGCAGGCAGAGAATTCCTTGCTAGCACCTTCTCTGTGCCTGGGAAGCAGAAGTGTTCACATTGCTTGGCAGAATCGCTTTTGTGCAGAAAACAGTAACACTTGTTCAGAAGGAAAGAAAGCACAGAGCCCCAGATTCTATGTTGTCCTGGAGAGCTTGCAGAGCACTGGGGAAAGGCAGGCAGAGAATTCCTTGCTAGCACCTTCTCTGTGCTGGGAAGCAGAAGTGTTCACATTGCTTTGCAGAATCGCTTTTGTGCAGAAAACAGTAACACTTGTTCAGAAGGAAAGAAAGCACAGAGCCCCAGATTTGATGTTGTCCTGGAGAGCTTGCAGAGCACTGGGGAAAGGCAGGCAGAGAATTCCTTGCTAGCACCTTCTCTGTGCTTGGGAAGCAGAAGTGTTCACATTGCTTCGCAGAATCGCTTTTGTGCAGAAAACAATAACACTTGTTCAGAACGAAAGAAAGCACAGAGCCCCAGATTTTATGTTGTCCTGGAGAGCTTGCAGAGCACTGGGGAAAGGCAGGCAGAGAATTCCTTGCTAGCACCTTCTCTGTGCCTGGGAAGCAGAAGTGTTCACATTGCTTTGCAGAATCGCTTTTGTGCAGAAAACAGTAACACTTGTTCAGAAGGAAAGAAAGCACAGAGCCCCAGATTCTATGTTGTCCTGGAGAGCTTGCAGAGCACTGGGGAAAGGCAGGCAGAGAATTCCTTGCTAGCACCTTCTCTGTGCCTGGGAAGCAGAAGTGTTCACATTGCTTCGCAGAATCGCTTTTGTACAGAAAACACTAACACTTGTTCAGAACGAAAGGAAGCACAGAGCCCCAGATTTGCTGTTGTCCTGGAGAGCTTGCAGAGCACTGGGGAAAGGCAGGCAGAGAATTCCCTGCTAGCACCTTCTCTGTGCCTGTTCACATTGCTTCGCAGAATCGCTTTTGTGCAGAAAACAGTAACACTTGTTCAGAACGAAAGAAAGCACAGAGCCCCAGATTCTATGTTGTCCTGGAGAGCTTGCAGAGCACTGGGGAAAGGCAGGCAGAGAATTCCTTGCTAGCACCTTCTCTGTGCCTGGGAAGCAGAAGTGTTCACATTGCTTGGCAGAATCGCTTTTGTGCAGAAAACAGTAACACTTGTTCAGAAGGAAAGAAAGCACAGAGCCCCAGATTCTATGTTGTCCTGGAGAGCTTGCAGAGCACTGGGGAAAGGCAGGCAGAGAATTCCTTGCTAGCACCTTCTCTGTGCTGGGAAGCAGAAGTGTTCACATTGCTTCGCAGAATCGCTTTTGTGCAGAAAACACTAACACTTGTTCAGAACGAAAGAAAGCACAGAGCCCCAGATTCTATGTTGTCCTGGAGAGCTTGCAGAGCACTGGGGAAAGGCAGGCAGAGAATTCCTTGCTAGCACCTTCTCTGTGCCTGGGAAGCAGAAGTGTTCACATTGCTTCGCAGAATCGCTTTTGTGCAGAAAACAGTAACACTTCTTCAGAATGAAAGAAAGCACAGAGCCCCAGATTCTGTGTTGTCCTGGAGAGCTTGCAGAGCACTGGGGAAAGGCAGGCAGAGAATTCCCTGCTAGCACCTTCTCTGTGCCTGTTCACATTGCTTCGCAGAATCGCTTTTGTGCAGAAAACAGTAACACTTGTTCAGAACGAAAGAAAGCACAGAGCCCCAGATTCTATGTTGTCCTGGAGAGCTTGCAGAGCACTGGGGAAAGGCAGGCAGAGAATTCCTTGCTAGCGCCTTCTCTGTGCCTGGGAAGCAGAAGTGTTCACATTGCTTTCGCAGAATCGCTTTTGTACAGAAAACACTAACACTTGTTCAGAACGAAAGGAAGCACAGAGCCCCAGATTTTATGTTGTCCTGGAGAGCTTGCAGAGCACTGGGGAAAGGCAGGCAGAGAATTCCCTGATAGCACCTTCTCTATGGCTGTTCACATTGCTTCGCAGAATCGCTTTTGTGCAGAAAACAGTAACACTTGTTCAGAACGAAAGAAAGCACAGAGCCCCAGATTCTATGTTGTCCTGGAGAGCTTGCAGAGCACTGGGGAAAGGCAGGCAGAGAATTCCTTGCTAGCACCTTCTCTGTGCCTGGGAAGCAGAAGTGTTCACATTGCTTGGCAGAATCGCTTTTGTGCAGAAAACACTAACACTTGTTCAGAACGAAAGAAAGCACAGAGCCCCAGATTCTATGTTGTCCTGGAGAGCTTGCAGAGCACTGGGGAAAGGCAGGCAGAGAATTCCCTGCTAGCACCTTCTCTGTGCCTGTTCACATTGCTTCGCAGAATCGCTTTTGTGCAGAAAACACTAACACTTGTTCAGAACGAAAGAAAGCACAGAGCCCCAGATTCTATGTTGTCCTGGAGAGCTTGCAGAGCACTGGGAAAAGGCAGGCAGAGAATTCCTTGCTAGCACCTTCTCTGTGCCTGGGAAGCAGAGTGTTCACATTGCTTGGCAGAATCGCTTTTGTGCAATAAACAGTAACACTTGTTCAGAACGAAAGAAAGCACAGAGCCCCAGATTCTATGTTGTCCTGGAGAGCTTGCAGAGCACTGGGGAAAGGCAGGCAGAGAATTCCCTGCTAGCACCTTCTCTGTGCCTGTTCACATTGCTTCGCAGAATCGCTTTTGTGCAGAAAACACTAACACTTGTTCAGAAGGAAAGAAAGCACAGAGCCCCAGATTCTATGTTGTCTTGGAGAGCTTGCAGAGCACTGGGGAAAGGCAGGCAGAGAATTCCCTGCTAGCACCTTCTCTGTGCCTGTTCACATTGCTTCGCAGAATCGCTTTTGTGCAGAAAACAGTAACACTTCTTCAGAACGAAAGAAAGCATGAGCCCCAGATTTTATGTTGTCCTGGAGAGCTTGCAGAGCACCGGGGAAAGGCAGGCAGAGAATTCCCTGCTAGCACCTTCTCTGTGCCTGTTCACATTGCTTCGCAGAATCGCTTTTGTGCAGAAAACAGTAACACTTGTTCAGAACGAAAGAAAGCACAGAGCCCCAGATTCTATGTTGTCCTGGAGAGCTTGCAGAGCACTGGGGAAAGGCAGGCAGAGAATTCCCTGCTAGCGCCTTCTCTGTGCCTGAGAAGCAGAAGTGTTCACATTGCTTCGCAGAATCGCTTTTGTGCAGAAAACACTAACACTTGTTCAGAACGAAAGAAAGCACAGAGCCCCAGATTTGCTGTTGTCCTGGAGAGCTTGCAGAGCACTGGGGAAAGGCAGGCAGAGAATTCCCTGCTAGCACCTTCTCTGTGCCTGGGAAGCAGAAGTGTTCACATTGCTTCGCTGTAGCGCTTTTGTGCAGAAAACAGTAATACTTGTTCAGAACGAAAGAAAGCACAGAGCCCCAGATTTTATGTTGTCCTGGAGAGCTTGCAGAGCACTGGGGAAAGGCAGGCAGAGAATTCCCTGCTAGCACCTTCTCTGTGCCTGTTCACATTGCTTCGCAGAATCGCTTTTGTGCAGAAAGCAGTAACACTTGTTCAGAACGAAAGAAAGCACAGAGCCCCAGATTTTATGTTGTCCTGGAGAGCTTGCAGAGCACTGGGGAAAGGCAGGCAGAGAATTCCCTGCTAGCACCTTCTCTGTGCCTGTTCACATTGCTTCGCAGAATCGCTTTTGTGCAGAAAACACTAACACTTGTTCAGAACGAAAGAAAGCACAGAGCCCCAGATTCTATGTTGTCCTGGAGAGCTTGCAGAGCACTGGGAAAAGGCAGGCAGAGAATTCCTTGCTAGCACCTTCTCTGTGCCTGGGAAGCAGAGTGTTCACATTGCTTGGCAGAATCGCTTTTGTGCAATAAACAGTAACACTTGTTCAGAACGAAAGAAAGCACAGAGCCCCAGATTCTATGTTGTCCTGGAGAGCTTGCAGAGCACTGGGGAAAGGCAGGCAGACAATTCCCTGCTAGCACCTTCTCTGTGCCTGTTCACATTGCTTCGCAGAATCGCTTTTGTGCAGAAAACACTAACACTTGTTCAGAAGGAAAGAAAGCACAGAGCCCCAGATTCTATGTTGTCTTGGAGAGCTTGCAGAGCACTGGGGAAAGGCAGGCAGAGAATTCCCTGCTAGCACCTTCTCTGTGCCTGTTCACATTGCTTCGCAGAATCGCTTTTGTGCAGAAAACAGTAACACTTCTTCAGAACGAAAGAAAGCATGAGCCCCAGATTTTATGTTGTCCTGGAGAGCTTGCAGAGCACCGGGGAAAGGCAGGCAGAGAATTCCCTGCTAGCACCTTCTCTGTGCCTGTTCACATTGCTTCGCAGAATCGCTTTTGTGCAGAAAACAGTAACACTTGTTCAGAACGAAAGAAAGCACAGAGCCCCAGATTCTATGTTGTCCTGGAGAGCTTGCAGAGCACTGGGGAAAGGCAGGCAGAGAATTCCCTGCTAGCGCCTTCTCTGTGCCTGGGAAGCAGAAGTGTTCACATTGCTTCGCAGAATCGCTTTTGTGCAGAAAACACTAACACTTGTTCAGAACGAAAGAAAGCACAGAGCCCCAGATTTGCTGTTGTCCTGGAGAGCTTGCAGAGCACTGGGGAAAGGCAGGCAGAGAATTCCCTGCTAGCACCTTCTCTATGCCTGGGAAGCAGAAGTGTTCACATTGCTTCGCTGTAGCGCTTTTGTGCAGAAAACAGTAATACTTGTTCAGAACGAAAGAAAGCACAGAGCCCCAGATTTTATGTTGTCCTGGAGAGCTTGCAGAGCACTGGGGAAAGGCAGGCAGAGAATTCCTTGCTAGCACCTTCTCTGTGCCTGTTCACATTGCTTCGCAGAATCGCTTTTGTGCAGAAAGCAGTAACACTTGTTCAGAACGAAAGAAAGCACAGAGCCCCAGATTTTATGTTGTCCTGGAGAGCTTGCAGAGCACTGGGGAAAGGCAGGCAGAGAATTCCCTGCTAGCACCTTCTCTGTGCCTGGGAAGCAGAAGTGTTCACATTGCTTCGCAGAATCGCTTTTGTGCAGAAAACACTAACACTTGTTCAGAAGGAAAGAAAGCACAGAGCCCCAGATTTTATGTTGTCCTGGAGAGCTTGCAGAGCACTGGGGAAAGGCAGGCAGAGAATTCCCTGCTAGCACCTTCTCTGTGCCTGTTAACTTTGCTTCGCAGAATCGCTTTTGTGCAGAAAACACTAACACTTGTTCAGAACGAAAGAAAGCACAGAGCCCCAGATTTGCTGTTGTCCTGGAGAGCTTGCAGAGCACTGGGGAAAGGCAGGCAGAGAATTCCCTGCTAGCTCCTTCTCTGTGCCTGTTCATATTGCTTCGCAGAATCGCTTTTGTGCAGAAAACACTAACACTTGTTCAGAACGAAAGAAAGCACAGAGCCCCAGATTTGCTGTTGTCCTGGAGAGCTTGCAGAGCACTGGGGAAAGGCAGGCAGAGAATTCCCTGCTAGCACCTTCTCTGTGCCTGTTCACATTGCTTCGCAGAATCGCTTTTGTGCAGAAAACACTAACACTTGTTCAGAACGAAAGAAAGCACAGAGCCCCAGATTCTATGTTGTCCTGGAGAGCTTGCAGAGCACTGGGGAAAGGCAGGCAGAGAATTCCCTGCTAGCACCTTCTCTGTGCCTGGGAAGCAGAAGTGTTCACATTGCTTGGCAGAATCGCTTTTGTGCAGAAAACAGTAACACTTGTTCAGAACGAAAGAAAGCACAGAGCCCCAGATTTGCTGTTGTCCTGGAGAGCTTGCAGAGCACTGGGGAAAGGCAGGCAGAGAATTCCCTGCTAGCACCTTCTCTGTGCCTGGGAAGCAGAAGTGTTCACATTGCTTCGCAAGAATCGCTTTTGTGCAGAAAACAGTAACACTTGTTCAGAACGAAAGGAAGCACAGAGCCCCAGATTTTATGTTGTCCTGGAGAGCTTGCAGAGCACTGGGGAAAGGCAGGCAGAGAATTCCCTTCTAGCACCTTCTCTGTGCCTGGGAAGCAGAAGTGTTCACATTGCTTCGCAGAATTGCTTTTGTGCAGAAAACACTAACACTTGTTCAGAACGAAAGAAAGCATGAGCCCCAGATTTGCTGTTGTCCTGGAGAGCTTGCAGAGCACTGGGGAAAGGCAAGCAGAGAATTCCCTGCTAGCACCTTCTCTGTGCCTGTTCACATTGCTTCGCAGAATCGCTTTTGTGCAGAAAACAGTAACACTTGTTCAGAACGAAAGAAAGCACAGAGCCCCAGATTCTATGTTGTCCTGGAGAGCTTGCAGAGCACTGGGGAAAGGCAGGCAGAGAATTCCTTGCTAGCACCTTCTCTGTGCCTGGGAAGCAGAAGTGTTCACATTGCTTCGCAAGAATCGCTTTTGTGCAGAAAACAGTAACACTTGTTCAGAACGAAAGAAAGCACAGAGCCCCAGATTCTATGTTGTCCTGGAGAGCTTGCAGAGCACTGGGGAAAGGCAGGCAGAGAATTCCCTGCTAGCACCTTCTCTGTGCCTGGGAAGCAGAAGTGTTCACATTGCTTCGCAGAATCGCTTTTGTGCAGAAAACAGTAACACTTCTTCAGAATGAAAGAAAGCACAGAGCCCCAGATTCTGTGTTGTCCTGGAGAGCTTGCAGAGCACTGGGGAAAGCCAGGCAGAGAATTCCTTGCTAGCACCTTCTCTGTGCCTGGGAAGCAGAAGTGTTCACATTGCTTCGCAGAATCGCTTTTGTGCAGAAAACAGTAACACTTGTTCAGAAGGAAAGAAAGCACAGAGCCCCAGATTCTATGTTGTCCTGGAGAGCTTGCAGAGCACTGGGGAAAGGCAGGCAGAGAATTCCTTGCTAGCACCTTCTCTGTGCCTGGGAATCAGAAGTGTTCACATTGCTTCGCAGAATCGCTTTTGTGCAGAAAACACTAACACTTGTTCAGAACAAAAGAAAGCACAGAGCCCCAGATTTGATGTTGTCCTGGAGAGCTTGCAGAGCACTGGGGAAAGGCAGGCAGAGAATTCCTTGCTAGCACCTGCTCTGTGCCTGGGAAGCAGAAGTGTTCACATTGCTTCGCAGAATCGCTTTTGTGCAGAAAACAGTAACACTTCTTTAGAACGAAAGAAAGCACAGAGCCCCAGATTCTATGTTGTCCTGGAGAGCTTGCAGAGCACTGGGGAAAGGCAGGCAGAGAATTCCCTGCTAGCACCTTCTCTGTGCCTGTTCACATTGCTTCGCTGTATCGCTTTTGTGCAGAAAACACTAACACTTGTTCAGAACGAAAGAAAGCACAGAGCCCCAGATTCTATGTTGTCCTGGAGAGCTTGCAGAGCACTGGGGAAAGGCAGGCAGAGAATTCCTTGCTAGCACCTTCTCTGTGCCTGGGAAGCAGAAGTGTTCACATTGCTTCGCAGAATCGCTTTTGTGCAGAAAACAGTAACACTTCTTCAGAACGAAAGAAAGCACAGAGCCCCAGATTCTATGTTGTCCTGGAGAGCTTGCAGAGCACTGGGGAAAGGCAGGCAGAGAATTCCTTGCTAGCACCTTCTCTGTGCCTGGGAAGCAGAAGTGTTCACATTGCTTCGCAGAATCGCTATTGTGCAGAAAACAGTAACACTTGTTCAGAAGGAAAGAAAGCACAGAGCCCCAGATTCTATGTTGTCCTGGAGAGCTTGCAGAGCACTGGGGAAAGGCAGGCAGAGAATTCCTTGCTAGCACCTTCTCTGTGCCTGGGAAGCAGAAGTGTTCACATTGCTTCGCAGAATCGCTTTTGTGCAGAAAACACTAACACTTGTTCAGAACGAAAGAAAGCACAGAGCCCCAGATTTGATGTTGTCCTGGAGAGCTTGCAGAGCACTGGGGAAAGGCAGGCAGAGAATTCCTTGCTAGCACCTTCTCTGTGCCTGGGAAGCAGAAGTGTTCACATTGCTTCGCAGAATCGCTTTTGTGCAGAAAACAGTAACACTTCTTCAGAACGAAAGAAAGCACAGAGCCCCAGATTCTATGTTGTCCTGGAGAGATTGCAGAGCACTGGGGAAAGGCAGGCAGAGAATTCCTTGCTAGCACCTTCTCTGTGCCTGGGAAGCAGAAGTGTTCACATTGCTTCGCAGAATCGCTTTTGTATAGAAAACACTAACACTTGTTCAGAACGAAAGGAAGCACAGAGCCCCAGATTTTATGTTGTCCTGGAGAGCTTGCAGAGCACTGGGGAAAGGCAGGCAGAGAATTCCCTGCTAGCACCTTCTCTGTGCCTGTTCACATTGCTTCGCAGAATCGCTTTTGTGCAGAAAACAGTAACACTTGTTCAGAACGAAATGAAGCACAGAGCCCCAGATTTTATGTTGTCCTGGAGAGCTTGCAGAGCACTGGGGAAAGGCAGGCAGAGAATTCCTTGCTAGCACCTTCTCTGTGCCTGGGAAGCAGAAGTGTTCACATTGCTTTGCAGAATCGCTTTTGTGCAGAAAACAGTAACACTTGTTCAGAACGAAAGAAAGCACAGAGCCCCAGATTTTATGTTGTCCTGGAGAGCTTGCAGAGCACTGGGGAAAGGCAGGCAGAGAATTCCCTGCTAGCACCTTCTCTGTGCCTGGGAAGCAGAAGTGTTCACATTGCTTCGCAAGAATTGCTTTTGTGCAGAAAACAGTAACACTTGTTCAGAACGAAAGAAAGCACAGAGCCCCAGATTTTATGTTGTCCTGGAGAGCTTGCAGAGCACTGGGGAAAGGCAGGCAGAGAATTCCCTGCTAGCACCTTCTCTGTGCCTGTTCACATTGCTTCGCAGAATCGCTTTTGTGCAGAAAACAGTAACACTTGTTCAGAAGGAAAGAAAGCACAGAGCCCCAGATTCTATGTTGTCCTGGAGAGCTTGCAGAGCACTGGGGAAAGGCAGGCAGAGAATTCCTTGCTAGCACCTTCTCTGTGCCTGGGAAGCAGAAGTGTTCACATTGCTTGGCAGAATCGCTTTTGTGCAGAAAACAGTAACACTTGTTCAGAAGGAAAGAAAGCACAGAGCCCCAGATTCTATGTTGTCCTGGAGAGCTTGCAGAGCACTGGGGAAAGGCAGGCAGAGAATTCCCTGCTAGCACCTTCTCTGTGCCTGTTCACATTGCTTCGCAGAATCGCTTTTGTGCAGAAAACAGTAACACTTGTTCACAACGAAAGAAAGCACAGAGCCCCAGATTTGCTGTTGTCCTGGAGAGCTTGCAGAGCACTGGGGAAAGGCAGGCAGAGAATTCCTTGCTAGCACCTTCTCTGTGCCTGGGAAGCAGAAGTGTTCACATTGCTTCGCAGAATCGCTATTGTGCAGACAACAGTAACACTTCTTCAGAACGAAAGAAAGCACAGAGCCCCAGATTCTGTGTTGTCTTGGAGAGCTTGCAGAGCACTGGGGAAAGGCAGGCAGAGAATTCCTTGCTAGCACCTTCTCTGTGCCTGGGAAGCAGAAGTGTTCACATTGCTTCGCAGAATCGCTTTTGTGCAGAAAACAGTAACACTTCTTCAGAAGGAAAGAAAGCACAGAGCCCCAGATTCTGTGTTGTCCTGGAGAGCTTGCAGAGCACTGGGGAAAGGCAGGCAGAGAATTCCTTGCTAGCACCTTCTCTGTGCCTGGGAAGCAGAAGTGTTCACATTGCTTCGCAGAATCGCTTTTGTGCAGAAAACAGTAACACTTGTTCAGAACGAAAGGAAGCACAGAGCCCCAGATTTGCTGTTGTCCTGGAGAGCTTGCAGAGCACTGGGGAAAGGCAGGCAGAGAATTCCCTGCTAGCACCTTCTCTGTGCCTGGGAAGCAGAAGTGTTCACATTGCTTCGCAGAATCGCCTTTGTGCAGAAAACACTAACACTTGTTCAGAACAAAAGAAAGCACAGAGCCCCAGATTCTATGTTGTCCTGGAGAGCTTGCAGAGCACTGGGGAAAGGCAGGCAGAGAATTCCCTGCTAGCACCTTCTCTGTGCCTGGGAAGCAGAAGTGTTCACATTGCTTCGCAGAATCGCTTTTGTGCAGAAAACAGTAACACTTGTTCAGAACGAAAGAAAGCACAGAGCCCCAGATTCTATGTTGTCCTGGAGAGCTTGCAGAGCACTGGGGAAAGGCAGGCAGAGAATTCCTTGCTAGCACCTTCTCTGTGCCTGGGAAGCAGAAGTGTTCACATTGCTTCGCAAGAATCCATTTTGTGCATAAAACAGTAACACTTGTTCAGAACGAAAGAAAGCACAGAGCCCCAGATTCTATGTTGTCCTGGAGAGCTTGCAGAGCACTGGGGAAAGGCAGGCAGAGAATTCCCTGCTAGCACCTTCTCTGTGCCTGTTCACATTGCTTCGCTGTATCGCTTTTGTGCAGAAAACAGTAACACTTGTTCAGAACGAAAGAAAGCACAGAGCCCCAGATTCTATGTTGTCCTGGAGAGCTTGCAGAGCACTGGGGAAAGGCAGGCAGAGAATTCCTTGCTAGCACCTTCTCTGTGCCTGGGAAGCAGAAGTGTTCACATTGCTTCGCAGAATCGCTTTTGTGCAGAAAACACTAACACTTGTTCAGAACGAAAGAAAGCACAGAGCCCCAGATTCTATGTTGTCCTGGAGAGCTTGCAGAGCACTGGGGAAAGGCAGGCAGAGAATTCCCTGATAGCACCTTCTTTGTGCCTGGGAAGCAGAAGTGTTCACATTGCTTCGCAAGAATCGCTTTTGTGCAGAAAACACTAACACTTGTTCAGAAGGAAAGAAAGCACAGAGCCCCAGATTTTATGTTGTCCTGGAGAGCTTGCAGAGCACTGGGGAAAGGCAGGCAGAGAATTCCCTGCTAGCACCTTCTCTGTGCCTGGGAAGCAGAAGTGTTCACATTGCTTCGCAGAATCGCTTTTGTGCAGAAAACACTAACACTTGTTCAGAACGAAAGAAAGCACAGAGCCCCAGATTCTATGTTGTCCTGGAGAGCTTGCAGAGCACTGGGGAAAGGCAGGCAGAGAATTCCCTGCTAGCACCTTCTCTGTGCCTGTTCACATTGCTTCGCAGAATCGCTTTTGTGCAGAAAACAGTAACACTTGTTCAGAACGAAAGAAAGCACAGAGCCCCAGATTCTATGTTGTCCTGGAGAGCTTGCAGAGCACTGGGGAAAGGCAGGCAGAGAATTCCTTGCTAGCACCTTCTCTGTGCCTGGGAAGCAGAAGTGTTCACATTGCTTCGCAGAATCGCTTTTGTGCAGAAAACAGTAACACTTGTTCAGAACGAAAGGAAGCACAGAGCCCCAGATTTTATGTTGTCCTGGGGAGCTTGCAGAGCACTGGGGAAAGGCAGGCAGAGAATTCCCTGCTAGCACCTTCTCTGTGCCTGTTCACATTGCTTCGCAGAATCGCTTTTGTGCAGAAAACACTAACACTTGTTCAGAACGAAAGAAAGCACAGAGCCCCAGATTCTATGTTGTCCTGGAGAGCTTGCAGAGCACTGGGGAAAGGCAGGCAGAGAATTCCTTGCTAGCACCTTCTCTGTGCCTGGGAAGCAGAAGTGTTCACATTGCTTGGCAGAATCGCTTTTGTGCAGAAAACAGTAACACTTGTTCAGAATGAAAGAAAGCACAGAGCCCCAGATTTTATGTTGTCCTGGAGAGCTTGCAGAGCACTGGGGAAAGGCAGGCAGAGAATTCCCTGCTAGCACCTTCTCTATGCCTGGGAAGCAGAAGTGTTCACATTGCTTCGCAAGAATCGCTTTTGTGCAGAAAACGGTAACACTTGTTCAGAACCAAAGACAGCACAGAGCCCCAGATTTTATGTTGTCCTGGAGAGCTTGCAGAGCACTGGGGAAAGGCAGGCAGAGAATTCCCTGCTAGCACCTTCTCTATGCCTGGGAAGCAGAAGTGTTCACATTGCTTGGCAGAATCGCATTTGTGCAGAAAACAGTAACACTTGTTCAGAACGAAAGAAAGCACAGAGCCCCAGATTCTATGTTGTCCTGGAGAGCTTGCAGAGCACTGGGGAAAGGCAGGCAGAGAATTCCTTGCTAGCACCTTCTCTGTGCCTGGGAAGCAGAAGTGTTCATATTGCTTCGCTGTATCGCTTTTGTGCAGAAAACAGTAATACTTGTTCAGAACGAAAGAAAGCACAGAGCCCCAGATTCTATGTTGTCCTGGAGAGCTTGCAGAGCACTGGGGAAAGGCAGGCAGAGAATTCCTTGCTAGCACCTTCTCTGTGCCTGGGAAGCAGAAGTGTTCACATTGCTTCGCAGAATCGCTTTTGTGCAGAAAACAGTAACACTTGTTCAGAAGGAAAGAAAGCACAGAGCCCCAGATTTGATGTTGTCCTGGAGAGCTTGCAGAGCACTGGGGAAAGGCAGGCAGAGAATTCCTTGCTAGCACCTTCTCTGTGCTTGGGAAGCAGAAGTGTTCACATTGCTTCGCAGAATCGCTTTTGTGCAGAAAACAGTAACACTTCTTCAGAACGAAAGAAAGCACAGAGCCCCAGATTTGATGTTGTCCTGGAGAGCTTGCAGAGCACTGGGGAAAGGCAGGCAGAGAATTCCTTGCTAGCACCTTCTCTGTGCCTGGGAAGCAGAAGTGTTCACATTGCTTGGCAGAATCGCTTTTGTGCAGAAAACAGTAACACTTCTTCAGAACGAAAGAAAGCACAGAGCCCCAGATTCTATGTTGTCCTGGAGAGCTTGCAGAGCACTGGGGAAAGGCAGGCAGAGAATTCCTTGCTAGCACCTTCTCTGTGCCTGGGAAGCAGAAGTGTTCACATTGCTTCGCAGAATCGCTTTTGTACAGAAAACACTAACACTTGTTCAGAACGAAAGGAAGCACAGAGCCCCAGATTTTATGTTGTCCTGGAGAGCTTGCAGAGCACTGGGGAAAGGCAGGCAGAGAATTCCCTGCTAGCACCTTCTCTGTGCCTGTTCACATTGCTTCGCAGAATCGCTTTTGTGCAGAAAACAGTAACACTTGTTCAGAACGAAAGAAAGCACAGAGCCCCAGATTCTATGTTGTCCTGGAGAGCTTGCAGAGCACTGGGGAAAGGCAGGCAGAGAATTCCTTGCTAGCACCTTCTCTGTGCCTGGGAAGCAGAAGTGTTCACATTGCTTCGCAGAATCGCTTTTGTGCAGAAAACAGTAACACTTGTTCAGAAGGAAAGAAAGCACAGAGCCCCAGATTCTATGTTGTCCTGGAGAGCTTGCAGAGCACTGGGGAAAGGCAGGCAGAGAATTCCCTGCTAGCACCTTCTCTGTGCTGGGAAGCAGAAGTGTTCACATTGCTTCGCAGAATCGCTTTTGTGCAGAAAACAGTAACACTTGTTCAGAACGAAAGAAAGCACAGAGCCCCAGATTCTATGTTGTCCTGGAGAGCTTGCAGAGCACTGGGGAAAGGCAGGCAGAGAATTCCTTGCTAGCACCTTCTCTGTGCCTGGGAAGCAGAAGTGTTCACATTGCTTGGCAGAATCGCTTTTGTGCAGAAAACAGTAACACTTGTTCAGAAGGAAAGATAGCACAGAGCCCCAGATTCTGTGTTGTCCTGGAGAGCTTGCAGAGCACTGGGGAAAGGCAGCCAGAGAATTCCCTGCTAGCACCTTCTCTGTGCCTGGGAAGCAGAAGTGTTCACATTGCTTCGCAGAATCGCTTTTGTGCAGAAAACAGTAACACTTGTTCAGAAGGAAAGAAAGCACAGAGCCCCAGATTTGATGTTGTCCTGGAGAGCTTGCAGAGCACTGGGGAAAGGCAGGCAGAGAATTCCTTGCTAGCACCTTCTCTGTGCTTGGGAAGCAGAAGTGTTCACATTGCTTCGCAGAATCGCTTTTGTGCAGAAAACAATAACACTTGTTCAGAACGAAAGAAAGCACAGAGCCCCAGATTTGATGTTGTCCTGGAGAGCTTGCAGAGCACTGGGGAAAGGCAGGCAGAGAATTCCTTGCTAGCACCTTCTCTGTGCCTGGGAAGCAGAAGTGTTCACATTGCTTTGCAGAATCGCTTTTGTGCAGAAAACAGTAACACTTCTTCAGAACGAAAGAAAGCACAGAGCCCCAGATTCTATGTTGTCCTGGAGAGCTTGCAGAGCACTGGGGAAAGGCAGGCAGAGAATTCCTTGCTAGCACCTTCTCTGTGCTGGGAAGCAGAAGTGTTCACATTGCTTCGCAGAATCGCTTTTGTGCAGAAAACACTAACACTTGTTCAGAACGAAAGAAAGAACAGAGCCCCAGATTCTATGTTGTCCTGGAGAGCTTGCAGAGCACTGGGGAAAGGCAGGCAGAGAATTCCTTGCTAGTACCTTCTCTGTGCCTGGGAAGCAGAAGTGTTCACATTGCTTCGCAGAATCGCTTTTGTGCAGAAAACACTAACACTTGTTCAGAAGGAAAGAAAGCACAGAGCCCCAGATTCTATGTTGTCCTGGAGAGCTTGCAGAGCACTGGGGAAAGGCAGGCAGAGAATTCCTTGCTAGCACCTTCTCTGTGCCTGGGAAGCAGAAGTGTTCACATTGCTTCGCAGAATCGCTTTTGTGCAGAAAACAGTAACACTTGTTCAGAAGGAAAGAAAGCACAGAGCCCCAGATTTGATGTTGTCCTGGAGAGCTTGCAGAGCACTGGGGAAAGGCAGGCAGAGAATTCCTTGCTAGCACCTTCTCTGTGCTTGGGAAGCAGAAGTGTTCACATTGCTTCGCAGAATCGCTTTTGTGCAGAAAACAATAACACTTGTTCAGAACGAAAGAAAGCACAGAGCCCCAGATTTGATGTTGTCCTGGAGAGCTTGCAGAGCACTGGGGAAAGGCAGGCAGAGAATTCCTTGCTAGCACCTTCTCTGTGCCTGGGAAGCAGAAGTGTTCACATTGCTTTGCAGAATCGCTTTTGTGCAGAAAACAGTAACACTTCTTCAGAACGAAAGAAAGCACAGAGCCCCAGATTCTATGTTGTCCTGGAGAGCTTGCAGAGCACTGGGGAAAGGCAGGCAGAGAATTCCTTGCTAGCACCTTCTCTGTGCCTGGGAAGCAGAAGTGTTCACATTGCTTCGCAGAATCGCTTTTGTACAGAAAACACTAACACTTGTTCAGAACGAAAGGAAGCACAGAGCCCCAGATTTGCTGTTGTCCTGGAGAGCTTGCAGAGCACTGGGGAAAGGCAGGCAGAGAATTCCCTGCTAGCACCTTCTCTGTGCCTGTTCACATTGCTTCGCAGAATCGCTTTTGTGCAGAAAACAGTAACACTTGTTCAGAACGAAAGAAAGCACAGAGCCCCAGATTCTATGTTGTCCTGGAGAGCTTGCAGAGCACTGGGGAAAGGCAGGCAGAGAATTCCTTGCTAGCACCTTCTCTGTGCCTGGGAAGCAGAAGTGTTCACATTGCTTGGCAGAATCGCTTTTGTGCAGAAAACAGTAACACTTGTTCAGAAGGAAAGAAAGCACAGAGCCCCAGATTCTATGTTGTCCTGGAGAGCTTGCAGAGCACTGGGGAAAGGCAGGCAGAGAATTCCTTGCTAGCACCTTCTCTGTGCTGGGAAGCAGAAGTGTTCACATTGCTTCGCAGAATCGCTTTTGTGCAGAAAACACTAACACTTGTTCAGAACGAAAGAAAGCACAGAGCCCCAGATTCTATGTTGTCCTGGAGAGCTTGCAGAGCACTGGGGAAAGGCAGGCAGAGAATTCCTTGCTAGTGCCTTCTCTGTGCCTGGGAAGCAGAAGTGTTCACATTGCTTTCGCAGAATCGCTTTTGTACAGAAAACACTAACACTTGTTCAGAACGAAAGGAAGCACAGAGCCCCAGATTCTATGTTGTCCTGGAGAGCTTGCAGAGCACTGGGGAAAGGCAGGCAGAGAATTCCTTGCTAGCACCTTCTCTGTGCCTGGGAAGCAGAAGTGTTCACATTGCTTCGCAGAATCGCTATTGTGCAGAAAACACTAACACTTGTTCAGAACGAAAGAAAGCACAGAGCCCCAGATTCTATGTTGTCCTGGAGAGCTTGCAGAGCACTGGGGAAAGGCAGGCAGAGAATTCCCTGCTAGCACCTTCTCTGTGCCTGTTCACATTGCTTCGCAGAATCGCTTTTGTGCAGAAAACAGTAACACTTGTTCAGAACGAAAGAAAGCACAGAGCCCCAGATTCTATGTTGTCCTGGAGAGCTTGCAGAGCACTGGGGAAAGGCAGGCAGAGAATTCCCTGCTAGCACCTTCTCTGTGCCTGTTCACATTGCTTCGCTGTATCGCTTTTGTGCAGAAAACAGTAACACTTGTTCAGAACGAAAGAAAGCACAGAGCCCCAGATTCTATGTTGTCCTGGAGAGCTTGCAGAGCACTGGGGAAAGGCAGGCAGAGAATTCCTTGCTAGCACCTTCTCTGTGCTGGGAAGCAGAAGTGTTCACATTGCTTCGCAGAATCGCTTTTGTGCAGAAAACACTAACACTTGTTCAGAACGAAAGAAAGAACAGAGCCCCAGATTCTATGTTGTCCTGGAGAGCTTGCAGAGCACTGGGGAAAGGCAGGCAGAGAATTCCTTGCTAGTACCTTCTCTGTGCCTGGGAAGCAGAAGTGTTCACATTGCTTCGCAGAATCGCTTTTGTGCAGAAAACACTAACACTTGTTCAGAAGGAAAGAAAGCACAGAGCCCCAGATTCTATGTTGTCCTGGAGAGCTTGCAGAGCACTGGGGAAAGGCAGGCAGAGAATTCCTTGCTAGCACCTTCTCTGTGCCTGGGAAGCAGAAGTGTTCACATTGCTTCGCAGAATCGCTTTTGTGCAGAAAACAGTAACACTTGTTCAGAAGGAAAGAAAGCACAGAGCCCCAGATTCTATGTTGTCCTGGAGAGCTTGCAGAGCACTGGGGAAAGGCAGGCAGAGAATTCCTTGCTAGCACCTTCTCTGTGCTTGGGAAGCAGAAGTGTTCACATTGCTTCGCAGAATCGCTTTTGTGCAGAAAACAATAACACTTGTTCAGAACGAAAGAAAGCACAGAGCCCCAGATTTGATGTTGTCCTGGAGAGCTTGCAGAGCACTGGGGAAAGGCAGGCAGAGAATTCCTTGCTAGCACCTTCTCTGTGCCTGGGAAGCAGAAGTGTTCACATTGCTTCGCAGAATCGCTTTTGTGCAGAAAACAGTAACACTTCTTCAGAACGAAAGAAAGCACAGAGCCCCAGATTCTATGTTGTCCTGGAGAGCTTGCAGAGCACTGGGGAAAGGCAGGCAGAGAATTCCTTGCTAGCACCTTCTCTGTGCCTGGGAAGCAGAAGTGTTCACATTGCTTCGCAGAATCGCTTTTGTACAGAAAACACTAACACTTGTTCAGAACGAAAGGAAGCACAGAGCCCCAGATTTGCTGTTGTCCTGGAGAGCTTGCAGAGCACTGGGGAAAGGCAGGCAGAGAATTCCCTGCTAGCACCTTCTCTGTGCCTGTTCACATTGCTTGGCAGAATCGCTTTTGTGCAGAAAACAGTAACACTTGTTCAGAACGAAAGAAAGCACAGAGCCCCAGATTCTATGTTGTCCTGGAGAGCTTGCAGAGCACTGGGGAAAGGCAGGCAGAGAATTCCTTGCTAGCACCTTCTCTGTGCCTGGGAAGCAGAAGTGTTCACATTGCTTGGCAGAATCGCTTTTGTGCAGAAAACAGTAACACTTGTTCAGAAGGAAAGAAAGCACAGAGCCCCAGATTCTATGTTGTCCTGGAGAGCTTGCAGAGCACTGGGGAAAGGCAGGCAGAGAATTCCTTGCTAGCACCTTCTCTGTGCTGGGAAGCAGAAGTGTTCACATTGCTTTGCAGAATCGCTTTTGTGCAGACAACACTAACACTTGTTCAGAAGGAAAGAAAGCACAGAGCCCCAGATTTGATGTTGTCCTGGAGAGCTTGCAGAGCACTGGGGAAAGGCAGGCAGAGAATTCCTTGCTAGCACCTTCTCTGTGCTTGGGAAGCAGAAGTGTTCACATTGCTTCGCAGAATCGCTTTTGTGCAGAAAACAATAACACCTGTTCAGAACGAAAGAAAGCACAGAGCCCCAGATTTGATGTTGTCCTGGAGAGCTTGCAGAGCACTGGGGAAAGGCAGGCAGAGAATTCCTTGCTAGCACCTTCTCTGTGCCTGGGAAGCAGAAGTGTTCACATTGCTTTGTAGAATCGCTTTTGTGCAGAAAACAGTAACACTTGTTCAGAAGGAAAGAAAGCACAGAGCCCCAGATTCTATGTTGTCCTGGAGAGCTTGCAGAGCACTGGGGAAAGGCAGGCAGAGAATTCCTTGCTAGCACCTTCTCTGTGCCTGGGAAGCAGAAGTGTTCACATTGCTTCGCAGAATCGCTTTTGTACAGAAAACACTAACACTTGTTCAGAACGAAAGGAAGCACAGAGCCCCAGATTTGCTGTTGTCCTGGAGAGCTTGCAGAGCACTGGGGAAAGGCAGGCAGAGAATTCCCTGCTAGCACCTTCTCTGTGCCTGTTCACATTGCTTCGCAGAATCGCTTTTGTGCAGAAAACAGTAACACTTGTTCAGAACGAAAGAAAGCACAGAGCCCCAGATTCTATGTTGTCCTGGAGAGCTTGCAGAGCACTGGGGAAAGGCAGGCAGAGAATTCCTTGCTAGCACCTTCTCTGTGCCTGGGAAGCAGAAGTGTTCACATTGCTTGGCAGAATCGCTTTTGTGCAGAAAACAGTAACACTTGTTCAGAAGGAAAGAAAGCACAGAGCCCCAGATTCTATGTTGTCCTGGAGAGCTTGCAGAGCACTGGGGAAAGGCAGGCAGAGAATTCCTTGCTAGCACCTTCTCTGTGCTGGGAAGCAGAAGTGTTCACATTGCTTCGCAGAATCGCTTTTGTGCAGAAAACACTAACACTTGTTCAGAACGAAAGAAAGCACAGAGCCCCAGATTCTATGTTGTCCTGGAGAGCTTGCAGAGCACTGGGGAAAGGCAGGCAGAGAATTCCTTGCTAGCACCTTCTCTGTGCCTGGGAAGCAGAAGTGTTCACATTGCTTCGCAGAATCGCTTTTGTGCAGAAAACAGTAACACTTCTTCAGAATGAAAGAAAGCACAGAGCCCCAGATTCTGTGTTGTCCTGGAGAGCTTGCAGAGCACTGGGGAAAGGCAGGCAGAGAATTCCCTGCTAGCACCTTCTCTGTGCCTGTTCACATTGCTTCGCAGAATCGCTTTTGTGCAGAAAACAGTAACACTTGTTCAGAACGAAAGAAAGCACAGAGCCCCAGATTCTATGTTGTCCTGGAGAGCTTGCAGAGCACTGGGGAAAGGCAGGCAGAGAATTCCTTGCTAGCACCTTCTCTGTGCCTGGGAAGCAGAAGTGTTCACATTGCTTGGCAGAATCGCTTTTGTGCAGAAAACAGTAACACTTGTTCAGAAGGAAAGAAAGCACAGAGCCCCAGATTCTATGTTGTCCTGGAGAGCTTGCAGAGCACTGGGGAAAGGCAGGCAGAGAATTCCTTGCTAGCACCTTCTCTGTGCTGGGAAGCAGAAGTGTTCACATAGCTTCGCAAGAATCGCTTTTGTGCAGAAAACAGTAACACTTGTTCAGAAGGAAAGAAAGCACAGAGCCCCAGATTTGATGTTGTCCTGGAGAGCTTGCAGAGCACTGGGGAAAGGCAGGCAGAGAATTCCTTGCTAGCACCTTCTCTGTGCCTGGGAAGCAGAAGTGTTCACATTGCTTTGTAGAATCGCTTTTGTGCAGAAAACAGTAACACTTGTTCAGAAGGAAAGAAAGCACAGAGCCCCAGATTCTATGTTGTCCTGGAGAGCTTGCAGAGCACTGGGGAAAGGCAGGCAGAGAATTCCTTGCTAGCACCTTCTCTGTGCCTGGGAAGCAGAAGTGTTCACATTGCTTCGCAGAATCGCTTTTGTACAGAAAACACTAACACTTGTTCAGAACGAAAGGAAGCACAGAGCCCCAGATTTGCTGTTGTCCTGGAGAGCTTGCAGAGCACTGGGGAAAGGCAGGCAGAGAATTCCCTGCTAGCACCTTCTCTGTGCCTGTTCACATTGCTTCGCAGAATCGCTTTTGTGCAGAAAACAGTAACACTTGTTCAGAACGAAAGAAAGCACAGAGCCCCAGATTCTATGTTGTCCTGGAGAGCTTGCAGAGCACTGGGGAAAGGCAGGCAGAGAATTCCTTGCTAGCACCTTCTCTGTGCCTGGGAAGCAGAAGTGTTCACATTGCTTGGCAGAATCGCTTTTGTGCAGAAAACAGTAACACTTGTTCAGAAGGAAAGAAAGCACAGAGCCCCAGATTCTATGTTGTCCTGGAGAGCTTGCAGAGCACTGGGGAAAGGCAGGCAGAGAATTCCTTGCTAGCACCTTCTCTGTGCTGGGAAGCAGAAGTGTTCACATTGCTTCGCAGAATCGCTTTTGTGCAGAAAACACTAACACTTGTTCAGAACGAAAGAAAGCACAGAGCCCCAGATTCTATGTTGTCCTGGAGAGCTTGCAGAGCACTGGGGAAAGGCAGGCAGAGAATTCCTTGCTAGCACCTTCTCTGTGCCTGGGAAGCAGAAGTGTTCACATTGCTTCGCAGAATCGCTTTTGTGCAGAAAACAGTAACACTTCTTCAGAATGAAAGAAAGCACAGAGCCCCAGATTCTGTGTTGTCCTGGAGAGCTTGCAGAGCACTGGGGAAAGGCAGGCAGAGAATTCCCTGCTAGCACCTTCTCTGTGCCTGTTCACATTGCTTCGCAGAATCGCTTTTGTGCAGAAAACAGTAACACTTGTTCAGAACGAAAGAAAGCACAGAGCCCCAGATTCTATGTTGTCCTGGAGAGCTTGCAGAGCACTGGGGAAAGGCAGGCAGAGAATTCCTTGCTAGCACCTTCTCTGTGCCTGGGAAGCAGAAGTGTTCACATTGCTTGGCAGAATCGCTTTTGTGCAGAAAACAGTAACACTTGTTCAGAAGGAAAGAAAGCACAGAGCCCCAGATTCTATGTTGTCCTGGAGAGCTTGCAGAGCACTGGGGAAAGGCAGGCAGAGAATTCCTTGCTAGCACCTTCTCTGTGCTGGGAAGCAGAAGTGTTCACATTGCTTTGCAGAATCGCTTTTGTGCAGAAAACAGTAACACTTGTTCAGAAGGAAAGAAAGCACAGAGCCCCAGATTTGATGTTGTCCTGGAGAGCTTGCAGAGCACTGGGGAAAGGCAGGCAGAGAATTCCTTGCTAGCACCTTCTCTGTGCTTGGGAAGCAGAAGTGTTCACATTGCTTCGCAGAATCGCTTTTGTGCAGAAAACAATAACACTTGTTCAGAACGAAAGAAAGCACAGAGCCCCAGATTTTATGTTGTCCTGGAGAGCTTGCAGAGCACTGGGGAAAGGCAGGCAGAGAATTCCTTGCTAGCACCTTCTCTGTGCCTGGGAAGCAGAAGTGTTCACATTGCTTTGCAGAATCGCTTTTGTGCAGAAAACAGTAACACTTGTTCAGAAGGAAAGAAAGCACAGAGCCCCAGATTCTATGTTGTCCTGGAGAGCTTGCAGAGCACTGGGGAAAGGCAGGCAGAGAATTCCTTGCTAGCACCTTCTCTGTGCCTGGGAAGCAGAAGTGTTCACATTGCTTCGCAGAATCGCTTTTGTACAGAAAACACTAACACTTGTTCAGAACGAAAGGAAGCACAGAGCCCCAGATTTGCTGTTGTCCTGGAGAGCTTGCAGAGCACTGGGGAAAGGCAGGCAGAGAATTCCCTGCTAGCACCTTCTCTGTGCCTGTTCACATTGCTTCGCAGAATCGCTTTTGTGCAGAAAACAGTAACACTTGTTCAGAACGAAAGAAAGCACAGAGCCCCAGATTCTATGTTGTCCTGGAGAGCTTGCAGAGCACTGGGGAAAGGCAGGCAGAGAATTCCTTGCTAGCACCTTCTCTGTGCCTGGGAAGCAGAAGTGTTCACATTGCTTGGCAGAATCGCTTTTGTGCAGAAAACAGTAACACTTGTTCAGAAGGAAAGAAAGCACAGAGCCCCAGATTCTATGTTGTCCTGGAGAGCTTGCAGAGCACTGGGGAAAGGCAGGCAGAGAATTCCTTGCTAGCACCTTCTCTGTGCTGGGAAGCAGAAGTGTTCACATTGCTTCGCAGAATCGCTTTTGTGCAGAAAACACTAACACTTGTTCAGAACGAAAGAAAGCACAGAGCCCCAGATTCTATGTTGTCCTGGAGAGCTTGCAGAGCACTGGGGAAAGGCAGGCAGAGAATTCCTTGCTAGCACCTTCTCTGTGCCTGGGAAGCAGAAGTGTTCACATTGCTTCGCAGAATCGCTTTTGTGCAGAAAACAGTAACACTTCTTCAGAATGAAAGAAAGCACAGAGCCCCAGATTCTGTGTTGTCCTGGAGAGCTTGCAGAGCACTGGGGAAAGGCAGGCAGAGAATTCCCTGCTAGCACCTTCTCTGTGCCTGTTCACATTGCTTCGCAGAATCGCTTTTGTGCAGAAAACAGTAACACTTGTTCAGAACGAAAGAAAGCACAGAGCCCCAGATTCTATGTTGTCCTGGAGAGCTTGCAGAGCACTGGGGAAAGGCAGGCAGAGAATTCCTTGCTAGCGCCTTCTCTGTGCCTGGGAAGCAGAAGTGTTCACATTGCTTTCGCAGAATCGCTTTTGTACAGAAAACACTAACACTTGTTCAGAACGAAAGGAAGCACAGAGCCCCAGATTTTATGTTGTCCTGGAGAGCTTGCAGAGCACTGGGGAAAGGCAGGCAGAGAATTCCCTGATAGCACCTTCTCTATGGCTGTTCACATTGCTTCGCAGAATCGCTTTTGTGCAGAAAACAGTAACACTTGTTCAGAACGAAAGAAAGCACAGAGCCCCAGATTCTATGTTGTCCTGGAGAGCTTGCAGAGCACTGGGGAAAGGCAGGCAGAGAATTCCTTGCTAGCACCTTCTCTGTGCCTGGGAAGCAGAAGTGTTCACATTGCTTGGCAGAATCGCTTTTGTGCAGAAAACACTAACACTTGTTCAGAACGAAAGAAAGCACAGAGCCCCAGATTCTATGTTGTCCTGGAGAGCTTGCAGAGCACTGGGGAAAGGCAGGCAGAGAATTCCCTGCTAGCACCTTCTCTGTGCCTGTTCACATTGCTTCGCAGAATCGCTTTTGTGCAGAAAACACTAACACTTGTTCAGAACGAAAGAAAGCACAGAGCCCCAGATTCTATGTTGTCCTGGAGAGCTTGCAGAGCACTGGGAAAAGGCAGGCAGAGAATTCCTTGCTAGCACCTTCTCTGTGCCTGGGAAGCAGAGTGTTCACATTGCTTGGCAGAATCGCTTTTGTGCAATAAACAGTAACACTTGTTCAGAACGAAAGAAAGCACAGAGCCCCAGATTCTATGTTGTCCTGGAGAGCTTGCAGAGCACTGGGGAAAGGCAGGCAGAGAATTCCCTGCTAGCACCTTCTCTGTGCCTGTTCACATTGCTTCGCAGAATCGCTTTTGTGCAGAAAACACTAACACTTGTTCAGAAGGAAAGAAAGCACAGAGCCCCAGATTCTATGTTGTCTTGGAGAGCTTGCAGAGCACTGGGGAAAGGCAGGCAGAGAATTCCCTGCTAGCACCTTCTCTGTGCCTGTTCACATTGCTTCGCAGAATCGCTTTTGTGCAGAAAACAGTAACACTTCTTCAGAACGAAAGAAAGCATGAGCCCCAGATTTTATGTTGTCCTGGAGAGCTTGCAGAGCACCGGGGAAAGGCAGGCAGAGAATTCCCTGCTAGCACCTTCTCTGTGCCTGTTCACATTGCTTCGCAGAATCGCTTTTGTGCAGAAAACAGTAACACTTGTTCAGAACGAAAGAAAGCACAGAGCCCCAGATTCTATGTTGTCCTGGAGAGCTTGCAGAGCACTGGGGAAAGGCAGGCAGAGAATTCCCTGCTAGCGCCTTCTCTGTGCCTGAGAAGCAGAAGTGTTCACATTGCTTCGCAGAATCGCTTTTGTGCAGAAAACACTAACACTTGTTCAGAACGAAAGAAAGCACAGAGCCCCAGATTTGCTGTTGTCCTGGAGAGCTTGCAGAGCACTGGGGAAAGGCAGGCAGAGAATTCCCTGCTAGCACCTTCTCTATGCCTGGGAAGCAGAAGTGTTCACATTGCTTCGCTGTAGCGCTTTTGTGCAGAAAACAGTAATACTTGTTCAGAACGAAAGAAAGCACAGAGCCCCAGATTTTATGTTGTCCTGGAGAGCTTGCAGAGCACTGGGGAAAGGCAGGCAGAGAATTCCCTGCTAGCACCTTCTCTGTGCCTGTTCACATTGCTTCGCAGAATCGCTTTTGTGCAGAAAGCAGTAACACTTGTTCAGAACGAAAGAAAGCACAGAGCCCCAGATTTTATGTTGTCCTGGAGAGCTTGCAGAGCACTGGGGAAAGGCAGGCAGAGAATTCCCTGCTAGCACCTTCTCTGTGCCTGTTCACATTGCTTCGCAGAATCGCTTTTGTGCAGAAAACACTAACACTTGTTCAGAACGAAAGAAAGCACAGAGCCCCAGATTCTATGTTGTCCTGGAGAGCTTGCAGAGCACTGGGAATAGGCAGGCAGAGAATTCCTTGCTAGCACCTTCTCTGTGCCTGGGAAGCAGAGTGTTCACATTGCTTCGCAGAATCGCTTTTGTGCAGAAAACAGTAACACTTCTTTAGAACGAAAGAAAGCACAGAGACCCAGATTCTATGTTGTCCTGGAGAGCTTGCAGAGCACTGGGGAAAGGCAGGCAGACAATTCCCTGCTAGCACCTTCTCTGTGCCTGTTCACATTGCTTCGCAGAATCGCTTTTGTGCAGAAAACACTAACACTTGTTCAGAAGGAAAGAAAGCACAGAGCCCCAGATTCTATGTTGTCTTGGAGAGCTTGCAGAGCACTGGGGAAAGGCAGGCAGAGAATTCCCTGCTAGCACCTTCTCTGTGCCTGTTCACATTGCTTCGCAGAATCGCTTTTGTGCAGAAAACAGTAACACTTCTTCAGAACGAAAGAAAGCATGAGCCCCAGATTTTATGTTGTCCTGGAGAGCTTGCAGAGCACCGGGGAAAGGCAGGCAGAGAATTCCCTGCTAGCACCTTCTCTGTGCCTGTTCACATTGCTTCGCAGAATCGCTTTTGTGCAGAAAACTGTAACACTTGTTCAGAACGAAAGAAAGCACAGAGCCCCAGATTCTATGTTGTCCTGGAGAGCTTGCAGAGCACTGGGGAAAGGCAGGCAGAGAATTCCCTGCTAGCGCCTTCTCTGTGCCTGGGAAGCAGAAGTGTTCACATTGCTTCGCAGAATCGCTTTTGTGCAGAAAACACTAACACTTGTTCAGAACGAAAGAAAGCACAGAGCCCCAGATTTGCTGTTGTCCTGGAGAGCTTGCAGAGCACTGGGGAAAGGCAGGCAGAGAATTCCCTGCTAGCACCTTCTCTATGCCTGGGAAGCAGAAGTGTTCACATTGCTTCGCTGTAGCGCTTTTGTGCAGAAAACAGTAATACTTGTTCAGAACGAAAGAAAGCACAGAGCCCCAGATTTTATGTTGTCCTGGAGAGCTTGCAGAGCACTGGGGAAAGGCAGGCAGAGAATTCCTTGCTAGCACCTTCTCTGTGCCTGTTCACATTGCTTCGCAGAATCGCTTTTGTGCAGAAAGCAGTAACACTTGTTCAGAACGAAAGAAAGCACAGAGCCCCAGATTTTATGTTGTCCTGGAGAGCTTGCAGAGCACTGGGGAAAGGCAGGCAGAGAATTCCCTGCTAGCACCTTCTCTGTGCCTGGGAAGCAGAAGTGTTCACATTGCTTCGCAGAATCGCTTTTGTGCAGAAAACACTAACACTTGTTCAGAAGGAAAGAAAGCACAGAGCCCCAGATTTTATGTTGTCCTGGAGAGCTTGCAGAGCACTGGGGAAAGGCAGGCAGAGAATTCCCTGCTAGCACCTTCTCTGTGCCTGTTAACTTTGCTTCGCAGAATCGCTTTTGTGCAGAAAACACTAACACTTGTTCAGAACGAAAGAAAGCACAGAGCCCCAGATTTGCTGTTGTCCTGGAGAGCTTGCAGAGCACTGGGGAAAGGCAGGCAGAGAATTCCCTGCTAGCTCCTTCTCTGTGCCTGTTCATATTGCTTCGCAGAATCGCTTTTGTGCAGAAAACACTAACACTTGTTCAGAACGAAAGAAAGCACAGAGCCCCAGATTTGCTGTTGTCCTGGAGAGCTTGCAGAGCACTGGGGAAAGGCAGGCAGAGAATTCCCTGCTAGCACCTTCTCTGTGCCTGTTCACATTGCTTCGCAGAATCGCTTTTGTGCAGAAAACACTAACACTTGTTCAGAACGAAAGAAAGCACAGAGCCCCAGATTCTATGTTGTCCTGGAGAGCTTGCAGAGCACTGGGGAAAGGCAGGCAGAGAATTCCCTGCTAGCACCTTCTCTGTGCCTGGGAAGCAGAAGTGTTCACATTGCTTGGCAGAATCGCTTTTGTGCAGAAAACAGTAACACTTGTTCAGAACGAAAGAAAGCACAGAGCCCCAGATTTGCTGTTGTCCTGGAGAGCTTGCAGAGCACTGGGGAAAGGCAGGCAGAGAATTCCCTGCTAGCACCTTCTCTGTGCCTGGGAAGCAGAAGTGTTCACATTGCTTCGCAAGAATCGCTTTTGTGCAGAAAACAGTAACACTTGTTCAGAACGAAAGGAAGCACAGAGCCCCAGATTTTATGTTGTCCTGGAGAGCTTGCAGAGCACTGGGGAAAGGCAGGCAGAGAATTCCCTTCTAGCACCTTCTCTGTGCCTGGGAAGCAGAAGTGTTCACATTGCTTCGCAGAATTGCTTTTGTGCAGAAAACACTAACACTTGTTCAGAACGAAAGAAAGCATGAGCCCCAGATTTGCTGTTGTCCTGGAGAGCTTGCAGAGCACTGGGGAAAGGCAAGCAGAGAATTCCCTGCTAGCACCTTCTCTGTGCCTGTTCACATTGCTTCGCAGAATCGCTTTTGTGCAGAAAACAGTAACACTTGTTCAGAACGAAAGAAAGCACAGAGCCCCAGATTCTATGTTGTCCTGGAGAGCTTGCAGAGCACTGGGGAAAGGCAGGCAGAGAATTCCTTGCTAGCACCTTCTCTGTGCCTGGGAAGCAGAAGTGTTCACATTGCTTCGCAAGAATCGCTTTTGTGCAGAAAACAGTAACACTTGTTCAGAACGAAAGAAAGCACAGAGCCCCAGATTCTATGTTGTCCTGGAGAGCTTGCAGAGCACTGGTGAAAGGCAGGCAGAGAATTCCCTGCTAGCACCTTCTCTGTGCCTGGGAAGCAGAAGTGTTCACATTGCTTCGCAGAATCGCTTTTGTGCAGAAAACAGTAACACTTCTTCAGAATGAAAGAAAGCACAGAGCCCCAGATTCTGTGTTGTCCTGGAGAGCTTGCAGAGCACTGGGGAAAGCCAGGCAGAGAATTCCTTGCTAGCACCTTCTCTGTGCCTGGGAAGCAGAAGTGTTCACATTGCTTCGCAGAATCGCTTTTGTGCAGAAAACAGTAACACTTGTTCAGAAGGAAAGAAAGCACAGAGCCCCAGATTCTATGTTGTCCTGGAGAGCTTGCAGAGCACTGGGGAAAGGCAGGCAGAGAATTCCTTGCTAGCACCTTCTCTGTGCCTGGGAATCAGAAGTGTTCACATTGCTTCGCAGAATCGCTTTTGTGCAGAAAACACTAACACTTGTTCAGAACAAAAGAAAGCACAGAGCCCCAGATTTGATGTTGTCCTGGAGAGCTTGCAGAGCACTGGGGAAAGGCAGGCAGAGAATTCCTTGCTAGCACCTGCTCTGTGCCTGGGAAGCAGAAGTGTTCACATTGCTTCGCAGAATCGCTTTTGTGCAGAAAACAGTAACACTTCTTTAGAACGAAAGAAAGCACAGAGCCCCAGATTCTATGTTGTCCTGGAGAGCTTGCAGAGCACTGGGGAAAGGCAGGCAGAGAATTCCCTGCTAGCACCTTCTCTGTGCCTGTTCACATTGCTTCGCTGTATCGCTTTTGTGCAGAAAACACTAACACTTGTTCAGAACGAAAGAAAGCACAGAGCCCCAGATTCTATGTTGTCCTGGAGAGCTTGCAGAGCACTGGGGAAAGGCAGGCAGAGAATTCCTTGCTAGCACCTTCTCTGTGCCTGGGAAGCAGAAGTGTTCACATTGCTTCGCAGAATCGCTTTTGTGCAGAAAACAGTAACACTTCTTCAGAACGAAAGAAAGCACAGAGCCCCAGATTCTATGTTGTCCTGGAGAGCTTGCAGAGCACTGGGGAAAGGCAGGCAGAGAATTCCTTGCTAGCACCTTCTCTGTGCCTGGGAAGCAGAAGTGTTCACATTGCTTCGCAGAATCGCTATTGTGCAGAAAACAGTAACACTTGTTCAGAAGGAAAGAAAGCACAGAGCCCCAGATTCTATGTTGTCCTGGAGAGCTTGCAGAGCACTGGGGAAAGGCAGGCAGAGAATTCCTTGCTAGCACCTTCTCTGTGCCTGGGAAGCAGAAGTGTTCACATTGCTTCGCAGAATCGCTTTTGTGCAGAAAACACTAACACTTGTTCAGAACGAAAGAAAGCACAGAGCCCCAGATTTGATGTTGTCCTGGAGAGCTTGCAGAGCACTGGGGAAAGGCAGGCAGAGAATTCCTTGCTAGCACCTTCTCTGTGCCTGGGAAGCAGAAGTGTTCACATTGCTTCGCAGAATCGCTTTTGTGCAGAAAACAGTAACACTTCTTCAGAACGAAAGAAAGCACAGAGCCCCAGATTCTATGTTGTCCTGGAGAGATTGCAGAGCACTGGGGAAAGGCAGGCAGAGAATTCCTTGCTAGCACCTTCTCTGTGCCTGGGAAGCAGAAGTGTTCACATTGCTTCGCAGAATCGCTTTTGTATAGAAAACACTAACACTTGTTCAGAACGAAAGGAAGCACAGAGCCCCAGATTTTATGTTGTCCTGGAGAGCTTGCAGAGCACTGGGGAAAGGCAGGCAGAGAATTCCCTGCTAGCACCTTCTCTGTGCCTGTTCACATTGCTTCGCAGAATCGCTTTTGTGCAGAAAACAGTAACACTTGTTCAGAACTAAATGAAGCACAGAGCCCCAGATTTTATGTTGTCCTGGAGAGCTTGCAGAGCACTGGGGAAAGGCAGGCAGAGAATTCCTTGCTAGCACCTTCTCTGTGCCTGGGAAGCAGAAGTGTTCACATTGCTTCGCAGAATCGCTTTTGTGCAGAAAACAGTAACACTTGTTCAGAACGAAAGAAAGCACAGAGCCCCAGATTTTATGTTGTCCTGGAGAGCTTGCAGAGCACTGGGGAAAGGCAGGCAGAGAATTCCCTGCTAGCACCTTCTCTGTGCCTGGGAAGCAGAAGTGTTCACATTGCTTCGCAAGAATTGCTTTTGTGCAGAAAACAGTAACACTTGTTCAGAACGAAAGAAAGCACAGAGCCCCAGATTTTATGTTGTCCTGGAGAGCTTGCAGAGCACTGGGGAAAGGCAGGCAGAGAATTCCCTGCTAGCACCTTCTCTGTGCCTGTTCACATTGCTTCGCAGAATCGCTTTTGTGCAGAAAACAGTAACACTTGTTCAGAAGGAAAGAAAGCACAGAGCCCCAGATTCTATGTTGTCCTGGAGAGCTTGCAGAGCACTGGGGAAAGGCAGGCAGAGAATTCCTTGCTAGCACCTTCTCTGTGCCTGGGAAGCAGAAGTGTTCACATTGCTTGGCAGAATCGCTTTTGTGCAGAAAACAGTAACACTTGTTCAGAAGGAAAGAAAGCACAGAGCCCCAGATTCTATGTTGTCCTGGAGAGCTTGCAGAGCACTGGGGAAAGGCAGGCAGAGAATTCCCTGCTAGCACCTTCTCTGTGCCTGTTCACATTGCTTCGCAGAATCGCTTTTGTGCAGAAAACAGTAACACTTGTTCACAACGAAAGAAAGCACAGAGCCCCAGATTTGCTGTTGTCCTGGAGAGCTTGCAGAGCACTGGGGAAAGGCAGGCAGAGAATTCCTTGCTAGCACCTTCTCTGTGCCTGGGAAGCAGAAGTGTTCACATTGCTTCGCAGAATCGCTATTGTGCAGACAACAGTAACACTTCTTCAGAACGAAAGAAAGCACAGAGCCCCAGATTCTGTGTTGTCTTGGAGAGCTTGCAGAGCACTGGGGAAAGGCAGGCAGAGAATTCCTTGCTAGCACCTTCTCTGTGCCTGGGAAGCAGAAGTGTTCACATTGCTTCGCAGAATCGCTTTTGTGCAGAAAACAGTAACACTTCTTCAGAAGGAAAGAAAGCACAGAGCCCCAGATTCTGTGTTGTCCTGGAGAGCTTGCAGAGCACTGGGGAAAGGCAGGCAGAGAATTCCTTGCTAGCACCTTCTCTGTGCCTGGGAAGCAGAAGTGTTCACATTGCTTCGCAGAATCGCTTTTGTGCAGAAAACAGTAACACTTGTTCAGAACGAAAGGAAGCACAGAGCCCCAGATTTGCTGTTGTCCTGGAGAGCTTGCAGAGCACTGGGGAAAGGCAGGCAGAGAATTCCCTGCTAGCACCTTCTCTGTGCCTGGGAAGCAGAAGTGTTCACATTGCTTCGCAGAATCGCCTTTGTGCAGAAAACACTAACACTTGTTCAGAACAAAAGAAAGCACAGAGCCCCAGATTCTATGTTGTCCTGGAGAGCTTGCAGAGCACTGGGGAAAGGCAGGCAGAGAATTCCCTGCTAGCACCTTCTCTGTGCCTGGGAAGCAGAAGTGTTCACATTGCTTCGCAGAATCGCTTTTGTGCAGAAAACAGTAACACTTGTTCAGAACGAAAGAAAGCACAGAGCCCCAGATTCTATGTTGTCCTGGAGAGCTTGCAGAGCACTGGGGAAAGGCAGGCAGAGAATTCCTTGCTAGCACCTTCTCTGTGCCTGGGAAGCAGAAGTGTTCACATTGCTTCGCAAGAATCCATTTTGTGCATAAAACAGTAACACTTGTTCAGAACGAAAGAAAGCACAGAGCCCCAGATTCTATGTTGTCCTGGAGAGCTTGCAGAGCACTGGGGAAAGGCAGGCAGAGAATTCCCTGCTAGCACCTTCTCTGTGCCTGTTCACATTGCTTCGCTGTATCGCTTTTGTGCAGAAAACAGTAACACTTGTTCAGAACGAAAGAAAGCACAGAGCCCCAGATTCTATGTTGTCCTGGAGAGCTTGCAGAGCACTGGGGAAAGGCAGGCAGAGAATTCCTTGCTAGCACCTTCTCTGTGCCTGGGAAGCAGAAGTGTTCACATTGCTTCGCAGAATCGCTTTTGTGCAGAAAACACTAACACTTGTTCAGAACGAAAGAAAGCACAGAGCCCCAGATTCTATGTTGTCCTGGAGAGCTTGCAGAGCACTGGGGAAAGGCAGGCAGAGAATTCCCTGATAGCACCTTCTTTGTGCCTGGGAAGCAGAAGTGTTCACATTGCTTCGCAAGAATCGCTTTTGTGCAGAAAACACTAACACTTGTTCAGAAGGAAAGAAAGCACAGAGCCCCAGATTTTATGTTGTCCTGGAGAGCTTGCAGAGCACTGGGGAAAGGCAGGCAGAGAATTCCCTGCTAGCACCTTCTCTGTGCCTGGGAAGCAGAAGTGTTCACATTGCTTCGCAGAATCGCTTTTGTGCAGAAAACACTAACACTTGTTCAGAACGAAAGAAAGCACAGAGCCCCAGATTCTATGTTGTCCTGGAGAGCTTGCAGAGCACTGGGGAAAGGCAGGCAGAGAATTCCCTGCTAGCACCTTCTCTGTGCCTGTTCACATTGCTTCGCAGAATCGCTTTTGTGCAGAAAACAGTAACACTTGTTCAGAACGAAAGAAAGCACAGAGCCCCAGATTCTATGTTGTCCTGGAGAGCTTGCAGAGCACTGGGGAAAGGCAGGCAGAGAATTCCTTGCTAGCACCTTCTCTGTGCCTGGGAAGCAGAAGTGTTCACATTGCTTCGCAGAATCGCTTTTGTGCAGAAAACAGTAACACTTCTTTAGAACGAAAGAAAGCACAGAGCCCCAGATTCTATGTTGTCCTGGAGAGCTTGCAGAGCACTGGGGAAAGGCAGGCAGAGAATTCCCTGCTAGCACCTTCTCTGTGCCTGTTCACATTGCTTCGCTGTATCGCTTTTGTGCAGAAAACACTAACACTTGTTCAGAACGAAAGAAAGCACAGAGCCCCAGATTTTATGTTGTCCTGGAGAGCTTGCAGAGCACTGGGGAAAGGCAGGCAGAGAATTCCTTGCTAGCACCTTCTCTGTGCCTGGGAAGCAGAAGTGTTCACATTGCTTCGCAGAATCGCTTTTGTGCAGAAAACACTAACACTTGTTCAGAACGAAAGAAAGCACAGAGCCCCAGATTCTATGTTGTCCTGGAGAGCTTGCAGAGCACTGGGGAAAGGCAGGCAGAGAATTCCTTGCTAGCACCTTCTCTGTGCCTGGGAAGCAGAAGTGTTCACATTGCTTCGCAGAATCGCTATTGTGCAGAAAACAGTAACACTTGTTCAGAAGGAAAGAAAGCACAGAGCCCCAGATTCTATGTTGTCCTGGAGAGCTTGCAGAGCACTGGGGAAAGGCAGGCAGAGAATTCCTTGCTAGCACCTTCTCTGTGCCTGGGAAGCAGAAGTGTTCACATTGCTTCGCAGAATCGCTTTTGTGCAGAAAACACTAACACTTGTTCAGAACGAAAGAAAGCACAGAGCCCCAGATTTGATGTTGTCCTGGAGAGCTTGCAGAGCACTGGGGAAAGGCAGGCAGAGAATTCCTTGCTAGCACCTTCTCTGTGCCTGGGAAGCAGAAGTGTTCACATTGCTTCGCAGAATCGCTTTTGTGCAGAAAACAGTAACACTTCTTCAGAACGAAAGAAAGCACAGAGCCCCAGATTCTATGTTGTCCTGGAGAGCTTGCAGAGCACTGGGGAAAGGCAGGCAGAGAATTCCTTGCTAGCACCTTCTCTGTGCCTGGGAAGCAGAAGTGTTCACATTGCTTCGCAGAATCGCTTTTGTATAGAAAACACTAACACTTGTTCAGAACGAAAGGAAGCACAGAGCCCCAGATTTTATGTTGTCCTGGAGAGCTTGCAGAGCACTGGGGAAAGGCAGGCAGAGAATTCCTTGCTAGCACCTTCTCTGTGCCTGGGAAGCAGAAGTGTTCACATTGCTTCGCAAGAATTGCTTTTGTGCAGAAAACAGTAACACTTGTTCAGAACGAAAGAAAGCACAGAGCCCCAGATTTTATGTTGTCCTGGAGAGCTTGCAGAGCACTGGGGAAAGGCAGGCAGAGAATTCCCTGCTAGCACCTTCTCTGTGCCTGTTCACATTGCTTCGCAGAATCGCTTTTGTGCAGAAAACACTAACACTTGTTCAGAACGAAAGAAAGCACAGAGCCCCAGATTCTATGTTGTCCTGGAGAGCTTGCAGAGCACTGGGAAAAGGCAGGCAGAGAATTCCTTGCTAGCACCTTCTCTGTGCCTGGGAAGCAGAGTGTTCACATTGCTTGGCAGAATCGCTTTTGTGCAATAAACAGTAACACTTGTTCAGAACGAAAGAAAGCACAGAGCCCCAGATTCTATGTTGTCCTGGAGAGCTTGCAGAGCACTGGGGAAAGGCAGGCAGACAATTCCCTGCTAGCACCTTCTCTGTGCCTGTTCACATTGCTTCGCAGAATCGCTTTTGTGCAGAAAACAGTAACACTTCTTCAGAACGAAAGAAAGCATGAGCCCCAGATTTTATGTTGTCCTGGAGAGCTTGCAGAGCACCGGGGAAAGGCAGGCAGAGAATTCCCTGCTAGCACCTTCTCTGTGCCTGTTCACATTGCTTCGCAGAATCGCTTTTGTGCAGAAAACAGTAACACTTGTTCAGAACGAAAGAAAGCACAGAGCCCCAGATTCTATGTTGTCCTGGAGAGCTTGCAGAGCACTGGGGAAAGGCAGGCAGAGAATTCCCTGCTAGCGCCTTCTCTGTGCCTGGGAAGCAGAAGTGTTCACATTGCTTCGCAGAATCGCTTTTGTGCAGAAAACACTAACACTTGTTCAGAACGAAAGAAAGCACAGAGCCCCAGATTTGCTGTTGTCCTGGAGAGCTTGCAGAGCACTGGGGAAAGGCAGGCAGAGAATTCCCTGCTAGCACCTTCTCTATGCCTGGGAAGCAGAAGTGTTCACATTGCTTCGCTGTAGCGCTTTTGTGCAGAAAACAGTAATACTTGTTCAGAACGAAAGAAAGCACAGAGCCCCAGATTTTATGTTGTCCTGGAGAGCTTGCAGAGCACTGGGGAAAGGCAGGCAGAGAATTCCTTGCTAGCACCTTCTCTGTGCCTGTTCACATTGCTTCGCAGAATCGCTTTTGTGCAGAAAGCAGTAACACTTGTTCAGAACGAAAGAAAGCACAGAGCCCCAGATTCTATGTTGTCCTGGAGAGCTTGCAGAGCACTGGGGAAAGGCAGGCAGAGAATTCCTTGCTAGCACCTTCTCTGTGCCTGGGAAGCAGAAGTGTTCACATTGCTTCGCAGAATCGCTTTTGTGCAGAAAACAGTAACACTTCTTTAGAACGAAAGAAAGCACAGAGCCCCAGATTCTATGTTGTCCTGGAGAGCTTGCAGAGCACTGGGGAAAGGCAGGCAGAGAATTCCCTGCTAGCACCTTCTCTGTGCCTGTTCACATTGCTTCGCTGTATCGCTTTTGTGCAGAAAACACTAACACTTGTTCAGAACGAAAGAAAGCACAGAGCCCCAGATTTTATGTTGTCCTGGAGAGCTTGCAGAGCACTGGGGAAAGGCAGGCAGAGAATTCCTTGCTAGCACCTTCTCTGTGCCTGGGAAGCAGAAGTGTTCACATTGCTTCGCAGAATCGCTTTTGTGCAGAAAACACTAACACTTGTTCAGAACGAAAGAAAGCACAGAGCCCCAGATTCTATGTTGTCCTGGAGAGCTTGCAGAGCACTGGGGAAAGGCAGGCAGAGAATTCCTTGCTAGCACCTTCTCTGTGCCTGGGAAGCAGAAGTGTTCACATTGCTTCGCAGAATCGCTATTGTGCAGAAAACAGTAACACTTGTTCAGAAGGAAAGAAAGCACAGAGCCCCAGATTCTATGTTGTCCTGGAGAGCTTGCAGAGCACTGGGGAAAGGCAGGCAGAGAATTCCTTGCTAGCACCTTCTCTGTGCCTGGGAAGCAGAAGTGTTCACATTGCTTCGCAGAATCGCTTTTGTGCAGAAAACACTAACACTTGTTCAGAACGAAAGAAAGCACAGAGCCCCAGATTTGATGTTGTCCTGGAGAGCTTGCAGAGCACTGGGGAAAGGCAGGCAGAGAATTCCTTGCTAGCACCTTCTCTGTGCCTGGGAAGCAGAAGTGTTCACATTGCTTCGCAGAATCGCTTTTGTGCAGAAAACAGTAACACTTCTTCAGAACGAAAGAAAGCACAGAGCCCCAGATTCTATGTTGTCCTGGAGAGATTGCAGAGCACTGGGGAAAGGCAGGCAGAGAATTCCTTGCTAGCACCTTCTCTGTGCCTGGGAAGCAGAAGTGTTCACATTGCTTCGCAGAATCGCTTTTGTATAGAAAACACTAACACTTGTTCAGAACGAAAGGAAGCACAGAGCCCCAGATTTTATGTTGTCCTGGAGAGCTTGCAGAGCACTGGGGAAAGGCAGGCAGAGAATTCCCTGCTAGCACCTTCTCTGTGCCTGTTCACATTGCTTCGCAGAATCGCTTTTGTGCAGAAAACAGTAACACTTGTTCAGAACTAAATGAAGCACAGAGCCCCAGATTTTATGTTGTCCTGGAGAGCTTGCAGAGCACTGGGGAAAGGCAGGCAGAGAATTCCTTGCTAGCACCTTCTCTGTGCCTGGGAAGCAGAAGTGTTCACATTGCTTCGCAGAATCGCTTTTGTGCAGAAAACAGTAACACTTGTTCAGAACGAAAGAAAGCACAGAGCCCCAGATTTTATGTTGTCCTGGAGAGCTTGCAGAGCACTGGGGAAAGGCAGGCAGAGAATTCCCTGCTAGCACCTTCTCTGTGCCTGGGAAGCAGAAGTGTTCACATTGCTTCGCAAGAATTGCTTTTGTGCAGAAAACAGTAACACTTGTTCAGAACGAAAGAAAGCACAGAGCCCCAGATTTTATGTTGTCCTGGAGAGCTTGCAGAGCACTGGGGAAAGGCAGGCAGAGAATTCCCTGCTAGCACCTTCTCTGTGCCTGTTCACATTGCTTCGCAGAATCGCTTTTGTGCAGAAAACAGTAACACTTGTTCAGAAGGAAAGAAAGCACAGAGCCCCAGATTCTATGTTGTCCTGGAGAGCTTGCAGAGCACTGGGGAAAGGCAGGCAGAGAATTCCTTGCTAGCACCTTCTCTGTGCCTGGGAAGCAGAAGTGTTCACATTGCTTGGCAGAATCGCTTTTGTGCAGAAAACAGTAACACTTGTTCAGAAGGAAAGAAAGCACAGAGCCCCAGATTCTATGTTGTCCTGGAGAGCTTGCAGAGCACTGGGGAAAGGCAGGCAGAGAATTCCCTGCTAGCACCTTCTCTGTGCCTGTTCACATTGCTTCGCAGAATCGCTTTTGTGCAGAAAACAGTAACACTTGTTCACAACGAAAGAAAGCACAGAGCCCCAGATTTGCTGTTGTCCTGGAGAGCTTGCAGAGCACTGGGGAAAGGCAGGCAGAGAATTCCTTGCTAGCACCTTCTCTGTGCCTGGGAAGCAGAAGTGTTCACATTGCTTCGCAGAATCGCTATTGTGCAGACAACAGTAACACTTCTTCAGAACGAAAGAAAGCACAGAGCCCCAGATTCTGTGTTGTCTTGGAGAGCTTGCAGAGCACTGGGGAAAGGCAGGCAGAGAATTCCTTGCTAGCACCTTCTCTGTGCCTGGGAAGCAGAAGTGTTCACATTGCTTCGCAGAATCGCTTTTGTGCAGAAAACAGTAACACTTCTTCAGAAGGAAAGAAAGCACAGAGCCCCAGATTCTGTGTTGTCCTGGAGAGCTTGCAGAGCACTGGGGAAAGGCAGGCAGAGAATTCCTTGCTAGCACCTTCTCTGTGCCTGGGAAGCAGAAGTGTTCACATTGCTTCGCAGAATCGCTTTTGTGCAGAAAACAGTAACACTTGTTCAGAACGAAAGGAAGCACAGAGCCCCAGATTTGCTGTTGTCCTGGAGAGCTTGCAGAGCACTGGGGAAAGGCAGGCAGAGAATTCCCTGCTAGCACCTTCTCTGTGCCTGGGAAGCAGAAGTGTTCACATTGCTTCGCAGAATCGCCTTTGTGCAGAAAACACTAACACTTGTTCAGAACAAAAGAAAGCACAGAGCCCCAGATTCTATGTTGTCCTGGAGAGCTTGCAGAGCACTGGGGAAAGGCAGGCAGAGAATTCCCTGCTAGCACCTTCTCTGTGCCTGGGAAGCAGAAGTGTTCACATTGCTTCGCAGAATCGCTTTTGTGCAGAAAACAGTAACACTTGTTCAGAACGAAAGAAAGCACAGAGCCCCAGATTCTATGTTGTCCTGGAGAGCTTGCAGAGCACTGGGGAAAGGCAGGCAGAGAATTCCTTGCTAGCACCTTCTCTGTGCCTGGGAAGCAGAAGTGTTCACATTGCTTCGCAAGAATCCATTTTGTGCATAAAACAGTAACACTTGTTCAGAACGAAAGAAAGCACAGAGCCCCAGATTCTATGTTGTCCTGGAGAGCTTGCAGAGCACTGGGGAAAGGCAGGCAGAGAATTCCCTGCTAGCACCTTCTCTGTGCCTGTTCACATTGCTTCGCTGTATCGCTTTTGTGCAGAAAACAGTAACACTTGTTCAGAACGAAAGAAAGCACAGAGCCCCAGATTCTATGTTGTCCTGGAGAGCTTGCAGAGCACTGGGGAAAGGCAGGCAGAGAATTCCTTGCTAGCACCTTCTCTGTGCCTGGGAAGCAGAAGTGTTCACATTGCTTCGCAGAATCGCTTTTGTGCAGAAAACACTAACACTTGTTCAGAACGAAAGAAAGCACAGAGCCCCAGATTCTATGTTGTCCTGGAGAGCTTGCAGAGCACTGGGGAAAGGCAGGCAGAGAATTCCCTGATAGCACCTTCTTTGTGCCTGGGAAGCAGAAGTGTTCACATTGCTTCGCAAGAATCGCTTTTGTGCAGAAAACACTAACACTTGTTCAGAAGGAAAGAAAGCACAGAGCCCCAGATTTTATGTTGTCCTGGAGAGCTTGCAGAGCACTGGGGAAAGGCAGGCAGAGAATTCCCTGCTAGCACCTTCTCTGTGCCTGGGAAGCAGAAGTGTTCACATTGCTTCGCAGAATCGCTTTTGTGCAGAAAACACTAACACTTGTTCAGAACGAAAGAAAGCACAGAGCCCCAGATTCTATGTTGTCCTGGAGAGCTTGCAGAGCACTGGGGAAAGGCAGGCAGAGAATTCCCTGCTAGCACCTTCTCTGTGCCTGTTCACATTGCTTCGCAGAATCGCTTTTGTGCAGAAAACAGTAACACTTGTTCAGAACGAAAGAAAGCACAGAGCCCCAGATTCTATGTTGTCCTGGAGAGCTTGCAGAGCACTGGGGAAAGGCAGGCAGAGAATTCCTTGCTAGCACCTTCTCTGTGCCTGGGAAGCAGAAGTGTTCACATTGCTTCGCAGAATCGCTTTTGTGCAGAAAACAGTAACACTTCTTTAGAACGAAAGAAAGCACAGAGCCCCAGATTCTATGTTGTCCTGGAGAGCTTGCAGAGCACTGGGGAAAGGCAGGCAGAGAATTCCCTGCTAGCACCTTCTCTGTGCCTGTTCACATTGCTTCGCTGTATCGCTTTTGTGCAGAAAACACTAACACTTGTTCAGAACGAAAGAAAGCACAGAGCCCCAGATTTTATGTTGTCCTGGAGAGCTTGCAGAGCACTGGGGAAAGGCAGGCAGAGAATTCCTTGCTAGCACCTTCTCTGTGCCTGGGAAGCAGAAGTGTTCACATTGCTTCGCAGAATCGCTTTTGTGCAGAAAACACTAACACTTGTTCAGAACGAAAGAAAGCACAGAGCCCCAGATTCTATGTTGTCCTGGAGAGCTTGCAGAGCACTGGGGAAAGGCAGGCAGAGAATTCCTTGCTAGCACCTTCTCTGTGCCTGGGAAGCAGAAGTGTTCACATTGCTTCGCAGAATCGCTATTGTGCAGAAAACAGTAACACTTGTTCAGAAGGAAAGAAAGCACAGAGCCCCAGATTCTATGTTGTCCTGGAGAGCTTGCAGAGCACTGGGGAAAGGCAGGCAGAGAATTCCTTGCTAGCACCTTCTCTGTGCCTGGGAAGCAGAAGTGTTCACATTGCTTCGCAGAATCGCTTTTGTGCAGAAAACACTAACACTTGTTCAGAACGAAAGAAAGCACAGAGCCCCAGATTTGATGTTGTCCTGGAGAGCTTGCAGAGCACTGGGGAAAGGCAGGCAGAGAATTCCTTGCTAGCACCTTCTCTGTGCCTGGGAAGCAGAAGTGTTCACATTGCTTCGCAGAATCGCTTTTGTGCAGAAAACAGTAACACTTCTTCAGAACGAAAGAAAGCACAGAGCCCCAGATTCTATGTTGTCCTGGAGAGCTTGCAGAGCACTGGGGAAAGGCAGGCAGAGAATTCCTTGCTAGCACCTTCTCTGTGCCTGGGAAGCAGAAGTGTTCACATTGCTTCGCAGAATCGCTTTTGTATAGAAAACACTAACACTTGTTCAGAACGAAAGGAAGCACAGAGCCCCAGATTTTATGTTGTCCTGGAGAGCTTGCAGAGCACTGGGGAAAGGCAGGCAGAGAATTCCTTGCTAGCACCTTCTCTGTGCCTGGGAAGCAGAAGTGTTCACATTGCTTCGCAAGAATTGCTTTTGTGCAGAAAACAGTAACACTTGTTCAGAACGAAAGAAAGCACAGAGCCCCAGATTTTATGTTGTCCTGGAGAGCTTGCAGAGCACTGGGGAAAGGCAGGCAGAGAATTCCCTGCTAGCACCTTCTCTGTGCCTGTTCACATTGCTTCGCAGAATCGCTTTTGTGCAGAAAACACTAACACTTGTTCAGAACGAAAGAAAGCACAGAGCCCCAGATTCTATGTTGTCCTGGAGAGCTTGCAGAGCACTGGGAAAAGGCAGGCAGAGAATTCCTTGCTAGCACCTTCTCTGTGCCTGGGAAGCAGAGTGTTCACATTGCTTGGCAGAATCGCTTTTGTGCAATAAACAGTAACACTTGTTCAGAACGAAAGAAAGCACAGAGCCCCAGATTCTATGTTGTCCTGGAGAGCTTGCAGAGCACTGGGGAAAGGCAGGCAGACAATTCCCTGCTAGCACCTTCTCTGTGCCTGTTCACATTGCTTCGCAGAATCGCTTTTGTGCAGAAAACAGTAACACTTCTTCAGAACGAAAGAAAGCATGAGCCCCAGATTTTATGTTGTCCTGGAGAGCTTGCAGAGCACCGGGGAAAGGCAGGCAGAGAATTCCCTGCTAGCACCTTCTCTGTGCCTGTTCACATTGCTTCGCAGAATCGCTTTTGTGCAGAAAACAGTAACACTTGTTCAGAACGAAAGAAAGCACAGAGCCCCAGATTCTATGTTGTCCTGGAGAGCTTGCAGAGCACTGGGGAAAGGCAGGCAGAGAATTCCCTGCTAGCGCCTTCTCTGTGCCTGGGAAGCAGAAGTGTTCACATTGCTTCGCAGAATCGCTTTTGTGCAGAAAACACTAACACTTGTTCAGAACGAAAGAAAGCACAGAGCCCCAGATTTGCTGTTGTCCTGGAGAGCTTGCAGAGCACTGGGGAAAGGCAGGCAGAGAATTCCCTGCTAGCACCTTCTCTATGCCTGGGAAGCAGAAGTGTTCACATTGCTTCGCTGTAGCGCTTTTGTGCAGAAAACAGTAATACTTGTTCAGAACGAAAGAAAGCACAGAGCCCCAGATTTTATGTTGTCCTGGAGAGCTTGCAGAGCACTGGGGAAAGGCAGGCAGAGAATTCCTTGCTAGCACCTTCTCTGTGCCTGTTCACATTGCTTCGCAGAATCGCTTTTGTGCAGAAAGCAGTAACACTTGTTCAGAACGAAAGAAAGCACAGAGCCCCAGATTCTATGTTGTCCTGGAGAGCTTGCAGAGCACTGGGGAAAGGCAGGCAGAGAATTCCTTGCTAGCACCTTCTCTGTGCCTGGGAAGCAGAAGTGTTCACATTGCTTCGCAGAATCGCTTTTGTGCAGAAAACAGTAACACTTCTTTAGAACGAAAGAAAGCACAGAGCCCCAGATTCTATGTTGTCCTGGAGAGCTTGCAGAGCACTGGGGAAAGGCAGGCAGAGAATTCCCTGCTAGCACCTTCTCTGTGCCTGTTCACATTGCTTCGCTGTATCGCTTTTGTGCAGAAAACACTAACACTTGTTCAGAACGAAAGAAAGCACAGAGCCCCAGATTTTATGTTGTCCTGGAGAGCTTGCAGAGCACTGGGGAAAGGCAGGCAGAGAATTCCTTGCTAGCACCTTCTCTGTGCCTGGGAAGCAGAAGTGTTCACATTGCTTCGCAGAATCGCTTTTGTGCAGAAAACACTAACACTTGTTCAGAACGAAAGAAAGCACAGAGCCCCAGATTCTATGTTGTCCTGGAGAGCTTGCAGAGCACTGGGGAAAGGCAGGCAGAGAATTCCTTGCTAGCACCTTCTCTGTGCCTGGGAAGCAGAAGTGTTCACATTGCTTCGCAGAATCGCTATTGTGCAGAAAACAGTAACACTTGTTCAGAAGGAAAGAAAGCACAGAGCCCCAGATTCTATGTTGTCCTGGAGAGCTTGCAGAGCACTGGGGAAAGGCAGGCAGAGAATTCCTTGCTAGCACCTTCTCTGTGCCTGGGAAGCAGAAGTGTTCACATTGCTTCGCAGAATCGCTTTTGTGCAGAAAACACTAACACTTGTTCAGAACGAAAGAAAGCACAGAGCCCCAGATTTGATGTTGTCCTGGAGAGCTTGCAGAGCACTGGGGAAAGGCAGGCAGAGAATTCCTTGCTAGCACCTTCTCTGTGCCTGGGAAGCAGAAGTGTTCACATTGCTTCGCAGAATCGCTTTTGTGCAGAAAACAGTAACACTTCTTCAGAACGAAAGAAAGCACAGAGCCCCAGATTCTATGTTGTCCTGGAGAGCTTGCAGAGCACTGGGGAAAGGCAGGCAGAGAATTCCTTGCTAGCACCTTCTCTGTGCCTGGGAAGCAGAAGTGTTCACATTGCTTCGCAGAATCGCTTTTGTATAGAAAACACTAACACTTGTTCAGAACGAAAGGAAGCACAGAGCCCCAGATTTTATGTTGTCCTGGAGAGCTTGCAGAGCACTGGGGAAAGGCAGGCAGAGAATTCCTTGCTAGCACCTTCTCTGTGCCTGGGAAGCAGAAGTGTTCACATTGCTTCGCAAGAATTGCTTTTGTGCAGAAAACAGTAACACTTGTTCAGAACGAAAGAAAGCACAGAGCCCCAGATTTTATGTTGTCCTGGAGAGCTTGCAGAGCACTGGGGAAAGGCAGGCAGAGAATTCCCTGCTAGCACCTTCTCTGTGCCTGTTCACATTGCTTCGCAGAATCGCTTTTGTGCAGAAAACACTAACACTTGTTCAGAACGAAAGAAAGCACAGAGCCCCAGATTCTATGTTGTCCTGGAGAGCTTGCAGAGCACTGGGAAAAGGCAGGCAGAGAATTCCTTGCTAGCACCTTCTCTGTGCCTGGGAAGCAGAGTGTTCACATTGCTTGGCAGAATCGCTTTTGTGCAATAAACAGTAACACTTGTTCAGAACGAAAGAAAGCACAGAGCCCCAGATTCTATGTTGTCCTGGAGAGCTTGCAGAGCACTGGGGAAAGGCAGGCAGACAATTCCCTGCTAGCACCTTCTCTGTGCCTGTTCACATTGCTTCGCAGAATCGCTTTTGTGCAGAAAACAGTAACACTTCTTCAGAACGAAAGAAAGCATGAGCCCCAGATTTTATGTTGTCCTGGAGAGCTTGCAGAGCACCGGGGAAAGGCAGGCAGAGAATTCCCTGCTAGCACCTTCTCTGTGCCTGTTCACATTGCTTCGCAGAATCGCTTTTGTGCAGAAAACAGTAACACTTGTTCAGAACGAAAGAAAGCACAGAGCCCCAGATTCTATGTTGTCCTGGAGAGCTTGCAGAGCACTGGGGAAAGGCAGGCAGAGAATTCCCTGCTAGCGCCTTCTCTGTGCCTGGGAAGCAGAAGTGTTCACATTGCTTCGCAGAATCGCTTTTGTGCAGAAAACACTAACACTTGTTCAGAACGAAAGAAAGCACAGAGCCCCAGATTTGCTGTTGTCCTGGAGAGCTTGCAGAGCACTGGGGAAAGGCAGGCAGAGAATTCCCTGCTAGCACCTTCTCTATGCCTGGGAAGCAGAAGTGTTCACATTGCTTCGCTGTAGCGCTTTTGTGCAGAAAACAGTAATACTTGTTCAGAACGAAAGAAAGCACAGAGCCCCAGATTTTATGTTGTCCTGGAGAGCTTGCAGAGCACTGGGGAAAGGCAGGCAGAGAATTCCTTGCTAGCACCTTCTCTGTGCCTGTTCACATTGCTTCGCAGAATCGCTTTTGTGCAGAAAGCAGTAACACTTGTTCAGAACGAAAGAAAGCACAGAGCCCCAGATTTTATGTTGTCCTGGAGAGCTTGCAGAGCACTGGGGAAAGGCAGGCAGAGAATTCCCTGCTAGCACCTTCTCTGTGCCTGGGAAGCAGAAGTGTTCACATTGCTTCGCAGAATCGCTTTTGTGCAGAAAACACTAACACTTGTTCAGAAGGAAAGAAAGCACAGAGCCCCAGATTTTATGTTGTCCTGGAGAGCTTGCAGAGCACTGGGGAAAGGCAGGCAGAGAATTCCCTGCTAGCACCTTCTCTGTGCCTGTTAACTTTGCTTCGCAGAATCGCTTTTGTGCAGAAAACACTAACACTTGTTCAGAACGAAAGAAAGCACAGAGCCCCAGATTCTATGTTGTCCTGGAGAGCTTGCAGAGCACTGGGGAAAGGCAGGCAGAGAATTCCCTGCTAGCTCCTTCTCTGTGCCTGTTCATATTGCTTCGCAGAATCGCTTTTGTGCAGAAAACACTAACACTTGTTCAGAACGAAAGAAAGCACAGAGCCCCAGATTTGCTGTTGTCCTGGAGAGCTTGCAGAGCACTGGGGAAAGGCAGGCAGAGAATTCCCTGCTAGCACCTTCTCTGTGCCTGTTCACATTGCTTCGCAGAATCGCTTTTGTGCAGAAAACACTAACACTTGTTCAGAACGAAAGAAAGCACAGAGCCCCAGATTCTATGTTGTCCTGGAGAGCTTGCAGAGCACTGGGGAAAGGCAGGCAGAGAATTCCCTGCTAGCACCTTCTCTGTGCCTGGGAAGCAGAAGTGTTCACATTGCTTGGCAGAATCGCTTTTGTGCAGAAAACAGTAACACTTGTTCAGAACGAAAGAAAGCACAGAGCCCCAGATTTGCTGTTGTCCTGGAGAGCTTGCAGAGCACTGGGGAAAGGCAGGCAGAGAATTCCCTGCTAGCACCTTCTCTGTGCCTGGGAAGCAGAAGTGTTCACATTGCTTCGCAAGAATCGCTTTTGTGCAGAAAACAGTAACACTTGTTCAGAACGAAAGGAAGCACAGAGCCCCAGATTTTATGTTGTCCTGGAGAGCTTGCAGAGCACTGGGGAAAGGCAGGCAGAGAATTCCCTGCTAGCACCTTCTCTGTGCCTGGGAAGCAGAAGTGTTCACATTGCTTCGCAGAATTGCTTTTGTGCAGAAAACACTAACACTTGTTCAGAACGAAAGAAAGCATGAGCCCCAGATTTGCTGTTGTCCTGGAGAGCTTGCAGAGCACTGGGGAAAGGCAGGCAGAGAATTCCCTGCTAGCACCTTCTCTGTGCCTGTTCACATTGCTTCGCAGAATCGCTTTTGTGCAGAAAACAGTAACACTTGTTCAGAACGAAAGAAAGCACAGAGCCCCAGATTCTATGTTGTCCTGGAGAGCTTGCAGAGCACTGGGGAAAGGCAGGCAGAGAATTCCTTGCTAGCACCTTCTCTGTGCCTGGGAAGCAGAAGTGTTCACATTGCTTCGCAAGAATCGCTTTTGTGCAGAAAACAGTAACACTTGTTCAGAACGAAAGAAAGCACAGAGCCCCAGATTCTATGTTGTCCTGGAGAGCTTGCAGAGCACTGGGGAAAGGCAGGCAGAGAATTCCCTGCTAGCACCTTCTCTGTGCCTGGGAAGCAGAAGTGTTCACATTGCTTCGCAGAATCGCTTTTGTGCAGAAAACAGTAACACTTCTTCAGAATGAAAGAAAGCACAGAGCCCCAGATTCTGTGTTGTCCTGGAGAGCTTGCAGAGCACTGGGGAAAGCCAGGCAGAGAATTCCTTGCTAGCACCTTCTCTGTGCCTGGGAAGCAGAAGTGTTCACATTGCTTCGCAGAATCGCTATTGTGCAGAAAACAGTAACACTTGTTCAGAAGGAAAGAAAGCACAGAGCCCCAGATTCTATGTTGTCCTGGAGAGCTTGCAGAGCACTGGGGAAAGGCAGGCAGAGAATTCCTTGCTAGCACCTTCTCTGTGCCTGGGAATCAGAAGTGTTCACATTGCTTCGCAGAATCGCTTTTGTGCAGAAAACACTAACACTTGTTCAGAACAAAAGAAAGCACAGAGCCCCAGATTTGATGTTGTCCTGGAGAGCTTGCAGAGCACTGGGGAAAGGCAGGCAGAGAATTCCTTGCTAGCACCTGCTCTGTGCCTGGGAAGCAGAAGTGTTCACATTGCTTCGCAGAATCGCTTTTGTGCAGAAAACAGTAACACTTCTTTAGAACGAAAGAAAGCACAGAGCCCCAGATTCTATGTTGTCCTGGAGAGCTTGCAGAGCACTGGGGAAAGGCAGGCAGAGAATTCCCTGCTAGCACCTTCTCTGTGCCTGTTCACATTGCTTCGCTGTATCGCTTTTGTGCAGAAAACACTAACACTTGTTCAGAACGAAAGAAAGCACAGAGCCCCAGATTCTATGTTGTCCTGGAGAGCTTGCAGAGCACTGGGGAAAGGCAGGCAGAGAATTCCTTGCTAGCACCTTCTCTGTGCCTGGGAAGCAGAAGTGTTCACATTGCTTCGCAGAATCGCTTTTGTGCAGAAAACAGTAACACTTCTTCAGAACGAAAGAAAGCACAGAGCCCCAGATTCTATGTTGTCCTGGAGAGCTTGCAGAGCACTGGGGAAAGGCAGGCAGAGAATTCCTTGCTAGCACCTTCTCTGTGCCTGGGAAGCAGAAGTGTTCACATTGCTTCGCAGAATCGCTATTGTGCAGAAAACAGTAACACTTGTTCAGAAGGAAAGAAAGCACAGAGCCCCAGATTCTATGTTGTCCTGGAGAGCTTGCAGAGCACTGGGGAAAGGCAGGCAGAGAATTCCTTGCTAGCACCTTCTCTGTGCCTGGGAAGCAGAAGTGTTCACATTGCTTCGCAGAATCGCTTTTGTGCAGAAAACACTAACACTTGTTCAGAACGAAAGAAAGCACAGAGCCCCAGATTTGCTGTTGTCCTGGAGAGCTTGCAGAGCACTGGGGAAAGGCAGGCAGAGAATTCCTTGCTAGCACCTTCTCTGTGCCTGGGAAGCAGAAGTGTTCACATTGCTTCGCAGAATCGCTTTTGTGCAGAAAACAGTAACACTTCTTCAGAACGAAAGAAAGCACAGAGCCCCAGATTCTATGTTGTCCTGGAGAGATTGCAGAGCACTGGGGAAAGGCAGGCAGAGAATTCCTTGCTAGCACCTTCTCTGTGCCTGGGAAGCAGAAGTGTTCACATTGCTTCGCAGAATCGCTTTTGTATAGAAAACACTAACACTTGTTCAGAACGAAAGGAAGCACAGAGCCCCAGATTTTATGTTGTCCTGGAGAGCTTGCAGAGCACTGGGGAAAGGCAGGCAGAGAATTCCCTGCTAGCACCTTCTCTGTGCCTGTTCACATTGCTTCGCAGAATCGCTTTTGTGCAGAAAACAGTAACACTTGTTCAGAACTAAATGAAGCACAGAGCCCCAGATTTTATGTTGTCCTGGAGAGCTTGCAGAGCACTGGGGAAAGGCAGGCAGAGAATTCCTTGCTAGCACCTTCTCTGTGCCTGGGAAGCAGAAGTGTTCACATTGCTTCGCAGAATCGCTTTTGTGCAGAAAACAGTAACACTTGTTCAGAACGAAAGAAAGCACAGAGCCCCAGATTTTATGTTGTCCTGGAGAGCTTGCAGAGCACTGGGGAAAGGCAGGCAGAGAATTCCCTGCTAGCACCTTCTCTGTGCCTGGGAAGCAGAAGTGTTCACATTGCTTCGCAAGAATTGCTTTTGTGCAGAAAACAGTAACACTTGTTCAGAACGAAAGAAAGCACAGAGCCCCAGATTTTATGTTGTCCTGGAGAGCTTGCAGAGCACTGGGGAAAGGCAGGCAGAGAATTCCCTGCTAGCACCTTCTCTGTGCCTGTTCACATTGCTTCGCAGAATCGCTTTTGTGCAGAAAACAGTAACACTTGTTCAGAAGGAAAGAAAGCACAGAGCCCCAGATTCTATGTTGTCCTGGAGAGCTTGCAGAGCACTGGGGAAAGGCAGGCAGAGAATTCCTTGCTAGCACCTTCTCTGTGCCTGGGAAGCAGAAGTGTTCACATTGCTTGGCAGAATCGCTTTTGTGCAGAAAACAGTAACACTTGTTCAGAAGGAAAGAAAGCACAGAGCCCCAGATTCTATGTTGTCCTGGAGAGCTTGCAGAGCACTGGGGAAAGGCAGGCAGAGAATTCCCTGCTAGCACCTTCTCTGTGCCTGTTCACATTGCTTCGCAGAATCGCTTTTGTGCAGAAAACAGTAACACTTGTTCACAACGAAAGAAAGCACAGAGCCCCAGATTTGCTGTTGTCCTGGAGAGCTTGCAGAGCACTGGGGAAAGGCAGGCAGAGAATTCCTTGCTAGCACCTTCTCTGTGCCTGGGAAGCAGAAGTGTTCACATTGCTTCGCAGAATCGCTATTGTGCAGACAACAGTAACACTTCTTCAGAACGAAAGAAAGCACAGAGCCCCAGATTCTGTGTTGTCTTGGAGAGCTTGCAGAGCACTGGGGAAAGGCAGGCAGAGAATTCCTTGCTAGCACCTTCTCTGTGCCTGGGAAGCAGAAGTGTTCACATTGCTTCGCAGAATCGCTTTTGTGCAGAAAACAGTAACACTTCTTCAGAAGGAAAGAAAGCACAGAGCCCCAGATTCTGTGTTGTCCTGGAGAGCTTGCAGAGCACTGGGGAAAGGCAGGCAGAGAATTCCTTGCTAGCACCTTCTCTGTGCCTGGGAAGCAGAAGTGTTCACATTGCTTCGCAGAATCGCTTTTGTGCAGAAAACAGTAACACTTGTTCAGAAGGAAAGAAAGCACAGAGCCCCAGATTTTATGTTGTCCTGGAGAGCTTGCAGAGCACTGGGGAAAGGCAGGCAGAGAATTCCCTGCTAGCACCTTCTCTGTGCCTGGGAAGCAGAAGTGTTCACATTGCTTCGCAGAATCGCTTTTGTGCAGAAAACACTAACACTTGTTCAGAACGAAAGAAAGCACAGAGCCCCAGATTCTATGTTGTCCTGGAGAGCTTGCAGAGCACTGGGGAAAGGCAGGCAGAGAATTCCTTGCTAGCACCTTCTCTGTGCCTGGGAAGCAGAAGTGTTCACATTGCTTCGCAGAATCGCTTTTGTGCAGAAAACACTAACACTTGTTCAGAACGAAAGGAAGCACAGAGCCCCAGATTTGCTGTTGTCCTGGAGAGCTTGCAGAGCACTGGGGAAAGGCAGGCAGAGAATTCCCTGCTAGCACCTTCTCTGTGCCTGGGAAGCAGAAGTGTTCACATTGCTTCGCAGAATCGCCTTTGTGCAGAAAACACTAACACTTGTTCAGAACAAAAGAAAGCACAGAGCCCCAGATTCTATGTTGTCCTGGAGAGCTTGCAGAGCACTGGGGAAAGGCAGGCAGAGAATTCCCTGCTAGCACCTTCTCTGTGCCTGGGAAGCAGAAGTGTTCACATTGCTTCGCAGAATCGCTTTTGTGCAGAAAACAGTAACACTTGTTCAGAACGAAAGAAAGCACAGAGCCCCAGATTCTATGTTGTCCTGGAGAGCTTGCAGAGCACTGGGGAAAGGCAGGCAGAGAATTCCTTGCTAGCACCTTCTCTGTGCCTGGGAAGCAGAAGTGTTCACATTGCTTCGCAAGAATCCATTTTGTGCATAAAACAGTAACACTTGTTCAGAACGAAAGAAAGCACAGAGCCCCAGATTCTATGTTGTCCTGGAGAGCTTGCAGAGCACTGGGGAAAGGCAGGCAGAGAATTCCCTGCTAGCACCTTCTCTGTGCCTGTTCACATTGCTTCGCTGTATCGCTTTTGTGCAGAAAACAGTAACACTTGTTCAGAACGAAAGAAAGCACAGAGCCCCAGATTCTATGTTGTCCTGGAGAGCTTGCAGAGCACTGGGGAAAGGCAGGCAGAGAATTCCTTGCTAGCACCTTCTCTGTGCCTGGGAAGCAGAAGTGTTCACATTGCTTCGCAGAATCGCTTTTGTGCAGAAAACACTAACACTTGTTCAGAACGAAAGAAAGCACAGAGCCCCAGATTCTATGTTGTCCTGGAGAGCTTGCAGAGCACTGGGGAAAGGCAGGCAGAGAATTCCCTGATAGCACCTTCTTTGTGCCTGGGAAGCAGAAGTGTTCACATTGCTTCGCAAGAATCGCTTTTGTGCAGAAAACACTAACACTTGTTCAGAAGGAAAGAAAGCACAGAGCCCCAGATTTTATGTTGTCCTGGAGAGCTTGCAGAGCACTGGGGAAAGGCAGGCAGAGAATTCCCTGCTAGCACCTTCTCTGTGCCTGGGAAGCAGAAGTGTTCACATTGCTTCGCAGAATCGCTTTTGTGCAGAAAACACTAACACTTGTTCAGAACGAAAGAAAGCACAGAGCCCCAGATTCTATGTTGTCCTGGAGAGCTTGCAGAGCACTGGGGAAAGGCAGGCAGAGAATTCCCTGCTAGCACCTTCTCTGTGCCTGTTCACATTGCTTCGCAGAATCGCTTTTGTGCAGAAAACAGTAACACTTGTTCAGAACGAAAGAAAGCACAGAGCCCCAGATTCTATGTTGTCCTGGAGAGCTTGCAGAGCACTGGGGAAAGGCAGGCAGAGAATTCCTTGCTAGCACCTTCTCTGTGCCTGGGAAGCAGAAGTGTTCACATTGCTTCGCAGAATCGCTTTTGTGCAGAAAACAGTAACACTTCTTTAGAACGAAAGAAAGCACAGAGCCCCAGATTCTATGTTGTCCTGGAGAGCTTGCAGAGCACTGGGGAAAGGCAGGCAGAGAATTCCCTGCTAGCACCTTCTCTGTGCCTGTTCACATTGCTTCGCTGTATCGCTTTTGTGCAGAAAACAGTAACACTTGTTCAGAACGAAAGAAAGCACAGAGCCCCAGATTCTATGTTGTCCTGGAGAGCTTGCAGAGCACTGGGGAAAGGCAGGCAGAGAATTCCTTGCTAGCACCTTCTCTGTGCCTGGGAAGCAGAAGTGTTCACATTGCTTCGCAGAATCGCTTTTGTGCAGAAAACACTAACACTTGTTCAGAACGAAAGAAAGCACAGAGCCCCAGATTCTATGTTGTCCTGGAGAGCTTGCAGAGCACTGGGGAAAGGCAGGCAGAGAATTCCTTGCTAGCACCTTCTCTGTGCCTGGGAAGCAGAAGTGTTCACATTGCTTCGCAGAATCGCTATTGTGCAGAAAACAGTAACACTTGTTCAGAAGGAAAGAAAGCACAGAGCCCCAGATTCTATGTTGTCCTGGAGAGCTTGCAGAGCACTGGGGAAAGGCAGGCAGAGAATTCCTTGCTAGCACCTTCTCTGTGCCTGGGAAGCAGAAGTGTTCACATTGCTTCGCAGAATCGCTTTTGTGCAGAAAACACTAACACTTGTTCAGAACGAAAGAAAGCACAGAGCCCCAGATTTGATGTTGTCCTGGAGAGCTTGCAGAGCACTGGGGAAAGGCAGGCAGAGAATTCCTTGCTAGCACCTTCTCTGTGCCTGGGAAGCAGAAGTGTTCACATTGCTTCGCAGAATCGCTTTTGTGCAGAAAACAGTAACACTTCTTCAGAACGAAAGAAAGCACAGAGCCCCAGATTCTATGTTGTCCTGGAGAGCTTGCAGAGCACTGGGGAAAGGCAGGCAGAGAATTCCTTGCTAGCACCTTCTCTGTGCCTGGGAAGCAGAAGTGTTCACATTGCTTCGCAGAATCGCTTTTGTATAGAAAACACTAACACTTGTTCAGAACGAAAGGAAGCACAGAGCCCCAGATTTTATGTTGTCCTGGAGAGCTTGCAGAGCACTGGGGAAAGGCAGGCAGAGAATTCCCTGCTAGCACCTTCTCTGTGCCTGTTCACATTGCTTCGCAGAATCGCTTTTGTGCAGAAAACAGTAACACTTGTTCAGAACTAAATGAAGCACAGAGCCCCAGATTTTATGTTGTCCTGGAGAGCTTGCAGAGCACTGGGGAAAGGCAGGCAGAGAATTCCTTGCTAGCACCTTCTCTGTGCCTGGGAAGCAGAAGTGTTCACATTGCTTCGCAGAATCGCTTTTGTGCAGAAAACAGTAACACTTGTTCAGAACGAAAGAAAGCACAGAGCCCCAGATTTTATGTTGTCCTGGAGAGCTTGCAGAGCACTGGGGAAAGGCAGGCAGAGAATTCCCTGCTAGCACCTTCTCTGTGCCTGGGAAGCAGAAGTGTTCACATTGCTTCGCAAGAATTGCTTTTGTGCAGAAAACAGTAACACTTGTTCAGAACGAAAGAAAGCACAGAGCCCCAGATTTTATGTTGTCCTGGAGAGCTTGCAGAGCACTGGGGAAAGGCAGGCAGAGAATTCCCTGCTAGCACCTTCTCTGTGCCTGTTCACATTGCTTCGCAGAATCGCTTTTGTGCAGAAAACAGTAACACTTGTTCAGAAGGAAAGAAAGCACAGAGCCCCAGATTCTATGTTGTCCTGGAGAGCTTGCAGAGCACTGGGGAAAGGCAGGCAGAGAATTCCTTGCTAGCACCTTCTCTGTGCCTGGGAAGCAGAAGTGTTCACATTGCTTGGCAGAATCGCTTTTGTGCAGAAAACAGTAACACTTGTTCAGAAGGAAAGAAAGCACAGAGCCCCAGATTCTATGTTGTCCTGGAGAGCTTGCAGAGCACTGGGGAAAGGCAGGCAGAGAATTCCCTGCTAGCACCTTCTCTGTGCCTGTTCACATTGCTTCGCAGAATCGCTTTTGTGCAGAAAACAGTAACACTTGTTCACAACGAAAGAAAGCACAGAGCCCCAGATTTGCTGTTGTCCTGGAGAGCTTGCAGAGCACTGGGGAAAGGCAGGCAGAGAATTCCTTGCTAGCACCTTCTCTGTGCCTGGGAAGCAGAAGTGTTCACATTGCTTCGCAGAATCGCTATTGTGCAGACAACAGTAACACTTCTTCAGAACGAAAGAAAGCACAGAGCCCCAGATTCTGTGTTGTCCTGGAGAGCTTGCAGAGCACTGGGGAAAGGCAGGCAGAGAATTCCCTGCTAGCACCTTCTCTGTGCCTGGGAAGCAGAAGTGTTCACATTGCTTCGCAGAATCGCTTTTGTGCAGAAAACAGTAACACTTCTTCAGAAGGAAAGAAAGCACAGAGCCCCAGATTCTGTGTTGTCCTGGAGAGCTTGCAGAGCACTGGGGAAAGGCAGGCAGAGAATTCCTTGCTAGCACCTTCTCTGTGCCTGGGAAGCAGAAGTGTTCACATTGCTTCGCAGAATCGCTTTTGTGCAGAAAACAGTAACACTTGTTCAGAACGAAAGAAAGCACAGAGCCCCAGATTCTATGTTGTCCTGGAGAGCTTGCAGAGCACTGGGGAAAGGCAGGCAGAGAATTCCCTGCTAGCACCTTCTCTGTGCCTGGGAAGCAGAAGTGTTCACATTGCTTCGCAGAATCGCTTTTGTGCAGAAAACACTAACACTTGTTCAGAACGAAAGAAAGCACAGAGCCCCAGATTCTATGTTGTCCTGGAGAGCTTGCAGAGCACTGGGGAAAGGCAGGCAGAGAATTCCTTGCTAGCACCTTCTCTGTGCCTGGGAAGCAGAAGTGTTCACATTGCTTCGCAGAATCGCTTTTGTACAGAAAACACTAACACTTGTTCAGAACGAAAGGAAGCACAGAGCCCCAGATTTGCTGTTGTCCTGGAGAGCTTGCAGAGCACTGGGGAAAGGCAGGCAGAGAATTCCCTGCTAGCACCTTCTCTGTGCCTGGGAAGCAGAAGTGTTCACATTGCTTCGCAGAATCGCCTTTGTGCAGAAAACACTAACACTTGTTCAGAACAAAAGAAAGCACAGAGCCCCAGATTCTATGTTGTCCTGGAGAGCTTGCAGAGCACTGGGGAAAGGCAGGCAGAGAATTCCCTGCTAGCACCTTCTCTGTGCCTGGGAAGCAGAAGTGTTCACATTGCTTCGCAGAATCGCTTTTGTGCAGAAAACAGTAACACTTGTTCAGAACGAAAGAAAGCACAGAGCCCCAGATTCTATGTTGTCCTGGAGAGCTTGCAGAGCACTGGGGAAAGGCAGGCAGAGAATTCCTTGCTAGCACCTTCTCTGTGCCTGGGAAGCAGAAGTGTTCACATTGCTTCGCAAGAATCCATTTTGTGCATAAAACAGTAACACTTGTTCAGAACGAAAGAAAGCACAGAGCCCCAGATTCTATGTTGTCCTGGAGAGCTTGCAGAGCACTGGGGAAAGGCAGGCAGAGAATTCCCTGCTAGCACCTTCTCTGTGCCTGTTCACATTGCTTCGCTGTATCGCTTTTGTGCAGAAAACAGTAACACTTGTTCAGAACGAAAGAAAGCACAGAGCCCCAGATTCTATGTTGTCCTGGAGAGCTTGCAGAGCACTGGGGAAAGGCAGGCAGAGAATTCCTTGCTAGCACCTTCTCTGTGCCTGGGAAGCAGAAGTGTTCACATTGCTTCGCAGAATCGCTTTTGTGCAGAAAACACTAACACTTGTTCAGAACGAAAGAAAGCACAGAGCCCCAGATTCTATGTTGTCCTGGAGAGCTTGCAGAGCACTGGGGAAAGGCAGGCAGAGAATTCCCTGATAGCACCTTCTTTGTGCCTGGGAAGCAGAAGTGTTCACATTGCTTCGCAAGAATCGCTTTTGTGCAGAAAACACTAACACTTGTTCAGAAGGAAAGAAAGCACAGAGCCCCAGATTTTATGTTGTCCTGGAGAGCTTGCAGAGCACTGGGGAAAGGCAGGCAGAGAATTCCCTGCTAGCACCTTCTCTGTGCCTGGGAAGCAGAAGTGTTCACATTGCTTCGCAGAATCGCTTTTGTGCAGAAAACACTAACACTTGTTCAGAACGAAAGAAAGCACAGAGCCCCAGATTCTATGTTGTCCTGGAGAGCTTGCAGAGCACTGGGGAAAGGCAGGCAGAGAATTCCCTGCTAGCACCTTCTCTGTGCCTGTTCACATTGCTTCGCAGAATCGCTTTTGTGCAGAAAACAGTAACACTTGTTCAGAACGAAAGAAAGCACAGAGCCCCAGATTCTATGTTGTCCTGGAGAGCTTGCAGAGCACTGGGGAAAGGCAGGCAGAGAATTCCTTGCTAGCACCTTCTCTGTGCCTGGGAAGCAGAAGTGTTCACATTGCTTCGCAGAATCGCTTTTGTGCAGAAAACAGTAACACTTCTTCAGAACGAAAGAAAGCACAGAGCCCCAGATTCTATGTTGTCCTGGAGAGCTTGCACAGCACTGGGGAAAGGCAGGCAGAGAATTCCTTGCTAGCGCCTTCTCTGTGCCTGGGAAGCAGAAGTGTTCACATTGCTTCGCAGAATTGCTTTTGTGCAGAAAACACTAACACTTGTTCAGAACGAAAGAAAGCATGAGCCCCAGATTTGCTGTTGTCCTGGAGAGCTTGCAGAGCACTGGGGAAAGGCAGGCAGAGAATTCCCTGCTAGCACCTTCTCTGTGCCTGTTCACATTGCTTCGCAGAATCGCTTTTGTGCAGAAAACAGTAACACTTGTTCAGAACGAAAGAAAGCACAGAGCCCCAGATTCTATGTTGTCCTGGAGAGCTTGCAGAGCACTGGGGAAAGGCAGGCAGAGAATTCCTTGCTAGCACCTTCTCTGTGCCTGGGAAGCAGAAGTGTTCACATTGCTTCGCAGAATCGCTATTGTGCAGAAAACAGTAACACTTCTTCAGAACGAAAGAAAGCACAGAGCCCCAGATTCTGTGTTGTCCTGGAGAGCTTGCAGAGCACTGGGGAAAGGCAGGCAGAGAATTCCTTGCTAGCACCTTCTCTGTGCCTGGGAAGCAGAAGTGTTCACATTGCTTCGCAGAATCGCTTTTGTGCAGAAAACAGTAACACTTGTTCAGAAGGAAAGAAAGCACAGAGCCCCAGATTCTGTGTTGTCCTGGAGAGCTTGCAGAGCACTGGGGAAAGGCAGGCAGAGAATTCCTTGCTAGCACCTTCTCTGTGCCTGGGAAGCAGAAGTGTTCACATTGCTTCGCAGAATCGCTTTTGTGCAGAAAACAGTAACACTTGTTGAGAAGGAAAGAAAGCACAGAGCCCCAGATTTTATGTTGTCCTGGAGAGCTTGCAGAGCACTGGGGAAAGGCAGGCAGAGAATTCCCTGCTAGCACCTTCTCTGTGCCTGGGAAGCAGAAGTGTTCACATTGCTTCGCAGAATCGCTTTTGTGCAGAAAACACTAACACTTGTTCAGAACGAAAGAAAGCACAGAGCCCCAGATTTTATGTTGTCCTGGAGAGCTTGCAGAGCACTGGGGAAAGGCAGGCAGAGAATTCCTTGCTAGCACCTTCTCTGTGCCTGGGAAGCAGAAGTGTTCACATTGCTTCGCAGAATCGCTTTTGTACAGAAAACACTAACACTTGTTCAGAACGAAAGGAAGCACAGAGCCCCAGATTTGCTGTTGTCCTGGAGAGCTTGCAGAGCACTGGGGAAAGGCAGGCAGAGAATTCCCTGCTAGCACCTTCTCTGTGCCTGTTCACATTGCTTCGCAGAATCGCTTTTGTGCAGAAAACACTAACACTTGTTCAGAACGAAAGAAAGCACAGAGCCCCAGATTCTATGTTGTCCTGGAGAGCTTGCAGAGCACTGGGGAAAGGCAGGCAGAGAATTCCTTGCTAGCACCTTCTCTGTGCCTGGGAAGCAGAAGTGTTCACATTGCTTCGCAAGAATCGCTTTTGTGCAGAAAACAGTAACACTTGTTCAGAACGAAAGAAAGCACAGAGCCCCAGATTTTATGTTGTCCTGGAGAGCTTGCAGAGCACTGGGGAAAGGCAGGCAGAGAATTCCCTGCTAGCACCTTCTCTGTGCCTGTTCACATTGCTTCGCTGTATCGCTTTTGTGCAGAAAACAGTAACACTTGTTCAGAACGAAAGAAAGCACAGAGCCCCAGATTCTATGTTGTCCTGGAGAGCTTGCAGAGCACTGGGGAAAGGCAGGCAGAGAATTCCCTGATAGCACCTTCTTTGTGCCTGGGAAGCAGAAGTGTTCACATTGCTTCGCAAGAATCGCTTTTGTGCAGAAAACACTAACACTTGTTCAGAAGGAAAGAAAGCACAGAGCCCCAGATTTTATGTTGTCCTGGAGAGCTTGCAGAGCACTGGGGAAAGGCAGGCAGAGAATTCCCTGCTAGCACCTTCTCTGTGCCTGGGAAGCAGAAGTGTTCACATTGCTTCGCAGAATCGCTTTTGTGCAGAAAACACTAACACTTGTTCAGAACGAAAGAAAGCACAGAGCCCCAGATTCTATGTTGTCCTGGAGAGCTTGCAGAGCACTGGGGAAAGGCAGGCAGAGAATTCCTTGCTAGCACCTTCTCTGTGCCTGGGAAGCAGAAGTGTTCACATTGCTTCGCAAGAATTGCTTTTGTGCAGAAAACAGTAACACTTGTTCAGAACGAAAGAAAGCACAGAGCCCCAGATTTTATGTTGTCCTGGAGAGCTTGCAGAGCACTGGGGAAAGGCAGGCAGAGAATTCCCTGCTAGCACCTTCTCTGTGCCTGTTCACATTGCTTCGCAGAATCGCTTTTGTGCAGAAAACAGTAACACTTGTTCAGAAGGAAAGAAAGCACAGAGCCCCAGATTCTATGTTGTCCTGGAGAGCTTGCAGAGCACTGGGGAAAGGCAGGCAGAGAATTCCTTGCTAGCACCTTCTCTGTGCCTGGGAAGCAGAAGTGTTCACATTGCTTGGCAGAATCGCTTTTGTGCAGAAAACAGTAACACTTGTTCAGAAGGAAAGAAAGCACAGAGCCCCAGATTTGATGTTGTCCTGGAGAGCTTGCAGAGCACTGGGGAAAGGCAGGCAGAGAATTCCCTGCTAGCACCTTCTCTGTGCCTGTTCACATTGCTTCGCAGAATCGCTTTTGTGCAGAAAACACTAACACTTGTTCAGAACGAAAGAAAGCACAGAGCCCCAGATTCTATGTTGTCCTGGAGAGCTTGCAGAGCACTGGGGAAAGGCAGGCAGAGAATTCCTTGCTAGCACCTTCTCTGTGCCTGGGAAGCAGAAGTGTTCACATTGCTTCGCAGAATCGCTATTGTGCAGAAAACAGTAACACTTCTTCAGAACGAAAGAAAGCACAGAGCCCCAGATTCTGTGTTGTCCTGGAGAGCTTGCAGAGCACTGGGGAAAGGCAGGCAGAGAATTCCTTGCTAGCACCTTCTCTGTGCCTGGGAAGCAGAAGTGTTCACATTGCTTCGCAGAATCGCTTTTGTGCAGAAAACAGTAACACTTGTTCAGAAGGAAAGAAAGCACAGAGCCCCAGATTCTATGTTGTCCTGGAGAGCTTGCAGAGCACTGGGGAAAGGCAGCCAGAGAATTCCTTGCTAGCACCTTCTCTGTGCCTGGGAAGCAGAAGTGTTCACATTGCTTGGCAGAATCGCTTTTGTGCAGAAAACAGTAACACTTGTTCAGAAGGAAAGAAAGCACAGAGCCCCAGATTTTATGTTGTCCTGGAGAGCTTGCAGAGCACTGGGGAAAGGCAGGCAGAGAATTCCCTGCTAGCACCTTCTCTGTGCCTGGGAAGCAGAAGTGTTCACATTGCTTCGCAGAATCGCTTTTGTGCAGAAAACACTAACACTTGTTCAGAACGAAAGAAAGCACAGAGCCCCAGATTTTATGTTGTCCTGGAGAGCTTGCAGAGCACTGGGGAAAGGCAGGCAGAGAATTCCTTGCTAGCACCTTCTCTGTGCCTGGGAAGCAGAAGTGTTCACATTGCTTCGCAGAATCGCTTTTGTACAGAAAACACTAACACTTGTTCAGAACGAAAGGAAGCACAGAGCCCCAGATTTGCTGTTGTCCTGGAGAGCTTGCAGAGCACTGGGGAAAGGCAGGCAGAGAATTCCCTGCTAGCACCTTCTCTGTGCCTGTTCACATTGCTTCGCAGAATCGCTTTTGTGCAGAAAACAGTAACACTTGTTCAGAACGAAAGAAAGCACAGAGCCCCAGATTCTATGTTGTCCTGGAGAGCTTGCAGAGCACTGGGGAAAGGCAGGCAGAGAATTCCTTGCTAGCACCTTCTCTGTGCCTGGGAAGCAGAAGTGTTCACATTGCTTCGCAAGAATCGCTTTTGTGCAGAAAACAGTAACACTTGTTCAGAACGAAAGAAAGCACAGAGCCCCAGATTTTATGTTGTCCTGGAGAGCTTGCAGAGCACTGGGGAAAGGCAGGCAGAGAATTCCCTGCTAGCACCTTCTCTGTGCCTGTTCACATTGCTTCGCTGTATCGCTTTTGTGCAGAAAACAGTAACACTTGTTCAGAACGAAAGAAAGCACAGAGCCCCAGATTCTATGTTGTCCTGGAGAGCTTGCAGAGCACTGGGGAAAGGCAGGCAGAGAATTCCTTGCTAGCACCTTCTCTGTGCCTGGGAAGCAGAAGTGTTCACATTGCTTCGCAGAATCGCTTTTGTGCAGAAAACACTAACACTTGTTCAGAACGAAAGAAAGCACAGAGCCCCAGATTCTATGTTGTCCTGGAGAGCTTGCAGAGCACTGGGGAAAGGCAGGCAGAGAATTCCCTGATAGCACCTTCTTTGTGCCTGGGAAGCAGAAGTGTTCACATTGCTTCGCAAGAATCGCTTTTGTGCAGAAAACACTAACACTTGTTCAGAAGGAAAGAAAGCACAGAGCCCCAGATTTTATGTTGTCCTGGAGAGCTTGCAGAGCACTGGGGAAAGGCAGGCAGAGAATTCCCTGCTAGCACCTTCTCTGTGCCTGGGAAGCAGAAGTGTTCACATTGCTTCGCAGAATCGCTTTTGTGCAGAAAACACTAACACTTGTTCAGAACGAAAGAAAGCACAGAGCCCCAGATTCTATGTTGTCCTGGAGAGCTTGCAGAGCACTGGGGAAAGGCAGGCAGAGAATTCCTTGCTAGCACCTTCTCTGTGCCTGGGAAGCAGAAGTGTTCACATTGCTTCGCAAGAATTGCTTTTGTGCAGAAAACAGTAACACTTGTTCAGAACGAAAGAAAGCACAGAGCCCCAGATTTTATGTTGTCCTGGAGAGCTTGCAGAGCACTGGGGAAAGGCAGGCAGAGAATTCCCTGCTAGCACCTTCTCTGTGCCTGTTCACATTGCTTCGCAGAATCGCTTTTGTGCAGAAAACAGTAACACTTGTTCAGAAGGAAAGAAAGCACAGAGCCCCAGATTCTATGTTGTCCTGGAGAGCTTGCAGAGCACTGGGGAAAGGCAGGCAGAGAATTCCTTGCTAGCACCTTCTCTGTGCCTGGGAAGCAGAAGTGTTCACATTGCTTGGCAGAATCGCTTTTGTGCAGAAAACAGTAACACTTGTTCAGAAGGAAAGAAAGCACAGAGCCCCAGATTTGATGTTGTCCTGGAGAGCTTGCAGAGCACTGGGGAAAGGCAGGCAGAGAATTCCCTGCTAGCACCTTCTCTGTGCCTGTTCACATTGCTTCGCAGAATCGCTTTTGTGCAGAAAACAGTAACACTTGTTCAGAACGAAAGAAAGCACAGAGCCCCAGATTCTATGTTGTCCTGGAGAGCTTGCAGAGCACTGGGGAAAGGCAGGCAGAGAATTCCTTGCTAGCACCTTCTCTGTGCCTGGGAAGCAGAAGTGTTCACATTGCTTCGCAGAATCGCTATTGTGCAGAAAACAGTAACACTTCTTCAGAACGAAAGAAAGCACAGAGCCCCAGATTCTGTGTTGTCCTGGAGAGCTTGCAGAGCACTGGGGAAAGGCAGGCAGAGAATTCCTTGCTAGCACCTTCTCTGTGCCTGGGAAGCAGAAGTGTTCACATTGCTTCGCAGAATCGCTTTTGTGCAGAAAACAGTAACACTTGTTCAGAAGGAAAGAAAGCACAGAGCCCCAGATTCTATGTTGTCCTGGAGAGCTTGCAGAGCACTGGGGAAAGGCAGCCAGAGAATTCCTTGCTAGCACCTTCTCTGTGCCTGGGAAGCAGAAGTGTTCACATTGCTTGGCAGAATCGCTTTTGTGCAGAAAACAGTAACACTTGTTCAGAAGGAAAGAAAGCACAGAGCCCCAGATTTTATGTTGTCCTGGAGAGCTTGCAGAGCACTGGGGAAAGGCAGGCAGAGAATTCCCTGCTAGCACCTTCTCTGTGCCTGTTCACATTGCTTCGCAGAATCGCTTTTGTGCAGAAAACAGTAACACTTGTTCAGAACGAAAGAAAGCACAGAGCCCCAGATTCTATGTTGTCCTGGAGAGCTTGCAGAGCACTGGGGAAAGGCAGGCAGAGAATTCCTTGCTAGCACCTTCTCTGTGCCTGGGAAGCAGAAGTGTTCACATTGCTTCGCAAGAATCGCTTTTGTGCAGAAAACAGTAACACTTGTTCAGAACGAAAGAAAGCACAGAGCCCCAGATTTTATGTTGTCCTGGAGAGCTTGCAGAGCACTGGGGAAAGGCAGGCAGAGAATTCCCTGCTAGCACCTTCTCTGTGCCTGTTCACATTGCTTCGCTGTATCGCTTTTGTGCAGAAAACAGTAACACTTGTTCAGAACGAAAGAAAGCACAGAGCCCCAGATTCTATGTTGTCCTGGAGAGCTTGCAGAGCACTGGGGAAAGGCAGGCAGAGAATTCCTTGCTAGCACCTTCTCTGTGCCTGGGAAGCAGAAGTGTTCACATTGCTTCGCAGAATCGCTTTTGTGCAGAAAACACTAACACTTGTTCAGAACGAAAGAAAGCACAGAGCCCCAGATTCTATGTTGTCCTGGAGAGCTTGCAGAGCACTGGGGAAAGGCAGGCAGAGAATTCCCTGATAGCACCTTCTTTGTGCCTGGGAAGCAGAAGTGTTCACATTGCTTCGCAAGAATCGCTTTTGTGCAGAAAACACTAACACTTGTTCAGAAGGAAAGAAAGCACAGAGCCCCAGATTTTATGTTGTCCTGGAGAGCTTGCAGAGCACTGGGGAAAGGCAGGCAGAGAATTCCCTGCTAGCACCTTCTCTGTGCCTGGGAAGCAGAAGTGTTCACATTGCTTCGCAGAATCGCTTTTGTGCAGAAAACACTAACACTTGTTCAGAACGAAAGAAAGCACAGAGCCCCAGATTCTATGTTGTCCTGGAGAGCTTGCAGAGCACTGGGGAAAGGCAGGCAGAGAATTCCTTGCTAGCACCTTCTCTGTGCCTGGGAAGCAGAAGTGTTCACATTGCTTCGCAAGAATTGCTTTTGTGCAGAAAACAGTAACACTTGTTCAGAACGAAAGAAAGCACAGAGCCCCAGATTTTATGTTGTCCTGGAGAGCTTGCAGAGCACTGGGGAAAGGCAGGCAGAGAATTCCCTGCTAGCACCTTCTCTGTGCCTGTTCACATTGCTTCGCAGAATCGCTTTTGTGCAGAAAACAGTAACACTTGTTCAGAAGGAAAGAAAGCACAGAGCCCCAGATTCTATGTTGTCCTGGAGAGCTTGCAGAGCACTGGGGAAAGGCAGGCAGAGAATTCCTTGCTAGCACCTTCTCTGTGCCTGGGAAGCAGAAGTGTTCACATTGCTTGGCAGAATCGCTTTTGTGCAGAAAACAGTAACACTTGTTCAGAAGGAAAGAAAGCACAGAGCCCCAGATTTGATGTTGTCCTGGAGAGCTTGCAGAGCACTGGGGAAAGGCAGGCAGAGAATTCCCTGCTAGCACCTTCTCTGTGCCTGTTCACATTGCTTCGCAGAATCGCTTTTGTGCAGAAAACAGTAACACTTGTTCAGAACGAAAGAAAGCACAGAGCCCCAGATTCTATGTTGTCCTGGAGAGCTTGCAGAGCACTGGGGAAAGGCAGGCAGAGAATTCCTTGCTAGCACCTTCTCTGTGCCTGGGAAGCAGAAGTGTTCACATTGCTTCGCAGAATCGCTTTTGTGCAGAAAACACTAACACTCGTTCAGAACGAAAGAAAGCACAGAGCCCCAGATTCTATGTTGTCCTGGAGAGCTTGCAGAGCACTGGGGAAAGGCAGGCAGAGAATTCCTTGCTAGCACCTTCTCTGTGCCTGGGAAGCAGAAGTGTTCACATTGCTTCGCAGAATCGCTTTTGTGCAGAAAACACTAACACTTGTTCAGAACGAAAGAAAGCACAGAGCCCCAGATTCTATGTTGTCCTGGAGAGCTTGCAGAGCACTGGGGAAAGGCAGGCAGAGAATTCCCTGCTAGCACCTTCTCTGTGCCTGTTCACATTGCTTCGCAGAATCGCTTTTGTGCAGAAAACAGTAACACTTGTTAAGAACGAAAGAAAGCACAGAGCCCCAGATTCTATGTTGTCCTGGAGAGCTTGCAGAGCACTGGGGAAAGGCAGGCAGAGAATTCCCTGCTAGCACCTTCTCTATGCCTGGGAAGCAGAAGTGTTCACATTGCTTCGCAGAATCGCTTTTGTGCAGAAAGCAGTAACACTTGTTCAGAACGAAAGAAAGCACAGAGCCCCAGATTCTATGTTGTCCTGGAGAGCTTGCAGAGCACTGGGGAAAGGCAGGCAGAGAATTCCTTGCTAGCACCTTCTCTGTGCCTGGGAAGCAGAAGTGTTCATATTGATTCGCTGTATCGCTTTTGTGCAGAAAACAGTAATACTTGTTCAGAACGAAAGAAAGCACAGAGCCCCAGATTTTATGTTGTCCTGGACAGCTTGCAGAGCACTGGGGAAAGGCAGGCAGAGAATTCCTTGCTAGCACCTTCTCTGTGCCTGGGAAGCAGAAGTGTTCACATTGCTTCGCAGAATCGCTATTGTGCAGAAAACAGTAACACTTGTTCAGAAGGAAAGAAAGCACAGAGCCCCAGATTCTATGTTGTCCTGGAGAGCTTGCAGAGCACTGGGGAAAGGCAGGCAGAGAATTCCCTGCTAGCACCTTCTCTGTGCCTGTTCACATTGCTTCGCAGAATCGCTTTTGTGCAGAAAACAGTAACACTTGTTCAGAACGAAAGAAAGCACAGAGCCCCAGATTCTATGTTGTCCTGGAGAGCTTGCAGAGCACTGGGGAAAGGCAGGCAGAGAATTCCTTGCTAGCACCTTCTCTGTGCCTGGGAAGCAGAAGTGTTCACATTGCTTCGCAAGAATCGCTTTTGTACAGAAAACAGTAACACTTGTTCAGAAGGAAAGAAAGCACAGAGCCCCAGATTTTATGTTGTCCTGGAGAGCTTGCAGAGCACTGGGGAAAGGCAGGCAGAGAATTCCCTGCTAGCACCTTCTCTATGCCTGTTCACATTGCTTCGCAGAATCGCTTTTGTGCAGAAAACAGTAACACTTGTTCAGAAGGAAAGAAAGCACAGAGCCCCAGATTCTATGTTGTCCTGGAGAGCTTGCAGAGCACTGGGGAAAGGCAGGCAGAGAATTCCTTGCTAGCACCTTCTCTGTGCCTGGGAAGCAGAAGTGTTCACATTGCTTGGCAGAATCGCTTTTGTGCAGAAAACAGTAACACTTGTTCAGAAGGAAAGAAAGCACAGAGCCCCAGATTTTATGTTGTCCTGGAGAGCTTGCAGAGCACTGGGGAAAGGCAGGCAGAGAATTCCCTGCTAGCACCTTCTCTATGCCTGGGAAGCAGAAGTGTTCACATTGCTTCGCTGTAGCGCTTTTGTGCAGAAAACACTAATACTTGTTCAGAACGAAAGAAAGCACAGAGCCCCAGATTTTATGTTGTCCTGGAGAGCTTGCAGAGCACTGGGGAAAGGCAGGCAGAGAATTCCTTGCTAGCACCTTCTCTGTGCCTGGGAAGCAGAAGTGTTCACATTGCTTCGCAGAATCGCTATTGTGCAGAAAACAGTAACACTTGTTCAGAAGGAAAGAAAGCACAGAGCCCCAGATTTGCTGTTGTCCTGGAGAGCTTGCAGAGCACTGGGGAAAGGCAGGCAGAGAATTCCTTGCTAGCACCTTCTCTGTGCCTGGGAAGCAGAAGTGTTCACATTGCTTCGCAGAATCGCTTTTGTGCAGAAAACAGTAACACTTGTTCAGAACGAAAGAAAGCACAGAGCCCCAGATTCTATGTTGTCCTGGAGAGCTTGCAGAGCACTGGGGAAAGGCAGGCAGAGAATTCCTTGCTAGCACCTTCTCTGTGCTGGGAAGCAGAAGTGTTCACATTGCTTCGCAGAATCGCTTTTGTGCAGGAAACAGTAACACTTGTTCAGAAGGAAAGAAAGCACAGAGCCCCAGATTTGATGTTGTCCTGGAGAGCTTGCAGAGGACTGGGGAAAGGCAGGCAGAGAATTCCCTGCTAGCACCTTCTCTGTGCCTGTTCACATTGCTTCGCAGAATCGCTTTTGTGCAGAAAACAGTAACACTTGTTCAGAAGGAAAGAAAGCACAGAGCCCCAGATTCTATGTTGTCCTGGAGAGCTTGCAGAGCACTGGGGAAAGGCAGGCAGAGAATTCCTTGCTAGCACCTTCTCTGTGCCTGGGAAGCAGAAGTGTTCACATTGCTTCGCAGAATCGCTTTTGTGCAGAAAACAGTAACACTTGTTCAGAACGAAAGAAAGCACAGAGCCCCAGATTCTGTGTTGTCCTGGAGAGCTTGCAGAGCACTGGGGAAAGGCAGCCAGAGAATTCCTTGCTAGCACCTTCTCTGTGCCTGGGAAGCAGAAGTGTTCACATTGCTTCGCAGAATCGCTTTTGTGCAGAAAACAGTAACACTTGTTCAGAAGGAAAGAAAGCACAGAGCCCCAGATTCTATGTTGTCCTGGAGAGCTTGCAGAGCACTGGGGAAAGGCAGGCAGAGAATTCCTTGCTAGCACCTTCTCTGTGCCTGGGAAGCAGAAGTGTTCACATTGCTTCGCAGAATCGCTTTTGTGCAGAAAACACTAACACTTGTTCAGAACAAAAGAAAGCACAGAGCCCCAGATTTGATGTTGTCCTGGAGAGCTTGCAGAGCACTGGGGAAAGGCAGGCAGAGAATTCCTTGCTAGCACCTGCTCTGTGCCTGGGAAGCAGAAGTGTTCACATTGCTTCGCAGAATCGCTTTTGTGCAGAAAACAGTAACACTTCTTTAGAACGAAAGAAAGCACAGAGACCCAGATTCTATGTTGTCCTGGAGAGCTTGCAGAGCACTGGGGAAAGGCAGGCAGAGAATTCCTTGCTAGCACCTTCTCTGTGCCTGGGAAGCAGAAGTGTTCACATTGCTTCGCAGAATCGCTTTTGTACAGAAAACACTAACACTTGTTCAGAACGAAAGGAAGAACAGAGCCCCAGATTTGCTGTTGTCCTGGAGAGCTTGCAGAGCACTGGGGAAAGGCAGGCAGAGAATTCCCTGCTAGCACCTTCTCTGTGCCTGTTCACATTGCTTCGCAGAATCGCTTTTGTGCAGAAAACAGTAACACTTGTTCAGAACGAAAGAAAGCACAGAGCCCCAGATTCTATGTTGTCCTGGAGAGCTTGCAGAGCACTGGGGAAAGGCAGGCAGAGAATTCCTTGCTAGCACCTTCTCTGTGCCTGGGAAGCAGAAGTGTTCACATTGCTTCGCAAGAATCGCTTTTGTGCAGAAAACAGTAACACTTGTTCAGAACGAAAGAAAGCACAGAGCCCCAGATTCTATGTTGTCCTGGAGAGCTTGCAGAGCACTGGGGAAAGGCAGGCAGAGAATTCCTTGCTAGCACCTTCTCTGTGCCTGGGAAGCAGAAGTGTTCACATTGCTTCGCAGAATCGCTTTTGTGCAGAAAACAGTAACACTTGTTCAGAAGGAAAGAAAGCACAGAGCCCCAGATTCTATGTTGTCCTGGAGAGCTTGCAGAGCACTGGGGAAAGGCAGGCAGAGAATTCCTTGCTAGCACCTTCTCTGTGCCTGGGAAGCAGAAGTGTTCACATTGCTTCGCAGAATCGCTTTTGTGCAGAAAACAGTAACACTTGTTCAGAACGAAAGAAAGCACAGAGCCCCAGATTCTATGTTGTCCTGGAGAGCTTGCAGAGCACTGGGGAAAGGCAGGCAGAGAATTCCTTGCTAGCACCTTCTCTGTGCCTGGGAAGCAGAAGTGTTCACATTGCTTCGCAGAATCGCTTTTGTGCAGAAAACAGTAACACTTGTTCAGAACGAAAGAAAGCACAGAGCCCCAGATTTGATGTTGTCCTGGAGAGCTTGCAGAGCACTGGGGAAAGGCAGGCAGAGAATTCCCTGCTAGCACCTTCTCTGTGCCTGTTCACATTGCTTCGCAGAATCGCTTTTGTGCAGAAAACAGTAACACTTGTTCAGAAGGAAAGAAAGCACAGAGCCCCAGATTCTATGTTGTCCTGGAGAGCTTGCAGAGCACTGGGGAAAGGCAGGCAGAGAATTCCTTGCTAGCACCTTCTCTGTGCCTGGGAAGCAGAAGTGTTCACATTGCTTCGCAGAATCGCTTTTGTGCAGAAAACAGTAACACTTCTTTAGAACGAAAGAAAGCACAGAGACCCAGATTCTATGTTGTCCTGGAGAGCTTGCAGAGCACTGGGGAAAGGCAGGCAGAGAATTCCCTGCTAGCACCTTCTCTGTGCCTGTTCACATTGCTTCGCAGAATCGCTTTTGTGCAGAAAACAGTAACACTTGTTCAGAACGAAAGAAAGCACAGAGCCCCAGATTCTATGTTGTCCTGGAGAGCTTGCAGAGCACTGGGGAAAGGCAGGCAGAGAATTCCTTGCTAGCACCTTCTCTGTGCCTGGGAAGCAGAAGTGTTCACATTGCTTCGCAGAATCGCTTTTGTGCAGAAAACACTAACACTTGTTCAGAACAAAAGAAAGCACAGAGCCCCAGATTTGATGTTGTCCTGGAGAGCTTGCAGAGCACTGGGGAAAGGCAGGCAGAGAATTCCTTGCTAGCACCTGCTCTGTGCCTGGGAAGCAGAAGTGTTCACATTGCTTCGCAGAATCGCTTTTGTGCAGAAAACACTAACACTTCTTTAGAACGAAAGAAAGCACAGAGACCCAGATTCTATGTTGTCCTGGAGAGCTTGCAGAGCACTGGGGAAAGGCAGGCAGAGAATTCCTTCCTAGCACCTTCTCTGTGCCTGGGAAGCAGAAGTGTTCACATTGCTTCGCAGAATCGCTTTTGTACAGAAAACACTAACACTTGTTCAGAACGAAAGGAAGCACAGAGCCCCAGATTTGCTGTTGTCCTGGAGAGCTTGCAGAGCACTGGGGAAAGGCAGGCAGAGAATTCCCTGCTAGCACCTTCTCTGTGCCTGTTCACATTGCTTCGCAGAATCGCTTTTGTGCAGAAAACAGTAACACTTGTTCAGAACGAAAGAAAGCACAGAGCCCCATATTCTATGTTGTCCTGGAGAGCTTGCAGAGCACTGGGGAAAGGCAGGCAGAGAATTCCTTGCTAGCACCTTCTCTGTGCCTGGGAAGCAGAAGTGTTCACATTGCTTCGCAAGAATCGCTTTTGTGCAGAAAACAGTAACACTTGTTCAGAACGAAAGAAAGCACAGAGCCCCAGATTCTATGTTGTCCTGGAGAGCTTGCAGAGCACTGGGGAAAGGCAGGCAGAGAATTCCCTGCTAGCACCTTCTCTGTGCCTGTTCACATTGCTTCGCAGAATCGCTTTTGTGCAGAAAACAGTAACACTTGTTCAGAACGAAAGAAAGCACAGAGCCCCAGATTCTATGTTGTCCTGGAGAGCTTGCAGAGCACTGGGGAAAGGCAGGCAGAGAATTCCTTGCTAGCACCTTCTCTGTGCCTGGGAAGCAGAAGTGTTCACATTGCTTGGCAGAATCGCTTTTGTGCAGAAAACACTAACACTTGTTCAGAACGAAAGAAAGCACAGAGCCCCAGATTCTATGTTGTCCTGGAGAGCTTGCAGAGCACTGGGGAAAGGCAGGCAGAGAATTCCTTGCTAGCACCTTCTCTGTGCCTGGGAAGCAGAAGTGTTCACATTGCTTCGCAGAATCGCTATTGTGCAGAAAACAGTAACACTTGTTCAGAAGGAAAGAAAGCACAGAGCCCCAGATTCTATGTTGTCCTGGAGAGCTTGCAGAGCACTGGGGAAAGGCAGGCAGAGAATTCCTTGCTAGCACCTTCTCTGTGCCTGGGAAGCAGAAGTGTTCACATTGCTTCGCAGAATCGCTTTTGTATAGAAAACACTAACACTTGTTCAGAACGAAAGGAAGCACAGAGCCCCAGATTCTGTGTTGTCCTGGAGAGCTTGCAGAGCACTGGGGAAAGGCAGGCAGAGAATTCCCTGCTAGCACCTTCTCTGTGCCTGTTCACATTGCTTCGCAGAATCGCTTTTGTGCAGAAAACACTAACACTTGTTCAGAACGAAAGAAAGCACAGAGCCCCAGATTCTATGTTGTCCTGGAGAGCTTGCAGAGCACTGGGGAAAGGCAGGCAGAGAATTCCTTGCTAGCACCTTCTCTGTGCCTGGGAAGCAGAAGTGTTCACATTGCTTCGCAGAATCGCTTTTGTGCAGAAAACAGTAACACTTCTTCAGAACGAAAGAAAGCACAGAGCCCCAGATTCTATGTTGTCCTGGAGAGCTTGCAGAGCACTGGGGAAAGGCAGGCAGAGAATTCCTTGCTAGCACCTTCTCTGTGCCTGGGAAGCAGAAGTGTTCACATTGCTTCGCAGAATCGCTTTTGTGCAGAAAACAGTAACACTTGTTCAGAACGAAAGAAAGCACAGAGCCCCAGATTCTATGTTGTCCTGGAGAGCTTGCAGAGCACTGGGGAAAGGCAGGCAGAGAATTCCTTGCTAGCACCTTCTCTGTGCCTGGGAAGCAGAAGTGTTCACATTGCTTCGCAGAATCGCTTTTGTGCAGAAAACAGTAACACTTGTTCAGAAGGAAAGAAAGCACAGAGCCCCAGATTTGATGTTGTCCTGGAGAGCTTGCAGAGCACTGGGGAAAGGCAGGCAGAGAATTCCCTGCTAGCACCTTCTCTGTGCCTGTTCACATTGCTTCGCAGAATCGCTTTTGTGCAGAAAACAGTAACACTTGTTCAGAAGGAAAGAAAGCACAGAGCCCCAGATTCTATGTTGTCCTGGAGAGCTTGCAGAGCACTGGGGAAAGGCAGGCAGAGAATTCCTTGCTAGCACCTTCTCTGTGCCTGGGAAGCAGAAGTGTTCACATTGCTTCGCAGAATCGCTTTTGTGCAGAAAACAGTAACACTTCTTTAGAACGAAAGAAAGCACAGAGACCCAGATTCTATGTTGTCCTGGAGAGCTTGCAGAGCACTGGGGAAAGGCAGGCAGAGAATTCCCTGCTAGCACCTTCTCTGTGCCTGTTCACATTGCTTCGCAGAATCGCTTTTGTGCAGAAAACAGTAACACTTGTTCAGAACGAAAGAAAGCACAGAGCCCCAGATTCTATGTTGTCCTGGAGAGCTTGCAGAGCACTGGGGAAAGGCAGGCAGAGAATTCCTTGCTAGCACCTTCTCTGTGCCTGGGAAGCAGAAGTGTTCACATTGCTTCGCAGAATCGCTTTTGTGCAGAAAACACTAACACTTGTTCAGAACAAAAGAAAGCACAGAGCCCCAGATTTGATGTTGTCCTGGAGAGCTTGCAGAGCACTGGGGAAAGGCAGGCAGAGAATTCCTTGCTAGCACCTGCTCTGTGCCTGGGAAGCAGAAGTGTTCACATTGCTTCGCAGAATCGCTTTTGTGCAGAAAACACTAACACTTCTTTAGAACGAAAGAAAGCACAGAGACCCAGATTCTATGTTGTCCTGGAGAGCTTGCAGAGCACTGGGGAAAGGCAGGCAGAGAATTCCTTCCTAGCACCTTCTCTGTGCCTGGGAAGCAGAAGTGTTCACATTGCTTCGCAGAATCGCTTTTGTACAGAAAACACTAACACTTGTTCAGAACGAAAGGAAGCACAGAGCCCCAGATTTGCTGTTGTCCTGGAGAGCTTGCAGAGCACTGGGGAAAGGCAGGCAGAGAATTCCCTGCTAGCACCTTCTCTGTGCCTGTTCACATTGCTTCGCAGAATCGCTTTTGTGCAGAAAACAGTAACACTTGTTCAGAACGAAAGAAAGCACAGAGCCCCATATTCTATGTTGTCCTGGAGAGCTTGCAGAGCACTGGGGAAAGGCAGGCAGAGAATTCCTTGCTAGCACCTTCTCTGTGCCTGGGAAGCAGAAGTGTTCACATTGCTTCGCAAGAATCGCTTTTGTGCAGAAAACAGTAACACTTGTTCAGAACGAAAGAAAGCACAGAGCCCCAGATTCTATGTTGTCCTGGAGAGCTTGCAGAGCACTGGGGAAAGGCAGGCAGAGAATTCCCTGCTAGCACCTTCTCTGTGCCTGTTCACATTGCTTCGCAGAATCGCTTTTGTGCAGAAAACAGTAACACTTGTTCAGAACGAAAGAAAGCACAGAGCCCCAGATTCTATGTTGTCCTGGAGAGCTTGCAGAGCACTGGGGAAAGGCAGGCAGAGAATTCCTTGCTAGCACCTTCTCTGTGCCTGGGAAGCAGAAGTGTTCACATTGCTTCGCAGAATCGCTTTTGTGCAGAAAACACTAACACTCGTTCAGAACGAAAGAAAGCACAGAGCCCCAGATTCTATGTTGTCCTGGAGAGCTTGCAGAGCACTGGGGAAAGGCAGGCAGAGAATTCCTTGCTAGCACCTTCTCTGTGCCTGGGAAGCAGAAGTGTTCACATTGCTTCGCAGAATCGCTATTGTGCAGAAAACAGTAACACTTGTTCAGAAGGAAAGAAAGCACAGAGCCCCAGATTCTATGTTGTCCTGGAGAGCTTGCAGAGCACTGGGGAAAGGCAGGCAGAGAATTCCTTGCTAGCACCTTCTCTGTGCCTGGGAAGCAGAAGTGTTCACATTGCTTCGCAGAATCGCTTTTGTATATAAAACACTAACACTTGTTCAGAACGAAAGGAAGCACAGAGCCCCAGATTCTGTGTTGTCCTGGAGAGCTTGCAGAGCACTGGGGAAAGGCAGGCAGAGAATTCCCTGCTAGCACCTTCTCTGTGCCTGTTCACATTGCTTCGCAGAATCGCTTTTGTGCAGAAAACACTAACACTTGTTCAGAACGAAAGAAAGCACAGAGCCCCAGATTCTATGTTGTCCTGGAGAGCTTGCAGAGCACTGGGGAAAGGCAGGCAGAGAATTCCTTGCTAGCACCTTCTCTGTGCCTGGGAAGCAGAAGTGTTCACATTGCTTCGCAGAATCGCTTTTGTGCAGAAAACAGTAACACTTCTTCAGAACGAAAGAAAGCACAGAGCCCCAGATTCTATGTTGTCCTGGAGAGCTTGCAGAGCACTGGGGAAAGGCAGGCAGAGAATTCCTTGCTAGCACCTTCTCTGTGCCTGGGAAGCAGAAGTGTTCACATTGCTTCGCAGAATCGCTTTTGTATAGAAAACACTAACACTTGTTCAGAACGAAAGGAAGCACAGAGCCCCAGATTTTATGTTGTCCTGGAGAGCTTGCAGAGCACTGGGGAAAGGCAGGCAGAGAATTCCCTGCTAGCACCTTCTCTGTGCCTGTTCACATTGCTTCGCAGAATCGCTTTTGTGCAGAAAACAGTAACACTTGTTCAGAACGAAAGAAAGCACAGAGCCCCAGATTTTATGTTGTCCTGGAGAGCTTGCAGAGCACTGGGGAAAGGTAGGCAGAGAATTCCTTGCTAGCACCTTCTCTGTGCCTGGGAAGCAGAAGTGTTCACATTGCTTCGCAGAATCGCTTTTGTGCAGAAAACAGTAACACTTCTTTAGAACGAAAGAAAGCACAGAGCCCCAGATTCTATGTTGTCCTGGAGAGCTTGCAGAGCACTGGGGAAAGGCAGGCAGAGAATTCCTTGCTAGCACCTTCTCTGTGCCTGGGAAGCAGAAGTGTTCACATTGCTTCGCAGAATCGCTATTGTGCAGAAAACAGTAACACTTGTTCAGAACAAAAGAAAGCACAGAGCCCCAGATTCTATGTTGTCCTGGAGAGCTTGCAGAGCACTGGGGAAAGGCAGGCAGAGAATTCCTTGCTAGCACCTTCTCTGTGCCTGGGAAGCAGAAGTGTTCACATTGCTTCGCAGAATCGCTTTTGTATAGAAAACAGTAACACTTGTTCAGAACGAAAGGAAGCACAGAGCCCCAGATTCTATGTTGTCCTGGAGAGCTTGCAGAGCACTGGGGAAAGGCAGGCAGAGAATTCCCTGCTAGCACCTTCTCTGTGCCTGTTCACATTGCTTCGCAGAATCGCTTTTGTGCAGAAAACAGTAACACTTGTTCAGAACGAAAGAAAGCACAGAGCCCCAGATTTTATGTTGTCCTGGACAGCTTGCAGAGCACTGGGGAAAGGCAGGCAGAGAATTCCTTGCTAGCACCTTCTCTGTGCCTGGGAAGCAGAAGTGTTCACATTGCTTGGCAGAATCGCTTTTGTGCAGAAAACAGTAACACTTGTTCAGAACGAAAGAAAGCACAGAGCCCCAGATTTTATGTTGTCCTGGAGAGCTTGCAGAGCACTGGGGAAAGGCAGGCAGAGAATTCCCTGCTAGCACCTTCTCTATGCCTGGGAAGCAGAAGTGTTCACATTGCTTCGCTGTATCGCTTTTGTGCAGAAAACAGTAACACTTGTTCAGAACGAAAGAAAGCACAGAGCCCCAGATTTTATGTTGTCCTGGAGAGCTTGCAGAGCACTGGGGAAAGGCAGGCAGAGAATTCCCTGCTAGCCCCTTCTCTGTGCCTGGGAAGCAGAAGTGTTCACATTGCTTCGCAGAATCGCTTTTGTGCAGAAAACACTAACACTTGTTCAGAACAAAAGAAAGCACAGAGCCCCAGATTTGCTGTTGTTCTGGAGAGCTTGCAGAGCACTGGGGAAAGGCAGGCAGAGAATTCCTTGCTAGCACCTTCTCTGTGCCTGGGAAGCAGAAGTGTTCACATTGCTTCGCAGAATCGCTTTTGTGCAGAAAACAGTAATACTTCTTCAGAACGAAAGAAAGCACAGAGCCCCAGATTCTATGTTGTCCTGGAGAGCTTGCAGAGCACTGGGGAAAGGCAGGCAGAGAATTCCTTGCTAGCACCTTCTCTGTGCCTGGGAAGCAGAAGTGTTCACATTGCTTCGCAGAATCGCTTTTGTGCAGAAAACAGTAACACTTCTTCAGAACGAAAGAAAGCACAGAGCCCCAGATTCTATGTTGTCCTGGAGAGCTTGCAGAGCACTGGGGAAAGGCAGGCAGAGAATTCCTTGCTAGCACCTTCTCTGTGCCTGGGAAGCAGAAGTGTTCACATTGCTTCGCAGAATCGCTTTTGTATAGAAAACACTAACACTTGTTCAGAACGAAAGGAAGCACAGAGCCCCAGGTTTTATGTTGTCCTGGAGAGCTTGCAGAGCACTGGGGAAAGGCAGGCAGAGAATTCCCTGCTAGCACCTTCTCTGTGCCTGTTCACATTGCTTCGCAGAATCGCTTTTGTGCAGAAAACAATAACACTTGTTCAGAACGAAAGAAAGCACAGAGCCCCAGATTCTATGTTGTCCTGGAGAGCTTGCAGAGCACTGGGGAAAGGCAGGCAGAGAATTCCTTGCTAGCACCTTCTCTGTGCCTGGGAAGCAGAAGTGTTCACATTGCTTCGCAGAATCGCTTTTGTGCAGAAAACAGTAACACTTGTTCAGAACGAAAGAAAGCACAGAGCCCCAGATTCTATGTTGTCCTGGAGAGCTTGCAGAGCACTGGGGAAAGGCAGGCAGAGAATTCCCTGCTAGCACCTTCTCTGTGCCTGTTCACAGTGCTTCGCAGAATCGCTTTTGTGCAGAAAACAGTAACACTTGTTCAGAACGAAAGAAAGCACAGAGCCCCAGATTTTATGTTGTCCTGGAGAGCTTGCAGAGCACTGGGGAAAGGTAGGCAGAGAATTCCTTGCTAGCACCTTCTCTGTGCCTGGGAAGCAGAAGTGTTCACATTGCTTCGCAGAATCGCTTTTGTGCAGAAAACACTAACACTTGTTCAGAACGAAAGAAAGCACAGAGCCCCAGATTCTATGTTGTCCTGGAGAGCTTGCAGAGCACTGGGGAAAGGCAGGCAGAGAATTCCTTGCTAGCACCTTCTCTGTGCCTGGGAAGCAGAAGTGTTCACATTGCTTCGCAGAATCGCTATTGTGCAGAAAACAGTAACACTTGTTCAGAAGGAAAGAAAGCACAGAGCCCCAGATTCTATGTTGTCCTGGAGAGCTTGCAGAGCACTGGGGAAAGGCAGGCAGAGAATTCCTTGCTAGCACCTTCTCTGTGCCTGGGAAGCAGAAGTGTTCACATTGCTTGGCAGAATCGCTTTTGTGCAGAAAACAGTAACACTTCTTCAGAACGAAAGAAAGCACAGAGCCCCAGATTCTATGTTGTCCTGGAGAGCTTGCAGAGCACTGGGGAAAGGCAGGCAGAGAATTCCTTGCTAGCACCTTCTCTGTGCCTGGGAAGCAGAAGTGTTCACATTGCTTCGCAGAATCGCTTTTGTGCAGAAAACAGTAACACTTCTTCAGAACGAAAGAAAGCACAGAGCCCCAGATTCTATGTTGTCCTGGAGAGCTTGCAGAGCACTGGGGAAAGGCAGGCAGAGAATTCCTTGCTAGCACCTTCTCTGTGCCTGGGAAGCAGAAGTGTTCACATTGCTTCGCAGAATCGCTTTTGTATAGAAAACACTAACACTTGTTCAGAACGAAAGGAAGCACAGAGCCCCAGATTCTATGTTGTCCTGGAGAGCTTGCAGAGCACTGGGGAAAGGCAGGCAGAGAATTCCCTGCTAGCACCTTCTCTGTGCCTGTTCACATTGCTTCGCAGAATCGCTTTTGTGCAGAAAACAGTAACACTTGTTCAGAACGAAAGAAAGCACAGAGCCCCAGATTTTATGTTGTCCTGGACAGCTTGCAGAGCACTGGGGAAAGGCAGGCAGAGAATTCCTTGCTAGCACCTTCTCTGTGCCTGGGAAGCAGAAGTGTTCACATTGCTTGGCAGAATCGCTTTTGTGCAGAAAACAGTAACACTTGTTCAGAACGAAAGAAAGCACAGAGCCCCAGATTTGATGTTGTCCTGGAGAGCTTGCAGAGCACTGGGGAAAGGCAGGCAGAGAATTCCCTGCTAGCACCTTCTCTATGCCTGGGAAGCAGAAGTGTTCACATTGCTTCGCTGTATCGCTTTTGTGCAGAAAACAGTAACACTTGTTCAGAACGAAAGAAAGCACAGAGCCCCAGATTTTATGTTGTCCTGGAGAGCTTGCAGAGCACTGGGGAAAGGCAGGCAGAGAATTCCCTGCTAGCCCCTTCTCTGTGCCTGGGAAGCAGAAGTGTTCACATTGCTTCGCAGAATCGCTTTTGTGCAGAAAACACTAACACTTGTTCAGAACAAAAGAAAGCACAGAGCCCCAGATTTGCTGTTGTTCTGGAGAGCTTGCAGAGCACTGGGGAAAGGCAGGCAGAGAATTCCTTGCTAGCACCTTCTCTGTGCCTGGGAAGCAGAAGTGTTCACATTGCTTCGCAGAATCGCTTTTGTGCAGAAAACAGTAACACTTCTTCAGAACGAAAGAAAGCACAGAGCCCCAGATTCTATGTTGTCCTGGAGAGCTTGCAGAGCACTGGGGAAAGGCAGGCAGAGAATTCCTTGCTAGCACCTTCTCTGTGCCTGGGAAGCAGAAGTGTTCACATTGCTTGGCAGAATCGCTTTTGTGCAGAAAACAGTAACACTTGTTCAGAACGAAAGAAAGCACAGAGCCCCAGATTCTATGTTGTCCTGGAGAGCTTGCAGAGCACTGGGGAAAGGCAGGCAGAGAATTCCTTGCTAGCACCTTCTCTGTGCCTGGGAAGCAGAAGTGTTCACATTGCTTCGCAGAATCGCTTTTGTATAGAAAACACTAACACTTGTTCAGAACGAAAGGAAGCACAGAGCCCCAGGTTTTATGTTGTCCTGGAGAGCTTGCAGAGCACTGGGGAAAGGCAGGCAGAGAATTCCCTGCTAGCACCTTCTCTGTGCCTGTTCACATTGCTTCGCAGAATCGCTTTTGTGCAGAAAACAATAACACTTGTTCAGAACGAAAGAAAGCACAGAGCCCCAGATTCTATGTTGTCCTGGAGAGCTTGCAGAGCACTGGGGAAAGGCAGGCAGAGAATTCCTTGCTAGCACCTTCTCTGTGCCTGGGAAGCAGAAGTGTTCACATTGCTTCGCAGAATCGCTTTTGTGCAGAAAACAGTAACACTTGTTCAGAACGAAAGAAAGCACAGAGCCCCAGATTCTATGTTGTCCTGGAGAGCTTGCAGAGCACTGGGGAAAGGCAGGCAGAGAATTCCCTGCTAGCACCTTCTCTGTGCCTGTTCACAGTGCTTCGCAGAATCGCTTTTGTGCAGAAAACAGTAACACTTGTTCAGAACGAAAGAAAGCACAGAGCCCCAGATTTTATGTTGTCCTGGAGAGCTTGCAGAGCACTGGGGAAAGGTAGGCAGAGAATTCCTTGCTAGCACCTTCTCTGTGCCTGGGAAGCAGAAGTGTTCACATTGCTTCGCAGAATCGCTTTTGAGCAGAAAACACTAACACTTGTTCAGAACGAAAGAAAGCACAGAGCCCCAGATTCTATGTTGTCCTGGAGAGCTTGCAGAGCACTGGGGAAAGGCAGGCAGAGAATTCCTTGCTAGCACCTTCTCTATGCCTGGGAAGCAGAAGTGTTCACATTGCTTCGCAGAATCGCTATTGTGCAGAAAACAGTAACACTTGTTCAGAAGGAAAGAAAGCACAGAGCCCCAGATTCTATGTTGTCCTGGAGAGCTTGCAGAGCACTGGGGAAAGGCAGGCAGAGAATTCCTTGCTAGCACCTTCTCTGTGCCTGGGAAGCAGAAGTGTTCACATTGCTTGGCAGAATCGCTTTTGTGCAGAAAACAGTAACACTTGTTCAGAACGAAAGAAAGCACAGAGCCCCAGATTCTATGTTGTCCTGGAGAGCTTGCAGAGCACTGGGGAAAGGCAGGCAGAGAATTCCTTGCTAGCACCTTCTCTGTGCCTGGGAAGCAGAAGTGTTCACATTGCTTCGCAGAATCGCTTTTGTGCAGAAAACAGTAACACTTCTTCAGAACGAAAGAAAGCACAGAGCCCCAGATTCTATGTTGTCCTGGAGAGCTTGCAGAGCACTGGGGAAAGGCAGGCAGAGAATTCCTTGCTAGCACCTTCTCTGTGCCTGGGAAGCAGAAGTGTTCACATTGCTTCGCAGAATCGCTTTTGTATAGAAAACACTAACACTTGTTCAGAACGAAAGGAAGCACAGAGCCCCAGATTCTATGTTGTCCTGGAGAGCTTGCAGAGCACTGGGGAAAGGCAGGCAGAGAATTCCCTGCTAGCACCTTCTCTGTGCCTGTTCACATTGCTTCGCAGAATCGCTTTTGTGCAGAAAACAGTAACACTTGTTCAGAACGAAAGAAAGCACAGAGCCCCAGATTTTATGTTGTCCTGGACAGCTTGCAGAGCACTGGGGAAAGGCAGGCAGAGAATTCCTTGCTAGCACCTTCTCTGTGCCTGGGAAGCAGAAGTGTTCACATTGCTTGGCAGAATCGCTTTTGTGCAGAAAACACTAACACTTGTTCAGAACGAAAGAAAGCACAGAGCCCCAGATTTGATGTTGTCCTGGAGAGCTTGCAGAGCACTGGGGAAAGGCAGGCAGAGAATTCCCTGCTAGCACCTTCTCTATGCCTGGGAAGCAGAAGTGTTCACATTGCTTCGCTGTATCGCTTTTGTGCAGAAAACAGTAACACTTGTTCAGAACGAAAGAAAGCACAGAGCCCCAGATTTTATGTTGTCCTGGAGAGCTTGCAGAGCACTGGGGAAAGGCAGGCAGAGAATTCCCTGCTAGCACCTTCTCTGTGCCTGGGAAGCAGAAGTGTTCACATTGCTTCGCAGAATCGCTTTTGTGCAGAAAACACTAACACTTGTTCAGAACAAAAGAAAGCACAGAGCCCCAGATTTGCTGTTGTTCTGGAGAGCTTGCAGAGCACTGGGGAAAGGCAGGCAGAGAATTCCTTGCTAGCACCTTCTCTGTGCCTGGGAAGCAGAAGTGTTCACATTGCTTCGCAGAATCGCTTTTGTGCAGAAAACAGTAACACTTCTTCAGAACGAAAGAAAGCACAGAGCCCCAGATTCTATGTTGTCCTGGAGAGCTTGCAGAGCACTGGGGAAAGGCAGGCAGAGAATTCCTTGCTAGCACCTTCTCTGTGCCTGGGAAGCAGAAGTGTTCACATTGCTTGGCAGAATCGCTTTTGTGCAGAAAACAGTAACACTTGTTCAGAACGAAAGAAAGCACAGAGCCCCAGATTCTATGTTGTCCTGGAGAGCTTGCAGAGCACTGGGGAAAGGCAGGCAGAGAATTCCTTGCTAGCACCTTCTCTGTGCCTGGGAAGCAGAAGTGTTCACATTGCTTCGCAGAATCGCTTTTGTATAGAAAACACTAACACTTGTTCACAACGAAAGGAAGCACAGAGCCCCAGATTTTATGTTGTCCTGGAGAGCTTGCAGAGCACTGGGGAAAGGCAGGCAGAGAATTCCCTGCTAGCACCTTCTCTGTGCCTGTTCACATTGCTTCGCAGAATCGCTTTTGTGCAGAAAGCAATAACACTTGTTCAGAACGAAAGAAAGCACAGAGCCCCAGATTCTATGTTGTCCTGGAGAGCTTGCAGAGCACTGGGGAAAGGCAGGCAGAGAATTCCTTGCTAGCACCTTCTCTGTGCCTGGGAAGCAGAAGTGTTCACATTGCTTCGCAGAATCGCTTTTGTGCAGAAAACAGTAACACTTCTTCAGAACGAAAGAAAGCACAGAGCCCCAGATTCTATGTTGTCCTGGAGAGCTTGCAGAGCACTGGGGAAAGGCAGGCAGAGAATTCCCTGCTAGCACCTTCTCTGTGCCTGTTCACATTGCTTCGCTGTATCGCTTTTGTGCAGAAAACAGTAACACTTGTTCAGAACGAAAGAAAGCACAGAGCCCCAGATTCTATGTTGTCCTGGAGAGCTTGCAGAGCACTGGGGAAAGGCAGGCAGAGAATTCCTTGCTAGCACCTTCTCTGTGCCTGGGAAGCAGAAGTGTTCACATTGCTTGGCAGAATCGCTTTTGTGCAGAAAACACTAACACTTGTTCAGAACGAAAGAAAGCACAGAGCCCCAGATTCTATGTTGTCCTGGAGAGCTTGCAGAGCACTGGGGAAAGGCAGGCAGAGAATTCCTTGCTAGCACCTTCTCTGTGCCTGGGAAGCAGAAGTGTTCACATTGCTTCGCAGAATCGCTATTGTGCAGAAAACAGTAACACTTGTTCAGAACGAAAGAAAGCACAGAGCCCCAGATTCTATGTTGTCCTGGAGAGCTTGCAGAGCACTGGGGAAAGGCAGGCAGAGAATTCCTTGCTAGCACCTTCTCTGTGCCTGGGAAGCAGAAGTGTTCACATTGCTTCGCAGAATCGCTTTTGTGCAGAAAACACTAACACTTGTTCAGAACGAAAGAAAGCACAGAGCCCCAGATTTGATGTTGTCCTGGAGAGCTTGCAGAGCACTGGGGAAAGGCAGGCAGAGAATTCCTTGCTAGCACCTTCTCTGTGCCTGGGAAGCAGAAGTGTTCACATTGCTTCGCAGAATCGCTTTTGTGCAGAAAACAGTAACACTTCTTCAGAACGAAAGAAAGCACAGAGCCCCAGATTCTATGTTGTCCTGGAGAGCTTGCAGAGCACTGGGGAAAGGCAGGCAGAGAATTCCTTGCTAGCACCTTCTCTGTGCCTGGGAAGCAGAAGTGTTCACATTGCTTCGCAGAATCGCTTTTGTATAGAAAACACTAACACTTGTTCAGAACGAAAGGAAGCACAGAGCCCCAGATTTTATGTTGTCCTGGAGAGCTTGCAGAGCACTGGGGAAAGGCAGGCAGAGAATTCCCTGCTAGCACCTTCTCTGTGCCTGTTCACATTGCTTCGCAGAATCGCTTTTGTGCAGAAAACAGTAACACTTGTTCAGAACGAAATGAAGCACAGAGCCCCAGATTTTATGTTGTCCTGGAGAGCTTGCAGAGCACTGGGGAAAGGCAGGCAGAGAATTCCTTGCTAGCACCTTCTCTGTGCCTGGGAAGCAGAAGTGTTCACATTGCTTCGCAGAATCGCTTTTGTGCAGAAAACACTAACACTTGTTCAGAACGAAAGAAAGCACAGAGCCCCAGATTCTATGTTGTCCTGGAGAGCTTGCAGAGCACTGGGGAAAGGCAGGCAGAGAATTCCTTGCTAGCACCTTCTCTGTGCCTGGGAAGCAGAAGTGTTCACATTGCTTCGCAGAATCGCTTTTGTGCAGAAAACAGTAACACTTCTTCAGAACGAAAGAAAGCACAGAGCCCCAGATTCTATGTTGTCCTGGAGAGCTTGCAGAGCACTGGGGAAAGGCAGGCAGAGAATTCCTTGCTAGCACCTTCTCTGTGCCTGGGAAGCAGAAGTGTTCACATTGCTTCGCAGAATCGCTTTTGTGCAGAAAACAGTAACACTTGTTCAGAACGAAAGAAAGCACAGAGCCCCAGATTCTATGTTGTCCTGGAGAGCTTGCAGAGCACTGGGGAAAGGCAGGCAGAGAATTCCCTGCTAGCACCTTCTCTGTGCCTGTTCACATTGCTTCGCTGTATCGCTTTTGTGCAGAAAACAGTAACACTTGTTCAGAACGAAAGAAAGCACAGAGCCCCAGATTCTATGTTGTCCTGGAGAGCTTGCAGAGCACTGGGGAAAGGCAGGCAGAGAATTCCTTGCTAGCACCTTCTCTGTGCCTGGGAAGCAGAAGTGTTCACATTGCTTGGCAGAATCGCTTTTGTGCAGAAAACACTAACACTTGTTCAGAACGAAAGAAAGCACAGAGCCCCAGATTCTATGTTGTCCTGGAGAGCTTGCAGAGCACTGGGGAAAGGCAGGCAGAGAATTCCTTGCTAGCACCTTCTCTGTGCCTGGGAAGCAGAAGTGTTCACATTGCTTCGCAGAATCGCTATTGTGCAGAAAACAGTAACACTTGTTCAGAACGAAAGAAAGCACAGAGCCCCAGATTCTATGTTGTCCTGGAGAGCTTGCAGAGCACTGGGGAAAGGCAGGCAGAGAATTCCTTGCTAGCACCTTCTCTGTGCCTGGGAAGCAGAAGTGTTCACATTGCTTCGCAGAATCGCTTTTGTGCAGAAAACACTAACACTTGTTCAGAACGAAAGAAAGCACAGAGCCCCAGATTTGATGTTGTCCTGGAGAGCTTGCAGAGCACTGGGGAAAGGCAGGCAGAGAATTCCTTGCTAGCACCTTCTCTGTGCCTGGGAAGCAGAAGTGTTCACATTGCTTCGCAGAATCGCTTTTGTGCAGAAAACAGTAACACTTCTTCAGAACGAAAGAAAGCACAGAGCCCCAGATTCTATGTTGTCCTGGAGAGCTTGCAGAGCACTGGGGAAAGGCAGGCAGAGAATTCCTTGCTAGCACCTTCTCTGTGCCTGGGAAGCAGAAGTGTTCACATTGCTTCGCAGAATCGCTTTTGTATAGAAAACACTAACACTTGTTCAGAACGAAAGGAAGCACAGAGCCCCAGATTTTATGTTGTCCTGGAGAGCTTGCAGAGCACTGGGGAAAGGCAGGCAGAGAATTCCCTGCTAGCACCTTCTCTGTGCCTGTTCACATTGCTTCGCAGAATCGCTTTTGTGCAGAAAACAGTAACACTTGTTCAGAACGAAATGAAGCACAGAGCCCCAGATTTTATGTTGTCCTGGAGAGCTTGCAGAGCACTGGGGAAAGGCAGGCAGAGAATTCCTTGCTAGCACCTTCTCTGTGCCTGGGAAGCAGAAGTGTTCACATTGCTTCGCAGAATCGCTTTTGTGCAGAAAACACTAACACTTGTTCAGAACGAAAGAAAGCACAGAGCCCCAGATTCTATGTTGTCCTGGAGAGCTTGCAGAGCACTGGGGAAAGGCAGGCAGAGAATTCCTTGCTAGCACCTTCTCTGTGCCTGGGAAGCAGAAGTGTTCACATTGCTTCGCAGAATCGCTTTTGTGCAGAAAACAGTAACACTTCTTCAGAACGAAAGAAAGCACAGAGCCCCAGATTCTATGTTGTCCTGGAGAGCTTGCAGAGCACTGGGGAAAGGCAGGCAGAGAATTCCTTGCTAGCACCTTCTCTGTGCCTGGGAAGCAGAAGTGTTCACATTGCTTCGCAGAATCGCTTTTGTATAGAAAACACTAACACTTGTTCACAACGAAAGGAAGCACAGAGCCCCAGATTTTATGTTGTCCTGGAGAGCTTGCAGAGCACTGGGGAAAGGCAGGCAGAGAATTCCCTGCTAGCACCTTCTCTGTGCCTGTTCACATTGCTTCGCAGAATCGCTTTTGTGCAGAAAACAGTAACACTTGTTCAGAACGAAAGAAAGCACAGAGCCCCAGATTTTATGTTGTCCTGGAGAGCTTGCAGAGCACTGGGGAAAGGCAGGCAGAGAATTCCTTGCTAGCACCTTCTCTGTGCCTGGGAAGCAGAAGTGTTCACATTGCTTCGCAGAATCGCTTTTGTGCAGAAAACACTAACACTTGTTCAGAACGAAAGAAAGCACAGAGCCCCAGATTCTATGTTGTCCTGGAGAGCTTGCAGAGCACTGGGGAAAGGCAGGCAGAGAATTCCTTGCTAGCACCTTCTCTGTGCCTGGGAAGCAGAAGTGTTCACATTGCTTCGCAGAATCGCTGTTGTGCAGAAAACAGTAACACTTGTTCAGAAGGAAAGAAAGCACAGAGCCCCAGATTCTATGTTGTCCTGGAGAGCTTGCAGAGCACTGGGGAAAGGCAGGCAGAGAATTCCTTGCTAGCACCTTCTCTGTGCCTGGGAAGCAGAAGTGTTCACATTGCTTCGCAGAATCGCTTTTGTGCAGAAAACACTAACACTTGTTCAGAACGAAAGAAAGCACAGAGCCCCAGATTCTATGTTGTCCTGGAGAGCTTGCAGAGCACTGGGAAAAGGCAGGCAGAGAATTCCTTGCTAGCACCTTCTCTGTGCCTGGGAAGCAGAAGTGTTCACATTGCTTCGCAGTATCGCTTTTGTATAGAAAACACTAACACTTGTTCAGAACGAAAGGAAGCACAGAGCCCCAGATTTTATGTTGTCCTGGAGAGCTTGCAGAGCACTGGGGAAAGGCAGGCAGAGAATTCCCTGCTAGCACCTTCTCTGTGCCTGTTCACATTGCTTCGCAGAATCGCTTTTGTGCAGAAAACAGTAACACTTGTTCAGAACGAAAGAAAGCACAGAGCCCCAGATTTTATGTTGTCCTGGACAGCTTGCAGAGCACTGGGGAAAGGCAGGCAGAGAATTCCTTGCTAGCACCTTCTCTGTGCCTGGGAAGCAGAAGTGTTCACATTGCTTGGCAGAATCGCTTTTGTGCAGAAAACAGTAACACTTGTTCAGAAGGAAAGAAAGCACAGAGCCCCAGATTTTATGTTGTCCTGGAGAGCTTGCAGAGCACTGGGGAAAGGCAGGCAGAGAATTCCCTGCTAGCACCTTCTCTATGCCTGGGAAGCAGAAGTGTTCACATTGCTTCGCTGTATCGCTTTTGTGCAGAAAACAGTAACACTTGTTCAGAACGAAAGAAAGCACAGAGCCCCAGATTTTATGTTGTCCTGGAGAGCTTGCAGAGCACTGGGGAAAGGCAGGCAGAGAATTCCCTGCTAGCACCTTCTCTGTGCCTGGGAAGCAGAAGTGTTCACATTGCTTGGCAGAATCGCTTTTGTGCAGAAAACACTAACACTTGTTCAGAACGAAAGAAAGCACAGAGCCCCAGATTCTATGTTGTCCTGGAGAGCTTGCAGAGCACTGGGGAAAGGCAGGCAGAGAATTCCTTGCTAGCACCTTCTCTGTGCCTGGGAAGCAGAAGTGTTCACATTGCTTCGCAGAATCGCTTTTGTATAGAAAACACTAACACTTGTTCAGAACGAAAGGAAGCACAGAGCCCCAGATTCTATGTTGTCCTGGAGAGCTTGCAGAGCACTGGGGAAAGGCAGGCAGAGAATTCCCTGATAGCACCTTCTTTGTGCCTGGGAAGCAGAAGTGTTCACATTGCTTCGCAAGAATCGCTTTTGTGCAGAAAACACTAACACTTGTTCAGAACGAAAGAAAGCACAGAGCCCCAGATTCTATGTTGTCCTGGAGAGCTTGCAGAGCACTGGGGAAAGGCAGGCAGAGAATTCCCTGCTAGCACCTTCTCTGTGCCTGGGAAGCAGAAGTGTTCACATTGCTTCGCAGAATCGCTTTTGTGCAGAAAACACTAACACTTGTTCAGAACGAAAGAAAGCACAGAGCCCCAGATTCTATGTTGTCCTGGAGAGCTTGCAGAGCACTGGGGAAAGGCAGGCAGAGAATTCCCTGCTAGCACCTTCTCTGTGCCTGTTCACATTGCTTCGCAGAATCGCTTTTGTGCAGAAAACAGTAACACTTGTTCAGAAGGAAAGAAAGCACAGAGCCCCAGATTCTATGTTGTCCTGGAGAGCTTGCAGAGCACTGGGGAAAGGCAGGCAGAGAATTCCTTGCTAGCACCTTCTCTGTGCCTGGGAAGCAGAAGTGTTCACATTGCTTCGCAGAATCGCTTTTGTGCAGAAAACAGTAACACTTCTTCAGAACGAAAGAAAGCACAGAGCCCCAGATTCTATGTTGTCCTGGAGAGCTTGCAGAGCACTGGGGAAAGGCAGGCAGAGAATTCCCTGCTAGCACCTTCTCTGTGCCTGTTCACATTGCTTCGCTGTATCGCTTTTGTGCAGAAAACAGTAACACTTGTTCAGAACGAAAGAAAGCACAGAGCCCCAGATTCTATGTTGTCCTGGAGAGCTTGCAGAGCACTGGGGAAAGGCAGGCAGAGAATTCCTTGCTAGCACCTTCTCTGTGCCTGGGAAGCAGAAGTGTTCACATTGCTTGGCAGAATCGCTTTTGTGCAGAAAACACTAACACTTGTTCAGAACGAAAGAAAGCACAGAGCCCCAGATTCTATGTTGTCCTGGAGAGCTTGCAGAGCACTGGGGAAAGGCAGGCAGAGAATTCCTTGCTAGCACCTTCTCTGTGCCTGGGAAGCAGAAGTGTTCACATTGCTTCGCAGAATCGCTTTTGTGCAGAAAACAGTAACACTTGTTCAGAACGAAAGAAAGCACAGAGCCCCAGATTTGATGTTGTCCTGGAGAGCTTGCAGAGCACTGGGGAAAGGCAGGCAGAGAATTCCTTGCTAGCACCTTCTCTGTGCCTGGGAAGCAGAAGTGTTCACATTGCTTCGCAGAATCGCTTTTGTGCAGAAAACAGTAACACTTCTTCAGAACGAAAGAAAGCACAGAGCCCCAGATTCTATGTTGTCCTGGAGAGCTTGCAGAGCACTGGGGAAAGGCAGGCAGAGAATTCCTTGCTAGCACCTTCTCTGTGCCTGGGAAGCAGAAGTGTTCACATTGCTTCGCAGAATCGCTTTTGTGCAGAAAACAGTAACACTTGTTCAGAACGAAAGAAAGCACAGAGCCCCAGATTCTATGTTGTCCTGGAGAGCTTGCAGAGCACTGGGGAAAGGCAGGCAGAGAATTCCCTGCTAGCACCTTCTCTGTGCCTGTTCACATTGCTTCGCTGTATCGCTTTTGTGCAGAAAACAGTAACACTTGTTCAGAACGAAAGAAAGCACAGAGCCCCAGATTCTATGTTGTCCTGGAGAGCTTGCAGAGCACTGGGGAAAGGCAGGCAGAGAATTCCTTGCTAGCACCTTCTCTGTGCCTGGGAAGCAGAAGTGTTCACATTGCTTGGCAGAATCGCTTTTGTGCAGAAAACACTAACACTTGTTCAGAACGAAAGAAAGCACAGAGCCCCAGATTCTATGTTGTCCTGGAGAGCTTGCAGAGCACTGGGGAAAGGCAGGCAGAGAATTCCTTGCTAGCACCTTCTCTGTGCCTGGGAAGCAGAAGTGTTCACATTGCTTCGCAGAATCGCTATTGTGCAGAAAACAGTAACACTTGTTCAGAACGAAAGAAAGCACAGAGCCCCAGATTCTATGTTGTCCTGGAGAGCTTGCAGAGCACTGGGGAAAGGCAGGCAGAGAATTCCTTGCTAGCACCTTCTCTGTGCCTGGGAAGCAGAAGTGTTCACATTGCTTCGCAGAATCGCTTTTGTGCAGAAAACACTAACACTTGTTCAGAACGAAAGAAAGCACAGAGCCCCAGATTTGATGTTGTCCTGGAGAGCTTGCAGAGCACTGGGGAAAGGCAGGCAGAGAATTCCTTGCTAGCACCTTCTCTGTGCCTGGGAAGCAGAAGTGTTCACATTGCTTCGCAGAATCGCTTTTGTGCAGAAAACAGTAACACTTCTTCAGAACGAAAGAAAGCACAGAGCCCCAGATTCTATGTTGTCCTGGAGAGCTTGCAGAGCACTGGGGAAAGGCAGGCAGAGAATTCCTTGCTAGCACCTTCTCTGTGCCTGGGAAGCAGAAGTGTTCACATTGCTTCGCAGAATCGCTTTTGTATAGAAAACACTAACACTTGTTCAGAACGAAAGGAAGCACAGAGCCCCAGATTTTATGTTGTCCTGGAGAGCTTGCAGAGCACTGGGGAAAGGCAGGCAGAGAATTCCCTGCTAGCACCTTCTCTGTGCCTGTTCACATTGCTTCGCAGAATCGCTTTTGTGCAGAAAACAGTAACACTTGTTCAGAACGAAATGAAGCACAGAGCCCCAGATTTTATGTTGTCCTGGAGAGCTTGCAGAGCACTGGGGAAAGGCAGGCAGAGAATTCCTTGCTAGCACCTTCTCTGTGCCTGGGAAGCAGAAGTGTTCACATTGCTTCGCAGAATCGCTTTTGTGCAGAAAACACTAACACTTGTTCAGAACGAAAGAAAGCACAGAGCCCCAGATTCTATGTTGTCCTGGAGAGCTTGCAGAGCACTGGGGAAAGGCAGGCAGAGAATTCCTTGCTAGCACCTGCTCTGTGCCTGGGAAGCAGAAGTGTTCACATTGCTTCGCAGAATCGCTTTTGTGCAGAAAACAGTAACACTTGTTCAGAACGAAAGAAAGCACAGAGCCCCAGATTCTATGTTGTCCTGGAGAGCTTGCAGAGCACTGGGGAAAGGCAGGCAGAGAATTCCTTGCTAGCACCTTCTCTGTGCCTGGGAAGCAGAAGTGTTCACATTGCTTCGCAGAATCGCTTTTGTATAGAAAACACTAACACTTGTTCACAACGAAAGGAAGCACAGAGCCCCAGATTTTATGTTGTCCTGGAGAGCTTGCAGAGCACTGGGGAAAGGCAGGCAGAGAATTCCCTGCTAGCACCTTCTCTGTGCCTGTTCACATTGCTTCGCAGAATCGCTTTTGTGCAGAAAACAGTAACACTTGTTCAGAACGAAAGAAAGCACAGAGCCCCAGATTTGATGTTGTCCTGGAGAGCTTGCAGAGCACTGGGGAAAGGCAGGCAGAGAATTCCTTGCTAGCACCTTCTCTGTGCCTGGGAAGCAGAAGTGTTCACATTGCTTGGCAGAATCGCTTTTGTGCAGAAAACAGTAACACTTGTTCAGAAGGAAAGAAAGCACAGAGCCCCAGATTTTATGTTGTCCTGGAGAGCTTGCAGAGCACTGGGGAAAGGCAGGCAGAGAATTCCCTGCTAGCACCTTCTCTATGCCTGGGAAGCAGAAGTGTTCACATTGCTTCGCTGTATCGCTTTTGTGCAGAAAACAGTAACACTTGTTCAGAACGAAAGAAAGCACAGAGCCCCAGATTTTATGTTGTCCTGGAGAGCTTGCAGAGCACTGGGGAAAGGCAGGCAGAGAATTCCCTGCTAGCACCTTCTCTGTGCCTGGGAAGCAGAAGTGTTCACATTGCTTGGCAGAATCGCTTTTGTGCAGAAAACACTAACACTTGTTCAGAACGAAAGAAAGCACAGAGCCCCAGATTCTATGTTGTCCTGGAGAGCTTGCAGAGCACTGGGGAAAGGCAGGCAGAGAATTCCTTGCTAGCACCTTCTCTGTGCCTGGGAAGCAGAAGTGTTCACATTGCTTCGCAGAATCGCTTTTGTATAGAAAACACTAACACTTGTTCAGAACGAAAGGAAGCACAGAGCCCCAGATTCTATGTTGTCCTGGAGAGCTTGCAGAGCACTGGGGAAAGGCAGGCAGAGAATTCCCTGATAGCACCTTCTTTGTGCCTGGGAAGCAGAAGTGTTCACATTGCTTCGCAAGAATCGCTTTTGTGCAGAAAACACTAACACTTGTTCAGAACGAAAGAAAGCACAGAGCCCCAGATTCTATGTTGTCCTGGAGAGCTTGCAGAGCACTGGGGAAAGGCAGGCAGAGAATTCCCTGCTAGCACCTTCTCTGTGCCTGGGAAGCAGAAGTGTTCACATTGCTTCGCAGAATCGCTTTTGTGCAGAAAACACTAACACTTGTTCAGAAGGAAAGAAAGCACAGAGCCCCAGATTCTATGTTGTCCTGGAGAGCTTGCAGAGCACTGGGGAAAGGCAGGCAGAGAATTCCCTGCTAGCACCTTCTCTATGCCTGGGAAGCAGAAGTGTTCACATTGCTTCGCTGTAGCGCTTTTGTGCAGAAAACAGTAATACTTGTTCAGAACGAAAGAAAGCACAGAGCCCCAGATTTTATGTTGTCCTGGAGAGCTTGCAGAGCACTGGGGAAAGGCAGGCAGAGAATTCCTTGCTAGCACCTTCTCTGTGCCTGGGAAGCAGAAGTGTTCACATTGCTTCGCAGAATCGCTATTGTGCAGAAAACAGTAACACTTGTTCAGAAGGAAACAAAGCACAGAGCCCCAGATTCTATGTTGTCCTGGAGAGCTTGCAGAGCACTGGGGAAAGGCAGGCAGAGAATTCCCTGCTAGCACCTTCTCTGTGCCTGTTCACATTGCTTCGCAGAATCGCTTTTGTGCAGAAAACAGTAACACTTGTTCAGAAGGAAAGAAAGCACAGAGCCCCAGATTCTATGTTGTCCTGGAGAGCTTGCAGAGCACTGGGGAAAGGCAGGCAGAGAATTCCTTGCTAGCACCTTCTCTGTGCCTGGGAAGCAGAAGTGTTCACATTGCTTCGCAGAATCGCTTTTGTGCAGAAAACAGTAACACTTCTTCAGAACGAAAGAAAGCACAGAGCCCCAGATTCTATGTTGTCCTGGAGAGCTTGCAGAGCACTGGGGAAAGGCAGGCAGAGAATTCCCTGCTAGCACCTTCTCTGTGCCTGTTCACATTGCTTCGCTGTATCGCTTTTGTGCAGAAAACAGTAACACTTGTTCAGAACGAAAGAAAGCACAGAGCCCCAGATTCTATGTTGTCCTGGAGAGCTTGCAGAGCACTGGGGAAAGGCAGGCAGAGAATTCCTTGCTAGCACCTTCTCTGTGCCTGGGAAGCAGAAGTGTTCACATTGCTTGGCAGAATCGCTTTTGTGCAGAAAACACTAACACTTGTTCAGAACGAAAGAAAGCACAGAGCCCCAGATTCTATGTTGTCCTGGAGAGCTTGCAGAGCACTGGGGAAAGGCAGGCAGAGAATTCCTTGCTAGCACCTTCTCTGTGCCTGGGAAGCAGAAGTGTTCACATTGCTTCGCAGAATCGCTTTTGTGCAGAAAACACTAACACTTGTTCAGAACGAAAGAAAGCACAGAGCCCCAGATTTGATGTTGTCCTGGAGAGCTTGCAGAGCACTGGGGAAAGGCAGGCAGAGAATTCCTTGCTAGCACCTTCTCTGTGCCTGGGAAGCAGAAGTGTTCACATTGCTTCGCAGAATCGCTTTTGTGCAGAAAACAGTAACACTTCTTCAGAACGAAAGAAAGCACAGAGCCCCAGATTCTATGTTGTCCTGGAGAGCTTGCAGAGCACTGGGGAAAGGCAGGCAGAGAATTCCTTGCTAGCACCTTCTCTGTGCCTGGGAAGCAGAAGTGTTCACATTGCTTCGCAGAATCGCTTTTGTATAGAAAACACTAACACTTGTTCAGAACGAAAGGAAGCACAGAGCCCCAGATTTTATGTTGTCCTGGAGAGCTTGCAGAGCACTGGGGAAAGGCAGGCAGAGAATTCCCTGCTAGCACCTTCTCTGTGCCTGTTCACATTGCTTCGCAGAATCGCTTTTGTGCAGAAAACAGTAACACTTGTTCAGAACGAAATGAAGCACAGAGCCCCAGATTTTATGTTGTCCTGGAGAGCTTGCAGAGCACTGGGGAAAGGCAGGCAGAGAATTCCTTGCTAGCACCTTCTCTGTGCCTGGGAAGCAGAAGTGTTCACATTGCTTCGCAGAATCGCTTTTGTGCAGAAAACACTAACACTTGTTCAGAACGAAAGAAAGCACAGAGCCCCAGATTCTATGTTGTCCTGGAGAGCTTGCAGAGCACTGGGGAAAGGCAGGCAGAGAATTCCTTGCTAGCACCTTCTCTGTGCCTGGGAAGCAGAAGTGTTCACATTGCTTCGCAGAATCGCTTTTGTGCAGAAAACAGTAACACTTCTTCAGAACGAAAGAAAGCACAGAGCCCCAGATTCTATGTTGTCCTGGAGAGCTTGCAGAGCACTGGGGAAAGGCAGGCAGAGAATTCCTTGCTAGCACCTTCTCTGTGCCTGGGAAGCAGAAGTGTTCACATTGCTTCGCAGAATCGCTTTTGTGCAGAAAACAGTAACACTTGTTCAGAACGAAAGAAAGCACAGAGCCCCAGATTCTATGTTGTCCTGGAGAGCTTGCAGAGCACTGGGGAAAGGCAGGCAGAGAATTCCCTGCTAGCACCTTCTCTGTGCCTGTTCACATTGCTTCGCTGTATCGCTTTTGTGCAGAAAACAGTAACACTTGTTCAGAACGAAAGAAAGCACAGAGCCCCAGATTCTATGTTGTCCTGGAGAGCTTGCAGAGCACTGGGGAAAGGCAGGCAGAGAATTCCTTGCTAGCACCTTCTCTGTGCCTGGGAAGCAGAAGTGTTCACATTGCTTGGCAGAATCGCTTTTGTGCAGAAAACACTAACACTTGTTCAGAACGAAAGAAAGCACAGAGCCCCAGATTCTATGTTGTCCTGGAGAGCTTGCAGAGCACTGGGGAAAGGCAGGCAGAGAATTCCTTGCTAGCACCTTCTCTGTGCCTGGGAAGCAGAAGTGTTCACATTGCTTCGCAGAATCGCTATTGTGCAGAAAACAGTAACACTTGTTCAGAACGAAAGAAAGCACAGAGCCCCAGATTCTATGTTGTCCTGGAGAGCTTGCAGAGCACTGGGGAAAGGCAGGCAGAGAATTCCTTGCTAGCACCTTCTCTGTGCCTGGGAAGCAGAAGTGTTCACATTGCTTCGCAGAATCGCTTTTGTGCAGAAAACACTAACACTTGTTCAGAACGAAAGAAAGCACAGAGCCCCAGATTTGATGTTGTCCTGGAGAGCTTGCAGAGCACTGGGGAAAGGCAGGCAGAGAATTCCTTGCTAGCACCTTCTCTGTGCCTGGGAAGCAGAAGTGTTCACATTGCTTCGCAGAATCGCTTTTGTGCAGAAAACAGTAACACTTCTTCAGAACGAAAGAAAGCACAGAGCCCCAGATTCTATGTTGTCCTGGAGAGCTTGCAGAGCACTGGGGAAAGGCAGGCAGAGAATTCCTTGCTAGCACCTTCTCTGTGCCTGGGAAGCAGAAGTGTTCACATTGCTTCGCAGAATCGCTTTTGTATAGAAAACACTAACACTTGTTCAGAACGAAAGGAAGCACAGAGCCCCAGATTTTATGTTGTCCTGGAGAGCTTGCAGAGCACTGGGGAAAGGCAGGCAGAGAATTCCCTGCTAGCACCTTCTCTGTGCCTGTTCACATTGCTTCGCAGAATCGCTTTTGTGCAGGAAACAGTAACACTTGTTCAGAACGAAATGAAGCACAGAGCCCCAGATTTTATGTTGTCCTGGAGAGCTTGCAGAGCACTGGGGAAAGGCAGGCAGAGAATTCCTTGCTAGCACCTTCTCTGTGCCTGGGAAGCAGAAGTGTTCACATTGCTTCGCAGAATCGCTTTTGTGCAGAAAACACTAACACTTGTTCAGAACGAAAGAAAGCACAGAGCCCCAGATTCTATGTTGTCCTGGAGAGCTTGCAGAGCACTGGGGAAAGGCAGGCAGAGAATTCCTTGCTAGCACCTTCTCTGTGCCTGGGAAGCAGAAGTGTTCACATTGCTTCGCAGAATCGCTTTTGTGCAGAAAACAGTAACACTTCTTCAGAACGAAAGAAAGCACAGAGCCCCAGATTCTATGTTGTCCTGGAGAGCTTGCAGAGCACTGGGGAAAGGCAGGCAGAGAATTCCTTGCTAGCACCTTCTCTGTGCCTGGGAAGCAGAAGTGTTCACATTGCTTCGCAGAATCGCTTTTGTATAGAAAACACTAACACTTGTTCACAACGAAAGGAAGCACAGAGCCCCAGATTTTATGTTGTCCTGGAGAGCTTGCAGAGCACTGGGGAAAGGCAGGCAGAGAATTCCCTGCTAGCACCTTCTCTGTGCCTGTTCACATTGCTTCGCAGAATCGCTTTTGTGCAGAAAACAGTAACACTTGTTCAGAACGAAAGAAAGCACAGAGCCCCAGATTTTATGTTGTCCTGGAGAGCTTGCAGAGCACTGGGGAAAGGCAGGCAGAGAATTCCTTGCTAGCACCTTCTCTGTGCCTGGGAAGCAGAAGTGTTCACATTGCTTCGCAGAATCGCTTTTGTGCAGAAAACACTAACACTTGTTCAGAACGAAAGAAAGCACAGAGCCCCAGATTCTATGTTGTCCTGGAGAGCTTGCAGAGCACTGGGGAAAGGCAGGCAGAGAATTCCTTGCTAGCACCTTCTCTGTGCCTGGGAAGCAGAAGTGTTCACATTGCTTCGCAGAATCGCTTTTGTGCAGAAAACAGTAACACTTGTTCAGAAGGAAAGAAAGCACAGAGCCCCAGATTCTATGTTGTCCTGGAGAGCTTGCAGAGCACTGGGGAAAGGCAGGCAGAGAATTCCTTGCTAGCACCTTCTCTGTGCCTGGGAAGCAGAAGTGTTCACATTGCTTCGCAGAATCGCTTTTGTGCAGAAAACACTAACACTTGTTCAGAACGAAAGAAAGCACAGAGCCCCAGATTCTATGTTGTCCTGGAGAGCTTGCAGAGCACTGGGAAAAGGCAGGCAGAGAATTCCTTGCTAGCACCTTCTCTGTGCCTGGGAAGCAGAAGTGTTCACATTGCTTCGCAGTATCGCTTTTGTATAGAAAACACTAACACTTGTTCAGAACGAAAGGAAGCACAGAGCCCCAGATTTTATGTTGTCCTGGAGAGCTTGCAGAGCACTGGGGAAAGGCAGGCAGAGAATTCCCTGCTAGCACCTTCTCTGTGCCTGTTCACATTGCTTCGCAGAATCGCTTTTGTGCAGAAAACAGTAACACTTGTTCAGAACGAAAGAAAGCACAGAGCCCCAGATTTTATGTTGTCCTGGACAGCTTGCAGAGCACTGGGGAAAGGCAGGCAGAGAATTCCTTGCTAGCACCTTCTCTGTGCCTGGGAAGCAGAAGTGTTCACATTGCTTGGCAGAATCGCTTTTGTGCAGAAAACAGTAACACTTGTTCAGAAGGAAAGAAAGCACAGAGCCCCAGATTTTATGTTGTCCTGGAGAGCTTGCAGAGCACTGGGGAAAGGCAGGCAGAGAATTCCCTGCTAGCACCTTCTCTATGCCTGGGAAGCAGAAGTGTTCACATTGCTTCGCTGTATCGCTTTTGTGCAGAAAACAGTAACACTTGTTCAGAACGAAAGAAAGCACAGAGCCCCAGATTTTATGTTGTCCTGGAGAGCTTGCAGAGCACTGGGGAAAGGCAGGCAGAGAATTCCCTGCTAGCACCTTCTCTGTGCCTGGGAAGCAGAAGTGTTCACATTGCTTGGCAGAATCGCTTTTGTGCAGAAAACACTAACACTTGTTCAGAACGAAAGAAAGCACAGAGCCCCAGATTCTATGTTGTCCTGGAGAGCTTGCAGAGCACTGGGGAAAGGCAGGCAGAGAATTCCTTGCTAGCACCTTCTCTGTGCCTGGGAAGCAGAAGTGTTCACATTGCTTCGCAGAATCGCTTTTGTATAGAAAACACTAACACTTGTTCAGAACGAAAGGAAGCACAGAGCCCCAGATTCTATGTTGTCCTGGAGAGCTTGCAGAGCACTGGGGAAAGGCAGGCAGAGAATTCCCTGATAGCACCTTCTTTGTGCCTGGGAAGCAGAAGTGTTCACATTGCTTCGCAAGAATCGCTTTTGTGCAGAAAACACTAACACTTGTTCAGAACGAAAGAAAGCACAGAGCCCCAGATTCTATGTTGTCCTGGAGAGCTTGCAGAGCACTGGGGAAAGGCAGGCAGAGAATTCCCTGCTAGCACCTTCTCTGTGCCTGGGAAGCAGAAGTGTTCACATTGCTTCGCAGAATCGCTTTTGTGCAGAAAACACTAACACTTGTTCAGAACGAAAGAAAGCACAGAGCCCCAGATTCTATGTTGTCCTGGAGAGCTTGCAGAGCACTGGGGAAAGGCAGGCAGAGAATTCCCTGCTAGCACCTTCTCTGTGCCTGTTCACATTGCTTCGCAGAATCGCTTTTGTGCAGAAAACAGTAACACTTGTTCAGAAGGAAAGAAAGCACAGAGCCCCAGATTCTATGTTGTCCTGGAGAGCTTGCAGAGCACTGGGGAAAGGCAGGCAGAGAATTCCTTGCTAGCACCTTCTCTGTGCCTGGGAAGCAGAAGTGTTCACATTGCTTGGCAGAATCGCTTTTGTGCAGAAAACAGTAACACTTGTTCAGAAGGAAAGAAAGCACAGAGCCCCAGATTTGATGTTGTCCTGGAGAGCTTGCAGAGCACTGGGGAAAGGCAGGCAGAGAATTCCCTGCTAGCACCTTCTCTGTGCCTGTTCACATTGCTTCGCAGAATCGCTTTTGTGCAGAAAACAGTAACACTTGTTCAGAACGAAAGAAAGCACAGAGCCCCAGATTCTATGTTGTCCTGGAGAGCTTGCAGAGCACTGGGGAAAGGCAGGCAGAGAATTCCTTGCTAGCACCTTCTCTGTGCCTGGGAAGCAGAAGTGTTCACATTGCTTCGCAGAATCGCTTTTGTGCAGAAAACAGTAACACTTCTTCAGAACGAAAGAAAGCACAGAGCCCCAGATTCTATGTTGTCCTGGAGAGCTTGCACAGCACTGGGGAAAGGCAGGCAGAGAATTCCTTGCTAGCGCCTTCTCTGTGCCTGGGAAGCAGAAGTGTTCACATTGCTTCGCAGAATTGCTTTTGTGCAGAAAACACTAACACTTGTTCAGAACGAAAGAAAGCATGCGCCCCAGATTTGCTGTTGTCCTGGAGAGCTTGCAGAGCACTGGGGAAAGGCAGGCAGAGAATTCCCTGCTAGCACCTTCTCTGTGCCTGTTCACATTGCTTCGCAGAATCGCTTTTGTGCAGAAAACAGTAACACTTCTTCAGAACGAAAGAAAGCACAGAGCCCCAGATTCTGTGTTGTCCTGGAGAGCTTGCAGAGCACTGGGGAAAGGCAGGCAGAGAATTCCTTGCTAGCACCTTCTCTGTGCCTGGGAAGCAGAAGTGTTCACATTGCTTCGCAGAATCGCTTTTGTGCAGAAAACAGTAACACTTGTTCAGAAGGAAAGAAAGCACAGAGCCCCAGATTCTGTGTTGTCCTGGAGAGCTTGCAGAGCACTGGGGAAAGGCAGGCAGAGAATTCCTTGCTAGCACCTTCTCTGTGCCTGGGAAGCAGAAGTGTTCACATTGCTTCGCAGAATCGCTTTTGTGCAGAAAACACTAACACTTGTTCAGAAGGAAAGAAAGCACAGAGCCCCAGATTTTATGTTGTCCTGGAGAGCTTGCAGAGCACTGGGGAAAGGCAGGCAGAGAATTCCCTGCTAGCACCTTCTCTGTGCCTGGGAAGCAGAAGTGTTCACATTGCTTCGCAGAATCGCTTTTGTGCAGAAAACACTAACACTTGTTCAGAACGAAAGAAAGCACAGAGCCCCAGATTTTATGTTGTCCTGGAGAGCTTGCAGAGCACTGGGGAAAGGCAGGCAGAGAATTCCTTGCTAGCACCTTCTCTGTGCCTGGGAAGCAGAAGTGTTCACATTGCTTCGCAGAATCGCTTTTGTACAGAAAACACTAACACTTGTTCAGAACGAAAGGAAGCACAGAGCCCCAGATTTGCTGTTGTCCTGGAGAGCTTGCAGAGCACTGGGGAAAGGCAGGCAGAGAATTCCCTGCTAGCACCTTCTCTGTGCCTGTTCACATTGCTTCGCAGAATCGCTTTTGTGCAGAAAACAGTAACACTTGTTCAGAAGGAAAGAAAGCACAGAGCCCCAGATTCTATGTTGTCCTGGAGAGCTTGCAGAGCACTGGGGAAAGGCAGGCAGAGAATTCCTTGCTAGCACCTTCTCTGTGCCTGGGAAGCAGAAGTGTTCACATTGCTTCGCAGAATCGCTTTTGTGCAGAAAACAGTAACACTTGTTCAGAACGAAAGAAAGCACAGAGCCCCAGATTCTATGTTGTCCTGGAGAGCTTGCAGAGCACTGGGGAAAGGCAGGCAGAGAATTCCCTGCTAGCACCTTCTCTGTGCCTGTTCACATTGCTTCGCTGTATCGCTTTTGTGCAGAAAACAGTAACACTTGTTCAGAACGAAAGAAAGCACAGAGCCCCAGATTCTATGTTGTCCTGGAGAGCTTGCAGAGCACTGGGGAAAGGCAGGCAGAGAATTCCTTGCTAGCACCTTCTCTGTGCCTGGGAAGCAGAAGTGTTCACATTGCTTCGCAGAATCGCTTTTGTGCAGAAAACACTAACACTTGTTCAGAACGAAAGAAAGCACAGAGCCCCAGATTCTATGTTGTCCTGGAGAGCTTGCAGAGCACTGGGGAAAGGCAGGCAGAGAATTCCCTGATAGCACCTTCTTTGTGCCTGGGAAGCAGAAGTGTTCACATTGCTTCGCAAGAATCGCTTTTGTGCAGAAAACACTAACACTTGTTCAGAAGGAAAGAAAGCACAGAGCCCCAGATTTTATGTTGTCCTGGAGAGCTTGCAGAGCACTGGGGAAAGGCAGGCAGAGAATTCCCTGCTAGCACCTTCTCTGTGCCTGGGAAGCAGAAGTGTTCACATTGCTTCGCAGAATCGCTTTTGTGCAGAAAACACTAACACTTGTTCAGAACGAAAGAAAGCACAGAGCCCCAGATTCTATGTTGTCCTGGAGAGCTTGCAGAGCACTGGGGAAAGGCAGGCAGAGAATTCCTTGCTAGCACCTTCTCTGTGCCTGGGAAGCAGAAGTGTTCACATTGCTTCGCAGAATCGCTTTTGTGCAGAAAACACTAACACTTGTTCAGAACAAAAGAAAGCACAGAGCCCCAGATTTGATGTTGTCCTGGAGAGCTTGCAGAGCACTGGGGAAAGGCAGGCAGAGAATTCCTTGCTAGCACCTTCTCTGTGCCTGGGAAGCAGAAGTGTTCACATTGCTTCGCAAGAATTGCTTTTGTGCAGAAAACAGTAACACTTGTTCAGAACGAAAGAAAGCACAGAGCCCCAGATTTTATGTTGTCCTGGAGAGCTTGCAGAGCACTGGGGAAAGGCAGGCAGAGAATTCCCTGCTAGCACCTTCTCTGTGCCTGTTCACATTGCTTCGCAGAATCGCTTTTGTGCAGAAAACAGTAACACTTGTTCAGAAGGAAAGAAAGCACAGAGCCCCAGATTCTATGTTGTCCTGGAGAGCTTGCAGAGCACTGGGGAAAGGCAGGCAGAGAATTCCTTGCTAGCACCTTCTCTGTGCCTGGGAAGCAGAAGTGTTCACATTGCTTGGCAGAATCGCTTTTGTGCAGAAAACAGTAACACTTGTTCAGAAGGAAAGAAAGCACAGAGCCCCAGATTTGATGTTGTCCTGGAGAGCTTGCAGAGCACTGGGGAAAGGCAGGCAGAGAATTCCCTGCTAGCACCTTCTCTGTGCATGTTCACATTGCTTCGCAGAATCGCTTTTGTGCAGAAAACAGTAACACTTGTTCAGAACGAAAGAAAGCACAGAGCCCCAGATTCTATGTTGTCCTGGAGAGCTTGCAGAGCACTGGGGAAAGGCAGGCAGAGAATTCTTTGCTAGCACCTTCTCTGTGCCTGGGAAGCAGAAGTGTTCACATTGCTTCGCAGAATCGCTTTTGTGCAGAAAACACTAACACTTGTTCAGAACGAAAGAAAGCACAGAGCCCCAGATTCTATGTTGTCCTGGAGAGCTTGCAGAGCACTGGGGAAAGGCAGGCAGAGAATTCCCTGCTAGCACCTTCTCTGTGCCTGTTCACATTGCTTCGCAGAATCGCTTTTGTGCAGAAAACAGTAACACTTGTTAAGAACGAAAGAAAGCACAGAGCCCCAGATTCTATGTTGTCCTGGAGAGCTTGCAGAGCACTGGGGAAAGGCAGGCAGAGAATTCCTTGCTAGCACCTTCTCTATGCCTGGGAAGCAGAAGTGTTCACATTGCTTGGCAGAATCGCTTTTGTGCAGAAAGCAGTAACACTTGTTCAGAAGGAAAGAAAGCACAGAGCCCCAGATTCTATGTTGTCCTGGAGAGCTTGCAGAGCACTGGGGAAAGGCAGGCAGAGAATTCCTTGCTAGCACCTTCTCTGTGCCTGGGAAGCAGAAGTGTTCATATTGATTCGCTGTATCGCTTTTGTGCAGAAAACAGTAATACTTGTTCAGAACGAAAGAAAGCACAGAGCCCCAGATTTTATGTTGTCCTGGACAGCTTGCAGAGCACTGGGGAAAGGCAGGCAGAGAATTCCTTGCTAGCACCTTCTCTGTGCCTGGGAAGCAGAAGTGTTCACATTGCTTCGCAGAATCGCTATTGTGCAGAAAACAGTAACACTTGTTCAGAAGGAAAGAAAGCACAGAGCCCCAGATTCTATGTTGTCCTGGAGAGCTTGCAGAGCACTAGGGAAAGGCAGGCAGAGAATTCCCTGCTAGCACCTTCTCTGTGCCTGTTCACATTGCTTCGCAGAATCGCTTTTGTGCAGAAAACAGTAACACTTGTTCAGAACGAAAGAAAGCACAGAGCCCCAGATTCTATGTTGTCCTGGAGAGCTTGCAGAGCACTGGGGAAAGGCAGGCAGAGAATTCCTTGCTAGCACCTTCTCTGTGCCTGGGAAGCAGAAGTGTTCACATTGCTTGGCAGAATCGCTTTTGTGCAGAAAACAGTAACACTTGTTCAGAAGGAAAGAAAGCACAGAGCCCCAGATTTTATGTTGTCCTGGAGAGCTTGCAGAGCACTGGGGAAAGGCAGGCAGAGAATTCCCTGCTAGCACCTTCTCTATGCCTGGGAAGCAGAAGTGTTCACATTGCTTCGCTGTAGCGCTTTTGTGCAGAAAACAGTAATACTTGTTCAGAACGAAAGAAAGCACAGAGCCCCAGATTTTATGTTGTCCTGGAGAGCTTGCAGAGCACTGGGGAAAGGCAGGCAGAGAATTCCTTGCTAGCACCTTCTCTGTGCCTGGGAAGCAGAAGTGTTCACATTGCTTCGCAGAATCGCTATTGTGCAGAAAACAGTAACACTTGTTCAGAAGGAAACAAAGCACAGAGCCCCAGATTCTATGTTGTCCTGGAGAGCTTGCAGAGCACTGGGGAAAGGCAGGCAGAGAATTCCCTGCTAGCACCTTCTCTGTGCCTGTTCACATTGCTTCGCAGAATCGCTTTTGTGCAGAAAACAGTAACACTTGTTCAGAAGGAAAGAAAGCACAGAGCCCCAGATTCTATGTTGTCCTGGAGAGCTTGCAGAGCACTGGGGAAAGGCAGGCAGAGAATTCCTTGCTAGCACCTTCTCTGTGCCTGGGAAGCAGAAGTGTTCACATTGCTTGGCAGAATCGCTTTTGTGCAGAAAACAGTAACACTTGTTCAGAAGGAAAGAAAGCACAGAGCCCCAGATTTTATGTTGTCCTGGAGAGCTTGCAGAGCACTGGGGAAAGGCAGGCAGAGAATTCCCTGCTAGCACCTTCTCTATGCCTGGGAAGCAGAAGTGTTCACATTGCTTCGCTGTAGCGCTTTTGTGCAGAAAACACTAATACTTGTTCAGAACGAAAGAAAGCACAGAGCCCCAGATTTTATGTTGTCCTGGAGAGCTTGCAGAGCACTGGGGAAAGGCAGGCAGAGAATTCCTTGCTAGCACCTTCTCTGTGCCTGGGAACCAGAAGTGTTCACATTGCTTCGCAGAATCGCTATTGTGCAGAAAACAGTAACACTTGTTCAGAAGGAAAGAAAGCACAGAGCCCCAGATTTGCTGTTGTCCTGGAGAGCTTGCAGAGCACTGGGGAAAGGCAGGCAGAGAATTCCTTGCTAGCACCTTCTCTGTGCCTGGGAAGCAGAAGTGTTCACATTGCTTCGCAGAATCGCTTTTGTGCAGAAAACAGTAACACTTGTTCAGAACGAAAGAAAGCACAGAGCCCCAGATTCTATGTTGTCCTGGAGAGCTTGCAGAGCACTGGGGAAAGGCAGGCAGAGAATTCCTTGCTAGCACCTTCTCTGTGCTGGGAAGCAGAAGTGTTCACATTGCTTCGCAGAATCGCTTTTGTGCAGAAAACAGTAACACTTGTTCAGAAGGAAAGAAAGCACAGAGCCCCAGATTTGATGTTGTCCTGGAGAGCTTGCAGAGGACTGGGGAAAGGCAGGCAGAGAATTCCCTGCTAGCACCTTCTCTGTGCCTGTTCACATTGCTTCGCAGAATCGCTTTTGTGCAGAAAACAGTAACACTTGTTCAGAAGGAAAGAAAGCACAGAGCCCCAGATTCTATGTTGTCCTGGAGAGCTTGCAGAGCACTGGGGAAAGGCAGGCAGAGAATTCCTTGCTAGCACCTTCTCTGTGCCTGGGAAGCAGAAGTGTTCACATTGCTTCGCAGAATCGCTTTTGTGCAGAAAACAGTAACACTTCTTTAGAACGAAAGAAAGCACAGAGACCCAGATTCTATGTTGTCCTGGAGAGCTTGCAGAGCACTGGGGAAAGGCAGGCAGAGAATTCCCTGCTAGCACCTTCTCTGTGCCTGTTCACATTGCTTCGCAGAATCGCTTTTGTGCAGAAAACACTAACACTTGTTCAGAACGAAAGAAAGCACAGAGCCCCAGATTCTGTGTTGTCCTGGAGAGCTTGCAGAGCACTGGGGAAAGGCAGCCAGAGAATTCCTTGCTAGCACCTTCTCTGTGCCTGGGAAGCAGAAGTGTTCACATTGCTTCGCAAGAATCGCTTTTGTGCAGAAAACACTAACACTTGTTCAGAAGGAAAGAAAGCACAGAGCCCCAGATTTTATGTTGTCCTGGAGAGCTTGCAGAGCACTGGGGAAAGGCAGGCAGAGAATTCCCTGCTAGCACCTTCTCTGTGCCTGGGAAGCAGAAGTGTTCACATTGCTTCGCAGAATCGCTTTTGTGCAGAAAACACTAACACTTGTTCAGAACGAAAGAAAGCACAGAGCCCCAGATTCTATGTTGTCCTGGAGAGCTTGCACAGCACTGGGGAAAGGCAGGCAGAGAATTCCTTGCTAGCGCCTTCTCTGTGCCTGGGAAGCAGAAGTGTTCACATTGCTTCGCAGAATTGCTTTTGTGCAGAAAACACTAACACTTGTTCAGAACGAAAGAAAGCATGAGCCCCAGATTTGCTGTTGTCCTGGAGAGCTTGCAGAGCACTGGGGAAAGGCAGGCAGAGAATTCCCTGCTAGCACCTTCTCTGTGCCTGTTCACATTGCTTCGCAGAATCGCTTTTGTGCAGAAAACACTAACACTTGTTCAGAACGAAAGAAAGCACAGAGCCCCAGATTCTATGTTGTCCTGGAGAGCTTGCAGAGCACTGGGGAAAGGCAGGCAGAGAATTCCTTGCTAGCACCTTCTCTGTGCCTGGGAAGCAGAAGTGTTCACATTGCTTCGCAGAATCGCTATTGTGCAGAAAACAGTAACACTTCTTCAGAACGAAAGAAAGCACAGAGCCCCAGATTCTGTGTTGTCCTGGAGAGCTTGCAGAGCACTGGGGAAAGGCAGGCAGAGAATTCCTTGCTAGCACCTTCTCTGTGCCTGGGAAGCAGAAGTGTTCACATTGCTTCGCAGAATCGCTTTTGTGCAGAAAACAGTAACACTTGTTCAGAAGGAAAGAAAGCACAGAGCCCCAGATTCTGTGTTGTCCTGGAGAGCTTGCAGAGCACTGGGGAAAGGCAGGCAGAGATTTCCTTGCTAGCACCTTCTCTGTGCCTGGGAAGCAGAAGTGTTCACATTGCTTCGCAGAATCGCTTTTGTGCAGAAAACAGTAACACTTGTTCAGAAGGAAAGAAAGCACAGAGCCCCAGATTTTATGTTGTCCTGGAGAGCTTGCAGAGCACTGGGGAAAGGCAGGCAGAGAATTCCCTGCTAGCACCTTCTCTGTGCCTGGGAAGCAGAAGTGTTCACATTGCTTCGCAGAATCGCTTTTGTGCAGAAAACACTAACACTTGTTCAGAACGAAAGAAAGCACAGAGCCCCAGATTTTATGTTGTCCTGGAGAGCTTGCAGAGCACTGGGGAAAGGCAGGCAGAGAATTCCTTGCTAGCACCTTCTCTGTGCCTGGGAAGCAGAAGTGTTCACATTGCTTCGCAGAATCGCTTTTGTACAGAAAACACTAACACTTGTTCAGAACGAAAGGAAGCACAGAGCCCCAGATTTGCTGTTGTCCTGGAGAGCTTGCAGAGCACTGGGGAAAGGCAGGCAGAGAATTCCCTGCTAGCACCTTCTCTGTGCCTGTTCACATTGCTTCGCAGAATCGCTTTTGTGCAGAAAACAGTAACACTTGTTCAGAAGGAAAGAAAGCACAGAGCCCCAGATTCTATGTTGTCCTGGAGAGCTTGCAGAGCACTGGGGAAAGGCAGGCAGAGAATTCCTTGCTAGCACCTTCTCTGTGCCTGGGAAGCAGAAGTGTTCACATTGCTTGGCAGAATCGCTTTTGTGCAGAAAACAGTAACACTTGTTCAGAACGAAAGAAAGCACAGAGCCCCAGATTCTATGTTGTCCTGGAGAGCTTGCAGAGCACTGGGGAAAGGCAGGCAGAGAATTCCCTGCTAGCACCTTCTCTGTGCCTGTTCACATTGCTTCGCTGTATCGCTTTTGTGCAGAAAACAGTAACACTTGTTCAGAAGGAAAGAAAGCACAGAGCCCCAGATTCTATGTTGTCCTGGAGAGCTTGCAGAGCACTGGGGAAAGGCAGGCAGAGAATTCCTTGCTAGCACCTTCTCTGTGCCTGGGAAGCAGAAGTGTTCACATTGCTTCGCAGAATCGCTTTTGTGCAGAAAACACTAACACTTGTTCAGAACGAAAGAAAGCACAGAGCCCCAGATTCTATGTTGTCCTGGAGAGCTTGCAGAGCACTGGGGAAAGGCAGGCAGAGAATTCCCTGATAGCACCTTCTTTGTGCCTGGGAAGCAGAAGTGTTCACATTGCTTCGCAAGAATCGCTTTTGTGCAGAAAACACTAACACTTGTTCAGAAGGAAAGAAAGCACAGAGCCCCAGATTTTATGTTGTCCTGGAGAGCTTGCAGAGCACTGGGGAAAGGCAGGCAGAGAATTCCCTGCTAGCACCTTCTCTGTGCCTGGGAAGCAGAAGTGTTCACATTGCTTCGCAGAATCGCTTTTGTGCAGAAAACACTAACACTTGTTCAGAACGAAAGAAAGCACAGAGCCCCAGATTCTATGTTGTCCTGGAGAGCTTGCAGAGCACTGGGGAAAGGCAGGCAGAGAATTCCTTGCTAGCACCTTCTCTGTGCCTGGGAAGCAGAAGTGTTCACATTGCTTCGCAGAATCGCTTTTGTGCAGAAAACACTAACACTTGTTCAGAACAAAAGAAAGCACAGAGCCCCAGATTTGATGTTGTCCTGGAGAGCTTGCAGAGCACTGGGGAAAGGCAGGCAGAGAATTCCTTGCTAGCACCTTCTCTGTGCCTGGGAAGCAGAAGTGTTCACATTGCTTCGCAAGAATTGCTTTTGTGCAGAAAACAGTAACACTTGTTCAGAACGAAAGAAAGCACAGAGCCCCAGATTTTATGTTGTCCTGGAGAGCTTGCAGAGCACTGGGGAAAGGCAGGCAGAGAATTCCCTGCTAGCACCTTCTCTGTGCCTGTTCACATTGCTTCGCAGAATCGCTTTTGTGCAGAAAACAGTAACACTTGTTCAGAAGGAAAGAAAGCACAGAGCCCCAGATTCTATGTTGTCCTGGAGAGCTTGCAGAGCACTGGGGAAAGGCAGGCAGAGAATTCCTTGCTAGCACCTTCTCTGTGCCTGGGAAGCAGAAGTGTTCACATTGCTTGGCAGAATCGCTTTTGTGCAGAAAACAGTAACACTTGTTCAGAAGGAAAGAAAGCACAGAGCCCCAGATTTGATGTTGTCCTGGAGAGCTTGCAGAGCACTGGGGAAAGGCAGGCAGAGAATTCCCTGCTAGCACCTTCTCTGTGCATGTTCACATTGCTTCGCAGAATCGCTTTTGTGCAGAAAACAGTAACACTTGTTCAGAACGAAAGAAAGCACAGAGCCCCAGATTCTATGTTGTCCTGGAGAGCTTGCAGAGCACTGGGGAAAGGCAGGCAGAGAATTCCTTGCTAGCACCTTCTCTGTGCCTGGGAAGCAGAAGTGTTCACATTGCTTCGCAGAATCGCTTTTGTGCAGAAAACAGTAACACTTCTTCAGAACGAAAGAAAGCACAGAGCCCCAGATTCTATGTTGTCCTGGAGAGCTTGCAGAGCACTGGGGAAAGGCAGGCAGAGAATTCCCTGCTAGCACCTTCTCTGTGCCTGTTCACATTGCTTCGCAGAATCGCTTTTGTGCAGAAAACAGTAACACTTGTTAAGAACGAAAGAAAGCACAGAGCCCCAGATTCTATGTTGTCCTGGAGAGCTTGCAGAGCACTGGGGAAAGGCAGGCAGAGAATTCCTTGCTAGCACTTTCTCTATGCCTGGGAAGCAGAAGTGTTCACATTGCTTCGCTGTATCGCTTTTGTGCAGAAAGCAGTAACACTTGTTCAGAACGAAAGAAAGCACAGAGCCCCAGATTCTACGTTGTCCTGGAGAGCTTGCAGAGCACTGGGGAAAGGCAGGCAGAGAATTCCTTGCTAGCACCTTCTCTGTGCCTGGGAAGCAGAAGTGTTCATATTGATTCGCTGTATCGCTTTTGTGCAGAAAACAGTAACACTTGTTCAGAAGGAAAGAAAGCACAGAGCCCCAGATTCTATGTTGTCCTGGAGAGCTTGCAGAGCACTGGGGAAAGGCAGGCAGAGAATTCCCTGCTAGCACCTTCTCTGTGCCTGTTCACATTGCTTCGCAGAATCGCTTTTGTGCAGAAAACAGTAACACTTGTTCAGAAGGAAAGAAAGCACAGAGCCCCAGATTCTATGTTGTCCTGGAGAGCTTGCAGAGCACTGGGGAAAGGCAGGCAGAGAATTCCTTGCTAGCACCTTCTCTGTGCCTGGGAAGCAGAAGTGTTCACATTGCTTGGCAGAATCGCTTTTGTGCAGAAAACAGTAACACTTGTTCAGAAGGAAAGAAAGCACAGAGCCCCAGATTTTATGTTGTCCTGGAGAGCTTGCAGAGCACTGGGGAAAGGCAGGCAGAGAATTCCCTGCTAGCACCTTCTCTATGCCTGGGAAGCAGAAGTGTTCACATTGCTTCGCTGTAGCGCTTTTGTGCAGAAAACACTAATACTTGTTCAGAACGAAAGAAAGCACAGAGCCCCAGATTTTATGTTGTCCTGGAGAGCTTGCAGAGCACTGGGGAAAGGCAGGCAGAGAATTCCTTGCTAGCACCTTCTCTGTGCCTGGGAAGCAGAAGTGTTCACATTGCTTCGCAGAATCGCTATTGTGCAGAAAACAGTAACACTTGTTCAGAAGGAAAGAAAGCACAGAGCCCCAGATTTGCTGTTGTCCTGGAGAGCTTGCAGAGCACTGGGGAAAGGCAGGCAGAGAATTCCTTGCTAGCACCTTCTCTGTGCCTGGGAAGCAGAAGTGTTCACATTGCTTCGCAGAATCGCTTTTGTGCAGAAAACAGTAACACTTGTTCAGAACAAAAGAAAGCACAGAGCCCCAGATTCTATGTTGTCCTGGAGAGCTTGCAGAGCACTGGGGAAAGGCAGGCAGAGAATTCCTTGCTAGCACCTTCTCTGTGCTGGGAAGCAGAAGTGTTCACATTGCTTGGCAGAATCGCTTTTGTGCAGAAAACAGTAACACTTGTTCAGAAGGAAAGAAAGCACAGAGCCCCAGATTTTATGTTGTCCTGGAGAGCTTGCAGAGGACTGGGGAAAGGCAGGCAGAGAATTCCCTGCTAGCACCTTCTCTGTGCCTGGGAAGCAGAAGTGTTCACATTGCTTCGCAGAATCGCTTTTGTGCAGAAAACACTAACACTTGTTCAGAACGAAAGAAAGCACAGAGCCCCAGATTTTATGTTGTCCTGGAGAGCTTGCAGAGCACTGGGGAAAGGCAGGCAGAGAATTCCTTGCTAGCACCTTCTCTGTGCCTGGGAAGCAGAAGTGTTCACATTGCTTCGCAGAATCGCTTTTGTACAGAAAACACTAACACTTGTTCAGAACGAAAGGAAGCACAGAGCCCCAGATTTGCTGTTGTCCTGGAGAGCTTGCAGAGCACTGGGGAAAGGCAGGCAGAGAATTCCCTGCTAGCACCTTCTCTGTGCCTGTTCACATTGCTTCGCAGAATCGCTTTTGTGCAGAAAACAGTAACACTTGTTCAGAAGGAAAGAAAGCACAGAGCCCCAGATTCTATGTTGTCCTGGAGAGCTTGCAGAGCACTGGGGAAAGGCAGGCAGAGAATTCCTTGCTAGCACCTTCTCTGTGCCTGGGAAGCAGAAGTGTTCACATTGCTTGGCAGAATCGCTTTTGTGCAGAAAACAGTAACACTTGTTCAGAACGAAAGAAAGCACAGAGCCCCAGATTCTATGTTGTCCTGGAGAGCTTGCAGAGCACTGGGGAAAGGCAGGCAGAGAATTCCCTGCTAGCACCTTCTCTGTGCCTGTTCACATTGCTTCGCTGTATCGCTTTTGTGCAGAAAACAGTAACACTTGTTCAGAAGGAAAGAAAGCACAGAGCCCCAGATTCTATGTTGTCCTGGAGAGCTTGCAGAGCACTGGGGAAAGGCAGGCAGAGAATTCCTTGCTAGCACCTTCTCTGTGCCTGGGAAGCAGAAGTGTTCACATTGCTTCGCAGAATCGCTTTTGTGCAGAAAACACTAACACTTGTTCAGAACGAAAGAAAGCACAGAGCCCCAGATTCTATGTTGTCCTGGAGAGCTTGCAGAGCACTGGGGAAAGGCAGGCAGAGAATTCCCTGATAGCACCTTCTTTGTGCCTGGGAAGCAGAAGTGTTCACATTGCTTCGCAAGAATCGCTTTTGTGCAGAAAACACTAACACTTGTTCAGAAGGAAAGAAAGCACAGAGCCCCAGATTTTATGTTGTCCTGGAGAGCTTGCAGAGCACTGGGGAAAGGCAGGCAGAGAATTCCCTGCTAGCACCTTCTCTGTGCCTGGGAAGCAGAAGTGTTCACATTGCTTCGCAGAATCGCTTTTGTGCAGAAAACACTAACACTTGTTCAGAACGAAAGAAAGCACAGAGCCCCAGATTCTATGTTGTCCTGGAGAGCTTGCAGAGCACTGGGGAAAGGCAGGCAGAGAATTCCTTGCTAGCACCTTCTCTGTGCCTGGGAAGCAGAAGTGTTCACATTGCTTCGCAGAATCGCTTTTGTGCAGAAAACACTAACACTTGTTCAGAACAAAAGAAAGCACAGAGCCCCAGATTTGATGTTGTCCTGGAGAGCTTGCAGAGCACTGGGGAAAGGCAGGCAGAGAATTCCTTGCTAGCACCTTCTCTGTGCCTGGGAAGCAGAAGTGTTCACATTGCTTCGCAAGAATTGCTTTTGTGCAGAAAACAGTAACACTTGTTCAGAACGAAAGAAAGCACAGAGCCCCAGATTTTATGTTGTCCTGGAGAGCTTGCAGAGCACTGGGGAAAGGCAGGCAGAGAATTCCCTGCTAGCACCTTCTCTGTGCCTGTTCACATTGCTTCGCAGAATCGCTTTTGTGCAGAAAACAGTAACACTTGTTCAGAAGGAAAGAAAGCACAGAGCCCCAGATTCTATGTTGTCCTGGAGAGCTTGCAGAGCACTGGGGAAAGGCAGGCAGAGAATTCCTTGCTAGCACCTTCTCTGTGCCTGGGAAGCAGAAGTGTTCACATTGCTTGGCAGAATCGCTTTTGTGCAGAAAACAGTAACACTTGTTCAGAAGGAAAGAAAGCACAGAGCCCCAGATTTGATGTTGTCCTGGAGAGCTTGCAGAGCACTGGGGAAAGGCAGGCAGAGAATTCCCTGCTAGCACCTTCTCTGTGCATGTTCACATTGCTTCGCAGAATCGCTTTTGTGCAGAAAACAGTAACACTTGTTCAGAACGAAAGAAAGCACAGAGCCCCAGATTCTATGTTGTCCTGGAGAGCTTGCAGAGCACTGGGGAAAGGCAGGCAGAGAATTCCTTGCTAGCACCTTCTCTGTGCCTGGGAAGCAGAAGTGTTCACATTGCTTCGCAGAATCGCTTTTGTGCAGAAAACAGTAACACTTCTTCAGAACGAAAGAAAGCACAGAGCCCCAGATTCTATGTTGTCCTGGAGAGCTTGCAGAGCACTGGGGAAAGGCAGGCAGAGAATTCCCTGCTAGCACCTTCTCTGTGCCTGTTCACATTGCTTCGCAGAATCGCTTTTGTGCAGAAAACAGTAACACTTGTTAAGAACGAAAGAAAGCACAGAGCCCCAGATTCTATGTTGTCCTGGAGAGCTTGCAGAGCACTGGGGAAAGGCAGGCAGAGAATTCCTTGCTAGCACTTTCTCTATGCCTGGGAAGCAGAAGTGTTCACATTGCTTCGCTGTATCGCTTTTGTGCAGAAAGCAGTAACACTTGTTCAGAACGAAAGAAAGCACAGAGCCCCAGATTCTACGTTGTCCTGGAGAGCTTGCAGAGCACTGGGGAAAGGCAGGCAGAGAATTCCTTGCTAGCACCTTCTCTGTGCCTGGGAAGCAGAAGTGTTCATATTGATTCGCTGTATCGCTTTTGTGCAGAAAACAGTAACACTTGTTCAGAAGGAAAGAAAGCACAGAGCCCCAGATTCTATGTTGTCCTGGAGAGCTTGCAGAGCACTGGGGAAAGGCAGGCAGAGAATTCCCTGCTAGCACCTTCTCTGTGCCTGTTCACATTGCTTCGCAGAATCGCTTTTGTGCAGAAAACAGTAACACTTGTTCAGAAGGAAAGAAAGCACAGAGCCCCAGATTCTATGTTGTCCTGGAGAGCTTGCAGAGCACTGGGGAAAGGCAGGCAGAGAATTCCTTGCTAGCACCTTCTCTGTGCCTGGGAAGCAGAAGTGTTCACATTGCTTGGCAGAATCGCTTTTGTGCAGAAAACAGTAACACTTGTTCAGAAGGAAAGAAAGCACAGAGCCCCAGATTTTATGTTGTCCTGGAGAGCTTGCAGAGCACTGGGGAAAGGCAGGCAGAGAATTCCCTGCTAGCACCTTCTCTATGCCTGGGAAGCAGAAGTGTTCACATTGCTTCGCTGTAGCGCTTTTGTGCAGAAAACACTAATACTTGTTCAGAACGAAAGAAAGCACAGAGCCCCAGATTTTATGTTGTCCTGGAGAGCTTGCAGAGCACTGGGGAAAGGCAGGCAGAGAATTCCTTGCTAGCACCTTCTCTGTGCCTGGGAAGCAGAAGTGTTCACATTGCTTCGCAGAATCGCTATTGTGCAGAAAACAGTAACACTTGTTCAGAAGGAAAGAAAGCACAGAGCCCCAGATTTGCTGTTGTCCTGGAGAGCTTGCAGAGCACTGGGGAAAGGCAGGCAGAGAATTCCTTGCTAGCACCTTCTCTGTGCCTGGGAAGCAGAAGTGTTCACATTGCTTCGCAGAATCGCTTTTGTGCAGAAAACAGTAACACTTGTTCAGAACAAAAGAAAGCACAGAGCCCCAGATTCTATGTTGTCCTGGAGAGCTTGCAGAGCACTGGGGAAAGGCAGGCAGAGAATTCCTTGCTAGCACCTTCTCTGTGCTGGGAAGCAGAAGTGTTCACATTGCTTGGCAGAATCGCTTTTGTGCAGAAAACAGTAACACTTGTTCAGAAGGAAAGAAAGCACAGAGCCCCAGATTTTATGTTGTCCTGGAGAGCTTGCAGAGGACTGGGGAAAGGCAGGCAGAGAATTCCCTGCTAGCACCTTCTCTGTGCCTGTTCACATTGCTTCGCAGAATCGCTTTTGTGCAGAAAACAGTAACACTTGTTCAGAAGGAAAGAAAGCACAGAGCCCCAGATTCTATGTTGTCCTGGAGAGCTTGCAGAGCACTGGGGAAAGGCAGGCAGAGAATTCCTTGCTAGCACCTTCTCTGTGCCTGGGAAGCAGAAGTGTTCACATTGCTTGGCAGAATCGCTTTTGTGCAGAAAACAGTAACACTTGTTCAGAAGGAAAGAAAGCACAGAGCCCCAGATTTGATGTTGTCCTGGAGAGCTTGCAGAGCACTGGGGAAAGGCAGGCAGAGAATTCCCTGCTAGCACCTTCTCTGTGCCTGTTCACATTGCTTCGCAGAATCGCTTTTGTGCAGAAAACAGTAACACTTGTTCAGAACGAAAGAAAGCACAGAGCCCCAGATTCTATGTTGTCCTGGAGAGCTTGCAGAGCACTGGGGAAAGGCAGGCAGAGAATTCCTTGCTAGCACCTTCTCTGTGCCTGGGAAGCAGAAGTGTTCACATTGCTTCGCAGAATCGCTTTTGTGCAGAAAACAGTAACACTTGTTCAGAACGAAAGAAAGCACAGAGCCCCAGATTCTGTGTTGTCCTGGAGAGCTTGCAGAGCACTGGGGAAAGGCAGCCAGAGAATTCCTTGCTAGCACCTTCTCTGTGCCTGGGAAGCAGAAGTGTTCACATTGCTTCGCAGAATCGCTTTTGTGCAGAAAACACTAACACTTGTTCAGAACAAAAGAAAGCACAGAGCCCCAGATTTGATGTTGTCCTGGAGAGCTTGCAGAGCACTGGGGAAAGGCAGGCAGAGAATTCCTTGCTAGCACCTTCTCTGTGCCTGGGAAGCAGAAGTGTTCACATTGCTTCGCAGAATCGCTTTTGTGCAGAAAACAGTAACACTTGTTCAGAACGAAAGAAAGCACAGAGCCCCAGATTTTATGTTGTCCTGGAGAGCTTGCAGAGCACTGGGGAAAGGCAGGCAGAGAATTCCCTGCTAGCACCTTCTCTGTGCCTGTTCACATTGCTTCGCAGAATCGCTTTTGTGCAGAAAACAGTAACACTTGTTCAGAAGGAAAGAAAGCACAGAGCCCCAGATTCTATGTTGTCCTGGAGAGCTTGCAGAGCACTGGGGAAAGGCAGGCAGAGAATTCCTTGCTAGCACCTTCTCTGTGCCTGGGAAGCAGAAGTGTTCACATTGCTTGGCAGAATCGCTTTTGTGCAGAAAACAGTAACACTTGTTCAGAAGGAAAGAAAGCACAGAGCCCCAGATTTGATGTTGTCCTGGAGAGCTTGCAGAGCACTGGGGAAAGGCAGGCAGAGAATTCCCTGCTAGCACCTTCTCTGTGCCTGTTCACATTGCTTCGCAGAATCGCTTTTGTGCAGAAAACAGTAACACTTGTTCAGAACGAAAGAAAGCACAGAGCCCCAGATTCTATGTTGTCCTGGAGAGCTTGCAGAGCACTGGGGAAAGGCAGGCAGAGAATTCCTTGCTAGCACCTTCTCTGTGCCTGGGAAGCAGAAGTGTTCACATTGCTTCGCAGAATCGCTTTTGTGCAGAAAACAGTAACACTTGTTCAGAACGAAAGAAAGCACAGAGCCCCAGATTCTATGTTGTCCTGGAGAGCTTGCAGAGCACTGGGGAAAGGCAGGCAGAGAATTCCTTGCTAGCACCTTCTCTGTGCCTGGGAAGCAGAAGTGTTCACATTGCTTCGCAGAATCGCTTTTGTGCAGAAAACACTAACACTTGTTCAGAAGGAAAGAAAGCACAGAGCCCCAGATTCTATGTTGTCCTGGAGAGCTTGCAGAGCACTGGGGAAAGGCAGGCAGAGAATTCCCTGCTAGCACCTTCTCTGTGCCTGTTCACATTGCTTCGCAGAATCGCTTTTGTGCAGAAAACAGTAACACTTGTTCAGAACGAAAGAAAGCACAGAGCCCCAGATTCTATGTTGTCCTGGAGAGCTTGCAGAGCACTGGGGAAAGGCAGGCAGAGAATTCCTTGCTAGCACCTTCTCTGTGCCTGGGAAGCAGAAGTGTTCACATTGCTTCGCAGAATCGCTTTTGTGCAGAAAACAGTAACACTTGTTCAGAACGAAAGAAAGCACAGAGCCCCAGATTCTGTGTTGTCCTGGAGAGCTTGCAGAGCACTGGGGAAAGGCAGCCAGAGAATTCCTTGCTAGCACCTTCTCTGTGCCTGGGAAGCAGAAGTGTTCACATTGCTTCGCAAGAATCGCTTTTGTGCAGAAAACACTAACACTTGTTCAGAAGGAAAGAAAGCACAGAGCCCCAGATTTTATGTTGTCCTGGAGAGCTTGCAGAGCACTGGGGAAAGGCAGGCAGAGAATTCCTTGCTAGCACCTTCTCTGTGCCTGGGAAGCAGAAGTGTTCACATTGCTTCGCAGAATCGCTTTTGTGCAGAAAACACTAACACTTGTTCAGAACGAAAGAAAGCACAGAGCCCCAGATTCTATGTTGTCCTGGAGAGCTTGCAGAGCACTGGGGAAAGGCAGGCAGAGAATTCCTTGCTAGCACCTTCTCTGTGCCTGGGAAGCAGAAGTGTTCACATTGCTTCGCAGAATCGCTTTTGTGCAGAAAACACTAACACTTGTTCAGAACAAAAGAAAGCACAGAGCCCCAGATTTGATGTTGTCCTGGAGAGCTTGCAGAGCACTGGGGAAAGGCAGGCAGAGAATTCCTTGCTAGCACCTTCTCTGTGCCTGGGAAGCAGAAGTGTTCACATTGCTTCGCAGAATCGCTTTTGTGCAGAAAACAGTAACACTTGTTCAGAACGAAAGAAAGCACAGAGCCCCAGATTTTATGTTGTCCTGGAGAGCTTGCAGAGCACTGGGGAAAGGCAGGCAGAGAATTCCCTGCTAGCACCTTCTCTGTGCCTGTTCACATTGCTTCGCAGAATCGCTTTTGTGCAGAAAACAGTAACACTTGTTCAGAAGGAAAGAAAGCACAGAGCCCCAGATTCTATGTTGTCCTGGAGAGCTTGCAGAGCACTGGGGAAAGGCAGGCAGAGAATTCCTTGCTAGCACCTTCTCTGTGCCTGGGAAGCAGAAGTGTTCACATTGCTTGGCAGAATCGCTTTTGTGCAGAAAACAGTAACACTTGTTCAGAAGGAAAGAAAGCACAGAGCCCCAGATTTGATGTTGTCCTGGAGAGCTTGCAGAGCACTGGGGAAAGGCAGGCAGAGAATTCCCTGCTAGCACCTTCTCTGTGCCTGTTCACATTGCTTCGCAGAATCGCTTTTGTGCAGAAAACAGTAACACTTGTTAAGAACGAAAGAAAGCACAGAGCCCCAGATTCTATGTTGTCCTGGAGAGCTTGCAGAGCACTGGGGAAAGGCAGGCAGAGAATTCCTTGCTAGCACCTTCTCTGTGCCTGGGAAGCAGAAGTGTTCACATTGCTTCGCAGAATCGCTTTTGTGCAGAAAACAGTAACACTTCTTCAGAACGAAAGAAAGCACAGAGCCCCAGATTCTATGTTGTCCTGGAGAGCTTGCAGAGCACTGGGGAAAGGCAGGCAGAGAATTCCTTGCTAGCACCTTCTCTGTGCCTGGGAAGCAGAAGTGTTCACATTGCTTCGCAAGAATCGCTTTTGTGCAGAAAACAGTAACACTTGTTCAGAACGAAAGAAAGCACAGAGCCCCAGATTCTATGTTGTCCTGGAGAGCTTGCAGAGCACTGGGGAAAGGCAGGCAGAGAATTCCCTGCTAGCACCTTCTCTGTGCCTGTTCACATTGCTTCGCAGAATCGCTTTTGTGCAGAAAACAGTAACACTTGTTAAGAACGAAAGAAAGCACAGAGCCCCAGATTCTATGTTGTCCTGGAGAGCTTGCAGAGCACTGGGGAAAGGCAGGCAGAGAATTCCCTGCTAGCACCTTCTCTATGCCTGGGAAGCAGAAGTGTTCACATTGCTTCGCTATATCGCTTTTGTGCAGAAAGCAGTAACACTTGTTCAGAACGAAAGAAAGCACAGAGCCCCAGATTCTATGTTGTCCTGGAGAGCTTGCAGAGCACTGGGGAAAGGCAGGCAGAGAATTCCTTGCTAGCACCTTCTCTGTGCCTGGGAAGCAGAAGTGTTCATATTGATTCGCTGTATCGCTTTTGTGCAGAAAACAGTAATACTTGTTCAGAACGAAAGAAAGCACAGAGCCCCAGATTTTATGTTGTCCTGGAGAGCTTGCAGAGCACTGGGGAAAGGCAGGCAGAGAATTCCTTGCTAGCACCTTCTCTGTGCCTGGGAAGCAGAAGTGTTCACATTGCTTCGCAGAATCGCTATTGTGCAGAAAACAGTAACACTTGTTCAGAAGGAAAGAAAGCACAGAGCCCCAGATTCTATGTTGTCCTGGAGAGCTTGCAGAGCACTGGGGAAAGGCAGGCAGAGAATTCCCTGCTAGCACCTTCTCTGTGCCTGTTCACATTGCTTCGCAGAATCGCTTTTGTGCAGAAAACAGTAACACTTGTTCAGAACGAAAGAAAGCACAGAGCCCCAGATTCTATGTTGTCCTGGAGAGCTTGCAGAGCACTGGGGAAAGGCAGGCAGAGAATTCCTTGCTAGCACCTTCTCTGTGCCTGGGAAGCAGAAGTGTTCACATTGCTTGGCAGAATCGCTTTTGTGCAGAAAACAGTAACACTTGTTCAGAAGGAAAGAAAGCACAGAGCCCCAGATTTTATGTTGTCCTGGAGAGCTTGCAGAGCACTGGGGAAAGGCAGGCAGAGAATTCCCTGCTAGCACCTTCTCTATGCCTGTTCACATTGCTTCGCAGAATCGCTTTTGTGCAGAAAACAGTAACACTTGTTCAGAAGGAAAGAAAGCACAGAGCCCCAGATTCTATGTTGTCCTGGAGAGCTTGCAGAGCACTGGGGAAAGGCAGGCAGAGAATTCCTTGCTAGCACCTTCTCTGTGCCTGGGAAGCAGAAGTGTTCACATTGCTTCGCAGAATCGCTTTTGTGCAGAAAACAGTAACACTTGTTCAGAAGGAAAGAAAGCACAGAGCCCCAGATTTTATGTTGTCCTGGAGAGCTTGCAGAGCACTGGGGAAAGGCAGGCAGAGAATTCCCTGCTAGCACCTTCTCTATGCCTGGGAAGCAGAAGTGTTCACATTGCTTCGCTGTAGCGCTTTTGTGCAGAAAACACTAATACTTGTTCAGAACGAAAGAAAGCACAGAGCCCCAGATTTTATGTTGTCCTGGAGAGCTTGCAGAGCACTGGGGAAAGGCAGGCAGAGAATTCCTTGCTAGCACCTTCTCTGTGCCTGGGAAGCAGAAGTGTTCACATTGCTTCGCAGAATCGCTATTGTGCAGAAAACAGTAACACTTGTTCAGAAGGAAAGAAAGCACAGAGCCCCAGATTTGCTGTTGTCCTGGAGAGCTTGCAGAGCACTGGGGAAAGGCAGGCAGAGAATTCCTTGCTAGCACCTTCTCTGTGCCTGGGAAGCAGAAGTGTTCACATTGCTTCGCAGAATCGCTTTTGTGCAGAAAACAGTAACACTTGTTCAGAACGAAAGAAAGCACAGAGCCCCAGATTCTATGTTGTCCTGGAGAGCTTGCAGAGCACTGGGGAAAGGCAGGCAGAGAATTCCTTGCTAGCACCTTCTCTGTGCTGGGAAGCAGAAGTGTTCACATTGCTTCGCAGAATCGCTTTTGTGCAGAAAACAGTAACACTTGTTCAGAAGGAAAGAAAGCACAGAGCCCCAGATTTGATGTTGTCCTGGAGAGCTTGCAGAGGACTGGGGAAAGGCAGGCAGAGAATTCCCTGCTAGCACCTTCTCTGTGCCTGTTCACATTGCTTCGCAGAATCGCTTTTGTGCAGAAAACAGTAACACTTGTTCAGAAGGAAAGAAAGCACAGAGCCCCAGATTCTATGTTGTCCTGGAGAGCTTGCAGAGCACTGGGGAAAGGCAGGCAGAGAATTCCTTGCTAGCACCTTCTCTGTGCCTGGGAAGCAGAAGTGTTCACATTGCTTCGCAGAATCGCTTTTGTGCAGAAAACAGTAACACTTCTTTAGAACGAAAGAAAGCACAGAGACCCAGATTCTATGTTGTCCTGGAGAGCTTGCAGAGCACTGGGGAAAGGCAGGCAGAGAATTCCCTGCTAGCACCTTCTCTGTGCCTGTTCACATTGCTTCGCAGAATCGCTTTTGTGCAGAAAACAGTAACACTTGTTCAGAACGAAAGAAAGCACAGAGCCCCAGATTCTATGTTGTCCTGGAGAGCTTGCAGAGCACTGGGGAAAGGCAGGCAGAGAATTCCTTGCTAGCACCTTCTCTGTGCCTGGGAAGCAGAAGTGTTCACATTGCTTCGCAGAATCGCTTTTGTGCAGAAAACAGTAACACTTGTTCAGAACGAAAGAAAGCACAGAGCCCCAGATTCTGTGTTGTCCTGGAGAGCTTGCAGAGCACTGGGGAAAGGCAGGCAGAGAATTCCTTGCTAGCACCTTCTCTGTGCCTGGGAAGCAGAAGTGTTCACATTGCTTCGCAGAATCGCTTTTGTACAGAAAACACTAACACTTGTTCAGAACGAAAGGAAGCACAGAGCCCCAGATTTGCTGTTGTCCTGGAGAGCTTGCAGAGCACTGGGGAAAGGCAGGCAGAGAATTCCCTGCTAGCACCTTCTCTGTGCCTGTTCACATTGCTTCGCAGAATCGCTTTTGTGCAGAAAACAGTAACACTTGTTCAGAAGGAAAGAAAGCACAGAGCCCCAGATTCTATGTTGTCCTGGAGAGCTTGCAGAGCACTGGGGAAAGGCAGGCAGAGAATTCCTTGCTAGCACCTTCTCTGTGCCTGGGAAGCAGAAGTGTTCACATTGCTTCGCAAGAATCGCTTTTGTGCAGAAAACAGTAACACTTGTTCAGAACGAAAGAAAGCACAGAGCCCCAGATTCTATGTTGTCCTGGAGAGCTTGCAGAGCACTGGGGAAAGGCAGGCAGAGAATTCCTTGCTAGCACCTTCTCTGTGCCTGGGAAGCAGAAGTGTTCACATTGCTTCGCAGAATCGCTTTTGTGCAGAAAACAGTAACACTTCTTCAGAACGAAAGAAAGCACAGAGCCCCAGATTCTATGTTGTCCTGGAGAGCTTGCAGAGCACTGGGGAAAGGCAGGCAGAGAATTCCTTGCTAGCACCTTCTCTGTGCCTGGGAAGCAGAAGTGTTCACATTGCTTCGCAGAATCGCTTTTGTGCAGAAAACAGTAACACTTGTTCAGAACGAAAGAAAGCACAGAGCCCCAGATTCTATGTTGTCCTGGAGAGCTTGCAGCGCACTGGGGAAAGGCAGGCAGAGAATTCCTTGCTAGCACCTTCTCTGTGCCTGGGAAGCAGAAGTGTTCACATTGCTTCGCAGAATCGCTTTTGTGCAGAAAACAGTAACACTTGTTCAGAAGGAAAGAAAGCACAGAGCCCCAGATTTGATGTTGTCCTGGAGAGCTTGCAGAGCACTGGGGAAAGGCAGGCAGAGAATTCCCTGCTAGCACCTTCTCTGTGCCTGTTCACATTGCTTCGCAGAATCGCTTTTGTGCAGAAAACAGTAACACTTGTTCAGAAGGAAAGAAAGCACAGAGCCCCAGATTCTATGTTGTCCTGGAGAGCTTGCAGAGCACTGGGGAAAGGCAGGCAGAGAATTCCTTGCTAGCACCTTCTCTGTGCCTGGGAAGCAGAAGTGTTCACATTGCTTCGCAGAATCGCTTTTGTGCAGAAAACAGTAACACTTCTTCAGAACGAAAGAAAGCACAGAGCCCCAGATTCTGTGTTGTCCTGGAGAGCTTGCAGAGCACTGGGGAAAGGCAGGCAGAGAATTCCTTGCTAGCACCTTCTCTGTGCCTGGGAAGCAGAAGTGTTCACATTGCTTCGCAGAATCGCTTTTGTGCAGAAAACAGTAACACTTGTTCAGAAGGAAAGAAAGCACAGAGCCCCAGATTCTATGTTGTCCTGGAGAGCTTGCAGAGCACTGGGGAAAGGCAGGCAGAGAATTCCTTGCTAGCACCTGCTCTGTGCCTGGGAAGCAGAAGTGTTCACATTGCTTCGCAGAATCGCTTTTGTGCAGAAAACACTAACACTTCTTTAGAACGAAAGAAAGCACAGAGACCCAGATTCTATGTTGTCCTGGAGAGCTTGCAGAGCACTGGGGAAAGGCAGGCAGAGAATTCCTTGCTAGCACCTTCTCTGTGCCTGGGAAGCAGAAGTGTTCACATTGCTTCGCAGAATCGCTTTTGTACAGAAAACACTAACACTTGTTCAGAACGAAAGGAAGCACAGAGCCCCAGATTTGCTGTTGTCCTGGAGAGCTTGCAGAGCACTGGGGAAAGGCAGGCAGAGAATTCCCTGCTAGCACCTTCTCTGTGCCTGTTCACATTGCTTCGCAGAATCGCTTTTGTGCAGAAAACAGTAACACTTGTTCAGAACGAAAGAAAGCACAGAGCCCCAGATTCTATGTTGTCCTGGAGAGCTTGCAGAGCACTGGGGAAAGGCAGGCAGAGAATTCCTTGCTAGCACCTTCTCTGTGCCTGGGAAGCAGAAGTGTTCACATTGCTTCGCAAGAATCGCTTTTGTGCAGAAAACAGTAACACTTGTTCAGAACGAAAGAAAGCACAGAGCCCCAGATTCTATGTTGTCCTGGAGAGCTTGCAGAGCACTGGGGAAAGGCAGGCAGAGAATTCCTTGCTAGCACCTTCTCTGTGCCTGGGAAGCAGAAGTGTTCACATTGCTTCGCAGAATCGCTTTTGTGCAGAAAACACTAACACTTGTTCAGAACGAAAGAAAGCACAGAGCCCCAGATTCTATGTTGTCCTGGAGAGCTTGCAGAGCACTGGGGAAAGGCAGGCAGAGAATTCCTTGCTAGCACCTTCTCTGTGCCTGGGAAGCAGAAGTGTTCACATTGCTTCGCAGAATCGCTTTTGTGCAGAAAACAGTAACACTTCTTCAGAACGAAAGAAAGCACAGAGCCCCAGATTCTATGTTGTCCTGGAGAGCTTGCAGAGCACTGGGGAAAGGCAGGCAGAGAATTCCTTGCTAGCACCTTCTCTGTGCCTGGGAAGCAGAAGTGTTCACATTGCTTCGCAGAATCGCTTTTGTATAGAAAACACTAACACTTGTTCAGAACGAAAGGAAGCACAGAGCCCCAGATTTTATGTTGTCCTGGAGAGCTTGCAGAGCACTGGGGAAAGGCAGGCAGAGAATTCCCTGCTAGCACCTTCTCTGTGCCTGTTCACATTGCTTCGCAGAATCGCTTTTGTGCAGAAAACAGTAACACTTGTTCAGAACGAAAGAAAGCACAGAGCCCCAGATTTTATGTTGTCCTGGAGAGCTTGCAGAGCACTGGGGAAAGGTAGGCAGAGAATTCCTTGCTAGCACCTTCTCTGTGCCTGGGAAGCAGAAGTGTTCACATTGCTTCGCAGAATCGCTTTTGTGCAGAAAACACTAACACTTGTTCAGAACGAAAGAAAGCACAGAGCCCCAGATTCTATGTTGTCCTGGAGAGCTTGCAGAGCACTGGGGAAAGGCAGGCAGAGAATTCCTTGCTACCACCTTCTCTGTGCCTGGGAAGCAGAAGTGTTCACATTGCTTCGCAGAATCGCTTTTGTGCAGAAAACAGTAACACTTGTTCAGAAGGAAAGAAAGCACAGAGCCCCAGATTCTATGTTGTCCTGGAGAGCTTGCAGAGCACTGGGGAAAGGCAGGCAGAGAATTCCTTGCTAGCACCTTCTCTGTGCCTGGGAAGCAGAAGTGTTCACATTGCTTCGCAGAATCGCTTTTGTGCAGAAAACACTAACACTTGTTCAGAACGAAAGAAAGCACAGAGCCCCAGATTCTATGTTGTCCTGGAGAGCTTGCAGAGCACTGGGGAAAGGCAGGCAGAGAATTCCTTGCTAGCACCTTCTCTGTGCCTGGGAAGCAGAAGTGTTCACATTGCTTCGCAGAATCGCTTTTGTATAGAAAACACTAACACTTGTTCAGAACGAAAGGAAGCACAGAGCCCCAGATTCTATGTTGTCCTGGAGAGCTTGCAGAGCACTGGGGAAAGGCAGGCAGAGAATTCCCTGCTAGCACCTTCTCTGTGCCTGTTCACATTGCTTCGCAGAATCGCTTTTGTGCAGAAAACAGTAACACTTGTTCAGAACGAAAGAAAGCACAGAGCCCCAGATTTTATGTTGTCCTGGACAGCTTGCAGAGCACTGGGGAAAGGCAGGCAGAGAATTCCTTGCTAGCACCTTCTCTGTGCCTGGGAAGCAGAAGTGTTCACATTGCTTCGCAGAATCGCTTTTGTGCAGAAAACAGTAACACTTGTTCAGAACGAAAGAAAGCACAGAGCCCCAGATTTTATGTTGTCCTGGAGAGCTTGCAGAGCACTGGGGAAAGGCAGGCAGAGAATTCCCTGCTAGCACCTTCTCTATGCCTGGGAAGCAGAAGTGTTCACATTGCTTCGCTGTATCGCTTTTGTGCAGAAAACAGTAACACTTGTTCAGAACGAAAGAAAGCACAGAGCCCCAGATTTTATGTTGTCCTGGAGAGCTTGCAGAGCACTGGGGAAAGGCAGGCAGAGAATTCCCTGCTAGCACCTTCTCTGTGCCTGGGAAGCAGAAGTGTTCACATTGCTTCGCAGAATCGCTTTTGTGCAGAAAACACTAACACTTGTTCAGAACGAAAGAAAGCACAGAGCCCCAGATTCTATGTTGTCCTGGAGAGCTTGCAGAGCACTGGGGAAAGGCAGGCAGAGAATTCCTTGCTAGCACCTTCTCTGTGCCTGGGAAGCAGAAGTGTTCACATTGCTTCGCAGAATCGCTTTTGTGCAGAAAACAGTAACACTTCTTCAGAACGAAAGAAAGCACAGAGCCCCAGATTCTATGTTGTCCTGGAGAGCTTGCAGAGCACTGGGGAAAGGCAGGCAGAGAATTCCTTGCTAGCACCTTCTCTGTGCCTGGGAAGCAGAAGTGTTCACATTGCTTGGCAGAATCGCTTTTGTGCAGAAAACACTAACACTTGTTCAGAACGAAAGAAAGCACAGAGCCCCAGATTCTATGTTGTCCTGGAGAGCTTGCAGAGCACTGGGGAAAGGCAGGCAGAGAATTCCTTGCTAGCACCTTCTCTGTGCCTGGGAAGCAGAAGTGTTCACATTGCTTCGCAGAATCGCTTTTGTATAGAAAACACTAACACTTGTTCAGAACGAAAGGAAGCACAGAGCCCCAGATTTTATGTTGTCCTGGAGAGCTTGCAGAGCACTGGGGAAAGGCAGGCAGAGAATTCCCTGCTAGCACCTTCTCTGTGCCTGTTCACATTGCTTCGCAGAATCGCTTTTGTGCAGAAAACAATAACACTTGTTCAGAACGAAAGAAAGCACAGAGCCCCAGATTCTATGTTGTCCTGGAGAGCTTGCAGAGCACTGGGGAAAGGCAGGCAGAGAATTCCTTGCTAGCACCTTCTCTGTGCCTGGGAAGCAGAAGTGTTCACATTGCTTCGCAGAATCGCTTTTGTGCAGAAAACAGTAACACTTGTTCAGAACGAAAGAAAGCACAGAGCCCCAGATTCTATGTTGTCCTGGAGAGCTTGCAGAGCACTGGGGAAAGGCAGGCAGAGAATTCCCTGCTAGCACCTTCTCTGTGCCTGTTCACATTGCTTCGCTGTATCGCTTTTGTGCAGAAAACAGTAACACTTGTTCAGAACGAAAGAAAGCACAGAGCCCCAGATTCTATGTTGTCCTGGAGAGCTTGCAGAGCACTGGGGAAAGGCAGGCAGAGAATTCCTTGCTAGCACCTTCTCTGTGCCTGGGAAGCAGAAGTGTTCACATTGCTTGGCAGAATCGCTTTTGTGCAGAAAACACTAACACTTGTTCAGAACGAAAGAAAGCACAGAGCCCCAGATTCTATGTTGTCCTGGAGAGCTTGCAGAGCACTGGGGAAAGGCAGGCAGAGAATTCCTTGCTAGCACCTTCTCTGTGCCTGGGAAGCAGAAGTGTTCACATTGCTTCGCAGAATCGCTATTGTGCAGAAAACAGTAACACTTGTTCAGAAGGAAAGAAAGCACAGAGCCCCAGATTCTATGTTGTCCTGGAGAGCTTGCAGAGCACTGGGGAAAGGCAGGCAGAGAATTCCTTGCTAGCACCTTCTCTGTGCCTGGGAAGCAGAAGTGTTCACATTGCTTCGCAGAATCGCTTTTGTGCAGAAAACACTAACACTTGTTCAGAACGAAAGAAAGCACAGAGCCCCAGATTCTATGTTGTCCTGGAGAGCTTGCAGAGCACTGGGGAAAGGCAGGCAGAGAATTCCTTGCTAGCACCTTCTCTGTGCCTGGGAAGCAGAAGTGTTCACATTGCTTCGCAGAATCGCTTTTGTGCAGAAAACACTAACACTTCTTCAGAACGAAAGAAAGCACAGAGCCCCAGATTCTATGTTGTCCTGGAGAGCTTGCAGAGCACTGGGGAAAGGCAGGCAGAGAATTCCTTGCTAGCACCTTCTCTGTGCCTGGGAAGCAGAAGTGTTCACATTGCTTCGCAGAATCGCTTTTGTATAGAAAACACTAACACTTGTTCAGAACGAAAGGAAGCACAGAGCCCCAGATTTTATGTTGTCCTGGAGAGCTTGCAGAGCACTGGGGAAAGGCAGGCAGAGAATTCCCTGCTAGCACCTTCTCTGTGCCTGTTCACATTGCTTCGCAGAATCGCTTTTGTGCAGAAAACAGTAACACTTGTTCAGAACGAAATGAAGCACAGAGCCCCAGATTTTATGTTGTCCTGGAGAGCTTGCAGAGCACTGGGGAAAGGCAGGCAGAGAATTCCTTGCTAGCACCTTCTCTGTGCCTGGGAAGCAGAAGTGTTCACATTGCTTCGCAGAATCGCTTTTGTGCAGAAAACAGTAACACTTGTTCAGAACGAAAGAAAGCACAGAGCCCCAGATTCTATGTTGTCCTGGAGAGCTTGCAGAGCACTGGGGAAAGGCAGGCAGAGAATTCCTTGCTAGCACCTTCTCTGTGCCTGGGAAGCAGAAGTGTTCACATTGCTTCGCAGAATCGGTTTTGTGCAGAAAACAGTAACAGTTGTTCAGAACGAAAGAAAGCACAGAGCCCCAGATTCTATGTTGTCCTGGAGAGCTTGCAGAGCACTGGGGAAAGGCAGGCAGAGAATTCCTTGCTAGCACCTTCTCTGTGCCTGGGAAGCAGAAGTGTTCACATTGCTTCGCAGAATCGCTTTTGTGCAGAAAACACTAACACTTGTTCAGAACGAAAGAAAGCACAGAGCCCCAGATTCTATGTTGTCCTGGAGAGCTTGCAGAGCACTGGGGAAAGGCAGGCAGAGAATTCCTTGCTAGCACCTTCTCTGTGCCTGGGAAGCAGAAGTGTTCACATTGCTTCGCAGAATCGCTATTGTGCAGAAAACAGTAACACTTGTTCAGAAGGAAAGAAAGCACAGAGCCCCAGATTCTATGTTGTCCTGGAGAGCTTGCAGAGCACTGGGGAAAGGCAGGCAGAGAATTCCTTGCTAGCACCTTCTCTGTGCCTGGGAAGCAGAAGTGTTCACATTGCTTCGCAGAATCGCTTTTGTGCAGAAAACAGTAACACTTCTTCAGAACGAAAGGAAGCACAGAGCCCCAGATTTTATGTTGTCCTGGAGAGCTTGCAGAGCACTGGGGAAAGGCAGGCAGAGAATTCCCTGCTAGCACCTTCTCTGTGCCTGTTCACATTGCTTCGCAGAATCGCTTTTGTGCAGAAAACAGTAACACTTGTTCAGAACGAAAGAAAGCACAGAGCCCCAGATTTTATGTTGTCCTGGACAGCTTGCAGAGCACTGGGGAAAGGCAGGCAGAGAATTCCTTGCTAGCACCTTCTCTGTGCCTGGGAAGCAGAAGTGTTCACATTGCTTGGCAGAATCGCTTTTGTGCAGAAAACACTAACACTTGTTCAGAACGAAAGAAAGCACAGAGCCCCAGATTCTATGTTGTCCTGGAGAGCTTGCAGAGCACTGGGGAAAGGCAGGCAGAGAATTCCCTGCTAGCACCTTCTCTATGCCTGGGAAGCAGAAGTGTTCACATTGCTTCGCTGTATCGCTTTTGTGCAGAAAACAGTAACACTTGTTCAGAACGAAAGAAAGCACAGAGCCCCAGATTTTATGTTGTCCTGGAGAGCTTGCAGAGCACTGGGGAAAGGCAGGCAGAGAATTCCCTGCTAGCACCTTCTCTGTGCCTGGGAAGCAGAAGTGTTCACATTGCTTCGCAGAATCGCTTTTGTGCAGAAAACACTAACACTTGTTCAGAACGAAAGAAAGCACAGAGCCCCAGATTCTATGTTGTCCTGGAGAGCTTGCAGAGCACTGGGGAAAGGCAGGCAGAGAATTCCTTGCTAGCACCTTCTCTGTGCCTGGGAAGCAGAAGTGTTCACATTGCTTCGCAGAATCGCTTTTGTATAGAAAACACTAACACTTGTTCAGAACGAAAGGAAGCACAGAGCCCCAGATTCTATGTTGTCCTGGAGAGCTTGCACAGCACTGGGGAAAGGCAGGCAGAGAATTCCTTGCTAGCACCTTCTCTGTGCCTGGGAAGCAGAAGTGTTCACATTGCTTCGCAGAATCGCTTTTGTGCAGAAAACACTAACACTTGTTCAGAACGAAAGAAAGCACAGAGCCCCAGATTCTATGTTGTCCTGGAGAGCTTGCAGAGCACTTGGGAAAGGCAGGCAGAGAATTCCTTGCTAGCACCTTCTCTGTGCCTGTTCACATTGCTTCGCAGAATCGCTTTTGTGCAGAAAACAGTAACACTTGTTCAGAACGAAAGAAAGCACAGAGCCCCAGATTTTATGTTGTCCTGGAGAGCTTGCAGAGCACTGGGGAAAGGCAGGCAGAGAATTCCCTGCTAGCACCTTCTCTATGCCTGGGAAGCAGAAGTGTTCACATTGCTTCGCAGAATCGCTTTTGTGCAGAAAACACTAACACTTGTTCAGAACGAAAGAAAGCACAGAGCCCCAGATTCTATGTTGTCCTGGAGAGCTTGCAGAGCACTGGGGAAAGGCAGGCAGAGAATTCCCTGATAGCACCTTCTTTGTGCCTGGGAAGCAGAAGTGTTCACATTACTTCGCAAGAATCGCTTTTGTGCAGAAAACACTAACACTTGTTCAGAAGGAAAGAAAGCACAGAGCCCCAGATTTTATGTTGTCCTGGAGAGCTTGCAGAGCACTGGGGAAAGGCAGGCAGAGAATTCCCTGCTAGCACCTTCTCTGTGCCTGGGAAGCAGAAGTGTTCACATTGCTTCGCAGAATCGCTTTTGTGCAGAAAACACTAACACTTGTTCAGAACGAAAGAAAGCACAGAGCCCCAGATTCTATGTTGTCCTGGAGAGCTTGCAGAGCACTGGGGAAAGGCAGGCAGAGAATTCCCTGCTAGCACCTTCTCTGTGCCTGTTCACATTGCTTCGCAGAATCGCTTTTGTGCAGAAAACAGTAACACTTGTTCAGAAGGAAAGAAAGCACAGAGCCCCAGATTCTATGTTGTCCTGGAGAGCTTGCAGAGCACTGGGGAAAGGCAGGCAGAGAATTCCTTGCTAGCACCTTCTCTGTGCCTGGGAAGCAGAAGTGTTCACATTGCTTGGCAGAATCGCTTTTGTGCAGAAAACAGTAACACTTGTTCAGAAGGAAAGAAAGCACAGAGCCCCAGATTTGATGTTGTCCTGGAGAGCTTGCAGAGCACTGGGGAAAGGCAGGCAGAGAATTCCCTGCTAGCACCTTCTCTGTGCCTGTTCACATTGCTTCGCAGAATCGCTTTTGTGCAGAAAACAGTAACACTTGTTCAGAACGAAAGAAAGCACAGAGCCCCAGATTCTATGTTGTCCTGGAGAGCTTGCAGAGCACTGGGGAAAGGCAGGCAGAGAGTTCCTTGCTAGCACCTTCTCTGTGCCTGGGAAGCAGAAGTGTTCACATTGCTTCGCAGAATCGCTTTTGTGCAGAAAACAGTAACACTTCTTCAGAACGAAACAAAGCACAGAGCCCCAGATTCTATGTTGTCCTGGAGAGCTTGCACAGCACTGGGGAAAGGCAGGCAGAGAATTCCTTGCTAGCGCCTTCTCTGTGCCTGGGAAGCAGAAGTGTTCACATTGCTTCGCAGAATTGCTTTTGTGCAGAAAACACTAACACTTGTTCAGAACGAAAGAAAGCATGAGCCCCAGATTTGCTGTTGTCCTGGAGAGCTTGCAGAGCACTGGGGAAAGGCAGGCAGAGAATTCCCTGCTAGCACCTTCTCTGTGCCTGTTCACATTGCTTCGCAGAATCGCTTTTGTGCAGAAAACAGTAACACTTGTTCAGAACGAAAGAAAGCACAGAGCCCCAGATTCTATGTTGTCCTGGAGAGCTTGCAGAGCACTGGGGAAAGGCAGGCAGAGAATTCCTTGCTAGCACCTTCTCTGTGCCTGGGAAGCAGAAGTGTTCACATTGCTTCGCAGAATCGCTATTGTGCAGAAAACAGTAACACTTCTTCAGAACGAAAGAAAGCACAGAGCCCCAGATTCTGTGTTGTCCTGGAGAGCTTGCAGAGCACTGGGGAAAGGCAGGCAGAGAATTCCCTGCTAGCACCTTCTCTGTGCCTGGGAAGCAGAAGTGTTCACATTGCTTCGCAGAATCGCTTTTGTGCAGAAAACACTAACACTTGTTCAGAACGAAAGAAAGCACAGAGCCCCAGATTTTATGTTGTCCTGGAGAGCTTGCAGAGCACTGGGGAAAGGCAGGCAGAGAATTCCTTGCTAGCACCTTCTCTGTGCCTGGGAAGCAGAAGTGTTCACATTGCTTCGCAGAATCGCTTTTGTACAGAAAACACTAACACTTGTTCAGAACGAAAGGAAGCACAGAGCCCCAGATTTGCTGTTGTCCTGGAGAGCTTGCAGAGCACTGGGGAAAGGCAGGCAGAGAATTCCCTGCTAGCACCTTCTCTGTGCCTGTTCACATTGCTTCGCAGAATCGCTTTTGTGCAGAAAACAGTAACACTTGTTCAGAAGGAAAGAAAGCACAGAGCCCCAGATTCTATGTTGTCCTGGAGAGCTTGCAGAGCACTGGGGAAAGGCAGGCAGAGAATTCCTTGCTAGCACCTTCTCTGTGCCTGGGAAGCAGAAGTGTTCACATTGCTTCGCAGAATCGCTTTTGTGCAGAAAACAGTAACACTTGTTCAGAACGAAAGAAAGCACAGAGCCCCAGATTCTATGTTGTCCTGGAGAGCTTGCAGAGCACTGGGGAAAGGCAGGCAGAGAATTCCCTGCTAGCACCTTCTCTGTGCCTGTTCACATTGCTTCGCTGTATCGCTTTTGTGCAGAAAACAGTAACACTTGTTCAGAACGAAAGAAAGCACAGAGCCCCAGATTCTATGTTGTCCTGGAGAGCTTGCAGAGCACTGGGGAAAGGCAGGCAGAGAATTCCTTGCTAGCACCTTCTCTGTGCCTGGGAAGCAGAAGTGTTCACATTGCTTCGCAGAATCGCTTTTGTGCAGAAAACACTAACACTTGTTCAGAACGAAAGAAAGCACAGAGCCCCAGATTCTATGTTGTCCTGGAGAGCTTGCAGAGCACTGGGGAAAGGCAGGCAGAGAATTCCCTGATAGCACCTTCTTTGTGCCTGGGAAGCAGAAGTGTTCACATTGCTTCGCAAGAATCGCTTTTGTGCAGAAAACACTAACACTTGTTCAGAAGGAAAGAAAGCACAGAGCCCCAGATTTTATGTTGTCCTGGAGAGCTTGCAGAGCACTGGGGAAAGGCAGGCAGAGAATTCCCTGCTAGCACCTTCTCTGTGCCTGGGAAGCAGAAGTGTTCACATTGCTTCGCAGAATCGCTTTTGTGCAGAAAACACTAACACTTGTTCAGAACGAAAGAAAGCACAGAGCCCCAGATTCTATGTTGTCCTGGAGAGCTTGCAGAGCACTGGGGAAAGGCAGGCAGAGAATTCCTTGCTAGCACCTTCTCTGTGCCTGGGAAGCAGAAGTGTTCACATTGCTTCGCAGAATCGCTTTTGTGCAGAAAACACTAACACTTGTTCAGAACAAAAGAAAGCACAGAGCCCCAGATTTGATGTTGTCCTGGAGAGCTTGCAGAGCACTGGGGAAAGGCAGGCAGAGAATTCCTTGCTAGCACCTTCTCTGTGCCTGGGAAGCAGAAGTGTTCACATTGCTTCGCAGAATCGCTTTTGTACAGAAAACACTAACACTTGTTCAGAACGAAAGGAAGCACAGAGCCCCAGATTTGCTGTTGTCCTGGAGAGCTTGCAGAGCACTGGGGAAAGGCAGGCAGAGAATTCCCTGCTAGCACCTTCTCTGTGCCTGTTCACATTGCTTCGCAGAATCGCTTTTGTGCAGAAAACAGTAACACTTGTTCAGAAGGAAAGAAAGCACAGAGCCCCAGATTCTATGTTGTCCTGGAGAGCTTGCAGAGCACTGGGGAAAGGCAGGCAGAGAATTCCTTGCTAGCACCTTCTCTGTGCCTGGGAAGCAGAAGTGTTCACATTGCTTCGCAGAATCGCTTTTGTGCAGAAAACAGTAACACTTGTTCAGAACGAAAGAAAGCACAGAGCCCCAGATTCTATGTTGTCCTGGAGAGCTTGCAGAGCACTGGGGAAAGGCAGGCAGAGAATTCCCTGCTAGCACCTTCTCTGTGCCTGTTCACATTGCTTCGCTGTATCGCTTTTGTGCAGAAAACAGTAACACTTGTTCAGAACGAAAGAAAGCACAGAGCCCCAGATTCTATGTTGTCCTGGAGAGCTTGCAGAGCACTGGGGAAAGGCAGGCAGAGAATTCCTTGCTAGCACCTTCTCTGTGCCTGGGAAGCAGAAGTGTTCACATTGCTTCGCAGAATCGCTTTTGTGCAGAAAACACTAACACTTGTTCAGAACGAAAGAAAGCACAGAGCCCCAGATTCTATGTTGTCCTGGAGAGCTTGCAGAGCACTGGGGAAAGGCAGGCAGAGAATTCCCTGATAGCACCTTCTTTGTGCCTGGGAAGCAGAAGTGTTCACATTGCTTCGCAAGAATCGCTTTTGTGCAGAAAACACTAACACTTGTTCAGAAGGAAAGAAAGCACAGAGCCCCAGATTTTATGTTGTCCTGGAGAGCTTGCAGAGCACTGGGGAAAGGCAGGCAGAGAATTCCCTGCTAGCACCTTCTCTGTGCCTGGGAAGCAGAAGTGTTCACATTGCTTCGCAGAATCGCTTTTGTGCAGAAAACACTAACACTTGTTCAGAACGAAAGAAAGCACAGAGCCCCAGATTCTATGTTGTCCTGGAGAGCTTGCAGAGCACTGGGGAAAGGCAGGCAGAGAATTCCTTGCTAGCACCTTCTCTGTGCCTGGGAAGCAGAAGTGTTCACATTGCTTCGCAGAATCGCTTTTGTGCAGAAAACACTAACACTTGTTCAGAACAAAAGAAAGCACAGAGCCCCAGATTTGATGTTGTCCTGGAGAGCTTGCAGAGCACTGGGGAAAGGCAGGCAGAGAATTCCTTGCTAGCACCTTCTCTGTGCCTGGGAAGCAGAAGTGTTCACATTGCTTCGCAGAATCGCTATTGTGCAGAAAACAGTAACACTTGTTCAGAAGGAAACAAAGCACAGAGCCCCAGATTCTATGTTGTCCTGGAGAGCTTGCAGAGCACTGGGGAAAGGCAGGCAGAGAATTCCCTGCTAGCACCTTCTCTGTGCCTGTTCACATTGCTTCGCAGAATCGCTTTTGTGCAGAAAACAGTAACACTTGTTCAGAAGGAAAGAAAGCACAGAGCCCCAGATTCTATGTTGTCCTGGAGAGCTTGCAGAGCACTGGGGAAAGGCAGGCAGAGAATTCCTTGCTAGCACCTTCTCTGTGCCTGGGAAGCAGAAGTGTTCACATTGCTTGGCAGAATCGCTTTTGTGCAGAAAACAGTAACACTTGTTCAGAAGGAAAGAAAGCACAGAGCCCCAGATTTGATGTTGTCCTGGAGAGCTTGCAGAGCACTGGGGAAAGGCAGGCAGAGAATTCCCTGCTAGCACCTTCTCTGTGCCTGTTCACATTGCTTCGCAGAATCGCTTTTGTGCAGAAAACAGTAACACTTGTTCAGAACGAAAGAAAGCACAGAGCCCCAGATTCTATGTTGTCCTGGAGAGCTTGCAGAGCACTGGGGAAAGGCAGGCAGAGAATTCCTTGCTAGCACCTTCTCTGTGCCTGGGAAGCAGAAGTGTTCACATTGCTTCGCAGAATCGCTTTTGTGCAGAAAACACTAACACTTGTTCAGAACGAAAGAAAGCACAGAGCCCCAGATTCTATGTTGTCCTGGAGAGCTTGCAGAGCACTGGGGAAAGGCAGGCAGAGAATTCCTTGCTAGCACCTTCTCTGTGCCTGGGAAGCAGAAGTGTTCACATTGCTTCGCAGAATCGCTTTTGTGCAGAAAACACTAACACTTGTTCAGAACGAAAGAAAGCACAGAGCCCCAGATTTGATGTTGTCCTGGACAGCTTGCAGAGCACTGGGGAAAGGCAGGCAGAGAATTCCTTGCTAGCACCTTCTCTGTGCCTGGGAAGCAGAAGTGTTCACATTGCTGCGCAGAATCGCTATTGTGCAGAAAACAGTAACACTTGTTCAGAAGGAAAGAAAGCACAGAGCCCCAGATTCTATGTTGTCCTGGAGAGCTTGCAGAGCACTGGGGAAAGGCAGGCAGAGAATTCCCTGCTAGCACCTTCTCTGTGCCTGTTCACATTGCTTCGCAGAATCGCTTTTGTGCAGAAAACAGTAACACTTGTTCAGAACGAAAGAAAGCACAGAGCCCCAGATTCTATGTTGTCCTGGAGAGCTTGCAGAGCACTGGGGAAAGGCAGGCAGAGAATTCCTTGCTAGCACCTTCTCTGTGCCTGGGAAGCAGAAGTGTTCACATTGCTTCGCTGTAGCGCTTTTGTGCAGAAAACACTAACACTTGTTCAGAACGAAAGAAAGCACAGAGCCCCAGATTCTATGTTGTCCTGGAGAGCTTGCAGAGCACTGGGGAAAGGCAGGCAGAGAATTCCCTGCTAGCACCTTCTCTGTGCCTGTTCACATTGCTTCGCAGAATCGCTTTTGTGCAGAAAACAGTAACACTTGTTCAGAAGGAAAGAAAGCACAGAGCCCCAGATTCTATGTTGTCCTGGAGAGCTTGCAGAGCACTGGGGAAAGGCAGGCAGAGAATTCCTTGCTAGCACCTTCTCTGTGCCTGGGAAGCAGAAGTGTTCACATTGCTTCGCAGAATCGCTTTTGTGCAGAAAACAGTAACACTTCTTCAGAACGAAAGAAAGCACAGAGCCCCAGATTCTATGTTGTCCTGGAGAGCTTGCACAGCACTGGGGAAAGGCAGGCAGAGAATTCCTTGCTAGCGCCTTCTCTGTGCCTGGGAAGCAGAAGTGTTCACATTGCTTCGCAGAATTGCTTTTGTGCAGAAAACACTAACACTTGTTCAGAACGAAAGAAAGCATGAGCCCCAGATTTGCTGTTGTCCTGGAGAGCTTGCAGAGCACTGGGGAAAGGCAGGCAGAGAATTCCCTGCTAGCACCTTCTCTGTGCCTGTTCACATTGCTTCGCAGAATCGCTTTTGTGCAGAAAACAGTAACACTTGTTCAGAACGAAAGAAAGCACAGAGCCCCAGATTCTATGTTGTCCTGGAGAGCTTGCAGAGCACTGGGGAAAGGCAGGCAGAGAATTCCTTGCTAGCACCTGCTCTGTGCCTGGGAAGCAGAAGTGTTCACATTGCTTCGCAGAATCGCTTTTGTGCAGAAAACAGTAACACTTCTTCAGAACGAAAGAAAGCACAGAGCCCCAGATTCTGTGTTGTCCTGGAGAGCTTGCAGAGCACTGGGGAAAGGCAGGCAGAGAATTCCTTGCTAGCACCTTCTCTGTGCCTGGGAAGCAGAAGTGTTCACATTGCTTCGCAGAATCGCTTTTGTGCAGAAAACAGTAACACTTGTTCAGAAGGAAAGAAAGCACAGAGCCCCAGATTCTGTGTTGTCCTGGAGAGCTTGCAGAGCACTGGGGAAAGGCAGCCAGAGAATTCCTTGCTAGCACCTTCTCTGTGCCTGGGAAGCAGAAGTGTTCACATTGCTTCGCAGAATCGCTTTTGTGCAGAAAACAGTAACACTTGTTCAGAAGGAAAGAAAGCACAGAGCCCCAGATTTTATGTTGTCCTGGAGAGCTTGCAGAGCACTGGGGAAAGGCAGGCAGAGAATTCCCTGCTAGCACCTTCTCTGTGCCTGGGAAGCAGAAGTGTTCACATTGCTTCGCAGAATCGCTTTTGTGCAGAAAACACTAACACTTGTTCAGAACGAAAGAAAGCACAGAGCCCCAGATTTTATGTTGTCCTGGAGAGCTTGCAGAGCACTGGGGAAAGGCAGGCAGAGAATTCCTTGCTAGCACCTTCTCTGTGCCTGGGAAGCAGAAGTGTTCACATTGCTTCGCAGAATCGCTTTTGTACAGAAAACACTAACACTTGTTCAGAACGAAAGGAAGCACAGAGCCCCAGATTTGCTGTTGTCCTGGAGAGCTTGCAGAGCACTGGGGAAAGGCAGGCAGAGAATTCCCTGCTAGCACCTTCTCTGTGCCTGTTCACATTGCTTCGCAGAATCGCTTTTGTGCAGAAAACAGTAACACTTGTTCAGAAGGAAAGAAAGCACAGAGCCCCAGATTCTGTGTTGTCCTGGAGAGCTTGCAGAGCACTGGGGAAAGGCAGCCAGAGAATTCCTTGCTAGCACCTTCTCTGTGCCTGGGAAGCAGAAGTGTTCACATTGCTTCGCAGAATCGCTTTTGTGCAGAAAACAGTAACACTTGTTCAGAAGGAAAGAAAGCACAGAGCCCCAGATTTTATGTTGTCCTGGAGAGCTTGCAGAGCACTGGGGAAAGGCAGGCAGAGAATTCCTTGCTAGCACCTTCTCTGTGCCTGGGAAGCAGAAGTGTTCACATTGCTTCGCAGAATCGCTTTTGTACAGAAAACACTAACACTTGTTCAGAACGAAAGGAAGCACAGAGCCCCAGATTTGCTGTTGTCCTGGAGAGCTTGCAGAGCACTGGGGAAAGGCAGGCAGAGAATTCCCTGCTAGCACCTTCTCTGTGCCTGTTCACATTGCTTCGCAGAATCGCTTTTGTGCAGAAAACAGTAACACTTGTTCAGAAGGAAAGAAAGCACAGAGCCCCAGATTCTATGTTGTCCTGGAGAGCTTGCAGAGCACTGGGGAAAGGCAGGCAGAGAATTCCTTGCTAGCACCTTCTCTGTGCCTGGGAAGCAGAAGTGTTCACATTGCTTCGCAAGAATCGCTTTTGTGCAGAAAACAGTAACACTTGTTCAGAACGAAAGAAAGCACAGAGCCCCAGATTCTATGTTGTCCTGGAGAGCTTGCAGAGCACTGGGGAAAGGCAGGCAGAGAATTCCCTGCTAGCACCTTCTCTGTGCCTGTTCACATTGCTTCGCTGTATCGCTTTTGTGCAGAAAACAGTAACACTTGTTCAGAACGAAAGAAAGCACAGAGCCCCAGATTTGCTGTTGTCCTGGAGAGCTTGCAGAGCACTGGGGAAAGGCAGGCAGAGAATTCCTTGCTAGCACCTTCTCTGTGCCTGGGAAGCAGAAGTGTTCACATTGCTTCGCAGAATCGCTTTTGTACAGAAAACACTAACACTTGTTCAGAACGAAAGAAAGCACAGAGCCCCAGATTCTATGTTGTCCTGGAGAGCTTGCAGAGCACTGGGGAAAGGCAGGCAGAGAATTCCCTGATAGCACCTTCTTTGTGCCTGGGAAGCAGAAGTGTTCACATTGCTTCGCAAGAATCGCTTTTGTGCAGAAAACACTAACACTTGTTCAGAAGGAAAGAAAGCACAGAGCCCCAGATTTTATGTTGTCCTGGAGAGCTTGCAGAGCACTGGGGAAAGGCAGGCAGAGAATTCCCTGCTAGCACCTTCTCTGTGCCTGGGAAGCAGAAGTGTTCACATTGCTTCGCAGAATCGCTTTTGTGCAGAAAACACTAACACTTGTTCAGAACGAAAGAAAGCACAGAGCCCCAGATTCTATGTTGTCCTGGAGAGCTTGCAGAGCACTGGGGAAAGGCAGGCAGAGAATTCCTTGCTAGCACCTTCTCTGTGCCTGGGAAGCAGAAGTGTTCACATTGCTTCGCAAGAATTGCTTTTGTGCAGAAAACAGTAACACTTGTTCAGAACGAAAGAAAGCACAGAGCCCCAGATTTTATGTTGTCCTGGAGAGCTTGCAGAGCACTGGGGAAAGGCAGGCAGAGAATTCCCTGCTAGCACCTTCTCTGTGCCTGTTCACATTGCTTCGCAGAATCGCTTTTGTGCAGAAAACAGTAACACTTGTTCAGAAGGAAAGAAAGCACAGAGCCCCAGATTCTATGTTGTCCTGGAGAGCTTGCAGAGCACTGGGGAAAGGCAGGCAGAGAATTCCTTGCTAGCACCTTCTCTGTGCCTGGGAAGCAGAAGTGTTCACATTGCTTGGCAGAATCGCTTTTGTGCAGAAAACAGTAACACTTGTTCAGAAGGAAAGAAAGCACAGAGCCCCAGATTTGATGTTGTCCTGGAGAGCTTGCAGAGCACTGGGGAAAGGCAGGCAGAGAATTCCCTGCTAGCACCTTCTCTGTGCATGTTCACATTGCTTCGCAGAATCGCTTTTGTGCAGAAAACAGTAACACTTGTTCAGAACGAAAGAAAGCACAGAGCCCCAGATTCTATGTTGTCCTGGAGAGCTTGCAGAGCACTGGGGAAAGGCAGGCAGAGAATTCCTTGCTAGCACCTTCTCTGTGCCTGGGAAGCAGAAGTGTTCACATTGCTTCGCAGAATCGCTTTTGTGCAGAAAACAGTAACACTTCTTCAGAACGAAAGAAAGCACAGAGCCCCAGATTCTATGTTGTCCTGGAGAGCTTGCAGAGCACTGGGGAAAGGCAGGCAGAGAATTCCTTGCTAGCACCTTCTCTGTGCCTGGGAAGCAGAAGTGTTCACATTGCTTCGCAGAATCGCTTTTGTGCAGAAAACACTAACACTTGTTCAGAACGAAAGAAAGCACAGAGCCCCAGATTCTATGTTGTCCTGGAGAGCTTGCAGAGCACTGGGGAAAGGCAGGCAGAGAATTCCCTGCTAGCACCTTCTCTGTGCCTGTTCACATTGCTTCGCAGAATCGCTTTTGTGCAGAAAACAGTAACACTTGTTCAGAACGAAAGAAAGCACAGAGCCCCAGATTCTATGTTGTCCTGGAGAGCTTGCAGAGCACTGGGGAAAGGCAGGCAGAGAATTCCCTGCTAGCACCTTCTCTATGCCTGGGAAGCAGAAGTGTTCACATTGCTTCGCTGTATCGCTTTTGTGCAGAAAGCAGTAACACTTGTTCAGAACGAAAGAAAGCACAGAGCCCCAGATTCTATGTTGTCCTGGAGAGCTTGCAGAGCACTGGGGAAAGGCAGGCAGAGAAATCCTTGCTAGCACCTTCTCTGTGCCTGGGAAGCAGAAGTGTTCATATTGATTCGCTGTATCGCTTTTGTGCAGAAAACAGTAATACTTGTTCAGAACGAAAGAAAGCACAGAGCCCCAGATTTTATGTTGTCCTGGACAGCTTGCAGAGCACTGGGGAAAGGCAGGCAGAGAATTCCTTGCTAGCACCTTCTCTGTGCCTGGGAAGCAGAAGTGTTCACATTGCTGCGCAGAATCGCTATTGTGCATAAAACAGTAACACTTGTTCAGAAGGAAAGAAAGCACAGAGCCCCAGATTCTATGTTGTCCTGGAGAGCTTGCAGAGCACTGGGGAAAGGCAGGCAGAGAATTCCCTGCTAGCACCTTCTCTGTGCCTGTTCACATTGCTTCGCAGAATCGCTTTTGTGCAGAAAACAGTAACACTTGTTCAGAACGAAAGAAAGCACAGAGCCCCAGATTCTATGTTGTCCTGGAGAGCTTGCAGAGCACTGGGGAAAGGCAGGCAGAGAATTCCTTGCTAGCACCTTCTCTGTGCCTGGGAAGCAGAAGTGTTCACATTGCTTGGCAGAATCGCTTTTGTGCAGAAAACAGTAACACTTGTTCAGAAGGAAAGAAAGCACAGAGCCCCAGATTTTATGTTGTCCTGGAGAGCTTGCAGAGCACTGGGGAAAGGCAGGCAGAGAATTCCCTGCTAGCACCTTCTCTATGCCTGGGAAGCAGAAGTGTTCACATTGCTTCGCTGTAGCGCTTTTGTGCAGAAAACAGTAACACTTCTTCAGAACGAAACAAAGCACAGAGCCCCAGATTTTATGTTGTCCTGGAGAGCTTGCAGAGCACTGGGGAAAGGCAGGCAGAGAATTCCTTGCTAGCACCTTCTCTGTGCCTGGGAAGCAGAAGTGTTCACATTGCTTCGCAGAATCGCTATTGTGCAGAAAACAGTAACACTTGTTCAGAAGGAAAGAAAGCACAGAGCCCCAGATTCTATGTTGTCCTGGAGAGCTTGCAGAGCACTGGGGAAAGGCAGGCAGAGAATTCCCTGCTAGCACCTTCTCTGTGCCTGTTCACATTGCTTCGCAGAATCGCTTTTGTGCAGAAAACATTAACACTTGTTCAGAAGGAAAGAAAGCACAGAGCCCCAGATTCTATGTTGTCCTGGAGAGCTTGCAGAGCACTGGGGAAAGGCAGGCAGAGAATTCCTTGCTAGCACCTTCTCTGTGCCTGGGAAGCAGAAGTGTTCACATTGCTTCGCAGAATCGCTATTGTGCAGAAAACAGTAACACTTGTTCAGAAGGAAAGAAAGCACAGAGCCCCAGATTTGCTGTTGTCCTGGAGAGCTTGCAGAGCACTGGGGAAAGGCAGGCAGAGAATTCCTTGCTAGCACCTGCTCTGTGCCTGGGAAGCAGAAGTGTTCACATTGCTTCGCAGAATCGCTTTTGTGCAGAAAACAGTAACACTTGTTCAGAACGAAAGAAAGCACAGAGCCCCAGATTCTATGTTGTCCTGGAGAGCTTGCAGAGCACTGGGGAAAGGCAGGCAGAGAATTCCTTGCTAGCACCTTCTCTGTGCTGGGAAGCAGAAGTGTTCACATTGCTTCGCAGAATCGCTTTTGTGCAGAAAACAGTAACACTTGTTCAGAAGGAAAGAAAGCACAGAGCCCCAGATTTGATGTTGTCCTGGAGAGCTTGCAGAGGACTGGGGAAAGGCAGGCAGAGAATTCCCTGCTAGCACCTTCTCTGTGCCTGTTCACATTGCTTGGCAGAATCGCTTTTGTGCAGAAAACAGTAACACTTGTTCAGAAGGAAAGAAAGCACAGAGCCCCAGATTCTATGTTGTCCTGGAGAGCTTGCAGAGCACTGGGGAAAGGCAGGCAGAGAATTCCTTGCTAGCACCTTCTCTGTGCCTGGGAAGCAGAAGTGTTCACATTGCTTCGCAGAATCGCTTTTGTGCAGAAAACACTAACACTTGTTCAGAACGAAAGAAAGCACAGAGCCCCAGATTCTATGTTGTCCTGGAGAGCTTGCAGAGCACTGGGGAAAGGCAGGCAGAGAATTCCCTGCTAGCACCTTCTCTGTGCCTGTTCACATTGCTTCGCAGAATCGCTTTTGTGCAGAAAACAGTAACACTTGTTCAGAACGAAAGAAAGCACAGAGCCCCAGATTCTATGTTGTCCTGGAGAGCTTGCAGAGCACTGGGGAAAGGCAGGCAGAGAATTCCTTGCTAGCACCTTCTCTGTGCCTGGGAAGCAGAAGTGTTCACATTGCTTCGCAGAATCGCTTTTGTGCAGAAAACACTAACACTTGTTCAGAACGAAAGAAAGCACAGAGCCCCAGATTCTGTGTTGTCCTGGAGAGCTTGCAGAGCACTGGGGAAAGGCAGGCAGAGAATTCCTTGCTAGCACCTTCTCTGTGCCTGGGAAGCAGAAGTGTTCACATTGCTTCGCACAATCGCTTTTGTGCAGAAAACAGTAACACTTGTTCAGAAGGAAAGAAAGCACAGAGCCCCAGATTCTATGTTGTCCTGGAGAGCTTGCAGAGCACTGGGGAAAGGCAGGCAGAGAATTCCTTGCTAGCACCTTCTCTGTGCCTGGGAAGCAGAAGTGTTCACATTGCTTCGCAGAATCGCTTTTGTGCAGAAAACACTAACACTTGTTCAGAACAAAAGAAAGCACAGAGCCCCAGATTTGATGTTGTCATGGAGAGCTTGCAGAGCACTGGGGAAAGGCAGGCAGAGAATTCCTTGCTAGCACCTGCTCTGTGCCTGGGAAGCAGAAGTGTTCACATTGCTTCGCAGAATCGCTTTTGTGCAGAAAACAGTAACACTTCTTTAGAACGAAAGAAAGCACAGAGACCCAGATTCTATGTTGTCCTGGAGAGCTTGCAGAGCACTGGGGAAAGGCAGGCAGAGAATTCCTTGCTAGCACCTTCTCTGTGCCTGGGAAGCAGAAGTGTTCACATTGCTTCGCAGAATCGCTTTTGTACAGAAAACACTAACACTTGTTCAGAACGAAAGGAAGCACAGAGCCCCAGATTTTATGTTGTCCTGGAGAGCTTGCAGAGCACTGGGGAAAGGCAGGCAGAGAATTCCCTGCTAGCACCTTCTCTGTGCCTGTTCACATTGCTTCGCAGAATCGCTTTTGTGCAGAAAACAGTAACACTTGTTCAGAACGAAAGAAAGCACAGAGCCCCAGATTCTATGTTGTCCTGGAGAGCTTGCAGAGCACTGGGGAAAGGCAGGCAGAGAATTCCTTGCTAGCACCTTCTCTGTGCCTGGGAAGCAGAAGTGTTCACATTGCTTCGCAAGAATCGCTTTTGTGCAGAAAACAGTAACACTTGTTCAGAACGAAAGAAAGCACAGAGCCCCAGATTCTGTGTTGTCCTGGAGAGCTTGCAGAGCACTGGGGAAAGGCAGGCAGAGAATTCCTTGCTAGCACCTTCTCTGTGCCTGGGAAGCAGAAGTGTTCACATTGCTTCGCAGAATCGCTTTTGTGCAGAAAACAGTAACACTTGTTCAGAACGAAAGAAAGCACAGAGCCCCAGATTCTGTGTTGTCCTGGAGAGCTTGCAGAGCACTGGGGAAAGGCAGGCAGAGAATTCCTTGCTAGCACCTTCTCTGTGCCTGGGAAGCAGAAGTGTTCACATTGCTTCGCAGAATCGCTTTTGTGCAGAAAACAGTAACACTTGTTCAGAACGAAAGAAAGCACAGAGCCCCAGATTCTGTGTTGTCCTGGAGAGCTTGCAGAGCACTGGGGAAAGGCAGCCAGAGAATTCCTTGCTAGCACCTTCTCTGTGCCTGGGAAGCAGAAGTGTTCACATTGCTTCGCTGTATCGCTTTTGTGCAGAAAACAGTAACACTTGTTCAGAACGAAAGAAAGCACAGAGCCCCAGATTCTATGTTGTCCTGGAGAGCTTGCAGAGCACTGGGGAAAGGCAGGCAGAGAATTCCTTGCTAGCACCTTCTCTGTGCCTGGGAAGCAGAAGTGTTCACATTGCTTCGCAGAATCGCTTTTGTGCAGAAAACACTAACACTTGTTCAGAACAAAAGAAAGCACAGAGCCCCAGATTTGATGTTGTCCTGGAGAGCTTGCAGAGCACTGGGGAAAGGCAGGCAGAGAATTCCTTGCTAGCACCTGCTCTGTGCCTGGGAAGCAGAAGTGTTCACATTGCTTCGCAGAATCGCTTTTGTGCAGAAAACAGTAACACTTCTTTAGAACGAAAGAAAGCACAGAGACCCAGATTCTATGTTGTCCTGGAGAGCTTGCAGAGCACTGGGGAAAGGCAGGCAGAGAATTCCTTGCTAGCACCTTCTCTGTGCCTGGGAAGCAGAAGTGTTCACATTGCTTCGCAGAATCGCTTTTGTACAGAAAACACTAACACTTGTTCAGAACGAAAGGAAGCACAGAGCCCCAGATTTGCTGTTGTCCTGGAGAGCTTGCAGAGCACTGGGGAAAGGCAGGCAGAGAATTCCCTGCTAGCACCTTCTCTGTGCCTGTTCACATTGCTTCGCAGAATCGCTTTTGTGCAGAAAACAGTAACACTTGTTCAGAACGAAAGAAAGCACAGAGCCCCAGATTCTATGTTGTCCTGGAGAGCTTGCAGAGCACTGGGGAAAGGCAGGCAGAGAATTCCTTGCTAGCACCTTCTCTGTGCCTGGGAAGCAGAAGTGTTCACATTGCTTGGCAGAATCGCTTTTGTGCAGAAAACAGTAACACTTGTTCAGAAGGAAAGAAAGCACAGAGCCCCAGATTTTATGTTGTCCTGGAGAGCTTGCAGAGCACTGGGGAAAGGCAGGCAGAGAATTCCCTGCTAGCACCTTCTCTATGCCTGGGAAGCAGAAGTGTTCACATTGCTTCGCTGTAGCGCTTTTGTGCAGAAAACAGTAATACTTGTTCAGAACGAAAGAAAGCACAGAGCCCCAGATTTTATGTTGTCCTGGAGAGCTTGCAGAGCACTGGGGAAAGGCAGGCAGAGAATTCCTTGCTAGCACCTTCTCTGTGCCTGGGAAGCAGAAGTGTTCACATTGCTTCGCAGAATCGCTATTGTGCAGAAAACAGTAACACTTGTTCAGAAGGAAAGAAAGCACAGAGCCCCAGATTCTATGTTGTCCTGGAGAGCTTGCAGAGCACTGGGGAAAGGCAGGCAGAGAATTCCCTGCTAGCACCTTCTCTGTGCCTGTTCACATTGCTTCGCAGAATCGCTTTTGTGCAGAAAACATTAACACTTGTTCAGAAGGAAAGAAAGCACAGAGCCCCAGATTCTATGTTGTCCTGGAGAGCTTGCAGAGCACTGGGGAAAGGCAGGCAGAGAATTCCTTGCTAGCACCTTCTCTGTGCCTGGGAAGCAGAAGTGTTCACATTGCTTCGCAGAATCGCTTTTGTGCAGAAAACAGTAACACTTGTTCAGAAGGAAAGAAAGCACAGAGCCCCAGATTTTATGTTGTCCTGGAGAGCTTGCAGAGCACTGGGGAAAGGCAGGCAGAGAATTCCCTGCTAGCACCTTCTCTATGCCTGGGAAGCAGAAGTGTTCACATTGCTTCGCTGTAGCGCTTTTGTGCAGAAAACACTAATACTTGTTCAGAACGAAAGAAAGCACAGAGCCCCAGATTTTATGTTGTCCTGGAGAGCTTGCAGAGCACTGGGGAAAGGCAGGCAGAGAATTCCTTGCTAGCACCTTCTCTGTGCCTGGGAAGCAGAAGTGTTCACATTGCTTCGCAGAATCGCTATTGTGCAGAAAACAGTAACACTTGTTCAGAAGGAAAGAAAGCACAGAGCCCCAGATTTGCTGTTGTCCTGGAGAGCTTGCAGAGCACTGGGGAAAGGCAGGCAGAGAATTCCTTGCTAGCACCTGCTCTGTGCCTGGGAAGCAGAAGTGTTCACATTGCTTCGCAGAATCGCTTTTGTGCAGAAAACAGTAACACTTGTTCAGAACGAAAGAAAGCACAGAGCCCCAGATTCTATGTTGTCCTGGAGAGCTTGCAGAGGACTGGGGAAAGGCAGGCAGAGAATTCCCTGCTAGCACCTTCTCTGTGCCTGTTCACATTGCTTGGCAGAATCGCTTTTGTGCAGAAAACAGTAACACTTGTTCAGAAGGAAAGAAAGCACAGAGCCCCAGATTCTATGTTGTCCTGGAGAGCTTGCAGAGCACTGGGGAAAGGCAGGCAGAGAATTCCTTGCTAGCACCTTCTCTGTGCCTGGGAAGCAGAAGTGTTCACATTGCTTCGCAGAATCGCTTTTGTGCAGAAAACACTAACACTTGTTCAGAACAAAAGAAAGCACAGAGCCCCAGATTCTATGTTGTCCTGGAGAGCTTGCAGAGCACTGGGGAAAGGCAGGCAGAGAATTCCCTGCTAGCACCTTCTCTGTGCCTGTTCACATTGCTTCGCAGAATCGCTTTTGTGCAGAAAACAGTAACACTTGTTCAGAACGAAAGAAAGCACAGAGCCCCAGATTCTATGTTGTCCTGGAGAGCTTGCAGAGCACTGGGGAAAGGCAGGCAGAGAATTCCTTGCTAGCACCTTCTCTGTGCCTGGGAAGCAGAAGTGTTCACATTGCTTCGCAGAATCGCTTTTGTGCAGAAAACACTAACACTTGTTCAGAACGAAAGAAAGCACAGAGCCCCAGATTCTGTGTTGTCCTGGAGAGCTTGCAGAGCACTGGGGAAAGGCAGCCAGAGAATTCCTTGCTAGCACCTTCTCTGTGCCTGGGAAGCAGAAGTGTTCACATTGCTTCGCAAGAATCGCTTTTGTGCAGAAAACAGTAACACTTGTTCAGAACGAAAGAAAGCACAGAGCCCCAGATTCTATGTTGTCCTGGAGAGCTTGCAGAGCACTGGGGAAAGGCAGGCAGAGAATTCCTTGCTAGCACCTTCTCTGTGCCTGGGAAGCAGAAGTGTTCACATTGCTTCGCAGAATCGCTTTTGTGCAGAAAACACTAACACTTGTTCAGAACAAAAGAAAGCACAGAGCCCCAGATTTGATGTTGTCCTGGAGAGCTTGCAGAGCACTGGGGAAAGGCAGGCAGAGAATTCCTTGCTAGCACCTTCTCTGTGCCTGGGAAGCAGAAGTGTTCACATTGCTTCGCAGAATCGCTTTTGTGCAGAAAACAGTAACACTTGTTCAGAACGAAAGAAAGCACAGAGCCCCAGATTCTGTGTTGTCCTGGAGAGCTTGCAGAGCACTGGGGAAAGGCAGCCAGAGAATTCCTTGCTAGCACCTTCTCTGTGCCTGGGAAGCAGAAGTGTTCACATTGCTTCGCAGAATCGCTTTTGTGCAGAAAACACTAACACTTGTTCAGAACGAAAGAAAGCACAGAGCCCCAGATTCTATGTTGTCCTGGAGAGCTTGCAGAGCACTGGGGAAAGGCAGGCAGAGAATTCCTTGCTAGCACCTTCTCTGTGCCTGGGAAGCAGAAGTGTTCACATTGCTTCGCAGAATCGCTTTTGTGCAGAAAACACTAACACTTGTTCAGAACAAAAGAAAGCACAGAGCCCCAGATTTGATGTTGTCCTGGAGAGCTTGCAGAGCACTGGGGAAAGGCAGGCAGAAAATTCCTTGCTAGCACCTGCTCTGTGCCTGGGAAGCAGAAGTGTTCACATTGCTTCGCAGAATCGCTTTTGTGCAGAAAACAGTAACACTTCTTTAGAACGAAAGAAAGCACAGAGACCCAGATTCTATGTTGTCCTGGAGAGCTTGCAGAGCACTGGGGAAAGGCAGGCAGAGAATTCCTTGCTAGCACCTTCTCTGTGCCTGGGAAGCAGAAGTGTTCACATTGCTTCGCAGAATCGCTTTTGTACAGAAAACACTAACACTTGTTCAGAACGAAAGGAAGCACAGAGCCCCAGATTTTATGTTGTCCTGGAGAGCTTGCAGAGCACTGGGGAAAGGCAGGCAGAGAATTCCCTGCTAGCACCTTCTCTGTGCCTGTTCACATTGCTTCGCAGAATCGCTTTTGTGCAGAAAACAGTAACACTTGTTCAGAACGAAAGAAAGCACAGAGCCCCAGATTCTATGTTGTCCTGGAGAGCTTGCAGAGCACTGGGGAAAGGCAGGCAGAGAATTCCTTGCTAGCACCTTCTCTGTGCCTGGGAAGCAGAAGTGTTCACATTGCTTCGCAAGAATCGCTTTTGTGCAGAAAACAGTAACACTTGTTCAGAACGAAAGAAAGCACAGAGCCCCAGATTCTATGTTGTCCTGGAGAGCTTGCAGAGCACTGGGGAAAGGCAGGCAGAGAATTCCTTGCTAGCACCTTCTCTGTGCCTGGGAAGCAGAAGTGTTCACATTGCTTCGCAGAATCGCTTTTGTGCAGAAAACACTAACACTTGTTCAGAACGAAAGAAAGCACAGAGCCCCAGATTCTATGTTGTCCTGGAGAGCTTGCAGAGCACTGGGGAAAGGCAGGCAGAGAATTCCTTGCTAGCACCTTCTCTGTGCCTGGGAAGCAGAAGTGTTCACATTGCTTCGCAGAATCGCTTTTGTGCAGAAAACAGTAACACTTGTTCAGAACGAAAGAAAGCACAGAGCCCCAGATTCTATGTTGTCCTGGAGAGCTTGCAGGGCACTGGGGAAAGGCAGGCAGAGAATTCCTTGCTAGCACCTTCTCTGTGCCTGGGAAGCAGAAGTGTTCACATTGCTTCGCAGAATCGCTTTTGTGCAGAAAACACTAACACTTGTTCAGAACGAAAGAAAGCACAGAGCCCCAGATTCTATGTTGTCCTGGAGAGCTCTGCAGAGCACTGGGGAAAGGCAGGCAGAGAATTCCCTGCTAGCACCTTCTCTGTGCCTGTTCACATTGCTTCGCAGAATCGCTTTTGTGCAGAAAACAGTAACACTTGTTCAGAAGGAAAGAAAGCACAGAGCCCCAGATTCTATGTTGTCCTGGAGAGCTTGCAGAGCACTGGGGAAAGGCAGGCAGAGAATTCCTTGCTAGCACCTTCTCTGTGCCTGGGAAGCAGAAGTGTTCACATTGCTTCGCAGAATCGCTTTTGTGCAGAAAACACTAACACTTGTTCAGAACGAAAGAAAGCACAGAGCCCCAGATTCTATGTTGTCCTGGAGAGCTTGCAGAGCACTGGGGAAAGGCAGGCAGAGAATTCCTTGCTAGCACCTTCTCTGTGCCTGGGAAGCAGAAGTGTTCACATTGCTTCGCAGAATCGCTTTTGTGCAGAAAACAGTAACACTTGTTCAGAGCGAAAGAAAGCACAGAGCCCCAGATTCTATGTTGTCCTGGAGAGCTTGCAGAGCACTGGGGAAAGGCAGGCAGAGAATTCCTTGCTAGCACCTTCTCTGTGCCTGGGAAGCAGAAGTGTTCACATTGCTTCGCAAGAATCGCTTTTGTGCAGAAAACACTAACACTTGTTCAGAACGAAAGAAAGCACAGAGCCCCAGATTCTGTGTTGTCCTGGAGAGCTTGCAGAGCACTGGGGAAAGGCAGGCAGAGAATTCCTTGCTAGCACCTTCTCTGTGCCTGGGAAGCAGAAGTGTTCACATTGCTTCGCAGAATCGCTTTTGTGCAGAAAACAGTAACACTTGTTCAGAACGAAAGAAAGCACAGAGCCCCAGATTCTGTGTTGTCCTGGAGAGCTTGCAGAGCACTGGGGAAAGGCAGGCAGAGAATTCCTTGCTAGCACCTTCTCTGTGCCTGGGAAGCAGAAGTGTTCACATTGCTTCGCAGAATCGCTTTTGTGCAGAAAACAGTAACACTTGTTCAGAACGAAAGAAAGCACAGAGCCCCAGATTCTATGTTGTCCTGGAGAGCTTGCAGAGCACTGGGGAAAGGCAGGCAGAGAATTCCTTGCTAGCACCTTCTCTGTGCCTGGGAAGCAGAAGTGTTCACATTGCTTCGCAGAATCGCTTTTGTGCAGAAAACACTAACACTTGTTCAGAACAAAAGAAAGCACAGAGCCCCAGATTTGATGTTGTCCTGGAGAGCTTGCAGAGCACTGGGGAAAGGCAGGCAGAGAATTCCTTGCTAGCACCTGCTCTGTGCCTGGGAAGCAGAAGTGTTCACATTGCTTCGCAGAATCGCTTTTGTGCAGAAAACAGTAACACTTCTTTAGAACGAAAGAAAGCACAGAGACCCAGATTCTATGTTGTCCTGGAGAGCTTGCAGAGCACTGGGGAAAGGCAGGCAGAGAATTCCTTGCTAGCACCTTCTCTGTGCCTGGGAAGCAGAAGTGTTCACATTGCTTCGCAGAATCGCTTTTGTACAGAAAACACTAACACTTGTTCAGAACGAAAGGAAGCACAGAGCCCCAGATTTGCTGTTGTCCTGGAGAGCTTGCAGAGCACTGGGGAAAGGCAGGCAGAGAATTCCCTGCTAGCACCTTCTCTGTGCCTGTTCACATTGCTTCGCAGAGTCGCTTTTGTGCAGAAAACAGTAACACTTGTTCAGAACGAAAGAAAGCACAGAGCCCCAGATTCTATGTTGTCCTGGAGAGCTTGCAGAGCACTGGGGAAAGGCAGGCAGAGAATTCCTTGCTAGCACCTTCTCTGTGCCTGGGAAGCAGAAGTGTTCACATTGCTTCGCAAGAATCGCTTTTGTGCAGAAAACAGTAACACTTGTTCAGAACGAAAGAAAGCACAGAGCCCCAGATTCTATGTTGTCCTGGAGAGCTTGCAGAGCACTGGGGAAAGGCAGGCAGAGAATTCCTTGCTAGCACCTTCTCTGTGCCTGGGAAGCAGAAGTGTTCACATTGCTTCGCAGAATCGCTTTTGTGCAGAAAACAGTAACACTTGTTCAGAAGGAAAGAAAGCACAGAGCCCCAGATTCTATGTTGTCCTGGAGAGCTTGCAGAGCACTGGGGAAAGGCAGGCAGAGAATTCCTTGCTAGCACCTTCTCTGTGCCTGGGAAGCAGAAGTGTTCACATTGCTTCGCAGAATCGCTTTTGTGCAGAAAACAGTAACACTTGTTCAGAACGAAAGAAAGCACAGAGCCCCAGATTCTATGTTGTCCTGGAGAGCTTGCAGAGCACTGGGGAAAGGCAGGCAGAGAATTCCTTGCTAGCACCTTCTCTGTGCCTGGGAAGCAGAAGTGTTCACATTGCTTCGCAGAATCGCTTTTGTGCAGAAAACAGTAACACTTGTTCAGAACGAAAGAAAGCACAGAGCCCCAGATTCTATGTTGTCCTGGAGAGCTCTGCAGAGCACTGGGGAAAGGCAGGCAGAGAATTCCCTGCTAGCACCTTCTCTGTGCCTGTTCACATTGCTTCGCAGAATCGCTTTTGTGCAGAAAACAGTAACACTTGTTCAGAACAAAAGAAAGCACAGAGCCCCAGATTTGATGTTGTCCTGGAGAGCTTGCAGAGCACTGGGGAAAGGCAGGCAGAGAATTCCTTGCTAGCACCTGCTCTGTGCCTGGGAAGCAGAAGTGTTCACATTGCTTCGCAGAATCGCTTTTGTGCAGAAAACACTAACACTTCTTTAGAACGAAAGAAAGCACAGAGCCCCAGATTCTATGTTGTCCTGGAGAGCTTGCAGAGCACTGGGGAAAGGCAGGCAGAGAATTCCTTGCTAGCACCTTCTCTGTGCCTGGGAAGCAGAAGTGTTCACATTGCTTCGCAGAATCGCTTTTGTGCAGAAAACAGTAACACTTGTTCAGAAGGAAAGAAAGCACAGAGCCCCAGATTCTGTGTTGTCCTGGAGAGCTTGCAGAGCACTGGGGAAAGGCAGGCAGAGAATTCCCTGCTAGCACCTTCTCTGTGCCTGTTCACATTGCTTCGCAGAATCGCTTTTGTGCAGAAAACAGTAACACTTGTTCAGAACGAAAGAAAGCACAGAGCCCCAGATTCTATGTTGTCCTGGAGAGCTTGCAGAGCACTGGGGAAAGGCAGGCAGAGAATTCCTTGCTAGCACCTTCTCTGTGCCTGGGAAGCAGAAGTGTTCACATTGCTTCGCAAGAATCGCTTTTGTGCAGAAAACAGTAACACTTGTTCAGAACGAAAGAAAGCACAGAGCCCCAGATTCTATGTTGTCCTGGAGAGCTTGCAGAGCACTGGGGAAAGGCAGGCAGAGAATTCCCTGCTAGCACCTTCTCTGTGCCTGTTCACATTGCTTCGCTGTATCGCTTTTGTGCAGAAAACAGTAACACTTGTTCAGAAGGAAAGAAAGCACAGAGCCCCAGATTCTATGTTGTCCTGGAGAGCTTGCAGAGCACTGGGGAAAGGCAGGCAGAGAATTCCTTGCTAGCACCTTCTCTGTGCCTGGGAAGCAGAAGTGTTCACATTGCTTGGCAGAATCGCTTTTGTGCAGAAAACACTAACACTCGTTCAGAACGAAAGAAAGCACAGAGCCCCAGATTCTATGTTGTCCTGGAGAGCTTGCAGAGCACTGGGGAAAGGCAGGCAGAGAATTCCTTGCTAGCACCTTCTCTGTGCCTGGGAAGCAGAAGTGTTCACATTGCTTCGCAGAATCGCTATTGTGCAGAAAACAGTAACACTTGTTCAGAAGGAAAGAAAGCACAGAGCCCCAGATTCTGTGTTGTCCTGGAGAGCTTGCAGAGCACTGGGGAAAGGCAGGCAGAGAATTCCTTGCTAGCACCTTCTCTGTGCCTGGGAAGCAGAAGTGTTCACATTGCTTCGCAGAATCGCTTTTGTACAGAAAACACTAACACTTGTTCAGAACGAAAGGAAGCACAGAGCCCCAGATTTGCTGTTGTCCTGGAGAGCTTGCAGAGCACTGGGGAAAGGCAGGCAGAGAATTCCCTGCTAGCACCTTCTCTGTGCCTGTTCACATTGCTTCGCAGAATCGCTTTTGTGCAGAAAACAGTAACACTTGTTCAGAACGAAAGAAAGCACAGAGCCCCAGATTCTATGTTGTCCTGGAGAGCTTGCAGAGCACTGGGGAAAGGCAGGCAGAGAATTCCTTGCTAGCACCTTCTCTGTGCCTGGGAAGCAGAAGTGTTCACATTGCTTCGCAAGAATCGCTTTTGTGCAGAAAACAGTAACACTTGTTCAGAACGAAAGAAAGCACAGAGCCCCAGATTCTATGTTGTCCTGGAGAGCTTGCAGAGCACTGGGGAAAGGCAGGCAGAGAATTCCCTGCTAGCACCTTCTCTGTGCCTGTTCACATTGCTTCGCTGTATCGCTTTTGTGCAGAAAACAGTAACACTTGTTCAGAAGGAAAGAAAGCACAGAGCCCCAGATTCTATGTTGTCCTGGAGAGCTTGCAGAGCACTGGGGAAAGGCAGGCAGAGAATTCCTTGCTAGCACCTTCTCTGTGCCTGGGAAGCAGAAGTGTTCACATTGCTTCGCAGAATCGCTTTTGTGCAGAAAACACTAACACTCGTTCAGAACGAAAGAAAGCACAGAGCCCCAGATTCTATGTTGTCCTGGAGAGCTTGCAGAGCACTGGGGAAAGGCAGGCAGAGAATTCCCTGCTAGCACCTTCTCTGTGCCTGTTCACATTGCTTCGCAGAATCGCTTTTGTGCAGAAAACAGTAACACTTGTTCAGAACGAAAGAAAGCACAGAGCCCCAGATTCTATGTTGTCCTGGAGAGCTTGCAGAGCACTGGGGAAAGGCAGGCAGAGAATTCCTTGCTAGCACCTTCTCTGTGCCTGGGAAGCAGAAGTGTTCACATTGCTTCGCAGAATCGCTATTGTGCAGAAAACAGTAACACTTCTTCAGAACGAAAGAAAGCACAGAGCCCCAGATTCTGTGTTGTCCTGGAGAGCTTGCAGAGCACTGGGGAAAGGCAGGCAGAGAATTCCTTGCTAGCACCTTCTCTGTGCCTGGGAAGCAGAAGTGTTCACATTGCTTCGCAGAATCGCTTTTGTGCAGAAAACAGTAACACTTGTTCAGAAGGAAAGAAAGCACAGAGCCCCAGATTCTGTGTTGTCCTGGAGAGCTTGCAGAGCACTGGGGAAAGGCAGCCAGAGAATTCCTTGCTAGCACCTTCTCTGTGCCTGGGAAGCAGAAGTGTTCACATTGCTTCGCAGAATCGCTTTTGTGCAGAAAACAGTAACACTTGTTCAGAAGGAAAGAAAGCACAGAGCCCCAGATTTTATGTTGTCCTGGAGAGCTTGCAGAGCACTGGGGAAAGGCAGGCAGAGAATTCCCTGCTAGCACCTTCTCTGTGCCTGGGAAGCAGAAGTGTTCACATTGCTTCGCAGAATCGCTTTTGTGCAGAAAACACTAACACTTGTTCAGAACGAAAGAAAGCACAGAGCCCCAGATTTTATGTTGTCCTGGAGAGCTTGCAGAGCACTGGGGAAAGGCAGGCAGAGAATTCCTTGCTAGCACCTTCTCTGTGCCTGGGAAGCAGAAGTGTTCACATTGCTTCGCAGAATCGCTTTTGTACAGAAAACACTAACACTTGTTCAGAACGAAAGGAAGCACAGAGCCCCAGATTTGCTGTTGTCCTGGAGAGCTTGCAGAGCACTGGGGAAAGGCAGGCAGAGAATTCCCTGCTAGCACCTTCTCTGTGCCTGTTCACATTGCTTCGCAGAATCGCTTTTGTGCAGAAAACAGTAACACTTGTTCAGAAGGAAAGAAAGCACAGAGCCCCAGATTCTATGTTGTCCTGGAGAGCTTGCAGAGCACTGGGGAAAGGCAGGCAGAGAATTCCTTGCTAGCACCTTCTCTGTGCCTGGGAAGCAGAAGTGTTCACATTGCTTCGCAAGAATCGCTTTTGTGCAGAAAACAGTAACACTTGTTCAGAACGAAAGAAAGCACAGAGCCCCAGATTCTATGTTGTCCTGGAGAGCTTGCAGAGCACTGGGGAAAGGCAGGCAGAGAATTCCTTGCTAGCACCTTCTCTGTGCCTGGGAAGCAGAAGTGTTCACATTGCTTCGCAGAATCGCTTTTGTGCAGAAAACAGTAACACTTGTTCAGAAGGAAAGAAAGCACAGAGCCCCAGATTCTGTGTTGTCCTGGAGAGCTTGCAGAGCACTGGGGAAAGGCAGCCAGAGAATTCCTTGCTAGCACCTTCTCTGTGCCTGGGAAGCAGAAGTGTTCACATTGCTTCGCAGAATCGCTTTTGTGCAGAAAACAGTAACACTTGTTCAGAACGAAAGAAAGCACAGAGCCCCAGATTTTATGTTGTCCTGGAGAGCTTGCAGAGCACTGGGGAAAGGCAGGCAGAGAATTCCTTGCTAGCACCTTCTCTGTGCCTGGGAAGCAGAAGTGTTCACATTGCTTCGCAGAATCGCTTTTGTACAGAAAACACTAACACTTGTTCAGAACGAAAGGAAGCACAGAGCCCCAGATTCTATGTTGTCCTGGAGAGCTTGCAGAGCACTGGGGAAAGGCAGGCAGAGAATTCCTTGCTAGCACCTTCTCTGTGCCTGGGAAGCAGAAGTGTTCACATTGCTTCGCAGAATCGCTTTTGTACAGAAAACACTAACACTTGTTCAGAACGAAAGGAAGCACAGAGCCCCAGATTTGCTGTTGTCCTGGAGAGCTTGCAGAGCACTGGGGAAAGGCAGGCAGAGAATTCCCTGCTAGCACCTTCTCTGTGCCTGTTCACATTGCTTCGCAGAATCGCTTTTGTGCAGAAAACAGTAACACTTGTTCAGAACGAAAGAAAGCACAGAGCCCCAGATTCTATGTTGTCCTGGAGAGCTTGCAGAGCACTGGGGAAAGGCAGGCAGAGAATTCCTTGCTAGCACCTTCTCTGTGCCTGGGAAGCAGAAGTGTTCACATTGCTTCGCAAGAATCGCTTTTGTGCAGAAAACAGTAACACTTGTTCAGAACGAAAGAAAGCACAGAGCCCCAGATTCTATGTTGTCCTGGAGAGCTTGCAGAGCACTGGGGAAAGGCAGGCAGAGAATTCCCTGCTAGCACCTTCTCTGTGCCTGTTCACATTGCTTCGCTGTATCGCTTTTGTGCAGAAAACAGTAACACTTGTTCAGAAGGAAAGAAAGCACAGAGCCCCAGATTCTATGTTGTCCTGGAGAGCTTGCAGAGCACTGGGGAAAGGCAGGCAGAGAATTCCTTGCTAGCACCTTCTCTGTGCCTGGGAAGCAGAAGTGTTCACATTGCTTCGCAGAATCGCTTTTGTGCAGAAAACACTAACACTCGTTCAGAACGAAAGAAAGCACAGAGCCCCAGATTCTATGTTGTCCTGGAGAGCTTGCAGAGCACTGGGGAAAGGCAGGCAGAGAATTCCCTGCTAGCACCTTCTCTGTGCCTGTTCACATTGCTTCGCAGAATCGCTTTTGTGCAGAAAACAGTAACACTTGTTCAGAACGAAAGAAAGCACAGAGCCCCAGATTCTATGTTGTCCTGGAGAGCTTGCAGAGCACTGGGGAAAGGCAGGCAGAGAATTCCTTGCTAGCACCTTCTCTGTGCCTGGGAAGCAGAAGTGTTCACATTGCTTCGCAGAATCGCTATTGTGCAGAAAACAGTAACACTTCTTCAGAACGAAAGAAAGCACAGAGCCCCAGATTCTGTGTTGTCCTGGAGAGCTTGCAGAGCACTGGGGAAAGGCAGGCAGAGAATTCCTTGCTAGCACCTTCTCTGTGCCTGGGAAGCAGAAGTGTTCACATTGCTTCGCAGAATCGCTTTTGTGCAGAAAACAGTAACACTTGTTCAGAAGGAAAGAAAGCACAGAGCCCCAGATTCTGTGTTGTCCTGGAGAGCTTGCAGAGCACTGGGGAAAGGCAGCCAGAGAATTCCTTGCTAGCACCTTCTCTGTGCCTGGGAAGCAGAAGTGTTCACATTGCTTCGCAGAATCGCTTTTGTGCAGAAAACAGTAACACTTGTTCAGAAGGAAAGAAAGCACAGAGCCCCAGATTTTATGTTGTCCTGGAGAGCTTGCAGAGCACTGGGGAAAGGCAGGCAGAGAATTCCCTGCTAGCACCTTCTCTGTGCCTGGGAAGCAGAAGTGTTCACATTGCTTCGCAGAATCGCTTTTGTGCAGAAAACACTAACACTTGTTCAGAACGAAAGAAAGCACAGAGCCCCAGATTTTATGTTGTCCTGGAGAGCTTGCAGAGCACTGGGGAAAGGCAGGCAGAGAATTCCTTGCTAGCACCTTCTCTGTGCCTGGGAAGCAGAAGTGTTCACATTGCTTCGCAGAATCGCTTTTGTACAGAAAACACTAACACTTGTTCAGAACGAAAGGAAGCACAGAGCCCCAGATTTGCTGTTGTCCTGGAGAGCTTGCAGAGCACTGGGGAAAGGCAGGCAGAGAATTCCCTGCTAGCACCTTCTCTGTGCCTGTTCACATTGCTTCGCAGAATCGCTTTTGTGCAGAAAACAGTAACACTTGTTCAGAAGGAAAGAAAGCACAGAGCCCCAGATTCTATGTTGTCCTGGAGAGCTTGCAGAGCACTGGGGAAAGGCAGGCAGAGAATTCCTTGCTAGCACCTTCTCTGTGCCTGGGAAGCAGAAGTGTTCACATTGCTTCGCAAGAATCGCTTTTGTGCAGAAAACAGTAACACTTGTTCAGAACGAAAGAAAGCACAGAGCCCCAGATTCTATGTTGTCCTGGAGAGCTTGCAGAGCACTGGGGAAAGGCAGGCAGAGAATTCCTTGCTAGCACCTTCTCTGTGCCTGGGAAGCAGAAGTGTTCACATTGCTTCGCAGAATCGCTTTTGTGCAGAAAACAGTAACACTTGTTCAGAAGGAAAGAAAGCACAGAGCCCCAGATTCTGTGTTGTCCTGGAGAGCTTGCAGAGCACTGGGGAAAGGCAGCCAGAGAATTCCTTGCTAGCACCTTCTCTGTGCCTGGGAAGCAGAAGTGTTCACATTGCTTCGCAGAATCGCTTTTGTGCAGAAAACAGTAACACTTGTTCAGAACGAAAGAAAGCACAGAGCCCCAGATTTTATGTTGTCCTGGAGAGCTTGCAGAGCACTGGGGAAAGGCAGGCAGAGAATTCCTTGCTAGCACCTTCTCTGTGCCTGGGAAGCAGAAGTGTTCACATTGCTTCGCAGAATCGCTTTTGTACAGAAAACACTAACACTTGTTCAGAACGAAAGGAAGCACAGAGCCCCAGATTCTATGTTGTCCTGGAGAGCTTGCAGAGCACTGGGGAAAGGCAGGCAGAGAATTCCTTGCTAGCACCTTCTCTGTGCCTGGGAAGCAGAAGTGTTCACATTGCTTCGCAAGAATCGCTTTTGTGCAGAAAACAGTAACACTTGTTCAGAACGAAAGAAAGCACAGAGCCCCAGATTCTATGTTGTCCTGGAGAGCTTGCAGAGCACTGGGGAAAGGCAGGCAGAGAATTCCCTGCTAGCACCTTCTCTGTGCCTGTTCACATTGCTTCGCTGTATCGCTTTTGTGCAGAAAACAGTAACACTTGTTCAGAAGGAAAGAAAGCACAGAGCCCCAGATTCTATGTTGTCCTGGAGAGCTTGCAGAGCACTGGGGAAAGGCAGGCAGAGAATTCCTTGCTAGCACCTTCTCTGTGCCTGGGAAGCAGAAGTGTTCACATTGCTTCGCAGAATCGCTTTTGTGCAGAAAACACTAACACTCGTTCAGAACGAAAGAAAGCACAGAGCCCCAGATTCTATGTTGTCCTGGAGAGCTTGCAGAGCACTGGGGAAAGGCAGGCAGAGAATTCCTTGCTAGCACCTTCTCTGTGCCTGGGAAGCAGAAGTGTTCACATTGCTTCGCAGAATCGCTATTGTGCAGAAAACAGTAACACTTGTTCAGAAGGAAAGAAAGCACAGAGCCCCAGATTCTATGTTGTCCTGGAGAGCTTGCAGAGCACTGGGGAAAGGCAGGCAGAGAATTCCTTGCTAGCACCTTCTCTGTGCCTGGGAAGCAGAAGTGTTCACATTGCTTCGCAGAATCGCTTTTGTGCAGAAAACACTAACACTTGTTCAGAACGAAAGAAAGCACAGAGCCCCAGATTCTATGTTGTCCTGGAGAGCTTGCAGAGCACTGGGGAAAGGCAGGCAGAGAATTCCTTGCTAGCACCTTCTCTGTGCCTGGGAAGCAGAAGTGTTCACATTGCTTCGCAGAATCGCTTTTGTGCAGAAAACAGTAACACTTCTTCAGAACGAAAGAAAGCACAGAGCCCCAGATTCTGTGTTGTCCTGGAGAGCTTGCAGAGCACTGGGGAAAGGCAGCCAGAGAATTCCTTGCTAGCACCTTCTCTGTGCCTGGGAAGCAGAAGTGTTCACATTGCTTCGCAGAATCGCTTTTGTGCAGAAAACAGTAACACTTGTTCAGAAGGAAAGAAAGCACAGAGCCCCAGATTCTATGTTGTCCTGGAGAGCTTGCAGAGCACTGGGGAAAGGCAGGCAGAGAATTCCTTGCTAGCACCTTCTCTGTGCCTGGGAAGCAGAAGTGTTCACATTGCTTCGCAGAATCGCTTTTGTGCAGAAAACACTAACACTTGTTCAGAACAAAAGAAAGCACAGAGCCCCAGATTTGATGTTGTCCTGGAGAGCTTGCAGAGCACTGGGGAAAGGCAGGCAGAGAATTCCTTGCTAGCACCTGCTCTGTGCCTGGGAAGCAGAAGTGTTCACATTGCTTCGCAGAATCGCTTTTGTACAGAAAACACTAACACTTCTTTAGAACGAAAGAAAGCACAGAGCCCCAGATTCTGTGTTGTCCTGGAGAGCTTGCAGAGCACTGGGGAAAGGCAGGCAGAGAATTCCTTGCTAGCACCTTCTCTGTGCCTGGGAAGCAGAAGTGTTCACATTGCTTCGCAGAATCGCTTTTGTACAGAAAACACTAACACTTGTTCAGAACGAAAGGAAGCACAGAGCCCCAGATTTGCTGTTGTCCTGGAGAGCTTGCAGAGCACTGGGGAAAGGCAGGCAGAGAATTCCCTGCTAGCACCTTCTCTGTGCCTGTTCACATTGCTTCGCAGAATCGCTTTTGTGCAGAAAACAGTAACACTTGTTCAGAACGAAAGAAAGCACAGAGCCCCAGATTCTATGTTGTCCTGGAGAGCTTGCAGAGCACTGGGGAAAGGCAGGCAGAGAATTCCTTGCTAGCACCTTCTCTGTGCCTGGGAAGCAGAAGTGTTCACATTGCTTCGCAAGAATCGCTTTTGTGCAGAAAACAGTAACACTTGTTCAGAACGAAAGAAAGCACAGAGCCCCAGATTCTATGTTGTCCTGGAGAGCTTGCAGAGCACTGGGGAAAGGCAGGCAGAGAATTCCCTGCTAGCACCTTCTCTGTGCCTGTTCACATTGCTTCGCTGTATCGCTTTTGTGCAGAAAACAGTAACACTTGTTCAGAAGGAAAGAAAGCACAGAGCCCCAGATTCTATGTTGTCCTGGAGAGCTTGCAGAGCACTGGGGAAAGGCAGGCAGAGAATTCCTTGCTAGCACCTTCTCTGTGCCTGGGAAGCAGAAGTGTTCACATTGCTTCGCAGAATCGCTTTTGTGCAGAAAACACTAACACTCGTTCAGAACGAAAGAAAGCACAGAGCCCCAGATTCTATGTTGTCCTGGAGAGCTTGCAGAGCACTGGGGAAAGGCAGGCAGAGAATTCCCTGCTAGCACCTTCTCTGTGCCTGTTCACATTGCTTCGCAGAATCGCTTTTGTGCAGAAAACAGTAACACTTGTTCAGAACGAAAGAAAGCACAGAGCCCCAGATTCTATGTTGTCCTGGAGAGCTTGCAGAGCACTGGGGAAAGGCAGGCAGAGAATTCCTTGCTAGCACCTTCTCTGTGCCTGGGAAGCAGAAGTGTTCACATTGCTTCGCAGAATCGCTATTGTGCAGAAAACAGTAACACTTCTTCAGAACGAAAGAAAGCACAGAGCCCCAGATTCTGTGTTGTCCTGGAGAGCTTGCAGAGCACTGGGGAAAGGCAGGCAGAGAATTCCTTGCTAGCACCTTCTCTGTGCCTGGGAAGCAGAAGTGTTCACATTGCTTCGCAGAATCGCTTTTGTGCAGAAAACAGTAACACTTGTTCAGAAGGAAAGAAAGCACAGAGCCCCAGATTCTGTGTTGTCCTGGAGAGCTTGCAGAGCACTGGGGAAAGGCAGCCAGAGAATTCCTTGCTAGCACCTTCTCTGTGCCTGGGAAGCAGAAGTGTTCACATTGCTTCGCAGAATCGCTTTTGTGCAGAAAACAGTAACACTTGTTCAGAAGGAAAGAAAGCACAGAGCCCCAGATTTTATGTTGTCCTGGAGAGCTTGCAGAGCACTGGGGAAAGGCAGGCAGAGAATTCCCTGCTAGCACCTTCTCTGTGCCTGGGAAGCAGAAGTGTTCACATTGCTTCGCAGAATCGCTTTTGTGCAGAAAACACTAACACTTGTTCAGAACGAAAGAAAGCACAGAGCCCCAGATTTTATGTTGTCCTGGAGAGCTTGCAGAGCACTGGGGAAAGGCAGGCAGAGAATTCCTTGCTAGCACCTTCTCTGTGCCTGGGAAGCAGAAGTGTTCACATTGCTTCGCAGAATCGCTTTTGTACAGAAAACACTAACACTTGTTCAGAACGAAAGGAAGCACAGAGCCCCAGATTTGCTGTTGTCCTGGAGAGCTTGCAGAGCACTGGGGAAAGGCAGGCAGAGAATTCCCTGCTAGCACCTTCTCTGTGCCTGTTCACATTGCTTCGCAGAATCGCTTTTGTGCAGAAAACAGTAACACTTGTTCAGAAGGAAAGAAAGCACAGAGCCCCAGATTCTATGTTGTCCTGGAGAGCTTGCAGAGCACTGGGGAAAGGCAGGCAGAGAATTCCTTGCTAGCACCTTCTCTGTGCCTGGGAAGCAGAAGTGTTCACATTGCTTCGCAAGAATCGCTTTTGTGCAGAAAACAGTAACACTTGTTCAGAACGAAAGAAAGCACAGAGCCCCAGATTCTATGTTGTCCTGGAGAGCTTGCAGAGCACTGGGGAAAGGCAGGCAGAGAATTCCTTGCTAGCACCTTCTCTGTGCCTGGGAAGCAGAAGTGTTCACATTGCTTCGCAGAATCGCTTTTGTGCAGAAAACAGTAACACTTGTTCAGAAGGAAAGAAAGCACAGAGCCCCAGATTCTGTGTTGTCCTGGAGAGCTTGCAGAGCACTGGGGAAAGGCAGCCAGAGAATTCCTTGCTAGCACCTTCTCTGTGCCTGGGAAGCAGAAGTGTTCACATTGCTTCGCAGAATCGCTTTTGTGCAGAAAACAGTAACACTTGTTCAGAAGGAAAGAAAGCACAGAGCCCCAGATTTTATGTTGTCCTGGAGAGCTTGCAGAGCACTGGGGAAAGGCAGGCAGAGAATTCCTTGCTAGCACCTTCTCTGTGCCTGGGAAGCAGAAGTGTTCACATTGCTTCGCAGAATCGCTTTTGTACAGAAAACACTAACACTTGTTCAGAACGAAAGGAAGCACAGAGCCCCAGATTTGCTGTTGTCCTGGAGAGCTTGCAGAGCACTGGGGAAAGGCAGGCAGAGAATTCCCTGCTAGCACCTTCTCTGTGCCTGTTCACATTGCTTCGCAGAATCGCTTTTGTGCAGAAAACAGTAACACTTGTTCAGAAGGAAAGAAAGCACAGAGCCCCAGATTCTATGTTGTCCTGGAGAGCTTGCAGAGCACTGGGGAAAGGCAGGCAGAGAATTCCTTGCTAGCACCTTCTCTGTGCCTGGGAAGCAGAAGTGTTCACATTGCTTCGCAAGAATCGCTTTTGTGCAGAAAACAGTAACACTTGTTCAGAACGAAAGAAAGCACAGAGCCCCAGATTCTATGTTGTCCTGGAGAGCTTGCAGAGCACTGGGGAAAGGCAGGCAGAGAATTCCCTGCTAGCACCTTCTCTGTGCCTGTTCACATTGCTTCGCTGTATCGCTTTTGTGCAGAAAACAGTAACACTTGTTCAGAACGAAAGAAAGCACAGAGCCCCAGATTTGCTGTTGTCCTGGAGAGCTTGCAGAGCACTGGGGAAAGGCAGGCAGAGAATTCCTTGCTAGCACCTTCTCTGTGCCTGGGAAGCAGAAGTGTTCACATTGCTTCGCAGAATCGCTTTTGTACAGAAAACACTAACACTTGTTCAGAACGAAAGAAAGCACAGAGCCCCAGATTCTATGTTGTCCTGGAGAGCTTGCAGAGCACTGGGGAAAGGCAGGCAGAGAATTCCCTGATAGCACCTTCTTTGTGCCTGGGAAGCAGAAGTGTTCACATTGCTTCGCAAGAATCGCTTTTGTGCAGAAAACACTAACACTTGTTCAGAAGGAAAGAAAGCACAGAGCCCCAGATTTTATGTTGTCCTGGAGAGCTTGCAGAGCACTGGGGAAAGGCAGGCAGAGAATTCCCTGCTAGCACCTTCTCTGTGCCTGGGAAGCAGAAGTGTTCACATTGCTTCGCAGAATCGCTTTTGTGCAGAAAACACTAACACTTGTTCAGAACGAAAGAAAGCACAGAGCCCCAGATTCTATGTTGTCCTGGAGAGCTTGCAGAGCACTGGGGAAAGGCAGGCAGAGAATTCCTTGCTAGCACCTTCTCTGTGCCTGGGAAGCAGAAGTGTTCACATTGCTTCGCAAGAATTGCTTTTGTGCAGAAAACAGTAACACTTGTTCAGAACGAAAGAAAGCACAGAGCCCCAGATTTTATGTTGTCCTGGAGAGCTTGCAGAGCACTGGGGAAAGGCAGGCAGAGAATTCCCTGCTAGCACCTTCTCTGTGCCTGTTCACATTGCTTCGCAGAATCGCTTTTGTGCAGAAAACAGTAACACTTGTTCAGAAGGAAAGAAAGCACAGAGCCCCAGATTCTATGTTGTCCTGGAGAGCTTGCAGAGCACTGGGGAAAGGCAGGCAGAGAATTCCTTGCTAGCACCTTCTCTGTGCCTGGGAAGCAGAAGTGTTCACATTGCTTGGCAGAATCGCTTTTGTGCAGAAAACAGTAACACTTGTTCAGAAGGAAAGAAAGCACAGAGCCCCAGATTTGATGTTGTCCTGGAGAGCTTGCAGAGCACTGGGGAAAGGCAGGCAGAGAATTCCCTGCTAGCACCTTCTCTGTGCATGTTCACATTGCTTCGCAGAATCGCTTTTGTGCAGAAAACAGTAACACTTGTTCAGAAGGAAAGAAAGCACAGAGCCCCAGATTCTATGTTGTCCTGGAGAGCTTGCAGAGCACTGGGGAAAGGCAGGCAGAGAATTCCTTGCTAGCACCTTCTCTGTGCCTGGGAAGCAGAAGTGTTCACATTGCTTCGCAGAATCGCTTTTGTGCAGAAAACAGTAACACTTCTTCAGAACGAAAGAAAGCACAGAGCCCCAGATTCTATGTTGTCCTGGAGAGCTTGCAGAGCACTGGGGAAAGGCAGGCAGAGAATTCCTTGCTAGCACCTTCTCTGTGCCTGGGAAGCAGAAGTGTTCACATTGCTTCGCAGAATCGCTTTTGTGCAGAAAACACTAACACTTGTTCAGAACGAAAGAAAGCACAGAGCCCCAGATTCTATGTTGTCCTGGAGAGCTTGCAGAGCACTGGGGAAAGGCAGGCAGAGAATTCCCTGCTAGCACCTTCTCTGTGCCTGTTCACATTGCTTCGCAGAATCGCTTTTGTGCAGAAAACAGTAACACTTGTTCAGAACGAAAGAAAGCACAGAGCCCCAGATTCTATGTTGTCCTGGAGAGCTTGCAGAGCACTGGGGAAAGGCAGGCAGAGAATTCCCTGCTAGCACCTTCTCTATGCCTGGGAAGCAGAAGTGTTCACATTGCTTCGCTGTATCGCTTTTGTGCAGAAAGCAGTAACACTTGTTCAGAACGAAAGAAAGCACAGAGCCCCAGATTCTATGTTGTCCTGGAGAGCTTGCAGAGCACTGGGGAAAGGCAGGCAGAGAAATCCTTGCTAGCACCTTCTCTGTGCCTGGGAAGCAGAAGTGTTCATATTGATTCGCTGTATCGCTTTTGTGCAGAAAACAGTAATACTTGTTCAGAACGAAAGAAAGCACAGAGCCCCAGATTTTATGTTGTCCTGGACAGCTTGCAGAGCACTGGGGAAAGGCAGGCAGAGAATTCCTTGCTAGCACCTTCTCTGTGCCTGGGAAGCAGAAGTGTTCACATTGCTTGGCAGAATCGCTATTGTGCATAAAACAGTAACACTTGTTCAGAAGGAAAGAAAGCACAGAGCCCCAGATTTTATGTTGTCCTGGAGAGCTTGCAGAGCACTGGGGAAAGGCAGGCAGAGAATTCCCTGCTAGCACCTTCTCTATGCCTGGGAAGCAGAAGTGTTCACATTGCTTCGCTGTAGCGCTTTTGTGCAGAAAACAGTAATACTTGTTCAGAACGAAAGAAAGCACAGAGCCCCAGATTTTATGTTGTCCTGGAGAGCTTGCAGAGCACTGGGGAAAGGCAGGCAGAGAATTCCTTGCTAGCACCTTCTCTGTGCCTGGGAAGCAGAAGTGTTCACATTGCTTCGCAGAATCGCTATTGTGCAGAAAACAGTAACACTTGTTCAGAAGGAAAGAAAGCACAGAGCCCCAGATTCTATGTTGTCCTGGAGAGCTTGCAGAGCACTGGGGAAAGGCAGGCAGAGAATTCCCTGCTAGCACCTTCTCTGTGCCTGTTCACATTGCTTCGCAGAATCGCTTTTGTGCAGAAAACATTAACACTTGTTCAGAAGGAAAGAAAGCACAGAGCCCCAGATTCTATGTTGTCCTGGAGAGCTTGCAGAGCACTGGGGAAAGGCAGGCAGAGAATTCCTTGCTAGCACCTTCTCTGTGCCTGGGAAGCAGAAGTGTTCACATTGCTTCGCAGAATCGCTTTTGTGCAGAAAACAGTAACACTTGTTCAGAAGGAAAGAAAGCACAGAGCCCCAGATTTTATGTTGTCCTGGAGAGCTTGCAGAGCACTGGGGAAAGGCAGGCAGAGAATTCCCTGCTAGCACCTTCTCTATGCCTGGGAAGCAGAAGTGTTCACATTGCTTCGCTGTAGCGCTTTTGTGCAGAAAACACTAATACTTGTTCAGAACGAAAGAAAGCACAGAGCCCCAGATTTTATGTTGTCCTGGAGAGCTTGCAGAGCACTGGGGAAAGGCAGGCAGAGAATTCCTTGCTAGCACCTTCTCTGTGCCTGGGAAGCAGAAGTGTTCACATTGCTTCGCAGAATCGCTATTGTGCAGAAAACAGTAACACTTGTTCAGAAGGAAAGAAAGCACAGAGCCCCAGATTTGCTGTTGTCCTGGAGAGCTTGCAGAGCACTGGGGAAAGGCAGGCAGAGAATTCCTTGCTAGCACCTGCTCTGTGCCTGGGAAGCAGAAGTGTTCACATTGCTTCGCAGAATCGCTTTTGTGCAGAAAACAGTAACACTTGTTCAGAACGAAAGAAAGCACAGAGCCCCAGATTCTATGTTGTCCTGGAGAGCTTGCAGAGCACTGGGGAAAGGCAGGCAGAGAATTCCTTGCTAGCACCTTCTCTGTGCTGGGAAGCAGAAGTGTTCACATTGCTTCGCAGAATCGCTTTTGTGCAGAAAACAGTAACACTTGTTCAGAAGGAAAGAAAGCACAGAGCCCCAGATTTGATGTTGTCCTGGAGAGCTTGCAGAGGACTGGGGAAAGGCAGGCAGAGAATTCCCTGCTAGCACCTTCTCTGCGCCTGTTCACATTGCTTGGCAGAATCGCTTTTGTGCAGAAAACAGTAACACTTGTTCAGAACGAAAGAAAGCACAGAGCCCCAGATTCTATGTTGTCCTGGAGAGCTTGCAGAGCACTGGGGAAAGGCAGGCAGAGAATTCCTTGCTAGCACCTTCTCTGTGCCTGGGAAGCAGAAGTGTTCACATTGCTTCGCAGAATCGCTTTTGTGCAGAAAACACTAACACTTGTTCAGAACGAAAGAAAGCACAGAGCCCCAGATTCTATGTTGTCCTGGAGAGCTTGCAGAGCACTGGGGAAAGGCAGGCAGAGAATTCCCTGCTAGCACCTTCTCTGTGCCTGTTCACATTGCTTCGCAGAATCGCTTTTGTGCAGAAAACAGTAACACTTGTTCAGAACGAAAGAAAGCACAGAGCCCCAGATTCTATGTTGTCCTGGAGAGCTTGCAGAGCACTGGGGAAAGGCAGGCAGAGAATTCCTTGCTAGCACCTTCTCTGTGCCTGGGAAGCAGAAGTGTTCACATTGCTTCGCAGAATCGCTTTTGTGCAGAAAACACTAACACTTGTTCAGAACGAAAGAAAGCACAGAGCCCCAGATTCTGTGTTGTCCTGGAGAGCTTGCAGAGCACTGGGGAAAGGCAGGCAGAGAATTCCTTGCTAGCACCTTCTCTGTGCCTGGGAAGCAGAAGTGTTCACATTGCTTCGCACAATCGCTTTTGTGCAGAAAACAGTAACACTTGTTCAGAAGGAAAGAAAGCACAGAGCCCCAGATTCTATGTTGTCCTGGAGAGCTTGCAGAGCACTGGGGAAAGGCAGGCAGAGAATTCCTTGCTAGCACCTTCTCTGTGCCTGGGAAGCAGAAGTGTTCACATTGCTTCGCAGAATCGCTTTTGTGCAGAAAACACTTACACTTGTTCAGAACAAAAGAAAGCACAGAGCCCCAGATTTGATGTTGTCATGGAGAGCTTGCAGAGCACTGGGGAAAGGCAGGCAGAGAATTCCTTGCTAGCACCTGCTCTGTGCCTGGGAAGCAGAAGTGTTCACATTGCTTCGCAGAATCGCTTTTGTGCAGAAAACAGTAACACTTCTTTAGAACGAAAGAAAGCACAGAGACCCAGATTCTATGTTGTCCTGGAGAGCTTGCAGAGCACTGGGGAAAGGCAGGCAGAGAATTCCTTGCTAGCACCTTCTCTGTGCCTGGGAAGCAGAAGTGTTCACATTGCTTCGCAGAATCGCTTTTGTACAGAAAACACTAACACTTGTTCAGAACGAAAGGAAGCACAGAGCCCCAGATTTGCTGTTGTCCTGGAGAGCTTGCAGAGCACTGGGGAAAGGCAGGCAGAGAATTCCCTGCTAGCACCTTCTCTGTGCCTGTTCACATTGCTTCGCAGAATCGCTTTTGTGCAGAAAACAGTAACACTTGTTCAGAACGAAAGAAAGCACAGAGCCCCAGATTTGATGTTGTCCTGGAGAGCTTGCAGAGCACTGGGGAAAGGCAGGCAGAGAATTCCTTGCTAGCACCTTCTCTGTGCCTGGGAAGCAGAAGTGTTCACATTGCTTCGCAAGAATCGCTTTTGTGCAGAAAACTGTAACACTTGTTCAGAACGAAAGAAAGCACAGAGCCCCAGATTTGATGTTGTCCTGGAGAGCTTGCAGAGCACTGGGGAAAGGCAGGCAGAGAATTCCCTGCTAGCACCTTCTCTGTGCCTGGGAAGCAGAAGTGTTCACATTGCTTCGCAGAATCGCTTTTGTGCAGAAAACAGTAACACTTGTTCAGAACGAAAGAAAGCACAGAGCCCCAGATTCTGTGTTGTCCTGGAGAGCTTGCAGAGCACTGGGGAAAGGCAGGCAGAGAATTCCTTGCTAGCACCTTCTCTGTGCCTGGGAAGCAGAAGTGTTCACATTGCTTCGCAGAATCGCTTTTGTGCAGAAAACAGTAACACTTGTTCAGAACGAAAGAAAGCACAGAGCCCCAGATTCTGTGTTGTCCTGGAGAGCTTGCAGAGCACTGGGGAAAGGCAGCCAGAGAATTCCTTGCTAGCACCTTCTCTGTGCCTGGGAAGCAGAAGTGTTCACATTGCTTCGCTGTATCGCTTTTGTGCAGAAAACAGTAACACTTGTTCAGAACGAAAGAAAGCACAGAGCCCCAGATTCTATGTTGTCCTGGAGAGCTTGCAGAGCACTGGGGAAAGGCAGGCAGAGAATTCCTTGCTAGCACCTTCTCTGTGCCTGGGAAGCAGAAGTGTTCACATTGCTTCGCAGAATCGCTTTTGTGCAGAAAACACTAACACTTGTTCAGAACAAAAGAAAGCACAGAGCCCCAGATTTGATGTTGTCCTGGAGAGCTTGCAGAGCACTGGGGAAAGGCAGGCAGAGAATTCCTTGCTAGCACCTGCTCTGTGCCTGGGAAGCAGAAGTGTTCACATTGCTTCGCAGAATCGCTTTTGTGCAGAAAACAGTAACACTTCTTTAGAACGAAAGAAAGCACAGAGACCCAGATTCTATGTTGTCCTGGAGAGCTTGCAGAGCACTGGGGAAAGGCAGGCAGAGAATTCCTTGCTAGCACCTTCTCTGTGCCTGGGAAGCAGAAGTGTTCACATTGCTTCGCAGAATCGCTTTTGTACAGAAAACACTAACACTTGTTCAGAACGAAAGGAAGCACAGAGCCCCAGATTTGCTGTTGTCCTGGAGAGCTTGCAGAGCACTGGGGAAAGGCAGGCAGAGAATTCCCTGCTAGCACCTTCTCTGTGCCTGTTCACATTGCTTCGCAGAATCGCTTTTGTGCAGAAAACAGTAACACTTGTTCAGAACGAAAGAAAGCACAGAGCCCCAGATTCTATGTTGTCCTGGAGAGCTTGCAGAGCACTGGGGAAAGGCAGGCAGAGAATTCCTTGCTAGCACCTTCTCTGTGCCTGGGAAGCAGAAGTGTTCACATTGCTTGGCAGAATCGCTTTTGTGCAGAAAACAGTAACACTTGTTCAGAAGGAAAGAAAGCACAGAGCCCCAGATTTTATGTTGTCCTGGAGAGCTTGCAGAGCACTGGGGAAAGGCAGGCAGAGAATTCCCTGCTAGCACCTTCTCTATGCCTGGGAAGCAGAAGTGTTCACATTGCTTCGCTGTAGCGCTTTTGTGCAGAAAACAGTAATACTTGTTCAGAACGAAAGAAAGCACAGAGCCCCAGATTTTATGTTGTCCTGGAGAGCTTGCAGAGCACTGGGGAAAGGCAGGCAGAGAATTCCTTGCTAGCACCTTCTCTGTGCCTGGGAAGCAGAAGTGTTCACATTGCTTCGCAGAATCGCTATTGTGCAGAAAACAGTAACACTTGTTCAGAAGGAAAGAAAGCACAGAGCCGCAGATTTGATGTTGTCCTGGAGAGCTTGCAGAGCACTGGGGAAAGGCAGGCAGAGAATTCCCTGCTAGCACCTTCTCTGTGCCTGTTCACATTGCTTCGCAGAATCGCTTTTGTGCAGAAAACATTAACACTTGTTCAGAAGGAAAGAAAGCACAGAGCCCCAGATTCTATGTTGTCCTGGAGAGCTTGCAGAGCACTGGGGAAAGGCAGGCAGAGAATTCCTTGCTAGCACCTTCTCTGTGCCTGGGAAGCAGAAGTGTTCACATTGCTTCGCAGAATCGCTTTTGTGCAGAAAACAGTAACACTTGTTCAGAAGGAAAGAAAGCACAGAGCCCCAGATTTTATGTTGTCCTGGAGAGCTTGCAGAGCACTGGGGAAAGGCAGGCAGAGAATTCCCTGCTAGCACCTTCTCTATGCCTGGGAAGCAGAAGTGTTCACATTGCTTCGCTGTAGCGCTTTTGTGCAGAAAACACTAATACTTGTTCAGAACGAAAGAAAGCACAGAGCCCCAGATTTTATGTTGTCCTGGAGAGCTTGCAGAGCACTGGGGAAAGGCAGGCAGAGAATTCCTTGCTAGCACCTTCTCTGTGCCTGGGAAGCAGAAGTGTTCACATTGCTTCGCAGAATCGCTATTGTGCAGAAAACAGTAACACTTGTTCAGAAGGAAAGAAAGCACAGAGCCCCAGATTTGCTGTTGTCCTGGAGAGCTTGCAGAGCACTGGGGAAAGGCAGGCAGAGAATTCCTTGCTAGCACCTGCTCTGTGCCTGGGAAGCAGAAGTGTTCACATTGCTTCGCAGAATCGCTTTTGTGCAGAAAACAGTAACACTTGTTCAGAACGAAAGAAAGCACAGAGCCCCAGATTCTATGTTGTCCTGGAGAGCTTGCAGAGGACTGGGGAAAGGCAGGCAGAGAATTCCCTGCTAGCACCTTCTCTGTGCCTGTTCACATTGCTTGGCAGAATCGCTTTTGTGCAGAAAACAGTAACACTTGTTCAGAAGGAAAGAAAGCACAGAGCCCCAGATTCTATGTTGTCCTGGAGAGCTTGCAGAGCACTGGGGAAAGGCAGGCAGAGAATTCCTTGCTAGCACCTTCTCTGTGCCTGGGAAGCAGAAGTGTTCACATTGCTTCGCAGAATCGCTTTTGTGCAGAAAACACTAACACTTGTTCAGAACGAAAGAAAGCACAGAGCCCCAGATTCTATGTTGTCCTGGAGAGCTTGCAGAGCACTGGGGAAAGGCAGGCAGAGAATTCCCTGCTAGCACCTTCTCTGTGCCTGTTCACATTGCTTCGCAGAATCGCTTTTGTGCAGAAAACAGTAACACTTGTTCAGAACGAAAGAAAGCACAGAGCCCCAGATTCTATGTTGTCCTGGAGAGCTTGCAGAGCACTGGGGAAAGGCAGGCAGAGAATTCCTTGCTAGCACCTTCTCTGTGCCTGGGAAGCAGAAGTGTTCACATTGCTTCGCAGAATCGCTTTTGTGCAGAAAACACTAACACTTGTTCAGAACGAAAGAAAGCACAGAGCCCCAGATTCTGTGTTGTCCTGGAGAGCTTGCAGAGCACTGGGGAAAGGCAGCCAGAGAATTCCTTGCTAGCACCTTCTCTGTGCCTGGGAAGCAGAAGTGTTCACATTGCTTCGCAAGAATCGCTTTTGTGCAGAAAACAGTAACACTTGTTCAGAACGAAAGAAAGCACAGAGCCCCAGATTCTATGTTGTCCTGGAGAGCTTGCAGAGCACTGGGGAAAGGCAGGCAGAGAATTCCTTGCTAGCACCTTCTCTGTGCCTGGGAAGCAGAAGTGTTCACATTGCTTCGCAGAATCGCTTTTGTGCAGAAAACACTAACACTTGTTCAGAACGAAAGAAAGCACAGAGCCCCAGATTCTATGTTGTCCTGGAGAGCTTGCAGAGCACTGGGGAAAGGCAGGCAGAGAATTCCTTGCTAGCACCTTCTCTGTGCCTGGGAAGCAGAAGTGTTCACATTGCTTCGCAGAATCGCTTTTGTGCAGAAAACAGTAACACTTGTTCAGAACGAAAGAAAGCACAGAGCCCCAGATTCTGTGTTGTCCTGGAGAGCTTGCAGAGCACTGGGGAAAGGCAGCCAGAGAATTCCTTGCTAGCACCTTCTCTGTGCCTGGGAAGCAGAAGTGTTCACATTGCTTCGCAGAATCGCTTTTGTGCAGAAAACAGTAACACTTGTTCAGAACGAAAGAAAGCACAGAGCCCCAGATTCTATGTTGTCCTGGAGAGCTTGCAGAGCACTGGGGAAAGGCAGGCAGAGAATTCCTTGCTAGCACCTTCTCTGTGCCTGGGAAGCAGAAGTGTTCACATTGCTTCGCAGAATCGCTTTTGTGCAGAAAACACTAACACTTGTTCAGAACAAAAGAAAGCACAGAGCCCCAGATTTGATGTTGTCCTGGAGAGCTTGCAGAGCACTGGGGAAAGGCAGGCAGAAAATTCCTTGCTAGCACCTGCTCTGTGCCTGGGAAGCAGAAGTGTTCACATTGCTTCGCAGAATCGCTTTTGTGCAGAAAACAGTAACACTTCTTTAGAACGAAAGAAAGCACAGAGACCCAGATTCTATGTTGTCCTGGAGAGCTTGCAGAGCACTGGGGAAAGGCAGGCAGAGAATTCCTTGCTAGCACCTTCTCTGTGCCTGGGAAGCAGAAGTGTTCACATTGCTTCGCAGAATCGCTTTTGTACAGAAAACACTAACACTTGTTCAGAACGAAAGGAAGCACAGAGCCCCAGATTTGCTGTTGTCCTGGAGAGCTTGCAGAGCACTGGGGAAAGGCAGGCAGAGAATTCCCTGCTAGCACCTTCTCTGTGCCTGTTCACATTGCTTCGCAGAATCGCTTTTGTGCAGAAAACAGTAACACTTGTTCAGAACGAAAGAAAGCACAGAGCCCCAGATTCTATGTTGTCCTGGAGAGCTTGCAGAGCACTGGGGAAAGGCAGGCAGAGAATTCCTTGCTAGCACCTTCTCTGTGCCTGGGAAGCAGAAGTGTTCACATTGCTTCGCAAGAATCGCTTTTGTGCAGAAAACAGTAACACTTGTTCAGAACGAAAGAAAGCACAGAGCCCCAGATTCTATGTTGTCCTGGAGAGCTTGCAGAGCACTGGGGAAAGGCAGGCAGAGAATTCCTTGCTAGCACCTTCTCTGTGCCTGGGAAGCAGAAGTGTTCACATTGCTTCGCAGAATCGCTTTTGTGCAGAAAACACTAACACTTGTTCAGAACGAAAGAAAGCACAGAGCCCCAGATTCTATGTTGTCCTGGAGAGCTTGCAGAGCACTGGGGAAAGGCAGGCAGAGAATTCCTTGCTAGCACCTTCTCTGTGCCTGGGAAGCAGAAGTGTTCACATTGCTTCGCAGAATCGCTTTTGTGCAGAAAACAGTAACACTTGTTCAGAAGGAAAGAAAGCACAGAGCCCCAGATTTTATGTTGTCCTGGAGAGCTTGCAGAGCACTGGGGAAAGGCAGGCAGAGAATTCCCTGCTAGCACCTTCTCTATGCCTGGGAAGCAGAAGTGTTCACATTGCTTCGCTGTAGCGCTTTTGTGCAGAAAACACTAATACTTGTTCAGAACGAAAGAAAGCACAGAGCCCCAGATTTTATGTTGTCCTGGAGAGCTTGCAGAGCACTGGGGAAAGGCAGGCAGAGAATTCCTTGCTAGCACCTTCTCTGTGCCTGGGAAGCAGAAGTGTTCACATTGCTTCGCAGAATCGCTATTGTGCAGAAAACAGTAACACTTGTTCAGAAGGAAAGAAAGCACAGAGCCCCAGATTTGCTGTTGTCCTGGAGAGCTTGCAGAGCACTGGGGAAAGGCAGGCAGAGAATTCCTTGCTAGCACCTGCTCTGTGCCTGGGAAGCAGAAGTGTTCACATTGCTTCGCAGAATCGCTTTTGTGCAGAAAACAGTAACACTTGTTCAGAACGAAAGAAAGCACAGAGCCCCAGATTCTATGTTGTCCTGGAGAGCTTGCAGAGGACTGGGGAAAGGCAGGCAGAGAATTCCCTGCTAGCACCTTCTCTGTGCCTGTTCACATTGCTTGGCAGAATCGCTTTTGTGCAGAAAACAGTAACACTTGTTCAGAAGGAAAGAAAGCACAGAGCCCCAGATTCTATGTTGTCCTGGAGAGCTTGCAGAGCACTGGGGAAAGGCAGGCAGAGAATTCCTTGCTAGCACCTTCTCTGTGCCTGGGAAGCAGAAGTGTTCACATTGCTTCGCAGAATCGCTTTTGTGCAGAAAACACTAACACTTGTTCAGAACGAAAGAAAGCACAGAGCCCCAGATTCTATGTTGTCCTGGAGAGCTTGCAGAGCACTGGGGAAAGGCAGGCAGAGAATTCCCTGCTAGCACCTTCTCTGTGCCTGTTCACATTGCTTCGCAGAATCGCTTTTGTGCAGAAAACAGTAACACTTGTTCAGAACGAAAGAAAGCACAGAGCCCCAGATTCTATGTTGTCCTGGAGAGCTTGCAGAGCACTGGGGAAAGGCAGGCAGAGAATTCCTTGCTAGCACCTTCTCTGTGCCTGGGAAGCAGAAGTGTTCACATTGCTTCGCAGAATCGCTTTTGTGCAGAAAACAGTAACACTTGTTCAGAACGAAAGAAAGCACAGAGCCCCAGATTCTGTGTTGTCCTGGAGAGCTTGCAGAGCACTGGGGAAAGGCAGCCAGAGAATTCCTTGCTAGCACCTTCTCTGTGCCTGGGAAGCAGAAGTGTTCACATTGCTTCGCAAGAATCGCTTTTGTGCAGAAAACAGTAACACTTGTTCAGAACGAAAGAAAGCACAGAGCCCCAGATTCTATGTTGTCCTGGAGAGCTTGCAGAGCACTGGGGAAAGGCAGGCAGAGAATTCCTTGCTAGCACCTTCTCTGTGCCTGGGAAGCAGAAGTGTTCACATTGCTTCGCAGAATCGCTTTTGTGCAGAAAACACTAACACTTGTTCAGAACGAAAGAAAGCACAGAGCCCCAGATTCTATGTTGTCCTGGAGAGCTTGCAGAGCACTGGGGAAAGGCAGGCAGAGAATTCCTTGCTAGCACCTTCTCTGTGCCTGGGAAGCAGAAGTGTTCACATTGCTTCGCAGAATCGCTTTTGTGCAGAAAACAGTAACACTTGTTCAGAACGAAAGAAAGCACAGAGCCCCAGATTCTGTGTTGTCCTGGAGAGCTTGCAGAGCACTGGGGAAAGGCAGCCAGAGAATTCCTTGCTAGCACCTTCTCTGTGCCTGGGAAGCAGAAGTGTTCACATTGCTTCGCAGAATCGCTTTTGTGCAGAAAACACTAACACTTGTTCAGAACGAAAGAAAGCACAGAGCCCCAGATTCTATGTTGTCCTGGAGAGCTTGCAGAGCACTGGGGAAAGGCAGGCAGAGAATTCCTTGCTAGCACCTTCTCTGTGCCTGGGAAGCAGAAGTGTTCACATTGCTTCGCAGAATCGCTTTTGTGCAGAAAACACTAACACTTGTTCAGAACAAAAGAAAGCACAGAGCCCCAGATTTGATGTTGTCCTGGAGAGCTTGCAGAGCACTGGGGAAAGGCAGGCAGAGAATTCCTTGCTAGCACCTGCTCTGTGCCTGGGAAGCAGAAGTGTTCACATTGCTTCGCAGAATCGCTTTTGTGCAGAAAACAGTAACACTTCTTTAGAACGAAAGAAAGCACAGAGACCCAGATTCTATGTTGTCCTGGAGAGCTTGCAGAGCACTGGGGAAAGGCAGGCAGAGAATTCCTTGCTAGCACCTTCTCTGTGCCTGGGAAGCAGAAGTGTTCACATTGCTTCGCAGAATCGCTTTTGTACAGAAAACACTAACACTTGTTCAGAACGAAAGGAAGCACAGAGCCCCAGATTTGCTGTTGTCCTGGAGAGCTTGCAGAGCACTGGGGAAAGGCAGGCAGAGAATTCCCTGCTAGCACCTTCTCTGTGCCTGTTCACATTGCTTCGCAGAATCGCTTTTGTGCAGAAAACAGTAACACTTGTTCAGAACGAAAGAAAGCACAGAGCCCCAGATTCTATGTTGTCCTGGAGAGCTTGCAGAGCACTGGGGAAAGGCAGGCAGAGAATTCCTTGCTAGCACCTTCTCTGTGCCTGGGAAGCAGAAGTGTTCACATTGCTTCGCAAGAATCGCTTTTGTGCAGAAAACAGTAACACTTGTTCAGAACGAAAGAAAGCACAGAGCCCCAGATTCTATGTTGTCCTGGAGAGCTTGCAGAGCACTGGGGAAAGGCAGGCAGAGAATTCCTTGCTAGCACCTTCTCTGTGCCTGGGAAGCAGAAGTGTTCACATTGCTTCGCAGAATCGCTTTTGTGCAGAAAACACTAACACTTGTTCAGAACGAAAGAAAGCACAGAGCCCCAGATTCTATGTTGTCCTGGAGAGCTTGCAGAGCACTGGGGAAAGGCAGGCAGAGAATTCCTTGCTAGCACCTTCTCTGTGCCTGGGAAGCAGAAGTGTTCACATTGCTTCGCAGAATCGCTTTTGTGCAGAAAACAGTAACACTTGTTCAGAACGAAAGAAAGCACAGAGCCCCAGATTCTATGTTGTCCTGGAGAGCTTGCAGGGCACTGGGGAAAGGCAGGCAGAGAATTCCTTGCTAGCACCTTCTCTGTGCCTGGGAAGCAGAAGTCTTCACATTGCTTCGCAGAATCGCTTTTGTGCAGAAAACACTAACACTTGTTCAGAAGGAAAGAAAGCACAGAGCCCCAGATTCTATGTTGTCCTGGAGAGCTCTGCAGAGCACTGGGGAAAGGCAGGCAGAGAATTCCCTGCTAGCACCTTCTCTGTGCCTGTTCACATTGCTTCGCAGAATCGCTTTTGTGCAGAAAACAGTAACACTTGTTCAGAAGGAAAGAAAGCACAGAGCCCCAGATTCTATGTTGTCCTGGAGAGCTTGCAGAGCACTGGGGAAAGGCAGGCAGAGAATTCCTTGCTAGCACCTTCTCTGTGCCTGGGAAGCAGAAGTGTTCACATTGCTTCGCAGAATCGCTTTTGTGCAGAAAACAGTAACACTTGTTCAGAACGAAAGAAAGCACAGAGCCCCAGATTCTATGTTGTCCTGGAGAGCTTGCAGAGCACTGGGGAAAGGCAGGCAGAGAATTCCTTGCTAGCACCTTCTCTGTGCCTGGGAAGCAGAAGTGTTCACATTGCTTCGCAGAATCGCTTTTGTGCAGAAAACAGTAACACTTGTTCAGAGCGAAAGAAAGCACAGAGCCCCAGATTCTATGTTGTCCTGGAGAGCTTGCAGAGCACTGGGGAAAGGCAGGCAGAGAATTCCTTGCTAGCACCTTCTCTGTGCCTGGGAAGCAGAAGTGTTCACATTGCTTCGCAAGAATCGCTTTTGTGCAGAAAACACTAACACTTGTTCAGAACGAAAGAAAGCACAGAGCCCCAGATTCTGTGTTGTCCTGGAGAGCTTGCAGAGCACTGGGGAAAGGCAGGCAGAGAATTCCTTGCTAGCACCTTCTCTGTGCCTGGGAAGCAGAAGTGTTCACATTGCTTCGCAGAATCGCTTTTGTGCAGAAAACACTAACACTTGTTCAGAACGAAAGAAAGCACAGAGCCCCAGATTCTGTGTTGTCCTGGAGAGCTTGCAGAGCACTGGGGAAAGGCAGGCAGAGAATTCCTTGCTAGCACCTTCTCTGTGCCTGGGAAGCAGAAGTGTTCACATTGCTTCGCAGAATCGCTTTTGTGCAGAAAACAGTAACACTTGTTCAGAACGAAAGAAAGCACAGAGCCCCAGATTCTATGTTGTCCTGGAGAGCTTGCAGAGCACTGGGGAAAGGCAGGCAGAGAATTCCTTGCTAGCACCTTCTCTGTGCCTGGGAAGCAGAAGTGTTCACATTGCTTCGCAGAATCGCTTTTGTGCAGAAAACACTAACACTTGTTCAGAACAAAAGAAAGCACAGAGCCCCAGATTTGATGTTGTCCTGGAGAGCTTGCAGAGCACTGGGGAAAGGCAGGCAGAGAATTCCTTGCTAGCACCTGCTCTGTGCCTGGGAAGCAGAAGTGTTCACATTGCTTCGCAGAATCGCTTTTGTGCAGAAAACAGTAACACTTCTTTAGAACGAAAGAAAGCACAGAGACCCAGATTCTATGTTGTCCTGGAGAGCTTGCAGAGCACTGGGGAAAGGCAGGCAGAGAATTCCTTGCTAGCACCTTCTCTGTGCCTGGGAAGCAGAAGTGTTCACATTGCTTCGCAGAATCGCTTTTGTACAGAAAACACTAACACTTGTTCAGAACGAAAGGAAGCACAGAGCCCCAGATTTGCTGTTGTCCTGGAGAGCTTGCAGAGCACTGGGGAAAGGCAGGCAGAGAATTCCCTGCTAGCACCTTCTCTGTGCCTGTTCACATTGCTTCGCAGAGTCGCTTTTGTGCAGAAAACAGTAACACTTGTTCAGAACGAAAGAAAGCACAGAGCCCCAGATTCTATGTTGTCCTGGAGAGCTTGCAGAGCACTGGGGAAAGGCAGGCAGAGAATTCCTTGCTAGCACCTTCTCTGTGCCTGGGAAGCAGAAGTGTTCACATTGCTTCGCAGAATCGCTTTTGTGCAGAAAACACTAACACTTGTTCAGAACGAAAGAAAGCACAGAGCCCCAGATTCTATGTTGTCCTGGAGAGCTTGCAGAGCACTGGGGAAAGGCAGGCAGAGAATTCCTTGCTAGCACCTTCTCTGTGCCTGGGAAGCAGAAGTGTTCACATTGCTTCGCAGAATCGCTTTTGTGCAGAAAACAGTAACACTTGTTCAGAACGAAAGAAAGCACAGAGCCCCAGATTCTATGTTGTCCTGGAGAGCTTGCAGGGCACTGGGGAAAGGCAGGCAGAGAATTCCTTGCTAGCACCTTCTCTGTGCCTGGGAAGCAGAAGTCTTCACATTGCTTCGCAGAATCGCTTTTGTGCAGAAAACACTAACACTTGTTCAGAACGAAAGAAAGCACAGAGCCCCAGATTCTATGTTGTCCTGGAGAGCTCTGCAGAGCACTGGGGAAAGGCAGGCAGAGAATTCCCTGCTAGCACCTTCTCTGTGCCTGTTCACATTGCTTCGCAGAATCGCTTTTGTGCAGAAAACAGTAACACTTGTTCAGAAGGAAAGAAAGCACAGAGCCCCAGATTCTATGTTGTCCTGGAGAGCTTGCAGAGCACTGGGGAAAGGCAGGCAGAGAATTCCTTGCTAGCACCTTCTCTGTGCCTGGGAAGCAGAAGTGTTCACATTGCTTCGCAGAATCGCTTTTGTGCAGAAAACAGTAACACTTGTTCAGAACGAAAGAAAGCACAGAGCCCCAGATTCTATGTTGTCCTGGAGAGCTTGCAGAGCACTGGGGAAAGGCAGGCAGAGAATTCCTTGCTAGCACCTTCTCTGTGCCTGGGAAGCAGAAGTGTTCACATTGCTTCGCAGAATCGCTTTTGTGCAGAAAACAGTAACACTTGTTCAGAGCGAAAGAAAGCACAGAGCCCCAGATTCTATGTTGTCCTGGAGAGCTTGCAGAGCACTGGGGAAAGGCAGGCAGAGAATTCCTTGCTAGCACCTTCTCTGTGCCTGGGAAGCAGAAGTGTTCACATTGCTTCGCAAGAATCGCTTTTGTGCAGAAAACACTAACACTTGTTCAGAACGAAAGAAAGCACAGAGCCCCAGATTCTGTGTTGTCCTGGAGAGCTTGCAGAGCACTGGGGAAAGGCAGGCAGAGAATTCCTTGCTAGCACCTTCTCTGTGCCTGGGAAGCAGAAGTGTTCACATTGCTTCGCAGAATCGCTTTTGTGCAGAAAACACTAACACTTGTTCAGAACGAAAGAAAGCACAGAGCCCCAGATTCTGTGTTGTCCTGGAGAGCTTGCAGAGCACTGGGGAAAGGCAGGCAGAGAATTCCTTGCTAGCACCTTCTCTGTGCCTGGGAAGCAGAAGTGTTCACATTGCTTCGCAGAATCGCTTTTGTGCAGAAAACAGTAACACTTGTTCAGAACGAAAGAAAGCACAGAGCCCCAGATTCTATGTTGTCCTGGAGAGCTTGCAGAGCACTGGGGAAAGGCAGGCAGAGAATTCCTTGCTAGCACCTTCTCTGTGCCTGGGAAGCAGAAGTGTTCACATTGCTTCGCAGAATCGCTTTTGTGCAGAAAACACTAACACTTGTTCAGAACAAAAGAAAGCACAGAGCCCCAGATTTGATGTTGTCCTGGAGAGCTTGCAGAGCACTGGGGAAAGGCAGGCAGAGAATTCCTTGCTAGCACCTGCTCTGTGCCTGGGAAGCAGAAGTGTTCACATTGCTTCGCAGAATCGCTTTTGTGCAGAAAACAGTAACACTTCTTTAGAACGAAAGAAAGCACAGAGACCCAGATTCTATGTTGTCCTGGAGAGCTTGCAGAGCACTGGGGAAAGGCAGGCAGAGAATTCCTTGCTAGCACCTTCTCTGTGCCTGGGAAGCAGAAGTGTTCACATTGCTTCGCAGAATCGCTTTTGTACAGAAAACACTAACACTTGTTCAGAACGAAAGGAAGCACAGAGCCCCAGATTTGCTGTTGTCCTGGAGAGCTTGCAGAGCACTGGGGAAAGGCAGGCAGAGAATTCCCTGCTAGCACCTTCTCTGTGCCTGTTCACATTGCTTCGCAGAGTCGCTTTTGTGCAGAAAACAGTAACACTTGTTCAGAACGAAAGAAAGCACAGAGCCCCAGATTCTATGTTGTCCTGGAGAGCTTGCAGAGCACTGGGGAAAGGCAGGCAGAGAATTCCTTGCTAGCACCTTCTCTGTGCCTGGGAAGCAGAAGTGTTCACATTGCTTCGCAAGAATCGCTTTTGTGCAGAAAACAGTAACACTTGTTCAGAACGAAAGAAAGCACAGAGCCCCAGATTCTATGTTGTCCTGGAGAGCTTGCAGAGCACTGGGGAAAGGCAGGCAGAGAATTCCTTGCTAGCACCTTCTCTGTGCCTGGGAAGCAGAAGTGTTCACATTGCTTCGCAGAATCGCTTTTGTGCAGAAAACAGTAACACTTGTTCAGAAGGAAAGAAAGCACAGAGCCCCAGATTCTATGTTGTCCTGGAGAGCTTGCAGAGCACTGGGGAAAGGCAGGCAGAGAATTCCTTGCTAGCACCTTCTCTGTGCCTGGGAAGCAGAAGTGTTCACATTGCTTCGCAGAATCGCTTTTGTGCAGAAAACAGTAACACTTGTTCAGAACGAAAGAAAGCACAGAGCCCCAGATTCTATGTTGTCCTGGAGAGCTTGCAGAGCACTGGGGAAAGGCAGGCAGAGAATTCCTTGCTAGCACCTTCTCTGTGCCTGGGAAGCAGAAGTGTTCACATTGCTTCGCAGAATCGCTTTTGTGCAGAAAACACTAACACTTGTTCAGAACGAAAGAAAGCACAGAGCCCCAGATTCTATGTTGTCCTGGAGAGCTCTGCAGAGCACTGGGGAAAGGCAGGCAGAGAATTCCCTGCTAGCACCTTCTCTGTGCCTGTTCACATTGCTTCGCAGAATCGCTTTTGTGCAGAAAACAGTAACACTTGTTCAGAACAAAAGAAAGCACAGAGCCCCAGATTTGATGTTGTCCTGGAGAGCTTGCAGAGCACTGGGGAAAGGCAGGCAGAGAATTCCTTGCTAGCACCTGCTCTGTGCCTGGGAAGCAGAAGTGTTCACATTGCTTCGCAGAATCGCTTTTGTGCAGAAAACACTAACACTTCTTTAGAACGAAAGAAAGCACAGAGCCCCAGATTCTATGTTGTCCTGGAGAGCTTGCAGAGCACTGGGGAAAGGCAGGCAGAGAATTCCTTGCTAGCACCTTCTCTGTGCCTGGGAAGCAGAAGTGTTCACATTGCTTCGCAGAATCGCTTTTGTACAGAAAACACTAACACTTGTTCAGAACGAAAGGAAGCACAGAGCCCCAGATTTGCTGTTGTCCTGGAGAGCTTGCAGAGCACTGGGGAAAGGCAGGCAGAGAATTCCCTGCTAGCACCTTCTCTGTGCCTGTTCACATTGCTTCGCAGAATCGCTTTTGTGCAGAAAACAGTAACACTTGTTCAGAACGAAAGAAAGCACAGAGCCCCAGATTCTATGTTGTCCTGGAGAGCTTGCAGAGCACTGGGGAAAGGCAGGCAGAGAATTCCTTGCTAGCACCTTCTCTGTGCCTGGGAAGCAGAAGTGTTCACATTGCTTCGCAAGAATCGCTTTTGTGCAGAAAACAGTAACACTTGTTCAGAACGAAAGAAAGCACAGAGCCCCAGATTCTATGTTGTCCTGGAGAGCTTGCAGAGCACTGGGGAAAGGCAGGCAGAGAATTCCCTGCTAGCACCTTCTCTGTGCCTGTTCACATTGCTTCGCTGTATCGCTTTTGTGCAGAAAACAGTAACACTTGTTCAGAAGGAAAGAAAGCACAGAGCCCCAGATTCTATGTTGTCCTGGAGAGCTTGCAGAGCACTGGGGAAAGGCAGGCAGAGAATTCCTTGCTAGCACCTTCTCTGTGCCTGGGAAGCAGAAGTGTTCACATTGCTTCGCAGAATCGCTTTTGTGCAGAAAACACTAACACTCGTTCAGAACGAAAGAAAGCACAGAGCCCCAGATTCTATGTTGTCCTGGAGAGCTTGCAGAGCACTGGGGAAAGGCAGGCAGAGAATTCCTTGCTAGCACCTTCTCTGTGCCTGGGAAGCAGAAGTGTTCACATTGCTTCGCAGAATCGCTATTGTGCAGAAAACAGTAACACTTGTTCAGAAGGAAAGAAAGCACAGAGCCCCAGATTTGCTGTTGTCCTGGAGAGCTTGCAGAGCACTGGGGAAAGGCAGGCAGAGAATTCCTTGCTAGCACCTGCTCTGTGCCTGGGAAGCAGAAGTGTTCACATTGCTTCGCAGAATCGCTTTTGTGCAGAAAACACTAACACTTGTTCAGAACGAAAGAAAGCACAGAGCCCCAGATTCTATGTTGTCCTGGAGAGCTTGCAGAGCACTGGGGAAAGGCAGGCAGAGAATTCCTTGCTAGCACCTTCTCTGTGCCTGGGAAGCAGAAGTGTTCACATTGCTTCGCAGAATCGCTTTTGTGCAGAAAACAGTAACACTTCTTCAGAACGAAAGAAAGCACAGAGCCCCAGATTCTGTGTTGTCCTGGAGAGCTTGCAGAGCACTGGGGAAAGGCAGGCAGAGAATTCCTTGCTAGCACCTTCTCTGTGCCTGGGAAGCAGAAGTGTTCACATTGCTTCGCAGAATCGCTTTTGTGCAGAAAACAGTAACACTTGTTCAGAAGGAAAGAAAGCACAGAGCCCCAGATTCTATGTTGTCCTGGAGAGCTTGCAGAGCACTGGGGAAAGGCAGGCAGAGAATTCCTTGCTAGCACCTTCTCTGTGCCTGGGAAGCAGAAGTGTTCACATTGCTTCGCAGAATCGCTTTTGTGCAGAAAACACTAACACTTGTTCAGAACAAAAGAAAGCACAGAGCCCCAGATTTGATGTTGTCCTGGAGAGCTTGCAGAGCACTGGGGAAAGGCAGGCAGAGAATTCCTTGCTAGCACCTGCTCTGTGCCTGGGAAGCAGAAGTGTTCACATTGCTTCGCAGAATCGCTTTTGTACAGAAAACACTAACACTTCTTTAGAACGAAAGAAAGCACAGAGCCCCAGATTCTATGTTGTCCTGGAGAGCTTGCAGAGCACTGGGGAAAGGCAGGCAGAGAATTCCTTGCTAGCACCTTCTCTGTGCCTGGGAAGCAGAAGTGTTCACATTGCTTCGCAGAATCGCTTTTGTACAGAAAACACTAACACTTGTTCAGAACGAAAGGAAGCACAGAGCCCCAGATTTGCTGTTGTCCTGGAGAGCTTGCAGAGCACTGGGGAAAGGCAGGCAGAGAATTCCCTGCTAGCACCTTCTCTGTGCCTGTTCACATTGCTTCGCAGAATCGCTTTTGTGCAGAAAACAGTAACACTTCTTTAGAACGAAAGAAAGCACAGAGCCCCAGATTCTATGTTGTCCTGGAGAGCTTGCAGAGCACTGGGGAAAGGCAGGCAGAGAATTCCTTGCTAGCACCTTCTCTGTGCCTGGGAAGCAGAAGTGTTCACATTGCTTCGCAAGAATCGCTTTTGTGCAGAAAACAGTAACACTTGTTCAGAACGAAAGAAAGCACAGAGCCCCAGATTCTATGTTGTCCTGGAGAGCTTGCAGAGCACTGGGGAAAGGCAGGCAGAGAATTCCCTGCTAGCACCTTCTCTGTGCCTGTTCACATTGCTTCGCTGTAGCGCTTTTGTGCAGAAAACAGTAACACTTGTTCAGAACGAAAGAAAGCACAGAGCCCCAGATTCTATGTTGTCCTGGAGAGCTTGCAGAGCACTGGGGAAAGGCAGGCAGAGAATTCCTTGCTAGCACCTTCTCTGTGCCTGGGAAGCAGAAGTGTTCACATTGCTTCGCAGAATCGCTTTTGTGCAGAAAACACTAACACTCGTTCAGAACGAAAGAAAGCACAGAGCCCCAGATTCTATGTTGTCCTGGAGAGCTTGCAGAGCACTGGGGAAAGGCAGGCAGAGAATTCCTTGCTAGCACCTTCTCTGTGCCTGGGAAGCAGAAGTGTTCACATTGCTTCGCAGAATCGCTATTGTGCAGAAAACAGTAACACTTGTTCAGAAGGAAAGAAAGCACAGAGCCCCAGATTCTATGTTGTCCTGGAGAGCTTGCAGAGCACTGGGGAAAGGCAGGCAGAGAATTCCTTGCTAGCACCTTCTCTGTGCCTGGGAAGCAGAAGTGTTCACATTGCTTCGCAGAATCGCTTTTGTGCAGAAAACACTAACACTTGTTCAGAACGAAAGAAAGCACAGAGCCCCAGATTCTATGTTGTCCTGGAGAGCTTGCAGAGCACTGGGGAAAGGCAGGCAGAGAATTCCTTGCTAGCACCTTCTCTGTGCCTGGGAAGCAGAAGTGTTCACATTGCTTCGCAGAATCGCTTTTGTGCAGAAAACAGTAAAACTTGTTCAGAACGAAAGAAAGCACAGAGCCCCAGATTCTATGTTGTCCTGGAGAGCTTGCAGAGCACTGGGGAAAGGCAGGCAGAGAATTCCTTGCTAGCACCTTCTCTGTGCCTGGGAAGCAGAAGTGTTCACATTGCTTCGCAGAATCGCTTTTGTATAGAAAACACTAACACTTGTTCAGAACGAAAGGAAGCACAGAGCCCCAGATTCTGTGTTGTCCTGGAGAGCTTGCAGAGCACTGGGGAAAGGCAGGCAGAGAATTCCCTGCTAGCACCTTCTCTGTGCCTGTTCACATTGCTTGGCAGAATCGCTTTTGTGCAGAAAACAGTAACACTTGTTCAGAACGAAATGAAGCACAGAGCCCCAGATTTTATGTTGTCCTGGAGAGCTTGCAGAGCACTGGGGAAAGGCAGGCAGAGAATTCCTTGCTAGCACCTTCTCTGTGCCTGGGAAGCAGAAGTGTTCACATTGCTTCGCAGAATCGCTTTTGTGCAGAAAACACTAACACTTGTTCAGAACGAAAGAAAGCACAGAGCCCCAGATTCTATGTTGTCCTGGAGAGCTTGCAGAGCACTGGGGAAAGGCAGGCAGAGAATTCCTTGCTAGCACCTTCTCTGTGCCTGGGAAGCAGAAGTGTTCACATTGCTTCGCAGAATCGCTTTTGTATAGAAAACACTAACACTTGTTCAGAACGAAAGGAAGCACAGAGCCCCAGATTCTATGTTGTCCTGGAGAGCTTGCAGAGCACTGGGGAAAGGCAGGCAGAGAATTCCCTGCTAGCACCTTCTCTGTGCCTGTTCACATTGCTTCGCAGAATCGCTTTTGTGCAGAAAACAGTAACACTTGTTCAGAACGAAAGAAAGCACAGAGCCCCAGATTCTATGTTGTCCTGGAGAGCTTGCAGAGCACTGGGGAAAGGCAGGCAGAGAATTCCTTGCTAGCACCTTCTCTGTGCCTGGGAAGCAGAAGTGTTCACATTGCTTCGCAGAATCGCTTTTGTGCAGAAAACACTAACACTTGTTCAGAACGAAAGAAAGCACAGAGCCCCAGATTCTATGTTGTCCTGGAGAGCTTGCAGAGCACTGGGGAAAGGCAGGCAGAGAATTCCTTGCTAGCACCTTCTCTGTGCCTGGGAAGCAGAAGTGTTCACATTGCTTCGCAGAATCGCTTTTGTGCAGAAAACAGTAACACTTGTTCAGAAGGAAAGAAAGCACAGAGCCCCAGATTCTATGTTGTCCTGGAGAGCTTGCAGAGCACTGGGGAAAGGCAGGCAGAGAATTCCTTGCTAGCACCTTCTCTGTGCCTGGGAAGCAGAAGTGTTCACATTGCTTCGCAGAATCGCTATTGTGCAGAAAACACTAACACTTGTTCAGAACGAAAGAAAGCACAGAGCCCCAGATTCTATGTTGTCCTGGAGAGCTTGCAGAGCACTGGGGAAAGGCAGGCAGAGAATTCCTTGCTAGCACCTTCTCTGTGCCTGGGAAGCAGAAGTGTTCACATTGCTTCGCAGAATCGCTTTTGTGCAGAAAACAGTAACACTTCTTCAGAACGAAAGAAAGCACAGAGCCCCAGATTCTATGTTGTCCTGGAGAGCTTGCAGAGCACTGGGGAAAGGCAGGCAGAGAATTCCTTGCTAGCACCTTCTCTGTGCCTGGGAAGCAGAAGTGTTCACATTGCTTCGCTGTAGCGCTTTTGTGCAGAAAACAGTAATACTTGTTCAGAACGAAAGAAAGCACAGAGCCCCAGATTTTATGTTGTCCTGGAGAGCTTGCAGAGCACTGGGGAAAGGCAGGCAGAGAATTCCTTGCTAGCACCTTCTCTGTGCCTGGGAAGCAGAAGTGTTCACATTGCTTCGCAGAATCGCTATTGTGCAGAAAACAGTAACACTTGTTCAGAAGGAAAGAAAGCACAGAGCCCCAGATTCTATGTTGTCCTGGAGAGCTTGCAGAGCACTGGGGAAAGGCAGGCAGAGAATTCCCTGCTAGCACCTTCTCTGTGCCTGTTCACATTGCTTCGCAGAATCGCTTTTGTGCAGAAAACAGTAACACTTGTTCAGAAGGAAAGAAAGCACAGAGCCCCAGATTCTATGTTGTCCTGGAGAGCTTGCAGAGCACTGGGGAAAGGCAGGCAGAGAATTCCTTGCTAGCACCTTCTCTGTGCCTGGGAAGCAGAAGTGTTCACATTGCTTGGCAGAATCGCTTTTGTGCAGAAAACAGTAACACTTGTTCAGAAGGAAAGAAAGCACAGAGCCCCAGATTTTATGTTGTCCTGGAGAGCTTGCAGAGCACTGGGGAAAGGCAGGCAGAGAATTCCCTGCTAGCACCTTCTCTATGCCTGGGAAGCAGAAGTGTTCACATTGCTTCGCTGTAGCGCTTTTGTGCAGAAAACACTAATACTTGTTCAGAACGAAAGAAAGCACAGAGCCCCAGATTTTATGTTGTCCTGGAGAGCTTGCAGAGCACTGGGGAAAGGCAGGCAGAGAATTCCTTGCTAGCACCTTCTCTGTGCCTGGGAAGCAGAAGTGTTCACATTGCTTCGCAGAATCGCTATTGTGCAGAAAACAGTAACACTTGTTCAGAAGGAAAGAAAGCACAGAGCCCCAGATTTGCTGTTGTCCTGGAGAGCTTGCAGAGCACTGGGGAAAGGCAGGCAGAGAATTCCTTGCTAGCACCTTCTCTGTGCCTGGGAAGCAGAAGTGTTCACATTTCTTCGCAGAATCGCTTTTGTGCAGAAAACAGTAACACTTGTTCAGAACGAAAGAAAGCACAGAGCCCCAGATTCTATGTTGTCCTGGAGAGCTTGCAGAGCACTGGGGAAAGGCAGGCAGAGAATTCCTTGCTAGCACCTTCTCTGTGCCTGGGAAGCAGAAGTGTTCACATTGCTTCGCAGAATCGCTTTTGTACAGAAAACACTAACACTTGTTCAGAACGAAAGGAAGCACAGAGCCCCAGATTTGCTGTTGTCCTGGAGAGCTTGCAGAGCACTGGGGAAAGGCAGGCAGAGAATTCCCTGCTAGCACCTTCTCTGTGCCTGTTCACATTGCTTCGCAGAATCGCTTTTGTGCAGAAAACAGTAACACTTGTTCAGAAGGAAAGAAAGCACAGAGCCCCAGATTCTATGTTGTCCTGGAGAGCTTGCAGAGCACTGGGGAAAGGCAGGCAGAGAATTCCTTGCTAGCACCTTCTCTGTGCCTGGGAAGCAGAAGTGTTCACATTGCTTCGCAAGAATCGCTTTTGTGCAGAAAACAGTAACACTTGTTCAGAACGAAAGAAAGCACAGAGCCCCAGATTCTATGTTGTCCTGGAGAGCTTGCAGAGCACTGGGGAAAGGCAGGCAGAGAATTCCCTGCTAGCACCTTCTCTGTGCCTGTTCACATTGCTTCGCTGTATCGCTTTTGTGCAGAAAACAGTAACACTTGTTCAGAAGGAAAGAAAGCACAGAGCCCCAGATTCTATGTTGTCCTGGAGAGCTTGCAGAGCACTGGGGAAAGGCAGGCAGAGAATTCCTTGCTAGCACCTTCTCTGTGCCTGGGAAGCAGAAGTGTTCACATTGCTTCGCAGAATCGCTTTTGTGCAGAAAACACTAACACTTGTTCAGAACGAAAGAAAGCACAGAGCCCCAGATTCTATGTTGTCCTGGAGAGCTTGCAGAGCACTGGGGAAAGGCAGGCAGAGAATTCCCTGATAGCACCTTCTTTGTGCCTGGGAAGCAGAAGTGTTCACATTGCTTCGCAAGAATCGCTTTTGTGCAGAAAACACTAACACTTGTTCAGAAGGAAAGAAAGCACAGAGCCCCAGATTTTATGTTGTCCTGGAGAGCTTGCAGAGCACTGGGGAAAGGCAGGCAGAGAATTCCCTGCTAGCACCTTCTCTGTGCCTGGGAAGCAGAAGTGTTCACATTGCTTCGCAGAATCGCTTTTGTGCAGAAAACACTAACACTTGTTCAGAACGAAAGAAAGCACAGAGCCCCAGATTCTATGTTGTCCTGGAGAGCTTGCAGAGCACTGGGGAAAGGCAGGCAGAGAATTCCTTGCTAGCACCTTCTCTGTGCCTGGGAAGCAGAAGTGTTCACATTGCTTCGCAGAATCGCTTTTGTGCAGAAAACAGTAACACTTGTTCAGAACGAAAGAAAGCACAGAGCCCCAGATTTTATGTTGTCCTGGAGAGCTTGCAGAGCACTGGGGAAAGGCAGGCAGAGAATTCCTTGCTAGCACCTTCTCTGTGCCTGGGAAGCAGAAGTGTTCACATTGCTTCGCAAGAATTGCTTTTGTGCAGAAAACAGTAACACTTGTTCAGAACGAAAGAAAGCACAGAGCCCCAGATTTTATGTTGTCCTGGAGAGCTTGCAGAGCACTGGGGAAAGGCAGGCAGAGAATTCCCTGCTAGCACCTTCTCTGTGCCTGTTCACATTGCTTCGCAGAATCGCTTTTGTGCAGAAAACAGTAACACTTGTTCAGAAGGAAAGAAAGCATAGAGCCCCAGATTCTATGTTGTCCTGGAGAGCTTGCAGAGCACTGGGGAAAGGCAGGCAGAGAATTCCTTGCTAGCACCTTCTCTGTGCCTGGGAAGCAGAAGTGTTCACATTGCTTGGCAGAATCGCTTTTGTGCAGAAAACAGTAACACTTGTTCAGAAGGAAAGAAAGCACAGAGCCCCAGATTTGATGTTGTCCTGGAGAGCTTGCAGAGCACTGGGGAAAGGCAGGCAGAGAATTCCCTGCTAGCACCTTCTCTGTGCATGTTCACATTGCTTCGCAGAATCGCTTTTGTGCAGAAAACAGTAACACTTGTTCAGAACGAAAGAAAGCACAGAGCCCCAGATTCTATGTTGTCCTGGAGAGCTTGCAGAGCACTGGGGAAAGGCAGGCAGAGAATTCCTTGCTAGCACCTTCTCTGTGCCTGGGAAGCAGAAGTGTTCACATTGCTTCGCAGAATCGCTTTTGTGCAGAAAACAGTAACACTTCTTCAGAACGAAAGAAAGCACAGAGCCCCAGATTCTATGTTGTCCTGGAGAGCTTGCAGAGCACTGGGGAAAGGCAGGCAGAGAATTCCTTGCTAGCACCTTCTCTGTGCCTGGGAAGCAGAAGTGTTCACATTGCTTCGCAGAATCGCTATTGTGCAGAAAACAGTAACACTTGTTCAGAAGGAAAGAAAGCACAGAGCCCCAGATTCTATGTTGTCCTGGAGAGCTTGCAGAGCACTGGGGAAAGGCAGGCAGAGAATTCCCTGCTAGCACCTTCTCTGTGCCTGTTCACATTGCTTCGCAGAATCGCTTTTGTGCAGAAAACATTAACACTTGTTCAGAAGGAAAGAAAGCACAGAGCCCCAGATTCTATGTTGTCCTGGAGAGCTTGCAGAGCACTGGGGAAAGGCAGGCAGAGAATTCCTTGCTAGCACCTTCTCTGTGCCTGGGAAGCAGAAGTGTTCACATTGCTTCGCAGAATCGCTTTTGTGCAGAAAACAGTAACACTTGTTCAGAAGGAAAGAAAGCACAGAGCCCCAGATTTTATGTTGTCCTGGAGAGCTTGCAGAGCACTGGGGAAAGGCAGGCAGAGAATTCCCTGCTAGCACCTTCTCTATGCCTGGGAAGCAGAAGTGTTCACATTGCTTCGCTGTAGCGCTTTTGTGCAGAAAACACTAATACTTGTTCTGAACGAAAGAAAGCACAGAGCCCCAGATTTTATGTTGTCCTGGAGAGCTTGCAGAGCACTGGGGAAAGGCAGGCAGAGAATTCCTTGCTAGCACCTTCTCTGTGCCTGGGAAGCAGAAGTGTTCACATTGCTTCGCAGAATCGCTATTGTGCAGAAAACAGTAACACTTGTTCAGAAGGAAAGAAAGCACAGAGCCCCAGATTTGCTGTTGTCCTGGAGAGCTTGCAGAGCACTGGGGAAAGGCAGGCAGAGAATTCCTTGCTAGCACCTTCTCTGTGCTGGGAAGCAGAAGTGTTCACATTGCTTCGCTGTATCGCTTTTGTGCAGAAAACAGTAACACTTGTTCAGAAGGAAAGAAAGCACAGAGCCCCAGATTTTATGTTGTCCTGGAGAGCTTGCAGAGCACTGGGGAAAGGCAGGCAGAGAATTCCCTGCTAGCACCTTCTCTGTGCCTGGGAAGCAGAAGTGTTCACATTGCTTCGCAGAATCGCTTTTGTGCAGAAAACACTAACACTTGTTCAGAACGAAAGAAAGCACAGAGCCCCAGATTCTATGTTGTCCTGGAGAGCTTGCAGAGCACTGGGGAAAGGCAGGCAGAGAATTCCTTGCTAGCACCTTCTCTGTGCCTGGGAAGCAGAAGTGTTCACATTGCTTGGCAGAATCGCTTTTGTGCAGAAAACAGTAACACTTGTTCAGAACGAAAGAAAGCACAGAGCCCCAGATTTTATGTTGTCCTGGAGAGCTTGCAGAGCACTGGGGAAAGGCAGGCAGAGAATTCCTTGCTAGCACCTTCTCTGTGCCTGGGAAGCAGAAGTGTTCACATTGCTTCGCAAGAATTGCTTTTGTGCAGAAAACAGTAACACTTGTTCAGAACGAAAGAAAGCACAGAGCCCCAGATTTTATGTTGTCCTGGAGAGCTTGCAGAGCACTGGGGAAAGGCAGGCAGAGAATTCCCTGCTAGCACCTTCTCTGTGCCTGTTCACATTGCTTCGCAGAATCGCTTTTGTGCAGAAAACAGTAACACTTGTTCAGAAGGAAAGAAAGCACAGAGCCCCAGATTCTATGTTGTCCTGGAGAGCTTGCAGAGCACTGGGGAAAGGCAGGCAGAGAATTCCTTGCTAGCACCTTCTCTGTGCCTGGGAAGCAGAAGTGTTCACATTGCTTGGCAGAATCGCTTTTGTGCAGAAAACAGTAACACTTGTTCAGAAGGAAAGAAAGCACAGAGCCGCAGATTTGATGTTGTCCTGGAGAGCTTGCAGAGCACTGGGGAAAGGCAGGCAGAGAATTCCCTGCTAGCACCTTCTCTGTGCATGTTCACATTGCTTCGCAGAATCGCTTTTGTGCAGAAAACAGTAACACTTGTTCAGAACGAAAGAAAGCACAGAGCCCCAGATTCTATGTTGTCCTGGAGAGCTTGCAGAGCACTGGGGAAAGGCAGGCAGAGAATTCCTTGCTAGCACCTTCTCTGTGCCTGGGAAGCAGAAGTGTTCACATTGCTTCGCAGAATCGCTTTTGTGCAGAAAACAGTAACACTTCTTCAGAACGAAAGAAAGCACAGAGCCCCAGATTCTATGTTGTCCTGGAGAGCTTGCAGAGCACTGGGGAAAGGCAGGCAGAGAATTCCTTGCTAGCACCTTCTCTGTGCCTGGGAAGCAGAAGTGTTCACATTGCTTCGCAGAATCGCTATTGTGCAGAAAACAGTAACACTTGTTCAGAAGGAAAGAAAGCACAGAGCCCCAGATTCTATGTTGTCCTGGAGAGCTTGCAGAGCACTGGGGAAAGGCAGGCAGAGAATTCCCTGCTAGCACCTTCTCTGTGCCTGTTCACATTGCTTCGCAGAATCGCTTTTGTGCAGAAAACATTAACACTTGTTCAGAAGGAAAGAAAGCACAGAGCCCCAGATTCTATGTTGTCCTGGAGAGCTTGCAGAGCACTGGGGAAAGGCAGGCAGAGAATTCCTTGCTAGCACCTTCTCTGTGCCTGGGAAGCAGAAGTGTTCACATTGCTTCGCAGAATCGCTTTTGTGCAGAAAACAGTAACACTTGTTCAGAAGGAAAGAAAGCACAGAGCCCCAGATTTTATGTTGTCCTGGAGAGCTTGCAGAGCACTGGGGAAAGGCAGGCAGAGAATTCCCTGCTAGCACCTTCTCTGTGCCTGGGAAGCAGAAGTGTTCACATTGCTTCGCTGTAGCGCTTTTGTGCAGAAAACACTAATACTTGTTCTGAACGAAAGAAAGCACAGAGCCCCAGATTTTATGTTGTCCTGGAGAGCTTGCAGAGCACTGGGGAAAGGCAGGCAGAGAATTCCTTGCTAGCACCTTCTCTGTGCCTGGGAAGCAGAAGTGTTCACATTGCTTCGCAGAATCGCTATTGTGCAGAAAACAGTAACACTTGTTCAGAAGGAAAGAAAGCACAGAGCCCCAGATTTGCTGTTGTCCTGGAGAGCTTGCAGAGCACTGGGGAAAGGCAGGCAGAGAATTCCTTGCTAGCACCTTCTCTGTGCTGGGAAGCAGAAGTGTTCACTTTGCTTCGCTGTATCGCTTTTGTGCAGAAAACAGTAACACTTGTTCAGAACGAAAGAAAGCACAGAGCCCCAGATTTGCTGTTGTCCTGGAGAGCTTGCAGAGCACTGGGGAAAGGCAGGCAGAGAATTCCTTGCTAGCACCTTCTCTGTGCCTGGGAAGCAGAAGTGTTCACATTGCTTCGCAGAATCGCTTTTGTGCAGAAAACACTAACACTTGTTCAGAACGAAAGAAAGCACAGAGCCCCAGATTCTATGTTGTCCTGGAGAGCTTGCAGAGCACTGGGGAAAGGCAGGCAGAGAATTCCCTGATAGCACCTTCTTTGTGCCTGGGAAGCAGAAGTGTTCACATTGCTTCGCAAGAATCGCTTTTGTGCAGAAAACACTAACACTTGTTCAGAAGGAAAGAAAGCACAGAGCCCCAGATTTTATGTTGTCCTGGAGAGCTTGCAGAGCACTGGGGAAAGGCAGGCAGAGAATTCCCTGCTAGCACCTTCTCTGTGCCTGGGAAGCAGAAGTGTTCACATTGCTTCGCAGAATCGCTTTTGTGCAGAAAACACTAACACTTGTTCAGAACGAAAGAAAGCACAGAGCCCCAGATTCTATGTTGTCCTGGAGAGCTTGCAGAGCACTGGGGAAAGGCAGGCAGAGAATTCCTTGCTAGCACCTTCTCTGTGCCTGGGAAGCAGAAGTGTTCACATTGCTTGGCAGAATCGCTTTTGTGCAGAAAACAGTAACACTTGTTCAGAACGAAAGAAAGCACAGAGCCCCAGATTTTATGTTGTCCTGGAGAGCTTGCAGAGCACTGGGGAAAGGCAGGCAGAGAATTCCTTGCTAGCACCTTCTCTGTGCCTGGGAAGCAGAAGTGTTCACATTGCTTCGCAAGAATTGCTTTTGTGCAGAAAACAGTAACACTTGTTCAGAACGAAAGAAAGCACAGAGCCCCAGATTTTATGTTGTCCTGGAGAGCTTGCAGAGCACTGGGGAAAGGCAGGCAGAGAATTCCCTGCTAGCACCTTCTCTGTGCCTGTTCACATTGCTTCGCAGAATCGCTTTTGTGCAGAAAACAGTAACACTTGTTCAGAAGGAAAGAAAGCACAGAGCCCCAGATTCTATGTTGTCCTGGAGAGCTTGCAGAGCACTGGGGAAAGGCAGGCAGAGAATTCCTTGCTAGCACCTTCTCTGTGCCTGGGAAGCAGAAGTGTTCACATTGCTTGGCAGAATCGCTTTTGTGCAGAAAACAGTAACACTTGTTCAGAAGGAAAGAAAGCACAGAGCCCCAGATTTGATGTTGTCCTGGAGAGCTTGCAGAGCACTGGGGAAAGGCAGGCAGAGAATTCCCTGCTAGCACCTTCTCTGTGCATGTTCACATTGCTTCGCAGAATCGCTTTTGTGCAGAAAACAGTAACACTTGTTCAGAAGGAAAGAAAGCACAGAGCCCCAGATTCTATGTTGTCCTGGAGAGCTTGCAGAGCACTGGGGAAAGGCAGGCAGAGAATTCCTTGCTAGCACCTTCTCTGTGCCTGGGAAGCAGAAGTGTTCACATTGCTTCGCAGAATCGCTTTTGTGCAGAAAACAGTAACACTTCTTCAGAACGAAAGAAAGCACAGAGCCCCAGATTCTATGTTGTCCTGGAGAGCTTGCAGAGCACTGGGGAAAGGCAGGCAGAGAATTCCTTGCTAGCACCTTCTCTGTGCCTGGGAAGCAGAAGTGTTCACATTGCTTCGCAGAATCGCTTTTGTGCAGAAAACACTAACACTTGTTCAGAACGAAAGAAAGCACAGAGCCCCAGATTCTATGTTGTCCTGGAGAGCTTGCAGAGCACTGGGGAAAGGCAGGCAGAGAATTCCCTGCTAGCACCTTCTCTGTGCCTGTTCACATTGCTTCGCAGAATCGCTTTTGTGCAGAAAACAGTAACACTTGTTCAGAACGAAAGAAAGCACAGAGCCCCAGATTCTATGTTGTCCTGGAGAGCTTGCAGAGCACTGGGGAAAGGCAGGCAGAGAATTCCCTGCTAGCACCTTCTCTATGCCTGGGAAGCAGAAGTGTTCACATTGCTTCGCTGTATCGCTTTTGTGCAGAAAGCAGTAACACTTGTTCAGAACGAAAGAAAGCACAGAGCCCCAGATTCTATGTTGTCCTGGAGAGCTTGCAGAGCACTGGGGAAAGGCAGGCAGAGAATTCCTTGCTAGCACCTTCTCTGTGCCTGGGAAGCAGAAGTGTTCACATTGCTTCGCAGAATCGCTTTTGTGCAGAAAACAGTAACACTTCTTTAGAACGAAAGAAAGCACAGAGACCCAGATTCTATGTTGTCCTGGAGAGCTTGCAGAGCACTGGGGAAAGGCAGGCAGAGAATTCCTTGCTAGCACCTTCTCTGTGCCTGGGAAGCAGAAGTGTTCACATTGCTTCGCAGAATCGCTTTTGTACAGAAAACACTAACACTTGTTCAGAACGAAAGGAAGCACAGAGCCCCAGATTTGCTGTTGTCCTGGAGAGCTTGCAGAGCACTGGGGAAAGGCAGGCAGAGAATTCCCTGCTAGCACCTTCTCTGTGCCTGTTCACATTGCTTCGCAGAATCGCTTTTGTGCAGAAAACAGTAACACTTGTTCAGAACGAAAGAAAGCACAGAGCCCCAGATTCTATGTTGTCCTGGAGAGCTTGCAGAGCACTGGGGAAAGGCAGGCAGAGAATTCCTTGCTAGCACCTTCTCTGTGCCTGGGAAGCAGAAGTGTTCACATTGCTTCGCAAGAATCGCTTTTGTGCAGAAAACAGTAACACTTGTTCAGAACGAAAGAAAGCACAGAGCCCCAGATTCTATGTTGTCCTGGAGAGCTTGCAGAGCACTGGGGAAAGGCAGGCAGAGAATTCCTTGCTAGCACCTTCTCTGTGCCTGGGAAGCAGAAGTGTTCACATTGCTTCGCAGAATCGCTTTTGTGCAGAAAACACTAACACTTGTTCAGAAGGAAAGAAAGCACAGAGCCCCAGATTCTATGTTGTCCTGGAGAGCTTGCAGAGCACTGGGGAAAGGCAGGCAGAGAATTCCTTGCTAGCACCTTCTCTGTGCCTGGGAAGCAGAAGTGTTCACATTGCTTCGCAGAATCGCTTTTGTGCAGAAAACAGTAACACTTGTTCAGAACGAAAGAAAGCACAGAGCCCCAGATTCTATGTTGTCCTGGAGAGCTTGCAGGGCACTGGGGAAAGGCAGGCAGAGAATTCCTTGCTAGCACCTTCTCTGTGCCTGGGAAGCAGAAGTGTTCACATTGCTTCGCAGAATCGCTTTTGTGCAGAAAACACTAACACTTGTTCAGAACGAAAGAAAGCACAGAGCCCCAGATTCTATGTTGTCCTGGAGAGCTCTGCAGAGCACTGGGGAAAGGCAGGCAGAGAATTCCCTGCTAGCACCTTCTCTGTGCCTGTTCACATTGCTTCGCAGAATCGCTTTTGTGCAGAAAACAGTAACACTTGTTCAGAAGGAAAGAAAGCACAGAGCCCCAGATTCTATGTTGTCCTGGAGAGCTTGCAGAGCACTGGGGAAAGGCAGGCAGAGAATTCCTTGCTAGCACCTTCTCTGTGCCTGGGAAGCAGAAGTGTTCACATTGCTTCGCAGAATCGCTTTTGTGCAGAAAACACTAACACTTGTTCAGAACGAAAGAAAGCACAGAGCCCCAGATTCTATGTTGTCCTGGAGAGCTTGCAGAGCACTGGGGAAAGGCAGGCAGAGAATTCCTTGCTAGCACCTTCTCTGTGCCTGGGAAGCAGAAGTGTTCACATTGCTTCGCAGAATCGCTTTTGTGCAGAAAACAGTAACACTTGTTCAGAGCGAAAGAAAGCACAGAGCCCCAGATTCTATGTTGTCCTGGAGAGCTTGCAGAGCACTGGGGAAAGGCAGGCAGAGAATTCCTTGCTAGCACCTTCTCTGTGCCTGGGAAGCAGAAGTGTTCACATTGCTTCGCAAGAATCGCTTTTGTGCAGAAAACACTAACACTTGTTCAGAACGAAAGAAAGCACAGAGCCCCAGATTCTGTGTTGTCCTGGAGAGCTTGCAGAGCACTGGGGAAAGGCAGGCAGAGAATTCCTTGCTAGCACCTTCTCTGTGCCTGGGAAGCAGAAGTGTTCACATTGCTTCGCAGAATCGCTTTTGTGCAGAAAACAGTAACACTTGTTCAGAACGAAAGAAAGCACAGAGCCCCAGATTTGCTGTTGTCCTGGAGAGCTTGCAGAGCACTGGGGAAAGGCAGGCAGAGAATTCCTTGCTAGCACCTTCTCTGTGCCTGGGAAGCAGAAGTGTTCACATTGCTTCGCAGAATCGCTTTTGTGCAGAAAACAGTAACACTTGTTCAGAACGAAAGAAAGCACAGAGCCCCAGATTCTATGTTGTCCTGGAGAGCTTGCAGAGCACTGGGGAAAGGCAGGCAGAGAATTCCTTGCTAGCACCTTCTCTGTGCCTGGGAAGCAGAAGTGTTCACATTGCTTCGCAGAATCGCTTTTGTGCAGAAAACACTAACACTTGTTCAGAACAAAAGAAAGCACAGAGCCCCAGATTTGATGTTGTCCTGGAGAGCTTGCAGAGCACTGGGGAAAGGCAGGCAGAGAATTCCTTGCTAGCACCTGCTCTGTGCCTGGGAAGCAGAAGTGTTCACATTGCTTCGCAGAATCGCTTTTGTGCAGAAAACAGTAACACTTCTTTAGAACGAAAGAAAGCACAGAGACCCAGATTCTATGTTGTCCTGGAGAGCTTGCAGAGCACTGGGGAAAGGCAGGCAGAGAATTCCTTGCTAGCACCTTCTCTGTGCCTGGGAAGCAGAAGTGTTCACATTGCTTCGCAGAATCGCTTTTGTACAGAAAACACTAACACTTGTTCAGAACGAAAGGAAGCACAGAGCCCCAGATTTGCTGTTGTCCTGGAGAGCTTGCAGAGCACTGGGGAAAGGCAGGCAGAGAATTCCCTGCTAGCACCTTCTCTGTGCCTGTTCACATTGCTTCGCAGAGTCGCTTTTGTGCAGAAAACAGTAACACTTGTTCAGAACGAAAGAAAGCACAGAGCCCCAGATTCTATGTTGTCCTGGAGAGCTTGCAGAGCACTGGGGAAAGGCAGGCAGAGAATTCCTTGCTAGCACCTTCTCTGTGCCTGGGAAGCAGAAGTGTTCACATTGCTTCGCAAGAATCGCTTTTGTGCAGAAAACAGTAACACTTGTTCAGAACGAAAGAAAGCACAGAGCCCCAGATTCTATGTTGTCCTGGAGAGCTTGCAGAGCACTGGGGAAAGGCAGGCAGAGAATTCCTTGCTAGCACCTTCTCTGTGCCTGGGAAGCAGAAGTGTTCACATTGCTTCGCAGAATCGCTTTTGTGCAGAAAACAGTAACACTTGTTCAGAAGGAAAGAAAGCACAGAGCCCCAGATTCTATGTTGTCCTGGAGAGCTTGCAGAGCACTGGGGAAAGGCAGGCAGAGAATTCCTTGCTAGCACCTTCTCTGTGCCTGGGAAGCAGAAGTGTTCACATTGCTTCGCAGAATCGCTTTTGTGCAGAAAACAGTAACACTTGTTCAGAACGAAAGAAAGCACAGAGCCCCAGATTCTATGTTGTCCTGGAGAGCTTGCAGAGCACTGGGGAAAGGCAGGCAGAGAATTCCTTGCTAGCACCTTCTCTGTGCCTGGGAAGCAGAAGTGTTCACATTGCTTCGCAGAATCGCTTTTGTGCAGAAAACACTAACACTTGTTCAGAACGAAAGAAAGCACAGAGCCCCAGATTCTATGTTGTCCTGGAGAGCTCTGCAGAGCACTGGGGAAAGGCAGGCAGAGAATTCCCTGCTAGCACCTTCTCTGTGCCTGTTCACATTGCTTCGCAGAATCGCTTTTGTGCAGAAAACAGTAACACTTGTTCAGAACAAAAGAAAGCACAGAGCCCCAGATTTGATGTTGTCCTGGAGAGCTTGCAGAGCACTGGGGAAAGGCAGGCAGAGAATTCCTTGCTAGCACCTGCTCTGTGCCTGGGAAGCAGAAGTGTTCACATTGCTTCGCAGAATCGCTTTTGTGCAGAAAACACTAACACTTCTTTAGAACGAAAGAAAGCACAGAGCCCCAGATTCTATGTTGTCCTGGAGAGCTTGCAGAGCACTGGGGAAAGGCAGGCAGAGAATTCCTTGCTAGCACCTTCTCTGTGCCTGGGAAGCAGAAGTGTTCACATTGCTTCGCAGAATCGCTTTTGTACAGAAAACACTAACACTTGTTCAGAACGAAAGGAAGCACAGAGCCCCAGATTTGCTGTTGTCCTGGAGAGCTTGCAGAGCACTGGGGAAAGGCAGGCAGAGAATTCCCTGCTAGCACCTTCTCTGTGCCTGTTCACATTGCTTCGCAGAATCGCTTTTGTGCAGAAAACAGTAACACTTGTTCAGAACGAAAGAAAGCACAGAGCCCCAGATTCTATGTTGTCCTGGAGAGCTTGCAGAGCACTGGGGAAAGGCAGGCAGAGAATTCCTTGCTAGCACCTTCTCTGTGCCTGGGAAGCAGAAGTGTTCACATTGCTTCGCAAGAATCGCTTTTGTGCAGAAAACAGTAACACTTGTTCAGAACGAAAGAAAGCACAGAGCCCCAGATTCTATGTTGTCCTGGAGAGCTTGCAGAGCACTGGGGAAAGGCAGGCAGAGAATTCCCTGCTAGCACCTTCTCTGTGCCTGTTCACATTGCTTCGCTGTATCGCTTTTGTGCAGAAAACAGTAACACTTGTTCAGAAGGAAAGAAAGCACAGAGCCCCAGATTCTATGTTGTCCTGGAGAGCTTGCAGAGCACTGGGGAAAGGCAGGCAGAGAATTCCTTGCTAGCACCTTCTCTGTGCCTGGGAAGCAGAAGTGTTCACATTGCTTCGCAGAATCGCTTTTGTGCAGAAAACACTAACACTCGTTCAGAACGAAAGAAAGCACAGAGCCCCAGATTCTATGTTGTCCTGGAGAGCTTGCAGAGCACTGGGGAAAGGCAGGCAGAGAATTCCTTGCTAGCACCTTCTCTGTGCCTGGGAAGCAGAAGTGTTCACATTGCTTCGCAGAATCGCTATTGTGCAGAAAACAGTAACACTTGTTCAGAAGGAAAGAAAGCACAGAGCCCCAGATTCTATGTTGTCCTGGAGAGCTTGCAGAGCACTGGGGAAAGGCAGGCAGAGAATTCCTTGCTAGCACCTTCTCTGTGCCTGGGAAGCAGAAGTGTTCACATTGCTTCGCAGAATCGCTTTTGTGCAGAAAACACTAACACTTGTTCAGAACGAAAGAAAGCACAGAGCCCCAGATTCTATGTTGTCCTGGAGAGCTTGCAGAGCACTGGGGAAAGGCAGGCAGAGAATTCCTTGCTAGCACCTTCTCTGTGCCTGGGAAGCAGAAGTGTTCACATTGCTTCGCAGAATCGCTTTTGTGCAGAAAACAGTAACACTTCTTCAGAACGAAAGAAAGCACAGAGCCCCAGATTCTGTGTTGTCCTGGAGAGCTTGCAGAGCACTGGGGAAAGGCAGCCAGAGAATTCCTTGCTAGCACCTTCTCTGTGCCTGGGAAGCAGAAGTGTTCACATTGCTTCGCAGAATCGCTTTTGTGCAGAAAACAGTAACACTTGTTCAGAAGGAAAGAAAGCACAGAGCCCCAGATTCTATGTTGTCCTGGAGAGCTTGCAGAGCACTGGGGAAAGGCAGGCAGAGAATTCCTTGCTAGCACCTTCTCTGTGCTGGGAAGCAGAAGTGTTCACATTGCTTCGCAGAATCGCTTTTGTGCAGAAAACACTAACACTTGTTCAGAACAAAAGAAAGCACAGAGCCCCAGATTTGATGTTGTCCTGGAGAGCTTGCAGAGCACTGGGGAAAGGCAGGCAGAGAATTCCTTGCTAGCACCTGCTCTGTGCCTGGGAAGCAGAAGTGTTCACATTGCTTCGCAGAATCGCTTTTGTACAGAAAACACTAACACTTCTTTAGAACGAAAGAAAGCACAGAGCCCCAGATTCTATGTTGTCCTGGAGAGCTTGCAGAGCACTGGGGAAAGGCAGGCAGAGAATTCCTTGCTAGCACCTTCTCTGTGCCTGGGAAGCAGAAGTGTTCACATTGCTTCGCAGAATCGCTTTTGTACAGAAAACACTAACACTTGTTCAGAACGAAAGGAAGCACAGAGCCCCAGATTTGCTGTTGTCCTGGAGAGCTTGCAGAGCACTGGGGAAAGGCAGGCAGAGAATTCCCTGCTAGCACCTTCTCTGTGCCTGTTCACATTGCTTCGCAGAATCGCTTTTGTGCAGAAAACAGTAACACTTGTTCAGAACGAAAGAAAGCACAGAGCCCCAGATTCTATGTTGTCCTGGAGAGCTTGCAGAGCACTGGGGAAAGGCAGGCAGAGAATTCCTTGCTAGCACCTTCTCTGTGCCTGGGAAGCAGAAGTGTTCACATTGCTTCGCAAGAATCGCTTTTGTGCAGAAAACAGTAACACTTGTTCAGAACGAAAGAAAGCACAGAGCCCCAGATTCTATGTTGTCCTGGAGAGCTTGCAGAGCACTGGGGAAAGGCAGGCAGAGAATTCCCTGCTAGCACCTTCTCTGTGCCTGTTCACATTGCTTCGCTGTATCGCTTTTGTGCAGAAAACAGTAACACTTGTTCAGAACGAAAGAAAGCACAGAGCCCCAGATTCTATGTTGTCCTGGAGAGCTTGCAGAGCACTGGGGAAAGGCAGGCAGAGAATTCCTTGCTAGCACCTTCTCTGTGCCTGGGAAGCAGAAGTGTTCACATTGCTTCGCAGAATCGCTTTTGTGCAGAAAACACTAACACTCGTTCAGAACGAAAGAAAGCACAGAGCCCCAGATTCTATGTTGTCCTGGAGAGCTTGCAGAGCACTGGGGAAAGGCAGGCAGAGAATTCCTTGCTAGCACCTTCTCTGTGCCTGGGAAGCAGAAGTGTTCACATTGCTTCGCAGAATCGCTATTGTGCAGAAAACAGTAACACTTGTTCAGAAGGAAAGAAAGCACAGAGCCCCAGATTCTATGTTGTCCTGGAGAGCTTGCAGAGCACTGGGGAAAGGCAGGCAGAGAATTCCTTGCTAGCACCTTCTCTGTGCCTGGGAAGCAGAAGTGTTCACATTGCTTCGCAGAATCGCTTTTGTGCAGAAAACACTAACACTTGTTCAGAACGAAAGAAAGCACAGAGCCCCAGATTCTATGTTGTCCTGGAGAGCTTGCAGAGCACTGGGGAAAGGCAGGCAGAGAATTCCTTGCTAGCACCTTCTCTGTGCCTGGGAAGCAGAAGTGTTCACATTGCTTCGCAGAATCGCTTTTGTGCAGAAAACAGTAAAACTTGTTCAGAACGAAAGAAAGCACAGAGCCCCAGATTCTATGTTGTCCTGGAGAGCTTGCAGAGCACTGGGGAAAGGCAGGCAGAGAATTCCTTGCTAGCACCTTCTCTGTGCCTGGGAAGCAGAAGTGTTCACATTGCTTCGCAGAATCGCTTTTGTATAGAAAACACTAACACTTGTTCAGAACGAAAGGAAGCACAGAGCCCCAGATTCTGTGTTGTCCTGGAGAGCTTGCAGAGCACTGGGGAAAGGCAGGCAGAGAATTCCCTGCTAGCACCTTCTCTGTGCCTGTTCACATTGCTTCGCAGAATCGCTTTTGTGCAGAAAACAGTAACACTTGTTCAGAACGAAAGAAAGCACAGAGCCCCAGATTCTATGTTGTCCTGGAGAGCTTGCAGAGCACTGGGGAAAGGCAGGCAGAGAATTCCTTGCTAGCACCTTCTCTGTGCCTGGGAAGCAGAAGTGTTCACATTGCTTCGCAGAATCGCTTTTGTGCAGAAAACACTAACACTTGTTCAGAACGAAAGAAAGCACAGAGCCCCAGATTCTATGTTGTCCTGGAGAGCTTGCAGAGCACTGGGGAAAGGCAGGCAGAGAATTCCTTGCTAGCACCTTCTCTGTGCCTGGGAAGCAGAAGTGTTCACATTGCTTCGCAGAATCGCTTTTGTGCAGAAAACAGTAACACTTGTTCAGAAGGAAAGAAAGCACAGAGCCCCAGATTCTATGTTGTCCTGGAGAGCTTGCAGAGCACTGGGGAAAGGCAGGCAGAGAATTCCTTGCTAGCACCTTCTCTGTGCCTGGGAAGCAGAAGTGTTCACATTGCTTCGCAGAATCGCTTTTGTGCAGAAAACAGTAACACTTCTTCAGAACGAAAGAAAGCACAGAGCCCCAGATTCTATGTTGTCCTGGAGAGCTTGCAGAGCACTGGGGAAAGGCAGGCAGAGAATTCCTTGCTAGCACCTTCTCTGTGCCTGGGAAGCAGAAGTGTTCACATTGCTTCGCTGTAGCGCTTTTGTGCAGAAAACAGTAATACTTGTTCAGAACGAAAGAAAGCACAGAGCCCCAGATTTTATGTTGTCCTGGAGAGCTTGCAGAGCACTGGGGAAAGGCAGGCAGAGAATTCCTTGCTAGCACCTTCTCTGTGCCTGGGAAGCAGAAGTGTTCACATTGCTTCGCAGAATCGCTATTGTGCAGAAAACAGTAACACTTGTTCAGAAGGAAAGAAAGCACAGAGCCCCAGATTCTATGTTGTCCTGGAGAGCTTGCAGAGCACTGGGGAAAGGCAGGCAGAGAATTCCCTGCTAGCACCTTCTCTGTGCCTGTTCACATTGCTTCGCAGAATCGCTTTTGTGCAGAAAACAGTAACACTTGTTCAGAAGGAAAGAAAGCACAGAGCCCCAGATTCTATGTTGTCCTGGAGAGCTTGCAGAGCACTGGGGAAAGGCAGGCAGAGAATTCCTTGCTAGCACCTTCTCTGTGCCTGGGAAGCAGAAGTGTTCACATTGCTTGGCAGAATCGCTTTTGTGCAGAAAACAGTAACACTTGTTCAGAAGGAAAGAAAGCACAGAGCCCCAGATTTTATGTTGTCCTGGAGAGCTTGCAGAGCACTGGGGAAAGGCAGGCAGAGAATTCCCTGCTAGCACCTTCTCTATGCCTGGGAAGCAGAAGTGTTCACATTGCTTCGCTGTAGCGCTTTTGTGCAGAAAACACTAATACTTGTTCAGAACGAAAGAAAGCACAGAGCCCCAGATTTTATGTTGTCCTGGAGAGCTTGCAGAGCACTGGGGAAAGGCAGGCAGAGAATTCCTTGCTAGCACCTTCTCTGTGCCTGGGAAGCAGAAGTGTTCACATTGCTTCGCAGAATCGCTATTGTGCAGAAAACAGTAACACTTGTTCAGAAGGAAAGAAAGCACAGAGCCCCAGATTTGCTGTTGTCCTGGAGAGCTTGCAGAGCACTGGGGAAAGGCAGGCAGAGAATTCCTTGCTAGCACCTTCTCTGTGCCTGGGAAGCAGAAGTGTTCACATTTCTTCGCAGAATCGCTTTTGTGCAGAAAACAGTAACACTTGTTCAGAACGAAAGAAAGCACAGAGCCCCAGATTCTATGTTGTCCTGGAGAGCTTGCAGAGCACTGGGGAAAGGCAGGCAGAGAATTCCTTGCTAGCACCTTCTCTGTGCCTGGGAAGCAGAAGTGTTCACATTGCTTCGCAGAATCGCTTTTGTACAGAAAACACTAACACTTGTTCAGAACGAAAGGAAGCACAGAGCCCCAGATTTGCTGTTGTCCTGGAGAGCTTGCAGAGCACTGGGGAAAGGCAGGCAGAGAATTCCCTGCTAGCACCTTCTCTGTGCCTGTTCACATTGCTTCGCAGAATCGCTTTTGTGCAGAAAACAGTAACACTTGTTCAGAAGGAAAGAAAGCACAGAGCCCCAGATTCTATGTTGTCCTGGAGAGCTTGCAGAGCACTGGGGAAAGGCAGGCAGAGAATTCCTTGCTAGCACCTTCTCTGTGCCTGGGAAGCAGAAGTGTTCACATTGCTTCGCAAGAATCGCTTTTGTGCAGAAAACAGTAACACTTGTTCAGAACGAAAGAAAGCACAGAGCCCCAGATTCTATGTTGTCCTGGAGAGCTTGCAGAGCACTGGGGAAAGGCAGGCAGAGAATTCCCTGCTAGCACCTTCTCTGTGCCTGTTCACATTGCTTCGCTGTATCGCTTTTGTGCAGAAAACAGTAACACTTGTTCAGAACGAAAGAAAGCACAGAGCCCCAGATTTGCTGTTGTCCTGGAGAGCTTGCAGAGCACTGGGGAAAGGCAGGCAGAGAATTCCTTGCTAGCACCTTCTCTGTGCCTGGGAAGCAGAAGTGTTCACATTGCTTCGCAGAATCGCTTTTGTGCAGAAAACACTAACACTTGTTCAGAACGAAAGAAAGCACAGAGCCCCAGATTCTATGTTGTCCTGGAGAGCTTGCAGAGCACTGGGGAAAGGCAGGCAGAGAATTCCCTGATAGCACCTTCTTTGTGCCTGGGAAGCAGAAGTGTTCACATTGCTTCGCAAGAATCGCTTTTGTGCAGAAAACACTAACACTTGTTCAGAAGGAAAGAAAGCACAGAGCCCCAGATTTTATGTTGTCCTGGAGAGCTTGCAGAGCACTGGGGAAAGGCAGGCAGAGAATTCCCTGCTAGCACCTTCTCTGTGCCTGGGAAGCAGAAGTGTTCACATTGCTTCGCAGAATCGCTTTTGTGCAGAAAACACTAACACTTGTTCAGAACGAAAGAAAGCACAGAGCCCCAGATTCTATGTTGTCCTGGAGAGCTTGCAGAGCACTGGGGAAAGGCAGGCAGAGAATTCCTTGCTAGCACCTTCTCTGTGCCTGGGAAGCAGAAGTGTTCACATTGCTTGGCAGAATCGCTTTTGTGCAGAAAACAGTAACACTTGTTCAGAACGAAAGAAAGCACAGAGCCCCAGATTTTATGTTGTCCTGGAGAGCTTGCAGAGCACTGGGGAAAGGCAGGCAGAGAATTCCTTGCTAGCACCTTCTCTGTGCCTGGGAAGCAGAAGTGTTCACATTGCTTCGCAAGAATTGCTTTTGTGCAGAAAACAGTAACACTTGTTCAGAACGAAAGAAAGCACAGAGCCCCAGATTTTATGTTGTCCTGGAGAGCTTGCAGAGCACTGGGGAAAGGCAGGCAGAGAATTCCCTGCTAGCACCTTCTCTGTGCCTGTTCACATTGCTTCGCAGAATCGCTTTTGTGCAGAAAACAGTAACACTTGTTCAGAACGAAAGAAAGCACAGAGCCCCAGATTCTATGTTGTCCTGGAGAGCTTGCAGAGCACTGGGGAAAGGCAGGCAGAGAATTCCTTGCTAGCACCTTCTCTGTGCCTGGTGAGCAGAAGTGTTCACATTGCTTGGCAGAATCGCTTTTGTGCAGAAAACAGTAACACTTGTTCAGAAGGAAAGAAAGCACAGAGCCCCAGATTTGATGTTGTCCTGGAGAGCTTGCAGAGCACTGGGGAAAGGCAGGCAGAGAATTCCCTGCTAGCACCTTCTCTGTGCATGTTCACATTGCTTCGCAGAATCGCTTTTGTGCAGAAAACAGTAACACTTGTTCAGAACGAAAGAAAGCACAGAGCCCCAGATTCTATGTTGTCCTGGAGAGCTTGCAGAGCACTGGGGAAAGGCAGGCAGAGAATTCCTTGCTAGCACCTTCTCTGTGCCTGGGAAGCAGAAGTGTTCACATTGCTTCGCAGAATCGCTTTTGTGCAGAAAACAGTAACACTTCTTCAGAACGAAAGAAAGCACAGAGCCCCAGATTCTATGTTGTCCTGGAGAGCTTGCAGAGCACTGGGGAAAGGCAGGCAGAGAATTCCTTGCTAGCACCTTCTCTGTGCCTGGGAAGCAGAAGTGTTCACATTGCTTCGCAGAATCGCTATTGTGCAGAAAACAGTAACACTTGTTCAGAAGGAAAGAAAGCACAGAGCCCCAGATTCTATGTTGTCCTGGAGAGCTTGCAGAGCACTGGGGAAAGGCAGGCAGAGAATTCCCTGCTAGCACCTTCTCTGTGCCTGTTCACATTGCTTCGCAGAATCGCTTTTGTGCAGAAAACATTAACACTTGTTCAGAAGGAAAGAAAGCACAGAGCCCCAGATTCTATGTTGTCCTGGAGAGCTTGCAGAGCACTGGGGAAAGGCAGGCAGAGAATTCCTTGCTAGCACCTTCTCTGTGCCTGGGAAGCAGAAGTGTTCACATTGCTTCGCAGAATCGCTTTTGTGCAGAAAACAGTAACACTTGTTCAGAAGGAAAGAAAGCACAGAGCCCCAGATTTTATGTTGTCCTGGAGAGCTTGCAGAGCACTGGGGAAAGGCAGGCAGAGAATTCCCTGCTAGCACCTTCTCTATGCCTGGGAAGCAGAAGTGTTCACATTGCTTCGCTGTAGCGCTTTTGTGCAGAAAACACTAATACTTGTTCTGAACGAAAGAAAGCACAGAGCCCCAGATTTTATGTTGTCCTGGAGAGCTTGCAGAGCACTGGGGAAAGGCAGGCAGAGAATTCCTTGCTAGCACCTTCTCTGTGCCTGGGAAGCAGAAGTGTTCACATTGCTTCGCTGTATCGCTTTTGTGCAGAAAACAGTAACACTTGTTCAGAACGAAAGAAAGCACAGAGCCCCAGATTTGCTGTTGTCCTGGAGAGCTTGCAGAGCACTGGGGAAAGGCAGGCAGAGAATTCCTTGCTAGCACCTTCTCTGTGCCTGGGAAGCAGAAGTGTTCACATTGCTTCGCAGAATCGCTTTTGTGCAGAAAACAGTAACACTTCTTCAGAACGAAAGAAAGCACAGAGCCCCAGATTCTATGTTGTCCTGGAGAGCTTGCAGAGCACTGGGGAAAGGCAGGCAGAGAATTCCTTGCTAGCACCTTCTCTGTGCCTGGGAAGCAGAAGTGTTCACATTGCTTCGCAGAATCGCTATTGTGCAGAAAACAGTAACACTTGTTCAGAAGGAAAGAAAGCACAGAGCCCCAGATTCTATGTTGTCCTGGAGAGCTTGCAGAGCACTGGGGAAAGGCAGGCAGAGAATTCCCTGCTAGCACCTTCTCTGTGCCTGTTCACATTGCTTCGCAGAATCGCTTTTGTGCAGAAAACATTAACACTTGTTCAGAAGGAAAGAAAGCACAGAGCCCCAGATTCTATGTTGTCCTGGAGAGCTTGCAGAGCACTGGGGAAAGGCAGGCAGAGAATTCCTTGCTAGCACCTTCTCTGTGCCTGGGAAGCAGAAGTGTTCACATTGCTTCGCAGAATCGCTTTTGTGCAGAAAACAGTAACACTTGTTCAGAAGGAAAGAAAGCACAGAGCCCCAGATTTTATGTTGTCCTGGAGAGCTTGCAGAGCACTGGGGAAAGGCAGGCAGAGAATTCCCTGCTAGCACCTTCTCTATGCCTGGGAAGCAGAAGTGTTCACATTGCTTCGCTGTAGCGCTTTTGTGCAGAAAACACTAATACTTGTTCTGAACGAAAGAAAGCACAGAGCCCCAGATTTTATGTTGTCCTGGAGAGCTTGCAGAGCACTGGGGAAAGGCAGGCAGAGAATTCCTTGCTAGCACCTTCTCTGTGCCTGGGAAGCAGAAGTGTTCACATTGCTTCGCAGAATCGCTATTGTGCAGAAAACAGTAACACTTGTTCAGAAGGAAAGAAAGCACAGAGCCCCAGATTTGCTGTTGTCCTGGAGAGCTTGCAGAGCACTGGGGAAAGGCAGGCAGAGAATTCCTTGCTAGCACCTTCTCTGTGCTGGGAAGCAGAAGTGTTCACATTGCTTCGCTGTATCGCTTTTGTGCAGAAAACAGTAACACTTGTTCAGAACGAAAGAAAGCACAGAGCCCCAGATTTGCTGTTGTCCTGGAGAGCTTGCAGAGCACTGGGGAAAGGCAGGCAGAGAATTCCTTGCTAGCACCTTCTCTGTGCCTGGGAAGCAGAAGTGTTCACATTGCTTCGCAGAATCGCTTTTGTGCAGAAAACACTAACACTTGTTCAGAACGAAAGAAAGCACAGAGCCCCAGATTCTATGTTGTCCTGGAGAGCTTGCAGAGCACTGGGGAAAGGCAGGCAGAGAATTCCCTGATAGCACCTTCTTTGTGCCTGGGAAGCAGAAGTGTTCACATTGCTTCGCAAGAATCGCTTTTGTGCAGAAAACACTAACACTTGTTCAGAAGGAAAGAAAGCACAGAGCCCCAGATTTTATGTTGTCCTGGAGAGCTTGCAGAGCACTGGGGAAAGGCAGGCAGAGAATTCCCTGCTAGCACCTTCTCTGTGCCTGGGAAGCAGAAGTGTTCACATTGCTTCGCAGAATCGCTTTTGTGCAGAAAACACTAACACTTGTTCAGAACGAAAGAAAGCACAGAGCCCCAGATTCTATGTTGTCCTGGAGAGCTTGCAGAGCACTGGGGAAAGGCAGGCAGAGAATTCCTTGCTAGCACCTTCTCTGTGCCTGGGAAGCAGAAGTGTTCACATTGCTTGGCAGAATCGCTTTTGTGCAGAAAACAGTAACACTTGTTCAGAACGAAAGAAAGCACAGAGCCCCAGATTTTATGTTGTCCTGGAGAGCTTGCAGAGCACTGGGGAAAGGCAGGCAGAGAATTCCTTGCTAGCACCTTCTCTGTGCCTGGGAAGCAGAAGTGTTCACATTGCTTCGCAAGAATTGCTTTTGTGCAGAAAACAGTAACACTTGTTCAGAACGAAAGAAAGCACAGAGCCCCAGATTTTATGTTGTCCTGGAGAGCTTGCAGAGCACTGGGGAAAGGCAGGCAGAGAATTCCCTGCTAGCACCTTCTCTGTGCCTGTTCACATTGCTTCGCAGAATCGCTTTTGTGCAGAAAACAGTAACACTTGTTCAGAAGGAAAGAAAGCACAGAGCCCCAGATTCTATGTTGTCCTGGAGAGCTTGCAGAGCACTGGGGAAAGGCAGGCAGAGAATTCCTTGCTAGCACCTTCTCTGTGCCTGGGAAGCAGAAGTGTTCACATTGCTTGGCAGAATCGCTTTTGTGCAGAAAACAGTAACACTTGTTCAGAAGGAAAGAAAGCACAGAGCCCCAGATTTTATGTTGTCCTGCAGAGCTTGCAGAGCACTGGGGAAAGGCAGGCAGAGAATTCCCTGCTAGCACCTTCTCTGTGCATGTTCACATTGCTTCGCAGAATCGCTTTTGTGCAGAAAACAGTAACACTTGTTCAGAACGAAAGAAAGCACAGAGCCCCAGATTCTATGTTGTCCTGGAGAGCTTGCAGAGCACTGGGGAAAGGCAGGCAGAGAATTCCTTGCTAGCACCTTCTCTGTGCCTGGGAAGCAGAAGTGTTCACATTGCTTCGCAGAATCGCTTTTGTGCAGAAAACAGTAACACTTCTTCAGAACGAAAGAAAGCACAGAGCCCCAGATTCTATGTTGTCCTGGAGAGCTTGCAGAGCACTGGGGAAAGGCAGGCAGAGAATTCCTTGCTAGCACCTTCTCTGTGCCTGGGAAGCAGAAGTGTTCACATTGCTTCGCAGAATCGCTTTTGTGCAGAAAACACTAACACTTGTTCAGAACGAAAGAAAGCACAGAGCCCCAGATTCTATGTTGTCCTGGAGAGCTTGCAGAGCACTGGGGAAAGGCAGGCAGAGAATTCCCTGCTAGCACCTTCTCTGTGCCTGTTCACATTGCTTCGCAGAATCGCTTTTGTGCAGAAAACAGTAACACTTGTTCAGAACGAAAGAAAGCACAGAGCCCCAGATTCTATGTTGTCCTGGAGAGCTTGCAGAGCACTGGGGAAAGGCAGGCAGAGAATTCCCTGCTAGCACCTTCTCTATGCCTGGGAAGCAGAAGTGTTCACATTGCTTCGCTGTATCGCTTTTGTGCAGAAAGCAGTAACACTTGTTCAGAACGAAAGAAAGCACAGAGCCCCAGATTCTATGTTGTCCTGGAGAGCTTGCAGAGCACTGGGGAAAGGCAGGCAGAGAATTCCTTGCTAGCACCTTCTCTGTGCCTGGGAAGCAGAAGTGTTCATATTGATTCGCTGTATCGCTTTTGTGCAGAAAACAGTAATACTTGTTCAGAAGGAAAGAAAGCACAGAGCCCCAGATTTTATGTTGTCCTGGACAGCTTGCAGAGCACTGGGGAAAGGCAGGCAGAGAATTCCTTGCTAGCACCTTCTCTGTGCCTGGGAAGCAGAAGTGTTCACATTGCTGCGCAGAATCGCTATTGTGCATAAAACAGTAACACTTGTTCAGAAGGAAAGAAAGCACAGAGCCCCAGATTCTATGTTGTCCTGGAGAGCTTGCAGAGCACTGGGGAAAGGCAGGCAGAGAATTCCCTGCTAGCACCTTCTCTGTGCCTGTTCACATTGCTTCGCAGAATCGCTTTTGTGCAGAAAACAGTAACACTTGTTCAGAACGAAAGAAAGCACAGAGCCCCAGATTCTATGTTGTCCTGGAGAGCTTGCAGAGCACTGGGGAAAGGCAGGCAGAGAATTCCTTGCTAGCACCTTCTCTGTGCCTGGGAAGCAGAAGTGTTCACATTGCTTGGCAGAATCGCTTTTGTGCAGAAAACAGTAACACTTGTTCAGAAGGAAAGAAAGCACAGAGCCCCAGATTTTATGTTGTCCTGGAGAGCTTGCAGAGCACTGGGGAAAGGCAGGCAGAGAATTCCCTGCTAGCACCTTCTCTATGCCTGGGAAGCAGAAGTGTTCACATTGCTTCGCTGTAGCGCTTTTGTGCAGAAAACAGTAATACTTGTTCAGAACGAAAGAAAGCACAGAGCCCCAGATTTTATGTTGTCCTGGAGAGCTTGCAGAGCACTGGGGAAAGGCAGGCAGAGAATTCCTTGCTAGCACCTTCTCTGTGCCTGGGAAGCAGAAGTGTTCACATTGCTTCGCAGAATCGCTATTGTGCAGAAAACAGTAACACTTGTTCAGAAGGAAAGAAAGCACAGAGCCCCAGATTCTATGTTGTCCTGGAGAGCTTGCAGAGCACTGGGGAAAGGCAGGCAGAGAATTCCCTGCTAGCACCTTCTCTGTGCCTGTTCACATTGCTTCGCAGAATCGCTTTTGTGCAGAAAACATTAACACTTGTTCAGAAGGAAAGAAAGCACAGAGCCCCAGATTCTATGTTGTCCTGGAGAGCTTGCAGAGCACTGGGGAAAGGCAGGCAGAGAATTCCTTGCTAGCACCTTCTCTGTGCCTGGGAAGCAGAAGTGTTCACATTGCTTGGCAGAATCGCTTTTGTGCAGAAAACAGTAACACTTGTTCAGAAGGAAAGAAAGCACAGAGCCCCAGATTTTATGTTGTCCTGGAGAGCTTGCAGAGCACTGGGGAAAGGCAGGCAGAGAATTCCCTGCTAGCACCTTCTCTATGCCTGGGAAGCAGAAGTGTTCACATTGCTTCCCTGTAGCGCTTTTGTGCAGAAAACACTAATACTTGTTCTGAACGAAAGAAAGCACAGAGCCCCAGATTTTATGTTGTCCTGGAGAGCTTGCAGAGCACTGGGGAAAGGCAGGCAGAGAATTCCTTGCTAGCACCTTCTCTGTGCCTGGGAAGCAGAAGTGTTCACATTGCTTCGCAGAATCGCTATTGTGCAGAAAACAGTAACACTTGTTCAGAAGGAAAGAAAGCACAGAGCCCCAGATTTGCTGTTGTCCTGGAGAGCTTGCAGAGCACTGGGGAAAGGCAGGCAGAGAATTCCTTGCTAGCACCTTCTCTGTGCTGGGAAGCAGAAGTGTTCACATTGCTTCGCAGAATCGCTTTTGTGCAGAAAACAGTAACACTTGTTCAGAACGAAAGAAAGCACAGAGCCCCAGATTTGATGTTGTCCTGGAGAGCTTGCAGAGGACTGGGGAAAGGCAGGCAGAGAATTCCCTGCTAGCACCTTCTCTGTGCCTGTTCACATTGCTTGGCAGAATCGCTTTTGTGCAGAAAACAGTAACACTTGTTCAGAACGAAAGAAAGCACAGAGCCCCAGATTCTATGTTGTCCTGGAGAGCTTGCAGAGCACTGGGGAAAGGCAGGCAGAGAATTCCTTGCTAGCACCTTCTCTGTGCCTGGGAAGCAGAAGTGTTCACATTGCTTCGCAGAATCGCTTTTGTGCAGAAAACACTAACACTTGTTCAGAACGAAAGAAAGCACAGAGCCCCAGATTCTATGTTGTCCTGGAGAGCTTGCAGAGCACTGGGGAAAGGCAGGCAGAGAATTCCCTGCTAGCACCTTCTCTGTGCCTGTTCACATTGCTTCGCAGAATCGCTTTTGTGCAGAAAACAGTAACACTTGTTCAGAACGAAAGAAAGCACAGAGCCCCAGATTCTATGTTGTCCTGGAGAGCTTGCAGAGCACTGGGGAAAGGCAGGCAGAGAATTCCTTGCTAGCACCTTCTCTGTGCCTGGGAAGCAGAAGTGTTCACATTGCTTCGCAGAATCGCTTTTGTGCAGAAAACACTAACACTTGTTCAGAACGAAAGAAAGCACAGAGCCCCAGATTCTGTGTTGTCCTGGAGAGCTTGCAGAGCACTGGGGAAAGGCAGCCAGAGAATTCCTTGCTAGCACCTTCTCTGTGCCTGGGAAGCAGAAGTGTTCACATTGCTTCGCAGAATCGCTTTTGTGCAGAAAACACTAACACTTGTTCAGAACAAAAGAAAGCACAGAGCCCCAGATTTGATGTTGTCCTGGAGAGCTTGCAGAGCACTGGGGAAAGGCAGGCAGAGAATTCCTTGCTAGCACCTGCTCTGTGCCTGGGAAGCAGAAGTGTTCACATTGCTTCGCAGAATCGCTTTTGTGCAGAAAACAGTAACACTTCTTTAGAACGAAAGAAAGCACAGAGACCCAGATTCTATGTTGTCCTGGAGAGCTTGCAGAGCACTGGGGAAAGGCAGGCAGAGAATTCCTTGCTAGCACCTTCTCTGTGCCTGGGAAGCAGAAGTGTTCACATTGCTTCGCAGAATCGCTTTTGTACAGAAAACACTAACACTTGTTCAGAACGAAAGGAAGCACAGAGCCCCAGATTTGCTGTTGTCCTGGAGAGCTTGCAGAGCACTGGGGAAAGGCAGGCAGAGAATTCCCTGCTAGCACCTTCTCTGTGCCTGTTCACATTGCTTCGCAGAATCGCTTTTGTGCAGAAAACAGTAACACTTGTTCAGAACGAAAGAAAGCACAGAGCCCCAGATTCTATGTTGTCCTGGAGAGCTTGCAGAGCACTGGGGAAAGGCAGGCAGAGAATTCCTTGCTAGCACCTTCTCTGTGCCTGGGAAGCAGAAGTGTTCACATTGCTTCGCAAGAATCGCTTTTGTGCAGAAAACAGTAACACTTGTTCAGAACGAAAGAAAGCACAGAGCCCCAGATTCTGTGTTGTCCTGGAGAGCTTGCAGAGCACTGGGGAAAGGCAGGCAGAGAATTCCTTGCTAGCACCTTCTCTGTGCCTGGGAAGCAGAAGTGTTCACATTGCTTCGCAGAATCGCTTTTGTGCAGAAAACAGTAACACTTGTTCAGAACGAAAGAAAGCACAGAGCCCCAGATTCTGTGTTGTCCTGGAGAGCTTGCAGAGCACTGGGGAAAGGCAGGCAGAGAATTCCTTGCTAGCACCTTCTCTGTGCCTGGGAAGCAGAAGTGTTCACATTGCTTCGCAGAATCGCTTTTGTGCAGAAAACAGTAACACTTGTTCAGAACGAAAGAAAGCACAGAGCCCCAGATTCTGTGTTGTCCTGGAGAGCTTGCAGAGCAGTGGGGAAAGGCAGCCAGAGAATTCCTTGCTAGCACCTTCTCTGTGCCTGGGAAGCAGAAGTGTTCACATTGCTTCGCACAATCGCTTTTGTGCAGAAAACAGTAACACTTGTTCAGAACGAAAGAAAGCACAGAGCCCCAGATTCTATGTTGTCCTGGAGAGCTTGCAGAGCACTGGGGAAAGGCAGGCAGAGAATTCCTTGCTAGCACCTTCTCTGTGCCTGGGAAGCAGAAGTGTTCACATTGCTTCGCAGAATCGCTTTTGTGCAGAAAACACTAACACTTGTTCAGAACAAAAGAAAGCACAGAGCCCCAGATTTGATGTTGTCCTGGAGAGCTTGCAGAGCACTGGGGAAAGGCAGGCAGAGAATTCCTTGCTAGCACCTGCTCTGTGCCTGGGAAGCAGAAGTGTTCACATTGCTTCGCAGAATCGCTTTTGTGCAGAAAACAGTAACACTTCTTTAGAACGAAAGAAAGCACAGAGACCCAGATTCTATGTTGTCCTGGAGAGCTTGCAGAGCACTGGGGAAAGGCAGGCAGAGAATTCCTTGCTAGCACCTTCTCTGTGCCTGGGAAGCAGAAGTGTTCACATTGCTTCGCAGAATCGCTTTTGTACAGAAAACACTAACACTTGTTCAGAACGAAAGGAAGCACAGAGCCCCAGATTTGCTGTTGTCCTGGAGAGCTTGCAGAGCACTGGGGAAAGGCAGGCAGAGAATTCCCTGCTAGCACCTTCTCTGTGCCTGTTCACATTGCTTCGCAGAATCGCTTTTGTGCAGAAAACAGTAACACTTGTTCAGAACGAAAGAAAGCACAGAGCCCCAGATTCTATGTTGTCCTGGAGAGCTTGCAGAGCACTGGGGAAAGGCAGGCAGAGAATTCCTTGCTAGCACCTTCTCTGTGCCTGGGAAGCAGAAGTGTTCACATTGCTTCGCAGAATCGCTTTTGTGCAGAAAACACTAACACTTGTTCAGAACAAAAGAAAGCACAGAGCCCCAGATTTGATGTTGTCCTGGAGAGCTTGCAGAGCACTGGGGAAAGGCAGGCAGAGAATTCCTTGCTAGCACCTGCTCTGTGCCTGGGAAGCAGAAGTGTTCACATTGCTTCGCAGAATCGCTTTTGTGCAGAAAACAGTAACACTTCTTTAGAACGAAAGAAAGCACAGAGACCCAGATTCTATGTTGTCCTGGAGAGCTTGCAGAGCACTGGGGAAAGGCAGGCAGAGAATTCCTTGCTAGCACCTTCTCTGTGCCTGGGAAGCAGAAGTGTTCACATTGCTTCGCAGAATCGCTTTTGTACAGAAAACACTAACACTTGTTCAGAACGAAAGGAAGCACAGAGCCCCAGATTTGCTGTTGTCCTGGAGAGCTTGCAGAGCACTGGGGAAAGGCAGGCAGAGAATTCCCTGCTAGCACCTTCTCTGTGCCTGTTCACATTGCTTCGCAGAATCGCTTTTGTGCAGAAAACAGTAACACTTGTTCAGAACGAAAGAAAGCACAGAGCCCCAGATTCTATGTTGTCCTGGAGAGCTTGCAGAGCACTGGGGAAAGGCAGGCAGAGAATTCCTTGCTAGCACCTTCTCTGTGCCTGGGAAGCAGAAGTGTTCACATTGCTTCGCAAGAATCGCTTTTGTGCAGAAAACAGTAACACTTGTTCAGAACGAAAGAAAGCACAGAGCCCCAGATTCTGTGTTGTCCTGGAGAGCTTGCAGAGCACTGGGGAAAGGCAGGCAGAGAATTCCTTGCTAGCACCTTCTCTGTGCCTGGGAAGCAGAAGTGTTCACATTGCTTCGCAGAATCGCTTTTGTGCAGAAAACAGTAACACTTGTTCAGAACGAAAGAAAGCACAGAGCCCCAGATTCTGTGTTGTCCTGGAGAGCTTGCAGAGCACTGGGGAAAGGCAGCCAGAGAATTCCTTGCTAGCACCTTCTCTGTGCCTGGGAAGCAGAAGTGTTCACATTGCTTCGCACAATCGCTTTTGTGCAGAAAACAGTAACACTTGTTCAGAAGGAAAGAAAGCACAGAGCCCCAGATTCTATGTTGTCCTGGAGAGCTTGCAGAGCACTGGGGAAAGGCAGGCAGAGAATTCCTTGCTAGCACCTTCTCTGTGCCTGGGAAGCAGAAGTGTTCACATTGCTTCGCAGAATCGCTTTTGTGCAGAAAACACTAACACTTGTTCAGAACAAAAGAAAGCACAGAGCCCCAGATTTGATGTTGTCCTGGAGAGCTTGCAGAGCACTGGGGAAAGGCAGGCAGAGAATTCCTTGCTAGCACCTGCTCTGTGCCTGGGAAGCAGAAGTGTTCACATTGCTTCGCAGAATCGCTTTTGTGCAGAAAACAGTAACACTTCTTTAGAACGAAAGAAAGCACAGAGACCCAGATTCTATGTTGTCCTGGAGAGCTTGCAGAGCACTGGGGAAAGGCAGGCAGAGAATTCCTTGCTAGCACCTTCTCTGTGCCTGGGAAGCAGAAGTGTTCACATTGCTTCGCAGAATCGCTTTTGTACAGAAAACACTAACACTTGTTCAGAACGAAAGGAAGCACAGAGCCCCAGATTTGCTGTTGTCCTGGAGAGCTTGCAGAGCACTGGGGAAAGGCAGGCAGAGAATTCCCTGCTAGCACCTTCTCTGTGCCTGTTCACATTGCTTCGCAGAATCGCTTTTGTGCAGAAAACAGTAACACTTGTTCAGAACGAAAGAAAGCACAGAGCCCCAGATTCTATGTTGTCCTGGAGAGCTTGCAGAGCACTGGGGAAAGGCAGGCAGAGAATTCCTTGATAGCACCTTCTCTGTGCCTGGGAAGCAGAAGTGTTCACATTGCTTCGCAAGAATCGCTTTTGTGCAGAAAACAGTAACACTTGTTCAGAACGAAAGAAAGCACAGAGCCCCAGATTCTATGTTGTCCTGGAGAGCTTGCAGAGCACTGGGGAAAGGCAGGCAGAGAATTCCTTGCTAGCACCTTCTCTGTGCCTGGGAAGCAGAAGTGTTCACATTGCTTCGCAGAATCGCTTTTGTGCAGAAAACAGTAACACTTCTTCAGAACGAAAGAAAGCACAGAGCCCCAGATTCTATGTTGTCCTGGAGAGCTTGCAGAGCACTGGGGAAAGGCAGGCAGAGAATTCCTTGCTAGCACCTTCTCTGTGCCTGGGAAGCAGAAGTGTTCACATTGCTTCGCAGAATCGCTTTTGTGCAGAAAACAGTAACACTTGTTCAGAGCGAAAGAAAGCACAGAGCCCCAGATTCTATGTTGTCCTGGAGAGCTTGCAGAGCACTGGGGAAAGGCAGGCAGAGAATTCCTTGCTAGCACCTTCTCTGTGCCTGGGAAGCAGAAGTGTTCACATTGCTTCGCAAGAATCGCTTTTGTGCAGAAAACACTAACACTTGTTCAGAACGAAAGAAAGCACAGAGCCCCAGATTCTGTGTTGTCCTGGAGAGCTTGCAGAGCACTGGGGAAAGGCAGGCAGAGAATTCCTTGCTAGCACCTTCTCTGTGCCTGGGAAGCAGAAGTGTTCACATTGCTTCGCAGAATCGCTTTTGTGCAGAAAACAGTAACACTTGTTCAGAACGAAAGAAAGCACAGAGCCCCAGATTCTGTGTTGTCCTGGAGAGCTTGCAGAGCACTGGGGAAAGGCAGGCAGAGAATTCCTTGCTAGCACCTTCTCTGTGCCTGGGAAGCAGAAGTGTTCACATTGCTTCGCACAATCGCTTTTGTGCAGAAAACAGTAACACTTGTTCAGAACGAAAGAAAGCACAGAGCCCCAGATTCTATGTTGTCCTGGAGAGCTTGCAGAGCACTGGGGAAAGGCAGGCAGAGAATTCCTTGCTAGCACCTTCTCTGTGCCTGGGAAGCAGAAGTGTTCACATTGCTTCGCAGAATCGCTTTTGTGCAGAAAACACTAACACTTGTTCAGAACAAAAGAAAGCACAGAGCCCCAGATTTTATGTTGTCCTGGAGAGCTTGCAGAGCACTGGGGAAAGGCAGGCAGAGAATTCCTTGCTAGCACCTGCTCTGTGCCTGGGAAGCAGAAGTGTTCACATTGCTTCGCAGAATCGCTTTTGTGCAGAAAACAGTAACACTTCTTTAGAACGAAAGAAAGCACAGAGACCCAGATTCTATGTTGTCCTGGAGAGCTTGCAGAGCACTGGGGAAAGGCAGGCAGAGAATTCCTTGCTAGCACCTTCTCTGTGCCTGGGAAGCAGAAGTGTTCACATTGCTTCGCAGAATCGCTTTTGTACAGAAAACACTAACACTTGTTCAGAACGAAAGGAAGCACAGAGCCCCAGATTTGCTGTTGTCCTGGAGAGCTTGCAGAGCACTGGGGAAAGGCAGGCAGAGAATTCCCTGCTAGCACCTTCTCTGTGCCTGTTCACATTGCTTCGCAGAGTCGCTTTTGTGCAGAAAACAGTAACACTTGTTCAGAACGAAAGAAAGCACAGAGCCCCAGATTCTATGTTGTCCTGGAGAGCTTGCAGAGCACTGGGGAAAGGCAGGCAGAGAATTCCTTGCTAGCACCTTCTCTGTGCCTGGGAAGCAGAAGTGTTCACATTGCTTCGCAAGAATCGCTTTTGTGCAGAAAACAGTAACACTTGTTCAGAACGAAAGAAAGCACAGAGCCCCAGATTCTATGTTGTCCTGGAGAGCTTGCAGAGCACTGGGGAAAGGCAGGCAGAGAATTCCTTGCTAGCACCTTCTCTGTGCCTGGGAAGCAGAAGTGTTCACATTGCTTCGCAGAATCGCTTTTGTGCAGAAAACAGTAACACTTGTTCAGAAGGAAAGAAAGCACAGAGCCCCAGATTCTATGTTGTCCTGGAGAGCTTGCAGAGCACTGGGGAAAGGCAGGCAGAGAATTCCTTGCTAGCACCTTCTCTGTGCCTGGGAAGCAGAAGTGTTCACATTGCTTCGCAGAATCGCTTTTGTGCAGAAAACAGTAACACTTGTTCAGAACGAAAGAAAGCACAGAGCCCCAGATTCTATGTTGTCCTGGAGAGCTTGCAGAGCACTGGGGAAAGGCAGGCAGAGAATTCCTTGCTAGCACCTTCTCTGTGCCTGGGAAGCAGAAGTGTTCACATTGCTTCGCAGAATCGCTTTTGTGCAGAAAACACTAACACTTGTTCAGAACGAAAGAAAGCACAGAGCCCCAGATTCTATGTTGTCCTGGAGAGCTCTGCAGAGCACTGGGGAAAGGCAGGCAGAGAATTCCCTGCTAGCACCTTCTCTGTGCCTGTTCACATTGCTTCGCAGAATCGCTTTTGTGCAGAAAACAGTAACACTTGTTCAGAAGGAAAGAAAGCACAGAGCCCCAGATTCTATGTTGTCCTGGAGAGCTTGCAGAGCACTGGGGAAAGGCAGGCAGAGAATTCCTTGCTAGCACCTTCTCTGTGCCTGGGAAGCAGAAGTGTTCACATTGCTTCGCAGAATCGCTTTTGTGCAGAAAACACTAACACTTGTTCAGAACGAAAGAAAGCACAGAGCCCCAGATTCTATGTTGTCCTGGAGAGCTTGCAGAGCACTGGGGAAAGGCAGGCAGAGAATTCCTTGCTAGCACCTTCTCTGTGCCTGGGAAGCAGAAGTGTTCACATTGCTTCGCAGAATCGCTTTTGTGCAGAAAACAGTAACACTTCTTCAGAACGAAAGAAAGCACAGAGCCCCAGATTCTGTGTTGTCCTGGAGAGCTTGCAGAGCACTGGGGAAAGGCAGCCAGAGAATTCCTTGCTAGCACCTTCTCTGTGCCTGGGAAGCAGAAGTGTTCACATTGCTTCGCAGAATCGCTTTTGTGCAGAAAACAGTAACACTTGTTCAGAAGGAAAGAAAGCACAGAGCCCCAGATTCTATGTTGTCCTGGAGAGCTTGCAGAGCACTGGGGAAAGGCAGGCAGAGAATTCCTTGCTAGCACCTTCTCTGTGCCTGGGAAGCAGAAGTGTTCACATTGCTTCGCAGAATCGCTTTTGTGCAGAAAACACTAACACTTGTTCAGAACAAAAGAAAGCACAAAGCCCCAGATTTGATGTTGTCCTGGAGAGCTTGCAGAGCACTGGGGAAAGGCAGGCAGAGAATTCCTTGCTAGCACCTTCTCTGTGCCTGGGAAGCAGAAGTGTTCACATTGCTTCGCAGAATCGCTTTTGTGCAGAAAACACTAACACTTCTTTAGAACGAAAGAAAGCACAGAGCCCCAGATTCTATGTTGTCCTGGAGAGCTTGCAGAGCACTGGGGAAAGGCAGGCAGAGAATTCCTTGCTAGCACCTTCTCTGTGCCTGGGAAGCAGAAGTGTTCACATTGCTTCGCAGAATCGCTTTTGTACAGAAAACACTAACACTTGTTCAGAACGAAAGGAAGCACAGAGCCCCAGATTTGCTGTTGTCCTGGAGAGCTTGCAGAGCACTGGGGAAAGGCAGGCAGAGAATTCCCTGCTAGCACCTTCTCTGTGCCTGTTCACATTGCTTCGCAGAATCGCTTTTGTGCAGAAAACAGTAACACTTGTTCAGAACGAAAGAAAGCACAGAGCCCCAGATTCTATGTTGTCCTGGAGAGCTTGCAGAGCACTGGGGAAAGGCAGGCAGAGAATTCCTTGCTAGCACCTTCTCTGTGCCTGGGAAGCAGAAGTGTTCACATTGCTTCGCAAGAATCGCTTTTGTGCAGAAAACAGTAACACTTGTTCAGAACGAAAGAAAGCACAGAGCCCCAGATTCTATGTTGTCCTGGAGAGCTTGCAGAGCACTGGGGAAAGGCAGGCAGAGAATTCCTTGCTAGCACCTTCTCTGTGCCTGGGAAGCAGAAGTGTTCACATTGCTTCGCAGAATCGCTTTTGTGCAGAAAACAGTAACACTTCTTCAGAACGAAAGAAAGCACAGAGCCCCAGATTCTGTGTTGTCCTGGAGAGCTTGCAGAGCACTGGGGAAAGGCAGCCAGAGAATTCCTTGCTAGCACCTTCTCTGTGCCTGGGAAGCAGAAGTGTTCACATTGCTTCGCAGAATCGCTTTTGTGCAGAAAACAGTAACACTTGTTCAGAAGGAAAGAAAGCACAGAGCCCCAGATTCTATGTTGTCCTGGAGAGCTTGCAGAGCACTGGGGAAAGGCAGGCAGAGAATTCCTTGCTAGCACCTTCTCTGTGCCTGGGAAGCAGAAGTGTTCACATTGCTTCGCAGAATCGCTTTTGTGCAGAAAACACTAACACTTGTTCAGAACAAAAGAAAGCACAAAGCCCCAGATTTGATGTTGTCCTGGAGAGCTTGCAGAGCACTGGGGAAAGGCAGGCAGAGAATTCCTTGCTAGCACCTTCTCTGTGCCTGGGAAGCAGAAGTGTTCACATTGCTTCGCAGAATCGCTTTTGTGCAGAAAACACTAACACTTCTTTAGAACGAAAGAAAGCACAGAGCCCCAGATTCTATGTTGTCCTGGAGAGCTTGCAGAGCACTGGGGAAAGGCAGGCAGAGAATTCCTTGCTAGCACCTTCTCTGTGCCTGGGAAGCAGAAGTGTTCACATTGCTTCGCAGAATCGCTTTTGTACAGAAAACACTAACACTTGTTCAGAACGAAAGGAAGCACAGAGCCCCAGATTTGCTGTTGTCCTGGAGAGCTTGCAGAGCACTGGGGAAAGGCAGGCAGAGAATTCCCTGCTAGCACCTTCTCTGTGCCTGTTCACATTGCTTCGCAGAATCGCTTTTGTGCAGAAAACAGTAACACTTGTTCAGAACGAAAGAAAGCACAGAGCCCCAGATTCTATGTTGTCCTGGAGAGCTTGCAGAGCACTGGGGAAAGGCAGGCAGAGAATTCCTTGCTAGCACCTTCTCTGTGCCTGGGAAGCAGAAGTGTTCACATTGCTTCGCAAGAATCGCTTTTGTGCAGAAAACAGTAACACTTGTTCAGAACGAAAGAAAGCACAGAGCCCCAGATTCTATGTTGTCCTGGAGAGCTTGCAGAGCACTGGGGAAAGGCAGGCAGAGAATTCCCTGCTAGCACCTTCTCTGTGCCTGTTCACATTGCTTCGCTGTATCGCTTTTGTGCAGAAAACAGTAACACTTGTTCAGAACGAAAGAAAGCACAGAGCCCCAGATTCTATGTTGTCCTGGAGAGCTTGCAGAGCACTGGGGAAAGGCAGGCAGAGAATTCCTTGCTAGCACCTTCTCTGTGCCTGGGAAGCAGAAGTGTTCACATTGCTTCGCAGAATCGCTTTTGTGCAGAAAACACTAACACTCGTTCAGAACGAAAGAAAGCACAGAGCCCCAGATTCTATGTTGTCCTGGAGAGCTTGCAGAGCACTGGGGAAAGGCAGGCAGAGAATTCCTTGCTAGCACCTTCTCTGTGCCTGGGAAGCAGAAGTGTTCACATTGCTTCGCAGAATCGCTATTGTGCAGAAAACAGTAACACTTGTTCAGAAGGAAAGAAAGCACAGAGCCCCAGATTCTATGTTGTCCTGGAGAGCTTGCAGAGCACTGGGGAAAGGCAGGCAGAGAATTCCTTGCTAGCACCTTCTCTGTGCCTGGGAAGCAGAAGTGTTCACATTGCTTCGCAGAATCGCTTTTGTGCAGAAAACACTAACACTTGTTCAGAACGAAAGAAAGCACAGAGCCCCAGATTCTATGTTGTCCTGGAGAGCTTGCAGAGCACTGGGGAAAGGCAGGCAGAGAATTCCTTGCTAGCACCTTCTCTGTGCCTGGGAAGCAGAAGTGTTCACATTGCTTCGCAGAATCGCTTTTGTATAGAAAACACTAACACTTGTTCAGAACGAAAGGAAGCACAGAGCCCCAGATTCTGTGTTGTCCTGGAGAGCTTGCAGAGCACTGGGGAAAGGCAGGCAGAGAATTCCCTGCTAGCACCTTCTCTGTGCCTGTTCACATTGCTTCGCAGAATCGCTTTTGTGCAGAAAACAGTAACACTTGTTCAGAACGAAATGAAGCACAGAGCCCCAGATTTTATGTTGTCCTGGAGAGCTTGCAGAGCACTGGGGAAAGGCAGGCAGAGAATTCCTTGCTAGCACCTTCTCTGTGCCTGGGAAGCAGAAGTGTTCACATTGCTTCGCACAATCGCTTTTGTGCAGAAAACACTAACACTTGTTCAGAACGAAAGAAAGCACAGAGCCCCAGATTCTATGTTGTCCTGGAGAGCTTGCAGAGCACTGGGGAAAGGCAGGCAGAGAATTCCTTGCTAGCACCTTCTCTGTGCCTGGGAAGCAGAAGTGTTCACATTGCTTCGCAGAATCGCTTTTGTATAGAAAACACTAACACTTGTTCAGAACGAAAGGAAGCACAGAGCCCCAGATTTTATGTTGTCCTGGAGAGCTTGCAGAGCACTGGGGAAAGGCAGGCAGAGAATTCCCTGCTAGCACCTTCTCTGTGCCTGTTCACATTGCTTCGCAGAATCGCTTTTGTGCAGAAAACAGTAACACTTGTTCAGAACGAAAGAAAGCACAGAGCCCCAGATTTTATGTTGTCCTGGAGAGCTTGCAGAGCACTGGGGAAAGGCAGGCAGAGAATTCCTTGCTAGCACCTTCTCTGTGCCTGGGAAGCAGAAGTGTTCACATTGCTTCGCAGAATCGCTTTTGTGCAGTAAACACTAACACTTGTTCAGAACGAAAGAAAGCACAGAGCCCCAGATTCTATGTTGTCCTGGAGAGCTTGCAGAGCACTGGGGAAAGGCAGGCAGAGAATTCCTTGCTAGCACCTTCTCTGTACCTGGGAAGCAGAAGTGTTCACATTGCTTCGCAGAATCGCTTTTGTGCAGAAAACAGTAACACTTGTTCAGAAGGAAAGAAAGCACAGAGCCCCAGATTCTATGTTGTCCTGGAGAGCTTGCAGAGCACTGGGGAAAGGCAGGCAGAGAATTCCTTGCTAGCACCTTCTCTGTGCCTGGGAAGCAGAAGTGTTCACATTGCTTCGCAGAATCGCTATTGTGCAGAAAACACTAACACTTGTTCAGAACGAAAGAAAGCACAGAGCCCCAGATTCTATGTTGTCCTGGAGAGCTTGCAGAGCACTGGGGAAAGGCAGGCAGAGAATTCCTTGCTAGCACCTTCTCTGTGCCTGGGAAGCAGAAGTGTTCACATTGCTTCGCAGAATCGCTTTTGTGCAGAAAACAGTAACACTTCTTCAGAACGAAAGAAAGCACAGAGCCCCAGATTCTATGTTGTCCTGGAGAGCTTGCAGAGCACTGGGGAAAGGCAGGCAGAGAATTCCTTGCTAGCACCTTCTCTGTGCCTGGGAAGCAGAAGTGTTCACATTGCTTCGCTGTAGCGCTTTTGTGCAGAAAACAGTAATACTTGTTCAGAACGAAAGAAAGCACAGAGCCCCAGATTTTATGTTGTCCTGGAGAGCTTGCAGAGCACTGGGGAAAGGCAGGCAGAGAATTCCCTGCTAGCACCTTCTCTGTGCCTGTTCACATTGCTTCGCAGAATCGCTTTTGTGCAGAAAACAGTAACACTTGTTCAGAAGGAAAGAAAGCACAGAGCCCCAGATTCTATGTTGTCCTGGAGAGCTTGCAGAGCACTGGGGAAAGGCAGGCAGAGAATTCCTTGCTAGCACCTTCTCTGTGCCTGGGAAGCAGAAGTGTTCACATTGCTTGGCAGAATCGCTTTTGTGCAGAAAACAGTAACACTTGTTCAGAAGGAAAGAAAGCACAGAGCCCCAGATTTTATGTTGTCCTGGAGAGCTTGCAGAGCACTGGGGAAAGGCAGGCAGAGAATTCCCTGCTAGCACCTTCTCTATGCCTGGGAAGCAGAAGTGTTCACATTGCTTCGCTGTAGCGCTTTTGTGCAGAAAACACTAATACTTGTTCAGAACGAAAGAAAGCACAGAGCCCCAGATTTTATGTTGTCCTGGAGAGCTTGCAGAGCACTGGGGAAAGGCAGGCAGAGAATTCCTTGCTAGCACCTTCTCTGTGCCTGGGAAGCAGAAGTGTTCACATTGCTTCGCAGAATCGCTATTGTGCAGAAAACAGTAACACTTGTTCAGAAGGAAAGAAAGCACAGAGCCCCAGATTTGCTGTTGTCCTGGAGAGCTTGCAGAGCACTGGGGAAAGGCAGGCAGAGAATTCCTTGCTAGCACCTTCTCTGTGCCTGGGAAGCAGAAGTGTTCACATTTCTTCGCAGAATCGCTTTTGTGCAGAAAACAGTAACACTTGTTCAGAACGAAAGAAAGCACAGAGCCCCAGATTCTATGTTGTCCTGGAGAGCTTGCAGAGCACTGGGGAAAGGCAGGCAGAGAATTCCTTGCTAGCACCTTCTCTGTGCCTGGGAAGCAGAAGTGTTCACATTGCTTCGCAGAATCGCTTTTGTACAGAAAACACTAACACTTGTTCAGAAGGAAAGAAAGCACAGAGCCCCAGATTTGATGTTGTCCTGGAGAGCTTGCAGAGGACTGGGGAAAGGCAGGCAGAGAATTCCCTGCTAGCACCTTCTCTGTGCCTGTTCACATTGCTTGGCAGAATCGCTTTTGTGCAGAAAACAGTAACACTTGTTCAGAAGGAAAGAAAGCACAGAGCCCCAGATTCTATGTTGTCCTGGAGAGCTTGCAGAGCACTGGGGAAAGGCAGGCAGAGAATGCCTTGCTAGCACCTTCTCTGTGCCTGGGAAGCAGAAGTGTTCACATTGCTTCGCAGAATCGCTATTGTGCAGAAAACAGTAACACTTGTTCAGAAGGAAAGAAAGCACAGAGCCCCAGATTTGCTGTTGTCCTGGAGAGCTTGCAGAGCACTGGGGAAAGGCAGGCAGAGAATTCCTTGCTAGCACCTTCTCTGTGCCTGGGAAGCAGAAGTGTTCACATTTCTTCGCAGAATCGCTTTTGTGCAGAAAACAGTAACACTTGTTCAGAAGGAAAGAAAGCACAGAGCCCCAGATTTGATGTTGTCCTGGAGAGCTTGCAGAGGACTGGGGAAAGGCAGGCAGAGAATTCCCTGCTAGCACCTTCTCTGTGCCTGTTCACATTGCTTGGCAGAATCGCTTTTGTGCAGAAAACAGTAACACTTGTTCAGAACGAAAGAAAGCACAGAGCCCCAGATTCTATGTTGTCCTGGAGAGCTTGCAGAGCACTGGGGAAAGGCAGGCAGAGAATTCCTTGCTAGCACCTTCTCTGTGCCTGGGAAGCAGAAGTGTTCACATTGCTTCGCAGAATCGCTTTTGTGCAGAAAACACTAACACTTGTTCAGAACGAAAGAAAGCACAGAGCCCCAGATTCTATGTTGTCCTGGAGAGCTCTGCAGAGCACTGGGGAAAGGCAGGCAGAGAATTCCCTGCTAGCACCTTCTCTGTGCCTGTTCACATTGCTTCGCAGAATCGCTTTTGTGCAGAAAACAGTAACACTTGTTCAGAAGGAAAGAAAGCACAGAGCCCCAGATTCTATGTTGTCCTGGAGAGCTTGCAGAGCACTGGGGAAAGGCAGGCAGAGAATTCCTTGCTAGCACCTTCTCTGTGCCTGGGAAGCAGAAGTGTTCACATTGCTTCGCAGAATCGCTTTTGTGCAGAAAACACTAACACTTGTTCAGAACGAAAGAAAGCACAGAGCCCCAGATTCTATGTTGTCCTGGAGAGCTTGCAGAGCACTGGGGAAAGGCAGGCAGAGAATTCCTTGCTAGCACCTTCTCTGTGCCTGGGAAGCAGAAGTGTTCACATTGCTTCGCAGAATCGCTTTTGTGCAGAAAACAGTAACACTTCTTCAGAACGAAAGAAAGCACAGAGCCCCAGATTCTGTGTTGTCCTGGAGAGCTTGCAGAGCACTGGGGAAAGGCAGCCAGAGAATTCCTTGCTAGCACCTTCTCTGTGCCTGGGAAGCAGAAGTGTTCACATTGCTTCGCAGAATCGCTTTTGTGCAGAAAACAGTAACACTTGTTCAGAAGGAAAGAAAGCACAGAGCCCCAGATTCTATGTTGTCCTGGAGAGCTTGCAGAGCACTGGGGAAAGGCAGGCAGAGAATTCCTTGCTAGCACCTTCTCTGTGCCTGGGAAGCAGAAGTGTTCACATTGCTTCGCAGAATCGCTTTTGTGCAGAAAACACTAACACTTGTTCAGAACAAAAGAAAGCACAAAGCCCCAGATTTGATGTTGTCCTGGAGAGCTTGCAGAGCACTGGGGAAAGGCAGGCAGAGAATTCCTTGCTAGCACCTTCTCTGTGCCTGGGAAGCAGAAGTGTTCACATTGCTTCGCAGAATCGCTTTTGTGCAGAAAACACTAACACTTCTTTAGAACGAAAGAAAGCACAGAGCCCCAGATTCTATGTTGTCCTGGAGAGCTTGCAGAGCACTGGGGAAAGGCAGGCAGAGAATTCCTTGCTAGCACCTTCTCTGTGCCTGGGAAGCAGAAGTGTTCACATTGCTTCGCAGAATCGCTTTTGTACAGAAAACACTAACACTTGTTCAGAACGAAAGGAAGCACAGAGCCCCAGATTTGCTGTTGTCCTGGAGAGCTTGCAGAGCACTGGGGAAAGGCAGGCAGAGAATTCCCTGCTAGCACCTTCTCTGTGCCTGTTCACATTGCTTCGCAGAATCGCTTTTGTGCAGAAAACAGTAACACTTGTTCAGAACGAAAGAAAGCACAGAGCCCCAGATTCTATGTTGTCCTGGAGAGCTTGCAGAGCACTGGGGAAAGGCAGGCAGAGAATTCCTTGCTAGCACCTTCTCTGTGCCTGGGAAGCAGAAGTGTTCACATTGCTTCGCAAGAATCGCTTTTGTGCAGAAAACAGTAACACTTGTTCAGAACGAAAGAAAGCACAGAGCCCCAGATTCTATGTTGTCCTGGAGAGCTTGCAGAGCACTGGGGAAAGGCAGGCAGAGAATTCCCTGCTAGCACCTTCTCTGTGCCTGTTCACATTGCTTCGCTGTATCGCTTTTGTGCAGAAAACAGTAACACTTGTTCAGAACGAAAGAAAGCACAGAGCCCCAGATTCTATGTTGTCCTGGAGAGCTTGCAGAGCACTGGGGAAAGGCAGGCAGAGAATTCCTTGCTAGCACCTTCTCTGTGCCTGGGAAGCAGAAGTGTTCACATTGCTTCGCAGAATCGCTTTTGTGCAGAAAACACTAACACTCGTTCAGAACGAAAGAAAGCACAGAGCCCCAGATTCTATGTTGTCCTGGAGAGCTTGCAGAGCACTGGGGAAAGGCAGGCAGAGAATTCCTTGCTAGCACCTTCTCTGTGCCTGGGAAGCAGAAGTGTTCACATTGCTTCGCAGAATCGCTATTGTGCAGAAAACAGTAACACTTGTTCAGAAGGAAAGAAAGCACAGAGCCCCAGATTCTATGTTGTCCTGGAGAGCTTGCAGAGCACTGGGGAAAGGCAGGCAGAGAATTCCTTGCTAGCACCTTCTCTGTGCCTGGGAAGCAGAAGTGTTCACATTGCTTCGCACAATCGCTTTTGTGCAGAAAACACTAACACTTGTTCAGAACGAAAGAAAGCACAGAGCCCCAGATTCTATGTTGTCCTGGAGAGCTTGCAGAGCACTGGGGAAAGGCAGGCAGAGAATTCCTTGCTAGCACCTTCTCTGTGCCTGGGAAGCAGAAGTGTTCACATTGCTTCGCAGAATCGCTTTTGTATAGAAAACACTAACACTTGTTCAGAACGAAAGGAAGCACAGAGCCCCAGATTTTATGTTGTCCTGGAGAGCTTGCAGAGCACTGGGGAAAGGCAGGCAGAGAATTCCCTGCTAGCACCTTCTCTGTGCCTGTTCACATTGCTTCGCAGAATCGCTTTTGTGCAGAAAACAGTAACACTTGTTCAGAACGAAAGAAAGCACAGAGCCCCAGATTTTATGTTGTCCTGGAGAGCTTGCAGAGCACTGGGGAAAGGCAGGCAGAGAATTCCTTGCTAGCACCTTCTCTGTGCCTGGGAAGCAGAAGTGTTCACATTGCTTCGCAGAATCGCTTTTGTGCAGTAAACACTAACACTTGTTCAGAACGAAAGAAAGCACAGAGCCCCAGATTCTATGTTGTCCTGGAGAGCTTGCAGAGCACTGGGGAAAGGCAGGCAGAGAATTCCTTGCTAGCACCTTCTCTGTGCCTGGGAAGCAGAAGTGTTCACATTGCTTCGCAGAATCGCTTTTGTGCAGAAAACAGTAACACTTGTTCAGAAGGAAAGAAAGCACAGAGCCCCAGATTCTATGTTGTCCTGGAGAGCTTGCAGAGCACTGGGGAAAGGCAGGCAGAGAATTCCTTGCTAGCACCTTCTCTGTGCCTGGGAAGCAGAAGTGTTCACATTGCTTCGCAGAATCGCTATTGTGCAGAAAACACTAACACTTGTTCAGAACGAAAGAAAGCACAGAGCCCCAGATTCTATGTTGTCCTGGAGAGCTTGCAGAGCACTGGGGAAAGGCAGGCAGAGAATTCCTTGCTAGCACCTTCTCTGTGCCTGGGAAGCAGAAGTGTTCACATTGCTTCGCAGAATCGCTTTTGTGCAGAAAACAGTAACACTTCTTCAGAACGAAAGAAAGCACAGAGCCCCAGATTCTATGTTGTCCTGGAGAGCTTGCAGAGCACTGGGGAAAGGCAGGCAGAGAATTCCTTGCTAGCACCTTCTCTGTGCCTGGGAAGCAGAAGTGTTCACATTGCTTCGCTGTAGCGCTTTTGTGCAGAAAACAGTAATACTTGTTCAGAACGAAAGAAAGCACAGAGCCCCAGATTTTATGTTGTCCTGGAGAGCTTGCAGAGCACTGGGGAAAGGCAGGCAGAGAATTCCCTGCTAGCACCTTCTCTGTGCCTGTTCACATTGCTTCGCAGAATCGCTTTTGTGCAGAAAACAGTAACACTTGTTCAGAAGGAAAGAAAGCACAGAGCCCCAGATTCTATGTTGTCCTGGAGAGCTTGCAGAGCACTGGGGAAAGGCAGGCAGAGAATTCCTTGCTAGCACCTTCTCTGTGCCTGGGAAGCAGAAGTGTTCACATTGCTTGGCAGAATCGCTTTTGTGCAGAAAACAGTAACACTTGTTCAGAAGGAAAGAAAGCACAGAGCCCCAGATTTTATGTTGTCCTGGAGAGCTTGCAGAGCACTGGGGAAAGGCAGGCAGAGAATTCCCTGCTAGCACCTTCTCTATGCCTGGGAAGCAGAAGTGTTCACATTGCTTCGCTGTAGCGCTTTTGTGCAGAAAACACTAATACTTGTTCAGAACGAAAGAAAGCACAGAGCCCCAGATTTTATGTTGTCCTGGAGAGCTTGCAGAGCACTGGGGAAAGGCAGGCAGAGAATTCCTTGCTAGCACCTTCTCTGTGCCTGGGAAGCAGAAGTGTTCACATTGCTTCGCAGAATCGCTATTGTGCAGAAAACAGTAACACTTGTTCAGAAGGAAAGAAAGCACAGAGCCCCAGATTTGCTGTTGTCCTGGAGAGCTTGCAGAGCACTGGGGAAAGGCAGGCAGAGAATTCCTTGCTAGCACCTTCTCTGTGCCTGGGAAGCAGAAGTGTTCACATTTCTTCGCAGAATCGCTTTTGTGCAGAAAACAGTAACACTTGTTCAGAACGAAAGAAAGCACAGAGCCCCAGATTCTATGTTGTCCTGGAGAGCTTGCAGAGCACTGGGGAAAGGCAGGCAGAGAATTCCTTGCTAGCACCTTCTCTGTGCCTGGGAAGCAGAAGTGTTCACATTGCTTCGCAGAATCGCTTTTGTACAGAAAACACTAACACTTGTTCAGAAGGAAAGAAAGCACAGAGCCCCAGATTTGATGTTGTCCTGGAGAGCTTGCAGAGGACTGGGGAAAGGCAGGCAGAGAATTCCCTGCTAGCACCTTCTCTGTGCCTGTTCACATTGCTTGGCAGAATCGCTTTTGTGCAGAAAACAGTAACACTTGTTCAGAAGGAAAGAAAGCACAGAGCCCCAGATTCTATGTTGTCCTGGAGAGCTTGCAGAGCACTGGGGAAAGGCAGGCAGAGAATGCCTTGCTAGCACCTTCTCTGTGCCTGGGAAGCAGAAGTGTTCACATTGCTTCGCAGAATCGCTATTGTGCAGAAAACAGTAACACTTGTTCAGAAGGAAAGAAAGCACAGAGCCCCAGATTTGCTGTTGTCCTGGAGAGCTTGCAGAGCACTGGGGAAAGGCAGGCAGAGAATTCCTTGCTAGCACCTTCTCTGTGCCTGGGAAGCAGAAGTGTTCACATTTCTTCGCAGAATCGCTTTTGTGCAGAAAACAGTAACACTTGTTCAGAACGAAAGAAAGCACAGAGCCCCAGATTTGATGTTGTCCTGGAGAGCTTGCAGAGGACTGGGGAAAGGCAGGCAGAGAATTCCCTGCTAGCACCTTCTCTGTGCCTGTTCACATTGCTTGGCAGAATCGCTTTTGTGCAGAAAACAGTAACACTTGTTCAGAAGGAAAGAAAGCACAGAGCCCCAGATTCTATGTTGTCCTGGAGAGCTTGCAGAGCACTGGGGAAAGGCAGGCAGAGAATTCCTTGCTAGCACCTTCTCTGTGCCTGGGAAGCAGAAGTGTTCACATTGCTTCGCAGAATCGCTATTGTGCAGAAAACAGTAACACTTGTTCAGAAGGAAAGAAAGCACAGAGCCCCAGATTTGCTGTTGTCCTGGAGAGCTTGCAGAGCACTGGGGAAAGGCAGGCAGAGAATTCCTTGCTAGCACCTTCTCTGTGCCTGGGAAGCAGAAGTGTTCACATTTCTTCGCAGAATCGCTTTTGTGCAGAAAACAGTAACACTTGTTCAGAACGAAAGAAAGCACAGAGCCCCAGATTCTATGTTGTCCTGGAGAGCTTGCAGAGCACTGGGGAAAGGCAGGCAGAGAATTCCTTGCTAGCACCTTCTCTGTGCCTGGGAAGCAGAAGTGTTCACATTGCTTCGCAGAATCGCTTTTGTACAGAAAACACTAACACTTGTTCAGAAGGAAAGAAAGCACAGAGCCCCAGATTTGATGTTGTCCTGGAGAGCTTGCAGAGGACTGGGGAAAGGCAGGCAGAGAATTCCCTGCTAGCACCTTCTCTGTGCCTGTTCACATTGCTTCGCAGAATCGCTTTTGTGCAGAAAACAGTAACACTTGTTCAGAAGGAAAGAAAGCACAGAGCCCCAGATTCTATGTTGTCCTGGAGAGCTTGCAGAGCACTGGGGAAAGGCAGGCAGAGAATTCCTTGCTAGCACCTTCTCTGTGCCTGGGAAGCAGAAGTGTTCACATTGCTTCGCAGAATCGCTTTTGTGCAGAAAACACTAACACTTGTTCAGAACGAAAGAAAGCACAGAGCCCCAGATTCTATGTTGTCCTGGAGAGCTTGCAGAGCACTGGGGAAAGGCAGGCAGAGAATTCCTTGCTAGCACCTTCTCTGTGCCTGGGAAGCAGAAGTGTTCACATTGCTTCGCAGAATCGCTTTTGTGCAGAAAACAGTAACACTTGTTCAGAAGGAAAGAAAGCACAGAGCCCCAGATTCTATGTTGTCCTGGAGAGCTTGCAGAGCACTGGGGAAAGGCAGGCAGAGAATTCCTTGCTAGCACCTTCTCTGTGCCTGGGAAGCAGAAGTGTTCACATTGCTTCGCAGAATCGCTATTGTGCAGAAAACACTAACACTTGTTCAGAACGAAAGAAAGCACAGAGCCCCAGATTCTATGTTGTCCTGGAGAGCTTGCAGAGCACTGGGGAAAGGCAGGCAGAGAATTCCTTGCTAGCACCTTCTCTGTGCCTGGGAAGCAGAAGTGTTCACATTGCTTCGCAGAATCGCTTTTGTGCAGAAAACAGTAACACTTCTTCAGAACGAAAGAAAGCACAGAGCCCCAGATTCTATGTTGTCCTGGAGAGCTTGCAGAGCACTGGGGAAAGGCAGGCAGAGAATTCCTTGCTAGCACCTTCTCTGTGCCTGGGAAGCAGAAGTGTTCACATTGCTTCGCTGTAGCGCTTTTGTGCAGAAAACAGTAATACTTGTTCAGAACGAAAGAAAGCACAGAGCCCCAGATTTTATGTTGTCCTGGAGAGCTTGCAGAGCACTGGGGAAAGGCAGGCAGAGAATTCCTTGCTAGCACCTTCTCTGTGCCTGGGAAGCAGAAGTGTTCACATTGCTTCGCAGAATCGCTATTGTGCAGAAAACAGTAACACTTGTTCAGAAGGAAAGAAAGCACAGAGCCCCAGATTCTATGTTGTCCTGGAGAGCTTGCAGAGCACTGGGGAAAGGCAGGCAGAGAATTCCCTGCTAGCACCTTCTCTGTGCCTGTTCACATTGCTTCGCAGAATCGCTTTTGTGCAGAAAACAGTAACACTTGTTCAGAAGGAAAGAAAGCACAGAGCCCCAGATTCTATGTTGTCCTGGAGAGCTTGCAGAGCACTGGGGAAAGGCAGGCAGAGAATTCCTTGCTAGCACCTTCTCTGTGCCTGGGAAGCAGAAGTGTTCACATTGCTTGGCAGAATCGCTTTTGTGCAGAAAACAGTAACACTTGTTCAGAAGGAAAGAAAGCACAGAGCCCCAGATTTTATGTTGTCCTGGAGAGCTTGCAGAGCACTGGGGAAAGGCAGGCAGAGAATTCCCTGCTAGCACCTTCTCTATGCCTGGGAAGCAGAAGTGTTCACATTGCTTCGCTGTAGCGCTTTTGTGCAGAAAACACTAATACTTGTTCAGAACGAAAGAAAGCACAGAGCCCCAGATTTTATGTTGTCCTGGAGAGCTTGCAGAGCACTGGGGAAAGGCAGGCAGAGAATTCCTTGCTAGCACCTTCTCTGTGCCTGGGAAGCAGAAGTGTTCACATTGCTTCGCAGAATCGCTATTGTGCAGAAAACAGTAACACTTGTTCAGAAGGAAAGAAAGCACAGAGCCCCAGATTTGCTGTTGTCCTGGAGAGCTTGCAGAGCACTGGGGAAAGGCAGGCAGAGAATTCCTTGCTAGCACCTTCTCTGTGCCTGGGAAGCAGAAGTGTTCACATTTCTTCGCAGAATCGCTTTTGTGCAGAAAACAGTAACACTTGTTCAGAACGAAAGAAAGCACAGAGCCCCAGATTCTATGTTGTCCTGGAGAGCTTGCAGAGCACTGGGGAAAGGCAGGCAGAGAATTCCTTGCTAGCACCTTCTCTGTGCCTGGGAAGCAGAAGTGTTCACATTGCTTCGCAGAATCGCTTTTGTACAGAAAACACTAACACTTGTTCAGAAGGAAAGAAAGCACAGAGCCCCAGATTTGATGTTGTCCTGGAGAGCTTGCAGAGCACTGGGGAAAGGCAGGCAGAGAATTCCCTGCTAGCACCTTCTCTGTGCCTGTTCACATTGCTTGGCAGAATCGCTTTTGTGCAGAAAACAGTAACACTTGTTCAGAAGGAAAGAAAGCACAGAGCCCCAGATTCTATGTTGTCCTGGAGAGCTTGCAGAGCACTGGGGAAAGGCAGGCAGAGAATTCCTTGCTAGCACCTTCTCTGTGCCTGGGAAGCAGAAGTGTTCACATTGCTTCGCAGAATCGCTTTTGTGCAGAAAACAGTAACACTTGTTCAGAAGGAAAGAAAGCACAGAGCCCCAGATTCTATGTTGTCCTGGAGAGCTTGCAGAGCACTGGGGAAAGGCAGGCAGAGAATTCCTTGCTAGCACCTTCTCTGTGCCTGGGAAGCAGAAGTGTTCACATTGCTTCGCAGAATCGCTTTTGTGCGGAAAACAGTAACACTTGTTCAGAACGAAAGAAAGCACAGAGCCCCAGATTCTGTGTTGTCCTGGAGAGCTTTCAGAGCACTGGGGAAAGGCAGGCAGAGAATTCCTTGCTAGCACCTTCTCTGTGCCTGGGAAGCAGAAGTGTTCACATTGCTTGGCAGAATCGCTTTTGTGCAGAAAACAGTAACACTTGTTCAGAACGAAAGAAAGCACAGAGCCCCAGATTTTATGTTGTCCTGGAGAGCTTGCAGAGCACTGGGGAAAGGCAGGCAGAGAATTCCCTGCTAGCACCTTCTCTATGCCTGGGAAGCAGAAGTGTTCACATTGCTTCGCTGTATCGCTTTTGTGCAGAAAACAGTAACACTTGTTCAGAACGAAAGAAAGCACAGAGCCCCAGATTTTATGTTGTCCTGGAGAGCTTGCAGAGCACTGGGGAAAGGCAGGCAGAGAATTCCCTGCTAGCACCTTCTCTGTGCCTGGGAAGCAGAAGTGTTCACATTGCTTCGCAGAATCGCTTTTGTGCAGAAAACACTAACACTTGTTCAGAACGAAAGAAAGCACAGAGCCCCAGATTCTATGTTGTCCTGGAGAGCTTGCAGAGCACTGGGGAAAGGCAGGCAGAGAATTCCTTGCTAGCACCTTCTCTGTGCCTGGGAAGCAGAAGTGTTCACATTGCTTGGCAGAATCGCTTTTGTGCAGAAAACAGTAACACTTGTTCAGAAGGAAAGGAAGCACAAGCCCCAGATTTTATGTTGTCCTGGAGAGCTTGCAGAGCACTGGGGAAAGGCAGGCAGAGAATTCCCTGCTAGCACCTTCTCTATGCCTGGGAAGCAGAAGTGTTCACATTGCTTCGCTGTAGCGCTTTTGTGCAGAAAACACTAATACTTGTTCAGAACGAAAGAAAGCACAGAGCCCCAGATTTTATGTTGTCCTGGAGAGCTTGCAGAGCACTGGGGAAAGGCAGGCAGAGAATTCCTTGCTAGCACCTTCTCTGTGCCTGGGAAGCAGAAGTGTTCACATTGCTTCGCAGAATCGCTATTGTGCAGAAAACAGTAACACTTGTTCAGAACGAAAGAAAGCACAGAGCCCCAGATTTTATGTTGTCCTGGAGAGCTTGCAGAGCACTGGGGAAAGGCAGGCAGAGAATTCCTTGCTAGCACCTTCTCTGTGCCTGGGAAGCAGAAGTGTTCACATTGCTTCGCAGAATCGCTTTTGTGCAGAAAACAGTAACACTTGTTCAGAACGAAAGAAAGCACAGAGCCCCAGATTCTATGTTGTCCTGGAGAGCTTGCAGAGCACTGGGGAAAGGCAGGCAGAGAATTCCTTGCTAGCACCTTCTCTGTGCCTGGGAAGCAGAAGTGTTCACATTGCTTCGCAGAATCGCTTTTGTGCAGAAAACAGTAACACTTGTTCAGAAGGAAAGAAAGCACAGAGCCCCAGATTTGATGTTGTCCTGGAGAGCTTGCAGAGGACTGGGGAAAGGCAGGCAGAGAATTCCCTGCTAGCACCTTCTCTGTGCCTGTTCACATTGCTTGGCAGAATCGCTTTTGTGCAGAAAACAGTAACACTTGTTCAGAAGGAAAGAAAGCACAGAGCCCCAGATTCTATGTTGTCCTGGAGAGCTTGCAGAGCACTGGGGAAAGGCAGGCAGAGAATTCCTTGCTAGCACCTTCTCTGTGCCTGGGAAGCAGAAGTGTTCACATTGCTTCGCAGAATCGCTTTTGTGCAGAAAACAGTAACACTTGTTCAGAACGAAAGAAAGCACAGAGCCCCAGATTCTATGTTGTCCTGGAGAGCTTGCAGAGCACTGGGGAAAGGCAGGCAGAGAATTCCCTGCTAGCACCTTCTCTGTGCCTGTTCACATTGCTTCGCAGAATCGCTTTTGTGCAGAAAACAGTAACACTTGTTCAGAACGAAAGAAAGCACAGAGCCCCAGATTCTATGTTGTCCTGGAGAGCTTGCAGAGCACTGGGGAAAGGCAGGCAGAGAATTCCTTGCTAGCACCTTCTCTGTGCCTGGGAAGCAGAAGTGTTCACATTGCTTCGCAGAATCGCTTTTGTGCAGAAAACAGTAACACTTGTTCAGAACGAAAGAAAGCACAGAGCCCCAGATTCTGTGTTGTCCTGGAGAGCTTGCAGAGCACTGGGGAAAGGCAGGCAGAGAATTCCTTGCTAGCACCTTCTCTGTGCCTGGGAAGCAGAAGTGTTCACATTGCTTCGCACAATCGCTTTTGTGCAGAAAACAGTAACACTTGTTCAGAAGGAAAGAAAGCACAGAGCCCCAGATTCTATGTTGTCCTGGAGAGCTTGCAGAGCACTGGGGAAAGGCAGGCAGAGAATTCCTTGCTAGCACCTTCTCTGTGCCTGGGAAGCAGAAGTGTTCACATTGCTTCGCAGAATCGCTTTTGTGCAGAAAACACTAACACTTGTTCAGAACAAAAGAAAGCACAGAGCCCCAGATTTGATGTTGTCCTGGAGAGCTTGCAGAGCACTGGGGAAAGGCAGGCAGAGAATTCCTTGCTAGCACCTGCTCTGTGCCTGGGAAGCAGAAGTGTTCACATTGCTTCGCAGAATCGCTTTTGTGCAGAAAACAGTAACACTTCTTTAGAACGAAAGAAAGCACAGAGACCCAGATTCTATGTTGTCCTGGAGAGCTTGCAGAGCACTGGGGAAAGGCAGGCAGAGAATTCCTTGCTAGCACCTTCTCTGTGCCTGGGAAGCAGAAGTGTTCACATTGCTTCGCAGAATCGCTTTTGTGCAGAAAACAGTAACACTTGTTCAGAACGAAAGAAAGCACAGAGCCCCAGATTCTATGTTGTCCTGGAGAGCTTGCAGAGCACTGGGGAAAGGCAGGCAGAGAATTCCTTGCTAGCACCTTCTCTGTGCCTGGGAAGCAGAAGTGTTCACATTGCTTCGCAGAATCGCTTTTGTGCAGAAAACACTAACACTTGTTCAGAACGAAAGAAAGCACAGAGCCCCAGATTCTATGTTGTCCTGGAGAGCTTGCAGAGCACTGGGGAAAGGCAGGCAGAGAATTCCCTGCTAGCACCTTCTCTGTGCCTGTTCACATTGCTTCGCTGTATCGCTTTTGTGCAGAAAACAGTAACACTTGTTCAGAACGAAAGAAAGCACAGAGCCCCAGATTCTATGTTGTCCTGGAGAGCTTGCAGAGCACTGGGGAAAGGCAGGCAGAGAATTCCTTGCTAGCACCTTCTCTGTGCCTGGGAAGCAGAAGTGTTCACATTGCTTGGCAGAATCGCTTTTGTGCAGAAAACACTAACACTTCTTCAGAACGAAAGAAAGCACAGAGCCCCAGATTCTATGTTGTCCTGGAGAGCTTGCAGAGCACTGGGGAAAGGCAGGCAGAGAATTCCTTGCTAGCACCTTCTCTGTGCCTGGGAAGCAGAAGTGTTCACATTGCTTCGCAGAATCGCTTTTGTATAGAAAACACTAACACTTGTTCAGAACGAAAGGAAGCACAGAGCCCCAGATTTTATGTTGTCCTGGAGAGCTTGCAGAGCACTGGGGAAAGGCAGGCAGAGAATTCCCTGCTAGCACCTTCTCTGTGCCTGTTCACATTGCTTCGCAGAATCGCTTTTGTGCAGAAAACAGTAACACTTGTTCAGAACGAAAGAAAGCACAGAGCCCCAGATTTCATGTTGTCCTGGACAGCTTGCAGAGCACTGGGGAAAGGCAGGCAGAGAATTCCTTGCTAGCACCTTCTCTGTGCCTGGGAAGCAGAAGTGTTCACATTGCTTGGCAGAATCGCTTTTGTATAGAAAACACTAACACTTGTTCAGAACGAAAGAAAGCACAGAGCCCCAGATTTTATGTTGTCCTGGAGAGCTTGCAGAGCACTGGGGAAAGGCAGGCAGAGAATTCCCTGCTAGCACCTTCTCTATGCCTGGGAAGCAGAAGTGTTCACATTGCTTCGCTGTATCGCTTTTGTGCAGAAAACAGTAACACTTGTTCAGAACGAAAGAAAGCACAGAGCCCCAGATTTTATGTTGTCCTGGAGAGCTTGCAGAGCACTGGGGAAAGGCAGGCAGAGAATTCCCTGCTAGCACCTTCTCTGTGCCTGGGAAGCAGAAGTGTTCACATTGCTTCGCAGAATCGCTTTTGTGCAGAAAACAGTAACACTTGTTCAGAAGGAAAGAAAGCACAGAGCCCCAGATTCTATGTTGTCCTGGAGAGCTTGCAGAGCACTGGGGAAAGGCAGGCAGAGAATTCCTTGCTAGCACCTTCTCTGTGCCTGGGAAGCAGAAGTGTTCACATTGCTTGGCAGAATCGCTTTTGTGCAGCAAACACTAACACTTGTTCACAACGAAAGGAAGCACAGAGCCCCAGATTTTATGTTGTCCTGGAGAGCTTGCAGAGCACTGGGGAAAGGCAGGCAGAGAATTCCCTGCTAGCACCTTCTCTGTGCCTGTTCACATTGCTTCGCAGAATCGCTTTTGTGCAGAAAACAATAACACTTGTTCAGAACGAAAGAAAGCACAGAGCCCCAGATTTGATGTTGTCCTGGAGAGCTTGCAGAGCACTGGGGAAAGGCAGGCAGAGAATTCCCTGCTAGCACCTTCTCTGTGCCTGGGAAGCAGAAGTGTTCACATTGCTTCGCAGAATCGCTTTTGTGCAGAAAACACTAACACTTGTTCAGAACGAAAGAAAGCACAGAGACCCAGATTCTATGTTGTCCTGGAGAGCTTGCAGAGCACTGGGGAAAGGCAGGCAGAGAATTCCCTGCTAGCACCTTCTCTGTGCCTGTTCACATTGCTTCGCTGTATCGCTTTTGTGCAGAAAACAGTAACACTTGTTCAGAACGAAAGAAAGCACAGAGCCCCAGATTCTATGTTGTCCTGGAGAGCTTGCAGAGCACTGGGGAAAGGCAGGCAGAGAATTCCTTGCTAGCACCTTCTCTATGCCTGGGAAGCAGAAGTGTTCACATTGCTTGGCAGAATCGCTTTTGTGCAGAAAACACTAACACTTGTTCACAACGAAAGGAAGCACAGAGCCCCAGATTTTATGTTGTCCTGGAGAGCTTGCAGAGCACTGGGGAAAGGCAGGCAGAGAATTCCCTGCTAGCACCTTCTCTGTGCCTGTTCACATTGCTTCGCAGAATCGCTTTTGTGCAGAAAACAGTAACACTTGTTCAGAACGAAAGAAAGCACAGAGCCCCAGATTTTATGTTGTCCTGGAGAGCTTGCAGAGCACTGGGGAAAGGCAGGCAGAGAATTCCTTGCTAGCACCTTCTCTGTGCCTGGGAAGCAGAAGTGTTCACATTGCTTCGCAGAATCGCTTTTGTGCAGAAAACACTAACACTTGTTCAGAACGAAAGAAAGCACAGAGCCCCAGATTTGATGTTGTCCTGGAGAGCTTGCAGAGCACTGGGGAAAGGCAGGCAGAGAATTCCCTGCTAGCACCTTCTCTGTGCCTGTTCACATTGCTTCGCAGAATCGCTTTTGTGCAGAAAACAGTAACACTTGTTCAGAACGAAATGAAGCACAGAGCCCCAGATTCTATGTTGTCCTGGAGAGCTTGCAGAGCACTGGGGAAAGGCAGGCAGAGAATTCCTTGCTAGCACCTTCTCTGTGCCTGGGAAGCAGAAGTGTTCACATTGCTTCGCAGAATCGCTTTTGTGCAGAAAACACTAACACTTGTTCAGAACGAAAGAAAGCACAGAGCCCCAGATTCTATGTTGTCCTGGAGAGCTTGCAGAGCACTGGGGAAAGGCAGGCAGAGAATTCCTTGCTAGCACCTTCTCTGTGCCTGGGAAGCAGAAGTGTTCACATTGCTTCGCAGAATCGCTTTTGTGCAGAAAACAGTAACACTTCTTCAGAACGAAAGAAAGCACAGAGCCCCAGATTCTATGTTGTCCTGGAGAGCTTGCAGAGCACTGGGGAAAGGCAGGCAGAGAATTCCTTGCTAGCACCTTCTCTGTGCCTGGGAAGCAGAAGTGTTCACATTGCTTCGCAGAATCGCTTTTGTATAGAAAACACTAACACTTGTTCACAACGAAAGGAAGCACAGAGCCCCAGATTTTATGTTGTCCTGGAGAGCTTGCAGAGCACTGGGGAAAGGCAGGCAGAGAATTCCCTGCTAGCACCTTCTCTGTGCCTGTTCACATTGCTTCGCAGAATCGCTTTTGTGCAGAAAACAGTAACACTTGTTCAGAACGAAAGAAAGCACAGAGCCCCAGATTTTATGTTGTCCTGGAGAGCTTGCAGAGCACTGGGGAAAGGCAGGCAGAGAATTCCTTGCTAGCACCTTCTCTGTGCCTGGGAAGCAGAAGTGTTCACATTGCTTCGCAGAATCGCTTTTGTGCAGAAAACACTAACACTTGTTCAGAACGAAAGAAAGCACAGAGCCCCAGATTCTATGTTGTCCTGGAGAGCTTGCAGAGCACTGGGGAAAGGCAGGCAGAGAATTCCTTGCTAGCACCTTCTCTGTGCCTGGGAAGCAGAAGTGTTCACATTGCTTCGCAGAATCGCTATTGTGCAGAAAACAGTAACACTTGTTCAGAAGGAAAGAAAGCACAGAGCCCCAGATTCTATGTTGTCCTGGAGAGCTTGCAGAGCACTGGGGAAAGGCAGGCAGAGAATTCCTTGCTAGCACCTTCTCTGTGCCTGGGAAGCAGAAGTGTTCACATTGCTTCGCAGAATCGCTTTTGTATAGAAAACACTAACACTTGTTCACAACGAAAGGAAGCACAGAGCCCCAGATTTTATGTTGTCCTGGAGAGCTTGCAGAGCACTGGGGAAAGGCAGGCAGAGAATTCCCTGCTAGCACCTTCTCTGTGCCTGTTCACATTGCTTCGCAGAATCGCTTTTGTGCAGAAAACAGTAACACTTGTTCAGAACGAAAGAAAGCACAGAGCCCCAGATTTTATGTTGTCCTGGAGAGCTTGCAGAGCACTGGGGAAAGGCAGGCAGAGAATTCCTTGCTAGCACCTTCTCTGTGCCTGGGAAGCAGAAGTGTTCACATTGCTTGGCAGAATCGCTTTTGTGCAGAAAACAGTAACACTTGTTCAGAACGAAAGAAAGCACAGAGCCCCAGATTTTATGTTGTCCTGGAGAGCTTGCAGAGCACTGGGGAAAGGCAGGCAGAGAATTCCCTGCTAGCACCTTCTCTATGCCTGGGAAGCAGAAGTGTTCACATTGCTTCGCTGTATCGCTTTTGTGCAGAAAACAGTAACACTTGTTCAGAACGAAAGAAAGCACAGAGCCCCAGATTTTATGTTGTCCTGGAGAGCTTGCAGAGCACTGGGGAAAGGCAGGCAGAGAATTCCCTGCTAGCACCTTCTCTGTGCCTGGGAAGCAGAAGTGTTCACATTGCTTCGCAGAATCGCTTTTGTGCAGAAAACACTAACACTTGTTCAGAACGAAAGAAAGCACAGAGCCCCAGATTCTATGTTGTCCTGGAGAGCTTGCAGAGCACTGGGGAAAGGCAGGCAGAGAATTCCTTGCTAGCACCTTCTCTGTGCCTGGGAAGCAGAAGTGTTCACATTGCTTCGCAGAATCGCTTTTGTATAGAAAACACTAACACTTGTTCAGAACGAAAGGAAGCACAGAGCCCCAGATTCTATGTTGTCCTGGAGAGCTTGCAGAGCACTGGGGAAAGGCAGGCAGAGAAATCCTTGCTAGCACCTTCTCTGTGCCTGTTCACATTGCTTCGCAGAATCGCTTTTGTGCAGAAAACAGTAACACTTGTTCAGAACGAAAGAAAGCACAGAGCCCCAGATTTTATGTTGTCCTGGAGAGCTTGCAGAGCACTGGGGAAAGGCAGGCAGAGAATTCCCTGCTAGCACCTTCTCTATGCCTGGGAAGCAGAAGTGTTCACATTGCTTCGCTGTATCGCTTTTGTGCAGAAAGCAGTAACACTTGTTCAGAACGAAAGAAAGCACAGAGCCCCAGATTCTATGTTGTCCTGGAGAGCTTGCAGAGCACTGGGGAAAGGCAGGCAGAGAATTCCTTGCTAGCACCTTCTCTGTGCCTGGGAAGCAGAAGTGTTCATATTGCTTCGCTGTATCGCTTTTGTGCAGAAAACAGTAACACTTGTTCAGAACGAAAGAAAGCACAGAGCCCCAGATTTTATGTTGTCCTGGACAGCTTGCAGAGCACTGGGGAAAGGCAGGCAGAGAATTCCTTGCTAGCACCTTCTCTGTGCCTGGGAAGCAGAAGTGTTCACATTGCTTCGCAGAATCGCTTTTGTGCAGAAAACAGTAACACTTGTTCAGAAGGAAAGAAAGCACAGAGCCCCAGATTCTATGTTGTCCTGGAGAGCTTGCAGAGCACTGGGGAAAGGCAGGCAGAGAATTCCCTGCTAGCACCTTCTCTGTGCCTGTTCACATTGCTTCGCTGTATCGCTTTTGTGCAGAAAACAGTAACACTTGTTCAGAACGAAAGAAAGCACAGAGCCCCAGATTCTATGTTGTCCTGGAGAGCTTGCAGAGCACTGGGGAAAGGCAGGCAGAGAATTCCTTGCTAGCACCTTCTCTGTGCCTGGGAAGCAGAAGTGTTCACATTGCTTCGCAGAATCGCTTTTGTGCAGAAAACACTAACACTTGTTCAGAACGAAAGAAAGCACAGAGCCCCAGATTCTATGTTGTCCTGGAGAGCTTGCAGAGCACTGGGGAAAGGCAGGCAGAGAATTCCTTGCTAGCACCTTCTCTGTGCCTGGGAAGCAGAAGTGTTCACATTGCTTCGCAGAATCGCTATTGTGCAGAAAACAGTAACACTTGTTCAGAACGAAAGAAAGCACAGAGCCCCAGATTCTATGTTGTCCTGGAGAGCTTGCAGAGCACTGGGGAAAGGCAGGCAGAGAATTCCTTGCTAGCACCTTCTCTGTGCCTGGGAAGCAGAAGTGTTCACATTGCTTCGCAGAATCGCTTTTGTGCAGAAAACACTAACACTTGTTCAGAACGAAAGAAAGCACAGAGCCCCAGATTCTATGTTGTCCTGGAGAGCTTGCAGAGCACTGGGGAAAGGCAGGCAGAGAATTCCTTGCTAGCACCTTCTCTGTGCCTGGGAATCAGAAGTGTTCACATTGCTTCGCAGAATCGCTTTTGTGCAGAAAGCAGTAACACTTGTTCAGAACGAAAGGAAGCACAGAGCCCCAGATTTTATGTTGTCCTGGAGAGCTTGCAGAGCACTGGGGAAAGGCAGGCAGAGAATTCCTTGCTAGCACCTTCTCTGTGCCTGGGAAGCAGAAGTGTTCACATTGCTTCGCAGAATCGCTTTTGTGCAGAAAACAGTAACACTTGTTCAGAAGGAAAGAAAGCACAGAGCCCCAGATTTGATGTTGTCCTGGAGAGCTTGCAGAGGACTGGGGAAAGGCAGGCAGAGAATTCCCTGCTAGCACCTTCTCTGTGCCTGTTCACATTGCTTGGCAGAATCGCTTTTGTGCAGAAAACAGTAACACTTGTTCAGAAGGAAAGAAAGCACAGAGCCCCAGATTCTATGTTGTCCTGGAGAGCTTGCAGAGCACTGGGGAAAGGCAGGCAGAGAATTCCTTGCTAGCACCTTCTCTGTGCCTGGGAAGCAGAAGTGTTCACATTGCTTCGCAGAATCGCTTTTGTGCAGAAAACAGTAACACTTGTTCAGAACGAAAGAAAGCACAGAGCCCCAGATTCTATGTTGTCCTGGAGAGCTTGCAGAGCACTGGGGAAAGGCAGGCAGAGAATTCCCTGCTAGCACCTTCTCTGTGCCTGTTCACATTGCTTCGCAGAATCGCTTTTGTGCAGAAAACAGTAACACTTGTTCAGAACGAAAGAAAGCACAGAGCCCCAGATTCTATGTTGTCCTGGAGAGCTTGCAGAGCACTGGGGAAAGGCAGGCAGAGAATTCCTTGCTAGCACCTTCTCTGTGCCTGGGAAGCAGAAGTGTTCACATTGCTTCGCAGAATCGCTTTTGTGCAGAAAAAAGTAACACTTGTTCAGAACGAAAGAAAGCACAGAGCCCCAGATTCTGTGTTGTCCTGGAGAGCTTGCAGAGCACTGGGGAAAGGCAGGCAGAGAATTCCTTGCTAGCACCTTCTCTGTGCCTGGGAAGCAGAAGTGTTCACATTGCTTCGCACAATCGCTTTTGTGCAGAAAACAGTAACACTTGTTCAGAAGGAAAGAAAGCACAGAGCCCCAGATTCTATGTTGTCCTGGAGAGCTTGCAGAGCACTGGGGAAAGGCAGGCAGAGAATTCCTTGCTAGCACCTTCTCTGTGCCTGGGAAGCAGAAGTGTTCACATTGCTTCGCAGAATCGCTTTTGTGCAGAAAACACTAACACTTGTTCAGAACAAAAGAAAGCACAGAGCCCCAGATTTGATGTTGTCCTGGAGAGCTTGCAGAGCACTGGGGAAAGGCAGGCAGAGAATTCCTTGCTAGCACCTGCTCTGTGCCTGGGAAGCAGAAGTGTTCACATTGCTTCGCAGAATCGCTTTTGTGCAGAAAACAGTAACACTTCTTTAGAACGAAAGAAAGCACAGAGACCCAGATTCTATGTTGTCCTGGAGAGCTTGCAGAGCACTGGGGAAAGGCAGGCAGAGAATTCCTTGCTAGCACCTTCTCTGTGCCTGGGAAGCAGAAGTGTTCACATTGCTTCTCAGAATCGCTTTTGTACAGAAAACACTAACACTTGTTCAGAACGAAAGGAAGCACAGAGCCCCAGATTTGCTGTTGTCCTGGAGAGCTTGCAGAGCACTGGGGAAAGGCAGGCAGAGAATTCCCTGCTAGCACCTTCTCTGTGCCTGTTCACATTGCTTCGCAGAATCGCTTTTGTGCAGAAAACAGTAACACTTGTTCAGAACGAAAGAAAGCACAGAGCCCCAGATTCTATGTTGTCCTGGAGAGCTTGCAGAGCACTGGGGAAAGGCAGGCAGAGAATTCCTTGCTAGCACCTTCTCTGTGCCTGGGAAGCAGAAGTGTTCACATTGCTTCGCAAGAATCGCTTTTGTGCAGAAAACAGTAACACTTGTTCAGAACGAAAGAAAGCACAGAGCCCCAGATTCTGTGTTGTCCTGGAGAGCATGCAGAGCACTGGGGAAAGGCAGGCAGAGAATTCCTTGCTAGCACCTTCTCTGTGCCTGGGAAGCAGAAGTGTTCACATTGCTTCGCAGAATCGCTTTTGTGCAGAAAACACTAACACTTGTTCAGAACGAAAGAAAGCACAGAGCCCCAGATTCTGTGTTGTCCTGGAGAGCTTGCAGAGCACTGGGGAAAGGCAGCCAGAGAATTCCTTGCTAGCACCTTCTCTGTGCCTGGGAAGCAGAAGTGTTCACATTGCTTCGCACAATCGCTTTTGTGCAGAAAACAGTAACACTTGTTCAGAAGGAAAGAAAGCACAGAGCCCCAGATTCTATGTTGTCCTGGAGAGCTTGCAGAGCACTGGGGAAAGGCAGGCAGAGAAATCCTTGCTAGCACCTTCTCTGTGCCTGTTCACATTGCTTCGCAGAATCGCTTTTGTGCAGAAAACAGTAACACTTGTTCAGAAGGAAAGAAAGCACAGAGCCCCAGATTCTATGTTGTCCTGGAGAGCTTGCAGAGCACTGGGGAAAGGCAGGCAGAGAAATCCTTGCTAGCACCTTCTCTGTGCCTGTTCACATTGCTTCGCAGAATCGCTTTTGTGCAGAAAACAGTAACACTTGTTCAGAACGAAAGAAAGCACAGAGCCCCAGATTTTATGTTGTCCTGGAGAGCTTGCAGAGCACTGGGGAAAGGCAGGCAGAGAATTCCCTGCTAGCACCTTCTCTATGCCTGGGAAGCAGAAGTGTTCACATTGCTTCGCTGTATCGCTTTTGTGCAGAAAGCAGTAACACTTGTTCAGAACGAAAGAAAGCACAGAGCCCCAGATTCTATGTTGTCCTGGAGAGCTTGCAGAGCACTGGGGAAAGGCAGGCAGAGAATTCCTTGCTAGCACCTTCTCTGTGCCTGGGAAGCAGAAGTGTTCATATTGCTTCGCTGTATCGCTTTTGTGCAGAAAACAGTAACACTTGTTCAGAACGAAAGAAAGCACAGAGCCCCAGATTTTATGTTGTCCTGGACAGCTTGCAGAGCACTGGGGAAAGGCAGGCAGAGAATTCCTTGCTAGCACCTTCTCTGTGCCTGGGAAGCAGAAGTGTTCACATTGCTTCGCAGAATCGCTTTTGTGCAGAAAACAGTAACACTTGTTCAGAAGGAAAGAAAGCACAGAGCCCCAGATTCTATGTTGTCCTGGAGAGCTTGCAGAGCACTGGGGAAAGGCAGGCAGAGAATTCCCTGCTAGCACCTTCTCTGTGCCTGTTCACATTGCTTCGCTGTATCGCTTTTGTGCAGAAAACAGTAACACTTGTTCAGAACGAAAGAAAGCACAGAGCCCCAGATTCTATGTTGTCCTGGAGAGCTTGCAGAGCACTGGGGAAAGGCAGGCAGAGAATTCCTTGCTAGCACCTTCTCTGTGCCTGGGAAGCAGAAGTGTTCACATTGCTTCGCAGAATCGCTTTTGTGCAGAAAACACTAACACTTGTTCAGAACGAAAGAAAGCACAGAGCCCCAGATTCTATGTTGTCCTGGAGAGCTTGCAGAGCACTGGGGAAAGGCAGGCAGAGAATTCCTTGCTAGCACCTTCTCTGTGCCTGGGAAGCAGAAGTGTTCACATTGCTTCGCAGAATCGCTATTGTGCAGAAAACAGTAACACTTGTTCAGAACGAAAGAAAGCACAGAGCCCCAGATTCTATGTTGTCCTGGAGAGCTTGCAGAGCACTGGGGAAAGGCAGGCAGAGAATTCCTTGCTAGCACCTTCTCTGTGCCTGGGAAGCAGAAGTGTTCACATTGCTTCGCAGAATCGCTTTTGTGCAGAAAACACTAACACTTGTTCAGAACGAAAGAAAGCACAGAGCCCCAGATTCTATGTTGTCCTGGAGAGCTTGCAGAGCACTGGGGAAAGGCAGGCAGAGAATTCCTTGCTAGCACCTTCTCTGTGCCTGGGAATCAGAAGTGTTCACATTGCTTCGCAGAATCGCTTTTGTGCAGAAAGCAGTAACACTTGTTCAGAACGAAAGGAAGCACAGAGCCCCAGATTTTATGTTGTCCTGGAGAGCTTGCAGAGCACTGGGGAAAGGCAGGCAGAGAATTCCTTGCTAGCACCTTCTCTGTGCCTGGGAAGCAGAAGTGTTCACATTGCTTCGCAGAATCGCTTTTGTGCAGAAAACAGTAACACTTGTTCAGAAGGAAAGAAAGCACAGAGCCCCAGATTTGATGTTGTCCTGGAGAGCTTGCAGAGGACTGGGGAAAGGCAGGCAGAGAATTCCCTGCTAGCACCTTCTCTGTGCCTGTTCACATTGCTTGGCAGAATCGCTTTTGTGCAGAAAACAGTAACACTTGTTCAGAAGGAAAGAAAGCACAGAGCCCCAGATTCTATGTTGTCCTGGAGAGCTTGCAGAGCACTGGGGAAAGGCAGGCAGAGAATTCCTTGCTAGCACCTTCTCTGTGCCTGGGAAGCAGAAGTGTTCACATTGCTTCGCAGAATCGCTTTTGTGCAGAAAACAGTAACACTTGTTCAGAACGAAAGAAAGCACAGAGCCCCAGATTCTATGTTGTCCTGGAGAGCTTGCAGAGCACTGGGGAAAGGCAGGCAGAGAATTCCCTGCTAGCACCTTCTCTGTGCCTGTTCACATTGCTTCGCAGAATCGCTTTTGTGCAGAAAACAGTAACACTTGTTCAGAACGAAAGAAAGCACAGAGCCCCAGATTCTATGTTGTCCTGGAGAGCTTGCAGAGCACTGGGGAAAGGCAGGCAGAGAATTCCTTGCTAGCACCTTCTCTGTGCCTGGGAAGCAGAAGTGTTCACATTGCTTCGCAGAATCGCTTTTGTGCAGAAAAAAGTAACACTTGTTCAGAACGAAAGAAAGCACAGAGCCCCAGATTCTGTGTTGTCCTGGAGAGCTTGCAGAGCACTGGGGAAAGGCAGGCAGAGAATTCCTTGCTAGCACCTTCTCTGTGCCTGGGAAGCAGAAGTGTTCACATTGCTTCGCACAATCGCTTTTGTGCAGAAAACAGTAACACTTGTTCAGAAGGAAAGAAAGCACAGAGCCCCAGATTCTATGTTGTCCTGGAGAGCTTGCAGAGCACTGGGGAAAGGCAGGCAGAGAATTCCTTGCTAGCACCTTCTCTGTGCCTGGGAAGCAGAAGTGTTCACATTGCTTCGCAGAATCGCTTTTGTGCAGAAAACACTAACACTTGTTCAGAACAAAAGAAAGCACAGAGCCCCAGATTTGATGTTGTCCTGGAGAGCTTGCAGAGCACTGGGGAAAGGCAGGCAGAGAATTCCTTGCTAGCACCTGCTCTGTGCCTGGGAAGCAGAAGTGTTCACATTGCTTCGCAGAATCGCTTTTGTGCAGAAAACAGTAACACTTCTTTAGAACGAAAGAAAGCACAGAGACCCAGATTCTATGTTGTCCTGGAGAGCTTGCAGAGCACTGGGGAAAGGCAGGCAGAGAATTCCTTGCTAGCACCTTCTCTGTGCCTGGGAAGCAGAAGTGTTCACATTGCTTCTCAGAATCGCTTTTGTACAGAAAACACTAACACTTGTTCAGAACGAAAGGAAGCACAGAGCCCCAGATTTGCTGTTGTCCTGGAGAGCTTGCAGAGCACTGGGGAAAGGCAGGCAGAGAATTCCCTGCTAGCACCTTCTCTGTGCCTGTTCACATTGCTTCGCAGAATCGCTTTTGTGCAGAAAACAGTAACACTTGTTCAGAACGAAAGAAAGCACAGAGCCCCAGATTCTATGTTGTCCTGGAGAGCTTGCAGAGCACTGGGGAAAGGCAGGCAGAGAATTCCTTGCTAGCACCTTCTCTGTGCCTGGGAAGCAGAAGTGTTCACATTGCTTCGCAAGAATCGCTTTTGTGCAGAAAACAGTAACACTTGTTCAGAACGAAAGAAAGCACAGAGCCCCAGATTCTGTGTTGTCCTGGAGAGCATGCAGAGCACTGGGGAAAGGCAGGCAGAGAATTCCTTGCTAGCACCTTCTCTGTGCCTGGGAAGCAGAAGTGTTCACATTGCTTCGCAGAATCGCTTTTGTGCAGAAAACACTAACACTTGTTCAGAACGAAAGAAAGCACAGAGCCCCAGATTCTGTGTTGTCCTGGAGAGCTTGCAGAGCACTGGGGAAAGGCAGCCAGAGAATTCCTTGCTAGCACCTTCTCTGTGCCTGGGAAGCAGAAGTGTTCACATTGCTTCGCACAATCGCTTTTGTGCAGAAAACAGTAACACTTGTTCAGAAGGAAAGAAAGCACAGAGCCCCAGATTCTATGTTGTCCTGGAGAGCTTGCAGAGCACTGGGGAAAGGCAGGCAGAGAATTCCTTGCTAGCACCTTCTCTGTGCCTGGGAAGCAGAAGTGTTCACATTGCTTCGCAGAATCGCTTTTGTGCAGAAAACACTAACACTTGTTCAGAACAAAAGAAAGCACAGAGCCCCAGATTTGATGTTGTCCTGGAGAGCTTGCAGAGCACTGGGGAAAGGCAGGCAGAGAATTCCTTGCTAGCACCTGCTCTGTGCCTGGGAAGCAGAAGTGTTCACATTGCTTCGCAGAATCGCTTTTGTGCAGAAAACAGTAACACTTCTTTAGAACGAAAGAAAGCACAGAGACCCAGATTCTATGTTGTCCTGGAGAGCTTGCAGAGCACTGGGGAAAGGCAGGCAGAGAATTCCTTGCTAGCACCTTCTCTGTGCCTGGGAAGCAGAAGTGTTCACATTGCTTCGCAGAATCGCTTTTGTGCAGAAAACACTAACACTTGTTCAGAACGAAAGAAAGCACAGAGCCCCAGATTCTATGTTGTCCTGGAGAGCTTGCAGAGCACTGGGGAAAGGCAGGCAGAGAATTCCTTGCTAGCACCTTCTCTGTGCCTGGGAAGCAGAAGTGTTCACATTGCTTCGCAGAATCGCTATTGTGCAGAAAACAGTAACACTTGTTCAGAAGGAAAGAAAGCACAGAGCCCCAGATTCTATGTTGTCCTGGAGAGCTTGCAGAGCACTGGGGAAAGGCAGGCAGAGAATTCCTTGCTAGCACCTTCTCTGTGCCTGGGAAGCAGAAGTGTTCACATTGCTTCGCAGAATCGCTTTTGTATAGAAAACACTAACACTTGTTCACAACGAAAGGAAGCACAGAGCCCCAGATTTTATGTTGTCCTGGAGAGCTTGCAGAGCACTGGGGAAAGGCAGGCAGAGAATTCCCTGCTAGCACCTTCTCTGTGCCTGTTCACATTGCTTCGCAGAATCGCTTTTGTGCAGAAAACAGTAACACTTGTTCAGAACGAAAGAAAGCACAGAGCCCCAGATTTTATGTTGTCCTGGAGAGCTTGCAGAGCACTGGGGAAAGGCAGGCAGAGAATTCCTTGCTAGCACCTTCTCTGTGCCTGGGAAGCAGAAGTGTTCACATTGCTTGGCAGAATCGCTTTTGTGCAGAAAACAGTAACACTTGTTCAGAACGAAAGAAAGCACAGAGCCCCAGATTTTATGTTGTCCTGGAGAGCTTGCAGAGCACTGGGGAAAGGCAGGCAGAGAATTCCCTGCTAGCACCTTCTCTATGCCTGGGAAGCAGAAGTGTTCACATTGCTTCGCTGTATCGCTTTTGTGCAGAAAACAGTAACACTTGTTCAGAACGAAAGAAAGCACAGAGCCCCAGATTTTATGTTGTCCTGGAGAGCTTGCAGAGCACTGGGGAAAGGCAGGCAGAGAATTCCCTGCTAGCACCTTCTCTGTGCCTGGGAAGCAGAAGTGTTCACATTGCTTCGCAGAATCGCTTTTGTGCAGAAAACACTAACACTTGTTCAGAACGAAAGAAAGCACAGAGCCCCAGATTCTATGTTGTCCTGGAGAGCTTGCAGAGCACTGGGGAAAGGCAGGCAGAGAATTCCTTGCTAGCACCTTCTCTGTGCCTGGGAAGCAGAAGTGTTCACATTGCTTCGCAGAATCGCTTTTGTATAGAAAACATTAACACTTGTTCAGAACGAAAGGAAGCACAGAGCCCCAGATTCTATGTTGTCCTGGAGAGCTTGCACAGCACTGGGGAAAGGCAGGCAGAGAATTCCTTGCTAGCACCTTCTCTGTGCCTGGGAAGCAGAAGTGTTCACATTGCTTCGCAGAATCGCTTTTGTGCAGAAAACACTAACACTTGTTCAGAACGAAAGAAAGCACAGAGCCCCAGATTCTATGTTGTCCTGGAGAGCTTGCAGAGCACTGGGGAAAGGCAGGCAGAGAATTCCTTGCTAGCACCTTCTCTGTGCCTGGGAAGCAGAAGTGTTCACATTGCTTCGCAGAATCGCTTTTGTATAGAAAACACTAACACTTGTTCAGAACGAAAGGAAGCACAGAGCCCCAGATTCTATGTTGTCCTGGAGAGCTTGCAGAGCACTGGGGAAAGGCAGGCAGAGAAATCCTTGCTAGCACCTTCTCTGTGCCTGTTCACATTGCTTCGCAGAATCGCTTTTGTGCAGAAAACAGTAACACTTGTTCAGAACGAAAGAAAGCACAGAGCCCCAGATTTTATGTTGTCCTGGAGAGCTTGCAGAGCACTGGGGAAAGGCAGGCAGAGAATTCCCTGCTAGCACCTTCTCTATGCCTGGGAAGCAGAAGTGTTCACATTGCTTCGCTGTATCGCTTTTGTGCAGAAAGCAGTAACACTTGTTCAGAACGAAAGAAAGCACAGAGCCCCAGATTCTATGTTGTCCTGGAGAGCTTGCAGAGCACTGGGGAAAGGCAGGCAGAGAATTCCTTGCTAGCACCTTCTCTGTGCCTGGGAAGCAGAAGTGTTCATATTGCTTCGCTGTATCGCTTTTGTGCAGAAAACAGTAACACTTGTTCAGAACGAAAGAAAGCACAGAGCCCCAGATTTTATGTTGTCCTGGACAGCTTGCAGAGCACTGGGGAAAGGCAGGCAGAGAATTCCTTGCTAGCACCTTCTCTGTGCCTGGGAAGCAGAAGTGTTCACATTGCTTCGCAGAATCGCTTTTGTGCAGAAAACAGTAACACTTGTTCAGAAGGAAAGAAAGCACAGAGCCCCAGATTCTATGTTGTCCTGGAGAGCTTGCAGAGCACTGGGGAAAGGCAGGCAGAGAATTCCCTGCTAGCACCTTCTCTGTGCCTGTTCACATTGCTTCGCTGTATCGCTTTTGTGCAGAAAACAGTAACACTTGTTCAGAACGAAAGAAAGCACAGAGCCCCAGATTCTATGTTGTCCTGGAGAGCTTGCAGAGCACTGGGGAAAGGCAGGCAGAGAATTACTTGCTAGCACCTTCTCTGTGCCTGGGAAGCAGAAGTGTTCACATTGCTTCGCAGAATCGCTTTTGTGCAGAAAACACTAACACTTGTTCAGAACGAAAGAAAGCACAGAGCCCCAGATTCTATGTTGTCCTGGAGAGCTTGCAGAGCACTGGGGAAAGACAGGCAGAGATTTCCTTGCTAGCACCTTCTCTGTGCCTGGGAAGCAGAAGTGTTCACATTGCTTCGCAGAATCGCTATTGTGCAGAAAACAGTAACACTTGTTCAGAACGAAAGAAAGCACAGAGCCCCAGATTCTATGTTGTCCTGGAGAGCTTGCAGAGCACTGGGGAAAGGCAGGCAGAGAATTCCTTGCTAGCACCTTCTCTGTGCCTGGGAAGCAGAAGTGTTCACATTGCTTCGCAGAATCGCTTTTGTGCAGAAAACACTAACACTTGTTCAGAACGAAAGAAAGCACAGAGCCCCAGATTCTATGTTGTCCTGGAGAGCTTGCAGAGCACTGGGGAAAGGCAGGCAGAGAATTCCTTGCTAGCACCTTCTCTGTGCCTGGGAATCAGAAGTGTTCACATTGCTTCGCAGAATCGCTTTTGTGCAGAAAGCAGTAACACTTGTTCAGAACGAAAGGAAGCACAGAGCCCCAGATTTTATGTTGTCCTGGAGAGCTTGCAGAGCACTGGGGAAAGGCAGGCAGAGAATTCCCTGCTAGCACCTTCTCTGTGCCTGTTCACATTGCTTCGCATAATCGCTTTTGTGCAGAAAACAGTAACACTTGTTCAGAACGAAATGAAGCACAGAGCCCCAGATTTTATGTTGTCCCGGAGAGCTTGCAGAGCACTGGGGAAAGGCAGGCAGAGAATTCCTTGCTAGCACCTTCTCTGTGCCTGGGAAGCAGAAGTGTTCCCATTGCTTCGCAGAATCGCTTTTGTGCAGAAAACACTAACACTTGTTCAGAACGAAAGAAAGCACAGAGCCCCAGATTCTATGTTGTCCTGGAGAGCTTGCAGAGCACTGGGGAAAGGCAGGCAGAGAATTCCTTGCTAGCACCTTCTCTGTGCCTGGGAAGCAGAAGTGTTCACATTGCTTCGCAGAATCGCTATTGTGCAGAAAACAATAACACTTGTTCAGAAGGAAAGAAAGCACAGAGCCCCAGATTCTATGTTGTCCTGGAGAGCTTGCAGAGCACTGGGGAAAGGCAGGCAGAGAATTCCTTGCTAGCACCTTCTCTGTGCCTGGGAAGCAGAAGTGTTCACATTGCTTCGCAGAATCGCTATTGTGCAGAAAACACTAACACTTGTTCAGAACGAAAGAAAGCACAGAGCCCCAGATTTGATGTTGTCCTGGAGAGCTTGCAGAGCACTGGGGAAAGGCAGGCAGAGAATTCCTTGCTAGCACCTTCTCTGTGCCTGGGAAGCAGAAGTGTTCACATTGCTTCGCAGAATCGCTTTTGTGCAGAAAACACTAACACTTGTTCAGAACGAAAGAAAGCACAGAGCCCCAGATTCTATGTTGTCCTGGAGAGCTTGCAGAGCACTGGGGAAAGGCAGGCAGAGAATTCCTTGCTAGCACCTTCTCTGTGCCTGGGAAGCAGAAGTGTTCACATTGCTTCGCAGAATCGCTTTTGTATAGAAAACACTAACACTTGTTCAGAAGGAAAGGAAGCACAGAGCCCCAGATTCTATGTTGTCCTGGAGAGCTTGCAGAGCACTGGGGAAAGGCAGGCAGAGAATTCCCTGCTAGCACCTTCTCTGTGCCTGTTCACATTGCTTCGCAGAATCGCTTTTGTGCAGAAAACACTAACACTTGTTCAGAACGAAAGAAAGCACAGAGCCCCAGATTCTATGTTGTCCTGGAGAGCTTGCAGAGCACTGGGGAAAGGCAGGCAGAGAATTCCTTGCTAGCACCTTCTCTGTGCCTGGGAAGCAGAAGTGTTCACATTGCTTGGCAGAATCGCTTTTGTGCAGAAAACAGTAACACTTGTTCAGAACGAAAGAAAGCACAGAGCCCCAGATTTTATGTTGTCCTGGAGAGCTTGCAGAGCACTGGGGAAAGGCAGGCAGAGAATTCCCTGCTAGCACCTTCTCTATGCCTGGGAAGCAGAAGTGTTCACATTGCTTCGCTGTATCGCTTTTGTGCAGAAAACAATAACACTTGTTCAGAACGAAAGAAAGCACAGAGCCCCAGATTTTATGTTGTCCTGGAGAGCTTGCAGAGCACTGGGGAAAGGCAGGCAGAGAATTCCCTGCTAGCACCTTCTCTGTGCCTGGGAAGCAGAAGTGTTCACATTGCTTCGCAGAATCGCTTTTGTGCAGAAAACACTAACACTTGTTCAGAACGAAAGAAAGCACAGAGCCCCAGATTCTATGTTGTCCTGGAGAGCTTGCAGAGCACTGGGGAAAGGCAGGCAGAGAATTCCTTGCTAGCACCTTCTCTGTGCCTGGGAAGCAGAAGTGTTCACATTGCTTCGCAGAATCGCTTTTGTGCAGAAAACAGTAACACTTCTTCAGAGCGAAAGAAAGCACAGAGCCCCAGATTCTATGTTGTCCTGGAGAGCTTGCAGAGCACTGGGGAAAGGCAGGCAGAGAATTCCTTGCTAGCACCTTCTCTGTGCCTGGGAAGCAGAAGTGTTCACATTGCTTCGCAGAATCGCTTTTGTGCAGAAAACACTAACACTTGTTCAGAAGGAAAGAAAGCACAGAGCCCCAGATTCTATGTTGTCCTGGAGAGCTTGCAGAGCACTGGGGAAAGGCAGGCAGAGAATTCCCTGCTAGCACCTTCTCTGTGCCTGTTCACATTGCTTCGCAGAATCGCTTTTGTGCAGAAAACAGTAACACTTGTTCAGAACGAAAGAAAGCACAGAGCCCCAGATTCTATGTTGTCCTGGAGAGCTTGCAGAGCACTGGGGAAAGGCAGGCAGAGAATTCCTTGCTAGCACCTTCTCTGTGCCTGGGAAGCAGAAGTGTTCACATTGCTTCGCAAGAATCGCTTTTGTGCATAAAACAGTAACACTTGTTCAGAACGAAAGACAGCACAGAGCCCCAGATTTTATGTTGTCCTGGAGAGCTTGCAGAGCACTGGGGAAAGGCAGGCAGAGAATTCCCTGCTAGCACCTTCTCTATGCCTGGGAAGCAGAAGTGTTCACATTGCTTCGCTGTATCGCTTTTGTGCAGAAAGCAGTAACACTTGTTCAGAACGAAAGAAAGCACAGAGCCCCAGATTCTATGTTGTCCTGGAGAGCTTGCAGAGCACTGGGGAAAGGCAGGCAGAGAATTCCTTGCTAGCACCTTCTCTGTGCCTGGGAAGCAGAAGTGTTCACATTGCTTCGCAGCATCGCTATTGTGCAGAAAACAGTAACACTTGTTCAGAACGAAAGAAAGCACAGAGCCCCAGATTCTATGTTGTCCTGGAGAGCTTGCAGAGCACTGGGGAAAGGCAGGCAGAGAATTCCTTGCTAGCACCTTCTCTGTGCCTGGGAAGCAGAAGTGTTCACATTGCTTCGCAGAATCGCTTTTGTGCAGAAAACAGTAACACTTCTTCAGAACGAAAGAAAGCACAGAGCCCCAGATTCTATGTTGTCCTGGAGAGCTTGCAGAGCACTGGGGAAAGGCAGGCAGAGAATTCCTTGCTAGCACCTTCTCTGTGCCTGGGAAGCAGAAGTGTTCACATTGCTTCGCAGAATCGCTTTTGTATAGAAAACACTAACACTTGTTCAGAACGAAAGGAAGCACAGAGCCCCAGATTTTATGTTGTCCTGGAGAGCTTGCAGAGCACTGGGGAAAGGCAGGCAGAGAATTCCTTGCTAGCACCTTCTCTGTGCCTGTTGACATTGCTTCGCAGAATCGCTTTTGTGCAGAAAACAGTAACACTTCTTCAGAACGAAATGAAGCACAGAGCCCCAGATTTTATGTTGTCCTGGAGAGCTTGCAGAGCACTGGGGAAAGGCAGGCAGAGAATTCCTTGCTAGCACCTTCTCTGTGCCTGGGAAGCAGAAGTGTTCACATTGCTTCGCAGAATCGCTTTTGTGCAGAAAACACTAACACTTGTTCAGAACGAAAGAAAGCACAGAGCCCCAGATTCTGTGTTGTCCTGGAGAGCTTGCAGAGCACTGGGGAAAGGCAGGCAGAGAATTCCTTGCTAGCACCTTGTCTGTGCCTGGGAAGCAGAAGTGTTCACATTGCTTCGCAGAATCGCTTTTGTGCAGAAAACAGTAACACTTCTTCAGAACGAAAGAAAGCACAGAGCCCCAGATTCTATGTTGTCCTGGAGAGCTTGCAGAGCACTGGGGAAAGGCAGGCAGAGAATTCCCTGCTAGCACCTTCTCTGTGCCTGTTCACATTGCTTCGCAGAATCGCTTTTGTGCAGAAAACAGTAACACTTGTTCAGAACGAAATGAAGCACAGAGCCCCAGATTTTATGTTGTCCTGGAGAGCTTGCAGAGCACTGGGGAAAGGCAGGCAGAGAATTCCTTGCTAGCACCTTCTCTGTGCCTGGGAAGCAGAAGTGTTCACATTGCTTGGCAGAATCGCTTTTGTGCAGAAAACAGTAACACTTGTTCAGAACGAAAGAAAGCACAGAGCCCCAGATTCTATGTTGTCCTGGAGAGCTTGCAGAGCACTGGGGAAAGGCAGGCAGAGAATTCCTTGCTAGCACCTTCTCTGTGCCTGGGAAGCAGAAGTGTTCACATTGCTTCGCAGAATCGCTTTTGTGCAGAAAACAGTAACACTTGTTCAGAAGGAAAGAAAGCACAGAGCCCCAGATTCTATGTTGTCCTGGAGAGCTTGCAGAGCACTGGGGAAAGGCAGGCAGAGAATTCCTTGCTAGCACCTTCTCTGTGCCTGGGAAGCAGAAGTGTTCACATTGCTTCGCAGAATCGCTTTTGTGCAGAAAACAGTAACACTTGTTCAGAACGAAAGAAAGCACAGAGCCCCAGATTCTATGTTGTCCTGGAGAGCTTGCAGAGCACTGGGGAAAGGCAGGCAGAGAATTCCTTGCTAGCACCTTCTCTGTGCCTGGGAAGCAGAAGTGTTCACATTGCTTCGCAGAATCGCTTTTGTGCAGAAAACAGTAACACTTGTTCAGAAGGAAAGAAAGCACAGAGCCCCAGATTCTATGTTGTCCTGGAGAGCTTGCAGAGCACTGGGGAAAGGCAGGCAGAGAATTCCCTGCTAGCACCTTCTCTGTGCCTGTTCACATTGCTTCGCAGAATCGCTTTTGTGCAGAAAACAGTAACACTTGTTCAGAACGAAAGAAAGCACAGAGCCCCAGATTCTATGTTGTCCTGGAGAGCTTGCAGAGCACTGGGGAAAGGCAGGCAGAGAATTCCTTGCTAGCACCTTCTCTGTGCCTGGGAAGCAGAAGTGTTCACATTGCTTGGCAGAATCGCTTTTGTGCAGAAAACAGTAACACTTCTTCAGAACGAAAGAAAGCACAGAGCCCCAGATTCTATGTTGTCCTGGAGAGCTTGCAGAGCACTGGGGAAAGGCAGGCAGAGAATTCCTTGCTAGCACCTTCTCTGTGCCTGGGAAGCAGAAGTGTTCACATTGCTTCGCGGAATCGCTTTTGTGCAGAAAACAGTAACACTTGTTCAGAAGGAAAGAAAGCACAGAGCCCCAGATTTGATGTTGTCCTGGAGAGCTTGCAGAGCACTGGGGAAAGGCAGGCAGAGAATTCCTTGCTAGCACCTTCTCTGTGCCTGGGAAGCAGAAGTGTTCACATTGCTTCGCAGAATCGCTTTTGTGCAGAAAACACTAACACTTGTTCAGAACGAAAGAAAGCACAGAGCCCCAGATTCTATGTTGTCCTGGAGAGCTTGCAGAGCACTGGGGAAAGGCAGGCAGAGAATTCCTTGCTAGCACCTTCTCTGTGCCTGGGAAGCAGAAGTGTTCACATTGCTTCGCAGAATCGCTTTTGTATAGAAAACACTAACACTTGTTCAGAAGGAAAGGAAGCACAGAGCCCCAGATTCTATGTTGTCCTGGAGAGCTTGCAGAGCACTGGGGAAAGGCAGGCAGAGAATTCCCTGCTAGCACCTTCTCTGTGCCTGTTCACATTGCTTCGCAGAATCGCTTTTGTGCAGAAAACACTAACACTTGTTCAGAACGAAAGAAAGCACAGAGCCCCAGATTCTATGTTGTCCTGGAGAGCTTGCAGAGCACTGGGGAAAGGCAGGCAGAGAATTCCTTGCTAGCACCTTCTCTGTGCCTGGGAAGCAGAAGTGTTCACATTGCTTGGCAGAATCGCTTTTGTGCAGAAAACAGTAACACTTGTTCAGAACGAAAGAAAGCACAGAGCCCCAGATTTTATGTTGTCCTGGAGAGCTTGCAGAGCACTGGGGAAAGGCAGGCAGAGAATTCCCTGCTAGCACCTTCTCTATGCCTGGGAAGCAGAAGTGTTCACATTGCTTCGCTGTATCGCTTTTGTGCAGAAAACAATAACACTTGTTCAGAACGAAAGAAAGCACAGAGCCCCAGATTTTATGTTGTCCTGGAGAGCTTGCAGAGCACTGGGGAAAGGCAGGCAGAGAATTCCCTGCTAGCACCTTCTCTGTGCCTGGGAAGCAGAAGTGTTCACATTGCTTCGCAGAATCGCTTTTGTGCAGAAAACACTAACACTTGTTCAGAACGAAAGAAAGCACAGAGCCCCAGATTCTATGTTGTCCTGGAGAGCTTGCAGAGCACTGGGGAAAGGCAGGCAGAGAATTCCTTGCTAGCACCTTCTCTGTGCCTGGGAAGCAGAAGTGTTCACATTGCTTCGCAGAATCGCTTTTGTGCAGAAAACAGTAACACTTCTTCAGAGCGAAAGAAAGCACAGAGCCCCAGATTCTATGTTGTCCTGGAGAGCTTGCAGAGCACTGGGGAAAGGCAGGCAGAGAATTCCTTGCTAGCACCTTCTCTGTGCCTGGGAAGCAGAAGTGTTCACATTGCTTCGCAGAATCGCTTTTGTGCAGAAAACACTAACACTTGTTCAGAAGGAAAGAAAGCACAGAGCCCCAGATTCTATGTTGTCCTGGAGAGCTTGCAGAGCACTGGGGAAAGGCAGGCAGAGAATTCCCTGCTAGCACCTTCTCTGTGCCTGTTCACATTGCTTCGCAGAATCGCTTTTGTGCAGAAAACAGTAACACTTGTTCAGAACGAAAGAAAGCACAGAGCCCCAGATTCTATGTTGTCCTGGAGAGCTTGCAGAGCACTGGGGAAAGGCAGGCAGAGAATTCCTTGCTAGCACCTTCTCTGTGCCTGGGAAGCAGAAGTGTTCACATTGCTTCGCAAGAATCGCTTTTGTGCATAAAACAGTAACACTTGTTCAGAACGAAAGACAGCACAGAGCCCCAGATTTTATGTTGTCCTGGAGAGCTTGCAGAGCACTGGGGAAAGGCAGGCAGAGAATTCCCTGCTAGCACCTTCTCTATGCCTGGGAAGCAGAAGTGTTCACATTGCTTCGCTGTATCGCTTTTGTGCAGAAAGCAGTAACACTTGTTCAGAACGAAAGAAAGCACAGAGCCCCAGATTCTATGTTGTCCTGGAGAGCTTGCAGAGCACTGGGGAAAGGCAGGCAGAGAATTCCTTGCTAGCACCTTCTCTGTGCCTGGGAAGCAGAAGTGTTCATATTGCTTCGCTGTATCGCTTTTGTGCAGGAAACAGTAATACTTGTTCAGAACGAAAGAAAGCACAGAGCCCCAGATTTTATGTTGTCCTGGACAGCTTGCAGAGCACTGGGGAAAGGCAGGCAGAGAATTCCTTGCTAGCACCTTCTCTGTGCCTGGGAAGCAGAAGTGTTCACATTGCTTCGCAGCATCGCTATTGTGCAGAAAACAGTAACACTTGTTCAGAACGAAAGAAAGCACAGAGCCCCAGATTCTATGTTGTCCTGGAGAGCTTGCAGAGCACTGGGGAAAGGCAGGCAGAGAATTCCTTGCTAGCACCTTCTCTGTGCCTGGGAAGCAGAAGTGTTCACATTGCTTCGCAGAATCGCTTTTGTGCAGAAAACAGTAACACTTCTTCAGAACGAAAGAAAGCACAGAGCCCCAGATTCTATGTTGTCCTGGAGAGCTTGCAGAGCACTGGGGAAAGGCAGGCAGAGAATTCCTTGCTAGCACCTTCTCTGTGCCTGGGAAGCAGAAGTGTTCACATTGCTTCGCAGAATCGCTTTTGTATAGAAAACACTAACACTTGTTCAGAACGAAAGGAAGCACAGAGCCCCAGATTTTATGTTGTCCTGGAGAGCTTGCAGAGCACTGGGGAAAGGCAGGCAGAGAATTCCTTGCTAGCACCTTCTCTGTGCCTGTTGACATTGCTTCGCAGAATCGCTTTTGTGCAGAAAACAGTAACACTTGTACAGAACGAAATGAAGCACAGAGCCCCAGATTTTATGTTGTCCTGGAGAGCTTGCAGAGCACTGGGGAAAGGCAGGCAGAGAATTCCTTGCTAGCACCTTCTCTGTGCCTGGGAAGCAGAAGTGTTCACATTGCTTCGCAGAATCGCTTTTGTGCAGAAAACACTAACACTTGTTCAGAACGAAAGAAAGCACAGAGCCCCAGATTCTGTGTTGTCCTGGAGAGCTTGCAGAGCACTGGGGAAAGGCAGGCAGAGAATTCCTTGCTAGCACCTTGTCTGTGCCTGGGAAGCAGAAGTGTTCACATTGCTTCGCAGAATCGCTTTTGTGCAGAAAACAGTAACACTTCTTCAGAACGAAAGAAAGCACAGAGCCCCAGATTCTATGTTGTCCTGGAGAGCTTGCAGAGCACTGGGGAAAGGCAGGCAGAGAATTCCCTGCTAGCACCTTCTCTGTGCCTGTTCACATTGCTTCGCAGAATCGCTTTTGTGCAGAAAACAGTAACACTTGTTCAGAACGAAATGAAGCACAGAGCCCCAGATTTTATGTTGTCCTGGAGAGCTTGCAGAGCACTGGGGAAAGGCAGGCAGAGAATTCCTTGCTAGCACCTTCTCTGTGCCTGGGAAGCAGAAGTGTTCACATTGCTTGGCAGAATCGCTTTTGTGCAGAAAACAGTAACACTTGTTCAGAACGAAAGAAAGCACAGAGCCCCAGATTCTATGTTGTCCTGGAGAGCTTGCAGAGCACTGGGGAAAGGCAGGCAGAGAATTCCTTGCTAGCACCTTCTCTGTGCCTGGGAAGCAGAAGTGTTCACATTGCTTCGCAGAATCGCTTTTGTGCAGAAAACAGTAACACTTGTTCAGAAGGAAAGAAAGCACAGAGCCCCAGATTCTATGTTGTCCTGGAGAGCTTGCAGAGCACTGGGGAAAGGCAGGCAGAGAATTCCTTGCTAGCACCTTCTCTGTGCCTGGGAAGCAGAAGTGTTCACATTGCTTCGCAGAATCGCTTTTGTGCAGAAAACAGTAACACTTGTTCAGAACGAAAGAAAGCACAGAGCCCCAGATTCTATGTTGTCCTGGAGAGCTTGCAGAGCACTGGGGAAAGGCAGGCAGAGAATTCCTTGCTAGCACCTTCTCTGTGCCTGGGAAGCAGAAGTGTTCACATTGCTTCGCAGAATCGCTTTTGTGCAGAAAACAGTAACACTTGTTCAGAAGGAAAGAAAGCACAGAGCCCCAGATTCTATGTTGTCCTGGAGAGCTTGCAGAGCACTGGGGAAAGGCAGGCAGAGAATTCCCTGCTAGCACCTTCTCTGTGCCTGTTCACATTGCTTCGCAGAATCGCTTTTGTGCAGAAAACAGTAACACTTGTTCAGAACGAAAGAAAGCACAGAGCCCCAGATTCTATGTTGTCCTGGAGAGCTTGCAGAGCACTGGGGAAAGGCAGGCAGAGAATTCCTTGCTAGCACCTTCTCTGTGCCTGGGAAGCAGAAGTGTTCACATTGCTTGGCAGAATCGCTTTTGTGCAGAAAACAGTAACACTTCTTCAGAACGAAAGAAAGCACAGAGCCCCAGATTCTATGTTGTCCTGGAGAGCTTGCAGAGCACTGGGGAAAGGCAGGCAGAGAATTCCTTGCTAGCACCTTCTCTGTGCCTGGGAAGCAGAAGTGTTCACATTGCTTCGCGGAATCGCTTTTGTGCAGAAAACAGTAACACTTGTTCAGAAGGAAAGAAAGCACAGAGCCCCAGATTTTATGTTGTCCTGGAGAGCTTGCAGAGCACTGGGGAAAGGCAGGCAGAGAATTCCCTGCTAGCACCTTCTCTGTGCCTGTTCACATTGCTTCGCAGAATCGCTTTTGTGCAGAAAACAGTAACACTTGTTCAGAACGAAATGAAGCACAGAGCCCCAGATTTTATGTTGTCCTGGAGAGCTTGCAGAGCACTGGGGAAAGGCAGGCAGAGAATTCCTTGCTAGCACCTTCTCTGTGCCTGGGAAGCAGAAGTGTTCACATTGCTTGGCAGAATCGCTTTTGTGCAGAAAACAGTAACACTTGTTCAGAACGAAAGAAAGCACAGAGCCCCAGATTTTATGTTGTCCTGGAGAGCTTGCAGAGCACTGGGGAAAGGCAGGCAGAGAATTCCCTGCTAGCACCTTCTCTATGCCTGGGAAGCAGAAGTGTTCACATTGCTTCGCAGAATCGCTTTTGTGCAGAAAACAGTAACACTTGTTCAGAAGGAAAGAAAGCACAGAGCCCCAGATTTTATGTTGTCCTGGAGAGCTTGCAGAGCACTGGGGAAAGGCAGGCAGAGAATTCCCTGATAGCACCTTCTCTGTGCCTGGGAAGCAGAAGTGTTCACATTGCTTCGCAGAATCGCTTTTGTGCAGAAAACACTAACACTTGTTCAGAACGAAAGAAAGCACAGAGCCCCAGATTTGATGTTGTCCTGGAGAGCTTGCAGAGCACTGGGGAAAGGCAGGCAGAGAATTCCTTGCTAGCACCTTCTCTGTGCCTGGGAATCAGAAGTGTTCACATTGCTTCGCAGAATCGCTTTTGTGCAGAAAACAGTAACACTTGTTCAGAACGAAAGGAAGCACAGAGCCCCAGATTTTATGTTGTCCTGGAGAGCTTGCAGAGCACTGGGGAAAGGCAGGCAGAGAATTCCCTGCTAGCACCTTCTCTGTGCCTGTTCACATTGCTTCGCAGAATCGCTTTTGTGCAGAAAACAGTAACACTTGTTCAGAACGAAATGAAGCACAGAGCCCCAGATTTTATGTTGTCCTGGAGAGCTTGCAGAGCACTGGGGAAAGGCAGGCAGAGAATTCCTTGCTAGCACCTTCTCTGTGCCTGGGAAGCAGAAGTGTTCACATTGCTTCGCAGAATCGCTTTTGTGCAGAAAACACTAACACTTGTTCAGAACGAAAGAAAGCACAGAGCCCCAGATTCTATGTTGTCCTGGAGAGCTTGCAGAGCACTGGGGAAAGGCAGGCAGAGAATTCCTTGCTAGCACCTTCTCTGTGCCTGGGAAGCAGAAGTGTTCACATTGCTTCGCAGAATCGCTATTGTGCAGAAAACAATAACACTTGTTCAGAAGGAAAGAAAGCACAGAGCCCCAGATTCTATGTTGTCCTGGAGAGCTTGCAGAGCACTGGGGAAAGGCAGGCAGAGAATTCCTTGCTAGCACCTTCTCTGTGCCTGGGAAGCAGAAGTGTTCACATTGCTTCGCAGAATCGCTTTTGTGCAGAAAACACTAACACTTGTTCAGAACGAAAGAAAGCACAGAGCCCCAGATTTGATGTTGTCCTGGAGAGCTTGCAGAGCACTGGGGAAAGGCAGGCAGAGAATTCCTTGCTAGCACCTTCTCTGTGCCTGGGAAGCAGAAGTGTTCACATTGCTTCGCAGAATCGCTTTTGTGCAGAAAACACTAACACTTGTTCAGAACGAAAGAAAGCACAGAGCCCCAGATTCTATGTTGTCCTGGAGAGCTTGCAGAGCACTGGGGAAAGGCAGGCAGAGAATTCCTTGCTAGCACCTTCTCTGTGCCTGGGAAGCAGAAGTGTTCACATTGCTTCGCAGAATCGCTTTTGTATAGAAAACACTAACACTTGTTCAGAAGGAAAGGAAGCACAGAGCCCCAGATTCTATGTTGTCCTGGAGAGCTTGCAGAGCACTGGGGAAAGGCAGGCAGAGAATTCCCTGCTAGCACCTTCTCTGTGCCTGTTCACATTGCTTCGCAGAATCGCTATTGTGCAGAAAACACTAACACTTGTTCAGAACGAAAGAAAGCACAGAGCCCCAGATTCTATGTTGTCCTGGAGAGCTTGCAGAGCACTGGGGAAAGGCAGGCAGAGAATTCCTTGCTAGCACCTTCTCTGTGCCTGGGAAGCAGAAGTGTTCACATTGCTTGGCAGAATCGCTTTTGTGCAGAAAACAGTAACACTTGTTCAGAACGAAAGAAAGCACAGAGCCCCAGATTTTATGTTGTCCTGGAGAGCTTGCAGAGCACTGGGGAAAGGCAGGCAGAGAATTCCCTGCTAGCACCTTCTCTATGCCTGGGAAGCAGAAGTGTTCACATTGCTTCGCTGTATCGCTTTTGTGCAGAAAACAATAACACTTGTTCAGAACGAAAGAAAGCACAGAGCCCCAGATTTTATGTTGTCCTGGAGAGCTTGCAGAGCACTGGGGAAAGGCAGGCAGAGAATTCCCTGCTAGCACCTTCTCTGTGCCTGGGAAGCAGAAGTGTTCACATTGCTTCGCAGAATCTCTTTTGTGCAGAAAACACTAACACTTGTTCAGAACGAAAGAAAGCACAGAGCCCCAGATTCTATGTTGTCCTGGAGAGCTTGCAGAGCACTGGGGAAAGGCAGGCAGAGAATTCCTTGCTAGCACCTTCTCTGTGCCTGGGAAGCAGAAGTGTTCACATTGCTTCGCAGAATCGCTTTTGTGCAGAAAACAGTAACACTTCTTCAGAGCGAAAGAAAGCACAGAGCCCCAGATTCTATGTTGTCCTGGAGAGCTTGCAGAGCACTGGGGAAAGGCAGGCAGAGAATTCCTTGCTAGCACCTTCTCTGTGCCTGGGAAGCAGAAGTGTTCACATTGCTTCGCAGAATCGCTTTTGTGCAGAAAACACTAACACTTGTTCAGAAGGAAAGAAAGCACAGAGCCCCAGATTCTATGTTGTCCTGGAGAGCTTGCAGAGCACTGGGGAAAGGCAGGCAGAGAATTCCCTGCTAGCACCTTCTCTGTGCCTGTTCACATTGCTTCGCAGAATCGCTTTTGTGCAGAAAACAGTAACACTTGTTCAGAACGAAAGAAAGCACAGAGCCCCAGATTCTATGTTGTCCTGGAGAGCTTGCAGAGCACTGGGGAAAGGCAGGCAGAGAATTCCTTGCTAGCACCTTCTCTGTGCCTGGGAAGCAGAAGTGTTCACATTGCTTCGCAAGAATCGCTTTTGTGCATAAAACAGTAACACTTGTTCAGAACGAAAGACAGCACAGAGCCCCAGATTTTATGTTGTCCTGGAGAGCTTGCAGAGCACTGGGGAAAGGCAGGCAGAGAATTCCCTGCTAGCACCTTCTCTATGCCTGGGAAGCAGAAGTGTTCACATTGCTTCGCTGTATCGCTTTTGTGCAGAAAGCAGTAACACTTGTTCAGAACGAAAGAAAGCACAGAGCCCCAGATTCTATGTTGTCCTGGAGAGTTTGCAGAGCACTGGGGAAAGGCAGGCAGAGAATTCCTTGCTAGCACCTTCTCTGTGCCTGGGAAGCAGAAGTGTTCATATTGCTTCGCTGTATCGCTTTTGTGCAGAAAACAGTAATACTTGTTCAGAACGAAAGAAAGCACAGAGCCCCAGATTTTATGTTGTCCTGGACAGCTTGCAGAGCACTGGGGAAAGGCAGGCAGAGAATTCCTTGCTAGCACCTTCTCTGTGCCTGGGAAGCAGAAGTGTTCACATTGCTTCGCAGAATCGCTATTGTGCAGAAAACAGTAACACTTGTTCAGAAGGAAAGAAAGCACAGAGCCCCAGATTCTATGTTGTCCTGGAGAGCTTGCAGAGCACTGGGGAAAGGCAGGCAGAGAATTCCCTGCTAGCACCTTCTCTGTGCCTGTTCACATTGCTTCGCAGAATCGCTTTTGTGCAGAAAACAGTAACACTTGTTCAGAAGGAAAGAAAGCACAGAGCCCCAGATTCTATGTTGTCCTGGAGAGCTTGCAGAGCACTGGGGAAAGGCAGGCAGAGAATTCCTTGCTAGCACCTTCTCTGTGCCTGGGAAGCAGAAGTGTTCACATTGCTTCGCAGAATCGCTTTTGTGCAGAAAACAGTAACACTTCTTCAGAACGAAAGAAAGCACAGAGCCCCAGATTCTATGTTGTCCTGGAGAGCTTGCAGAGCACTGGGGAAAGGCAGGCAGAGAATTCCTTGCTAGCACCTTCTCTGTGCCTGGGAAGCAGAAGTGTTCACATTGCTTCGCAGAATCGCTTTTGTATAGAAAACACTAACACTTGTTCAGAACGAAAGGAAGCACAGAGCCCCAGATTTTATGTTGTCCTGGAGAGCTTGCAGAGCACTGGGGAAAGGCAGGCAGAGAATTCCTTGCTAGCACCTTCTCTGTGCCTGTTGACATTGCTTCGCAGAATCGCTTTTGTGCAGAAAACAGTAACACTTGTACAGAACGAAATGAAGCACAGAGCCCCAGATTTTATGTTGTCCTGGAGAGCTTGCAGAGCACTGGGGAAAGGCAGGCAGAGAATTCCTTGCTAGCACCTTCTCTGTGCCTGGGAAGCAGAAGTGTTCACATTGCTTCGCAGAATCGCTTTTGTGCAGAAAACACTAACACTTGTTCAGAACGAAAGAAAGCACAGAGCCCCAGATTCTGTGTTGTCCTGGAGAGCTTGCAGAGCACTGGGGAAAGGCAGGCAGAGAATTCCTTGCTAGCACCTTCTCTGTGCCTGGGAAGCAGAAGTGTTCACATTGCTTCGCAGAATCGCTTTTGTGCAGAAAACAGTAACACTTCTTCAGAACGAAAGAAAGCACAGAGCCCCAGATTCTATGTTGTCCTGGAGAGCTTGCAGAGCACTGGGGAAAGGCAGGCAGAGAATTCCCTGCTAGCACCTTCTCTGTGCCTGTTCACATTGCTTCGCAGAATCGCTTTTGTGCAGAAAACAGTAACACTTGTTCAGAACGAAATGAAGCACAGAGCCCCAGATTTTATGTTGTCCTGGAGAGCTTGCAGAGCACTGGGGAAAGGCAGGCAGAGAATTCCTTGCTAGCACCTTCTCTGTGCCTGGGAAGCAGAAGTGTTCACATTGCTTGGCAGAATCGCTTTTGTGCAGAAAACAGTAACACTTGTTCAGAACGAAATGAAGCACAGAGCCCCAGATTTTATGTTGTCCTGGAGAGCTTGCAGAGCACTGGGGAAAGGCAGGCAGAGAATTCCTTGCTAGCACCTTCTCTGTGCCTGGGAAGCAGAAGTGTTCACATTGCTTGGCAGAATCGCTTTTGTGCAGAAAACAGTAACACTTGTTCAGAACGAAAGAAAGCACAGAGCCCCAGATTTTATGTTGTCCTGGAGAGCTTGCAGAGCACTGGGGAAAGGCAGGCAGAGAATTCCCTGCTAGCACCTTCTCTATGCCTGGGAAGCAGAAGTGTTCACATTGCTTCGCAGAATCGCTTTTGTGCAGAAAACAGTAACACTTGTTCAGAAGGAAAGAAAGCACAGAGCCCCAGATTTTATGTTGTCCTGGAGAGCTTGCAGAGCACTGGGGAAAGGCAGGCAGAGAATTCCTTGCTAGCACCTTCTCTGTGCCTGGGAAGCAGAAGTGTTCACATTGCTTCGCAGAATCGCTTTTGTGCAGAAAACAGTAACACTTGTTCAGAACGAAAGAAAGCACAGAGCCCCAGATTCTATGTTGTCCTGGAGAGCTTGCAGAGCACTGGGGAAAGGCAGGCAGAGAATTCCTTGCTAGCACCTTCTCTGTGCCTGGGAAGCAGAAGTGTTCACATTGCTTCGCAGAATCGCTTTTGTGCAGAAAACAGTAACACTTGTTCAGAAGGAAAGAAAGCACAGAGCCCCAGATTCTATGTTGTCCTGGAGAGCTTGCAGAGCACTGGGGAAAGGCAGGCAGAGAATTCCCTGCTAGCACCTTCTCTGTGCCTGTTCACATTGCTTCGCAGAATCGCTTTTGTGCAGAAAACAGTAACACTTGTTCAGAACGAAAGAAAGCACAGAGCCCCAGATTCTATGTTGTCCTGGAGAGCTTGCAGAGCACTGGGGAAAGGCAGGCAGAGAATTCCTTGCTAGCACCTTCTCTGTGCCTGGGAAGCAGAAGTGTTCACATTGCTTGGCAGAATCGCTTTTGTGCAGAAAACAGTAACACTTCTTCAGAACGAAAGAAAGCACAGAGCCCCAGATTCTATGTTGTCCTGGAGAGCTTGCAGAGCACTGGGGAAAGGCAGGCAGAGAATTCCTTGCTAGCACCTTCTCTGTGCCTGGGAAGCAGAAGTGTTCACATTGCTTCGCGGAATCGCTTTTGTATAGAAAACACTAACACTTGTTCAGAACGAAAGGAAGCACAGAGCCCCAGATTTTATGTTGTCCTGGAGAGCTTGCAGAGCACTGGGGAAAGGCAGGCAGAGAATTCCTTGCTAGCACCTTCTCTGTGCCTGGGAAGCAGAAGTGTTCACATTGCTTGGCAGAATCGCTTTTGTGCAGAAAACAGTAACACTTGTTCAGAACGAAAGAAAGCACAGAGCCCCAGATTTTATGTTGTCCTGGAGAGCTTGCAGAGCACTGGGGAAAGGCAGGCAGAGAATTCCCTGCTAGCACCTTCTCTATGCCTGGGAAGCAGAAGTGTTCACATTGCTTCGCAGAATCGCTTTTGTGCAGAAAACAGTAACACTTGTTCAGAAGGAAAGAAAGCACAGAGCCCCAGATTTTATGTTGTCCTGGAGAGCTTGCAGAGCACTGGGGAAAGGCAGGCAGAGAATTCCCTGATAGCACCTTCTCTGTGCCTGGGAAGCAGAAGTGTTCACATTGCTTCGCAGAATCGCTTTTGTGCAGAAAACACTAACACTTGTTCAGAACGAAAGAAAGCACAGAGCCCCAGATTCTATGTTGTCCTGGAGAGCTTGCAGAGCACTGGGGAAAGGCAGGCAGAGAATTCCTTGCTAGCACCTTCTCTGTGCCTGGGAAGCAGAAGTGTTCACATTGCTTCGCAGAATCGCTTTTGTGCAGAAAACAGTAACACTTGTTCAGAACGAAAGAAAGCACAGAGCCCCAGATTCTATGTTGTCCTGGAGAGCTTGCAGAGCACTGGGGAAAGGCAGGCAGAGAATTCCTTGCTAGCACCTTCTCTGTGCCTGGGAAGCAGAAGTGTTCACATTGCTTCGCAGAATCGCTTTTGTGCAGAAAACAGTAACACTTGTTCAGAACGAAAGAAAGCACAGAGCCCCAGATTCTATGTTGTCCTGGAGAGCTTGCAGAGCACTGGGGAAAGGCAGGCAGAGAATTCCCTGCTAGCACCTTCTCTGTGCCTGTTCACATTGCTTCGCAGAATCGCTTTTGTGCAGAAAACACTAACACTTGTTCAGAACGAAAGAAAGCACAGAGCCCCAGATTCTATGTTGTCCTGGAGAGCTTGCAGAGCACTGGGGAAAGGCAGGCAGAGAATTCCTTGCTAGCACCTTCTCTGTGCCTGGGAAGCAGAAGTGTTCACATTGCTTCGCAAGAATCGCTTTTGTGCAGAAAACAGTAACACTTGTTCAGAACGAAAGACAGCACAGAGCCCCAGATTTTATGTTGTCCTGGAGAGCTTGCAGAGCACTGGGGAAAGGCAGGCAGAGAATTCCCTGCTAGCACCTTCTCTATGCCTGGGAAGCAGAAGTGTTCACATTGCTTCGCTGTATCGCTTTTGTGCAGAAAGCAGTAACACTTGTTCAGAACGAAAGAAAGCACAGAGCCCCAGATTCTATGTTGTCCTGGAGAGCTTGCAGAGCACTGGGGAAAGGCAGGCAGAGAATTCCTTGCTAGCACCTTCTCTGTGCCTGGGAAGCAGAAGTGTTCATATTGCTTCGCTGTATCGCTTTTGTGCAGAAAACAGTAATACTTGTTCAGAACGAAAGAAAGCACAGAGCCCCAGATTTTATGTTGTCCTGGACAGCTTGCAGAGCACTGGGGAAAGGCAGGCAGAGAATTCCTTGCTAGCACCTTCTCTGTGCCTGGGAAGCAGAAGTGTTCACATTGCTTCGCAGAATCGCTATTGTGCAGAAAACAGTAACACTTGTTCAGAAGGAAAGAAAGCACAGAGCCCCAGATTCTATGTTGTCCTGGAGAGCTTGCAGAGCACTGGGGAAAGGCAGGCAGAGAATTCCCTGCTAGCACCTTCTCTGTGCCTGTTCACATTGCTTCGCAGAATCGCTTTTGTGCAGAAAACAGTAACACTTGTTCAGAACGAAAGAAAGCACAGAGCCCCAGATTCTATGTTGTCCTGGAGAGCTTGCAGAGCACTGGGGAAAGGCAGGCAGAGAATTCCTTGCTAGCACCTTCTCTGTGCCTGGGAAGCAGAAGTGTTCACATTGCTTGGCAGAATCGCTTTTGTGCAGAAAACAGTAACACTTGTTCAGAAGGAAAGAAAGCACAGAGCCCCAGATTTTATGTTGTCCTGGAGAGCTTGCAGAGCACTGGGGAAAGGCAGGCAGAGAATTCCCTGCTAGCACCTTCTCTATGCCTGGGAAGCAGAAGTGTTCACATTGCTTCGCTGTAGCGCTTTTGTGCAGAAAACACTAACACTTGTTCAGAACGAAAGAAAGCACAGAGCCCCAGATTCTATGTTGTCCTGGAGAGCTTGCAGAGCACTGGGGAAAGGCAGGCAGAGAATTCCTTGCTAGCACCTTCTCTGTGCCTGGGAAGCAGAAGTGTTCACATTGCTTCGCAGAATCGCTTTTGTGCAGAAAACAGTAACACTTGTTCAGAACGAAAGAAAGCACAGAGCCCCAGATTCTATGTTGTCCTGGAGAGCTTGCAGAGCACTGGGGAACGGCAGGCAGAGAATTCCTTGCTAGCACCTTCTCTGTGCCTGGGAAGCAGAAGTGTTCACATTGCTTCGCAGAATCGCTTTTGTGCAGAAAACAGTAACACTTGTTCAGAAGGAAAGAAAGCACAGAGCCCCAGATTCTATGTTGTCCTGGAGAGCTTGCAGAGCACTGGGGAAAGGCAGGCAGAGAATTCCCTGCTAGCACCTTCTCTGTGCCTGTTCACATTGCTTCGCAGAATCGCTTTTGTGCAGAAAACAGTAACACTTCTTCAGAACGAAAGAAAGCACAGAGCCCCAGATTCTATGTTGTCCTGGAGAGCTTGCAGAGCACTGGGGAAAAGCAGGCAGAGAATTCCCTGCTAGCGCCTTCTCTGTGCCTGGGAAGCAGAAGTGTTCACATTGCTTTCGCAGAATCGCTTTTGTACAGAAAACACTAACACTTGTTCAGAACGAAAGGAAGCACAGAGCCCCAGATTTTATGTTGTCCTGGAGAGCTTGCAGAGCACTGGGGAAAGGCAGGCAGAGAATTCCCTGCTAGCACCTTCTCTATGCCTGGGAAGCAGAAGTGTTCACATTGCTTCGCTGTATCGCTTTTGTGCAGAAAGCAGTAACACTTGTTCAGAACGAAAGAAAGCACAGAGCCCCAGATTTTATGTTGTCCTGGACAGCTTGCAGAGCACTGGGGAAAGGCAGGCAGAGAATTCCTTGCTAGCACCTTCTCTGTGCCTGGGAAGCAGAAGTGTTCACATTGCTTCGCAGAATCGCTATTGTGCAGAAAACAGTAACACTTGTTCAGAACGAAAGAAAGCACAGAGCCCCAGATTCTATGTTGTCCTGGAGAGCTTGCAGAGCACTGGGGAAAGGCAGGCAGAGAATTCCTTGCTAGCACCTTCTCTGTGCCTGGGAAGCAGAAGTGTTCACATTGCTTGGCAGAATCGCTTTTGTGCAGAAAACAGTAACACTTGTTCAGAAGGAAAGAAAGCACAGAGCCCCAGATTTTATGTTGTCCTGGAGAGCTTGCAGAGCACTGGGGAAAGGCAGGCAGAGAATTCCCTGCTAGCACCTTCTCTATGCCTGGGAAGCAGAAGTGTTCACATTACTTCGCAGAATCGCTTTTGTGCAGAAAACACTAACACTTGTTCAGAACGAAAGAAAGCACAGAGCCCCAGATTTTATGTTGTCCTGGAGAGCTTGCAGAGCACTGGGGAAAGGCAGGCAGAGAATTCCTTGCTAGCACCTTCTCTGTGCCTGGGAAGCAGAAGTGTTCACATTGCTTCGCAGAATCGCTTTTGTGCAGAAAACACTAACACTTGTTCAGAACGAAAGAAAGCACAGAGCCCCAGATTCTATGTTGTCCTGGAGAGCTTGCAGAGCACTGGGGAAAGGCAGGCAGAGAATTCCTTGCTAGCACCTTCTCTGTGCCTGGGAAGCAGAAGTGTTCACATTGCTTCGCAGAATCGCTTTTGTGCAGAAAACAGTAACACTTGTTCAGAAGGAAAGAAAGCACAGAGCCCCAGATTTGATGTTGTCCTGGAGAGCTTGCAGAGCACTGGGGAAAGGCAGGCAGAGAATTCCCTGCTAGCACCTTCTCTGTGCCTGTTCACATTGCTTCGCAGAATCGCTTTTGTGCAGAAAACAGTAACACTTCTTCAGAACGAAAGAAAGCACAGAGCCCCAGATTCTATGTTGTCCTGGAGAGCTTGCAGAGCACTGGGGCAAAGCAGGCAGAGAATTCCCTGCTAGCGCCTTCTCTGTGCCTGGGAAGCAGAAGTGTTCACATTGCTTTCGCAGAATCGCTTTTGTACAGAAAACACTAACACTTGTTCAGAACGAAAGGAAGCACAGAGCCCCAGATTTTATGTTGTCCTGGAGAGCTTGCAGAGCACTGGGGAAAGGCAGGCAGAGAATTCCCTGCTAGCACCTTCTCTGTGCCTGTTCACATTGCTTCGCAGAATCGCTTTTGTGCAGAAAACAGTAACACTTGTTCAGAACGAAAGAAAGCACAGAGCCCCAGATTTTATGTTGTCCTGGACAGCTTGCAGAGCACTGGGGAAAGGCAGGCAGAGAATTCCTTGCTAGCACCTTCTCTGTGCCTGGGAAGCAGAAGTGTTCACATTGCTTCGCAAGAATCGCTTTTGTGCAGAAAACAGTAACACTTGTTCAGAACGAAAGAAAGCACAGAGCCCCAGATTTTATGTTGTCCTGGAGAGCTTGCAGAGCACTGGGGAAAGGCAGGCAGAGAATTCCCTGCTAGCACCTTCTCTATGCCTGGGAAGCAGAGGTGTTCACATTGCTTCGCTGTATCGCTTTTGTGCAGAAAACAGTAACACTTGTTCAGAACGAAAGAAAGCACAGAGCCCCAGATTTTATGTTGTCCTGGAGAGCTTGCAGAGCACTGGGGAAAGGCAGGCAGAGAATTCCCTGATAGCACCTTCTCTGTGCCTGGGAAGCAGAAGTGTTCACATTGCTTCGCAGAATCGCTTTTGTGCAGAAAACACTAACACTTGTTCAGAACGAAAGAAAGCACAGAGCCCCAGATTCTATGTTGTCCTGGAGAGCTTGCAGAGCACTGGGGAAAGGCAGGCAGAGAATTCCTTGCTAGCACCTTCTCTGTGCCTGGGAAGCAGAAGTGTTCACATTGCTTCGCAGAATCGCTTTTGTGCAGAAAACAGTAACACTTGTTCAGAACGAAAGAAAGCACAGAGCCCCAGATTCTATGTTGTCCTGGAGAGCTTGCAGAGCACTGGGGAAAGGCAGGCAGAGAATTCCTTGCTAGCACCTTCTCTGTGCCTGGGAAGCAGAAGTGTTCACATTGCTTCGCAGAATCGCTTTTGTGCAGAAAACAGTAACACTTGTTCAGAACGAAAGAAAGCACAGAGCCCCAGATTCTATGTTGTCCTGGAGAGCTTGCAGAGCACTGGGGAAAGGCAGGCAGAGAATTCCCTGCTAGCACCTTCTCTGTGCCTGTTCACATTGCTTCGCAGAATCGCTTTTGTGCAGAAAACAGTAACACTTGTTCAGAACGAAAGAAAGCACAGAGCCCCAGATTCTATGTTGTCCTGGAGAGCTTGCAGAGCACTGGGGAAAGGCAGGCAGAGAATTCCTTGCTAGCACCTTCTCTGTGCCTGGGAAGCAGAAGTGTTCACATTGCTTCGCAAGAATCGCTTTTGTGCATAAAACAGTAACACTTGTTCAGAACGAAAGACAGCACAGAGCCCCAGATTTTATGTTGTCCTGGAGAGCTTGCAGAGCACTGGGGAAAGGGAGGCAGAGAATTCCCTGCTAGCACCTTCTCTATGCCTGGGAAGCAGAAGTGTTCACATTGCTTCGCAGAATCGCCTTTGTGCAGAAAACACTAACACTTGTTCAGAACAAAAGAAAGCACAGAGCCCCAGATTCTATGTTGTCCTGGAGAGCTTGCAGAGCACTGGGGAAAGGCAGGCAGAGAATTCTTTGCTAGCACCTTCTCTGTGCCTGGGAAGCAGAAGTGTTCACATTGCTTCGCAGAATCGCTTTTGTGCAGAAAACAGTAACACTTGTTCAGAAGGAAAGAAAGCACAGAGCCCCAGATTCTATGTTGTCCTGGAGAGCTTGCAGAGCACTGGGGAAAGGCAGGCAGAGAATTCCCTGCTAGCACCTTCTCTGTGCCTGTTCACATTGCTTCGCAGAATCGCTTTTGTGCAGAAAACAGTAACACTTGTTCAGAACGAAAGAAAGCACAGAGCCCCAGATTCTATGTTGTCCTGGAGAGCTTGCAGAGCACTGGGGAAAGGCAGGCAGAGAATTCCTTGCTAGCACCTTCTCTGTGCCTGGGAAGCAGAAGTGTTCACATTGCTTGGCAGAATCGCTTTTGTGCAGAAAACAGTAACACTTCTTCAGAACGAAAGAAAGCACAGAGCCCCAGATTCTATGTTGTCCTGGAGAGCTTGCAGAGCACTGGGGAAAGGCAGGCAGAGAATTCCTTGCTAGCACCTTCTCTGTGCCTGGGAAGCAGAAGTGTTCACATTGCTTCGCAGAATCGCTTTTGTGCAGAAAACAGTAACACTTGTTCAGAACGAAAGAAAGCACAGAGCCCCAGATTTGATGTTGTCCTGGAGAGCTTGCAGAGCACTGGGGAAAGGCAGGCAGAGAATTCCTTGCTAGCACCTTCTCTGTGCCTGTTCACATTGCTTCGCAGAATCGCTTTTGTGCAGAAAACAGTAACACTTGTACAGAACGAAATGAAGCACAGAGCCCCAGATTTTATGTTGTCCTGGAGAGCTTGCAGAGCACTGGGGAAAGGCAGGCAGAGAATTCCCTGCTAGCACCTTCTCTGTGCCTGGGAAGCAGAAGTGTTCACATTGCTTCGCAGAATCGCTTTTGTGCAGAAAACACTAACACTTGTTCAGAACGAAAGAAAGCACAGAGCCCCAGATTTGCTGTTGTCCTGGAGAGCTTGCAGAGCACTGGGGAAAGGCAGGCAGAGAATTCCTTGCTAGCACCTTCTCTGTGCCTGGGAAGCAGAAGTGTTCACATTGCTTCGCAGAATCGCTTTTGTGCAGAAAACAGTAACACTTCTTCAGAACGAAAGAAAGCACAGAGCCCCAGATTCTATGTTGTCCTGGAGAGCTTGCAGAGCACTGGGGAAAGGCAGGCAGAGAATTCCCTGCTAGCACCTTCTCTGTGCCTGTTCACATTGCTTCGCAGAATCGCTTTTGTGCAGAAAACAGTAACACTTGTTCAGAACGAAAGAAAGCACAGAGCCCCAGATTCTATGTTGTCCTGGAGAGCTTGCAGAGCACTGGGGAAAGGCAGGCAGAGAATTCCTTGCTAGCACCTTCTCTGTGCCTGGGAAGCAGAAGTGTTCACATTGCTTCGCAGAATCGCTTTTGTGCAGAAAACAGTAACACTTGTTCAGAACGAAAGAAAGCACAGAGCCCCAGATTCTATGTTGTCCTGGAGAGCTTGCAGAGCACTGGGGAAAGGCAGGCAGAGAATTCCTTGCTAGCACCTTCTCTGTGCCTGGGAAGCAGAAGTGTTCACATTGCTTCGCAGAATCGCTTTTGTGCAGAAAACAGTAACACTTCTTCAGAACGAAAGAAAGCACAGAGCCCCAGATTCTATGTTGTCCTGGAGAGCTTGCAGAGCACTGGGGAAAGGCAGGCAGAGAATTCCTTGCTAGCACCTTCTCTGTGCCTGGGAAGCAGAAGTGTTCACATTGCTTCGCAGAATCGCTTTTGTGCAGAAAACACTAACACTTGTTCAGAAGGAAAGAAAGCACAGAGCCCCAGATTCTATGTTGTCCTGGAGAGCTTGCAGAGCACTGGGGAAAGGCAGGCAGAGAATTACTTGCTAGCACCTTCTCTGTGCCTGGGAAGCAGAAGTGTTCACATTGCTTCGCTGTATCGCTTTTGTATAGAAAACACTAACACTTGTTCAGAACGAAAGGAAGCACAGAGCCCCAGATTTGCTGTTGTCCTGGAGAGCTTGCAGAGCACTGGGGAAAGGCAGGCAGAGAATTCCCTGCTAGCACCTTCTCTGTGCCTGTTCACATTGCTTCGCAGAATCGCTTTTGTGCAGAAAACAGTAACACTTGTTCAGAACGAAATGAAGCACAGAGCCCCAGATTTTATGTTGTCCTGGAGAGCTTGCAGAGCACTGGGGAAAGGCAGGCAGAGAATTCCTTGCTAGCACCTTCTCTGTGCCTGGGAAGCAGAAGTGTTCACATTGCTTCGCAGAATCGCTTTTGTGCAGAAAACAGTAACACTTGTTCAGAACGAAAGAAAGCACAGAGCCCCAGATTTTATGTTGTCCTGGAGAGCTTGCAGAGCACTGGGGAAAGGCAGGCAGAGAATTCCCTGCTAGCACCTTCTCTGTGCCTGGGAAGCAGAAGTGTTCACATTGCTTCGCAGAATCGCTTTTGTGCAGAAAACACTAACACTTGTTCAGAACGAAAGAAAGCACAGAGCCCCAGATTCTATGTTGTCCTGGAGAGCTTGCAGAGCACTGGGGAAAGGCAGGCAGAGAATTCCTTGCTAGCACCTTCTCTGTGCCTGGGAAGCAGAAGTGTTCACATTGCTTGGCAGAATCGCTTTTGTGCAGAAAACAGTAACACTTCTTCAGAACGAAAGAAAGCACAGAGCCCCAGATTCTATGTTGTCCTGGAGAGCTTGCAGAGCACTGGGGAAAGGCAGGCAGAGAATTCCTTGCTAGCACCTTCTCTGTGCCTGGGAAGCAGAAGTGTTCACATTGCTTTCGCAGAATCGCTTTTGTGCAGAAAACAGTAACACTTGTTCAGAAGGAAAGAAAGCACAGAGCCCCAGATTTGATGTTGTCCTGGAGAGCTTGCAGAGCACTGGGGAAAGGCAGGCAGAGAATTCCCTGCTAGCACCTTCTCTATGCCTGGGAAGCAGAAGTGTTCACATTGCTTCGCTGTATCGCTTTTGTGCAGAAAGCAGTAACACTTGTTCAGAACGAAAGAAAGCACAGAGCCCCAGATTCTATGTTGTCCTGGAGAGCTTGCAGAGCACTGGGGAAAGGCAGGCAGAGAATTCCTTGCTAGCACCTTCTCTGTGCCTGGGAAGCAGAAGTGTTCATATTGCTTCGCTGTATCGCTTTTGTGCAGAAAACAGTAATACTTGTTCAGAACGAAAGAAAGCACAGAGCCCCAGATTTTATGTTGTCCTGGACAGCTTGCAGAGCACTGGGGAAAGGCAGGCAGAGAATTCCTTGCTAGCACCTTCTCTGTGCCTGGGAAGCAGAAGTGTTCACATTGCTTCGCAGAATCGCTATTGTGCAGAAAACAGTAACACTTGTTCAGAACGAAAGAAAGCACAGAGCCCCAGATTCTATGTTGTCCTGGAGAGCTTGCAGAGCACTGGGGAAAGGCAGGCAGAGAATTCCTTGCTAGCACCTTCTCTGTGCCTGGGAAGCAGAAGTGTTCACATTGCTTGGCAGAATCGCTTTTGTGCAGAAAACAGTAACACTTGTTCAGAAGGAAAGAAAGCACAGAGCCCCAGATTTTATGTTGTCCTGGAGAGCTTGCAGAGCACTGGGGAAAGGCAGGCAGAGAATTCCCTGCTAGCACCTTCTCTATGCCTGGGAAGCAGAAGGGTTCACATTGCTTCGCTGTAGCGCTTTTGTGCAGAAAACAGTAATACTTGTTCAGAACGAAAGAAAGCACAGAGCCCCAGATTTGCTGTTGTCCTGGAGAGCTTGCAGAGCACTGGGGAAAGGCAGGCAGAGAATTCCTTGCTAGCACCTTCTCTGTGCCTGGGAAGCAGAAGTGTTCACATTGCTTCGCAGAATCGCTTTTGTGCAGAAAACAGTAACACTTGTTCAGAAGGAAAGAAAGCACAGAGCCCCAGATTTGATGTTGTCCTGGAGAGCTTGCAGAGCACTGGGGAAAGGCAGGCAGAGAATTCCCTGCTAGCACCTTCTCTGTGCCTGTTCACATTGCTTCGCAGAATCGCTTTTGTGCAGAAAACAGTAACACTTCTTCAGAACGAAAGAAAGCACAGAGCCCCAGATTCTATGTTGTCCTGGAGAGCTTGCAGAGCACTGGGGAAAGGCAGGCAGAGAATTCCCTGCTAGCGCCTTCTCTGTGCCTGGGAAGCAGAAGTGTTCACATTGCTTTCGCAGAATCGCTTTTGTACAGAAAACACTAACACTTGTTCAGAACGAAAGGAAGCACAGAGCCCCAGATTTTATGTTGTCCTGGAGAGCTTGCAGAGCACTGGGGAAAGGCAGGCAGAGAATTCCCTGCTAGCACCTTCTCTGTGCCTGTTCACATTGCTTCGCAGAATCGCTTTTGTGCAGAAAACAGTAACACTTGTTCAGAACGAAAGAAAGCACAGAGCCCCAGATTTTATGTTGTCCTGGACAGCTTGCAGAGCACTGGGGAAAGGCAGGCAGAGAATTCCTTGCTAGCACCTTCTCTATGCCTGGGAAGCAGAAGTGTTCACATTGCTTGGCAGAATCGCTTTTGTGCAGAAAACAGTAACACTTGTTCAGAACGAAAGAAAGCACAGAGCCCCAGATTTTATGTTGTCCTGGAGAGCTTGCAGAGCACTGGGGAAAGGCAGGCAGAGAATTCCCTGCTAGCACCTTCTCTATGCCTGGGAAGCAGAAGTGTTCACATTGCTTCGCTGTATCGCTTTTGTGCAGAAAACAGTAACACTTGTTCAGAACGAAAGAAAGCACAGAGCCCCAGATTTTATGTTGTCCTGGAGAGCTTGCAGAGCACTGGGGAAAGGCAGGCAGAGAATTCCCTGCTAGCACCTTCTCTGTGCCTGGGAAGCAGAAGTGTTCACATTGCTTCGCAGAATCGCTTTTGTGCAGAAAACACTAACACTTGTTCAGAACGAAAGAAAGCACAGAGCCCCAGATTCTATGTTGTCCTGGAGAGCTTGCAGAGCACTGGGGAAAGGCAGGCAGAGAATTCCTTGCTAGCACCTTCTCTGTGCCTGGGAAGCAGAAGTGTTCACATTGCTTCGCAGAATCGCTTTTGTGCAGAAAACAGTAACACTTGTTCAGAACGAAAGAAAGCACAGAGCCCCAGATTTTATGTTGTCCTGGAGAGCTTGCAGAGCACTGGGGAAAGGCAGGCAGAGAATTCCTTGCTAGCACCTTCTCTGTGCCTGGGAAGCAGAAGTGTTCACATTGCTTCGCAGAATCGCTTTTGTGCAGAAAACAGTAACACTTGTTCAGAACGAAAGAAAGCACAGAGCCCCAGATTCTATGTTGTCCTGGAGAGCTTGCAGAGCACTGGGGAAAGGCAGGCAGAGAATTCCCTGCTAGCACCTTCTCTGTGCCTGTTCACATTGCTTCGCAGAATCGCTTTTGTGCAGAAAACAGTAACACTTGTTCAGAAGGAAAGAAAGCACAGAGCCCCAGATTCTATGTTGTCCTGGAGAGCTTGCAGAGCACTGGGGAAAGGCAGGCAGAGAATTCCTTGCTAGCACCTTCTCTGTGCCTGGGAAGCAGAAGTGTTCACATTGCTTCGCAAGAATCGCTTTTGTGCATAAAACAGTAACACTTGTTCAGAACGAAAGACAGCACAGAGCCCCAGATTTTATGTTGTCCTGGAGAGCTTGCAGAGCACTGGGGAAAGGCAGGCAGAGAATTCCCTGCTAGCACCTTCTCTATGCCTGGGAAGCAGAAGTGTTCACATTGCTTCGCTGTATCGCTTTTGTGCAGAAAGCAGTAACACTTGTTCAGAACGAAAGAAAGCACAGAGCCCCAGATTCTATGTTGTCCTGGAGAGCTTGCAGAGCACTGGGGAAAGGCAGGCAGAGAATTCCTTGCTAGCACCTTCTCTGTGCCTGGGAAGCAGAAGTGTTCATATTGCTTCGCTGTAACGCTTTTGTGCAGAAAACAGTAATACTTGTTCATAACGAAAGAAAGCACAGAGCCCCAGATTTTATGTTGTCCTGGACAGCTTGCAGAGCACTGGGGAAAGGCAGGCAGAGAATTCCTTGCTAGCACCTTCTCTGTGCCTGGGAAGCAGAAGTGTTCACATTGCTTCGCAGAATCGCTTTTGTGCAGAAAACATTAACACTTGTTCAGAAGGAAAGAAAGCACAGAGCCCCAGATTCTATGTTGTCCTGGAGAGCTTGCAGAGCACTGGGGAAAGGCAGGCAGAGAATTCCCTGCTAGCACCTTCTCTGTGCCTGTTCACATTGCTTCGCAGAATCGCTTTTGTGCAGAAAACAGTAACACTTGTTCAGAAGGAAAGAAAGCACAGAGCCCCAGATTCTATGTTGTCCTGGAGAGCTTGCAGAGCACTGGGGAAAGGCAGGCAGAGAATTCCTTGCTAGCACCTTCTCTGTGCCTGGGAAGCAGAAGTGTTCACATTGCTTGGCAGAATCGCTTTTGTGCAGAAAACAGTAACACTTCTTCAGAACGAAAGAAAGCACAGAGCCCCAGATTCTATGTTGTCCTGGAGAGCTTGCAGAGCACTGGGGAAAGGCAGGCAGAGAATTCCTTGCTAGCACCTTCTCTGTGCCTGGGAAGCAGAAGTGTTCACATTGCTTCGCAGAATCGCTTTTGTGCAGAAAACACTAACACTTGTTCAGAACGAAAGAAAGCACAGAGCCCCAGATTTTATGTTGTCCTGGAGAGCTTGCAGAGCACTGGGGAAAGGCAGGCAGAGAATTCCTTGCTAGCACCTTCTCTGTGCCTGTTCACATTGCTTCGCAGAATCGCTTTTGTGCAGAAAACAGTAACACTTGTACAGAACGAAATGAAGCACAGAGCCCCAGATTTTATGTTGTCCTGGAGAGCTTGCAGAGCACTGGGGAAAGGCAGGCAGAGAATTCCTTGCTAGCACCTTCTCTGTGCCTGGGAAGCAGAAGTGTTCACATTGCTTCGCAGAATCGCTTTTGTGCAGAAAACAGTAACACTTGTTCAGAACGAAAGAAAGCACAGAGCCCCAGATTCTGTGTTGTCCTGGAGAGCTTGCAGAGCACTGGGGAAAGGCAGGCAGAGAATTCCTTGCTAGCACCTTCTCTGTGCCTGGGAAGCAGAAGTGTTCACATTGCTTCGCAGAATCGCTTTTGTGCAGAAAACAGTAACACTTCTTCAGAACGAAAGAAAGCACAGAGCCCCAGATTCTATGTTGTCCTGGAGAGCTTGCAGAGCACTGGGGAAAGGCAGGCAGAGAATTCCTTGCTAGCACCTTCTCTGTGCCTGGGAAGCAGAAGTGTTCACATTGCTTCGCAGAATCGCTTTTGTGCAGAAAACACTAACACTTGTTCAGAACGAAAGAAAGCACAGAGCCCCAGATTCTATGTTGTCCTGGAGAGCTTGCAGAGCACTGGGGAAAGGCAGGCAGAGAATTACTTGCTAGCACCTTCTCTGTGCCTGGGAAGCAGAAGTGTTCACATTAGTTCGCAGAATCGCTTTTGTGCAGAAAACAGTAACACTTGTTCAGAACGAAAGGAAGCACAGAGCCCCAGATTTTATGTTGTCCTGGAGAGCTTGCAGAGCACTGGGGAAAGGCAGGCAGAGAATTCCTTGCTAGCACCTTCTCTGTGCCTGGGAAGCAGAAGTGTTCACATTGCTTGGCAGAATCGCTTTTGTGCAGAAAACAGTAACACTTGTTCAGAACGAAAGAAAGCACAGAGCCCCAGATTTTATGTTGTCCTGGAGAGCTTGCAGAGCACTGGGGAAAGGCAGGCAGAGAATTCCCTGCTAGCACCTTCTCTATGCCTGGGAAGCAGAAGTGTTCACATTGCTTCGCAGAATCGCTTTTGTGCAGAAAACAGTAACACTTGTTCAGAAGGAAAGAAAGCACAGAGCCCCAGATTTTATGTTGTCCTGGAGAGCTTGCAGAGCACTGGGGAAAGGCAGGCAGAGAATTCCCTGCTAGCACCTTCTCTGTGCCTGGGAAGCAGAAGTGTTCACATTGCTTCGCAGAATCGCTTTTGTGCAGAAAACACTAACACTTGTTCAGAACGAAAGAAAGCACAGAGCCCCAGATTCTGTGTTGTCCTGGAGAGCTTGCAGAGCACTGGGGAAAGGCAGGCAGAGAATTCCTTGCTAGCACCTTCTCTGTGCCTGGGAAGCAGAAGTGTTCACATTGCTTCGCAGAATCGCTTTTGTGCAGAAAACAGTAACACTTCTTCAGAACGAAAGAAAGCACAGAGCCCCAGATTCTATGTTGTCCTGGAGAGCTTGCAGAGCACTGGGGAAAGGCAGGCAGAGAATTCCTTGCTAGCACCTTCTCTGTGCCTGGGAAGCAGAAGTGTTCACATTGCTTCGCAGAATCGCTTTTGTGCAGAAAACAGTAACACTTGTTCAGAAGGAAAGAAAGCACAGAGCCCCAGATTTGATGTTGTCCTGGAGAGCTTGCAGAGCACTGGGGAAAGGCAGGCAGAGAATTCCCTGCTAGCACCTTCTCTGTGCCTGTTCACATTGCTTCGCAGAATCGCTTTTGTGCAGAAAACAGTAACACTTGTTCAGAACGAAAGAAAGCACAGAGCCCCAGATTCTATGTTGTCCTGGAGAGCTTGCAGAGCACTGGGGAAAGGCAGGCAGAGAATTCCCTGCTAGCACCTTCTCTGTGCCTGGGAAGCAGAAGTGTTCACATTGCTTGGCAGAATCGCTTTTGTGCAGAAAACAGTAACACTTCTTCAGAACGAAAGAAAGCACAGAGCCCCAGATTCTATGTTGTCCTGGAGAGCTTGCAGAGCACTGGGGAAAGGCAGGCAGAGAATTCCTTGCTAGCACCTTCTCTGTGCCTGGGAAGCAGAAGTGTTCACATTGCTTCGCAGAATCGCTTTTGTGCAGAAAACAGTAACACTTCTTCAGAACGAAAGAAAGCACAGAGCCCCAGATTCTATGTTGTCCTGGAGAGCTTGCAGAGCACTGGGGAAAGGCAGGCAGAGAATTCCTTGCTAGCACCTTCTCTGTGCCTGGGAAGCAGAAGTGTTCACATTGCTTCGCAGAATCGCTTTTGTGCAGAAAACACTAACACTTGTTCAGAAGGAAAGAAAGCACAGAGCCCCAGATTCTATGTTGTCCTGGAGAGCTTGCAGAGCACTGGGGAAAGGCAGGCAGAGAATTCCTTGCTAGCACCTTCTCTGTTCCTGTTCACATTGCTTCGCAGAATCGCTTTTGTGCAGAAAACAGTAACACTTGTTCAGAAAGAAAGAAAGCATGAGCCCCAGATTTTATGTTGTCCTGGAGAGCTTGCAGAGCACCGGGGAAAGGCAGGCAGAGAATTCCCTGCTAGCACCTTCTCTGTGCCTGTTCACATTGCTTGGCAGAATCGCTTTTGTGCAGAAAACAGTAACACTTGTTCAGAACGAAAGAAAGCACAGAGCCCCGGATTCTATGTTGCCCTGGAGAGCTTGCAGAGCACTGGGGAAAGGCAGGCAGAGAATTCCTTGCTAGCACCTTCTCTGTGCCTGGGAAGCAGAAGTGTGCACATTGCTTGGCAGAATTGCTTTTGTGCAGAAAACACTAACACTTGTTCAGAACGAAAGAAAGCACAGAGTCCCAGATTTTATGTTGTCCTGGAGAGCTTGCAGAGCACTGGGGAAAGGCAGGCAGAGAATTCCTTGCTAGCACCTTCTCTGTGCCTGGGAAGCAGAAGTGTTCACATTGCTTCGCAGAATAGCTTTTGTGCAGAAAACAGTAACACTTGTTCAGAAGGAAAGAAAGCACAGAGCCCCAGATTTTATGTTGTCCTGGAGAGCTTGCAGAGCACTGGGGAAAGGCAGGCAGAGAATTCCCTGCTAGCACCTTCTCTGTGCCTGGGAAGCAGAAGTGTTCACATTGCTTCGCAGAATCGCTTTTGTGCAGAAAACACTAACACTTGTTCAGAACAAAAGAAAGCACAGAGCCCCAGATTTGATGTTGTCCTGGAGAGCTTGCAGAGCACTGGGGAAAGGCAGGCAGAGAATTCCTTGCTAGCACCTTCTCTGTGCCTGGGAAGCAGAAGTGTTCACATTGCTTCGCAGAATCGCTTTTGTGCAGAAAACAGTAACACTTGTTCAGAAGGAAAGAAAGCACAGAGCCCCAGATTTGATGTTGTCCTGGAGAGCTTGCAGAGCACTGGGGAAAGGCAGGCAGAGAATTCCCTGCTAGCACCTTCTCTGTGCCTGTTCACATTGCTTCGCAGAATCGCTTTTGTGCAGAAAACAGTAACACTTGTTCAGAAAAAAAGAAAGCATGAGCCCCAGATTTTATGTTGTCCTGGAGAGCTTGCAGAGCACCGGGGAAAGGCAGGCAGAGAATTCCCTGCTAGCACCTTCTCTGTGCCTGGGAAGCAGAAGTGTTCACATTGCTTCGCAGAATCGCTTTTGTGCAGAAAACAGTAACACTTGTTCAGAACGAAAGAAAGTACAGAGCCCCAGATTTTATGTTGTCCTGGAGAGCTTGCAGAGCACTGGGGAAAGGCAGGCAGAGAATTCCCTGCTAGCACCTTCTCTGTGCCTGTTCACATTGCTTCGCAGAATCGCTTTTGTGCAGAAAACACTAACACTCGTTCAGAACGAAAGAAAGCACAGAGCCCCAGATTTTATGTTGTCCTGGAGAGCTTGCAGAGCACTGGGGAAAGGCAGGCAGAGAATTCCCTGCTAGCACCTTCTCTGTGCCTGTTCACATTGCTTGGCAGAATCGCTTTTGTGCAGAAAACAGTAACACTTGTTCAGAACGAAAGAAAGCACAGAGCCCCAGATTTGCTGTTGTCCTGGAGAGCTTGCAGAGCACTGGGGAAAGGCAGGCAGAGAATTCCCTGCTAGCACCTTCTCTGTGCCTGGGAAGCAGAAGTGTTCACATTGCTTGGCAGAATCGCTTTTGTGCAGAAAACAGTAACACTTGTTCAGAAAGAAAGAAAGCACAGAGCCCCAGATTTGCTGTTGTCCTGGAGAGCTTGCAGAGCACTGGGGAAAGGCAGGCAGAGAATTCCCTGCTAGCACCTTCTCTGTGCCTGTTCACATTGCTTCGTAGAATCGCTTTTGTGCAGAAAACACTAACACTTGTTCAGAACGAAAGAAAGCACAGAGCCCCAGATTTTATGTTGTCCTGGAGAGCTTGCAGAGCACTGGGGAAAGGCAGGCAGAGAATTCCCTGCTAGCACCTTCTCTGTGCCTGGGAAGCAGAAGTGTTCAGATTGCTTCGCAGAATCGCTTTTGTGCAGAAAACACTAACACTTGTTCAGAATGAAAGAAAGCACAGAGCCCCAAATTTTATGTTGTCCTGGAGAGCTTGCAGAGCACTGGGGAAAGGCAGGCAGAGAATTCCCTGCTAGCACCTTCTCTGTGCCTGTTCACATTGCTTCGCAGAATCGCTTTTGTGCAGAAAACACTAACACTTGTTCAGAACGAAAGAAAGCACAGAGCCCCAGATTCTATGTTGTCCTGGAGAGCTTGCAGAGCACTGGGGAAAGGCAGGCAGAGAATTCTCTTCTAGCACCTTCTCTGTGCCTGTTCATATTGCTTTGCAGAATCGCTTTTGTGCAGAAAACACTAACACTTGTTCAGAACGAAAGAAAGCACAGAGCCCCAGATTTGCTGTTGTCCTGGAGAGCTTGCAGAGCACTGGGGAAAGGCAGGCAGAGAATTCCCTGCTAGCACCTTCTCTGTGCCTGTTCACATTGCTTCGCAGAATTGCTTTTGTGCAGAAAACAGTAACACTTGTTCAGAAGGAAAGAAAGCATGAGCCCCAGATTTTATGTTGTCCTGGGGAGCTTGCAGAGCACTGGGGAAAGGCAGGCAGAGAATTCCCTGCTAGCACCTTCTCTGTGCCTGTTCACATTGCTTCGCAGAATCGCTTTTGTGCAGAAAACAGTAACACTTGTTCAGAACGAAAGAAAGCACAGAGCCCCAGATTTTATGTTGTCCTGGAGAGCTTGCAGAGCACTGGGGAAAGGCAGGCAGAGAATTCCCTGCTAGCACCTTCTCTGTGCCTGGGAAGCAGAAGTGTGCACATTGCTTCGCAGAATCGCTTTTGTGCAGAAAACAGTAACACTTGTTCAGAACGAAAGAAAGCACAGAGCCCCAGATTTTATGTTGTCCTGGAGAGCTTGCAGAGCACTGGGGAAAGGCAGGCAGAGAATTCCCTGCTAGCACCTTCTCTGTGCCTGTTCACATTGCTTCGCAGAATCGCTTTTGTGCAGAAAACAGTAACACTTGTTCAGAAGGAAAGAAAGCACAGAGCCCCAGATTTTATGTTGTCCTGGAGAGCTTGCAGAGCACTGGGGAAAGGCAGGCAGAGAATTCCCTGCTAGCACCTTCTCTGTGCCTGTTCACATTGCTTCGCAGAATCGCTTTTGTGCAGAAAACACTAACACTCGTTCAGAACGAAAGAAAGCACAGAGCCCCAGATTTTATGTTGTCCTGGAGAGCTTGCAGAGCACTGGGGAAAGGCAGGCAGAGAATTCCCTGCTAGCACCTTCTCTGTGCCTGTTCACATTGCTTCGCAGAATTGCTTTTGTGCAGAAAACAGTAACACTTGTTCAGAAGGAAAGAAAGCATGAGCCCCAGATTTTATGTTGTCCTGGGGAGCTTGCAGAGCACTGGGGAAAGGCAGGCAGAGAATTCCCTGCTAGCACCTTCTCTGTGCCTGTTCACATTGCTTCGCAGAATCGCTTTTGTGCAGAAAACAGTAACACTTGTTCAGAACGAAAGAAAGCACAGAGCCCCAGATTTTATGTTGTCCTGGAGAGCTTGCAGAGCACTGGGGAAAGGCAGGCAGAGAATTCCCTGCTAGCACCTTCTCTGTGCCTGGGAAGCAGAAGTGTGCACATTGCTTCGCAGAATCGCTTTTGTGCAGAAAACAGTAACACTTGTTCAGAACGAAAGAAAGCACAGAGCCCCAGATTTTATGTTGTCCTGGAGAGCTTGCAGAGCACTGGGGAAAGGCAGGCAGAGAATTCCCTGCTAGCACCTTCTCTGTGCCTGTTCACATTGCTTCGCAGAATCGCTTTTGTGCAGAAAACAGTAACACTTGTTCAGAAGGAAAGAAAGCACAGAGCCCCAGATTTTATGTTGTCCTGGAGAGCTTGCAGAGCACTGGGGAAAGGCAGGCAGAGAATTCCCTGCTAGCACCTTCTCTGTGCCTGTTCACATTGCTTCGCAGAATCGCTTTTGTGCAGAAAACACTAACACTCGTTCAGAACGAAAGAAAGCACAGAGCCCCAGATTTTATGTTGTCCTGGAGAGCTTGCAGAGCACTGGGGAAAGGCAGGCAGAGAATTCCCTGCTAGCACCTTCTCTGTGCCTGTTCACATTGCTTCGCAGAATCGCTTTTGTGCAGAAAACAGTAACACTTGTTCAGAACGAAAGAAAGCACAGAGCCCCAGATTTTATGTTGTCCTGGAGAGCTTGCAGAGCACTGGGGAAAGGCAGGCAGAGAATTCCTTGCTAGCACCTTCTCTGTGCCTGGGAAGCAGAAGTGTTCACATTGCTTCGCAGAATCGCTTTTGTGCAGAAAACAGTAACACTTGTTCAGAACGAAAGAAAGCACAGAGCCCCAGATTTTATGTTGTCCAGGAGAGCTTGCAGAGCACTGGGGAAAGGCAGGCAGAGAATTCCCTGCTAGCACCTTCTCTGTGCCTGGGAAGCAGAAGTGTTCGCATTGCTTCGCAAGAATCGCTTTTGTGCAGAAAACAGTAACACTTGTTCAGAACGAAAGAAAGCACAGAGCCCCAGATTTTATGTTGTCCTGGAGAGCTTGCAGAGCACTGGGGAAAGGCAGGCAGAGAATTCCTTGCTAGCACCTTCTCTGTGCCTGGGAAGCAGAAGTGTTCATATTGCTTCGCTGTATCGCTTTTGTGCAGAAAACAGTAATACTTGTTCATAACGAAAGAAAGCACAGAGCCCCAGATTTTATGTTGTCCTGGACAGCTTGCAGAGCACTGGGGAAAGGCAGGCAGAGAATTCCTTGCTAGCACCTTCTCTGTGCCTGGGAAGCAGAAGTGTTCACATTGCTTCGCAGAATCGCTTTTGTGCAGAAAACATTAACACTTGTTCAGAAGGAAAGAAAGCACAGAGCCCCAGATTCTATGTTGTCCTGGAGAGCTTGCAGAGCACTGGGGAAAGGCAGGCAGAGAATTCCTTGCTAGCACCTTCTCTGTGCCTGTTCACATTGCTTCGCAGAATCGCTTTTGTGCAGAAAACAGTAACACTTGTTCAGAACGAAAGAAAGCACAGAGCCCCAGATTCTATGTTGTCCTGGAGAGCTTGCAGAGCACTGGGGAAAGGCAGGCAGAGAATTCCTTGCTAGCACCTTCTCTGTGCCTGGGAAGCAGAAGTGTTCACATTGCTTCGCAGAATCGCTTTTGTGCAGAAAACAGTAACACTTGTTCAGAACGAAAGAAAGCACAGAGCCCCAGATTCTATGTTGTCCTGGAGAGCTTGCAGAGCACTGGGGAAAGGCAGGCAGAGAATTCCTTGCTAGCACCTTCTCTGTGCCTGGGAAGCAGAAGTGTTCACATTGCTTCGCAGAATCGCTTTTGTGCAGAAAACAGTAACACTTGTTCAGAACGAAAGAAAGCACAGAGCCCCAGATTTTATGTTGTCCTGGAGAGCTTGCAGAGCACTGGGGAAAGGCAGGCAGAGAATTCCTTGCTAGCACCTTCTCTGTGCCTGTTCACATTGCTTCGCAGAATCGCTTTTGTGCAGAAAACAGTAACACTTGTACAGAACGAAATGAAGCACAGAGCCCCAGATTTTATGTTGTCCTGGACAGCTTGCAGAGCACTGGGGAAAGGCAGGCAGAGAATTCCTTGCTAGCACCTTCTCTGTGCCTGGGAAGCAGAAGTGTTCACATTGCTTCGCAGAATCGCTTTTGTGCAGAAAACACTAACACTTGTTCAGAACGAAAGAAAGCACAGAGCCCCAGATTCTGTGTTGTCCTGGAGAGCTTGCAGAGCACTGGGGAAAGGCAGGCAGAGAATTCCTTGCTAGCACCTTCTCTGTGCCTGGGAAGCAGAAGTGTTCACATTGCTTCGCAGAATCGCTTTTGTGCAGAAAACAGTAACACTTCTTCAGAACGAAAGAAAGCACAGAGCCCCAGATTCTATGTTGTCCTGGAGAGCTTGCAGAGCACTGGGGAAAGGCAGGCAGAGAATTCCTTGCTAGCACCTTCTCTGTGCCTGGGAAGCAGAAGTGTTCACATTGCTTCGCAGAATCGCTTTTGTGCAGAAAACACTAACACTTGTTCAGAAGGAAAGAAAGCACAGAGCCCCAGATTCTATGTTGTCCTGGAGAGCTTGCAGAGCACTGGGGAAAGGCAGGCAGAGAATTACTTGCTAGCACCTTCTCTGTGCCTGGGAAGCAGTAGTGTTCACATTAGTTCGCAGAATCGCTTTTGTGCAGAAAACAGTAACACTTGTTCAGAACGAAAGGAAGCACAGAGCCCCAGATTTTATGTTGTCCTGGAGAGCTTGCAGAGCACTGGGGAAAGGCAGGCAGAGAATTCCCTGCTAGCACCTTCTCTGTGCCTGTTCACATTGCTTCGCAGAATCGCTTTTGTGCAGAAAACAGTAACACTTGTTCAGAACGAAATGAAGCACAGAGCCCCAGATTTTATGTTGTCCTGGAGAGCTTGCAGAGCACTGGGGAAAGGCAGGCAGAGAATTCCTTGCTAGCACCTTCTCTGTGCCTGGGAAGCAGAAGTGTTCACATTGCTTGGCAGAATCGCTTTTGTGCAGAAAACACTAACACTCGTTCAGAACGAAAGAAAGCACAGAGCCCCAGATTTTATGTTGTCCTGGAGAGCTTGCAGAGCACTGGGGAAAGGCAGGCAGAGAATTCCCTGCTAGCACCTTCTCTGTGCCTGTTCACATTGCTTGGCAGAATCGCTTTTGTGCAGAAAACAGTAACACTTGTTCAGAACGAAAGCAAGCACAGAGCCCCAGATTTGCTGTTGTCCTGGAGAGCTTGCAGAGCACTGGGGAAAGGCAGGCAGAGAATTCCCTGCTAGCACCTTCTCTGTGCCTGGGAAGCAGAAGTGTTCACATTGCTTGGCAGAATCGCTTTTGTGCAGAAAACAGTAACACTTGTTCAGAAAGAAAGAAAGCACAGAGCCCCAGATTTGCTGTTGTCCTGGAGAGCTTGCAGAGCACTGGGGAAAGGCAGGCAGAGAATTCCCTGCTAGCACCTTCTCTGTGCCTGTTCACATTGCTTCGTAGAATCGCTTTTGTGCAGAAAACACTAACACTTGTTCAGAACGAAAGAAAGCACAGAGCCCCAGATTTTATGTTGTCCTGGAGAGCTTGCAGAGCACTGGGGAAAGGCAGGCAGAGAATTCCCTGCTAGCACCTTCTATGTGCCTGGGAAGCAGAAGTGTTCAGATTGCTTCGCAGAATCGCTTTTGTGCAGAATACACTAACACTTGTTCAGAATGAAAGAAAGCACAGAGCCCCAAATTTTATGTTGTCCTGGAGAGCTTGCAGAGCACTGGGGAAAGGCAGGCAGAGAATTCCCTGCTAGCACCTTCTCTGTGCCTGTTCACATTGCTTCGCAGAATCGCTTTTGTGCAGAAAACACTAACACTTGTTCAGAACGAAAGAAAGCACAGAGCCCCAGATTCTATGTTGTCCTGGAGAGCTTGCAGAGCACTGGGGAAAGGCAGGCAGAGAATTCTCTTCTAGCACCTTCTCTGTGCCTGTTCATATTGCTTTGCAGAATCGCTTTTGTGCAGAAAACACTAACACTTGTTCAGAACGAAAGAAAGCACAGAGCCCCAGATTTGCTGTTGTCCTGGAGAGCTTGCAGAGCACTGGGGAAAGGCAGGCAGAGAATTCCCTGCTAGCACCTTCTCTGTGCCTGTTCACATTGCTTCGCAGAATTGCTTTTGTGCAGAAAACAGTAACACTTGTTCAGAAGGAAAGAAAGCATGAGCCCCAGATTTTATGTTGTCCTGGGGAGCTTGCAGAGCACTGGGGAAAGGCAGGCAGAGAATTCCCTGCTAGCACCTTCTCTGTGCCTGTTCACATTGCTTCGCAGAATCGCTTTTGTGCAGAAAACAGTAACACTTGTTCAGAACGAAAGAAAGCACAGAGCCCCAGATTTTATGTTGTCCTGGAGAGCTTGCAGAGCACTGGGGAAAGGCAGGCAGAGAATTCCCTGCTAGCACCTTCTCTGTGCCTGGGAAGCAGAAGTGTGCACATTGCTTCGCAGAATCGCTTTTGTGCAGAAAACAGTAACACTTGTTCAGAACGAAAGAAAGCACAGAGCCCCAGATTTTATGTTGTCCTGGAGAGCTTGCAGAGCACTGGGGAAAGGCAGGCAGAGAATTCCCTGCTAGCACCTTCTCTGTGCCTGTTCACATTGCTTCGCAGAATCGCTTTTGTGCAGAAAACAGTAACACTTGTTCAGAAGGAAAGAAAGCACAGAGCCCCAGATTTGCTGTTGTTCTGGAGAGCTTGCAGAGCACTGGGGAAAGGCAGGCAGAGAATTCCCTGCTAGCACCTTCTCTGTGCCTGTTCACATTGCTTCGCAGAATCGCTTTTGTGCAGAAAACACTAACACTCGTTCAGAACGAAAGAAAGCACAGAGCCCCAGATTTTATGTTGTCCTGGAGAGCTTGCAGAGCACTGGGGAAAGGCAGGCAGAGAATTCCCTGCTAGCACCTTCTCTGTGCCTGTTCACATTGCTTCGCAGAATCGCTTTTGTGCAGAAAACACTAACACTCGTTCAGAACGAAAGAAAGCACAGAGCCCCAGATTTGCTGTTGTCCTGGAGAGCTTGCAGAGCACTGGGGAAAGGCAGGCATAGAATTCCTTGCTAGCACCTTCTCTGTGCCTGGGAAGCAGAAGTGTTCACATTGCTTCGCAGAATCGCTTTTGTGCAGAAAACAGTAACACTTGTTCAGAACGAAAGAAAGCACAGAGCCCCAGATTTTATGTTGTCCAGGAGAGCTTGCAGAGCACTGGGGAAAGGCAGGCAGAGAATTCCCTGCTAGCACCTTCTCTGTGCCTGGGAAGCAGAAGTGTTCGCATTGCTTCGCAAGAATCGCTTTTGTGCAGAAAACAGTAACACTTGTTCAGAAGGAAAGAAAGCACAGAGCCCCAGATTTTATGTTGTCCTGGAGAGCTTGCAGAGCACTGGGGAAAGGCAGGCAGAGAATTCCTTGCTAGCACCTTCTCTGTGCCTGGGAAGCAGAAGTGTTCATATTGCTTCGCTGTATCGCTTTTGTGCAGAAAACAGTAATACTTGTTCATAACGAAAGAAAGCACAGAGCCCCAGATTTTATGTTGTCCTGGACAGCTTGCAGAGCACTGGGGAAAGGCAGGCAGAGAATTCCTTGCTAGCACCTTCTCTGTGCCTGGGAAGCAGAAGTGTTCACATTGCTTCGCAGAATCGCTTTTGTGCAGAAAACATTAACACTTGTTCAGAAGGAAAGAAAGCACAGAGCCCCAGATTCTATGTTGTCCTGGAGAGCTTGCAGAGCACTGGGGAAAGGCAGGCAGAGAATTCCCTGCTAGCACCTTCTCTGTGCCTGTTCACATTGCTTCGCAGAATCGCTTTTGTGCAGAAAACAGTAACACTTGTTCAGAACGAAAGAAAGCACAGAGCCCCAGATTCTATGTTGTCCTGGAGAGCTTGCAGAGCACTGGGGAAAGGCAGGCAGAGAATTCCTTGCTAGCACCTTCTCTGTGCCTGGGAAGCAGAAGTGTTCACATTGCTTGGCAGAATCGCTTTTGTGCAGAAAACAGTAACACTTCTTCAGAACGAAAGAAAGCACAGAGCCCCAGATTCTATGTTGTCCTGGAGAGCTTGCAGAGCACTGGGGAAAGGCAGGCAGAGAATTCCTTGCTAGCACCTTCTCTGTGCCTGGGAAGCAGAAGTGTTCACATTGCTTCGCAGAATCGCTTTTGTGCAGAAAACACTAACACTTGTTCAGAACGAAAGAAAGCACAGAGCCCCAGATTTTATGTTGTCCTGGAGAGCTTGCAGAGCACTGGGGAAAGGCAGGCAGAGAATTCCTTGCTAGCACCTTCTCTGTGCCTGTTCACATTGCTTCGCAGAATCGCTTTTGTGCAGAAAACAGTAACACTTGTACAGAACGAAATGAAGCACAGAGCCCCAGATTTTATGTTGTCCTGGAGAGCTTGCAGAGCACTGGGGAAAGGCAGGCAGAGAATTCCTTGCTAGCACCTTCTCTGTGCCTGGGAAGCAGAAGTGTTCACATTGCTTCGCAGAATCCCTTTTGTGCAGAAAACAGTAACACTTGTTCAGAACGAAAGAAAGCACAGAGCCCCAGATTCTGTGTTGTCCTGGAGAGCTTGCAGAGCACTGGGGAAAGGCAGGCAGAGAATTCCTTGCTAGCACCTTCTCTGTGCCTGGGAAGCAGAAGTGTTCACATTGCTTCGCAGAATCGCTTTTGTGCAGAAAACAGTAACACTTCTTCAGAACGAAAGAAAGCACAGAGCCCCAGATTCTATGTTGTCCTGGAGAGCTTGCAGAGCACTGGGGAAAGGCAGGCAGAGAATTCCTTGCTAGCACCTTCTCTGTGCCTGGGAAGCAGAAGTGTTCACATTGCTTCGCAGAATCGCTTTTGTGCAGAAAACACTAACACTTGTTCAGAAGGAAAGAAAGCACAGAGCCCCAGATTCTATGTTGTCCTGGAGAGCTTGCAGAGCACTGGGGAAAGGCAGGCAGAGAATTACTTGCTAGCACCTTCTCTGTGCCTGGGAAGCAGAAGTGTTCACATTAGTTCGCAGAATCGCTTTTGTGCAGAAAACAGTAACACTTGTTCAGAACGAAAGGAAGCACAGAGCCCCAGATTTTATGTTGTCCTGGAGAGCTTGCAGAGCACTGGGGAAAGGCAGGCAGAGAATTCCCTGCTAGCACCTTCTCTGTGCCTGTTCACATTGCTTCGCAGAATCGCTTTTGTGCAGAAAACAGTAACACTTGTTCAGAACGAAATGAAGCACAGAGCCCCAGATTTTATGTTGTCCTGGAGAGCTTGCAGAGCACTGGGGAAAGGCAGGCAGAGAATTCCTTGCTAGCACCTTCTCTGTGCCTGGGAAGCAGAAGTGTTCACATTGCTTGGCAGAATCGCTTTTGTGCAGAAAACAGTAACACTTGTTCAGAACGAAAGAAAGCACAGAGCCCCAGATTTTATGTTGTCCTGGAGAGCTTGCAGAGCACTGGGGAAAGGCAGGCAGAGAATTCCCTGCTAGCACCTTCTCTATGCCTGGGAAGCAGAAGTGTTCACATTGCTTCGCAGAATCGCTTTTGTGCAGAAAACAGTAACACTTGTTCAGAAGGAAAGAAAGCACAGAGCCCCAGATTTTATGTTGTCCTGGAGAGCTTGCAGAGCACTGGGGAAAGGCAGGCAGAGAATTCCCTGCTAGCACCTTCTCTGTGCCTGGGAAGCAGAAGTGTTCACATTGCTTCGCAGAATCGCTTTTGTGCAGAAAACACTAACACTTGTTCAGAACGAAAGAAAGCACAGAGCCCCAGATTCTATGTTGTCCTGGAGAGCTTGCAGAGCACTGGGGAAAGGCAGGCAGAGAATTCCTTGCTAGCACCTTCTCTGTGCCTGGGAAGCAGAAGTGTTCACATTGCTTCGCAGAATCGCTTTTGTGCAGAAAACAGTAACACTTGTTCAGAAGGAAAGAAAGCACAGAGCCCCAGATTCTATGTTGTCCTGGAGAGCTTGCAGAGCACTGGGGAAAGGCAGGCAGAGAATTCCTTGCTAGCACCTTCTCTGTGCCTGGGAAGCAGAAGTGTTCACATTGCTTGGCAGAATCGCTTTTGTGCAGAAAACAGTAACACTTGTTCAGAACGAAAGAAAGCACAGAGCCCCAGATTCTATGTTGTCCTGGAGAGCTTGCAGAGCACTGGGGAAAGGCAGGCAGAGAATTCCTTGCTAGCACCTTCTCTGTGCCTGGGAAGCAGAAGTGTTCACATTGCTTCGCAGAATCGCTTTTGTGCAGAAAACAGTAACACTTCTTCAGAACGAAAGAAAGCACAGAGCCCCAGATTCTATGTTGTCCTGGAGAGCTTGCAGAGCACTGGGGAAAGGCAGGCAGAGAATTCCTTGCTAGCACCTTCTCTGTGCCTGGGAAGCAGAAGTGTTCACATTGCTTCGCAGAATCGCTTTTGTGCAGAAAACAGTAACACTTGTTCAGAAGGAAAGAAAGCACAGAGCCCCAGATTCTATGTTGTCCTGGAGAGCTTGCAGAGCACTGGGGAAAGGCAGGCAGAGAATTACTTGCTAGCACCTTCTCTGTGCCTGGGAAGCAGAAGTGTTCACATTGCTTCGCAGAATCGCTTTTGTATAGAAAACACTAACACTTGTTCAGAACGAAAGGAAGCACAGAGCCCCAGATTTTATGTTGTCCTGGAGAGCTTGCAGAGCACTGGGGAAAGGCAGGCAGAGAATTCCCTGCTAGCACCTTCTCTGTGCCTGTTCACATTGCTTCGCAGAATCGCTTTTGTGCAGAAAACAGTAACACTTGTTCAGAAGGAAAGAAAGCACAGAGCCCCAGATTTTATGTTGTCCTGGAGAGCTTGCAGAGCACTGGGGAAAGGCAGGCAGAGAATTCCCTGCTAGCACCTTCTCTGTGCCTGTTCACATTGCTTCGCTGTATCGCTTTTGTGCAGAAAACACTAACACTCGTTCAGAACGAAAGAAAGCACAGAGCCCCAGATTTTATGTTGTCCTGGAGAGCTTGCAGAGCACTGGGGAAAGGCAGGCAGAGAATTCCCTGCTAGCACCTTCTCTGTGCCTGTTCACATTGCTTCGCAGAATCGCTTTTGTGCAGAAAACACTAACACTCGTTCAGAACGAAAGAAAGCACAGAGCCCCAGATTTGCTGTTGTCCTGGAGAGCTTGCAGAGCACTGGGGAAAGGCAGGCATAGAATTCCTTGCTAGCACCTTCTCTGTGCCTGGGAAGCAGAAGTGTTCACATTGCTTCTCAGAATCGCTTTTGTGCAGAAAACAGTAACACTTGTTCAGAACGAAAGAAAGCACAGAGCCCCAGATTTTATGTTGTCCAGGAGAGCTTGCAGAGCACTGGGGAAAGGCAGGCAGAGAATTCCCTGCTAGCACCTTCTCTGTGCCTGGGAAGCAGAAGTGTTCGCATTGCTTCGCAAGAATCGCTTTTGTGCAGAAAACAGTAACACTTGTTCAGAAGGAAAGAAAGCACAGAGCCCCAGATTTTATGTTGTCCTGGAGAGCTTGCAGAGCACTGGGGAAAGGCAGGCAGAGAATTCCTTGCTAGCACCTTCTCTGTGCCTGGGAAGCAGAAGTGTTCATATTGCTTCGCTGTATCGCTTTTGTGCAGAAAACAGTAATACTTGTTCATAACGAAAGAAAGCACAGAGCCCCAGATTTTATGTTGTCCTGGACAGCTTGCAGAGCACTGGGGAAAGGCAGGCAGAGAATTCCTTGCTAGCACCTTCTCTGTGCCTGGGAAGCAGAAGTGTTCACATTGCTTCGCAGAATCGCTTTTGTGCAGAAAACATTAACACTTGTTCAGAAGGAAAGAAAGCACAGAGCCCCAGATTCTATGTTGTCCTGGAGAGCTTGCAGAGCACTGGGGAAAGGCAGGCAGAGAATTCCCTGCTAGCACCTTCTCTGTGCCTGTTCACATTGCTTCGCAGAATCGCTTTTGTGCAGAAAACAGTAACACTTGTTCAGAACGAAAGAAAGCACAGAGCCCCAGATTCTATGTTGTCCTGGAGAGCTTGCAGAGCACTGGGGAAAGGCAGGCAGAGAATTCCTTGCTAGCACCTTCTCTGTGCCTGGGAAGCAGAAGTGTTCACATTGCTTGGCAGAATCGCTTTTGTGCAGAAAACAGTAACACTTCTTCAGAACGAAAGAAAGCACAGAGCCCCAGATTCTATGTTGTCCTGGAGAGCTTGCAGAGCACTGGGGAAAGGCAGGCAGAGAATTCCTTGCTAGCACCTTCTCTGTGCCTGGGAAGCAGAAGTGTTCACATTGCTTCGCAGAATCGCTTTTGTGCAGAAAACACTAACACTTGTTCAGAACGAAAGAAAGCACAGAGCCCCAGATTTTATGTTGTCCTGGAGAGCTTGCAGAGCACTGGGGAAAGGCAGGCAGAGAATTCCTTGCTAGCACCTTCTCTGTGCCTGTTCACATTGCTTCGCAGAATCGCTTTTGTGCAGAAAACAGTAACACTTGTACAGAACGAAATGAAGCACAGAGCCCCAGATTTTATGTTGTCCTGGAGAGCTTGCAGAGCACTGGGGAAAGGCAGGCAGAGAATTCCTTGCTAGCACCTTCTCTGTGCCTGGGAAGCAGAAGTGTTCACATTGCTTCGCAGAATCCCTTTTGTGCAGAAAACAGTAACACTTGTTCAGAACGAAAGAAAGCACAGAGCCCCAGATTCTGTGTTGTCCTGGAGAGCTTGCAGAGCACTGGGGAAAGGCAGGCAGAGAATTCCTTGCTAGCACCTTCTCTGTGCCTGGGAAGCAGAAGTGTTCACATTGCTTCGCAGAATCGCTTTTGTGCAGAAAACAGTAACACTTCTTCAGAACGAAAGAAAGCACAGAGCCCCAGATTCTATGTTGTCCTGGAGAGCTTGCAGAGCACTGGGGAAAGGCAGGCAGAGAATTCCTTGCTAGCACCTTCTCTGTGCCTGGGAAGCAGAAGTGTTCACATTGCTTCGCAGAATCGCTTTTGTGCAGAAAACACTAACACTTGTTCAGAAGGAAAGAAAGCACAGAGCCCCAGATTCTATGTTGTCCTGGAGAGCTTGCAGAGCACTGGGGAAAGGCAGGCAGAGAATTACTTGCTAGCACCTTCTCTGTGCCTGGGAAGCAGAAGTGTTCACATTAGTTCGCAGAATCGCTTTTGTGCAGAAAACAGTAACACTTGTTCAGAACGAAAGGAAGCACAGAGCCCCAGATTTTATGTTGTCCTGGAGAGCTTGCAGAGCACTGGGGAAAGGCAGGCAGAGAATTCCCTGCTAGCACCTTCTCTGTGCCTGTTCACATTGCTTCGCAGAATCGCTTTTGTGCAGAAAACAGTAACACTTGTTCAGAACGAAATGAAGCACAGAGCCCCAGATTTTATGTTGTCCTGGAGAGCTTGCAGAGCACTGGGGAAAGGCAGGCAGAGAATTCCTTGCTAGCACCTTCTCTGTGCCTGGGAAGCAGAAGTGTTCACATTGCTTGGCAGAATCGCTTTTGTGCAGAAAACAGTAACACTTGTTCAGAACGAAAGAAAGCACAGAGCCCCAGATTTTATGTTGTCCTGGAGAGCTTGCAGAGCACTGGGGAAAGGCAGGCAGAGAATTCCCTGCTAGCACCTTCTCTATGCCTGGGAAGCAGAAGTGTTCACATTGCTTCGCAGAATCGCTTTTGTGCAGAAAACAGTAACACTTGTTCAGAAGGAAAGAAAGCACAGAGCCCCAGATTTTATGTTGTCCTGGAGAGCTTGCAGAGCACTGGGGAAAGGCAGGCAGAGAATTCCCTGCTAGCACCTTCTCTGTGCCTGGGAAGCAGAAGTGTTCACATTGCTTCGCAGAATCGCTTTTGTGCAGAAAACACTAACACTTGTTCAGAACGAAAGAAAGCACAGAGCCCCAGATTCTATGTTGTCCTGGAGAGCTTGCAGAGCACTGGGGAAAGGCAGGCAGAGAATTCCTTGCTAGCACCTTCTCTGTGCCTGGGAAGCAGAAGTGTTCACATTGCTTCGCAGAATCGCTTTTGTGCAGAAAACAGTAACACTTGTTCAGAAGGAAAGAAAGCACAGAGCCCCAGATTCTATGTTGTCCTGGAGAGCTTGCAGAGCACTGGGGAAAGGCAGGCAGAGAATTCCTTGCTAGCACCTTCTCTGTGCCTGGGAAGCAGAAGTGTTCACATTGCTTGGCAGAATCGCTTTTGTGCAGAAAACAGTAACACTTGTTCAGAACGAAAGAAAGCACAGAGCCCCAGATTCTATGTTGTCCTGGAGAGCTTGCAGAGCACTGGGGAAAGGCAGGCAGAGAATTCCTTGCTAGCACCTTCTCTGTGCCTGGGAAGCAGAAGTGTTCACATTGCTTCGCAGAATCGCTTTTGTGCAGAAAACAGTAACACTTGTTCAGAACGAAAGAAAGCACAGAGCCCCGGATTCTATGTTGCCCTGGAGAGCTTGCAGAGCACTGGGGAAAGGCAGGCAGAGAATTCCTTGCTAGCACCTTCTCTGTGCCTGGGAAGCAGAAGTGTTCACATTGCTTCGCAGAATCGCTTTTGTGCAGAAAACAGTAACACTTGTTCAGAAGGAAAGAAAGCACAGAGCCCCAGATTCTATGTTGTCCTGGAGAGCTTGCAGAGCACTGGGGAAAGGCAGGCAGAGAATTACTTGCTAGCACCTTCTCTGTGCCTGGGAAGCAGAAGTGTTCACATTGCTTCGCAGAATCGCTTTTGTATAGAAAACACTAACACTTGTTCAGAACGAAAGGAAGCACAGAGCCCCAGATTTTATGTTGTCCTGGAGAGCTTGCAGAGCACTGGGGAAAGGCAGGCAGAGAATTCCCTGCTAGCACCTTCTCTGTGCCTGTTCACATTGCTTCGCAGAATCGCTTTTGTGCAGAAAACAGTAACACTTGTTCAGAACGAAATGAAGCACAGAGCCCCAGATTTTATGTTGTCCTGGAGAGCTTGCAGAGCACTGGGGAAAGGCAGGCAGAGAATTCCTTGCTAGCACCTTCTCTGTGCCTGGGAAGCAGAAGTGTTCACATTGCTTGGCAGAATCGCTTTTGTGCAGAAAACAGTAACACTTGTTCAGAACGAAAGAAAGCACAGAGCCCCAGATTTTATGTTGTCCTGGAGAGCTTGCAGAGCACTGGGGAAAGGCAGGCAGAGAATTCCTTGCTAGCACCTTCTCTGTTCCTGTTCACATTGCTTCGCAGAATCGCTTTTGTGCAGAAAACAGTAACACTTGTTCAGAAAGAAAGAAAGCATGAGCCCCAGATTTTATGTTGTCCTGGAGAGCTTGCAGAGCACCGGGGAAAGGCAGGCAGAGAATTCCCTGCTAGCACCTTCTCTGTGCCTGTTCACATTGCTTGGCAGAATCGCTTTTGTGCAGAAAACAGTAACACTTGTTCAGAACGAAAGAAAGCACAGAGCCCCGGATTCTATGTTGCCCTGGAGAGCTTGCACAGCACTGGGGAAAGGCAGGCAGAGAATTCCTTGCTAGCACCTTCTCTGTGCCTGGGAAGCAGAAGTGTGCACATTGCTTCGCAGAATTGCTTTTGTGCAGAAAACACTAACACTTGTTCAGAACGAAAGAAAGCACAGAGCCCCAGATTTTATGTTGTCCTGGAGAGCTTGCAGAGCACTGGGGAAAGGCAGGCAGAGAATTCCCTGCTAGCACCTTCTCTGTGCCTGGGAAGCAGAAGTGTTCACATTGCTTCGCAGAATCGCTTTTGTGCAGAAAACACTAACACTTGTTCAGAACAAAAGAAAGCACAGAGCCCCAGATTTGATGTTGTCCTGGAGAGCTTGCAGAGCACTGGGGAAAGGCAGGCAGAGAATTCCTTGCTAGCACCTTCTCTGTGCCTGGGAAGCAGAAGTGTTCACATTGCTTCGCAGAATCGCTTTTGTGCAGAAAACAGTAACACTTGTTCAGAAGGAAAGAAAGCACAGAGCCCCAGATTTTATGTTGTCCTGGAGAGCTTGCAGAGCACTGGGGAAAGGCAGGTAGAGAATTCCCTGCTAGCACCTTCTCTGTGCCTGTTCACATTGCTTCGCAGAATCGCTTTTGTGCAGAAAACAGTAACACTTGTTCAGAACGAAAGAAAGCATGAGCCCCAGATTTTATGTTGTCCTGGAGAGCTTGCAGAGCACCGGGGAAAGGCAGGCAGAGAATTCCCTGCTAGCACCTTCTCTGTGCCTGGGAAGCAGAAGTGTTCACATTGCTTCGCAGAATCGCTTTTGTGCAGAAAACAGTAACACTTGTTCAGAACGAAAGAAAGTACAGAGCCCCAGATTTTATGTTGTCCTGGAGAGCTTGCAGAGCACTGGGGAAAGGCAGGCAGAGAATTCCCTGCTAGCACCTTCTCTGTGCCTGTTCACATTGCTTGGCAGAATCGCTTTTGTGCAGAAAACACTAACACTCGTTCAGAACGAAAGAAAGCACAGAGCCCCAGATTTTATGTTGTCCTGGAGAGCTTGCAGAGCACTGGGGAAAGGCAGGCAGAGAATTCCCTGCTAGCACCTTCTCTGTGCCTGTTCACATTGCTTCGCAGAATCGCTTTTGTGCAGAAAACACTAACACTTGTTCAGAACGAAAGAAAGCATGAGCCCCAGATTTTATGTTGTCCTGGGGAGCTTGCAGAGCACTGGGGAAAGGCAGGCAGAGAATTCCCTGCTAGCACCTTCTCTGTGCCTGTTCACATTGCTTCGCAGAATCGCTTTTGTGCAGAAAACAGTAACACTTGTTCAGAACGAAAGAAAGCACAGAGCCCCAGATTCTATGTTGTCCTGGAGAGCTTGCAGAGCACTGGGGAAAGGCAGGCAGAGAATTCCCTGCTAGCACCTTCTCTGTGCCTGGGAAGCAGAAGTGTTCACATTGCTTCGCAGAATCGCTTTTGTGCAGAAAACAGTAACACTTGTTCAGAAAGAAAGAAAGCACAGAGCCCCAGATTTGCTGTTGTCCTGGAGAGCTTGCAGAGCACTGGGGAAAGGCAGGCAGAGAATTCCTTGCTAGCACCTTCTCTGTGCCTGTTCACATTGCTTCGTAGAATCGCTTTTGTGCAGAAAACACTAACACTTGTTCAGAACGAAAGAAAGCACAGAGCCCCAGATTTTATGTTGTCCTGGAGAGCTTGCAGAGCACTGGGGAAAGGCAGGCAGAGAATTCCCTGCTAGCACCTTCTCTGTGCCTGGGAAGCAGAAGTGTTCAGATTGCTTCGCAGAATCGCTTTTGTGCAGAAAACACTAACACTTGTTCAGAATGAAAGAAAGCACAGAGCCCCAAATTTTATGTTGTCCTGGAGAGCTTGCAGAGCACTGGGGAAAGGCAGGCAGAGAATTCCCTGCTAGCACCTTCTCTGTGCCTGTTCACATTGCTTCGCAGAATCGCTTTTGTGCAGAAAACACTAACACTTGTTCAGAACGAAAGAAAGCACAGAGCCCCAGATTCTATGTTGTCCTGGAGAGCTTGCAGAGCACTGGGGAAAGGCAGGCAGAGAATTCTCTTCTAGCACCTTCTCTGTGCCTGTTCATATTGCTTTGCAGAATCGCTTTTGTGCAGAAAACACTAACACTTGTTCAGAACGAAAGAAAGCACAGAGCCCCAGATTTGCTGTTGTCCTGGAGAGCTTGCAGAGCACTGGGGAAAGGCAGGCAGAGAATTCCCTGCTAGCACCTTCTCTGTGCCTGTTCACATTGCTTCGCAGAATTGCTTTTGTGCAGAAAACAGTAACACTTGTTCAGAAGGAAAGAAAGCATGAGCCCCAGATTTTATGTTGTCCTGGGGAGCTTGCAGAGCACTGGGGAAAGGCAGGCAGAGAATTCCCTGCTAGCACCTTCTCTGTGCCTGTTCACATTGCTTCGCAGAATCGCTTTTGTGCAGAAAACAGTAACACTTGTTCAGAACGAAAGAAAGCACAGAGCCCCAGATTTTATGTTGTCCTGGAGAGCTTGCAGAGCACTGGGGAAAGGCAGGCAGAGAATTCCCTGCTAGCACCTTCTCTGTGCCTGGGAAGCAGAAGTGTGCACATTGCTTCGCAGAATCGCTTTTGTGCAGAAAACAGTAACACTTGTTCAGAACGAAAGAAAGCACAGAGCCCCAGATTTTATGTTGTCCTGGAGAGCTTGCAGAGCACTGGGGAAAGGCAGGCAGAGAATTCCCTGCTAGCACCTTCTCTGTGCCTGTTCACATTGCTTCGCAGAATCGCTTTTGTGCAGAAAACAGTAACACTTGTTCAGAAGGAAAGAAAGCACAGAGCCCCAGATTTTATGTTGTCCTGGAGAGCTTGCAGAGCACTGGGGAAAGGCAGGCAGAGAATTCCCTGCTAGCACCTTCTCTGTGCCTGTTCACATTGCTTCGCAGAATCGCTTTTGTGCAGAAAACACTAACACTCGTTCAGAACGAAAGAAAGCACAGAGCCCCAGATTTTATGTTGTCCTGGAGAGCTTGCAGAGCACTGGGGAAAGGCAGGCAGAGAATTCCCTGCTAGCACCTTCTCTGTGCCTGTTCACATTGCTTCGCAGAATCGCTTTTGTGCAGAAAACACTAACACTCGTTCAGAACGAAAGAAAGCACAGAGCCCCAGATTTGCTGTTGTCCTGGAGAGCTTGCAGAGCACTGGGGAAAGGCAGGCAGAGAATTCCTTGCTAGCACCTTCTCTGTGCCTGGGAAGCAGAAGTGTTCACATTGCTTCGCAGAATCGCTTTTGTGCAGAAAACAGTAACACTTGTTCAGAACGAAAGAAAGCACAGAGCCCCAGATTTTATGTTGTCCAGGAGAGCTTGCAGAGCACTGGGGAAAGGCAGGCAGAGAATTCCCTGCTAGCACCTTCTCTGTGCCTGGGAAGCAGAAGTGTTCGCATTGCTTCGCAAGAATCGCTTTTGTGCAGAAAACAGTAACACTTGTTCAGAAGGAAAGAAAGCACAGAGCCCCAGATTTTATGTTGTCCTGGAGAGCTTGCAGAGCACTGGGGAAAGGCAGGCAGAGAATTCCTTGCTAGCACCTTCTCTGTGCCTGGGAAGCAGAAGTGTTCATATTGCTTCGCTGTATCGCTTTTGTGCAGAAAACAGTAATACTTGTTCATAACGAAAGAAAGCACAGAGCCCCAGATTTTATGTTGTCCTGGACAGCTTGCAGAGCACTGGGGAAAGGCAGGCAGAGAATTCCTTGCTAGCACCTTCTCTGTGCCTGGGAAGCAGAAGTGTTCACATTGCTTCGCAGAATCGCTTTTGTGCAGAAAACATTAACACTTGTTCAGAAGGAAAGAAAGCACAGAGCCCCAGATTCTATGTTGTCCTGGAGAGCTTGCAGAGCACTGGGGAAAGGCAGGCAGAGAATTCCCTGCTAGCACCTTCTCTGTGCCTGTTCACATTGCTTCGCAGAATCGCTTTTGTGCAGAAAACACTAACACTTGTTCAGAACGAAAGAAAGCACAGAGCCCCAGATTCTATGTTGTCCTGGAGAGCTTGCAGAGCACTGGGGAAAGGCAGGCAGAGAATTCCTTGCTAGCACCTTCTCTGTGCCTGGGAAGCAGAAGTGTTCACATTGCTTCGCAGAATCGCTTTTGTGCAGAAAACAGTAACACTTCTTCAGAACGAAAGAAAGCACAGAGCCCCAGATTCTATGTTGTCCTGGAGAGCTTGCAGAGCACTGGGGAAAGGCAGGCAGAGAATTCCTTGCTAGCACCTTCTCTGTGCCTGGGAAGCAGAAGTGTTCACATTGCTTCGCAGAATCGCTTTTGTGCAGAAAACAGTAACACTTGTTCAGAACGAAAGAAAGCACAGAGCCCCAGATTTTATGTTGTCCTGGAGAGCTTGCAGAGCACTGGGGAAAGGCAGGCAGAGAATTCCTTGCTAGCACCTTCTCTGTGCCTGTTCACATTGCTTCGCAGAATCGCTTTTGTGCAGAAAACAGTAACACTTGTACAGAACGAAATGAAGCACAGAGCCCCAGATTTTATGTTGTCCTGGAGAGCTTGCAGAGCACTGGGGAAAGGCAGGCAGAGAATTCCTTGCTAGCACCTTCTCTGTGCCTGGGAAGCAGAAGTGTTCATATTGCTTCGCAGAATCCCTTTTGTGCAGAAAACACTAACACTTGTTCAGAACGAAAGAAAGCACAGAGCCCCAGATTCTGTGTTGTCCTGGAGAGCTTGCAGAGCACTGGGGAAAGGCAGGCAGAGAATTCCTTGCTAGCACCTTCTCTGTGCCTGGGAAGCAGAAGTGTTCACATTGCTTCGCAGAATCGCTTTTGTGCAGAAAACAGTAACACTTCTTCAGAACGAAAGAAAGCACAGAGCCCCAGATTCTATGTTGTCCTGGAGAGCTTGCAGAGCACTGGGGAAAGGCAGGCAGAGAATTCCTTGCTAGCACCTTCTCTGTGCCTGGGAAGCAGAAGTGTTCACATTGCTTCGCAGAATCGCTTTTGTGCAGAAAACACTAACACTTGTTCAGAAGGAAAGAAAGCACAGAGCCCCAGATTCTATGTTGTCCTGGAGAGCTTGCAGAGCACTGGGGAAAGGCAGGCAGAGAATTACTTGCTAGCACCTTCTCTGTGCCTGGGAAGCAGAAGTGTTCACATTAGTTCGCAGAATCGCTTTTGTGCAGAAAACAGTAACACTTGTTCAGAACGAAAGGAAGCACAGAGCCCCAGATTTTATGTTGTCCTGGAGAGCTTGCAGAGCACTGGGGAAAGGCAGGCAGAGAATTCCCTGCTAGCACCTTCTCTGTGCCTGTTCACATTGCTTCGCAGAATCGCTTTTGTGCAGAAAACAGTAACACTTGTTCAGAACGAAATGAAGCACAGAGCCCCAGATTTTATGTTGTCCTGGAGAGCTTGCAGAGCACTGGGGAAAGGCAGGCAGAGAATTCCTTGCTAGCACCTTCTCTGTGCCTGGGAAGCAGAAGTGTTCACATTGCTTCGCAGAATCGCTTTTGTGCAGAAAACAGTAACACTTGTTCAGAACGAAAGAAAGCACAGAGCCCCAGATTTTATGTTGTCCTGGAGAGCTTGCAGAGCACTGGGGAAAGGCAGGCAGAGAATTCCCTGCTAGCACCTTCTCTATGCCTGGGAAGCAGAAGTGTTCACATTGCTTCGCAGAATCGCTTTTGTGCAGAAAACAGTAACACTTGTTCAGAAGGAAAGAAAGCACAGAGCCCCAGATTTTATGTTGTCCTGGAGAGCTTGCAGAGCACTGGGGAAAGGCAGGCAGAGAATTCCCTGCTAGCACCTTCTCTGTGCCTGGGAAGCAGAAGTGTTCACATTGCTTCGCAGAATCGCTTTTGTGCAGAAAACACTAACACTTGTTCAGAACGAAAGAAAGCACAGAGCCCCAGATTCTATGTTGTCCTGGAGAGCTTGCAGAGCACTGGGGAAAGGCAGGCAGAGAATTCCTTGCTAGCACCTTCTCTGTGCCTGGGAAGCAGAAGTGTTCACATTGCTTCGCAGAATCGCTTTTGTGCAGAAAACAGTAACACTTCTTCAGAACGAAAGAAAGCACAGAGCCCCAGATTCTATGTTGTCCTGGAGAGCTTGCAGAGCACTGGGGAAAGGCAGGCAGAGAATTCCTTGCTAGCACCTTCTCTGTGCCTGGGAAGCAGAAGTGTTCACATTGCTTGGCAGAATCGCTTTTGTGCAGAAAACAGTAACACTTGTTCAGAACGAAAGAAAGCACAGAGCCCCAGATTTTATGTTGTCCTGGAGAGCTTGCAGAGCACTGGGGAAAGGCAGGCAGAGAATTCCTTGCTAGCACCTTCTCTGTTCCTGTTCACATTGCTTCGCAGAATCGATTTTGTGCAGAAAACAGTAACACTTGTTCAGAAAGAAAGAAAGCATGAGCCCCAGATTTTATGTTGTCCTGGAGAGCTTGCAGAGCACCGGGGAAAGGCAGGCAGAGAATTCCCTGCTAGCACCTTCTCTGTGCCTGTTCACATTGCTTGGCAGAATCGCTTTTGTGCAGAAAACAGTAACACTTGTTCAGAACGAAAGAAAGCACAGAGCCCCGGATTCTATGTTGCCCTGGAGAGCTTGCACAGCACTGGGGAAAGGCAGGCAGAGAATTCCTTGCTAGCACCTTCTCTGTGCCTGGGAAGCAGAAGTGTGCACATTGCTTCGCAGAATTGCTTTTGTGCAGAAAACACTAACACTTGTTCAGAACGAAAGAAAGCACAGAGCCCCAGATTTTATGTTGTCCTGGAGAGCTTGCAGAGCACTGGGGAAAGGCAGGCAGAGAATTCCTTGCTAGCACCTTCTCTGTGCCTGGGAAGCAGAAGTGTTCATATTGCTTCGCTGTATCGCTTTTGTGCAGAAAACAGTAACACTTCTTCAGAAGGAAAGAAAGCACAGAGCCCCAGATTTTATGTTGTCCTGGAGAGCTTGCAGAGCACTGGGGAAAGGCAGGCAGAGAATTCCCTGCTAGCACCTTCTCTGTGCCTGGGAAGCAGAAGTGTTCACATTGCTTCGCAGAATCGCTTTTGTGCAGAAAACAGTAACACTTCTTCAGAACGAAAGAAAGCACAGAGCCCCAGATTCTATGTTGTCCTGGAGAGCTTGCAGAGCACTGGGGAAAGGCAGGCAGAGAATTCCTTGCTAGCACCTTCTCTGTGCCTGGGAAGCAGAAGTGTTCACATTGCTTCGCAGAATCGCTTTTGTGCAGAAAACACTAACACTTGTTCAGAAGGAAAGAAAGCACAGAGCCCCAGATTCTATGTTGTCCTGGAGAGCTTGCAGAGCACTGGGGAAAGGCAGGCAGAGAATTACTTGCTAGCACCTTCTCTGTGCCTGGGAAGCAGAAGTGTTCACATTGCTTCGCAGAATCGCTTTTGTATAGAAAACACTAACACTTGTTCAGAACGAAAGGAAGCACAGAGCCCCAGATTTTATGTTGTCCTGGAGAGCTTGCAGAGCACTTGGGAAACGCAGGCAGAGAATTCCTTGCTAGCACCTTCTCTGTGCCTGTTCACATTGCTTCGCAGAATCGCTTTTGTGCAGAAAACAGTAACACTTGTTCAGAACGAAATGAAGCACAGAGCCCCAGATTTTATGTTGTCCTGGAGAGCTTGCAGAGCACTGGGGAAAGGCAGGCAGAGAATTCCTTGCTAGCACCTTCTCTGTGCCTGGGAAGCAGAAGTGTTCACATTGCTTGGCAGAATCGCTTTTGTGCAGAAAACAGTAACACTTGTTCAGAACGAAAGAAAGCACAGAGCCCCAGATTTTATGTTGTCCTGGAGAGCTTGCAGAGCACTGGGGAAAGGCAGGCAGAGAATTCCTTGCTAGCACCTTCTCTGTTCCTGTTCACATTGCTTCGCAGAATCGATTTTGTGCAGAAAACAGTAACACTTGTTCAGAAAGAAAGAAAGCATGAGCCCCAGATTTTATGTTGTCCTGGAGAGCTTGCAGAGCACCGGGGAAAGGCAGGCAGAGAATTCCCTGCTAGCACCTTCTCTGTGCCTGTTCACATTGCTTGGCAGAATCGCTTTTGTGCAGAAAACAGTAACACTTGTTCAGAACGAAAGAAAGCACAGAGCCCCGGATTCTATGTTGCCCTGGAGAGCTTGCACAGCACTGGGGAAAGGCAGGCAGAGAATTCCTTGCTAGCACCTTCTCTGTGCCTGGGAAGCAGAAGTGTGCACATTGCTTCGCAGAATTGCTTTTGTGCAGAAAACACTAACACTTGTTCAGAACGAAAGAAAGCACAGAGCCCCAGATTTTATGTTGTCCTGGAGAGCTTGCAGAGCACTGGGGAAAGGCAGGCAGAGAATTCCTTGCTAGCACCTTCTCTGTGCCTGGGAAGCAGAAGTGTTCATATTGCTTCGCTGTATCGCTTTTGTGCAGAAAACAGTAACACTTCTTCAGAAGGAAAGAAAGCACAGAGCCCCAGATTTTATGTTGTCCTGGAGAGCTTGCAGAGCACTGGGGAAAGGCAGGCAGAGAATTCCCTGCTAGCACCTTCTCTGTGCCTGGGAAGCAGAAGTGTTCACATTGCTTGGCAGAATCGCTTTTGTGCAGAAAACACTAACACTTGTTCAGAACAAAAGAAAGCACAGAGCCCCAGATTTGATGTTGTCCTGGAGAGCTTGCAGAGCACTGGGGAAAGGCAGGCAGAGAATTCCTTGCTAGCACCTTCTCTGTGCCTGGGAAGCAGAAGTGTTCACATTGCTTCGCAGAATCGCTTTTGTGCAGAAAACAGTAACACTTGTTCAGAAGGAAAGAAAGCACAGAGCCCCAGATTTTATGTTGTCCTGGAGAGCTTGCAGAGCACTGGGGAAAGGCAGGCAGAGAATTCCCTGCTAGCACCTTCTCTGTGCCTGTTCACATTGCTTCGCAGAATCGCTTTTGTGCAGAAAACAGTAACACTTGTTCAGAAAGAAAGAAAGCATGAGCCCCAGATTTTATGTTGTCCTGGAGAGCTTGCAGAGCACCGGGGAAAGGCAGGCAGAGAATTCCCTGCTAGCACCTTCTCTGTGCCTGGGAAGCAGAAGTGTTCACATTGCTTCGCAGAATCGCTTTTGTGCAGAAAACAGTAACACTTGTTCAGAACGAAAGAAAGTACAGAGCCCCAGATTTTATGTTGTCCTGGAGAGCTTGCAGAGCACTGGGGAAAGGCAGGCAGAGAATTCCCTGCTAGCACCTTCTCTGTGCCTGTTCACATTGCTTCGCAGAATCGCTTTTGTGCAGAAAACACTAACACTTGTTCAGAACGAAAGAAAGCACAGAGCCCCAGATTTGCTGTTGTCCTGGAGAGCTTGCAGAGCACTGGGGAAAGGCAGGCAGAGAATTCCTTGCTAGCACCTTCTCTGTGCCTGGGAAGCAGAAGTGTTCACATTGCTTGGCAGAATCGCTTTTGTGCAGAAAACAGTAACACTTGTTCAGAAAGAAAGAAAGCACAGAGCCCCAGATTTGCTGTTGTCCTGGAGAGCTTGCAGAGCACTGGGGAAAGGCAGGCAGAGAATTCCCTGCTAGCACCTTCTCTGTGCCTGTTCACATTGCTTCGTAGAATCGCTTTTGTGCAGAAAACACTAACACTTGTTCAGAACGAAAGAAAGCACAGAGCCCCAGATTTTATGTTGTCCTGGAGAGCTTGCAGAGCACTGGGGAAAGGCAGGCAGAGAATTCCCTGCTAGCACCTTCTCTGTGCCTGGGAAGCAGAAGTGTTCAGATTGCTTCGCAGAATCGCTTTTGTGCAGAAAACACTAACACTTGTTCAGAATGAAAGAAAGCACAGAGCCCCAGATTTTATGTTGTCCTGGAGAGCTTGCAGAGCACTGGGGAAAGGCAGGCAGAGAATTCCCTGCTAGCACCTTCTCTGTGCCTGTTCACATTGCTTCGCAGAATCGCTTTTGTGCAGAAAACACTAACACTTGTTCAGAACGAAAGAAAGCACAGAGCCCCAGATTCTATGTTGTCCTGGAGAGCTTGCAGAGCACTGGGGAAAGGCAGGCAGAGAATTCTCTTCTAGCACCTTCTCTGTGCCTGTTCATATTGCTTTGCAGAATCGCTTTTGTGCAGAAAACACTAACACTTGTTCAGAACGAAAGAAAGCACAGAGCCCCAGATTTGCTGTTGTCCTGGAGAGCTTGCAGAGCACTGGGGAAAGGCAGGCAGAGAATTCCCTGCTAGCACCTTCTCTGTGCCTGTTCACATTGCTTCGCAGAATTGCTTTTGTGCAGAAAACAGTAACACTTGTTCAGAAGGAAAGAAAGCATGAGCCCCAGATTTTATGTTGTCCTGGGGAGCTTGCAGAGCACTGGGGAAAGGCAGGCAGAGAATTCCCTGCTAGCACCTTCTCTGTGCCTGTTCACATTGCTTCGCAGAATCGCTTTTGTGCAGAAAACAGTAACACTTGTTCAGAACGAAAGAAAGCACAGAGCCCCAGATTTTATGTTGTCCTGGAGAGCTTGCAGAGCACTGGGGAAAGGCAGGCAGAGAATTCCCTGCTAGCACCTTCTCTGTGCCTGGGAAGCAGAAGTGTGCACATTGCTTCGCAGAATCGCTTTTGTGCAGAAAACAGTAACACTTGTTCAGAACGAAAGAAAGCACAGAGCCCCAGATTTTATGTTGTCCTGGAGAGCTTGCAGAGCACTGGGGAAAGGCAGGCAGAGAATTCCCTGCTAGCACCTTCTCTGTGCCTGTTCACATTGCTTCGCAGAATCGCTTTTGTGCAGAAAACACTAACACTCGTTCAGAACGAAAGAAAGCACAGAGCCCCAGATTTGCTGTTGTCCTGGAGAGCTTGCAGAGCACTGGGGAAAGGCAGGCAGAGAATTCCCTGCTAGCACATTCTCTGTGCCTGGGAAGCAGAAGTGTTCACATTGCTTCGCAGAATCGCTTTTGTGCAGAAAACAGTAACACTTGTTCAGAACGAAAGAAAGCACAGAGCCCCAGATTCTATGTTGTCCTGGAGAGCTTGCAGAGCACTGGGGAAAGGCAGGCAGAGAATTCCCTGCTAGCACCTTCTCTGTGCCTGGGAAGCAGAAGTGTTCACATTGCTTCGCAGAATCGCTTTTGTGCAGAAAACAGTAACACTTGTTCAGAAGGAAAGAAAGCACAGAGCCCCAGATTTTATGTTGTCCTGGAGAGCTTGCAGAGCACTGGGGAAAGGCAGGCAGAGAATTCCCTGCTAGCACCTTCTCTGTGCCTGTTCACATTGCTTCGCAGAATCGCTTTTGTGCAGAAAACACTAACACTCGTTCAGAACGAAAGAAAGCACAGAGCCCCAGATTTTATGTTGTCCTGGAGAGCTTGCAGAGCACTGGGGAAAGGCAGGCAGAGAATTCCCTGCTAGCACCTTCTCTGTGCCTGTTCACATTGCTTCGCAGAATCGCTTTTGTGCAGAAAACACTAACACTCGTTCAGAACGAAAGAAAGCACAGAGCCCCAGATTTGCTGTTGTCCTGGAGAGCTTGCAGAGCACTGGGGAAAGGCAGGCAGAGAATTCCTTGCTAGCACCTTCTCTGTGCCTGGGAAGCAGAAGTGTTCACATTGCTTCGCAGAATCGCTTTTGTGCAGAAAACAGTAACACTTGTTCAGAACGAAAGAAAGCACAGAGCCCCAGATTTTATGTTGTCCAGGAGAGCTTGCAGAGCACTGGGGAAAGGCAGGCAGAGAATTCCCTGCTAGCACCTTCTCTGTGCCTGGGAAGCAGAAGTGTTCGCATTGCTTCGCAAGAATCGCTTTTGTGCAGAAAACAGTAACACTTGTTCAGAACGAAAGGAAGCACAGAGCCCCAGATTTTATGTTGTCCTGGAGAGCTTGCAGAGCACTGGGGAAAGGCAGGCAGAGAATTCCCTGCTAGCACCTTCTCTGTGCCTGTTCACATTGCTTCGCAGAATCGCTTTTGTGCAGAAAACAGTAACACTTGTTCAGAACGAAAGAAAGCATGAGCCCCAGATTTTATGTTGTCCTGGAGAGCTTGCAGAGCACTGGGGAAAGGCAGGCAGAGAATTCCCTGCTAGCACCTTCTCTGTGCCTGGGAAGCAGAAGTGTTCACATTGCTTCGCAGAATCGCTTTTGTGCAGAAAACACTAACACTTGTTCAGAACGAAAGAAAGCACAGAGCCCCAGATTTTATGTTGTCCTGGAGAGCTTGCAGAGCACTGGGGAAAGGCAGGCAGAGAATTCCCTGCTAGCACCTTCTCTGTGCCTGTTCACATTGCTTCGCAGAATCGCTTTTGTGCAGAAAACACTAACACTTGTTCAGAACGAAAGAAAGCATGAGCCCCAGATTTTATGTTGTCCTGGAGAGCTTGCAGAGCACTGGGGAAAGGCAGGCAGAGAATTCCCTGCTAGCACCTTCTCTGTGCCTGTTCACATTGCTTCGCAGAATCGCTTTTGTGCAGAAAACACTAACACTTGTTCAGAACGAAAGAAAGCACAGAGCCCCAGATTTGCTGTTGTCCTGGAGAGCTTGCAGAGCACTGGGGAAAGGCAGGCAGAGAATTCCCTGCTAGCACCTTCTCTGTGCCTGGGAAGCAGAAGTGTTCACATTGCTTCGCAGAATCGCTTTTGTGCAGAAAACACTAACACTTGTTCAGAACGAAAGAAAGCACAGAGCCCCAGATTTTATGTTGTCCTGGAGAGCTTGCAGAGCACTGGGGAAAGGCAGGCAGAGAATTCCCTGCTAGCACCTTCTCTGTGCCTGTTCACATTGCTTCGCAGAATCGCTTTTGTGCAGAAAACACTAACACTTGTTCAGAAGGAAAGAAAGCACAGAGCCCCAGATTCTATGTTGTCCTGGAGAGCTTGCAGAGCACTGGGGAAAGGCAGGCAGAGAATTCCCTGCTAGCATCTTCTCTGTGCCTGCGAAGGAGAAGTGTTCCCATTGCTTTGCAGAATTGCTTTTGTGCAAGTGATACCAAACTGTGAGGTGCTGATGACTCTCTTGAAGGACAGGAGGCATTGCAGAGGGATCTAGATAGATTGGAGCACTGGGCAATCGTTAATTTGATGAAATTTAAGAAATGAAAATACCGGCTTCTGCACTTGGGAGGGCGCTACGGCAGGCACAATTATAATAGGGAGAGGAGTGGCTGGAGAGCATCCCTGCAGAAAGGGATCCAGGGGCACTGGCTGACAGCAGGCTCAGTGTGAGCCAGCAGCGTGCGCCCTGGCAGCCAAGAGCGGAAACCGCACCCTGGGGTGCATCAGCCACAGCATAAGCAGCCGGGCAAAAGAGGGGATTATCCTGCTGTGTTCAGCGTTGTTGCGGCCTCACCTTGAGTGCTGTGGTAGTTCTGGGCCCCACCATTTGAGAAGGCTGTGAAGGTCCTGGAATGTGTCCCGAGAAGGGCAAGCAAGCTGGTGAAAGGGCTGGAAGGACTATCCTGTGAGGAGCAGTGGGGGACTTTGGGTTTGTTTGGCTTGGTGAGAAGGAGGCTGAGGTGTGACCTCATTGTTCTCTAGAGCTTCCTGAGGAGGGGGAAGGGGAGGGGGAGGTGCTGATCTCTTCTCCCTGGTATCCAGGGCGAGGGTGTGTGGGAAAGGTTCAAAGCTGCGCCAGGGGAGGTTTAGGGCGGACATTAGGAAGCATTTGTTTGCCAAGAGGGAGGTCAAACACTGGAACAAAATTCCTGCAGAGGTGGTTGATGCCCCAAGCCTGTCAGTGTTTAAGAGGGCTCTGGACAATGCCCTTAACAACAGGCTTTAACTTTTGGTCAGCACTGAAGTGGTCACGCAGTGGGACTGGACAATCCTAGTAGGTTTCTTCCAGCTGAACTATACATTCCCTTCCCCATTTCCCATTTCCCTTCCCCACTTCCACTTCCCTCCCAGTGAGACGAACAGCAAGGAGACTGTCGCTTGCCTGAAATGTCAGGGCTTTTTGAGCTCCAAAACCACATTCAAGGACACGCATCACAAAGGTTACAAGGGCAAAGGTCACAAGCATTAACATGGTGCAGATGTGTAGCCAGGAGCAGGCTGATGCAGTCCTCGGTTTAGCTTGAAAAAAACATCACTTGAAGCCTGGCAAAGGCAAGTGAGAGCCACAGAAAGTCACAAATGCCCTGCGTCGTGTGGAGGGACAGATGCGTGGATATTATGGTTAAGAAAATATTAATCTTTGCCGGAAAAAGGAAAGCAGATAACTGACTGATGCACAGAGAAGGTGCTCTTGAGAGCAAACTGAAAAGTTTTAAGAATGTGACCTTTCTCCCTTTTTTTGGGAATGAACTATTTTCACATGAATTTCCATCCTGGCATCCAAAAACCACCTAAACATTCCTGCACCTAGTTTATAATTATTTTTATATTTTTATAATTACATTTTAATAATATTTATATTTTTATAATTTTATTTTTTATTATTATATTTTTTTGCTCTTTACTTTTTATTCTTTTGATTGGGCTTTTAAAATTATTTTTATCCTTAGTTTTGCTCTCGTGTTTCTACATCCTTTCTTTCAGACTGTAAGAAAGGACGATCATCAATGCCACATTTGATTTATATAATTTTTAGAATTATATTTGTATAATTCGATGTTTTAACTGTTTATATTTGTTTTAAAAGCTATTCCTATAACTATTTTATAACTATTTGAATGGCTATTTTTATTATTAATTTTCCTCTTTACTTTTTATTCTTTTAATTGGGCTTTTTAAAATTATTTTTATCCTTAGTTTTGCTCTCGTGTTTGTAAATCCTTTGTTTCGGACTCTAAGAAAGGACGATCATCAATGCCACATTTGACTTAAATAATTTCTAGAATTCTATTTTGATATTTCGATTTTATAGCTTTTTATATTTGTTTTTATAGGTATTCCTATAACTATTTTTATAACTATTTGAATGGCTATTTTTATTATCATTTTTGCTCTTTACTTGTTATTCTTTTAATTGGGCTTTTTAAATTATTTTTATCCTTAGTTTTGCTCTTGTGTTTCTAAATCCTTTGTTTCAGACTGTAAGAAAGGACTATCATCAATGCCACGTTTGATTTATATAATTTTTAGAATTCTATTTTTATAATTCGATTTCATAACTGTTTATATTTGTTTTTATAGGTATTCCTATAACGATTTTATAACTATTTGAATGGCTATTTTTATTATTAATTTTGCTCTTTATTTTTTTTTTAATTGGGCTTTTTTAATTATTTTTATCCTGTTTTGCTCTCGTGTTTCTAAATTCTTTGTTTCAGACTGTAAGAAAGGACGATCATCAATGCCACGTTTGACTTAAATAATTTCTAGAATTCTATTTTGATAATTCGATTTTATATCTTTTTATATTTGTTTCTATAGCTATTCCTATAACTATTTTTATAACTATTTGAATGGTTATTTTTAATATTATTTTTACTCTTTACTTTATATTCTTTTAATTGGGCTATTTTTATTATTTTTATCCTTAGTTTTGCTCTCATGTTTCTAAATTCTTTGTTTCAGACTGTAAGAAAGGACTATCATCAATGCCACCTTTGATTTATATAATTTCTAGAATTCTATTTTGATAATTCGATTTTATAGCTTTTTAGATTTGTTTTTATAGCTATTCCTATAATTATTTTATAACTATTTGAATGGCTATTTTTATTATTAATTTTGCTCTTTACTTTTATTCTTTTAATTGGGCTTTTAAAATTATTTTTATCCTTAATTTTGCTCTCGTGTTTCTAAATTCTTTGTTTCAGATTCTAAGAAAGGATGATCATCAATGCCTTGTTTGATTTATATAATTTTTTAGAATTCTATTAAGGTAATTCGATTTTATAGCTTTTTACATTTGTTTTTATAGCTTTTCCTATAACTATTTTATAACTATTTGGCTGTTTGTATTATTAATTTTGCTCTTTACTTTTATTCTTTTAATTGGGCTTTTAAAATTATTTTTATCCTTAGTTTTGCTCTCGTGTTTGTAAATCCTTTGTTTCGGACTCTAAGAAAGGACGATCATCAATGCCACATTTGACTTAAATAATTTCTAGAATTCTATTTTGATATTTCGATTTTATAGCTTTTTATATTTGTTTTTATAGGTATTCCTATAACTATTTTTATAACTATTTGAATGGCTATTTTTATTATCATTTTTGCTCTTTACTTGTTATTCTTTTAATTGGGCTTTTTAAATTATTTTTATCCTTAGTTTTGCTCTTGTGTTTCTAAATCCTTTGTTTCAGACTGTAAGAAAGGACTATCATCAATGCCACGTTTGATTTATATAATTTTTAGAATTCTATTTTGATATTTCGATTTTATAGCTTTTTAGATTTGTTTTTATAGATATTCCTATAACTATTTTATAACTATTTGAATGGCTATTTTTATTAATTTTCCTCTTTACTTTTATTCTTTTAATTGGGCTTTTTTTACTATTTTTATCCTTAGTTTTGCTCTCGTGTTTCTAAATCCTTTGTTTCAGACTGTAAGAAAGGATGATCATCAATGCCACGTTTGACGTAAATAATTTCTAGAATTCTATTTTGATAATTCGATTTTATAGATTTTTATATTTGTTTTTATAGCTATTCCTATAACTATTTTATAACTATTTGAATGGCTATTTTTATTATTATTTTTGCTCTTTACTTTTTATTCTTTAATTGGGCTTTTTTTATATTATTTTTATCCTTAGTTTTGGTCTCGTGTTTCTAAATTGTTTCAGTCTGTAAGAAAGGACTATCATCAATGCTACCTTTGATTTATATAATTTCTAGAATTCTATTTTGATATTTCGATTTTATAGCTTTTTATATTTGTTTTTATAGCTATTCCTATAACTATTTTATAACTATTTGAATGGCTATTTTTTTATTAATTTTGCTCTTTACTTTTATTCTTTTAATTTATTTTTATCCGTAGTTTTGCTCTCGTGTTTCTAAATTCTTTGTTTCATTTTGATAATTCGATTTTATAGCTTTTTATATTTGTTTTTATAGCTATTCCTATAACTATTTTATAACTATTTGAATGGCTATTTTTATTATTAATTTTCCTCTTTACTTTTATTCTTTTAATTGGGCTTTTTTTACTATTTTTATCCTTAGTTTTGCTCTCGTGTTTCTAAATACTTTGTTTCAGACTGTAAGAAAGGGCTATCATCAATGCCACATTTGACTTAGGATGATAAAGTGGCAGCAAGAAAGCAGGCCAGGTATTCCCTGTTTCCTCAAGAGCGAGAATCTGCAGAATGAGGACCAGGACCAATGACACACTTTGAAAAGAGGAGGAGCAAGAAGGAGGTACGTGGTATTTTCCAAAGTATTACACTTGCCAACGCCAGTCGTACTTTCGGCCCTCCAAAACCTGCTCTGCTGTGCTTCTGGGCCAGGCATGGGAAGGAGAGCCAGGGCACGAGGGGTGTTTCTGGCTTGGTGGTGCCAGAGCCGCAGGCAAGGACGGAGCCAAAAGGACTCAGAGGAGCCCTGACAAGGGGCTGTGCTCAGTGCTACAGAGGACAAGCAGCAACCCCCGGGGGCCACCCTTGGGGCCCACCCTGGGAGTCTAGAAAGCTTCCTCCCCCCGGATGCGGGGCACGAGGGCCACCTTCATGGAGCAAGACCCCTGGCCAGGGGCCGTGCTCAGCGCTGCAGAGGAAGGCAAAAAACCCCAGGGGACACCTGCTAGCGCACCGTGGGGGGAAAAAAGCCTTCCTCCCCGCAGCTGAAGGTCATGAGAGGCCATCTTCGTGGTGCACGAGCAGCAGGCAGTAAGCCAGCCAAAAGGGACCGGAGGAGCCCTGGCAAGTGGTCCTGCTCAGTGCTGCAGAGGAAGGCAAAAAACCCCCGGGGACCAGTGCCAATGTGCCCTGGGGGAAAATTCCTTCCTGACCCCAGAGTGCTGGCGATCGGCTATTCCCTGAGCAGGTGAGCAAGACCTGCCTCCTCATCCCACAGGCTGGTCACGCCTCCCAGGAGATGCCCAAGCCCTGTTCTCCCTCACCTTGGAGCCATCTCAGGGGCTTCCGAGAGTGGCCAAATGCCCCTGGTCAGATTGACCTTGGGGGCAAGAATCTTTCCTGTGCCTGTCTAGCGGGTGCTCCAAAGCACTGGGACCCCTGACAACATCCCTGCATCCCATTTCTTACGGCTGCGACGGCGAGCTCTGCAGTGCTCCTCAAGGCGGCATTCATTCCCTTCGGCTGGCCACGGCTCTCCAGCAGAAACGGCCTGATAGCCTAGGGCACATCCAGCGCTTGGTGGCTCTTCTCATCTCCTGAGGGGTTTGCATCTGTTCCCGGAAGGCTTGAAGCAGGATTTCCATCCGTCAGATGAGATTTGAAGGTGGCCCTGCCAGGAGCTGGCCTTGCAGCAGAGAACCTCCAGCATCCTCGAGCAGGTTCCAGCCTTCCTCCCTCAGCCCCCTCCCAGTAATCCCACCCTCTCCTCAAGGGCTTCCTCTCAGATGTCTTTGGGCTGCCCCTGGGGCAGCTCTGGCACAGCTGGACACTGGCAGGTGCCCCCTTTTATACTGCCCCGGGGCACTGCGACTGCTGCGTTGCCGGGGGTGACATTGTGACGTGGGGGCAGCATTGTGACGTGGGGGTGACTGACAGGGCCCCCCACGCACAGCCCCGCCCGCCCCCTCCGCCCAGCACCCTTCAGAGGAAGCCTTTGGGGTGCTGGCCCCGAGGCAGTCGCTGTGCCCAGGAGGCCCAGGGGCTGTCCCTGCCCTTGGTGGCCATGCACTGGGCACAGCTGAAACCGCCTGGAATGGTGGGGGGATGAAGTTACTGATGAGGTTATTCAGATGCAAAGGAGCTGCTTTTTTTGGTTTTCTTTTAAATTAATAAAAGCAACGATATAAACCAATCCTCTAGCACATGCCTGGTAATGAATCAGTCTGCAAAACTAGTGAAATGAGGGCGGAAAGCTGCCAGGCTATGTTGACTCAGTTAAAGAATCACAACATTTTGATGCCAGCCAGGTGTGAAGAGACAGGCCCTCGCCCCTGTCCAGACATGGCTCTGATGGAGCAGCAGGCAGAGTGAGGCTAGAGATGAGTTCCCTTGCCAGGAGTGCCCCCTCTGCAGAGGGCTGTTAGGAAGAAGACAGCCTGTCAGGAGCCAGGACTTCAAACCACATCTACTTTATCAGCTAAAACCTGCACTTTGAGTCACACTTGGAAACGAACCAGTTTCCAAGGCAGTGCATCTTAAGAGCATGCTTTCCTCTTTGCAAGGGCCCTGCAAGGCCAGGAGGTGCTGAAATAGCACATCCTGAAAGAATTTAACTCTGGCAGTACTAACTGCATTCCCAGACAGTGCTCAGTATCAATCGATCACTGCACTGACTGCCACATCCAAAAAGACAGGTCATATCGTTTAGAACAGACTAGAATAGACTGTTTCATGTGGAAGGGACGTACAGCGACCATCCAGTCCAACTGCTTGATCAATTCAGGGCTGACCAAAAGTTAAAACCTGTTGTTAAGGGCGTTGTCCAGATGCCTCTTAAACACTGACAAGCTTGGGGCATCAACCACCTCTCCAGGAATTTTGTTCCAGTGTTTGACCTCCCTCTTGGCAAACAAATGCTTCCTAATAACAGGACGTCTTGGCTCAACCGTTCATCTCCATCGAGGAGGCTGGTCCTAGCAGGGACGAAGGTCCCAGGTGGAGCTCAGTGCCTGCCAAACGCTCTTTCTGCTGGTGAGAAGCCCAGAGGTTGGCTAGGGGTACTTGGAATATCCCAAAGCGCTATCCCTAAAATTTCAGATTCAAACTCCAATTCAGATAAAACTTCAGATCTACCTTACTCCATGTTTTAAGACCTTTTATTTTAATCTTTTTAGCACTTGTCATTTATTCCTTCTTTCCATCTGTCCTGAGAACTGCAGATGATGTGGAGGATGTAGCTGTCGCTGTATTCTTCAACTTTGACAAATGTTGCTTAGTATTGCTGCTGCGGAATGAGAATCCTGGCCGGCTCCTCTGGGTCCAGGCGTTGTGTATGTGGGAATGATTTCTGGCAAGAGCATTTTGAGCACTGGCGCAGTAGCAGCTTTCCTGGTGGGAAAGGTTTCTTCTGCCCCTCCTGAGAGGTGAGCCGTGATTACCAGCAGGGGCTTGAGTTGGTTGACGGGAGGCGTGTTGGTGTCAATGAGTTGTCAGTCTTTGGAATAGAGAGGATGCCCATACGATTGACGGTGATCACACCACGCGCCGCCCGCCCCCCCCCGCCCCCCCCCCCCCCCCGCTAGGATTGACGCTGATCAAGCCACGCAACCAGAAGCCACCTGCAGTGACACAGGTCTGACTCCCTCCCCGCTGTCACACGAGGTCGTCTCGGCAGACACAAGGTCAGACGCTCCTGCGGGGAGCCAGGCTGCCTTGTTCGCAAAGCCCCGTCTCTCTCTCTCTCTGACTTGGTACTTAGAGAAAGACGTATTTGACCTTTTTAATTATGCTGAAAACTGTGAATTACTAAACTCTTAGTTTAGACGCATTAAGCGTTCTTTTGGGGCTAGAATGTGGTTTTCTAGATGTGATGCATTCTCATTTTCTCAAATTCTTGCAGAAGCATTTAGCCATGAGTTTTTCAAAATGAATTTTGCAGTTGTTCCAGGCCTTCCTTCACTCGAAAGAATGTATTTATGCGTCACCATTTAAAACTGCATCAGACCATCCTAGTTAAATCTACGTTTTAATAACTTTATTTATTGAAATGTTTTACAGGGTCAAACCTAATTTCTAGTAAGGAGAATTAATGGGTTTCGTTCAGTGAATGATGTCAGCATGCACAATATTATCAGTGTTTTTGAAGAAGGGATTGGTGACATGGTAATGTTAAATCACGCTTGTGACAGCAGAAACTCTGATTTCACAGGGGTGATGCCAGCATCATCCAGCAACTCGAGTCGCTTTAAAGGATCACATACAAGTCATTTGGCAAATGTTCTCTAATTTAACTGTATGTGTTAAAAATATGTTTTACTTTGAAATCCTTAGCCATCATGTTAAAAAACCCCTTCTATATTACCGGCTTCACTGTGTTACACTGAACTCAGGAGGACTGGGAAGAAAGCTTATCACAAATATACTAATGTGGATTCTTATCTCAGAATTTTTTTTGTATTTCCTTCTTAGATGTTTTTGAGACTTGAGAAAGTTTCTAAGTTTTGACATTTCACCCACCTAGTGGTGAAGGGATGGCAGTGGATGTAGTTCTTCTGGATTCTAGTAAAGGTTTTTGATAGTGTCCCTCATAGCATCCTTCTGGACAAGTTGTCCGACTGTGGGATGAGCAGGTTGATGGTGCACTGGGTGAAGAACTGGTTGAAGGGCAGAGCTCAAAGCCTTGTAGTGACTGAGGCTACATCTGGTTGGAGACAAGCCACCATCGGCGTTCCTCAGGATTCAGTCCTAGGGCCAGCTCTGTTCAGTATTTTATCAATGATCTCACTGGAGGAGTTGAATGTACCACTGGCAAGTTTGCCAGTGATACCAAACTGGGAGGTGCTGATGACTCTCTTGAAGGACAGGAGGCCTTGCAGAGGGATCTAGATAGATTGGAGCACTGGGCAATCATTAATGGGATGAAATTTAAGAAATGAAAATACCGGCTTCTGCACTTGGGAGGGCACTATGTCAGGCACAAGCATAATGGGGAGAGGAGTGGCTGGAGAGCATCCCTGCAGAAAGGGATGCAGGGGCGCTGGCTGACAGCAGGCTCAGTGTGAGCCAGCAGTGTGAGCCGAGCAGCACGGGCCGGCTCCCGCCACCCCCATCCATCTCCTCAGCCTTGTAGGCCACCACCTTCCACCCCCTGCAGAGCTCGTATTTCAGCACCCGACCGCTGCCTCCCGCTCAGCCACCACTGGACCCCTCCGCCATGCTGCAGAGCACCCCTGCGCAGTGTGGAGGACTCCTGCACTTGCCCCAGCCCCGGCGCCACCGGCCCCGCACCCTGGTCTGCTCTGGGTTTACTCCAAAGCAAGCAGGTTTAGTCCAAAACCAACGGTTTAGTCCAAAACTAGCGTGGTTATTGCAAAGGGAAGGGGGTTAGTCCAGAGCAACCGCTGTAGCAGTAACTGCGCCCTCAGGTCACGCCCCAACAGCTGCGGCCTTGAGCCCAAGGGGCTCCTGGGGGGGCACAGCTCACCTGTGAGGGGGAAGGCCCCGGAGGTAGTAGACCCAGGAGACACCCCCTGCCCCAGTGCAGGACACCACCATCTTGCGGGTGACGGGGGCTGTGCCAGGGGTCAGGCCACCCTCGAAGGAGATGGAGAGGGAGGTGGTCTGCTTGGAGCGCAAGCTCTCGGGGGCCCTGAGGGTGAAGGCCAGGTGCTCCACCCGGTACTGGAAGGCCATGGGCTGCAGGAAGATGTTCTTGAAGGGGATGGAGGTGCTGTCATCAGCCTGGATGGGGGAGGGGCCCTGGGACTTGGGGGGAGGGCCAGGCCCAAGAGGGGGATGCTGTATTCCCCACCAAGCAGGGAGGAGAGCTGCAGTGTGGCCCTGGCTTCACCCAGCTGGCAGGGCTCGAAGGTCACATCCATGCTCACCTCCGAGCCTCCCGGGTTGGCAGGGGACACGCCGATGGTTTTCGTCAGGAAGCCGGCGCAGTTGGTCTGCACAGGGGAGAGAAGAGACCATGGAGGGGGCGGGTCACAAAAGCAGATCCAGCACCTCAGGAAGAAACAGAAGGTCCCCACCGTCACATTGTCTAGGGTCCCTGTCCCTTGCCTGTCACTGCGCCTGTCCCCCCCACCACTTGCCAGTGAGGAATGGCCATCAGGAATGTCCAAACGTGCCCAGCAGGGACAACCCTGCACCCAAGTTCTGGAGGACCTTAAACCCCAGCCCTGGCAGTAACGGGGAAGTCTTGCATGGGCCACGGAACCTGCAAGAGCAGCTCCAGAAAGGGCAGCAGAGAACATCTGCAAGTGAAGACAGGCCGGCTGGGGACAAGCCCAGCATTGGTGGGGAGACCCGCAGGCTCATGTGGCCACCCCAGCTCAGCCAGGCCAAGCTAGAGGGGTAGGATCCCTTGACAGAGAGGGCTGATGCTGGCCAGACAAGCTGCCTCCCAGCAAGGGCCCAGGGCAGGCTGGGGTCACCTGGAGTGGTAGTTGGTCTTCTGCTGGGCGTAATTCATTATTTTGGTGGTCATGGTCTGACTAGAGCCCAGTGTGGTGCAGAAGTAGAGGGGCTTCTCCGGCCCACTCATGGTGGCTTTCAGGTGCAGATTGTAATAGAAAGAGCCCAAGCTGCTGCTCCGGAGCACCAGGCACCCGGTGCTCTCACCCACTTTCACAGGCTGATACTCAAAGACAAGATCATCCTGGGAGGAACCAAAGGAGAAGCCACTGAGTCAGGCAGAGATGGGGAAAGCAGGGCCTGCAACAGGGGAAATCGGTCCCTGGTGTGCTCCAGCAGTGCTGGAAGGCAGCCCAGCACCCTCCCTTGCTCCAGGTCCCTCTCTCTGGGGCAGAGCCTTGCTACATCTGGGGGACAGTTCACTCGGGGGACCGTCCCCAACAGCTCAGAGCCCTCCAGCACTATCCCAGAAGCTTCCCACCCTAAAATGCCCCTCTACTCCCCCAGGGCAAAAAACACCTATCGATCGAGGCTGCAAACTCCCTGCCAGTGGGGTGAGGCATGCCCTGCAGCCACTCTAAACTGAAAATACCCACACTAAATACAGAGCCTGTGGCACAAGGACCCGCCCTGTGAGGCCTGATGGAAACATCTCAGAAGGGGTAGCATGGCAGACTCCACCAGCGCAGGGCGATTCCCACTAGGCATCTTCTTACACTCTGCTTCCCCTCCAGATTATTAGTAGGTGGGAGCTGTCACCCTTGGGAAGAAGCCCCAGATGGTTCATGCAGGGCATCACCCCTCAGGACCACCCACTCCCAGAAAGGCTGCAGGAGAGGAGAGCACACTGCATGAGCTTTGCTCCTACCTCTGACTGCGCAGGAACAGTGAAATGTGGGGGAACACTGATGTCGGGCACTTTGCAACGTACAGCAAACGTCACCGGGACAGGCAGAGGGTTGTCCACCTTGACGGTGGCAGACACTCTCTGCCCAACAGCACCGGTCACTTCAAGAGTGCTGATGGGTCCTGAAGCAGTGGCCTTGAAAGTCACCATGTAGAACAAGTACTCCTTGGTCACCTTGTTGAGGAAGGTCACCTGAATCGGAGAAAAAGGGCAGCGCTGGTCATTCTGCACATAAAAATATACCAGCTGTGCTGAAGCCAGCCTCAAGAGCACCAAGCTCAGCACCCTGCTTCCAAGAACGGCTGTAAGCAGCCACCGAGGAAGAGTGCGAGGCTGGGGAAAGCGTGTGAGGTATTTCTACTTGATACTCTCCCGACTGCCCATTGATTCCAGCTCACCAGTGTCCTGGTCCACCTGTGCTTAGCAGCCCCCGGTGGGACCCTCACAGAGACTGACAGGTGAGTGGGGGGTGTGGAGAGATGCCTGCTGTTCAGTACCCACCCAGGACACCTACAGTCCCACCAGTGGGCACGGGGAGGTATGAGAGCAGGCGTGTAGCTTCTCAGGAAGTCAACAGCTCCTTGGAAGGCCCCACAGCCCCATGTCCACACTTACCATTGCGTTAAAGACTGCTTCCTTGTAGGAGAGGAAGGTGAGCTTGTAGTCCTTCTTGGCAGAGCCTGGCACATCAATGTATTCCAGCCCCTGCAGCACAGAACTGCTTTCCAGGTTTTCTGGTTTGAGCATGTCTACCACCACGAGGAACCTGTGGGTGAGAAGAATGCAGTGAAGGTCAACAGGAAGGACTCCCACAGGACACCCCTCATGGTGGGGTACAACCCAGCCCCTCTCTTCCTCAATGCCCCCGAGGGAGCCAGCTCTCATCTGCCTGGGAGGAAAGCCCTCCAGGACGGGTCTGCGTAGGCAGAACATGGCCAGTGTGATCCCAGACACCTACAGGCAGAAATAGCCAAGGAGAGTGAAAAGCTTGCAGGAAGGAGCTTCCAGGCAGTGGGAAGCTCTTCCTTGCACCACTGCAGGGATTGCTGATGGGATGAGACTTCCTGGGCTAGAGTCACCACTGTGTGGCCTGTTCAGCCAGTTGGAGACAGGGATGAGCTCAGTGTAGGAAGTCCTACATGGCACCTGCTGGAAATGGTCCCTGAACACTTTGGGGTCTCAGCAGTCCCTTGCAGGAGATAGTACAAGCCTGTCCCATCTGGCAATGGGAAATAGAGGGAGTCCTAGAGACAAGAAATAGGGTAAGTGAGCTCGCCTGCTCTCTGCCTGGACCAGTTACTGGCTCTTCAGCACACCTGGACAGTCCCATGTCTCAGGCTGCCACCTGAGCAGCTTTGGGCAGGTCCAGCTGGCAGACCTGTGACCGCAGCCCCGTGTCTTTCGCCGGTGGAGATGGCATCGTCGTACCCACTGGGGCTGGCGCAGTGACAGGACACGGGCAGCATGTCTGGGCAGAGCAAGCTCACAGCGGCCCTGCAGCAGAGCTGCTCTGACCATCCTAACACCCCTTTCCCTGGGCACATCAGCTGCCAGCCCTGTGCTCGTGCAGGGACAGCTGTGCTAAGGGGGTGGCAGTCCCTGCTAAGCTCGACTGCCCCAGCATTACTGCCTGTCAGCTGGCACGGCAGGGTCCCACCAGCCAGGGTGAGCCATGGAAAGTTCATATCCAGTCCTCATCTGGGGTGCCAGTGGGTCACAGCCACCTACCCTGGGGCATCTCCTCTGCCTCCAGAGCAGCTGAAAACTGTGGGACTCTTCATGCAGGGCTGTATGTTAAAGAGATGCTGAGCATGTCCAACCCCACAGGGCACGGATCTGCTGAGCACCCTGGAGATTGTGCCCACAAGTCTCCAGCCTCCACTCAGGCCTAAATTCTGGTGTGGGAGAAGGTCAGCTGGAGTGGGACAAGGACCCCAGCAGCTCCAGCACCCCAGAGCCCTTCTGCACTGACCCCCTTGATTTAAGAGCTTGCCCCTGGTCTGCCCATGCGACCAGAGGGGCCAGTCACCCCCATCTGCCCAGTCCCAGACCTGCAGGAAGGGCTCTTTCCAAAGCTCCTGAAGGAGATGTCAAGAGAGATCTCAGTGTCATTTCCCACCTGGCTGCTCATGGCCGGGGGGGGCACTGAGAAATGGCAAGGCAGCTTCTCCCCTCTAGTTCCCTGTGTGCTGCAAAAGGGCCCCAGCAGGGCAGTGCAGGCAGAAGTGGTCATGCCCAGGGCGTGGGGAGCCTGTGCAGCCCATAGGGCTGAGCACAGGGGTCTCTGAGCCCCCCTGGGCTGCACAGGCAACGACCAGGAGCTGCACAAAACAAACTTCATTTCCTGGACCATCAGACAGCCTGGCTTTTTAGGTTAGCTGCTCCAGTACGTTTAGTGGTCAGTCCAGACCTCCCACCTGAACTTCCCTTACACCTGGCCTCTAGCCACCAAGAAACCCAGTTTCCAACATAGGATCTCAGGATAATTTCTGTTCATAGGGGACCTCTGAAGGTCATCTCGTCCAACCTCCTGCCCAAAGCAATGAGGGTCATGCTCTGAGGGTCAGCGTGCTGGCACAGCTCACATACCTGATGCTTCTTGTTCTCAGAGCTCATGGTTAGGGGTTCGTAAGTGATCGTGTAGGGCTTGTGGAAAAATTCAGGCCCCTTCCAGTGTTGCCCCTCAATGACGCCTTGCACAGTGCAAGTCCTTATTGTTCGGGTTGGACAGGAGGATGGTCTGACTGTGCTTCTCGCGCATGGCACACGTGAAAGTCAGCGTCTGCAACAGAGGAGCACAGAGGCTGCTTGGTCACAGCGAGGAACCCTTTCCACTCTGACTAGCTTTATGCACAGGGAGAGGCTTTTCCTTGTCGTATACCAAATTTCCATTTGAGCATAGATCTTGGCGTAAATCAAATTGTTGGTTCTTAGAGAAGGAAGAGGAATGAGTCTTTTGCATGCTGGGTGAAGGGGGCTGCTGCCTCCCTAGGAGGGGAGAAAGAAAACTGAAAGCCCTGGAAGGATCTCTCTCCTGTGCAAGGACAAGTCCTGCAGCCGCGCAGTCCCTTCGTGGGCAGGCTGACGAGCAGTTCCTGATTCTCTCTTGGGAGCAAGAGCCAACACCTCCCAGCTGCATGCTCCTGCAAGGCCTGTAAGGGCCAGGAGTCCTTCACGTGGCATCCCTGTTCCCCAGGAGCTGGATGCAGATGCCTTGTCCGCTCCTAGTGCTGAATGCCCTCCCCCGCCCCGACAGGGAGGAAAAATGTGGGTGCCGGTGCCATATTGTGGCTATAGATGGGTGGCTCTGGGGGACGTGGGGGGGGTCTCAGAAAAGCCCTGCAGGGTGTCCCCACGGCAAAGGTGCTGCAGGGCAGAGCCAGGACAGCTGAGGTACTCGCTGGAGGAACAGCACCTTTAATAGGTGAGGAAGGCAACTACAGGGCTCACAGATTTTGGGAACCCTGCCCAGGGGTTTTCTCAGCTCTCTAGGACACCCAGGCAGGATGACAGGCAGGAGTGACTCTATGCCTGTAAGATTCCTCTAGTTCCTGCCCTGGGAGAGATGTGGTGCAAATGGTGGGGTAAGGGGGCACCTGTCCTGTCTCTGTTCCAGTTACCTCTTTGGACACAGGGGTCTCCATGCAGCATCCTGCCAGCGTAAGCTGGAGCGGCTCACTGCCCTCGATGAAGCACTGCAGGCCCTCGCACTGGATAGCACAGCTCAGCTTAGAGGGGCAGAAGGTCACAACGAAGGGAACGTCCATTCCTGGGAAGATGTAACCCTTTGTGGGGCTGATGCAGAAATCTGGCTTGAAGCTCTTGATGTCCCACTTAAACCTTGCCAAGGAAAGCACAAGGACAGAAAGGAACGATTAACAACCGGGAGGCTGCGAACACAACGTGCCATTTCTAATTCTCTTGTGGGCTTTTCCACAGCATCTCAGGCAGGGTGCTGAGCCACCTGGCACTAAGGCTTCAGGTTGGGCAGGACTCAGCTGCACCCATCCGTAAACAAGCTTTTGGTTGTACCCCTTGCTAAGTTCCAGGGCCTGACTGCACAGCCTTGGCTGCACAACTCCCCACTGGAATGGAAAAGCAGACGACAACTCTCTGGGCAAGCTACAGCTCCATCCAACCCTCACCCAAGCTCTCGGCCACCAGAGAGGACAGGGCTTTGCATTACTTGACTCCTATGTCGCCCGTGTTCTGCATGGTGAGGTGCCAGGATGTGTAGCTCTGCTGCACCACCACTCCGAAGCTGAGGTGTTCCTGGTCCAAGCTCACGTGGGTGCCCTGGCAGGAGCCCCACACCATGAAGAGGGAACGCACCAGGCCACTGCACTCCAACATCACTTCTTCGGTGAACGGCTGGATGCAGCACTTTGGGGAGAAGATCACTTCCACTTTACAGGTCTCTCCTTTGGGCTTCAGGCTTAGTTCATTGGTGGGCTTCAAGCAGAGAACCTGCCCAAAGAAATGAGTGGAGACTACTTCATCGGGCAACCGAGCTGTGAATCCTCCATAGAGTCTTCCCATTCCTGTTCTGTTCCCATCAACATTGCCCCAGTCCTACTCATTCCCAGGTACACATCCTCAGCTACCAAAGGAATTTTCCTGTGATGTGTGCATCCAGCCACGGTGAGCTGGACTACGTCTTCCAAAGTAATTTCACTTGAGCTCCAGGAGAGCCATAACTCTTGGTCTTTAAAGATTACATTTCCATACCTAATACATCCTAACATATGTGTCTGAAACAGGTGAGGAATGGTACCTTCTTCTCACTTCTGGCTATGAGGGGAGTCCTGACACCTGGCTCAGATGAGGCACTCACACTGCCCAGCAGGGAGGACAGGACAGCACACAACTGTAATTAGCTACTAGCTCCCCCCAGAGCAGCTCACAGCTACCTGCAGGCATCCCTGGAGGCACAGCAAAGCGCTCTCCAGTGAAGAAAGGGGCCTTCCTGCAGCTCTGGCATGGTTGACTTGAGACTGAGCTTAAAAGTGAGAGGAGCAGCACTGTTGTTGGCTATGGTGACAATCTTCTTCACCATCTGTCCGATGGAGAGGGCTCCCAGCTTCACCACCTTTCCTTGTGGTTCCACATGAAGTGCTAAGGCTTGGACCATAGGCCCAAGCCAGAGTTGACCTATAGATGAATCCTGTATATTTTATAACCATTGTGCTAACAGGTATTATACTAAGTTATAACAAACCACCTATTCTGATATAAAGGGTGGAAGTGTTGAAGCCTGAGCAACAGGCCCTGAACCAAAACTGTTAACTCAGTATGTAATCATTAATGAAATATGCATGGAGGATGGAGCTATCTTGGATGTATCTTTCCCTTCCTTTGTATATGAATAGAATAACAGAGTCATGGAGGCAGGTGCCTGTCCTCGAGGCCTGATGTGAGACCTTGTGCATAATCCGATCCGATAAGCAGAGAAATTCCCTTAGTTTCTTCCTTGAGCCCTGGCCAGGCTCTGGGGGGAACCTAATGTGAAATTTAAACCAGATATTTCCACTTAAAACAAAGGTGCCAGCTATTCTGGCTTGCTGATTTTTAGGTATATAAGGCTGGACCCGCTCACAGTGACTTTGGGTCCCTCACCTATGGGTGGACGCACTGCGTAGGATTTCCCACTCGCCGGGACAGGCTCAACAAATCCTCGCTGCACCCGGGGCTGCCCAGCGCCTGCAGGTCTGGATGGTGGGAACGGGTGCAAGTGGTGATGGATCTTTCTTAATCACTATTCTCTCTCTCAGGTAGTAATGATTTCATGCATTACCCTGTATTTTCCTATTTGTTTAAATGCACTATTCTGTCTTTTCTTACTGTATGTTTTCTGTATTATTCTGTTATATTATTTAGTTATTTCTAGTAAAATATGCCTGCTCTTTTCACTCTGGTGTCTGAGTTTAATTGATATCCCTAATCAGCAAAACACCACAACGTCAACCTAAGGCAGGAGAAATTAATATAAAGCAAAAGGAAAGAAGGAGAAAAGGTTTTCTGACACCCTTGTGGCAGAAAACTAAAACATGGTAGGCTGGGGAAGAGACGAGGAAAACGAGCGAGAAAGCTGTGCCCGCGGCCTGTGCCACCTGGGGTTTTAAGATTTGGATTTCATCTCACCTTCATTTCCGTGCCCCTTCCTCGGACCTCAATAGTTTGCTGGCAAAGACCGTTGATTTCAAAAGGGATGAGCTCATGGTAAGACGCAATCTCTCTGGGATAGAAAGTGATGGGCACCGCCACTGTCCCTCCTGGGCGTAGGACGTACCCTGGGAAGTCCACATGGAGGTGTGAGGTGCTGGTGAACAAGCAGCTCAGACTGGCAGAAAGCACAGCTGAGAGGAGCAGAGGTGTCACAAGGCTGTGTGTGCAACATCAGGGCTACTTAGGGCTCTCCTGTCTCCTCTCCCTGCGTCCTCAGGATGTCACCCACAGTGCTCATGAAGACATGGAGCAGGCACATGCTAAGCAAGGGCCGAAGGAGTGTGTGGAGAAGGCCTACCTCACATCCTTATCTGGCTGGTTCGTGATGATGAGGCTCTGATGGGAAGGTGCCATTCCAGCATAGTAGATGAAGCAGGTTCCAAAGTTGAGTCTGGTAGTGGAGAAGTGGACAGTGGGCACTACCACAGTGGCCAGGAACACGCAGGTAAACCCTTGTTGATCTGGCGAGGAGAAAGACAGCATAAGCCCACTGAAGAGATGGGAACTACAACTGCAAACACCGAGGAAGAGGATGGGGGGCAGCTGGCTGCACTGACAATAAGGAAAAGCAAGTGCCAAAAGACTCCAGAATGGCAATAGAAGGTAGAAGGCTTGGTCCAAGAGGGAATGGGTTTTTGGAGAGTCGTGGCCCTGCTTTGTGCAGCCACATGCTGAGCTGTGCGGCCACATGCTGGCAGGACCTTTCTGCACGGTGGGACCAGCGCAGCAGAGGCCTGGCAAGGAGAAACAGCTCCATCTCCACACACATCTAGGACCCCCCCAGATTAGGGGCAGAGGGGGCCTGGGGGATATGCCCTGCCACAAAAGTGCTGCCCAAAGTCATCCTGGGTAAGCACTTATTAAAATACTCCATTCAGAAGCTGTCAGGCTCTTTATTTCTGCAACAGGAGCCTCTTTGCCTTGTTCAGGCTCTTCAGTGACAGAGCTCACCCCTAGCTCTGGGCTCCTGCTGCCAAGCTGCTGCGTAGGAGGTGAAGGTCCCGTATTAAACCCTCGTGCCTCACCTGAAGCGTCAGCTCTACGTCTTTTAAAGAGCACATCCTCTGTGGGTGAAAAGCCAGCTGGGTCTCTGCTTTCCCCTTCGCCTGCAAGACTGTCTGAGGGGTGACAGTAAGGACCTGCTTACAGGCTGCGGGGCCACTCAGTTCCCACGAGAAGGTGAAGCTGAACTTGCTGTTATTGTGGATGCTAAAGAGATGCTGGACATTCTTGTTCAGCTGTACCTGCAGGGAAAAGCAGTGAGGACTGGGGGTTAGAGCACATGCAAAGTGTCAGCTGGCCCAGCAAGTGCTCCTCCCTAATGTGCTCCTGCATTTTTCATATTCAGCTAATGACCTGTATGAAAGATCAATCTCCCTCCCTCCAGAGACCCATAAATGAAGAAAAACATTCCCTTGTGTTCAAACATCTCTGTGAAGCTCCTGGTTCAGGCCCAACGTTGCAGGCCTTTGTGGGGCAAATGGTTCAGGGAAGCAGTGCTGCTCACCTCCTTGAAATCAATGACGTTGATCTCCTGTGCACTGAGCTCCGTGACACAGCCGTCGCTGTCCTCACACCTGACAGACGTGTGCACGCTATAGCCGGTGGCCTTGATATTCAAGGAGAGGGGCTGGGTCTTCCTCTTGACATCGCACTTGAGGCTGAAGACCGCCTCTCCTTCTAGCGTTGGTGTGAAGAAGACTGTAATGGGAAACCTGGCGAGAGAAGACCCTTTTTGCTCCATTTGCCATCTCTTGGCTTTCCTGGCCACACGTTGCCTGCTCTATGGGAGAGCAGCTGTGCAATGGCCCTGGTGAGGCCCCAGGCCTGGGAGAAAGCAGGAGCAGCACTCTGCCTTTCCAGGGCCTTCCACTATGGAGCAAGCCCTGGTCAGCCCTGCTTAGGGTACGATGATCCCATGCAATGAAATGCCAGAGGATACAACAACAAGGCATCAAACCCTGAGCTAACGCTGACCTTACTGCCCTGTCCACGTGCTACAGGGCACCACCGGGTCGAGACCCCGCTTCTGTCCCAGACACAAAGGAGGGCACTCCTGGAGACCCCCAGTCTCTCTGATCTATATGACAAGGGTAAGTAACATCCTCTTTGCCAAGAGGAGTCGTCCAGCTCCCGTGACAGCAGCACAGCGTGGGTGCCACCAAACTGCCTCTTTGTAATTTTTGTGGGTAATTTCTGGGTATGTGATCAAAACCAAACAAACTACAGAGATTTAAGGAATTACCACTTCTCAGGTGAGCCACAGTAACTGATGCAGGATGCTTTCTTGCACTCTGTGGCAAGCCAAAATTCAGCATCTTTTAAGACACAGCAAAGCTGCCTGGAGCTAATGTGTTCTCCTTACACCCTGGCAGGCTGGGAGTGGGCACAGGGACATCCATGATGGATCAGCAAATGAGTTGGTGACTGCTTATACCGCTTGAACTCACGATCACGTCTGAGCACAAATCATGGCTGCAGTTTACAAGAAAAGAGCATCTGCTTTCTGACAGGTGATCCTGCAAAACACAGCTAGTCGCCTAAGCCTGTTGCTGTCCCCCATGACGGGCTCAAATGCTGCCTGCAGTGCTGCTTCTGTGCTTTGTTGTTTTTGGCCCTGCACCGACCGCGCATGGTGGGCTTTCTCGCTAAAGGAACACAGGGAAGAGAGGAGACCTTGCCCACTTAGAGCTGCTGGCTCAGGGGTCACAGGGGTAATACCCCCAAACATGCTTTTGTCACCAAAACTAGAAGATCCAAAGCCTGAATTTCTGCACCCACCTCTGCTTGCTTCCCTGGCTGGATGCGACCTCTCTCTGTGTGGCAGAAGGCGGCCACCTGTTCTGGTGGGGCTTCAGGGTCTTGGCAAGTCCACTGGAAGGAATACGTGGAACTGGATGGGTTCATAACCATGAAGGTCCTGGGAACACAAAGCAAAAAGGACTACTAAGGTGGTGCTGGGACATTAGTGACTCTGTCCTGCAGCAGACATCAGGCACTGCCCGTCCTCGACACTACCCGGAAGGAGTTATTTGGTACAGTGGAACAAGATTGGGAGCACAAACATTTCATCTGCTTTATAAGGGCCCTGTCTGTTTCCTGGGTGGCTACAGATTAACGTCTATTGACAAAGAAATTCGCAAGGATATAGCCAAAGTCTTGCATGCTAAAACGATAAGATCAAGCGAAAATGGTAAAATCAAGTCCAGTCAGACTCCTTTGGAAGATGGTACTCTTGGTTGTGGTTGCAGCCTTCATTGACCATGTCTGACTGGTATCTCAAAAGAGCAAGAATGTCCCAAGGATGCTCTTCAAAGGGACGAAGGTTGTACTGGCCCTATTGCACAAGCTGGGGTTACGTGGTCGTCCCAGACTGACCCATACCTTATTGAAGAAAGGGACAAAGAGAACAAAAAATGGGCCAGTTGGACTTCAGTGACCACCTTGTGCCAGGTCCAAAACAGACTCATGGCCAAGGGTCAGCAGATCAGAGACAAGGCACAAATGTGCCCTGAGGCTTGGAAGAGCAGCTGGAGAGGTCTCTGGTTAAGAAGGGTGACCAGGAGACGGTCATCAGGAGAAGCCATGTCCACACACTTACCTGCTGTGCCTGCCACGCACTCCAATTGCCTCAAACTCAATCACTCTTGTGTTGAGATCTAACGTTGCCCCCTTTGGTCCCTGCAACTCTGGTACACGCCTTTTTGCAGTGATGTAGTCAGAGTCTTCCAGCTCAAAGTGGCAAAGTGACATCAGGCTTCTCCCCTTCACAGCCACCTCCGGGCCCTTCTGATTTGGCCTCAGGTTAGGAATACTAGAAAGAAAGGGACCAGTATTAGCCAGACTAACATTTCCAGCCAGCCAGCTGCTTGTTTATCTCCTTGTGCAGCACAGTGTTGCATCCTCTCTCCATGCAAGCACCGATCAGCAAATCAAACAGAACTGCACTCCCCACCAGAGGCAGTGGAGGTGAAATGGCAGAAACACAGAGACTGACTGCAGCACACAGGTTTCTAGGTAGATAAGGTGGCCATGCTTGTCTGATAAGAAAGCATAGCTAGGGACTAGCTGGCCCCTTGACAGCCTTTCTGGATCTCTCGTTCCAGATTTTGGAACCCTCCGGAAGCTTAGTATTTCATACAGTGTCTTGTCCCAGTGTCTCCATACCTGCTTCTACCAAGGCTGGATGATAATTTGCCTTTGCTCCTGTATGTTGGTTGTTTCTGCTGCCTCACTGGGGCTGGCTGTCCCCAGGTCTGCACTCCCACCCACCCCAATCACAGGCAATACCACAACTACCCAGCAGTAGCACGAGTTGAAAAGTGCCTGGATGCTTCCTACCTGCAGAGCATACGGCTCTCAAAGTCCCCCACGTACACCGGAGAGAACTTCATCTACAAGAGCTGCTCCTGTCCTGCAGGGATGGTGCTGCTGCGGGGCTTGACAGAGAACAGTGAGGAGGCACTGACGGTGTTCAGAGACGAGCTCAGGGAGGAAGAGACCTGCTCCAGAGCGCGGCCCAGCTGGCTCGAACAGCGGCTAGACTGGAGCTTCACAGAGGCACCAGAAGTGGAGGCGAGGAAACCCCCTGCAGTAAAGGAAGAGGTTATAGCATGACATCTTCTTTCAAGGAGAAAATCCTTTGTTCCCAGCAACTCTGCCTCCTGCTGCAGGTGGACAGAAGGGAGCTGGGATGCACTTGGAGCACCTCTGGCCAAGGGTTTTCAGCAGGACTCCCAGTGAAGCAAAGGGAAAGTGTATGTTAGCAAATTCAACAGGCCCAGGACTGAAGTCAACTGCTTCACTCCAGTCTGTTAAACTCTCTCCATCTCCAGGACTGGGGACCTAATGCAAACTTCTGCAGAATGGTTTCTGGCCAGCTTTCATTCCCGAATCATGTCCAGGAACTAACAGTAGAGATGTGTGTGTGTTACAGCACCTGGATAAATTTCTGGGCATCATTTCATGTCCCAGTACAGCCAGCCTCAGAATCACAGAATCATCTAGATTGGAAAAGACCTTGAAGATCATCCAGTCCAACCGTTAACCTAGCACTGACAGTTCCCAACTACATCATATTCCTAAGCGCTATGTCGACTCTACTCTTAAACACCTCCAGGGATGGGAACTCCACCACCTCCCTGGCAGCCCATTCCAACGCCCAACAACCCCTTCTGGAAAGAAATACTTCCTAATATCTAGTCTAAACCTTCCCTGGTGCAACTTGAGGCCATTCCCTCTTGTCCTATTGTCTATGACTTGGTTAAAGAGACTCATCCCCAGTTCTCTGCAACCTTCTTTCAGGGAGTTGTAGAGGGTGATGAGGTCTCCCCTCAGCCTCCTCTTCTCCAGACTAAACAACCCCAGTTCCCTCAGCCGCTCCTCGTACGACATGTGCTCCAGACCCTTCACCAGCTTCGTTGCCCTTCTCTGGACACGCTCTGCTGACGTGGAAGTCCCGGACACAACTTATACGACCAATTTGATCAAGTTGATGCCACTTTATTACAGGATACACATCAATTTATACACTATCAGAAGCTTCACGCAGCGCTATCTTCTTGTTAATAGGCTAAAGCTACTTGTTCACTCGCCCTTCTGCCCTCTATGATTGGTCCCGGTGTGGTGTCCATGCGCTGCTCTCCCCCCAGGTAGACCCCCTGTTTTCGACATTCCAACATCTTTATCTCTTGGCCAGGAATGTAGTTTCTCAGGCCATCTCGGCCTTGTTTATGTCCTTGAACACAGCTGCAGCTTGCTGTTACAGTGAGGCCCCTCGGTCTGGATCGCTCACAACATGTCCGTTGTTCTCCAGCAATGCCACAATGCTCGAGTAATTCAATGTCCTTTTTGTAGTGAGGGGCCCAAAACTGAACACAGTAATTGAGGTGCGGCCTCACAAGTGCCGAGCACAGGGGGAAGATCACTTCCCTGTCCCTGCTGGCCACGCTACTGCCGATACAAGCCTCAGTGCTTAGCATTAAGGATATGTTCATTAAGGACAGCATTAAGTCCTGCTCCCCTGTCGCCTGCAGAATTGAGTTTTGTTTGTTACATGTGGTGGAGAGAAGGCTTTGGGGAACAGCGCTGCTCTGACCTTCACACCCTTTCCCCCCTTCCTCTTTGTCGGGCTTTCATAACCAATGACCAGAGAGCTGATGGCACAGCCCAGCAGACTGGCTTCAGCACAAGTGTGCCCTGTGCCGGGGAAGAGCCAATGCCAGGACGCACAGAGGAGGGAGATAAGCATGTTCAGGGCATCAAGGACTTGGGCTGAGTTGTCCCATCTTGACCATCAGGCAAGCTGCCTGTGCTAGGAAACACATGGGTTGCCAGCTCTCCTCACTCCTGTTTCTGATGAGACCTCTTGGACACACAGCCCTGTTTCCCTGTAGAACCACGCTGCTCCCAAGCAGACTGTGCGCTCAGACACAACCGCGTTACTGCGGGTTGGTGAGTCACGGCCCCGCCATTGAGCTCCAATGGCTGCTGTGAGCAGGGGCTCTGCCTGCAGCAAACACTCCCCTGCCCGAGTTAAGAGGGTTAGTTTTCGACAGTGACGTCGCATTTTCCCTGGATCAGGGAATTGCACACGGACAGTGACTGCAGGTCAGCTAACTCGTCGTTACACCATGAATTTTCCCCAGTCTCAGAGACTTCCCAAAGAGGTGCCCGAATCTCCCCCTTCCCAGACCTGACCCACCACGTGGCTCTCCCCCGAGCCAGGCTCAGCTCCCGTGCAGAGCACAAGTGTCAGAACACTCACAGGAGGCTCTGAAAGGTAGAGAAGGGGCAGGGAAAAAGTCTCCAGCTGCAGCTGGGAAGATGCTGATGAAAGTGGACAACCAGACAGGGACAAAAAAGAAATTCATGTTTTGGGGGGAAGCGGCATGGTCATCTCCCCAAGCCCTCAGCTGCCAGCCAAAATGCCCTGGGCACCCTGAGCTGTCACACAGAGCCAGTCCCTTACCATCCAGACTGGGTGGGAGCGGCTCCCCAGCATGGCTCACTGCACTTTCATCCTCCATGGCCGCCATCCAGGTGTATTCCAGGGCCACATTCCCTGTATTGGACAGCTGGAAACTGGAAAGCAAGGAGGAGTTTAAAAAAAAAAAAAAAGAAAAAGCCTAATAAATACAAAGTGAGTAGAGAAGTAACACTGTGTGGTGGGCTCCTGACACCCCTTTCTTTATGCTGAGTAGCATCTTCTTTCCCAGACAACTCTGCCACATCTAGATTGCTGCCCTGGGCTGCCCCAGAAGTATTTCCGAGTTTGGAAGTTACAGAGGAAAGGGCAGACATGGTGCCCAGGAGACTTATTCTGGTCTTACGTCTCCGTTTCACATTATTTTGACTGCAAACCCGTCCTTGAGCAGATAAGGACAGGCACCATGCAATGAAAGCAAAACCACGGCTGTTCTCAGCAGAAAGGCACAGCAGAATTGAACCTCTGCTGGCACGCCTTGGTGCAATGGCAGCCACCATCTCCTGCTTGGCTTTCTGTGCATATATATGGGCCCCAGCACCCAGCCAGGACTTGGAAAGGATGAAACAATAAAGGATTTGTTTAAAAGGATGAACAGCAGGTGAGACTGAATGTAAAGCCCGAGAAGGGACTCAGGTCCACATGTGGGAGATCTCCAGGCCCTGGGATGTGCCAGATTATGTGTGGAAGCTGAAACCTCAGACTCAGCAGGCAGGAGCACCCCCCTCTAAGGCTGATCAGCCTGTTAGAAATCAGAAGAGGTTTATTAAGTGGCTGAGCAATAAACATGTCAGTGTAACTTTAGCGGGCACAGGACCATGAGTAGAAGGAAAAGCAGTGGCCACCGGAGAGCACAGCGCAGCTCTGGGGAAGCAGACATGGGTCAGCCCTGGGCAAAGGCAGTCCCCACTTGTAGGTCCCTGTCTGGCACTCATGTGAACATCCTCGTCTGGAAGAGCAAGGTCTCCTTGAACTCAATCATGTCCGTCTTCAGCTTGAACTTGGCATAGTCAACGACAGCACTGAGGCGAAGTTCCACCTCACGGATGCTCTTCTCCAGGACAGTGTGAGCTGGTTCTGGGTCGGTCTCGATCACCTCCAAACAGGAGAGGGAAGAATCACTGACCAGAGCCCAGAAAGCCAGGCTGAGCAGGGAATCTTTTGGCCTCTAAAATCAGCCACATATAAGGGCTAGAAAGGACCATTCCCATTTATTTCCCTCGAAAGATAACCAAATTTGACCCTTCCGCTATAGTATTTGTTTCTACCTACTGATCACAGCAGTCACCACGACTGTGAATACACCCATGGGGACTATGACCGGGTATCAGCCTCTGTGTTTCAACCCTGTAGTGTCTGACCTTTTTCCTGGCCTCCTACAAGTCCAGCAGGCTTCCAAATCAGGATTAAGTTCCCCTGCTGGAGCTCTGTGGATGGAGAACCCCAAGACTGAACAAACCTAGAAAGCACCTTTTCCTTCTTGTCTCAGGAGAAAGTGCTTTCCAGATGTCATGTGCGGGGCAACAGCCACACTGGTGGTGGCTGGGGATGGGCATTTTGGGATGGGAGTGAACTCACTAGGAAAGTCTCCGACTGCTGATGCTCTGATGGGGAAGAAGTTCGGTTTACAGGTCTTAAAATGGTTCAGAAACTGGGGAAGAACCATCACCCAAGATAAATGTGTCTGGCAACAACAATAGTAAAAGCAAGAGTTTCTGGAGATGACACTTCTCCAGACTCCTGCGTGACTGCCATACAGTACCTGGGCTGCTCCATAATGAGACATCCTACACCATACAGAGACCACAACCAGAACCTCTGGTACCAGTGTAGGCAGAGCTCAGAGCTCGCCCACAGCGTGCTGGTGGGCTAGCCAGCACACACAGAAGAGCACTAGTGTTGCTCTCCACTTCAGAACAAGAGACAGAGCACAGTGGATTTAACTCCTTGTTGGTGAAAAGGTACTGAATCAGGTGAAGAGATTTTAACACCATAAAATGTATTATCATAAAATGTGGCATTCAACACAGGCTGCAACACTTCTGCTTTTGGCAGAGACCAATAGTTTGCAAGTGGCAAAATGTCTCTTGTCAAAAAGACTTCCCCATCTTGTGGGGGTGTATCAGGCCACCGTGCATCCACCTCTCCTGAAATGCACTGCTGGTTAACCGCACAGGTGGATTAAATGTCAGGAGGAGGCAGGAACTGCTTAGCCAGCAGAGATGGCAGCCTGCTGCCGTTGGCTGTTCTTCTTGTGGATGCTCAGTTAGCTTTTGCTATTGTGCTTCTTACCTTCTTCTTGACAGGCCATGTGGCTGCCGGGCCCCTCATGGCATCCACCCACTTGACGGTGTGCAGGCAGTCGTCCCAGTCGGGAACCTGCTCTGGCAGCAGCTGCAAAGCGATCCGAGCCACCTTACACCTCACAGGGTGCTTTTTGAAGGCGACTGCAATGTCCGATCTCAGGGTCACTGTGATGTTCTTAGCACAGCCAGCATGGAGGTGTCCCACCTAGGCAGAACCAGAGACCGAAGACCAAACTGGAATCCTTGGCAAGGGCAGGACTGACAGCAAAGGGACTGATGTGCTGAGCAGCTGTGCCAGGAATCTGCGTCTTACTGTGTATCTATCTGAAGTTTGATAAAGTACAAACAAAAGATGCCACCTCCCGTAACATGGAGCCTTTTCTGTGGGGCAGACAGCCCTGCCCCAGCAAAGCCAGGGATCGCAGCTCCTACATGGCTCTGAGCCGGGCTCTCACTGGTCTGTGGGGACTCCCTGCGAGCTCCCGGGAACCCGCCGGGCACTGCTTGAGCAGCGGGGAAAGGCAGAGCTGTCCAAGCTCACCTGGGGGGAGAAGTGAAACAGGGCGCCTGCCAGCCACTCAAACCACATCGCCTCCGTCCTGCTGCGATTGGTGATTGTGAAGCTCACGGTGTAGGGTGTCCCGATGTGACAGTCCCCGAACTGCATGTGATCCACCTCTGGCAGCTGTTAACAATGAGAGCAAGGGATCTCAGTGTGTGGTGAGGTCCATCTGCCCCCCCCCCATCTACAGACACGTTATGTCCAACTCTTCCTTGCTCCAAACCTTCCTCCCCCTGGGAGATGCAGCTGCTCCCCATCCTACCACTTTCAGGGAAACGCCCTGACACATCCCTAAACATGTGGTTGCAGCTGTGCAGAGACATGCAGTACAGCCTGCACTGCCTCTGTGCACACGGCTGGCACGCTCACAGACCGCCAGCTCCGCTGGGTGACAGCACAGGCCTGCTCATATAGAGGACACAGATTATCATACACGGTCTTCATCTCCACAATATCCCACGGGCGAGCAGACCTCCTTTTAGAGATACTCAGCTGAATGCTGGTATCTCTGACCCCACCCTACTAGCCTGTAAGCTTCTCCCTTGACAGAGGATCTTCCCTTTGTTCTCAAGTGTGGCTGCTCTCCAGGCTACAAAAGGCAACAGGATCTGTCTCCTAAGGTTGGACCACACCTGCACCAGCACAAGGTGAGCAGAAATGTGGATTTTCCTATTCCTTGCTCCATCTTGTCAGTCTCTCCTCTCTTACCCTCAATTATGTCTTCCTCCATATTGCCCTCAGTGTTCTCCTCGCTGTTTGCCATTAGTTCATGGATGTTATCTAGCATGAAGTCATCCTCGTAGCCTTCACCCACCAGCTGAATGTTGGTTTCTTCGTAGGGGTTGTCCACCACTGATAGGTGGATCCTCGCTTCCACACATTGGGCCAGGGTGGGTTTGAAAAGCACATCAAACTCTGCTGATTCCCCGTGATGCAGGACCAAGGAAGCGGTGTGAGGCCTCCTCTCTGCACAACAATGGAAATCAGAGAAAAGTGATACAGCTGTAGAGAGAAAAATATTTCCATGGGGTATAGGAGGAGTAAGAGGTTGAAACCCAGCTGTCTCTAAGCACAGGTTCTCCCACCGATGGTTCCAGACCCTCCTCCTATGGTCACAAGACTATGACACCACTGTGCATATCACTGCTAAAGTGTCTTAACCTCAGGGTAACACCCAGCTCTCACTCAAACTGCACCCAGCCAGCTCCTGCTATACATAAAGCTGAGTCAAAGGGTGGTTTTGATTTCTGTTGGCTGGCTGTGGGCTCAAGGGCTGCCTCCATTCAGGCTGGTAACTTCCCAAATGCAGCGAAGACCTCACTGAAGTGGTGATAGTCCCCCACAACTCAACCCCACCATGTCCAGAAGAACAGAAAAACTTCCTACAACTTGTTAGGAGGAAACCCTACAAAGCATCCACATGAAAAACTAGGGGTACAGAGAGCCCCAGGAAAGAAACTGTGTCTAACATCTGGCTGCTGCTTGGCCAAGCCAAGAGCAGGGCACACATCTTCCCAATGACTGACCACACTTGATGGTTATTGAATTTACCTTCTCCAGGAGCGTCCTCCTCCATGCCTGCAGCTTGGTAGATGCAGTGTGTGGCGGGCCTGGCTTTCAAGAAGAAAACTCCCCCTTCATCCAACAGGTCTATCATCAACTAAGAAAAGGGAACACAGAACACAACCCCACTGGTGTGGGTACAGGGTGGCATGTGGATTGACAACGCACTGCTGCTGGTCCAGCATGGAGAACCCAGCATGCTACCCTGCTTCAAACACAGCTGTTAGCACAAAGTTTAAGTAAAATCAGACAGGAAAAAAAACTGTTCAGAGGCATTGGAATGTAATTAAAATACAACCAAACAGTACAGAAAATACTAAAAGGAGCAGAATGTAATTAAACTACAATAGAGTTTAATTGAAATGTAGTAAAATGGGAGTACAGGAGTACTTTGACCCCAGCTTTAAGGCAGGCCTAATCCTGGGTTGCAACCCCAGACTCCTCCAAGGAAGATGCCCAGGATTTTTTTTCTCCTGTAAAGCAAGAGTTTTGCTCCAGAACCCACCCAAGACTCCTCTCAGGCATGTCCTGCAGTGCTTTGACCCCAGCTTTAAGGCAGGCCTAATCCTGGGTTGCAACCCCAGACTCCTCCAAGGAAGATGCCCAGGATTTTTTTTCTCCTGTAAAGCAAGAGGTTTGCTCCAGAACCCACCCAAGACTCCTCTCAGGCATGTCCTGCAGTGCTTTGACGCCAGCTTTAAGGCAGGCCTAATCCTGGGTTGCAACCCCAGACTCCTCCAAGGAAGATACCCAGGATTTTTTTTCTCCTGTAAAGCAAGAGGTTTGCTCCAGAACGCACCCAAGACTCCTCTCAGGCATGTCCTGCAGTGCTTTGACCCCAGCTTTAAGGCAGGCCTAATCCTGGGTTGCAACCCCAGACTCCTCCAAGGAAGATACCCAGGATTTTTTTTCTCCTGTAAAGCAAGAGGTTTGCTCCAGAACCCACCCAAGACTCCTCTCAGGCATGTCCTGCAGTGCTTTGACCCCAGCTTTAAGGCAGGCCTAATCCTGGGTTGCAACCCCAGACTCCTCCAAGGAAGATACCCAGGATTTTTTTTCTCCTGTAAAGCAAGAGGTTTGCTCCAGAACCCACCCAAGACTCCTCTCAGGCATGTCCTGCAGTGCTTTGACCCCAGCTTTAAGGCAGGCCTAATCCTGGGTTGCAACCCCAGACTCCTCCAAGGAAGATACCCAGGATTTTTTTTCTCCTGTAAAGCAAGAGGTTTGCTCCAGAACCCACCCAAGACTCCTCTCAGGCATGTCCTGCAGTGCTTTGACCCCAGCTTTAAGGCAGGCCTAATCCTGGGTTGCAACCCCAGACTCCTCCAAGGAAGATGCCCAGGATTTTTTTTCTCCTGTAAAGCAAGAGGTTTGCTCCAGAACCCACCCAAGACTCCTCTCAGGCATGTCCTGCAGTGCTTTGACCCCAGCTTTAAGGCAGGCCTAATCCTGGGTTGCAACCCCAGACTCCTCCAAGGAAGATACCCAGGATTTTTTTTCTCCTGTAAAGCAAGAGGTTTGCTCCAGAACCCACCCAAGACTCCTCTCAGGCATGTCCTGCAGTGCTTTGACCCCAGCTTTAAGGCAGGCCTAATCCTGGGTTGCAACCCCAGACTCCTCCAAGGAAGATACCCAGGATTTTTTTTCTCCTGTAAAGCAAGAGTTTTGCTCCAGAACCCACCCAAGACTCCTCTCAGGCATGTCCTGCAGTGCTTTGACCCCAGCTTTAAGGCAGGCCTAATCCTGGGTTGCAACCCCAGACTCCTCCAAGGAAGATACCCAGGATTTTTTTTCTCCTGTAAAGCAAGAGGTTTGCTCCAGAACCCACCCAAGACTCCTCTCAGGCATGTCCTGCAGTGCTTTGACCCCAGCTTTAAGGCAGGCCTAATCCTGGGTTGCAACCCCAGACTCCTCCAAGGAAGATACCCAGGATTTTTTTTCTCCTGTAAAGCAAGAGGTTTGCTCCAGAACCCACCCAAGACTCCTCTCAGGCATGTCCTGCAGTGCTTTGACCCCAGCTTTAAGGCAGGCCTAATCCTGGGTTGCAACCCCAGACTCCTCCAAGGAAGATACCCAGGATTTTTTTTCTCCTGTAAAGCAAGAGGTTTGCTCCAGAACCCACCCAAGACTCCTCTCAGGCATGTCCTGCAGTGCTTTGACCCCAGCTTCAAGGCAGGCCTAATCCTGGGTTGCAACCCCAGACTCCTCCAAGGAAGATACCCAGGATTTTTTTTCTCCTGTAAAGCAAGAGTTTTGCTCCAGAACCCACCCAAGACTCCTCTCAGGCATGTCCTGCAGTGCTTTGACCCCAGCTTCAAGGCAGGCCTAATCCTGGGTTGCAACCCCAGACTCCTCCAAGGAAGATGCCCAGGATTTATTTTCTCCTGTAAAAGCAAGAGTTTTGCTCCAGAACCCACCCAAGACTCCTCTCAGGCATGTCCTGCAGTGCTTTGACCCCAGCTTTAAGGCAGGCCTAATCCTGGGTTGCAACCCCAGACTCCTCCAAGGAAGATACCCAGGATTTTTTTTCTCCTGTAAAGCAAGAGGTTTGCTCCAGAACCCACCCAAGACTCCTCTCAGGCATGTCCTGCAGTGCTTTGACCCCAGCTTTAAGGCAGGCCTAATCCTGGGTTGCAACCCCAGACTCCTCCAAGGAAGATGCCCAGGATTTTTTTTCTCCTGTAAAGCAAGAGGTTTGCTCCAGAACCCACCCAAGACTCCTCTCAGGCATGTCCTGCACTGCTTTGACCCCAGCTTTAAGGCAGGCCTAATCCTGGGTTGCAACCCCAGACTCCTCCAAGGAAGATACCCAGGATTTTTTTTCTCCTGTAAAGCAAGAGGTTTGCTCCAGAACCCACCCAAGACTCCTCTCAGGCATGTCCTGCAGTGCTTTGACCCCAGCTTTAAGGCAGGCCTAATCCTGGGTTGCAACCCCAGACTCCTCCAAGGAAGATACCCAGGATTTTTTTTCTCCTGTAAAGCAAGAGTTTTGCTCCAGAACCCACCCAAGACTCCTCTCAGGCATGTCCTGCAGTGCTTTGACCCCAGCTTTAAGGCAGGCCTAATCCTGGGTTGCAACCCCAGACTCCTCCAAGGAAGATACCCAGGATTTTTTTTCTCCTGTAAAGCAAGAGGTTTGCTCCAGAACCCACCCAAGACTCCTCTCAGGCATGTCCTGCAGTGCTTTGACCCCAGCTTTAAGGCAGGCCTAATCCTGGGTTGCAACCCCAGACTCCTCCAAGGAAGATGCCCAGGATTTTTTTTCTCCTGTAAAGCAAGAGTTTTGCTCCAGAACCCACCCAAGACTCCTCTCAGGCATGTCCTGCAGTGCTTTGACCCCAGCTTTAAGGCAGGCCTAATCCTGGGTTGCAACCCCAGACTCCTCCAAGGAAGATGCCCAGGATTTTTTTTCTCCTGTAAAAGCAAGAGTTTTGCTCCAGAACCCACCCAAGACTCCTCTCAGGCATGTCCTGCAGTGCTTTGACCCCAGCTTTAAGGCAGGCCTAATCCTGGGTTGCAACCCCAGACTCCTCCAAGGAAGATACCCAGGATTTTTTTTCTCCTGTAAAGCAAGAGGTTTGCTCCAGAACCCACCCAAGACTCCTCTCAGGCATGTCCTGCAGTGCTTTGACGCCAGCTTTAAGGCAGGCCTAATCCTGGGTTGCAACCCCAGACTCCTCCAAGGAAGATACCCAGGATTTTTTTTCTCCTGTAAAGCAAGAGGTTTGCTCCAGAACCCACCCAAGACTCCTCTCAGGCATGTCCTGCAGTGCTTTGACCCCAGCTTTAAGGCAGGCCTAATCCTGGGTTGCAACCCCAGACTCCTCCAAGGAAGATACCCAGGATTTTTTTTCTACTGTAAAGCAAGAGGTTTGCTCCAGAACCCACCCAAGACTCCTCTCAGGCATGTCCTGCAGTGCTTTGACCCCAGCTTTAAGGCAGGCCTAATCCTGGGTTGCAACCCCAGACTCCTCCAAGGAAGATACCCAGGATTTTTTTTCTCCTGTAAAGCAAGAGTTTTGCTCCAGAACCCACCCAAGACTCCTCTCAGGCATGTCCTGCAGTGCTTTGACCCCAGCTTTAAGGCAGGCCTAATCCTGGGTTGCAACCCCAGACTCCTCCAAGGAAGATACCCAGGATTTTTTTTCTCCTGTAAAGCAAGAGGTTTGCTCCAGAACCCACCCAAGACTCCTCTCAGGCATGTCCTGCAGTGCTTTGACCCCAGCTTTAAGGCAGGCCTAATCCTGGGTTGCAACCCCAGACTCCTCCAAGGAAGATGCCCAGGATTTTTTTTCTCCTGTAAAGCAAGAGTTTTGCTCCAGAACCCACCCAAGACTCCTCTCAGGCATGTCCTGCAGTGCTTTGACGCCAGCTTTAAGGCAGGCCTAATCCTGGGTTGCAACCCCAGACTCCTCCAAGGAAGATGCCCAGGATTTTTTTTCTCCTGTAAAAGCAAGAGTTTTGCTCCAGAACCCACCCAAGACTCCTCTCAGGCATGTCCTGCAGTGCTTTGACCCCAGCTTTAAGGCAGGCCTAATCCTGGGTTGCAACCCCAGACTCCTCCAAGGAAGATACCCAGGATTTTTTTTCTCCTGTAAAGCAAGAGGTTTGCTCCAGAACCCACCCAAGACTCCTCTCAGGCATGTCCTGCAGTGCTTTGACGCCAGCTTTAAGGCAGGCCTAATCCTGGGTTGCAACCCCAGACTCCTCCAAGGAAGATACCCAGGATTTTTTTTCTCCTGTAAAGCAAGAGGTTTGCTCCAGAACCCACCCAAGACTCCTCTCAGGCATGTCCTGCAGTGCTTTGACCCCAGCTTTAAGGCAGGCCTAATCCTGGGTTGCAACCCCAGACTCCTCCAAGGAAGATACCCAGGATTTTTTTTCTCCTGCAAAGCAAGAGTTTTGCTCCAGAACCCACCCAAGACTCCTCTCAGGCATGTCCTGCAGTGCTTTGACCCCAGCTTTAAGGCAGGCCTAATCCTGGGTTGCAACCCCAGACTCCTCCAAGGAAGATACCCAGGATTTTTTTTCTCCTGTAAAGCAAGAGGTTTGCTCCAGAACCCACCCAAGACTCCTCTCAGGCATGTCCTGCAGTGCTTTGACCCCAGCTTCAAGGCAGGCCTAATCCTGGGTTGCAACCCCAGACTCCTCCAAGGAAGATACCCAGGATTTTTTTTCTCCTGTAAAGCAAGAGTTTTGCTCCAGAACCCACCCAAGACTCCTCTCAGGCATGTCCTGCAGTGCTTTGACCCCAGCTTTAAGGCAGGCCTAATCCTGGGTTGCAACCCCAGACTCCTCCAAGGAAGATACCCAGGATTTTTTTTCTCCTGTAAAGCAAGAGTTTTGCTCCAGAACCCACCCAAGACTCCTCTCAGGCATGTCCTGCAGTGCTTTGACCCCAGCTTTAAGGCAGGCCTAATCCTGGGTTGCAACCCCAGACTCCTCCAAGGAAGATACCCAGGATTTTTTTTCTCCTGTAAAGCAAGAGGTTTGCTCCAGAACCCACCCAAGACTCCTCTCAGGCATGTCCTGCAGTGCTTTGACCCCAGCTTTAAGGCAGGCCTAATCCTGGGTTGCAACCCCAGACTCCTCCAAGGAAGATACCCAGGATTTTTTTTCTCCTGTAAAGCAAGAGGTTTGCTCCAGAACCCACCCAAGACTCCTCTCAGGCATGTCCTGCAGTGCTTTGACCCCAGCTTTAAGGCAGGCCTAATCCTGGGTTGCAACCCCAGACTCCTCCAAGGAAGATACCCAGGATTTTTTTTCTCCTGTAAAGCAAGAGTTTTGCTCCAGAACCCACCCAAGACTCCTCTCAGGCATGTCCTGCAGTGCTTTGACCCCAGCTTTAAGGCAGGCCTAATCCTGGGTTGCAACCCCAGACTCCTCCAAGGAAGATACCCAGGATTTTTTTTCTCCTGTAAAGCAAGAGTTTTGCTCCAGAACCCACCCAAGACTCCTCTCAGGCATGTCCTGCAGTGCTTTGACGCCAGCTTTAAGGCAGGCCTAATCCTGGGTTGCAACCCCAGACTCCTCCAAGGAAGATACCCAGGATTTTTTTTCTCCTGTAAAGCAAGAGTTTTGCTCCAGAATCCACCCAAGACTCCTCTCAGGCATGTCCTGCAGTGCTTTGACCCCAGCTTCAAGGCAGGCCTAATCCTGGGTTGCAACCCCAGACTCCTCCAAGGAAGATACCCAGGATTTTTTTTCTCCTGTAAAGCATGAGTTTTGCTCCAGAACCCACCCAAGACTCCTCTCAGGCATGTCCTGCAGTGCTTTGACCCCAGCTTTAAGGCAGGCCTAATCCTGGGTTGCAACCCCAGACTCCTCCAAGGAAGATACCCAGGATTTTTTTTCTCCTGTAAAGCAAGAGGTTTGCTCCAGAACCCACCCAAGACTCCTCTCAGGCATGTCCTGCAGTGCTTTGACCCCAGCTTTAAGGCAGGCCTAATCCTGGGTTGCAACCCCAGACTCCTCCAAGGAAGATACCCAGGATTTTTTTTCTCCTGTAAAGCAAGAGGTTTGCTCCAGAACCCACCCAAGACTCCTCTCAGGCATGTCCTGCAGTGCTTTGACCCCAGCTTTAAGGCAGGCCTAATCCTGGGTTGCAACCCCAGACTCCTCCAAGGAAGATACCCAGGATTTTTTTTCTCCTGTAAAGCAAGAGTTTTGCTCCAGAACCCACCCAAGACTCCTCTCAGGCATGTCCTGCAGTGCTTTGACGCCAGCTTTAAGGCAGGCCTAATCCTGGGTTGCAACCCCAGACTCCTCCAAGGAAGATACCCAGGATTTTTTTTCTCCTGTAAAGCAAGAGTTTTGCTCCAGAATCCACCCAAGACTCCTCTCAGGCATGTCCTGCAGTGCTTTGACCCCAGCTTCAAGGCAGGCCTAATCCTGGGTTGCAACCCCAGACTCCTCCAAGGAAGATACCCAGGATTTTTTTTCTCCTGTAAAGCAAGAGTTTTGCTCCAGAACCCACCCAAGACTCCTCTCAGGCATGTCCTGCAGTGCTTTGACCCCAGCTTTAAGGCAGGCCTAATCCTGGGTTGCAACCCCAGACTCCTCCAAGGAAGATACCCAGGATTTTTTTTCTCCTGTAAAGCAAGAGGTTTGCTCCAGAACCCACCCAAGACTCCTCTCAGGCATGTCCTGCAGTGCTTTGACCCCAGCTTTAAGGCAGGCCTAATCCTGGGTTGCAACCCCAGACTCCTCCAAGGAAGATACCCAGGATTTTTTTTCTCCTGTAAAGCAAGAGGTTTGCTCCAGAACCCACCCAAGACTCCTCTCAGGCATGTCCTGCAGTGCTTTGACCCCAGCTTTAAGGCAGGCCTAATCCTGGGTTGCAACCCCAGACTCCTCCAAGGAAGATACCCAGGATTTTTTTTCTCCTGTAAAGCAAGAGGTTTGCTCCAGAACCCACCCAAGACTCCTCTCAGGCATGTCCTGCAGTGCTTTGACCCCAGCTTCAAGGCAGGCCTAATCCTGGGTTGCAACCCCAGACTCCTCCAAGGAAGATACCCAGGATTTTTTTTCTCCTGTAAAGCAAGAGGTTTGCTCCAGAACCCACCCAAGACTCCTCTCAGGCATGTCCTGCAGTGCTTTGACGCCAGCTTTAAGGCAGGCCTAATCCTGGGTTGCAACCCCAGACTCCTCCAAGGAAGATGCCCAGGATTTTTTTTCTCCTGTAAAGCAAGAGTTTTGCTCCAGAACCCACCCAAGACTCCTCTCAGGCATGTCCTGCAGTGCTTTGACGCCAGCTTTAAGGCAGGCCTAATCCTGGGTTGCAACCCCAGACTCCTCCAAGGAAGATACCCAGGATTTTTTTTCTCCTGTAAAGCAAGAGGTTTGCTCCAGAACCCACCCAAGACTCCTCTCAGGCATGTCCTGCAGTGCTTTGACCCCAGCTTTAAGGCAGGCCTAATCCTGGGTTGCAACCCCAGACTCCTCCAAGGACGATGCCCAGGATTTTTTTTCTCCTGTAAAGCAAGAGTTTTGCTCCAGAACCCACCCAAGACTCGTCTCAGGCATGTCCTGCAGTGCTTTGACCCCAGCTTTAAGGCAGGCCTAATCCTGGGTTGCAACCCCAGACTCCTCCAAGGAAGATGCCCAGGATTTTTTTTCTCCTGTAAAGCAAGAGGTTTGCTCCAGAACCCACCCAAGACTCCTCTCAGGCATGTCCTGCAGTGCTTTGACGCCAGCTTTAAGGCAGGCCTAATCCTGGGTTGCAACCCCAGACTCCTCCAAGGAAGATACCCAGGATTTTTTTTCTCCTGCAAAGCAAGAGTTTTGCTCCAGAATCCACCCAAGACTCCTCTCAGGCATGTCCTGCAGTGCTTTGACCCCAGCTTTAAGGCAGGCCTAATCCTGGGTTGCAACCCCAGACTCCTCCAAGGAAGATACCCAGGATTTTTTTTCTCCTGTAAAGCAAGAGTTTTGCTCCAGAACCCACCCAAGACTCCTCTCAGGCATGTCCTGCAGTGCTTTGACCCCAGCTTTAAGGCAGGCCTAATCCTGGGTTGCAACCCCAGACTCCTCCAAGGAAGATACCCAGGATTTTTTTTCTCCTGTAAAGCAAGAGGTTTGCTCCAGAACCCACCCAAGACTCCTCTCAGGCATGTCCTGCAGTGCTTTGACCCCAGCTTTAAGGCAGGCCTAATCCTGGGTTGCAACCCCAGACTCCTCCAAGGAAGATACCCAGGATTTTTTTTCTCCTGTAAAGCAAGAGTTTTGCTCCAGAACCCACCCAAGACTCCTCTCAGGCATGTCCTGCAGTGCTTTGACGCCAGCTTTAAGGCAGGCCTAATCCTGGGTTGCAACCCCAGACTCCTCCAAGGAAGATACCCAGGATTTTTTTTCTCCTGTAAAGCAAGAGTTTTGCTCCAGAACCCACCCAAGACTCCTCTCAGGCATGTCCTGCAGTGCTTTGACCCCAGCTTTAAGGCAGGCCTAATCCTGGGTTGCAACCCCAGACTCCTCCAAGGAAGATACCCAGGATTTTTTTTCTCCTGTAAAGCAAGAGGTTTGCTCCAGAACCCACCCAAGACTCCTCTCAGGCATGTCCTGCAGTGCTTTGACCCCAGCTTTAAGGCAGGCCTAATCCTGGGTTGCAACCCCAGACTCCTCCAAGGAAGATGCCCAGGATTTTTTTTCTCCTGTAAAGCAAGAGTTTTGCTCCAGAACCCACCCAAGACTCCTCTCAGGCATGTCCTGCAGTGCTTTGACCCCAGCTTTAAGGCAGGCCTAATCCTGGGTTGCAACCCCAGACTCCTCCAAGGAAGATGCCCAGGATTTTTTTTCTCCTGTAAAAGCAAGAGTTTTGCTCCAGAACCCACCCAAGACTCCTCTCAGGCATGTCCTGCAGTGCTTTGACCCCAGCTTTAAGGCAGGCCTAATCCTGGGTTGCAACCCCAGACTCCTCCAAGGAAGATACCCAGGATTTTTTTTCTCCTGTAAAGCAAGAGGTTTGCTCCAGAACCCACCCAAGACTCCTCTCAGGCATGTCCTGCAGTGCTTTGACGCCAGCTTTAAGGCAGGCCTAATCCTGGGTTGCAACCCCAGACTCCTCCAAGGAAGATACCCAGGATTTTTTTTCTCCTGTAAAGCAAGAGGTTTGCTCCAGAACCCACCCAAGACTCCTCTCAGGCATGTCCTGCAGTGCTTTGACCCCAGCTTTAAGGCAGGCCTAATCCTGGGTTGCAACCCCAGACTCCTCCAAGGAAGATACCCAGGATTTTTTTTCTCCTGCAAAGCAAGAGTTTTGCTCCAGAACCCACCCAAGACTCCTCTCAGGCATGTCCTGCAGTGCTTTGACCCCAGCTTTAAGGCAGGCCTAATCCTGGGTTGCAACCCCAGACTCCTCCAAGGAAGATACCCAGGATTTTTTTTCTCCTGTAAAGCAAGAGGTTTGCTCCAGAACCCACCCAAGACTCCTCTCAGGCATGTCCTGCAGTGCTTTGACCCCAGCTTCAAGGCAGGCCTAATCCTGGGTTGCAACCCCAGACTCCTCCAAGGAAGATACCCAGGATTTTTTTTCTCCTGTAAAGCAAGAGTTTTGCTCCAGAACCCACCCAAGACTCCTCTCAGGCATGTCCTGCAGTGCTTTGACCCCAGCTTTAAGGCAGGCCTAATCCTGGGTTGCAACCCCAGACTCCTCCAAGGAAGATACCCAGGATTTTTTTTCTCCTGTAAAGCAAGAGTTTTGCTCCAGAACCCACCCAAGACTCCTCTCAGGCATGTCCTGCAGTGCTTTGACCCCAGCTTTAAGGCAGGCCTAATCCTGGGTTGCAACCCCAGACTCCTCCAAGGAAGATACCCAGGATTTTTTTTCTCCTGTAAAGCAAGAGGTTTGCTCCAGAACCCACCCAAGACTCCTCTCAGGCATGTCCTGCAGTGCTTTGACCCCAGCTTTAAGGCAGGCCTAATCCTGGGTTGCAACCCCAGACTCCTCCAAGGAAGATACCCAGGATTTTTTTTCTCCTGTAAAGCAAGAGTTTTGCTCCAGAACCCACCCAAGACTCGTCTCAGGCATGTCCTGCAGTGCTTTGACCCCAGCTTTAAGGCAGGCCTAATCCTGGGTTGCAACCCCAGACTCCTCCAAGGAAGATACCCAGGATTTTTTTTCTCCTGTAAAGCAAGAGTTTTGCTCCAGAACCCACCCAAGACTCCTCTCAGGCATGTCCTGCAGTGCTTTGACCCCAGCTTTAAGGCAGGCCTAATCCTGGGTTGCAACCCCAGACTCCTCCAAGGAAGATACCCAGGATTTTTTTTCTCCTGTAAAGCAAGAGGTTTGCTCCAGAACCCACCCAAGACTCCTCTCAGGCATGTCCTGCAGTGCTTTGACCCCAGCTTTAAGGCAGGCCTAATCCTGGGTTGCAACCCCAGACTCCTCCAAGGAAGATACCCAGGATTTTTTTTCTCCTGTAAAGCAAGAGGTTTGCTCCAGAACCCACCCAAGACTCCTCTCAGGCATGTCCTGCAGTGCTTTGACCCCAGCTTTAAGGCAGGCCTAATCCTGGGTTGCAACCCCAGACTCCTCCAAGGAAGATGCCCAGGATTTTTTTTCTCCTGTAAAGCAAGAGTTTTGCTCCAGAACCCACCCAAGACTCCTCTCAGGCATGTCCTGCAGTGCTTTGACCCCAGCTTTAAGGCAGGCCTAATCCTGGGTTGCAACCCCAGACTCCTCCAAGGAAGATACCCAGGATTTTTTTTCTCCTGTAAAGCAAGAGGTTTGCTCCAGAACCCACCCAAGACTCCTCTCAGGCATGTCCTGCAGTGCTTTGACCCCAGCTTTAAGGCAGGCCTAATCCTGGGTTGCAACCCCAGACTCCTCCAAGGACGATGCCCAGGATTTTTTTTCTCCTGTAAAGCAAGAGTTTTGCTCCAGAACCCACCCAAGACTCGTCTCAGGCATGTCCTGCAGTGCTTTGACCCCAGCTTTAAGGCAGGCCTAATCCTGGGTTGCAACCCCAGACTCCTCCAAGGAAGATGCCCAGGATTTTTTTTCTCCTGTAAAGCAAGAGGTTTGCTCCAGAACCCACCCAAGACTCCTCTCAGGCATGTCCTGCAGTGCTTTGACGCCAGCTTTAAGGCAGGCCTAATCCTGGGTTGCAACCCCAGACTCCTCCAAGGAAGATACCCAGGATTTTTTTTCTCCTGCAAAGCAAGAGTTTTGCTCCAGAATCCACCCAAGACTCCTCTCAGGCATGTCCTGCAGTGCTTTGACCCCAGCTTTAAGGCAGGCCTAATCCTGGGTTGCAACCCCAGACTCCTCCAAGGACGATGCCCAGGATTTTTTTTCTCCTGTAAAGCAAGAGTTTTGCTCCAGAACCCACCAAGACTCGTCTCAGGCATGTCCTGCAGTGCTTTGACCCCAGCTTTAAGGCAGGCCTAATCCTGGGTTGCAACCCCAGACTCCTCCAAGGAAGATGCCCAGGATTTTTTTTCTCCTGTAAAGCAAGAGGTTTGCTCCAGAACCCACCCAAGACTCCTCTCAGGCATGTCCTGCAGTGCTTTGACGCCAGCTTTAAGGCAGGCCTAATCCTGGGTTGCAACCCCAGACTCCTCCAAGGAAGATACCCAGGATTTTTTTTCTCCTGCAAAGCAAGAGTTTTGCTCCAGAATCCACCCAAGACTCCTCTCAGGCATGTCCTGCAGTGCTTTGACCCCAGCTTTAAGGCAGCCTAATCCTGGGTTGCAACCCCAGACTCCTCCAAGGAAGATACCCAGGATTTTTTTTCTCCTGTAAAGCAAGAGTTTTGCTCCAGAACCCACCCAAGACTCCTCTCAGGCATGTCCTGCAGTGCTTTGACCCCAGCTTTAAGGCAGGCCTAATCCTGGGTTGCAACCCCAGACTCCTCCAAGGAAGATACCCAGGATTTTTTTTCTCCTGTAAAGCAAGAGTTTTGCTCCAGAACCCACCCAAGACTCCTCTCAGGCATGTCCTGCAGTGCTTTGACCCCAGCTTTAAGGCAGGCCTAATCCTGGGTTGCAACCCCAGACTCCTCCAAGGAAGATACCCAGGATTTTTTTTCTCCTGTAAAGCAAGAGTTTTGCTCCAGAACCCACCCAAGACTCCTCTCAGGCATGTCCTGCAGTGCTTTGACCCCAGCTTTAAGGCAGGCCTAATCCTGGGTTGCAACCCCAGACTCCTCCAAGGAAGATACCCAGGATTTTTTTTCTCCTGTAAAGCAAGAGTTTTGCTCCAGAACCCACCCAAGACTCCTCTCAGGCATGTCCTGCAGTGCTTTGACCCCAGCTTTAAGGCAGGCCTAATCCTGGGTTGCAACCCCAGACTCCTCCAAGGAAGATACCCAGGATTTTTTTTCTCCTGTAAAGCAAGAGTTTTGCTCCAGAACCCACCCAAGACTCCTCTCAGGCATGTCCTGCAGTGCTTTGACCCCAGCTTTAAGGCAGGCCTAATCCTGGGTTGCAACCCCAGACTCCTCCAAGGAAGATGCCCAGGATTTTTTTTCTCCTGTAAAGCAAGAGTTTTGCTCCAGAACCCACCCAAGACTCCTCTCAGGCATGTCCTGCAGTGCTTTGACCCCAGCTTTAAGGCAGGCCTAATCCTGGGTTGCAACCCCAGACTCCTCCAAGGAAGATACCCAGGATTTTTTTTCTCCTGTAAAGCAAGAGTTTTGCTCCAGAACCCACCCAAGACTCCTCTCAGGCATGTCCTGCAGTGCTTTGACCCCAGCTTTAAGGCAGGCCTAATCCTGGGTTGCAACCCCAGACTCCTCCAAGGAAGATACCCAGGATTTTTTTTCTCCTGTAAAGCAAGAGGTTTGCTCCAGAACCCACCCAAGACTCCTCTCAGGCATGTCCTGCAGTGCTTTGACCCCAGCTTTAAGGCAGGCCTAATCCTGGGTTGCAACCCCAGACTCCTCCAAGGAAGATACCCAGGATTTTTTTTCTCCTGTAAAGCAAGAGGTTTGCTCCAGAACCCACCCAAGACTCCTCTCAGGCATGTCCTGCAGTGCTTTGACCCCAGCTTTAAGGCAGGCCTAATCCTGGGTTGCAACCCCAGACTCCTCCAAGGAAGATACCCAGGATTTTTTTTCTCCTGTAAAGCAAGAGTTTTGCTCCAGAACCCACCCAAGACTCCTCTCAGGCATGTCCTGCAGTGCTTTGACCCCAGCTTTAAGGCAGGCCTAATCCTGGGTTGCAACCCCAGACTCCTCCAAGGAAGATACCCAGGATTTTTTTTCTCCTGTAAAGCAAGAGGTTTGCTCCAGAACCCACCCAAGACTCCTCTCAGGCATGTCCTGCAGTGCTTTGACCCCAGCTTTAAGGCAGGCCTAATCATCCTGGGTTGCAACCCCAGACTCCTCCAAGGAAGATACCCAGGATTTTTTTTCTCCTGTAAAGCAAGAGGTTTGCTCCAGAACCCACCCAAGACTCCTCTCAGGCATGTCCTGCAGTGCTTTGACCCCAGCTTTAAGGCAGGCCTAATCCTGGGTTGCAACCCCAGACTCCTCCAAGGAAGATGCCCAGGATTTTTTTTCTCCTGTAAAGCAAGAGTTTTGCTCCAGAACCCACCCAAGACTCCTCTCAGGCATGTCCTGCAGTGCTTTGACCCCAGCTTTAAGGCAGGCCTAATCCTGGGTTGCAACCCCAGACTCCTCCAAGGAAGATACCCAGGATTTTTTTTCTCCTGTAAAGCAAGAGGTTTGCTCCAGAACCCACCCAAGACTCCTCTCAGGCATGTCCTGCAGTGCTTTGACCCCAGCTTTAAGGCAGGCCTAATCCTGGGTTGCAACCCCAGACTCCTCCAAGGACGATGCCAGGATTTTTTTTCTCCTGTAAAGCAAGAGTTTTGCTCCAGAACCCACCCAAGACTCGTCTCAGGCATGTCCTGCAGTGCTTTGACCCCCAGCTTTAAGGCAGGCCTAATCCTGGGTTGCAACCCCAGACTCCTCCAAGGAAGATGCCCAGGATTTTTTTTCTCCTGTAAAGCAAGAGGTTTGCTCCAGAACCCACCCAAGACTCCTCTCAGGCATGTCCTGCAGTGCTTTGACGCCAGCTTTAAGGCAGGCCTAATCCTGGGTTGCAACCCCAGACTCCTCCAAGGAAGATACCCAGGATTTTTTTTCTCCTGCAAAGCAAGAGTTTTGCTCCAGAATCCACCCAAGACTCCTCTCAGGCATGTCCTGCAGTGCTTTGACCCCAGCTTTAAGGCAGGCCTAATCCTGGGTTGCAACCCCAGACTCCTCCAAGGAAGATACCCAGGATTTTTTTTCTCCTGTAAAGCAAGAGGTTTGCTCCAGAACCCACCCAAGACTCCTCTCAGGCATGTCCTGCAGTGCTTTGACCCCAGCTTTAAGGCAGGCCTAATCCTGGGTTGCAACCCCAGACTCCTCCAAGGAAGATGCCCAGGATTTTTTTTCTCCTGTAAAGCAAGAGTTTTGCTCCAGAACCCACCCAAGACTCCTCTCAGGCATGTCCTGCAGTGCTTTGACCCCAGCTTTAAGGCAGGCCTAATCCTGGGTTGCAACCCCAGACTCCTCCAAGGAAGATACCCAGGATTTTTTTTCTCCTGTAAAGCAAGAGGTTTGCTCCAGAACCCACCCAAGACTCCTCTCAGGCATGTCCTGCAGTGCTTTGACCCCAGCTTTAAGGCAGGCCTAATCCTGGGTTGCAACCCCAGACTCCTCCAAGGACGATGCCCAGGATTTTTTTTCTCCTGTAAAGCAAGAGTTTTGCTCCAGAACCCACCCAAGACTCGTCTCAGGCATGTCCTGCAGTGCTTTGACCCCAGCTTTAAGGCAGGCCTAATCCTGGGTTGCAACCCCAGACTCCTCCAAGGAAGATGCCCAGGATTTTTTTTCTCCTGTAAAGCAAGAGGTTTGCTCCAGAACCCACCCAAGACTCCTCTCAGGCATGTCCTGCAGTGCTTTGACGCCAGCTTTAAGGCAGGCCTAATCCTGGGTTGCAACCCCAGACTCCTCCAAGGAAGATACCCAGGATTTTTTTTCTCCTGCAAAGCAAGAGTTTTGCTCCAGAATCCACCCAAGACTCCTCTCAGGCATGTCCTGCAGTGCTTTGACCCCAGCTTTAAGGCAGGCCTAATCCTGGGTTGCAACCCCAGACTCCTCCAAGGAAGATACCCAGGATTTTTTTTCTCCTGTAAAGCAAGAGTTTTGCTCCAGAACCCACCCAAGACTCCTCTCAGGCATGTCCTGCAGTGCTTTGACCCCAGCTTTAAGGCAGGCCTAATCCTGGGTTGCAACCCCAGACTCCTCCAAGGAAGATACCCAGGATTTTTTTTCTCCTGTAAAGCAAGAGTTTTGCTCCAGAACCCACCCAAGACTCCTCTCAGGCATGTCCTGCAGTGCTTTGACCCCAGCTTTAAGGCAGGCCTAATCCTGGGTTGCAACCCCAGACTCCTCCAAGGAAGATACCCAGGATTTTTTTTCTCCTGTAAAGCAAGAGTTTTGCTCCAGAACCCACCCAAGACTCCTCTCAGGCATGTCCTGCAGTGCTTTGACCCCAGCTTTAAGGCAGGCCTAATCCTGGGTTGCAACCCCAGACTCCTCCAAGGAAGATACCCAGGATTTTTTTTCTCCTGTAAAGCAAGAGTTTTGCTCCAGAACCCACCCAAGACTCCTCTCAGGCATGTCCTGCAGTGCTTTGACCCCAGCTTTAAGGCAGGCCTAATCCTGGGTTGCAACCCCAGACTCCTCCAAGGAAGATGCCCAGGATTTTTTTTCTCCTGTAAAGCAAGAGTTTTGCTCCAGAACCCACCCAAGACTCCTCTCAGGCATGTCCTGCAGTGCTTTGACCCCAGCTTTAAGGCAGGCCTAATCCTGGGTTGCAACCCCAGACTCCTCCAAGGAAGATGCCCAGGATTTTTTTTCTCCTGTAAAGCAAGAGTTTTGCTCCAGAACCCACCCAAGACTCCTCTCAGGCATGTCCTGCAGTGCTTTGACCCCAGCTTTAAGGCAGGCCTAATCCTGGGTTGCAACCCCAGACTCCTCCAAGGAAGATACCCAGGATTTTTTTTCTCCTGTAAAGCAAGAGGTTTGCTCCAGAACCCACCCAAGACTCCTCTCAGGCATGTCCTGCAGTGCTTTGACGCCAGCTTTAAGGCAGGCCTAATCCTGGGTTGCAACCCCAGACTCCTCCAAGGAAGATACCCAGGATTTTTTTTCTCCTGTAAAGCAAGAGGTTTGCTCCAGAACCCACCCAAGACTCCTCTCAGGCATGTCCTGCAGTGCTTTGACCCCAGCTTTAAGGCAGGCCTAATCCTGGGTTGCAACCCCAGACTCCTCCAAGGAAGATACCCAGGATTTTTTTTCTCCTGCAAAGCAAGAGTTTGCTCCAGAACCCACCCAAGACTCCTCTCAGGCATGTCCTGCAGTGCTTTGACCCCAGCTTTAAGGCAGGCCTAATCCTGGGTTGCAACCCCAGACTCCTCCAAGGAAGATACCCAGGATTTTTTTTCTCCTGTAAAGCAAGAGGTTTGCTCCAGAACCCACCCAAGACTCCTCTCAGGCATGTCCTGCAGTGCTTTGACCCCAGCTTCAAGGCAGGCCTAATCCTGGGTTGCAACCCCAGACTCCTCCAAGGAAGATACCCAGGATTTTTTTTCTCCTGTAAAGCAAGAGTTTTGCTCCAGAACCCACCCAAGACTCCTCTCAGGCATGTCCTGCAGTGCTTTGACCCCAGCTTTAAGGCAGGCCTAATCCTGGGTTGCAACCCCAGACTCCTCCAAGGAAGATACCCAGGATTTTTTTTCTCCTGTAAAGCAAGAGTTTTGCTCCAGAACCCACCCAAGACTCCTCTCAGGCATGTCCTGCAGTGCTTTGACCCCAGCTTTAAGGCAGGCCTAATCCTGGGTTGCAACCCCAGACTCCTCCAAGGAAGATACCCAGGATTTTTTTTCTCCTGTAAAGCAAGAGGTTTGCTCCAGAACCCACCCAAGACTCCTCTCAGGCATGTCCTGCAGTGCTTTGACCCCAGCTTTAAGGCAGGCCTAATCCTGGGTTGCAACCCCAGACTCCTCCAAGGAAGATACCCAGGATTTTTTTTCTCCTGTAAAGCAAGAGGTTTGCTCCAGAACCCACCCAAGACTCCTCTCAGGCATGTCCTGCAGTGCTTTGACCCCAGCTTTAAGGCAGGCCTAATCCTGGGTTGCAACCCCAGACTCCTCCAAGGAAGATACCCAGGATTTTTTTTCTCCTGTAAAGCAAGAGTTTTGCTCCAGAACCCACCCAAGACTCCTCTCAGGCATGTCCTGCAGTGCTTTGACCCCAGCTTTAAGGCAGGCCTAATCCTGGGTTGCAACCCCAGACTCCTCCAAGGAAGATACCCAGGATTTTTTTTCTCCTGTAAAGCAAGAGTTTTGCTCCAGAACCCACCCAAGACTCCTCTCAGGCATGTCCTGCAGTGCTTTGACGCCAGCTTTAAGGCAGGCCTAATCCTGGGTTGCAACCCCAGACTCCTCCAAGGAAGATACCCAGGATTTTTTTTCTCCTGTAAAGCAAGAGTTTTGCTCCAGAACCCACCCAAGACTCCTCTCAGGCATGTCCTGCAGTGCTTTGACCCCAGCTTCAAGGCAGGCCTAATCCTGGGTTGCAACCCCAGACTCCTCCAAGGAAGATACCCAGGATTTTTTTTCTCCTGTAAAGCAAGAGTTTTGCTCCAGAACCCACCCAAGACTCCTCTCAGGCATGTCCTGCAGTGCTTTGACCCCAGCTTTAAGGCAGGCCTAATCCTGGGTTGCAACCCCAGACTCCTCCAAGGAAGATACCCAGGATTTTTTTTCTCCTGTAAAGCAAGAGGTTTGCTCCAGAACCCACCCAAGACTCCTCTCAGGCATGTCCTGCAGTGCTTTGACCCCAGCTTTAAGGCAGGCCTAATCCTGGGTTGCAACCCCAGACTCCTCCAAGGAAGATACCCAGGATTTTTTTTCTCCTGTAAAGCAAGAGGTTTGCTCCAGAACCCACCCAAGACTCCTCTCAGGCATGTCCTGCAGTGCTTTGACCCCAGCTTTAAGGCAGGCCTAATCCTGGGTTGCAACCCCAGACTCCTCCAAGGAAGATACCCAGGATTTTTTTTCTCCTGTAAAGCAAGAGTTTTGCTCCAGAACCCACCCAAGACTCCTCTCAGGCATGTCCTGCAGTGCTTTGACGCCAGCTTTAAGGCAGGCCTAATCCTGGGTTGCAACCCCAGACTCCTCCAAGGAAGATACCCAGGATTTTTTTTCTCCTGTAAAGCAAGAGTTTTGCTCCAGAATCCACCCAAGACTCCTCTCAGGCATGTCCTGCAGTGCTTTGACCCCAGCTTTAAGGCAGGCCTAATCCTGGGTTGCAACCCCAGACTCCTCCAAGGAAGATACCCAGGATTTTTTTTCTCCTGTAAAGCAAGAGTTTTGCTCCAGAACCCACCCAAGACTCCTCTCAGGCATGTCCTGCAGTGCTTTGACCCCAGCTTTAAGGCAGGCCTAATCCTGGGTTGCAACCCCAGACTCCTCCAAGGAAGATACCCAGGATTTTTTTTCTCCTGTAAAGCAAGAGGTTTGCTCCAGAACCCACCCAAGACTCCTCTCAGGCATGTCCTGCAGTGCTTTGACCCCAGCTTTAAGGCAGGCCTAATCCTGGGTTGCAACCCCAGACTCCTCCAAGGAAGATACCCAGGATTTTTTTTCTCCTGTAAAGCAAGAGGTTTGCTCCAGAACCCACCCAAGACTCCTCTCAGGCATGTCCTGCAGTGCTTTGACCCCAGCTTTAAGGCAGGCCTAATCCTGGGTTGCAACCCCAGACTCCTCCAAGGAAGATACCCAGGATTTTTTTTCTCCTGTAAAGCAAGAGGTTTGCTCCAGAACCCACCCAAGACTCCTCTCAGGCATGTCCTGCAGTGCTTTGACCCCAGCTTCAAGGCAGGCCTAATCCTGGGTTGCAACCCCAGACTCCTCCAAGGAAGATACCCAGGATTTTTTTTCTCCTGTAAAGCAAGAGGTTTGCTCCAGAACCCACCCAAGACTCCTCTCAGGCATGTCCTGCAGTGCTTTGACCCAGCTTTAAGGCAGGCCTAATCCTGGGTTGCAACCCCAGACTCCTCCAAGGAAGATGCCCAGGATTTTTTTTCTCCTGTAAAGCAAGAGTTTTGCTCCAGAACCCACCCAAGACTCCTCTCAGGCATGTCCTGCAGTGCTTTGACCCCAGCTTTAAGGCAGGCCTAATCCTGGGTTGCAACCCCAGACTCCTCCAAGGAAGATGCCCAGGATTTTTTTTCTCCTGTAAAGCAAGAGTTTTGCTCCAGAACCCACCCAAGACTCCGTCTCAGGCATGTCCTGCAGTGCTTTGACCCCAGCTTTAAGGCAGGCCTAATCCTGGGTTGCAACCCCAGACTCCTCCAAGGAAGATAGCCCAGGATTTTTTTTCTCCTGTAAAGCAAGAGTTTTGCTCCAGAACCCACCCAAGACTCCTCTCAGGCATGTCCTGCAGTGCTTTGACCGCCAGCTTTAAGGCAGGCCTAATCCTGGGTTGCAACCCCAGACTCCTCCAAGGAAGATACCCAGGATTTTTTTTCTCCTGTAAAGCAAGAGTTTTGCTCCAGAACCCACCCAAGACTCCTCTCAGGCATGTCCTGCAGTGCTTTGACCCCAGCTTTAAGGCAGGCCTAATCCTGGGTTGCAACCCCAGACTCCTCCAAGGAAGATACCCAGGATTTTTTTTCTCCTGTAAAGCAAGAGTTTTGCTCCAGAACCCACCCAAGACTCCTCTCAGGCATGTCCTGCAGTGCTTTGACCCCAGCTTTAAGGCAGGCCTAATCCTGGGTTGCAACCCCAGACTCCTCCAAGGAAGATACCCAGGATTTTTTTTCTCCTGTAAAGCAAGAGTTTTGCTCCAGAACCCACCCAAGACTCCTCTCAGGCATGTCCTGCAGTGCTTTGACCCCAGCTTTAAGGCAGGCCTAATCCTGGGTTGCAACCCCAGACTCCTCCAAGGAAGATACCCAGGATTTTTTTTCTCCTGTAAAGCAAGAGTTTTGCTCCAGAACCCACCCAAGACTCCTCTCAGGCATGTCCTGCAGTGCTTTGACCCCAGCTTTAAGGCAGGCCTAATCTTGGGTTGCAACCCCAGACTCCTCCAAGGAAGATACCCAGGATTTTTTTTCTCCTGTAAAGCAAGAGTTTTGCTCCAGAACCCACCCAAGACTCCTCTCAGGCATGTCCTGCAGTGCTTTGACCCCAGCTTTAAGGCAGGCCTAATCCTGGGTTGCAACCCCAGACTCCTCCAAGGAAGATACCCAGGATTTTTTTTCTCCTGTAAAGCAAGAGGTTTTGCTCCAGAACCACCCAAGACTCCTCTCAGGCATGTCCTGCAGTGCTTTGACCCCAGCTTTAAGGCAGGCCTAATCCTGGGTTGCAACCCCAGACTCCTCCAAGGAAGATACCCAGGATTTTTTTTCTCCTGTAAAGCAAGAGTTTTGCTCCAGAACCCACCCAAGACTCCTCTCAGGCATGTCCTGCAGTGCTTTGACCCCAGCTTTAAGGCAGGCCTAATCCTGGGTTGCAACCCCAGACTCCTCCAAGGAAGATACCCAGGATTTTTTTTCTCCTGTAAAGCAAGAGTTTTGCTCCAGAACCCACCCAAGACTCCTCTCAGGCATGTCCTGCAGTGCTTTGACCCCAGCTTTAAGGCAGGCCTAATCCTGGGTTGCAACCCCAGACTCCTCCAAGGAAGATACCCAGGATTTTTTTTCTCCTGTAAAGCAAGAGTTTTGCTCCAGAACCCACCCAAGACTCCTCTCAGGCATGTCCTGCAGTGCTTTGACCCCAGCTTTAAGGCAGGCCTAATCCTGGGTTGCAACCCCAGACTCCTCCAAGGACGATGCCCAGGATTTTTTTTCTCCTGTAAAGCAAGAGTTTTGCTCCAGAACCCACCCAAGACTCCTCTCAGGCATGTCCTGCAGTGCTTTGACCCAGCTTTAAGGCAGGCCTAATCCTGGGTTGCAACCCCAGACTCCTCCAAGGAAGATGCCCAGGATTTTTTTTTCTCCTGTAAAGCAAGAGGTTTGCTCCAGAACCCACCCAAGACTCCTCTCAGGCATGTCCTGCAGTGCTTTGACCCCAGCTTTAAGGCAGGCCTAATCCTGGGTTGCAACCCCAGACTCCTCCAAGGAAGATACCCAGGATTTTTTTTCTCCTGTAAAGCAAGAGTTTTGCTCCAGAACCCACCCAAGACTCCTCTCAGGCATGTCCTGCAGTGCTTTGACCCCAGCTTTAAGGCAGGCCTAATCCTGGGTTGCAACCCCAGACTCCTCCAAGGAAGATACCCAGGATTTTTTTTCTCCTGTAAAGCAAGAGTTTTGCTCCAGAACCACCCAAGACTCCTCTCAGGCATGTCCTGCAGTGCTTTGACCCAGCTTTAAGGCAGGCCTAATCCTGGGTTGCAACCCCAGACTCCTCCAAGGAAGATACCCAGGATTTTTTTTCTCCTGTAAAGCAAGAGGTTTGCTCCAGAACCCACCCAAGACTCCTCTCAGGCATGTCCTGCAGTGCTTTGACCCCAGCTTTAAGCAGGCCTAATCCTGGGTTGCAACCCCAGACTCCTCCAAGGAAGATACCCAGGATTTTTTTTCTCCTGTAAAGCAAGAGGTTTGCTCCAGAACCCACCCAAGACTCCTCTCAGGCATGTCCTGCAGTGCTTTGACCCCAGCTTTAAGGCAGGCCTAATCCTGGGTTGCAACCCCAGACTCCTCCAAGGAAGATACCCAGGATTTTTTTTCTCCTGTAAAGCAAGAGTTTTGCTCCAGAACCCACCCAAGACTCCTCTCAGGCATGTCCTGCAGTGCTTTGACCCCAGCTTTAAGGCAGGCCTAATCCTGGGTTGCAACCCCAGACTCCTCCAAGGAAGATACCCAGGATTTTTTTTCTCCTGTAAAGCAAGAGGTTTGCTCCAGAACCCACCCAAGACTCCTCTCAGGCATGTCCTGCAGTGCTTTGACCCCAGCTTTAAGGCAGGCCTAATCCTGGGTTGCAACCCCAGACTCCTCCAAGGAAGATACCCAGGATTTTTTTTCTCCTGTAAAGCAAGAGGTTTGCTCCAGAACCCACCCAAGACTCCTCTCAGGCATGTCCTGCAGTGCTTTGACCCAGCTTTAAGGCAGGCCTAATCCTGGGTTGCAACCCCAGACTCCTCCAAGGAAGATACCCAGGATTTTTTTTCTCCTGTAAAGCAAGAGGTTTGCTCCAGAACCCACCCAAGACTCCTCTCAGGCATGTCCTGCAGTGCTTTGACCCCAGCTTTAAGGCAGGCCTAATCCTGGGTTGCAACCCCAGACTCCTCCAAGGAAGATGCCCAGGATTTTTTTTCTCCTGTAAAGCAAGAGTTTTGCTCCAGAACCCACCCAAGACTCCTCTCAGGCATGTCCTGCAGTGCTTTGACCCCAGCTTTAAGGCAGGCCTAATCCTGGGTTGCAACCCCAGACTCCTCCAAGGAAGATACCCAGGATTTTTTTTCTCCTGTAAAGCAAGAGTTTGCTCCAGAACCCACCCAAGACTCCTCTCAGGCATGTCCTGCAGTGCTTTGACCCCAGCTTTAAGGCAGGCCTAATCCTGGGTTGCAACCCCAGACTCCTCCAAGGAAGATACCCAGGATTTTTTTTCTCCTGTAAAGCAAGAGTTTTGCTCCAGAACCCACCCAAGACTCCTCTCAGGCATGTCCTGCAGTGCTTTGACCCCAGCTTTAAGGCAGGCCTAATCCTGGGTTGCAACCCCAGACTCCTCCAAGGAAGATACCCAGGATTTTTTTTCTCCTGTAAAGCAGAGTTTGCTCCAGAACCCACCCAAGACTCCTCTCAGGCATGTCCTGCAGTGCTTTGACCCCAGCTTTAAGGCAGGCCTAATCCTGGGTTGCAACCCCAGACTCCTCCAAGGAAGATACCCAGGATTTTTTTTCTCCTGTAAAGCAAGAGTTTTGCTCCAGAACCCACCCAAGACTCCTCTCAGGCATGTCCTGCAGTGCTTTGACCCCAGCTTTAAGGCAGGCCTAATCCTGGGTTGCAACCCCAGACTCCTCCAAGGAAGATACCCAGGATTTTTTTTCTCCTGTAAAGCAAGAGTTTTGCTCCAGAACCCACCCAAGACTCCTCTCAGGCATGTCCTGCAGTGCTTTGACCCCAGCTTTAAGGCAGGCCTAATCCTGGGTTGCAACCCCAGACTCCTCCAAGGAAGATACCCAGGATTTTTTTTCTCCTGTAAAGCAAGAGGTTTGCTCCAGAACCCACCCAAGACTCCTCTCAGGCATGTCCTGCAGTGCTTTGACCCCAGCTTTAAGGCAGGCCTAATCCTGGGTTGCAACCCCAGACTCCTCCAAGGAAGATACCCAGGATTTTTTTTCTCCTGTAAAGCAAGAGTTTTGCTCCAGAACCCACCCAAGACTCCTCTCAGGCATGTCCTGCAGTGCTTTGACCCCAGCTTTAAGGCAGGCCTAATCCTGGGTTGCAACCCCAGACTCCTCCAAGGAAGATACCCAGGATTTTTTTTCTCCTGTAAAGCAAGAGTTTTGCTCCAGAACCCACCCAAGACTCCTCTCAGGCATGTCCTGCAGTGCTTTGACCCCAGCTTTAAGGCAGGCCTAATCCTGGGTTGCAACCCCAGACTCCTCCAAGGAAGATACCCAGGATTTTTTTTCTCCTGTAAAGCAAGAGTTTTGCTCCAGAACCCACCCAAGACTCCTCTCAGGCATGTCCTGCAGTGCTTTGACCCCAGCTTTAAGGCAGGCCTAATCCTGGGTTGCAACCCCAGACTCCTCCAAGGAAGATACCCAGGATTTTTTTTCTCCTGTAAAGCAAGAGGTTTGCTCCAGAACCCACCCAAGACTCCTCTCAGGCATGTCCTGCAGTGCTTTGACCCAGCTTTAAGGCAGGCCTAATCCTGGGTTGCAACCCCAGACTCCTCCAAGGAAGATACCCAGGATTTTTTTTCTCCTGTAAAGCAAGAGGTTTGCTCCAGAACCCACCCAAGACTCCTCTCAGGCATGTCCTGCAGTGCTTTGACCCCAGCTTTAAGGCAGGCCTAATCCTGGGTTGCAACCCCAGACTCCTCCAAGGAAGATACCCAGGATTTTTTTTCTCCTGTAAAGCAAGAGTTTTGCTCCAGAACCCACCCAAGACTCCTCTCAGGCATGTCCTGCAGTGCTTTGACCCCAGCTTTAAGGCAGGCCTAATCCTGGGTTGCAACCCCAGACTCCTCCAAGGAAGATACCCAGGATTTTTTTTCTCCTGTAAAGCAAGAGGTTTGCTCCAGAACCCACCCAAGACTCCTCTCAGGCATGTCCTGCAGTGCTTTGACCCCAGCTTTAAGGCAGGCCTAATCCTGGGTTGCAACCCCAGACTCCTCCAAGAAGATACCCAGGATTTTTTTTCTCCTGTAAAGCAAGAGGTTTGCTCCAGAACCCACCCAAGACTCCTCTCAGGCATGTCCTGCAGTGCTTTGACCCCAGCTTTAAGGCAGGCCTAATCCTGGGTTGCAACCCCAGACTCCTCCAAGGAAGATGCCCAGGATTTTTTTTCTCCTGTAAAGCAAGAGTTTTGCTCCAGAACCCACCCAAGACTCCTCTCAGGCATGTCCTGCAGTGCTTTGACCCCAGCTTTAAGGCAGGCCTAATCCTGGGTTGCAACCCCAGACTCCTCCAAGGAAGATACCCAGGATTTTTTTTCTCCTGTAAAGCAAGAGGTTTGCTCCAGAACCCACCCAAGACTCCTCTCAGGCATGTCCTGCAGTGCTTTGACCCCAGCTTTAAGGCAGGCCTAATCCTGGGTTGCAACCCCAGACTCCTCCAAGGAAGATACCAGGATTTTTTTTCTCCTGTAAAGCAAGAGTTTTGCTCCAAGAACCCACCCAAGACTCCTCTCAGGCATGTCCTGCAGTGCTTTGACCCCAGCTTTAAGGCAGGCCTAATCCTGGGTTGCAACCCCAGACTCCTCCAAGGAAGATACCCAGGATTTTTTTTCTCCTGTAAAGCAAGAGGTTTGCTCCAGAACCCACCCAAGACTCCTCTTCAGGCATGTCCTGCAGTGCTTTGACCCCAGCTTTAAGGCAGGCCTAATCCTGGGTTGCAACCCCAGACTCCTCCAAGGAAGATACCCAGGATTTTTTTTCTCCTGTAAAGCAAGAGGTTTGCTCCAGAACCCACCCAAGACTCCTCTCAGGCATGTCCTGCAGTGCTTTGACCCCAGCTTTAAGGCACGCCTAATCCTGGGTTGCAACCCAGACTCCTCCAAGGAAGATACCCAGGATTTTTTTTCTCCTGTAAAGCAAGAGGTTTGCTCCAGAACCCACCCAAGACTCCTCTCAGGCATGTCCTGCAGTGCTTTGACCCCAGCTTTAAGGCAGGCCTAATCCTGGGTTGCAACCCAGACTCCTCCAAGGAAGATACCCAGGATTTTTTTTCTCCTGTAAAGCAAGAGTTTTGCTCCAGAACCCACCCAAGACTCCTCTCAGGCATGTCCTGCAGTGCTTTGACCCCAGCTTTAAGGCAGGCCTAATCCTGGGTTGCAACCCCAGACTCCTCCAAGAAGATACCCAGGATTTTTTTTCTCCTGTAAAGCAAGAGGTTTGCTCCAGAACCCACCCAAGACTCCTCTCAGGCATGTCCTGCAGTGCTTTGACCCCAGCTTTAAGGCAGGCCTAATCCTGGGTTGCAACCCCAGACTCCTCCAAGGAAGATACCCAGGATTTTTTTTCTCCTGTAAAGCAAGAGTTTTGCTCCAGAACCCACCCAAGACTCCTCTCAGGCATGTCCTGCAGTGCTTTGACCCCAGCTTTAAGGCAGGCCTAATCCTGGGTTGCAACCCCAGACTCTCCAAGGAAGATACCCAGGATTTTTTTTCTCCTGTAAAGCAAGAGTTTTGCTCCAGAACCCACCCAAGACTCCTCTCAGGCATGTCCTGCAGTGCTTTGACCCCAGCTTTAAGGCAGGCCTAATCCTGGGTTGCAACCCCAGACTCCTCCAAGGAAGATACCCAGGATTTTTTTTCTCCTGTAAAGCAAGAGGTTTGCTCCAGAACCCACCCAAGACTCCTCTCAGGCATGTCCTGCAGTGCTTTGACCCCAGCTTTAAGGCAGGCCTAATCCTGGGTTGCAACCCAGACTCCTCCAAGGAAGATACCCAGGATTTTTTTTCTCCTGTAAAGCAAGAGGTTTGCTCCAGAACCCACCCAAGACTCCTCTCAGGCATGTCCTGCAGTGCTTTGACCCCAGCTTTAAGGCAGGCCTAATCCTGGGTTGCAACCCCAGACTCCTCCAAGGAAGATACCCAGGATTTTTTTTCTCCTGTAAAGCAAGAGTTTTGCTCCAGAACCCACCCAAGACTCCTCTCAGGCATGTCCTGCAGTGCTTTGACCCCAGCTTTAAGGCAGGCCTAATCCTGGGTTGCAACCCCAGACTCCTCCAAGGAAGATACCCAGGATTTTTTTTCTCCTGTAAAGCAAGAGTTTTGCTCCAGAACCCACCCAAGACTCCTCTCAGGCATGTCCTGCAGTGCTTTGACCCCAGCTTTAAGGCAGGCCTAATCCTGGGTTGCAACCCCAGACTCCTCCAAGGAAGATACCCAGGATTTTTTTTCTCCTGTAAAGCAAGAGGTTTGCTCCAGAACCCACCCAAGACTCCTCTTAAGGCATGTCCTGCAGTGCTTTGACCCCAGCTTTAAGGCAGGCCTAATCCTGGGTTGCAACCCCAGACTCCTCCAAGGAAGATACCCAGGATTTTTTTTCTCCTGTAAAGCAAGAGGTTTGCTCCAGAACCCACCCAAGACTCCTCTCAGGCATGTCCTGCAGTGCTTTGACCCCAGCTTTAAGGCACGCCTAATCCTGGGTTGCAACCCCAGACTCCTCCAAGGAAGATACCCAGGATTTTTTTCTCCTGTAAAGCAAGAGGTTTGCTCCAGAACCCACCCAAGACTCCTCTCAGGCATGTCCTGCAGTGCTTTGACCCCAGCTTTAAGGCAGGCCTAATCCTGGGTTGCAAACCCAGACTCCTCCAAGGAAGATACCCAGGATTTTTTTTCTCCTGTAAAGCAAGAGTTTTGCTCCAGAACCCACCCAAGACTCCTCTCAGGCATGTCCTGCAGTGCTTTGACCCCAGCTTTAAGGCAGGCCTAATCCTGGGTTGCAACCCCAGACTCCTCCAAGGAAGATACCCAGGATTTTTTTTCTCCTGTAAAGCAAGAGGTTTGCTCCAGAACCCACCCAAGACTCCTCTCAGGCATGTCCTGCAGTGCTTTGACCCCAGCTTTAAGGCAGGCCTAATCCTGGGTTGCAACCCCAGACTCCTCCAAGGAAGATACCCAGGATTTTTTTTCTCCTGTAAAGCAAGAGTTTTGCTCCAGAACCCACCCAAGACTCCTCTCAGGCATGTCCTGCAGTGCTTTGACCCCAGCTTTAAGGCAGGCCTAATCCTGGGTTGCAACCCCAGACTCCTCCAAGGAAGATGCCCAGGATTTTTTTTCTCCTGTAAAGCAAGAGTTTTGCTCCAGAACCCACCCAAGACTCCTCTCAGGCATGTCCTGCAGTGCTTTGACCCCAGCTTTAAGGCAGGCCTAATCCTGGGTTGCAACCCCAGACTCCTCCAAGGAAGATACCCAGGATTTTTTTTCTCCTGTAAAGCAAGAGGTTTGCTCCAGAACCCACCCAAGACTCCTCTCAGGCATGTCCTGCAGTGCTTTGACCCCAGCTTTAAGGCAGGCCTAATCCTGGGTTGCAACCCGACTCCTCCAAGGAAGATACCAGGATTTTTTTTCTCCTGTAAAGCAAGAGGTTTGCTCCAGAACCCACCCAAGACTCCTCTCAGGCATGTCCTGCAGTGCTTTGACCCCAGCTTTAAGGCAGGCCTAATCCTGGGTTGCAACCCCAGACTCCTCCAAGGAAGATACCCAGGATTTTTTTTCTCCTGTAAAGCAAGAGTTTTGCTCCAGAACCCACCCAAGACTCCTCTCAGGCATGTCCTGCAGTGCTTTGACCCCAGCTTTAAGGCAGGCCTAATCCTGGGTTGCAACCCCAGACTCCTCCAAGGAAGATACCCAGGATTTTTTTTCTCCTGTAAAGCAAGAGGTTTGCTCCAGAACCCACCCAAGACTCCTCTCAGGCATGTCCTGCAGTGCTTTGACCCCAGCTTTAAGGCAGGCCTAATCCTGGGTTGCAACCCCAGACTCCTCCAAGGAAGATACCCAGGATTTTTTTTCTCCTGTAAAGCAAGAGGTTTGCTCCAGAACCCACCCAAGACTCCTCTCAGGCATGTCCTGCAGTGCTTTGACCCCAGCTTTAAGGCACGCCTAATCCTGGGTTGCAACCCCAGACTCCTCCAAGGAAGATACCCAGGATTTTTTTTCTCCTGTAAAGCAAGAGGTTTGCTCCAGAACCCACCCAAGACTCCTCTCAGGCATGTCCTGCAGTGCTTTGACCCCAGCTTTAAGGCAGGCCTAATCCTGGGTTGCAACCCAGACTCCTCCAAGGAAGATACCCAGGATTTTTTTTCTCCTGTAAAGCAAGAGTTTTGCTCCAGAACCCACCAAGACTCCTCTCAGGCATGTCCTGCAGTGCTTTGACCCCAGCTTTAAGGCAGGCCTAATCCTGGGTTGCAACCCCAGACTCCTCCAAGGAAGATACCCAGGATTTTTTTTCTCCTGTAAAGCAAGAGGTTTGCTCCAGAACCCACCCAAGACTCCTCTCAGGCATGTCCTGCAGTGCTTTGACCCCAGCTTTAAGGCAGGCCTAATCCTGGGTTGCAACCCCAGACTCCTCCAAGGAAGATACCCAGGATTTTTTTTCTCCTGTAAAGCAAGAGGTTTGCTCCAGAACCCACCCAAGACTCCTCTCAGGCATGTCCTGCAGTGCTTTGACCCCAGCTTTAAGGCAGGCCTAATCCTGGGTTGCAACCCAGACTCCTCCAAGGAAGATGCCCAGGATTTTTTTTCTCCTGTAAAGCAAGAGTTTTGCTCCAGAACCCACCCAAGACTCCTCTCAGGCATGTCCTGCAGTGCTTTGACCCCAGCTTTAAGGCAGGCCTAATCCTGGGTTGCAACCCCAGACTCCTCCAAGGAAGATACCCAGGATTTTTTTTCTCCTGTAAAGCAAGAGGTTTGCTCCAGAACCCACCCAAGACTCCTCTCAGGCATGTCCTGCAGTGCTTTGACCCCAGCTTTAAGGCAGGCCTAATCCTGGGTTGCAACCCGACTCCTCCAAGGAAGATACCCAGGATTTTTTTTCTCCTGTAAAGCAAGAGGTTTGCTCCAGAACCCACCCAAGACTCCTCTCAGGCATGTCCTGCAGTGCTTTGACCCCAGCTTTAAGGCAGGCCTAATCCTGGGTTGCAACCCCAGACTCCTCCAAGGAAGATACCCAGGATTTTTTTTCTCCTGTAAAGCAAGAGTTTTGCTCCAGAACCCACCCAAGACTCCTCTCAGGCATGTCCTGCAGTGCTTTGACCCCAGCTTTAAGGCAGGCCTAATCCTGGGTTGCAACCCCAGACTCCTCCAAGGAAGATACCCAGGATTTTTTTTCTCCTGTAAAGCAAGAGTTTTGCTCCAGAACCCACCCAAGACTCCTCTCAGGCATGTCCTGCAGTGCTTTGACCCCAGCTTTAAGGCAGGCCTAATCCTGGGTTGCAACCCCAGACTCCTCCAAGGAAGATACCCAGGATTTTTTTCTCCTGTAAAGCAAGAGTTTTGCTCCAGAACCCACCCAAGACTCCTCTCAGGCATGTCCTGCAGTGCTTTGACCCCAGCTTTAAGGCAGGCCTAATCCTGGGTTGCAACCCCAGACTCCTCCAAGGAAGATACCCAGGATTTCTTTTCTCCTGCAAAGCAAGAGTTTTGCTCCAGAACCCACCCAAGACTCCTCTCAGGCATGTCCTGCAGTGCTTTGACCCCAGCTTCAGGCAGGCCTAATCCTGGGTTGCAAACCCAGACTCCTCCAAGGAAGATACCCAGGATTTTTTTTCTCCTGTAAAGCAAGAGGTTTGCTCCAGAACCCACCCAAGACTCCTCTCAGGCATGTCCTGCAGTGCTTTGACCCCAGCTTTAAGGCAGGCCTAATCCTGGGTTGCAACCCCAGACTCCTCCAAGGAAGATACCCAAAGGATTTTTTCCCTCAAAGGACGCTCTCTTCTCTGGCATCTGCCCAAGATTCCTCACAGACATGTCCACACTGTCTTGAGCCCTGCTTCAGGGACCTGAGATCCCAGGTAAAACTCTTAGACTCCTCCAAGGAAGACACATGGAATATTTTTTAGTATTGGGGAAAGCTCTTACCTCCAACATCCACACCACACTCCTCCCAGGCAGCTCCCAGTATCTTCGACTCTGCTTTAGGGACCTGAGGTCTCAGGTAGCAGCACTAGACTCCCCCAAGGAAGCTTCCTGGGATGTCTTTTCTCCTGAAAAGGAAAAGTTTTGCTCCAGGACTCACCCAAGACTCCTCTCAGGCATGTCCTGCAGTGCTTTGACCCCAGCTTTAAGGCAGGCCTAATCCTGGGTTGCAACCCCAGACTCCTCCAAGGAAGATACCCAGGATTTTTTTTCTCCTGTAAAGCAAGAGGTTTGCTCCAGAACCCACCCAAGACTCCTCTCAGGCATGTCCTGCAGTGCTTTGACCCCAGCTTTAAGGCAGGCCTAATCCTGGGTTGCAACCCAGACTCTCCAAGGAAGATACCCAGGATTTTTTTTCTCCTGTAAAGCAAGAGGTTTGCTCCAGAACCCACCCAAGACTCCTCTCAGGCATGTCCTGCAGTGCTTTGACCCCAGCTTCAAGGCAGGCCTAATCCTGGGTTGCAACCCCAGACTCCTCCAAGGAAGATACCCAGGATTTTTTTTCTCCTGTAAAGCAAGAGTTTTGCTCCAGAACCCACCCAAGACTTCTCTCAGGCATGTCCTGCAGTGCTTTGACCCCAGCTTTAAGGCAGGCCTAATCCTGGGTTGCAACCCAGACTCCTCCAAGGAAGATACCCAGGATTTTTTTTCTCCTGTAAAGCAAGAGGTTTGCTCCAGAACCCACCCAAGACTCCTCTCAGGCATGTCCTGCAGTGCTTTGACGCCAGCTTTAAGGCAGGCCTAATCCTGGGTTGCAACCCCAGACTCCTCCAAGGAAGATACCCAGGATTTTTTTTCTCCTGTAAAGCAAGAGTTTTGCTCCAGAACCCACCCAAGACTCCTCTCAGGCATGTCCTGCAGTGCTTTGACCCCAGCTTTAAGGCAGGCCTAATCCTGGGTTGCAAACCCAGACTCCTCCAAGGAAGATACCCAGGATTTTTTTTCTCCTGTAAAGCAAGAGTTTTGCTCCAGAACCCACCCAAGACTCCTCTCAGGCATGTCCTGCAGTGCTTTGACCCCAGCTTTAAGGCAGGCCTAATCCTGGGTTGCAACCCCAGACTCCTCCAAGGAAGATACCCAGGATTTTTTTTCTCCTGTAAAGCAAGAGGTTTGCTCCAGAACCCACCCAAGACTCCTCTCAGGCATGTCCTGCAGTGCTTTGACCCCAGCTTTAAGGCAGGCCTAATCCTGGGTTGCAACCCCAGACTCCTCCAAGGAAGATGCCCAGGATTTTTTTTCTCCTGTAAAGCAAGAGGTTTGCTCCAGAACCCACCCAAGACTCCTCTCAGGCATGTCCTGCAGTGCTTTGACCCCAGCTTTAAGGCAGGCCTAATCCTGGGTTGCAACCCCAGACTCCTCCAAGGAAGATACCCAGGATTTTTTTTCTCCTGTAAAGCAAGAGGTTTGCTCCAGAACCCACCCAAGACTCCTCTCAGGCATGTCCTGCAGTGCTTTGACCCCAGCTTTAAGGCAGGCCTAATCCTGGGTTGCAACCCCAGACTCCTCCAAGGAAGATACCCAGGATTTTTTTTCTCCTGTAAAGCAAGAGGTTTGCTCCAGAACCCACCCAAGACTCCTCTCAGGCATGTCCTGCAGTGCTTTGACCCCAGCTTAAGGCAGGCCTAATCCTGGGTTGCAACCCCAGACTCCTCCAAGGAAGATACCCAGGATTTTTTTTCTCCTGTAAAGCAAGAGTTTTGCTCCAGAACCCACCCAAGACTCCTCTCAGGCATGTCCTGCAGTGCTTTGACCCAGCTTCAAGGCAGGCCTAATCCTGGGTTGCAACCCCAGACTCCTCCAAGGAAGATACCCAGGATTTTTTTTCTCCTGTAAAGCAAGAGTTTTGCTCCAGAACCCACCCAAGACTCCTCTCAGGCATGTCCTGCAGTGCTTTGACCCCAGCTTCAAGGCAGGCCTAATCCTGGGTTGCAACCCCAGACTCCTCCAAGGAAGATACCCAGGATTTTTTTTCTCCTGTAAAGCAAGAGGTTTGCTCCAGAACCCACCCAAGACTCCTCTCAGGCATGTCCTGCAGTGCTTTGACCCCAGCTTTAAGGCAGGCCTAATCCTGGGTTGCAACCCCAGACTCCTCCAAGGAAGATGCCCAGGATTTTTTTTCTCCTGTAAAGCAAGAGTTTTGCTCCAGAACCCACCCAAGACTCCTCTCAGGCATGTCCTGCAGTGCTTTGACCCCAGCTTTAAGGCAGGCCTAATCCTGGGTTGCAACCCCAGACTCCTCCAAGGAAGATACCCAGGATTTTTTTTCTCCTGTAAAGCAAGAGGTTTGCTCCAGAACCCACCCAAGACTCCTCTCAGGCATGTCCTGCAGTGCTTTGACCCCAGCTTTAAGGCAGGCCTAATCCTGGGTTGCAAGCCCAGACTCCTCCAAGGAAGATACCCAGGATTTTTTTTCTCCTGTAAAGCAAGAGGTTTGCTCCAGAACCCACCCAAGACTCCTCTCAGGCATGTCCTGCAGTGCTTTGACCCAGCTTTAAGGCAGGCCTAATCCTGGGTTGCAACCCCAGACTCCTCCAAGGAAGATACCCAGGATTTTTTTTCTCCTGTAAAGCAAGAGTTTTGCTCCAGAACCCACCCAAGACTCCTCTCAGGCATGTCCTGCAGTGCTTTGACCCCAGCTTTAAGGCAGGCCTAATCCTGGGTTGCAACCCCAGACTCCTCCAAGGAAGATACCCAGGATTTTTTTTCTCCTGTAAAGCAAGAGTTTTGCTCCAGAACCCACCCAAGACTCCTCTCAGGCATGTCCTGCAGTGCTTTGACCCCAGCTTTAAGGCAGGCCTAATCCTGGGTTGCAACCCCAGACTCCTCCAAGGAAGATACCCAGGATTTTTTTCTCCTGTAAAGCAAGAGTTTTGCTCCAGAACCCACCCAAGACTCCTCTCAGGCATGTCCTGCAGTGCTTTGACCCAGCTTTAAGGCAGGCCTAATCCTGGGTTGCAACCCCAGACTCCTCCAAGGAAGATACCCAGGATTTTTTTTCTCCTGCAAAGCAAGAGTTTTGCTCCAGAACCCACCCAAGACTCCTCTCAGGCATGTCCTGCAGTGCTTTGACCCCAGCTTCAAGGCAGGCCTAATCCTGGGTTGCAAACCCAGACTCCTCCAAGGAAGATACCCAGGATTTTTTTTCTCCTGTAAAGCAAGAGGTTTGCTCCAGAACCCACCCAAGACTCCTCTCAGGCATGTCCTGCAGTGCTTTGACCCCAGCTTTAAGGCAGGCCTAATCCTGGGTTGCAACCCCAGACTCCTCCAAGGAAGATACCCAAAGGATTTTTTCCCTCTAAGGACGCTCTCTTCTCTGGCATCTGCCCAAGATTCCTCACAGACATGTCCCACACTGTCTTGAGCCCTGCTTCAGGGACCTGAGATCCAGGTAAAACTCTTAGACTCCTCCAAGGAAGACACATGGAATATTTTTTAGTATTGGGGAAAGCTCTTACCTCCAACATCCACACCACACTCCTCCCAGGCAGCTCCCAGTATCTTCCGACTCTGCTTTAGGGACCTGAGGTCTCAGGTAGCAGCACTAGACTCCCCCAAGGAAGCTTCCTGGGATGTCTTTTCTCCTGAAAAGGAAAAGTTTTGCTCCAGGACTCACCCAAGACTCCTCTCAGGCATGTCCTGGAGTACTTTGACCCCAGCTTTAAGGCAGGCCTAATCCTGGGTTGCAACCCCAGACTCCTCCAAGGAAGATACCCAGGATTTTTTTTCTCCTGTAAAGCAAGAGTTTTGCTCCAGAACCCACCCAAGACTCCTCTCAGGCATGTCCTGCAGTGCTTTGACCCCAGCTTTAAGGCAGGCCTAATCCTGGGTTGCAACCCCAGACTCCTCCAAGGAAGATACCCAGGATTTTTTTTTCTCCTGTAAAGCAAGAGGTTTGCTCCAGAACCCACCCAAGACTCCTCTCAGGCATGTCCTGCAGTGCTTTGACCCCAGCTTCAAGGCAGGCCTAATCCTGGGTTGCAACCCCAGACTCCTCCAAGGAAGATACCCAGGATTTTTTTTCTCCTGTAAAGCAAGAGTTTTGCTCCAGAACCCACCCAAGACTTCTCTCAGGCATGTCCTGCAGTGCTTTGACCCCAGCTTTAAGGCAGGCCTAATCCTGGGTTGCAACCCCAGACTCCTCCAAGGAAGATACCCAGGATTTTTTTTCTCCTGTAAAGCAAGAGGTTTGCTCCAGAACCCACCCAAGACTCCTCTCAGGCATGTCCTGCAGTGCTTTGACCCCAGCTTTAAGGCAGGCCTAATCCTGGGTTGCAACCCAGACTCCTCCAAGGAAGATACCCAGGATTTTTTTTCTCCTGCAAAGCAAGAGTTTTGCTCCAGAACCCACCCAAGACTCCTCTCAGGCATGTCCTGCAGTGCTTTGACCCCAGCTTCAAGGCAGGCCTAATCCTGGGTTGCAACCCCAGACTCCTCCAAGGAAGATACCCAGGATTTTTTTTCTCCTGTAAAGCAATAGGTTTGCTCCAGAACCCACCCAAGACTCCTCTCAGGCATGTCCTGCAGTGCTTTGACGCCAGCTTTAAGGCAGGCCTAATCCTGGGTTGCAACCCCAGACTCCTCCAAGGAAGATACCCAGGATTTTTTTTCTCCTGTAAAGCAAGAGGTTTGCTCCAGAACCCACCCAAGACTCCTCTCAGGCATGTCCTGCAGTGCTTTGACCCCAGCTTTAAGGCAGGCCTAATCCTGGGTTGCAACCCAGACTCCTCCAAGGAAGATACCCAGGATTTTTTTTCTCCTGTAAAGCAAGAGTTTTGCTCCAGAACCCACCCAAGACTCCTCTCAGGCATGTCCTGCAGTGCTTTGACCCCAGCTTTAAGGCAGGCCTAATCCTGGTTGCAACCCCAGACTCCTCCAAGGAAGATACCCAGGATTTTTTTTCTCCTGTAAAGCAAGAGTTTTGCTCCAGAACCCACCAAGACTCCTCTCAGGCATGTCCTGCAGTGCTTTGACCCCAGCTTTAAGGCAGGCCTAATCCTGGGTTGCAAACCCAGACTCCTCCAAGGAAGATACCCAGGATTTTTTTTCTCCTGTAAAGCAAGAGTTTTGCTCCAGAACCCACCCAAGACTCCTCTCAGGCATGTCCTGCAGTGCTTTGACCCCAGCTTTAAGGCAGGCCTAATCCTGGGTTGCAACCCCAGACTCCTCCAAGGAAGATACCCAGGATTTTTTTTCTCCTGTAAAGCAAGAGGTTTGCTCCAGAACCCACCCAAGACTCCTCTCAGGCATGTCCTGCAGTGCTTTGACCCCAGCTTCAAGGCAGGCCTAATCCTGGGTTGCAACCCCAGACTCCTCCAAGGAAGATACCCAGGATTTTTTTTCTCCTGTAAAGCAAGAGGTTTGCTCCAGAACCCACCCAAGACTCCTCTCAGGCATGTCCTGCAGTGCTTTGACCCCAGCTTTAAGGCAGGCCTAATCCTGGGTTGCAACCCCAGACTCCTCCAAGGAAGATACCCAGGATTTTTTTTCTCCTGTAAAGCAAGAGTTTTGCTCCAGAACCCACCCAAGACTCCTCTCAGGCATGTCCTGCAGTGCTTTGACCCCAGCTTTAAGGCAGGCCTAATCCTGGGTTGCAAGCCCAGACTCCTCCAAGGAAGATACCCAGGATTTTTTTTCTCCTGTAAAGCAAGAATTGTTGCTCCAGAACCAACCAAGACTCCTCTCAGGCATGTCCTGCAGTGCTTTGACCCCAGCTTTAAGGCAGGCCTAATCCTGGGTTGCAACCCCAGACTCCTCCAAGGAAGATACCCAGGATTTTTTTTCTCCTGTAAAGCAAGAGTTTTGCTCCAGAACCCACCCAAGACTCCTCTCAGGCATGTCCTGCAGTGCTTTGACCCCAGCTTTAAGGCAGGCCTAATCCTGGGTTGCAACCCAGACTCCTCCAAGGAAGATACCCAGGATTTTTTTTCTCCTGTAAAGCAAGAGTTTTGCTCCAGAACCCACCCAAGACTCCTCTCAGGCATGTCCTGCAGTGCTTTGACCCCAGCTTTAAGGCACGCCTAATCCTGGGTTGCAACCCCAGACTCCTCCAAGGAAGATACCCAGGATTTTTTTTCTCCTGTAAAGCAAGAGTTTTGCTCCAGAACCCACCCAAGACTCCTCTCAGGCATGTCCTGCAGTGCTTTGACCCCAGCTTTAAGGCAGGCCTAATCCTGGGTTGCAACCCCAGACTCCTCCAAGGAAGATACCCAGGATTTTTTTTCTCCTGTAAAGCAAGAGTTTTGCTCCAGAACCCACCCAAGACTCCTCTCAGGCATGTCCTGCAGTGCTTTGACCCCAGCTTCAAGGCAGGCCTAATCCTGGGTTGCAACCCCAGACTCCTCCAAGGAAGATACCCAGGATTTTTTTTCTCCTGTAAAGCAAGAATTGTTGCTCCAGAACCAACCAAGACTCCTCTCAGGCATGTCCTGCAGTGCTTTGACCCCAGCTTTAAGGCAGGCCTAATCCTGGGTTGCAACCCCAGACTCCTCCAAGGAAGATACCCAGGATTTTTTTTCTCCTGTAAAGCAAGAGTTTTGCTCCAGAACCCACCCAAGACTCCTCTCAGGCATGTCCTGCAGTGCTTTGACCCCAGCTTTAAGGCAGGCCTAATCCTGGGTTGCAACCCCAGACTCCTCCAAGGAAGATACCCAGGATTTTTTTTCTCCTGTAAAGCAAGAGGTTTGCTCCAGAACCCACCCAAGACTCCTCTCAGGCATGTCCTGCAGTGCTTTGACCCCAGCTTCAAGGCAGGCCTAATCCTGGGTTGCAACCCCAGACTCCTCCAAGGAAGATACCCAGGATTTTTTTTCTCCTGTAAAGCAAGAGTTTTGCTCCAGAACCCACCCAAGACTCCTCTCAGGCATGTCCTGCAGTGCTTTGACCCCAGCTTTAAGGCAGGCCTAATCCTGGGTTGCAACCCCAGACTCCTCCAAGGAAGATACCCAGGATTTTTTTTCTCCTGTAAAGCAAGAGGTTTGCTCCAGAACCCACCCAAGACTCCTCTCAGGCATGTCCTGCAGTGCTTTGACCCCAGCTTTAAGGCAGGCCTAATCCTGGGTTGCAACCCCAGACTCCTCCAAGGAAGATACCCAGGATTTTTTTTCTCCTGTAAAGCAAGAGTTTTGCTCCAGAACCCACCCAAGACTCCTCTCAGGCATGTCCTGCAGTGCTTTGACCCCAGCTTTAAGGCAGGCCTAATCCTGGGTTGCAACCCCAGACTCCTCCAAGGAAGATACCCAGGATTTTTTTTCTCCTGTAAAGCAATAGGTTTGCTCCAGAACCCACCCAAGACTCCTCTCAGGCATGTCCTGCAGTGCTTTGACGCCAGCTTTAAGGCAGGCCTAATCCTGGGTTGCAACCCCAGACTCCTCCAAGGAAGATACCCAGGATTTTTTTTCTCCTGTAAAGCAAGAGGTTTGCTCCAGAACCCACCCAAGACTCCTCTCAGGCATGTCCTGCAGTGCTTTGACCCAGCTTTAAGGCAGGCCTAATCCTGGGTTGCAACCCCAGACTCCTCCAAGGAAGATACCCAGGATTTTTTTTCTCCTGTAAAGCAAGAGTTTTGCTCCAGAACCCACCCAAGACTCCTCTCAGGCATGTCCTGCAGTGCTTTGACCCCAGCTTTAAGGCAGGCCTAATCCTGGGTTGCAACCCCAGACTCCTCCAAGGAAGATACCCAGGATTTTTTTTCTCCTGTAAAGCA